>NW_027132383.1:0-2400000 GCF_026122565.2 Emydura macquarii macquarii
AGCCTGTGAGGGCCAGGAGGTCAGACTGGATGATCTGGTGGGCCCTTCTGACCTTAAACTCCAGGATGGTGTAACAAGTAAAGACAGCTGATAATGAGCTGGGACACTGAAATAATGATGTGATAGAAATGTAAGGAATATATCAATAGGACCGTCCAGGAGGGCTAATGAAAAGCACCCTGAATTCCCAGGTTTTAAGATGAGAAGGTACCATTAGATCTAATCCGACCTCCTGCATAACAGACCACAGAGTTTCAGCCCGTTACCCTCTGTCCTGAACCCAGTGACTCATGTGTGAGCAAAGCATCTCTTCCAGAAAGGCAGCAAGTCTGGATCTGAAGACATCAAGAGACGGAGAAGCCTCCGTTCTTCCCTTAGGAGTTTGCTCCAGTGTTTCACTTTTGTCAATCTCACTGTTCAAAATGTGCGCCTAATTTTCAGTTTGAATTGGTCTGGCTTCAGCTTCCAGCCATTGGTTCTTGTTCTGCCTTTCTCGGCTAGATTAAAGAGCCCTGTGGTACCCAGTTTTTTCTTCCCATTATGCTGTAATCAAGCCACTTCTTGATCTCCTTTCTCATAAGCTAACCAGACTGACTCCCACAGTCTCTCTCTAAGGCATTTTTTCCAGCCCTTGCATCATTGTTGATGCTCAGTAAGTAATTTAAAAATAAAAACTCCCCTAGCCCACATGTGCATTACAGCACCTGGTCACAGTAAGAATTAGCAACCCTGAAATGCTTCTGGTAACACGGAAGTAATGCCACTAACTCTTCCGGCTGTTATCAGCATCCCTCCACTGTTACCTTGGCCTGGAGGTTTTGCATGGACTTCTCAAAGCTCTTGGGTGTGGCCCTCTGATGGTTACACAGAATGGCCACTGCGCGGTTGGCTCGGTTGTAAGAGAGGAGTTTTGCTGCTACGTTGTCTTCAGCTGGAAAAAACCAAAATGGGATTTTTAAGCACCCACTACAAGAAATGGAAGGAGGGTAAAACTTATGGGTTTCCAAGATGGGGAAAAATGTAACCCATTTATAAGATTAACCTATGTACCCTTTCATGTGATTCATCATTACTGTTGCTAATTATCAGAGGAGGAAGAAGGGTCTTGGGGCACATTGGACTTGCTCAGTATCTTGCCTCCAGAGATAGCTAATAACTCATGCTTCAAAGGAAGGCAAAATAATAAGCCCAAGATAATACAGCTAACCCTCTGTGCAACAAAGGCAGAAAATATTCCCTTCCTGACTATTATTACACTCATTTTGTATCTCAGACTTGATCACTTTAATCATAACTCACACGAACTGCATGTAGCTATAGGCACACGGCATTTGATTCCATTGCCTCCTGCGGCAGTGAGTTCCACAAGCTGCCTACCAAAATATTTTCTTACAATTAGTGAGTGCTTTCAGCTGTTCCTGCAGAGTGATGGAAGCATTGTAGGTTCTGAACACCTTGGCGGTCAGCCCGTCCATCAAATCTTGAAGGTGTTTGTTCAAGACTGTTGTCTGGAAAAAGACAAGGAAGAGGGTAAAAAAAGCAGGAAAATAAAGTAAAAAATAAAAGTAATAAAGTAAAGTAAAAAGTGGGAAAATAAAGCGGACGGTTTTCAATTTCTCTTTTATTTGTAAGCAAGCAGAAGTACTTAGATTAGTACTTATTTATAAGCAAACACATTTTCTCTTTTATTTATAAGCAAGCAGAAATTCTTAGATTTCTTGTCACATCAGCTCTGAAAATTGTTGGACCAGGTCTCCAAGCTGGCATAGCGCCATTGAAATCAATGGGTCTGCACCAGCTGATGATCTGGCCCAACGTCTGCTTGCATTTACACTGCTGACACACAGACTCACGGTCCCCTCAGAAGAAGCAGGTACTAAACACCGAGACCACGGGTGTTTGGGCTTGGAGGATCATAAACTGTATCAAGACCCGGGGCCCTAATGTTACGATTAGATGTCATTGGTCTCACAGATCAGAACTCTCCAACAGAAGCAACACGCAATGTTGGAGACACAATGTTTCCAGGAGGAGTGGGCTGGAGGGGGGCGAATTCAGCGTAGGGGAGCAGACTGGGCACAAAAGCTGGGCCAGCGTGGGAGGCAGAGGCTCAGAGGTCCTTGAAGTGCACACGGAAATGGAAAGGATGAGTCAGCGCGTGTTTATGGGCTGGCGGCTAACACCCAACTTGGCATGAGACCAGTTTCCAGGAGAAAAACCACAGAAGGCTCCGGCCCAGACTCTAAATCACCCTGCACCTTGAAGAGGCGTTTACACCTCTAGCACGTCAGAAAGGCCAGGTTAAACACCCACTTCCGCACAGGTGCAGGACGCCAGAGAAGCGGACCCTCTCTCTTGGCATGGCCTTGCTTTACCTCTCTTCCGAAGGGCGGCTCAAGCTACCGTCACAGAAACCAGCGGATGTAGCTCCTTTCTGACAGTGCGGCTGCCCTCAGGAAGTAGCCATTTGCCCAATCGGCTGGTGAAAAGTTTGGCTCTGTCCAGATACGGCCTCTCTAACGGGTGCCCTCTGCAGACATTGAACCCCTGGAGCGCTGGGGGCTGTTTTAAGCTGCTGCGGGCAGGTTTATAACCTGCTGGAGAGACGGCGGGTCTGCCATCAGGGCCTGAGGTCTGGAAAGCACAGCTGCTGAGTTATGACTCACGCAGTCACTGAGTTGAGAAATCAAAGATTATGGCAGGGTGCAGGGACACAGCGGGGTGCAGGGACCAGCTGTTCCTGGGAGAAGACGGGCATTAAAAATCAGGGTGACGTGGAAAAATGAAATCAGCGGCCTCATCCGACTGACCCGTTCTGCACGCACTGTACTGCCGTGGCCGCCAGTCTCTCTGCTCAAGGGACGCACAGAATTAAAATCACAAGGGGCTCTGCAGGCAAGACTGGGGCAACTGTTTGCCCTCCCTGCCTAGCTCCAGTCAACGCTATTAGCCCCTGTTTCAAGAGCGAGACAAACTCAGCTTACATTCAGCCTGTCAAAGAGGTCGTCCCCTGGGTCTTTGTTCTCCATGAATAACTGCAAGTTCTTGAACACCTGCAATGAGAAGAGGAATCACACCAAAGAGCCATGCAGGAGTGCTGTGGAAACCCTCCCGGATGCTACCCTCCACTGGAGTCTTCGTTCAAGAACCTCAAAGCAACATTAAATAAGCCTCAACGCCTTCGCGATGGACACATCCCACCGTCTTCCAGCAGAAGGCTGGGGCTCCTACGTTCAACTCCCAGGTCGTCCACACCTCCTTGCAACTGTGGTCAAATGTTTTTACGTCTCTGTCTTGAGGGTACTCACCTGCATTTAACCTTATCACCCCTGTGAGGTGCATATCAGACTACGGTACGGCCTGGGAAAAGGGACACAGAGGTAACGTTCTTGCCCGTGGGATATAGACCCCAGATGCCTTTCTGCAATCACTAGATAACAATGCATTTGAACCATTTACTAATTTAGACTGAAGTGAATAAGGAATGAAAAATATTACCCTAAATACACAGAGGCCAATGGCATAGAATACATGGCCCAGTACATTTTTTCCTGTATACTGTAACCTGTGATTAAAAAAACCTGTCTCTCAAGCGTACTTCAGCATCTTCCACCAACTTACAAGTGGGGGTGACCGGAGGAAACTAACATCTGCAGGCATGTGGTACAAATAATCACACTGACTCGACCCCGTATGGTGACAATAACTACAACACCTGGGGGGGGGAAGAAGTGCGGGGATTGAAAATAAAGCCGCTGAGCTCCGAAGCGTTAAGATACAGAATTGCTCGGGTCCCGTTTCCTAGGAGAAACGGTTAGAGCCGGTCTCCAGCAGGTGTGAATCTCAAATCATCAGCGCGATGTGGATTAGCACCAACTGCAGAGCTGGCCCTTGAGGACAGCACACGACCGGCTGCAGTTTGCGCAGCGCCGCTGCAGACAACCAGACCAGCATCGATATTTCAATTTCCTCGAGGGAATGATCCCAAAGGCCCAAATCTGGGAAAAACCTCTTTCCCTTGCCCTGTGCCCAAACTGAACGTCTTAGCTTACGAGAGGAATCTATCAGAATTCTTTGAGGGGGTCAACAAGCGTGTGGATAAGGGTGATCCAGTGGGATATAGTTCACTTGGACTTCCACAAAGTCTTTGACAAGGTCCCACTCTAAAGGTTCTTACGCAAAGTAAGCTGTCATGGGATAAGAGGGAAGGTCCTCTCCTGGATCAGTAACTGGTTAAAAGTTAGGAGAAAGTTAAATAGCAGGGTCCCCCAGATATCTGCACTGGGACCAGTGCTTTTCAACATACTCAAAAATGATCTAGGAAAGGCGGTAAATGGCATGGTAGCAAAGGAAAGGGATAGATAACAAGACAGAAAATATCATAATGCCTCTATATAAATGCATGGTACAGCCGCACCTTGAACCCTGCCTGCAGATCTGTTAGTTCCATCTCAAAAAAGATGTATTAGAACTGGAAAAGGTACAGAGAAGGGCAACAAAAATGATTAGGGGTATGGAACAGCTCCCATATGGGGGGAGATTAAAAAGACAGCAAGAGTCTGTGGCACCTTAAAGACTAACACATTTATTTGGGCGTAAGCTTTCGTGGGCAGAAATCCACTTCGTCAGATGCATGAAGTGGAACCTTGAGTTGCTAGGTATATATACCCATGCAAGGATGGGCGAGTTACATCACAGTGCGGAGGGCGAGTGTTAAGGAGGTTAATTCAATCAGGGTGCATGAGGCGTTCACAACAGTTGACGAGAAGGTGTGAATGTCAGAAGAGGGAACACTATGTTTTGTAGTGGGCTGGCCACCCCCAGTCTCTATTTGGACCTGGTCTGATAGTGTCACGTTTGCTTACGAGTTCCACCTCTGCAGTTTCGCGCTGGAGTTTGTTTTTGAAGTTGTTT
This sequence comes from Emydura macquarii macquarii, assembly GCF_026122565.2. Taxonomy (NCBI): domain Eukaryota; kingdom Metazoa; phylum Chordata; order Testudines; family Chelidae; genus Emydura; species Emydura macquarii. The sequence goes on from NW_027132383.1 coordinate 4,915, forward strand.
TGCTGAAGTACGGCAACTCTCAAGTCTGTTACTGAGTGTCCAGGGAGACTGAAGTGCTCTCTGGCTGGTTTTTTAATGTTACCATTCTTGATGTCTGATTTGTGTCCATTTATCCTTAAAAAGACGGGGACTAAGGGGGGAGATGCTAGAGATCTATAAAATCAGGAATGGTGGAGAAAGTGAACGGAGACTATAGATGCTGGGCTAGAGAGACCACTGGCGGGACCCAGCACAGCCAGTCGTACCATCTTATAGGAAGGATGAACAAGCGGTTAGGGCGCTAGCCTGTGAGTTGGGAGACCTGGGTTCATGTCTCTTCTTTGACACAGCCTCCCCGTGCAGCCCTGGGTGAGTCACTCAGTCCCACTTTGCCTCAGTTTCCCCATCTGCAGAATGGCGTTAATAGCCCTACCCCTACCTCACACGGGGGTTGGGAGAACACATGCGTTAAATATCGTGAGGGGCTCACGAACAGGGGCGATGGGAGCTGGGCAGGCACCGTAGGTCGCTCAGCTATCTGTGGGAGCGCGCGCTCAGCCTTTGGGAGCCCCGACCCCAGCCCAGCTCACCGGTTTCTCCACAGGCACTTTGTTGTAATAGCGGATCGAGTCCTTCCCCAGGAAGTCAAACTCCACAACGTGCTCCTGCCCGTCCAGCTCTGGGAACAGCCTGATGTGCTCAACTCGCAGGGAGCAGCAGCCCACCGTGTCCGCAGTTTCCCCTTCCTCCTTCTCATTCCCGGCTCTCAGGGCCAGCTGGTGGGGGGGGGAACACAGGAGAGCGATTTAAAACCCCTCCTCTTCCACAAAACGGTGCTGAAGAGGCTACGATGCTGTGAGAAACCCACTGGGTGCGTCTTTCCACCAAGGGGTTGCCACGGCCCCAATCACCACAGAATCTCATTGCCCCGTTCGCTTCGCGGGCGTCTTTTGCTACAACCTTTCCATGCCCGGTCATCATTATATTCATATTTACAGCCCTTCCAACAGCTGTGCGGAAATACCCCGTCAGGAAAGCATCTCTCCGCACCCTGGCACGCTATGCATGTATCGTTACACTTAAGCCTTCAACTAAGCCCGAGAAAGGCAGGAAATAGTTCAGGGGTTAGATGGCATAGAGGATAACGCAATGGGATACAACGCCTCACGTTGCCTACGGCATTGGCACATCCAGCCCAGGCGTCTCTCACCTTCCTCTGATGCGCATGGTTCTGATCACTGTCAGCGACAGGACACTGGGCTGGCTGGACCACAGGTCTGATCCAGTCTGGCAACTCCCGTGTTCCCTAACACACCATCTAATGGCTGTCTGTCTGACTGGTGGCTGATGTGAAATAAGGGTGTCTTAGGTCACAAAAGCCACCATTGCAACTGGCCCTTCTGGAATGGGTTACTAGGGAGGTGGTGGAATCTCCATCCTCAGAGGTTTTTAAGGCCTGGCTTGACAAAGCCCTGGCTGGGATGATTAAATTGGGGTTGGTCCTGCTTTGAGCAGGGGGTTGGACTAGATGACCTCCTGAGGTCCCTTCCAACCCTCATCTTCTATGATTCTAAGTGGCTTCCAGTCACGGGCTAATGCACGACTTGTGGCTACCAACAAGTGTGAATGTAGCTCAGATAAAGTAATTTTACCAGCAAAACACCAAGTCCGACAAAACAGAGAAGCAGCCGGCACCTTGTCAATGAAGTAAAGGGCCACAGATCTTTGCCGTTTCTTCATCTCCTTGGATTTCCAGTCTGCACGGTACTGAGAACGGATCTTGTCAACGACACCTTTTAAACGTCTGGCCACTTCGTATTTCTGCCAGTCCTTCTCCCCCTGGAAAGAAAAATGGACGTTTCCATTTGCCCTGTACAGCGCCATTACCACCCAACCTCTGTCACAGGTAATAAACAGAGCTGGGCAAGAAACTATTTTCCCATCCTGCAAAACCTGTTGAGATAATGCAATAATTTTTCCCATCCTGGGTCGGGGCAAAAAGTCAAAATCTCAAATTTTCACGAACATCTTAAAAAATAATTGGTTCAGATCAATCGAAACATATTATTTCAATAATTTCAAAACATTTTGTTTTGATTTTGACCCATTTTTTTTCCCAACGGTAGTTATTTTAAATTTCTAAATGAAAAGTTCTTTTGAACTTCTGGAAAACCAGAATTTTTTCATTTCAACAATTTCAAAAACGTTTTTAAAAAAAATGTTGGTGCAGGAAACCAGCATTTTCCAACCAAAATGTTTTGTTGAACTACTCCTAATGGTCTCCATGAATAAAGTCCTTTACAAGGAAACTGCATGGCTCCAAACTGAACCTACTCTGCCGCTAGAATATCATAAGAACACTGTCTGGGTTCTAAATACTTCCAGAGGATTTGGTTTTTTAAAATCATCGAGACACGATGCTGAAGCTAAGCAGGAAGAAGTACAATGTTTGGAAGAATGGCTTGGTCTCCCTCTGCTGGCTGTGCAGAAGCCATGACCCAGTACTGACGTCACAGCGCTTATTCAACGAGTCCTGTAGCACTTTAAAGACTAACAAATTTAATTTCTGCAGGCATAAGCTTTCATGGGCTGCAACCCACTTCGTCAGATGCAAGAAACAGAAATCGGATAGTGGGTATGTATATACAGAGCTCATTGTAAGGAGTTCATGCTAAGGCACTTCTCATCATTAGAGGATTAAAAATATAAAATCAAGCAATGATAAAGCAATAATTCTCCATCGTTACACATCTATAATATTTGGTTACTAACCGACTGATCGATGTGAACTTAAATAGATTCAGTACGTGCAACACAGCTGAGTTAACACAAGAAAAGCCGTGATTTTGTGCCCGGATTTTTGCATGTTTATTAACATCACTGTTGTTCTTGTGTATCATTTTTGGATTTAAATTCTTTTTTTTTTTTGTGGGTGGGGACGGGGGAGGGATAAAAGGGAGAACAAAGCCTGTTGCTAATATTAAACCTACATAAGCCCAGTATGGGCCCATTTAGACTATCAAAATCACCATCACTGGGGTTACCGCAAAACAGGGCAGTCTCCCAAGCCACGTTCTACCCATGTTAGTGAATCATTATAACAACCCCGGTCATCGGCATAAAATAACAACACCAAGGTCTTATCTAGCACTTTCTCACTAGATCTCAAAACCTTTTACAAAGGAGGTCAGTGTCATTATCCCCATTTTACAGATGGGGAAATAGAGGCACCAAGACAGGAAGGAACTTGCCCAAAGTAATGCGACAGGTAAGTGGAAAACAGGGAAAGAACTCACATCACCTGAGTCCCAGTTCAGTGCTCTATCCACTAGGCCACCCGGCCTCTCTTTAAGCCAGAAAAGTCTTTCCATACAAATCCAAAGTCAAAGGCAAAACGCTGCAAAAGCCTCTAATTTCAAGAGACACTAGCGTCTCTCTCAAGGGCTGTGATGCTACTGGGGTAGCCATAGGATGCACTGACCGTCCCACTGGACAAATACACAAAGATGTGACACACAGACTATTGTGCCAACTGCTCCTCCAAAATCACATCCGTGGACTGTGGCATAAAAGGGGCTCAGTCAAATGGCAAACAGCTGCTCTGGCAGGGACCAGCACACCCACCTTTAGCTTGGAACTAGGGTTGAGCATGATGTACTTAATTGAGCTCTGGATGTTCTCGGTCCACGACGCCAGCCACGTGACGGTGTTGTCACAGCGCACTTCCTTCCACTTGTGACCCGATGGAGGCTCGGGGGGTTTAGAGTCCCTGCCAGGTGGAGAGGATACAAAGCAATATTACGGCCACTCCCAGGGCCCTGCGGTTCAATAGGCAGATCAAAACCAACCCCGTGCCATGACACAAGACACCAACCAAGGGAAAAGAAATGGGCTTGAGCCCCCATGGCTTCTTTTTGATCGGCAAGGTTTGTTCTTGATAAGAGTCAGATATGATCATAGTAAAGAGATTTTCTGTTTAGTGACAATATTAAACATCCAGGTCTCTTCCCCTGAAGACCAGAGACAACTGGAGAATTAGTAGTTTTAATGGCACCCTCTGTACACCAAGCAACTGAATCTCACTGAGTGAGGAAGTGACTTTTTACCCAGACCACATCATGTCTGATTAACACTTCTTTAACTCAAATCCAAGGGAGAAACGTTCCTTGCTAAGAGTTTAAATAACCCTGCCCTCTTCAACGAAGGGCTCAGAAAGCTTCCGAGACACAGCACAGAGCCCTCCGACAAGCACAAAGTGGAAACTGCCTTCCTGATATTTCTAAGGTAGAAAGAAGCAGGATGTTTTTTGGGGGAGGATGGATGGGGAGCGCATCTCTCAGACTTTCTTCAGACCCCCCAGAGAAGTAATAAAGGGCGCTGCACTGTGTGTTTCTTCATTGCAGAGCTTTAAAGAGAAATCCCTGTGCAGATCTGAGACTGGAGTTGCTGACTGGCTACTCCCGGGCTCCCGCATCTGTATCTACACAGGATTTGACTGCGAAATGTACCGGTGGTGCAGAAGGGGGGAAACGCCTCACAAGAGGAGGATCAAGAAAGCTCCTGTGAACTTAACTCTCAGGAGCAACTGTAGAGCAAAGCAATGACTTAGCCCTGCTGGGAGCAGGCGGGCGGCAGAGTGACTTGATTTTGAATACAGCCAAGGATAACGCCGGAGAGAAGACGTTGGCCTTTAATGGAGTTAAATCTACAGACACCAGCTGGGGATCTAGCTAATGGGAACTCACTCACTTGCTGCAGTTTATGATGACATCCTCTGGCATGATCCTTTTCTTCAGCATCCCCATTTTAGGGTGGTCCCCGCGTCCACGGAACAGCCCCGGGGGCTCGGTTTTGAAGTTGCCTATTTTCTCCCGATGCCCGTCGAGGATGCAGTACCCGTATTCCTCCTGGATCTTATCTGCCTCCTCCTTGAGTTTCTGATTTAAAACAAAACAATGCATGGAGAAACACCAGTCCGAGGTGACACCCTGGGGTGCTGCACCTATCCGTAACCCCCCGTCCTCTAGAAGAAAGTTGGTTCCCAAATTCGAGAGCTTTAAGAATCAGAATTTCATAGAACTTCAAACCAAGCGCCAGTCATCAAAAGCACTGACAGTGAGTGGAGACCCAATGGCTGGAAATAAGTCAAACCTCTCTTTTCGGAAGCAGATAGAGTGGATGATGCAGAACCAGCATTAACTGGTATGTGATTAAATGATCCCTGGGTGTATACATACAGGATGCCACAGCGCCATCACAGATCCAGCCTGGAGAGGAAAAAGTGCAAACCCCTACCCATCCGAGCTTCAGGAAGTGACTAATGGCTTATTGTGTCCTCATAGAATGTGAACAGTCACGACCCGGCAAGACGATCCAACCTAACAGCACTTGATGTTTGTGGGGCGTCCTAAGGGAGTCAATAGGACAGGGATCTGACCACAGGATCAGAGCCCAAGTTGGAATGTCTGCACCACACACAAATTCTTTCTCCTGAAGAATTGGCCAGGAAGGAACTCCACAGACACAAATCCAAAAGGGCAAATGTCGTTGGAGGGATAATATTTTAAGCCTACCAGAGTCTGACTTTGCTTCCATGCCGCCATCCATAGAGGTGTGAAAAATATTTTTTTGACTGCCCTAATTTAAGACAAGATGCGGCGAGCGTGACAAACAGGCAGGGATGGAGGCGGTTAACAGCAAGGTGCCACCTGGTTATAAACTAGTAACCGTGCAGAGATACATGATTTGGAGTCAGAAGTATTCATTTTCCAATCGCACAGAGCGAAGCACAATGGCTCCCAAAGGGAAATTAAGCCACCCACACCCAGACTAAATATCTACCAACAATCCACAGGAGTCCTTAAAAGCAAGATCCTAACCTGTTTCTCCTCTTTGGGCAAAGCTTTCCGGGCCTCGTTCTTGTCCACAAAGTACTTGTGCATCTCTTTGAAGTCGCATTTCTCCAGGTGCTTGATCTTCTTCCGCTCCTCCGGGGTCATTTCCTGAGCGAAAGCCAGAAAAGACTTGGAGAACAGGCGAGCAAATCTCATTTATGACTGTGCTCCTGGGGATAAGCCTCACGGGGGGGAAAAATAGCTTTCTGGAGCATTATCCACGCTGAAATCAAAGACCAGGGGTACATTGCACCTGAAAAACTTGTATTTCAAAATACGTGGCTGCTTTTGAAAGTTTGAGCCTGTATATCGGAAGGCCTGGCAGTGTTAATTTGTTTATAATTTCAGTGGATGATATCCATGTTTATTTTTAATCATTTTTTCCAATTTTTTTTAATTGATTTCAACTTTCACAGTTGCGTGGCAGGTCAAACAATAATTACTCAATGACAGCTGCGGCTGAGATTCAAAAAGTTAAAGCTTTACCACCCTTAAAACCTAAATTGTCAACATCTGGTGTCAAAATACGCCAAGAAACGATCCTTCAATCAAGCCCTACCAAGTGCTCACGCAGCATTCTTCTTGCTTTGCCTACCTGTAAATTTCAGTTATCCATGGTAATATTTTCCTTTTGGCTTGGGTGTGTGTGTGGTGAAATCGACATTTACTGATAAAAATTGAATACTCCCAAGTCTATGAACAGGGGCCACTTCATATACCAGCGCAATGCGACCACCTCTGAAGTGGAAAAGTATACAGCAGCACTAAACCATCACTCAGAGCCAAAAGGGAAGAAATCCCGATTCAGGCATACACAAGGCTGATGGGGTGGGGTGAGGGGAGAGCTGGGCACACACAAGCCTGATCTACATGGGTTGCTGGGCCTAGAAACATTACTGCCAGCAGCCAGGCGCACATAAAACCTGCTCTGTGAGGTGTCACTGTACCATGACGTTTTACCCTGCAACAGAGAAGCACTCGTGTATCTGCTGACTGATTAAGAACATAAGAATAGACATACTGGGTCAGACCAATGGTCCGTCTAACCCAGCATCCTGTCTTCTGACAGTGGCCAGTGCCGTGTGCTTCAGAGGGAATGAACAGACAGGTGATCATCGAGTGATCCATCCCGTCGCCCATTCCCAGTTTCTGGCAAACAGCAATCCCTGCTTATCCTGGCTAATAGCTACTGATGGACTTATCCTCCATGAACTTATCTAGGTTTTTTTTTAACCCTCTTATAGTCTTGGCCTTCACAACATCCTCTGGCAAGGAGTTCCACAGGTTGACAGTGCGTTGTGTGAAGAAATACTTCCTTTTGTTCATTTTATACCTGCTGCCTATTAATGTCATTTGGTGACCCCTAGTTCTCCTGTTATGAGGAGTAACTAACACTTCCTTATTTATTTTCTCCACGCCAGTCATCATTTTATAGATCTCTATCATATCCCCCCTTTGTCATCTCTTTTCCAAGCTAAAAAGTCCTAGTCTTATCCTCCTCCTAATCTCTAAATCCTAATCTCTCCTCATATAGAAGCTTTTCCATAGCCCTAATAATTTTTGTTGCCCTTTTTTGTACTTTTTCCCATTCCACTACATCTTTTTTGAGATGGGGCAATCAGATCTGCACGCCGTATTCAAGATGTGGGCTTACCATGGATTTATAAAGAGGCAATATGATAGATAATAAGACAGAACATATCCCTTTTCTAATGATTCCCAACATTCTGTTAGCTTGTTTGATTGCCGGAGCACACTGAATGGATGTTTTCAGAGAACTCTCCACAATGACTCCAATATCTCTTTCTTGAGTGGTAACATCAAGAGCTAATTTAGACCCCAGTGTTTTATATGTATAATGCAGATTATGTTTTCCAATGTGCATTGCTTTGCATTTATCAACGTTGAATTTCATCTGCCATTTTCCTTCCCAGTCCCCCAGTTGTGTTACTCCTGGGGGAATTCTGCACCACTGCACATGCGCAGAATTCATGTCCCCCACAGATTTTTTTTCTCCACATAATATAGATTCTGCTGGAGAGACAGCACAATTACACCTTTCGCCCAGGAGGGGCTGCTGTGGCACCAGAAGAGGGCAGCCAGCGTGCGGGACAGACTGGGTTCCTGACAGTGAGGCCAGGTGAGGAGTTACGGTATGGACAGAGTGGGGCACACTGGGCTGCTACGGGGTCACAGACTGGAGTTCTAAAAGGCTAGTGGGGGAGGACAGACTGAGGCATGGGTTCAGGAGCTAATGGGGTGACAGCATTGATCCAGGGGCTGAATGGGAGGGGGTTGCAGGGACACACAGGGACAGGGCAGATGTGCCTGACTGAATGGGAGAGGTTAGGGATCAGCTATAGTCTGCATGGGAGAGGCTCCCCAACTCCCTAAAAATCCCCCCCCTCCCTTCAAAAAATCCTGTTCCATTCTTTTCCCACCCACACCCTCCAGGGTCACTCCCAGGCGCCTTCTCTCTCCCTCAGCTCCTCCATTACCCCTGACTCTCCCAAACCTTTGCACTGCTTCTGAGGGGTGAAAGAAATCCGTGTCTGTATTGTAGCTGAAATGAATTACTCAAAGTTCTGTATTAATATGCCTAGTAAAGAAACTATTTGTCAAAAAAACATGCCCTGAATCTTTTGTTATTGATGTCTGTATTCTTACTGACATACTTGCAGGCAGGTATTTTGAAATAAATTCCTCAAATAATCCCTCAAACAAATTACCGGCGTGAATATACTGTGTTATTTGGAAAAATAAAATACGACGAATTTTAAAATACCGCGCACAGAATTTTTCATGTTTTGGTGCAGAATTCCCCTAGTGGTAAATGATGTAATACCGTTGCCCCTGAGCGGCTAGTCAAGTTTCAGGGATCTGGGAAATATTCCAGTTGGGAGCAGAAACTGTCGATGGAGTCTGGCCTTTCCTTTGATGCAATCTGGTTTATTTACAAGGAATGTTGAAAGTTTTGCTTCTCCAAACACAGGAGGAACCAAAACCAGAGGTTAGCTTCTCTGCTTGCAGTCTTACGCCTCTTTAGCCAGCACCAGACTCCAAAACTCTCTCTAGGCTTCTCCCAGGGTCACACCATACTCACAGGCTCTTACTTGGCCTTCTTTCTCTGCCTCAAGCTACCTTCTGGGCAAGCCTTGTTTTAGGCGTGGCTCCTCAACTATCTCTAAAGTGAAGGGCACATTCCAAGAGGAGTTTCAATAAGGTTTAACTCAACCCATAACAAGGCTTAACTTTATATCCCCACCCCCCCCCCCAAAACACACACACACAGCTCTGCCCTCCCCCTCTCATCTAACACCACCTCCTATTAAACATTACAAGAAAACCTAGGAAATTAATACCCAAAAACTAACGGGAAGCAGTCAGGGCCAGGATGCTACAAACACCTCTTGACTCAAACTCACAAAAGCAAGGACATGAAAATCCTAAGCCAACTCACGGTATTTCCCTTCTACTCCTCGACCCACAAGCCCCTTACCATTCCCATCTCTACCGGACACCGCAGGCCATGCACCACAACCTCAGCTCTGCCCCCCAGAGATGCAGCCTTCCATCACCCCGTCTACATGCATTCCTATGGCCAAGGAGCAGTGACTAAGCGCACACAAAGCAGGTACCTTTCTCCAGTCGTGGAAGAAGTTGTTCTGGAAAATCTCCTTGGTTGTATATTCATGATCTAGCATTTTAGCATAAAAGGTGGCAATTTCCTCCGTGGCTGCAGACAGCTTCATAGGTTTGCCTGTACAGGAAGACCATGTGCTTGATGACCACTCACCTTTCTGTTCTAAACCCCCTCCATCCAAGCTGGATGCAGAGAAACTCTTGAAAACGTGACGTGAATTACTCCGAAAGGCTCACGTACCCCACCCCAACATTTTTTCTTTTCTTTTAACCTCTCCATTTTTAAACCAATCTCCTGATTTGGGGTGGCCAAGCTCATGGTTTCTGAATGCCTGGGGATACTCTAAATGCATTAGCTTTTTAAAAATACTCAACTCCGCTAACGCAAGAGGCACGTTCTGCAACCGGAAGGGGCTGCAAGATTAGCCTCTGGCCAGGCCCAGGAACTTGAACTGACTGGTTAACGTAAGCCCTCACCTCCGAGTGAGCAACAATCCGCATTAGACAAACATATTCCCTGTTCAGCCCATTTTACCAGCTGTGCCGTGTCACGGATATTTAGAGCCCCGCAAATCCGCGGATATCCGCTTTATATCCGTGGATATCCGCACCTGCGGATACAGATGTGGATAGCCGCAGACCATTTTTTGGCAGATACTGGAGCAGATGCAGATCTTAAAGGCATGGAAGCAGCTCTCTGCAGCTTATAGCCTTCAAGGCTGCTTCCACGCCTTTGAGATCAGGGGGTGGGGGCTGGCCGCCGATCAGCTGTTTGGGGGGCTCCCCTGCCAGCTGCCAAACAGCTGTTCAGCAGGGCTCCCCTACTGGCCACCATTCAGCTTTTCCGCAGGGGCTCCCCTGCTGAACAGCTGATAGCCAGGGGAGTCCTGCGGAACAGCTCTTGCAAGGGTGGGGGTGCCAATCAATCAGCTGTTCCGCGGGGCTCCCCTGCATGCCGATCAGCTGTTGGGCAGCTGCCTGGAGAGGTTTGGGGGCCCCAGAGTGCGGATGCGGATCACCGTGCTGCAGATGGTGGTCCGTGGCGAGACAGCTATAGACTGGGGACCGATGAGCTGGGCAGCAGCTCTGCAGAAAAGGACCTGGGGGTAACAGTGGATAAAAAGCTGGATATGAGTCAGCAGTGTGCCCTGGTTGTCAAGAAGGCCAATGGCATATTGGGCTGCATTAGGAGGGGCATTGCTAGCAGGTCACGGGAAGTGATTATTCCCCTCTATTCGGCATTGGTGAGGCCGCATTTAGAATATTGTGTCCAGTTTTGGGCCCCCCAATACAAAAAGGATGTGGACAAGTTGGAGAGAGTGCAGCGGAGGGCAACAAAAATGATTAGGGGGCTGGAGCACAGGACTTATGAGGACAGGCTGAGGGAACTGGGCTTGTTTAGTCTGCAAAAGAGAAGAGTGAGGGGGGATTTGATAGCGGCCTTTAACTACCTGAAAGGGGGTTCTAGGGAGGATGGGGCTAGGCTGTTCTCGGTGGTGGCAGATGACAGAACAAGGAGCAACGGTCTCAAGTTGCAGGGAGGGAGGTCTAGGTTGGACATTAGGAAAAAGTTTTTTACTAGGAGGGTGGTGAAGCACTGGAATGGGTTACCTAGGGAGGTGGTGGAATCTCCATCCTTAGAGGTTTTTAAGCTGCGGCTTGACAAAGCCCTGGCTGGGATGATATAGCAGAGGTTAGTCCTGCTTTGAGCAGGGGGTTGGACTAGATGACCTCCTGAGGTCCCTTCCAACTCTAATATTCTATGATTCTATGATCCACGTTTGTGTATCCGCACAGGCCTCTAGGAACATGGCTACGTTTCGTAGTACCAAGGATCAAACAGGACGCACCGTCGTAAGAGAACCTGACGTCATCAGGGAGCGGCTCGTAGAGAGGGGCGAAGTAGGGGCCTTTGTGTTCCAGCTGTTTCCATTTCACCCCATCATCTGTCTTCTCCTCTTCCCACCTGAGACAGAGAAACACTGGGGACGGTTACGGAGCATCTCAGTCCTTGGATCACTCAGATCCTCAATGCCCGGCCGCTCTGTTTGGGATACCACCCGCCCAGAATGCAGTGGAGACCTAGTCAGTGAGCATCCTGTCAGCATCGTGAGAGGAATGGGTCTCAGGAAAAGATCTGGAGCGGAGGGCTTGCTGATCAGCTCAGGAAGGGTGCACCAAAGGCGGGGGATGTTGCAGAAGGAAGCAGGCTATGGGGGACGGCCTAGCTCTAGTGGACATGGCACTACACTGGAACTCAGGAGACACGAGTTCAAATCCCAGCTCCGCCACTGACTCCCTATATGAGGTGGGGCAAGTCAGTTAATCCACCCCATGCCTCAGTTTCCCCACCTGTACAATGGGGATAACACTACCCTCCCTCATGGGGCCATGGTGAGGCTAATCTCCACTTTGTGACGGTGAGACGCCACAGGGACCTAGGCGCACAGCACGGGGCCGGGAGAAGCAGTCGAGTGGAGGGTGAGCAGAGCGAAGGGGAGGCCCTGGGGAGAGACGAAGGTGGATAAGCAGCGTAGGGCACGGTGGTGTGCGGCTTGAACCAGATCCAGTGGAGAAGAGGGAGAGCGGGTGACAACCCAGCTGTGTTATATTTGCTGCTAAGCCCAACTCCCCCGGCCCCCCCCGTTTAACACAATTTAGCACAGCCCTGGGTCGCTAAATGCCATGTCGTAACACTTCCCCTGGTGACGCCGTTTCCTCTAACAGCAGCACTTGCCGGAGGATATTTGCCCACTCACCTTTTATTTATGCCCCGCTGCACTAGCCTCCGAACAAGGGCTCAGCAACGGGGACTGCAAATCCCAGCCCACCAGCTGGGGGACAGACTCAGGCCACAGGCTCTGCTGGCCCAGTGGCTACCAAGGGATGGAGATTACGCTGTCTGCTCTGCTCCGCTCCCCTCCCTCCCCCAGCCGGCGTCATTTCTGTCGGACTGAGACGGACGACACACTCAAGAGCCGGAGTCACGTCACTTTCCAGACTGCGCTGTCCGGGCAAGGAGCCCCTGATCTGTCTTGCTCACGTGCGTGATCCTAACGCCACCAAGCCTCGCGCCCCCAGCTGGGATCTCAAGATCGGCCGCGACCCTCGCTGGGGAGTGCGGCTCCTTTAACAAACATCTGTGCTATATAAAAACTAGTTGAGGGGCGTTTGCGGGTTAGGACAGGCGAGATAAGTGATGCGTTCCGTGCCCTTGTCGTTGGACAGTGGCTAAGGAACACACCGCACGCTCACGGCATCCCATCAGGCCAAGACACACACACACCAGCACGCTGCCTTGCCAAACCCCGGCACAACAAGGAAAATGACTACGGAGGCACCCCAGGCCTGCTGAGAATTTCCATGCTTTTCGGGGTGGGAGGAGAAAGCATTTTAGCTTTTCCCCTCCTCTTGGGGGGGGGGGGGGGGTGTAACATGGAATAAAAAGAACAAGTCAGACCCGCGGGTTTGCTGTCTTCAGCAGGACAGTCAAGGCGGAAATCTGGCTAACGAATCCAGGAGTGGTGGGGCTACACTGAGTTACACCAGCTGAGGATCTGGTCCAAAGCCGCTGTCTGAATGGGCCTGTGAGGACAATTCACATGCCACAGACAGACGCTGCTGGCTTGAATGTCAAGCACGGGAGTTAGCCAGACACACCAGACTGACAGCAGTGTTGTTGTCGTACAACCCACACTCGATAGGGACCCCGAGGACTCTTTCCTGAACCCCCTCTTCGGCCTTCAAACGACCACCCACCCACTCCAAGCTCATCATCATCAGCAAGCTCCCCCCAGACCGGGACCCACCCACCCCAGCCCCTGCCAGAACCAGAGATGCAAACCCTGCCACCCTACCGACAATGATCAACACATTCCACAAGGCACCTTTCCCACGCCTATCGCAACAGGGGTGTGTGTGTACCTCATCCCGTGCACTAAGCGCCCCCAAAAAACAACGGCGCAGGTGAAACCAGACCATCACTACACGCGCTCCAAGGAACCCACAGAGGCAAAGGATAAAAGCTGAAAACACCGCACCGCCCCCGCGGGTGAGCGCTTTTCCCAAAGCCATCACTCTGTACCTGACCCGGCAGCCGGCATCCTGAAAGGAAACCTGCCCGGCACTTTCAAAAGACGAGCCCGGGAGCTTTCAGGCATCATTTTGCTCGACACTAAAAAATCATGAACTAAACAGACACCGGATTTCTGGCTCATTACAACAATCTATAGCCCGCTCACAACCCTCCGACACGCCTTCTGGACCGGAGGAGTGTCAACAGGCCCCTGCAATATGTTAACTCCTTATGCTAAACAATCTTGTATTTCGTGGTGACAACGTGAGGAAGTTTCCCAGCTCTGCAGAAGAGCCCCGTGAAAACTTGTCTCTCTCACCAACAGAAGTCGGCCCCGCATAAGACATCCTCTCACCCATCTTACCTGGCTATGCCGCTCGTGACTCCCGTGCGTGCGGCACTGAGCGGCACCCGCATCAAAGCCTGGACGCTGCTGAGCCACGCGCGGCTGGGACGGGGGCGAACATGATCGATGGCTTGTTTAAGCAGCACCCCACCGCGCTGAAGCATGCCCCAATTCCAGGCATGCCCCAACACCAGTCAAGACCCACGTGCAAGACAGAGGCACTTTGCACGCAGCCACATGCTATCAGCAGTCTGACAAGGGCATCCCTGCTTGACCTTTCACGTGGAAGTGTTTGATCACCTTCCTGCCAGCTGCCTCTCGGATGAGTTGCAAAGGTAGGTCTCCCCCTTTGCATTGCTGGTGAGAGAATGGTGCTAATTATGGGGGAAAAAAGGTTAAGAAATGCAATGCCCATCAAAACAATTCCAGGTCACTGGGCTTCATTCAATGCCAGGGCACCACAGCATCTTGGGAAATGTAGTCACAGACATGTGTCTGGCTGTAGACCACATGGTACAAGCTAACTAGTTACTAGGCAACTCTCTCATTCAGCCAAGCTAGACGTATCCAGTGAGTAATTAAAAGACACCCTCAGCTCAAAGAGGCAGGATCGCTAGATAAGATCCCTATGCAAAGAGGGCATGCAAAATGCTGCCTTTAAAACAGGGCTGTACTCCACAGAACGCAAGAACTGCAGCAAAATCACTGCCGCTGGAAGCACTGCTCAGCTCTGCAAGGAATGCAAGGGAGGATCATGCAGATGCGACTGGTTAAAAATTCCCTGACAACACCCAGCTGATGGCTCCACCTTCCAACCCAGTGGATTTTAACCTTTTTTCATTTGCAGTCCCCTAAAAATTTTCAAATGGAGGTGCGGACCCCTTTGGAAATCTTAGACCGTCTGCGGAGCCCCAGGGGTCCACGGACCACAGGTTGAAACCCCCAGTTCTATGGGAACGACAACCTTTCGTGGACCCCTTAGATGCAGTCTGTGCCCCCCCCAGGGGTCCGCAGACCAGAGGTTGAAAAGCACTTGAATTCTAGCCATCTGTGACAAAACTCCAGCGTACAGTGACATCTCCTGGCTGCACCCCTAATGGCAGGGTGCTTTTTAAACATACAGCATATGCTGTAAATCTCTCTCTTGCAAGCTGTCCTTTTACTTTTAATCATTTCCCCTCACCTTAAAGCAGTGGGACAAACACACCAACATGAACAAACGAGATGTTGCCCACGGGTTGAAATTACACCGCCTGCTCTATAACGTACATGCCGGGGTATATTTTGCTAAAGCTGGCCAGAAAACAAGGAAAAATTTAGCAAAAAAATAAATTCCACGCATTTTTCCTGTTTTGTTCTTCCCCTCCCCCAAAATTTCAACAAGTTTTGAGATAAAAAAAAAAAAAAAAAAAAAAAAAAGTGACCTCTTCTGTAGCTGGTTGTAAAAAGGGAAAATTCCATACCAAAAAGTTAACAACATTTGATATTTTGACAGTATAAAATCCCCTTAGCTCTGTATGTTAGAGAAGGTGGAGGCATCCCTGACACCTCCCCGCAGGTCACGCACCAGCACGCTATGGTAACACAAAAACTTACCACTTCCACTTGTTTTCTTCTTCCTCTTTCTTTTTTTCCTTCTCATCTTCCTCCTTCTTTAACTTCTTGGTTTTCTTCTGGCCTCCTTCCGCTTTGCTTTTCCTTTTCCTGGCTCCTCCCTCAGTCGCCACCTCTTTGGCTTTCTCTTTGCTCTTTCTCCCCTTCTCTTCTGAGCATTTATTTTCATCCTTTGCTTTGCTCTTCTTGGTTTTTTTCTTGGCCTGCGTCCTCTCATTTTCTTGGTTCTCCTTGGTTTTCTTTGTCTCATCTTTCTCCATCCCATCTTCCTTTTCCTCTCTAATGCTATCTTCCTCCATTTCCTCTTCACCTCCCATTCGTTCATTCCTTTCCCACCCTTCCCTCTCTTGTCCATCCGCCTCCTCTTTCTCTTCCTTCATTTCTCTTTCATCCTTCATTCTTTTGTTTTCTCTTTTCCTCTCTTCCTCCACATCATCTCTCTTCTCATTCCCTTTCTCACCCATTCCCTCTTCTTCTTCTACATCTCCCTCTTCTGCCTTTTCCATTTTCTCCTCATCTTCCACCTTCTTATCCTTCTTCTGTGGTTTTTTCCTTCCTGTCTTTTCCTCGCTCTCTTTGTTCTCCTCTCTTTCCCTTTTCTCCCTCTTGTTTTTCACCTCCTTTATCTTTTCTTCCCTCTTTTCCTGCCTTTTCCCTTTCTGGTTCTTTCCTGCCCGCAGGTCTTTATTTGCTTTGTCATTCTTTTTCTCTGCCTCTGTGTCTTTACCTTCCCTTTTCTCCTCATCTTCTCCTGTTCTGGCTGGTGGTTGTGCAGGCTTCCCTTCTCCTCCCACTGCCCTTTCTCTCTCTTCCGTTCTGTTCTCTTGTCTCTCCGTCTCTATTTTATCCTCTCCTGTATTCGCACTGTTCTCCACCTCCCCTGCAATCTCACTCCGGCGCTTTTCCTTTCCCCTTCCATCCCCAGCCTCCCGATCCAACCCATCTGTACCGTCCTCACTCTCCATCTTCTTGGACTCCTTTGCTCCTTCCAGTCTAGCATGGCCCTCTTGCCTTCCCATCTCCTTCGGCCCTTCACCCTTTCCGGAGATGGCTTCAGTGAGTCTCTTCTCCCGCTTGGCTTTGCTGGGTTCTGCACCCTCTCTCTTCACCTGGTTCTCTCTCTCCCCAGGAGCACTTTCCTTTTTAGGTTTTTCTTTCTCACTCATCTCCCCTTTCGTTTCCTTTAGTTCACATTTCCCCTTCTCTTTGGTCTCTTTCTTCCTCGTTTCTATTTCCTTCTGCTTCCTGTTCCCTCTCTGTTTTTCCTCTTCCCTTTTTCTTTTCATGTCTTTTACTCGTTTCTCCCCTCTTTGCCCCTCAGGAATGAATGAGCCTGGCTCCCTCTCTCTATTTTTCTCCCCTTCTCCCGCTTTCATGCTGCCTTTGGCTGTAATGTCCATTTCCTCGGCAGAACCTTCCAGATCTCCAGAGAAGGCTGCATTCTCACTACTAACCCCATTCATTTTTGTTTCCTGTTGTCCTGGGACCTTACAAAAGAGAGGGAGAGAAGCGTTTAAATTAGCAGCAGGGAGAGAAAACCTGCAGACTAAAACCTAGATCTTGCCACTGCATCTTCATGGGTGCGCTCTGGTACCCACACCCGTTCAAATGCAGAATCAGAAGTTAGGTGCTTCTCAGTCTAACCACAAATAACCAGGCCTATACGTTGCTGGCTCAGGGAAGTTTTAAGATCAGGTTCAAAGAGGCCAAGTGGCAAAAGCCCAGAGATTTGGATTGCCAACCCTCCAGGATTGTCCTGGTGTCTCCTGGAATTAAAGATTAATCTTTAATTAAAGATTATGTCATGGGACAAAACCTCCAGGAACACGTCCAACCAAAATTGGCAACCTTACCACATAGAGGTATAAAAAAAGGTGATCTTAACAGAGGGCTAAATGCTGGATGTGGGAGAACATGGGAAAATTACAATCGGGTCAGAGGAGCAGTAAGAGGGAAATCAGTGAGGGAATCTACTCAACGTCTTAGATAGCTATACACAAATGCAAGGAGCATGGGGAATAAAAAGAAGAGCTGGAAGTATTTACTCCATAAACTAAATTATGACTTAATTGGCATCACAGTGGGATAAATCTCGTGACTGGAATATTGGTATAAAGGGGTTGGCCTATGATATTTCCCCTGCATTTGCTGTTTGCAGTACATGTAATGATACTATAAGGGATATTTGACTGACACTGATGTTTTGCCTATCAGTTTGAAACATGCATGGGTGCAAGTAGGCGAACATAAGTAACTGGGTTCAAGTTTGCTATGTTAAGGATCTGTTGTATTAGCATGAGGCCTACTGGAAGTAGTTATGCTAAAGGCTGGGTTTTAGTTAAATCAATACAAGCCTAAAGGGATAACAATCTCCCTAGGTAATAATTTTGCACTCCTGTTCGGAGAAGATAAATGAGTGACCACAAAAGGGATGGTACACCGCAAGATTCTGTAAAAGGGTATTTTTTTGGGGGGGTGGGGAAGGTGGTTTGCAATTAGGTTGCTAAGCAATTGGTAAGTAGTTAGACCGCACTGTCACATAGGAATTAAGGAATGATTGAGAAATCAGTGACATCTAATTGTTAATATTCATTATTATGGTTAATTATGGACATCCAGAATGCCACTGATGGAATGGGGGGGCAGGCACTAACCTTGGGGTACCAGAACAAATATGGATCTACATCCAGGACATCTGCATAATGTGGGGTATAAGACACGACCACCTATTTTCCTTTTCTCAGAGTCTCTCGGGGCTCTGCACAGGGTGTCAACTGATCCATGGCTGCCTGAGGTTCTCCACTGACTAATTCTTCATCCCTGCAGTCATCTCATCGTTTCGAGTGTAAGTATGAAATGCATTTATTAGCCTGGCGCGAATGAGCACATGGGTTGCTAGGTTTAAGCTGTTGAATGATTATGGGTAGTACAATTATTTGGTTTCTTTGTAAGGTTATCGTTGAATCTCAACTACTCTATCGCCAGTCACTTCAATCCCAGAGAGACAGAAACAGATACAAGTTTTTAAGGGAAATCCGTACGGAGCCAATTTTGGGAAAGAACAAGTGATTGATTATTCATAATAAACATTGTGAAGTGGGGCAAAACAGTTGTGTCATCATCTGCGAGGGCTGCAGAGGAGTATATCTTGTCAAGCAGGAAAAACGGGAGGAGATGATGCATTATGCATCACGAAAGATACTCCTGTTCTGAGGACCAGAAGGAGGTGAGAGGCAAAGCAGAAGGAAGTTGATGGGTGAAGCCAAAATTTGGGGAAAAACAGGCGTGATGTCATGGTAGACCACCACACCAGGAAGGAGAGGGGGCTGAGGCCTTTCTAAACAAACACAAATATCCAAAACACAAGAGCTGGTTGTAATGGGGGACTTTACCGACCCAGAGATCTGTTGGGAAAGGAATAACGCAAAACACAAAAGTAAGTTCTTGGAAGGTGGTGGGGACAACCTTTTGTTTCAGAAGGTGGGGGAAATAACCAGGGGCACAGCCGTGTTAGACTGGATTCTGACTGAGAGGGAGGAACTGATTGTGAATCTGAAGGTTGAAGGCCATTTGAGTGACAGAGATCATGAAATGAGAAATTTCATGCTTCTGAGGAAAGGAAGAAGTGAGAGGAGCAGTATAAGGACAATGGACTTCAAAAAAGGAGACATAAATTCAAAGAACTGGTAAGTAAGGTCTCCTGGAAAGAAAAGGTAAGGGAAAAAGGAGTTCAGGAGAGCTGGAGTTTCTCAGAGACAATACTGAAGGCACAACAGCAAAGTATCCTGATGTGAAGGAAAGATAGGAAGAACAGTAAGAGACCAACATGGCTTCATCAGGAGCTCCTTACGACCTGAAAAATCAAAGAGGAATCCTACAGAAGGTGAAAACATGGACAAATGGCTAAGGATGAGTACAAAAGAACAGCACAAGCATGTAGGCTAAGGCACAAACTGAGTTACACCTAGCAAGGGGCATAAAAGGCAATATGAAGAGGTTCTTCAAATACAAAGTGTGGGTCCCCTGCTTCTCAGCTCTCCTTTTCCACTAATGAATGACATCAAGAAGGCTGAGATGTTTAATGCTTATTTTGCTTCAGTCTTTGTTAAAAAGATAAATTGTGACCAAATCCTTAACATAATTAATATTAACCAGGGGAAGGAGTGCAAGCCAAAATAGGGAAAGAATGGATTAAAGAATATTTAGATATATTAGATGTATTCAAGTCAGCAGGGCCTGATTAAATGCTCTGTAAGGTACTTAAGGAACCAGCTGAAACAATCTCAGAACCTTTAGCAATTATCTTTGAGAACTCATGGAGGACAGGTCTCAGAGGCCTGAAGAAGGGCAAACAAAGTACCTATCTTTAAAAAGGGGAACGAAGAAGACCTGGGGAATCATAGACCAGTCAGCCTAACTTTAATGCCTGGAAAGACATTGGACTAAATAATTAAACAATCAATGTGTAAGCATCTGGAGGATAGCAGGGTGATAAGTAATAGCCAACATGGATTTGTCAAGAATGAATTATGGCAAACTCACCTAATTTCCTTTTTCGGTAGGGTTACTGGTCTACTGGATAGGGAAGAATCTGTAGACAGGATCTATCTTGATTTTAGTAAGGCCTCTGCCACAGTCCCACATGACATTCTCATCACCAAACTAGGGAAATGTGGTATAGATGAAATTACTACAAGGTGGGTGCACAACAGGTTCAAAGACCATACTCAAAGCGTAGTTATCGATGGTTCACTGTCAAATTGGGAGGGTGTATCCAGGGGAGTCCTGCAAGGGTCCATCCTTGGTCTGGTACCATTCAATATTTTCATTAATGACTTGGATAACGGAGTGGAGCGTCTGCTTATAAAATCTGTGGATGACACCAAGGTGGAAGGGGATGCAAGCACTGTGGAGGATAGGTTCAGGAGTCAAAACAACCTTGGCAAATTGGAGAACTGGTCTGAAATCAACAAGATGAAATAATAAAGACAAGCACAAAGTACTACACTTTGGAAGGAAAAAATCAAACTCACAACGACAAAACAGGGAGCACCTGGCTAGGTGGTAGCACTGCTGAAAAGGATTTAGGAGTTATAATGGATCACAGACTGAATACGAGTCAACAACGTGATGCAACTGTATTAACAGGAGTGTCAGATGTTATGACATAGGAGATCACTGTCCCATTATACTCGGCACTGGTGAGGCCTCAGCTGGAGTTCTGGGTGCCGTATTTTGAGAATGATGTGGAAAAATTGGAAAGAATCCACAGGAGAGCAGCAAAAATGATAAAAGGTCTAGAAAACCTGACCCATGAGGAAAGCTTAATCAATCTGGGCATGCTCAGGCTCGAGAAAAGACGACAGAGGGAGAACCTGACAGCACTCTTCAAATATGTTAAGATCTTTTACACAGAGGATGGGGATCGATTGTTCTCCATGACCACTGAAGGCAGGGCAAGAACCAATGAGCTTAATCTGCAGCAAGTGAGATTTAGGTTAGATATAAGGAAAAACTTTCTAACGCTAAGCGTAGTTCAGCTCTGGAACAGGCTTCCAAGGGAGGCTGTGGAATCCCCGTCATTGGAGGCTTTTAAGAACAGGCTGGACAAACACCTGTCTGGGATGGTCTACATATACTTGGTCCTGCCTCGGCACAGGGGGGAACACTAGATGATCTCTAGAGGTCCTTTCCAGCTGACATGTCTATGATTCCATGTAACTGATTCGCTCATTGCGAGTGTCCCAGCATAGGGGTGGCATGAAAAGTGATACAGAGACACTTGTGGGGGAAACGGATGAATGGGACAGATCGGGTGGCATCCATGGCAGGTGAACTGATAAACTAAGTTAGGTAAGCAGAAAGGGAGGGGATAACATTTGGCCTTGGTGATGAGGACAAGAAGATGAAATGAGATGTGATGCACAAGAGAAAGTCAGCGGAGAGACTGGAAAAAGGGACGGGCTTAGGGCTGGAGTCACTTGCTGATTTGAACGGGAGGAAATGGTGGATTCTCTGTAACTTGAAGTCTTTAAATCAAAAGTTGAAGACTTCAGCAACTCAGCCAGAGGTTATCAGCCTATTACAGGAGTGGGCGGGTGAGGTTCTGTGGCCTGTGATGTGCAGGAGGTCAGACTAGATGATCATGATGGTCCCTTCAAGTCTTCGAGTCTATGGTGAGGATCAAAGGGGACTGTGAGTATATGGTCAATACTAGGCTAGCTCTGAAGTTAAGGTAGATCTGCTCAGCTCCACTGATCACAGTACAGCTACATGGATTTACAGCAGCTGAGGGTCTGGTCCATTTTCTCCAATCCATTAACACTTGTTGAATGGGCTATAAACTGCCTTATAAAAAATCCACCTTCCGGGAACACGTAACTTTAAGAAATGGAAGTGCTCATGCATCTCCTGTCAAGACAATTTAAACACTGAAACATTTAGAGGGACTGCAGCAGCTTCAGGAACTTCAGGATGCTTCATACCAGGTTTCTGTCATCGGTCACCGGGAGTTTCCCTTCAGGGCCAGTTCTTAGTTTCTTCAGGGTATGCGTTGACCTAGAACAAACAGCCCCTTTTATTATTTACATACATGCATGGAAAGGATCAACTCCAAACCCCAGCTAGCTCTCTTCAGAGAAGCACCAAATTCCCTTTAAACACACCAACCTCTTTGATGACTGGAATTGGTGAGCAAAAACCCATCAAAGCAGTGGAGACTCCGGCCCGCTCAGGTGAGGGTGGGGGGACACAACGCAGACATCAACCGAGTCCGGCGCACAAAAACACGAACCAAAGGGACAGGGGTGCAGGTCACCGGGTGAAAACAAGGGATCCAGGACATCAAGCAGAGAACCCCGAGACAATGCCCACTGCTCTGAGAAGGGCCAAGGGAACTCTGCCCAGATGCATGAAGGGACCACGGACTGGAAAAAGGACCCACAGTCAGGGAATCTCCCATCCGGCCTCCTTCTGGACTGACTGACGGCCATCTCAGCCAGGAAGAAACTGGTGAAGGGGTCTCAGGATTGTGTGGGGGCCATGAACAGGAAGTGCACAGCAGACAGGGTCCCCCTGGAGACTAGAGTCCTGTGATTTCTCCACTCAACAACTACAACAGCAATGCAAGTTCCCCTCACCGCAGCCCAGCGCTGTGCTTCCACCCTGATGCCACAAGATCGCTGAGAAAGACATGCCGGTGGTTTAGTCCACATGGACCATCTGGGGCCTTTCCAGCCCTGTCAACAGGGCTGTTGCACTGCTACGAACTGGACCAGTGAGACGCGGCATTAAGTTACACATGCAGGGGGGGATGTGGCTGGGATCCAACACGGGGCATCTGGATTAGAGAGGTCTGAAGAACACCCTGCTTCCTCCCCCTGCATTATTACTAGGAGTTGAAATGACAGGGGACGTGAATCTTAAACCCAAGACTCATGTCAAACCCTGAGATCTCTGTAGCCCGCTGGGATTCCAAGAGAACCCCGATGACATTTTAATGCAAGGGTCAGACAACGCCCTCAATGAAAATTAACATTTCAGCTACAAACGCTGCAAAGGCCACAGTGTGCAAACCTTTCAGTGCTCCCCTCCATGGGACATCCTGCTTCACCTTCCAGGTCCCTAGGATGAGAAACTTCCTGGCCGTTGCAATCCAGACAGCCCGCAGCCGTCTCAAGGACCCTGAAACAAAGAGCGGGTCAGCATGGTTGATGTGAGTCTCAAGCAGGCCACATTATAAAGTGACCCTTTGACAAAGCAACAAGCAGAGGGCTAACTCCTCTACATCGCAGTCAGATACTGTATGCCGCAATCTCGCCGCTTCACGCTGCAGCTGCAGCGCTGGGGCAGACCCACTTGCCGTGTCTTATTTGTAAAAGGTTGGACAAAAGCTGCATGCCCGGGACTGTTGAATCTCCCCTTCTGAGAATGGATTTACCCACGGCAGCTACAGAGGGAAGTGGGGGTGGGAAAGACTGATGGACGGAATTAGAGAATTAGAGAAGAAATTAGTAAGAGACAGTCTCTGTCCTAAGAGTTCACAATTGAAATAGACAAAGGATGGGAGAGAAAAGAGAGGCGCAGAGAGGGGAAGTGACTTGCCCAAAGTCACCCAGCAGGTGAGCGGCAGACCCACAAGCAGAACCCAGGTCTCCTGATTCCCAGTCCAGTCCCTCATCCGTTAGATCATCACAGCATGAGAGACTGAGGGCATAGACAGAGAGAGAGAAGGGATGAGACACACGCTGAAGACCGTGCAGGGAAGATGCGCCATTACCCGTTACCCAAAAGAAAGGAGTGCGGCCAGGAAAGGGAAAGAGGTGTAACAAAAGCAAGAGAGATTAAGTACGCTTTTGGGGGGCAGGGACTGCCTTTCTATTTGTGCAGCGCCTAGCACAATGGGATCTCGGCCCACAACCGGGGCTCCTAGGGGCTGCTGCATTACAGATTGTAAATACCAAGGAAGCGTCATTCTTACATTGTAATTACCACAGATCTGATTGACAATACGAAGCAATTAAATACAGCATGTAATAAAGCATGCACTGCCGGCTTATTCCTGACCCCACAGGAGGTGGGTTTGTGGGAGTTGGGTAGCAGTTATTTTTCACCCTGGCTTGTAGATGGCAGGTGATTTTTTTTTTAAAGCCGGGCTAATTACATCAGAGGCCGGTAAAGATACTCATGTGCTTTCCTAAGACGGCTTTTCCCTGGAGGCAATGGCTGCAGTTAACGCAAGGATGCTGAGTGATCGCAGATGGGAAGGGAGGTGGGCCCACTGGAATCTCTAGGCTACACGGCGGAGGAGCCGGACAACCCCCAGGCAAGGAGGAGACGGAAGGAGCAGCTTAAAGCAGACAGCAGTCTGTTGATCAGCATCCAGCCCTACAGATGTATAAACTGCTCGGCTCCCAGCAAGGGGATAGAACCAAGGGCCATAAACTCCAGACCCAGGACACCCCCAGCCTCTGAGCCGGCCAGCCAAAACAAGAGAACCCCATGGCACAGGAGACAGGGCTTGTGACAGGAAACTGACTCATCCAGGCCCCAGGTCTGGGCAGCTGGCCGAGTCGCACGGGCAGCAGAGCAACTCTCTTTTGGCGTGCACTGAATGTCCACCAGGCACACTCCAACGACACCCTTAGCTCCTCTGATGTCTGCCTGGCCTAAACCAGCTCCTCCGAAATGGGAAGGGGCCATCGCACTGCCTTCCAACCCTACAGACTGGGCAGGGGGGAGGGGGCACTTCCAAGGGGATCACGCCACGCAGCTCCTGTTAATTGCAATGAGACTCACATGGCTGGATCCCCTGCTTGGCTTTGATCTACCCATCTGGGACGGGAGCGGGGACACTTTACAGCCACGAGGGCTTCCAGAGGTTCGCTGCTGCAGCTGGTGTGGGAAGTGGGTTAGAAGCAGAGGGAACAGGGTTAGCACAGAGCTCCCCGCTCTGAAGATTTCTTCGCACTAATATTGGATCAGATACATTAGTAACTGGATTTAACTACCGCACCTGCAAAAGGGAGTCATGCCCAAAGAGGTGGGGGGAAGATGGGATATTGCTTCAAGGAATAAGCATGCTGTATTCCTGGCCTGCAGATGTCACTGGGGAGCTAGGATCCCCACAACGGGCCTTCCACCTGTACGACTGTGCCTACAGCAACTCTCCATCTCTGGTATCTGACTGTAGGTATAGCTGGCATGCCCCTGGACTGATCTCTTTCTAGTCTTGCTTAAAAGCAAGCAACCTGTCTGTAACATGGTTACAAACCCCAAAGCAAGCAACCTCTGCTCACTCCTTCCAATATCCCCAGAGGCACTTTGGATCCCAACGTGGTCTTCTTAAAGACAGCCCTCCACCCAGAAAACCACAGGCAGAGCTTCACCTTAACAGAAAAGCCATCTGCAGAGAAACTGCAAAGCACCTTCATTCTCGTTCCTTATCAAAGTAGTTTCACAGGATCCCCATTGCCAACAGCGTGCTGCACGCAGGGGCCAGGAGTGACTACTGATTTTGGGAGGGGCCCATGGAGACACGTGTAGAGGTCCCGGTTTTTGGACTGTCCTAAGCACCTGCCGTCTGGACATCTGCCTCTTTAAGGTGTCGGGTTGGACACCCAGTAATTAAGGTACCCAAAAAACCACTCGTTACTTTGGAAAGAGCCAGGGTTATGAATGAAGGAGGTTAACCTGCAGCACGTGCCCCAGGGAGCTGTGCCCCGAGAGAGCAGAGAACCGTTCCCTGCTGCTCCAGGCTTGACGCAAGCACAACTGTAGATGCAATTATCCTTCAGCGATTCTTTGTTTAGCTTCTCCCAGGACACAGGATAAGGCGTATAACAGTGCTTCGAGGAGCTGTTTCCCTTTGGTTTGGTTCCCCTCTGCCCATGATACAGTGACTACCCCCCTCTCTCTCCGACATCAATTCCCACAGCAGATACCGGGAAAGATAAGTGAGATCTATTAAATCTGAACCCTCACCGGGGAGGGCAGAGAGAACGCTTTGCAAACGTTGATGTTGAATATTGGCAGCCTTTGCTGCAACCACTAACAAATCAAGTAAGGTGACAAGCTGAGATATCCAGGGCCGGTCTTGTGGCCTCTGAACAAACTGCTTTCCAAAGCAAGGGGGGGGTTGGATGCAAAGTGGTTGTGAGGGGTTGCCAGGTTACCTGATGCCACCAAAATTAAAAAAACAAAACAAATACAGAACAGCTCTGAAAATAGATCAGTTTCACTCCAGGGGTTTCAGTTACAGCT
Source organism: Emydura macquarii macquarii (assembly GCF_026122565.2). NCBI lineage: Eukaryota > Metazoa > Chordata > Testudines > Chelidae > Emydura > Emydura macquarii. Next base: position 31,226 of record NW_027132383.1, read on the forward strand.
GGCTATTCAAAGAGACAAAGGCAGCCAGCGTCGCTGGTCATGACTCACGCTGGCATAATCGTGTGCCATGCAAGAACAGAAAACCATTGGTCTTTAACAAAAGCCCCATTGACCTGAATTTTTTTCTCCATGGAAAAAGTGGATTTTAGGCATCTTACTAAAAGATATGCTCTAATTAGTCATACATTATTGGGCTCACTGGTATCACTAACTTAACAAGCAGAGATAATCTCGTTAGTCATGAATTACTGGGTTTAACAGTGTCCCCTAACAAGGAAATATACAGGAATCACTGGGTGAGGTTCTATTGCCTGCAATATGCCGGAGGGTCAAATTAAATGATCCTAACAAAATCCATCAGTGACACGCTTGAGTCTCTCAAGCGAAGGAAGCGAGGTGGTCACATGCCCAGGATTTCCATATATTGACTATTGTTCAGAGACCTCAAGCGAAGTTCTAATTGGAACATGTTAACCTTTGCACCCCAGGTAACATTTCCATCCAGCTTGGTTTGGGATTTTGCTCTGCGTGCTCACTGGGTGGGGACATGATAAAAGCAAAGCGCTTGCTGGCAGCTGACAGATCTAGCTCCAGTGCATACAAGCTAGAGATGGGAAAGACGACAACACGTTGGTAACCATGCTCTTGCTGTTCCGGAAACGCAGGGCGAAAAAGCAGTTAGTGTAGTCTAAGTAGCCCAGAACAGGTGGTTAGGGCTTAATTTTCTATTTAACAGCTGTTCACTGCGGGGGGATGGGAGGAGGTTTTATTCTGAGGCACTGGCAATCACACACGGACATCCCCCCAGTGACATTCGTGCTTCCAGAGACAGGCGTTAAGTGTCCCCATAATGCTGACAGCCGGGAAGGAAAGGAGCCGCTGCACATCCTTTTCCCTCCCTCCCGCTCCCCACATGGAACAGAGACACAGTGTCTGTGGGCACACATAGGACAACAAAAATGATGAGGGGGCTGGAGCACATGACCTATGAGGAGAGGCTGAGGGAACTAGGCTTGTTCAGTCTGCAGAAGAGAAGAATGAGGGGGGATTTGATAGCAGCCTTTAACTACCTGAAAGGGGGTTCCAGGGAGGATGGAGCTAGGCTGTTCTCAGTGGTAGCAGATGACAGAACAAGGAGCAATGGTCTCCTGTTGCAGTGGGGGAGGTCTAGGTTGGATATTAGGAAAAACGTTTTCACCAGGAGGGTGGTGAAGCACTGGAATGGGTTACCTAGAGAGGTGGTGGTGGAATCTCCATCCTTGGAGGTTTTTAAGGCCCGGCTTGACAAAGCCCTGGCTGGGATGATTTAGTTGGGGTTGGTCCTGCCTTGAGCAGGGGGTCGGACTAGGTGACCTCCTGAGCTCCCTTCCAACCCTCATCTTCTCTGATTCTATGATACTGGTATTAAGTAAAAGCTAAGATTAATACTCAGAAGAGGAATGGCTTTACGGTTAAAGCAATGCGCTGGGATTCTTGAGAGAGCTGGGTTCAAACCCTTACCCTGCCACTGACTTTCTGTGTGACTTTGGGGAAGTCACTCCGCTCTCATTTCTCCCTGTGTAAAACAAGGATAATTCTTCCTTGCCATGTCTGTTTAGACCATAAGCTCTTTGGGGCAGGGCCGTCTCTTCTTGTGCGTGCACGCAGTGCCAGGCACAACAGAGCCCCGATTTCAGTGGGAACCTGTCAGCCCTACAGTGATATGAATAATAATTATTCACAATTTACTTTCCCCCAGCACCACCACTGCGTTCAGAGCGCCCTGCTCCCTTATAGCTGTTAGCATATTCTGCTGATCAAGTAGGGGGCAACGTTTTGGATTTTTTTCCTAAGAGTTATACAATTTCAGCTAAACTCATTAAGCAAATAACCGACGTACTATGTGAAATATGTCAAATTCCTAAAATCTGATTAAGGCTAAATGGAGCTGGGGCCTGCGTAAATCAACACATGAACAGCTGAGAGTTTACGCGTTGCCTAACCTCGTCTTACAATAAGAGCACTCTGGGGTACAGAAAATCATTTTGGCTCCCCTACTAACATTTAGGGGTTTAACTCCCTCTCCGCCAGGTCCCTCATTCCCAGTCAGAGGCCTCTGAGAAGTCACTGACCCTAAAATGAGAGAAGTTAAGATTAGCTAAGTTCATATTAACTCTTTCCTTTCACCTCACTACACAACCCCTCTCTGTAGCACTGTATAAAAAATATAAACCTATTGGACTTCAGATGCATATTGTCTTACTAGATGACTTCCTGAGGGCTCCCTTCCAAACCTAATATTTGATGATTTATCTTTGTGTTTTCTATTAAGCCCATCACTGTATTTACTTAAGTACATATAACCAAACAACGAACAGTTCCATACCATCTACCCACTGCAGTCCCATACCATACTTTGGTATTTCTCTTCTCTCTACTCTGAAGCAAAGGATTAAGGGCTTGATTGAAATCAAGTGGATACTAAAGTGGGTGTTGGACTGCGTCCAAAGGAAGAATGCAGTTGCAGTGAAAATTGATGTCTTAGCCCTGCTTTCCTGGACAAAAGAGAGTTAATAATTTAGTAGCCAGTTCCCTGCTTTGCTCATAGTAATGCCACAGTTTGTTTCTCGTAGGAGAAAAAATAAATCTATTCAACACAGTAGCAATTCGGATAAAAATTGCAGAGCAGGAAAGTTCCAACATTTCCCTGGTACATCTGAGGTCACAACAATACGAAAAGTCTAATGTAGAAAAAATAAGAGAGGAAATAATATACAGAGCTTATGGGAAGGTTGAGTCTCATCAGAAGCCTGGTTAAGTGAAACTGAGGTTACAAACCAGAATATTGTAAAAGGGTGAGTTTCTTTCAATGTTCTCTAGGAATCAACACTTAGGTTTTGTCTACTCGAGACTCCCCCCTCCTCACCCACTCAAATCTCCCATCATTGTTACCACCAATGGTAGTTCTAGCAGACAGGAGCATTTTCACCACAGTTTCATCCAGCGCTGCTCTGAGTGGTGGTGAAACCAGCATCCGATCTACACCAGCATTCTCTCCTGCATACCACTGAGAGAAATCTCTAAGGAAAGTCCGACAGCTCTGAGCTCGGCTGGCTAGTCCGAGCTACTGCCAGTGCTACGACTCACTGCTATTTTTAGCGGCCATGTAGACATACCTTTATGAGAACAGGTGCTCCATGTTTCCTAATGTCTGCATGTACAGCCTCTCCTGTCCACCTGCGCAATGGTCCATTTCCCACCCCTCCTCTCCCTTCCACATGCAGACCCGTTTATTGCTCACCTGGAAGCGCTCTCTTGCCCTGAAGATGGAGTTTTGGAGGGGACGGCTTCAGTCTCAACCTGAAAGAGAGTTTATCACCTTTGGAGCTGAGCATTGCACGTTCTTCGAGATATCACGGCAACTTGGAAAGGAGACGGCTCGCTACAATGCTCCCAATGAGATGCTGCGCAACTAAAGCCTTGTGCACAGAACCCAGCCTTCTCCCTGCCCTGCGGCCAAGTTTACTCACTTCAACTCTCAGGCAGGCCAACAGTTTCAATCAAAGAGACTGAAAGTCCACATTCAGGTGCCTAAATAAGTTACCTGATTTTCAAAAGCGCAGAGGCACCTGCAGAGCCCCATCTGCAGTCTGGGAGAGTTTTTTTGCCAGGGACGTAGATTGTTACTGCTACTACACACTTTGGAAGTGTGTTAGGTGCTTCCCAGAACAAATACACAGGACTCTGCCCCAAAGAACTTACAATCCAATGTCAGAGGTGAGGCAATGAGTCGGAGCAACAGACGATCGAGAATGGAATGAGGAAGGACCAGGGCTACAGAAATACCATCACGTAGCCACCAATGGTACACATACATCGTAGGAAGCTCCATTAAAGTCAGGCTAACACTTCTTGAGTGCTATGAGTGCAGGACTGGAGTAGGTGACCCCTTGAGGCCCCTTCCAGTCCTATGATTCTTGTAGGCAACAGAGATGGCTCTGGATGAGAGCAGGGCGGTGACCTGGGGAACAGGGATTGGGAGACTGAGCCGTGGTTCTGGTGGGAACACGGAAGCAGATTATGAAAGGAGGATTGATGTGGTCAGCATGGGAGCTGGGGAGCACAGAGGTAGAGATGGAGGAAGATGCAAAAGGAGACAGATAGAGACACAAGCCAGGGCACGGCCACACAGGATACAAGAACTTGATACGGCTCAGCTTGAATATGGGCCTAAACGTTTATCCCCGGGGGAAAAATGGACCTCTGCTGTTTTTTCAAATTAAACGTTGCAACAAGAGCAATTGGTCTTTCATTCCTCTCAAACAGATTTCTGAACAATTTGCCCTAAGAAAACCAAATCCTCGGCATAGCCTGGCACGGCCATGAAAGCGATCCCATTTTTACACACCACCTCCCCAGGAGGAAGTCGCTAATTACAAAATTAAACCCATCCAAGTTTTTCTTTTAAGACGTTAACAGGCTGCCAAAATCATGAATGTTTTTGCAAATAGCTTAGAAACAGCTCGGTTTATTGGCCATATTTTTAATTCTGGCTATCAGTTAAGGATATCGGTAGGCAAACAAGATCTGTCATTCCCTACAAACTCATCAGCTCTTGAATTCATAATCCTCTGTCTGTAATATCACAAGCAGAGGGTGGTAAATTCAGGAGGAATGAACAGCTGAGGTCTCTGGGGCTGGGGCCATCTTTTTGTCCTGTGTTTGTACAGCTCCTAACACCACAGGGTCCTGATCAATGACTTTTTATGCTTCAGTATGGTAATGTTATGACTGAATGTTCATAAAGGGGAAAATGAACTGTCATGCTTCAGAGACTTCAGCTCAGGTCATGGTGCTAACAGTGAGTCAAATGCATTGACTGAGGAGAGAGCTCAGACATTTTGACCTACTGTGGCAATCCTGCAAACACCACAACCTGGGGTTGCCCAGGGGAAGCAAAGGTGAAACAAAACCAGAAAGCTGGCAGCGTCGGATGTCTCTGAAAGCGATGGGCTGGGCTTCCACGGCCCTGCTGTGTTGAAACACCACTACGACGAATCAGACTCCAGTCTGATCCACACAAAGGCCTATTGACTTCAGCTGGACTTTGCACGGGCACCAGGCTCCCCGTGCACTGATCCAATTGTAGGTTCAGGGCCATAGATGGTCAGCTCCTCAGGGCAGGGGACTCATCCACCAGGTGCCCCGTGTCGAGCATCTCGACTACAGTCAGCAAGTAACGCAATTACAAGCCTAGCTTCCAACACTCTCCGTACCCATCTAGGGGGAGACAAGAGGGGAAAAGCCAAAGGCCGGGTGACTTGGCTTGTGGCACCATGCAGATCAAATTATCATAACATTGCATTCGCATAGTATTTCCCGCATAGAGTCCAAGGCCTGGGCTACACTAAAAGATTAGGTCGGTTTAATGACGTCTGTCAGGGGTGTGAAAAATCCACACCCCTGAGCAGCACCGTTAAGCCGACTTGAGTCCCCGTGTAGACAGCGTTAGGGTGATGGAAGAATTCTTCCGTTGACCTAGCTACTGCCTCTTGTGGAGCTGGGTCACCTACGTGGATGGGAGAACCCCTCCCGTCACCATAGGCGGTGTCTACGTTGAAGTGCTGCAGCATCAGGAACCTGCCTCTGAATCATTTCAAGCGTAGACAAGCCCCAAACGATCACACTTTCAGATTAAGGCACTGTGTTCACTGGACACCCAGACACACTAAACCTTTATCTGATTGGCTTCAGAACCCGGCACCGAAACAGATGCAGCTCCGTTTATTTTACCACTCACGACTCACCCTGTTGCAACCACAGGGCATGTTTACAAGACATGATGCAATTAGCCCGGTTTGGGATGCAGTGAGGGCACTGGAGGTGACTCTAGTGTAGCAGAAACGTTTCACACACGCGGAGAAGATCCTGGGTTACCTATTATTTGCAAGATGGCATTTCCAGCACCCAGCTCTTCTTGGCACCACGCTCCGCGGCATGGTGCGAATTGTCAGACACATCGCAGACGACTGCCCAGTCTATGCTCATCCGAGAAGCGTCAGAGCCATTCCCATGGCTACCCCCCTACTCTAGACTGGACAAGAGACCTTAAGATCCAGCTGCAGCCACGTCATTGCTTTCACTGTTCCACTATCGCCATATGAAAGGAGATCACTATGCTGGGGCCATGGGGCAGTACTGGCAAAAGGGAGAGCGCTCTTCTCTCTGGAGCCTAACATCACGTCCTGGATTTTCCATGCAGGTCTCCCTCAAAGTACGGACCAGGCTCTGCCTAACCCTGTTAAGCATCTATGATCTGACAAGCTCCAGTTCAGGGTGACACGGCTGCATGCACTTCATTTAACATATTCATTCCGCTGCGTCCTGTGGACGTACCATATATTTGTATCAACAAACACACATCACGCAGTATGTCCTCCAGCGGCTGTGAGCTAGCTGGCAACTTTGCCCTGTGAACATCATGCTTCTCCCCTGAATCTCAGGCTGACTGGTTCCCGAGAGCAGCACTTAGAATCAGAGAATTGTAGGGTGGGAAGAGACCCCAAGAGGTGTGGGGCTCCCAATGGCTTTGAGACATACCTGTCTGTGCTTGGCCTTCTCCTCCTCTGGAGTGCTTGGCATTGCTTCTGGCTTTTGGCTGGAGGCTTCTTTCTCTGTAACAGCCTCTTCTTGCTTCAGAGAGCTTCTTAGCAAAAACAGACAGACAGACTGATGGGAAAGCAGGTTTTACCAGCAGGCCATTTTGCAAAAACACTTGAATACACAAAGCAGAGAAATTGAAGCAGGCCCATTTCTATTCTCCTAGGCAGCTCCCCAGCTATCTAGCTATTCTGTTGATTAACCAGATTAAATCTTAGGACCCTCCAGAGCAGTGCTAGCATCCCTCTCCCATCGCGAACCTGCAGATTGATCCGCAGAACAACCTTTTTGAGAAGCCAAACACAGAGACATTTTCTGAATCTGGCAGCACTTGATATGCTGAGCTGACAACTCCTTGATACAAACAATGAGAGGGGGAAACCCTGGCATCGTCCTCAGCCCTAGAGAGCCCAAATCCAGATGAGATCACCAGGAGAAACGAAGCGGTTTCCTTCCTAGCCCCTTGTGGAAAAGCAATTCACGCCTCAGAATCAACCGTAAAACTCAGCACAACTTCTGATTAAGAGAAAGCAAGGAATGAAACTGCAGGGCTGGAGAATGCTAGAGGTTAGACCTGGACACTGGAGCTGCAGTGGGTGGAAAGGATGTGACAAGTTCAAGACCGGCTGAGAACACTTCAGCAAATCTAGTATTCTATTGGTCCAAGCACTCGATCCCAGAGAACGTCAATGCAAGTTAATCGAAAGAAAAAAGTTACCTGCTGATGACGTTTTCTTGCAACGGTTTCTCCTTGGATCTGGGCTGTCTCTTTTTCTCTTTTAACACAGGCGGCTACATGTCAGAACAAAACAGCATGCAAACAACTTGGTACAACACCTAGTTTAGAAGGGCAAAGCATGTCAGGAGCTAAACATTCCCCCTGCCCCACAAGACGACGCTGGGAATAAGCAGAACAGAATGGTAATATTCTTGGTCTAGCCCACACGAGGAGATCGAACTGTTCAGCTCATCAAAGAGGAGATTAAGGGTGACTGGTTCACCGTCTGTAAGTACCTAGCTGGTGAACAGAAATCTGAGAACAGACGGCTCTTCAGTCTGGCAAAGGTAAAACAAGACCAATGTCCAGAAATTGAAGCTAGACAAATTCACACTAGAAATAAGGCACACATTTTTAACAGTGTAATTAGCCACTGGATCCACTTACCAAGGGCTGGGGTAAATTCTCCATCCCTGGAAATTTTTAAATGAAGCCTGGATGCATTTCTAGGGCTATGTCTACACTACAGCCTATTCTGGCAAAACGTATGTCATTTAGGTGTGTGAATTTTCCACACCCCCCGGCCTCCTCCCCGGGCCACTTAAGTGACACTGACATAGGTGCTCATGTGCACAGCGCTATGTTGGCGGGAAAGCATCTCCCGCCGACAGAGCTTCTGCCGCTTGTGGAGGTGGGTTTTTTACGCCGGCGGGAGAGCTCTCTCCTGTCAACACAGTGCGTCTTCACCAGCCACGCTGCCGTACTGGTACACGTGTAGACATGGCCTAAAAGTTCTGCTGGAGTTCAAACGGGAATTAATTCAGGGACGTCCTACAGCCCAGGTGATGCAGGAGGTCAGACTAGCTGATCACAATGGCCCCTTCTGGCCTTAGAACATATGAATCTACTGAAGTGCGTAAGGAGCCCACAACCGGCTGAATTGGAGGATAACGGCTGCACGCTGAGGATCTCCAAGCACTCTGCAGAAAATAATACAAAGCCTCAGCACCACAAGGCTTAGGATTGATCCCCATTTTACACAGAAGGAAACTGAGCCACCGTTAGGTTAGGGTCCATTTTTCAGAAGTGTCGTGCACTCAAAACCCTAACTGAAGTCAACGGGAGCTGCTGGTACTCAGCACCTTAGCAGATCGAGTCCCCTGTAATCCTCACAAAGTCACACAGCCAGGTGAGAAGCAGAACCTGGGAGAGAATCCAGGAATCTGAACTCCAAGTCCCCCTGCTCTAACCAGTAAGCCACACTCCCTCTCAGAGCTGAGAGGATGAGTTTTTGGCATCCATAGTTTAACGCTTCCTACCACGTTCTAAGTCTGAAAACACAAGCCCATCTAAGGTATCTATATGGACTCCCAACTGTCACAGCGTCCCTGTGAGGCAGGGCAGTGCTGTTATCCCCATATCACAGAAGGGGAACTGAGGCACAGAGAAACGAAGTGACTTGCCCAAGGTCTAACTGCTGCACATATAGTTCGGGAGAAACAACCTTTCATATAAACAAAGAGCAGAAGGCAGCAGCACAGCTGAGGAGCTGTAAGCGGTCATGATCTGGGGCTGCCATTTCTCCCATGAAAACAAAACGACCATCAGTTCTTTCTTGAAAGACCAGTTCCCTCTTACCTGGTCCTTCTGCTGAGCTTCCTCCCACTGGCTCTTCAGAGCCTCTGCTCTCGGTTTCTTCTCCTTTTCTTCCCCCTGCTGCTTAGAGATAATCTTCCTTTTCCTTAAAAAAGGAAGAAAAATACTCTGTGTGATGGGGAAGGAACAAATCAAAGTATCCAGTTAGGTTTCTTGTACTTACGGCCTCCAGCTTGGTTTCTAACGAAGACCATGCACATGTTATTCTCCTTCTTAATATGTAGCACACCAGATACTTTCCCAGAAAATGAATGAACCTATTGCAATCAATGGAGACTTCTGCTAAACTCCCCCGGGGCTATTTTCTACAGCACACTGAGGACAATCATTAGCAATATCAAGTTCAACGTCACCGTATGACGTGTAATAGTAAACATGGACAGAAAATCACGATTCTTTTTCCAAGCTATGCTAAGCTACACGCTCAGCACGTTTGCACAGGCTACGTCCAGTAGTCCAGTCCTAGAGTACATTTTCTCCTTTTCTTCCTATTGACTTCACTGTGCCTTTGGATCAGGCTCCATTACTGGTAAATGCAGAAGCATTTAAAGAGAGGACAGTACCTCTGAGGTCCCAACCCTTCCAGGAATGTATCTGAACAGTTCCGGCATGAGTTCTATCTTCTTGAAAAGTATAAGAGAAACTCAGACATGCCCTGCTGATGCAGTCTGAATGCAAGAAAACACTGAGTAGCTGGAACTTCTCTGAGCCATTTTAACAAGATGCCTTTGGTAAAAGTTTGTTACCCGTCTTGGATGGCCCCATTACCACAGTATTTGAACACCTCACAACCTTTAATCCACACAAAACCCCTGTGATGCTGGAGGGAATATTATCCCTACTTTAACAGATGGATTACTGAGTCCCAGAGACACATACCTGCTAAAAATTGCAGGGTAGCCACCGCAGCATGGGTGGTGGGACAGGCTAGAGGGTGGATAGAAATCAATGATTTTTTTTTTTTAAATAAAAATATCGGATTTTTTAAATTTAAATTGATTTTTTAAAAAAATCAAAAAAATCCATTAATAAAACACTAAATTTCTCTCTCATTTAAAAAAATACCAGTTACAATTAAATCTCATCACAAACATGCTAAACCTACACTTACAGTCTCATAAAAATGAATTAATGGCTCTAGTCTGTCCAGCCTAACTACCTGCTCTTGCTTCTTGAAAGTTCTGGGCTTTCAGTGTCTGTTTCTCAGCAGACTAAAGTCACATGTGCAAAGACAGACACAGGCTGGACAGGATTGTTGTTGTTCTGTGCTTATGTGGTGGTGGAGCTGGGCCAAGCAAGGCAGAGGAGTTAGTTAAGACAGTGTCTTAAAGACAGTTGGACAAAGGATGGAGGCAGAGTAGAAAGGAACAGTGGAGTGATCTGGAAAGAAAAAGAGAAGACATTATTGAGTACACACACAACTTCCTATATTCGCCCACATTTTTGCCACAGAAGAACTGTCATGGCTTCTGGGTGTAAGAGAGACCCTATGTGGGAATATTTTAAAGAAACTCTTTCCCTGGGTAAAAAAGGAAAATGTGTCACCTGTAAGAAGTGCAAGAAGGAGATACAGGGCCTAGTTGCAAGAATGAAACATTATAACAAAAACTGCTTATTGGGAGAAATGATGTGGATGAAGATGTGGATATGTCTGAAGAACAATGTGGATCAACTGGTTAGTAATTTACATAATTCACTTTGCAATGCATCATTCTTCAAGACTCACTCAATGCCTTTTATTATTTAACAAATAAATTCCCAAGCTGTTTGCTATATTGGATGTTGCTAGAAAAAAAAAGTTTAGCTTAGCTAATCCTTATGGCTTGTTTATTAGTTAACTAGGTTTAGAATCTATCACCCGAGTATACGGGACAGAAAGCTGCATTAAGAGAAATCTAGAGTTGCCAATTGCCATTGGGTCTCATTTTCTTATTTTATATTACAGAATACATGCCCCTTATTTTGGAACATCATGGCCACAGACCATAATGGTGATGCCATAAGTCTATTTCCTATTTTACTTCAGCATAACTCAGTTTTCCCAAGGGAACCCCATCCTATACTTGTTTTCTCAAAAAACAGAAGTGCCAGTGAGTTCTATGGGGCTTACTCCAAAATTAAGTGCACACTAAGTGCATTCAGTCTTAGCTTTTTTGGTAATTTGGAATTGGATCTGCATCCTTGCTGAAAAAAATGTAAATGATGAACTGAATAATAGAGTGAGAAGAATGACTATTCAAAATCATTTTTGAATTTTGTTTCAGGATTCCATTTAAGCATAAGAGACTGTGACTGTCTATGTGCGACAACGTCAGAGTCATCCATTGGTTCTTTTAGCAGCAGTGCTGCAACTAAACATATTTCAGACAAAGTATCAGAAGCAAGTAAAAGATTTCAATCATCCAGTAAAACCACCACCATGGATGGGTTTGTAGTAAGAACCAGCAAATACCAACAAGACACCACAGATGAGAAGATTGCTCGGTTCATTTATGCCACAAATTCTCCTTTTCGCATTGTTAACAACAAACACTTCATTGACATGGTTGAGTCCTTATGACCAGGCTACAGTCCACCTGGTAGAGCAGACATTGGTGGAAGGTTGCTAGACATAGTGTATGAGAAGGAACTTGAACAGTGTGCAAGAAATACTGAGGGGAAATTTGCCGGCTTAAGCCTTGATGGGTGGAGCAATGTACACAATGATCCAGTAATATGTGCCTGTGTGACAACAGAAGATGGGGTTGCATATCTTTCAGAAACAATAGATACATCTGGAAATGCCCACACAACAGAATATTTAAAAGAAGTGGCAGTGAAAGCTGTAATAAACTGTGAACAAAAATTCAACTGTCACGTGAGCAGTTTTGGTCACAGACAATGCTGCGAACGTGGCAAAGATGAGAAGATACTTAGAAGAAGAAACGGAAGGATGCTCCTTAATAATATATGGCTGCAGTGCCCATTTAATGCATCTTTTAGCCAAAGACTTAAGTACGTCTTCTCCAGGAATAAAAGAAAATGTTGTTGAAGTCGCAAAATATTTCCGTAACAACCGTTTTGCTTCAACTTCACTGAAGAGAGCAGGAGGATCCAAACTAATTCTCCCTCAAGATGGTCGATGGAATTCTGTGGTTGATTGTTTTGAACAATTTATTAAGAACTGGCCCATTCTCATAAAACTTTGTGAAGAAAACCGTGATAAAACCGATGGAAGTATCTCGTCCAGAGTATCTAACATTGGATTAAAGAGGAATGTAGAGGATATGCTCAGTATACTGAAGCCTATATCCATAGCCTTAAACAAACTTCAGAGAAATTATTGCTGCATTGCTGATGCTGTCGAAATTTGGAAGGCACTTCAAGAGACATTGAAGAAAGAAATACCTCACCAGAAAGTTAAACTGCAGGCAATAAAGAAGCGAATGGATCAAGCACTAACTCGACCTCATTTTCTTGTGAACATTCTCAACCCCAGATATAAAGGTAGATGCCTAACTTCTGAAGAAGATGATGATGCCATGACATGAGCATCTCCAAATCACTCCTCAGTTATGCCAGTCATAATAAATTTCAGGGCTGGAGCGGAACCATTTAAACAGCACATGTTTACTGATGATGTTTTGAACAAAGTTACTCCCCTGAATTGGTGGAAATAATTAGTGAGGCACCTTGAAACAGAGTTCCTTCAGTTGGTAAGCCAACTTTTCACAGCAGTAGCTTCCTCTGCAGGCACAGAGAGAATATTTTCATCGTTCAGTACTATTCACTCAAAGCTAAGACATCGACTGGGAGTTGAAAAAGCAGGAAAACTCGTATTTCTGTTTCAGTCTATGAATAAAAATGACAGTGGAAGTGAGGAAGCTGAGAGCTAGTTGTAGAAGTTTTAAGGACAGCGTACGTTTAGTGTTGTGATGACTTGTCTGTTACAGTTAATAAACTTTGAAGGATTAAAAAAAAAAAGGAGTTTAAGGACAGCCGTCAGCCGGCAACACAGGAGACTGCTGCAATTGCAAATGTGAAATATTTATGTAACATTTAAGATTTAGTTTAATAAAATATAAGTGCTGTTGTGTTTGTGTGTGTGATTTAGTTCTTACCGTTCCTAATGCACTGCTGCTGCATCTGCAGCTTGACACAGGTAATGAGTATTATGTCCTATTTCCTAAATTAATAAAAATCAAGTTATCTAAAGAAGTACACACAGTATACCCTCCTCGATGTTGTAAAATGCTGTACTGAGTTGTAAATTCACATGTTTTAGTGATCAGATTTGCATCATTGTTTAAGAAATATGTGAAGAAGAATCAGTGGGAAACTTGATTTAAATCAGAGATTTTCTCTTGGTGATTTAAAGCAATGATTTTCTCTTGGTGATTTAAATCAATCCACCCTGCAGGCTAGCGTCTGAGTACATACCTAGGATCTTGGATGACATTGTACTCCCGCTACCCAGGCCACACTGCTATTTTTAGCACACTAGTTTGATCAAAGCTAGCACATGTACGTCTAGCTGAGCTGGGAATTTTAGCTTCAGCTGCAATGTAGACAAACCTTATGTGACTTGCCGGAAAGACCCTTACAAACTATATATTGTTGATAACAGCAGATGCACTTCACTGGTTTGTTAGATATTCCCAGCCTTACTTGTATTCCCTGTATTAAGTACAGGGATTCTCTCATGCTAATAGAACCTTTCAAACGGCAAGAAAATGCTTTTCACGTGCAACCACTGTATTAGAGAAACAGCACGTGATCTCAGAATTAAGGCCCACAGCACAGATGTGCAAAGGGACAGAGTCAAGTCTGCACATTCAATGTTAACTTTTTGCATTTCCTGATTTTTGAGCATTTAAATTCTTAAGGAGAAGCTGACATTAACTCACATTAGTGTATTTTATATTGGTGAAGCTAGAAATCATAGACTTACATTTGATAACATACACCATCAAAAAGGTCCAAAGGACCAATGCAAATGGGACATTGGACGGCCAATGTCATAACTCTCATGCCAACAGTTCAATTCACACATTTTTCATGAAGTTACAGTATATTATTGCTGTAGCTGGGAACCACCTACCTGTTACTGTCATTCTTTTTCACTAATGAAGATGCTGTCTCATCAGTTTCGTGATGGTTCCCAAAGTCCCTCTCATCTGCCAATTCTTCGTTATCAGTCATCGTTGTGCAAATTCACATTTGCAAAGAAAAGGGCTGAATCAACCAATACACAAAGCGGAAACATTGCTATTAATGATCAGAGCTGGCTGGCTACATAAAGGATGCAAAGACAACTCCGAGGTGATCTTGCATCACTGCATCTTAAAATCAGGTACCATGATTGGAAAGCAAGCTCAGTATTTGGTTCAACAAGGAACCTGGTGAAGTATCACAAGAAAATTGCATTTTTATCCTCAAATACTGGACCAAGCAATAAAAGAAACAAACTCTGTACACATTTAGAATAGCACAGAGGAACGCACAGCATGGGTTCCTACAGGAACAAAGCTGCCAGTCACACAGGATTGTTAATATTTTCCTTATCAAGCGATAAAATTAGTGGATGCAGAGAACAGATTAGACATGTTATTTATATTTTAATTATTGATTGATTGCTTTATAATAGCCCACAGAAGCGTGTACCAGGTCTGGAGCCTCATTATGCAAGGCACTGAGTTTGCAATCTACATAGGCAAGACAAAAAAAAAGCGGGGTGGGGGGAGAACCGAGGCATACAGAGGTGTAGTGACTTGCCCAATGTAACGCTGCAGATCCGTGGTGGAGATGGGAAGAGAACCCAGATCTTCCAGCTTTGTGCTCTATCCACTAGACTATGCTGCCTCCAGTGCTTCATGAAATTCCATTAGACTAGATCGTTCCAGTTGGCTTGAATAAGAGCTGTGGGCTGACACACAAGGGATTTAAACAGAGGAGAACGATAAACAGGAACAGATCAGTGTGGGATTTATTATAAAGACACCTTGGAATTCTATACTGCGGACCATCAGAGGATCCCAAAGCATTTTATAGTTATTATATTATGAACAAACTGAGCTTCACAACACCGCACAAAAGGAGGCACTAATAATTATTACCTGCTTTTTAGATAAGGGGCTTGAGGCACAAAGAAGCTAACCCCAAATTCTCAGGAGTGGCGTCCCATTTTGGGTGCTGAACGTTAGACAGCTGAGGCCAGGTTTTCATAAGCACTTCTGTGGGAAGGGAGAGGGGGGTTGCTTCGCTGATGTGACACTGGCACATACCCTACTTTCAGCTCACAGCTTCTAGTGACTTCTGAGCCACCCCCCAGCTCCCATTGAAAATCAAACCTTCAGGGCCACGTCCTCAAAGGTACGTAGGCACCTTCCATTGAAATCCATGCCTAAATAATTCTGAGGATCCTGGCCTTAGTGTTTAACGCAGAATACTAAAAAATGGAGGCACTTACCATTAACAAGCGACTTTGAAAGTGTGCTTAAATTCACACAGGAAATCTATGCAGAGCTGGGAATCAAATGTAGACCCCCACCCACGCTCAACTCCTAGTTCTGCTGCTTAACAAATCACCCTTCACCTCTAAGCAGGAACGTATCAGGTTGAGGGGAAGTGCAAAGGGGGGCATTTAGGATTTATTGTGGCTTTATTATATTACTAACCCCGGTGTAGAATTAGCAGAACATTTACTACACTTACACTAGGCAACCAGGAAGTGCGTGAAGACCACACAGGGCAGAAAAACAAAACAAAGCACAATGAGAAAACAGATCCCTCGAGAGGGAGAGTTTGACAAACTCCATCTACCTGTAGAAACCCTATGAACTTTACACGGAACAGGACTGGAAAATCAAGGCCACGCTGGATGCAATTAATGCAACCAAAGTGAGCATGGAATGACATCTGGTTACTTCCTTTCTTTGAAGGAAAGTCAGCCCCTTTCCTGTAGCTCTTTCACTTTCCAGAAACAAGGCAGAGGGGAAATGAGAGGCTTGCAAATTTATGGAAGAAATAAGACAATTATTTCTGTTCAAAGCCTCATGCTTTACAAACCCTTTCATTATGTGGTCTTAAAAACTACTGGATATTTGCTGGCAGCAGCTCACCTGTTTGGGGTAACACCCAGCTAAAGAACATTTGCTAAGAAGAGATTCCCTCATGAACAGCTTCCTTGCTTTCCTCTCTAGGGGAAGTGCCCCCTTGGGGGAGCTTGATTTAAGGACCTGCACTTATCCCTGATTGGAAGATGCTCAGCCCAAAGAGCATTCTGGGACCTGTAGTCTTAAAATCCAAGTTAAATCAGAGGAAAGAGGTTTTGATCCGTGGGGAATTCTGAGAAAATTCACCCATGTGAAAGTGGCCTCAGTTTACCAACATCAGCTTCCCTAGGCTGGGCCTAGGCACTGGATAGAGCAAGTGTTATCAGGCAGGAGGGAGAAATGTAAGTGTGGTATTTTGTCAGTGTTACTACATCTGTTTCTTGAGTTGTGGTGTTCACTATCATCAGCTTTGTAATCAGAGAGCGTTGTATTTCCCAGAGAGGCTGGTGTAAGGGGACTTCTTTATCGCCATGCAGCCACGCTATAAATAGAGTCTTAGGGATTCTCCAATGTCCTAGGTCTTGCTGTTTTTTCTCAGAAGTTTAGCTACAAACTTAGTTGCTCCTAAGCATGGTTGGGGGAAGAGGGGAGGGTGAGCCTGCCTGTCCCTCCCTCATTTCTGAAAGTTTTTTTTTAATGTGCATGGCTTGGTTAAAAACTGAGCCTAGAAAGAGTTCTCTTGTGCAAAACTCAGTAGGCTGGTACTTCCTTCAGCCCAAAGGTAGGAAGCAACATGCACCCCTTTCCTGCTCCCCTGAAACTCTTTGAATCCTGAGTTCCCCTTTTGTGTGGTTGCTGTTTGTATTTGGTCCCACTTCTTCCTACTGCCTTTTCAATACACAAGGAGGGAATATAGTGATAGCATGCTCTACCCATATTTTGCAACATGCCTCTACTGTACCTTTTAGCAAGCTAGTTAATGGGAGCAGCTTTATATGCACAATATCCTTCTTTCTTTAAGGCTTAGTCAGGCGTTATTACATAATAAGCCCAGCTTCTGAATGCCATTCTGGGTTTCATGCTGTTGCAGGGAGGAAGGTGAGGTAGACCTTGTTGCACACAGTCAGCGTAGCAGGTTGTAGAATACAGGTGGCCCATAGAAAAGTGAGCATTCCACCTGGGGAGAGAATGCAAGCTGGTGTTTCCAGGGAAAGCAACCTCAGACAGCTATCTTTTGTAACATGGCGATCTCCTTGCAGTGTCTAGTGCTTTGCAGACAAAGTGTCCGCACGGCTGACATGCTCTACCTTAGACACAGCTTCTGGGCTCTCACTGCACTAGGAACAGTTAAACAATTCAGCCAGCTGCCAATGGAGGTTGTGCAGTTGGTGTTGGAGAGTGAGGATTTCCTTTGATACCATCCTTCTTTCACCTGGCAAGCCTGAGACTGTGTGATGCATTAGTTTCCTCTCTCTGTCTTGATGCAGATGGTATGGCTCTAGATTTCCTTGATCACCATTCCCCCCCCAACCACTGCCTGTAATTAGGCACTAACTAGCCCACCTGCAGCTGATAAAATGGCTTGGCTGTAGATGGAAGTCTGCTAAATAACCTGAGATACAGAGAAAACCTGGAGCAAAACTCCAGAAGTGACTTCAGCTGACATGGCCTGGGCCTAACATTGCTTCCAAGGAAGCTAATGGCAAGTCAGAGGGAAGCAAAATTGGGCTCAGACACTGAACTGGTTCAGTGTGTTCCTAGATTTCCTTGTACAAGGTGAAGCATGTTGTCAGCTCTTGAACATTAACTATATTCTTAAGAAGAAGGGGTGGTTCCTGGACAAGTTCTCTGCGGAAATGGTTTGATCCTGGTTGCAGCAGGCTTGCAAAATCTCACCCAGAGTGACTGCTCTTGCTAGGTGAGTATAACCACTAAATCCCCTCCCTGGTTCCCCCCCCCCCCCCACGAACAGCAATGCCTAGGGTAAAGGACAGGCAAGGAGTCTTCCTGTGTCTTGGCTAGCAAACTTTCAGGCTTATTCTGCAAGGCTGACTTGTAGCAAAATGCTGTAAAAACTAATGTTCAGCGGTGGTCTTGTACGTTTGTTCATTCACCACCAGCTGCGTTAGCCTGGGCTCCTCTGTAGATAAACCTAATCCTGTCATCTGGCTGGTGACCCCCTCACTGGAGATAGTCAAGGTGGGTCAGGACACCCATGTATTATTAGGAATGACTTAGGGATAATGAATCAAATGAGACTAAATGAGCCATGAAAGATTCCTCCTAACCCAAATTGGATTTAGCCCATGTGAGTGTTCTCATAACATGACTCTGGGCACTATTCTTCACCCCTCCTACTGCCAGGGCTAAGGAAAGAACAGCAGGCAGCAGTGCTTTTGAGAAATAATGCTAATGATTAATACCTGTCTCTTACAGTGTCCTTTCCAAGATCTCAAACCACTTTGCAAAGAAGGTCAGTAGCCAGGGCAAAACAGCTCTGGATATTCCTAGCTAGGGTGAGGGACCATCTCATGATAGCATGGTTTGTTCATTGATCTGCCAGCCAGAAAACTGAAGTTGGTTAATGGATCTAGATCTCCCGGTGCAGTTCAGAGAGTTTATGATGCACCAGTGGATGAAATAAAGCAAAAGTGAGCGGAGCGTGCCCTGCAGCATCTGTATTTGGCTTAAGTGTTCTGGTTTGTGCTGTCAGTAATAGTCTGAGGGGCATTCCTCTAAATCATTCTTAATAGAGCTTCCTACTCTGCAGAAACAGAACCAGGAGCAGTGGCAGTCTGTCTGCATTAAAGCACCACAGTGGCTGGAGTTTCATGCAGGTGAAGACGGGAAATTTAGAGATCCTTCTTCCTAGATGTGCTCTGCCATAGCTACAGGTATTGATATGTAAATCATGCACTTGCTCCATAGACCCCTTCAATAGATAGGCAGAAAGGGGACTACTTCCACCATCCCAGATACTTTAAAGCAACTTTGTCTTTTCAGGCAGGGGCTCCATTTCGATTAAAAAGTCAAAATTCTAAAAGTAGTATTGATGAGAGAGTGCAGGGTAGGGTTTTCTCTGTAACATGCTAGATCAACTCTGCCTGAAAAAATGGCAGCTGCCACAGAACAGCAGGTTCCTGGAAATGTAAAAGGGCCATGCACAGAAGATTAGTGAATACACCACCTGTATCAACTAGTGTGCTTTACCTCCCAAGCCCTTGTGACTGTGATATGGAAAAGTTGAACGTCACTTCATGGGAGCCAATAGCCATCTTGATACAGGGAAAGCTGCGGCTAGACGTGTGATGCAAATAATAAATGAGGTGTGAGCTTGCAGCTCAGGTTCTGGTCAAGTGGTCAAACAGCTACACCTGTGCCTAAGGAAGCTGTGGGGTCTCTGGGTCACAGCAAAGAATTAGGCACCAGTAGTGCTCTAGCTCTGAGTGGATCTGTGTGACACAAGGAAAGTCGCTTTTGATCCCTTTGTGCCACACCCAATGTTCTAAAAGTAGATTGAAAAACCAGACCAAATAGCAAACCAGCTACTGCATCGGAGTTGAGAAGCTGATTAAATGTTAATGCAGGGCATCTCTCTATCCCTTGATACCCCTCTCCACCTTTCTCCTAAATTCCCTGCTGCTCTTGAGCCTATCTGTGCCTATTAGGAGAACAAATAAGATGCACCTTTTTTTAAAAACGGATTATGATGACAATGTGCTCAGTACTGTATGACATGCAACATATGATCCTGGCCCCAGAAGCTAACAACAGAAAAGCTTAGCTGGCAAGAGGATATACTAGAAAAAGCAGAGGTGGGGATAATTTTGTGTATTGGCTTTCGTTAACTTAATGTGCAAAAAGCTTAATATTTAATAAAATAATTTGACGTTCATTATTAAATGAGTGCACTCCTATCTAATTCACTGTGCACTATTCAAACCACATGCTGACTGAGGCAGGGCCCCTGTGCACATACTATATGATCATGGCACTGAAGGCTTATGATTTGTATTGCAGTAGCACCTAGAGATCCTAATCAAGGTGCAAGGGCTTATTATGTTCAGGGCACTATTTTACACCTGTAAAAGGCATTCCCTGTTCCCAGGTGTTTGCAATCTTAGCACATGATGACACAGGTAGTTACAATAAATTGGGGGGAAAGAGATGAGAATGAGGTAACAAGGAAACAATCCTATTTAGTATCATAAGCCACAGCCTCAGTCCTCCCATTGCCTGACTGTTTGAAAGGGACAAGGTGGGTGAGTAGTATCTTTACTGGCCCAGCTGTGCCACTGCCCACCATAACAGATAGCATAGAGGCTTCCTATACTGACAGAAGGGGCTTTTCTGTTGATGCAGGTAATCCACTGGCCTCAGTGGCAGTAGCTAGGTTGATGGGAGACTTCTGTCAACCTAGCTACGTCCACAGAGGGTGGGAGGGGGGAGTTTACATCAGCTGAACTACAGCATTCAGGGGTGAGAATTGTTCATAACTATGAGAGATGTTGCTAGGTCCATCTAACTTTTAAGTGTGGACCAGTGCCTAATCTGTATGCATTAGGATACAGGGAGAGAAATAGTTAATATTGCATATGTGGCCTTAACCAATGATATTTCCAGACTCTTGAGTGCTTTTCTATGCAACTTGTATTCCCTGTACTGTAGTTTTTGATAGTTGCCTAGCACTTTTTTTGTTTGTTTGAAAGAGAAAAGGCTCTAAAAAGCCAGGGACTTCATGACTTAATAGGCCAACAAAGGAGCAGCACAAGAGGAACAGGTTTTGCCCCTACCTCTCTCCAAGGGGAACTGGATTTCTTGACTGAGGGGAGGTCTACAATTAAAATGCTGCATAGGTGCAGCTGCAGCACTTTAATGAAGACCTACTAAGCCAAAGGTGAGAGCTCTCCCATTGGTGTAGTTAATCCACCTCTGCAAGAGGCGGTAGCTATGTTGGTGGGAGACACTTTCCTGCTGACACAGCACTGTCTACACCCACATTTAATGGGTATAACTACTTCACTGAGGGGTGTGCATTCACGCCCCTAAGCCACATAGTTATAGCCAAGTAATTCCGTAGGGTAGACCTGCCCTTGTACAAATGCACCAGAGGTTGCAGTGACAGTGGATTGCGGTGGTGTAAACTCCGGTTTGGACAGGGATGAGCCTTCAGATCAGATTGCTGCAGGGATGGGATGGGCAAGTGCAGTGACCCAGGGACAAGAGGTTTGCATGCATTGTGCATCCCCAGTGCCTCCCTCCAAACACCCATCGACCAGATGTTGGGGGGGAGATGGTGGGATGCAATGCCCCAGATGTGGAGGGGGGTGCCCCATCTGTGGTGGGGGGAGGGAGAAGAGGGGGGTGCAGTGCACCACAGGTGACGGGGGAGGGGTGGGGGTGCGCCACTTATAGCGGGAGGAGGGAGAGAAGGGGGGGGTGCAGTGCCCCAGATGTGGCTGGGGGAGGGAGGGAGAGAAGGGGGGTGCAGTGCCCCAGATGTAGAAGGGGGGGTGCAGTGCCCCAGATGTGGATGGGGGGAGGTAGGAGGGGGGTACAGTGCCCAGATGTGGCACAGGGGGAGGGGCGCAGAAGCCGCCCGCGGTCCCCTCTCGCCTGGCTCCGCACGCAGCTGTGCCTGGTGGAGGGCCCCGCCCCCGTGACGTCCTCGGCGTTCTAATTCCCACCGTTGCCAGGGGCGACAGGGTCCCCTCCCCCTCGGGCACGGTTGTGGCAGAGGGGCGGGGAGGAGACACCCCCCCACCCACCGACCCCTCCCGTCCCCGCTGCCATTGGACACGGGCTCTGTCACTCGAAGGCGTCCCCCCACCCCATTGGCCGGCGCCTCCCGTGCCTCCCGCCTCCCCCGGCTGCCAGGGTTGAGCCGCCCGCGGGCGGGCGGTTAGTGAGAGCGGCGGAGCCTGGCGGCGGCGGCGGCAACTGCCCTGAGGGAGCGCGGCCAGCCCGAGCCAGAGCCGCGCCCCCCTCCCCCCACCATGGGGAGCCCGGGCGGGCGGCGGGACGAAGGGGGGGACGGCGGCCCCCTGCTGCTGCGGCCCTGGGAGAGCGGCACCGGCAGCGTCCGGAAGGTGAGTGCGGGGCGCCGCGGGACAGTCTCCCGTACCCCCCCCCCCCCGGTGCCAGGGTGTGTGTGTGTGTGGGGGGGGGGCTAGCAGCCTCACAGACACCCCCCCCCGGTGCCAGGGCGTGTGTGTGTGTGTGGGGGGGGGGGCTAGCAGCCTCACAGACACCCCCCCCCGGTGCCAGGGCGTGTGTGTGTGTGTGGGGGGGGCTAGCAGCCTCACAGACACCCCCCCCCCCCGGTGCCAGGGTGTGTGTGTGGGGGGGGGGTGCCACCCCCCCCCCGGTGCCAGGGTGTGTGTGTGTGTGGGGGGGGGGGGGCAGCCTCACAGACACCCCCCCCGGTGCCAGGGTGTGTGTGGGGGGGCGCTAGCAGCCTCACAGACACCCCCCCCCCCCGGTGCCAGGGTGTGTGTGTGGGGGGCGCTAGCAGCCTCACAGACACCCCCCCCCCCGGTGCCAGGGTGTGTGTGCCTTACAGACACCCCCCCCCGGTGGTGTGTGTGTGTGGGGGGGGGGGGGCTAGCAACTCCTCCCCCCCCCCCCCGCCCGGTGCCGGGGGGCTAGCCAGAGCATGTTGGTACTGGCCGCAGGCGGTTGCTTGCTTGTGCCCAGCTTTCCTGCCTTCTGCTCGCGTCTCTCCCGCTCCGCCTGCAGGACAGCGGCTCTTCCCAGCCCAGGGAAGCATCCTTTATTTAGCCTCTGGCTCTGGGGTGGTACCGCCTCGTCAGCAGCCTGGCACTGCCTGGCCTGCTCGCTCCCGGAGCCAAGGTTTCGCAGCAGGTGGGCATGTGTGGTAGACCCAGCGCAGGCCGTCTTTCTGTCTGCGCTTACTTTTTGGAGCTGGGTAGTTCCCCTGCATTTATCTGTCCCATCAGACAGCTGATTAAAGAAGCCACACCACAAAAACTAGCAGCAGCAGCAGGAGGGACTGCAGGGGGCATTCCCAGCACATTAACAATGTTAGCATGGCTGGGGTGAGGTTCTTCTGATGTTGGCAACTTGCTGCTAGTCCTACAGTCCAAGTATTTTACAAACACTAGTTGTAAAACCACCAGAAGCTGGGTAAGTCATGGCTTTCAAAATGGTGCCACGTGTGCCCATTTCTGGGTGTCCTGAGGGTTTGTTTGCTAATTTGGGGTAAACTGTGATTATAATCTGGTGGATCTTTAACTGATGTACGTCTGTAGCGTTTCCGCAGACAAAACTCCCATTTAGTTCTGGACGTGTTTTGAGGTGTTTGAATCCACAGCCTCTGTAGGTAAATATCAATAAAGAATCGTGAGTCAAGCACTAATTTTTAACCTTTCTGATTTAATGTGAAGGGACACAGTCAATTTAAGTCACATTTGTCTCAAATTTATATTTATATTTGCCATATTTATATATGCAGGTGGTGCTTGTAACAAAAGACTAGCCATATTTATATATGCAGGTAGTGCTTGTAACAAAAGACTAGCAAGGTGTGTTTCTCTTTTCTTTTCATGTTTACTTGGTAGTGGTTGGTTTCACTGTTTCCCTTCTGCAAGGGGATCCTTTTGCACTCTGTGGTGGGTCCTCTAACAACAACAACAGGCAAGAGAGAAACATCTGAAGTAAGAAAACATAGTTGTAAAACCACAAAAACTGACCTGAGGACTCAGAAACAACTGTAGTGCCTGTTATGACTTGACACGTCAAAAAATATGACTACACTTCAAGTTGTTGGTGTGTCTTCCTTTAAAGAAGACTCAGTAGCAGTTCTCTTTCTGAGCAATGAATGCATTACAGTGTCGATGTGGTTGCTCTGGCTTTACTGTTCTGTGGACTGAGAATTAGATACTACAATAACAGCCTGTGCAGAAGATAGCTAACCTTCTGTAGCTGAGGCTCTGGTACATCTGTTTCCTACTCGTGCACAGAACTGGCCTACTGCCCTCACTTCTGTGACATCAGACAGCTCTGTGCTTGCACCAGCTGTCTCATTTCAGTGATCTCCCTTCTCTCTCTCCCCACATCAGATTTGCCTTTTACAGGTTGGTGCATTTGGACTTGGGTTTTTGTTGGTTATCCTTTATCTTTTGTTCAGTGCATCAGTCAGCATTGAGAATCTTTTTAGGGAGTTTGAATAATGAGTCTGTTTGTTTGATGAAGGATTGTGTAATGCGGCTATTATCAGTAGACTTTTTAATGGTGTATTGTAAAGCATACCTTGTAATGCAGCCTCCCTTAGAAAAATGGGACTCGCTTGTAGTGTGGTGGTGTGTGAGTTTGAGACTGTATTACTATATTAAACACCGATTACAGGTTGCTGCAGGACAGTCACTTCACTTTCCCTATGTGAAAGGACAAAAATATCAATCTGTCTGATCTGCCTGTTAAATCTGCTCTGCTACCACAACATGCATTGCTTCTCATATAGTTCCTTCAGTGGATTCTCTTGGTCCAAAAATATTAGAGATTTTAAAATCTTTTCTTATGTTTCATGCTCTTGCATTTTGCTTGTCATTCAACTTATGCCACAGAAGTAGGTTAATCAATTTCACTTCTCTAGTCGGTTTCCACTTTTCCAGTTCTCCTACACCGGCCCAGCCCTAGAATGGGTCATTTATGAATGTAGTTGGGGAACATAACTGAAGGTGGTGGTTGGGACTTTTCTTTGAAATATGGATATACAATGAACTTTTTATAATAAGATCTAAACTTTTGTCCTAAAGTATCTAACACTTTCTGTCTTAGAAATAAAATAACTTGTAATATTAAGGGCCTGATACTTCAAATACTTGCTTACTGGATGCAGTGCTTATTCCAGTGAGAAGTCCCATTGACTTCAATTGGCTTTTTTTTTCCACAATAAATCCTAATTCAAAAGCATTGCTGTCCAGGACAGTATTTAATCATATGCTGAATGCAGTACTGGAAACCCATCTGCTCAGATAGTATGGTATAAAAGCCTATATACAATAATGCAGATCTCTCTTCTGTATAGGCTTTTATACTGCATTCATCACTGTGTGCGTTTGCATTATGAACCTAAGCTAGTGAGTTCAGGACATAGGACTTGGACTATGTCCTAACTCTACATGGGATCCACTTGCATGGCTCCAGAGGCAGGATTGGGGCCATAGACTAAACGTGTCATTTAATTATAGCTTATAACCCTCTGGCAAAGGCCCATAAAGTTCTAGCACATGAATTAGATACTTGCATTTTTAAATAAATGTCTCAAACCTGTCGTAAGCTGGACAAACATGGCTCCATGTCTAGCTGTTCCCCAGGGGTCGGTCCTGGGGCCGGTTTTGTTCAACATCTTTATTAATGATCTGGAGGATGGGGTAGATTGCACCCTCAGCAAGTTTGCGGATGACACTAAGCTGGGTGGAGTGGTAGATACCCTGGAGGGTAGGGATAGGATACAGAAGGACCTAAACAAACTGGAGGATTGGGCCAAAAGAAATCTCATGAGGTTCAACAAGGACAAGTGCAGAGTCCTCCACTTAGGAAGGAAGAATCCCATGCACAGCTATAGACTGGGAACCGACGAGCTAGGCAGCAGCTCTGCAGAAAAGGACCTGGGGGTAACGGTGGATAAAAAGCTGGATATGAGTCAGCAGTGTGCCCTGGTTGTAGCTGAGCCAGCATTCCTGCTTATAACCCTCTGGCAGTCTTGAGAAAGTGGAATTATTGTTTCTAAAAAAGCCCCACTCTATTGAAATTTGGCCCATAAAGTTCTAGCACATTAATTAGATACTTGCATTTTTAAATAAATGTCTCAAACCTGTCGTAAGCTGGACAAGTAAATGTAAAATAGTGATACTATGCCAAATTCACCACTGGCGAAAATAGATAGTAAATATAAAGTCTGAAATGCTGTAATTTTTCAGTGAGAGGCTCTAATTGCTTTTTGTATTTTGGGAGTGAAATAAAACTGACAGATTAAAAAAACTAAAGCTCTTTTATTAAAAAAAAAAAAAAAACACCACTAGAGTATGTGCCTAGTGCTGTCTCTGGTTGCTATCCATGGGCAGAATTTATTTTAGCTTTTGTTTGCTATCTCTGATTTACCATACAGTGTCTAAATTGTGCCATCTTAATTAAGCAGTACCCTCTCATCAGAGTCGCTGAGAATTCATCCTGAGCGAGGATGTGCCTTATTTTCCTATAGTAGCAAACTTGCAAATTTAACTGCACAATATTTGTAAGTTCAATTACTGTATGGTGTTAATTCACTGTTTGTGAGGTGCTAAATTGGCAGCCCTGCAGATTGGAATCCTTTGTGGTTAGCCACAAAACAAGAACTGTGGTAGTATGAATTGCCCGCGTGTTGCCGCGCCAATGTTCCTAAACTTTACCTGGAGTAATGGCACCTTAGAGGACAGGATAATTCAGACTCCATGGAATATTCAGTCCTTTACCTCTGGGGGGGCTGCCAATAAATTGGTGCTTTCTGGACTTTTGAAAGGGTATGAAAGCCTGTGCACATTTTTAAAAACAAACACAAATTACTTGATTAAAAATCGGATAGGATTGTGGTTTGTGCTAGCTAAATCAATCTGCGATATTGAAAACTTCTGACAAATAGTTGGGACATCCAGAGAGTAATACCAGCTGAAGCCAAGCTTATTTTGCAGTAGAAGTTACTTTTATTAAAGTGGCTGATCACCATGCTGAAGAGCTGCAACTTGTGTGCTGTTGTCTAATACTTTGTCCTGCATAGGGATGAGTGATGGAAACCTAGTACAGAACATTTTGCAGGTAATTGGTAAGAGTTCCTCTGCTGCTGCTGATTTCTGGTCATAATTCTGATTCTATCATAATTTATCTTGTATTGCTAACTGTCAGAAGGATGACATCAGTTATAAGTGTAGACTAAATAAGCAACAAGGGCCTGTGAAGTCAAGCCTTTTCTCATGTGACATCAAATACTTAAGCTGCTGTCACAATGTTTTGATGCAAACTTACAATTTTAATACCTCAAGTAAGGAATAAGTCTCAGGAGTAGCTAATTCTGTTTTCATGAAGCTAGATACCTATGAGTGGGAGCGAGGGGGGAAGAGGTTGGGAGAAGAGCTACCGAAAATGATCAAATGTTCAAAAGCATCAGCTGATCCAGGTGGGCACCTTCACATGTGCGTTAAAGATTACTTCTGAAGGGTGAAAGTTTTGAACCTTTACTGTCGTATATGCCATGATCTCCCCCCCCCCCACTCAATATTCATATGCATCTTCACACTTCTCAACATACAATCTGTTCCCTCTTATGCATCACTTCTCAATATGACTCAGTCCTAGAATTAAGCTGACACAACACGCAGGCAAAGGGTCAGATAAGTGGAATTACTATTGCTATACTGCATCTAACTTTTGTGAAAACAATGAGAGTCCTGTAGCACTTTAAAGACTAACAAATTTAATTTCTGCAGGCATAAGCTTTCGTGGGCTGTAAGCCACTTTGTCAGATGTAAGGAATAGAAATTGTGTGTGTGTGTGTGTGTGTGTGTGTGTGTGTGTGTGTGTGTGTGTGTGTGTGTGTGTGTGTGTGTGTGTGTACATACATATCCAAGGGTAAGGAACAACAATGGGAAAGGTAGATATAAGCAAAGTCCATTCAGTTAGAGTAGTTGATGTCTATTCACAACCATTGATTAGGAGACCTCAACTATTCTAACTGAATGGACTTTGCTTATATCTACCTTACCCTTGGATGCGTATGTATCTACCTCCTATGTTGTTTCTATTCCTCACATCTGACGAAGTGGGTTACAGCCCACGAAAGCTTATGCCTGCAGAAATTAAATTTGTTAGTCTTTAAAGTGCTAGAGAACGCTCATTGTTTTTGCTGTGTACAGACTAACATGGCTACCTATCTGGAACTTTTGTGAGAGTTGCACTAATAAACTCACACCTAACAGTTAAAGTTTAAGGGAGTCTTATAGTCCTTCAGGCCTGCTAACTTCCATCACCTCTGAATGCTGTCCTCCAGCTGAAGCCAGGGTTAGTCAGCTAGTCTCCTATGTGTACGTTATCAATGTTTCCTTTTTCTAAGCAGCATCCATAAGCATTAAGTATGGTGTATGATGATTCTGCAAAACAAGGCATCTGTAGGGGCTTGTCTTCATGAGGAAGCTTACCAGCATACTTTGGCATCAAACAATTAGGTTTTTATTGGTAAATCTCAGTGACTGTTGATTTCACCACCCACCATACCCAAATGGACAGAAAAATATATCCATCAATAGTGTCAGACATTTACAGATAGGCAAAGTAAGAAACCTTGTTGCTTGAGAACTTATCAGAGTTTGGTTTAAGGATTTTACTTTGTATATTTAGATATGATATTGACAATTCGTGTGTTAATGGTTACAAAGCTTTACCTTTTTTAATCTCAACGTTTACTGTCATTAACTAATTGTCTGACTCCCCCATAAATTCCCAAACTGTAAAAATTTAAATCAATACAAATAAATGGTTAAAAATAAACAAATAATAATAATAAAATAATAAAAATTTTAAAATCTGATTTTTGCCAAGCCTCCTTGTTGGTATATCTCTCTCTGTAGATGCTTCTGTAACAGAATAAGTGTCTCCATGAGGATTGGTACAAATATAACTATAATTATGCTTGTAAATTATGCAATATAATTATGCTTGTAAACTTCCCCATGTAGACAAACCTTTAGTCAGCAGCAATTACCAGATCATGTGTAAGAGACCTACTCTCTTTGTGCCCTCCATTTTGCATGAGACCAGTCTCTCACTTTCACTACACTGAAACCTAGTTCTAGCACATTTCTACAGAACACTTTGTTTTCCTTTTGTGTTGAGCACTGAATGTAATGCTTGGCAAGTTTTGGGACCTAGACCGGCCTTGCTAGAATATTACTGGCTCTATTGCCTCTGCCAAACCAGGATTAAACTTCAGTGTTGGACACAAC
This sequence comes from Emydura macquarii macquarii, assembly GCF_026122565.2. Taxonomy (NCBI): domain Eukaryota; kingdom Metazoa; phylum Chordata; order Testudines; family Chelidae; genus Emydura; species Emydura macquarii. The sequence goes on from NW_027132383.1 coordinate 60,268, forward strand.
TCATGTAACTTAATGACCCAGACCTCATTCATTCCCATGGCTTTCTTAACATGCTGTGCTCTACATACTTACAATCCCTGCAGCTTTCTGACTGTTCTAGGTGTGCAACAAAGTTTATGGATACCTGTTGACAGAGAAGATGCTGTATGTTTGTTTACTTGGTTTAAAGTTCACTGCAAAGGATGCTAAGAAATCTTGAGTTAAATATTCAATTTCACTTAGAATTTGACTTGTACGATTTGTAGCAACTGCACACTGAAGTGCCTTAGGATCCAGTAAAGGTCTGAGAGGTGAAATGAAATAATGGTAATTACAGTTGCTCATTATGTTTCAGAATCATGCTTAAGGTTGTACAGGGAATAATCAAGCAAGGAAATTCCTACTTAAGTTTATAAACTATCCCATGTGCCCCTCTTGCTCAGGTAACTTGACAGGCTTTGGAAGAAACATCATAACTGAAAACTGTAATGTACTTTTTATTTTCTTTATACTGCATTTTTAAATCTCCAAGGACTCTGGTCAGCAGAAACAGGCAGTTCTTTGAGTGCTGACTGTCAGAGGAGATGCACAGTGTTGGCGAGATTTTTCCAAAAGTGCCTGAGTGAGTTAGACACCTAACTCCCATTAGCTTTCAGTGGGGGTTATGTACCTACTTCACTTCGGTGAGATTTTCAAAAGCACCTAGGCCAATGTTCGGCAACCTAGGCAAATGAGTGGCCCTCCTTTTATCTCAGTCGGCCGCAAGATTGAAATCGGGCATGTGCGCTAACCATGACCTCACAGATAAGCTGAAATACATTTAATACAGACCAAATATTTCATAATGAGTTATAGAAAATGCTTATTCTTTCATATGTTAATAGAATTGTCATCAACTTCAATTAAATTAAGGAATTTAGTCAAATTAATCAAAATTATCAGTCGATTATGTAATTAATATTAATTATAAAATTACTTAATATTACAATAATATAACATAAACATTACAAAAATAGTGAGAGTTTTATCTGACGAAGTGGGTTTCTGCCCATGAAAGCTTATGCCCAAATAAATTTGTTAGTCTTTAAGTTGCCACAGAACTCACTTGCTGTTTTTAGCTAAAAACAGCAAAACACGGCTACCCCTCTGGAACTCATCAACATTACAGAAATACTTATTTGCCAAAAATTCGACACATTGTCAAATCAGCACACTTCTTGTATGATTCTTTCATGTGTGTGAGCAACTTTTAACAAAATATCTCATGGGCCTCACTCAGAAGCCTGATGGGATGCAGGTTGCCCACCACTGACCTAGGCTCTCAACTTCTGTTCATTCTTGTGATGTTCTCTCATTTTCAGTCTGAAGAACCTTCATTTAGGATTATCTGCTTGTTTTCCCATAGGTAAAAATGTCTTGGGCTAAAATTCTCACACCAATGCTGAATTTCTGTCTTTCCTTCATTTTAAAATAAGTTGCATTTTAAAATGTCCAAGAGCAGCAAGACACTAGACCTTAGTTACTGCCTACTGTAGCCGTTGTATAGTGCTTATTCTAACATAAATTGTTCAGTAATGGTACATTTTGAAGATGAGAAGTGCTATCACAAGGCTTTACTGAGTATCTCACAGGGAGGTAGGAGGGTTACTCAGTTTTACTGTGGGTGTAGGAAGCTGAGGCAGAGACATCAAATGTATTTTGTAAAGGCAGTAAGTCTCAAGATCTTGACATGCAGTCTTGTGCTTAAGCCACCCCTCTTATAACCCTGGGTTACATGATCCTGCCCAATACCTGACTTTCTAGTATAATTTTACTGCATTTTCTGGCTGGCTGAAGATTGGGTGGGAATAAAAAACTGTCTCATTAAACTTGATTGTTTAAATGACTAGATATAATCAACTAAAAAGGCAGTAAACACCAGTGCTTGTTCAGACGCTTGCTAGATGAATTCACGACAATGCTTGCAGCACATAGTAATGTGGGCAAATCCAGAGAGTGCAACTTCCCAGGGTGCTATAAAAGGAAAAATTAAGTTAATGCTGCCCTGCCCCATCTCACATCTATGGCTAGGTTATTCCTGGAGGCGAGCCAGCCATTATACATGGAGTTTAGAGTTTCCCAAAGTGACTAGTGATTTTTGGTTTCTTGACTGACACCTTAAATGGGTTGGATCTTAATAGGGTGGGTGCTCAGCATGTTTTAAGATTCTGGCTCCTTTAAGGTGTCCCAAGTTGGGCACTGAAAAATAGAGTCACCCAAATCACTAGTCACTTTTTTTTGGAAATTTTGGCCTAAGGGATTATCAAAATCTAGTGTCATCTCTTCTCTGCTTGTTACCCCTGTGGAATTATCGACTTGCAGCTTTGGCAAAACCATCAGAAAAAGTGAAATACCCGAAAAGATAAAGTTGTGTAGATAAAGATCTGGATGTGGAAACATTAACAACGTTATTTCAGTATTTGCACTTAGCTTTTACTAGTTAAAGGGAGAGTTTCCTATACATCTCTCAAACCAATCAAAAGTTTTTAAATGTTGCCATTGTCCAGGGGGAGACCTGCCTTTGTACTAGAGTTTCTGTCCTTGTTGAGTGTGTGATCAGGTTAAAATAGGGCCAGGGAAGGAAATCCTCTCAAATAAAATGTGTTGCTTTTCGCAGCTCTGTCTCCTTTGCCATGTGTATATGACAGCCCCCCTACCACTGTTCTGTTTGTCTCACCTCTATCAATTCAAAAAGGTTCATATGGATTTGGATGATTAAAGTTCTGGGGGCTAGGATTTTTCATGAATGTAGCAGTATCTGATATCCTGTTTTAAAGGATCCCCAATAGCCTTACATTACTTGTAAACCAATTCTTTAGGCTTTCTAGTTTCCTGGAATCAGCTGTGCTGATGAACAGATTCTCTTAAAAATTGTCTCAAACGCTGAGACTTGCTTGTCTAGTTTGTCTTTAGTGACTTCATGTTTTCCTCTACTTAACTAGCACCTAGTTGCTCCTTGGGGGTCCTCCATTCAACCATTGGGCAGCCTGCTCTAGCTTAGCTTGGAAAAACTGGCATGATCACAGAATTGGGTAGTGTGGCTGCAGGATGCCTCATTCTTGCTAAGAATGGCAAAATTCAATCTCTTATATTTAATTCACTTTGAAGAGGAAGAAGCAGAGTGTTTGCAAAATGAGGGGGACCTTTTGAGGGCTCAACATATGCTCCTTAAAACAATCACCCTCTAAGTAATTCATTTCTTTTCAGCATCTCAAAACTGAGGTTTATGGTGCAGCTAGTTTTTTAGTCCTAATGTCCCGTTTAATTCACCCAGAAGGTTCAGGATCTCCTTCCCTGACTGTCTCCAATATTTGTAATGTGTGCACAGATTACTTTACCTCTCACACTTGAGCATTAATCAGAGCATTAGAAGCTGAGGAACAGAGGTCACTCCATCTGCTCTGTTAGTCTGCAGTCCACAAATACCCATGCTTATACCAGTAACTCAGTCAAGTCAGTCTCTTGGTAAGATTTCAAAATATCCAGAACAATTAACCCTCAACCGATGTAAATCACCTGGAATCTTTTCACAAGCAATGTTTCCCATCCTACCTCCGTTATTAGTCAAAACAAATATGATCTGAAGTATTTTTCCACTCCTAAATAAGTCACACTTGTTTTCTGCCCATCGCCTCCGTTTTTCTTTAATAGAGCAGGTTTCCAAACCACATAATCTCTTCTGCAGTTGAGAATTTTCTTTTTTTAATTGGCCCTTCCATGATAACATCATGAACAAGAGCTGAGGCCTGTAGTCTCTTCTTTAGAGACTCAGGATTGTCTACACTACCACTTTTCTCAGTACAACAATGTCGCTCAGGGGTGTGAAAAAACACCTCTCTGAGCGACACAAGTTACACCAGCAGAAGCGCCAGTGTGGACAGTGCTATGTCTGCAGGAGAGCTTCTCCTGCCAACATAACTACTGCCTCTCATGGAGGTGATTTTTATTATGCTGATGGGAGAGCTCTCTCCTGTCTGCATAGAGCAGCAGCATCGGTACAGTTGTGCCGCTGTAAACTCTAACAGCCTTACTCTTGCAGCTGCGATGGCCACATAGTGCTATAAATGCAGGCCAAGAACTAACTAACTCTCAGCATGAGGCACATTATCAGCTGTTTTGTAATTGGTGGATTCCCCAAGCAGCACCTCCTTCAAGCAAGGAGGAGAGCCAAGACTTCATGAAGTCCACTGGACTTCTGTATGCAAATTTAACTTTATCATCATCCAAGCATGTACCCTGGTACGGTGATGAATGCTGTAGAAAATAACCTGTCCATTGCCATAGATAGATATGCATGGCACCTCACAGACCAACATAGATTCCCTATGCATCAGAGCCTGCTACTTAAAGGGCAAGGAAATGATACCCTTTCCCTAGCCTCACCCTGTGGCTATGAGGGTGAAGATACGTGAAATAAGATGATGCCACATGGGAAGCTAATGTAAACTAGTCTCTCTGGCTAAAAAATAAATAAAAGTGGTGTTTTGACCTAATCAGAGCTATAGTGAGTCTTGAGAGTGTCTTAAGAGAGAAGGAGTTACCCTTTTATTCTGAAGCTATGGTTAGTTGTTGCTCTGAAAGAAATTCACAAGAGCTGTATTCTGGGTGAACTTCGCCTCACTTCCCCCTCCTAGTTCGGGGGGCCAACACGTGGCCTAGGCAGGAATGAAGTAGGACCTTGTGCTGACTCTGCACTGGAGTGAAATTTACTCTCAGTGGTCTGCAAACCTTTTACATCGCATCCCCTCCTGCACCCCTGTCCACAACCTCCGCCCTCTCCCCCCCTTCCCCCAGCTTGGACTGGGCTGTGGGCCAGGACCATCCAGAGCAGAGCTCGGGGCAGAGTGGGGCTGGGTGGTGCTCCCTCCCCCTACCCCCATGGGGATCGGCTCAGGCCCTACTGCGTGCCTTCCTCCCAGATCATTCCTCTATGCCCCCCGAGGGGTGCGCCCCACAATTTGGGGACCTCTGCTCTATGTGTAAACTAGAATTTAGCTTGCTGGCATAGGCGGTTGGCATCTGATATTAACATAAGAATAGCAAACTTTCAGGTCTCCATCTTACTGTAATTCCCCTGCCTGGGACCCCTCCAGAAAAGGACCTTTATTTATGTCCATGGCACTCCTAGGGAGCCCATTTCACCATTTATTTTCTATTGTATAAGGAACAATTCAGTCTTCCTGTGTGGGTGGAGCATTTGTGTCATTGTGGAATCTGAGATCGTCCTCCTGACAGGGTTTCTGTTGGGTGTACCCTATAATATTCCTTTCCCTCCCCTTATGAAACTTCAAGATATATTAATATCTGCTGTTCCCCAAATTGATTATTAAACTCGTAACAATTCCCTGCCTATAAAGAACCTGCCCCAAAGAAAATTCAGGGAAGAGAGTGGAGGAGAAAATGAAAGTGATAAATAGGTTACATTGAAAAGTAATGCCCTGATTTTCAGAGTTGCTGAGCAAGCTTCGATTCCATTGAATTCATCAGGAGCTAATCACCTATGGAAAATCGGGATGCTAGTGTCCAGGCTGCAGTTGTAGATCTACTGTGATCCGAGGCTCCCAGGACTGGCATCCCAAATCTTTCATGCTGTGTCCATCTGAGAAAGTTCTGTAAAGGGAGACAACATATATTATTTCACTCCTGAGAAATCCCATATTTTAAAAATTACCTGAATATCCATCTAGTAAGTGAGGTAATCTAAGCAACAATGGTATTAGACCACTATAATGCACTTTCAAAGGTTCCATTATTTCCCAGAATGCTTGGATCGATGAATACCCTCAGTAGGTGGCTTTCTGCAGTGATAGTGTGACTGTTTACTGTCACTTGCTGAAAGGAATGAGATGTGAAATATAGTGCTAGTGTTGGTATCAAGGGGACAGAGGCCAGCAAGTGGTGTCATTCAGTATTGTAGAAGGGAGTGCTAAGGGGGAGGCAAGCAATTGTAATTAAGTGATAGCTGGAATATTTCAGCGGCTATCTGGGTCAGATGCAGGTTTATAAGAATGATGCTGATAAAGGGAAGAGGGGGAGGGGGACAGAAAATATTCAGTAGATAGCAGATATCAAAGCCTAGTGAAACTAGGTGGCTGCTGTTATCAACTAAAACTACACTTCACCGCATGTGTTTATTATTAAGCAATGGCATTGTTCTTGGCACTTTGACACACAGTGAAGTGAAAATGATCAAACCCAGAGGAAAGAATAACAGAGGCTTTTGTTTTAAATTATCTATTAACTCCCTGCTTGTGGGCAGTGCAGAAGCAGGGGGTCCCCAGGGCAGATTTGAATGAGGAGTGGGTGAGGCTGGTGGCATGGTAGGGTGGGATGGAAAGGATGTTTCAAGTTTGGTGAAGATGTCATGTTTGAACAGGATTTGTTGTGACAATCCTTTTTCTCATAGCAGGGCTGTGATCCCTTCGCACAGACCCAGCGCAGCAAACTGCAGCACCGCCGCGCACGAATTAACCAACAGATCAACAAGGAGATGAGAATGCGAGCTGGGGCAGAAAACCTCTTCAAGTGAGCACTGGTTCATTTCCAATACTAGAACATCTGTGTGCTAGCATTCTCAATTGCTTCTTAGTTTAGACTGATGCTTATGCTATTCTCCAGCAGGAGACAAAGACCTGTGCACTAGTAACAGGTCAATTTGCTTTCTTAGAAAGACTAGTGACTTGGTGTTATTACGCTACCTGTGTTGGAGAAGGGAGAGTGTTTTCTGGATCACCACTGTCTTCTGTCATTGTTTCTTATACTGGTCAATTGGGGGATGGAGAAGGTGACTCTCCCTGTTAATTTTGGTGTGGCTAGGTCTTTTTCTCTTCCTCCATTTGCAGTATGACTAGAAATCAGAAAGGAAGAACATAGCCCTGAGCTGTGCTTCTGTTCTGGTAATGCTTTACTGGTGGCTTCAGCTTCTGGCCACTTAACACCTTCCGATCTCTCCCTAACTCCTTTGACATTGCTCACATCTCTGTTTTCTTCTACACCCACAGCCCCTCCTGCTTCTTATATTTTGTTCTGTCTTCCCCTCCCCGCTGCATCCTTTGTCTCCTTCAACCACTCCAATAGCTGTGCTTTCTCCCGTGCTGACCCATGGACCCAGAATAGTTTCCCTGGTAACATATAACAAGCTCCTCTGTCTTGACATCCAAGGAATTACTGAAAACTCTTGAAGCATTCAAGCTCCCATGGTCACACCCTGCTCTGTTTGTGCAGCCCACCCATGTGCCTTTACGATGTAAACCCTCTGGAGAAAGGTCCTATAATCTGCTTGGCACTGACCTCACCCTCTGTAATGTTGTGTTGATTGATATACAGTTGATATACAGTTATATTGATTCAATAGATTTTCTAGAAATTATTAAACTGGAGTCTGGTGGATGGAACAACAGAAGTGAATTTAGAACTATGGCCCAGTCTGTCTTTTAAGTTGCCTATCTCTTTTCTGACAACCATGTGGGTAACTGCCTTAAATGGGCTAAATTCAGGTTTGATTAAAGGAGACTCAATTTCACACTTAAGCTAGAACTGAATCTGGCTCAGTTATTTCTAGCTAGCCATTGATGTGTGTGGTACTTTAGCCACAATGGGAACTCTTTGTCAGAGTTTAGACATTAATACAAGCGACTGTTCTCAGCCCATGTGGAGATACTGACATTAAAACAGGCATGTGTTGTAACACTTTGTTTTCATGGCTACCTTAGCTTATTAATATTTCTCAGTTAAAAAGCAGATCATCTTGGCTCCTACTTGGGTGTATATCTATGCATGCATGACACAGCACATGTACTAAAGTGCCCATCTGTAGGGCTGTGTATGATGCAATGAAATGTCAGAAGGATTTTTAAAGTAGCTTATATGTAAGCTCATTATCCATTCACCTTGTAGAAAATCTTACCTTTTTGGTGGCTGATGTGTCATTCGTTCTCTCCCCTCGACCTCCTCCCAGTTTCCAAATAGTTGACCCACATTAGATGGACTTTTTCTTTTCCTCTGTGCTACTTTGAGCTAGAATTGCTCAGCATTTTAAACCAATACTTACTTTATATATACCTACTGCACATTAAAGGTTGCTGTCATGTTTGGATGTTTTTAAGTACCGCACTATAAATGTGTAGTGGAGCTGAAGGGGGTACTGGAATGACATAGATGTTTAATGACTTGTCTGCAGTATGGGGTAATAGTGCACTTAGAAATCACTCCCCCAGAGTGCACAAAGTGTTGTGCATTAATTGGTCTGTGTAGACCCTGCTGCTGCTCAGTAGGAACTTTTAGTATGCACTGACAGCGTCTGCACAGACCAATTAATGTGCAACAGGTTACTGCATGTAGAAATCAGGCCCCCATAGTACTCCATTACTCCAGCATGTAGACAAGCCCTAGGACTGCTCCTGGATCTTACGAAGCATACCACTTTGGTGCCTCATCTAATTAAAAAGGCTTGAGATCTTGCTGTGTCCTATTCCGCACAACCCTGCTTTATAAAACCAAGGAGAAATGTTCCATGTCAGCAGCAATGGGCCTGGATGTGCTGTTTATATCAAAATCGTGACTCAGAGCTTCTTAGCGATACCTGCTGTTCCTAGAGCATCCAAGAATGTGAGCAGCAAGTAATCCCCCTCCTCCTAACTTAGACATTTCAATCCAGCACAGTCCAAAAGGAGTGAGGGAGCTAGAAGGAATGCAAGGCAAAACACGGGCAACTTAATTACTTTGTTAGGGAGTATGAGGGGCACGGGCGCTAAGTTAGAAAGTAAAACACCCTGATGTTGCTCTTTTTCAGCTGCTGAAGCATTGGGATCGGTAGTTTAAACACCTCTCCCACTGGTAGCTTCCTTCTGTGCGTCTGTTTTTGAGATTAAACAGGTCTATTCTGAGCAGAAGTTAGCCATGAGATCTCAGATTTTTGCCCACTTTGGAACTTGAAATTTTGGAGTTAATGGAAAACCAAAACTTGCCTCATAAAATCACCTGAAATTAAAAATCATTTAGTAAATCATTGCTATTTTTTCATGGCTCGAAGAATGTGCTCTTCTCCAGGGGTTAGTACTGAAGACTCCTAGGCCTTGTCTACCCTGAGAATTTGCCCTGGAGTGCTCCATCACTGTAAACCTGAAGTGTAGTGAAAGAAAGTTGTGATTTGTACTGGTTGGTGGAGCTTTCTGTCAACCATGGTTTACAGCTATGTGGGTGGCTGGACATTAGCTGTAGGAGTCAGGACAAGTTCCCAGTGTAGACAGAACCCTACTCCTTAAAATGATCTGTTTAGAGCATCATTCCTCTTTCCTAAGAAACTATGGTGAATGGTGTATTTGAAATAAAATGTGGTTTTATTGGACGCTGTAGAAGGTTTTGTTTGATGGGTAAATAAATTGGTTGAGACAGTTACAACAAAAGTCTTTTCCTGTCTTGTTCAAATACCACTGGCTCAGCAAAGTAATAGAAGCGATCAAGGGGTTGCCAATATACCACGTCTTTAAGAATAATGCTGTACAAAAAGCTAACTAAGCAAACATTTTGACAACTCCTCAGATTGATCAAGACTCATGATTGTATAATGTATGTTCTTAATTAGACCAAAATGCACCCCTGTGCAAAGGGCTAGCACGAAACCTTGGCACCATTTTAAGTTGCATTTTAATCAGTGTATTGGCCTTGTGATGACCTTCTGCACAAAGGTAAATTTCACCCTTAATGAATGCTTTGCCATGCACCAGTGTATGGAAGGTACCATGTCCTAGTTAGCCTGATAGATGCCATACCAGACCTTTCTGAAGTGCTGCTGCTATCTGTCTACTTTACTTCGCTATGTGCAAACAGAATACAGTTTGACCTGGAATCCATATACTTGATGCTTTTAAAAGGCTGATTTTCCCAAACTGAAAAACATTTTGAGCAAAATTCACTGGGAGTAAACATTTAGATATAAAAATGCAAGTGAAAACTGGGAGTTAAGTGTTCAGATGTCCAACAACCCCCCCCCCCCCCCACACACACACACACACACACACACACACACAATTCTGCACTCAAGAAACAAGGCCTCTTTTGATAAAAATCCAACCCGGTTAAAAGGTGAAAACAGCATTTTAGAAAAAGTGGAGAAAAATTAATGGGGAAATCGATAGCAAAGAGAACAAATCAGCAGTTAGAAATTGCAGATAATTGATAAAAGAAGCTGAAAATATCAATAAAAAAAATCTATGGCCAGTTAAAGACAATAACAAACAATTATTTAAATATATTGGGAACAAATGAAATTGTAGCAATGGCATAGTCCAATACTAGACAAGTATGGTAAAATGATCGATCTTGATGCAAAAGAGGCAGAAGTGTTCAATAACTACTTCTATTCTGTATTTGGAAAGAAGTAGGAGGATATACTCCCAGGTGACGGTGACAATTCTATCAATAACTAAGGAGGATGTTAAACAGAATTGGTTGATGTGCTCTCTGAGCCACTTACGTTGATTAACAAATCTTGGAACACGGGAAATTTCAGAGGACTTTGCGGGGGGGCGGGAAGCTAATGTTACTGGATGACCAAAGAACATGCTTTCGGCTGCAACAGGTCGCTATTTGTAGTGGAAAGGCTGCCCTTTTCATATTGAAAAAGGGGATACGGATGACTCAGGAAAATATAGGCCAGGTTATCCTGACCTCAATCCTAGGCAAAGTTATGGCAAAGCTGATCTGGGAGGCAATCAGTAAAGAAGTAATAAATGGTAGAATACTTAGAACCCCTGTGCTTATGAGGTGGTTTTATCTGATACAGGATCCTGGCATCCGTGAACAACTTGCCAGAGACTTGAAAAGGCTTAGTCCTGTGCCAAGCTGAGGTATGGCCTTGTTCTTTTCTTGACTGCACTCAGCTGAAAAGAAGCCCAACTTGATTTAGTGTGAGAGGCTAGAACATGTTTCAGCAGACAATTGGGTGTTGTCAGCTTTCCCCTGCCATCAGGTTATCTGTTCCTGGTTATTTTTTTCCCTGAGCCGATAAGAAGGGTGCAATTGGCCTGAAAAGCCGTCGTCTCAAAGAGGATGAGTCACTGCAGCTGAAATCCATCCTTCATGTTTACATTTGCTGACATAAAATAAATGGGATAGAAAACAGGGCATTCAGCAGGATGCTGTTACTGGGTGACCAAAGAACAGACTTTCAGCTGCAACAGTTGGCTATTTGCACTGGAAAGGCTGTGCTTTTCATATCTAAGAATTACACCTAAAAGAGCCAAAATGAAGTATAAGTGTGGAATCTCAATTGAAAGTGTGTCTGTGTAATAAGATTTGAATCTGTATTGGAGATATTGGCTTGTCCAGTGACACACGGACTTTGTGACAGAGGCAGGAACAGAATCCAATTCTCTAAGGCAGCATTCAGTGCCTTAACCATGACACCATCCTTTCTCTTCCTGAAATCCCGTGCCTCATTCACCACACGCCTTCTAACTTCTGCAAAAAATGAGGCCAGAGGTCCTACAGACAAGTCTTCTTCGCTATGCAAAGCTCATTAATCCCCAGAGCAGGCCCATCCTGTGCACTGAGTGAGCCGGGGTCCTGATGGAAAAAATAGTGTATGATCATGTAATTAGACTGTGTCATGATTAGGCTTGGAAGGATTAGGGTTTTTTGGTAAATGTCAATTTCATCATCGGCACACAAACCAACATACAAAGAAGTCCATGGGTAATAGAAATTTACAGATAGGCAAAGTAAGAAAAATGCTGTTTGAGAACTTAATAGAGTTTGATTTAAGGATATTTGCTTTGTATATTTTAACATGTAATGTAATGTTGATAGTTTGTGTTTTAACTGTTAAAGCTTTAATTTCTTGAATCTCAATGTCTATTGTCATAACTTATGAGGGGAGCAGACAATTATTCACAGCTATGAACATTTAAATTGATGTTCATTTTTAAGCATTTTTTCCTATTTTATCTGTCAATTTATAGAAAATAAAATAAAAATTGAATTCTGCCAAGCCTAATTATTACATATGCAGGCAAGGGGCTGAAATAAGGTTGCCCAGGCAGCCTTAATTCTGGCACTTCCTAACTCATGAAGGCTTGACTTTGCAGCCTAAATGTTCTCTTAGCATTTTTTGTATGTTATCATGTGTATAGATCCAAGAGGCAGTGTTGCCTAATAGGGAGGGCACTAGATGAGAGCTCAGAAGACATGGGTTCTGTTCCTGGCTCTGCCACTGACCTGCTGTGACCTTGGACTAGTCACGTCACCTTCCTGAGCCTCTGTTTCCTTTCCCATTCTTGGTCTTGTTTATTTGGATTGTAAGCTCTTTAGGGGTGGGGGTGTGTGTGATGTAGCACCCAGCTCAATGGGGCCCTGATCTTGCTTGCGGCCTCTAGGCATTACTGTAATATGAATAATTAATGATAATATGGGTACGTCTTCATACCTGTCTGTAAGGGCCTAGCATGTTCCCTGTCCCCCAAGTCTGCATTCTGTCCTTGTTCAAAGCTGATGTTCTGTGGCAGAATAGGGAATGATTTTTAACATGTCAGGAAACTTCTTTTTTTTTTTTTTTTTTTTAAACTGAACTTGTCCCTATTGTATGTACTGTACAATGAAGCAAATGTGGCCCTAGACCACACTCTGGAATTCTGTGAGGCTCCCACAAAAATGTGGCCGTGTCTTACAATATCAAATTGGAGTATTTTGTTTAATAAGTATGTGCAGCCTCACTGGAAGGCAGTCCGAAAGCTGCTTTGCTGCTGCCCCTAACAGAACAGGCCTTGGAGGCTGCTGGGCAGCATCCCAGTCGCTAGGCCGGGGCACTGCCAGAAACGAATGTCTCCTAAGAGAAGCTGAAGGAGTCAGGGAATCATGTCTCACTTCAGGCCTAGCTGCATCACAGAACTTTTTCCTCCTCCTGAACTCTCTTCCTCTCTCTCTCTCACCCAGTTGCTCTTATTTCTTATGTCTTTAAATCTCCCAGTCTCTCCTTGTTAACACCTAGCTTTCCATCATCCTTGATCCAAGGAGGAAAGTCTTCAGACCTTGGAAAGCTTGTGTTCCAGAACACGTTTTGTGAAGCTCAGTAGAAGTACCAAAGAGTTTTTTTTATAATGGTTAGAGCAGGGGTCCAAGAGCAAGTATGCTTCCTGGGTTTTCTCCCAGCTCTGTCACTGACCCCGCATCTGGCTCATTTCAAAGGTCTGGTCTCCGTTTCTCACCCTGTAAAATAGGAATAACATTTCCCTACTTTAGGGGAGTATTCTGAGACTTAATTCATTAGTTTGGAAAGCACCTTGAGAGTCTGTGAAATGGCCTATACGTGTATAAAGTGGTGCATATTGTTCTGTTGGGAGCTGAAGCCTTGTGGTTTGAACATGGTAGATCAGTAGCTTTTATCCTGTGGACCCCTTCCTAAGACCATTCTTCCTGTGCCCTCTCTCCTTTTTATTTTCAGGGCCACCAGTAATCACAAAGTAAAGGAAACAGTAGCCTTGGAGCTTAGCTATGTTAATTCCAATCTGCAGTTACTGAAGGAAGAACTAGAAGAACTGAACAGCTGTGTGGACGTATACCAGAATGACAGGTAAGATGTATAGGGTGGGGGATAACCAAGCTGAGCATGAAAGCTGCTAAAGTTGCAGGGCCCAGGAATATGGAGAAAGTGGTCAAACCTCTTGGGAATCAGGTGTGCTAGGCACCCAGGTGCCAAGACATCATGGTGATGGGCGTAATATAAATATTTAGATAGTGACATGCTTGGCTTGCAATAAGCCTCAAAATGTTTGCACAGTGGAAGCTGGGGCCACTTCCTCAGGAAAGTTATGGAGAGACCTTTTTACCCCACATCTCCGTCACAGTACATTGGAGTGTGTGGCTGTGGTCTGAGTGTAGATGGTTATATGGGCAGCTATATAATATATATAGCTAACAATGATCCTTACATTCCTTCCTCTTCCCTTCCCCCCCTCCCCTCGCTATACCCCTGTTCCTAGCAGGAATAGAGCATGTAAGGAAGTGAAGAGCAGGGTTGGATTTGAGGAGATTACACTGATTTCTCATTAACACAGTTCCTGATGTGAGTCTGCAGTTTTCGGCAGTGACTCACTTCCATGTACTAACCTGCGGGTGGCACAAGACTGAGAGTTAGGAGATCTGGGGTCTGGATTAGCTCTTCCAATGATTTGCTCTGTAACCTTGAGAATGTCCTTTATTCTCTGTGCTGTGGTTTTCTCCATCTGTAAAATGGGGATAATAACTCTGAGGCTTTATCAGCTAATGTTTGTAAAGTGCTTTGAGATGGATGGTGCTTTACCGATGCAGAAGGCTGAGGCAGGAGGAGTAATGCAGGTCTTAAATGGGTCAAAATATCTCTCAAACCAGGGGGTATGTAAGAAAAATTTCCCCAACACATGATAGGCACTGCAGGTGAAGCTTGAGTATTTAATGAAAGTAATTAAAAGCATTCCTGCTTAGGTGCTTAGCCTTCTGTTCTTGCTGCTCTGCTTCTTGTGAAATGGATTATTCACATGCTTTTATTTCCCCATTTGATTTTTTTTTTTTTTTTTGAGGCCAGACCTTTTATTAATTGCACCACATAGTTGCTTTGAAATGCTTACCCAGCAACCTCATCTGCTTGACTCACAGTAGAGAAAGTCCTAGCACTCTAGCCAGCAGCAAGCTAACGTGCTGGGACCTCTCAGGGGAGCTGTTTATCTGGGTGAGAAGGGAAGAAATGCCCGAGGTATAAATATCAGGGACGCTGAAGCAGCCTCCGAGCTTGAAATGCACACTTTCCCACCCTCCACACGCGTCCACACACCCCGAACACTGTAAAGCAGTTCAGTTCAGCGGGTGCCGCCTGTGTAGCTGTCTTGATGTCCCTTGTTCCTTCTCAATAGTTGTGTTTCAATAGGGCAAAGTTAGCAGAGGGGGAGCTTTCATGCTCCAAGAGGGTTGCCTGAAAGCATTGGTAAGGATGAGTTGTTCTCAGTGATGCAGTTTGCAGTTCATCAAGTGAAAGCAAAACCAAATCACTCCCCCAGGATCTCACTGGGTGGCCCTCCTGCTTGCTGGGCACTTGAGGGAACAAGAACTAGATTTAATAATGTATGGAAGTACGGTGAGTGCACCCTGCAATGTGCTGAGCCCTCCCCCCCCCCCCCCCCATATCTCCCATTGGGGCCACATGGTGGCTGATGTGGTGTTTTCCTCTTCCCCAGTGGTATGCAGCCACTAATAGCGGAGGACCAGATTCTGCAGCCTTTCCCCTCTTTAGTGCTTGGTGAGGTGATAACTCACCTGAATCAGAGCTGCTGAATTGAGCCTACTTGCGTAAAAGCTGCTCGCAGTCAACAAGAGCTGCAAGATCTATGTCTTGACTCAGTCATCCATATTCGTATGTTACACAAGTGATTCCTAGCCACCCCAGGCAGGCAGGAGGTGATCCTTCTGCTCCTGAACTAGTGTGGCTGCCTGGCAAGAACTTAATCTTTGCAACCGACCCCAAAAGGCCCTGTTTTCTGTAGATTTAAAGAACACCAAAGAAAACCTTCTTGTGGCATTTGGATCTAACTGAAATCTCATTAGAGAAAAAGTGATAACCCCTTTTCCACACTAATTATAGCTCTCAGGAGGCTGTTTATTCCATGACTGAGTAAGTATGAACAGACTTAGATGTGGATGTTTGTTTTTCTCCCCCTCCTCCACCCCTCCAGTCCATTTTTCATGAGCATGTGATATTTCAGAAACTGCTGATAAGCTCTTTGTGTTAATGAGAGACCTGGGTTAAATAACCTGTTATTGTGTAAACACCGACTGTAATGGTCCTGACCCTGTGTGACCCCCTCCAGATCTCACTCCACTAGCCTTTCCTGCCTCTTTGAACCAGTCCTTTGGGAGGCCGTGTGTTTGTGCTAGCATGTCCCAGTAAAGAGGATTAGATAAATTCCTAACTTTAAATAAACAGTTGTAGGTCCATTAGGAAAGCTGTGGTTTGGCAGGGTAATGTGTGAAAGAGCAGGTCCGGAGGAGAAATCTCAATCTACTGATTTACACCACAAAGGGTCCATCACTGAGGCACCTAGAAGGATTATAATTGCTTGGGGCTCATTTTCTTGTGCTTTCTCATCTATACAGGAATCTTCCTTCCAAATATGACTGTGCACTTTAAAGAGACACTAATATTTTGTTTAATATTCTCTAGAGATGGGAGGCGCAAACCTTGCTGATTGGGGCCTGAACTTTATGGGCCTGATTCTGCTGTCACACCTGGTGACCAGGAGTTGCTCTACTTGGGGGGAGTGGTAGATACCCTGGAGGGCAGGGATAGGATACGCAGCGACTTAGACAAATTGGAGGACAGGGCCAAAAGAAATCTGATGAGGTTCGACAAGGACAAGTGCAGGCTCTTCCAGTTCAG
Source organism: Emydura macquarii macquarii (assembly GCF_026122565.2). NCBI lineage: Eukaryota > Metazoa > Chordata > Testudines > Chelidae > Emydura > Emydura macquarii. The sequence goes on from NW_027132383.1 coordinate 76,688, forward strand.
ATAGAAGAATCCCATGCAGTGCTACAGACCTGGGACTGACTGGCTAGGCAGTAGTTCTGCAGAAAAAGACCAGGGGGTTACAGTGGACAAGAAGCTGAATATGAGTCAACAGTGTGCCCTTATTGCCAAAAAGGCTAATGGCATATTGGACTGCATTTGTAGGAGCATTGCCAGCAGATGGAGGGAACTGATTATTCTCCTCTATTCGGCACTGGTGAGGCCACATTTGGAGTATTGTGTCCAGTTTTGGGCCCCCACTACAGAAAAGATGTGGACAAATTTGGAGAGAGTCCAGAGGAGGACAACAAAAATGATTAGGAGATAGAAGCACATGACTTATGAGGAAAGGTTGAGGGAACTAGTCTTTCTTAGTCTGCAGAAGAGAAGAATGGGGTGGGATTTGATACTGGCCTTTAACTACCTGAAAGGGGGTTCCAGGGAGGATGGAGCTAGGCTGTTCTCAGTGGTGGTAGATGACAGAACAAGGAGCAATGGTCTCAAGTTGCAGGGGGGAGGTCTAGGTTGGATATTAGGAAAAACTTTGTCACTAGGAGGGTGGTGAAGCACTGGAATGGGTTACCTGGGGAGGTGGTGGAATCTCCATCCTTAGAAGTTTTTAAGGCCTGGCTTGACAAAGCCCTGGCTGGGATGATTTAGTTGGGGTTGGTCCTACGTTGAGCAAGGGTTGGACTAGATACCTCCTGAGGTCCCTTCCAACCATAATCCTCTATGATTCTGTACTTTACAAATCAATGGAATTACTGCCCTGAGTGCAGAATCAGGCCCTGTATCTCTAATAGGCAAAACCAAATTTCCATATATGGAAGTGTTTGGATCCAGAGATTTGGAATCCAGGTCTAAATCTGGAATGCTAATCCCTAATGGTGGGGTTTTTGGGTTTGGTGTTGAGATCTCCAGTGTGGAAAGAGGCTTTGCTGCAAACTGATCTGAACCCAGACTGGGGTGGTCTTTGCCGAACAGCAGCCTGATAAAGATGCTGTAATGTTCTGCAGACAGTGACCTGCTGCCACTGCTGAATTTTAACTGCATATCTTTATTGCCAAGATTTTTTACATTTTAAAAGATAGCCCTGGCTTGATTGTTACAGTAGACGCTCATTAGTAGCAACATATTGGTGCCCTTTTGCTGTGTTACTCCTAAGTGACTGTTGCTGTTATGGGGAGTGTCATCTGACCAAAGGTATATGAAGAGTTAAGGGTGTTTAGGAAGGGGTGGGCAGACATGTTGTTGCGGGGCGGGGGGTGGGGTGGTTGGAGGAAATGGGGCAGGAGAGCCCTGGGTTTGGCAAGGGAGCCTTCAGTAGGCAAAACAGCTGAGCAAGCCCAGGTGCCAGGACAGGTTGGGGATGCTCCCGCTGGCAGCTTTATGCTCCACCCTGGTGAGGGATGGCTGGCTGGGGTGGGGGGCACTGTGCGCAGCCTGAAATGGAGGGAGGTTAGCTCCTAGCACAGAGAGTGGAGACGGGAGGAGGGAAGGGGACAGGGCAGCCTCCTGGGGAGGGAGGTCCCCCCAACCTCTCACTGTAAAACAGCACACCCATATCACTAGCAACTGAGATGGAGGAGACAGCTCAGTGTAAGGGGGGTCCCCTATGCTCCCCACTGCAAAATAGCACACATCTGCTGCTCCCCCAGCTTCCCTTCCTCCACCCCCCCAAAAATCCCTCTCTCCTAGACCCTCCCTCTAAGTCCCCCTACACATGCTCTCTGCGCAGGCTCTGTCAGGTAGGGTAAGTGTCTGGGGCTGTGTCCTGAAGTTGCGCTGAAGGGCCAGGGTCAAGAGGGGAGTGGAAAGATGTAGTTTGTGGGGCAGCGCCCATACACACTCCTCCATCCCCACCCCTGGATGCGATGTCACAACGTCATGAATGTTGCTCTTATGTGTTGCTGTTACCCAGTGGACAATTCGTGATAAGGAAAGTGTTCCCAGGGGATGTTGCTTCTAAGCAGCAGCAGTTCTTACAAGGTGTTGCTGCAAACAGGCATCCACTATATCTTGTAACCATTTAAATGCTGGCCCTGAACTGCTTGACAGGAGTCCCCTTTTTAAATGTTGATGTTGTAAACAATTTATGAGGCACACGTTCATGAAAACGCCTTATCTTCGGAGTGCCTTACAAACATTTCACTGATCTGGTGATGTAGGCCATTGTTAGAACCCCCGTTTTATAGGTGACAGAAACTTAAGCCGGCCTAAGTTCCACCCTTTTGGGCAAGTCACTTCTCAGTGTCATAACTGAGATTGGATCCCTGTCTCTCAAGAGCTGTTTGTTAAAACATCTTAGACCATTGCAGCCAATTCAGTTTCTGATCTTTTGGCTGCTTTTAAAAAAAACTTAAAGTAGCAACCTAAAACCACAACATTGCATGGGTAAGGCACTGAAAATCAGGACAGGGTCCACCAGTGTATCCAAAACCCGCAAAGATAAAGTGCTGTTCCCGATGTGTGTTCTTTCAAAACCACCTTCCCAGCTGAGAACATTTGTGTCTGGTTTCTGTGTATTCCCTCACAGCCTGGCCCTTTGTAAGTCAAATGGGAGTTTTGTCTTTGAATTTAATGGAAGCACGGTCAACACCATAGCGAAGTGACTATTAACCTGAGGCACTCCGGCCTGTAGCATTTGGGCTGCCATTGAAGTAGGCAAGAAAAGAATATAAGAAATGCCCCCACCGGATCATGTTAATGACCTGACTAGTCTCCAAAGCTGGCCAGTAGTGGCAGCTTCAGAGAAAATTCAAACCTTCCATACTGCACCTTTTGCCATTTTAATCGGGTAACATTTCTTCCTGACCTCAGCTGGTGATCACTTATGCTTTGAAGCATGAGGTTTCCTTACGCCTACAAGAGAATAGTGACTGGAAATATAAACTTAGCTTGTCTATCATATTTTATTTTAGTGAATCGATCAGCGTCCCTATGATTCCTTTGGGGCTAAAGGAGACTAAGGAAATGGATTTAATGGCCCCATTAAAGGTAAGCCTGCTTAAAGTTATTTAAGTTGACATGCATTGTCTGAATCAAATGTGAGTATGTCATGAGGGCTTGATTAAATATTTCTGCATGGGAGTACAGTTGTGTGTCGTGGCAAAGATGGGTGGGAAGGGAAGACAGGAATCTAAACCCAGCTTCAAACTGTTCTCTTTATTCTTTGTAACTGTGGTGTTCTTTGGGTACCCAGGACTGATCGTCACCCTCTGCCCCCAGTATAAGGGAGTCTTGCTTGTGGTAGCTGGCTGTTGGCTCCCTAACATCACTAGCGTGTCAGCCACTCAAGCCCTGTCTTTGCCTTGCAGGTTAATGAGAGGTGCAATCCATTCTTTAGTCCCTTTGAAGCATTCCCCTGTGATATCTAGCCCAACACTGGCTACTCATAGAAATCCCAGATCCTCTCCCACCTCAAGAAGCAGTGTACCCCAGTTTGCCAGTTTTACCTCACACCACCACTTCTGTATAACACACAGGTTACAAATGGTTACAATACAAGACAAAATCAGAAAACGTGAACTAGGCCTGCACTTAATAGTGACCTTTCCTAACTAACAAAGTAGGTTCCCTCCTCTCTCTCTCTCTCCCCCCCCCCCCCCCAAATTTGAGTCTGTTCCTGGCTTTGGGAACAGAAGCAAGCCAGCCGGCTGGCTTTGTAGGAACCAGGATCCATTCCTTCGTGGAAAAACACCCCTTTCAAGATGTCTCCTCAGTGAAAGGATCCAGAGTGCCTCTCCCCACTCTGTGTTTTAGTGAAACACTCTCTTGTCTTTATTCGTAGACAGAGCAATTCCCTATCTATGTTCCTTTTTTACTTCCCTGTGGTTTTGATTATTTGCAGTTTTCTTTGATGGTTTTCCATTGATTGTTCTGTGATGGGCCAATGGCAGACAATTGATCCTTGCATTACATCACTGGCTGACCAGGGAGGATGGCACCGTCCACCTGCATGAATTGGTGGTCAACCTATTGGCTCCTTTTTAATCTTAAGAACATAATGGCATAAACTTCAATATAGTGACATTATTACTTCAATATTACCCGTACACACATCATGCCATGATTATGAACATCGGTAAATTGCAAGCTTTCACCAGAAACCTTATATGTTACTCTTTATGGACAAATACCCTGTAAGAAATGTATTTGATGTAATGAGTTTGTCAGGTCTGAGACGAGTTGTTTGAAAAGAATGGGACACTTTGCCAAAGGGCCTATGTGTCACAGTAACACCAGTTTGTAAGTTTATAAGTCAAATAAAAGCCCAGAGGGCGTGATCTGGCCTATTACTTGTAGAGGGGATGAAAGCAATGGAAAAGCTACCAAAGAACTGTCCCAAAATCTGTTGCAGATGGGAGCCCAACCAGCCCTCCAGGAGTCCCTGTGCATAGACATGGTTTGTTTGAAGTTTTGCAGGGTTAGGGCGTGTGGCAGGACTGCAGAGCTCTCTCCTGTCCTGGCATTCATTATTTGCTGTGTGTTTACAAAAGCCCTGTACTCCTTCACTAAGAGCACTGGTGAGTTGCTTGCTCAGTAGCCACAGAAATCCGTCACCCACAAACTAAACCAGAAGCTTTCCTTTTTCCCCCCCTACTCCCAGGATCTCATCTCTGAACATTATGGGGAAGATGGCGTCTCATTTGACAAGGAAATCAAAGAGCTAATGGATCTGCGGCAGGTTTGTGCTCCTCATGCTTAAAAAGGGAAATCCCAGCCTGTTTCAGCGAGTTCAGGAGGAAAATGGGGCCTTTTTGGAAATCATTAACTCTTCTATGGGTGGTCTTCACACTTCTCTTCCAGAGCTGTACTGTCACATTTCATGTGCTTTATAACTTTGGGATATGGAATTCCTGGAGCACATGTTGAAAAGCTGTGGCTTCAGTTTATAGGTTACAAAATACGGTAGATCATAAAATAATGGTATCTGTGCAATATAATGGAGTCTCTTAATGCCCTGCTAACCGAGGATTGCTTTATCCTTTTCTTTTATTGTTGTCCAACCTGTTGTTGTTTTTAGTTTATGAACTTAGTTGGAAAAAAATCAAGCAATATCTCCCTCCCAGGCAAGACTACACAGCAGCTCCCTCTGCTGCATTAGAAGTTAAAACAGAAAATAACTTTGGGTAGTGAGGAAGTGAAGAATGAGTCCTGTAGCTGAGCCTTCAAGGGGAACTTTCTCCTCCTCTTGCAAACAGTTGCACTGGGTCTTTCCATTTCTAGTTGCTATGAAAAAGAGGCATTTCTTAGTGCAAGGGTCTGCCCTCATGGACCAAGCTACAAGATTGGGGCCTTAGTGAGCAAAGATTAAAGTGGGACCAGGGTTCAACCGTCAGAATTATCTAAAATTCTACCCTACCATCTGAGCCTCAGAGAACTTGCAGCAGAAAAATCAGGAAAAGCCCAGTGCTAGAATGGAAAGACCAATTCTGAGCTACTAATTAATAACGGAACTGTATTGTTCCACCCCCTGTCTGTTAAATCATCTTAAATTACCTTTTGAAGCCAAAATGAGCTGCTTCCCACACCTGCATTTAATCAGATTTCCTATTTTTCCCAGGCTTTGGTAGATGAATGCAGCTGCCTTAGTGAGGCTGGAGTAAAAACACCCCTAGCTTTCAATTTGGTGAGGTCAGTCTTAATAATCCAGCCCAGAGCTGGACGTTCTCTAACTTGCCTTTCCTCTCCTCTTAGGCTTCATATGGGTAAAGTGGTGCCAACTGTACATGGTTACATCCAAAAAAATCTACATGAAAAGAAGATTGCTTGCCAAGTCAAGCACTCAAACGCGAGAAGAAGCTTTACTAGTGAATCTTACTTCAGCCCTCTTGTATCATAATGCATAGGCACAGATCACAGATATTGTGAACATTGGGTCCCCCACCCCAGGCCCCTACCTTGTTCAGTGCACAGGATGACAGGTGCACTGTCACTTTCTGTCATGGTAAAAGAATCCCAGATATGTTCATCTAGGATGAAATTCATCCCCCTCTGCCAAAGGCAAGGCCTCTGCACCTCTTAAATCCCACTTCTTTGCCTTCAGAATAGAGCTACAGTGGCACTGAGTGGTGCAGAAGCCTTGTGCAGTCTCCACTCAGCAGGGAGCGTCTCTTGTTAATTGTTGGTGCACCTGCCACTGGTTCACATATGTTTACTCTTTTCTCTCCTCCTTCCACAGGCCATGCGGACTCCCAGCCGGAATGAGGCAGGCCTAGAACTTCTCATGGAATATTACAACCAGCTTTACTTCCTTGACAACAGATTCTTCCCTCCAAATAAAAACTTGGGTGTCTTCTTTCACTGGTTAGTGAGGGTTTTTGTATTCTGCCCTTTAAACTTGTATGTGTAGTCTTAATATTGCTGGTTTTGGGGGCTGAGGGTAAATAGAGCCCAGATGCTCAGGCCCTCTCTGGACCTTCTTCCTCTGAAATGTTTCAAAGTTCTGGCCTTTTGTCTTTGTCCTCATCATCAGAAGTTGGGCGTGTTAACATGGAGATCTGGGTTCCAGCACTACCTTCCATGTGACCTTGGGCAAATCACTTAACCTCAGTGAAGTCTGCAAAATGGAGATTTTAATGCTTGTGTATCTTTTAGGGCATTGTAACCTGGTTGCTATCTGTAAGTGCTTTGAGATCCTTTTCTGTTCTGTCCAGTCAGTGCAAAGTGTGATCAGACATTCATAGTTTCTATTTCAAGTTGGGCAAAACATGAATACACAAAGAGCAGCAAATGAATGTTTGGGCTTTTAAAAAAAAAAAAAACCAACCTCAAAGCCCCAACTCTTGTGTAGATGTTTTCAGGTCTGGCATGCAGCAAGGCATAGATTGATCTGTGGAACATTATGCCATATGAATTATTTTTTAAATTGGTAGATACCTTGGGGGTTTTTTGTTTTTTTTTGCCTTCCTCTGCAGCAATGGGCAGAGGTCACTTGTGGGTTTAAACTAGTGCAAATGGTGGAATCTCTTGAAGTCTTTAAACCATGATTTGAGGACTTCAGTAACTCAGCTAGAGGTTAGGGGTCTATTAGGAGTGGGTGGATGGGTTCTGTGGCCTGCGATGTGCTGGAGCTCAGACTAGATCATGATGGTTCCTTCTGACCTTAAAGTCTGAGTCTATGGCATTGTTCCTTTCTGTGGTGGATTATCCTCTGCTGACCATTTTTAAATCAGGTTTTTTGTTTATGGATGTTTTTCTAAAGATCTCCCCAAGACATTATTGTGGGGCAGTTCTCTGGCCTATATTATACAAGAGATCAGACTAGATGATCATAGTGGTCCCTTCTGGCCTTGGAATCGATGAAATTTCCGGTCTCATCTCTGTGGCTAGCCCTTCTACCAATATAGGCATTGAGAGTGGGTGGCTTTCCAAGCTGCTGAAAACTGTTCCTCTGTAGGTAGGCTGATAAGTCCTGTTCCAGTGGTATCCAGTGCATACTGGCACATCATAGCTTGCATTTTAAGCTGCAAATTTGTTTTCTCCCCTCTGTCTCTAGGTATGACTCGCTGACCGGAGTCCCTTCCCATCAGCGTGCTCTGGCTTTTGAGAAGGGAAGCGTGCTCTTCAACATCGGAGCTCTGCACACCCAGATTGGGGCACGGCAGGATCGCATGACCCTGCAAGGGGTTGACCGGGCTATAGATGCTTTTCAAAAGGCAGCTGGTAAATCAGCTGATTGGGGTTTTGGGTGGGGCGGTTTCCCCAGAAAAAACTGAGAGGACTTATTTCTCATTTGAAGTGAGAGATTTGGAGATGAGTGTGTGCTTCCTAGGTGCACCAAGCCTGGCCAGTGCCCCCCAGTCCTGACCTGCAGCCCTGCTGCTTTGCTATAGTACCAGAGTAATAACCTCCCAGATGCCAGTGTATCTCTCAGTCCTAACTGTCACTTCCCTGTGAGAAGACCTCATGGCCGGTATTGAAAGTGCATCGTTCTGAGATATGGGAGACCATCTGAGACTTATTGCCTCTTAAGCCCTTTAGACAACTGCACTCATTTACCAGAATGCGACCTTGGCTGTATCAGCCAGCACCACCACATCCTAGTCAGCTATCACCCGTGACGTGGAGCAGCTAAGCACTGATGGAGTCTAGAGCCCTCATGGTTAAGGCAGGCAGCAGCAACATACCAGGGCCCAGGAGACGGGCAGAGTTTGGAGAGCACAGAGAATGAGTCCTAACAATGTGACGTGCCAGGCATATCAGTGGCTGTCAACTACTGCTCTGCTAATCCCATTGACTGGTGGTGGTAATGCACACAACTACCTAAATTTGCCAGTCCTCCAGTTGATCTAGAATTGTAAGCAGGAGGGGCCTTTGGGAATGTGTCTCTCGAGTTGCTTCTATTCATGCAGGTGCCTTTAACTACCTGAAGGAGAACTTCTCCAATGCCCCCAGCCTGGACATGAGCACTGCCTCGCTGAACATGCTGGTGCGACTGATGATTGCCCAGGTGCAGGAGTGTGTCTTCGAGAAGGTCACCCTGACCAGCACTCAGAACGACTTCTTCACCCAGCTGCAGATCGCACAGGAAGCAGCCAGGGTACACATCGCTGCACAGCTTCTGTTTAAACCCAGCAGAGCTGCCATCTCTCTTGTCTTTACTGAACAGAGCCATTTGAGGTGTGGTGGGAAGAGAGGAAAAACAGCAGTGAGGGATAAGCAGAACCCATGAGCAAAGGAGATCTAGGAAGAAGCACAGCTGGCTTGGGGTTAGGGATGAGGCATGCCCTATGGGGAAGCGATGGGATGGGAGGGGACTACATGGAGCTACCATTGCTGCAAGAGTTGGAGCTAAGTCATAGTTGACTGGTTAGCTGAAACAATCTCATGACTAGGACTGGGTGATGGGATGGATCATTCACTTACCCTGTTCTGTTCACTCCCTCTGAAGCCTCTGGCATTGGTCACTGTCAGAGACAGGAAACTGGTACATGGACCCAGTATGGCTGCTCTTGTGCTCTTAAGATAACTCATCGGGGGAATGGGTAAGGTCCCAGAGGACTGGAGAAGGGCAAACATAGTACCTGTCTTGAAAAAGGGGAACAAAGAAGACCCAGGCAATTACAGACCAGTTAGTCTAACTTTGATACGTGGAAAAATACTCAAACAAACTCTTAATCAATTTGTAAGCACCTAGAGGATGATAGGATTATAAGGAAGGAATTAGATTGGATTGGCATGGTTTGTTCTTGACTAATATCCTTCTTTGACAGGGTTACTGGGCTAGAGGGTGGGGCGGGGAAGCAGTAGACATGATGATATAATCTTGATTTTAGTCATCTTTTAACATCCCACATGAGTCTCCTAACCACACTAGGGAAATGTGATCTAGATGAAATTACTATGAGGCAGGTATACAACTGATTGAAAGACTATACTCAGAGTAATTATCAATGGCTTACTGTCAAACAGGAGGGGAGGGGGGAACAACATACCTAGTGGGGTCCAGTCCAGGGTCCGATACTAGTCAATATTTCATTAATGACCTGAGTAGCAGAGGGAGAACATACTTACAAAATTTGTGAATGTCAGAGTTGGGAGGGGTTGCAAACACTTCGGAGGACAAGATTAGAACCCAAAACAACCTTTACAAATTGTAGAATTGGTCTGAAATCAACAAAATGAAAGTCAATTAAGACAAGTGCAAAGTACTACACTTGGGAAGGAAAACAAAATCAAATGTCCAAATACAAAGTGGCTAGCTGGTAGTACTGCTAAAAGGAGCTGGGGGTTATAGTGGATCACAAATTGAATGAGTCTGCAATGTGGTGCAGTTGTGAAAAAGGCTGCTATCATTCTGGCATGTTTTCAACAGGAGTGTCACGGCATTGGAGAAGCCTCAGCTGAGGCCTCAATTCTGAACACTGCGCTTTAGGAAAGATGTGGACAAATTGGGAGTGGACAACAAGGGATTGGTCACTCAATAATTGCCCTGTTCTGTGCTTCCCTCTGAAGCACCTGGCATTGGCCACTGTCAGAAGATGGGATACTGGGCTAGATGGATCATTGGTCCAACCCAGTATGGCTTTTCTTACGTTCTTATTCCACAGTCTCAGTTAGATTGCTGTCTGACTGGAACCATCTTATTAATAGCCTGTGTTTGGATGGTTGCAGGTTGAAGAAGTCTACTCGCTGGTGCATCAGACCATGACCCAGGCTCACGTGAAGGATTATGTACCTTTCTCGTGGGCTACCATGGTCCATGTCAAGTCTGAGCATTTCAAGGCCCTCTCCCACTACTACGCTGCTGCTGCACTTCGTGACTGCCCGTGTGAGTATCACTCCTACAGCTGACCTGCAGCCCAAGAGTGGCTGTGCTTTCACCTAAACAGTGGTTTATCTTCCGTCTTTATGTATCGTTCATCAGAGCAGCAGCAGAGCACTCGACCCCTCAAGGATCAAATGTGTAACATGGGCAAACATGGGGGGGCATACAAGTAATAGCGCAGGAGGCGTAAAACGTTGTGGGGGGGGACACTTTACAGACAGTTCTGTGTGTTAATCTCGCTCAATCTGAAACCGAGATCAGGGCGTAGCGGAGGTGAACGTGACACATTGCCTGCCTACTACTTGTACAGTGTTTGTAAAGGCCTTTGAGAGCACTGGCTAAAAAGTGCAGTAGGAATGCATTATGCTCTCTGTTTCAGGGTTGCAACGGAGACATGGGGGTAAATAACGAGGAAAGGAGAGGGCTCGTGGAGTGTTGATCCAGCACTTGCGCCAGTCTGTGATATCTGTAAGGCTGCAGTAAGAAGTATTCCACTTAGCATTCTGTACCTAGCATTGCTCATGGGTGCACTGGACCCTCGGGGGAAGGATAGTATGGAGAGACATCTTGAAAAAAGTTGATTCAGTCCCTGAACTGGGACTTGGGAGACCAGGGTTCAATTCCCAGCTCTGCCACAGACTCCCTGTGACACTCAGGGCAAGTCACTTAACATTTCTGCCTCCATTCCCCATCTGTCAAATGGAGAATACTTCTTTTCTCCCACCTTCTGTCTGGCTTGTCTGTTGTTATGTATATACACAATGCCTTGCACAGTGATGCACCAATCTTGTTTGGGGCTTGTAGACAGTACAGTAATACAAATAAGACTTCAGAAAAACACGTATTTCAAAAATCGACCTGTAAATGGCGTTTTTACAATGGCCCGGAGCCACAAAAGGGATTTAGACACTGCAACACTGACACGCAATGCCAAACTTCTAGGTGCCTAGAAAGTTACAGGAACAACGCTGGGATCCACAAAGCCTGAGTTAGGCTCCTGTACAACGAGTGGTGAGATAGGTACCTTAGAATAGGATCCACAAACCCAGCAGGCTAAGTGGGGAGCTGCCTACGCTAGCCCGTGGGAGCTGCGCGTGAGATGGGTTTGTCCTGAGCCCCAACCCTGTCTCAAAGTTCAATGTCTCTGTCCACTAGTGATTCAAACCTGGGGAGGAAAAGCATTTGGTCACCTAGGTCGCATGTGGGGCCTCATCAGAGGCCGTCTAACTCCCACAAAACAGTGGGAGTGGGGTGGGGGGACACCTCCTTTATAACCGTTAGCCCCTGGTTAGGCTAGTCACCCAGGATGTGGGAGTCTCCCCTCTTCCTGATAAGAGGGGATTTGCCACCTTGCAGGTGAGTGCCCAGACCACTACTCTGCAACTGAAGCTGTTCCAGTTTAATTAAATAACCGGAAATTTAAATATTAACTGGGCATGACAGAGTTAAAATGACTATAACCTAGTGGTTCGAGCACTTAAACGAGAGGTTTCAGATCCCTCCTCTCATCAGGCAGAAGGAGCACTTGAACAGGGGATTAGACCCTTGCGAACCCAACGGGAGCCAAGCACAAGGGTGGGGTTTGAGTCGTGTTATGAAAATACCGTGACACTCTGGGTTGGGTTGGTGGGGGCTGGCCAGGAGTGTGTCTCGCCAATGTGACGAACGTTACCTGCATGAGGAGCAGGAGCCAGGTCTGCATGTAGCTGAACTGGGGCCAGTGGTTGGGGCCTGGCTTTGGCTCAAGTTGCCACTGCAGCTTCCTGACCAGCCAGCGGGAGAGGGGGAGGCACTGACAATGTGGTGCTTAGGAACTTGGCCCTCCGTGGCCCTGGCAGACACGACAGCACCAGCTTGCGAGGAGCTGAGACGGATCCATTTCCCTCCCCTGACCCCCTGTAGTCGTCACACCTCTGTGGGTCCTATCCAAAGCGCTTTACAGGGTAGTCAGACCTGGTTTCTATCCCCAAAAGCTTACACTCTAACCCCCCTTGTTGAATAGTGCCTAGCAAGTGGTAGGAAAGGGGGGAGTAAGGTGAGGGAGGAAGAGGTCTGCAGCAGTGCCGTCATTTCAGGAGTGTGTGCACGCATCTGTCATTCAGCTGCCTTTTTTCCCCCCGAAGCTGTTCTTTATTGGCTCATTCCATGTGGGTGTCAAGAAGAAAGTGAGTCTTTAGCAATCTGAATGAGGAGAGGGTGCTGGGCTAGTGGGCCCGAGTTGGGAGGAAGCAGCATGCGTGGGGGTGATGAGGGTGGGGAGCTCAGAGACCACAGTGGGAGTAGCGGGTGAGGAGGATGTCATGGCTGGCATCATTGCAGGACAGCAGGGCTAAGTAAGCATGTTTCTAAACTCTCAAACTTGTGCCTTTGGTACTTACTGACTGCCTTAACAGTATCCACAGGAGAGGCCCCACGTTGCCACGTCATGCCCATTCTGGCTTTTGGGAAAGCAACGTGCGTCTGCAGTTCAGATATCCCAGCAGTTGTTTGGTCCCTCCATAAGTATAATTTGGTCCCGTTGTTCAGAGTAACAAACAATTAGCCAGTGCAACAGGCCATCCGTGAACTCTTTGCGCTAAAATCAATCCCTAGCTGCTGTGGTGCTTGCACAGAGAGAATCAGTATCCATAATGTCAGCCTGACGTAATGCTGGCTTCAGATTCAACAGGCTTCAGTGGTAGCTTCTGGTTAGTGTTCTGCGAACATGCTGGATTTTTTTAAGTCCTTTTGTTGCTCCAGATCATCTGAGCCCTGGGATTCTCTCAAGGGAATAGGAGATGATAATGAGAGGAGACTATGGTGTAATCCTGAATTTGGTCCAGACCTGAGAAGATTAGCTGCAGCTCTGGCCAGGGACTAATTACCAAAAAAAAAAAAAACCCCAACAAAGACTAGATCTGGTGCTTGAAGGGCTTGTGACTAGACTTGTCTGCTTCACCCTCGCCAGGATTGTGCATGTGTTCATTACGGGGTCTGTCCTTCCCCTGGGAATTGTTTGTAACCCTCGTCTCTTGATAAGAGTTAGGCACCGAGTGGAGGCAGAGTCTCCTTCAGTGGATTGCATTCATGCTAATTGGCTTCTTCGGTATCTCATTTTAGTTTTGAACAGCAAACAGGGAAGCAAACCCCTCCATTGTTAACAGCTGTGCTGTGCCTAGATAATCTAGGCAGTGCCAAAAACAATGGCAGACTCATCATTAAAAACCCTTTCAACAATGTTGCTCCTGTTTCTACAGGTTTTTATAATCTCTTCTTTGCCAATCTTGCCTGTTTAGACTGTAAGCTCTTCTTTAGGCGGGCTGTCCTTAGCTATGTGTCTGTGCAACAAAGCGTGATGGGGTCCAGACTAGTGGGGGCTTCTAGGTGCTGTTGTAATGCTAACAATTAGCGACAGCCCAGAGTAAGGCAAGTTTTGCATTCTCAGGGCCCTGGACATGGCTGTCCTCCTTGCTTTGGTGTCTGGTTATAAACGTAGTCTTATTAGCTACGGAGATGTTTCCACTGCAGTCAGCAGATGTGACTGCGGCACATGTAACACATCGAAGCTAGCTTTGATCTAGATCAAGTAACAGCAGTGCAGCCGGGACAGTGGCATGGGCTAGCCTCTCAAGTACAGCTCTGTCCGGGACCCTGGGCACCTACTGGAGTGCTGGCCTGTGCCGCCACCGATGCTGCCGTGGCTACGCTGCCATTGTTACCCTAGCTAGACCAAAACTAGCTTGACTGTGTCTGTGTGCTGCAGTCACACCTCCTGATTGCATACCCACCGCATGTCTCACCTTGGCATAAATATCTAGGGCACTTGGTTTTCATGCCTGCTTTAAAAAGGAACTGTGGGAATTGAGAGACCTAGAAGGGGCCCAGACACCACAGTGATGGGTGCAATATGAACATTAGGGCTGGCGCCAAAACTTGAGATGGATTTTTTTCAAACGTTTGGTGATTTTGTAGGCTGCCCTATTAAATACACAGGCCCCTGCTCTGTGTTTGGATCCACTAGCATAGAACCTTTAGTGTAATAAAGATACCCACCCTTTAACCTACTGGAGCAATATAGAGCCAAGGCTGTCCGGGTTCTTCTTTCACCTGCCTGGGAATTTCCAGCTACTTATGGATGAGTGATGCTTTGAATATCCTACTGAGCTGATGTACGCCTGCTTGTTTCACACAGCCATGTCCGATGATGACCTCCCAGAGCATGAAAAGGTCTTTATCCAGTTCCATGTCACCCTGCCGGAGGGACCATCGCTTCGTCTTGTGCTGCAAGACCAGGAGGAGCGAAGGAAGCTGGGTAATTATCCTTCCTCAGTGCAGTGAACCTTGTCCGGTATTAGCCAGGAGACGAAGTTTTAATGCATCAGAAGTCCCACTGTACTCCCACCACTTCCCTCTGTGGACAGCATCCACAAGGGCCTGGCAAACAGGTATTGAGCAACTACGTTCAGGAGTCTGTGAAATGGACCCCAACGCTGGAGTGGGGAGGTGTCTTTGAAGCATTAGATTTTTATCTGTAGACGTTGGGAAACATCAGTTTCACTCTACACACACACACACTGATGAAAGACCGTTTCCATCGATGATTATTAGAATTCACAGCTAGGCAAAGTAAGAAATATGCTGCTTGAGAACTTACTAGAGTTTAACGATGTTTACTTTGTATACTTTGCCGTGTGATGTTGAAAACGTGTTTTATTAAGCTTTAACTTTTTGAATCTCAGCATCTACTCAGAGTTGGTAATTTCCCAGGAGAAACTAGTTTAGAACAGGATGCTGATAAATACTGGTTTAAACTGGGAAAAATTATTAGACTATACTAATGCACATTTACTAAAAATATTTAGCAATTTGATGATGATTTTGCGATAATATGGTCTGTTTAATTTTAATGAAAGGCAATAAAGTAACACAAAAAAACAGCCTAAAACTGTGTGCTATTGGTTTGGCTATCTCAAACTGAAACTGAAACTTCAGAATCTGGACATTCCCCCTTCTTTGTTTAGCAGTGAAAATGTACATGTTTGTTTAGCAAATGAAGGGGAATTCCCAGATTCCCATGTTTCAATTGAGGTAAACTACAAAACTAGTTGTCCAGTCCAGTACCGGCCTTTGATCTGGCTGGCGAAAGTGTAGGTGCTGTCTCTGAGCTTAGTGAGTACAAGAGCTCAAGTCACAATATTCCAACTTGATCCAAAATGGAACACCATTTGACCCAGTTCATGGCTGCTCTGATAAAGTTATGAAGATGGCAAAGAGTGTCTTTAGATGCAGAGATGGCAAAAGAAAAAGTGAACGGGAAGGTAGACTGCATGAGGAAATATTTTGCAAAATTAAGTGGGGGGGGGAAAAAAGACTCTGGAACCATTAACTTTGTTTAAACGTATGAGAGTATTATCCTCGTGCTCTGAGGATGAAGGTTCTGATAATACTGCACTGCCATTGCCCAGTAGGTCAAAAGAAAGCCAGGCCCAGGTCAGACCAAGGAGAAAGTATCATGATTTTTCACCCACAAAGGGGTGTGTCTGTAACAAAACAACTCCAGAAGTGAAAGAGAGACTTAAATTGCAGAATATTTTTATGGCTATAAGATTCCCTTTTCTGTTATCGAGCATCCAACTTTTCAAGCAGTGATCTGCTGCCTCAGGCCGGGCTGCAAATCCCCTAGTCAGAAGCATATAGCAGGTGACGTGTTAATGCAGTTAATTAACGTGTTAATGCAGTTAAGATGGCTTGAGGGTGGAGGCACGCAGTGAATTCCTTGGAAAAGCAGTTACTCCAGCCATCTTGTATTCATGTAATGTGCACAATGACCCAGTGCGAGCTAACTGTGCAGTTAGGGAAAACTGGTTCATTTTTCAGTGGTTTGTAGTCGATAAAGTGGAAAACCGAAGTTTAGAGGAGTGTGGGACACTGAAGTTGCTAGTTTGAGAAAGTGTTATGGGAAAGGAAGAGTTAGTAAGGACGTGACCTGAGATTGTTACCATTCTGTTGTGCTTATAACTGCTTTAAGCAAAGTTTTTAATGAGCCTTTTTAAGACTTAGCATTTTAATAAAACATTCACATCTATAGAAGATGAAGCATGATCATGAGGCAGAACTTGAAGATAGAGTAGTCAGTAATATAATCAAGGAACTTATGGAAGAGCAAAGAACTTGATCAGTCAATTGAAACCAGTTGCTGTGGCACTTGATGCCCTCACATCAACAGTTGCTATTGCATGTGTAGTGTGGCTGGATCTACTAATAAATGAAGATCTTCCGCCACTCAAAGCAAAAGTACAAAAGAGATTTCATGAGGCAGTTACTCTTGTGCATGTTGGCCAACCTCCTTCATCCAAAATACATGGGGAAGAAATTGTCCACCTCTAAACGAGAAATCACAAGGTAGTGGTTCCTCAGCCCAAATCCCTGCCATAGAATCATAGAGTTGGAAGGGACCTCAGGAGGTCATCTAGTCCAACCCCCTGCTCAAAGCAGGATCAACCTCAGCTATATCATCCCAGCCAGGGCTTTGTCAAGCCGGGCTTAAAAACCTCTAAAGATGGAGATTCCACCACCTCCTGAGGTAACCCATTCCAGTGCTTCACCACCCTCCTAGTGAAAAACTTTTTCCTAATATCCAACCTAGACCTCCCCCACTGCAACAGGAGACCATTGCTCCTTGTTCTGTCATCTGCCACCACTGAGAACAGCCTAGCTCCATCCTCCTTGGAACCCCCTTTCAGGTAGTTGAAGGCTGCTATCAAATCCCCCCTCACTCTTCTCTTCTGCAGACTGAACAAACCTAGTTCCCTCAGCCTCTCCTCATAAGTCCTGTGCTCCAGCCCCCTAATCATTTTTGTTGCCCTCCGCTGGACTCTCTCTAACTTGTCCACATCCTTTTTGTAGTGGGGGGCCCAAAACTGGACACAATACTCCAAATGTGGCCTCACCAGTGCTGAATAGAGGGGAATAATCACTTCCCTCGATCTGCTGGCAATGCTCCTACTAACGCCAAATGGATTCCTTGAGGACCTGCTCCATGATTTTTTCCACTCTGGGATTTGGGGTGAGGCTGTGCCCCAGGATTGAGGCCCTCCGCTTGTGACTCTGCCAGTAGTTCCCAATGATCGATCCATTTTATAATCCATTCATCCAACCCATACTACTTTTTTCTTCCCTTTCTTGAAAATAGGCACTCTATTTGCCTTTTTCCAATCATCAGGGATCTCCCCCAGTTGTCATGAGCTTTCAAAGATAATAGCCATTGGCTCTGAAATCACCTCAGGCAACTCCCTCAGCACCCTTGGATGCATTGCATCTGACCCCATGGACTTGTGCATGTCCAATCTTTCTAAATAGTCCTGTACCTGTTCCTTCAGCTCTGAGGGATGTTCACCTCCTCCCCATTCTGTGCCGCCCAGTGCAGTAGTCTGGGAGCTGACCTTGTCTGTGAAGACAGAGGCAAAAAAGGCATTGAGTACCTCAGCTTTCTCCACGTCCTCTGTCACTAGGTTGCCTCCCCCATTCTGTAAGGGGCCCACACTTTCCCTAATTTTGTCCTAATCCATATTTACTTGCATTTTAAAGTAGAAGAAGCTTCATGTCCAAATCAATGTTTTCATCCACTATCAAGGAAAAAGTTTTCCCTGTGACAGGATTTAAAAAAAATCTGAAGAATATTGATATTCCATCTGACTTCATAAAACTGGTGGTGCAATTGCATCAGTGTTCAGCGACCAGAGAGAGACATCTTTTTCAACTCTGGCTATGTCAAGTCAAAACTTAGTCTGAGCCTGTTCCTATATGCTGCATTAAAGTTGATATCTTGCTACAGAATGGTGCATGGCCCAATGGCCCTGGACTGCTAGTCTGCAACTCTGCATGCTTCTGATTGCTTAATGCTAACCCCCTAAAGCTCTGCATGACTGTGTTCATATAGTTTGAATGTGTTTGAGTTTTGTTATATAATATTGAAAACTGAAATATGAGTCGTGACATGTATGACGTCCTTGAGGAAAATGCCAAACCAAAATGTATAGACATTCCAATGTTCAGTAATATAATTATATATATTAGTATTACGCCCACTGGCGTTTTATTTTTTTATTCATACAATCCTAAACTTAATCTCTAGATCCACCTCTTTATGTTAACACAATTACTTTTAGTTACATACTCCAAGTGTAATATAGTGTGTGCATAAATGAAACCGTTTTTAAAATAGAAAATGCCTTAAAGTGGGACAAACTTGTTTTTCCGAGAGTGGTAAAAACCTGCTTTGGTAAATACCCTGCCATCTGTGCTCCTGTTGTTTAATAATAATTGTCTGATCCCTCCCGTAACTTGCTGTAATTGAAAATTTAAATAGATAAATAGAAAAAATGCTTAAAAGTAAACACCAATGTTATTGTGTGTGTGTGTGTGTGTGTGTGTGTGTGTGTGTGTGTGTGTGTGTGTGTGTAAAAATTCTGCTAAGCCTACTTATAATTCAACTTCAGAAAGAGACCCAGGTACCTAGTTGTCTTTAAAAAACTAATGAATATTGATCTTCTATCAATGGTCTGTGGTCATTTCCGAGCTACTTAACAACACAATGCAGTTAAGAGAAATCTGCTTGGATTTACTGAAAGTTTTTAAACACAAGTTAACCTGAAAGCCAGGAGTCATCAACCCAATCTCAGGAGGATACTGTGTGCGTGCAGGGGTATAACTCTTATCTCTTGCTTCCTCTCATGAATCTAAGAGTTCCATGCTGATCGTCATAAAAAAGGCAAAGAAATGAGCACTTGCTTGTTCAGCTACATTTTATTCTAACAGCCTTCCCAGAAGTGACTGGAACAGTAGAGAGCTTGGGTCTTAAGTAGGGTGACCCAGCTGTCCGGATTTTATAGGGACAGTCCTGATATCTCTGAAGACAGGGCTGCAGCGGAGTCGTCTTCACCTGCGGCAGATGAACCTTTCAGGTCAACGGCAGTGGTGGCCAGATAGCTGAAGGCAAAGTACTAATAGTTAGGAAAATGGCTTCAGTCACTGCACTTCCATCCCCCCTGCCCCAAGGTGGCGAAATATTTAGGGACATACAGTCCAATATGGCAAAGCTATTGGTAGAGGCCATAAAAGATGGTTGCAACGGACCTCTGCTGTCTCAGTGAACTACTGATGATGATGATGATGGCAGCCTGATATTTGGGGCTTTTTCTTATATTACACATCCCCATCCTGATTTTTCACACTTGCTATCTGGTCACCCTACTCTTAAGCTCTAGTTTGTCTCTGCTTTGCCTCTCCCCTTTTTGGGTCATTGTGCCTCTCAGACATCTATGATTAGAAAGCATTAAAAACTGAGACACAGACTAATGGGGATAAACTCCTCTTTAGCTCAGGGCTGGATTATTTCCCACTAGCTGCGGTGGCTAGTTTTAGTTTTGAAATGTTCCAAGCAAGAGGGTTTATACGTTATCATTATATTAGTGAGATAGATGCGAATCTTTAACTATTCCCGACAGGACGCCACAAACCAGAGAGGCCAGCTATTCCAAATGTGACCCCTTGCTAAGGTGTAGGGGCCAGATCGTCAGCTGGTGTAAGTTGGTGTGTGGCTCCATTGAGTTCACTGGAGCTATGCTGATTTACACCAGCTGGGAATCTGACTCTAACACTCTTCTCTCTCAAGAAGAAAAGATGGCCCTGTTAATTCTGAAAAAATGAAAAGTATAGACGACAGTCTGTGCTTCTGTATGTTCCCAGTTTAGAGGAAAGAAAGCTGCGGAGATTAAAACGTATCCACAGAAAGGTCCCTCCCCCCTTTCTCACAAAAGAGCAGTCCTCCTGGCCTCCTCTGTGGCTCATTGGTTGTAACTTCCAATGCATTTAGACCAGTGGCTTGTAACCTGTGGTTCCAGAAGTCCTGAGGGTCCACGGACTAAGATTTTCAAAGGGGTCTGCATCTCCATTCAAAATTTCTTGGGGGTCTGCAAATGAAGAAAGTTGAAAACCACTGGTTCAGAGCAATCACCTAAGATATTACACAACCTTGTCACCAGTCAGCACACCTTCATCTTCAACTAAGAAATAGTCCAGGCAGAAATGCCAGCTCAGTTGGTTGACTGTAGTTCTAAAACATGACTTAACGTTCTCTGGGGAGTGGAGGGAGACTAGATGTCCCAATTTAATGATTAATTAGAAAACAACATAATTATTTGAGTACCTTTCAGGACATGCCTGGGCTT
The DNA here is from genome assembly GCF_026122565.2 of Emydura macquarii macquarii. Lineage (NCBI taxonomy): Eukaryota > Metazoa > Chordata > Testudines > Chelidae > Emydura > Emydura macquarii. The sequence continues at coordinate 97,166 of NW_027132383.1, forward strand.
GCATATTTCTTAATTGCCATTATCCATTGACTAATCCTTTGATCACCAAATCCTGACAGACCATCCCTGTGTATTTCTGTACATCATAGGAAAAAGCAGGAAGTCCCTCATAGCAGTTACAAAACCAAGTTCACTCCAGAGTCCAAGAATCTACATATTCCAAATGGGTTACATACTTTTTCCCCAATATGTGGCTAGTGCTGTGTATTTTTAATATAGATTAATCTTTTAGGCAGAAAAATTGTAATGCTTATTTTAGTGAATTTCTTCCTTCTAGTAGAATATCCTTCCTGAAGATATTTGCCTTAAGATCCTACAGCACAGATGTTCACCTCTGAGAAACTTATAGCATCAGGTTTTGCTCTGTTACACCCATGTAAATCCAGAGTAATGTACTGGATTATGTTCCCATCATGTGTCTTTAAACTGGAACTACCATAAGATTAAGAGAAGTGTTTGTTTATTCTGTGGTTTATGACTGGCCTTATGTACCTCCTGCCTGTTTCCCTCCTCCCTTCCGATAATTGAGCATTTGCATCTGTGTTCATAATTTCACGGTTTAAGGCCAGAAGGAGTCAGGTGATCAGACTAGGTACCCATATAATTCAGGCTGCTAAAGTCCCACACCGTTATTCCTGTAAGGAGCCCGATAACTTGTGTGGCTATAGCAGATCTTAAACGACAGCTTGTAAATCATAACTAAATCCATGTTGGGCTGAGCAATAACATTCCATGGCGGGGGGGACCCTATACAAATAAAGAACTGCAATGGCATTGCCAAGGCTCATTGAGCACAACTTCTCTTCTGAGGTACGGAGGTGAGGCCTGCATGTCCATGATTGGTGCTACCTCCCGTCAGATCAATATGGAGCACTGCATGCGTGGATAGGTCTATACCACATTTGAGAGGTGCAGTTCCCTCCTCTATAGGCTCTCCTATAGCTTTGATCGAGTTTGCTCACCAGAAGTAGCACTGAAGTTACTGGGACTGCTTTCTGCTTGTCTGCTAGTGGCTTGGAGGGAATGTAGTGCTGCATGAATTATCTGTCCTTTGTCAGTAGGGGGTGTGTTTATGGATTTTGTACGTTCTAGGCAAGGCTCACTTGAAAAAAGCTATCATGCGACACGAGGAAGCCATGAGGATCCACAGCCTCTGTAAGATCCTGAGAAAGATGGACATCCTCCAGGAGGTCCTCTCCTTCGCTCACAAACGCTCGCTTAGCAAGTACTCGGAAATCGATCACGAGGAAGATTTCTTCGAAACTGGAGATGCCCCGGACATTCATCGTAAGTGTCATTTGAGGAGTGGGTAGCGCTATCGACTTTCTTCTTGTGGTGTCTTTGATCCTTCAGGCTCCTTTCCCTTAATCCTTTTCTCTGCTAATTATCCCCTCTCAAAGTAAATTGGAATGTTGGCTTGCAGGAGCGATGTTGGGAGCGTTATGGCTTATTGATAATATCCTAAACATGCAGTTTTTGTCTTCTGCAGCTCAGACCACGGTGACTGACATGGTATAAAAACCTAGTCCTTTCCTCCATTCTGAAGGAGGAGAGGAGAATTTTACATTTTTGTGACACTGCTAATCGAAGAAATTGGATGCATTTCTTAAACATTAAGCTACCTTTCTTCCATGCCCCCCCACCCCCCAACTCCCCAATTGGGTACGAAAGGTATTTTTCAGAGGGGGAAACTGCAGCATGAAGAAGGGAAGTGACTTGTCCAGGATCACACAGCGAGTCGGTGGCAGAGTTAGGATTAGAGAGAGACACACTCAGATCAGCTGGTTAGTTTAATGCTTTCTGGTATTATGCAGCAATTTTCTGAAACGTAGTTACTTGGTGATGCAAATTGTAGGCCAAGCCATCAGCTGGAGTAAACAGGCATAGCTTCATTAATTTAAATAGAGCTAGACTGACACCAGCAGAGAGCCTGGGCCTGTCACGTTGGTCAGCCATCTGAGCAGGGTTGGGCTTTTCTACTGAATACACTGTTGCTTTCCTGACATTATTTGTGTTACCATAATGCCTAGGAGACCGAGTCATGGGCCAGGTCCCCGATGTGCTAGATGCTGTACAAACACAAAACAAAAAGATGGTCCCTGCCCCAAAGAGCTTACAGTCTGAACATAAGACGAGTTGATTGCAGACGGGAGTACCAAAAAACAGTGAGACAGTATTGGACAGCATTATAGGCTGAGTCTGCCTGGGCACTACATATATAGAATCCTAGAATATTAGAGTTGAAGGGACCTCAGGAGGTCATCTAGTCCAACCCCCTGCTCAAAGCAGGACTAACTTGCAGGACTATACAAAAGCAACAACTGCTGGTTCATTTGTGCAACCATGGAATGTCTTTGTTTTGTTTTGTTTTTACTCTTAGCCAAAACGAATCAGAGACCAGAAATAAAATCTCCCAACTTCTCCCAGGTGAAGGTGATGGACATCTTCCATAGACTGGTACGTACAAGGATGTGAAGAAGCAGGCCAGCACATGGGCCAATGCCTGGTACCTCTCAAAACCAATGATGGAATTGCTGTAAATGCATGTAATGGGGGGGATCATTGAGAAACTTGTGTATGGCGCTCTGAGCAGCCCCCAGGCCCTGAATGCCAGTCCATGTGATGGGTGACGTGGATCTATGGGCAGCCTTTGCCCCATTTTAAGTCATACTCTTTCCATTTGCCATAGATCCACGCCACCAGCAAGCTAGTGTGAAGCCGGATGCAGGCTGCGTGGATGTCAGCCAACATGCGAGCTTCTCAAACTGGTTCCAGAAGGTTTCCCATTGATTTAGTGAAGGCTTTTGGTGTAAGTAGTGGCCAGCAGCATGACCCAGCTCAGGGGGAAAATGTTAATGTCAGCCTCTCCTTCATCCCTCATGTGATCCCGTTCCCAGTTGTTAATTGAGTAGCATAACACTGTTCAGCTGGAAGCTGGCAATCTGTGAGGTGCCCCAGGATGTGTGCAGCACACAGCTTCCAGGGGGGACTTCAGAGCAGGTATCTGCACTCTGGACAGTTTGACAGCCACAGCAGAGGAACCAGGGACACTTGCAAAGGTGCTGAAGTAGGGCCCGATCCTACTCCGGCTGATGTCGAGGGACGCTCTACTGTTGATTTCACTGGGAGCAGGAAGGCCACCACTGAGTCCTGCTTTGGAAGTCCTGGACACAGGCAATAAATCTGCAGTTACGCTGACATCTAGTCAGTGTAAACGCCGCTTGGTGGGCACAAACCTGGATTGTCTGTGGAGCACCAATGATCAAGCTTGACTCTTCCTTGGACAATGAGTCAAGGTCAGGGGACTAGAGCCAGACCCTAGAGAGTATTACTGCATTGAAACCTGTTGTCTTGTGTCTATTTACTTAGGGCCCTCTGTCAGTTTTTTCAGCCAAAAACAAGTGGCACCCTGCACGGCAAGTTCACCTGGTCAGAGGAGAAAATGGCTTTGGGTTCACGCTCCGAGGGGATTCCCCCGTACTGATTGCTGGAGTGATACTTGGGGGCTGTGCGTCGGTAAGTAGCTAATGTTTCCCTCGTCCCCTTCTCATTGTCCTGGAGATATCAACAGGGCTAGCAGCCCCACCTCTCATTTTGGTTGTCTGTCATCTCCCACTCTGAGACCTCGTTCTCAGCTGCTTAGAACTCGGCCAGACTTGAACCATTTGGGCTGATATTTCCCAGGCTGGGTGTTAGTCGCAGGCTGACTTTACCAAAAAAAAATCAGCCCAACTGGCTCAGCTATTTCTGGGAATGAGGCTAGGGAAAATGCATTGGTTTGCCCACATTAAAAAATTCTTGATGCCTTTTTTTTCTTTGGGAAGCTCTAGAATTTCCATGCTTTGAAGCAGACACTTGAAATTTGGCCCAGGGGTGGCCTTTGTGTTGGGGTGCATCATTTGTCATCCTCCTGAAAATCCTCCCAAATTGGGTTCAGTTATAAGTCTTTCAAAAATCGTATTTGGCACATGTTCAATAGAGACTCACTAAACTTCGCCGCTTAATTCCCCAAAGATTCTGTACGCACAAAGAATAGATACGCCCTAAGAACACTCTAGTCCAGGGTTCCAGGGGGCTGAACAGGACTTCCTCTGCAATTGCAGTTACTGGCCACACTGAGCCGTGCTAGATCAAGGGTATGTCTACACTGCAGACTGAAGTTGATTTACTTTCACCCGCCAAATTTTAGAAGTTGCAGGAGTGTGATCACACCACGCTCCTTGCACCGGGCTCTTGCGTCCCCACTCACCACGCTTGGGTCAATGTTCAAAGCAGTGCACCGTGGGTAGCTATCCCACAGTTCAACTAGCTGCAGAGGCTTTTGGGAAGCTTGTCATCTTCCCATGATGCAACATGCTCCCTCCCCCTCCCTTCTTGTCCCAAACAAACTGCAAATGCTTTTTCGCGCCATTTTTCTATGCCATGCACACGCCGTTACTGGAGAGACATAGTGCAGAGCTGAGCGGGCTCCTTCATTGTGAGCATCACAAATACCTCACTGCTTATACTGCAGTATTTTCAAAGGTGAGAGAGGAGTTGCAGCACAGAAAATAGCCGTGTTACCGAGGCCGTCCTGCTACAAACCATAGAGCAGAACAATTCCCGTTTGCTGCAGGCTGTCATGCATCATCTTCAGTCCTTGGAGTGCCAATTCTGGTCCCGGTCAACAAGCAGAGATTGATGGGATCACATCATTATGAAGCTGTGGAATGATGACCAGTGGCTACAGAACTTTTGTATGCAAAAGGCCACTTTCTTTGAACTTTGTGCGGAGCCGTCCCCAGCCCTGAATCGTGCGAATACTCACTTGAGACCAGCTCTGACAGTGGAGAAACAAGTGTCCATCGCTCCGTGGAAGCTGGCAACCCCAGACTGCTACTGGTCAGTTGGGAATCAATTTAGAGTCGGTAAATCCACCATTGGAGCTGCCGTGATGCGAGTGTGCAGGACCATCAATAGGCTTCTGCTAAGAAGGGTAGTGACTTTGGGAAACATGCAGGACATAGTGGATGGGTTTGCCGCAATGGGGTTCCCAAACTGCGGGGGGGCAATAGATGGCATTCATCTTCCTATCCTAGCACCTGACCACCTTGCCACAGAGTACATAAACCGGAAGGGATATTTCTTAATCGTGTTGCAGGCCCTTGTGGATCACAGGGGATGTTTCACTGACATCAATATGGGGAAGGTGCATGATGCGCGCATCTTTAGGGACTCAGGTCTATTCAACGAGATGCAGACGAGCACTTTCTTTCCTGAACAAAAAATAAACATTGGGGATGTGGAAATGCCAATAGTAATCCTGGGGGATCCAGCCTACTCTTTGCTCCTTTAGCTAATGAAGCCCTACACTAAGCACCTGAACAGCAAGAAGGAGCGTTTCAATAAAAGGCTTAGCATGTGCAGAATGTTGATGGAATGTGCATTTGGCCGTTTAAAAGAAAGATGGAGGTATCTGCTTACTAGGCTTGACATCAGTGAAAAGAACATCCCATCAGTTATATCTGCATGCTGTGAGCTCCATAATTTGTGTGAAACGAAGGGGGAAAAGTTCCCTCAGGGTTGGGTGGTGGAGATTGATAGGGTGGCTGCAAATTTTGAGCAGCCAGATTCCAGCGCTACACTCAGAACCAGCCGCGGAGTGCTTCGGCTTTGGGAAGCATTGAAAATGGTTTTGCAATGAACTGCAGTAATGTCTGCCCGTGCTGTGCATTTATTTCCTATCCCCCCAACCATTGCTCCAGCAGCCCCCTCCACTTTTCTCCCCACCCAAGCTATGAACGAATAAAGACAGATGTTTTTTAATGCTATAAAGTTTTATTTGTGATCCGTTTTAATGGGGGGAAAGGAGGATAACTTAACATTGTCAAGTGTCACTGTGCAAGCAACTTGTGGTAGCGTGCAGTTCTTAAAGGGGCTGTTGCATCCTTCTGCTCACCTCCACTGGTGTGGAGTGCAGCACATACTGCATCCTGCTCAGTCTCTTCCTAGACTGCTTCGGGGTAGAGGCTGCTGATGAAGCGGTAGGCAGCAGAGCGTTTTAGAGGGCCTGCAGAGGGAGTCTGTCCTGCTGCTGCTCTTCCTGGAGCTCTACCAGACGCCTCAGCTTGTCGGACTGATCCCTCATAATACACAACATCTCCTGTTGTGTATCACTATCCTGCTTCTGTGCAGATCTTCTGTGTTCCATCTCCATGTCTAGTTTTTCAGACAAGGACATCTTCCAGGCTCTGAGCGCTATGTCAGCAACCGCAGAGGCATTCATTATTCCCTGAGCATGTCATCTTGTGGTTTTTTTTGTTCCACTTCCTAATCTGGGAAAGCCTTTCAGCTGGAGTTCAGCAAGGGGGGAGCCGAAGGTCGAGGTGTCTACTGTAAGATAAGCAAAGCACAAAGTTGCCATTGTTAGCTGACCCAAAGTAGTAAAGGAAATGTTACAATGTGTAAAGTACTCCCCTTCATGTTCACAAGGCTAAGCCAGACCAGCATTCCATTCAGTACATCTCAGAAGGGTCGGACTGGCATTATAGACATGGTAAGCAAGGGGCCCTTGCATCTATTATAGAGAGGCTTCATTAGCACTAAAATCCACAATCCACACTTGAGCAAGGAGAGGGATCACTGGGCTCCCCTGTAACATGCCAAAGACCGATTTGGGAGGAGATGGGCAGAACAGATTAGAGGACACTGCGGGTGAATTGTAGCGGCAGAAAACATAGGGCAACCAGTGTCCCAACCCATAATGCCCATTGCAACAGTACTAGGACTAGTCTTGGGCAGGTGCCCAGGAACCCCGTCCACAGCAGAAGAATAAAATGGAGTGACTATTGGTCAGGTACTTTAAACTTGTGCCATCTTCCCTAGGTAACCATGTGTGATCTCAGTCTCCTGGGGGTAACGCAGGCAGAAAGGGAAGATTTGCTGTAAGCATCGGGGTACAGGCCTGGCTCTTATGTTGCTACGCTGTGTTCCATGATGATGCCTGCTCATTTAATAGCAGAGTGGTGGGGAAAAGTATCCTACCGTGGCAGAAGAAATGAGGCTGCCCTCCCCAGCAACTTTCTGCAAAGATTAACAGATTACCTACATGAAAGTTTCCTTAAGATACCTGTGATGCTGGCTAGATTAGAGGGGGGCCTTGAGATGTATTCAGGAGCTGTGATTACTCCTTTCTACACCAATCTCGCGTTGGGGGTGTCACGCTGGCCGGATTAGAGGGGGCATTTATTATATTTAACATCAGTGTGTCAAAATCATAATTCATATGAGATATGCCATGTCAGATACTGTTAGAAAGGTTATAATGTACTAAGTAAGATGATGACGTTTATGTTCATGTGTTATATGTGTAATGGAAGTTATGGATATGGCTGATATATCTATATTTCAAATTGTACTGTCTGGGCCACACCCCAGACAGGATGGCTGCAGCACTAGCCTGCTTAATGGCCCATTAAGAAATTCACAGGTACAAGGGGCCTAGGGGGAGAAGCCACGGATGTACCTGATGAGTCACCAGGATTTACTCATGTGACTCTGGACTCCATTTTGGTTCCTGTAAAATTCCACAAGCAGCATGGCACAGATGAAACGACATAAAAGGCAGCTGCCAGAGATCTATTTGGTCTTTAGTCTGTCTTTAGTCTTCACCTACCTCTGGATCAACTCATCTACAACTGAACTGAACTGAAGCTATGAAACAAAGGACTGAGACCCATCCCGGTACTGGATGTACACCAGAGGGATTATGCAAGCCTGCAAACTCCACAATTCTACTAGAAACCTGATATATATGGACTTTTAATCATTTGTATGTATGTGATTTGCTTTAATCCTTTAACATTTCTCTTATGGTTTGTTTCTTTCCTTTTATAATAAACCTTTAGTTTTATTTACTAAAGGATTGGCTGGCAGCTTGGTATTTTGGGTAAGATCTAAATTTATATTGATCTGGTACTGTGGCTGACCCTTTGGGGTCAGGAGAAACCTTTTTGGTAAAGAGCATAGAGTTTAAACAACTGGTCTCTTTACTGGACCTAGTGGCTGATTGGGAGCCAGAGACTGAAATGCAGTAAAGGGGGCTGTGTATATTTTTATTTTGGCTTCTTGATAACCAGTGTGGGGAATCAGAAGCACTGTTTGTGGCTGGTTGGGAAGTCTGACTGCAGTGTCACCCACCAGTGCTGGGAGAATCTGCTCTTCTTTTACAGCCTGCCCTGACCTTGGCATTTTCAGGTGGCTACCCTAGGCACGGATGGGTCACAATATCCACAGAGGATTCTTGGAACATACCTCTGCACATAAATAGTCTGTTCCGGGCGTAACCCTCCACTGAAGTTTGCCACCACACAGTAAGACCTTCCCTTCAAATACACAAACTCTTTTTAAGAAGCTGGACTGGGGACATAACCACAAAAAGTTTGCCACACACTCACTAGATATGCCTTCCCCTGCATCTCGATCAGTCCCGCTGTTTTGTGTGTGGCTGGACTGCTCTGGGGTAACAAACAGGTCCTGGCTCTCAAGGAGAATGGATACCCTGCTTTTCTGCACCCTGCTCTCTTCATCCTCCTCGTTTAGAGTCCTCCTCATTCGTCCTGGACTAGGATTCTTTGGAGGTATCAGTGCTACATGGTGGCATGGTGGGGTCACCACCGAGAATTGCATGCAACTCCTCATAAAAGCGACATGTTTTGGGTGAGGAGCCAGAACAGCTGTTAGCTTCCCTAGTTTTCTGATAAGCCTGCCTCAGCTCTTTGATCTTAACGCGGCACTGCTGCACGTCCCTGTTATGCCCCTTCTCCAACATGCCGCGAGGTATCTTCTCATATATATCTAAATTTCTTTTGCTGGCTCGGAGCTAAACCCAGAACAGACTCTTCGCCCCACAGACTGATGAGGTCCAAGATCTCTGGTCGACTCCAAGCTGGAGTACGTTTGGGCTGTGCAGACGCCACGAGCAGTTCATCTACAAAGCTCTCTTCATGCTGACCAAACCAGAAATGGGAATTCAAAATTTCTCGGGGCTTGAGGGGAGGAACTATTTCTTGTTTACGTGGCCATGTTACAGCAGAGTGTGAATGTCCAGAGTGGTCACAACGGGGCATTATGGGATACCTCCCGGAGGCCAGTGGCATCGATTTACGTTGCGTTCTGCCTACACTGATGCAAATTCAATCCGTGGAATCAGCACTATGTCACTTGCAGAGGTGGTTTTATTAGGTTGACTTTTACCGCTCTTTAAATTGATGGAACTTATGTGCCTGTGGAGACGCACACTTTAGGGGGTCAACCTAAGCAGTGTTATGTCAACCTCCGTTGCCAGTGTAGACCAGGCCCTAGACACCACAACTGAGTGCAAGGAGACTGTATCCTTTGTTCAGTGCAACCCCAGGTAACGTGCCGGCAGTGAGAAGGAAGGAAGCCACTTAACTGAATGTAGAGGGGACCAGAACTGGTCCCGGACAAGGAGCTTTGGGGATGGCAAGACCCTAGGACTGGAGGCTGGTGTGCTGGGGGGGTGGGGAGGGAAATTGAACAGGCAGCAGAGATTGGGATGGGCTGGACAAGGGGATTGGGAGCTGGGGATGGGACAGAGAGACTGGGAACCGGTGCGGAGGAGGAGAGGGAAACATATCTGATGGGGAGCCGGGGGGGATGGGGAGAGGGAAGACTGAAACTGACTGGGCAAAAAGGCTGAGATAAGGAGCATGGGGAGGGGACAGGACATACTGAGATTGGCCGAGGGAGATGGGGCATATGAGCAGGGGATGGCTGGAAGCCGAAGTGCGGGGAGAGGGATGCTGGGGGTGTGAAGGAACTGGGAATGGCTGGGAAAGGAATTTGGACTGGCGGTGGTATGAGGATGGGGAAGAAACTAAACAGACTGTAGAGCAAAGGACGTAAGGGGTCAAGGTGGGGGGGAAATGGGCAGAAGAGCTTCTCAAAGAAAGAGCTTTCCTTGTGGGGGGCACCAGAGGAGGGGACACAGAAATTGGAGAAGAGCATTTATCTACTGTGTCTTTTTATAGGGCGTTTGAAAGATCAGACTGGTAACCAGTAATGTACGAGGTACTCGCTACTGGTCTCGTCTACTGCCCACGGTAGTCAGTGAGTGTCTTTCCATTGACTTCACTGAGCGAAGGATTGGGCTCTGTGGCTCCAATCTAGTAAGGCACTTAGGCGTGTGCTTTGCTTTAAGCTGTGTTGAAGTAGCTGGAAACTACTTGTATGCTTTGCTGGGTCACACCTACCCCAGATCTTCCGGAAGCAGTCGTCTTTAATGCCAGTAATGTCAGTTCTGTACGCTGAATTAGACAGGTTGAGGATTTTTCCTAGGAACATCTTCATGCTTCAGATAGTCCAAATGGAGTCCTAGGATCATGCTGTATTGATCTTTGGGGAAGGAGAGACACCGAGTCTCTGATATTTCCTGAAAGACTTGTACTGCAGCCATGCTGTGATGTGTTACTGGCTCCATTTGGCCAAATGTGCCTTTATTTGCTCTCTTGCAGGAAGCCGGGCTGAAGGAAGGCGACTACATAGTCTCTGTGAACGGCGAGGACTGCAAATGGTCCAAGCACGCTGAGGTGGTGCAGCTGCTGAAGAGCGTTGGGGAAGAGGGTGTAGACATCGGCGTGGTAACCCTGCAGAGCTCCGACGGACAGAACACTGTAATGCACCTTCTTCCTTAGCTCTAACTGTGGCAAAAGCCCCGTAGGTGGTTTTGTGTAGGAGAAGCCAGGGCCGGCAGGGAGAAGCCTGTCGAGGTCAGCCCAAGCTTGGGTGATGCTTTGTCTCTTCGGGGTACTTCGGGTAGTGGAGTTGGCAAACAATAAAGGACGTGGCAGATTGCATTTGAGACCTCAGGGGCCCTGTGGCAGTGTAGAGAGACTTTTCTGGGAGCCATAGCTTTGCACGCCATTGGATCAGAAGCAGTGGACTGAGAGCTTGACTTTGCCAGAGGTGCCTAAGCACCCATGGCTCCCAGCTGCCCATTGACTTCATGCTGAAAATCGAGCCCTGAAGCTTTGGTATTAGCAACATCTTGGGTTTTAATCTCCTTCTGATGTGTTCTCCATGGGCTGGCCTAGAGTCTGTTCTCAGCACTGTACTGTGGGAGACGGAGCGGTGAGTTCAGTCCTGGTCTCTCTCTCTTCCTAGACCAGCAGTGTCTTGGGATGGGGTGGAGTTGGGGCACTCTAGTGTTGAGCTGCCCTGCCCTGCCCCGCCCCGTGGCTAGTTAAGAAATAGTGGCGATGGGCTTAGAAGCAAAACCAGTCCTGGCTGCCCAGGATTGAGGTCCTGCTGGTCAGATGGATTTAGGGTCAGAAGGTGGTGTCTGGAGAGTGGGGATTGTAAAGCAAAGGCGGCATTCCCAGGGCTTTGAGCGGGACATGGATGATCCCTGGCATGGGGAAAACCACATAGTTAAAAGAAAGTGAGAGAGAATCTGGAGAGCTGGCAGCACCAGCTCGTAGTCAGAGCACAGGCCTGAAAGCCAGGAGCCCTCCAAATTGTCTCCACGTTGCCTTGGCAGGTCCCTTAAAGTCCCTGTGCCTGATTCTGTTCTTGCTTGCATGGAAGCCAGTTGGCTTACACGAGTGTGTAAACGGTGCAAGATCAAATTTGGACTTTGTGCAATGGGGGTGAAACTTACCCAGCCCCCGGATAATTGGGAGGATTGAGGACGTGTTTGTACAGGACTCTGGGAATGCCAGTCGCTGGGTGTGTTCAGTATTCCAGCCCGTGTTGTTTCTGTAGCACGTGTGTAAGTGGCATTTACCCGCCCGCAGCGCTGGCCTTAATGAAAGTTGTGTGTTCGTTTTATATTCCTCCCCTCTGGGGGCTATATCTGAAGCTCTCGTTTTAATTCTCGCTCTGGCAGGCTGACAGGCGGTCGGCGGCCATGGTGGCAGGGGGCGGGCTGCCGAAGAGCACCAAGGAGAATAGCAGGAAGAGCCTCATGAACAGCAAGAGCGCCGGCACCCTGCTGGCCTGGAGCAAGAAGAGTAAGCGCAGCAAAAGCAGCACCTACAGCCTTCCCTTCGCCGCTGTGGGAGACGAATCCATGTACTGAGCCCTCGGCCTGGCTGGGTCCCGGCTCACTGACGTTCGCTCTTGGCGAGAGAGCAGCAGTTACGTGGCGTTGGGCGCTACGCTGGTGTCATTGCAGTCAGCTGCTCTTCTAGCCCAGAGGGAGGGGTACGCTCCGCAGCTGATTCCTGGTGCCTGTGGAGCATGGCATTGAACTGGATTCTTTCCTAGTTGACTGGTGTAGAGCCCTTCTCGCGGGTGACTAACCGCTCCTACATCTGAGCTTACGTGTAAGAAGTCCTCAGCTGAATGGGTTGGGGAGGGACTGATTTTTGGCTCCTACCCTCGTCCCAAGCCAGCCGTCTCACTGCATCAGTAAGTGCATGGTACAGTCGAGACCAGGAGGCAAAACAAAAGCTGTCAAGTTCTGCACCATCTCTTAAGCCTTGAGCTACAGCTTAAAAATCCTCTGCAAATGGCAGCCACCTTAGCCAGAGAGCTCAGCTGCTAGGATACACAATGCAGGAAACATGCAGCCCCCTGGCCGTGAGGAGAGTTTCTGAACCTCCTCAGCGAAAGGGCTAGGGGTGGGACGTTTAGCTCCACCATGAAAGGTGGTTGTATCTTAGGATTTCTATTCCAGGGGAGCTGCCTGCTGGCAACCTCCAGGTGCGGGGGAAGCAGGAATAGCAAGCCAGCCTACCGACTTCAGAGAACATAGAGACTGTCTCCAGCTGCTCTGCGGCTGATGGGGGAAGAAATTAGAAGTGTATTTTCTAAAAGCACTAAAGGAATGTTACGGTTGCAGAGTGAAGCGCTCAAGAGTCAGAAAATGTCAGTGTTAAAGTTGAACAGCAACTTTAACTGAGCCCCTTGTGCACAAGTGTCACGGAAGGGTCTTGAGACACATCTTCACACCCTACTATCTCCACTGGTCTCCTGCTTCATTTAGTGCACAGAGTCAGGTAGCACGCCATCGTCTGTGTGCTGAATTGACATGCTCCGCTTAGAGGTGGTGAGTCAAAGGATTTTCCAGACAACATGCCAGAAGCAGAGCTTTGCCTGTGCATTTAGTTGCTCTTCCTGGTGCAAACGTTACAATCTCAGTAGAACGACCCCACAGCAGCTCAGCTCTTGTGATGCTCCCGGTCCTCTGGATGTGAAAGGAACGTTTCACGTTGGTAACACAAAGCTCTCAGGTTGGCAGTATTGTGAATCTAGAGCAAATGGATTAACTAGACCTCCTTCTGACCATCTGATCAGAGCAGACACCACATCCTGCTCTCCAGATCTGTGCCACTCCCGTTATGTGGGAGCTACATCAAGCCCTGAGTCTCTAAGATCGGTGTGCAATTTGAGAAGGCAGTTTGGTCTGTGCACCCAAAAATCCTGTTTGATATTGCTGATTATATTGGGTGCCCCTCACTCTCTCCCCACTTCAGCAACGCACTTACAAAGGTCCCATACAGACTTAAGCATGTGTTTAAACACTGTGCTGAATCGGGGCTAGGTGCTTTACTGTAATGGATACGCAGCTGTCCATCAGCTGTTAAACAAGCACCGTGCCATGGTGTAACCTGTTCCTCTATGAAAGGGAAAGATGTGTCCACATAGTCATTGTCCTGTTTCCACCAGCAGAGATGGATTGTCTCTATTAAACTAACAGCAAAGAGGCCTCCTGCTTCTTCTGTTAGATTAAAATTCCAAGCAAATAACTTCTCCAAATTATTAAACTACTATAATTCGCCCTGGTATTGGATCTCATGCACACTGCTAATACCCCAGTTCTGTGCTGTCCGCATTCCTAATGGCGCTGAGCTGAATGATGCATACATCTTAGCAACTGTACCAATGCTGGAAAATCAGAAGACTGTGAACACTATGTACAATGTCTGTTTTCAGTCCCATTTCTGTATTGTCTGGTTTTTTGCGGAGGCTGTCGAGCTGTCCAATCTTCTTGAGTGCTTGATTGCTGTCGGTAGGTATAAAATACCCTCCAGAGATGTAATTGTATTTTTGTACAAGTAGTAGTTGGTGTCTACTTCTCCTTTTTTTTTTAAGTCACAAATAACTTTTGTAGCAATAGTTTAATGGAATAAACTGAACACACGTCCCTTAGACTGGTAGCAGAATATCTTCTCGTTGGCTTCCTTTGAATTTTACCTCATTTTGTTTCATGTAGCACAACACTAGCATGCCAAGCTGTTGATCCTGTTTTATTTAGGAAAAAAATATTGGTTTCCTTTCCTGAAAAAAGGTATTTCTGTGAAACATGTTAGCTGCTGATAGATCTCTTCCTTCATGCACCCCCCAACTCTTATAACTGCACTTGCTCTACAAGTGAATTCAAACATTTGCCCTCCACATGGCTTTCTTTAACTATTACTTGAGGGCTCCCTACATCCCATGGTTTCTGGTGTTAAACTTTCATGCTCCAGGGCATAAGCCCACTACTAAACTGCCTGGAGTTAGGAATCCCCCGATTGGACAAGTTACTTGATAATTGTCCACTAAGGGACTTCTTGCTCCTTTCTCTGAATCTGCTGGTACTGATCTCTGTCAGACAGGAACTGCTGTACTGGATTTGATCCATCTAGTACATACAGTACCCTGTGTAAACTTCCCAGCCACTAGGTGATATACTTAATGGGGAGACACCATTGTGAGTTTAAATAGAAATCATAGCTTCAAGCTGTAAGGAATTTTAAATGTCTTGTTTCTGCTGCCATAACAGGCTTCTGAGCCAGAGATGTATTTATTTAAAGCAATGTGTACATGACTGCATATCGCATTTGTATCACCAGATTGTTTACGTCATTGGGTTTGTGTTTTACATGCATTTTGCATCTATCACTGGAGGTTTTTTATTTGCATGTGGACACTCCCCTTTCAATGATTAAAAAATACTGATTTGAAAACTAAACAGTCTTAGTAGAATATTTCTGTAGGTCACACTCGGTGCTTCTGCAACAGCAGTGAAACGAGCCCCTGGATGGGTTTGTGACCGTGGCTGGGACTAGATAAACTCATAGCTTTTAAGACCCGAAGGGACTGCTGTGATCTCTACTGCATAGCACAGGCTACAGAATTATGTTGAGTTAAACCCACAAATGCAGAGTGAAAATTCCTTGGTGACCAGTGGATGGATTTTGGTAACCCAAAGCCCCTATCGCAACTGTGGCCCCTTTGAGACCTAGGTGAAGGAGCTGGAGCTAAAACTGTCCGTTAGGCTGAGTTGTTCCAGGGCACACAGTTAATGGGGAATCCTCCAACACCTTAACTCCATCTTTTTTCATCTGTTCTCATAGCCACAACCTTGTGTTCGCCTGGATACTGTAACCAGGTTCTTTTTTGAGTATGTGCCACTGTGGATCCTACATGCCTGAGACCACACACTTTTGCGTAGAATTGCCCATTGGACCACACCCGCCCCTTCCATGTCCTTGTGCCCCCACCCGAGGGCATAAAGGGCAGAGTGGTCACCATTGTTTCTCATTCCCTCTGGCCACCTGTGGCAGTGAGATGCAATGAGCACAAATTATCTACCGTTAGCCTTGGTAATTTTTATTACATTGTTTTTCAATATGAACCTTGTGGGGAAAATTTTTTTCCCCCTTGGTACTCAGCGCTCCTTTCCATGCCAAGTAGCAGACTCAAAGCCTGCTCAGAGGTCTGGGGAAGAAAAGCTGTGTAGCTTGAAAGCGTGAACCTTCCACCATCAGAAGTTGGTCCAGTAGAAGATATTACGGCACCTACCTTGTCTCTCTTGTACCCTGAGAACACGACAGCTACAACTACACTGCAAACTTGCCTGGATACCAGCTCTGCCTCCCATTCCACTTCCAGACCGTCTGGGCATGATATCTCTGAATCAAGTCAGATACTGCATCCCGACCTGAAGTCACTGCACCGGATGTTGGCTGGCTGAGTGCCACCAACAGACGGCAAAGCAGGAGGCCTTCCACAAGGAGGACGACTTATTACTTGAAATGGAAAAGATTTTTGACCTGGGCAGCTCAGCGTCATCTTGACCCAGAGAAGGCTCCTACACCAAACGTCCTCAACCATCTGTATTGGAAACACTCTGGAATTTCGCTGCATTCCAGTGAGCGCCCCCTTGCAGTGATCTCTGCAGGTCATCTACCTGTGGGGCCACATTCAATTTTTCTCATGTCCCATGGTATCCATATTTGTGAAGGGGTTTACTGCACATTTACCCGCCTGTGAGACTCCCCTCCTGCACAGGATCTTAATGTGGTCCTGGTAAATCTGAGTTCCCTTCTTTGAGCCTCTTTTGGAATGTCCCTTTACACCTCCTTACACTCTAGATGGTTTTGGTCATCACGTTCTGTTTAGGAATGTCCCTGATCGCCACCCATCTACAGCTGATTTTCCCCACACACATGACATTCCAGAGATCAGTTGATGTTGAAATTCAAAAATCACTTCAGGGATAAACTTAGGAGATTCTCCTTTGAACCCATCCATCAGTTTATCAGTTTCTTTCCTTTAAATTCATTCTGCTCCTGGAAAGAAGAAACTCCACACTGGACATTTTCAAGGGCTTGATTATGCTGCCGTAATGGGATAAAGCCCTTCAGATTGTCGTCTCATCTCTTCCTTGCCATCTCTGCGGCTCCAGAAAATGCCAAAATGGATCATGTCGTGCATGGGGCTTTGCTACCACATGGCTGCTATGCCTCTTCCTCCAAACAGTGCAGCTCACTCCTCTAGCATGCGTCCTGGGCCTGCTTCAGGTACGTGCCCATATCCGAAAGCTGTAAGGCCGTGAGTGACATGAAGCAACCCCCGACTCTAATTAAGCCCTCTGCCCTTGGCCTCACTGCCAGCTCAGAGGCCGAGTCCAGGAGGGCAGTGTTGCAATCACTGTTCACTTAGTGTCACTCAGCTCCACCTTCCAGATGGGACGCTGCTCCTCCGTCACCGGATGTGGGATCCCGACGGCCACGTGCTCAGAGAATGGTGCTTGCAGTAACCGTATGCTTCTTCAAATGGTGGCATGGGATCCGTGCCGATCCACCCTCTGTCCCCGCTTTATGAGAATCCTATTTACCTGGCATTCTGAATTAATGAGGGCTCGGGGAGGGATGGTTGCAGCCACTTCACTGTTTGTGCCCTGGGCTGGGGGTGGGGGTGGGAGGACATGCAGAGCCCACACCCAACGGAGACTACTATTCGAAGGATTCCGCTTCCATCCACCTTGCATCCGTGCATGTGTCAAATGGGATCAGCCCGGAAGAACCAGTTGCTATAAGGGTTCTCACCACCTTTCTTAAGCCCTCAACAAGCAACGGGTTGACCGGTCTCTCAAGTGTTGCATTCAGATGGGTCATCCCAGAAGATCACCATGGGGTGATGCTATGTATGGTGGGAGGAGAGGTTTTATTGTCTGGCCTCTGAATTTCCTGGCTTTGGGGCTTTAACTTTTCTCCTCTCGTGGCTTCTTACAATACCACTCGATAGTAAAATTCCCTACCACTGCATTAGCCCTTCCATTTTACTCCTCTTTTCCCCCTGTTGAGTGCACAACTGATCCCTTAAAAGAAGCGTAAGAGAAACTGCCTGTCGGGTGTCTAATGTGCGTCTCCCTGCCATGATGCGGAGCCGCTCCACTCTGCCGTGTCGAGGCATAGCCGGGTGGTCTTTAATCTGCGGATTCTTGACTCCTTGCTTCACGGATCATTGACACTATAAACCATAATGGCTCCTTTGGAGCCATTCCAGGCTGTTGAATTAATGTAGCTGCCATGATTCGTGCAGCTACGACTCAGCGCTCGAGATCCTTGGGAAAAATGGATGGAAAGCAGTTGCCTGCCGCACATGCTCGGAAAGAGGCTGCTAAGGGAGCTGGATTGACAGCTTTGGAGGCTTGATGTGATCTGCCCAATATCCGTATGTCTCCAACCACGTCCACCGCTGAGCCCAAAGGAGGAGTTCTGTCGCTGTAGCCCATTCAGTCCTTGGCCTTTCCACTGCCAGGGCTAGTAAGAGAGAACTGTTGCCACCCCATTGGTGATTTACAAGGTAAGTAGGCCGTGAGGGTTCTTCTTCCTCTGCTGCACGGGGCATGGCTCGCTGGTGGATTCTCTGTACCTTGAAGACTTTAAATCATGATTTGAGAACTTGGCTAATTCAGTCTTAGGTTAGGGGTCTGTTACAGGAGTGGGTGGGTGAGGTTCTCTGGCCGGCATTGTGCAGAAGGTCAGACTGGATGATCAGAAGGGTCCCTTCTGACCGTACAGTCTGAGTCTACGTGGCCTCAAGGAAATGTGCTGGACCCCCTCAACAGCCATGAGCTACTAACTCCTGGTGAAGGCCTAGGCGCCTATTCAGGGTCTGTCCTGACCACTGGCTTCTAGCCATGCCCTTAATTTTAGAGAAACCCTGGCTCTCGGAAGAGTGATGAGTCCAGCCATGTTTCCAGTAGAGGAACGTTTCCCCTCTAGATTTGAATGAGTCAAATGGCAGCTTAAAACTCTCTTGCTAGCTGCTTTCCACCATCATCTCGTGCCCTACTGTGGCCTGTTAGTTATCACCAACCACTAGAGAGTAGCTTCAGTAACCCCTCCCCCAGCCCGCCCTCTCCCTTCAGGGCTACAGTGGGAACAGAAACTGCTCCTGGGTAGGATTTGTATCAATAGCCCCTTCCAGGCCCTGCGGGAGCAGGGTGAAGAAATGGACGTGCTGTTGGAGAAATGCGGCGAACGCCGAGATTCCCCAGCAATGCCGAAGGGTGAGCCGGATGCTCGTGAGGATCAGCTCGCGGGAGGATGGGAACCGAGACGCTGCAGTGAACTGGGCTGCTCCCTCTCCGAAGCGTGCTTTCCCTGTGCTCCCCTCTTTCATTCCTGCAGCGGCTGCTTAACGCCACCTCCTGCTGGGAGCTGAGCTGTAGAAATAACATGGGGAGAAGTTGATGGTGGAGTTGCTGGAGCAGCCCTGCCTGCCACCAGCTGAGGCTCTGCCCCTTGCTGCCAGCTGTATGAAAAGGTACTTGTGAGCTGTGCACGCTCTGGGAAGTATGGACGCAGGCGGGGGGGCTGGCAGAGGAGCAGTGCCTGCAGCCTGGAGCACTTCACCCTCCCCGTTCTCCCTGTGCGCCAGGCTGCAGCGGCCAGGACAAGGGTCGCTATCCTGGGATCTGTTGCCTCCGAGCTGCTCCGGGACTTTGACTGCGTGCCTCTGCCTCTGTTTGCTGGGGAGGATGTGACCGGCCGCTGGAGAGTGAGGCAGGCCCCCCCCAGGGTGAAGGGGCAGGGGTAGGGGGGTTTCCAGCCTGGGGAGGGACAGGCTGGGCTTTCTGCTGCATGAAGGATGGGGGAAGATGATGTGTTGTCTGGAGTCAGGGAAAAGAATCTCACGCGTGGCCATGGACTCTGACCCAGGCCTGACGGGGCCCAGGGGGACCCTCCCCTCTGCAGCTGGAGTTGAGGGAAAGACTAGCCCCTATGGGGTGAATGAGCTGGCGAGGGGGTAGTGGTGGAGCTGTGGGAGCCTGTCCTGCTGGGGGGCTGGAATGGGGAGCAGGCAGGCAGAGGCCAGGGGAGCAGGAAGGAGTAAGGACCGTTACTCAGTTGAGCAAGGAGATGCTCCCTGGCACTGTTGCCCTGCCCTGCACAGAGGGGGGTGCCTTTGAATGTAGCAGGCAGATGAACCAGAGCCCGCCATGCAGCTGGGTCTGGGGCAGCCCATGGCCGGAGCCCCTAATGGAAACATGCATACACGAGGGCAGATGTGCTCCTCCCCAGGCTGTAGGTTAGTGAGGGGCAGAGTTAAGGTGATTTGTTGGACGGGCCAGGCTGAGGTTTTACTGTACATGGGGGTCCGAGCTTGTACGCACTGGGCCTAGAGTGGAAGAGTCGCTTCCCCTCCCCTCCTCTGCTCGTTCCATCCTGTGAAATGCGGAGGTTCGTCTTTAAGGGAGATGTTCCTTATCTTGCCACACCCCTATGAGGTGGGGACTGATCCTTCCAATCCCTGTTTTATAGTGGGGAAACTGAGGCAGAGAGGCTGAGCGGTCTCACAGCAACAAAGGCCTCCTGCTCCCAGCCCCTCAGAGGCTCAGAATGGGGCCCATCGTGGGACTTGCAGCTGCTCCGGATGAAAACTGAGAACTGGGGTTGGGTTTTGGTGTGTTTAATCCTCTCCAGCTGGCCCTGTATTAACCTGCTCGGTCTGGCCCCACCTGTCCCTTTGGCTGTGGGCTGCCACCACCCCCTGCGCTAAGCCGAAGGGCAGGGGTTGGCAGGGTGCTCCCTGGAGCGGCTCGGGGTGCCCACAGCCCTGGGGCTGGCAGAAGCAGCCCCAAGGGGCGTTTATCCCTCAGGCCCCAGCACAGCTCCACAGCAGCAGATACCGGGCTGCCGACGCTGAGCGCTGCCGGCTGATTTCTGTTCGCCGCTCAGCCCACTGGAGGGCAGCAGGAGCCTGGCCAAGGAAATGGTTAGCTGAACCGGGTGGCCAGCGTGATTATTGGACGGGGGGGCCGGGGCCTAGCAGGCAGGGCTAGCGCCAGCCCCTACAGGGGTCGAATGCCTAGGCCCGGGCTGCCCCCCAGCAAAGCTTATTACCCATCCCTCCTGTGCTCACGTGCCAGGCTCCCCTCGCCCGGCGCGGTCCCGGCTCAGCCCTGGTCTCTGGGTTGTGCTGTGTTCTCCGCTCCAGCCTGCCGTCCCGGGCTGGGCTGGGCCCTCTGCTGCCCAGGACACGGGGCACAAGGCGGGAGGAAGCCATTCGAATCTTTCCACAGGGCAGGCCTGGCAGCGGGCGCTCCCAGGCGATCAGCAGCTCTTGCTCCTCCCTGTCCCCATGGGGTGCTGGTTCTGCCCCACACCCTGCACCTCTGGGCCCCGAAGCCTGGCTGGTTACAAAAGGCGGGGGGGTGCTGCCGCTCTGCTTTGCGGGGCTCTGCGGCGGCTGGGTGTGTGTTCCCGCAGTGTGACGGATGCAGCTTTCCAGCCCCTTTCCTCCCCTGCGCAGGAGCCCGTGGCCCGCTCCCCAGTGGAGGGTTAACCCGCGTCTAACTGCGACAGCACCTTTTCCCCCCAAGGATTCCCCGGCAGCGCTCTGCACTGCTCCGGGGCAACCGCCCGTGGAGCATACCCCTTGCTACGGCCCGCAAGGGCTTCCCAGCAGCGAGGGAAGTTAACAGCTGCTGTGGGGGTGGTGAGGGGCCATTGCACCCGCCCCCTGCCCCAGGGGGCCAGGATGCCTCTCCCTGCAGCAAGAGTTCCCCTGATCCAGCCCTTGCTCCTCCAACCATCACCTCTACCCCCCTCCCTCCCGCCTCCCGCCGCAAGCGGTGGGGCACCCAGCTCATCTCAGTCCCTGAAGGCCAGCGGGGGGGAGTGAGGCCGGGCCCCGCTGGGTTTTGAGCGGCTGGCTTGCAGGCAGCTCGGGGGTTTCGCCGGCCCTGCGGAGGCAGTGATGCTCCAGGTGAAGAAATGGGGTCTAAAAAAGCCGTTTGCGCAGCTCAGTCACTGGGATCCTCCCTCCCCCTCTACATCCCCGGCCCCCAACCTCTGGGAATGACCCGAGGGGGTCAATATTCCTGCCAGAACGCCTGCCCCAGCCCGGCCTTGGCTGCGTTCGCTTCCTGCAGTGGCCACTAGAGGGCAGCCATGGCATGCACTAAACACAGCGGGAGCTGGGCATGGCCCAGGCATTGCTCCCAGCCAGGGCCAGCCCCTGGCTGTGCCGTGGGCCCAGGGCAGCCAGGCGTGTGCAAAGTGCATGCACCAGGCGTGTGTGGGTGCCTGAGCCCTCAGGCATGCGTGTTTGTGGGTCTGTGCATGCATGTGCCTTCGTGGTGTGGTTGCACCAGACGCACAAACGTGCAAACCCAGGGACAGGCACGTGCCTGCTCAGACACCGGCTCCTGCCTCCGCGCTGCATCTGGGTGGGCAGGCAGGGCCAGCGCCGGCGGGCGGGTGCGTGCCAGGACTCTGGAAATGCTCCGGTTTTAAGTGGCGGAAGCGAGTTTGGTGGGCCTGGGGGCGCTGGCTCTCTCTCAGTGCCTCACTCTCTGTGAGGTCAGGGTCTCGCTCCGGGCCTCGGTTTCCCCACCTGTGAAATGGGGATAGCGAGTGACTCCACTGCTGGCACGGGTGGGAGGCCTCACTCATGGGGGCAGGCTGCTAGGATGAGGCTTGGGGCCTGTTTGCCTTATTTCCAGTCCTGTGTCGCCCCCCCCCCCCCTCCCGCCACGTGGAAGATGTGAGGTGCTTGGGAGCTGGTTGCTTGGGTGCCTGGCCCATGGAGAGAAGCCAAGGGGAAGCCCTGGGCAGCCCTTTGTGACTCAGGCCAGGGCATTGGCAAAGAGCTGCCCTGCCAGACCCGGGCCAGCTCCCCCAGGAGCTGCAGGGCCACTACCATTCACCCCCGGGCTAGACTCGTGGACTTTAAGGGCAGGACCATCGTGATCATCTAGTCTGACCTCCTGCACATCGCAGGCCATGGATCCTCACCCCCCACTCCTGTAAGGGACCCCAAACCTCTGGCTGAGTTGATGATGTCCTCAAATCGTGGCTGAAAGACTTCGAGAGAGAGAGAATCCCCCATTTACTCTAGTTCAACGCAGCAAGTGATCCATGCTGCAGAGGAAGGCGAAAACCCCCCCGGGTCTCTGCCAATCTGAGCCGGGGGGGGAATTCTTTCCTGCCCCCAACTCTGGTGACCCGTTAGACCCTGAGCATGTGGCCAAGACCCAGCTTTCAGACACCTGGGACAGAATTCTCAGTGGTAACTCAGAGCCCGCCGGCCGCTAGGGCTATTTGCTGCTGGCGGGCGCAGATGGGCCACACGCCATCATAGGCAGTGGCCTCAGACCAGCCCCTCCATAAACTTCACTCTTGAAGCCAGCTCGGTGTTTTTGCCCCCACTGCTCCCCGTGGAAGGCTGCTCCAGAACGTCACGCCTCTGACGCTTAGAAACCTGCGTCTCATTTCAAGCCTAAACTTCTTGATGGCCAGTTTGTAGCCATTTGTTCTTGTGTCCACACTGGCGCTGAACTTAAATAACTCCTCTCCCTCCCTGGCATTTGTCCCTCTGATGTATTTACAGAGAGCAATCGTATCTCCCCTCAGCCTTCGTTGGGTTCGGCTAAACAAGCCAAGCTCTTCGCGTCTCCTCTCATAAGGCAGGTTTTCCATTCCTCAGATCATCCTCGTAGCCCTTCTCTGCACCTGTTCCAGTTCGAGTTCATCTTTCTTAAACGGGGGAGACCAGAACTGCACACACTATTCCAGATGAGGTCTCTCCAGCACCTCGTATAACAATATTAACACTTCGCTGTCTCTGCTGCGAATACTTCACCTGACGCAGCCTAGAACTGCATTAGCCTTTCTCACGGCCGCATCACATTGGCGGCTCGTAGTCATCCTGTGATTAACTGAGACGCCCCGGTCCTTCTCCTCCTCTGTCACTTCCAACTGATACATCCCCAGCTTATAGAACAATTCTTCTTGTTAGTCTCCAATTGCACTTTGCATTATTCCATTTCATCCCATTCTATCACTCCAGTTCTCAGGGGCCTCCGGATCTTCTTGTACGAATTCTGGTCCCTTCCAGCTTGGCAACGCCTCCCAACTTCGGGTCATCCACAAATGTGATGAGCACATGCCCACTTTTTGTGCCCAGGGCATTAATGAACATGTTCAATAGGATCAGTCCCAAGACCGAGCCCTGAGGAACTCCACTAGTGACCTCCCTCCAGCCCGACAGTTCCCCTTTCAGTGTGACCCGGGTCGTCTCCCCTTTAACCCTTTCCTTATTCACCTTTCAGTTCTCGCCTGGATCCCCATCTTCTCCAGGTTAACTAATCATTTCCGAGGTGGAATGGTATCAGATGTCTCACTGACAGCCAGGTACATTAGAGCTGCTGCATTCCCTTTGTCTACGAAACCAGTTAGCGTCTCATAGACAGAGATCAGTTACTTTTCCCAGTTACCTTTTACCTGTCCCCTGAGCCTGCTCAGTCGCCCCCAGGGGCTCCGTGAGATCTCAGGGGTGCTGTATCTGGGGGCAGATCTATTGCCCCATCTCACACGTTCACCCCAATGTGTCTGTTCTGTCCTCTCCTGGCAATCCATTCTCCTCCCCCCTGGGGGATAGCCGAGGGGCAGTGGCCACTGTGGGCCATCACGGCCGGCTTTGTATTTGTCCCTCCTCCTCTGTCTGATACTGGCTCTGAGAGTGGCTGTCCTCTAGGGTCTGGTCCACACCAGAGGATAAGAGCCTTCTACTGCTGCTAGGTGCTGGGGTTGCTCCCTTTTCCCAAGCACTGGACATGTCTTCTCTTCGGTGCTGAAGACTCTGGTTTCACTCCTTAAGCACCGCGGGCCAGATCAGTCAAAGGTATTGAGGTGCCTAACTCCCCTTGACGTCAAGGGGCGTTAGATGCCTAAATACCTGGGAGCAGCTGGGTGGAGGCTGACCATGCCAGTGCATCCCCCTTCCATAGGCCCATGAAATACAGCGTCCTTTCCCCCTCGGCCAGCACAGTCGAGGCCCTCAGCCCCAAGAAGCGTGATGGGTGGAGACTGAAAAAAACTGGGACGGAGGTTTTCCACCCTAACCGGCACTGGGGGGGTGCGGCCACCTCTGATTTCCACGCGGGGGTGGGCACCTGCCCTGGGACTTTCAGGCACCTCAGCTTGGGGCCTCCCCCCCACCCTCCCTGGCCTAAGCACGGCAGGTGTCCTCTGCGCCCACACCGACTCCAGCCTGGCAGCAGCGTTACCCGCCCGTGGCCAGAGCTGCGCTTGGCAACGGGGGATGCTGGCGCTGCTGAAGCGGAGCGTGTGGGTGGGTACGTGGGTGAGAGGCTGGGATGACGGGAGAACCAGTTTGCTGGCCCCCCGTGGGCCTCTGACCTTCAGCTGCTTGGCGAGGAAGCCAAGCGAGCCAGGAGTACGAGGCAGCAATGGGCCGTGCCCCCCTCGGCTGGTCTCCTGCCCCCCTCCCTTTGCTGATCTGCAGTTCGCTGGTGCTCTGCAGACCCTCCAGGCCGCAGGTGTATTTCAAAGGGCCGGCTCCCCTCCCCTGCCCCCATCTCCTGTCCTGCCTTCCCCAGGCTCCTCCAACCAGCTCACCTTCTCTCCTCTCTGGCTTGGGTGCCAGCGTTTCCTTCACCGCCCCGGTGCGGGCCAGCGGGGCCACGGCCGTGGGGCTGAAGCACGTGCCCCAGTCCCGCAGCTGGGTCTATCAGTCAGTCCGGGACTGAGAGCCTGGCCCTGGTGGCACTTCACCCGGGGCCGTACGTTCCCCCTGTGATGGTCATGACCTTAACGACACAGGCACAGAGTGGAGGGGCTGGGGTGGAAAGCAGGAGAGAGGTGGCCGGACGGACGCACATGCATGCTGGGCTGCAAGGTGAGGGAGGGACACAGACACCTGCTCTCTGAAGTGGGGGGTAAGGGAGAGGGGGACACATTGCCATCATTAAGGGCAGCTCACTGAAAAGCACGTCTCAGTGGACAGCAGCGCTCAGAAAAGCCGGCACAAGGTGGGCTGCCTGCGGGGCAAAGGGAAGGGTGACGATGTGCCGTGCTATAAATGAGGGGTGAGCAGCTGTAGGCGGGGTTCAGAGCTGGGGCCTCAGGCAGGCCGGGTGAGCCTTCCGTAAGAGCGGCTGTTGATGAGATCGGGCCCATTGAGTCAAACGGGGCGGGGCGGCTCGGAGCGAAGCGTACAAAACAAACGGGACGGACAGCTAGATCTGACGCGCCTATGCATCCCGTCTGACAGCGCAGGAACAGGGGAGGCGGGGGGCGTCTAATGAAACTGCAGGGCAGCTCCTTCAGAGAGAATATTTGACGTATTGCCTGCTGGGCCGGCGGAACTCCCCGCCACAAGAGGCCACTGGGGCCAGATTCCAGAAAGGCTCAGCCGTTTGGCCGGATGCTGAGGGCAGACAGTTACATTTGTCGTGTGTTTGTGGCGAGGCTGTAAATGCCCTGATTCGTGGCGCTTGTCAATCCCTGGCGGACAGAGTGTGATGGACTTAATACGTCTGTTGACGCAGCGTCATGTGTGGTGAGGGGTGAGTTTCTGCTGTTGAATAAACTCCTCTCCCTCTTCCTCTGCTTCTCTGGGGCCGGTGGGAGCTGGCTCACTGACGGGCTGGCCAGGGCCTGGATTTGCTCTCTAGCCACTTGACTCTGGTGGTTCTCTGTAACAAAGTGCCTTGTTGAGCTTGGTACACAGGGCCCACCCCATTGCCTGGGGGATTCAAGCCACTTTCTCATTGTTTTTACTGACGCCGGTTCTTACAAGAGGCATGTCTGTGTGTGGGGGGGGGGGGAGGGGAGGGTTGTTCGGGACATTTCCCCCAGCCTGGCCTCCAGGAGAGAAGGCACCTGCTGCTTTGATGGAGGAGGCCAAAGAGATTCTGGATCCTAACACCCCCTGCACACAGCCCTGTCTCATCTTGCTCAATATGGTTTGGGCAGAAAGTCCTCCCTCCCCCTGCCCAGTGACTGGCCAGACACCTGGACAGATACCAGCAGGACCAAAGAAAAGAGGAGAGATGGGGATGAAACTACCCCAGGGTCCAGTTATTCCGGGACGGGTGGTTCGTCCCTTCCCCGCTGGAGCAGCTGGGGGCGAGTGCTGTCCGAGACAGGGGAGCGACTGGAGCTGATGGGTTTGACTTTCATCCCTTTGTGCTGGTGGCTGATCGCAAGGCAGGTGCCTTAACATCAGTGCAACATTGGGGTCTGATCCAGATCCACACGATCCGGGGGGCAGCCCACCATGCTCAGTGAGGGGGGGGAGAAGAGCGCGAGAGACACGGAGGAGGAAGGGAAAGGGGCGGGACTCTCCAGGGCTCCCACAGCAATCCAGCAGGGGCTGAATGTAGGCAGGTGCTCAGCTCCATGGGTTGGAGGGCGGGCGTGAGCGCATGCCGCAATGCTTCGCCAGCGAGGGAGTGTCCGGGCCCCGCCTTTCCTACACCACTGGTGCATGGCCCTAAGGGAGGTGCAGTGTAGGCAACATTAAACATTCAGCCACCGCTCCCACCTGGTGTATAGGTAACATCTGGGACGATTGCTAGACGCAGAGAGAACAGAAAGCTGGCCAGGGAGAGACCCAGCTAGATGGATGGCAGAGAGATGCAAGACCAAATGGCAACAGACAGCGCCAGAGAGGATGGGTGCATGGCTGGATAGAGGGACAGGCGGATGGATGGATGCCACAAGGACACGACCAGGTGAGTGAATGGATTGATGACTGGCTAGATAAATGTAACCAAGACACCGCTAGCTAGGTAGCTGTGTGCAGGGTTGGTGCGTATCAGAGAGACAAGGTGGGCCAGGGAATATCTTTTATTGGACCCGCTGCCTCGTCTCTTCCACCAACAGCCGCGGGTCCAATAAAAGACATTACCTCACTCCCCCTTGTCTGTCTGGCTGTCTGGCCATCATGTCAGTCAGTCTCCTGGTTCTCTCTCCATGGGAAGAGCTAACTCCAGATAGGGAGAAGTCCTCCACATTTTTTCCCCCCCAGTCATTAAGGGGCCTTCCTCACCGGGGCCCTGTCTTTAATGGAAGGGACAGAACTGAGCCGGTAGGAAATGGCTTCTGAATCTTTAATAAAGAAAACATTGGCAACGCCATAAACATGTGATGACAGCAGCAGAGGCTTTCAGGGTTATTACCTCGCCACTAGTTCTTTACTTAACTCTGCCATAATGGCTTTAATAGCCCAAGAGGGAGCTGAGGTGAAAGTCCTATTAAAAAATGTATTTCCGAATTTAATTGAGGCTCCATCTGTGGGGAGAGATGGCGGAGAGGCGAGGTCACCCCACCAGAGAGCCATGAAAGCATCTCTCTCTCCTCCTCCTCCTCCTCCACCTTTCTCCTGCCCGGGGAAGGGAGGAAGAAATACCAGTGCCATGTGAGCAAAGCCCGGCCAGGCGGCTTCCAAGGTTCAAACCCAGGGACTCCCACAAAAATGTCCCCCCTTTACGTGCGATAAACCCACATCCCCGGGGGATGTGAGCTCCAAAGGGCAGGGGAGGGGGGGACCGGGACAGTTGCCCTCGGGAAATGTCCGGCAGGCTCTGTCCACGTCGCTTAGCGTGAGCAGACAGCAAGTGCGAAACATGGGGCCAGGGTGTGGGGGGTAACAGGCGCCTGTGTAAGGAAAAGCCCCCAGGAGCGGGACTGTCCCTGTAAAATCGGGACAGCTGGTCACCCTAATGTCGCTTGTAGAGTGGAGCGATGGCGCATGGGCCGGATACTCAGCTCTGGTTACTCGGGCTGAGGAACAAGCCCCTGGGGTGGGAGGTTAGGGGCCGGAGGAAGGATCCTCACCAGTTTAAACGGGTTTAAACCCTGCCAGTGATGTGACCTAGTCCCTGCCGTATCCACCGACCCACTGACAGCAATTCCCAGCCCCAGGGCAGAACAGTTCCATCCCGCCGCTTCCAGCCCAGGCCCCACCCACAGTCGGTCCCGCCATGGGCCCCGCCCCACCACAGGCCCCGCCCCCTCCCCACTCGGCCTGCTCGCTGCCATGTCCCTCTCCCTCCCGCTTGGTCCCCCTCCTCTCTGCCACACTCCCCCTGCCCCCCCGATGGCCAGTGACAGCTGAGGGGAAAGGGGAGGGGGTTAAATGGGGGGAGCGGGCTGCGACGAGCAGGGGGGGTGCGAGCGAGTGAGGAAAGGCGGGACGCAAGCAACGCGCGACGGCGGGGAAGCCAAGTGCAGGGGGTGGGGGAGGAGTGACGTAGCAAGCGGCAGGGCCAGGTGGGGTTTGGGTGGAGTGTGGGTGGGACTGCGGGTGGAAGAGGCCAGGACCTTTTTAAATTGCTGGGCCCCTGGGCAATTGATCCATTTGCCCCCCCTCATCCCTTCATCAGCAGGCCTGGTTATCTATGTGAGTCCACATCCCCAGCTGGCATCAATCACTATAGCTGTCTGGGATTTCAGGGTGCTACGATCCTCCAGAGTGACTGGGCTAGATTTTATCAGAGACCTCATCCATCTGTCTGTCTGTCTGTCTATCTTGCTATCCCTATACACTCTCTATACAGTGTCTCCCAGTGGAAGAAGTTTCTGCTTCCAAGAGACAGCCGGTAGCTAGCTAGAGCCGGTGTGAACCATTTCAGCTTGTTACTTTTATTTATTCCTTGCGTTAGCACAGCACATATGGGCCCCAGTCATGGCTCACGTCCCCATTGTGCTAGGTGCTGTACAAACCCAGCACAAAAAGGCAGTCTCTGCCCCAGAGAAGTTACAGTTTCAGTATAACACAAAAGATGATAGGTGGACCCTGGCAGACAGGGGAGCACAAGGAAATGCCGAGGCAATATGGGCCAGTTCCGCGCCGTTGCTGAGTTTTTTGCAGGATTTGGGGCAGAAATTAAGTTGGTTTCTCTCCCCCAGTCCCGTGATGCCCTCGCCCCATCTCAGTTGAACGGCCCAGAGCGAGTCCCACTAGCTAGTGACTTTACAGACTTTACAGGCTGCAGTGCTGGGAAAGAAGGGCCGGGCGGGCCAGGGAGGCGCTTGATGGAGGGACCGTGAGCACTCACTGGCCTGGTTGTAAACAGTCGTTTTAATTAGCAGCAAAAGGGGGAGGGGTAAATTCTTTCACCCCCACCCCTCTCCCCCTCCATCCCCTCCTGGTGAGCTTCACGCTGAGTCAGCTGATCAGATGAGGTCACGCCACCCGCTTTATTAATTTGATTAATAAAGATGTACGTCACTGAGGTAATTACCCACTAATTGGGGATGACAAGGTTGTCAGCGACTGTCCCTCGAAGGGACAATTTCCCGTCCCCAGCCCTCCCCTCTTCCACCCCATGCGCTTCACTCGTGGTAATTAAAACCCAGCAAACACATAATCCTGTTCAGCTGGGGCTTGGGGAAACGACTGGCTTCCGGAGGCGGCGGGGAAGGGGTGGGAGGCGAGATCCTGCAGCCTCAGTCACGCTAGCCCTCGAGAGGCGAGTGCTGCAGTACTCAGCTGGGCTGAGCTGCCAGGCCCAGGTGGAATGAGTTTGTTGGTTCTCTGTCACTCCCGGGGTCGCAGGTGAGCTGGCTCGCGTCCAACCAGGGTAGTTCTGCTTCCCTAACGTTCCTGTTGAGACGATGGGCCGGATCCTCACCGGGCAGAAAGCAGCACAGCTCCATTGATGCTAAAGAGCTGGCCTGTCCCCGCCCCCCCCGGCCTCACGACCATCTAGTTTCTGGTACGGACCAGCTGTTCATTCCGCCCAGGGGCGTGGTGTTTTCCCGTGGTTATTGTGGTAGTGCCTAGGGATCCGCTGAGACGCACCAGGTGCGGCAAAAACACAGAGTAGCCGTCTCTGCCCCACAGAGCTTACACTCTGAATCGTAACGATGCCGAGCACGTTTCAGGCTCCTCTCCCCCCATTACCGAGTTAACTCGCATGGAGATGAAAAGTGCGGGAGCTGGGACGAGAGCCCACAGGCTCCCACACCAGCGCTTAGCCCCCGTGGCAAGGCTGCACTGCCCCAGGGCTGAAGAGACCCCTGTATATACAGGGCCCACGTCTGCCCTCCTTTGCATCTGTGTAAATCCACAGTGACTCACTTGACGCCGGCGGCGCTAATCCAGATTGCCTCTGGAGTCGCTGAGAGCCGAGCGCTGCCCTCGACCCATAAAGGGCCTCGCAAGCCTTCCTGATGAAAGGAGCGGTGGGAAAGCTGACAGGAGGATTTCGATACCAGCGGGCAGCACACATTGCTCTGTGTCTGGCCAGCGCCCGCCATGATCCAGGCTGGAGAGGGTTAATCCGACGCCAGATCCCAAGGATGGTCTGGAGAGCCCAGGGCTGGCCCTGCCGGCGGGTTTGCTCTGCGCTCATGGCAGGACAGGCAGGTGGACTAAGCATAGGCGTAGGAGCAGGAGCATAAGCATAGGACACTGCCAAGTTATAGCCTCTCTCTGCAATAATAGGCTGGGTGGCAGGACTCCTGGGTCCTAGTCTGGCCTCGGGCAAGTCCCTTATACCCAAGGACCCTTGTAACCTGGCATCAGATAAACCGTCCGCCCGTCCCTACTGAATTCCCCAGCCAGGGCAGCTGAGGGAGACAAGCGGCGACATGTCAGGCCGTGGTAGGCTGCGCGAGCGCATCCTGACAGGCAGCGACGCCAGAGAAGCCCAGGCCTTTCCGAAAGGGTGTGCGTCACGTCAGCAAACTGCGGGCTCAGCACAACTCCTGCGCCTGCAGGGAGAGGGAACCGAGGAAGGACGAGCCTGGCACAGCTGCATGTGCGCGGAGGGAGGGAGATTAGGGATTCAGAGATTCCCCAGGCTAGAAGGGACATGGCGATCGTCTCAGCTGACTCCCTGCGTAACTCAGCCCAGAGACCTGCCCCCGGATCAGATCTTCTGGATTTTAAAATGGGCCAGCGATGGAGAATCTTTGGTGAATTGTTCCCGCGGCTAGTTACGCTCGCTGTTAAAAACGCGTACGCCTTATTTCCCGTCTGAACTGGCCTGGCTTCAACTTCCAGCCATTGGATGGGGTGAGAACTTTCTCCACCAGCGAGAAGGGACCGTTATCAAATATTTGTTCCCCACGTAGCTACTGAGTCACCCCTTAACCTGCTCTGTATGGAGCTAACGAGGCTGAGCTCCTGGAGTCTGTCCCCGTAAGGCAGGTTCTCTGACCCTTTATCGTTCTCTGCACCCCCTCCAATTTATCAACAGCCTTCTTGAATGGTGGCCATCAGCACCGGACGCTGAGGGGGGTGATTTCAGGCTGATGGTATTGTTCTCTTCATGCTCTGTCCTCTCCTCCCTTCACCCGTTATGCCAGGTCTCTGGCCTCTCTTTGCCCAGATCCCTCCCGTCTCCCACCATCCTACCCCTTCCCTCCTCTGCTCCGTGCATCCTCGCTCTGCCGGCAGGGCTGCAAATCCTTGGGGGACAAGCCGAGGGCTCAGTCCATGGGCAGCCTTCAGGTTCCTCCGGGTCTCTCTGCACTGCCGTCGGAGGGGTGAGAGCGGCTCGGGCGGGCCAGCCCCACGCTAGCTGTCATCTAGCTCGCACAGCGAAAAAGAGCCGGGAAGACGTGGCCCCGTGGCCCCCCCCCCGGCGCAGGTGAGGCAGGTGAGCCTGTGAAACCCGTGCTGCTGCCTCTTTAGCTGTGCCAGCCGGCTTGAATCAAGCGTGGGGCTGCTCCTCCAGGCTGCAATCGCTCCCCCCACTGCAGCGTAGACAGAGCCTGCCCCTGGCAGTGGTTTGGGGCTTCCCCTGAAATCAGCTCCCGGGCGGGGGGCAGGGGGCGGGGAAGGGGGCAGCGATGTGCCCTGGACTTGTGGCGCTGGTGGCCCCTGGTCTGCCCGCTTCGTGTCTGTGTGTGAGGGTTGGCGTTAGCCTAGGAAGCCCTAAGGGGCCTGAGAAATGCCCCTCCCCTAGCCGTGGCATCCTGCCCTGGGGCAAACGCCCCGGCTGTGCTGGCTGGGTGCTGTGGAGGACAGGGAGCGCGGCTCATGCTGCGACAGCGTCCCTGTTTGGAGCTGAGTTCTCCCACCTGGCTCCAATCCACATGGGCTACGGAAGGGGGATGACAGGAGGCGCCGGGGACATCCTCACCCCCGTCCTGTCCCTGCCCTTTCCCCGGCGCCCAGCACAACTCAAGACCCACGCGGCTATCCAGACAGTCCCGTGCGCCCGTCCCGTGACCGGCGAGGGGCAGACACAGGGCTGTGCGGTGTGGGGAGTACCACCATGGTCCTGCATCTCCTGGCTTGCGTGACGTTGTTGCTCGTTTTTTCCTTGCCCTGCTCAGGTGCTGTTTCAGGGAGGTGCAGGGCAGCAAGCAGGGTGTTGGAGTGGCAACCTACGGGCCCAGTGCCCCGACCTTAACTTCAGAGATGTCGCCGAGCAGGCTAGCCCCGTGGCTAGTGGCAGAAGCCTCATGAAGCACAAAGGAGCCAGGGCTGGGAGGAAGGATGGGCCTGTGGTGAAGGGACTGGGCTGGGAGCCGGGAGACCTGCGTTTAGTTCCTGACTCTGTGTCACTCAATCTATCCGGTGCCTCAGTTTCCCCCCTGGTGCTCACATCCTACAGCGAGAGGGGCCAGAGAGCTAGCCCCGCAGGCTAGGTTTTGACTTCCAGCACTTCCTTCTAGGCTGGGGGTGCATCAGAACCGGCCAGGCAGCCAGGGGACCCATAACATCTGCAGCAGGGGGCCAGAGGCAGCGGAACAACCAGCTTCCAAGGCTGGGTTTTTCTGCTGCCAGGGACCCACTGTCCGGGTGCAGGGATGAGGTGCGCAGAAGGGAGGCCTGGCTATCGAACGGCCTTTGCGGGGCGGGTCTGTGACGCTGACAGAGGGACGTGCTGTCTCATTCTGTGAAGCTGAGCCACGTGAATTCCCCATCTGTAAAATAGGGATGGTGATACAGACCTACCACATAGGGCTGGATTCTGAGGTCAACCTCATTAATGTTGTAAAGTGCTTTGTTAAGGATCCAGTCTGGGTATGAAGGGAATTAGCTAATGAAGAGATACGGGACCTGGACCAGAACTTTGTCCATTCCAGTCTGCTGGAGCGTTAGAATTGGAGGTTTTGGTCTGGCCCGTTATTGATCCGTTTGCAAAATTCTGATCTTGGTCCAGGTTCGAATTTCAAGTGGCCCCAGAGTACATGGGTTTTTGGTTCAAGCCCATCTGTTTGAAAAGTCCTGGGGAAGTGAGGAGGCCCTGGAAGATTGGAGGAAAAACAAATGTGGTACCGAGCTTCTGAAAAGGAAAGAGAAATGATCCAGGCAATTACTCTCCTAAGAACAAAAGAACAGTGATCCTGGGTCAGACCAATGTTCCCCCGGCTGTCTTCTGACTACGGCCAGTACCAGATACTTCAGAGGGAATGAACAAAACAGGGCACAACATCCCTTGTCGTCCACTCCCAGCTTCTGGCAACTCCTATCCCAAGTCTAGCTCCTATCTCGTATAAAACAATAGATCAGAGATGAATAGAAAACCCCTCACTACATATCTAGAGGATGGTGAACCAGGAACAATAAGTAGCATTGAGGAGTTTATAACCAGTACATTTCGCCAAACAAACGAGATCGCTTTTTTTAGTAAGGTAACAAACTGAGTGGCGAAAGTGAAAGTGGTGGCTATATTACGCTAGTTTTGGATTTGATACAGTGCCTAACAAAATGTGAAAAATGAATGACCGTTGGCTTGGGTAGGACAGCTGGCATATGGCTGAAAATTGGCTCAAGGACTGTAAATAAAGGATGATGATTAACACCAACAGATCATGTTCTAGGAATGTGCCCAGTGCGTGCTGCAAGGAATAGTTCGGTCTTATTTAGCCAAAGGCCTGGCCTTATTTCGCATCCTGTTTAGTGATTTGGAAGAGGAAAGAAGAAGAAGAAATACTCAGAAGGACCAATGTGCAGAGAAACTAGAAACACATGCCGGAAATAACAATGAGAGTGTGCCCAAGGAACCCCCAGCTAATGCATCGGTCCAGAGGGCAGTGAAATAAGTTGGGGCACAAAGATTCAAGCAGTGCTTCTGAAGGGGACCTGCGGTGAGAATGGAGAGGAAATGAAACATGAGTTTGTGAGGAGACCTTGAAATGACAAAGCCAGGGACTCACATCCCAGGGCGGAGCGGATGGTCCCGTCCTATCTTGCTGGGGTGAAACTGGACATGGATCGTAATGGTTTTGGGGCCTGGTACCTCATGGACAAACTGCAGAGTCTTTCGATAATAGGAGCAATTGGAGGTCTGGCCCCCTAGATCCCGTCAGGAATGAAGAAGGGCCAATCCTGCCTCTAGATGGGGGGCAGATGCCGGTGCTGCCATGGGGCCCCACTGAAGGCTGAGCGAGCTAAACACGTGCCATTTGCTGGACTGGGGCGTACTCTCCACACAGGCCCTGCCAGAGCAGAACTGGGCCAAGTGGGCCCAATCAGCCAGTCAGACTGTGATCTGGGAGAAGTAAACCTGGGGGGAAAGCCTTGCTTAGGGGGAACTCTCCTGTGTGGGGACAGGCCAGCTTGTCTAAAGACAGGGAATCGGAAGCAGAGGGGGCTGCGGTCACTCCCTGGGAGGAGGGAGGTATGTTGGGAGGCTACAGAGACAAGAAGCCCACAGTCACTCCCTGGGAGGAGAGAAGCGAGAGGCTGGCAAACCCAGAGCTGTGGGGCGGGCCAGGATGTAAGGAAGAGGCTCAGGGAAAGGCAGCAAGGTGCAGGAGGGAACCCCGCCTCGGCTGCTCTTTAGAGGGTCCCTGAGCCGGAATCCGGAGTAGAGGGTGGGCCCGGGTTCCCCTGCCAGCCACGGAGGGGGTGGCACCTGGGGCAATGACTGGGCAGACTGCCTGAGATTGCGGGGTGGGCAGGGACTTTGATACACAGCCCCAGAAGGGGAAACCGCACAGTGACCAGGCTGCAGGGCCGCGTCCCACGGAACAGGCTGCGGTTCCAGCAGCGAGAGAGGGGCGGCGGGCTGAGAAAGTGGCGGAGTGTAACCTCTGGAAGAGGCGTTGGCCTGGCAGCGCTAATCCCCTGAATGGCCAGGAGGAGGCGCTATCCGGCGGTGAGTCGTGCCCCCTCACCATCACACTGGCATAAGAGCAGCGGTTCTCAAACTCATTTGATCGCGCCCTCCCCCCGTTCTTTGTGTCTGTAGCAGTTTATGACCCCCCTCCTGCCACACTAGCACATATACCGATGCTAATTATTCATTGCTGTGGGTAAAATGTGCACAGTATGTTTTTTTTCCCCCCCAAATCTTCTCTGGCCCCCTCCAGAATACATTCCATGTCCCCCCAGGGGGGCCCACGCCCCAGTTCGAGAACCTCTGCCTGAGAGAGAACTAAAGAGCCAAGCAATAGCAGCTGACAACTGTCCGTGAACATCAATGGGAGAGGGGAATTATTGCGGGTAGCCCCAGGGGCGCTGGCTTGGAAAACGTCCCACTGCTGATGCGTCTGGTGCCATGGAAAGCCCTGTAGCGTGGGACCTATAAAACCGGACTGGCTAGAGCTCTGATGAATGGTTTCCCATTGTACGATCTGGATTGGCAGGGATGGGACAGATGATCTAACAGAACCTTTTTATCTGTTCCTGCTCGGGTTCTCTTTGGATGATCCCCTCCCATGACAGAAGAACAAAGGAGTCGCTTGGTGAAATTAATGTCCGGTAAATTTAAAGCCAAAAAAGCTGCATAGTTTATCTAGCCAGCTTGGGAAATCCTATTACTGCCCTGGGGTCACTGAGTCAAAAGGGCAAATCTAACCCTGGGGCCAGACCGCTGACTCGAATTGTGTGACATCAGGGATGAATGTGGCCCAGATAACAGGCTGGGTCGTTGGATAATGCTAGGGGCACAGTTCTGTGTTTGTAGCCACCCAGTCTAGAATATGGAGAACGAAATCTCATGCTGCTGGGTATAAACGGGTCTCTGCAGAGGTCAAAAAGGGATTTCCCTTCACATAGCCTTGCACAGATGCATTATGGGTACTACTTACTCACTGCTGAATCGGCAGGCGTTAGCCACTGCCCAGAAAAGGTACTGCAGGCTGACAAATCCTATGTAGATGTTCAATGCTTTTGATCTATATCTTACATCCTGAGAGGAAGGATGGTCTTGGGGCCAAGGCACTGAACTGGCACTCAGGAGATCTGTACAAGAGCTGGGAATTGAACTCAAGATCCCTGAGCAAGTCAGTTCAACCAAGATTGTTCAGAAGTAGCTGGGGGGGATACCCAACTTGAGACTCTTTAAAGGGGCCTGCTTTTGAAGGAAGTGTTCAGCACTGTCTGGATACCAGGACCCTTTCACGAGTCTCACTATGGGCACACAAAATTGCTAGTCACCTTTGAAAATCCTGACCATAATCTCTGTGCTTCAATTCCCCATCTGTAAAATGGAGCTAATAATGCCCCCTTTCTCCCACCCTCTGCCTGTCTGATCCATTCAGACTGGGAGCTCTTCAGGACAGGGATTCTCTCTTCCTTTATGTTTGTACAGCGCCTAGCACAATGCGGCACTGATCCTAACTGATGCATCTGCACATACAAATACTCCTAATACTTTGTCCCTCTTTCCCCCCTTCCATCTGAAGTTTGTAGAATCGTGGAAGATGAGGGTTACAAGGAACCTCAAGAGGTCATCTAGTCCAACCCCCTGCTCAAAGCAGGACCAACCCCCAACTAAATCATCCTACACAGGGCTTTGTCAAGCTGGGCCTTAAGACCTCTAAGGACAGAGATTCTCAAAGCACTTTACCAGCATCGATGAATTAAACCTCATAGCCAGCCTGGGAGGATTTGACTTATTATCCTTATTCTACAAGTGGGGGGAACTGAAACGCAGGGAGGTGAAATGCCTTGGCCAAGGCCTGCTAGGTGGTAGTAGAGGTGGGACTAGAATGCAGATGTTCTGCTACCCAGTCACCGCCTCTGAGTGCCAGGCAGCCCTTCCTGTATAATAACTCCACAACAGGGTTCTCACTGAGCTGAGGTTTCCTTGGTTAATTATGTGATGTTAATAATCTGGACTGCGTATTTAGTCTCGCTGAGTTGAAAGATACCATCTCTCTACCTAGATGTCTGTAACCTCCACATCCTGTATATTAAAGTGCATGTTTAATTGCAGAGGCAGTCATTTAAAGTGCTACATGTGTCACGTTACTGAGTTAATGTTGCTGAAGGGACTTTAACTTCATTTCCTGATTCTGTATGCGTGTTTACATTTTCCCAGCGTTCTTCAAGACAGAAGGTGATATGTTGTCTTTAAGGGGACACTGACCTGTCCAATTTGGCGAAAGCCTTACAGATGAATAGAAATATTTCCGTGATTTAAAAAAAAAATCCAAGAGAAACTGAGATTTTGTTGAAATAAACCAATATGCCTTCTCCTGCCATGCTAGAAACCTACCCATGGCAGTGCTGAAGTGGATTATAAACTCAGGCTAAACAAAACTGAAATGGACTGGGCTGCTCCATTCCCAGTGCTGAAATCAAAGGAGAGAAAAAGTAAACAAACACAGTACTGCCAGCCCCTAAGCAGTCAAAAATCGTGACTTGGGCATCATTAGATTGGCTTAAAAATCATGAGATTTAAAACAAAACAAAAATCTTGAAGTGCTTGTTATGCTTTCTGGGTTTTGACCCCATACGGAGCGCTGGCGTCATGTTTTCACGTTTTTCTCTGCAACCGTAAGGGCTAGATATCTACTTCTTCTTTTTTTTAAATGGAAACTGAGATTCTTTCCTACTCACTTGACTCCAGGAGCTGGGATTTTCTAAGAACAATACCAAATATTGCAAGACTCACAATAGAATCGTGGGAACTGGCCACGCACCAAACAGAACAAATCGTGGAGAGTCAGTTCAATTTCCCTCCTCCCCCCCCAAAGACTTTCCCCTTTAACACACCAACCTTTTCTGCGTAACGCAGAGAAGTAAAATTTGTATTTTATGGGATGCTCATTCACTGGTGTGAATCAGGAGGCGATCAGTGGAGTGACATCAAGTTGAGGTCAGAATTGGAGCCTGTTTGCTTTTAATTCAGCGGTGTCCCTTTAATAAAACCAGTGTAAATACAGAAAGAGTTGCCATGCTGGTGATAATGGATTCAGAGAGAGAGAGTGATTACCCAAGCTATAAATCGGCAGCATGGACCTGATGATATAATAATGGTGATATGATGTCATCCCACCCTCCCATTGATTTTCCCCTCTGTGATCCGGCTCTCCCCATCCATTATCCATACAGGGCACATGGCGCTGCCGCTGCTGTTCTTTATTTTTGTATTTATCGATTAACGAACGAATGCCATGTTTCAAAACGGTGTTGGCGGGGGCGGGGGGGCAACGTGTGCACCGGGTGGGAAGCATGGCACAAGGAAAGAGGCCTTGTCCCGGGACAGCTGCCGGGATGGGTGAGGATGGACCTCTCATTTGTGCTTGGATGAAAGATCCCCACGGCCCCCACCCGAAGCGAAGACCTGAGTTTCTTCTCCTGTCTGATTAGGGTCTGTAAAGGGATCTGCCAAGTGCCTGTACCTTTAACTGTGGCCATTTACCTACCTGTGCAGACTCTGCAGACTCTGCAATTGTTGGCGTGGCTCCAACTCAGCACCCCAGGCTCCAGCATAATAGTTCTTTGCCACTGGAGAAAAAGGGGTGACTGTGGGCAGAGAGGAAAGAGCGGGGTATTGTAGCCGGCACGAGAGAGAGCCAGGACCCCAGGCACCAAGTCAGGTGCCCCGAGCTCACATGGACGTCAATGAGAGAGTACCTGGAAGTGCATAGGGTCGGGCTTTAAGATAGGGGTGACCAGATGTCCCAATTTTATAGGGACAGTCCCGCTATTTGGGGCTTTTTCTTATACCGGCCCCTATTACCCCCCACCCCCGTCCCGATTTTTCACACTTGCTGTCTGGTCACCCTGCTTTAACGGCAGACGAGCGCCTTGCCTGCTAGTGGCTCATATACAAACGATAGGTGCCTGGCTCCACGGCGCAGTTAACGCTGGTCCTCTTTTAGCTCACGTGGCAGAGACGTAATGGCTCAGAGATCCAAAGGCCCTGGGTTCCATTCCCAGTGCCGACTCTGGCGCCCAGGGGTCTGTGACACGAGAGTTTGCCGCGGAGCAGGAACGGTGAGCGTACCGCTCGCCAGTGCCTGGAAACGAACAAGCCCTGTCTACACAAGTGTGTAATGGTCTGACAGACCCAAGGCGACAAGCTGCATGTTTGTTACCGGCACAGTGACCGGTGGAACCTTGTGGCTTCGAGGTCAGGTGTCAAACCTACCGATCTAGGCAGGGCAGCCACCTGTCCGGGAGGGCGCCTCAGCTGTGAATAGTCGAGGCAGAGTTCACCTCTGAATCTTCATACGTGCAGAAACCCTCGGTCTTTGCGGGTGGGGCCCCGCTCATCTCGGGTGCCAGCTGAGATCAGGAGAGTGACAGCAGAGCGGGATGTGTTTCCCAACCCTTATTTCAATAAAGAGGTGCCCAAGCCCTGCCCCTCCATCTGAGCACTCCAGGATGCAGAAGGAGGTTCAGTGTCTGCACACAGATCCGGCTCTCAATTTTTGCCAAGCTGCAAAAGGGCCCAGATCAACTCCCCTCTCCCTGCTTTAGAGGTAAAGGGGTCTAGCTCTGAATTGTTACAGGGCAACGGCTGGCTATATGGGCAGCTTGCCAGGAACCCAAAAGGCCTTCCTGCTCCCTCTGCAAGGGATGGCCTGCGGAAACAGCCAATCGGAGCAGAAAATGCTCCAGTCTCATCACGCTGTCTGTAGTGCTGAGTGCCAGAGCTCTGGCGAAGGGTTTGGGCATTGTCTTTCTCCCATACAGCAATACACTCTTTGGTGTCTCTTCTGGGCGCTTGGATTGAGCCTGCTGCTTTCTATTGTCTTGCTGTCTCATTCGTCACCCAGTCCGGTTAGACGCGTGTGTGTGCAGTACGAGCGAAGGGTTGATTTAGCTCCCAGCTGTGGAGGGACGGGTTGGATTTCGCAGGCAGCAGTCGATGCGTTCCAGGCCTGACAAGCTCCGCAGGCATCTCTGCTCCGGTGTCAGGGGGGCGGGATGCTTTACAGCCCGACGGAGCATCAGGCCGAGGTGAAGGCAGAAGCCCTGACTCCAGGGATGTGGAAGGAGGAGGGATTAAAGAGCAAAAGTTTCCTAGCTCTTCCCCAGTCTGGATCTGTGCACAGAGATCCTGCGCGGCAGGCGCTGGGGCTCCTTAATTCCAACACAGCCTCATGGCAGACCCATTCGGGGAGGGGGATCTCCCTTAGGACTCAGTGTTTGAACTCAGCCTGCACTGTGATCAGTGCTCTGGCCCGGTCCCTCCAAGGGAGGCTGTGGGATCCCCCTCATTGGAGGCTTTTAAGAACACATACCTGTGTAACGCACTAGGCCATGGGCGGTCAGGCCTAGTAGTTGGAGCAGAGGATGGAGCCGGAGTCAGAGAGCCCGTGGGGAAGCAGGGCTGGGCAGGACAGATGCGAGCCCGGGAACAAGGCCGGCTCAGGGCTGGAGCAAGGCAACAGGCAGGCCAGGCCCAGAAGAGGCATGTGGGTTAAACGGCCAGAGATCCGGCATTGTCGCTGGGTTTCAGAGAAGGTCTCCTGGCTCTCTCGGTCAACCAGACGGAGGAATCAAGCAGGCGGCCTGGCTGCAGCTCAGCTGTGCACGTGAGCTGCCCAGAGACTGCGCAGGTGCGGTGGGAAGTCCTCATGCCCGACACCCTGGCAAAGCGTAGCCAGCTACACAACCAGGGATTGGATCCGGTCCCCGGCTGGCTAGGCCTGCGATACATGAAGCAGAGCTAGTTCAGCCCCGGGTGCCGTACACGGACCGGAGCAATGCCCACCGAGGGCCACGGCCCGGTTCGTCCTGCAGGTACAAGCATGTGTCAGCATCGAGATCGCAACAGCCTCCTCTGAGCGGGTTACAGCAAACCCAGCTGGGCAATGGGGCCGCTGACTCAGAACGCCTCCGCAAAGCACTTTGAGATCTCCTGACAGAGCCTGCTCTACGCGGGCATAGCCACGCTTCTCCCCATAGCCACGCGTTCCACAGCACAGCCGTGTCTCAGTCAGGCCCCTGCACCAACCGCATCATCTCCGCTCACGTCGGGACGGGGGAGAGTGCGCCCACAGATCAGCAACGGGAGACAAACCTCCACCCAAGCCCCGACAGCTGAACGGGCTGCAGGTGCCAGTCCGCGGGTGTGGGTGACACGCCGCCAGCTGCCCCGGTTCCATCAGGCGTGTCACCACAGACGAGGGGTTCCCAACCTTTTCGGTTCGAGGGCCACAGATATCATTTTCACAACCCTGTAGTGCCACCAGTCTCTGCCAGCAGCCCCTCTTCCCATCCCCCCACCGCAGCCAGAAGGAAGGAGGTTTCAGCTGCTTCCTTGCTGATCTCCCGTCCCCCTGGCTGGAGCAGGGAAACTGCACACGTCCTGTAGCCTCGCGTGCTACACCTAGGCAGTGGGTCCCTTCTGCAGCCTGGGGGACAGGAGATCAGTGCTGCCCTCCCCCTGGCTCCAGCAGGGAGCCCAGCGCCTCGGGACCCAGACGGAGCGCTTTGCCATGCTCCCTGCTACAGCCAGGGGGAGGGGAGCGCTGATCTCCCATCCCCTTGGCTGCCGCCAGGAGCCTGCACCGGTCTGGTAGCCCTGCAGCAAATCGCTCCGCCTGGGTCCTGACTTCTGCAGCCAATGAGAGAAGAATGGTGGGCCAGTTTGAAAGACCCCGTGGGCCACTTTTGGCCCACGGGCCATGGATTGGGAACCACTGCCACAGACCATGCTCGCCGTCAGCTCTACCCCTACCTGGAAGGAAACTCGCTAAAGAAGCAGCTGCACTAGTTGGGCCATGTGATCCACCATCTGGGTGTTCTCCATCATCCAACCAATAAAACGGTTGCATGCAAATTAGCTGAAGAGTAAAGGGGGTGATTGGCTGCATTGCCTCTGATGGTCTAGGACTCTAGGTGTGGTACCACAGAGGTATCACTTGTAATGCATTTACAAATTGAACAGGAGCAGAGCCTGGATCCCAGTGATGACCAACCTTGGTGCGATTCGGAGCAAAAAGAGCCTGCAGCCACGCTCACAGCTGTTTCCAGTGTTTCACGCTGACTCAACAGGCTTCAGTAGGACACAGCCGGAGTGGAACCCTGGACTCTGATCACATAGCTTGTAATCAGACGGGACCCCCCAGGTTCTTTAATAGAAAACATGAGAGATCCTGGTCTTTGGAGACACCAGAAGTGGACTAGAAAGGAGTACAATGGGCCAGAATTGGGGACCATTGGCAAGAACTGTGAGTCTGGGGCTGGACTAGCAAGTGGGTGATAGGCCAGCACTGGGGTGGATTGCCGGGTGTGGTACCCAATATGCTTTCACCATTAAATATCTCAGATGTAAACACTGCTGACATAGGAGTGAGCTGGCCTGGGTCCCAGTCCCACCGGTAGTTCCCAGCGTCTCACCCTTAATAGTTACCAAACCTCTGCTCCAATCTTTGCTCCCAGACCAACGTCCACCCGGTTGCTCTCCAGGGTGCCAGACAGCAGAGAAGGGGCAGAGATGGCAGAGTGGGCCAAGCGTGCCCGGATAATAGCCAAGGAGAAGTGAGCAGTGCCAGCTCCTGCGCGAGCAAAGAGCTGCTGACGGATGGGGCGTGCTGCTTCCAGCTCTTTCTTTTTCTCGTGGAGGGAGCCACTCATCACCGAGGGACAGGAGCCAGCGAGCGGTGTCAGACGCAGGCAGATTAACACATCTGCCACCGCTGACCGAGGGGCCTTCTCTTCCTTGGGAGACGATTTTCCTCAGCTGTGATATCACACAGCTGGAAACGTCCCGGGCTCCAGCATCCTGGATCACTGTCTGTCAGGGACACCCAGGAGAGAGGGGCTCAGACCCAGATCTCCAAGGGTATTTAAGTTCCTAACACCCACTGATTGCGGCTGGAAATTAAGAGCCAGAATACCTCGCAGGTTGTGGTCCTTAGTGTCTAGGAGAGGGGATGTGGGGTTCCTGTAATGCAAGGATGGCAAGGAGGGGTCATTCTATCAGCCGGCTTTGCTCTTTTCTCATACCTTAGATGTGGTGAGCAGGGATCCGTGTTTTCCAAGGCAGGAACCCCCTTCCCACTTCTCTGATAAAAAACATAGAAATCTTTTTCTGCAATCAAAATGAAAGGCTGAATTTTAGTTTCCCTAGCCACAATATCTGTAGGTATCAGCTGACCACAATGTTTTATTGATACATAGCAGAGCCCCATTGTATCTGAGTCTCCATTATCCGGCTCTCCGTATTAACCGAACTACCAGCCGCCCAGGGACTGACCGGCCGAGCCGCAACCGCTGACAGCCCTGGGCGGCTGGCGGTTCAGTTCATAAGGAGAGATGGACAACGGAGGCTCAGATAAACAGGGCTCTACTGCATATGTTTTTTACGAAAATGTAAAAACGAAAGATTCTCTGTAAAAACCGCAATTGCTGTATTTTTCCGCGGCGAACGGATGTCTAGGATCCCTGGTGAGGCGTGCGCCTGCATGAACACGCGTATCATAGATAGGTGTAAGCTGCAAAGTTCAGCTCCATGCTGGTCTCCGAGGATCGGGGGTTTTGCTCTGACCCAGTGGGGTGCAGGGCACTGTATTCAGATTCCTCCCACGCCAGGCTGTGCGGCTCAGAGCCTTCTCGGATGTCTTGCTGACAGACACATTTGTTCTTGAGCTGTGTTAGCATGCCAGGCATGACCAGGTCTCTGCCCTGAGCAGCCTGCAATCTCATGCAGCTTGTGGACAAGTTCCTGCCCCTAGTGCATTGGAGGGGGACTGCCTTGTAGCTAGGTCCCACAGGAGGCTGTCCGCCTGACTCAGCCCCAGGGAAAGCTTCTAGTTCACCAGCAGCATTTCATTCAGCTCCCTGGGTTTCCCCCGGCAAAACTCCCATAAGAATATTCTGCCTGCAAGCTCTGCTGGGGTCACTGCCCAAAGAGGGGCAAAGACAATCGAGCTCTTGCAGGTCTAAAAGGTGCTTTCTC
The DNA here is from genome assembly GCF_026122565.2 of Emydura macquarii macquarii. Lineage (NCBI taxonomy): Eukaryota > Metazoa > Chordata > Testudines > Chelidae > Emydura > Emydura macquarii. Next base: position 141,759 of record NW_027132383.1, read on the forward strand.
TGCGTCTGCCTCTTCTCTGCTGCACCCTGCATTTAAGTCGCCAGCTGGCTCCATTTCATTTCCAAGTTCTCTCTGTAACGCCCAACCCATTGCATGTCCCTGTAGGGAGCCAAGTCTATTCCGCTCAGGAGTTAAAGTTCCTTGGAGCCATTGCATTAATTTCCACAGCTCGAGACTGTCTCCTCACCGATTTTTCCCGGTCCCCAGCTGCCAATCTCGGCTCAGCTGGAATCAAAGGGATCTTCACCAGGGGAGAGTCCTGGGGGAGGGGAGGAATTAAATAAATCAAGGGGCCTGCCTGGGAAATGGAAATGGGATTTAGCCCGAGATGTAAAATGCATCGCAGGTGCGAGGGAGGGAGAGCGTCTCTGCGAGCGAAAGCTCATTCCCCCGTAGGCATGGCCAATCGCCTCTCCATCTCGTGCTTCCCCGGACCTGTTTTATCCAGAAACGCCCCGTCAGCTGCAATGGAGAGAGGCGGGGCCGAGCGAATCGGGGGGGCAGGCAGCCAGCCAGGTGCGGCTCAGGAGGGAGCTTTGGGAATGTCACGCCACCTCATTGGGCCGGTCACGCTCGCAGATGGAGGATGCGCTCGGATCCACCAGCAGCTCGACGGCTTGTCTCGCTCTCCTCCGTCCGTGCAACCCCTGGGTCTCTCTATGCCTGCACATATCCCCGGGGGAGCTGCCGGAGGAGCGCCAGGTCTCCTGAGGTGCCACGTTCCCTCATGGGCTTCTGATGCTCTGACTACAGGGCCCCGACCTCTCTTAGGTCCATGGAAGAGTGGCCAGATTCCCCAGGAGCTGTCCCCATAGCCATCTATGAAACAGCCCTGAGCGGCCTCTGGGTGACCTGGGGCTGATACGCAGCATCACTGCCCATTGATGCAAAGCGAAGGCACAAGGGGTCTGCGAGTCTAAGGCCAGGGCCCAGCCCTCGGCAGCATGACGACAGGCAGCGACTTGCCAGCTGGACCTGCAGGACCATAAAATTGGGGCCTTCCCAGCAAAATCAAGATGGGGGGCGGGACACATCTCCTAGCTGATTTCTGCGTCTGGCTGGATTGCCTGGAGGTGAAAGGCCTGGAGTCAGAAGGGCTGTATCTACCCATGGGCAGTGCCAGCCTTCCCCCTCCTGCTCCGTCCCAGTGCTCCGCCTCTGACACGGAACCAGCATGCATGTGTATGTGGCAAGCGTCTGGAACAGCCTGGTGCACGCCTGCAGACTAGTGCAATGCACGTGTGCGGACACGGGTCGTGCATGCAGACCCTGCGGGTCTGGGCCCCTTTAAGAGAGCGAGCGCTCTTTCGCTGAGCTGGCTCTGCAGCCTGTCGTGTTAGGGCTGCTGTGGGAATTGCTCGCTGATATTGAACAGGTAAATAAAGTCCGGCTTGGAAAGAGCCGGCACAAATGGGCTTGGAGGAAGTCAGCCTTCCCCGGGGGGTCCTTAGCCCACGACCCATCTTTGCCTTCTCACACCAGCCCCAGGAGCTGGGCAGGAGCTGGGAGTGTGCAGTCGGGGGGGGGGGGGGATGCCCAGCTCCCCAGCTCCCCATCTCGGGGTACTCGGCGCAGCCCCTAGGACTGGTTAACCCTTTCCTCGCCCTCTGCTCGTCTTTGTCCCCCTTTCCTCCCCATAGCGAGCTGCTTGCAGGCTCGGCCCCGCTGGGAGAAGCGCTTTTGCTCTGACTCTCTGACGATAGCTCGACACGGTCTCTCTCCGGAGGAGAATGGGGCTGGGGGGCGGGGTGTAGAAATGCCTCAGACAGACAGAGGGATCAGAGTCGGCGCGCCGTTGCCACGCCTGTGTCTATGCTGGCCCAGGCGTTTATCCTGAGATGGGCAGTGCCCCCAGCAGAGTGGACCTAGAGTGGGAAGGTCCCTGTACTCTGGGCTTGGGGTGATGCCCAGTCTGCAGTGCCCCGGGCACAAGGGGGTGGCTGTGATGTCCCGCCCTGGTCGTGGGGGGGTCCCTATTTCTGGTGGTGATTTGAGCGCTGCTGAAAGGTGCCGGATTGAAGAGCCGGGAGAACAGGCACAGCACAGCTATGCCCACTGCCCTGCCTCCACCCTGCCAGGGAGGAGCCCCCACTGGGACGGGAGAGGGGTTCAGTCTCCATAGTCCATCCAGCCCTGGATGGCCCACCAGGGGGCCTTTTAGGGTTTGCTGGGGTGGAGCAGTTTAAGACGAGGGCCCTCGACCCCTGGGAACTGGGCTGAGACCCAACAAACTCGTTTCACCAAACGGCCGTTGGGAAGCAGGCGGAGGGGATCACCTCTTGCTCCCCTCTGATCTGGGCTGGATCCTCAGTAGGCATTCCTCCACCTTTCCCCTCCCCTCTGTATTTGCAGAGAAGGGCTGATGGCTAGGGCAGGCATTCAGCACTGTAACTATCAGGCTCGGCGCCCATGGGCATCTACCGAGCCAGGTAGCCCTTGGCGATCAGAGGTGGTTTGAGTTGGAATAATTAGACAGGGCCTGTCCAAAGGCGCGTGCACACTGCCCTCTTGGGGCACGCAGCAGCTCATAGGCAAATACCGAGAACCAGCCCCTTCCCCCCATCAGCCTGTACCTCAACCCCCTCTCTCTCTTCCAATGCCAGCTCCCGCCCTGTGCCAGGCTCCAGGCTATTGCAGTTCAGGGTCCCAGAACCTTTGCAGAGAACGTCCTGCCAGCCCCTGCATAATATGGCGATGGGAGGCGGGGAATATCACTTTCTAGCTATCTAGCCCATAGGGCAGTAAACAGCAGTAGCCCCATTTTACAGTTTGGTAAGCTGAGGCAGAGAGCGGGGTTACGACCTACAGTCTTCAATGCATGCATTAATAATAAGTGCCTCTTTTTGTGGGGGTGAAGGAGGCTGAACTGGAGATGCCGGGGCCTGGTTTCCTGAGGTGCTCAGTACCCATTGCCCCTCGCTGGAGCTGTGGGTGCTACGTGTCATGCTGGCTGGATCAGGGGGGCCCTTAAGGTGTATTCAGGAGCTCTGATTACTCCCTTCTACACCAGTCTCGCGCTGGGGGTGTCACGCTGGTTAGGTGGGGGGGGGGGTGTTTAGTATATGCTTTAACATCAATATATCAAACTCATAATAATTCATGTGAGACATGCCACGTCAGGGACTGTTAGAAAGGTTAAAATGTCTGAGGGAAGATGATGATGTTTATGTTCATGTGTGACGTGTGTAATGGAAGTTATGGATATATTTGAGATATCTGTATTTCAAATGGTGCTGTCTGGGGAACGACTCAGGCAGGATGGATGCAAAACAACAGCCTGCTCGATGGCCCGTTAAGACACTCACAGAGGCCAAGGGCCCAGGGGAGAAAGCAAAGACCTGAGGAGTCACCAGGACTGGCTCAGGTGACTCTGGACTCCAGTTTGGTTCTGGTAAGATTCCACGAACAGCGTGTAAGGGGCCAGAGGGTAAATAAGGCAAGGCTTTGAAATCCATTTTTTCTCCAGTCGGGATTCAGCTTCAGCTACCAACCTACCTACCTCTGGATCAAGTCATCTGCAACTGAAGCTGTGTAACAAGGACTGAGGCCCATCCAGGTACTGGGTGTACACCAGAGGGACAGTACAAGCCTGTAAACTCCACAATTCTACTAGAAACCTGATGTACATGGACTTTTAATCATTTGTATCTATCGGATTACTTTAATCCTTTAACATTTCTCTCATAGTTTGTTTCTTTCTTTTATAATAAACCTTTAGTTTTAGTTACTAAAGGATTGGCTGACAGCGTGGTATCTTGGGTAAGATCCAAACTTACATTGATCTGGTGCTGTGGCTGACCCTTTGGGGTCAGAGGGAACCTTTGTAGTAAAGAGCAGAGAGTTTAAATAACTGGTCTCTTTACTGGACCTCGTGGCTGATTGGGAAGCCGGAGACTGGAATGCAGTAAAGGGGGCTGTGTGTATTTGTATTTTGGCTTCTTGATAACCAGTGTGGGGAATCAGAAGCACTGTTCTGTGGCTGGTTGGGAAGTCTGACTGCAGTGTCACCCACCAGCGCTGGGAGAGTCTGCTCTCCTTTTGCAGCCTGCCCTGACCTTGGCATTCTCAGGTGGCTGCCCTAGGCACGGACGGGTCACACTACGCACTGATGAAAATCAGGCCCTTGGGTGTCTCAAGGCTGGCTGCCAAGAAGTCGGGGTCAATGGGTGGTTTGGAAAATGTAAACCTTGCCAAAGGCCACCCAGGGAGGTGAGCTTAGCGGTGCTGGAAATGGAGCCCAGGTACCCCGCCCTTATACCAAGTTTATTTGAAGACGCGACCTGCCATCTAGCATCTGGCTGAACGCTTACACTGGTGTAAATCAGGAGTGACTCCAATTAAATTAATAGAATCATAGAATTTAAGGACAGAAGGGACCATAGGCTCATCCCGTGTGACCTCCGGTGTAGCACAGGCCATTACTTTTCACCCCGTTATCCTTGCACTGAGTCCAGTAGATTGTGTTTCGGCTAAAGCATATCCCGCAGAAAGGCATCTGCTCTTGATCTGTCCTGGTTTTGAACTGGTGTAAGTCAGAGAAGAATTGGGCCCTTGCTCTTCAGATCTCCCTGGTTCTTTCATTGAACTGGCTGAGTATTTATGCAGTGGCTACTTCCCTGCACTCATCATTTTCCAATTTGATTTTTCTCCCCCCTTCTCCCAGTGTCCTCCTCCTCGGTTATAAAGTGGTTACCTCTCCTGCTGAAGGGGATTCGCAGCTGATATTATATCTGTATTTTCACACCCCTCCTCAGGGATTCATTTGCTGCGTTGTTATTGTAAGCCAGACGACCATTAGCGTGCAATGGGAAGCTGTTACTCGTGGGTTTTGGACAGCTTAACGGTATCTACATTGGGTAGGTGTCCTTCAGAAATATTAAACAAAAAGATTGGTATTTTTTTTTAAAGAAAAGAAGAAGGGAAAGACAAGCATTTTTGTAGCCCAGGGTTGGGAGGAGAACTGATCAGGAAATGTATTTTTCTCTGCTATGAAAAATTTCAAAGAAAATGACCATTTTCATGGCGTTGTTTGGGTTTTCATCTGAAAAAAAACAACAACCCCAAATTGGATTTTTTTGGTTGTTGAAAACACCTTTCAAAAACATCGTAATTTGGGGGGTTTAGCTTTTTTGGTTTTTCTATGAAAACCTGAAAAAAAATCAACCAAAATGGACCTTTTCAAGAGAAAATTGTCATGAAAAAATGTGCGTGTAATCAAAAAGCCACTTTTGGCCCCCAAAAAAGTTTTGATTAAATGTTTTTTGACCAGCCTTAATCAGACAATTGGTCCTCAAGTCTCCTCGGGGGAGCTGTTGAATATGGTCAGGATGGGAACTCCGCACTGGGCTCAGAATTCAGGCCACGACTGTGAATCGAGTGAACTTCTCAGAAATGACCAGCGACGCAGCAAGAGGTGAGCGGCAGAGCCAGGATTGGGACCAGGGATGGGTGGGATCCTGATTTGTAAGCTTTGAATGTCAGGATCCAGAGCTAGCCTGCCCTGTGGAGATACAAAATTTGTATCCATATCTGATCGGAGAGCCACAAAAATGCAGGTATCTGTGGATTTGCAGGGCGTTACCTATCTCTTGAAGAGCATGGAAGGCAGTGGTTCCCAAGTTTTTCGGCTCGAGGGCCACCGATATCATTTTTACAATCTTGAAGGGTCACCTGTCTCCACCAGCAGCCCCCGCCGCACTGCAGCCAGATGGAAGGAGGTTTCAGCGGCCTCCTCACTGATCTCCCATCCCCCTGGTTGCAGCAGGGAAACCGCATGCATCCTGTAGCCTCATGTGCTGCACCTTGGTCCCTAGGCAGCGACTCCCTTCTGCAGCCAGGGGGATGGAGATCAGTGCTTCCCTCCCTCCGGCTCCAGCAGGGAGCCCAGAACCTACAGACTCAGATGGAGCGCTTTGCCGTACACCCTGCTACAGCCAGGGGGAGGGCAGCGCTGATCTCCCGTCCCCTTGGCTGCCGCCAGGAGCCTGCACCGGTCTGGTAGCCCTGCGGCAAATCGCTCCGCCTGGGTCCTGACTTCTGCAGCCAATGGGAGAAGAAAGTTGGGCCACTTTGCAAGACCCTGGGGGTCACTTTTGGCCCACGGGCCATGGGTTGGGAACCCCTGATGTATGTAGTAACATACCTGCCCTTTTGCTCTCATTTACACCCGTTGCTCCACGCATGGAAGGGTGGAGTGCAAAGAGACACAGAGATGGGACAAGCAAACAAATGGGGCATCTAAAGTGGTCGTTATCAGCAGAGCAGACACGATAAGAGACGAGGTCTGAGATGCAAACCGGACTGGAGCTGTGCCGGGCCCCGTAACCTTCATTGCCAGTTCTGTCCCCACTAAATTCACTTGGACTTGGACTCATGAGTCTGACTTGTCATCGCTCCGGACCTTGGGGAGTTTCTTGACACAAATGGTGAAGGTTTATGCCCTCTGCACACCGGTGGAATAACTACGCAAGGCAGAAGGTACCGACGAGTCAGCCGCTGTGTTCATGCAGAGATAATGCCCCGATTCTCCTTTGCCCCAGCCAGTGCAAATCAGAGTAATTCCAGGGTAGTTCATGCAGCTACAGCCCTGTAAAAATGGCAGAACAGAGGGGAAGGAGGCCCAGTGGCCTTCGTTTGATATATTAAAGCTACTAGATGTCATGCGGGCTGGCTTGAGTGGGGGGGCATTTAGTATATTGGGTGTCATCAGCATGGCAGAATCATAATAATCCATGTGGGATATGCCATGTCAGGTACTGTTGGGAAGGTTATGATATGCTGAGTAAGATAATAATACTTGTGTTCATGTGTGATATGTGAAATGGAAGTTATAGATGTATTTGAGATGTCTGTATTTCAAACTGCTCTGCCTGGGCAACACCCCAGAGAGGAAGGCTGCAGAACAATGGCCTGCATAATGGCCCATCAAGGCATTCCCAGGTGCAAGGGGCCCAGAGGGAGAGGCCAGCATCACCACTGAGTCACCAGAACCTGCTTACGTGACTCTGGACTCCATGGCAGGCAGCCTGCCTAACGAAGCATCAGGACTGTCCCATGTGACTATGGACCCCAGGCACACCGGAGGAGTCACCAGGATTGGCCCATGTGACTCTGGACTCCATTTTGAGTCTTGTGACTGCCCACAGGCCGCATGGCCGGAGGAGGGGGTTTATAAGATCAAACCACAGGATCCATCTTTGTCTTTGCTCCTGTCCAGTCTGCAGACATACACCTACCTCTGGACCAATTCATCTTGCAGCTGAACCGAAGGACTCAGACCCATCCAGGTACTGGATGTGAACCAGAGAAAACTACACAAGCCTGCAAATCCACATTTCTTCCAGAAACCTGATGTAAATGGACTTTTAATCATTTGTATATCTGTGATTTACTTTAACCCTTTAACATTTCTCTCATGGTTTATTTCTTTCTTCTTACAATAAACCTTTAGTTTAGATACTAAAGGATTGGCTGCCAGCGTGGTATTTTAGGTAAGATCCAAACTTATATTGATCTGGTGCTGTGGCTGACCCTTTGGGGTCAGAGGGAACCTTTTTAACAAAGAGCAGAGAGTTTGAGTAACTGGTCTCTTTGCTGGACTTGGTGCTGATTTGGGAGCCTGGAGCTGAAATGCAGTAAAGGGGGCTGTGGGCATTTGTGGACTGGCTTCGTGATATCCAGCATGGGGTAATCAGAAGCAGTTTGTGGCTGGTTGGGAAGCCGGGCTTCAATGTCACCCACCAGCGTGAGGAGAATCCGCTCTCCTTTTGCAGCCTGCCCTGACCTTGGCATTATCAGTTGGCTACCCTGGGCATGGATCGTATCACACTAGACTAGAAAAAGGCTTCACTTGAGTGGGCAAAACAAAATGGCCACCTGAGGAGCGTGGATGTTCAGAAACGAGAGACATTATCTAATTCAGCCTCACACCCGTCCCTCAGAGTTATCGGCCCCTTGTACAGGTCTGGAACCAAAGGAGGAGAAGCCGAGGGACACGACGCAACTTCGTGGCTGAGGTGGGCGCAGAACGAGGGCTGCCAACTTTGTGATGTTTATGTAGGCAGGGGCCAAATGAGCTCTCCCCTGACAGCTAGTGATGAGCTGGGGAGGAGGACTTCAGGAGCTGACCTTGTTTGCATGGACACGCCCACCCTGCCTCAGTGCTCAGCATTATGGGACTGCTTTACCCAAATAATCACCTGTGGCTGGTGTTGGATCTCAAGTCACTTTGTTGTTGGGAGCAGAGGTACTGAAGGGTTGTTATCCTTGTTGTGTGAATCAAAGGCCAAACAGCTGTGCTTGGTATACCCTGACTGAGGGACTCACCCTCAACTTAACTGCACTCTCTAGGCAGTAGAGATGGGGTCCAAAGCCTAGTGGAGGGGAGAAAGGGTGGGGACAGGGCTTGTATCTTATGGGGTGGAGCGTAGGCACCATTTGATTCTTCTCTTTCTCCACTGTGTTATAACAGAGCTGATTCTTCTCTGACCAAGGACAACAACTGCGAGTGGGGTGCTGGGAAGGGAGGGTCACATTAAAGGAACGTCTAGTGGCCAGACTTAAGAACCTGAGGCGAAAGAAAACTGCCCAGCGTACTCTGGGGTGGATGTTGTGCGCCTGGTTTTATGCTTATGGCCCCTGCTTGTGGCATTTTCCCACGTTAATGTCGGGTGACTTTCCCCCTTTTATGAAAAGTTTCTTTCCTACACTCAGACTCTGGGCCTGCGAGAAGGGAAGTGTTGCCTTAAGAGACACCCAAGGGGTGGTGTGTCATTGTGCCAAGTTATTGGGCGGGGGCTCGAGCCAGAGTTATGTTGTGGTGTGGAAAAGGAGCCCCTAGATATTGGACCCAGCTCTTGTTACGGCCAACTCCAACTGGCAGACGGGTTACATTTAAAAACCATACACTCACCATACACTCCACTCCTCCCTCACCCCCCTTCCCCTGAGGCCCCGCCCATCCCAAGGCTCCATCCCTTTCCCCAAAGCCCCACCCCGTTCACTCCTCTTCCCTCTTCATTGGGAGGGACTTGCCTGTGGAGCCAGGGCTGGGAGCTGCAGTCACCCAGCGCAGGTACGAGGTAGTCCTGGCTGAGTAGGAGCTGGCGCGGGTGATGATCCGGTACCTCCCCGTCTCCCCTGCCTGCAGTAAATGGAGCCTGGCTGTCCAGACAGTAGATTTGACTGAACATTGTCAGGTCCTCTTTTCTAGTGGACTAAAACTGGGCACCTGGCCGCCCTAAATAGAGCCCCTGACTCTTAACTCAAGCACATGGCTTCACGCACCTCAGGCTACAAAGACTTCCAGGTCTAGACAGAAAAGACCATGTGAGGCAAAAAGGCGTCCTTTAAAATGTGGAAGTCAAATCCTAGTGAGGATAATGAGAAGGAGCAAAAATTCGGGCAGGTTAAGTGCAGAAGTATAATAAGGCAGGCCAAGAAAGAGTTTGAGAGGCAATGTGCTAGAGATGCAAAAACTAACAGTGTGACGCTGGCAGAGCAGGTGCCGGCTCATGCCAAGGTCCCTGGGCCTTGATGAAACACAGACGAATACATAGCAGGAATCAGCGTGGCTCACCTGTGTATCGTTCAAGTAGGTATTGGACTTACAAGAATGTGTTGAGTGTTTAGACTTTATGGAAAGCCTGTGAGTTGCTGCCAGGGCATTAATCTCACTTATAACATCCGTATCCTGTATTGTAAGAGAACGTTTGAGCGGCTGTAGTGCGAGTCTCAGTGACTGTGTAAAACTAGCCTTCCAACAGAAGGTGATAGGTCCTGCTTAACAGGGAAGGTCCATCAACACCAGACGGACTATTGGGGGACATGAAAGAGGACAGAAGATTTTGTTCTGCTTTCCTGCATGAAGATGGGTCAGGCAAGTGGATTCCTCCCATCAATCGAGTTCGCAGTTCAGAGCACATGGGAGGCGGGAGATAAAAGCCCATAACAAGAAAGAACTATATCCCTATACTGCTTGGACTTGGGGTGGGGGGGGGGAAGATTTGCTAAGCATAAGGAAGAGATCCCCAGTTAGCGCTAAAGTTCGTCTAGAGCTTGTTTATTATAGAAGCTTCTAATAATTTTTTAACCTGAAGATTGTAACTCATTGGTGTGCATCTGTTAACCTGCTTTAGCCTTGTAAATAACTCTCCTATTTCACTCCTATTTCACTCTCCTAGTTAATAAATGTGGACTAATTGGAGAGAGTCCAGCGGCGGGGAACAAAAATGATTAGGGGGCTGAAGCATATGACTTATGAGGAGAGGCTGAGGGAACTAGGCTTGTTTAGTCTGCAAAAGAAAAGAGTGAGGGGGGATTTGATAGCAGCCTTTAACTATCTGAAGGGGGATTCCAGGGAGGATGGAGCTAGGCTGTTCTCGGTGGTGGCAGATGACAGAACAAGGAGCAACGGTCTAAAGCTGCAGTGGGGGCGGTCTAGGTTGAATATTAGGAAAAACTTTGTCACTAGGAGGGTGGTGAAGCTCTGGAATGGGTTACTAGGGAGGTGGTAGAATCTCCGTCCTTAGAGGTTTTTAAGCTGCGGCTTGACAAAACCCTGGCTGGGATTATTTAGCTGAGGTTAGTCCTGCTCTGAGCAGGGGGTTGGACTAGATGACCTCCTGAGGTCCCATGTAATGCTAAGGGCTGTAGAATTGAGCCTGGCAATTATCCGCTGGTAAGCCTAACTTCCGCATGGGGCAAATTGGTAGAAACACTAGTAAAGAACAGAATTATCAGACACCATGATTTGTTGGGGAAGAGTCAACATGGCTTTTGTGAAGGGAAATCATGCCTCACTAGTCTATTAGAATCCTTTGAGGGCAGAGCTAGCACGTGGATAAGGGTGATGAGTCCCTCATCAAAGGCTCTTAAGAAAACTAAGTACTCCTGGTATAAGAGGGAAGGTCCTCTCCTGGTTCAGTAACTGGTAAAAAGATGGAAAATAAAGGGTAGGAATAAATGGTCAGTGTTCACAATGGAGATAGAGAAACGGGGTCCCCCAGGGATCTGTACTAAGGACCTGTGCTCGTCAACATATTCATTAATGATCTGGAAAAGGCATGAACAGTGAAGTGGCAAAGTTTTCAGATGATGCAAAATTATTCAAGATCGTTAAGTCCAAAATGGACTGTGCAGAGTTACAGGGGGATCTCACAAAGGTGACTAACTGGGCAACAAAATGGCAGATGCAATTCAACACTGATAAGTGCGAAGTGATGCACATTGGAAAAAATAATCCCAGCTACACATATGTAATGACGGCTTCTAAAGAAGTGGTTATCACTAGAAAAAGATCTTGGCGTTGTTTTGGAAAGGTCTCTGAAAACTTCAACTCTATGCACAGCAGAGGTCAAAAAGGCTAACAGAATGCTAGTAACTGTTAGAAAAAGGGATAGAAAATAAGACAGAAAATATCATAATGACACAGTATAAATCCACACATTGAATACTGTGTCCAGTTCTGATCATCCCATCTCAAAAAGAAGATAGTGGAACTGGAAAAAGTTCAGAGATCATCAGGAGTTTGGAACGGCTTCTGTATGAGGAGAGACTAAAAAGATTTGGGCTGGCCAGTTTAGAAAAGAGACGATGAAGGGGGATCTGATAAAATCGTGAATGGGGTGGGAAAAAGGAACAGGCAATGTTATTTACCCTGTCCCACAATACAAAAACCATACAAAAAAAAATGAATAGGAAGCAGGTTTAATGCAAACAAGAGGAAGTACTTTTCCACATAATGCACAGTTAACCTGTGGAACTCACTGCTGCGGGATGTTGTGATGGCCAAAAGCATAACTGAGTTCAAAAAAGGACTAGATAAGTTCATGGAGGACAGGTCCAACGCTGGCTATTAGCCAAGCTAGTCAGGAATGCAATCCCATTCTTGGGGCAACTCTGAACCTCTGACTGCCAGAGGCCAGGAAGGGAAGACAGGATTAGATCTCTTCAAAACTGCCCTGTTCTGTACACTCCCCCTGAAGCTTTGGTACTGGCCACTGTCAGGATACTGGCCTAGATGGACCTTTGGTCTTTCCCAGTATGGCCGTTATTATGTTCCTATAATCTCATGGCTATTTCGACGTCCAGATTATACGTCCACTTGTAAACATTCAATTACTTGGGGGATGGGGGATGAAATGAGCATCCACCCCACAAGCACCCCCCTCCACCCAAATATGGCTCTAATTGGCTGTCTCAGCAGAGAGGCTAAGGATGGACTGGGCCATGGACTGAACTCCAGTCGCATCCCTGGAGGTGAGCCTCCCAGGGCAGCCGTCGAGCGTGTCGGTGGGGGAAGCTTGCGCTGCCGCTGCCCAGGCTGTCTCTGCTCGGTGATAAATAGAGTCTTTAGGTCTCCAGGGCTGTCAGTCCAGAACCTTTCTCCGCCTCAACGTTTGCTGAATCACTTGAAAAAAAATCAGCCGAGTCAGGGGAAAAAAAACCTGCTAGGTGGCTGGCCTACCTGGCGTCTGTGAAGAGAGCAATTGAGTTCCCCTCACCTCTGCCGGTCCCCATGTCCATCAGTGCCCATCACCCTGCTCACCTCGGAAAGGGCCGGGGGCCGGGTTGTTTGTTTATCGGGGGGGGGGGGGGGGGGGGGGGGAATGTTATTTCTTTTAATGTCAGAGATGGGAGTAGCAGGGTTTGGCTGGGCTGAGTGCCTAGCGTCAGAGAGGGGAGTCTGGGAAGAGAGGGTAGAACAATGTAGGAGAAACAAAAGGGGTCAGGACAGGAAGAGTGTGTGTGTGTGTGTGTGTGTGTGTGTGTGTGTGCCGATGTGGCTCTGTGTGTTTGTGCAGATGAGATGAGTGTGTCTGTGTTTGCCAGGGGTGCAGCTTATGTGGGTTTTGTAATGTGCGTACGACGGGTGTGTCTGCGTTGATGTGTGATTTTGTGACTGATGCACTGTGTGTTCTGGCGCTGTGTGTTTGGTGGAGTGCGTGCATAAAGGGTACCTGTCTGTGTGGTGTGTGCTGTGCTATGTGTTTTTAGGAGTGGTGTGGGTGTGTGTGTGTGGTGTGCTTCAGTGTGATGGAGGAGTGATAAGTGTGGTGTGTCTGTATGTGTGTCTGTGATGTGCATGAGTGTGATGGAGGAGCGGGGAGTGTGTGTGTCTGTGTGTGTGATGGCGGAGTGGTGTCTGTGTCTGTGATGTATTTGAGTGTGATGGAGGAGCGGTGAGTGTGGGGTGTGTGTGTGTCTCCATTTGCTGGTTTGTTTGTTCCCTTCTGGCGGTGCAGACATTACTCTGCAGTGCGGCTGTCGATACACAGCTGCGAATGTGAGCGGCTCAGCAGAATTAGAGTGAATCCCCACCGGTCACCATGGTCACTCAGCTGCAGGTAAGAGATAGCAGGAGGTAGAGAAGAACGTCTTAAAGGGCCAGACCTCCTTCCCACTGCCTCTGTGTGTGTGTGTGTGTGTAGCTCCATGAGTGCCTAGGTACATGTGCTCATAGGCACGTCCCCATGTGCCTATCACGTCGCTGTGTGCCTGCATCCCTACATCTCTGCCTGTGCGTCAGCCCCCCTGGCATTCAGTAACTTTCTCAGCAGGCTCAGCGATGTGGCCGGGATTCATTGATGCGGAGATTCGAGGGCCAGACGGGGCCCGTTGTGATCACCTGGCCTGCCCCCCGGTGTAACGCAGGGCGGAGCGCTGCCCGAAAATCATTCCCAGAGCCGGGCTGTTAGAGAAAACATCCTCTCTGGATGGAAAAGTTGGCAGGGAGAATCCACCACGCCCCTTCGGAAGTTGTTTCAATGGCTAATTGCACCCACCGTGAAAAACGTACCGCTTATTTCCAGTCTGAAGGCGCCTGATTGCCCCACAGCCCCACTGCCGCCTGTCAGTCGTGGGTGGGGGAGAGGGGAACAGGTGTCACGGTGAGATTCAGCTACCGCATTATAGCCAGAGCAGGTCGGAATTTTTTCAGCAAAAAAACCAAAGCCGATTTTAGTTCTCGGCCCAGACGGGGTGTGTCCTGGGTCAGGTTTTCTGACGCCAGTGGCTCTTCGCCCGGGAAGCAGCAGCCGCATTCACATTTTGTCCCTTTTTCCATTTAAAAAAGAACAAGTGTCACCAAGCCCTAACGCAAGCCACTGGGGACCTCGCTAGGGCTTGGCTGGGCAGACTGCCCAGCTGGCTCAGCCCGGTTCCTCTGTCCGCACACAGGGACAGCTCCAGGCCAGCATCCCAGCCAGATGTGACTGGCTCTCCTCCACCATGGGTGGCTGTCCCTGCACCCCCCCGGGGTGTGCTGCTGCTCCATTTGCCCACCCAGCAGAGGTGGGGCAGAGCTCCCAGCTGGGAATTACTCAGCACCATGTTCTGCCATCTAGCAGGGGAGAGTTGCATGCCGATCTTAGCGATGTCGGGCTGGAGGGGACCTCGAGAGGCCATCAAGCCCAGCCCCCTGCACTGAGGCAGGACCAAGGAAACCTAGAGCATCCCTGGCAGGGGTTTGTCCAACCGGTTCTTCAAAACCTCCTGGGACGGGGATTCCACAGCCTCCCTTGGAAGCCTCTTCCAGGGCGTAGCCACCGTGGGAGCTAGACATTTTTTCCTACTGCCCCTTATCTCCGGCTTCATGGCAGCACCGTGACCTTCCCGCTCTCACCCGCCCTGCAGCTCGGACACTGAAGAGGCCGCAGAGATGCTGCTTTCCTATAAGGATGCCGCCAGAGCTCTGTGGCCAGTCTCAGTGCAACCCAGCTGGGAAGCCCCGGGCACAGAGGCCTCCCGGCCGTCAGCAAAGCCACCCACAGCAGATCGAACCTGCCGCCATCTGCGCTGGAGGAACAAGCTCAGCTCCGCTCGCTGGGGCAGAATCTCTCTCCTGCCTTAGTCTGGCTGATTGTTGTAGGCAGGGAATGCGGGTGCGCCCATGTCTCCCTCTCGGGATTGGCTGCGGTGACTACGGCAGCCTGCTCCTTCCGCACCAAGGGCGTGCGTTTGCAGTGCCTGTGGTCGTCGGCTAGGCTCGAACCTAGAACCTCCGGAGCTTACGGCACCAGCCTGTATCTGCCTGAGCTAACACAGGCCTCTCTGGTAGAGGCTCGGCCGTCTCGAGCTGGTCCAGCCACCACTGGCGGGGGACAGGGGTTACGCAGGGAGCTGAGGGTGGGCCCTTTCTCCCCTGGACTGGCGGAGCTGGGAAGGTGGTGTGCTCGGTGCTAGTGGGAGCATTACCTCTGTGTCCCTGGGACAACCCCAGAAGAGGAGGGAGGGGTTCCTGCCCCATGCGGAGGGTGCATTACGGGAATGGGGAGGGGACGGGCGGGAAGCCGCTTGGTTGGCTGCCTTTGGAGATCCCCCCTGTCCGGAGAAGTCAGATAAGGACTCTCCCAGCGCTGACCTATCAATCACCAGCGCCTGTCAATAAGCTCTGACGCGATCAATGGCCGGGCCCTGGTAATTACATTTTCGAGTTCAAATGCATATATAAATGTTTCATTTGGGTAAATGTGTTTTTTTGGGGGGAATAAGGGCGTCTGAGCCGGTCCCATCGATCCAGTAAATGGCCAGAGATAAGTTCTGCGTGTTAAGGAACTGGGGGGGGTTTCTTTTGATGAATAGGAGGATTTCATCCCAAACGTTCATATTACTTCATCTGCCACAGGCCCTGCGGGCAATCAGACGAAGCTCTTGTTTTCTTTCCTTGCCTCTGGGTTGGCCTCCGTCCGTGGTGGAGCAATGGCGGTGCGGGGATGGCGTGCAGCTCTCCAGAGAGGACAGCCCGGAGAGCTCTGGAGTTGCACTCGGATGCTAAAACCCAGGAGTTAAATGGAGACGCTGGTGCGCCAGCCTAGGCTGTGATCCTGCGGAAAGGTGTAAGAGGAAGTGTTGTCTAGCGGTTAGGGCACTCATTTAGGTCTCGGGACGCCCAGATTCCAGTAGTCCCTGCTTGGCTACACACTTCCTGTGTGACCGTGGGTGAGTCACTTAGCCTCTCTGTGCCTCAGTTCCCCCTTTGTGAAATGGGGATAACGGCCCTGCCTTACCTCCCAGGGGGCGGTGAAAATACACACGCTAAGACTGGGAGGCTCTTTGAGATCTGCTGGTGGAAGGTGCCTGGGAAGAGCGATTATAAGCCCCGTTGCCTCCTTGAGCTGTCATTTGACTTAGCGCAATCGCAGGTGGAAAAGGCCCTGCTAGGTCTCCCCGGCTCCCGGCCAGTGAAGGATTATTGCTGTCAGTGACTCTCTGCAGTAGTCCGGGTTCAAAGGGCTCTGCTAATGAATCATTCTGACTCCAAACGCCCGCAATGGATCCGGCCGAGGGGGCCGAACACCTGTCTTCCCCTGCTTTGTGAATCACGCCGGGGCTCAGGCAGGAGAGGGGGCTACGGACAGCTGGTGGGAGGCAGCAGACCTCAGGCCTGGAGGAAAAATCATCGGTGCCTAGGGGAACTTTCACCAGGAAAACTTAGGCCCTGAATGAGGCCTCCAGGAGCAGGCCTGGGTTCTGTGCATTGCAGGGGAGCCAAAACCGGGACGTAGGCACCTAAAATAGGGGTGTCGGCGTCTGACTCCTTATGTGGGTTCAGGCCTTAATCGCTGCGTGCCTCGGTTTCCCTTGGTAGCAGGGTGAGGCGGTGCTCTCATTTCTCCCGTCCTTTGTCCATCCTGTGTGTTTGGACTGGAAGCTCTTCGGGGCAGAGCCCGTCTCTCCTTGGGTGTCTGGTGCAATGGGAGCTGCTGATATGGGGTGGTCTATAAACTCTGCTCTGGAGCACCTCATTGTCTCACCGAGGAGGAAGGCCCGCGACCATGGCAGGGGGCGGCAGGATGCTATCCTGGATGGACCAATGGTTTCCCCCAGTCCTCTGGCCCTGGGAACTTCATCCCTTTCCCGAGGTTTCAGTGCAAGGAAAGTGACAGCACGGGCCGATACCAGCCACTCGCACGGGCCTGCCCGTGAAAGGGGTACACCTGTCCTGTGCCC
This sequence comes from Emydura macquarii macquarii, assembly GCF_026122565.2. Lineage (NCBI taxonomy): Eukaryota > Metazoa > Chordata > Testudines > Chelidae > Emydura > Emydura macquarii. The sequence goes on from NW_027132383.1 coordinate 158,709, forward strand.
AGGGACCTCTTCCCCCCCTCCTGGCTAACCAAGAAGCCAACTGACAGCAGTGTGCTGGCCTCTGTGGACACAGGTCCCAGCTCCCGCTCGCCCCCTGCACAAATGAATGCATTGCTGCATGTGTCTGCAATCCAAATCTCCATCGTCAGTCCCCAGGCCCTCGGCTTCACGGCCACCTTCCCTCGTCCTCCGCCCATCCCCTCCGGCATGCTCTGCCCGACTCGTTCCATCAAAGAGCCTGTCATCCATCTGGCTTCCTCGGGTGTCTGTCCTTGAGACACCCCCTGGAACCTGCTGATCCGCCAGTTCCCGAGAGCTGCTGACTCAGCCCCTCGGCCGTTCAGTGCCGGCTTCCCCACCTGGTCCCTGGCCTGTGATTCCAAGCCAGGCTGACCCTTGGGAGAGGGCACCCTGCCCCCTCCCGGCAGGAGAAGGGTTTGCTCTCAGATCGGGGACGCGGCAGCTGTGACGGGGGGAACGTGGGAGTCCTGCACTCTCCTCTCCACGCCCCTTGTTTCGCAGCCCCATGCAGGGGATTCAGTGCAGGTGACGCATGGGGCTGATCTCTTTGGAGACCAACTGCTCCTGCTTCTCCATACCCACGTGCTTCCCACCCTGCCAGGCAGAGAGCCTGGGGGCAGAAGAGGACGGCAAGCTCTGCCCAGTTCTGGGCCCCTTTTTCTGGGCCTGAGCCAGAGAGATTGTCTCAGTGGGGCTTAGTTAGATGAATGTCCCTGCCCCATTTCCTTAGCCCAGTTGAAGGGTGGACTCCACCCCACCAGGAGCTGGGCTAGGAACGGGCGTCGCCTTGTGCATAGCACCCATCAGAGGTAAGGGGCTTTGGGTCACTCCGAGCCTGACTTGAACCAGGGACCTAGAAGGAGCCAGATCCAAGTCCCAGTCTCCCGAGCCTACCGCTCTTCCTCACCTGCGGTTCAAAGCCCGTCACTGGCACCACGCAGCTGGGCTGAGAACCGGAGATGTTTCAGGAGCACTGAATTCCCTCCAAATGCCAGGTCTTTGCCTGTCCCTGACACGGGCGATAGAGTCGCACCTGGCGTCCTTCAAGGTCTAAGCATGGTCCCCTGCTCTTACAACCAATAGATCCTTCGAAGCCTGGCCGACCCCTGCCACTGTGACCACTGCCATCCTGGCTGAGGCTGTTGGCCTGGGATGCCAGCAGGAGCCTGCCAGTGCAATTCCTTAACGGAGGCGCCTGAGCTACGCCAAGCCCCTCTTCACCACCCGCCGCTGAGCGCACTGCGTCCTTCCCCGGGCTCCCAAGTCAGCTCAGCAGGTGTGGGGGCCGGGCCGGGCTCTCCAGCGCATGGCGTCAGCCCACGATCCAACCACGTGACGCTATAATTGAGGCTCTTCTAATTACCGGGTGGGGGATCGGCCCTTGCCCCGCAGGGAGTTTTATCGGTGAGTGCCTTATGTAATGACGGTAGGTTAGAGCAAGAGAGGCCAGGCCGTTACGGCTCCCCAGGGCCACTGCACTTTGCACTCCAGCCATTTATGCAGGGGTTTTATGGATTGCTGTAGGATTCACTAACCGGACAGCACACATTGCTGTCTGCAGAAAGCCCTGCTTTCTGCTTTCCATTCCAGGGGCCGTGGTGCCGGAGGCCCAGCAGCGTTCTTAAAGAGATACCGCACATGGGCAAAGCCGGGGCACGCCCTGGGAGAGTTTGCATCACGCAAAAATCATATTTTTTTGTGACTCGAGCTGTCGACCGGCTCTCGAACCCAGCACCCCTTCTTTGGTGAGCTTGGAAATGAAACCGAGCTCCTCCGGGATCTTTTGTTCTGGGTTGGGGGATGGAAGGGGAAAAGTGTCAGACTCTCCCAGCGTTATTTGCACCTTGACTAGCTCCAAAGAACGCTGGAGATTTCATGGGAAAGCTGGTGCCCATCTGACCCCAATTCCCAGAGCAAAGAGCTTGGAATCCACCCGATCCATCTTTCCATCCATCCTGAAACACCTGCAATCCAAGTATCTTGATAATTGATCCAAGCCCATGTGACCCTGTTTACTCGAACCTTCCTTCTGTGTCCCGCACCCCCAATAGACTTTATAGCCACTCGCTGTATCACGCCTAATGTGAGACTGGAATAGAGGCCATAGTGAAATCATTGGTAGTCCATGGGAGTTTTGCTACTGACTTCACTGGGTCCAGAATTTCAGTCAGCATCTTTCTACTTGGGCTGCGAGGTGCCCGATTATTTGGACGCTGCTCAGTGACACGAATGAATAATACATTGTTGTGACAACACGGCTGCAAAATATGGTTATTTTTTTCCCAAAGAGGAAGAAATAAACACAACTGGCTAGCAAGCGAGGCAGCGCCGTGGCAGAGTAGACTCAGGGTCCATGTGAGCCTGGGATCCTGTACCAGACCAGGCTGCATACCACACTGCCTTGTCTACACTGAGGCACTCAGGAAAGTTCAGACACTTAGACTAAAGCTGTGAAGTGGATGAGCAGTAGTTCAAGTGTACTGAACCCCCTTCATTCAGAAGTAAAGTGGCTTAACTCAGCGTAGCTTAATTCTCCTGGGAGGATAGTGGAGAGGGACGTATCTTCTTAACCTTAACTGGTGATCAGTTGGAACATGGGGTCTGGTATCCCTGGTAACTGGCATCCTATGGATGCTTTCCTTGTACAGATACATTTTTAATCTTTTGATTCTCACTGAGCTGTAAATTCCTGCAGCGGTGAGTTCCACAGGTCAATTTAACAAACTAGTGCCTTTCAGCCGTCTTTACATTTGCTCCCCCTTGATTTTCTATTATGGGATGGAGTAAACTGGGCCATCCAAACAGCTTTCTTTGGAACACTTATGGGCCACAACCGACATCCTTGGCTGGTGCAAATCCTTGAAGTCCATGAAGCGATATTGATTTCCACCAGCTGGGATTCTGGTCCTGTTATTTTAGATGCCGCTATCGCATCTCCTTTTGCCCGTCTTTCCAAACAGCCCTTCCCGCCTATGTAGCTCAAATATTTTTGTTGCACTGCTCTGGACCTTTTCTATTTCTATGCCCCTCTTGAAAGGCGGGGACCAAAACACAGCATTTAGGGTGAGGTTGCAAAACCAATGGTCAAGACCTTCAGTTGGTATGAATTGGCGTAGCTCCATTTCGAGCAAGGTGCATTTACACCCTCTGAGGATCTAGCCCAGCATACCTAGTTTCTCTTTCCCTTTCTTTGGACCAGCTGATGCCTAATTCACATCTCTGGCCACCACTGAGCAATGAGCAGATGTCTTCGCTGCGTGGTTTCCAGCCAAGCTTAGCGCTCTTTCCACAATTTATCCAGGCTCCATCAGTGCACCAGGGTAATTTTCAGTGGTTCTTCCCAATCAGCATTACGGTGCTCTTATTTCTGTCCTATCTCCTCCGCTATTGCATTACCCAATTATCTGGTTGTGTTAGGTCCTTGTAGAGTTCTCCACAGCCTCCTTACTCTTCAGTAATGCCAGTGATTTTGCATCATCAGCAAATGTTGCCACCTTATTCTTCATATTGTCTTCCAGATCATTAATAAGTATACTGAATAACAGTGCCTCTAGTTCATATAACCACAGATCTCAGGGCCCTTTGCTATTAAGCTGTTTGCATTACCCATCTTATTCACTGTTTCTTATTCTTATTCACTGTTTCTTGTGTCTTTAATTGGGTTTTCTTAAGCAAATCCCCTTAATAACTTATTGTAAGGGACTTTCACAAACTCCCATTCAAGTCTATTAATTATATCAAGCTGCTTTCTTCATTCACTGTCCTGTTAACTTGGGCAAAGAATTCAAGCAGGTTAGAGAGGCATGATTTAGGGGAAAAGTTAGGTTATCACCACAGGCCTGTGAGGATCTTAATGATACATAGAACTCATAAATAGAAGTTGTCAGGAAAGGATATTTTTCTCCAATGAAAAATTGAAAAAGAAAATCCGAGGAGGAGAAGTTTTGTTTGGTTGGTTTTTTTTGTTCAAAGAACCCCGGAAAACTAAAAACTTTTGGTTTGCATTTGCTGAACATTTTTTTGACTTTCAGATTTTGTATGCAAACCTGAAAAAGCTGTAGCAAGGATAGACATTTTCCCTGAAAATGATGGGATTTGCTGAAAAAAGTCATTTGCTGTTGAAATGTTAATTTTTGACCAGCTCTGCTTACAAAAAGCAGTAGCAGCTACAAGCCCCAAGTGAAAACATAGCCCTGTTGTTCGAGGCACTTTACAAACACATTGTAAGAGATGGTCCCTGTCCCAATGAGCGTACAATCTAAGTAGACGAAGGATGGGAAACTGAGGCAGAGACAGGGGAAGTAGCTTACCCCGGGTCACAAAGCAGAGCCAGGAATAGAACCAAGAGCCCCTGGTTCATTGGCAGGTGATTCACTAGACCACGTTACCTTTCCCTGTTAGCAGCTGGGGGGAAACAGATGTAGAGAAATTAAACATTTTTTTTCTTGAGGTCACATAGTGAGTGAGTGTCAGAATTGCAGTTCAGGAGCTCCAGGCTCCCATGCCTAAAGTCAGGCCACTACATTCCCATGCTGAGCATCATCCCGCCAACATCCTCGCCCCACCTGAGTCCTTAAACGACCGCCAAAGAGACGTCCCATCTGCAAAATGCCCTCAAGGCCATTGGGGCCTTTTCACAGTGAAATCTATTTCAAAATAATTACTTTTCATTTGCAAACTATTTTTTTTTTCCAGATCACAGAAGGCTGAGGTCTATCTCTGCTCCAAGTAAATAAATAAATAAACAACATCAAATCCTCTGTCTGCTTGGCTGGCAGAAAACTGCAGGGGGTGTGGGGTAAGGGGAAAAAATCAATTTCAGCTTGGGTCAGCGGTGTGTGTGTGAGAGAGAGACCTTTGGAGCAATGGAGATTAATTTAGTCGGAGAGAGAAGGCAAAGTAGGTAGGCAGGGAGTGGAAGAAAGGCGAGAGCAGCCCTGGGGAAATGAGGCGGGGGGTGCAGATTTGGGGATGTGCCGGCTCTCTCTTTAATAAGATCCCACCGTGTCCTGGTGGAATTAATCACCGCGTTGTTGGTACACAGATGTGAAAGTGCCGAGTCAGTCACAAGCCGCGAGAAAAAGCTGAGAAGTCTGCTGGACGCTTGCTCTGTCCCACAGCCTGGCTGTCCCGGGGAAAGGAGGGAGGCTGGAAAGGGCCCGGTGGGCATCCCACCCGTTGGTTCTGTTTGACAGCAAAGTGCCGCCTTTTCTCGGAAACCCGACTCGCTCCCTGGGAAGCGGCAGGGACCGGGGGAGGTAAGTGAGGGGATCTCGCCAACTGCTGCTGGGTCAGCAGCTGCTGGGGAGATGTGCGTCTGGAGCTGTAGTAGCCAGGATGATATCGCCGACTGGACCATTGATTCAGAGTCACGTCCTCAGCAAGGAGGCTTCTTTGAAGCCACTGGGGCCTTCTCAGTTTACACCAGCTAAGGATCTGGACCCCCAGTTCCTAACCTCTCTGGGTCCTTGTGTAACGTTCTCCTGCTCTCACTAGTGTGTGCAATATCAGCCCCCGTGGCAAACTGAGGCGGGGAGCGCTCCAAACCAGTCCTCCCGACCACCCTGCTGCCAAGTAGCTATGGCTGATGCTATAGGCGGAGCAGGCCGCCTGCAGGGAAGTCAGAGACTCATCGAAGCTAGGGCTGGAAGGGACCTCAGGAGGCCTAGTCCAACCCCCAGAGTTATGCACGTGTAACCCGCTGGGCAGGGTACGCTACGGGTGACCCTCTGTGCTGCTGTACGGCCACCCCGGCCAGCCTTGGCTCGTTAGCTCACGCCGTAGCATTCACGCACTTAACTCTGGGGAGTCCAGGGTCAATCCCCGCTGTGCCAGCCAAGAGGGCAGCCATGGTGTGTCAGCCTATAGAAATCTGTGAGTTCACGGGGGGTGTGCGGGAGCTCACAGCCCGACCACGAGACCCTTGCAGCAAGATCCCAGGGAGCCAGGGCAAGTGATGGCAGGTGGGTGGAACGGCCCCTCGAGCTGCCAGGTTCTGCAGGAGCTTGAACGGGCTCTGCATGTACGTACGCACTTGTGTATCTATGCCGGGCCTCCAGCCTGGGATGGCTTCCAAGGGAGGGTCAGCCCCAAATTATCCAGCAGAGCTTGTGTGTGACACTTGGCGGCCCCTCCTGTTCCCCCGCTCTGCTCCAGCAGCCTGGGAAGGCGCTGACTCCCCCATGCCTGGGAAGTGCCCTTTGGGAAGCCATCAGCCAGTCACTGCGGAAGCGGCAAAGGGAGCTCACAGGTGCCAGAGTTTATCTGGAGCACTGATTGAATAATGGGGCAAGTGGGGAACTAACCTGGACAGATACAAAGGCCAATAGCTGGTCCTGTATTTCACCCACTCCTGCACCGAGCTAACCTGTCTGCACCCTGGGCTATTTTCTCCAGATATGGCAAAAGAGCCACGTGGTACATTTTTTATCTCCCACAGGCCAGCCCCACTGCCCAGAGCTATTACAAACCAGACTAAGTTCATTTCACAGAGCACAGTGGATCCTACCTGGGAACATTTTAGTAAACACCTACCTGCCACAGGGCAGTTCTTTGGCAATTATTTCTCTCCCATTTTGGAAAGGGAAAAAACACACTGCAGCCCATCTCTGCAGGAGCCAGGTGCTTGGTGCAGGGCGGGGCGTTTACCAGGCTAGTTACCCTGCAGACTTTACAATTCCTCCTGAGTCAGGTGCTGTTCACCTGGAAGCAAGATGTTAATGACACAACCCAACATGCTAAGCTCAACAGAAAAAAAAAATCTCGCCGCCTATTTTTGTGTCTCAATGGGATATGAGCTGCTGTGAAAATCTGACCCTAATCCTCTCTGACTTCAGTTTGGTCCTCTGTAAAATGGGCATTGAAATACCCACCGAGGCGGTCGTGAGGCCCAGCTAGCTAATTGGTGTCTGGGATGCTTTTGGAGATCCTCTGGTTGAACACTGCCATGTTTCAAGCAACTGGGAAAAAAGGCAAAACAAATTGTTCCCGACTCCTGGGCTGCCGTTAAACTGGGTCCAGAAAGACCCACCCTTCCTCGTTAGTATTCATCATTCCTATCGATTAATTGAGGTATTGGTTTTTTTTATATCCATAACAACTCCCATAACACACACTGGGCCAAGTCCCAGTCTTACAGACCCTGGTGCTGCTGGGAGCAGAAAAGAGCCCGCTGCACACTGCTGACATAGCAGAATAAGGACCGCCACCACAGCCGACGTCCTGGCTTGATTAGGTACGGCGATGGGGGAGGGCGTAGAGGAACCTCCCCAGCTGGAGCCTATGTTCTGAAAACGATGCCCGGAAGAGGGTGGGGCTTAGTTAGCCTCACAAAGTGGTTGGCCACGCCCTCTTGAGGCCCTGGCCCCATTAGGAGTCGTGGCCTAGGGAATAAGGTGTGGCCTTAGTGTGCTGAGGGATGTGGGTTCAAGCCTGGCCTGGGTTGACAGTGGCTGTTGATTTAGTTGATTAGAAGGAGGTACATTTTTTTTACTGACTGTCCGTAAACTTACGGACGGTTGGCAACCCCCAACCCCTGCAGGGAACCAGCACAAAAAACAATGCCTGGGCTGAGGAGTCCCCTGTGTCTCCTGCAATGATGGGCCTGATTGCGGCTGGAGGAGACGCCCCCTCGCTGGCTTTCATCTAGCTGGCTTTGGTCCTGAAGGGAGCAATGAAGCCATAGCAGGGGCTGTAAAAGCCTTCCCGAACACTGGCTAATTACCCAGGAGTGCCTGCAGACCACACTGCTGCAGCTTCCTTCTCCGCTGCCCGGACTAGCTAGATTTAACTTCGTTTGGGTGTATCTCTGCAAGCTGTCATCACGTCTATCCAATTCCCTCCCGCCACTGGCGCTGCAGTGCGAGAGAACCAGCGAGCCCCGGGCATCTGGTGATCTCTCAGGGCCGAACAGATTTCGGGGTTTCCACGGATGTCCAGGAGAAACTCCACAAGGGGAATCTCACTGTGTTCCCCGCCCCCCACTTCCTGAGTCCCCATCGCACGGGTTTTCTTATGGGAGGGCCTGTGATGGATACCTTCTGCATCTGGAGAGGGAAGAGAAGAGCAGAGATCGCAAAGGATGTCTCCTGGCCAAGCCAATGCCTGTATAATGCCATGATTGCCAACAAGGTTGCGGCTGCTCAAGAAGGTTGGCCATACGGTACGGGACTCAGGACACCAGAGTTCAGTTCCTAGCTCTGCCACTGGCATGCTGTGAGACCTTGGGCATGTCACTTAGTCTCTCTGTGCCTCAGTTTCCAAGCTGGAAAATGGGAGTGATAACTTCCTACGTCCCATGGGTGTTGAGCAGATAGATGAATTTATGCTCAGATGATCCAGTGAGGGGAGACAAAGTACCTAGTTACGCAGGCTTCAGGTGTTCTTACCTCTGTCCTCTAAACCGGCTCAGAGCAGGTGCTCATGATGTGACGGTAGAAATCCCGAAGTCCGGTCTCTGCCGGTGTCTGCAATCTGCTAACACCAGCACAGAGGTGCTGTCGGTGGCAGGAGCGGCGACATGAGCGCAGCAGGCTCTATAGGAAATATTGCTATCAAAGCTTGTGTCCGGCAGGATTAATGGCTCGCAAAGGCTCAGGTGACTGCCTCGCTTTCATAATCCATGCTCTGCCGGTCACACTAGCATGAAATTAATAAAGATCCTTTCGTTGGTAGTTAAAAGATTTGTCAGTGGGAAAAACCCTCTAATTGAATAAAAGGTATTTAAATGCCCGACTGACCAGCAATAGCTTCCAAATTACTTTGGTGGCCACAGGGACCTCTACTAGTGTGACCGGGGTTGTTACGCAATCTTGGCTGGTAATCGGTCCCCTCAGGTCGCCGAGCAAATGCCCTCCTCTGGCAACACACCACCATTTATGTGTGTTTCCAGCTCTGGCACCAATGCCCTCTGTCTTGACCAACTCTCTTCGCCTCTTTGTGCCTCGGTTTCCCCATATGTAGCATGGAGGTGACACTGACCCAGCCTGCCAGGGAGGTGGGTCAGGCTGAGTATTAATATTTGCAGAAGGCAAAGCACTCTGTTAAGCCTCCTATATATGCACTTTCCCCTCCTACTCAAGCTGAGCAGGAAAGCTGTCTAAGAGGAGTGCATTTTGTGTCTAAAGACTTTGTTCACAATTTCACCTAGTAAGAATGTGGAAATGTGTTAAACCTAAAAGGAGAATCATCTTTTTTTTTTTAAAGACCCAACTTGATGGTGCTGATTTGACTTTCATGAGACTCGGTTACATTTTTTTTTTTTTTTTAAGCTTCCACACAAAATGGCAAATCTTCTAAATTTAGATCTAGGGAATTATTTTATCTACACAGGTTAAAAAGGCTGTTTGATGCACAGCCTGTGTAATGGGGGCCTTCTCGGCTCCCCAAACACGCTAGGAAAATGCTTTTGATTTTTTTATCCCTTCTCCTTTTGTCTTGGCGAGCTCTCAACGCGCTATTGGAAGGAAAATGAAGGGGCATTCTCAGGGTCAAGCTGAGCCCCAAACGTCGCTTTTTGTTTTAAAATAAAAGGCTTTTCTGTGTAAACCTAAAAGAATAAAAATGATCTTGTGAATGGTATTATTCCCAATGCAAACATGTCATGTAAATATTCCCCCTGCAGTGTTTTCAGTCCAAACATTGCAGCTTCATGTGAATGCATGAGACCTTAGCCAAAGCCTATTGAAATTAGCAGACTCCCTTTCAGTTCAGTGGATTTTGGATCAGGCCCTAAGAGAGGAAAGGCGAAACTCGCTCAAAACCAGAATTTGTACATCTCTTTTGATTGCAAACTCTTATTTAGGGTGTGATTCTGCAAACACTTAAGGCCCATGAATAACGTTACATGTGTGAGCTGTGGGATTCCGTGCATGTAAATGTTTGGGGTACATTTCCCTGATTGTATAAGCATCTCCATGTAGGACAAACATCTGTCTCTGTGTGGTTTCACTGATCTCACACGGGAGGGCTTGCAGGATCCGAGTCTGTGTTTGCAGACTGTCCAGCACAGCTGGGGACCTCATCTTGGCTGGGGCTTCCAAATGCTCCTGCGAAACAAATATGCTCATTGATAGCTTCATAGATTCCAAGGTCAGAAGGGATAATTGTGATCCTCTAGACTGACCTCCTGTACAACACAGGCCAAAGAATTGCACCCAGTGATTAATAAGTAGGAACAACTAGCCAACTGCCTGGCTTCTTTACCCTGTCCAAACTGGGTGGAATGCAAAAGAATATAAAGCAGCAGAAATGGTGAAAAGCGCATTTGTTTTTTGTTTGTTCAACCTTTCGCCTTGGAGGATTGATCTGAGGTTTTATTAGCACAGGAGAGGTGTTTTTTTAAGGATGATTTTTTAACCAGACACTGCCCCTCTGAATACAGGCCTGGGGTGATTACCTTAGGGAAGGGAGTGAATAATAGTTTATCCAGTTAGAACAACCTGGGGGATTTGGATTGGCAACATGGGTCAGCTCGCGCTAGGATGCTGGATCAGGACCCCTAGTTGTCTAAAATTCTACCTCAAAGTCTGATCCAAAGTGGAAATGCTCCCATCGAGGCCAGCGAGTTTTGGATCAGAGCCCTGAAACTTGAACCTCTTTGTAGCAAGCATGACACCGGTAAGTGTCATGCGTGTTAGAATGATAGAACCATAGGGTTAGAAGGGACTGCAAGGGTCATTTAATTAACCCCTGGCCACGACGCAGGATTTGTTGTGTCTAAACCATCCAAGACAGGTGGCTGTCCAGCCTCCTTTGGAAAACCTCCAGTGAGACAGCTTCCACCACCCCCCAAGACAGTTTGTTCCATGGTCCTACCGTTCTTACAGAGCTCATCTAAATCTGCCGGGCTGTAGTTTGAACCCATCGCCTCTTGTCCTGCCCTCTGTGGCAAGAGAGAACAACTTTTTCCCATCTTTTTATGAGCAGCCTTTCAAGTATCTGAAGGCCGCTATCATATCCCCCCTCAATCTCCTCTTTTCCAAACTAAACATACCCAGTTCCGTCAGCCTTTGCTCACATGGCTTGCCTTCCCTCCCTCTGATCAGCTTTGTCGCTCGCCTCTGGATCTGTTGCCTAAGTAGTAGTAAATAATGGCACTCGGGGAGGGGAAAAAAATACCATAGCATCTATATTGACCCCAAGTGCTGGGTGGGTCTCAGCAGAAAGAAGATACTTCTACTAAGACCCACCCATGCACTTCTTCTTTCTCCAGCCCTGTAAACCAGGGCCCTAGATGAAGACCCTCCGTCTAGGGCACTGGTTTACAGGGCTGGAGAAAGGTAAATCATGAATAATTATTTCCTTACATTTGTTATTTCTTCGTCTCGTTGTATAAATGGGGAGGGACGGATACACTACTGATGACTGTTCTATCCGGGCAATATCACAAGGTTCATTCCCGCTCCGCTAACTTGGATGGAACCACATCACCTCCGGAGTCATCCCCAACCCTTCCTGCACCACCTAAGCTCCACATGGAAGCCGAGCCCTACTCAGTTTGCTAGTCCGCCAAGGCTGGCACCTGTTGCACCAGCAGTGCCGTCTGTGAGCATGCACCAGGGGCCTGATCCAATGTGCAATGGAAAGATTTACGCCAATGGACGTTGGAGCCAGCTAAGACCAGGCATGCAAAGACTTGCCCTAGCACAGCCCGCTCAGAGGAAGCCAGCTGGCATAGCATTCCTTGCAGAGGCCCGTATTAGATTTCAGCCAGGATGTTTACTGGCCGGGGCAGGGAGAAGGGCCAATGCGCGCTCCAGTCTGTCATGTTGTATTAACGGGCAGGATCATTTGAGCCTGGAGACAATCCACAACTTAATTTTTTTTTTTTTCCGGGATGGCGCTTGTCGCTGCTGCCTGTTCCGGATGATGAATGGTTCTGTTTCAGGCCGATCCGCTCGTTTGAGCACCGCGGTGGTTTCAAGACTTCATGCAAAAGAGGAGCCCTGGCCATTTTTCACTCGAAGCGATGAGCGACTCAGGAATAAATTTTCCTGTTTAAAATTTGCTGGGCCCAGGGTTTCTCGGTGCGGTGGCTTTGACAACCTGTCACTTTGCTAGATGTTTGGAGCTTGGAGTATTCCGAGCTCCTTTATTGCTTTTTAAAAGATTTAAAGGAAACAAAACCCTGGTGCATTATGACATTTAGCAGGGTCGATATGTGTATCTGACTCTATCCAGGCCTAGGAGTGAAACATGCCAGGTCCTGATCCTGTACTCGCTTAAGCGAGCATAGATCAGGAGAAGATCCGTGGCAGCCCCTGGAATTGCACTGGTGTGAAAGCAGGATAAGTGGGATGAGACTCTCGCAGCCTTGTCAAATCACCAGGAAGATGTGTGACCCTAGCCACCGTCTTCTGATGCTGGGCCACCTAGAATTTTGCAAGGCCGATGTACGAGGCACGTGTGTCCATCAGGCGCACAGCTGTACGCAGACGTGACGGCACGTGCGTCACAGCCAGTGTTTAGATATTTTATAGCCTGAAGTCAGTGGAAGCGCTCCCCCTTGACTGCAGTGCACCCTAGGTGCAAACCCAACTGGGTGTGCAAGACTCCCTTCTTTCATCACCTGGCCAGAGTCTTTTCTCACTTACAGCCGTGTACAGCACGGAATGCCCCAGAGTTAAACCGATCGGAGAGGAAAACCTGGTCCCTGGAATTTCGTCCTCTTCCACCTGCTCTTGAAACTGTCTCTGAGCCACTTCGTTTCCCTGAGTTCAGCTGTAAAATCTGCGGAACCTGAGCCACCATCTTTTCAGATCACAGCAGGCATTCCCTCCCCACCCCCAACTACATGCAGAGCCACCTCGAAGATGAGATCCAATATATAACCCATCTTACGCATGGTGCCCCTCTCTGGCAAACCAGACTGGACTCCTCCCCAGAACCAAGAGTCTGAGTTTTTGAGACCAACACAGAGAAGGAATTTGCCCAACTCAGAAGCGAAGTCAGCGACCGGCAGTTCAACAGAACTCGACACATGGCCCTTCCTGAGTGTTTAAGCTAGGGACTCGGCTCCAAAGTCCCCAGATCCTGGAGTGGATATCTGGCGCATACACAGCAGCAGCGTCTGCTCTGTGCACCAGCGCACATGCTAGAGTGCCCAAAGGAGATCTGCTCCGCCATAAGCTACACCCTCTAGAAAGGTCACTTTGCCCCCCTGCCGTGGAGAGAGCCCATCTAGAGATGAGAGGGAAGCTAACCCGCCTTGGCCTCTCTGCGCAGACTGCCCTCAAGGAGGGCCCAAGGAGAGACAATTGCAGCAATAGCTTCACAATGACAGTGCCGGCCCGTTAGGTGCCGCACGCTTGTTTCAAAACGTGGCGCATCGGCATGCCAGCGGCAGGAACAGGCTAGTTTTGCTCCTAGCGCGGTGAGGGCGTCGGACTGGAATGGCAAAGGCTGCGGTGAGTTTGGCCCGAAGGACCTGGGCAGTGCTGCGTAATGAACCCAGGACTGGGATAGCAGGGAGGGTAGAAGAGAGGAAGGAAGATCAATTTCTGAGAATCTGAGCCCAGCCTGGAAGAGTCCGGGAGGCGGGCGCGCCGAGACCCGGCTCATCAATGCTGCATGGAGTCCTGAAGGGACAGAAACTGGTGTCACTTTAAAAAGTAAACATACGCAGCCTAATGAATGAGTTATATCCCAGACGCTCAATTCCGGAGAAGTATTTAACAGGCACGATTGGATTCTGCGGCATCTCTCTCTCTCTAACCAGTGCATTATGACCATTAATGGATTTTTGAGGCCGGATTGATTTTTTCATTAATTTGGTAAAAATCTTTTTCCCTCTCCCGTATAATTCTGCCTTGAAACTCTCCTCCTGACAGCTCGATAAGTCACTCGCCTCGTAATGCAGGTCTGGCTCATAGATCTCGGCGGGGCACTGGGGCGGGGTGCGGTGAAGCAGTTCGGGGTGGGGGGGAACCACTATAGACAGTAATGGGGCTGCCAATCATCCCTCATTTCCTAGCGAGTTTGAAAGGCCAGTACTGAATTATTAACGGCGCAAGGTTGGAGGGGATAGAAGGGGTGGGTGTGGAGGTTGGTTTGGGGAGAAGATGGGTCTTCCTTGGGGCTATCGCACAAGCGTCCTTTCAACACTAGGTATCCCAGGGGTCTTCCCAGGCCAGGGAGGATGGGCGGAAAGGCAGCTTGCATCACGTGCTCGATAGCCAACCTTTCCAAACGTGGCTGTTGCAAGGGCCAGATGCCCCGTTCGTGTGGCTCAATGCAGCTGCGTCAAAGTCAGTGGAGCAGGGCTGGCAGGGGCAGAGTTACAAAGAAGCTCAATCCGGATTCTGTGGAAAGATTTAAATGTGTGTGGGGGGTATCTTTGGGCAAGGGAAATGGGGGAAGCGTCACTGCTTGACCCACAAGTGGACTACTCAAAGCCCTTGAAAATAAACTGTAGGGAAAAAACCTGACCTGGCCAGAGTAATGAGGCTGATGATAATAACAGAAGAATGGTCTTGTGGTTAAGGGGCTGGACTGGGAGTCATAGAATCATAGAAGATTGGGGTTGGAAGGTCATCTAGTCCAACCCCCTGCTCAAAGCAGGACCAACCCCAACTAAACCATCCCAGCCAGGGCTTTGTCAAGCCGGACCTTAAAAACCTCTGAGGATGGAGATTCCACCACCTCCCTAGGTAACCCATTCCAGTGCTTCACCACCCTCCTAGGGAAAACAGCTTTTCCTAATATCCAACCTAGACCTCCCCCCCTGCAACTTGAGACCATTGCTCCTTGTTCTGTCATCTGCCACCACTGAGAACAGCCTAGCTCCATCCTCCCTGGAACCCCCTTTCAGGTAGTTAAAGGCTGCTATCAAATCCCCCCTCACTCTTCTCTTCTGCAGACTAAACTAGCCTAGTTCACTCAGCCTCTCCTCAGAAGTCATGTGCTCCAGCCCCCTCATCATTTTTGTTGCCCTCCACTGGACTCTCTCCAATTTGCCCACATCCTTTCTGTAGTGGGGGGCCCAAAACTGGACACGATACTCCAGATGTAGCCTCACCAATGCCGAATAGAGGGGAATAATCACTTCCCTCCATCTGCTGGCAATGCCCCTCCTAATGCAGCCCAATGTGCCGTTAGCCTCCTTGGCGTAGAAGACCTCAGTTCAATCCTTGGTAAGTCACCCTGGGTAAGTCACTTACAGTCTCTGGGTCTTGGTTCCCCATCTGTAAAGTGGGGGTAACTCCTCCGTTGCCTGCCAAGCCTGTCTAGATTGTCATCTCTTCTCAGAGACCGTCCCCGCCTCGCTGGCGTTGGTGCAACATAATCAGGTCCTAATCTCAGCTGTGGCCTCTCTGCACTACGACAATCTGAGTGATGACTAGGAATATTGCTGGAGCAGAGCCTTTCATCTGAGATTCTCAGAGCACGGCCCAGAGGGAGCTCTCTCGTTCTAGGTCTTTTTGCTTTCCAAGGTTGTCTCATGCTCCAGAAGCGGGGCTGAAATTGTGCCTGAAGAGTACAGCCAGCCAGGGTGGCTCGGAAATGACAGCGGCTGAGCCGCGCGTCACGGCGGGGCCTGTCTGGACCCACGTCACAACTCTGGTTCCGAGGCTCTTCTGCTCCTTGGGTCCTGTTCCACCAGCTGCCGATCGCTGGATGTTAATTACGTGGCCGTGAATGTTGTCGCGCTTTCTGGAGCAATAATGAGCCGGGTCCCTCTGGAATCACCCAGATGTTGGGTAGCTTCTTTCAGTCAAGGAGCCACATTAGAGTTCAGCAAATGACTGTGTGCTAAAGGCCATGTGCTATGGGGACCGGCTCGCATGTATTCATCTTGCCCATGTCTCTCTCTCCCTCCTGTCGTTGGCAAGGGCAGAGCAGTCGATGCTACAGAAGGAGGCTGCTCTGCTGCAGGTGCCGTTGGCAGCATAGTGGGTCTTCTCTGTTTCATGCTTCTGTGACCAGGAGCTGAGCCATGTGGGCAGAGCCTTTCCTTCCCGCTGTGGAGCGATGACCGGACTCTGGACTCTGTAGGTTTCTGCTCAGGTTCTTGGCCCGTGCCCATCACCGTGGTCGCTGAGCTCTTCCACATGTGTTGCAAAGGGAGGGAGCCACCCACATTCACGCCTGTGTGCACACGCAGATCACATAGGGATGTGTGCGCTCGCACACACGCAGAGGCAGTGTTGCCTAGTGGATAGAATCATAGACGATGAGAGTTGGAAGGGACCTCTGGGAGGTCATCTAGTCCGACCCACTGCACAAAACAGGACCAACCCCCACTAAATCATCCCAGCCAGGGCTTTGTCAAGAGGGGCCTTGAAAACCTCTAAAGATGGAGATTCCACCACCTCCCTAGGTAACCCATTCCAGTGCTTCACCACCCTCCTAGTGACAAAGTTTTTCCTAATATCCAACGTAGAACTCCCCCACTGCAACTTGAGACCATTACTCCTAGTTCTGTCATCTGCCACCACTGAGAACAGCCTAGCTCCAGACTCCCTGGAACCCCACCCCCAGGTGAAAATGGGCAAATAATTTCTCTGATCTGTGCCTCAGTTTCCCCATCTCTAAAAGGGGGATAATGAGCCTGCTTTCCCTTGTAAAGCGCTTTGAGACCTATGGATGAAAATCCCTGCATCAGAGCTGCGTGGTGTTGTTTATTACTACATGGGGGTGCGCGAGTACACCCGTCGTCTCATGCATGCACTCCAAAGTGAATGACTTGAAGCCATGAGGAGAGCAGGAAATATGGGAGCTGGGAGGAACTCCTGTGCCCTGGGGCACCTACTCCAGCCCCCTCGGCGAGCCCGCAGATGGGAGTAAGGCGTGAGGGTACCTCTTTAACAGGCTCGATTGGATTCTGCGGCATCGCTCTCTCTAACCAGTGCATTATGACCATTAATGGATTTTTGAGGCCGGATTGATTTTTCATTAATTTGGTAACAATCTTTTCCCTCTCCTATATAATTCCGTCCTAAAAGGCTCCCCCTGACAGTTCGATAAGTCACCACCGCCAGGCCCGATCTGTTAGGAAGATAAAAAGAGGGAATAGGTATCATCCATCCATAACTTGTCTGGCTCAAATATCCCCGTTCTCCTCCCCGCCCCCCTTTCAAATGCCCGGCAGAAGCAGAGGAGGGCGTGCGTGACGTGCGGCCGTCCAGTTAGGTTCACCCAGGCAGCATGCACACCGCCAATGGGCGTGACCCCGCACGCATACATACACGCTCCCTTAGGCTTACATGGACACGTTCTGCACACGTCTAGACGTCCGTCCCCTCAAATACGTCTGCATTCCCTGCTGGAGCTGCACATCCTTGCTCTCTCGCTGAAGCTCACAGACACATCCGGCTCCCGAGCACCACACCTCCTCGTGCGTGCACACACTCTCACCTGGGCTCACCTGGGCACATCCCCCGTGCTTGTGCACACAGCATGCATAGAATCATAGAATATTAGAGCTGGAAGGGACCTCAGCAGGTATCTAGTCCAACCCCCTGCTCAAAGCAGGACTAACCTCAGCTATATCATCCCAGCCAGGGCTTTGTCAAGAGGCAGCGTAAAAACCTCTAAAGATGGAGATTCCACCACCTCCCTAGGTAACCCATTCCAGTGCTTCACCACCCTCCGAGTGACAAAGATTTTTCCTAATATCCAACCTAGACCTCCCCCCCTGCAACTTGAGACCATTGCTCCTTGTTCTGTCACCTGCCTCCACTGAGAACAGCCTAGCTCCATCCTCCCTGGAACCCCCTTTCAGGTAGTTAAAGGCTGCTATCAAATCCCCCCTCACTCTTCTCTCTTGCAGACTAAACAAGCCTAGTTTCCTTAGCCTCTCCTCATAAGTCCTGTGCTCCAGCCCCCTAATCATTTTTGTTACCCTCCCCTGGACTCTCTCCAACTTGTCCACATCCTTTCTGTAGTGGGGGGCCCAAAACTGGACACAATACTCCAAATGTGGCCTCACCAGTGCCGAATAGAGGGGAATAATCACTTCCCGTGATCTGCTGGCAATGCCCCTCCTAATGCAGCCCAATATGCTATTAGCCTTCTTGGCAACCAGGGCACACTGCTGACTCATATCCAGCTTCTTATCCACTGTTACCCCCAGGTCCTTTTCTGCAGAACTGCTGCCTAGCTCATCGGTCCCCAGTCTATAGCTGTGCATGGGATTCTTCCATTCAAAGTGCAGGACTCTGCACTTGTCCTTGTTGAACCTCATCAGATTTCTTTTGGCCCAATCCTCCAGTTTGTTTAGGTCCTTCTGTATCCTATTCCTACCTTCCAGGGTATCTACCACTCCCCCCAGCTTAGTGTCATCTGCAAACTTGCTGAGGGTGCAATCTACCCCATCCACTTGCACAAGTGCCTCGCACGTGTGCATGCACAGGGACCTTCCTCCCCTCACACACACACAAGCGTACACTGGCCCAGCTGTCTTGTGTGTGCATGCACGCGGATCCGCCTCCCCTCGCACACATGCGTGCATGCACACACTTACACTCGCAAAGATGTCTCATGCATGTGCACACACGAGACCCCGCCTCCCCTCACACGTGTGCATGCACGCTTTAGCTCACGCTTCCACAGATGCCTTACATGGGTGTGTGCACATGGGCCCTCCTAGCCTCACATGCATGTGCACCGGCTCCATTTTCAATGCAAGGACCCTTTCCTGGCCAGCCAGGCTCTGTGAGCGTTGCCAAAGTCCAAACCAGACAGGCCCGCTTCTGGGCCAGGAAGAGGCCGCAAGGCTGGGGGCTGGTTCCAGGAATCATTTTTCCGTAGGCACAGACTGTCCAGCTTCCAGGCAGAGAAGGGAAGAGGGAATGAAATGGAGCCAGCCTGGGGACCCGAGGGAGAGACAGGGCAACGTGAAGAGGGAGAAGGGGTCAAGGAGAGAGGAAGGTACAGGGGATGGGGCCCGCTGGGAGGAGGGGGGCTCAGCGCAGCTGATGTGACGGAGGCCGTGAGAAGAGTAAGTGAGGGGTGATGGTGGCCAGCCAAGAGATGGGATGCCTGCGAGTGTCTGTGCCTGTGAGTTGTCTGTGAGATGCCTGTGAGTGATGCGGGTCCTGCTGGGGCGTGCGAATGATGATCCTCCTCTTTTTTTAGTTATTTGTACTACCGCAGAGCCTAGACGCTCCAGCCGAGATCCAGGCCCCATTGTGCTAGGAGCTGTACGCACCCAACCCCTGGCCCAATGAGCTCCCAGTCGAAACAGACAAGGGGAGGGGAAGAAGAAACAGGAAGGGACTTGCCCAGGGTCACACAACCGAGGCAGGAATAGAACCTGTCTCCCCAGAGTCCCAATCCAGGGCCCAGCCTGGCCCTGCCTCTCCGCTGGACCGCACTGTCTCAGCCCCTGCCAGCTGAGGCTCTCAAAGCACTTGACAAGCTGCAGTGAATCAAGTCTCCCAAGCCAACAAGGTTCTGTAAGCGCCTACAGGTGGGGAAACCGAGGCAGAGAGAGGTTAACATGCAATTGTCCAGGGTCTCACAGCGGGTCAGTAGCCGAGTTGGGAATAAAACCCACAACCTGGACCCCGCACAATGCCAGGGCGCACTGCCTGGCGGCCGCTGACCAAGGGACATGAAGCATGAGCAGCCATTTCCCTTTGCTCAGTTTCATGCCACCACTGCTCATTCTGTCCCCTCATATGGGGGCGGAGTGAAGAATCTCCCGGCTCTGCCTTTGGAAAGGGCTGATGGGTATTTAAAAAAAAAAGTTATTGACGTGTAATATAAAGGAGCGAATCTGCAAGAACAGCACAGGCTGGGCTCCAGATTTATTCTCTGCCCAGCATCCCAGACGAAATCTGCTCAGTTGACTTGTCTTGCACTCGTGCCTGCAGGCTCCAGCTGAGTGTCAGGCATAAGAGAGATGCTGCCCCAAAGAGCTGACAATCTAACCTGACCGTGCTGGGAAAAGGGAAGGATCATTAGCCCCATTTTACAGATGGAGAACTGAGGCACGGACTGTATGTCAACTCCACCGGGGAGTGGGGGGGGGGGGGAAAAATCTGGGGTTGTGAGTCTCAGAGCCCAGGTCAACAGACTCAGGCTGGCCCTGGAAACGGCAGCGGAGCTGTCTCTCGCCAGGTCGCAGAACCCACGCGCCAGTCCGAGCAGGAAGGGCTACGCTGTATGTTTAGTGCCACAGCATGAAACCCAAGTCTGTAGCCCCACGCTCTCAGACTTGCTGCGGTGGGTGTCTTCGCAGTGTCAACATAGTCTCTCTGGGTAAGTGACTTGACCAAGGAAACATGAGGAATCCTTAGCAGAGCGAGGAATTGAAGTTAAACCTCCCAAATGCCACGGTAGTGCTATAATCACAAGATTCTTACCTCAAAATAAAGGATGGCTCCCCACCCACCCAACTATTTTCCACTGCCAACTCCACCTGGGACCTAATGATCCAGCCAGATCCCTTTTGCTCCATCACCCAGGCACTTAGATGTGGATTTTGTTGCCAAATCATTAGCCAGAGATTTGCTCACTCTCCCAGACTGGATTCAGGGCAGAAGCTTGTCGGTGTCAGTGAAATCTGGAGCCAACCCTGTAGCCTTAGCATTTCATTAGTCTCAACCCTGGAGCCTTAGAAGAGCTCAGTGTCACTCAGTGCACTTGCCCCTGCAGGCAGGGCAGGTGGAACGGTGTCATCCAGAGGTTGCGTGTCGAGTGAGGAAGATCCCATCTCTACAGACATTTTCCTGACCCCTAGGTCATTCTAGAGGCCTAGCGTTGCCACCTTCCAGGTTTGTTCTGGAGTCTCCAGGGATTAAAGATGACTGTGTTATGTGATGAAACCTCCAAGAATACATCCAAACACAACTGGCATCCCTAAAATGTAGAGGGACACCGTAAAGGAGAATCCAATGTAATTTACAAGAGATGGAGAGTCAGGGGTGCTACAGAGGGTGGGTCAAACAAAGGATTCATTTTCCTCTTCGCGGAATCGCAGATGGGGCAGAGCGCAATTCAGTTGGCTTATCTTCACTACATATTTAATGCGTCTTTAAAAAGATGCCGATTGCATGTTGATTAACCAACAAGTGCTTATTAAAACCATATTTAATGAGGGTTAACAAGTAATAATTGATAGATGCTTGTGGAGCAGATAAACCTCAATAAACGCGTTTTATAATCAACTTATTTACTCACCAGACAATCGCTACAGTAATGACTCCATGTGTAATTTAGACTTAACACAGGCCGATTGCAGCCTGAGCAAACACAAATTGATTAGCGAAATCACTCACTGCTATGTGCAAGGGTGTGTTTGGAAGTTTGGATTTACTTTGCAGAGTTTTTACACCCCACAGAACCTTGCCAAAAAAAACCCCTGGTGTTTGTTTAAAAGTGGTGACTATCCCGCTCAAAGCCGGTGAAGATGTGAAGTGAAGTTTAGCCTTTGCTCTGCTGTGCGTGATTGATCATGTCAGCTGTTAATGCTGAGGGATGACAGGGACTTGCTGTCTTCTAACACTGAACAAGGAGTTTTATTAATCAGGAAAACAATGTTACCCCTAAAGCTGCTTTCTCTGCTTCAAGGCAGATCTTCTGCTTAGGACTTTTCCGCGCTGCCTCCTTCCCTGCCTTCCTGCTGCGGGTTTAAAGAAACGACGCGTATATCTAGAGCAACGGGCAAGAACATTTTTAAGTTTCCCTCTTCAGCGCTGAAATTCAAACATGAGAGCGCTGCGCGGGCGCATGAAAGCTGGGAAATGAAACTGACCGGAGTACAATGGGAATTTCTCCATTACACATAAATGGTGCATCTCCTCTAATGAGAGTGGAAACCCGCTCTGCCTCCTGTTTGATTTCATCTGACTTTAGATGGCAGACCCCGGGGGCAGTGGATGTGTCTCTGTCTGGATTGTAAAAGGCCTTACACATTGATGGCTCTGTACAAGGGAGGAGCCGGAGGATGGCGATAAAGGCTGCACGGATTGCTGACGGCGGCTGAGGAACCTGGGCATATTTCAGAAGAAATGCCCTGCAAGTTTGGCTCTGTCTTCTCGGGAGAAGTCCAGAGTGAGCAGAGAGTCTGTCTCTTTGCTTGCTCTCATATAATTGGCTGCAGTTGGACCCGGTGCATTCGTGCCCGTCTGGCTGCCTGTGCTTTGAGAGCCCTTGCAGCTGCTGCCACTGGTGTTCAGAGAAGCACCTGCCTGAGATGTGGAGGTGGATGGATTGTAGACAAGGACTCCTCCGAACTGCCTGTCGCACTTACCCAGGCGTCTTTGCTTGATGGGGTTTCGTATTAGTTTTGCTTCCACACCTGGGTTCTCTTTGGTGTCTGAAAACAGCCGCATGTCATCGATTTCTGGGAGGGGAAGGAGAGGAATCAAATGCAGGACAAGCTGGGCTTCCCTGCACCGTATCCCTCGGCAAACAGGGTTTCAAAGGACACTGCAGTAACACCTGCTTGTCCCCTAGACACGGCCTAGCTTAGTGGCATGTCTCTTCACTCCCGGCAGACAGCTCACCTCGTTAAAGGGATCGTTAAAGCGGCTCTGGACAGCGGAAGGCTGTGGAGTCTTTAGCCTCCCAGTCACCGGCATGACTCCAGTTTTGATCCACAGTCATCAAAAGCCAGGATTTGTGAACGGCTGCTGGGCGGCCAGCCTAAATGAGCGAGTTGGGGTCACACAGTCTGGATCCCAGCGGGCATGTATCTCCATGGCCCACAAAGATACCAGTCGGTGCCAATGAGGAAGGCCAGCGCCTGCATGGGCTGTGAAGACTGACAAAACTCCCCTTTCGACCCTAGCGGTGGCCTGTCCAAGGGCTTGTGTATATGACTAGTTAGCGTGCGGTGAGCTGGGGTGTAGCCCGCCGAGGACTGAAAGGCACCTAGCGTGTTTTGGACAGACCAAAGCGCTCGACAGAACCAGGCGTGCCCAGCAGCAGGGCCCCTACAGACCGTTAGTGCGTGCCCGACTAGCGCCAGTGAGATTTACGCTCCAGCTTGGCGCGAACGGATTGCCCGGATCTGACGTACACGTCAGCGCTCCGCGCTGTCCTTGCTCTGGGGATAGACCAAGAACTTCAGGCTACAAGGTTAGCATCTCTCCTCAGTGTAACGGTAGCCCCTGGATTTAGTGGAAAGCGACCCCTCCCCGCTGTGTGACAGAGGCATTCAGTGTCTCAGCCTCATGTCACGGGACTGGGCACGGGAAATCAACTTCCCTCTCTTCCCAGCCCTCGTATCTGCTGCACCTTTTATCATCCGGTGACAGAGGAAAACTAAACCATGGCGCACTGGGGACCGACCCCTCCCTTGGAAAGGGAACTCAGAAGAGACATGGAAGAGCTGGCTGCTCCGCTTCCATCCTGTCCTACAAGCGGGTGGTTTGGCGGATAAACTGGAGGGAAACCCAGCAGGTTGCGAGATGGTTCAGAGACATTGGAGCGTGAGCAAGCAGGAGACTGCAAACAGCTCGATGGCACCTGTCGGAAACTGAAAACACTGTAATCTCTGCCAGAATGACCCTGGGGAGACCAGCTGCCAGCAGAGAGCCCGGACTATTCTCTTACAGCCCTCCATAATAAAGCTAAGTCCGTGAACTCCAGCTTTTCACAGCTGGAGGGTGTGAGATCGGCAAGGCATTATCCAATAAAGACTAAGGCAATGACTTTTGAAATCATAGAGGCCCAGATCCTCAAAGATATTTAGGCACCCAGCTCCCCTTCCGATGGGAGTTAGGTGCCCTCAATGTCCTTCTCCGGCATAGTACCCATGCCTCTCCATTTTAACCAGGTTTTTAAATAAATCAGTGTTACGGTTCTTATAATTCAACCCTATCAACACGCCAGGCAGCCTGGAACTATGCTAGATCAGTGTGCCCGAACCGAAGGAGGAGACAAACAGCTCAGCATACTTGGGTCTCTAGGGAGAGATACGGGAAGAGAAATCCCAGTGCTCAAAAACATTGACTCTGTCTTAACACCTGGGCGACACACCAAGAAAGCCTTGTCCCTGATTCCTGCTCTGGTCGTCAGTTGTGACTGCGAGTCAGGGGCAGAGAAAAATCCATGCTGCTGAAATAACGCTCAAGCACGGTGCATTTCCTCTGCTGGAGAGTGTTGGAAAGTTCCCCCCTTCCATGGCCCAGGGTGGGATTATAATTCACGCCTCCCCTGGCGGCTGATTCTGTAGCTCCCCGTTCGTTTTACGGCCGTGGGCGTTAACATTTCTGTAGAACGCAGGGATCATTTTCTGCAAAGAAGGATCCTTTTTTAGTGACTCGCGACAATTAATTCGCCGCCTTTTAACAATTTGCGGGGATGAGTGATTGCCGGGGAGCGGCTGCCGCCGGGCTCCCGAAGAAGCTCTTATTGTAATGGATGAAATGACAAGAAATGAACGAAGACTTTCCTGGGGGTGGAAACTGTTTCGGGGCGAGCACGGTGGGTTCCTGAAGACAGACTGCACTGGCCGCCCCTTGGCGCTCTGCAGTGGGCTAGTAGCAGGCCCGGGTGCAATTCAGAGGGTGCTCCTTGCAAATCATCTCGGCTGGGCAGCGTCAGCGTCGATTGGTACGTAGGGGGGAGACCCCCCTGGTTTTGGGAGCTGCCGGAGACTGTGATAGAACCTGCTCTTGCATTCATTGGGCATGTCTGCACTGGCCCTGGGGGGCTCGGGCTGGGGTGCTAAAAATCGCTGAGATGGTGCTTGGGCCTCGCAAGTGCCGGGTGGGGCTGAGCCCCCAAGACGGAACAGCTGGGGCTAGTGTGGACCTGGGCGGGGAGCCTTGGTCCCGGCTCTCGTGGAGACCTACCCGTTCAAATCGAAGTCAGAGCTCCCAGCGGCTTTCCCGGGGGAGGCACAGACCCCTACGGTGCTGCACTGACAGCTCGCCTGTGCTAGGAAGAGCTGAAAAGGTTGGGGGGGGGCGGGTGCCAATCGGCCCCCAGGAGAGAGAAGACGATTTGCACCAGCTGAGGATCTGGCCCTTAACCCCAAAGTGGCGCTGAACGGGGTGGCTTCTTCCAAGGGCTGCAGTGGAATCAAGAAGCTGCTGCTGTCTCCGTGCGCAGGGGGTCGCCTGCCTCTTCCCCTCTCCATCTGCTGCCGCTCCTCACTGCAGCTGGCCTGGGCAGGCACCGCCCGGCTTCTAGATCCCCTGAGCGGCTGGATCCCACCCCTTCTTGGCATCCCGCTAGGTGCTGCAGCAGATCATAACCATACCCAGGGTGGGCGCTGAAGGAGAGAGCTAAAGATGAGCACATAATTCTGCCGTGGGCTAACCAGCTGGTTTGTCCACGTGTGTGCTCGCTGGGTGGGGGAAGACCCATAGGCAGATCTGCAGCAGACCCGAGGCCTTGCCCACTACCAGGCCAGCGCCATCCCGCTAACAAACGGCTCCGCCTCCCCCCGCAGCCCCTCGTTACTTCAAATAAAAACTGCCGGGCGCGGCAAGCCAGAGAACGGCTGCGAACGCCGCCCCTCCGTCCGCCGCCCGCTGGAAAAAGGGCGCGCCGCAGAGCCAGCAAGGTGGTTTTTAATCTGGCGCGTCTGCTCCTCCGTCCCCCCAGCCACAGCTGCCCCGGGGGCTGGCGCTGAGTGGCAAGCTGGGGACCGGCAGCGTGCAGGCCACGGACGGAGGCGAAGGCAGCTGTTATTCTGGCTCGGCCGCAGGCAGAACTGCCGCCACTGAGAGATGGCGCCACGATGATCCCCTCATGCGTCCCAGAGAGCTCCTCATCCCCCTCTCCTCCCTGAATGTCCGCCTCTCTTGGCACTCCTGCAGAATGACAAGAACAACACCTTCCCCCAAGATGACGTGCGCCCGCCAGGCTTCCCCGCCCGCTGCCCCTAGGCACAGATCTGCCCCTGGGCGCCAGGGCCACCTTCGGCGCGAGGAGCCCTGAAGCGGGAGCACAGTTGCAGAAATCTCCACTCACGGGGCCCTGCCGCAGGCTGGAGGCAGGGACCAGCCCCACCGGCCAGCTGGCAGGGCGAGATGGGACGTGCAGAACGTGGGGCGGAAGGGAAGGGCCCTCAAGGCCGCGGTTTTCTCTTCACCTTCCCAGTCCTCTGTCGCTCTGCCCCGGCCATCTCGCCCGCTCGTCTCTCTGATCGTCTTGCCTTCCCCGGCTTCCCCTCCCTCCGCCAGCAGCGAAGCCTCTGGCGCCTCGTTCATCGGCGTCTCCCGCAACCGTTTCCGGGGTGTCTGGAGCACCCTCTCTGGGCCGGCCTGGGGAAAAAAGGGGCCACTGCTGAGGTCCTCGCGTTTGCTGTGCACGTGCTGGCATTCCCTGCCCTTTTACCGGCGATGGGGCTGTCGCTCCAATGGCGTCGGAGCAGAAGTCAATCTCTGCACTTGCCATCCCCCTCCCCCTCCATTCCCGTCTCCACCCGATGTCTCCAGCCAAAACAAGGAACGAGGCTGGCTTGGATCCAAGCACACCACGTGGCGGCTTCTCCATGGGGTTATTAGCCTCTTGCGAGTCACCAATTTCCTCATTGCTCGTCAGGCGTTGGCGTCAACCGAGTGGGGAGCCAGGAGCATCCCCACAAGCCAGCCCCTGTGCTTGGCTGTGTGAGGATCATGCCCCTTCGGCGGAGCTGGTGGCCTTTGGAAAAGACCACGGACCTGATGCGTTTAATGACCTACTGTCTGCGCGGTCTGTTTATTTCAGCCTTGAGTCTCATTGCCGTGGCCTTCCTGGCTATCTCAGAGTGAGAACAAGCTTCATCGTCCACGGTACAGCCCATCGTTGGCCGTTCTGGGAACGTCTACACTGCACACTCCTCCCATGCTCTGGCTGTATTTGAGGCCAAACCCCGCTTCTGTCCACACACACAGGAAACTTGGGTCAGCACGCACTCAGGACCCAGGTCCTAGGATCCTGGGGAGAGAAGGGGTCAGAGCCTGAGAGTCCTGGTAGGACTCAGATCCAAGCCCTGCCATTTTGCAGTGTGGACGCAGCTCAAGCTGCAAACCGGAGTCAGGAGGGCTGTGTTGATGCATTGACACGGCTGCAAGATCCGGGTCCAGCAACTGTAAACCCAGGTTTACAATGAAGTTTGGACTCTCAAGCCTGGGCTTGGAAACACTGAGTCCACACTCCTGGATCCAGCAGACCCAAGCTTAACGTGCAGTGTAGACATAACCTCTCACGCTGCAGCAGGCACACCTGTCTACTAGGAACCGGGCTGGGCTGAGACCTGCCAACTCATTTCACGTAGGCCACCAAACAGCCCCCTGACAATTGAAGTGCAGAAAGGCCGGGTGCTAGGTGCTGCACAAACATAACCGGCAGGCGGTCCTGACCAGGGAGAGCTTACAATCCAAGGAACGTTTGCCTTGACGAGTGCCTGTTCTGTTCATTCCCTCTGAAGCACCTGGCATTGGCCATTGTCAGAAGACAGGATACGGGGCTGGACGGACCATTGGTCTGACCCAGTCTGGCCGTTCTTATGTTCCTCTCCCAGCAATGCTGCAGTTCTATCACTTCCAACTTCGGCTGTGTCCACTCTGGCAGCCTGCAGACAAAGGGCAGCAGCTCATTCCAAACGCTACGTGCCAGTGACTCTTTTCCCACGGCAGTCCTGACTGCCAGAAGAAGCACGTTCGTTCGCTGCCCTGCAACCCAAACAAAAGTGGCAGGGTTTGGCCACTCACGCACGGCTCAGCTGCGCTGTGATCTGCCTTGACTTTAGCACAGCTTTTGAGACGGTCGCCCACAGTATTCTTATCAGCAAGTTACAGAAGTGTGGGTAGGATGAATGGACTCTAAGATGGATAGAAAGCTGGCTAGATCATCGGGCTCAATGGCTTGATGTCTAGTTGGGAGCCGGTCACAAGCGGAGTGTCTCAGGGTCGGTGCTGGGGCCAATTTTGTTCAACATCTTCATTAATGATCTGGAGGATGGGGTGGATTGCACCCTCAGCAAGTTTGCAGATGACACTAAGCTGGGGGGAGTGGTAGATACCCTGGAGGGCAGGGATAGGATACAGAGTGACCTAGACAAATTGGAGGATTGGGCCAAAAGAAATCTGATGAGATTCAACAAGGACAAGTGCAGAGTCCTGCACTTAGGACAGATGAGTCCCATGCACAGTTACAGACTGGGGACCGACAGTCTAGATTCTGCAGAAAAGGACCTGGGGGTTACAGTGGATAAGAAGCTGGATATGAGTCAGCAGTGTGCCCTTATTGCCAAGAAGGTTAACGGCATATTGGGCTGCATTAGGAGGAGCATTGCCAGCAGATCGAGAGAAGTGATTATTCCCCTCTATTCAGCATTGGAGAGGCCACATCTGGAGTATTGTGTCCAGTTTTGGGCTCCCCACTACAGAAAGGATGTGGACAAATTGGAGAGAGTCCAGTGGAGGGCAACAAAAATGATGAGGGGGCTGGAGCACATGACTTACGAGGAGGAGAGGCTGAGGGAACTGGGCTTGTTTAGTCCGCAGAAGAGAAGAGTGAGGGGGGATTTGATAGCAGCCTTTAACTACCTGAAAGGGGGTTGCAGGGAGGATGGAGCTAGGCTGTTCTCGGTGGTGGCAGATGACAGAACAAGGAGCAATGGTCTCAAGTTACAGTGGGGGAGGTCTAGGTTGGACATTAGGAAAAACATTTTCCCTAGGAGGGTGGTGAAGCACTGGAATGGGTTACCTAGGGAGGTGGTGGAATCTCCATCCTTAGAGGTTGTTAAGGCCTGGCTTGACAAAGCCCTGGCTGGGATGATTTAGCTGAGGTTGGTCCTGCTTGGAGCAGGGGGTTGGACTAGATACCTCCTGAGGTCCCTTCCAGCCCTGATCTGCTGTGATTCTAGGATTTGAGAAGAATCGAAAAGTGCAGCCGTGCAGGATTCCGGGCACCCGGAAGGAGTAGCCAGAGGAGAGATGAGCAAGATGCTACCCAGCTGCCCGAGCCCTCGGCCGACAGCTGGGAAGTCAGCGCAGCGTGGCAGCCAGCGGCCCGGGCCTGCATTCAGACTCAATCTGCTGAGGCCAGCGTGTTTTTGCAGACCGTGCAAGTTTACCAATAAGACCCTGTAATAATCTACTGCGAGCGAGCGCGCGGCTGGGCCTCGGCGTCCGTGTGTAATAAGTGCTGGAGATTTAAGTGGGAGAGAATTACCTTAAATCTATATCTAGAGAGGAAAGGAATATATAGGTATATTTAAAAAAAAAAATCTGAACTGCTGGAGAGGAATAGAACCAATTTCCCAATTTCAATCTCCGCCTCGCTGGGATTCAGCCTTTCAGATGTTGCCTGCCTTGCTAAATTGGCTGGTCTGAGGGCTGCTCTGATGCTTATTTGGGCTCATTGTGGTGTGTTTATGAAGGGCTGTCACACAGGCCTGACAGGGTGATGAATTGGCCTGGCTCAGCCGAGCTCTGTGTTGGGGGGAGAGCGGGGTGCAGAGGGAACGGGGAGGTGTTGCTCTCAGGAAGAGGGGGAAAGAGACAGAGACGGAGGAAGGAAAGTGGTCAAGGGAGGAGGAGGAAGCTAGCCAGTGGGTTTCGCTCACTAATCGATTCCACTGCCAATAAACGACCGGTCCCTGTGGAGGGGGGAGATGGAGGGAGGGGATGGCGCTGGAAGCAGCAAATTAAGCAGTTTGCTGCAAAATCCCACCGGGGGGGGCTGCGATTAGGATATGAAAGAAATGTAACAGAGAGACTCGGTGTCATGGGGCCAGAGGACAGGGCCTAAAATATTCCCAGACAGCAATTCCGCCTTTAAAACCCTCCGGACCAGCCGCTGAGCTCCTTTGTGCTGGTGTAAATCGGAAATGTTCCCCCATGGACGTCAGTGGAATTAGACAAGACCGAGGGGGGGTACGTACTGGCCATAGACGTTGATCTAGATGGCGGTGGGAGAAGAGTTCCAGGGTTTTCTCTAGCACACAACACCGGAGCATCCAACGCTCTGTTTCCCTGTATGTATCTCTCTCCCGTTCTGTACATATAAAATGGATGATACAGATAGCTGGAGTTATAGCTACAGATACAATGCAGATATAGATCTATATCTGAGACAGATAATATCTGTCTCTCGCTCAAATCTCTCTCTAGCTACTTGCTTATCCTAAATATCTCTCTCTATCAATCTCTCGACCAAATGTTAAACCTCTCAATCTCTCTGTCTTTCTCACTTCCTCTTGCAGACACAGGCTTTCCCAGTGAATATATGGTAGGTACAGAATTCATGTTTGTATAGCGCAGGCTAAAGGTTCATCAAATCTGTGAACCCATGTCAGCCGACATGAGCCAGCAGTGGGTGTTTTCTTGCCATGGAAACATAGCCAGGGAGACCCTTTAAGATTTCCCGCCCAACACAGGTTGGAGGTATTAATCTGGCAACTAAAGAGCCAGAGACAACATAGGGATTCTGTGTCCTGCAGCCTCGATAAAAAAATCCTCTTTACACCTGAGCCCTGTCTCTATACTCCACCATCAAGGGCACTACAGATCTGCTGAACATTCAAAGTTGGACTGGGGGTTCCAGTCTGTTCCCATGTCTGTCTCCCACACCCGTTAGCATATTAGCCACTCTTTAAATGCTGTGCAGAGGAAACAGACAACACATTTTGAAATCAGATCTGGAAAACCAAACCCCAAAATATATATATATGGTTTTAAAACATATTTCCCCCCTCCCGCCCATCTTTTTGTAGCGCTTCCGCTCCATGCCCCTCCCTTCCCAGCAGATATATTCCTTCTTAGCATTACGCATTTAGTCCATTTCAAATACGGTTAAAAAGGTGCAAACAGAGGCAATTTTTGCATGGGAGGTTGCTGTGATATAAGGCCCTTGTGTCTCAGAACAACCTATGGGGGCCCCATGACGCCCCCTCATCTCAGAACCTGACAGCAAACCACACCATTCAGAGTGGGTACCTGGTGCCTCGCAGACTGACCTCATTAAAGGAGTCTGCTGTAGAAATAAAATCCAAAAGGTAGTGTAAGCAGTGTCTGAGTGGCACTCGCCCTGCTCAGCCACTGAAAGGGGGCACGTTATTTGCATGGGCTTTGTATTTGCATGAGTACAGGCCTGGTTAAGCCTGCATCCGGCAGGAGCCTGCAGAGGGGGACTGGCTGAAAGGTGGACATTGCAGCTACGATGGTCAGTGCAGGGGTAAGCAAGAAGGGAGAGGCGACGGGCACGCCCCAGTACTCTGCGCTGGGTTTGGCTCATTGAGTTCATGAATTCTGTTTGCACTGCTTCCCACACCAGCGCTGTGTTACTGCCCTTCTGTTATTAGAAGGTTTGCTTTCTACACTCAGACTCTGTGCTTGCAAGAGGGGAAGTATTGCCCATTGGGGCACCCAAGGGACAGTGTGTGATTTCCCAGGTGACTGGGTGGAGGCTCGAGCCAGTTTGGTGTGGGATCATTGACAGGAACCCCTAGATCTAGAACCCGGCCCATGCTGCTGTCTGGCAGAAGAGTTACAGTCATAAAAATCGTCAATCCCGTCTCTAAGCAAAAACCCTGCTCATAGCTTAAATCCTGTATTTGAAATTTACCCGCAAGGTGAGATGTTAAAGGAGACGTGCACAGGAAAGAAAAAGGGGGCTTTTGTGCCTTCTTCAGTCTGATTACTGTAGAAAGCAGACATGGAAGATTTTCATTCCCCCCTGCTGTGTTCGTGACATTAGAAATGCACATCTGGGCTCTGTGGGTTGTTTCCTGGAACGCTCAGGGGGTGATGCTGTTAGTGGGTTGATGACATCACAAGTACCCAGGCTGATGACGTCACAAACCCAAGTAATTGGGGGGGGGGGGGGGTTGGGATTTTAGCCCTCTTTAAATAGCCCAGCTCCTAAACCTTGCAGGCTAATACAGCAAAAGCTGGCCCATGAGTTAAGGCTGTGGTTACCGGTGCAGTTTTACTTTGTCCTTCAATCACAGCATCCCCAAACGCTCCATGGAGAGAGTCCACGATGCCAGAAAGAAGGTATTTTACTAAGGGAGATCTGGAAAGAGTCAAGGACAGCAGAGACAGGAGGGCAGGGAGGGAAGAAGCCGACACTGCAGTGGGTGTGTCTTGCAGCCGGTCAGAGAGGAGGAAGGCAGCAGAGACTGTAAGCCCCAACACAATAACAACGCTCAGTCGATGTACTGGCTTGGGCGGGCTGCACACAGTCGCGGAGAGGTGAGAGGGCAGCCTACATGGCAGACCTCTGAGCTGTCCTGCCGCCGAATGCTGCTTGCTTAGCATGTGCACACCGGAAAGGAAGAGCATCAGTTAAAAGGTTCTTTCTTTTATGACGGGAAATAGGAATGGCCTGACCAGATCAGACCATTTAGTCTAGCGTCCTGTCTCTGGCAGTGGCCAGCACGGCGTGCCTCAGAGAAAAAAGCAAGAAACCGTACAGTCGGGAGTTATGGGATAATCTGCCCCCAGGGACTGGTTCTTCTTGACCCCTATCAATTATGCCCTGGAGGATGAGGGTTTATATCCCTGCCAGAACGCCAGTTGTTTCGATTTGTAGCCCTTTGCTATTCTAACTCTGAATATTCTTCTTATCCATGTGAACGTTGAGCCTTTTTTGACTATGTTCTTGACCTCTCTGGTATCTTGTGACAGGGAGTTCCACAGACTCATTATGCGTCGGATGACAAAAAAATGCCCTTTGATCAATTTTTAATTTGCTGCTTCTCTGTTCTTTTGGCGATGCCTACATTCCTGTTTTATTGAGACAGGGGGAAGAGCGGTGGCCGATCCACCTTCTGTACACCAGGCATTGTTTTGTACATCTCGACCGCGTCCCCCTTCATTTATGAAGAGAGACATGGAGAGGCAAGTTACAAGCCATGTGGTCTGTCTGGAGTAGAAGTGGTGATGATGGGGTAACAGCAGAGGGGTCCAACGACATACTTCAGGGTAAAAGCTGCCATCCTGCTGCAGTCAGGTAGCAGTCCCACCCTCCCTTTATGTACAGCATTGCACGGTTCGGTGTATTATGGAGGTGAGCGGGTTTTGTGTTCCTCTCTAGCATCTGGATGCTGGACCAGATGGGTCAGCTGCTGCTCCAGTCTGGCCAGCCAAGTGCTGTGGCATGCTCTTGGACTGCAACTCCTTTTGAAGGGAATTAGAGATAACAACCAGCCCTGCCTTGCGCGCACTGTGCATACTCGAGGAGTGATTTACTCGGCACAGGGGAGGCAGATTTCGCAGTTCTTGGAACCAGCGTATATGAATATTCCTAAAGAGGGAAATCAATCAGTTCCAGCATCACACTGCCATTTCTCTAAATGATAGAACAAGCATTTTTTACACCTCACACCGGCTGCTCGGGAATCGATAGGAATTTTGAGCTTCTCTCTGGATTTACTAGCGTGCTGGACATGTCCCTTCCTCTCCTGATAGTCAGCGGGGGCAGACGCCCGGGAATTCCAAGGCCAGCTGGCCTCCGCTATGGGCACTCGTCCCTGAGGGTGGCCTGGGGAAGGACCTTTCTGATAGAAGTTACCTGGTATTGACACCAACCCCGCTCTAACTTTCCATCCATCCCCCTTCACTCTCCCATTGACCTTCATCTCCCCTGGGTGTAAGTGCTCGGTGGACTTGCAATGAGATCTTCTACGTTAAGCAGGCTGTGCCTGGGTTAGTATTTAGAGGGGAGACCATCTGGGCACTCCAAGGAATGGCACGGCCATCCTGCTATTATCGAGGACCGTTTGAGGTGACCTCACTTCTTGTCCCCGTAGCTCAGGGCTCAGGCCCAATAGCAGGGGGTGTGAGGGAAGCTTGCCCCAGGCCTCTCCCTGTTTTGCAATCTTAATCAGTATGACACAGGACAAGGAAACCCCGTTAGCACCATGTGCTTGGGAGCGGTTGGGACTCGATGACCTTTGTGCTGCTTCACTGATCATCCGCCAGCGAGAAACAAGTGCTGACCCTGTTTCCAGCCCCCATAGAGCCCAGGGCTGAGTTTTCTCCATGGCGTTCTTTTACATGCGCACTCTTTAGCTGATGCTCTGCGGAAAGGGTCTTCCAGTGGGTGTCTGTACACAGACAAAAGGGGAAATGCCTGCTGAGGAAGGAGTCCTGCGGAAGGGATCTGGGGTCACAGTGGATCACAAACTGAATATGAGTCAAGAGTGTCACACTGCTGCAAAAAAAGGCAAACATCAGTCTGGGGTGTGTTAGCAGG
This sequence comes from Emydura macquarii macquarii, assembly GCF_026122565.2. Classification (NCBI taxonomy): domain Eukaryota; kingdom Metazoa; phylum Chordata; order Testudines; family Chelidae; genus Emydura; species Emydura macquarii. Next base: position 192,822 of record NW_027132383.1, read on the forward strand.
AGTGTGGTAAGCAAGACGCGAGAAGTAATTCTTCCACCCTACTCTGCGCTGATCAGGCCTCACTGGAGTTGTGTGTCCAGTTCTGGGTGCCACATTTCGAGAAAGACGTGGACAAATTGGAGAAAGTCCAGAGAAGAGCAACAAAAACGATTAAAGGGCTAGAAAACGTGGCCTGTGAGGGAAGAGTGAAAACACTGCGTTTGTTTAGTCTGGAGAAGAGAAGACCGAGGAGGGACATGATACCAGTTTTCAAGTACATAAAAGCTTGTTACAAGGAGAAGGGAGAAAAATTGTTCTCCCTAACTTCTGAGGATAAGACAAGAAGTAATGGGCTTATATTCCAGCAAAAGCGGCTTAGTTTGGATATGAGGAAACACTTCCTAACTGTCTGGGTAGTTAAGCACTGGAATAAATTGCCTAGGGAGGTTTTAGAATCTCCGTCATTGGAGATTTTTAAGAGCAGGTTAGACAAACACCTGTCAGGGATGGTCTAGATAATGCTTGATCCTGCTATAAATGCAGGGGACTGAACTAGAGGACCTCCCGAGGTCCCTTTCAGTCCTATGATTCTATGTTCTGGGCTAGATCCTGATCTGTTGGAAATTGGCATAAGTGTATTCACTTCAATGGAGCTATACTGCTCACATCAGCTAAGGATCTGGTCTGCGTATTCATAGTTTAAATTATGGGACAACTACAGAGGAACCTTGAAGACAGAGGTAGGAAAAACTATTGGCTCATCCAGCCCATCTCCCTGCCACTGCAAGATTTTTTCATCTGATGCTTTTATCCAGTCCTAACTATGGGACAGTTCCCTTGGGAGATCATTCCACCTTTCCACAGCTCCCCTTAGTCGGAAAGGTTTCCTGAGAGGCCGGATACATTTTCCTTTGCTTGCATTCATCATGGTACCCCACCATACCACCCAAAAGTATTCCTCCCTGTCCCTATTGTTTAAAACCCTTGTAGGATAAGAAACAACTGGTTCCTGTCTTTCTCACAGGCTTGAAAAACTAGAGCTTGGCTGAAAATGATTTTCCCATCTTGGGAAAATTGTCAAGATTTTGCAAATTTTTCCTATCCTGAATCTGGATGAAATGTTGAAATCTTGGCAATTTCTGCAAACTAAAAATCAGAATGGGGGAAATTTTGGTTTGGATTGAGGGCAACATTTTGTTTAAATTTTGACCCTTTTTTATTTGATTTGATTACTGTAAATTCACTTACATTTTCAAACAAGTCATTCTGAACCCAGAAAAAGAGACTGGGACATTTTGAGAATTTCCAAACATTTTTGTCAAATGTTTTTTGAAACAGGAAATTTCTCAAACCTTGACTCTCTTTCCTGCGAAATGTTTCGGTTTCAGTGAATCAATAAAAAAACGTTTCATAGAAAAATTCCCAACCAGTTCTATTAAGACACAGATTGGTGTGAGGTGCTTTGAATGATCTATGTAAGGTACTTCTATGGCCTCTATTACCACAGTGTCTGAGCACCTCCCACGCCTTAGTGGGTGTATTCTCACACCACCCCTGGGGGTGAGGTAGGACAGCCTTGTTATCCTCATGGTATATATAGCCCCTCCTGTCAACTAGCCCAGCATGAGGGTGTTCAAGATAGGGGAAGCCTGCCTTGTGACTTTTTACACAGCTTTGGGAAACTGGTTCTGAGGCTCTTCTGTGTGCTCTGTGTTGTGTGTCAGTGTGCATTCACTCAGACCAGACTCACTCAGACCAACCACAAGAAACACTCTGGACATTGGGCTACAGATAGATGGGGAGCTGAGGTACAGAGTGGGTAAGTGATTGTCCAAGATCACATAAGACGTTGGTAGCAGAGCCAGGAATTGAACCCACGGTCCCAACCACTGGACCACGCAGCCCCATTGTTTTCCAGTGGCAGCTGGTCAGTGCACCGAATGTTCTGTTCGGCCGATCATTTGAGTCATTTGGATTGTTTTCTCCTCTGAGGAGACATGAATCTTTGCAGTAAGAGGGAGCGGGAGAGCCATAAATCCCACTAAAGGTAAAAGTGATTGATTTTAGAATACACTGTTTAAGAATTTGTTTTTTCTAATGGATCCTAAAGTCTTGTCATCAATTTTGCCAATCTCAGCGAGCCAGGATGCTTCTGTATCCTGTCCAGAGGAGGAGGAGGAAGAGAGACGAGGAGGCATGGGGAGGGGAAAGAAGAGGTTGATAATATGTCCATTCCAGATACAGTATCCTAAAACGGGGATTATACTCGACCATAAATACTAATCCATTCGTTGCTCTTTCACACGCTGCCGGCTCGAGCGGTACCTCCATTTCCCTGCATGATAATCTATTTGAATATCAATGTGGCTTCATGTTAAACTGCTTCCCTTGGAGTTTCAGATGAAGTGCAGCCACGCTTGGCCTGCGCTTTGGGAATAGGGTACCGCATCGGGGGCGGAATTGGAAGGCAATTATTGAAATCCTCTTCGTTCTGAGAGCTTCCTCGCATCCTGCCGGAATAAAAAAAAAAAAAAAAAGGCCGCCAGGCTCCACATGGCTCCTCCTTTAATGGGAGGTTTAAAGGAAACTTTGTCATTTTTAATTCCTCTAAAGGGCGCCATTGATTTGTTTTGTTTCCAGTGACGGGAAGGGGACTACGTCCACGTACTGCAAATGCCAGGTCTTTGCGGGAAAAGATGCCAGGGAAGGGGACGTTTCCCCAAAGAGGTGGGAACTCCCTGGGTGATGAGGCGCCTACAGGCTTTATCACAAGGTGGCTGCATCCTCTGGGCCAGCGGTGTCTGCAAATGGAAGCCGATGTGAATCTCTCCATAGCTCCACGGAATGCAACGGGGTGACACAGATTTACATCTGTGGATCTGGCCCATCGTGTGTAAACGTAAAACGGGTCAATCCAGGATTGCACAGAGGGTGCAAGCAGTGTTCCCCAGGCTGATATCCTTTGAGTATTCCCTAAATGGAGAATAGGAAAAAACGGTGGTGTCTCAGATACCAGAGGGTAGCCTGTTTCTCCAGCATTTCCCAACTGGGAATGGCATTAGGTCTCATCTTTCCCAGGTCAGACAAGTCCTGAACCTCTTCACAAAGAACGGCGACCAAAGGCAGGATGAAGACGAGGGAGAGGAGATCTGAGATCTCCAGGTTCAGCTGTGGGACATTAAAATTGAAACCCTTGCCACTTAAACAGGCTCTGTTTGAATGGGAGTAATTAATTTTCAGAAAATACACGGCACCCAGTTGGATGCTATTTTCTTCTTTGTTTCCTGTCTGAAATGCTTGCGTGGGTTAAAGCGACAGCTGCCACGTTCCACCCCAAAGATGGTTGCCTTTGAGTGGCAGATGAAGCATTTCCTCTGTGTAATTTGCTAAGCACTTTGGCAGGGAGTCCCCGGGCGCGGCAAAGATTTCAGCATCGCAGTCTGTACCTTCCATGGGGTTGGGGACTGTGTCCTTCAATACGTGGGCAGCGTCCTGCTGAGATCCTGACCGGGGACCCTGGCCGCTGCTGGAATAGAAATAGTAAAGAAGGGGAAGGAGGATTGTATTAATTAACGAGCCGTAGAAGGAAACAGGGCTACAGAGGAGTACCGCTTTCCCTGGAACTCCTGGGTTCTCCTGGTGGCCCTGACACTGGTGGCCTTGTTGACACAGGTGGCTAGCCTCCTGGAGAGGCTGATTTCCAGCCCCCTGATAACCGAAGCTGTGGGCTCGACCTCTGAAAATCAGACTCTTAACCTCTCTGCCGCCCCCCAGCTTGCTTTCATCACAGAGGGGCTGGGGCATGGGGACCCACGGGATAATCTCCTCCAAGAACTTTGAAGACGGAAAGCCATGGGGCGCAAGCGCGAAGCGTGGCTGTTACTGGGAGATTCCCCTGTGAGGTACGGGGGGACCTGCTCTGCCGAGCCCTCCCCTGGTGTCTCTCTTTGAGCCCAGCGGTGTTGACAGTCAGCGTGGCAGGCACCCGCCATGGCGTTTCCGTGGGCCCCATGTTATTTATCCATGTGGTGCAAGGATGGTTTCATCGCTCCCGGTCAGGCCTTTTTCCCGCCCCCCCTCGCTTCCCTCTAGCCTTCATCCAGGGTCCGGGGCGGGAGGGCGGTGTTGCTCCTTCCCTCTGCACACCTCATCCATCAAGCCAGGCACTGTCATTGTTTGCGCACCCCATCCTGACAGGCCTGTCAGCGCCTGGAGAAAAGGGTGATAAATAAAGTGGCGCTAAAGACTCTGCCACGGGGCTGCCCTCCCGTGGGTTGATTTATCTATTATTTTGACTGTAATCTGAGCCCTTCTCTCCCCGCTTCCCCCCCTGTGGTTAACTCTTCCTCCTCCATTGCCCGTGTGTGTGTGCAGGCCCCTCATGGGCAGGGACGGCGTTTTAAAGACCCTTCATGGTCTTTTTCCACCATAGGGCTGAAGGAGGATCTAATGGCGGCTCCCACGGGACAGGCAAGGGGGTGAGCCAGTCTGAACAGAACCTGAACCTTCTGCCCCACCTTGAAACGAACATTCGGGGGTGCTTAAAAAGTTAGATTTGTTTTATCTTCTTGCTGCGAGTTGCGTGCAGTAAGGGCACACTGCGGACTCATCTCCAGCTTCTTCTCCACCGTAACCCCCCAGATCCTTTTCTGCAGAACTGCTGCCTAGCTCATCGGTCCCCAGTCTGTAGCTGTGCATGGGATTCTTCTGTCCTAAGTGCAGGGCTCTCCACTTGTCCTTCCTGAACCTCATCAGATTTCTTTTGGCCCAATCCTCCAATTTGTCTAGGTCTCTCTGCATCCTACTCCTGCCCTCCAGCATATCTACCACTCCCCCCAGCTTAGTGTCATCTGCAGACTTGCTGAGGGTGCAATCCACCCCATCCTCCAGATCATTAATGGAGATGTTGAACAAAATCGCCCCTGGCACTCACCCCTGGGGCACTCTGCTTGTGACCGGCTGCCAGCTAGACATGGAGCCATTGATCACTCCCTGTTGAGCTGGATGCTCTAGCCAGTTCTCTATCCATTTTATAGTCCATTCATCCAACCCATACTTCTGTAATTTGCTGATAAGAATACTGTGGGAGACCGTATCAAAAGCTTTGCTAAAGTCAAGGTATGTCACATCCACGCTTTCCCCACATCCACAGAGCCAGTCACCTCATCACAGAAGGCGGGTCAGGTTAGTCAGACAGAGATCTCATGAGAGGAGCACTTGCTTGTTAGATTTCCAGCCCAAGGATGCAGACACACGAGGTTCCGATGACTGGGACAACGGCTGGAGAAGCATTCAAGACTAAGTGGAAACCGGAGTCTGAACCTTCTCAGATTCAACCATCTGGAGCGGAGAGGAAAGATCTTTCGACACATGTGCACACACACAGGCGGTGTCTGCCTGTCCTAGGCACGTAGTCCACCTTCACCGCTCTGGAGTCACAGCACTTTCTAGTACAAGGAGTAGGAGCTAGTGGTCACAGCCACGTGTGATGTGATGGAAAGATGTGTTTCTCTTTGATGGCTGGTTAAAATCAACTCCGAATGTGGATTTCAGACCCACCTGAATGCAGGGGTGTTCGGATCTGGGGTGATCCCTTATGGAGCTAGGGAAAATCTGCAGACTGTGGATGTGGATTCATAAACTGGAATCCGGCATTCAGAAATTCCTGTAGCCAGGATTTTCTGTCAAGCCCTGATCCAGTTAAAATGTTCCACAAACCAGTAGCTGGACTCCCCCACCGCAGGGAGGGCTAGAGTGCGTTTGATGCCGCACAGCCAAACCAGTCGGCTCAGTGCCGGCTCTCGGAATAAATCCGGAATACAGAGGGCAGGGGCGTTATTCCTGTGTAACCGAAAGTGGAGCGTGGCCAGCAATGCTGTTCCTTTCTTCGTTCAGCAAGCTGGGGAAGAATTTAAAACACCAGCTGGCTACACAGTTGCTGAGAGTCTGGCAAATAGAATAGGAGCTGCATGGCCGTGATCTTTGCAACGGTTATAACGTGCCTGCATTTTACATAGCACCTTTCCTACTGCGTCCCACAATGCTTGGGGGGGAGGGCAGATTCCCAGAGTGGGACTAAATAATTGTGCCACTCAATAATATGCCTTGGGAAAGCCCATCGCACACCGCTGCCCCTATGGTAATCATCAGTGACTTCTTCATACTATATAGATGAGCGTGTAACTTCTGACGCCGCTGGCCTTTATGACGTGTGAAGAGGAGAGCACATCCTGTCACACTTCTCTGGACAGCGGCAGTGAGTTCCAGCAGTGTTTATCTGGGAGCTGAAATGACGCTCAGCCAACATTTCCGCAAGCTCCACCTTGCATCCCTGCTTCTTTATATCCATTGCAGTGCCCACAGACTGCAGAGCCAGATCCTCAGCTAGTGTAGATGGACAGAGCCCGGGGTCCCTAGCCAAGTGAGGCGGGATTAACTGGGACTCTTTCAATCAACTCGCTCGATGTTAATCAGCTGCTGAACAGGGAAGTTCTGTGCAGAAGCTGCGGCTCGGATCCCTCGGGCGATTACCTTAAAAACAAAATAATCCAAGACGCGCTTTCTAGGAGTGGACACACATAATAGCCAATCGTTTGTCAGAACGGTTACCTGCTACGGAACGGCATTAGAATCATAGACTCACAGCAGATGAGGGTTGGAAGGGACCTGTGGGAAGTCATCTAGTCCCATCCCTGGCTCAAAGCAGAACCAACCCGAACTAAACTATCCCAGCCAGGGCTTTGTCAAGCCACAGCTTAAAAACCTCCAAAGATGGTGATTCCACCACCTCCCTAGGTAACCCATTCCAGTGCTTCACCACCCTCCTAGTGACAAACTTTTTCCTAATATCCAACCTAGACCTCCACCACTGCAACTTGAGACCATTGCTCCTTGTTCTGTCACCTGCCACCACTGAGAACAGCCTAACTCCATCCTCCCTGGAACCCCCTTTCAGGTAGTTAAAGGCTGCTATCAAATCCCCCCTCACTCTTCTCTTCTGCAGACTAAACAACCCTAGTTCCCTCAGCCTCTCCTCAGAAGGCATGTGCCCCAGCCCCCAAACCATTTTCGTTACCCTCCTGTGGACTCTCCAATTTGTCCACATCCTTTTCGTAGTGGGGGACCCAAATCTGGACACAATACTCCAATGAGGCCACACCAGTGCCGAATAGAGGGGAATAATCACTTCCCGTGATCTGCTGGCAATGCTCCTACTAATGCAGCCCAATATGCTGTTAGCCTTCTTGGCAACCAGGGCACACTGCTGACTCGTATCCAGCTTCTTGTCCACTGTAACCCGCAGGTCCTTTTCTGCAGAACTGCTGCCTAGCCCGTCAGTCCCCAGTCTATAGCTGTGCATGGGGTTCTTCCATCCTAAGTGCAGGACACATTGGCTTATGTGATCATTAGCAGACCTCAGAGCTAAGTGGTGCCTCATCTCCATCCCAGGTAGGAATCAATAGTAAGCAGAAGATACTGGGCTGGCATTTCCACCACTCTACACCTGGGGTATTGAGTCCCAGCTGTGCCGAGTGGGTGTGTAACGTCACCATGGGAGAACGATAGACTTTATAAATAACTGCTCGGGACCATGGAGAATCTGGGCCCTGGTCTATTTGAAGGCCAGTGCGACACGGACCGGTTCCTAGTGGTAAGTGGGCGATCACAGTGCTATCTGCATCCTTGATTGCCATCTCAGCAGAGATGCTAACGACTGACCGGGCTACGGAGACTCAGCTCCTCCCTCCCACCTGGAGGTGGAGGGCTAAATTCACCACTGCTCTAGGTAGACAGAAGTATGGCCTTGTTCCTCTTTATGGCTGCGGGGGATTAGAGCCAGTGGCCTCGGTATTTCACTGCTAGGGGATCGCTCAGTGCTGACACGGTTCTGTGGATAAATGTAGGGGGGCCGCTCTCTACAGCTGGTGTTTTGCACACAGAGCCTTAAAGGTGAGAGTCGGAGAAGGCCCATTAGCCCATCCAGGCTGTGGGATGGGCACCAGAGCATGGCTGTTGCCCAGACAGCATTTTTGAGTGCTTTCTCCAATCTAGTGTGAAATGTCCCATATACAGGGCTCCCGTCCCTTCCCTTGGAGAGATGATTGGAGCACAGTATTGTGCAGCTCTCAGTCAGCAAGGATCTCCGCATATTCAGCCTACATTTTCCGTCTCTCAGTTTCATTCTGTTCCTCCCAGCTGGACCCCTGGGTATCCCCCTAAATACTTCCTCCTTGATGTTTATGCCCAGGAGATATGTGTCATCTGTTCTCATGTCCTCACTGGGGCCTGCTCCAAAACCCACTGAAGCCCATGGGAGTCTTCCCATTGCTTGCAATGGGCTTTAAATGAGGTTCTTAGTCATTGTTTAACCAGGGTGTAGAGACGAGTACATTTAAATATTCCTCCTAAACCAATCCTTTATCCGTCCATCCATTCTGCGCCATGTTATCTGAGCGCCTGGGGTTCCCTGATGATATTTGTTGCCTATTTTTAAGCAGCTACCTCGCTTATCAATAATCTTATGAATATAATTTCATGACACATAGTGATAAAACATCTATTTGATGCTTAATCAAACATTTCCCCTCCTTTTATTTGCCTTTTGATTGCTAGTTATTACATCACCCAGGGGTTTTTAGGTGCTATAAAATTATCTCTGGCTCTTGCAGTCAGCCAGTTTATGATGAATCAATTACTTAGGGCAGTTATCTATTAAAAATCAAACGGGGATCTTCAGTACATTCTCAATAAGGCACAGCAAACAGTAATAGATCATTAAGCTAATCATTCTCCACAGCTGTTGCTTATTACCAATAATCGCATTAATAGGATGGCAGGAGTCATTAAGTAAACAGAGAGCATTAAAACAGCGGGTGACATAACAGTCAGAACTTCATAATTAGTGACAGACGGCACTGGAAGAGACGAATCTCCAGGGGCTGATTGCAACACTCTTACTCACAATGAGTCGTTTCTTACTCTGCAGCTAAGGCCTTTGAGACCTCCGTAAATAACTCCCCTGGAGTTATGCTCCTCAGATCATAGGACTGTAGGACTGGAAGAGACCACGAGAAATCTTCTAATCCAGTTCCCTGCACTCAAGGCAGGACAAGTATTACCTAGACCATCCCTGACAGGTGTTTGTCTAAGCTGCTCTTAATAATTTCCAATGACGGAGATTCCACAACCTCCCTATGCAATTTATTCCAGTGTTTAACTGCCCTGACAGTTTGGAAGTTTTTCCTAATGTCCCATATAAACTTCCCCTGCTGAAATGTAAGTCTTGTCCTAACCTGAGAGGTTAAGGAGAACAATTTTCTCCCTTCTCCTTGTAACAAGCTTTTATGTACTTGAAAACTGTTATCATGTCCCCCCTCGGTCTTCTCTTCTCCAGACTAAAGAAGCCCAATTTTTTCAATCTTCCCTCACAGGCCATGTTTTCTAGCCCTTTAATCATTTTTGTTGCTCTTCTCTGGACTATCTCCAATTTGTCCACATCTTTCCTGAAATGTGGCACCCAGAACTGGACACAGTACTCCAGCAGAGGCCTGATCGGTGCAGAGTAGAGCGGAAGAATTACTTCTCGTGTCTTGCTCGCAACACTCCTGCTAACACATCCCAGACTGATGTTTGCTTTTTTTGCAGCACTGTGACACTAGTGACTCATATTTAGCTTGTGATCCACTAAGACCCCCAGATCCCTTCCGCAGGACTCCTTCCTAGACAGTCATTTCCCATTTTGTATGTGTGGGACTGATTGTTCCTTCCTATGTGGAGCACTTTCCATTTGTCCTCATTGAATTTCATCCTATTTACTTCTGACCATTTCTCCAGTTTGTCCAGATCATTTTGAATTTTAATCCTATCCTCCAAAGTGCTTGCAGCCCTCCCAAATTGGTATTGTCCATAAACTTTGTCAGTGTATCTCTACGCCATTATCTAAATCATTGATAGAGATACTGAATAGAACCGTACCCAGAACTGATCCCCGTGGAACCCCACACAATATGCCCTTCCAGCTTGACTGTGAACCACTGATCCCTACTCTCTGGGAACGGCTTTCCAACCAGGTAGGCACCCACCTTATAGCAGCTCCATCTTGGGTGTATTTCCCTAGTTTATTTATGAGAAGGTGACACAAGACAGTATCCAAAGCCTTACTAAAGACAAGATATAGCACATCTACCACTTCCCCCATTCACAAGGTTGTCGCCCTATCAAAGAAAGCCATCAGGTCAGTCATGGCATTGCTTGTGAAATGTTGTACAGCCAGGCTGCAGTCCAAACTCACTGCGTCTGACTCCCCATTGAGCCCTTATGTGGGCCCCTTGTGCCCAGTGATGTCAGGGCAGCGGCGTTGTGTTGGTAACGGCTGCTCGGTGCCGTTGCTTTTGGAGCTCCGGTGTCAGCGGTACTAGAAGACTGTGCAGCTGGCCAGCTCAGCTTGCCCTCGGTGTCCATAACCAGAGAGCACAGGCTCGGTTTGCTGGCCAAGGCCAGGTTTCTTGTCAACAAAACCCAGTATTAGTGGTCCAGAGAAGCTACAGGGACACCGAGACGTGTGTGCTCACGCCAATGGTGCCGGTTCAGTCAGCACACCAGGATGCCGTCCTCTAGACTAACGCAAAGACACCCCTCCTGGGGCTTCTCCTTTTATACCTTGATACAAAAAATATGTACTACTCTCCAGACGTTGTTAGTTACCATCCTTTTCCCTCGTACCTGCTAGTTCGAACAAAACATCCTCATCCATTTTTAGCGTTGCCAGTTTTGGTTGGACGTATTCCTGGAGGTTTCATCACATGACAATAATCTTTAATTCTTGGAGACTCTACAGTAGTCATGGAGGGTTGGCAACAGAGTTTCTCCTGTCATCCTTCCTTTAATTTATGAGGGCTCAGCGTGTTCTTGCACCATCTCTTGTGAGATCTGTGTCATTGGCGGTGGCGGCTATCCCTCGATACCATGTCTGCCAGGGGGAAAGTCATTGTCGAGGCTTAAGATGGCCGAGGAGTCCAATTTGTGCTCTACAGATTTTTCCACATATGAGACAGGTGGTTGCTTGGAGAGAGCCGAACTGCCATTTCCCAATCCCTTCCCAGGTCCCCATTCCTCCCATCACTGCCGTTACAGTAAATATGCCTCTGAGTAAAACCCCAGTGTCCCCACCACAAAATCCTAAAACAGTCCCAGGTGAGAGAGTTCAAGGCCCATGGCACATGCCCCGCGGCGACGCCCAGATGCTGGGGGGTGCTGTTTCCCCTCTGGGGTGAGTTGAAATCTACAACTCTGGGCTCTCCTTTAATAAGGAGAAGGGTGACCTCGCAGTGAAAGCGTTACTCCAGGCCTGAAAAGACTCGGGTTCTGGTCCTCACTTTGCCACAGATTCCTCGTGCGCGTTCTGTGCCTCCTGCAGGGGGGGAAAGCAATGAGGGTGATGCTAATACAGAGCAGCCTCACGGGGAAGGTTAGTTCATGAAGGCTTATAAAGTGCCCGGAGCGCCTCAGCAAATGCCAAGTGGTGTCGTTGCTGGCTGAGTGGCAAGGTCCAGCTCCTCCAAAGAATGTAGGCGCCTAACTCCTATTGCAATCAGTGGGAGTTAAGCCTCAAATGGCTTGGAGGATGTGGGCCTAAATTGCTTGGGGTTCTAGCTACACAGCGGTGGAGGGGAGAGCTCATTCTGCACACGCGTTTCCAAGACACACAGCGTCTCAGCAGAATCTTCGTCGCACACATGGGTCAAAAATCATCCCTTTTTAGTGCTCTGTAACCACCACGGACAGCCCAGGCCGCCCCAACCTGGCTCATTGCCAAGGGTCATGGGATACAGAAAAGCCTCGAAATCGCCACTTTGAATCTAGACTGGCTTAGAAAGCGTAGGCCAGTAGGGACTGAAAGACAGAATCACAGAAATGTTGGGCTGGAAGGAATTTCGAGAGGTCATCAAATCTAGCCCCCGGCGCTGAGGCAGGACCAAGTAAACCTAGACCATCCCTGACAGGTGTTTGTCCAGCCTGTTCTTAAAAACCTCCAGTGATGGGATTCCACAAACTCCCTCGGAAGCCTGTTCCAGAGCTGAACTAATTAGGCTGACTGGTCGATGAGTCGCCGGGTCCTCTTTGTTCCCCTTTTTACGGAGAGGTACTATATTTGCACTTCTCCAGTCCTCTGGGACCTCACCCATCCTCCATGAGTTCTCCAAGGTCATTGCTAATGGTTCCGAGGTTGCTTCTGCCGGGTGGGCTATGTGAATTGAGTTTGCTAGGCCGCAGCCCAGGGTCAAGTGAGCCGGCGCATTGTAAACACAAGAGGCTCCTTTGGTCTCCGGAGTAGAGAACCAAGGATTGAATGGTCCCTGGAGACTGAACGCCTTCTGATTTGTAAAGGAGACCAGCAGAGCAGGGTGCATGTGGGTAGTTCATGCCACCCTGCGGAGGCTGCCTCCACCCCATGGATAAGCGGAAAGCCTCCGTCATTCAGCCTGTCCATCGCCCCTCCACAAAGCTCATTTAAAAACGCTAAGCGATGATATACTACGGCGGCCCTCCCTCAGCCATCTCAGCGGTGACGGGGCCTGCGGCGCCCCTCTCTCCCTGGCGGCCCATGGCACTCATTTCCACCATGCCCGGAGCATGCAGCCGGCCGCATTTGTTTGCATTTGCCAGGTGCCACAACATGACGAAGGCAAAAGTTTTAATATCCGTGGCCGTGAGCTGCCTGCACTCCAGCAATCTAAGAGGGCGTGTTTCGATAACGTTCCGCTAAAGGAAGGAGGTGGGGATGGGGAAACCCTTTCCTTTCTCCCCACCGGGACAATGAAATGAGACACCAGTGCTGCGACAGGGGTCCACAGAGACAGGCGATGCAGCTTCCCCCGCCAGCTGGGCCGTGCTAACGGCAAAGCCTGTTATTGAAGGCAGCCTGGGCACTCCCAGGAACTTGGATGTTCATATGCATTGCATTCCCTTCTCCCTCCCCGGCTTTCCCAGGGAGGAAAGCAGGGAACCCCAGGGAGCGTTTAAGGAGGGAAACGGCTGCAGAGCCGGGTGGGGGAGGCCGAACTCTCGGAAGGGCACTAGTGGCAAACGCAGCACAAACTGGCACTTTATGCTGCCCCATTGCCCTAGACACCACGGTGATCTATTGTGGGGTAGGTAGATGGGTTAGATTAGAGAGATACATGCCTGGTTGTGTACTGTAAGGTGACACTGGCAGACAGACAGACGGGCTGTGTATGGTAACTTGGACAGACAGGCAGGTAGGTCATTGGGTAGGATATTCTTTGTTATTTGTATTACAGTAATCCCCAGTGGTCCAGCCAATATAGACGTTCAATTCATAGACTCATAGAAGATGAGGGTTGGAAGGGACCTCAGGAGGTATCTAGTCCAACCCCCGCTCAAAACAGGACTAACCCCGACTAAATCATCCCAGCCAGGGCTTTTCAAGCCGGGCCTTAAAAAACCTCTAAAGATGGAGATTCCACCACCTCCCTAGGTAACCCATTCCAGTGCTTCACCACCCTCCTAGGGACAAAGCTTTTCCTAATATCCAGCCTAGACCTCCCCCCACTGCAACTTGAGCCCATTGCTCCTTGTTCTGTCATCTGCCACCACCCATTGTTCCAGGCGCTGTACAAACAGTAAGAAATCATCCCTGACCGGAAAAGCGAACCAGCGAATGAGTAATAGACAGCTAGATGGCTCTGGACCAAATGGAGATAGAGAGACTGACCTTCAATGGGATTTCATGGCGTATAAGTCAGTGCATTGCTTACACTGAGGAACACCCCTTCAGCTGAATTTCTGAGGCTTTGGTCCTACAGCTGGGCAATAAGCAAGAGCTTCTTGCTTGTTCTCTTTGTTGTAACTAGCGAGGAAACAGGACACAAAGGGGAAAATGATGTTTCTTACCTTTTAGGCAGCTTAAATGATGAGGCCCAGGACAGCCTAAAGGAAACCATCTCCTCCCCAGGAACCAGCTTCCCCCCTCTGCTTGCCCGGTTTTTCTCTCCTCTCTGCTCTGTCCCCCATGCTGGGTCAGGTCCTGATGCCCAGCCAGGTGTGGGCCTCTCCAGCCCGGCATTGATTATTAAAGGACCTGGGCAAAGAGTTAGAGGTTTGCTTGGGACAGGCGCTCTCCAGGCTTGGATGCTCACGCTCATCTCTGCCGTCCGTCCCAAGGGCCACAAAATCAGTCTGGAAGGGTTTGGAGGACAGCTGTTACCAAGGGCACTATCGGTGCTTTCGTCCGGTCAGGCTGGAAGGTCCTCGTGGAGTTTCAGCATCTCTGCTTCCTTTCTCCTCCAGAGGCTGGAAGCTCCGAGACACAGCCTGACAATGATATTCAGCACCCTGGAGGGTGTGGAAATGAATCATCATCTCGTGAACCCCACACACGGTTCAGTTTGCCTTTCAGACACAGGCTCAGATTTTAATCCGCCTTTCTCAGGTCCTGATTCAAAGCCCTTTGCCATGTAGACGCCAGTGGGCTTTGGATCACCCATTTAGTAAGCAGATGGTGTTGTGTGATTACTTATAGGTACCTAAGGGCGTCCTAGGTCTGGGAAGCGGGGCACTTGGATAATAACAATAACGGAAATAAATACTTAGCCCTAATACAGTCTTTTGCCAACAGTGAATTAATCTTCACAGCCCCCCTGTGAGTGGGTATCGTTATCCCCATTTTGCAGATCGGGGAAACCGAGGCACCGAGACAGGAAGTGATTTGTCCAAGGACACAGAGGGACTCAGTGGCAGATAGCAAGAGCGCTGGGCTCCACAGCCTGCGCCGAGTTCACGAGAGCGCACCACCTACTCAGAAAAATCAGACCCACCAGGCGAGGCTTGTGCTAGGGGGTGGCCGCCTTGCTGCGCACACTGCGGCTGTCTGCTGGCGGGACTTGATCCGATCGGTGCACGTATCAGGTCTCCTGACCGGCGAAGGTCCTTCCTCAGGGCAGGTCAGTGGTTTTAAAGCCCAAGGCCACGAGGTTTAATTCCAGTGCTCCTGGATGCAGGAGACGGACGGGTTGCTGGCCTGTCTCCCCAACCCTGGGAGGACTAGCACCAAGCCCAGAGACTTTGGAAGCCCTGCCTTGTTCTTCCAGCAACAAAACCAAAGCTATTCCCCGGACCGCAGCAGGTTGCGAGGGTCCAGCAGCTGTCTCCTTCCATCTCTCGCCCCCTGGCTCCAGTGCTAGCTACAGGAAGCAGCTTGCTGCCTCTTCTAACGAAGGAGCCCTCTCAACCCTTCATGAGAATCACCTGGCCCCTTCCCAGCTGGCTGTGATAATCACCCAGGGCTGGCTGGCCCCCAGCCCCCTGGCCCTTAAAGGCACAGACTGCCCTGTTATTCATGGCCAAGTCTTAGCCAATAATGAACTGGGTGTTGCCTAGGAAAGGTCACGGAGTGGCCGGGGCCCGGGCCAGCAGTGACTGGAACTCTCCGCTGTGCGGGAAATGAATCCGTTGGGAGCTGTCTTGATGGGGGTCCCGGCCCTTTAAAAAGCTGGCGATGGCTCCTAATCCAAATGACCTTGGCTCTTGTATCCGTCAGCAAGGTCCCGCTGGCCACCCAACACATGCCCAGTCGCACGGCGGGTGTGAAGGGCCAGCAGGAGCCGGCGGCAAGCAGGGGGTTATGTTTCACGCACATCTGATAAGAGCCGATAAGGGCAGCTTCGTCTCCATTAGAGACGATTCTTAAATTACTTGTGTCTCGGATTCTGCAGCTATGTAACCCGGGACCTGGCAGACAGGAGCCTGTGCAGGAGGAGATCACAGGCAGGTGGCTTCTCTTTAAAGCCCAGGGTCAGCTTAAGGATAACAAGGGAAAGTGAGAAGCCATAGGCCTGATTTCCAGGGGTGATGAGCGCCCATTATATGGTATTAAAGCACCCCAGGACCCTCGTCCAGCCCGTTGTTCTATCAGGGGCCTCACCTCACCTGGTAATTATTGGGGATAACCTGCGTTGCTGTACTGCCTAAGGCAGCAGTTCCCAAACTGTGGGTCGTGACCCCAAGTGGGGTCGCTTCACCAGCAGATGGGGTCACGGCCATCCCGAGCGTGCAGAGGACCGCCATTTTACAAAAACGGCCTCCAACGCACAACGTGACCTCACACGCACCGTGTGCACCCGGCCGCCTTGCACGGCGGATGCTATTTTGCTCCACGAAACAGCACCCTCCATGCTGCATGACGTTGCACGTAGCGTGTGTGTGTGTGAGGTCATGCAGTCCAGGGGATGCCATTTTGTAAAGCAAAATGGCAGCCTCCTTGTGACGTGACCTGGCACGTACAGTGCGTGTGAGCTCACACTGCAGGGAGGACGCCATTTTTAAATGGCAACTTCTGTGCTGCCGGGGGTAGTGGGAAACAACACCTCTGGAAACGGGGTCATGCAGGGAAAATGTTGGGCACCGCTGGCTAGGGAGCCCAGTGAAGGATCAGCGCATACCGGATGGCATCTTCATATAACTGCCCCCACTTCAGCCGTCAGAGAGGGCTGAAGTCAGGATCTTCAGCACTAAAATCATGAGCCACTGCTGCTCCAGCTACAGCTGTGGTTTTCAACCTGTGGTCTGTAGGTCCCTGGGGATCTAAGACTATGTTGAAGGGGTCTGTGAAAAGTTGTTATTGCTATAGAACAGTGGTTTTCAACCCGTGTTCCGCGCACCTCTGGGGGTCCACAGGCCATGTCTAACATTTCCAAAGGGGTCCGCACCTCTGTTCGAAATTTTTTAGGGGGCTGCAAATGAAAACCACTGAGCTAGAGGAATGACTCAGTGGTGGTACTTATCCTCTTGTGAGGGCCAGTCACTAGGGGGCTAATTTAGCTCCCACTGAAGTCAATTGAAAGACCTCCATTCTCTTCACTGGGTGCTGAACCACATCCTAGAAGAAGTGATGAGTGTGGTGTAAGACCCTGTGTAAAATAGAGTATAATAGACAAAGCCCCACGCTCTCCTAGTTTCAGTCACGCCCTGTGAAGTCTCATTGCTGGGCTTAAGAAGATAAGAACGGCCACACTGGGTCACACAAATGGTCCATCTAGCCCTGTATCCTAGCTTCTGAGAGTGGCTGGTACCAGATGCTCCAGAGAGAATGAACAGAACAGGGCAATCAGCGAATGATCCATCCTCTGTCGTCCAGTCCCAGCTTCTGGCAGTCAGAGGTTAGGGACACCCAGAGCATGGGGCTGCATTTTGGCTAACAGCCATTGATGGACCTATCCTCCCTGAACTTATCTAATACTTTTTCGAGCCCTGTTATATTTTTGGCCTTCACAACATCCCCTGCCGGCGTGTTCCGCAGTTTGATCGTGCACTGTTGTGAAGAAATACTTCCTCATGTTTGCTTTAAACCTGCTGCCTGTATTAAACCAGCTTGAATATTGTCCCAGCACCTTGGACTGCCTTCCTGCTTTGAGGATATTGATCATTTCAAAAGCAAAACGCAAATGCAGCCGGGTGGTGAAAATAATGTAGTTTGGGTTCATGGGGTTCCGGTTGAGATGAGCACAGTCTAGTGTCACCAGAGCTTGGGGATGGTTAGTGACTGATCAGAACTTTACCTTTGTGATCTGCACTTTATTAAAGCTACTAGACCTCCGTAAATACACCGATAATGATCAAACGGCATTTCTTTAATAGCAGTAACTATCCTGTTACATCTAATGAAGAGTGTAGTTAAACAAACTGGGTGCACTTCCTTCAGAGACAATGCTTCTTGCTGTTTACACCCTTCAGATACGTAGACAGATGTCACATTCCCTCTTGGTCGTGGCCCAGCCACGCTGCACAGCTTCAGCTCTTTTCATCTCCTCTTGTAAATCAATCCTTCCAGGCCCTCAGTCCTTTTCTGGTATTCTTTATGAACCCTCTGCAGTTTGCCAATCTCTGCCTGGTAAGGAAAGGTCCAGAAATGCACAGATTTCAAGACCAGACGGGACCGTTGTGATCATCTAGCCTGACCACACCTCTCTAACACGGGCTGTAGGACTTCTCTGAATTCATTCCTGTTTGAACTAGAACAAGATGTTTTAGAAAAACAGCCAATCTTGATTTACAAATTGCCGGCGATGGAGAATCCTCACAACTCCTGGTAAATTGGTCCAATGGTCAATTACCCTCACTGTTAAAAATTTGCACCTTGTTTCTCGTCTGAATTTGTCTGGTTTCAACTTCCAGCCACTGGACCTTGCTAGAGTTTTGTCTGTTCGATTCAAGAGCCCCGCCCTTCAGATGGGGGTTTGCCCTTCAGACTGCATGCTTTTTGGGGAAAGCATTCCGTCCTCCTCCTCTGGGTCTATAAGCCCCCTCGCGCCCGTGCGTGCTAGCCAGTAGCAACAATGACTGCAGTGACCTGAACACTTGGCCTGAAGTTTATGGAGTGCAAGAGTCACAAAGTAAGAAACAAAGCCCAAATCTTTTCATATAAACGAGCAACCCCCAGCCTAGGTTCCAGCGCACCCCAGCTGGTGCAGTGTGCTGCTGTTTCGGATGCCTTTCTACTCTGACTACTACAGAGGTGTTTTCAGAGTCTCCTGTGTTCTCTCCTGGAGCCTGGTTGGGCTACCAGTCCTGCCTCATGACACTGCCCTGTTCACCCATGGGACCTCTCAGCTGGGAAACTCAGACTTTGCATACTGCAAAGCAAGTAATACTCTGAACCCACCCCCCCCACACACACACACCGGGAGCCTGATTCTCCTCACATAATCAATGACAGCGGTGCAAAGCGGGCATGAGCGAGCGGGGACCTGTGATGCAGGAACATCTGACGTGCCCTTTACACCATCCCCGCTCAAGGTGGTGATGAACCAGACCCAGAGTAACTAAAGAGGAGGAATATGGTTGAGTGGAATGACCCAGGTTAGTGTTAGCTTTAAAAGAGGGCTTTGTTTATATGCCACGACCCACAGGCAGCTGTTCACAACTGCTTCCCTCAAAACCTTTGCACTGATCTATTAAATCATTGCACAAATTCCTTTCATGGGGGGCGGCCCCTGGGGATTTGTGCAGTAACTGAAAGTATGTTCATGCTAGACTTGTTTCTACAAGGACTTGGGCAAGTCTGCTTCAGTTGCAGACCAGAGATGGGGAATACGGACGAGGCTGATGACCCACCCTCCCAGTCAACAGCAGATGAGCCCCTCTGGAGTCACAGCCGGGGCCATGGGTGGACTCCAGCTTCTCCAGGGTACTGGCTAGAGACCAGATGTACAGCCGAGAAGTGCCTGATCCCTGGAGAGGAGGCCTGAGGAGAAGAAGAGGCAAAAGACTGTGACACACTGCACCCCCAGGTGCACCCTTATGGTGTGATTGTGTATCATTCATGTTCACCCTTATAGTGTACCTGTGTGTTGTTTGATGCAAGGTACGTCATGTAAGGTGTTTTTGGAATGCTCCTGGTATACTGAACATTATTGTTGTAGTAGTATGTTGGTTGCAATGTTATGTGTAGGGTTATGAGGCTTTGCTATGTCATCATCCCAAATATGCGTCTCACAGGCAAAACTCTACAGAGCCGAGAAGCCATTCACACCTCACCAAGTCTTGTATAGAACAACCCAGCTCAGCATTCCGAGAACAAAGGACCAGCCCAGACCTCAACAAGCGAATCCACAAAGAACCACAGTGTCTCAGGATGTGGAGAAAACCCTACATGGATACTGTTTGTCACCTGACCCTGAAGGTGGGGAGTGAAGCCCAGAGAGGTGTGAAGAAGCATGGTAAAAAGGGGGACATTTTCGCTGTTCTCTCTCTCTCCCACTCCCATCTACAAACAACATCAAGCAACTGAAGTGCTGATCACAGGAGGAGGGCCTGTTTGGAGGCAGACCAGCCAGGCTGTGGTGAGAATCATCTAAGACTGTAAGGTTGCTGAAAGTGTTAAGCTTAATTTAGAATGTGCATGGGCTGACCCAAGAGTGGGGGTTCACACAGCAGAGCAAGTGCAAGACGGGCTTCAGGAGTGAGGGGCTGAGGTGGCACAGCAATAGACCAGTCCAAATTGCAGAGGTGCACGTCACAGCGCCGTTCTGGTTTCAGAAGGACTTGTGGTTCACCACACATAGGTGGAGTGAAAAGTGGCAGAGAGGGATCATGAATGCATCAGTCACTCTCCTGAGATTGCTTGCCTGACAGCTCCAAAATGTGTATTAAAAAACCCCAAACCATTCAGGGCTTTAATCATTTAAATCACTCTTAATGACACCTAGCAGTTTAAACAATTGGCCTGGTTTAAACCTAGGTAACCCATTCCAGTGCTTCACCACTCTCTGAGTGAAAAAGATTTTCCTAATATCCAACCTAGACCTCGCCCAGTGCAATTTGAGACAATTTCTTCTTGTTCTGTCATCAGCCACCACTGAGAACAGCCTAGTTCCATCCTCCCAGGAGCCCGCCTTCAGGTAGTTAAAAGCTGCTGTCAAATCCCCCCCTCACTCTTCTCTTCTGCAGACTAAATAAGCCCAGTTCCCTCAGCCTCTCCTCATAAGTCATGTGCTCCAGCCCCCTCATCATTTTTGTTGCCCTCCACTGGACTCTCTCCAATTTGTCCACATCTTTCCTGTAGTAGAGGGCCCAAAACTGGACACAATACTCCAGATGCGGCCTCACCAGTGCCGAATAGAGGGGAATAATCACTTCCCTCCATCTGCTGGCAATGCTCCTACTAATGCAGCCCAATATGTCGTTAGCCTTCTTGGCAATAAGGGCACACTGTTGACTCATATCCAGCTTCTTGCCCACTGTAAACCCAGGTCCTTTTCTGCAGAACTGCTGCCTAGCCAGTTGGTCCCCAGTCTATAGCTGTGCATGGGCGTCTTCCATCCTAAGTGCAGGACTCTGCACTTGTCCTTGTTGAACCTCATCAGATTTCTTTTGGCCCAATCCTCCAGTTTGTCTAGGTCACTCTGTATCCTATCCCTACACTCCAGTGTATCTATCACTCCCCCCAGCTTAGTGTCATCTGCAAACTTGCTGAGGGTGCAATGCAACCCATCCTCCAGATCATTAATGAAGACATTGAACAAATCCGGCCCTAGGACTGACCCCCAGGGCATTCTGTTTGGTACTGGCTGCCAACTAGATACTGAGCTGCTGATCCCCACTTGTTGAGCCCGATGATCTAGCCAGCTTTCTAGCCATCTTAGAGTCCATTCATCCAACCCATACTTCTGTTACTTGCTGGCAAGAATACTGTGGGAGCCTGTATCAAAAGCTATCTGTTTCTACTGGCCTCAGTTTCAATTTGGGGACCAATACAGCTCCTGGCACAGATGAAGAAACCTTCCTTTTGGTTGTAGGTGCAACCATAGTATAAATGTTTAATTAAAGGAGGCAGTGTTGCCTAACGGGCAGGGCACCTGACTGGGACTCAGGTGGCCTGGTTCTATTTCTGCTCTACCACAAACTAGTGGGCATGTCACTTCCCTGCCCCGGGTCTCAGTTTCCCCATCTGCAAAATGGGATAGCGATACTGACATCCTTTGCACAGCACTTTAAGATCTACTGATCAGAAGCACATTATAAGAGCTATGTGTTGTTTTGGATTCTCACTTCTGCATTGTTTTATTCTCCTCACTATTACATTAGATAATGGCCTAGAGAGTACATTGATAAAGTTTGTGGATGATACCAAGCTGGGAGGGGTTGAAAGTGCGTTGGAGGACAGGATTAAAATTCAAAATGATCTGGACAAACTGGAGAATTGGTCAGAGATAAATAGGATGAAATTCAATGAGGACAAATGCAAAGTACTCCACATAGGAAGGAACAATCAGCTGCACACGTACAAAACGGGAAATGACTGCCTAGGAAGGAGTCCTGCGGAGAGGGATCTGGGGGCCTTAGTGGATCACAAGCTAAATACGAGTCACCAGTGTAACACTGCTGCAAAAGAAGCAAACATCAGTCTGGGATGTGTTAGCAGGAGTGTTGTAAGCAAGACACGAGAAGTAATTCTTCTGCTCTACCCCGCACTGATTAGTCTTAACTGGAATATTGTGTCCAGTTCTGGCTGCCACATTTCAGGAAAGATACGGACAAATTGGAGAAAGTCCAAAGAAGAACAAAAATGATTAAAGGGCTAGAAAACCTGGCCTGTGAGAGAAGATTGGAAACATTGTGTTTGTTTAGTCTGGAGAAGAGAAGACTGAGAGGGGACATGATAATAGTTTTCAAGTACCTAAAAGGTTGTTACAAGGAGGAGGGAGAAAAATTGTTCTCATTAACCTGTGAGGATAGGACAAGAAGCAATGGACTTAAACTGCAGCAAGAGAGGTTTATGTGGGACATTAGGAAAAAAATTCCTAGCTGTCCGGGTAGTTAAGCACTGGAATAAATTGCCTAGGGAGGTTGTGGAATCTCCGTCATTGAAGATTTTTAAAAGCAGGTTGGACAGACACCTGTCAGGGCTGGTCTAGATAATACTTGGTCTTGCGTTGAGTGCAAGGGACTGAACTAGACGACCTTTCGAGGTCCACTCCAGCCCTATGATTCTATGTATAGCTTTACGGACACAAGGGTGTATGCCAAGGGCTTTATCCAATGAAATCAACCCTGTAACTTCACGGAGTTTTGGATCAAGCCCCACACACATACCCGGGCTCTATCATTCTTGCACACAAGTGGCCATCTTGTATGATCTTTCCTCTTGCCCCTTAAGTATTTTCCCACATGGCACAAACTGTCATCATAATCCCACTCTGCCACCAATAAACTGTTCCATTCCTGACCAGAGATTAAATTATAATCAGGTTCAATCCCTTTCCCCACCTCCAGCGATTGCATTACTGTCCATCATCAGATACAAGCTCACATTGTTCCGACATGTCAAGCAGTATTTCTCACCATACTCCACAGTGAAAATTGCATGCAAAGCCATGTCACTAAGAATTAATTCTTGTAAGACAATGTTTATATTAACCATTCATTTATCGACTTCTGGTTGGTGGGTCAATATCAAAATGTATGGTCCCCTGTGGGCCACGTATTGACCTCAGCTTCCTCTCAGGTCAATATTCCTATCTCAGGTCAATAAATCTTGACACTGACCTCAGCGGAAGTCAATAGTATCTGCATATTCTTATATTATCAGAAGGTTAGAAACATACAATTGTGTATCTTGGCTGTAAGGCAGCTCAAGAGACACTTAAACGTATTGAATGAGGTATGAAAGTGCACTTCTTCCTCCCCAGATCTGCTCCCCAGATGTATTCAGTTAGGCCTGCCTACTGTAGTGAAAATTATGTTGATTTATTATGTATTTATTTGTATTGGGTTAGCACTCAGGATCCCAGACATAGAGCAGGACCCCATTGTGCCAGGCGCTGTACAAACGCAGAACGAAAAGATGATCCCTGCCCCCGAGTAGCTTGCAATCTAAGACAAGAGCCAACAGAGGGCTACAGAAACACCAATGGGGAGGTACAATGAGACAGTATTATCAGGATGACCAACAACAAGCTCAGCAGAACTCCAGCAGCCTAATTAGGGACATCATCCCACTGGAGAGTATGAAGGAGGGTTTTGAAGGAGGATAATGAGTTCATTAATGAGCTTCTCCCAAGTGTGATAGGCAGCCTGGGAGAAAACACAAAGGCGCTTGTTTGAAAACATGATACGTGGACAATAAAAGCCGGCACTGAGGAGTCAACCTTTGGATACCAAATGAGATGATAGGTAGGGTGGGGCTGGGCTGTGAAGGGCCTTGAAAGTGAAGATAACTAGCTTATGTTTGATGCGATAGAGAAGAGGGAGCCAGTGGAAGGATGCAAAGAGAGGAGTGACATGGTCAAAGCGACAGGCGAGGCAGATCATCTCTGCTGCAGCATTTTCAATGGAGATGAGTGAGGAAAGATTGCGTTTGTCAAGGCCACAGAAAAGGATGTTGCAGTAACTAAGACAGAAGATGATAAGAGTCTTGACAAGAGTTTTAGCTGTGTTTAAATGCCTGAAAAGACACAATTCCGAAATCAAGGAAGAAGGCAAGTGAAGGCATCTATAAAAAATAATATATAATATATATAAATAATAAAATATAATAAATATATATATATATACACTAAAATAGAAGAAAGGGAAAGTTTATGGTAATAAATCTAAATCAGAGACTAGAAATTATAGAAAATTGATAAGGGAAGCAAAGGGACACAAGGAGAAATCTATGGCCAGCAGAGTTAAAGACAATAAAAAAAGGAGTTTTTTCAGTATATTAGAAATAAAAAGAACCCAACAATATAGAATTATCAATAATAATGCAGAAAAGGCAGACAAGTTCAATAAATATTTCTGTTATATATTTGCGGGGAAAAACAGATGATGTAGTCTCATCATATGATGATGAAAACATTCTTTCCATTCCACTAGTAGCTCAGGAGGACATAAATAACAGCTACTAATGCTAGAACATTTTTAAATCTATGGAAGGATGTTCCAATGCTTAGGGCACAAGCGTAGGACTCAAGAGACCCAAGTTTCATTCCCTCCTCTTCCACAGACTCTCCCTGTGACCATGGGCAAGTCACTTAACCTCTCTGTGCTTGTACAGTGGGGATAACTGCACTGCCCTACCTCACAGGGGCATAGAGAGGACAAATACATTAACGATTGTGTGCTGCTCAGATATTATGGTTATGGGAGCTGGGGGTCCCACATAAAAGGCTGCAAGTGAGTGACTGACTAAGACTGCCAGAAGCAGGAGGCCTGACAGAAGGCAGGAAAAATTGGCCTGGGAGAGACCCTACCCAAGCAAATAAGAATGGCTGTACTGGGCCAGACCAAGGGTCCATCTAGCCCAGGATCCTGTCTTAGATTAATAGAACCATAGGGTTAGCAGGGACTGCCAGGGTCATCTAGTCTAACTCCCTGCCAAGATGCAGGATTTGTTGTGTTTAAACCACCCGAGACAGACGGCTTTCCAGCCTCCTTTGGAAAACCTCCAGTGAAGGAGCTTCCATGACCTCCCAAGGAAGTCTGTTCCACTGTCCAACTGTTCTGACAGTTAGGAAGTGTTTCCTCAGATTTAATCTAAATCTGCTGTGCTGTAAAGTTTGAGCCCATCACCGCTTGTCCTGCCATCTGTGGCAAGAAAGAGCAACTTTTCTCCATCTTTTTTTACGGCAGCCTTTCAAATATTTGAAGACCACTATCATGTCGTCCCTTAATCTCCTCTCTTCCAAACTAAACATACCCAGTTCCATCAGCCTTTTCTCAGATGAGTTGCCTTCCATCCTTTTGATCAGGTTTGTCACTCACCTCTGGATGCTTTCCAGGTTCTCTACACCCTTTCTATACATTGGTGACCAAAACTGGACACAGCACTCCAGCTGAAGCCTAACCAGTGCTGAGTAGAGCGGTGCTATCACCTCCCGTGACTTGCATGTTATGCCTCTGTTAATGCAACCCAAAATTGCATTCGCCTTTTTTGCAACAGCATCGCTCTGCTGACTCACATTGAGGTTGTGATTCATCACAGCTCCCTGACCCTTCTCCGCAATGGTGCTGCCAAGCCAGTTATCCCCCGTTCTGCATTTGTGCATTTGGTTTTTCTTCCCTAAAGGTTGCACCTTACATTTGTCTTTGTTGAATTTCATTTTGTCGTCTATAGCCCCGTACTCCAATTTATCAAGATCCCTTTGAGTTTTAGCTCTATCCTCCAAAGTGTTCGCAATCCCCCCTCCGCTCTGTGTCAGCTACAAATGTGATCAGTCTGCTCTCTCTTCCTACACACAAGTCACTAATAACTATGTTAAACAACACCAGACCTAGAACAGATCCCTGTGGAATCCCACTTGAGTTCTCCTTCCGATCTGACATCATTCCATTAATACGGAATGATTTATTTATAATTTGTTTGCGGTTGTTTAACCAATTATGTATCCACTTAATGGTAGTTCTGCTGAGCCCGCATTTCTCCTGCTTCCTCTTCAGAATGTCCAGTCAGACTGTGTCAAAAGTCTTGCTGAAATCCAGGTATATTATGTCCACCGCATTCCCCCATCCACCAAACCAGTTACTCTGTCAAAGAAGGAAATCAAGCTGGTCTGGCATGATTTGTTCTTGGTAAAGCCATGCTGGCTGCTAGTGACCGGGTACCCCTTCCTCCTCCAGGTATTCAGAAACTGAACGTTAGATACGCTGCTCTAATAGTTTCCCAGGTATTGAGGTCAGGCTGACTGGTCTGTAATTCCCCAGCACCTCCTTTTCCTCCTTTCTAAAGATGGGCACAGCCCTTCTCCAGTCTTTCGGGACCTCTCCTGTCATCCATGAGTTTCCAAATATTATTGCCGGTGGCTTCCAACATTGGCCGTTGCCAGATGCGTCAGAGGGAATAGACAGAACAGGGCAATTTATCAAGGGATCCATCCCCTGTCATCCTGAGCCAGCTTCTGGTAGTCAAAAGTTTAGGGACACCCAGAGCATGGAGGTGCATCCCTGATCATCTCGGCTAATAGCCCTCGATGGAGCTATCCTCCATGAACTTATCTAGTTCTTTTTTTGAACCCACTTACATTTTTGGCCTTCACAACATCCCCTGGCAACGAGTTGCACAGATTGACTGTCGCGTTGCGTGACGAAGCACTTCCTTCTGTTTGTTTTAAACCTGCTGCCTAGTAATGTCATTGGATGACCCCTGGTTCTTGTGCCTATTAATGTCATTGGATGACCTTTGGCTATGTGCAGGGATAAATAACACTTCTTTAGTCACTTTCTCCATCCCATTCATGATTTTATAGACCTCTATCATATTTCTGCTCAGTCGTCTCTTCCAAAATGAACAGTCCCAATCTTCTTAATCTGGCCTTAATCTGGAAGCTGTTCCATACCCCTCATCATTTTTGTTGCCTTCTCTGTACTTTTTCCAATTCTAATATAGTTTTTCGAGCTGGGGTGACCAGACCTGTGCACAGTATTCAAGGTGTGGGTGCACCATGGATTTATATCATGCCATTATGATATTTTCTTTTATTCTCTATCCCTTTCCTAATGGTTCCTAACATCCTGTTCGCTTTTCTGACTGCCACTGGACGCTGAGTGGATATTTTCAGAGAACTCTCCACAATGACTCCAAGATCTCTTCCTTGAGTTGTAACAGTTAATTCAGACCCCATCATTTTGTATGTATAGTTGGGGTTATGTTCTCCAATGTGCATTACTTTGCATTGATCGACATTGAATTTCATCAGCCATTTTGTTGCCCAGTCACCCAGTTTTGTGAGATTTCTTTGTAACTCTGCTTTGGACTTAACCATCTTGAGTAATTTTGTATGACCTGCAAAAAGCTAACCTCCTCTTACTATAGATCCGCCTGCCTGCCTACCACCTCACTGTTTTACCCCTTTTTCAAGATCATTTATGAATATATTGAACAGAACTGGTCCCAGAATAGATTTGGGGGGACCCTGACTATTTATTCCTACCCCTTGTTTCCTATGTTTTAACCAGTTATTGATCTATGAGAAGACCTTCCCTTTTATCCCATAACTGCGTGCTTTGCTGAAGAGCCTTTAGTGAGGGACCTTGTCAAAGGCTTTCTGAAAGTCCAAGTACACGACATCCACTGGATCACCCTTGTCCACGTTTCCTGACACACTCAAAGAATTCTAATAGATTGGTGAGGCATGATTTCCTTTTACAAAAGCCGTATTAACTTTTCCCCAACGTATCAAGTTCATCCATCATTCTGTTCTTTACTACAGTTTCAACCAGTTTGCCTCAGCTGGTATAAAATGCCAGTGCTGCACTGAAGTCAGGACGGTTATGTTAATTCACACCAGCTGAGGACCTGGCTTTCCCTTTTTAGATCTGTGCTGGAGACCCACGACCTGCTCTTCCTTTCAGCTCTGGTCCCTCATAGGGATGGGGGGACAAACCAGTTTGGACAAAAGAAGCGATAGGTAATGCCACACTTTCAGAGCCAGACTGCAGGCATCTCTGGACATCCATTTCTCCTCTCCCTACCTCCATCCCCAGTCAAAACACTGCAGCCAATATCACCTGCTTTACCTGATGCTTGGACAAGGTTTCCACGGTCCTTACACCTGCCTGCTAGCTTCCTTTTGTCTTCTGCATAAAAGGTAGGCATCTCCTCCCCGTTTTCACATCTCCCCCCTAAGTTAAAGTTAAAGTTTCCAACCCTTCTGTTGCTTTGAAGGTCCTTCTCAAACAAGGTTTGGACTGTCCCGTACAGGCCAGCTGGTTAAGAATGTGCTTGATCCGGAGTGCCCTTACCATACATTGCCTCTCAAAGCATCCACCCTGCAGGCAGGTCTATAGCAGGAGGAGATTAGCTCTTTGCCGTGGCTGGGAGACATTCCTCTCCCTGCACACCTCCTACTGAGTGGAATCTAAGCCTTCTCCATGAACCCGTTTATCAGGAAGAGCGCGATGAATGCTGAATGAAGGAAAGAGAGAGGTGGCTACCCTTTGAGTTGGCCTATCGTAAGCTAGGGATCGTGCCTCCCCCTCCCTTCTTCCCTCTTTTAACGGGAGTCATGAGGGCTTTTTAGCAAAGAGACACTGGCAGATTCTGCAAAAGATTCTGCATCTTCCCTTTAGCAACCAGTCCCCCCGATGGCGCATGTCTAAGAACCAACAGGCTCTTTAAAGCCATGCTTAGCTTTCCTTTAAGAGACGTTTCACTCTCTGAATAGCACTCTCGGTCTTCCCAGGACAGAAGATTTTGAGTAAATTCTTTGGGAATGGAGGTCCCTTGCTCGTAATCACCGCCTCTGCTATTCCCAGCCTTGCACATTGTGATTTGAGAAAGGTAGTCCTCATTCATATGGAGTTTGTTGGCTTTGAAATCTCCGTGAATTCAGAGGAATTATCTATCTAAGGTACTTATATGGCCCCATCACCGTAGTGTCCGAGCGTCTCTCAAACTATTCAGCCGTACAACGCCCCAGCGCTATCATCTCCATTGTACAGGTGGTGAACTGAAGCACAGAGGGCCACGTTTTTAAAGGTATTTAGGCACCTGGAGTGTTTTCAAAGTGCCCAAGTGCCTAACTCCTATGAGAGCAAAGGGTCTAGGCGCTATGGAAAATCCCTCTTAGGTACCTATCTGCATCTTTAGGTGCCTACATATTTAAAAAAAAAAACCTAAAAAACTGGTGCAGAGAGATTAAATGACTTGCCCAAGGTCACACAAAAGCTTTTGGTAGAGCAGGGACATGAATCTCAGCTAAGTGCCCTAACCACCGAAGCTTCATTCCTCTCTAAAGACCAGAGCTGCTTGAAAAATGAAAACTCGTTTTCAAGAAAAAAATTTGAAATTCCAGTCATTTTCATTGAGAAGAAAGCTTAAAAATGGACCCATTTTAAAATGTTTTTAACACATTTCTTTCCCCCCTCTCCCCCCCTCCACCCCCCGTTCTTAAAATTGAAACCTTGGTTGCCATGGCAATTAAAACTTTTGTTTCCCAAAAATTAGTGGGTGAAAAATTCTGATGATAATGTTTACAAAAAAAGAAAGAGCCAAGGCAAAATTTATTTTAAAAGGCACAATTCTTCCCCAAAAGCAAAAAAATCATGATCATGTTGTCAACTTCCCCCCAAAAATGGTTACATTTTTTTTTTTTTAGAATTTTTCAATTCAAAAGTCTTTTGAGCAGCTGTAATACAATGCATTTCTCCATGTAAGTCAAAGAATTTCCTTCCTCTCTGTGATTTCAATGACCAGGCACTGACTGCTTTGTTTGTGGCCTCATAAGTGATCACATCTGGCACAACGTACGGTCAGTGTTTGAGCACGTTGGGTCAAAATACGCCTGAGTCGCATTTATACTACGGTTCCTTTATCCCACTGGGGCAATACAAAGGTGTGGGTGAGGGTGAGTTGAAGAGACATTTGTGTGTATGAAAATAAGGCCCACAATTTCTTGCCCTTTGCTTACATTCTCCAGCATTTAGATGCTTGCTGTGGATTTTAGTAAATTTGTTTTCTCAGCACTGCTGGAACAAGCAGTTCTTCCACCTTTAAGAAAAATGTTGTCTTCAGTAGTTGGCTAATGGGATCTCAGGTTGAGGTCCCTTTCTTTGGGCCAGACTAATTAAACTGCGCATTTCAGTGCATGCAAAGACGAGTCTCATTTGGAAGCAGTAAATCAGCATACGCATCTCTGCTGGCATATGCCTCAAAATAGGGCTTAAGTGGGACATAAGTGGTACCTAGGTGCTATGCTGGTTTTATGCACAGGGGCAAATTACACCACATATCACTATCACTGGTGTTGATCTGTTTACGGCCCTGCTAAGAGTGTAATTTCCTTATCTGATTTATAGAGGTCAGATCTTTGCAGCTTCAGCATTATACACTGGGCTAAAGGCAGGGAGCCCAGTTGTTCTTCATTTATATCTGTGCAAACGGACTGTAAAATGCCACACCTTGCACACATTTTACACATTATCAGTGATGACCCAAGGTGTAAAGCAGGGGAGAATCTGACCAAGGGTTCTTAAACTTTCAAGTGGTTTGTGATCAGTTCCAGTTCTTTCCTCCCAATATTGGGGAAACGTAAAACAACCCAACACAATCCCCAGCATCTCAGTTTCTATCTAGGTGTGGTTCTTGCAGCTTTCTCTAGAGAGATCTTGATGCAAGATCAACACACGGTCCTGCTCACCAGAGGTCTAGAAGTTGCATTGATGATGCAATAGGCTTTGTTAGAAGATAAACTTTTCAACCCTATGGAGCGGGCATTATTGTTTAGGTTTCCTGGCAGTGATGCCACATTGACTGACTGCTCATTCTGGGCTTGGTCACTTAAAACCTGAATCTGTATTTCATGAATTTCATGGTTCTGTTTAGGTCTACTGTTCCGGGTGAGGTCAACCCAACACAATGCAGCATTCTGCAGCAAAGGCAACACCAATGGTTCAAAAATCAGGAGTAGCTTAAAGTCAAGAGGTTTTAAATGTAATACATTTGGGGTTCATTTGCTTTCCGGGGTTTGACCCTTTAAGGCCCACATTTCCATGCATTTCTCTGCAACCCTAAGGACTAGTAACTTTGTTTTCTTTAAATAAAAGCAGACATATTCTCATAATCACATGAGGCGCTGAGGCTTTAATAAAATAACCGATGTTGCAAAACACAGGATAAAACCACAAGAACTGGCAGTGCTTTATCTGCCCCTTTCCATGGGCATTTTGTATTCCACAGACTGGCCTATCTTTTACTAAGGAGTCATCGTCCCTTAAATTCACACATTTGACTTTTAAGGCAGTTTTGCAAGAGGAAAGGAGGTCCTGCAGTTAAGACAGGAGCCTGAGACTTGGGAGATCTGGATTTAATTCCTGCTTCTGCCAAAGGCTCCCTGTATAGCTATAAGTAAGTCACTGAATCTCTCCATGCCTGAATAAATAGAGACAATGATACTTCCTGTCTGTCTTCTCTATTTGATGACTGTAAACTCTTTGGGGCAGAGACCACCTGTTATTATGGGTCTGCACAGTGCTCTGTACAATGGAGCAATCTCATTTGTAACCTCCTGGCCACTACTACCATGTTGATAATAATCATTCAATTCACACTCCACTTGATTACAAATAAAACCCGAATGTCTCTCATATCACAAGTCCTGTTTTTCCTGTAATTACATGCCCGGCCTCGCAGATTTGTCCATGAAGCTGTGCTAGATGCTCTTCATCTTCCTTCTCCTGCCATGGGAAAGCAGCAGATCCTGCGCAGTGGGAGGGGGAACTTAACTTGTTTCAAGACTGAGCTTGACAAGTTTATGGAAGGGATGGTATGATGGAGTTGCCTACAGCGGCACACAGCCCAACTGCAACTGCGATTCGCCAATATCTCCAGCGGCTGGAAATGGGACACTAGATGGGGAAGCTCTGAGTTATTACAGAAAATTCTTTCCCAGGTGTCTGGCTGGCGGGTCTCACCCACATGCTCAGGGTCTAACTGATCACCATATTTGTGGTCAGGAAGGAATTTTCCCCTAGGTCAGATTGGCAGAGACTCTGAGGTGGGGGGGGGGGGGGCGGTTTGCCTTCCTCTGCAACATGGGACACGGATCACTTGCTGGTCTGAACCAGAATAAATGGTGGATTCTCTGTAACTTGAAGGCCTTAAATCAAGATTTGAGGATTTCAGTAACTCAGCCAGAGGCCCTGGGCCTATGGCAGGGGCGGGTGAGTGAGGGTCCGTGATCTGCGATGTGCAGGAGGTCAGACTAGATGATCATGGTGATCCCTTCTGGCCTTAAAGTCTATGAGTCAATGCTCTCTGCATGGAGAAATGTCCATATAGGGGCTTCCTCTGCAGCCCCTTGGGGTGGTGAAAAAAATGTCAGCACAATGCTTCAATTGAGGCCATTCTTTTGGTGTGAGGTCTCCCGGCAAATCGGGTGGCTTTGCAGGAAGCCGCTGCTCCATCTTCTAATGCCATGGACTCTTTCGTGACCGCGGGAGGGATGAGCAGGTGGGAGAGAAGCCCCCGTGTTTTTATTAACTCTTCGGACACTCAGCTTAGTCTGAGTCCTTTCAGGTTTGTGGAAAGAGAACAGGCTGGAAGCTCTTCAGGGGAGGGACCATCTTTTTTGGTCCGGTTCCTACCTCCCCTAGCACACTGGGCTCGGGGTCCGGGCCTGGCACTCCTCGACACGATCTCTGTTAGAATCATAACGCTTGGCCCTTCTGCAGCAGACAGTGCTTGGGAGCATTCTCCCAGCCACTCTGTGGGTCCCTGCTGCTGACTGTATGGCCCCCACTGCTCCAGGTTTTCATGGAGCTGGCCTTTAGGATTCCTGGGGCTGTTGACTCATTTAGCAAGAAGCATGCCGGACCCAAAATACTCTCCCCTCCTTAAAGAAACACTGCACTGCTGGGGGATCTCGACTGGCAGCCTCCCTCATGCTGTTTCAGGCCTGGGCTCCCACGCTGTCTTGCCAGTGCCTCTCAGCCCTGACCTGTAGTACCCCCTTGTTATTCCAATCCTCGGATCTGCACTTTCTTCTACCAATGCACCTTAATCCACCCCTGCAGCACACAGCCCCCACGCCCCCCGCTCTCCCTGAGCCGCCCCTCAGCCAGGGCTGGCCTCTTGAGTGTTTTTATCAAGTTGACACATCACCACCCAGAATGAGACCGATCAAACTCATTTCATGTGCGTGTCCTGGGTGCCAGGGCTTTGAACACGAGGCCCTGAATCCAGTCTGCCCCTCGCCGCCACACAGCCCCAGGAACTCTAAATCGAAGGAAAGGAGTTTTGTTTTTTTTGGTTTTTTTTTTTTTTTAAAAAGCCCCTCTGCTGAACGTGTGTGTGTGTGTGTGTGTGTGTGTGTGTGTCTTCTTCCCATGCAGCCACTAGAAGGCGTCCTGACACCGAGCCAGGCCTGGGAGACGTGCCTCCCTTGCCAGCCAGTCGATGGGATCATTTGTCCGAGCCTCCCTGAGTCGATGGGCCTGACACGCTGCAGTCATTGCTCTGATTAAGATGCCACACTTGAGTTAAAGCATACATTAAGATTTGATGAGTAATTGATCAGAGCATCAACAGGGACACGGGGCTGGATGGAGAAGCTGGGACTGCGGACATCCGTGTGAAAGCTCATACGGCTGCCTCTCTCCTTTAAATGAAACTTATTAGGGAGTTTGAATCTTAAAGGGATAATGTCTTTTTTATACAGGGCAGAAATGCTGTGAAGTCTCAGTGTATAATACACAGGCCTGATGTGATATAAAACTCTGGCTCCCTCCTATACATCTATAGGTGTATGCCAACTGGAGTTAGACAGATGGGTAGGATAGAGTCTATTGGCTTGATGCTGATCTCATTTATTCCGATGTAACCCTCCTGACCTCAGTGGATTTACTCCTGATTTACACTGGTGTAACTCAGATCAGACTCATGCCCTAGATCCAGATCTAACTGTACAGAGCTCTGTGTCTGCTGCGTCTATTCAGATCCTGAGACTCCCCGGCCTTATTTATGCTTTGTGCAGTCATTTACAGCTCTGCAAAGTGACTGTGAAATGCTACCGCCGTGTAAGTGAGTGGAGAATTCTGCTTTGGTAGTGTTTTACAGCCCCACTTTGCACATCTGTGGGCTGATACTCGTTCACAGCAAGACCCCTTCGTGCTGCTCCGGCAGTGTAAATTACAATCGCAGCAACTTGGAAGCCCCTCTGTGCTGCCGGAGTAATGTAATGGGAGCTTTAGTGTAAATGTGAATCAGACCTTGATAGGGGCGTGTGGGTGTGTCTGTCCGTCTGCGTGTATAGTAGTGTGTGTACATATATAGGGGTGTGTATGTAAAAAAAGACATTCTATATCCTCCACTGGCCCGCATTTTATATAATAATGCAATAAATGCCCACAAGAATAAGTCGATATTTTTTTTAAAAACCCATCACAAAGTCCTTCTCGACTGTGGAGTTTTCACTGTCTCCAGTGTTCTGTGAATCTGGCGTTGCACTCTGCCCTTGCAAACATTCAAGCAGGTGCATAGCTGTACTCATGCAAGCAGTTCCATTGAGCGCAATAGGGCTCATCTTGCAATCAGAGCCAGACACGTGCTTAAGCTTTTGTAGGAATGGGGTCTTCAAATGTCAGCCCTTCACAGGAGGGACTCTCTGTATGTACTGTCCAGTGCAGATTATCAGTGCTGAGCAGATACAATACATCTAATAATCAGCATCATATTATAATTGTAATAATAACAACTACAATATACAGTTAGTTGCAGAGATAGGACCTGGTCCTCCTCCTACATCAATTTCACTCTGTTGACTTCAATGGAATCTCTTTTAATGAATACCGCAAGGATAATCAGGCCCATCCTCACACACATACACACAGTCAAACATGTCTCAAGTGACCATGCAAAAAATCATTTGTGTGGTAGAGGTATGTCTTTAACTCAAGATTGAGCAAAGCTGCAAAGGAACCTGGGGTTATCTCTAAGTGATTGCTTAGAGGAGGTTTCACAGAGATGTCCCTTAGCCAAGTGCTGCTGAATGTATAGTCCTGGGCTGGTTGGAAAATGGAATTTCCATCCTGAGGGAAATACTGATGTCCCAGCCTTTGGTTCCTTCTGAATTGGAACAAACTTTCTCAGGAATGGAAATTCCCAAAGGTTTTGATTTGGGAGCACTGACAAATTTCATTTTGATTGTTTTGTTTTGATGTTGAAACAGTTCCTTTCAATAAATGTCTTATTTAGACAACGCTGAAATTTTACAACAGGTTAAATATCACATACAATATATATTTAACTACAATATTCAATTTAACATTACAATATAAAATGCAAGTCAAAATGGAATGAAATGATAAAGTCAAAGTGAAACATTTAGGCATTAGGGAAATGAAACAAAAAAGTGAAAATGGTTTGTTTCACCATTGTTCTGTTAGAAACTTCATTGAAACTGACATGTTCCCGCAACGTTTCAATTGCGACAGAAATGTATTTTCCGGTAGCAAACCATTCTGTCAGGTATTTTTTGACCAGCTCTCAATAGTGCATTTGTAGAATAACAAACCCAAATACCGCCATGACGTTGCTGTAAGCTGTTGATTTATTAGGAGTGAGTTTAATGTTGGTGAGAGGTGACAGCCCATTTAAATCCTGGGATGGTGGGCGGAGCCCAAGAAAGCAATCAAAGGCTCCCCCATCAGATAAAGAAGGGGCTACAGAACCCAGAAGTTAACTAAGCATGGGGGACAGCAAATGAACAAACAAAAATGGGAGTAGATCATGGGGTCATTGACAACTCTGAGAGAGAAGTTCTCTAATGGAGACTGTCCAGGGAGTAACAATGCAAACTCCATACCAATATGACCCTGCACTCTCAGCTCTAAAAGCAAGAGGGAAATTCAGTCTCATTGCTTGGCCTTTCTCCTAAGACTGCCACCGAGTGTTGGGGGGCTTCAGAAGATATTCCTGGTTTTGTGTGTCGATAGAATCAGCCGCACTTCAGCATTACGTCCCTGGCGCAGATCAGCTGCTGGTGTCAATCAGCATGGCTGTGTCTGCTTCAGTGGAGCTAAGCAGTTTGACACCCGTTGAGGATCTGACCCTGATTTTACAGAGACTTTCACATTGAGAGGAAGACTGGGGCGGGAGTCACCATAGGAGTGGAAGGAGAACTCATCAGCCAGTTCAGAGAACTCATCACCAGCCTTTGCACAGACGCCAGGTTCCAGAAAAACCTAAGGAAGGTTTTGGATGTTTCTCATCTTGATGAGCCTCCTTGATTCCTTCTTCCCTAGGAGATTTCTGGACCCTTCTGTGTGAAACGCAGGGCACCAGTGAACTCACAGGGTCCCACAGCAGCAGGATTTCCATCCATGATGGGATGTGTGGGGAAATATTTTTCACAGTCTCAGCTTCCATGAAAAAGCAGGGGCCGCTTTTCCCCCGGCGTTTTGAATTCCCACTTTCCACTCAGGGCTGGGTACCTGTCGGAAGACAAATAGCTGGAGCCACTCGGTATATCTCCCTGTTCCCTGCCTGGATGAGTCTCCCTCGTATCTCCAGGAGGGTCCGCAGGAGCCATTTTGACCTGTTTGCTCAGAGAAGGTGGCTGCCCCTTGTGATCGCTCTGTGAATCAGTCAGAAAAAATAAGGTGCCCCCAATATTTTTCCAGGACCTTGTGCTCTTGCGGCTCCATATCAGCCTTTTGCAAGTGCTTATAGGGGGTGTGACTCGAACGAAGATCCCCACGAGCTGGCTGGGACAGTGGGGGGGAGATGCAGGGTATTTAGGCCCATCCTTCACTGAGAAGCAGTGGCTATGCCTGGCAGCCCCCATGAAAAATCTGATG
Source organism: Emydura macquarii macquarii (assembly GCF_026122565.2). NCBI lineage: Eukaryota > Metazoa > Chordata > Testudines > Chelidae > Emydura > Emydura macquarii. The sequence continues at coordinate 229,596 of NW_027132383.1, forward strand.
AGGTTCAACAAGGACAAGTGCAGAGTCCTGCACTTAGGAAGGAAGAATCCCATGCACAGCTACAGACTGGGGACCGACGAGCTAGGCAGCAGTTCTGCAGAAAAGGACCTGGGGGTTACAGTGGACAAGAAGCTGGATATGAGTCAGCAGTGTGCCCTGGTTGTCAAGAAGGCTAATGGTATATTAGCTGCATTAGGAGGGGCATTGCCAGCAGATCGAGGGAAGTGATTATTCCCCTCTATTCGGCATTGGTGAGGCCATATTTGGAGTATTGTGTCCAGTTTTGGGCCCCCCACTACAAAAAGGATGTGGGCAAACTGGAGAGAGTACAACAGAGGGCAACAACAATGATTTGGGGGCTGGAGCACATGATTTCTGAGGAGAGGCTGAGGAAACTAGGCTTGTTTGGTCTGCAGAAGAGAAGAGTGAGGGGGGATTTGATAGCAGCCTTTAACTACCTGAAAAGGGGGATGCAGGGAGGATGGAGCTAGGCTGTTCTCAGTGGTGGCAGACGACAGAACAAGGAGCAAAGGTCTCAAGTTGCAGTGGGGAAGGTCTAGGTTGGACATTAGGAAAAACCTTGTCACTAGGAGGCTGGTGAAGCACTGGAATGGGTTACCTAGGGAGGTGGTGGAATCTCCATCCTTAGAGGTTTTTAAGGCCTGGCTTGACAAAGCCCTGGCTGGGATGATTTAGTCAGGGTTGGTCCTGCTTTGAGCAGGGGGTTGGACTAGATGACCTCCTGAGCTCCCTGCCAACCCTCCTTTTCTAGGATTCCATGAATACACTGGAGTAGGGCGTGGGTTTCCCACTGCCAGGAACACCAGCGGGTTGGAAGGCTCCTGATTTCTCGCACAAGAAGGCAACCTCGCGTGGCAGTGATGTGGAAGGACCCTCTCTCACAAGATCTGGTGGGGATGTTTCCAGCGAGGGTTGACTGCGTGGTAGAAGGCATGGGGGGGAAGGGGGTGGGGTTTCTGTCCTCCTCATCGGGATTGTTCACCTGGGGCAGAATTTTGGGGAACCCTGCAGCTGCCTGAAGGAGCCAGCGGTCAGGTGAACTGTTGCCATGACCAGCGAACTATTCGGAGAGCAGCCATCCCTTCCTTCTGCCTGAACTGCTGAGCGAGTCTTCCATCCCACATACAGCCGACCATCCAGGTTGGTGGGGAAGGCGAGGAAGGGGAGTTGTTTAGCTGAAAAGAAGGAGTGGGCAGCCTTTTCTTTCTTCTCTCCCCCGCCCCAGAAGAGCCGGTTGTCTGTGTATCCCCTTCGTCTCCACAACAGGGGTCCCAGCATTTCACTTTTCAAACCTGATCGCCCTCCGTTGCTGAAAATCTCGCCCGTCCTGCAGGAAGGCTGTGTCATTCACCCAGCAGGGTGAGATGGGATTGGAAGTTTCCAGGACTGTATCTTTGGGGATGTGGGGGGTGGGGGGAGGAAGGGGGACTGTGTGGGGACAAAGGGCTCCGTAGCTTCAGATAGTCCAGAAATAGTCAGATAAGCCCATGCTTTTGGATCCACATCCACACCTCCTGAGGTTCCCCAGTCACTAGGTAGCTTGCTGAATTTCCTCTTCTGCGACTGGTTTGTTGCATGCTTTTATATGCAAGTAGTTTCACTCTAGCAAGGTGATTTACTGGTGTGAAGCCGCAGGGAGGTTGGGGCTCAGATATCTGGTGCTTTATGCCTTTCCTACTAGCAGAAATAGGGCAAGTATTATTCCAAGAAGAGAAGGAGATTATTGTTCCTGTTTGAAATTTCCAGTTGAACAAAGTAGACTTCTGGCCTGTACTAGCCTGGGTGGTGGATGTAAGTTGCATAGTCCCCAACCGATGGGCAGAACGTGATTTCAGTGCAACATGTGATTATCTGAGGAAGGGTGGTTCAGTCTCTAGGAGCTAGCCCGTCACTCTGGAGAGATGGGGGGGGGTCAATTCCCTGCTCCGCCACAGACTTTCTGTGTGTCCTTGGGCAAGTCACTTAGCCTCTCAGGGCCTCATCGGTGAAATGGGGATTAAAGCACTGCCCTGCCTCACAAGGGTGCTGTGGGGATAAAGATTGTGAGGTGCTCAGATCCTGCGGTAAGGAGGGGCCAGATAAGTACCTTAGATAGTCTGTGGCTATGAGTGGGGGGGGTGATTCCCCTGACTATGTACACCTCCTTGCACTAGCTCTCACTGGTTAGCACCACTATAGACAGCAGGGTAGCCACGGTAGCACAGGTCACGGCAGCGGAGTCACACCTCAGCCAGGCCGCGTACAAACCGGCCTGAAACTGGCGGGTAGGTATTTGGTAGGGCTAAGCTGTGCCGCGGCTACGCTGCTGATCACCCAAACAGAGGAATAGCGCCCCTGGCTTGCGGTGGAGACACAGCCTGAATGTGTAGGTCTTTGACTGCCCCAGCCGCGCGGCCAACCCCGAGTGACCCAAGATCCCAAACTTGGCTACAAGTATCACGAGGCTTCTAACAGCGAATATATGTTGGGTTCTTCGTACACGCCTTGTCGGTGAGCCTTTGTGGTCACGTTTTCAAGCTTTTCTCCACAACCATGAGGGCTGGAAACGTAGCCGTTGCTGTGGTTGAAACAAAAGCTGAGATTCTCCCACGTAATCCCCCGACTGCAGGAGCTGGGGCTGTCTCCAAAGCACCCAAGATGCAGAGACCTGTGATAATATCCCAGGAGCTGGCGACAGAGGCGATGGATTCTGGCTCGGGCGGGGCTGTCTAACGCTGCTGCTCCTGCCCCAGTGTGTTCGTTCGTGCTGCGTTTTATTAGCCTCTCTCACCTGCAGCAGGTCCAAACTCTGCGGATCATGCGGGTACGCGCTGTGGGATGGCAGGGGACACCAAGCTGGCTTGTCTGTGGCCGCTAGTGAAATGGCATTCGGCGTGCGCATACTTTCAATCCTGCTGGTATTTACTGCTGACTGATGCTGATTCCTGTCCTGCCTGGTTGGCCTGAATTCCATCGCACGCATCTATCTTAATGCTGCGATGGCAAAAACACTGGCACTCTTTCCCTGCCACCTTTCTCGATTGAGATGGGGGAGCTGCTTGCCCCATAACAGGATTCAAATCCTCTCTCGGCTGATTCAGAAGAGGGATTTGAATCTAAATCTGCCACCTCCCAGGTGAGTGCTTTAATCACCAGGCTAGAGCATTGTTCTCTCCGTCTTTGGCCCGATGAATATTTAAGTATTTATACAAATTGGAAGAGCTTCAGCAGAAGGGACTGGAAGCTCCCAACCGCAGAATAACCTAGTGGTTAGAGCACTCACCTAGCTCGGTGGGAGGGAGAAGATCTAAAATCAGGCCCCTGATTCACACCTGATTTCCCACATCCCAGGCAAGTGTCCTGAGCAGTGAGTAAAGGGAAGGGGTGGGTGGATCAGATTGTCTCTCTTTATCTTCACCCCACCGCCCCCTTTGTCAGCAGATTCCAAACATGTCAGGACTGAATATTTCCCCTGATTTTTGTGGTTTGCTTGCCAAACCGAAAAATCAATTATTCGCCCAGTTCTACCCAGAAGGTCCTTTCCAGTCCTTTGTCCCTAATACCAAACCTAATGGGAATTCCCTTGCCACTCTTGTGTCTCTCTGCTCCCCACCTCTATAGCACGGCTCTGTGCTCTGACTCCTTTGTCAAACTGGTCACAGTTCCTACCGTGTAAAAGTTTTCCCACGGCCTAGGGAAAATGTCAGTTCCGATGAGAAATTTTGATTTTCAGCCGGGAAATGTCAAAATGCAAACGTTGGTTTTGAATCAACATTTTCATTTTGTTTTGCCTTATAGTGTCATTGTGGCTTTCCGGTGCAAAGGCAGCAAAACAAAAAGGACACATGATGGTGAAATGTCGACCTGAAATAACCATTCTCATGTAGGTTAGACTTGAAACGTTGTCTTGTTCTTTCTAAAAATTGAAACAAAATGACACATGAAGCTGAAGCCAAGAAACGCTGCCAATTTCTTTCCGAATGCTAGTTTAAAGCAATTGCTTTTCGTTTTTGAATCAATCTGAAATTTCCCTTGAGAAAACAGAAAACATTCAACCTAATATTTCCAGTGGAGAGTCCCCCTAATCCTGTTCTCATGGGGTAAAAGGGTATTCAGTTAGGGTATTTCTTAACCATGCAAAACTTACCCCGTTTAGGATATTCGTTAGCAACCATCAACTCCATCCTGATTAGCCGAATGGTTTCAGTTGAAGGGAACAGAATATATTATACCACACCTGAATTCCAAATATTTCAGGACTGAATATTTCCCCTGATTCTTTTCGTTTGCTTACTGAACCGAAAAGTCAATTATTTGCCCAGCTCTACCCAGAAGGTCCCTTCCCTTGCATGAACCATTTAGCTAATGAGCCATGCCCATGGTATGATGGCCCAATAAACTCTTACGTTTTGTTGTCTTTGTGTTTCCAACAATGTGGTGTATACAGGTTTGTACATATTCCCGGATCTTCCTTGCTGTAAATCTGCATAACTCCATTGGCTTCAATGGAGCAAAGCCGCCAATTTACAAAAGCTGAGGGTCTGGCCTGCTGCATGTTATTATACAGTGTATCTTTATCTAGAGAATGCTTTAAGATATGAGAGATAATCACTGGTGTTTTCCTTTAATGAACGGTTAACCCATAGGCCTGGAAGCTGTTATTCAGGAGACCACCAGAGAGAAGAAATCAGATAACCCGTCTCCAGTCATTTATCATTATTGGATCAGTGCTGGAGTTTTTTTCCCCCTCTCCCTCTTCCCTCAATACCTTGCTGGCGTGTTCAGTGATTAACCTCACTTAGCCTCCAGCAGGGCTCAGGAGGGCCGGGGCCAAATCAGATTCCTTCGCTTCTTCCACCTCCAGCCTGGCTGCTCCAAGCTGGGAATCTTGGGAGAGAACGCGGCTCAGCGTGAGACGGGGAGAGAGGAGAAAGCAGAAGTGAGGACAACTTGGACGTCTCGTGCAGGCGTTAGCCGCTGACGACTTCTTTAAAGCAAGTCGCTTACCTGCTAATAAAATCCAGCTGCAGCAGCATCTGAAGGGCCTGTCACCTGGGCTGTGATCTCATCAGCTCTCTCAAGTTAAGCAAAGATGGAAGGGGCCTGCCAAGAAAAACTCAGGTGTTGCAGGAATATGGGGGTTATTGATTCTCAAGGTGACGCTTGTCCCCCTGCATCAGCACTGATTCTAGAGCGCCAGCGTGTTGCTAAGGGATGCTGTACCGCAGGGAATGGTGTGGGTGGCTCAGTGGAGGGTGCTTTCTCCTCTGAGTCAATTTCCATCCGTCCATCCAGATTCTTATGCTGGTTCACCCAAGTGGAGTGCTCGGGTCGCTTTCTTTCAGAAGAGATATTAAGCCAAAGCCCTGACCTTAGTGGCCACTAAAATCCCACAGCATTTTTAGCAAGAAGAGGGATTATCACAGAATGGCTCTAACCAAATGCCAGTTTCATTAATTACAGGCTGCCTTCTAACCTTCCCCCTCTTACACTTTCAGTCTGATGTTACATTCCTCTTCACTTCCTAGCCTAAACTCTTGCATAGTGTTTCACTGCCCTGCTAAACTGATGTCAGCTCCGACCCAGACCTGGCTGCATTTCAGCAGTGGGTGTAATGTCTCCGGTACTTCATTTCTAAAGCGCTTTGGGACTAAAGCTGCTGTAAAACAATTCAGTCTGGGTTTTGCTCACAGTAGTGCACAAGTCTCACGGGGCCAGGATTTGAAATATTTGTAAGCTCTTTTGCCTTGGCATGCGCCAGCTTTTGTCCAGTTATAATAAATTCCCCAGTTTAAAAGGCTACGGTGGCCCTTGCTTTCGACACACACATAGCTTTGAATCCCAGTCTCTGAACTTTAAGAAAGGGGTCAGTCCTATTCCCTGATGCCCAACCCAGGACGCTGCCCCAGGCATGATTATTCCAGTTTGCACCTAGGATTTTCTCTTAGCCCCAGACTTGGGATGCTTTGTAACCTCGATATGCAAGAGAAAAGATTCTCAGTAGCTGGTGAATCGCACTGCCTAATGGCAGTCACCCATGATCTTATTGACTTCACATTATGCATCTTCCACCCTCACACTGGATATATATTAGAGCTGGAAACCATGACCAGGGGTACGGTTGCTGCAGCTGCTCTGCCTTGCCACGTAGTAATGCTGGCTGGTACACACTTGACCCAAGTGCCTAATACCTTTCCAGTAACTCTGCTGCGTGTGAAATATTATTTTTCTTATTGTGACTGATGCCAGAGCAGATTCAGAAACGATTGATTTTAGCAGTGAGGAGGCGTTGGCAGATCTTGGCGTGTCAAGTTTGGGGACCATTGGAAATCGTTTCCAGAGAAGATCTGACAGCAAGAGGGGCTGATAGCTCTCGACCCCTGCTCACTTTCCCAGAGTGACAAGCTACTTACCCCAGCCAGTGACTGGGCAGGTCTGGATACACAGGGGTTTGGGACACAGAGTGGAACTGGAAACAGCACCTTCGGAGGGTCCCCGATGGACCTGACCACGGAGGAGGGGTCTTTCTACCACGTAAATGGTTTGTTCTCTGAGGATGGTGCAAGTGTGAATTGCTGTGTACATGGAGAACAGATTCAAAGTGAGTCACTCTCAGGCCTACAGGGACTGTCTTCCAGTGCCCCCAGAGATTTTGCAGCTGATCGGTTAAGGCCCTTGTCCGTGGCTTGGTGGGTCAGACTCTGTCCCCCTCGCATGGGGATGGGTTCAAATCCCATAGCTGGATGCCTGCTTCTCCCCAAAGTAGGCATTGTGACTGGCTGCCCTGGAGGAGGTGCTGTGGGGCTCCGAGGTGTCCTTAGGATGAGACCCCTGAAATGCCTTCTGGAGTGTCCAAGTGGAAGTTAAATACTAGGGACTCCACCTCTCGATTTATAATACCTAGCTCTTCTCAGTAGGCCTCAAAATACTTTACAGAGAGGTTGTTATTGTTATCCCCATTTTACAGATGGGGAAACTGAGGCACCAAGCGGTGAAGTGACTTGCCCAAGGTCACCCAGCAGGCCGGGAGCAGAGCCAAGAATAAAACCCATCTCGCCTGAGTCCCAGTCCAGTGCTCTATCCATTAGACCACACAGCTCTCTCCTCTCCGTTTCTTACCTCTGCCCACTCCACCCTGACCCCTGACTGCTGGTGCTAAAGTCACCTTCCTGTCCTGCCAGGCCATCCACACGCCCGTCTCCTCCTCCGAGGCGTCTATCGATGTCCTGTCTTACCACATCAAAATCGGGCAGCTTGTCCACACCTTCCAGGCCCTGTGCCATCTCTCCTGCACTACACCTCTTCTTCCCACCCCTAGGCACCCCCGATCCCCTGTCCTTGCTATGACCTTTGTCTCCTCTCACGCTTGGTTTTGTGCCCTCTGCCGTGCTGCCTCTGCAACTAGAACCGTCTTCTGCCATTATCCGCCAGGTGCTGCCTCTCTCCTCCCTCAGATCCACCTCGTCAAGCCTCCCCTCCGGTCTGTCTGTCAGACCTTCTGCTGTCTGACAGCTCCCCAAACCCTCCTTCAAAGAGCCTGTGGCTAGCCCTGCTGGGTCCCAAGATATCAGCCCCACACACCTGTCCCTGGACCAGGACTGAATATCGCCCTTCCCGACTCTCAGAAAAGTGTCACTTGGTGGCGAAATTCCCCTTCGGGGCGCAAAGAAGGGCTCGTTTGTGTGGCAGTGTGTCTGAGGGGCATGATCAGTGGGTCTCACGAAGGCCACTATCGGGAATGCTTGGCGAGTGTGCGCCCCTGTGTGTGTGTGTGTGTGCACCTGCGCGTGCATGCACGTGCACTATTGCTGAGCTCTCTTACGTGGAAACATCACGTTCTCTTAGGCTCGCCGCAGTGTATATCTCTGACGATGAACCGGCTAACGATCCCCATCCTCTCTCAGTGAGAGCGGTCCTGCTTGTTCTAAATCCAGTCCGATGACCAATTCCAGTCCGGTTCTCTCCCCTTGTACCTCAGGGACAGCTGGGTTGTGGGACGTAGAGCCAAGAGCCTGTCGCAGGGGTTAACAGCCACGCGTGGGACCGATAGTGCCAGCCGTGGAAGCTCGGTGCCCCAGAGCCAGCAGTCACCGGTACTGCTGAGGAGTCCTGCAGGGCGACACTCAGAGGGCGTTGCCTTCAGCAACCCTGCAGCAGCAGAGGGATGGGACAGTCGGCGAATCTCCCCTTTCTGGTAAAACCTAGCAGGAGAGGAGACCCAGGAGGGGGTGAGAAATGTGAACTGCTCAGCAGGGGAGGCAGGCAAGAAGAAATGGGTCCCCTCCAGCGAGCGCCTGGAGCATTGGTATAACATCACGTGTAGAGGGGCCATGTTTCCCAAAGGAAAAATGGGACACCGTGTGGGGCTCGCCCTCTGCCTTCTCTCTCTTCCCCGCACCTGAGCCCCCCTTCCCACGCGGGGCTGGTGTCACTGCTTGCCCCAGCCCTGCCTGCCCCCACTGAGCAAGTTGGCAAGAGCAAACGGGAGAGAGGCTCATTTTTGCCCCCAAAAAGTCCGGATGGCCGAGACAAGGCTTAAAAAAGGGACTGTCCCGGCCCAAACGGGATGTATGGTCACCCTAATCACGTGGGCGGAATAGCCCTGCATAAACCATTTCCACCCTACGCCCCGATGGCAAACGCTCAGGCTGCTGGCTATCCGTTATTTTGTGGTGTGCGATTGCTCAACTCGGCCGCCCGGGTTCCTTTTTCCTCCCGGACTGGACCACGGAAACATTTAAAATGGGAGATCAGCAAAGGGCGAACTGCCTTGCTGAGAGGTGAATTGCTCTTAGCAATGTGATGGCCCAGCAGGCCCCGGTAGGAAGAGATGCTCACTGTTCTGAAGAGTTTACAGTCGAAACGGGCCAGGCAGACAAAGGGTTGGGGAACACTATAAGAGGAGCCAAGTGGGCAACATCATTTATATTACACTGTAGTAGAGAGAGCCTGGAGCACTGGGCCTGGTGCAAGACCCGAGGTCTGAACCGGAGGCTGCGAACCAAAGTCAAGCCACGTATTAAAAGCAGATGCTTACAAGTGAACTTGGCCAAGTTGTTGCTAGTGTAGGAGGCACCGGATATATACGTCAGTGTATTCCAGCTAGTCCGGATACACCCCAGTCCAGTGCAAGATAAGATGGTTTGACAACATACTGAATAGGGATGTTTTGCTAAGATATCAGGAACAAGAGGAAGGAACAGACAGATGTTACGAAATACGTAAGGTGGTCTGTACACTGGGTGTTGGTTGTTAGCTTTAGCCTATAAATGTCAGGGTACTTCACCTTAATTCTTTGCGTGGACTAAGGGACAGCAGAAACTCCCGCTGCTGGTTAAGCCATTCCTTGCTACTAGGCAAGGGTACCCGGGTGCTGAGGCTGTGTCCAGGGGGCTGTAAACCTGGCCAAGTGCCTTTGTCACTGAGCCATGCCTTTCTGAATAACAGCGACGTTTGCTAAACCAGCTATGTGCGCAGAGCTGGGACAGCGCACAGGAAGAACGCACGCGCACAAGGCAGCTGACAGCATGCGGCAGCATTTAGAGGCTTCAGCCGAGCCCTGGCCTCCATTGTGCCAAGCAACAGTAAGAGACACTAAAGATCTTAAAACATAAATAGACAAGACAGGCTCAGGCTGGGAGAAAGGCAGCGTTACAGATGGGGAGCTGAGGTCCAAAGAGGTCAAGTCACTGATTTAGAGTCGAGCGCCAGAGAGACTAAATGACTTGTCCACAGGCGCACAACACGTCAGGAAATTTGGAGAATAAATTACTCGTTGTTAATGATTTGTTCAGCTCTATTCTTGCATGTGAGATTCAGAGTTTCCAAGGCCAGACAGAACCACAGTGGGCATCTAGCCTGATCTCCTGTATAACACAGGCCAGAGACCTGCCCCCAAGCCATTCTGAGAGCAGATGTTTCAGAAAAACCTCCCATCTGGATTTAAAAATGGTCTACGATGGAGACTCCACCATGACCCATGATAAATCGTTCCAATGGTTAATTACCTCACTGCCAAAAATGTATGCCTTTTTTCCAGTCTGAATTTGTCTAGGTTCAACATTCCAGCCGTTAGACCTTTCTCTACTAGACTGAAGAACCTGTTATTAAGTATTTGTTCTCCATGTAGATATCTATAGACTGTAATCAAGTCACCCCTTTACCTTCTCTTTGTTAAGCTACATAGATTGAGCTCCCAGATCTGTCACTGTATAAGGCAGGTCTTCTAACCCTTTAATCCGCTGTGAACCTTCTCCAAGTTATCGACATCCTTCTTGAATTGTGGTCACCAGAACGGGACACAATACTCCGGCAGCAGTCGCACCATCATAATGAAGGAGTGCCTGGGATTTCTGGACATAGGGCCAGTGTCCTAGTGGGACGTCCAGGAGTGTGGGAGGAGGGTGTCCCACTATGAACTACAACCCTTCTCCTTCAAGGGACCCACCAGTGATCAGGTCACTGAGTTAATATCGAATGCCAGGTCCCACCGGGATTGTTCCTGTGCTTAAAAGGTAAGATGTCCGTGGCAAGGCCTGGTTTTCTCAAATGTGCAACAGGCCATGGTAGGGGATTAGAGACAGAGAAATAAGCCAGTCCCTCCCAATCACTAAAAGCTGGTAGGAACAGCCCATAACACATAGGGACAAGCACACAGAGGGCATGGCTATCCGCTACAGCTCGTGTAGACACACTCCACCCAGCTAGCTCAGGTCCTGAAATCCTGGATAATTACACGTGGGGATAGTTCAGGCTGTTGCACCATCACTGCTCCGGCACCCAAGCGAGCAGATTAAAGCTAAATCTAGCACCCGGTGATTGCAGTATCTACGCATACACACAAATACACCTGCAGCCAGATGTGCAGCCGGCACTGTGCACCTCTGTGCATGCACATTCACACCGCCACAGACAGCCAAAAACATGCGCACAATGACACATGCACCAGCCAGCACATAGGCCACTCGGACACGCTCGCAGACAGCCACGCTCAGAGAGACACAATTGCACTCACAGACTGTGTGTAGTTATGCACACAGATACGTAAATGACCAGATTCACTGGCACACAATTTTGCTTCCTCTGATCTCTACGTATTTAAAGTAAGAGAAGCATCAATGGACAAACTGCCTTTTTTTGCTGCATTTTTTGTTTTGGTTTGGTTTACTTTTCTTCATCCTATGCAATCTTCCACCTTACCACTGTTCCACCGACAGGAGAAAGTGAAAATTCAATTGAATAAACAATCATAGGGATTTCTTTCTCTTCTATCCATCATAAATGTCAGCTGAAAGAAAGAGAGAGAGAAACTTGCATTAGTGAAAATCCAATTGCGTGAATAACAAGAACGCTAATTTCCTTCTGCCTTTTTTGGGGTCATCTGGCACATGAAGAAGAGTGAATGAAAATTCAACTGGATAAATAACAATACATCCCCATCACCAAAAATACCAAGCAGGAGATTTGAAAGGAAGCCTGACTCAAAATCAATGGCAGAAAAGATAGGTTACATCATCAAAATTATATTAGTCTTAATAGTCGCGCAATTAATTAAACCTTCCAGTTATTTAAAAAAAAAAGCCCCTGAAAAACTTTTTTTTTTTTTTAACAGATGCAGTTTTCAATCATGTGCCGAAAGCTTTTGATTCCCCCATCTCCCCCGCCTCTGACCCCACCGCTGCCACCATCGCCGTCCACCATTAGTGGCCATTTATCGAAGTGACAGTCGCCTTGATGCTGAAACGATGGGAAATAATGGGAAGGTGGCGGCAGAGTGCTGAGGCTGCTGGAAATGAAATGCTGCATAGATATGAATTTTGATAGCTCGTCAATACCCGCCGTCCGTTTCAATTAAAAAAGAGCAGAATACATTGGGGCCAGAGGGGCAACATTTCAGAGCCCATAAAACCGAACAAGGGGGAGGTCTGACTGGACTTTGATTTTGTCTTTCTTGCAACCCTTACCGTTACGGGCCATATTTCTCCAGGACAGAGCCTCTGAACCTTTTTAGTGCTCGTCTGCTCGCTCATCTGCTAGGTTCCACTCCTCCACTGATCGCCCGCTAAGATCACACGCTCGGTGGCACAGCGGATCTGTTCCACCTGGAAGTATCTGATAGGTTTAGCAGGACAACAAGTGCATTGTACGTGGCTGTTCGTGATGCTGGGAAGGTCAGTTCTACCTGGCCGTGTCTGGTATGTAGCACCTCAAGGATGTTCTGCCTGCATATATCTGACATGCATTATAGCAGTCTGTCTGCAGAGAGCTGGCCCAGTCAGCAACAGGTGAGAGGTTAAAGTGTGCAGGGCCGTCCACTATCAAGATGGCCTTTTCGCAGATGGACAAGTGAAGGTCTGAGTCTCAAGGCTTTGTCTTCCTGCATTAGCCAGGTCCCAACGCTGACATTTCTATTGCAGAGGCAGATAAGGGTCACTTCTCTTATCCCAACCCAGCATCTGTGCTGGGCACAACTGGGAAACTTGGCGTGATTTTTCTCCCGTCAGATGGGAGACCATCCCCCCGGTTACAGCATGCAGGAAGCCGTTGATCCCTGATAGGTACGTCATCATCTGCATCAGCGGCTTTAGATGTCTGGGTAAAACAGTTTCCCATAGTCAATGGTCAGTTAATGAGTTTAAGACCATCACCCTTTTCCGATCAGGTACAGCAGGTTGGGAAAGCTTTGACAAAACACTTTCATTAAACAATGCCGATTCCTCCAAACTGAAACTTCTTCTGGGGAAGACTCAGCTTCAACACATTTCTCATCTCAAAAAAACACAGCGTTTCTTTTGTTTTCAATTGTGGGAACATCCCACCTTGGCATTTGCAAAACAAAAACAAAAAAGGTTGGTTTTCCCATTTGGAGATGGCTTTTTGTTTGGAAATTTAAGCTAATTAGAGTCCAAAATAAATAAAAAATTAATTGACCTGAACCAAACTTATTTTTTAAATTTTTGCTTTGCAAAACTTTTCAGAATTTGGATTTTTATTTTGTCCTGATTTGGGAAGGAATCCCCCCCCCCCCCAAATCCCTTATTTTCACTGAATGGGAAAACAGTTTCCCCCCAACTTTATCCAGAGGTGTTAGTTACAGCCACTCTTCACCTTGTGCTGGAGACATGTAGACAGCTGTACTCCAGGGCTCTGATTTAGGGTAAGATTAGCCTATGTATGATACAGTTCAGAGGGGTTTGGATCATAGGGCTGGACCCTCTGTCTGCTATTCAGCTGATGTTGGAATTTCCATGAACATCTGTTCACGCTAGTCCTAAGGAAAGGTTTCATACGTCTTCCTGAGAGCTTTCTGATAAACCATTAGCAATGAGACAGAGAAGGGAGAGAGGGAACTCCCTGCCTTCCCAGATTGCCCCGACTACTTCCGCTAGAAAATGGGGGTAGCAAATTCAGCGTGGTGATGGTAACATACGAAACCTCCTAACCCCTCCCAAAGGGCTTCAGAGGACACATCGCCCAGGAACCCGGGGTTCTAAGCGCTGAATGTATTAGTGCCACGTTGGGGTTTCCTTGCACTAGAGATGGAGCATTTCATACAATCCCAAGCCTCACTGTATCTGTGCTGCCTTAATGCTAGCAGCACATGGTGTCCAAGCCACAACGTGTCTGCTTTTTCCTTAAACAAAACCAGTGAGCGCAGAGCTGGAAAGGACATAGTCGGCTGTCTAGTCCACCCGTGTAATGCGCACAGTGGATTGTCTCTCCTGTTCTGCACTGCAGGGCAGGCTAGCCGTACACACGCCCGCCTCTGCTAGCAACTCCCAGCCCCCCAAGCGGCATCTGACGGCTCCTGCCCTGCCTTCCCTGTCTCGTAAACCTCGGTATGCACCAGGGGTGCCAATGGTGCCGTTCCCACGCTCGCACATTTGCTGTTAGCACGTGACAGGCGGCAAACATGTGCCTCCTGTCCCCCCGAAAGCATCCCACACATGCTTTCCATGCTGCCGCCACACTCTGTGCTGCCATTGTTCTCCTCACTTCTGGGCGCCGGTGGAGGGGGTGGAGGGTGGAAGCCAGCCAGCCGAGGACGGGTGTGTGCATTCCAGCTAGCGGAGACCGCTTGGTCCACTGACGCGCTGATTGACGTCTGGCTGAAGTGTTTCCCGTGTCGCACGGGCCGCTCGCTGCCGGGTCGCTTGTTGCGAGGGAAATCATTTCTAATGAAGGCCATTGGGTCCATGAGATGGACCATCGGGGCTGGTGCTCCCAGGGCTGGTTGGTGCATTTGGGCTACACCTGTGGAGATCTGGGTCCAGATCTTGGCTGTTGCGTTTCAGGTGAAAGTGAATCCGGTGTCGTTGAATTGGGTTGCCACTGCAAAAGGCAGGAGGAGGAGGAGGAGGAATCTCTGCTCAGGAGCACAGGATATCAGGAGGGTGCTGCAGGCCAGGAGTGAGTGCAGAGGCAGAAATGGTGGGGGGAACGGATTTGGAATAACAGGAGGTGCTGTCGGACAAGCTCACTGGCACTGTAAGGCACTGTAACAAAAGAACAACAGCTGCCCCTGGGGCCGAGACCTGCCACTACCTCCTGTACTCTCCTCGTGCCCCGAGGACAAAGGCAACACCTCTCGGAGTGCTTGGAATTCCTTCTGGCCTTGTGCTGTTGGAAAGCTACTGTGTTCCACCCCAGAGGTGGCTGCATTTCAGTGGTGAGTGATGTGGTCCGTTTGCACGGATTAAAAAGCGGTTTTGAATCCTCCAAAATGGAAGGTGGCAAAGAATCATCCCTCACCGTCATCTTCCCTCAGTCTCCCAAGGCAGCTGAACCAAAGAGGGGACATTATGCATTCCTCCTTGACACAATTTGTATGGGCAGCAAGAAGGTGTTTTCCTTCGTGCCCGTACTGATTCATTGAATGAAACCCAGAGGCTGGTGAAAGGGGACACGTGTTGGCAGAACGCAGCTCAGCTGGGCCCACAGTGGCATGACAACACAGGCGGAAAGAAGTGTCTCTTGCCCAGTGGGTAGGGCGTAAGGAGACCTGGGTTCCAGTCCTTGTTCTGCTACTGACCAGTTCTGTGA
Organism: Emydura macquarii macquarii; assembly: GCF_026122565.2. NCBI lineage: Eukaryota > Metazoa > Chordata > Testudines > Chelidae > Emydura > Emydura macquarii. The sequence continues at coordinate 244,638 of NW_027132383.1, forward strand.
TCATGAACAAATCATTTCACGGCTCTGTGCCTCCGTTTCCTTGTCTCTGAAATGGGGGTCGCAGTGCTTTGAAATCGCCAGATGAAAAGCTCTATATAAGAGTTACGTGTTACTATGAAAGTGGCACATTGTAATCCATCTGGGTGCTCGGTGCCCATCTGGGCTCCTGTGCGTGGTTTCAAAAAGCCAGGGCCATAAAAGTGTCTTCATGCATGCATGGCTTGAACGGCTGAATGTTACGACGTATAAATCAGACAATTAAACTAGCATTATGACATTAGCTTTTAAAACCCTCCGTCCTATGAAATAATGTCCTCGCGTTAGCACACGCATGCACAAAGCACCAGGGGTGTAAAATTTTTATTATTAAAATTAACATTTAAAACCTGTACCATGAAGTAATGTGCAAGGTGAGGGGGATAAATCAGCCCGCTCAACTAGTAACGTAACATTAGCAGTTCGAATCGTGACCATGAAATAAAGTCAAGGTTAGGAGAGGGATAAATCAGGCAGCTAAGCCCGGGGCTTTTTATGTTAACATGTCCAAATCCCCAGACCAAGAGACGGCAGGCAAGTTTGCTGGATGGAGACTCAAATGCCCAACAGAACAATGCCTGGGCTATGGAAGTCCCCGGACCTTATTCTGCTCTCGTTTAGATGAGTACAAAATGAGAGTAGCCCCACTGAAGTGAGTAGTTACACCCGTGTGAAAGGGGTATAAAGGAGAGGAAAACTGGACTCTTTGGTCCAGACCCACTAAGAAATTTAGGCTCCTAATTTCCATTGATTTGAGAAGATCCTCAACTGGCCTAAACCAGGGTCATTCTATTGAAGTCAACGGAGCTATTCCGATGTACATTATCTGAGAGGCCACCCAGGACTTTAGACAGCACAGTAAAAGCCCTTGCCTTTTGGTGCCGAATACTCCTTGGTAATCACTGCTATGTGCAAATCTCAGCCTTCCAGACTGAAATCAGGCTCAGTTCCCTCGACAGTAGTTCATCCGCTTGCTGTATCCCCAATGCAGATGGCTTGGCAGACTCAGAGCTTTGTGCAAAGATGGGTTGGGAGGAGAGAAAAAGCAGCATCAGTGGGGCAGGGAAAAGTTACGCAGCTGGGAAGAGGGCTTATAGCATGCACGTCATCGCCAACGACAGATCCCCTGACTGTATCATTCCCTCCGCTCCCTTCTGTTTGGGAATCCGGTCAGACTGATAATGCTTCGTTTGTGATATGTGACACGAACACAGGATGGCACACCTGGGACTTCCAAAATATTAGCAGAATATGGTAAACAGCAAGTCACCTCCGTTCAAAATGCTTCACCAGGGAACACTCTCCACAGTATAGATGTCCATTGAACATCTGTATTTGGCATCCAAAAACGCCTGGGTGAAAGTCACTTTGTTTACGAGGCAGTCAGAACCCCGTCACAGAGGCAGCTGGAAGCGCGCTGCATTTTCCTTAAGGATGCTGCACAGAGAGAGGTCAAGTGTCTTTCAGAATAACGAAATGCCATTATTATCTATGTTGCCATCATGCCTAGAAAGAGACGCCAGCTGAGATGAGGGCCCCCTTGCACCGGGTGCCATACATACCTTTAATAAGAGACGGTCCCTGCCAGGAAGAATCTGTAATCTAAATAGATAAGACAGACCAATGTGTGGGGAAGGGAAGTCCTCCTAGCCCCATCAGTCCTGCTTTGGTTTCAATGGCACAAGTTAGGATGGAAAACCAACAAATTACAAAGTGCATTTATCATCAAGGAACGCGGCTGCATGGTCAGTGACCACATGGTTGCGAGAAGCTCCAGATGTCATAAGATCAGTCATGACAGATAGAACATCCAGACTGGACCATCTTGAGTGCATAGCTAGAGATCGATCCAGGCAGCGTTTGAGCTGCAAGGAGATTGTGTGTGTTTGGGGTTTACCGTGACGATGATTATGACTATTCCCACTTACAGATGCAGAACTGAGATCCAGTGACTTATCCAAGGCCACACAAGAAATCTGTGGCAGAGCCAAATTGAACTCGCAATATCATAGACTCATAGAAGATGAGGGTTGGAAGGGACCTCAGGAGGTATCTAGTCCAACCCCCTGCTCAAAGCAGGACCAACTCTGACTAAATCATCCCAGCCAGGGCTTTGTCAACCTGGGCCTTAAAAACCTCTAAGGATGGAGGTTCCACCACCTCCCTAGGTAACCCATCCCAGGGCTTCACCACCCTCCTAGTGACAAAGTTTTCCTAATATCCGACCTAGACCTTCCCCATTGCAACTTGAGACCATTGCTCCTTGTTCTATCATCTGCCACCACCGAGAAGAGCCTAGCTCCATCCTCCCTGGAACCCCCTTTAGGTAGTTAAAGGCTGCTATCAAATCCCCTCTCATTCTTCTCTTCTGCAGACTAAACAAGCGTAGTTCCCTCAGCCTCACCTCAGAAATCATGTGCTCCATCCCCCTAATCATTTTTGTTGCCCTCCGCTGGACTCTTTCCAATTTGTCCACATCCTTCCAGTACTGGGGGGCCAAAAACTGGACACAATACTCCAGATGTGGCCACACCAGTGCCAAATAGAGGGGAATAATCACTTCCCTCGACCTGCTGGCGATGCTCCTACTAATGCAGCCCAATATGCCATTAGCCTTCTTGACAACCAGGGCACACTGCTGACTCATATCCAGCTTCTTGTCCACTGTAACCCCCAGATCCTTTTCTGCAGAACTGCTGCCTAGCCTGTCGGTCCCCAGTCTGTAGCTGTGCATGGGATTCTTCCTTCCTAAGTGTAGGACTCTGCACTTGTCCTTGTTGAACCTCATCAGATTTCTTTTGACCCTTTCCTCCAATTTGTCTAGGTCACAAAGCACGGCGTTAGTCATAAGGTGATCTGACCTTTAAGTTACCCTTATATATTCATAGGTGTAGACAACCCCCGCCCCCCAAAAAAGAAAGAAGGATTGCATTAATCAGTAAAGGAAACAGTACATTTGTGACAGAAGCTTGTGTATCTCACTCTATTATAAGTTGACAAATTTAGCCGTGATATAAAACTACTCTATAAAGAGTTGCTTTTGGTAAACCTCAATAAAAAGAATGAGATACAAATCTGAAAAAGTTCCACACCATGATCTTTGCCTGGTGATTCTGGCAATGAATTCTGCAAAGTCTGTAAGTCATCAGTTTTGTTCTTGGGTAATAAGCAAACCCATACCCCAGCTGAGCCTTGTTTATCAAAGCCACATTTTAATGTGACTCAGCACATTAAAACCATGCTCACTGACAGCATTGGTTGCTGGCCCTGCTCTACTCATTTTGGTCAACTTCACCACTTTAGAAAACAGCCCACGTTCAGCTGGCTGAGCAAACGGGGATATTTTGCAATTGACTTCCATGATCGGTAAGGGGACAGTTGGTTTGCAACAGATGAAGCTGCCTCATCAGCTGATCATAACTGAAATTGGAACCCTACACCCGAAGCATGTCTTGCACTTGTATTTGTTACATTTGGAATTATGAGAGTTTCAAGATTGTGAAGAGTTTTGTAGCCTTTCTCTTCAAGCCTTGACTGATTTTACAATGTGCAGTAAGCAATTACTTCCAAGTGAAAGTACCTATAAAGTATCTTTGCTGAATTTGAGTAGCTAGGTTAACCTGTCCTTATTTGCGTTTTCTTGAGAACGTCTCTTCCTTGGAAACTCAGGCCTTCTGACTATTTCCACCATTAAACTTTTCTGGAGGATTTGCTCTCAGAATAAATTGTCGCGTTCATTTGATCGGCCGGACTGAACACAAAAAAATACCCTTTTCATAAGAGACTGGCCTTTTGCTGCTAAAACGCCTGCCTCTTGCAGAGTTGTAGACAAATTGTTTGCCACATTTAGAAGCTTTTGACCTAGCTCCGTACCAGAGCGGAAGTTCAGTTTTTCCACTTGGTATTTTATTTCCTGAATATAGAATCTCATTTTAAAATAATTTTGTGATTGTGTAAACAGATTCAAGAGGCTCTCGTAGGGTTGTATTATTTTTAATAATGCCCTGACGTGCCAAATTCAAGGCATGCCCATAACAATGACACAGTGGCACCATAATAGCTCTATCTGTGACAGTGTTGACCCTCAGATTCACACGCAATAATGTATCTTTAATTACTGCTGTGATTACCTCCACTGGTGTACGGGCTATATTGTACCATCCCGCAGACGCTTCATGCCGTTCATGTCATCACCCACATGTCACAGGCATAAAACCACTCGCTCTTTCTTGGAGAAGCCTGTTTCATCTACCACAACTATACACCACGTTCCTCAGAAAGAGTCTTCATGATTTTAAGAGCCACGGTGTCCATTATCTCATTCTCAGTACCTGGACTCGTTAAATTGCCTTTGCTCTTTCTCAGCCACTTTGAAATAACTAGATCATATTCTGCCGGCAAACAAAGCAGCTGAATAAAGTTGCAGTCAACCTCTTTACTTAAGGGCGTGTTCTCAGTTTCTTCAGGATAATGGCCTGAGAGAGCAAGTTCGTGTCTGGTAAGATAATGTGTACTAAATATTTTCATTAGGATCATCCCGTTTTCTTCTGAGAGTGCTGAATTACCAGGGCGCCAGTGTTCTTCGTGGGCTTTGAAGAGTATCAGCTGATGTGTGGAGACACAAGAAGCTTGGATGCCTCTCAGATTTGCCTTGCGCCTTTTTCCAGTTAGAGAATCCTGACTGTGTGACCGCGTCACCTGTATACTTAGTCAAAAGCAGATTGCCCTTAAAAGCTATTCAACAGTAGAAACAAAGCTTCAAAATGATGGCGCCATTGGAAATCAAACCAGGATGGCCTTTCTTTTTTTTCAAAGTTGTGCCCAGAGAAAGATTTAAGTCGTGGCTGATGAGATGTCTCAGAAACGCTAACAGTAGCGGGCAACTGGCGTTTGGTTCCCATCGCAGGCAATGGCGGAGACAGCTCAGTATTATCGCCAGAACTAGTTGATCCTCCTTTCATTAGCCTGTAGTTTTCTCCTTTTTAACCAGTCATGTTTTCGGTGATTTGGTTTTAGCACCTTGAAAATCGACACGTTTGTTTTTGTCTGTCACTGAGTCATGACTCGCTCAGTAAGAACGGGGTAGTAGGATTGCAGAATTAAAACACACGCAGACACACACAATATGCTCCGTCAAACGGAAACATTTAGCTGGCCTCTTGTTATAATGTCGGCACCGTGTTATTGTGTAACGGTTTAGAAGGCGGCAGAATGAGGACAGAGAACAGCCTACACCTGATCTGTTGATTTTGCTGGAAAACAATCGCTTTTCCATTTTTTTAAAATGCAACACTTTGGATTCTTTACCTGGGACACTGCCATGAATTAAAAATTCATGATTTTCACAGGGCCTTACAAATCAGCTCGTAGATGATGGCTCTTTGCCCCCCTTCCCCCAGACATGGTGGGACTGGGGTCAGAGGCTGCAAAAGGACAGCCAAAGAATCCCGGGCTTCATCATATCTGGACTTCCCGCTCCCTCTGTGAAAAGAACACATGGAACTCCCGCAGGGGGCTGAGGTAGGAAGGAGGCTCTGGGAGTCAAGGAGTGGCAGCTGGCTGGACCTATCCCAGGTCTCCCTCGAGAACGGAAATCAGAAGTCCTTGTGTACGGAAAGAAAGAGGATCAGTAGCCTTAAAAGCAGGCAAGAAACAGTCAGCCTGGCTGCAAAAAGGGTGGGGTGGGGGGAAGCACAGACAGGAGAACCTCCCCTGAGGCGCAGGTCTGAGAATTGAGCTGTCAAACGACTGGCCGTGCTGCAATAATTAGACAACAGTCAACAATCACTTTATTTGTATTAAACTATTCCTCCTCCCTTTCCCCAGTAAAAAGTGTTGTCTAAGCCCCTGGGATTTCTCAGACCAGCCGGTCTTCGGAGCTGTTAGCAAGGGCTCTGGTTCTGGCTTGGGAAGTCTCATCCTTTTCTCATTAGGTGTCAGTGAAGCGTGCTCATTCGGAGGTAGCCCAGCCTTGTTCGGTGGCCAGGGCAGAATTTCGTCCCGAGGCTCTGCAATTATTTTAGGTTCATCACTAACGACGGGGGAGAGGGGCGGTGAGGGAACTGCAGTGCTCTTCCAGAGTAGGGGTGCCGTCCCTTGAAATAGGACGTACCAGAGGTCCAACGGAGGCGTCTATAGCCAGGAGGCCAGGAAGGAATGATGTGAAAGTGAGACTCTAGGAAGGGAACAGGGCCAGCCCGACACCTCTAGGGAATGAGATCCTTTATCCAGAGAGAAAGCACCATGTTGGCAACTCTAGACTGCAAGCGTCCTCTCTGAAGGCCCTGCCAGTATGCTCCAGTCCTTTCTGTTGAGCCATGCACCAAAGGCCAGTTAGATGGATGATTTAGTTGGGGTTGGTCCAGCTTGGAGCAGGGGGTTGGACTAGATACCTCCTGAGGTCCCTTCCAGCCCTAACCTTCTATGAGTCTATGATCTATTTCTACCGGTGGTTTTTGTCTTGTGCACACCAGGAACTGGACCGAGATCTCAGACCGAGACACAGAAGCTGTGAGACGACGGGGCCAGATCACCTCTTGCTGTTGAATCCCAAAAACATGAGGTCATGGTGCAGTGAGTCTGTCCTACAGCCCACGCTGGTGATAAGATGGCTACTGGCAACCATCCTTCCGAGCTGAGCCGAAAAGAGGATTCACCTAGCAAGCTTTTGCACTCATTTGAGTCTCTACAGGCTAGAGTGGAATTTGATGGCATCATCCCTCTTTGACCCACATCGTCCTCTGTCCATCGTCTGATTCACCCTGTGAACTTGGCTATCATGGCCAAGGTCAGTGCTGGGCTGTGACCTGATGCCATGGACACATCTGGCTGAATCATAGAATCATAGAAGATGAGGGTGGGAAGAGACCTCAGAAGGTCATCCAGTCCAACCCCCTGCTAAAAGCAGGACCAACCTCAGTTAAACCATCCCAGCCAGGGCTTTGTCAAGCCAGGCCTTAAAAACCTCTAAGGATGGAGATTCCACCACCTCCCTAGTAACCCATTCCAGTGCTTCACCACCCTCCTAGTGACAAAGTTTTTCCTAATATCCAACCTAGACCTCCCCCACTGCAACTTGAGACCATTGCTCCTTGTTCTGTCATCTGCCACCACCGAGAAGAGCCTAGCTCCATCCTCCCTGGAACCTCCCTTCACATAGTTAAAGGCTGCTATCAAATCTCCACCCCCCCCCCCCCCAATTCTTCTCTTCTGAAGACTAAACAAGCCTAGTTCCCTCAGCCTCATAGACCCATAGACTATAAGGTCAGAAAGGACCATTATGATCATCTAGTCTGACCTCCTGCACAATGCAGGCCACAGAACTTCACCAAACCACTCCTCATAAGTCATGTGCTCCAGCCCCCTAATAAATTTTGTTGCCCTCCGCTGGACTCTTTCCAATTTGTCCACATCCTTTCTGTAGTGGGGGGGCCCAAAACTGGACACAGTACTCCAAATGAAGCCTCCAAATGTCTCAACCAGGCTCCAAAAGAGCAAGGCACCACCCTTGGGTGGTGGGGGAAAGAGCCCTGGTCCCAGCCACCACCACCAACCTTCTGTCCTTCAGGGTCAGCGTAAACCCTTGGGACATGCACCAGACTTCACACGGACTCTCTGCCCCTGCAGTCCTCCCACCACATGGGTCAGTCCAAGCTGTCCGAGTCTCCGATGCTGGTCTGAGCTCACAACACATACAGGCACTTCTTGCAGTATGGGCTCAGCTGTCCTGTCAGCTCCAGGTTGTGCATCTGGAAGAGTCCCCTTGTGCAAGCACCAGGGCAGCGGCTGGCTCCCCTCCAAGTAGCTCCTAGTTCGTGCTCTGCACCCCATGCCCTGCGGTCTCTCTGCCCCAGTTCAGCTCAGAGCTGCTGCCTCTCAGCTCTTCCTTTGTTCTCTCTCCAAATGTTCCCAAGCTTGCGCCCGGACCATCCATCACTGTTGGTTCATTGTTCAAACCCTCCCAGGTGGTTGCTAATTAACTCTGTGTCCTGGTTTCGGGGTAGCACCCCACCATCTCCCAGGTTTGCACAGAGTACCAGGGGAGGGAGGGGGAAGAAAGGAAGGGGGAAAAAGGAGTCTCAATGACATTAGCGTGCTGATGACAGCACACTCCCCAGAGCTTCCTCTTTCCCCTGCCAGCCTGACACACACGCTGAACAGAAGGGGTGCAGAACACAACCTCGCAGAACGCTGCGGCAGCTGAGCCATTGCCTAGCCTCACCCTTCGAGAGCTCCGCGAAAGCTGACGAGGAGAAACTCACAAGAGTCATCTCACCTTTCCCTGTCAGGTTTAGCAGAATCTCATGGTCACTGGCTACTGAGAGAGCTAGATATGAAGGTGGTGGAGATACCAGGGGTCGATCAATCCATCGCAGGAAATCAGCATATGGCCGTCCCAAGGAAGACGCCGACAACCCGTGAGACCAGTGATTGATTTGGACTTTGAGGAGTGAATGTTTTACTACAGGGTGAATTTCGTTCGGTCACCCCAGTCCAAATCAACGTCCCACTGTCTTCTGAAACGTCTGAGAACAAAGGCCCAGCTCCACGAAGATCTTGTTGGAGGAAAACCAAAGGAGCTGGGTTTGCTGAGTAGGATCCAGGGGTGGGGAGAGGCGGGGCAGCTCTCTGGAGCCGGGGATCTGGTGCCGGGTGTGGTGTTCCACTGTTTGCGTTGAGCTTTGCACAACGCCGTGCAGCGATGTGGGAGCGCAGCCCGAGACGTCGCTGCGTTCCTCTCTCTCCGGCTGGGCAACGTGCCGGCTTCCGTCTTTGGACCCCAGGTTCAATCCCAGCTGATGACTGAGGTGCCTACGTGGCTGGTGACAATACAGCACAGCACCTGGGATTTCACGCCGTGAGGCTTCAGATGTGTAGAAGGCGCTTGTTTAATATGGGGTGTGTCTCCTTCTAGGGGCTGGCCCCAGCGATTGTAACAGCTGGCGACTTACATTTAGCGGGGTTACTCCTTTATTTCAAGGAGCGCAAGTAGCAGGGGCTCCTGCTTTCTGCAACTGACTGTAAATAAGCCTGCAAACCCCAGTACATAACAGCTGCTTTACTCTGAGCTCTTGCTGACTTTCTGACTAGCTGGGCACGCACCCACCCAGCCACACTCAGCAGCCAAAGGGAACCTGTAAAAAGATGAGCCTATATTCCATCCAGCAGCGGGCAGTGGCCGCACACGCGTGTACCCACAGACACAGGTGTACACACATGACAGAAACACACACCAGCTACAGAACCGGCCCTAACTCAACTCGGCTTCTGTGGTATTGCATTCACAGACGCCAGCAAAGGATCTGGCCCAGCATATCTACATGACCATCAGAAGGGTGGATCTCCAACGGGGCCAAGGCATTTATAACTAGGAGTCAGGCAGATTCTACACCCTAGAGATGGCTTTCAAAACTCATCCCTGGGGGGTTAATATCAGCGTAGGCGCAATGTGCCCAGCCATTTGCTGGCATCATCAGCAGCCAGGTGGAGAGTCTTTAGCTCGCCGTCAAAATAAATCACTGGGCACTTGTCCGGGATATTGCAACAGAGTCTGAAGCTGAACACAGCTGCCTCGCGGATTATTGGAAAAACCCCATTTAAAGAGATTGGCCGCACAGTTGCCCTGTCCTGTTCGAAACCAGTTCAGAGATGGCCACAGGTGCCTTGGCAGATCAAAACCTGGTGGACAGATGGCTGCGTCAGTGGTCCCTGCCAATGCAGTTCTCCACACCGTTGCTAAACTGAGCCTCGTTTGGCTACTGGCACGTCCCAAGAATATCTGCCCAGTCTATAAACAGAACATAGGCCCTGCAGATTGACGGGTTATTCTGTGCCCGTTATTTACAATCCAGAGCTGTTACCGATACCACATCGGCTTGCTCCCCAGTAGCATTCTTAGCGGCGTGGCTGGAGCCGGGAAGGTTAGATTTAAAGTTCTTGGAACTCCAGTCTAACCTGCAGATTTTCCAAGTAACGTTTGCTCGGTAAAACATTTCCAAGAGTGGGATTTACTGTCATAATTAATAGGTTATGATTAGGTCAATAACTTTCATCAACCTAGCTGGGAGAGAACCTATTAATGAAACTGTAAAACAACGTAAACTCTATGAAGAAGAGAGGCGGGAGAATTTATAACTTCCCAGAAGCCCTAGTAACTAAAAGGAGGATTTACAGGAAGTGAAATGAACCGGGCGCCCATAAAATAAAAGCTAAATTATACCCATATCTAAACAAGACAAATTGAAAAGGTTTAAGTGGATTTCTCAGCCCAAATAAAACAGAAAGTCTCAACTGAGCGGAGACATTTGGTGTTGCAGTTTATGGAGTGCAGGATGCTATAAATGCTGAGTGCATATCAAACAGGTTGGTAACTAGTCCATGTATGCAGCCACTGCCTGATGATCGCCCCTACAATAACATACCAGTAGGCACAGTCCAGCGGCCGTAAATAACTGAACAGTAACAATCCAGAGTGTGTTCAGCCTAGCACCTGAGATTACCCAACAATGATAAACTACTGTGTATAGTCACACAGTACCACTGTGCACATGCTCTGCCATACAATATTAAGTCATATTCAAGGTCTTGGTCCTTATCTTCAAGACGCTCCGTGTCCTGGGCCCTGAATATCTAAAAAAATCTAAAGCTCTGGGGTGTGGGTCATGGCCAAAGGCTCTTCTCAAGCACAATGGAACCATTCTACAGACAGAGTAAAAAAGTTGTTCTTTCTTCCACCGAGGGCAGGACAAGAGGCAATGGGTTCAAACTACAGCAGGGCAGATTTACACTAAATCTCAAGAAAAACTTCTTAACAGTAAGAAAAAGCAGGACAGTGGAACAGACCGCTTAGGGAGGTTGTGGAAGCTTCTTCAGGGGAGGTTTTCAAAAGGAGACTGGACAGCTGTCTGTCTTGGATGGTTTAAACACAATAAATCCTGCCTCTTGGCAGGGGGTTAGACTAGGTGACCCTTGCGGTCCCTGCTAACCCGGTGGTTCTATAAAGCTCATCAGCGCAGGAGACAGAGCCGTGGAACAAACTCTTCTAGAAACCAAGAGTCATTCCAAACCTGGCCCAAGTGCAAAGTGCTTGTCTTCGACCTGCCTTCTCTAACATAAACACGGAGCAGACTGGACATATCAGTTATTAAAAACCAACCAAAGCAAACCCTTCCACTCCTCACACCATGTCCACCCAGGCAGGGTGTGAGAGAGAATGAACTGTGCATGACAACTCTTGGTCATGATACTCACTGCACCACTGGAAGGCTCTTGGGTACCACGGTGTTGAGGGGAGCTTTATGTACCTGTCTAAAATAGAAAAGTACAGCCCAGGGCACAGACGCAACCCTACCATAACAAACCACGTCCCACTTCTGGTTTTCAGTTGAAATCACTCTGCACTTATCAGTCCTCAGCTTTCTGCATGTTTTCTGGTCGTGGCTGTCCTCTAACCCACTCCGATTTTATCAATGTCTTTCTTCAACTGTGGACCCCAGAAATGGACATGGTATTCCAGTGGTGAGCTCACCAAGCACAGAGGTGATCTAACGTCCCTACTCCTATTAGATATTCCCCTGTTTATTCATCCCAGGATCGCATTAGCTCTTTAGGACACAACATTGCACTGGCAGCTCATGGTCAGATGATTCTCCACCATCACCCCCAAGTCTTTCAGAGTTGCTGATTCGCAGGACACACCCCCCATCCTGTAAGCATGGCTGACGTCCTGGGTTCCTAGACGTGTGACATTACATTTGGCCGTACTGAAACACATTTTGTTAGTTAGCGATCCAGATGACGCTAGATCAATGACCTGTTCTCTTCCTGATTTTCCATTCTCCCGATCTTCGTGTCGTCTGCCAACTTGATCGGTGATGATTTTGTTTTCTTCCAGGGCATTGATAAAAATGTTGAATAGTGCAGGGCCAAAGACCAATCCCTACAGGACCCCACTAGAAGCAAACCTGCTTGATGATGAGATGGGGATTTGAGTACCTAACTCAATGGGAATCTGTGTAAATGCCCTTCACAGAACTCTCCCTCATTCTTTAGTAGGTGCTCAGATACAATGGTAATGACAGCCCTATAAGTACCTAGAAAAATCAACATGTAACTACATCACCTCTCCCCCCAGACTTCTCTACCTCTGCATGTCCACCTTCTTCTCCTCCCTCTGCCTGTCTGTTCCTTCCCTTGCTTCACTCCTTTCTTCCTGCTACTAGTCTAACTTCACCTCCAGTTTCCCACTTAAGCAGTCCACCAAATAGCAATAATGGATATAAGGGACAGCAATGTGGCCCGCAGTCCCTTTGTCCATTGCGTTATCAGTTATCTTTTGCTGCCCTCTGACATCCTTTAGCCCATCAGCACAGTTAAAAGGGAGTTTTTGTTTGTTTGCAGTTGGCCATTGTTGCTTGGAACCATTGTACTGTCTTGACGTTTAAAACCACAGCTGTTAGCAAGCCCCTTTGTTGTTTAGGGTTTGACAGCGTCAACTAGAGAATCAGCTTTCCGTACCTTCTCTAGCTGCAAGTAACGCCAAGTCTGGTTAAAGCTACCCTGGAAAAAGCAGCATCTGAAATGGCTTTTTTGACAAAAAATCCATTTTCATCTAAAATTTTGGGGTTTTCATAGAAAATCTGAAAACTCAAAACCGGCTTTTTTTCAGCCAAATTTCTGGTTGGTTGTTTTTTTTTTTTATGAACCCCCTCCCCAAAATGGCAAAGACATGTTTTTCAAGGAAAAATAAAAAGATTGGGTTTTGATGATTCGTCACCGGTGGGAGAGGAGGGGAGGGAATCATTTCCCAGCCATCTTTGCATGTTGTCGCTTTCACCATTTCCCCTCAGTAGTTTGGTTTAGAGCTGATTTATGCGTATATTGACTGAGTCGCTTTTTCCCTTCCGGAAAAGCCCCTGTGAGACAAATGTGGGGGTGCACAGGGACAGGCCCTGATCAGTACCCCCAAAATGTGGGTTAGGGATAGGATTTCTGGGTGATGTGTTGGAATGCTGGGAAGCAGATAGCATCATCCCCCTCCGACATCACAAGACACAGGAGTGCAACTTGTTCCACATGGGTGGTCTGCTCTGGCTGGGAATAATCAGTCTGCAGCAAAACGAAGATTTCAAGCCTGGCCCCATAACATCTCTGAGTGCACACTAATGTACTGGGGGCCAGAGAGACACAGGCAGAGCAGGGGTTGTGATGCTGGCAGTCCGGCTGCCAACTCTTGCCCAGGCTGCAGGTCTTAGCTAAGAACTGACACCCTCCTAGCTGGAGAGCAGACCCAGTCCCCTGCGTGTCAGTATTGCTCATTACAGGGATTAGCTGTATAAGACTAGCTGTATAAGACTGCTTGGGTGCTGCTGCATGCGTTAATCTCCCGTAGAATATCTCTGTTCGATGCTGTCAGGTAATATGGAAGTCTTTGCTGTGTAACTTCTCTCCCAGTCAGGAGAGAAGCATTACCCAGTGTGAAATACTGGTTTGCCCCGGAAGGGGTTATCTCCTGCCCACAGACACCAAACTGCAGCAGGTTCGCACAGGCCCCCGCGCAGGTCAGGTTCTCTGCCCCACAAACCCCATGCAGATCACAGCTTTGGGCTCCAGCTAGGGTTCCTTATTTACAGGCTTCCCCCCCACCCCCAGCTATTTACAAGCACAGTCCAGGCCTGGGGCCTCAGCCCCTAACTGAGGGCAGCTCCCCTCCAATGGAGGCTTCTCCCCCCTCCCAGGCTGACCCATTGCTCTTGCACCTGCTCCTGCCGTGGGTCTGTGGCAAGTCCCCCTTAAGTGCAGGCCTGTGAGTCTTTATAGGGCCAGTCTAATGAGCCGAACAGCTGCTCCCTGTTAGCCCAGGCCCCCGCAGTCTCACTCAGCTGACTCCACTCCTCCTTTGATTGGGGTTGCAGAGGCAGAGGGCTGGTTTAACCTTCAGGTCTTAGCCAGCACCTTGTCACCCAGACAAAACACTGTAGGACACTCGAAGACAAAAGACTTTGTTGACTGCACCCCACCCCCCCACCCATGGAGAGGAGACATGCACGTGAACACTTCCATCATCTTAAACTTTGGGGGAAAGGAATACAAATCCCTGGCAAGAAGAAACTGCATCTTTTGGCTGTTTGATCTCTGAAGGGCCAAAGACACTAACCTAAAGCCAGAGATCTCCTGGGGTTGTCCTGAAAGACACTTTGAATTAACAGATCACTACAGCTCTGTCACTCTTAGAATTTAGATCAGACCTCATTTGTGTGTATATGTTTGCTTGCTTTAACCTGTAATAACTCTTATTTCTTTTTTCTACTTAATAAACCCTTAGAAAGTTTATTACAGGGTTGCCTGCCAGCACTGTCTTTGGTGTAGAATCTATTGTACCACCTGCTCTGGGGTAATCTATTGTACCACCTGCTCTGGGGTAATCTATTGTACCACCTGATCTGACATGAAAGCCGTATTTAATATTTTGCATTTTAGCGACATCATAAATGATCTGGGAAAAGGGGTGAACAGGGAGGTGGGAAAATTTGCAGATGATACAAAACTACTCAAGGTAGTTAAGTCCAAAGCAGACTGCGAAGAGTTACAAAGGGATCTCACAAAACTGGGTGACAGGGCAACAAAATGGCAGATGAAATTCAATGTTGATCAATGCAAAGTAATGCACACTGGAAAACATAATCCCCACTATACATATAAAATGATGGGGTCACAAAAGAGATCTTGGAGTCATTGTGGAGAGTTCTCTGAAAACATCCACTCAGTGTACAGCGGCAGTCAAACAAGCCAACAGAACGTTGGGGATCATTAGGAAAGGGATAGATAAGACAGAAAATATCGTATTGCCTCTTTATAAATCCATGGTACACCCACATCTTGAATATTGTGTGCAGAACTGGTCGTGCCATCTCAAAAAAGATACATTGGAACTGGAAAAGGTACAGAAAAGGGCAACAAAAATGTTGAGGGGTATGGCACAGTTTCCATATGAGGAGAGATTAATAAAAACTGGAAATTAAAGAGAAATTAAAACTGGGATTTTTCAGCTTGAAAATGAGACAACTAGGTGGGGATATGATAGAGGTCTATAAAATCATGACTGGTGTGGAGAAAGTAAATAAGGAAGTGTTCTTTACTCCTCATAACACAGGAACTAAGGGTCACCAAATGAAATGAATAGGCAGTAGGTTTAAAACAAACAAAAGGAAGTATTTCTTCAAACAACTCACAGTCAACCAGTGGAACTCCTTGCCAGGGGATGTTGTGAAGACCAAGGCTAGAACGAGGTTCAAAAAAGAACCAGATAAGTTCACAGAGGATAGGTACGTCAAGGGCTATTAGCCAGGATGGGCAGGGATGCAAAACCATGCTCTGATGTGTCCCTAGCCCCTGTTCGCCAAAACCTGGGAATGGGCAACAGGGGATGGATCACTTGATGATTACCTGTTCTGTTTATTCCCTCTGAGCACCTGGCAGTGGCCACTGCCGGAAGACAGGACACTGGACTAGATGGACCATCTGTGTGACCCAGTGTGGCCGTTCCAATATAAGAAAGTAATCGAACTTTTGTGATTTTACTTTAATCCAATCAGACCCTACTACAAAATAGTCTATCAAATTACAACTTGTTGCCCTCCTGGCTAATGAGAGCCAACAAAGTGAGCTTTCAGCATGGATCAAAGCAATTCCTGATAGGCTGGTGGTGTGTGGGGTATCCAGGATTTTAATTGGTCAGCTATTGCATATAAAAGTAAATTATTGCATATGTAAAAACATTATTGCACATGTCAATGTAAATGATTGCGCATATAAAACCTTTATTGCACATCTAAAAGTAAATTATTGCACATGAGAAATAGATTTTTGCATATTTTTTTCATGTACCTCCTGGTCATTATTTTCTTAACACTTCTAATCTCTCATTTTGAACATGTTTGAAATTACATTGAAGAATTCCTCCCCGCCACCATTCCCATACCCCTTAATGGTTTTAAAATAGATTTGTGGCTGATTTCCAAAGGGAAGCACCTGCAGCTCCCAGCGCCCCAAGGGACTGGCGGGGTCTTGCAGCTTCTGCAAAGACAGTCTGGCCATGTTGATTGCACGTGGTGTTTTCAGCGTGTGGCTGTGGACATGGGTACAACGGTTGCATCTATAGGAACGTAAGCTGGGGCTCACGTTTTTCATCAAGGCCTGGGCGTTCAGTCACCCCAGCGGCGTGCACCTCTGTGGCTGTCGTACAGACAAATGACCAGTTAGATGTCTAGAGCGTTATCTGAGCGTGGCATTCCTGTGACCGCCAGTGGAACCTGGCTAGCTGCATGTGCTGTTGATGATCGCCACCTGTAAGCCAAAATGTGACAGTGTGCTGACAGCCAGATGCCTCAGGGTTTCTGCCTTCTGATGAGGGTAAGATTTATAAGAATCTCCTGCAAACGTGAGTTTAAAAGCTTTTGCCTCCAGCGTGGGCTGAGCTCCAGACGCCTTTCGCTGCTGCCCCTGTGCAAAGCAGCCCTCGACCCTGCAGACTGTGTAAGGAGATACTCGACTGGTGCGGAACCATGCTAGCAACTCCTACCCCACCCATCCCGCTTCTGCCAGCTGGGCAGCTGGGAGAGGATGTGGCTGGGCTGGCTGGGCTTCCCTGGGGCTGGGAGAGTGCAAAGAAAGCCGCCGAGGGCAGGGCAGCTGAACACAGGAGGGGTGGGGCCCAGCAGGGAGATTCCCGAGACTACGGCCTTGTGCCAGGGATAGGAGTGTGGAGGACAGGCTCCGGCCTCGATGGATAGAGGGTGGGGCAAGAAGGGTCTGGGGGTTTCCTCTATTCAATGGAGCTGCCGGAGGGGTGAGAAGAGGGCTGTGGCCCTCCTCAGGAGAAGTATTTCAGGAGGCAGGGGGCTCAGGCCACCCACACAAAAAGAGGAGACAGGAGGGCTTCAGATTCCTCCCCCAGAAGATCAGCAGAGTCTTGTGGGTGGGGGGATCAGCCCAAGGATGGAGACAGAGCCTGACTGAAGGGGTCTAATCCCACCTGCCCCCTGGATGGTTTGAGGTTCGCCCGCCGCTGATCTCTGTGTCGTGGGAAAAGGGCACAAATATTCACATGTTGGGACAAGGTAGCACCGCATTGTGGCATGTCACAACACCATGACACAACTTCCTGCACCTCACACTAAGCCTGCGCCCCGTCTGGTCACCGTACCAACCTCAGCCCCCCGTTACGTCACTGCACTCATCCTGCCAAGAGGCCACCAGGTCGCCCTGTCAGGACGGAGGCCTCGCCATGTGTCAACGTCAGTGGAAACCTCAGCACGCCGGGCCGAGGGATAGCCGGGTCCCACGGTGTTGGAAACACAAGCGCCGCTCACCACATTGCGCTGTGGTGCAGACGTCAGCGTGTGCCCCCAACGGGCCGCGTCAGACACTCGTGCTGCTGTTCTCAGTATATCACGGCAAGGCGGCCTCGTCCGACGATGGGACACAAACGGCGAGGCCGTGAGCGACGCTGCAACTTCGTACAGTGACGTGTGTCGCAAGGAGATCACTTGGCCCCCGGAAGTATCTTGGGATGTCTAATGTCCTATAGACTTGATGCATAAGACCCAGAACTCGGATACAACACGGAGCGTCCCGTGAAAACTGGGATAGGGACCAATGCTGCCTGCAATGCCTCCGTCCTGGCCGGCCCCGTCCTGTCCTATAAATCTCAGAATGAGTCAATAGCCTATATTCCCGGCCCTTCTTACATCAATGAATCGTCTCTAGAGAGCAGTTGATATACAGCCCTTCCCTGACGACCGTGACACATCTGATTGATAATCTACAGCGGTACACATTAAAACGATGTGATTTCTTGCGTCGTGTTCTCTCCTGGCACCTCTTCTCCACCTTCCCCACACCGAGCAAGAGCATTCCCTCTCCTCCCCCCCCCCCCCCACCACCCGCTCCTCCTTCTCCTCCTCTGACGAAATCATCACATTTATGGCCAAATTGAAATGAAATGCAATTTAGTTCCCGTTCTGCTTTCAGTCCATCACCTCGCAGGCCAGTCCCGGAGGATCGCCTAACCTAATCGCCGGATGGCGGTAACTTCATTAGTGCTGCCAGCAGTATCCTGCGTTCTGCTGCGCGCGGCTTCCAGAAACCAGGGCTGACACCTCGCGCTGGGAATTACTGGAAGACGAAGGAGCTTTCTGGGTTTTTTTCTGTTTCGTTTTTCATTTTTGCCCGGTCAGCGGTTTGCTGTCTCAGGGTGAGGATCACCACGAACATGTGCGGACGCATATGTCAGTGTCCTGTGTCCACCTGAAACTAAGAGCCGTGGGAATAAAATCTTCTCGCCCGGTTCTGATCTACAGGAGAAGGAAAATGGGGGTGGGGAGGGAAGTGAGATGCACTGAAGTGAACTGCATGCAGGCAAAAGCAGAGAGACACAGTCAGTGATTCTTATATGAGTGTAAATGAGGAGGAATTGCTGATTGGCCATATACTGCTGTAAAACAGGTGTGCATCAGAGAGCCACTGAGCCAGAAGCAAAGGGGGGAGGGGGGAAAGAAAGTAAGTTCTGTATCAGACAATTAAGGAAGAACCCTTCGCAGAATCAAATCCATCCAGTCTTTTCCACAGAGCGCTTCTGTCTCTCATCTGCGGTGCTGTGTGTTCTTTGCTGGTGCCCCGGGCTCCATACGGAGCTTTCCTGGCAGGCTGGAGTCTCCCTTTCTCAGCCCCACTGAGCTTTCTGGAGTGAGGTGCTGCTCACGCGTCCAGACAAGGCTCCTAGACGTGCCCCGGGGGTGGCAGGATCTCTGGGGGGGGGCATGAAACCGCTCTCCAGCAAAACCTGCGGAGCTTGGATAGGGTGTTCTGTGAGACCACTCCCTATGGGTGCTGAGGGGACGACGGTGGGGGGGCAGTAAGCAAATGTTCCCTCCACCCGACAGGGATGGAGGGGATGGGCAAGGAAAGCCCTGGGCACTGAGGTGGCCAAGCAGAGGGGCAGGGAGACGCTAAGGGAATGTTCGCACTGCGATAACACATCCCTGGCTGGCCCTGGGCAGCTGCCGTGGGTTTTTGCTGCGGGCTATAAAACTGCAGTGCAGACACGCGTGCTAGAGTCTGGGAGCTGGGACCCTCCACCTTCACAGCGCCCCCGAGCCCAGGCCCGAAGATGTACGGTGCAACTTTATAGCCCCGCAGCCTGCCCCGGGAAGCCAACTCAGCTGAGGCAGGCCGGCCCTGGATGGTTTAGTTCAGTGTAGATATGCCCAGAGCCCGGACTCAGATTCAGGTTTGAACCCAAGCTCCCTCTGTCCACACACAAATCCACCTGCCTGGGGTCAGCAAGCACTCAGGATCTGGGACCTGGGACCCTGCTGGGGGCAGAGGGGTTGTCAGAGCCCAAGTCACCTGTCATTCTGCAGTGTGGGTGCGGATCAAGCTGTAGCAGGGAGCACGGCAAAGCGCTCCGCCTGGGTCCGTAGGCGCTGGGGTCCCTGCTGGAGCCAGAAGGAGGGCAGCACTGATCTCCCGTCCCCCGGGCTGCAGAAGGGAGACGCTGCCTAGGGACCCAGGTGCAGCGCACAGGGCTACAGGACGCGTGCGGTTTCCCTGCTGCAGCCAGGGGGACGGGAGATCAGTGAGGAGGCAGCCTCCTTGCTGAACTCCTTCTGTCTGGCTGCGGTGCGGGGGGTAAAGGGGGAGGATCTTGCTGGCAGAGCCGCCAGGACCCACCATGCTTGAGGAGGGGCAGGAGTCTAAAAATCCGGGCCTTCCGGTGTGGCTGCACTTAGGTGGCCACCCCCCGTGACTTAGCTGCCAGGTCATGTGCTTCAATCATTCATCCACACTAGTGCTTTGTCGGTGAGCGTGTGACACACTGTGAGTCATTTGTTGGTGTAAAATAGTGAATGTAAAAATGAGCACAGTGGCATCAAACTGTTCACTTTAAATACGTGGCGATTTGCAGCCCTTATTGGTGTGTGCGTCCATATATATTTTATGAGTTGACAGACTGGTGGCCCTTCAGGGTTGTAAAAATGACATTTGTGGCCCTCGAGACAAAAAGGTTGGGAAGCTCTGACCTTATGGGTTCAGAGATGCGCATCCCCCCTGCTTACTCCACTGGACCTAGTCACTCAGCCTGGGGATACAGGTAGCCATTTGTCAAGAGAAGCCCTTTCTGTATGCACCGGTGCCCCTTACTGGAGGGACTCAGAAGTACTCAGCTGTGTGTCATCGACCTTATATTGCTAACAGCTAAGGGGGATTCTTCTACAGGTCAAGTGGCTGGCGCCTGTACTTTGTGGAGTCAGGAGCCTGAGTTTGAGCCTCCCCATTCCCATGAAGCACTGAGTGGCTATACTGTGAGCTATCTAGGGTCCTTATCTGGCCCCCATCACCATGGTGTCTTAGCACCTTCATTAATGCTTTTATCCTCACAACGCCCCAGTGAGGCAGGAAAATATTCCCCTCCCCACGCCCCATTTTACAGAGAGGAAGGGAGTCTCTTTGTTCCTAAGAGCAGACGTAGTTTCTGTGGTCATCAACGGGGCGGTATCACAAATCCCAAGAAAGGACTGATGAAGGAGCGGCGCAGCAGGAGCAAAAGGAGTCTGATTCATGCAAGCATCCACAGCCATTTCTTTTTTTTAAACAAAAGGCCCGTGCGTGCGTTGCAGGGCTGGGAGCAGAAAACAGCTGGCAGATTGGGAGCGGTGTGTGGTCTTCAGCATTTTCCAGGAGGAATCGATGGCTCTCTAAGCGGGGCTGCAGACTCGGTGGGCGGTGCTCATCCTTCTGAGTTGGCAAGGACTCGGTGCTAAACCTGTTATACACCTCTTGGTAGGAGGATCGCTAAGTTAGGTCGAGTCAGTGCCCCAGCATGGTGCTCAGTGCCAGTCGGATGGTGCCAGTGATGTCTCTCAAGTGAGATATGGCACCAGGTTCCTTAATGGGAGGGGCGAGTAAATTAAAGATCCCAAAGCACAGTTTATAACTCTAAGGGTGTTAACCCTGGTGTCCTGGCTAAATTCCATTCTGGGCTAGTCCACTGATCCAGAGTTCCTCTACAGTTTAATCGGATACAAGATTCTGCATCGTTTCCCTTCCTGTTCTGGAGCATTGCTGTATGCTGTGAAGCAGCTGCTGCATTCCACCTCAGAGGTGGCTGCATTTCAGCCGTGGGTGAGATGATCTCAACGCGTCTCATTTTAAAGCTCTTTGGGAGCCTTTAGGATGAAGACATGTCAGATGTGACTTAGAAATGGGATTCAAACCAAACCCCAGGCTCCGACTTAACTGCTTCTTACTAATGTGTGTGGTCAGCCCCTCGCGCAGTGACACCCACCCTGAGCTCTGTAGGGGCTCCTGGAATGATAATCATAGTTAATAAACCTCTGCAAACTCTGGAGGACTCTGAAGCCCCAGTCTGGATCCACGTTCTGTAGTTTGAGCCCATCTGTATTATGAACGGTTACAGTCAGAATAGAACATATACAATGATTTGTTCCGGGGAGGTTTAAATCCTTCTCTCAGGGAAAATAATTTTTTCATAGAGCGGAGGTTTCAATTAGCCCTCCGTTACAGGAGAGGCCACGCAGTGCCCAGGGGTCTCTCTCTGGCCCCCCAGCCCTGCGTTCCACCTGCTCTTTGTGCTGAGCTCCCAGAGAGGGAAGAACCCGAATGATCCAGAAGCAAGCTGCCCATAGATCAGAGCCGCTTTCCCCAGTCCTTTCCTTGACGGATTCTCCTCCGAGGAGCCGATCTGCAAGTGACAGAGGGAAGCGCGGAGCATCTTCAACACCCCGCTAACTACGAAACTGTGCTCAATAATCCCAGAGATTGATGTTACCTAAAGAGCAGGGAGGGAGGTGGACAGGCCGGGCGGGGAGTTTATTTAATACTCACTGCATTCACTGAGCATAAATTCATCTGGGCAAACGAGGGGGCAGGACGCTGGTGAGTACAGCACTCGGCAGACCAGCTGGGCTCCCTCTCCCATCCTGCCCGCGCCTGCCTCGTCCCCTCCCACTCCATATGCCCTGGAAGCCCCTTACACAGCCCTTCTCCCCATAAGCCCCTGTCTCATAGACCCCGCATGTCTGTCCGGCTGAGTGTGTGCATGTCTATATCGTCTCTTGGTGTGTCCTGGCTCTGTACAGGGGCTGGGTGAAAGCAGCGCGGCCTGTCTAGAAGGGACCATCCCTTCCGAGCCCCAGCCAGGGCTCATCTGTCTCCTGCTTCCTCTGAGCGTGCGGCCGGGTGTTTCTGCTGGCGCGGGTGTTTGAGAACGTGGTGGGGAGAAGCCGGGTTTTGCAGAGTGGGCTGAAGAGGGCAGGGACTGGGCTCTTCTCTCTTGGGAAATTGAGAACTCACAGGTCGCTGTGGAGGCAGCACCATCTCCTGGTCCTTCAAGCCTGGGCCCTGCTAGTCACTGTGTGCCATGTTCCTGCGGCTGTGGCGGTGGGTCCTGGAAGGAGATGTGTCCTGGAGAGAGCATGGCTCGGTCCCATTAACAGCTTTGTAGATCAGTGCCAGAACCTGGCGTGGATCCAGCGACAAGCAGGGACAGGCTGAGATGTCTCATGACCCTGGCAGAGTGAATTGCAATTGCCCATCCCAGAAGCCAGGCCGGCTTCAGAAAGGAGGGGGCTGAGTTATCTTGCCCCATCAGCTGCCTCCTCTGCTTCACCCAGGGCCTCTCATCCCTCTTCACTCACTTCCTTCCACTCCCCTCAGCTCAGTCACCCCGCTCTCTTCTCTTGACCTTTCCGCCCCAGTTAATCCCTCTATCGTTTGTCCGGCCCTTCTCTGAAGTCCCTGGGATCAAGGCGCCTAGAAGTGAACAATTATTCTCCAGCTGTGGTCACGTCACAGCTCGCTTAGCCAAACAACACAGGCTCCTTTTGCCGTCAATCCATCCATTGTGCTTCTATCACTGTAGTATCCGAGGGCTTCCCAGCGCTATTAGAGCTGCATAAAGAGGTCCTCATGGACTTCCCGGAGCCTTTGTGTTTCTCTCGTCCCTGGCGATCGGCGGCTCAGCCTGTGTTATCTATCATCTTCCTCCTGCCGGCTAAAGCCAGGAGGCAGATCTTGCTGCTAAAAGTGGTCAGGCTCCTGTAGAAAGTCATTCCACGATTACACCCCCTTGATGGAGAGCGAGTTCTCTCTGGCTCCCAGACTTCTTCCTAGGACTTCCTCAGACTTCTTCCCAGTCTGTGAGCCCCACTGCTTTTGCAGCTCATGAATGAAGTCGCCTTCACTGATGTAGCTGGATCATGACCTGCGGATGGCTCTGAAGTCCAGGAGCAAGCCCTAGAGAGTCCGATGGGAACTGCCCGTGCCGGAAACCGGAATTCAGACTGCCACATTCTGCACAAGATGGAGCTCCTTGCATTGCTTCCACCTTCAGCCTTGATCACGCCGGGGTACAGCAAACCAGTGTGGAGGTGACGACTGCATGCAAGGGGCGAAATTCCCTAGCAAGCTGGTGATGGAAGAAAGCATTTTGCACCACTGCCGCCACTTTGTCGCCTCATCTCATTGGTGAGTCAAACATGACCCCAGGTTTTGTACCATTCTGATGGGGGCAGGGGGAATGGGGGAAGGTCAGAGACCCAGGAAGCATTTTCCCCCTTGTGACCAGCAGTGCATCGGTCTTGCCCAGGCTGAGTTAAAGCCGCTGCACTTCATCCAGGTGCTGATCTTCTGTCAGCATTCGGACATCCTTGGGACGGTGCTGAGGACATCTGCGGAGAATGAGGTAGCACTGCCGGGTGCCACGGGTGTATCGTGGGGGCAGAGACCCCGCTGTCCCACCACCTCCCCACCTGCTCTTGGGAAGAGGAGGGGAGACAGGGCTGATCCCTGAGGGACTCTGCAAGGCACAAGGAGCAGTCACCTGTTTCCATCACCGCCACCTGCCTGGAGAATGAGACACTGGCAGTGGAAGACGCAGCTGGGTTCTGTAGGTCTGGGAAGCTAACAGACCCATTTCTAGGCTTTATGCCATTCCTGAACTAACTCACGCTGCTCTCCACGCTGCCGCTGCTATTCCAGTCCTGGCCCCTCCCACTCCAGCGCTGCCAGTTCACGGACGACCACATGGCGCCGGGATGAAAAGCCCGACGCCTTCATCTGCAGCGATGACGTGGCATGGGATTTGAACCCAGGACGAGGTGCTTGCCCTCCACGGCCAGGTTCACCAGATTATTACCTCAGGTCCAGGACGAGGCAGGTGAAGCTTCTGGGATTCCCTCCAGGAACGAGACTCCCCTAAACATTTTGCCATTGTTCATGTTCCAATCCAGTGGTCACCCCCTTTCCCCCAGGCGTGCGGGAGTGCGGTCCCAGGCTCGAGTCATTCTCTTCCCCTGCCCACACTTCCACCGCTACATCCTTCCCCCCGTCCTGTCAAGGCCTCACGTCAGCAGGGGCTTCGATCTCAGAAGGCCGTGATTGTGCCATCATTAAACAGCAATTGATTGCAAACGGGATTCTTTTGTGTTTGGGATTAATGAGAAGAGAGGAGATAAATTTGGTCACCTCTAATTAACCCCAATTACAGAAGCAATAAATTAGAACTATACCGAGCATCATGGCGCCACTGTCCATCTCTCATTCCTGGGGGACCCTGCCCGTTCCTGCACCTCTCCCAGCTTCTCCCATCCTGCAGATCTGCAAGGAAGAGGACCCTGAGGTCTGGAGAGGATCCAGCAGCCAGTCAAACTTAAAGCAGGAGGAGAGGCAATGTGCTACTGGGACCCGATGGTTATATTATGCGAGTGAATTTGCAAAAGATCAGGAGGCAGCGGGATGTGTGATGCTGTATACATGACGCATGGACGCGTCATTAGAAATAGCAGCAATGTAAGGTTCCTTTCCTCCGGAATCCACGAAGCAGAAGTCTGGGATGTGGAAGGTTAATGCTGGAGCTGGTTAGTCATTTTTCAACTAGACTTTTTTCATTGGGAAAAGGCCAATTCCTCCAAAACTAAACGTTTCGTGGAACGGGTCAGTTTCGATGAATCTCTCGACCTGAAACAATTGTGAAAAGGGAGGGGGGGACAACAAACCCATTGAAATTGTTGAAACGTCCCCTTTCAACATTATGAAATGAAAAAATTCCCGTTCTCCAGTTTGAAATGACTTTTCATTTGGAAATTTAAGCTCATTAGAGTAAAACAAGGTATAAAACCGAACACGGGCAAAGTTGAAACAAAATGCCTCCTTTGACCCGAAATATTTTTTTTTTTCTTCAGATTTTTGACTCACCAACATTTTTGAGACTTTGACTCTTTGTCCCAATTCAGGATGGGAACATTTTTTTGCAAGATGGAACTATTTTTCCCCACAATGCTCTATTTAACACCTTTGTATAGCATGTGTCACATCCCCCTCTAGTGTCTGGCCTAGATAGAGATTACAGCCTACTGCTGCTATCAGGAATGGAGCTCCATCCGCTCAAGTGACAGAGCTCTGTGCTTTGCCCCTGAAGAGTAACAGCATGACGTTGAGTCAGATGGGCTGGAAATACACAGAGATTTCCTCCCTCCGGGTGGCTGCCTAAGTGGAATTTAATTCCTACAGTTAGAAAGTTGATGTTTCGTCCCAGCCTCTCTAAAGTCTTTATGCTCCTGTGGAAAACATAAAGGCGAGCATCAGGTGCTTAAATCAGGCAGCTAAAATCCATAGCTAGCCATGTAGGCCCCGGTTCAGCAAAACCCTTAAGTATGTGCTTAGACGCATTGCTGAGCTGGCGCCCCTAGACACAGCCAGAGTCCCTTCTGTTCTGTAGATATATCTTCTCACACGAGATCCCTGCAGCTGGAAAAGCACAAGATTGTAATTAAAACGAGCACATACACCCTGTCCCCCTGAGTCATTCATGGCACTTTTCTGGCCCCATCCCTATCATCTCTGAGCACCTCACAACCTTTAATGGGCTTATGCTCACAACACCTCTGTCCCATGGCAATGCTATTATCTCCATTATACAGAGGGCGAATTGAAGCCCAGATCCACAAAGGTGTTGGGATCCCTCACTCCCACTGATTTCCATGGAAATCAGGAGCCAAAACACCTCTGGGGACCTGGGCCAGAGAAACTCAGGGGCAATACCACCCCCACGAGTGACTCACGCAGGAAACTTGGAGCAGAGCTGGGAATTGAACCCCCTATTCCCACGCTAATACTCTAAACTCTGGGCTATTCTCTCTTCCATCCCTCTAAGTTCTCCAGAGCAGGGAGAATCTGTACTTTGTACAGGGCCGAGCACATTGTCAGTGCTTAGCTGTCAGCTTTTCAGGGCCATCACTGTCTCTTAATATGTGTTTGTACAGTGTCCAGCACACTTAGGCGCAGATCTCAGCCCGGGTCTACCAGCTCGACCATGCTACAAGAACATGCAGTGTATAGTCACAATTAGTTCAACGAGTGCATAGAGCTGTGTGACTAACGGACTTTGCGGTTCACTGGCAATTCCGAAAAATCAGGAGGGGAGGTGGAGAGGGGCGGGGGATTACTTGAGGTTGAACAAAACGATTTGTTTAAGACTTTGAATCTTCTAAACCATTTTTAGAGGGTTTTTTAAGGGAAATTTCAAAACAAAAAGTCATTTTGAACTGAATGAACTGAAATGTTTCGTCTTGAAAATGTTGAAACAAAACACATCCATTTCTGGGGATTTATTTATTTTTTTTAAGTTTTCTTTTATCTGAAATAACAAGGGGAAATGGACACATACTCACGAAACATTCTGGTACCACAGAATGTGCATTTTTTGTCTGAAATTTCACTCCACTCTGCTACTCCTAATAAATATCAAACACTGGGAACTAATGCAATGAGCGGTGACTAATTCTCAATATTGCTATTCAGGGAATTCTTCTTCTGCCTGGGACCTGGTTGTTGTTTAAATTAGACCTTGGATGTAGTCGGAAGCCAGGAAGTCCCACGCTGGCTCCAGAGACAGATAGCGGAGGTCTCGGTTCAGATCTCTCACCAGTTTAAATAGTTGCGATTGTAAATATGCCTTTGATAACTCAGCCCCAGTGAGGAATGAGAGTGCCAGGCTAATTCCTCTGCTGGGATGGCTGGGTGTGCTTGTGTCATCTTGGGGTGATGCATTGGCTCCTTGCATGACCACAGAGGTCACAGGGGTCCCGGTGCTAGCAGAGGCAGATCTCTGTGGCTAATGCAATAATCCTTCCCCCTTTCAGCCAGCAGGAAACCCTCCGCCCAGAGGGTCTGTGCTCAGACATGGTGTAAAGAACCCTGACAGCTCCAAAGCAAACACTCCCACATCTCCATTCTTTCCACCCTATTGGCCATTGATTTCAGATAAATATCAGTCCAGGCTCGACAGGGCTCAATTCTCCTAATTATAGCCCTATTGACATGTGATTTTTAGCTGCTCAGCTTGTCAGGAGGCATCTATCAGTCAGACAGATTTATTTAGCTATGGAGGAAATGAAATGAGGAGGGAGAGAACGGAAGGAAAGGGGGGGAAAGAAAGTTTGTTCGTTTCTGGGTTCAGCAGAGTGATATTCGCCTGTTGGAAGGCTTAAGGCAGAATTAATTAATTAACAAACAGTTTATAGTGGGGATGTCATAGGGACCAGCCTTCAAAGATCAGGCACCAGGGGTCAGAGTAAAGGTTAAGATCTGAGTTTGGAAGGCTGAGTTGATCAAAATTAAGATGGAATCAATGCCAAGGATTATTTTGCATAGATTATAGTATTTTGTCTAGGTGTCCTCTCCGGAGGTTACAGAATCATAGCAGATGAGGGTTGGAAGGGACCTCCAGAAATCATCTAGTCCAACCCCCTGCCCAAAGCAGGACCAACCCTGACTAAATCATCCCAGCCAGGGCTTAGTCAAGCCGCACCTTAAAAAACCTCTAAAGATGGAGAACCCACCACCTCCCTAGGTAACCCATTCCAGTGCTTCACCACCCTCCTAGGGAAAAACTTTTTCCTAATATCCAACCTAGACCTCCCCCCTGCAACTTGAGACCGTTGCTCCTTGTTCTGTCGTTTGCCACCACTGAGAACAGCCTAGCTCCATCCTCCCTGGAACCCCCTTTCAGGTAGTTGAAGGCCACTATCAAATCCCCCCTCACTCTTCTCTTCTGCAGGCTAAACAAGCCTAGTTCCCTCAGCCTCTCCTCATAAGTCCTGTGCTTCAGCCCCCTCATCATTTTTGTTGCCCTCCACTGGACTCTCTCCAATTTGTCCACATCCTTTTTGTAGTGGGGGGCCCAAAACTGGACACAATATTCTAAATGCGGCCTCACCAGTGCTGAATAGAGGGAAATAATCACTTCCCTCGATCTGCTGGCAATGCTCCTACTAATGCAGCCCAATATGCCATTAGCCTTCTTGACAACCAGGGCACACTGCTGACTCATATCCAGCTTCTTATCCACTGTAACCCCCAGGTCCTTTTCTGCAGAACTGCTACCTAGCCCGTTGGTCCCAGTCTGTAGCAGTGCATGGGGTTCTTCCATCCCAAGTGCACACAGTTATCACAGAGAAGTGAAGGGTCTTGCCCAAGGTGGCAAAGCTCTCAGATGACCTGTTCAGTGTGGCACTCAGTAGATCCCACCGTGGCTTACCACCAGTCAGCCTGCTGTTTGTGCAGCTGCAGGGAACAAACTACTGCCAGCTCTCTGTACTCTTTCTAGCCTGTTTGACCACGGCCTGCATGCGGATTATATTACAGTGATATTATTGCAGTTCCACACCCCTGAGAAGTTCAGCTTTTCCGCCAGCACTGAACCCTGCAGTTAGCAAACACTTCCCTGGCTGGAGAACACAATGGCTCGGTTGTGGTCGAGAGAGTTAAGACAAGATGCTCCTCTGAGAGACTCCTTCTCCTGGCATCAGTAATTGCCTTTTTCTTCCAGTGTTAAGCTCTCGGAAGCGTTTGCCTGAGCCA
Organism: Emydura macquarii macquarii; assembly: GCF_026122565.2. Classification (NCBI taxonomy): domain Eukaryota; kingdom Metazoa; phylum Chordata; order Testudines; family Chelidae; genus Emydura; species Emydura macquarii. The sequence continues at coordinate 273,615 of NW_027132383.1, forward strand.
TTCACGCTTATTCCGGTTGCTGGGCTGCCATGGGGGCTGGTGGCTGTGTAACACTCGCGGCTGGCTTCAGGAAGGGGACTGGAAAAGGTGAGGATGAAGCAGGGAAGCGCCTTTCGCTGCTGGTCCTTTTCACGGAAGGAGGCGACAATTGCCCCGGCTTTCCGGGTGGCTGACAGAGCCTTCACAGCACAGCCTGTCGTGCCGTCATGAAAGCAGTGTCCGGCCAGCACTCGGTCAGAGCGCACAGGAAGAGCCCTGGAAGCTGGCTCAGATCCTGCGCTGGCTGTCTGTGTGTTGTTAAAGGCCCCAGCCAGGCAGAGCCTCTGGCGATGACAGCCATTCCCGGCGAGAAGGGAGAGCGCCGCGTTCATTTACAAAGCTGGGTCTACGTGCGCCCTCTCTCCCAACCTGCATTATCCATCCTCTCCCTCCCCCCGATCCATCTGCCGAATCAGATCTATCCATCTCTATGTCCCGCTGCAGCACCAGCTTCCACCCGGCTAGGGGATCCGTCAGACTGATGCTTTCCGCTCGCCAGCGGAGGAGCAGCACTTTACAGACATTAACGGCCTGCTTTGCAGAAGTGCTGAGGACCCACAACTCCATTTGACTGCAGTGAAAACCAGGCCTTCATTAACTGACCCGTCCCATTCCCCCGCTGAGGGAGGTCAGGACTCTCCCTGTTTTCCAGCTCGGGAAGCTGAGTCCCAGGGCGATTAAATGCCTTGCCCAGGGTCGCTGTGGGGGAGCCTGGAACAGAACGGAGATCTGACTTGCAGAGCCTGTGATTTAGATGCCAACCCCATCACCCCTCCCTTCCACCGCTCCACTGTATCGAGCTCTCCATCTGCAGCTTCTCACCGCCTCTCTGGGTCTTTTACACGCGCAGCATTGTTCTGCCTGCCCGTGTCACTCCCCTGGGCCCATCTGCAGTCACGTCCCTATGGCAAGACCACAAGACGCTGCCAGGAGTAGGGCTGGCTGGTACCCTGCAGACCCCTAGGGAAAGTGGAGGGGTGGCAGGCAGTGGGGATTCAATGGGGTGAGCTCTTCCCCCAGAGTCAGTGTGCAGCTGGAGGGTGCAGAGGAGGGGGGGACAACACTGCCCTGCCCGAGATGCTATCCACCTTTCAGGTAAAAGGCCAGGGCTTTTGAAAATGCCCCTAGGCACCTCTTGGCACCTTTAACCTTCAAACCCCTTTCAAAATCTGACCTGGGAGCCCAATCCGCTTAGCTTAACAAAGCGCAGCGAGGGGGTGACTGGTCACAGTCTGTACGTGCCTACGTGCAGCACAAATGTCTGAGAATGGGCACTTCCGTCCCGCAGAGAAAGGTCCAGCACAAGCCAACCGCTGGAAGTTGAAGCTAGACCAATTCAGTCTGAGGATAAGGCGCATCTTTCTGACACGGAGGGTAACGCACCATCGGAACAATTGACCCAGGGTCCTGGTGGGTGCTCCATCCCTGGAAAGCAAGGTTGGCTGTTCAGAAGATCTGCGCTGGGAATGATTTTGGGGCAGCTTCCTGCTCTGTGCTATACAGGAGGTCAGACTAGACAACAGTCCCTTCTGGCCTTGGTGAATCGCCGAATCTGGCACTAGAGCTCGGCCCATTTACATCTGCTGATGCTCTGGCCCCAGATGCAGCCGTGAGGGCGTGAGCCCTTATGGTAATTCAAGGGAGATCCCGCAGCACTTTTTTTTTTTTTTTTAAAGTAGGCATGGAAATCAATTCATTAGCAACAAACCGCTTTGCACCGTTGTGCTGCGCAGAGGTGGGGATTCTATTTCTGACTCTGCTAGGAAACTGACCTTTTCCTTTTTTCCCTTGGTCATTACATTCGGACAAAGATGAGGATGTTCTTCTAACTTCTTGCAGGTGCAAAACATTTAGGTGGGTAAAAATCAGGGACTAATGTAGCCGGAAATCAACACCTACAACACGGCACAAAAGTTGGTCAAAATTAAGATGCCAGATTCTGCTCTCACTAACTCCAGGGTCTAGCCAGAGAAATTCCTGAGAGCTAAATTCATCAGCTTCACCAGATCTCTCTTCAGTCACTCCTGCAATGGTCACAGGGAATTCCGGCCTCCCCAAAGGGGGTCAGAGTTTGGAACAGCCTGGCTGAGAGGGAAGCTACCCCCGCCCCATACACACACACCCTGCTGCAGTGCGGCAGAATCTCCAAGGTGCAGCATTGCTCCACCTGTCCCTGGGATCCCTCCCACCCTGTGCCAGATCCTCAAAATGACAGAGCACGCTCTGCCTGCTTCAGGGGCCTTCCACACTGGGGTATTCCCTGTGGGGACACAAGGCCCCTTTGCACCAATCGAGCAACCACAGAGGGGTGCAGCCCAGACGTGCAAGTGGGTGAACCTGATTATCTGCTGCCCACCCGCATTGTGTTGTCAGTTACACCCAGAGAGCCCCCCCCCTCCCAGCACAGATCAGCCACGATGCTGCAGGGACCACCCCTATTTCCTTCTGCCAGATCTTTTTCAGTGTTGCCAGCCATTCAGAAGGGAACCCAAGGGCTGCCGGGGGAGGGCAGGTGCTGCTGCAGGCCGGACCCAGGACTGCGACTGATGAAGGCAGGGCTCCTTTTAGGCCCCAGAGACTCATGCTGGGCTCCCCTTGGCTAGCTGCTCTTTGCAGTGACACCGGGGCTCTGTCCACGCTGGGGCAGATTTGTGCATCTGGGGTGCTCCCCCAGGAGGATGCACAGCCCTTTAAATCAGGAGCGACTCCGGCCTCCCCAGCGAGTGGGAGAGTTTGGAACAACCCGGCGGGAGGAGGGAACGCCCAGCGTGCACCATTGCCGAGAGAGCACAGCCCTGCCGGGTCAGAGCGAGCCAGTTCTACCCTGCTGTGCACCAGTGCAAATAACGACGCGGCGCAGGGAGGTGGGGACTCGGGTTTAGTAGAGCTGGTTCACCTCTTGCACCGATTTGCACCAGTGTAACATGCCCTCAGTGTCACGCCTCCTGATTTACACCAGTGTACGTGTGAGACAAAGCAGGCCCTATAATGGACACACCTAGCGATGCACACTGAGAAACTCCTCGTAGGGTGGGATTCGGATCCCAGTTTTGCCAGCGTAACTCCACTGCGTGCGAGTCCCTCTGCATCCGATGGAGTGACTCTGGATTTACACCAGTTTGCCTGGAGGCAGGCTTGGGCTCCTAACCGTCTCCCTCCCTGCTCAGCTGCAACAAGCCTGAGTGGCAAAGGCCAGGCGTAAAACAAACAGGATTGGCGGTGCCCAGCCTGCCCGGAGCCCAGCCGCCCCGCCCCGTGGGCACAGACAAGTTGAGCTTGTTTAGCCGCTCTTCCTTTCCCAGGGCCCCGCCGTGTGAAAGTGACGGGCTAGCCCCTGGCTTGACCCGACCGTCCACAAGCAGCAGGGTGAGCAGGAGGGATCGGTGCTGACTCAGCAGCCCCCCACCCCACTCCCATGCCTTGCCCGGTAGAACATTCTACCCAGGCCTGATTTGCAAGCAACAGACAGAGCTGCAAATAGAAACCAACCAAACGCTCATCCCGCCTCCCCCCTCCCCGTCCCCAGGACTGAGGTGGAGGGAGCAGCAGATCCTTCACTTTAATGTTAGTTGAGTTTTAGCACTTGCCTCCAGCGCTACCATTTATTTACAAGGGTCTGAGTAGCAGGAGAGCGGAGTTAATAAATCAGCTCATGTGTCGGCTGCGATCAGGCCCATAAATAAAGTGGAGCTGTCAGCCAGTAGAGGCAGCTGGAGGCAGCCTTTGCCACTCAGCTCCTCCCAGGCCACCAGAGCTTTGGGAGTTAATACCAGGCTTTCCTTGCCATAGGAAGCTAGGACATGCTGGTCTGGAGTCGTCTGCTTCTCCTGCATCTCACACTAGCCTGTATTTCAAGTTTGGGAAGAAGGCAAAAAATCCCCTTATCATGCATCTGGCTCATTTTGCAATGATGTGCATAATGGGTGCTAGGATTCCTTCCTGACCCCTGCAGCCATCAGTCAGTGCCCTGAAGCATGAGCATGCATTACGCTTCCATTAGTGGGAATAGTTTAGAAGGATCATAAAATTACCCAGCACTTCATAAACTCCAGCTTCCGTCTCTGTGACCCCTCTCCGTCACAGGGCAGGCAGTTGCCTAACCTTTTATTTGTCTCACCTGCCATTTGTTCTGCATTTACCTTCCAGTAATTTTGATCTTGTGCCCTCTCACTTTGGTACTATCTGACAGCATGGAAAGAAGGGGATGGTGTCCTCTCCTCCTGCAAAAATCCAGGCAGCGAAGCAATGACTGGAGTTCATTGGTGAATCTGGCCTTTCTTTGAAGGCTGCATTGTTCTTGTGAGGGAGAGTCCTGTGCTGAAGGTGGTGGATAGCAGGCCTTCCCTAGAGTAGCAACAGGAGCTAGTCTGCACTAGAGACGCAATCAGGGGCGTGCACAAGGGGGGGGGGGGGCAAGCAGGGACCTAGGCCCCCCCATAATCATTGGGGGCACAAAACTCCTCTGGGGTCTACAGGTGGAGAGTGAGCTGCTGCATGAGGGGAGAGGGGGCGAAGATGAGCTGCTCCTGGGACAGGGGAAGAGAGGTGCACAAAACATGTCCTTCCAAAAGGGATCAAACTTAAACTCCTGCGCATGGCCCAGGAGGCAATGGACCGGAGCCAAGAACGATGCTAGTTTATACAGCTGAAGCTCTGGCCCTTGCTACTGAACGGGAGCTCTGTCTGGACCTGGATTAGTTTTGAAATTAGCCACTTTAAAAGAAATCCACGTCTCTTTACATTTCAGTGTGGCTTGGGACAAAGGGAGACTTCCGCGTAACCCTCGGTCAAGAAATAAACAGTGGAGCAGGGGAAAACCCCTCCCTGGAACCGATAACACTGTCGTTGAGGCTAAAGAGAAGGATTTTCACAGCCAGATTTATTTTCCCACATTCGGGATTCTTGTTTTCTTGCACTTTGGACACGGAGCATCTGAATCTGCTCTCGCTTTACACCACTTTTACATCAGCGTAACTCAATTAAATTCAATGGGGTTTCTCTAAGGGTTGCCAGTTTTGGTTGGACGTATTCCTGGAGGTTTCATCACGTGACATAACCTCGAATGAAAGATTCATCTTTAATTCCTGGAGACTCCAGGGCAATCCTGGAAGGTGGGCAGCCCTGGTTTCTCCTGCTTTTACACCAGTGTAACTGAGAGTGGGATCAGGCCCTGGGTGGGTCAATTTCACAGTCTAGGGGCTGATTCTGCCCCTTCCCACCATTACAATGAGATATAGGAGCTGCAAGACTGGGTGTGAATGCGAGTGAATTCCCCGGCTGTAGTGTCAGCCTAGTGCTGATGTCAGCACTGCTCTGCTACCATGGCTGGCCAGTTCAAGCACAGGAGCCTGATGAAGCAGGTCTGGGGGCTGAGTGCTAATCGCCCAGGCTGGTCATGTGCTTCACAGGCAACCCTCGGGAAGCAACTGTGAATTAATTCTGCTCTCCCATCCGCGTTAAATCCAGAGTAACTGCATTGATTTAAATGGCATTACTCCTGATTTACACCAGGACACAGGAGATCAGAGGTAAGAATTGTTTTTAAACTTGACTTAAATGTTTTGATCTCTGGCCCTTTAATGGAACATTACCATGGGAAATTTACATGGAGTAAAAACACTAGCGCAGGGCAAATTTGGTTTAGTTGGGGTTGGTCCTGCTTTGAGCAGGGGGTGGGACTAGATGACCTCCTGAGGTCCCTTCCAACCCTCATCTTCTATGGTTCTATGAAATCCACAACGGTTGCAATTTTCTTGTGGGTGGCCATGTTAGCGGCTGATCTGTTACGTATTTTAGTGGGCTGTGTTATTTTAATAACGAGTCATGCTGGACAACGTCAGAGGCACGGCTTATGTGCATTAGCACCTTTCTGGATCAGGGCCGAAACCTAAGTTACCCACTTGCTGAACTGGGGTCAAACTGATGGACTCTTTGGCCCAAATGCTGACTGGGGTGAAAAGAAGGATAACTCCACAGGGCCTGATCCTTATCTCTACTGCACAGGGGTAAATCGAAAGTAACCCCAACTTTGACAGTTACTCCCGACTTTCCCCAGTGTAAGTGAGATCAGAATTTGACTCTCTTTCCTCTCCCCAAGCAAACTTTCCCTAGGATGTCTCACTTTCCGGTCTCGCCACAGGGACATTAAAAACTCTGGCCCGCTCCAAATGAAGTCAGTGAGAATTTTGCCACTGACTTCAATCGATACAGCAGCAGGCTGTCTTAGAGTTCGGGTGAATAGCCAGTCCTTAAGTTGTGCCAGGTCTTGCCATCTGGGCGTGGCAGTTCATAGCCCCAGCACCTCTGGGCTTGCTGCCTCAGTTATGAATGTAAAAAAACAATTGCTTGAGCCCCAGCACCTCTTTTCGTGACAAATTACGCCCTGTGGACAGCCGGTGAGCAGCACTCCTGCCCCAAGGCGGGCGGGGAGAGGAGAGGCCACCCTAACAGCCTATATATTTGGGAGAGATCTTGGAGGTTGCTCAAATCTGTTCAGCCGAGGTAGGGATTGTCAGGCTGGGGTGGTCAGAGGTGAAATGTGCTCAGAGTGCGCTGTCTGCGTGTCAGGTAGAGAGAGCGAGAGAGATTGAATTGCCCAGAAGATTGTCTCAGCGGGGCATTGTTGTGCCACCTTCAAAATAATCGTTGCCTTCAAATACAGGGTAATATGGTGGCAGGTATTTCCTAGTAAATTGTATGGCAGGGTAACCTACAAGGGAAACACATATTAGATAAAGGCTGTCCCCAGGGAAGGCTGGTCTGCATTAGAGGAGAATATGGAACACTTTTCTACTATTTTGTTCCTTTACTGCTCGCATCTGGAATCTGTTGGCCTCAAAACTGAGAATTCCCCTGGTGCATGGCCTGGCTTGCACACACTTGGCTTCTGGACCTTTTCTGGCACTGGAGGATTCAACATCTACCTCGATGAGGAAGGACAGACACTGGCTGTGTATTTTCTTGGAGCCCCTCGCAGTTGTTAATGCAATGGTGCTATATTGCCTATGACGGAGCCACTGTCCCGACTCACCTGAAAGGCTAACTCAGACTATTTGTGCACTCGTTCAGTGGCTAGAAATAGCTGAGAAAAAACAGATGAGTTTGGCAAAATTGCAAATGGCCCTGGGGTCTGTGATATCACATTGACCTTTTAGTTCTCTGGATGTGGAGGGGGTTTGGATGTTTTCTTTTCGTATCTGTGTGCTGTACCTATTGGGACTGGAAATTCTGGGTTCTGTTTCGAAAGGTTATTTAATCGTAGGGCTTCTGATTTAAAGTTTTAACCAATTAGCACTGATAAAACATCCCGAAAGAAAGAAAGAAAGATTTATCCAATAAACACCAGAAAAACACTGCAATGGTTACTTGTATCTAAGGGCTTGTCTACACAGAGCAGTAATGCAGACTACAGGGATGCTACTTCTAAAGTACATTAACGTGGTGCATTAATTGGTCTGTGTGGACCCTGCTAGTGCACAGTTAAGGTTGCCTAGTGCTGTTTAACGTAGTGCTGTTTGAAACAATACTACGCTAAAGGGCTCTAGGATCATTACAAAGAGACTATTCCTTACAATATGTACTACTGTATCATTTGCAAAGCACTTTTCACACTGGCTGGGAAATCTCACAGTGAACACCCCAAGTTAAATTGTCCCTAGAATTTAGCACTTCCCTGCCACTTTCCCCCCACTGATCTCAAAGCACTCCCCCCAAGGTCGGCCAGTAGCATCATTTTAATTTTAGAGATGGGGAAACTGAGGCATGGAGCAGGGCCGTGACTTGCCAAGGTCACACAGTGAGCTGGTGGCAGAGCCTGGTAATCTGCCCCCTTGTCGAAGGTGCTCAAGCGGTGGCATAGTTCCCAGCCAAGTCCCGCTGTCTATACCCGGGTCTGGGCGGAAGTTCCATCGGGACAGGTTTCCTGGAAGACAGGAAGATTCCATCCCTCTGTGCCTTGCTCTCCCGTTCTGGCCTGAGCTCTGGGAGGCTGTCCAAATGCTACATATCTTTAATTATTAAGTGATCACCCACTGCAGTTACTTATGTGCCTCAGAGTCTCCAGGAGGTTCCTGCCTGGGCCGCTGGGTAATAAAGACTCCCTGATGCTTCCTCCAAAGCAACTGAATCTCCGATCTCCATTAGCTAAAATCAGCTGCATTCCCCCACACCACCCAGCGGCCCCCACCGCCATACACACAAACACACGCCAGCTAGCACAGCCCCTCCCTTGCTAACCCACTAGGGAGGCAAGCTGGCCAGTGCTATCTAATGGAAGGCCGTTACGGGAAGTCAGGCAGAGATGTAAACTTATCCATCCCAGCCTGGAAGGAGCTGTCGAGCTGGTGTGAGTCCTGCTCTTTAGCTAAACATAGCAGTTCAGGGATGCTAGGAGACTCCAGTCCTCAGTATGGGTTGGAGGAATGGGCTATAAGATGGATAGAAAGCTGGCTAGCTCATCGGGCTCAACAGGGATGTTCAATGTCTAGTTGGCAGCCGGTCACAGGCAGAGTTCCCCAGGGGTCGGTGCTGGGGCTGGTTTTGTTCAACATCTTCATTAATGATCTGGACGATGGGGTGGATTGCACCCTCAGCAAGTTTGTTGATGACACTAAGCTGGGGGGAGTGGTAGATACCCTGGAAGGCAGGGATAGGACACCGAGTGACCTAGACAAATTGGAGGATTGGGCCAAAATAAATCTGATGAGGTTCAACAAGGAGAAGTGCAGAGTCCTGCATTTAGGATGGAAGAATCCCATGTACTGCTACAGACTGGGGACCGACGAGCTAGGCAGCAGTTCTGCAGAAAAGGACCTGGGGGTAACAGTGGATAAGAAGCTGGAGATGAGTCAGCAGTGTGCCCTGGTTGTCAAGAAGGCTAATGGCATATTGGGCTACATTAGTAGGAGCATTGCCAGCAGATCGAGGGAAGTGATTATTCCCCTCTATTCAGCACTGGTGAGGCCGCATTTGGAGTATTGTGTCCAGTTTTGGGCCCCCCACTACAAAAAGGATGTGGACAAATTGGAGAGAGTCCAGCAGAGGATAACAAAAGTGATTAGGGGGCTAGAGCACAAGACTTATGAGGAAAGGCTGAGGGAACTAGGCTTGTTCAGTCTGCAGAAGAGAAGAGTGAGGGGGGATTTGATAGCAGCCTTTAACTACCTGAAAGGGGATTCCAGGGAGGATGGAGCTGGGCTGTTCTCAGTGGTGGTAGATGACAGAACAAGGAGCAACGGTCTCAAGCTGCAGTGGGGGAGGTCTAGGTTGGATATTAGGAAAACCTTTGTCACTCAGAGGGTGGTGAAGCACTGGAATGGGTTACCTAGGGAGGTGGTGGAATCTCCATCCTTAGAGATTTTTAAGCTGCGGCTTGACAAAGCCCTGGCTGGGATGATTTAGCTGAGGTTAGTCCTGCATTGAGCAGGGGGTTGAACTAGGTGACTCCTGAGGTCCCTTCCAATGCTAATTTTCTATGAGTCTGTGATTCCAGTCACCAGCTCTTGAGAGGGGAAAAGCACACGCTCCCGTCTCGTCTCCCCTTATAGATTGCATCACACATTCCCCTCCTCATCGCCTCTCTCCATCCACAGGACAGCCAGTGTGTGACATGCTAGCACGCCCCAGAATTTACACCCCCAGCTAGGGGGACTAAGCCACTGTGTAGACAAACCCTGGGATTCTTGTGTATGCACATGATTCCAGGAGCTGGGCTCTCTGGAAAACACCAAATATTGCAAGAGCTGGCAACATGCATGGCATAACTGGCCCACAGGGACCATTTCTTCCTGGCCTCCATTAGTTAGCAGTTAGTTTTTGTCCTGAAGCATGAGAGTTTATATCCCTCCTGTAGCTCTTGGGCCGAGAGTTTCAGACATGACTAGTGATTCTGGTTGCTTCAGTGTCTGACTGCTGAACTTGAGATGCCAGAAACAGGCCTGAGCACCAACCCTCTGAGAAGCAGACTCCTTTAAGCAGGACCCCCAAACATTGAGGCTCCCAATGAGTACAGTCTCCTTCACACTTTTGAAAAAAAACTTCCCCTTGGTTCATTTTTTCCCCCAATCCTCAGTATTCTAACGCTGAGCACTCTTGTTATGGATATAAATGCCCAGTATCCTTTTCTGAACCCTGCTATGTTCTTGACCTCTCTGATCTCTTGTGGCAATGAGTTCCACAGACCCGTTGTGTGGGCAAGTTTTTCCTTTGGCTGGTTTTAAGTTTTCTGCCTTTCAGTGTCACTGCATATCCCTTTGTGCTTCTATTATGCGAAAGGGTGAACAGAAGTCCCTTGTCTATGGTGTCAATCCATCCCCAAGAGATGGACTAGATGGAACCTAAATGATGGATCCTTTCCATCTCTAGCTTCTATGACTGAGGCCATTCATTTTCTATAGCTATGCAAGCGACAATAATCATATCTGGGAAATCAACCCTCATGCTTCAGGGTGCGAATTCAGCATCTGCAGAGGTCAGGAAGCAGGACCGCCCCATACACAGCACTGTATTTAATGGGAGGTGAAAGGGAGGCCTTCCTCTGGAGCATCAGGTATTGACCCCAGCTGGAAGCAGGATGCCAGACTGCAGGGATGCTTCGTCCAATTCATGGTGGCTTGGCCCATATTCCCTGGAAGTGCTGCCTCAGCTGCAATCTCTCGATTTGTCCGTACACTGGGAGTCTGTGTGTCTGCACCTTACAAGTGTCATTGGACGAACTGTGAAGCCAAAACTAAGTGCTTTGTTCATCCAGATGGTGACTGAGATGACAGGAGACAGGAAAGCAGAATCTCAATATGCACAGGAGATGGGTGATTCAGTGGGATTGCTTTGGAACAGAAAGTCTTTCGTGTAGGTCACCCAGCCCACATCACTAGCACCCCAAAGCCATTATTATCTGATGGCTCCTCAGTGACCTGTGTCCGGTGAGCTGCTGGGGCTTGGTTCAGTTCCCAAATAGGTGGGTTGCAAAGAGAATGCATGTGTCTGCAGCAAAGGGACACAACTAAGGGAGGCGTCATGGTCCGGGTCTTGAACTGAGCCCTCCAGCCCCCAACACCTGTGCCTCTTCCACGGTGGGAGAACTGGAGCTTGCAGCAGTAGTTAGTCTCTTATCTTGTCCGTGGGCCCAGCCACTAGCGGGCGAACTCACCCAGCCACGCAAACGTGGGCAGTTAGTATGAAAGGCGGGGGAAGGCTGAGCTTCCCCTCACAGCCGCTGCCGTGAGGCTGAACGCATGGGGCAGTGGCGGCCCTGCCTCTTTCCCTGCTGGGAAGGCAGAAGTTTTTATGCTCCATGCAAGTTGCCCTCAGCCGCCTGGGAACCTACCAGCACGGAGCAGATAAAGCACAGCACGCCAGGCACGCAGACTTGCTGTCTGACTTTGGCCCATCGGTCATTTAAGGCTTGATCTCAAAGGGAGGCTTTCTGTTGATTTTAAAAGGCAGCGGACATAGGGGATGTCATCGGCCCGTGCCTCAGTTTCTCCATCCAAAAACCAGGGCTAAGACTTGCCTGTCTCAGAGGAGTATTGCGTAGCTTAATTCATTGGTTCTGGTGAGGTGCTCTGAGGTCATCAGATGGAAAGTGCTTTAGAAGTGCTGAGTGGTTTCCCAATGAACCTTTCATTCGTACGCATGCCTCCTGGAGCACAGGAGATCGGGATTTTACGGGACTCCTCCTCCCGCTGATGCTGGAGCAAATTGTCAGACCAGGAGAGAGCGTGTGTGTGTGTGGGGGGGGGGGGGGGGGCGGGTGGCAGTGGGGGGCAGCACGGCCGGCTCCCATCATCACTTTCACGAGAGAGGTAGACAAGACAAGAGGCCACCAGGCCAGCCTTCTGCTCTGTGCAGAGGTTGGGCTGTTCCCTTCCCTCCCTTCCAAGCCACTGCAGGGCCGGCCTGGAATTGGATCACCACTTCTGTCCAGTCCTCAGGGCCAGGCCCAGCTCTGCAGGGCCAATGCATGCCTGTAAGCATTTACAAGCATTTGCCAGAAGCATGGCAAATAAGCTGAGCAATAAATGGCCAGGAGGAATGAATCCCCCTCCACCAGGCCCAGAGCCCTTCGGCGCGTTCCCATGGGGTAAGCTGCAGGCTGGCAGCAATTAGGGGTGTCTGGGGGCAGCGAGTGACCCCCCTAGTTTTGTTTTTACTTGTCCAAGTGGCGGGGGGAGCTCTCAGCTCGGCGGGGGAGAGTGGCAGGGCCTTAGGGAAAGGGGGTGTCGGGGGGGGGCGAGCAGGGAGGGGATGCTCTGCATGTGGCCAGTGGGCCAAGGGGGGGTGAAAGAAAGGGGGGGTGTTTTCTGAGCCTGCCTGGTGCAACGTGGCATTGACTGCCGTTTTTCAGGCTAGTGTGTGTGGGGGGGTTCCCCAGTGGAGCAGCATTGGGGACACAACACAGCTGGGCATTGGGTGACGGGACTTTTGGGAACCATACAGAGGGCAGAGGGCGGGCGAGGGCAGCAGTTTGGGGGCACGCTGGAAAAAGGGGCGAGGTGTTTCGGGGGAGGGTAGCAGTTCTGGGGAGGCCGGCTGAGCGTGGCGGGAGGGGCAGTGTGTTTTGGGGCGTGCTCAGCACTGGGAGGGTGCCTGGGGTTTGCCAGTACAGGAGGGCAGAACGAGCATGTGAGACAGGGGCGGGGAGGGCCCCTGCCCTGCGGCGTGGGGGGGACTAAACTCCCTCCTGGGAGGTGGTTCTTCCCAGACAGGGTTGGAGCCCGTGGGCTGGGCAGAGGGAAGGAAGTGGCCCGTGCTCTAACTGCTCAGCCGGGACCGTCGCCCCAGGCACGACAAACCAGAAACCAAGCGGCATCCGGGGCACTGGGGAAGCACCTTGTTACCATGTGCCCTTAAACTGAGCAGCCCTGTCAGTGCCGGCCATGGGTCAGCTCCCTGTCTAGGCCTTGCAGGCCCTGCTGACATCCTACAAGTTAGCGACTGGCACCCCCCCGCCCGCGACCCCTCCGATCTTCTCCCTGGGGCGGCTGGGCCCTGGACCTTCACAGGATTCACCGATCTGCTGATTCCAAAGACGCGGCACACTCCACCACCGAGCACCGCTCCACTGAATGCACGGCCCTTCCGTAGGTTTACAGCCGAAAGAAGTGACAGTCTGTTTAGCAAAGCACAGGGGTTCAACGGCGAGCAAGCGGCAGTGTTGGAAACCAATGGCTGCAGATCACAGGAAACCACAACACACAGTCTGGAGCCTCGACTTCATTAACTCGGTACCCTCCTGTCTGTCCACGTATTGCTCACCTCAATCCTGGCAGAGCTTTCCAGCCACGTTGGTTCTTCAGGAGACCGGCACGCGGTCCGTTTGCTTCCTCGGTGAAAGATCCCGTGTGTCGCTTCGCACTTCAGGGTAGACTCTATTCATCCGCAGGACACCCCCTCCTCCCCGGCTCTTTCTTTCTTCCAGTCAATTTCCTCTCTTGTCAATTTCACAGTCTCATCACCTGCCCCTTGCTCAGTTGCAAATAGGCCTCTGTTGAAATGGCCACAGGAGGGGGCTGGGTGTCTGAAAGGAACACGTCTAAGGACACTTCCTGGTGACCTGCCTTCACTCCCAGGCCTTGAGAACATAATTTTCAGTCTAGATCCATAACTCCTTACATATTATCCATACACACCTTTCACCATGATCGTGATGTCCGGCGGGCAACTGGCTCTCAGGTGCCGCCCTTTGATGACTTCTCATGTATATACCTGACACAGGGTATCCCTGTCACACCCTCTGCCCTCTGCCAGCTGGCACCAAGAGGTGACAGAACCTTACAGGCTATTGAAGGCAATCAGACTTTCGTCACCGACTTCCCCGGGAACAGGAATTGGCCATGGACGTGGTCGCTCGTCCTTTCTCTGAGTGTGCAGGGATTGATGGGGTGAAGGTGACAGCGGGCAGCTCCTTCTCTGATAATCAGGAAGCTAGAGACCCAGAGAGAGAGGATTCTTTACTGAGGCGGCTGGACACAGACAGGCCCTGCGGTTCTCTCTGGCTCTCCAGCGGCCTGGTTAGCAGCGTAACCCGTGCTGCCTAGTGTCACGTCACAGGATCTCCACACCCCAACCTCACGCGACATCCCAGTGTTAAATTTCACCATCTCCCCCGCCTGAATCCACCTGGAAAAGGGTCTCGATTCCCCTCTTTGCTGCATTGCTCTGGCAGTCTGGACAGGGGCTGAGAAGCTGGGGGTGGGGGGTGCAGAGAAATGACACATTATTTCCTTTTTAAAAACAGCTGGGCACAGGAGTGACACAGCTGTCTCTGGCCGGTGCCCTGGTTGCGGACGTGCAGTGAGGAGAGGCGACCGCATGATCTGCAAGGGGCAAAAAAGGGCTGCAGTCGCGGGGCAGGGCGCTCGGGAAATTGGCTGCTTTGCTGAGTTGAAACCTACGATCCCAGCAAGCCTGCAGCAGAGATCAGGAGCGTGGACGCTCAGAGGGAGGTCCTGGGGGGAACACCGCAAACACAGGACAAGTTTAGAGCTACCGGAAGAATGAAAGCGCAATATTCTCCCTTCATCGTTTCCTATTGTTCCTCTTCCTTTCCACTGCAGCTGTTTGCGTGGGCTGTATGTCCGCTGCCCTCCAGCGTCTCAGCCTGACACGGTAATAATAGCAATGCTATAATGACCTGGCTGGGTTGCCTGCACCACCGCCTTCTCCTAGATGGAATCAGCAGTGCTTGTCTGTGTTTCATAGACTCTATATTGCTCAGAGCAAAGAGAGAATCGTCTGCATTTTTGGAGCAGAAGCACCTAAATTTGTCAGCAGGCAGTAGCGAGAGATGGCTGTGGAGTCCTAAGTGGCAATGGGTATTTTCTTTGTGTTTCAATTGCAGCTTTCACCCCAGTAGATTCCTGGGGATAGTATATGCCACACAGGAAGCACCTCAGCCGCTCTACCCCGTACTGAAATGCAGCCACTTCTGGAGTCGAACCTGGTCACTGTTTGACAGCACACAGTGCCGCACGATTGTGTAGGACAGGACATGGAAAAAGAACCTTATGTGCCTATAATTCTGTGCTGCTGTCTTGATCAAACCTAGCGCCATTTTCCAGGCTGGGACGCTATCCTAAACCTCATTCCCAAGCTCAGGAACTTTGAGGCGTGTCAGACCAAGATCCAGAGACTGGAGCTTGACTTGAGGAGGGTGGTTGGGGGGGAAGTCCCTAACTGACACTAGCTAAAACACACTTTCTCATCAGATTTCATCTTCTCCTGCTCCTGGCACCAGATAAAGCCACAAAGTGACTGACAGATTGATCGGCCAAAACGTTAGGAACCCCTCAGTTCTAACCCTGACTCCCTCTGGGGCCTTGGGGAAGCCAGTGAGCTGCTCTGCGCCTCAGTTTCCCCCAGGGGGATAATCTCACAGGGGCTTGTGAGGATGGATTAGCTGATGTGTGTTGAATGCTTTGACCATGCCCCATTCTGTGTCTATTACAGGGTGGAAATCTGTGTCCCTCCCCCCTGCCTCTCCTTTCCCCCTCCTCCCCCCTCCCACCCCCCCACTGCCTGCCTTTCTTTCTCCCCAAAAGAATTACTTGAATTTCTTGATCCCCTGGAATTTCTCCCCTCCCCCTCCTCCTCCCCCACCCCCGGCTCCAAGCTAGACAGAGACAGGTCAGTCAGTCCCCTTCCAAGCTAATCTTTGGATACTTTTAGTGTCACTCTAATGACAGCGTGTCTCTTTGCTGAGCAGCGGAGTGCCGGCAATAAAAGCGTCTTTTCTTGGAGCAAAGCGGCTCGCCCGCGGCTGGGGCCCTTCCTTCCCCTGGAAATAGCATCCGGCCGATTAGCCCGGCTGCCGCTGACAAGGATCGGACGTGAACCCTTCCACTTTTAGACACATTAAGCACTTTTCAGGAACCACTCAGCCTGCTCCAGCCTCCCACCTCCCCTTTCTCGTCGCCGCTTCACGTCGCGGCCAAGGCTCTCCGGAGCGCACTGGGTGCCTTTCCTCCCCCGCCGGCGCGGCCACACGGACTAGGTGTTTTCCCTCTCGGGCAGGCCGTTCAGGCTCACTTGTGCGGCAGGGTGGCTCGGGATCACCGCCAACTTGGGGCCAGAGAGCCGGGAGGAGGGACAAAGAGCCCTAGGGCAGCGCGAGTGCCAAGGAGGCAGGATCCTGAGGGCAGCAGGCGGGCCCTCCGGTTGGGGGTAGTTTTTGTCACCAAAGGAGCCACGGGCTCCGGTCACCTCTCAGGCCTCACTTGGGAAATCGGCGACTCCCTCTGGCAGGAACAGGAACTGCGGCGCAGCCTTGGCTCTGGGAAGCAGCTCGCTGTTGGGTCCATCAGGAGCCGGGGAAAGGTCCCTGGGGCCCGACATCCTCAGGGCAAGCCCGGCCCAGGCAGATCAAGCTTCCCCCACCCTTCCATGCCGAGCTGTTCTTCAGGAGCCAACTCCAGCGGCAAGACTGAAGTCCCAGATCCAACGATTTAGCCACGGAATGCACCAGGAAGCCATGAAGCCTCCTTGGCTGGCTTTAGAACCAGAGCTGCCACCAATTTCTCATCGGGATTCGGAGCCACACTTTTCAGAAGTTTGGGGTGGCCCGATGCAGCGTTCCAGTTTGTGCCACTCACAAAAATAGTCCCAGCCACCCCATCTCCACCGCAGAGACCGGGGCTAAGCACGGATCCACTGGGCCTACAACCGGTTGACACTTGGGATGGACCAGGGTGGCAAAGTCTGAGGGGGCCCTGGAATCAAAGGTTTTGCTTCAGGCCCGTTACTAATTGCCTCAGACGCAGAACCCAACACTTCCTGGCTCCGAGAAAAGGATCAGCCCTGAATTGCCTGCTACCAGTTCTGGACACAGCACAGCCAAGTTGGTTCATTTCCCAGCATCTTAAGAGTTTCCTCTGATCCCTTTACAGTCTGCATCTAGAATTTCCTAGTGCTCCGACCTCTCCGGTTCCTGACTCTCGCAGTCCCAGAGTCCTCCCACCCTTAGATCCTGGAGGTTTTCTCATTCCTACCCCCTGGCTGTTCAATGCTCTCTGCGTGCAAAGGATGCTCGGCTGGTGACTCTGATTGGCTGCTGAGCAGTGCCCTTTTCTCAACCCGTCTCTTTCAGCCTCCGATGGCGCAGGAAAGGGTCTCAACTCCTGGTGCCTCGGCACATCTGGTGAGAACGGAGGCATTACACCCGGCGTCCTAGTGAAATTCACATACGGACCGTTGCCTTCAGTGTACTCCAGTTCCACCTGTGCTTTTATCTGTCAGGATTCTCCCTCCTGCCCTGGGCTCTCCTAAAGAGGTGGTGGCATTTCAGTCGAGAATGAAGTGTGCAATAACAGTAATAATGAATACGAAAGTCTGGTGGTCTGGGATATTCTGTTCTCATAGATGCATAGATTTAAAGGCCAGAAGGGGCAGCTATGATCATCCAGTCCGACCTCCTGCACAACACAGGCCACAGAACCTCACCCACCCACTCTTGTAATAGACCCTGACCCCTGGCTGAGTAACTGATGTCCTCAGATCATGATTTAAAGACTTCAAGTTACAGAGAATCCACCATTTACACTAGTTCAAACCAGCGAGTGACCTGTGTCCCAGAACAGTGAAAGCCCCCTGGGGTCTCTGACAATCTGACCCAGGGGAAAATTCCTTCCCGACCCCAAATATGGGGATCAGTTAGACCCCGAGCATGTGGGCAAGACCCACCAGCCAGACACCTGGGAAAGAATTCCCTGTAGTAACTCAGAGCCCTCCCCATCTAGTGTCCATCACCAGCCGTTGGGGATATTTGCTGCTAGCAGTCCCAGATTGGCTACACACCATTGTAAGCCGTATCATCAGACCATCCCCTCCATAAATGTATCAAGGTCAGTCTTGAAACCAGCTAGGTTTTTTTGCCCCCACTGCTCCTCTTCTGGTGCATCGGAGTATATCTTGGGATCTCTTGCCTCTGTGCATCGGGGCTCATTGGAGTATATCTCTGGGATCTGTTGCATCCAAAGGGAAAATTGTATCCTTAGACCTGTAAGTTGCCTGTACATCCAGGTAGAACACACCTGGGAGCTGCTTGATATGCTGGGTGTTGGTACAAGGAGCTAAACACCCGCCTTTAAACAGCAAGACATGCATGAGGCCAGGATTATCACTGTCCTAAAATTCCCCGAGAGCATCCAAGCCACCTATCACGCTAGCGTCTGCAGCGGGGCCTTAACGAGCTTGATCTGGATACGCAACCTTTGGCACGGCATGCAGCACATCAGTTAGGCCGGAGAGCCAGCGGACGGAAGAAAAAGGTCCAATCAGATAACAAACATCAGAAGCTTTCACCCAACTCCAGCCCCACCTGATTATTATTAAGGCTGAGCTCTAGGGACTATAAAGGAGAGCGCACTCCTGCACGGGCAGGGGGGCTCGCCTGGGCCAGAGCGAACCAGCCTTCTCCATCTTTCACTTCCGTGACCCAAAAACTTACAAGAGAAGCCAAGTCTGAAGCTGCAAAAGGGTAAACCAGTCGCTGATCTTTGATAGACTGGGCTGCACCCACTTGGCATAAGATGGGCCCCGTCTCTTCTAGTAACAGAAGGATATTCTA
The DNA here is from genome assembly GCF_026122565.2 of Emydura macquarii macquarii. Lineage (NCBI taxonomy): Eukaryota > Metazoa > Chordata > Testudines > Chelidae > Emydura > Emydura macquarii. The sequence goes on from NW_027132383.1 coordinate 292,216, forward strand.
GAAAGAGTCCCAAACTACTATACCCCTGTTTTACATGTCCTCACTGCACTTCCATCACTACCAGAACCCTTTATACAGATGCCTCCACTGTCCCTTCGAAAGAGGGCTAGATGGCAAAGAGCGAGTGCTGGCTAATGGCAGTGGGAAGGGAAGGGATGCGTGATGGGTGGGATGTACAAGATCCTGTCCAGGCTGGGCTGCACCAGAACCTGCAGAACTTGGCTCCTGCCCCCTATGGGTGACCATGGGAAGAAAGGCAGGCTCTGAAGATGGAGAGAGCTCAGGTTTGGATCATGTCATTAGAGAAAAGACACAGTCAGATCCTGTTCTAGTGCAAACTGGCATAGCTCCTTTGAAATTACTGGAGCGGCTTCAACCAAGGAGCTGCCCCAGCGCGTAGAAGACATAGAAGCAGCTCAGAGAACGGGAGAACCAAACTGATTGGAGACCTCAGGGAGGTGGGAAACTTTCCATATAAGGCGAGGCGTAAAGACCAGCCTTATTTCATTTGTAAAGAAGTGTATGTGGTACTATATCACAGGCCTCTATTATAACGCATGGATCAGACAGGGCCAATAGGAGTCTCTTGTTTAGCCTCATCTATAAACCGGCCACAGCAGATGCTTGGTTATTCAAGTAAAAGGAAAGCAATTTGAAAAAGAGACAAGGCAAGATTTTGAGTCCAATATACGATGAAGCTGTAGAACTCCCTGCAGCTGGATGCTGTTGGGGCAGGTAACATAGTAAGATATCAGAAGGTATTGGGCATTTACATTAGAGAGAATGAGAATGACAAGGGCTACCAATCCCCATGCAAAATATGCTCTCCCGATGGGGTCAGGAAGAAACATGACCCGATGCCATTGCATGGCACAAGGAAGTGGTGCTACTCTAAGACACTGGCCATTCTAAGGGGCAGGATAACAGATCTCATGGGCCTTTGATCTCTTCTAATATGACAATTTTGCTGTGAGAGTTTCGAGGCTGCCTTTTTTCCAAGAGCCAAGGAAACAGTGAACTTGACTGAACCTCGTGTGTCTTGCAGATATGAACTTGGGCTGCCTTGAGAAATATCTTGTAAATTGCCTGGAAACAGAGGCCAAACAGCCACACCAACCTACAGCAGACCTGGTGTCCAGGAAGTCACAGGAACAAGTCACTAGGAAGGAGAAAGGAACCGGGTAACTCGGGGTAGTGTGAGCCTTTCACTTCTACATCATTGACTCACATCTGGTCTGGACCGGTGGAGGCTGAGACTTGGTACCAGCTGATGGCTATTTAGTGGCCTACATGGAACAGGTTGGTTGTTTCAGCCTAGTTTCTAGTAGGTTGGTGTTCATGTGAGAACCATAGAGACTCGATTTCCCCAAGGCTGATAATGAGGCAGTTAGAGAAAAGTTTGAATTGCTGGTGATCACATGCATAGGTTATTGTACTTTCATGTTTGCCTGGGGTATGTCATTCTGCCACTAGATGTCTCTGGGTGCTGTATAGTGTTCCAGGCAGGATGTGGGCCCTGGTAAACAAGGAAGGCAAAGCTGGAAGTAAAGCTGTGTGAAACCCCAGTTGTGTATCTGCAATTGTAGTTTTTTCTCTTTAATCAGTATCTCCTGTTTAAGGATGATGATTCCATACAACATTACAGCTGGGAAGGGACCTGGACTCATTTTGTATGAGGGATGCTATATGTTGTTTTTTCCCCATATGGAAAATTAAATGGATACTTCCAGTGAGAATGACTCTTAATTTCAAAGGAGGGGACAAGAAAGTACTAGAGTACAGTCTCCAGGAGAGAGCGGCATATAGTGTTGCCTGTGATAGTCTGCACTGAAGTGAATACAACATACGGCTGCCTACATACACAGAGAACAGAGGTCGTGGAGATTTAAAGGTGCAACACAGACTATACAAAGCCATAGCAGTTACAGAGCTAGACACATCATGCCATACAGAGATCAATTGTGCTCACCATACATGTGCCACAGCTTTGGGGGAGGAGACGCTTTCCAAGTACCCCCAGCCTCAGGATTTCCAGTGGAAACCAGAAGGCGCGTGCTGGGGTGACCTGCGACACTGGGCCAATCTCAGGTTTGTCAGTGTCATTCTCAGAACAGTTGCTAGGCTGACTGGGAGAGGCACGGGCAATGAGGAAGCACGGAGCCCGCCACAACACACTGCAGTCTGCAGCTGTGACAGAGCCGCTATTTGGCTGGAAACCGGAAGCCGTGGATTGTCCCTGGGGTCTCTCCTCTCCCTGGCCTAATTCCCTACAGCATAGCCAGGAAATAGCCCAATTTATCCCTACCCTACCCTACCGCGCTCTCTGTCGCTGGTTGAAAGTGCAGTCAATTAGAGCTGTGGATCGATTGAGCATTAACTGGCAAGGAAGATAAATGACTCCAACAGGTAACTCCAGACTAACGAAGGGAAAAATCCCCCAATATTGATTCGGGAGAATCATCCTCATTTCCAGCCCCCCCCAGCGAAAGGCCTTCTGGATCTCAGTCCTGGAGGCTGTGCACAGTCATTATGTACTGTACAATCCCTGTTGTAGCTAGCACGCCCGCAAACAAACGAGCAGCTCTCAGCCAGAGCCAGGCACGTAATACAATAACCTGTCTGTGACTCGGCACTCAGATACCTACACGGATTCCCTTCCGCTGCGCTCCTCACCTTGTCACCTTGACTTTCCACTCAACAGGGCTCCCCCGGGGATCTTCCTCTGATCCAGCTGGGATCTAGCCAGGATCTCTCTCCCTCCTCAGCACAGCCCCCCAGATGAAGAACCGTCGATGCAGATGTAGTGTAGGCAGCAGTCTTTTCCATGTCTGCCTCATCGGGGTCAGGGTTAGAGACCTGCCCCGTCGGTGACACCAGGCTGAACAGATTGGGAGCCAGAGAGAACTACATGATCTGTCTGTGTCCAGCGGCCTCAAGAGAGCCCATTTATAGCTCTGCACGGTTACAGCTCGTCATTACAACCTGAGTTCTGTCAGGTCTCTGCCGCAAGGGACCTGCACTCGTGACCAAACTCACCGGCAGGAACATTCACCGAAAGTCGTCTTTTGAGCCAATGTTCCTGGAAAGGGATCTTTGAATTGGTGCTCACCGGTTATTGTTCTGGAGACCTGATTCCAAGTCACACGGGCCCAGCCAGAGAACACAAGTGAAACCATGTGACTTATGCGTCCAACCGAAACGAAATCAACCCCGCTGACGGTTCACAGAGGGCAGGCTCACCGGAGAGCTTCAGTCGCACACACGCAAATAAATCTGAGGAAACTGGGAGCAGCTTGCGGACAATAAAGAGGTGACGTAAATTATCCACTCTCACTCCTTAGCCACTCTGCAGCGTTGGGATAAAAGTGGCAGCTGCAGAAGGGTGCTGCTAAGAGGCACAAGCGAGGGGGAACCAGGACAGTGGTTCTTAGCTGAGCTTTACCAACAGGCGGAGCGTCAAGACAGAGGCTGTTCTGGAGAGCAGGGGCTGTGGAGGAGAAGGCTCCTGAAGGCTCATTGAGGAGATAAAGGGAAGGGCCAGAGAGGAGATTGTTACCCGATGAGTGAAGGGACCAATGGGGGAGCAGAACAAAGGGGTCGCAGAGTTAAGATAGAAAGCCTTAACCATAGGTGGGCACAGTCCATCTTCAACAGAGGCATTTATTAAAGAAAAACCTACAACCATGGACTCAAATAGGCTTCTACACAGCTTGAGTCTCCGCTTGGTCTCCTCTGTTTGCCAGGGAAATGCTATGAAGTGCAGAGTGACAGCTAGTGGCTGAATCACATACACTCAAGAGTTCTCCTTTTAGGCCTCAGTGTCCCAGGAGGCAGGACTTCCTCCTCCAAGCACTTTTCACACATGGAGCCAGCTGGACAAGGAGCACAAGCGCTGATCCCTCACCTACTTTCTCTCAGCTCGTTCCCTAAAGATAGATCAGTGAGGATGGATGGTCCAGTGGTCTGGGAGCTAGGCAGAGACCTGAGATCAGTGCCTGGCTGTGGCGCAGGCTTCCTGTGTGTGACCTTGGGTGACTCATGTAGTTTCTCTGTGCCTCAGTTTCCCACCCATGCAGTGGGGATAATAGCACTGCTGTGTCTTACAGGGTGATTGCAATAGTGAAAGGAGGCTGTTTTTCTCCACTGACATTGAAGAATTTCCATTTAAAAAACTTCATTTAGAAAAAAAAAAGAAAAAAAAGGAAAGGGAAAGCAAATGTCCTGGAAAATTTTGAACGAAATGAACAAATTTAATTTGTTTTGACATTTTTTCTCTATGTCTCCTGCCCTTCACAGACTCTACTGCTGTGTACGGGTCGCCACCGCCACCTGTTGGAGAGAACCAAGGTCTAAGGTTGTGCACATGCGGGCGCATCGCTGAGCCTTACTGGATGGCATGAGACCCCTTACAGGTCCGCAGCTTTGTCGCCATCTAATGGCCGGAGGATTGAATGGAGGAGATAGACGCCCTGATAAATGTTACAAAGCATTTACCCCTTTAGCCCCTGCGTTTCTGGAGCAGAGCCTGGAGTGCTACTGCCTCTTCCCAGACCATGGCCCCGTCCAGCCTCTCTTGTCGACTGAAATACTCGCAATACGTTCATCTGCTTTGTCTCCCTCTGGTGGCCAGTTTGTGTGCGACAGAACTGCCATTCCTAGCGAGCTGGCTTAGCCCCTTAACTCAAGCAGCAGCAGATCATGCTGCCATGTGAGGTGGGGGTCCCACGTTCAATCCCTGCTGGTGGCTCACCCGGGTAGGAAGAAGGTCATCATCATGCTTTCTTGGTCGGCACTTGTCCTGAGACACCCGCCCTTGGAGCACCAGCCCTGTGTATTAGCCACTCCCTCTCTGGCTTGTGTCCTTGGGAGGTGACACGAAATGGTACGCATTTGCCATTCCTGTGTTTCACCTCCGCATTTCCCTTCCATTAAGCCTCAGCGAGGCACCGCTTCCACGATCATGTGTATTCAGTAGCCCTTCCTCCTCCTCCTCCCCCTCCAGCTGCCTGGGGAAAAAAAAATCCAACCTTCTTCCTATTAAGCAGAAAAAAGGCAGCATGGCAAAGTTTAAAGGGAGAGCAGCGGAATGGGTTGAAGAGGTTTAAACTGGAGTTTTATGGATATTTCTCACCCTCTTTGTGAGCGCATTAAACTTTTCTTTCATTAAAAACCAAGAGGACAGAAATGGGAATAGAGGGGGACGAGGGAGGGGGAAAAGAGCCCTCAGATATTCATGTGTGACACACGGCTCGGGGGAGGTGAGACATGCGCCTGATTTGCTTAATGCTGACAGTTCTTTCTTCTTATTGGAAAGAAGACACAGCGGGGATCCTAAAATGTGCCGTGGAAAGGTTCTGTGGCAGGTGCATTTCCAATCTTCCACGGTGACGCTGGGGGCCAGGTGTTCACACAGGCATATCAGGGGGAAAATCACACAAAAAGTTCTTCAGTGGAGTCCCATTAACGGGCTGCCTATTATGATCAATGCTGAGCAGCTCCACAGAACTCGGGGGGAGAGGGGGGGCGCATGCCGTCTGTAGGGGGGGAAAGAAAGGGAAGAGAGGGAAGGGGAGAGTGTGAAAGAGAGAAAGAAAGAAAGAAAGAAAGAAAGAAAGAAAGAAAGAAACAAAGAAAGAAAGAAAGAAAGAAAGAAAGAAAGAAAGAAGTGAGGGGAATGAGAAAGGGGCAAAAGACAAAATGTGAAAGCCCAGATAAGGCGAGAAAGGGGTGGAAGGGTTTCTGCTGGGATTGCCACTGGCTCGTGGTCCTTCCATGAGCTACCAGGCCGGTCCGCGTGCGAAGTGTCAGGGCTGCCCTAGTTCAGCGGACCGCCAGGAGACGGGTGGCTCCCGAAAGCAGCTGGGGGGTGGGAGGGTATTTGGAGGTGGCCTACGTGTGAGCATTGCTAGCCGACCTTCAGCTGCCCGGGGACGTTGCACTGCCCTCCCCGGGGACAGGCCCCCTGGGGCAGCCTGTCACCTCCGGTGAGGGGACAGCTTGTCCGGCGGGATGGATGTTAGCCTCTCCCGGTGTCAGCTCCGCTGAGAGGTGGTGCGTGTCTAGGCAACATCATGCACGACACAGGAGCTGACACAACTGACGGCCGCTGCTGCCTGGACGTCTGGGCTGCACCAAGCAGAGAGGCAAGATTTGATCTCTGAAGAGTAACCGGGGGCCACCTCGCAGTCATTGCAATACTGCACCATGCAGCTACCCAGCTGTCCTGGGGGCAGGCCGCTTGAGGCGGGGATCCTTCCACCCTGACCCCTCCACTCTCCTCGCTGTCTCTGCCACGCGAGGGGCAGGGGAATCAGCTGAGACGCTCCAGCTGGGACACTGCTGGCGAGCAGCAATATGGGAATAGGGGAGGAGAAGTTGGCAGTGATCAGAGGAGATCATGTCCAGCGCATGGATGAGCCACCAGGACCCAAAGGAAGGGCCAGATTTAGGATGCGACGTGGAGGGCAGACTCACAGCCTGGCTGCGCGTGGGGAATGCGGGGAAAGAGTCAGACATGAATCCAAAAGCCGATGCCTGAGTGATGAGGAGGGGAGGAGGTGCTGGCCACAGCCATGGAGTGATGCTGGGAGCTCAGTTCTGAGCGAGCCAGGCTTGAGATGAGGGAGACCCGTCCAAGGTGAGAAGTGGGGGAGATCCCTGGACACGCAGGAAGGGACGGCAAGGTGCAGGTCTGATGCAGACAGATTTGTGAGGCCCCAGCATAGAGGAGATGGTTGAATCCATCTTGCGCATTGCCCACAGAACTTGGCATGGCAGAATCTTTATCTCTGTATTTATAGAGAGCAATCTTATCTCCCCTTCAGCCTTCTTTTGGTTAGGCTAAACAAGCCAAGCTCTTTGAGTCTCCTCTCATAAGGCAGGTTTTCCATTCCTCAGATCATCCTCGTAGCCCTTCTCTGCACCTGTTCCAGTTTGAATTCATCTTTCTTAAACATGGGGGACCAGAACTGCACACACTATTCCAGATGAGGTCTCATCAGCGCCTTGTGTAACCGTACTAATACCTCCCTATCTCTACTGGAAATACGCTCGTCTGATGCATCCAAGGACTGCATTAGCTTTTTCACAGCTGCATCACATCGGCAGCTCCTAGTCATCCTGTGATCAACCAATACGCCCAGGTCCTTCTCTTCCTGTCACTTCCAACTGATGCGTCCCCAGGTTATAGCAGAAATTCTTGTTATTTGTCCCTAAATGCATCACCTTGCACTTTCCACTGTTACATTTCATCCTATTTCTATTACTCCAGTTTACAAGGTCATCCAGATCTTCCTGTATGATATCCCGATCCTTCTCTGTATTGGCAAAACCTCCCAACTTTGTGTCATCCGCAAACTTTATTAGCACATTCCCACTTTTTCTGCCAAGGTCAGTAATAAAAAGGTTAAATAAGATTGATCCCACGACTGATCCCTGAGAAATTCCACTAATAACCTCTCTCTAGCCTGACAGTTCACCTTTCAGTGTGACTCATTGTAGTCTCCCCTTTAACCAGTTCCTTATCCACCTTTCAATTTTCATATTAATCCCCATCTTTTCCAATTTAACTAATAATCCCCTTCTGGAACCGTATCAAACTCCTGACTGAAATCTAGATAAATTAGATCCACTGCATTCCCTTTGTCTAAAAAAACTGTTATCTTCTCAAAGAAAGAGATCAGGTTGGTCTGGCACGATCTACCTTTTGTAAAGCCAGGTTGTATTTTATCCCAATCACCGTTAACCTCCATGTCCTTAATTACTTTCTCTTTCAAAATTTTTTCCAAGACCTTGCATACTACTGAGGTCAAATTAACAGGCTTGTAGTTACCCGGATCACATTTTTTCCCTTTCTTAAAAACAGGAACTATGTTAGCAATTCTCCAGTCGTACGGTACAGCCCCTGAGTTTACAGATTCATTACAAATCCTTGCTAATGGGCTTGCAATTTCATGTGCCAGTCCCTTTAATATTCTTGGATGGAGATTATCCGCCCTCCACAATTTAGTCCCATTAAGCTGTTCAAGTTTGGCTTCCACCGCGGATGTGGTCATTTCTACCTCCATGTCCTCATTCCCATTAGCCCCCCTGCCACTATCCCCAAGATCATCATTAGCCTCATTAAAAACGGAGGCAAAGTATTTGCTTAGATATTCGGCCATGCCTAGATTATCCTTAACCTCCACCCCATCCTCTTCTTTCTTTCTTGGTTTTCTTCCTATTGATATGGCTATAGAACCTTTTACTAGTGGTTTTAATTCCCTTTGCAAGGTCCAACTCTACTTGGCTTTTGGCCTTTCTCACTTTATCTCTACATGTTCTGACTCCAAGAGGCAGCTTTCCTTGCTGATCCCTCCCAATCCACTCCTTGCAGGCTTTCTGCTTTCTCTTCATCACCTGTCTGAGATGCTTGCTCATCCAGCTTGGGCTACAACTCCTGCCTATGAATTTTTCCCCCTTCCTTGGGATGCAGGCTTCAGATAGTTCCTGCAACTTTGACTTGAAGTAATTCCAAGCCTCCTCCACCTTTAGATCCATGAGTCTTCAGTCCAGTCCACTTCCCCAACTAATTCCCTTAATTTTTTTAAGTTTGCCCTTTTGAAATCAAAGACTCTAGGCACAGATCTATTTTTGTTTATCCTGCCATTTAGTTTGAACTGAATTAGCTCATGGTCACTCGAACCAGCATTGTCCCCTACAACCAGTTCTTGTAAGAGGTCCCCACTACTCACCAAGACCAGATCTAAAATGGCATCCCCTCTTGTTGGTTCAGTAACTGTTTGGTGAAGGAATCCGCCAGTTATCACATCCAGGAAAATCTGGGCCCTATTATTACTACTAGCACTTGTCCTCCAGTCTGTATCTGGGAAGATAAAGTCTCCCATAATCACACAGTTCCCAGTCGTATTTACTTCATTCAAAGCCTTAGAGAGGTCTCTCTCCATGTCCAGATCAGATCCCAGTGGTCTGTACCACACCTCAAGCACTATCCCAGGGGAAACTCTAGTAGTTTTCTTCTGCAGTGTGATTTTCACCCAGACAGACACTGTCTTACAATTCCATCACTTCTAATTTCCTTACAGCCTACTTCAGCATTGCTATACACTGCTACTGCGCCATCTGTGCCTTTATATCTGTCTTTGCTAAACAGCATGAACCCTTCAATACCTGTACACCAGTCGTGATGACTATTCCACCGGGTGGGTCACAGCCCGGCTCCTCGTGGAGAAGTGTCCGGATCATAGTACCATGGTTGCAATTGGTCCCCCTGTTTTGGCCTTGTCAGCAGAGAAGCCAAAAAGTGACATGGCATATAATCAACATGTTTCCTGCAGACGAGATCCCTCCAGGGAATGCAGGGCAGTGTTATGTGTGCTCCAGGGGCGTGGTGGAGCCGGTCCTGCTGAGGGCTGTATTCCACCAACATGTTTTCTGCACTTCATTGGTACAGAGCTGGAAGGTGCTGGGCTGGACCCTGAATTCCTCTCTGCATCCCCACGCTGTCTGCCAAAGGGGTTCACCCCTCCCCAGCCCCCTTGTAGCTGGGACAGAGGAGTTCAGTCTCCAATCAGGGCTTCTCTGCCAACTAAAGGGCCGGCTAGCGCCGGCGCATGTTTGGGATGGAGACACTTGGACACTGGGTGAGACCCAACCAACTCATTCCACACATGGCCCCCGCCCCCGACCTGCTTGCAGGTGGTAAGTGCTATCCAACACCGGCCAGGTGGGGTTAGATTGGATCAGGCGGCCACACAAAGGGCAGCGCAGTCTTTAACCCCTCGGGGCTTTGATATTTTTCTTTATCACAGGAACACCTCGAGTTTCCAAAGGAGAGCAGAATCCCGTGGTGCCAGGTGCTGGACAAACGCACACTAAGAAACAGTCCCTGCCCAAAAGAGCTTGCAGTCTAAAGAGTGGGAGGGGAAACTGAGGCACCAAGTGGGACAGTGATGTGCCCAGGGTCACAGACCAGAACCCAGGGCATTTATAGGCCAGCCCAGGGCTCTACCCACTGGACCATGCTGCCTCCCCCCTCCCAACTCTGAAAAAGAGCAGGAATGAATGTTGAAAATGATTTCGCTTATTGTTTTAAATCGTTCTTGTTCGCCAGCCAGGGGTTCTCTCGTTTTCCTGGCCCGTGCCGCTTGATGGAAGCTCAGCGTGGCAGCAGCTCATGCGTCTGCAGAATCGCAAGGAGCCTTCTACCCCCAAGGGGTCGGGACAGATCCCCCCCGGGGGAACACACAGATGCGATTAACGAACGTAACCAGCCGCTGCCAGACACTGACAGAGGCCGCGGCTCTGCTGAAGCAGCAGCTTTTCCAGCAGCAGCACAAAGCGAGGGGGGAATCTCACAGGCCGCGGGTCAGAATTTCGAAATGTTCAGCTGAAATCGGGGGGTGGGGGAGAGGAAACTCCAACCTGCAGCTGCTGCCTGGAGAGCGCACGGGGTCCTATGAGAGGTGAGCGGGAGCTGCAGAGCTAAAGAACTGGCAGGAACGGAGCGGGGCGCCCTGGTCTCTGCCCAACAGCACGTAACTCGGCTGCAAACACCTACGACAGGTTGGGGGGCCAGAGGAGCCTCAGGGGGCTAGTGCTGTACCAGTTCTTCCTTCCCAAAATCCCGGATTTAAACCCCGTAGGTTGGGGCTGGTAGCGGCCCATGTGGAAAAGGAAAGCCAGGTCACAGCTGGAAGGGATATGAAGGGGATTCCGTAGCCTGATTTTCAGTGTATTAATTATTCAATAGGGTTATAGGTTTGCCAATTGCTTGGATTAGAAGGTTCTTGTCCCTGAATCAGGCTCCAGAAGAATTATATAGGGACCCTGGGGTGTCTTAGTGATAACCAAATTTGTATAATTTTATAAGTTTTATTAAGATAACATAAAATGATAGACAAATAACTGATATAGAGAAAATGAACAATCAAATGAATAATGGATAATACAATCTTAATTTTAAAGACTCATATGATATATATATTTCTATGATATGCTTTGGATTAATATACTCACACCCTTCCCTGGTTGAGAGAGATGTTTGATTCCTCAACTTTTGAGTAGAGGGGTAGAGTAAGCACTGCTAGAGAGCGAAGAACTATAAACTAAACTTCAAATAAGACCATAAAATGAAGAAGGAAAATTTTAACACAAGCTAAAGAAACTTCAAGCAAGAGTAGATGACGATCGCGCCAAATAGCACAATCTTTCCCTTCTTATACCCCAAGAATATGGGTCCTCCTTCTAAGTCCATACTTGGATTTTCCCCCTCCAAACTATTGGGGTACACATATTCTATAGGCTGGCAGGTTTGTATGTATTATTGACATAGCCACATCCTTTCCAGGTGGTCTTTTTATCTCACCTTTATTATTTCTGGCCCTTTGTGGGTTCTGTGGTGTCCTTGTAAAGTTTCTTGGGGCGTTACCTGTGACAGCCCCCTCCCCTGTTTAATGTCTCCTGACTTATCTAGGGTAAAGGTTCTGAATATATGTAGGCTAGCTGTGTTTCATACAGGATGGGACCTGTAAGATGTCTTGCATTACAGCAAAATATAAAGATTTATAACGCTATTAATTAAACAATCATACTTAAATCTATAAGAAAAGATGTGTATCTATGATACAGGCAAGCAGGCTAGTCCTATGGGCTACAATTCCTTGCCTAGGCTGCTGGTCGCAGACAGACCCTGTGATTCTTTCCAGCTGCCCGTGCTGCCGGTGTCACGACACGGGATCTCCCTGGCTGGGACAGCCCCTGAAGGAGCAGCTGGCTATGCTAGCGTACTAAAGGGAACAAGATGGGTGCCTCTCGGTTCCCTCGCACCGCACCCCCAGTGTTTGCCCATCACAGAAGCACCAGGCAGTTCACACAGCTGGCCATCAGGAGAGGCCCAGGGCTGGAACCACAGAGGGTGCTGCTTGCAGTCTGTCTTCGCTGCAGAATTAACCCAGGCTCTTACTCGGGTGTTGCCCCAACCCCTCTCCTGTCCACACACAAAACCCTCTCACCTGAGTTAAGCGGTGCTTTCAGCCGGGACTAGCCGGCCCAGCCGAAGCGGTGGGTTAGTGCCGGCATTCTGCTGACATTCAGGTTCCGTTCAGACACACACCGCAGAGAAGTTAGGTAAAAACAGAATGACTCTGGCTGGAAGGTTGCAACGTAACACGACCTGAGTTCTTGGAATTCAGAACGATAACACACAAGACCTCCAGCCAGAGAGAGACAAAGCAGACTGCTCCCGTAGGCAGAGCCCAAACTGCCCACTCCTTGCTTTAAGCAGGCTTTTTTCATTTTGCAGTGAGGACTCAGGACAGTCCTCCAAGGTCCTCCCACAATTCCCTCTAGGTGTCCAGAAGGACAGACAAGTTTTCTCACAATTCACTGGAAAAGGCTCAGCTTCCTGAAGCACAAAGAGCCAGGGGATAGGACCCCAGGAGTCCTAGCAACACACACGGGCAAGCGCAGCACCAGTTTGGACACAGAAACTGGCGCAGGGCTTGCATTGCAGCTGCTCAGACCCGGGTGCCGCTCGCCCGGCTAACAGCTGGGAAGACACGTTGGCAAATCAGTGGAGAGAAATAAGGAGCCCGTGAAGATGGCGGTGCAATGGGAAAGCACATGTGGCACCCCGGGATTAGATGAGCAGGAGGCTGAGACTGAATGCTGGGTCTGTGCTGCATGCTAGTTGTAGGACCAGCAAGGCAGAATTGCCTAGGGGATAAAACCTGGGCCTACACCTCAGGAGAGGTAGGGTCTAGTCACAGCTCTGCTGCGCCAGGGCTCTGTGCCTCAGTTTTCCCATGTGTAAAATGGGGATAATGATACCGACCTATTTTGTAAAGCCCTCTGAGCTCTGGAAAAGGCCTGTATAAGAGTTGCAGATTGTTATGTGTGTAGCAACCTTAACTGCTTCCCACCAGGTTTTTTGTGTATTAATACAGTGTCTGCATACGCAACTCTCTCTGTCACATGGAGCGTCTAGGTGAAGACGACAATAATAAAAAATGTGTGTGTATAAGTTATATGTTATAGACATTTTCTCTGTTATCCTCCACCCCCCCGGGCTGGAGACCTACTCCCCATCTGCTCCCCGCAAGCCGCCCCAGCCTCCCCTACACCCCAGGGCTGGGGACCTACTCACTGCAACACTCTAGGACTCCTCTACCCCCAACCCCCGGGGCCAGGGACCCTCACCCCCTGCAACCCATTGCAGGCCTCCTCCACCCCCTGGGACCCACTGCCCATCCACCCCCAGCAACCCTCCCCCAACCTCCTTCAGCCCCCATGGCCAGGGACCCACTCCTCATCTGCCCACCCCCACGACCTTCCCCTGGCCTCCTCCACCCCCTGGGACATGGGACCTCACAGATCCACCACACCTTCCAAAGTGCCCCGCTAGACCCCAGTTATCCTAGCTCCCACAGATATCTCCACGAGATTCAATGGACCCGCAGCCTCCCTTTTACTCCTGCCACACAGCCAACATCTCCTATGTTGCTGTGGAGGACCAGGCAGTAACTGCCCCCTGTTTTGGGGAAGGGTGTCTTTGGGACTGGGCTAACCTACATAGAGTGCGCCCAGATACCACAGCGATGGGCACCTTATAAATACGTGCAATAAGACTACGCAGTGCTGATGCTGCAGTAAGTGTGATGACCACTGCCCTCTGCTGGAGGAAATCAGAACTGCTCGCTGTGTTTTGTGAGCCCTGTACTGCAGCCAGCTGACGAGGCTTCTCCTCTAACTGAAATGGCAGGGGGCTGTGCTTTTGGAGCAGAATAATCTGAGCTCTGCCCCTACTGTTGTTGTGGTGTTCTGGAAGGCCGTGGCGTGCAACATGAAGATACTCGAGGAGGCCATGGGCTGGTTACAACCATTATATACTGCGTGCCATAGACCCAATACAGCCAGTAAAGCTGCACAATGTGACCTACAGCTGCCCCCGTCTTTCATACGTACAGCACACGTCCCAGCATGCCATGCTCCAGTCTGACCTAAGAGGCAGCAGTTCACCCGAAGCAAGCGCACTGCACACTGGGACTCAGTGTTTCTGCTGGCTACACCGTCATGCCAGGATGGGGGGAGTGGAGTCTCTTGGCTTTGGCACAAATCGGGGTCTGAAAGGGCTCTCCGGGAGAGGACTCCCAGTTCCTTGACACAGTCTGAAGACCTCACTTGCTGCAATACGGCACCCTATAGACAGTCAGCCCCCTTGGCCTGCCAACTCCCAATGGAAACACGCACAGCTTAGTACCCTAGGGAGAAGAGCCAACCTCCGGGCTCTGCAACCCTGCTCAGCGTTATAGAAAAAACACCCGTTCAGGGTTATAGAATCATAGCAGATGAGGGTTGGGAGGGACCTCAGGAGGTATCTAGTCCAACCCCCTGCTCAAAGCAGGACCAACCCCCACTAAATAATCCCAGCCAGGGCTTTGTCAAGCTGCAGCTTAAAAACCTCTAAGGATGGAGATTCCACCACCTCCCTAGGTAACCCATCCCAGTGCTTCACCACCCTCCTAGTGACAAAGTTTTTCCTAATATCCAACCTAGACCTTCCCCACTGCAACTTGAGATCATTGTTCCTTGTTCTGTCATCTGCCACCACCGAGAACAGCCAAGCCCCATCCTCCCTGGAACCCCCTTTCAGGTAGTTAAAGGCCGCTATCAAATCTCCCCTCACTCTTCTCTTCTGCAGACCAAACAAGCTTAGTTCCCTCAGCCTCTCCTCATAAGTCTTGTGCTCCAGCCCCCTCATCATTTTTGTTGCCCTCCGCTGGACTCTCTCCAATTTGTCCACAACCTTTTTGTAGTGGGGGGCCCAAAACTGGACACAATACTCCAAATGTGGTCTTACCAATGCCGAACAGAGCGGAATGATCACTTTCTTCGATCTGCTGGCAATGCTCCTATTAATGCAGCCCAATATGCTATTAGCCTTCTTGGCAACCAGGGCACACTGCTGACTCATATCCAGCTTCCTGTCCACTGTAACCCCCAGGTTATTTTCTGCAGAACTGCTGCCTAGCTCGTCAGTCCCCAGTCTGTAGCTGTGCATGGGATTCTTCTGTCCTAAGTGGAGGACTCTGCACTTGTCCTTGTTGAACCTCATCAGATTTCTTTTGGCCCAATTCTCGTTTGTTTAGGTCACTCTGTATCCTATCCCTGCCCTCCAGGGTATCTACCACTCCCCCCAGCTTAGCGTCATCTGCAAACTTGCTGAGGGTGCAATCCACCCCATCCTCCAGATCATTAATGAAGATGTTGAACAAAACAGCCCCAGCACTGACCCCTGGGGCACTCTGTTTGTGACCGGCTGCCAGCTAGACCCTGAGCTGTTGGTCACTGCCCGGTGACCCTGATGATCTAGCCAGCTCGCTATGCACCTTATAGTCCATTCATCTATAGCACCCAGAACCTTTTCTTTGCTTTTTTAAAGCTGGGCACTATCTTTGCCTTTTTCACATTGTCTGGAACGGCCCCTGATCGCCATCATTATATGGGGTGACCAGATGTCCCGATTTTATAGGGACAGTCCCAATATTCTGGGCTTTTTTCTATATCGGCACCTGTTCCCCCCACCCTCCTCCTGATTTTTCACACTTGCTGCCTGGTCACCCTATCATTACAGGAGCTCTTCCCCCCCGCCCCCCGCCCGCCGGGCCCTGTCCTGCAGCATTATGGGAGTTTCCCCATCTCACCCTGAGCCTCCTCTGGTTCTGCCCTGCTCTGGAGCATTCTCCTCCGTTTCCCCCACTCCTCTGCAGCGGTTTAGGCCCTGTGCTTCTGAATGTCGTGCAGGGAGCTGGCGCTTTCCTGTAACTCTGATTCGCGGGGACGCAGGGTCCCTTTCCCCGCCACCCAGGGAAGCCCAGCCCAGTCGCCCTCGCACCCATCAGAAATGTGACTGGATCGTCTCTAGTTTCATTTCCTCCTTTCCTCCCTGCGCACTGCAGGTTATTTCATCCTTTGGAGAAATCCTTCCCTGCATTAAAAAGAAAGGGAGGGGAGGGGAGGGGAGGGTGGGGGAGGAACCCACTGTCTTGTCAAAGGGAATAAGGGAAAAGTTGCAAGTGTCTCTCTGCAGGTTTTGGCTCCTGCGCGTTTTCGTTTCCAGCCCTGCCAGCCTCGGGGCCTGTCATCTCGCCTTCATCTCACCGTATCGACCCTCCGGTTACCCACAATCCCCCCTACAACGGCCCTGAGTGTGGATCTGCCAAGATTTTCATGGCCACGGCCGGCTTGATCCTATTGACAGGTTCCCTCCTTTCGCTTCCCTTTCAAAGAGAGGGGGGGGGGGGTCACGTTTGATTTCTCCTCTCTGAGCCGCCGCCGAGGCGCCAGCGCACGTGGAGTTTGACAAGGTCGCATGCAGCGGCGCTGGGGTCCAATTATAAAACCCCCATTAAGGGCGGCCTTCGTTTAGAAGCCGATCCGAGCTGTTGGAATATTAACAAGCTCTTCCTGTCAGGGTAGGAATCCCGCAGAGGGGCGGAGGGTAAACGTGTGTGTGCGTCGGGGGGGGGGGCTCTAAATTATGAACGGTCCCTATTGAATAGAGCAGTAAATAAGGTGACCCACCCCACCCCCCACAGCTACTCACCCCCAGGATGGAGATCAACAGGCACCGGACCATTTAAACTGGTGCCGGCTGGTTCGCTTGGATTGAGACCACCAGGCCCACCCTGCTGTTAGTGTTCCCGCCTAACAGCACCTAACACCCCCCCAGTCACTGTGAGGCAGTGTTGCACAAAGGTTAGAGCAAGGGACATGGCATCAGGCAACCCGGGTCTCATTTCAGCTGTTCCCGACTCACCTTGTGACCCGGGGCAAGTCCATTGCACCACGCCGAGTGTGCTACCGCACGGTATCTTCACGTCTTCTCCCTCTGCCACCGGGCCGCCACGTGGGGACACTCTCACACACGCCGGGCCTGCCCCGAAGAGCGTGGGACCCATCGGTGATTAGTTTGGAAGGGGCTCCCTGTCCTCAAATCAGGCCTGGTACTCACCAAGGGCTCCTAGGGTCTGGAAATAACCCCCCGTCTCCTCCCATAATCACATAGCTATACACATATCCTTATGTACACATGCAACTATGCCTGGACATGCAAAGACACAGACACACAGAGAAACGGGTCCACACACAACCCGCCCGTTGTTTAAGCACTAAAAACCCCACCACAAAGATGATTTCCACCTCCGCATCTTCCACCTGCCGGCCGCCATTCTCATCCGGTGTATTTCCTCTGCCATGGTCCCACTGTTGACGGAGGCCAGACCGACAGCCCAGCAGATGGACCGTCTCTTCGGCCACAGAATCACTAGGGAACCCTGGCCGCTCGGTCCATTTGAGAGAGTCAGTTTGCCCCGTACGGCAGCAGAGCCCCGTAGGACGTGGTTGCACATGCAGGGTCTTTCACGTGCCAGGGCCTGGAAGCACCCGAGCAAGGCGGAGAACCCACAAAGGCAGGGAAGGGACAGGGCAGCCCTTCCTGCTCAGTGACGGCTCACACACAAAGGAACCTTAGGCCTAGACGGCTGTGAAAGCTAGTCCCAGCAGAGCTGCAGGGCAAGTCTCCCCCACTACCCATCCACAAACACACCTGCTGCTCCCCTGGCCATGAGTTTTGGTACTCGGGGGCCACCTCTTGGCTAAGGAATCCAATGCCACAGCCAATGGGTGATGGGGCTTTTGGGTTGCAGACGCCAGCCCACTGGGAACTGGGCTGAGACCCAACAAACTCATTGCATGCAGGCCGCCGAACAGGCGGTGCTGGCAAGGAGAAGGCGCTGAGGTGCGCTGCAGCGCAGGGAAGTGGCTGAGAGAGTGAGCAGCATTCCCGCAGACATAAGCCAGTGAGAACCGGTACGCTGCCTGGCTATAACACCTTGAACGTAAGAAGCTCAAAGCACTTTACAAAGATTAACTCTTACACACAAACACACACACACCATGGGAGGGAGGCAGCGGTGCCCACTTACAGTACCTAGCGACGGCCTGCCTATTTATGTCCTATTGCCCACTACTGGATGGAATCAGAATTGCTCAACTGTGTGGCATAGGCCCTGTACTGCTATGAACTGATAGAGATTCTCCTTCCTCTCAAGTACCATGGCATTCCTGTGCTGGAGGAGCTGATTTCTGTACCCAGGCTGGTGGTGAACTGCAACCCCTATGGCACTTCTAGGGAGGCCTTGGATTTGTTACAGCCCTTATTGCACAGAGGAGGGGAATGAAGGCACGGAGTGACTAGGCCAACATCACACGGCAAGCTCCTGAGTCCCAGTCTCCCTCCTCTACCCACTAAACCACCCTCCCCGACGTACACCTGCCAGCCCCTATGCCAACCAAGCTGTCAGGCATGTCCCATTGACTACGCTCACAGGTGTAAACTGAAGCGTGTATTGATAGAGAGAAGAGGCTGCTTTTTAGTTTTGATACAGCTGTATACACTCTGAAAAAGTCCTCTGAGAATACCGTGCCCGGGTTATGCTGTAGTGCTCACGGGCATAGCAGGTAAAAGGAGCCTGTGCTCCAGGCAGCGTACATACAGTATCCTGCACCCCCAGCATTCTGGAAGTGCATCTGCCTTCTCCGTGTGCGTCTCTGTCACTAATCTCTTTATGCATCCCCGCCTGCCTCGCTGGCTGTCTGCTTGTGAATTGCAGGCTGTTCTCCTTGGCTGTGGAGCAGAGGGCTGGTTTTCCCATGCATCTGTCTTGTTGAGCGTTTGTGGGTCTGCTTGCTCTCGCTTCTCATCCCAGAGCTCTGCCACTTCGAGAAATCTTGCACGAGCGCCTTTCCTGACAGCATCTGCTCCTGTGAGATGTGGTTCCCAGGAACAGCTTCATGTTAGCCAGGTGCACAGACTAGCCGGGATGGATGGGAGGGGGGTCGTGTGGAAGCAGGACTCACAGCCCAACCACTGCTCCAAATAGGGTGGGATGGTGATGGGCCTGAAGGCCAAATACACTGGCTTCTGTTACAAACAGCCCTGGATCCCCCCCTCCTCCCCGCCGCCCCCCGTGTAGCCCAATGGATAGTCTACCCGAGGCATGCAATGATTAGAGTCCTGTCAGCAGTCAGATAATGTGGCCTAGTGGATAGTGACGTGGCCTGGCAATTAAGAGAGCTGGGTTCCAGTTGTAGATTTGCTGCTGGGTGCCTCAGTTTCCCCATCAGTAAAAAGGGGATAATGTTCCTGATCTCCTTTGTAAAGCACTTTCAGATCTACTGATGAAAAGCACTAGGTAAACTCTAGACAACCATGAGAAAAGGGAAGGTGATTCTGCGGTGACGGCATTGAACTGGGACCCAGGAAATCAAAGCAGGGCGAGGGCTGGTTCAGGAGGTGGGTGGGAACCCCGAGATGTTTCAGGGTGCGGGGTTCTGTAGGTGGTACTCTTCCTGCTGATCCAAAAGAGGACCAGGCAGCGTGGCTAAAACACCAGCCTGAGACCTGGGTTCTTTTCCTGGCTCTGCCCTGCTGGGTGACCTTAGACAAGTAACACCGTCGCTTGTGCCTCGGTTTCCCCATCTGTAAAATGAGCAAGACCTTCTTTTTTTTCTGAAGTGCTTTGACATCCATGGATAAAAAGCTCTATCTATGAGCTAAGCGTTATCATTACACACTCTTAGTGCTTTTGTGCTGTCTTTCCGGGGAGCTGTGGAGCCAAGACGTTGGCCTGTTCTGGTAATTAAATATCACCAGAGTATTTTCCGTAGCGGTATTAACCCACCAGTACTGGCCATATCGAAGCTTTTGAGATTCCCATTGAGGTACTGCCAAAACCATTCCCGGCTGGACGCAGAATTCTTTGCTGGCTGTCTAAACTCCTCATTGGCGTTCTTAGGTGCAGTTAACCAGCGTCTACACTGCAGTGGTCGATGAGACGGGTCCCTGTATAATGTGTGTGTAGCCCTTTGGCACCAGACCCAGGAGCCTGTCATGATTCATGGCAGCTGGGAGTGTGCTAGGCATCTCCCAATACAGTCCAAAGATGAGCCTGGCTAAGATTTCCCAAAGCGACGAGTGATTTGGAGTCATTCAGCTTTGGAGGGTGGGAACAATCCGAAACACTTTTAATGAGGCCTGATTTTCTGAACGTGTTGAGCATTCACCCTCTGACAATCGGGACCTTCCACACGCTCTCCAGCCGGGCACCCAAAAATCACGAGTCACGTCTGAAAGTCGTGGCTGAGATCCCTGTCCTGGAGAGCTGATTTTAGGCAGAAAGATGGGTGGGGAGGTCCTGCAGGGCAGGGAATTAAAGCCAGGAGGCAGCACAAAGTTTCGGTGGTTAGCACACAGCATGGGGGAGCAGAGGCACTAAGGGTTTTCTGGAGGAGATAAAGGGCTAGATGGATTACGTCAGCTGGACGCCATGAATACAGCCCAGCTATTGTGAACTCCAGCTCCGCTTGCAAAGGCTGCCCCCGCTATGGGGCCCGGGAGATCTATAGAGCCCCTGAGCACATAGTCACGAGGACGTATGCGCACCTCCATAGGCCCACAGTGGGCACATTATTAGGATCCGTTATTTCTCTTGCAGTGGTGCCCACAGATCAGGCCCTGGGCCAACACGCAGTCAGAAGCAGTCTCTGGTCTGAAGCGCTCTAGATAGGTAAGACAGACAAAAGATTGGGGGGGGAAACTGAGGCTCAGAGAGAGGAGGCCACCTGCCCAGGCTCATACAGGAGGGCGGTGACAAAGCTGAGAAGAGAACCCCCCCATACAGAGCTTATCAGGGGAGGGGAAGGCTCTTTCCTCTCCCCGCTCATCCCTCTGTCTCACATCCCCCTGGCCATCTTAGGAAGGAACTGCAGGAGATGCCACTGCCCTGGCTACTGGAAGTCTCAGAGATGCCATCACAGGACAGTGCTGGCCCTAGCTACGCAGGAGACCCAAAGGACAGTTTGCCAATCTGCAAAGCACATACATGACATCACCCCAGCTGAATTGGGCGCATGGAGCCTGCAGCCGTGTAATACATAGGGAAAAGAACATAATGCCCAGAGTGGGTCTGACCAATGGTCCATCTAGCCAGGTGTCCTGTCTTCCGACAGTGGCCAATGCCAGGTGCTTCAGAAGGAAAGAACAGAACAGGCAATCACCAAGTGAACCATCCTGTCACCCATTCCCAGCTTCTGGCAAACAGAGGAAAGGGACACTTCAGAGCATGATTTTGCATCCCTGCCTATCCTGGCTAGTAGCCATTGATGGATCTATCCTCCATGACCTTATCTAGTTCTTTTTTGAACCCTAGTTATAGTCTTGGCCTTCACAACAGCCTCTGGCAAAGAGTTCCACAGGTTCACTGTGCGTTGTATGAAGAAATACTTCCACTGGGAAGAGGCTGGCATGATTCCTGAGCTTTGTGCAGGTGCAGAGCGGCTCTGTAGAGAATCCAGGGCAAATGCTGTCCTGGGATCATTCAGCCCAGGACCAGGAATTGAACTCTGCATTTCGGGACTGTCCCGCCCAACTCGGGACAGGTGGTCATCCTAATTACATCACACCGCCTTCCCATTGCAAGTTTATCCCCTCCTGTATATTTCCTGCAGTCCAGAGTCATACGGAGGTGCATTTACTCCCTTGAGAAGCCCCAGGTAAGATAATGAGGCTACTTGCAGGAATAACTTCTGCTTACAGGTTGCAGCACTGGGCTCTTCCCCGTCCCTGAAGTTTTGACTGAACGCCGTTTTCTTCCCTCCCTGCCCTGATCTCTTGAGCAGCATTGCTGCCTGGCTTATAATAGTGTATGTGCCTCACCCCAGAAGTGGCTGCATTTAAAATAATGCCTGGCCGTACCAAGAATTTTGCAGTCCTTCTGGGCAGAAAGCTATCTGTTAATATATTATTATGTCGCGCCCAAGAAGGCTGCTATCCCTGCTGGAATTGGTAGCCTTGGCTGTGTTATTTACATCTCACGGCTCAGAAGTCTCAGCTGACAATCAGATGGCTGGTCTTTGCCTGCTCCTTAGCTGGTGTCTGAATGACGGCCTGTTACTAAATCCCATTAACCTGCAAGAGCTACCGGCTGTGAGGTGCAATTCAGCCAGTTCGCAGCGTACCAGTGGGTCCTTTGTCTGAGGAATTGAACCTCTTTTCTCATATGTCCATTGTCCAGGCCCACACTGTTATTTCCTCAGTCGTGTTTGTTCTTGGGCACCACATGCCACGTCGCTGACATTTTGATTGCCGGTTCGGTTGCATGGCCCAGAGCAGCTCGTCAGCATTCGCCCTCTGAAGGTCCGTCTGGTTGGACGGGCTGCGTGGGCCGTGCGCAGGCTAGGCATCATTCCAGTTGTATTGTTTTATAAGAATCGGTCTTCATTTGTAAACATTTTCCCCCGGTGGTTCATCAACTCACATTTTCACAGTTGTGCAAAACTCTGGTCTGTAAGCATTCCCTCCCCGTCCCGATTTTTAGCTATTTCAATGCTCATGGTTGCGGGAAATTCTGGAGGTTTCCAGGCAATGGGAGGTAGGGGGGCCAGATAATAATTATTTAATGACAGAAAACATGGAGTGCTGCTAGGAACTTATAGAGATTCTCCTTCCTCTCAAGTGCCATGATGGTCCTCTGCTGGAGGAGCTGATTTCTATACCCAATCCGGTGGTCAGCTGCAACCCCTCAGGCACTTAGAATAGTAGCGGATCAGGGTTGGAAGGGACCCCAGGAGGACATCTAGTCCAACCCCCTGCTCACAGCGGGACCAACTTCTAGGGAGGCCTTGGATTTATTACAGCCCTTTCCCCAGGGGAGTGGGGAGGGGGAACAAAGGCACAGAGTGATTTGCCCAACATCACACTGCAAGATCCTGGGTCCCAGTCTCCCTCCTCTAACCACTAAACCACACTCCCCTAACACCTGCCAGCCCCTGCTTACCCTGCCAGCCCCATGCCATCAAAAGTTAAAGCTTCATAGCCCCTAAAACACAAATTGTCAGCACCACGTGTCAAAATGTACTAAGTAAATATCCATAAATCAAACTCTAAGAAGTTTGCAAGCGATATTTTTCTTACTTTGCCGATCTGTAAAATTTCTATTGGCAATGGAAATAGTTTGTCATTGGTGCGTGTACGTTTGGTGAAATCAACACCTAATCCTTCCAAGCCACTTTTATAGGGTCTGGTCCCTTCCCTGATAGAGCACGTGGCATCTTTCTCTTCTCTGATTGGATGAACTGAACTCCTTGTATCAGATGCCTGATATGAATGCTCCCAACTGTGAATGCAACATGTGCTTATGGAAAAGTCCTGTAGAATTTCACAGGGAGTCCAAAGACCAGCAATAGAGGTCTAAGGCATTACTCTAAAATGTATAGAATTTAATAGAGAATGAACACCTTTCTGGCAGGTTTTTTTTTTTAAACCAGCCTACAGAATCCTAAGCAGAGCTATAACCCACTCTGAAATTCTATAGGAGGGTTACAAAGAAAGATTATCTTTCTCTATTCAATTCTACAGGGCTTTCCCCGTTCGGTTTCTGGCTATATTCAACGGCACGCAGGAATGACCATACCAGAACACAGCAGTGCTCCACGGAGTCGAGGCATCTCTCTTTGACAGTGGACATCGACAGCGGAAAAGTACCAGATATCCTATAATGGAACAAAATGGAAGAACCGGTCAATAGAAGACGTTTCCTCCTGCAGCCATCAGTTAGAAGTCGGGTTATAGAGCAGATGCATGTAAGCAAGGTCTGAGTGGCCCTGCTATTTGCTTGGGCCCTGTATTTGCGTGAGTACACCAAGGTGCTGAGCATGACGGGAGATGGTCCATCTGGCTGGGCTGGGGTTACAAATCACTGCGGTGTTAATTGCAGGGGTAATGAAATGCCGCCCCTTGTTGTATGAACAGAGCTGTGCTTAGCCGGGCCTGATGAACGACGCGCTCCCATCCGAACTGAACTCACCGTTGGGATGCCAGAGCTCTGTGAGGGCATGGGGGGTGGGGGTCTTCCTCCTGAGGCTGCACCAGCTCTGACTAAGGGCTGCCCTCAGGCCTGGATTGACTATCTCCTCCCACTAGAAAAGAGAGAGTTAATGGGATTCCTCCGGGAGTCTTTTGTTTTGTTCAAGGCAGGGATAATGCTCCTGTGTCAGCAGAGGGTTTCCCCCATGAACTGAGAGCTGAAATCACTATAAGAACCGGGGAAACCTGGAGAGGCTGACAGCCAGCGGAGGGGGCTAGTCGAGCCCCGCGCGTGGCAGGTGACGGGAAAGGGGGTTAGTTGTGACCCGGGACCGGTGGGAGCCAGCGGAGGGGGCCTAGCTGAGCCCCCTTGACGGAGAGGTGGACAGTGCAGCTACGACGGTCATTAGGGCAGGGGGAAACGAGAAGGGAGAGGCGAAGGACATGGCCCCACGAACTCTCGGGCGGGGCGGGTTCTGCTCACAGTTTTGAGGTTATGAATTCTGTTTGCACTGTTTTCCCAGACCGGCGCTGAGTTACTTCCGTCCTTGTATTAAAGGGTTTTTTCTACACTCAGACTCTGTGCTTGTGAGAGGGGACGGATTGCCCTTTGGGGAATGCCCAGGGGATAGCGTGTGATTTCCCAGGTGACTGGGTGGGGGCTGGAGCTGGTTTGGTGTTGTATCATTGACAGGAACCCCTAGACATAGACTACGGCCCTTGCGACTCCGGCTGGCAGAAGGGTTACAAACAGTTTATACAGAGGTTGGTTTATACACTGTACCATGAGGATCTACATCCCTAATTTTTTAATCCTAGCTACTAGCTACATCCAGCTCTTACTTCACGCTTTCCACCAGTAGATTTCCAAGTGTTTCACAAAGGGAGTCAGGATCCTGGGCTCACACACAGGTTCGAGCTCCGGTTGTTGCTAGCTGGATTCTGGCTCAGTTTTTAGGTCCCTTCGGGAGGGTGAGCTGTCTGTGCAGAGCTGTGTAAGGCAAACGATGCTAAAGAAAGAGAGAAAACGAGTGAGTGAACGAGTGCGCTAAGGCCGTGTGCAGTGCTTTCCTGGCCTAGGACTGCCTGGAGAATGCATCTCTTCTTCCTGTCAGCCTGGATGAATGGCCGGTCGCCTGGGAATCCTCAAAGAATATCTGTCCATCATACAGAGTATTTTTGCTATCAGTGGTGCTATTTCCATCACTGTTGATGTATGCCTGGCAGGCTCTCAGCGCCTCTAGCATCTCCTCTCTCGAGAAAGTGGAACACTCAGCCATGGGAGGAACAAACAATGGACTTTGGGTGCCCTCTGGCATACACACCGCAACTGCGAGACCTCACTGGCTGGTTGATGGTCGGGGGAGGACGGGGGCTTTTACCATATTGCCTCTACAGAAATCCATGGTACACCCACATCTTGAATCCTGCATGCAGATCTGGTCACCCCATCTCCCAAAAGAGATATTGGAATTGGCAGAGGTACAGAAAAGGGTAACAAAAATGATGATGTTGATGGAACAGTTTTCCTATGAGGAGAGGTTAATAAGACTGGGACTTTTCAGCTTGGAAAAGAGACGACTAAAGGGAGACATGGTAGAGGTCTATGAAATCATGACTGGTGTGGAGAAAGTAAAGAAGGACGTGTTCTTCACTCCTTCACATAGCGTAAGAACTAGGGGTCACCCAATGAAATGAATAGGCAGCAGGTTTAAAACGAAGGACGTATTGACCCCCACTTGCCACGAGACCCCGCCCCTTGCTCCTCCTCTTCCCCTGAGGCCCCGCTCCTGGGCCAGACCAGAAGCCAGAGCCAGGCAGTAGTAAGAGCTGCCCAGGGAGGGCACTGAGGGTTGGGGGGCTTGAAAGCATGAGCCCACGCTGCAATGTCTATGCTATTTACAGCACGCTAGTTTAAGCCCAGCTAGCGCATGTCTGTCTTCCTGGACTGAGAGGCAGGCTCCCAGTGTAGACATTCCCCCGAGAGGCTTTTTCTGTGCCTGAGATTGCCGGCGCTGCCGTGATCACAGAGTCATGGCTTTTGAGGCCAGAAGGGACCAGCAGATCATCTGGTGTGACCTCCTGCATGACCCAGGCCAGAGGATTTTCCTCAGTAGTTGGCACCAGTGCAACCGCGGCTACAATCTTCTGTCCAGTGTTGGTGCCCACTGCTCAAGGAGGATGTTGGTAAATTGGAGAGAGCTCAGTGAGGAGCCAGGAGAATGGTTAAAGGATTAGACAACACGGCTCATAGCAGTAGGCTCAAGGAGTTAGATCTGTTTAGCTTAACAAAGAGACGGTTAAGGGGTGACTTGATCACAGCCTCAAAGTAGCTGCATGTGGAACAATTGTAGGTCTAACACGATCCAGTGACTGCAAGTTGAAGACTGGAAATAGGCCGTGAATTTTGAACAGCCAGGGCAATTAAGCAATTGGAACAATTCACCAAGGGTCATGGTGGATTCTCCATCACTGGAGCTTTTTAAACCAAGATTGGCTGTTTTTCCAAAAGTTCTGCTCCAGGGACTATTTTGGGGGCAGGTCTCTGGCCTGTGTTATACAAGAGGTCAGACAGGATGATCACAATGGTTCCTTCTGGCCTGGGAATCTGGGAAGGTGTGATTTTCATCCAGTTTCATCCTCGTGTGTGGCTAAAGCCGCTCTTCCAGAAAGGCTGCCCGTCTGAATGTGACGACATCGACAGATGATAAGAATCCACCGCTTCTCATGGTAGTTTTTTCCTAGGTTACTCACTCTGACTGGGAAAAACGTGTGCTATATTTCTCAGCGGTATGTCTCTGGCTCTGTCATCAACAGCCAAACAGCAATAGACACATTTGTCTGGGATGAAGGCGCCTTTTGAGGGTTGGAAGGGGTTCAAGGTCAGTGGAAGTTGGAAATGCTTCGAATCACGCCGTGTGAGCAGCGCAAATAGGGTGTCCAGAGAGCAAGTGTGAAAAATCAGGATAGGAGGCGAGGGGGTAATAGGCGCCTATGTAAGACAAAGCCCTGGGTATCGGGACTGTCCCTATAAAATCAGGACATCTGGTCACCCTAAGCACAAAGTGGGCAGAGTGACAGGGAAGACTCGGGAAGTATGTAGCAGCCATTGACAGCAAAAGCCTCCCTGTCCCCGAGCTCCAGAGAGGCAGGGGCGAGGAGAGGGAGATGCAGCCCCATCCCCGCACGCTCAGCACTTTTTTTGCTTTTCTTATGCAAAAAGAAAAAAAAAATTTTTTTTAAAAGCCTCTTTTGGTTATGTTTCCCTTTTTGTTTGCTAATTTGTTGTTTTGGCCTCGGCTCCTGTTTCTCCAAATCCCTTGTTCTTGATGCTCATTAAAATAATTTTTTTAATACCTTTTTTGTGGTTGCTGCCGCTGCGGGTTTTTTTTTTTATTATTATTATTTATTTCTCACTTCTTCTCCTCTCCGCCCCCCGCCACCCTCCCCAGCCCCTCTTATTCAACCCCGCGGTCAAAAAGTCCCTGTGTTTTCCATTTGCTTATTACCCAGAGTATCAAGGTTCCTTAGCAGGTTGCGAGTCACTCCAAAGCAATCAATTATGCATCAAATGACTTTTTGATTCTTTACCTTGTGAGAGCAGAGATGGAAGAGGCTCTTTTTTCCCCCCTTCTCCCTCCCTATTATTATTGTTTTTATTATTATTCCTTTCTCCCTTTGCACTCGCACAGGTCTGCCTGCTGGCATCGGGCTTATGACACCATCAAATAGCTTCCCCTTAATTGGCAACAACTCGGAGAAAGAGGAGAAAAAAGATGAAAAATACAAGACCACGGGGGCTGTAGCCCTTGTATACGGCTCTAAAGAGTGGGGTGGGAGGAAGAGGGCAGGGGGCTGATTGGAAAGGGATCAAGCCACCGCATTAGCCTCTTCAGTTCTCCTCGCGACCCCCAGAAGGGGCAGGGTGACCCCCATTAAGGTAATGGGGCGGAAGCCGATGAGTTTGCTGTCTAGGGTCAAGCATCTGGGGAATGCACTCGGGTGAGCGCTAATGGAGGGGCTGCACAAACTGGGAAAAGGATGACTGGCTGGGAAGGGAAGCCCTTTAAACGTGGGTCTCACTGGGACATGTGATGCCAGGCTCATCTTTCTACTCGCCGAAGAGGGCGCTCGGCTGCTTTCCAGAGGAGGTGCTGGAGATCTAGGGCCAGGGCACTGATGGAGACTCACATTTCTGTTGCTGTGAGCCCTGATTAAATAGATTGCCCCAGACACACACGCCCCCTGCGCGCCAGCGACGGACAGGCCGTTGGCTCCCACACGCACTCACTGCCCAAGGCAACCGCTCCGATGTGAGCAAACAGCATCCAAATGGCCAGAAAGCAGCTCCCTGGGGCTCAGAGCCCCAGGGCTTAGAGGGCAGCTGGGAGTCCACGGGGCTTATTCTGAACTTTCAGCAGCTTTCGAACTGAACGGGACCCAAATATTGTCCCCAGCTCTCAGCTGTCTGCCGAACTCGCGACGTAGAACTGGGTCTGAGCTGGGAGGAGCGTCCCAAATTCCAGCCGCGTTCAGCTCTGGGTCTTGGTTTAAGCCCACTATAAAAGCAGAGGCGAGCCGGGAAGTTCGCACAGAGACAGCAGCTTCCCCAGCACTAGGGGGCTCAGCTCCAGGGTTTTCTTTCACTCCCATCGCTCCCTTCTCCCCACCCCCATGCACCATCTCTAGGCAGCCTGGCCCTTTCAGGCACCACAGAGGCCCCCGAGCCCTGGAAATCTGTCTCAGGTCTTCAGAAGGAATGGGGACCGAGTGCAGAAGAACTGAGCTCTTTACTGAGTGTGGCCCGTTCTGGGGGAGCCCGGGACCCCTGGCTTCTTTGCACTCCTCTGCTCTTTAGGAGACCATGCGGCTCGGGGTATTGCAAGGGTCTCCTGCCTGCCTGCAGGCCGAATGCAAGATTGGGAGGCAGGCGCTGTGACTTCAAGCATTGCCCTAGGGATCTTGGAAACAGAAAGGTACGTTTCCAGCGAGGCCTCGGTAGCGTCAGTCTCAGTCAAGGAGAGACAGGACTCAGGCGTAATGGATTTCGCAGAGAATTCTTTAGGGAGGCTGCTGGAAACAGGCAAAGCTGTGGCTTTCTCCGGCTCCCCAGCCCCCAGAGAGACAAACACACCCGGCGCTGCCCGGCGTCACCGCACCAGGTTTCCCTACGCCCTGGCCTGAACTCAGCAGCCGTGGAAGGGACGGCTGACTGCGCAACCGCCCTTTCACTGGTGGAGATGGCCAACCACCCGGCCTCTGCGTTGCAGGTAGCACCAGCAGCTCATCTCTGGCAGACGACGTCAACTCCACCCCGGCACCTGCTGCTGCAGCAGACCTTCTGCGTGCCTTTTTCCCACGAGCAGCGAACACCAGCTCTTCGTCCCCGTTTCCTCTTGCATTTGTCCTAACCACGGTGTGCTTTATTCCCCTGGAGGACAGTCATATAAAGCCCAGATCCGCTCTACCCTCCGGATACGTCTACACTGGCAGAAAGGTGTGTTTTTAACACATGTTAAAAGCCTAGAGAGGAAAGGACAAGTTGTAGTTGAATGTGTGTTAGCTGGCAGGGGCCAACCCTAGGCTCCCCCATAGTTTGATACTTACCAGGGAGCAGATGTCCTGTCCTCACGAGGGTTTTAACATGCGTTAGTTACCGCATACAGCTTTTATTCCAACAGAGCCCAACGGTCTTAGGGGGTGCAGGCATCATCCTGGGGCGTGCTGGATGGACAGCAGCTGGCCCCTACATACGGGACAGGTGCAGCAGAAGAATGAGCTTCCCCCACACAGCCGAGACAGTGGGCCTCAGCCATCCCCTGAACAGACTCTGCCTCTGCCTGGCCCAGCCAGCCTCTCTAACGAGATCGTTAGCAAGTCACCAGTTAATGACCACGCTGGCTCTGGTGATGTCCTGTGGGAAACGGCCTGAGGCATAGTCAACACGCTATCTAGAGGCGAGGGCCAGGCAAATACAGCTCTTATTGCTCTGCTCTGCAGCCCCAGCAAGTGTCTCGGGGCCAATATGTTCCCCCAATCCAGGCTACTACAGATGAGAGCTCATCTGCCTTACAGGAGCCCTGGCCAAGCCTGCTTTAAGAAAACAGTGGAATAACAGCAGAGGCTCAGGAGACCTCCCTGTTGCACACGGCGGGATGCTTTGTCAGCTTACTGCGGAAGTTCTACACAAAGAAATCAAACAGGCGAGCCCAGCAACGGGAGGAAAGCAGAATCATCATGCTCTGATCACACAGGTGGCTTCGATCACTGGGAGAATGCGTCCCCCACTGAGCTGGCATGGCTCTCAGCCGGAGCCATCTGCTGCAAACCTACCTGACCTGCACCTCCCACCGTGGCCAGACTAGGTCCCCGGCCCCAGAGCAGCTCCCACACAGCTCCAGAGCAATGCAGAACTCAGAGAGACACTGGCCACGCTGCCTCTGGCACCCACAGATGGAAAGGAAGAGGCAGGTGTTAAGTCATCAGACGCTGTAACTTTAAAACAGCCAACGCAGCGATGCAGGAACGGGACAAATCGGAGAAGCAGGTCACAGGGATTGACTCAGATATGGCAGCCTTAAGGACCAAATCGAGACTGGGTTACGCAGAGAAAGAGAGAGATCACAGAACCTGGGATTGAAACCACACAGGAGAACACAGCCCAGGCTAAACCTCCTGGGGCAGATTTTCAGGCCACGCTATGGATAAAAGAGTGCATAGCTTTATAGCAACGCCTGACCAGAGTGGCTCAGGACCCCAGAATCCCCCCCTTGGCTTATTTAGTTTGCCCAGTGACTTTACAGCTGCATATCATCTCTGGCTGAGCCATGCGAGTCGGAAGTGTCTTCCAGAGCCAATTCTTTCAGGCAGCAATGACAGGGCGATGGAGCGATCATATCTAGTCTGAAACGAGGCAATATCAGGAAGATGCTGAGTCAGTGCTGATGAGACCACGCTTGGATGGATGAACCTGGCCTAGTGTGATGAGATGGAGCATCAACTGAAGATGGGGCATTTGGGCACAGCCCATTCAGCAGAATAAGGTGGAGAGCCAAAGCAATTGCCACCCTGCAGGGAGCGGAAAGAGGCAGCCAGAAAAATCACTGGTTCAGAAAGGAGAGGACAGTAAATAATGGCTTGCAAGAGCTGGCCGCTTACAGGGCTCCACTGTATAACCACGAGGCCTGGGAGGGAGAAGATTGAGGGGACCACCTGGGAAAGATGGAGTTGTTACTGTGCTACTCAAAGAAATTGCTGCATTCCCTCTTACCTCTGTGATAGTGGAGCACCCAACATAAGATGCGGAAGGAAGTGCTAAAGACAGGTGTCAGGAGATAAGTGCTGGCCATGGCCACTGGACAGGGAGCGACACCATCAAAACAATCCCATCAACTGCATCGGCCAGTGATTCAGAGGAGAACACGAGAGCCCGTTCCTGAGAGCTGACAATGACAGCCAACTTTCGGTGCAGGGAGAGATTGCCCAGCCGACACGCCTCTAACAGACGGCTACTTAACTAAGGCAAAGACAAGGCCGTGCTGAGCACAGTGCCTGGGTGAAGCTGCTCAGTCTAAGCTGGATGAGAAAAGGATCTACTCTTTGTGCAGCTGTGACGCTTACTGACCTTCCGGGTGAAGGGCAAACCTTGACTTGCTAGCAATTAATGCAGCCAAGACTCCTTGCAAGGGAAGCTAGATTCAGTCTGTCCAGCCGCAGTACATTATTTGGGACCCTGGGTGAAGTTCTGGTCCCATCCCTGGTAAGCAGAGAGTCGCAGAAAAGGCTTGGGACTGGGTTTAATGGAACAAAAGAGCATTTTCACTTCAAGGGTGTGCTAGAGGCAATCTCAGGTCAATCCTCCTGTACACAGATCACAGGCTCAAGCACAAACAAGTGCAGTGTCTGGCCAGTTTAATCTATGGAAATGGGGAATGGTTTTATAGTCTGAGCACAAGTACGGAGGAGATATAATCCTGGTGCATTGTCAGACCCAGCTAGAATGCAGTACACACAGATTTTGGCAATGCAGACTGAGCCAGGATTGGAAGCCTGAGGATTCTTTGAACTGGTTATTCTAAAAAGGGGAATTCAGATCTTTAAGGGGACATCTTGCATGGAAAATGTGATCTTTACCATTGGGACTCCCTGGGACATTCAGGGCAGGACCATTCAGGCAACTAGGCAAATACCTACTAACACAGCCAGCACCACCAAAGACGTACTATAGGGCAGGCTATAAAACAATCTCCTATCTCTTGTCTTGTCTCTCACTTGACACTGAAGTAGCTGGAAAGGGCTGCAAAATGCCGTGAGAAGAGTGTGTGACTTTGACTCAGGATGGGCCAGGCATAAGGAATATCACTCATTTGAAAATTGACATAAAAGTAGCCAATATCGCTTCTGTTCACCATACCTGTGACTCCATGCCCAGCCTGGTAAGTGTTAGGGTGCACAGAAAAAGGATGGGACATTGAGACTGCATAGCAATGAGAGAGAATCAATCTGTAAAACTATACCAGCCTGACTCCTGCTACACAGAATCCAAGGAATAATAGATGGCTTATGGGGAAATGAATGATTTACTGTACTTGATCAAGGCAAAGCATACCCCACAGGCTCAGAAGTGAGGATGCCCAGAAGCTGACCATGTTTGAAACGGCATGGGGACCTGCATTCCTTTCAGGCTGACAGATGCACCTGCAGCTTTCCAATGCTGCATGGGCGAGGATTGGAGGGGATCTCTGAGATCATCCAGCCCTTTTTTAGATGACCTCCTGGTTTTACAGCAGTGGTTTTGACCAACATGTGGAAGATATAAGGAAAGGACTTAAAGAAATTGTGACACCATAGGGTAAATTAAATCCCAGTAGGTGTGACTGCTATAAAAGAGAAATCAGATACTTTGGAAGAGTGACATCAAGTAATGGGTGTGAAGCTGCCCTTGAGAAGTGACTCCCATACACAAACTAAAGCCTTATAGGAACTTTTCCAAGGACCTGATGAACAGAGAAAGAGGCAGAAAGGAGGAGGAAAGGAATTCTTGCCACTTGCCTCCTTCTCTGAAAATCTAATGGGCAGAAAGCCACCAGGAGGTTTGCGGGAGCCTGCTGAATGGTTTCTTTCTCCACGCACTTCACAAAGGCCTCATTTCAACCAATCAGCAATGTTTTGCAAGTTGACACTTCAGCGGAAGGGCAGGTGAGATATTGTACCAGTGGCAAGGGGGTTATTTGAGTGATACTGAAAGATCAGAAATGTTTATCCAGGCAGAAAAGAGCTTCCACTGGCATTTAGGGATGTTAGATTTCCTAGTTTAGAAATGGGCTCTTACAGAACAGGTTAGGGGTCTATGCTCCATACTTTACCATCTGCAGTGACAACAGCCATTTGCATGTGTCATGACTACTGCAAAGCTGAAGAACACAGAGTATGGATGGATACTGGGATTAGCTAATTTCAGTGTTCTCATCAGATATAGCACAGTCTGTGATGCACGTTTCCAATAGCTGGTTGCCAGTTTGATTCTGACTGCAATTTAAAGGTGTAGATTTCAATCTAAAAACACCCTAAATGGTTTGAGACCTGCCTGACCTGAGAGCTTGCCTCTCTCCCTGCGTGACACTGAGGCAGCTGATATGGGCCGAGGCCCTCAAGATAGTCCCTAATGTAATTGCAAGGGAGGGGCGGGTTCTTAGTGAATGAACCTCAGCTTTGCAATATGAGTCCCACCATGACCGCATGCTCCGAGATGGTTTTTAATTTTCCCACATAGCTTTGGCTGTCAACTAAGCCATGAAAGGTGAGGCATGAGGAGTGAGACCAGGACCCACAGCTCCAGAAACTGTCATCAACCTCTTGAGGTAAATGGACCTCTCCTTTGGCTGCAGCAGCAGGACAAAAAGCAATGAAATCTTTGGCCGGTATGTAGGGAGAGCTGGTACACATACAAGCTAACTGTGGTCTGTAATGCCACAGCTCCATTCCCAGATGGGTATCACTTTGTGATTACTGCATTACAACACCACCAACTGAGCTCAGGGCCCCCCTATGCTAGGCTCTCTATAGCTACAGCCCCTGCCTCACAGGGGTTACAAACTAAAGAGAGCAGTGACACAGGCAGGGAACCGAGTCACACAGATGAAGTAACTGCCCTAAGACCACATGGTAAGTGTGTGGCAGAGGCAGGGGCTGAACGCAGATCTCAGAGTCCCTGCACAGTGCCTTAACCCCAAGACCATCCTTCCTCTCTCTCACCTTTGCACCAAGGCTGATGCAGATGACTGGCTAGCAACGTCACAGCCGTTGCCAACCTGTGCGGGTAAGCGTGGCAGGCTGTGAAGGAGATTGACCCAGCCCCCTTTAGAGTGCTTGGACTGCTCAGAGTGTCGGGCATTGTCACCACGTGGAGCTGAGGGGGCAGCCATGCCTAGGGTTTGGAGCCAGAGAAGCACAAGATGCCCTAAGACTCAGGACCTCCCTCCTTCCCTCCTCCCCATCCCACTCTCCTGAGAGGCAGCATTTTCAGATTGCTTCAGGGGGCACGTATGTCACAAAGATTCCCACTGGATCAAAGCACTCGTGAAAGGCGAATGGTTTTGAAGGCAGGGCACTACATGCACAAACAGGACTTTGCAGGGATCGGATCACTGGCTGATACAGCCACCTTCAAGGAAACTCACCTGCTGTGACACAGAGACAAATACGAGGTTATTATTTTTGATTTAAGACAGTTTTGAGCTGTTGACAAGTTCTGGGGGGACAGCCCTGGTGATGAAATGCTGTGCTTACCACAGATGCTGTCTAGGCAGCAGAAGTGTGAGATCCTTCCAGACCAATGCACCTTGCTCCTGACTCAGCAGGAACACTCCACAGGTCCACTCGACCTACTGAGGGGGGCCAGTCCATCCACAAGGAACTGCACTGAGCCCCGCCCACTGATTTCCCACTGGGTCACTGGACCGCCATCAGATGGTGCACCACTGCCAACCTGGGGCTGGATCTAAGGCAATGAAAGCTCCTCCATACCCTCTGACCTCCCATCCCTCACTGGATTCGGTTAGAAGAGACATTTGTACTCTTCTTTCTTTGGATGTTGCAGTCATCCAGACTTTTACCATGCGGTGTGGAGGACTCCTATGAGTTCTACTTGGTAGACACTTGAAGACCACTCTCGGGCTTCAACTGGTGAAGATCGTGGCTACCCATTGCTTAGGGCCATTTCTCACAGGGCACATGTTGCATGGTTTCTCTACACATTCTACAAGCTTCGAGTCCAAAGATGCAGTCCAAGGAGTTAGTTGAGGTTGGTCCTGCTTTGAGCAGGGAGTTGGACTAGATGACCTCCTAAGGTCCCTTCCAACCCTCATCTTCCATGATTCTAACTCTTCATGGTTTAGATCCTCTCTGTCCTCAGACGCTTGCTCCACAGTTGAGACTCTCACGCCAAGTGTCACTAAAGTGGCACATCTGTTGTTTGGCAATGAGTGTTGTCACTGGGGGTTTTTGACTCGGGCACTTGCTTCCTCTGTTCTTGCACTGACTGAGCCAGAGTTTTATGACCTTTAAGACTATGACCTGGAAGAGACTATGGGCCATACGCAGAGGCAATGAGCAAGATGGGCTAAGTTCCACCCCCTTGAAGACTCCCTTATGTTCAAACATATTAGGTGTAACTTACACACTTAGAAACCAGAAGAAGGTGTAAGTTACATGGACATAAAAGCCTTCTAGACTCAGACTCATCCCTGAATTTGTCCGTCTGTCTTTACTTAACCTTTTCCTCCAGCAGCAAGTGAAATGGGGAAGATCCTTTCGGTTTTTGTAGCGTAAGGGGAGTGGTCCTTCTGTTACAGGGTGATCACTTTCTTTTAGTTTTTTCCTGAAGTGTGCTTGAAGTGCACGATAGGCACATCCTATACAATGGAAAATGAAATGAACCAAATCAATAACTAAGAAGCCGTCTTAGCAGAGGTGTAGGGGGGAATTTGCACATGCAACTGCAGCCGCTGCACGTGCAAATGGCGAGCTGTGTGTCCAACTGGTCATTTGAATGCACAGCTCTTGCAGTTGTGCATGCAATTGCAGCAATTGGGTGCCTAAACTTTCTGAACAAAGCGGGCTCTTGGATGAATTCATTCATTTGAATATCTGGAGGAGGTAAGTGGGAATGCTCCTTCTTGGGTGAAGATTAACCCTTGGGAGCCCAGACTGGGGTCATCTATCTAGTTTGCTGGTCAGATACCATCCTTCCCCTTTTCCATTCTTCCTCTTGCTCTCCTCTTCCTTTAAGAAGTGGAGAAGCGAACAGATGTTTGTACGCTTTTCCACCTTGCTCCCCCCCAGTGTGTGCTCACCTCCCCCAGTGTGGCAAAGCCCCGGAGCAACCTCCTTTACAACTCTGCAGACTCCGTGTCACCTCACCTGTCACACAACCTGGTGACAAGAAAGCAACAGCATAACCCACCAACCGCCACCGGAGACCGAAAGGGAAGAGGGATGGGGAGGGGGGTGGCGAGGGCAAACAGATGCACCATGAGTCACTCCCGGGAGCATTTTTGCATTGGGAGGTGCGAAACGGAGCATGTGACTCCCACTTCCAACATAGGTTCCACAGCAGCTGACAATGGCTACAGGCCTACCACATCAGCCTTGCTATTTCTGTGAGATGTCAAACATGCAGCGCTAAGCAATCATCTCCCCTGCCATCTGCCACGGCGAACATGGCTTGTGGATGTTAGATCAAATCTCTTGACAGACTCTCATCTCTTTCTTTTCTTTTTTTTTTCGTTTTAAAGAGAGAGAGGGAGGGGAAGGACCACATTCGTTCAACTGCGAGCCATAAAAACCACGGTACGGCTGTTAAAAAGGAAAGGGGGGAGGAAAAAAAGAAGCAAAGGGCCTTCTTCCTGCTCCGTACTTTGACACTGAGAAACTGCAGCATCTTCGCCTGACTTTAAAGAAAACAACCAAACATACAGAGCAACTTGGCTTCGTGGCTAAAATTATAGTCCTAGCCCTTTAAATGCATCAGTCCTGCAGGGTGCGTTCCATTGACTAACGCTGAGCTCCTGTTGAAAAGACACGCCCTTTTCTGCAGGGCAAGCGGACTTTTAAAGGGCCACAGCTATAAAAGATCAGAAGGGGCTGGTCTCCTGCCACAGCTGGGTAGCAGACAGAGTTAATGGAGCTTGCCCATCGCTGACGACTAGGTTCCCGAGTCTCTAGGATCTTGCACACTGCACAGAGCTGTTGTGCTGAATTGACCCACCAGGTCTTATCAGCTCACCCGTCCCTCATTACAGAATAAAAGCCAGACTCTTGAATAGGAAGGAGCCGGCGCATCGTGCCATAGTATTTCCTTTGATAAGGGCTTGCGGGGTGCCAGGGACCTCCCATCCCATTCCCCCATCACCCGCACTGCTAGAAAGGATGCTGTTGGGTTGGGTGAGTGAGGCAGGCCTGCTTTTCAAGAGCAGGTATCTTCTAAGACTCTCAGCCCTCCAGCCCTCCAGCTGCATTTGCTACATCAGGTACCTCAATGAGGACAGCCAGGGTTTCATCCATGAATGGATGACCCTTGGCGTGAGGAGGGCAGCGGGACTCCCGCTGGGAGGCCATCAAAGTCCCGTGTGTCTTGGCTGTTTTGCCTCATTGAGAGCTCACAATGCTAGCAGGGGGCAGTGCCCACAAAGTGATTTGGTCCTGAAAGGGTCGGAATTGAGGAAAGCAGGAGTGGCTGCTGCTACCAGGAGAGCAGGTAGAGCCTGACTTAGAATCACAGAAGAGGAGGGCTGGAAGGGACCTCAGGAGTCACCTAGTCCAATCCCCTGCTCAAAGCAGGACCAACCCCAACTAAACCATCCCAGCCAGGGCTTTGTCAAGCTGGGCCTTAAAAACCTCTAAGGATGGAGACTCCACCACCTCCCTAGGTAACCCATTCCAGTGCTTCACCACCCTCCTAGGGACAAAGTTTTTCCTAATATCCAACCCAGACCTCCCCCACTGCAACTTGAGCCCATCGCTCCGTGCCAGCCTCTGAAGTGAGGTGACATCTCTGCTGTGGAATGGAAGGCAGAGCTGCCCCGGAACAGCAGCCCTGCTCTGCCACATCACCGCTGCCTTCCTTCCGCAACCGCTGGCCAACCCAAAGCCCCCGTGCTCTTCACATCATTCCCTAATGGCCCCCCTCAGTCTGAGGTTCAGCGAGGGGTAGCACCAGGGAAACAGTTCCATGCCAAAACCGAAGCCTCGAACCTGCCTGTCTAGGCACCCTCTGTGCAGACTCAGCCCCCTTCACCTCCTAGGGTGTGGGGGGAACATCTGATGGTGGACAGACACTTTTTAGGATGGTTGCCCCCGTACGACACAAACAGATGCGTCTCGGCCACAGCCCAGGCAAGCTCTGTGGCTGTATGGCCAGCTCGTCACATGCCCGATGAAGAATTTGTGACCCTCCTCTTCAAACCCAGCTCTCTACTCAGTGACCTAATGGACAAACCCCAGAAGCTCAGCTGGGAGAGAAAGCTCTTCGGTATGTGAGCTGCCCCTGCTCTGATACTCTGCACCCAGCAGGGCAGCCAGGACAGCACGCCTTGTCCTTTCGACATCCTTCATTCTGCCCGTTCGGTCTTGACACGGAAACCTATTCTGTAAGATCTGAGCAAGCGCTCACTGGCCCAGGTTCACCTGCCAGCTATCCATAGTGTCTACTGCTTTGACAAATCATTGGTCCTAGAAACCTTCCCCCACCGCAGAAATGAGAGGTGACCATATCACAGCCCATCTTGAGATCTCCAGCCCCAAAGCTGCCAGCTAGGAGAAGCAGCTGCTTTCATAGCCCATCCCTGACATGCGAGTTCCACATCTCATATCCTTGCCCATGGAGAACAACCCAGAACAACTGCAAGCGCTACATTTCCCCCACTTCTGGCATCCTCCTGTCTGCCTTTGGACAGATGTATACTTGCTATGATGCTTGATGTAACAGCAAAGTTTGCATCAATAAGGAAGCCAGGGGCTTGTTAGCTCATAGTCACTACAGATCGAGGGATTCTGCTTCACTACAGTTGATTATTCCCTTCCCCTTATGCTCAGAGGTGTATATTTCGGGCTGGCGAGACGCAGCAGGTGGACAGACAGGGTTGGCCACCCCTGCTGTGCCTCCATCCTGACTCAGATGACCTAGATGGCAATACCCCCACCCTGCAACAGCTTCCAGGACTTTCCCTCTCTCCGCTGTGGTGACGCGAGGACGATTTAGGGAATACAAAGACTCTGGGCTCAGCCAGGCCATTGCTGGGCGTTGTATCGGTGTGGATTTGCAAGCCACTATCTCTGTTACAGCTGTTCCGAAGCCCTGAGGGGCTCTTTCCAGGACATTACACCAATGCTTGCCCTGCAGCTGGGAAGGCAGAGGGTTTCCATTGCTTCTGGGTCTGATACGACAGGCTGCTCGTGAGACACAAGCTTAGCCTACTCTGTGAAGCTTCGCCAGCATAGCTGTGTCTGCCAGCAAAGTGAAAACAACAAATCACCCCGTCTAGCCGACACAGCTCTGCCCGCAAACCCGCGATGTCGACGCGGCTATGCCAACAGCAGAGTGCTTCTGGCAGCATAGCGAATGTTGCTTGGGGAGGTGGTGTAGCTACGCCGGCAGAAAAACCATCCTTGGGGGCTCTGCCGGCATAGCTACGCCGGCCAAGGCTCTGTAGTGCAGACAAGCCTTCTTCACTAGCCTCTCCTAGTGCGAGGCGCTCCCAGCCCAGGGGACCAACGGGGCATGGGGCTTGGAACAGAAACCTTAGCGTGTCCACCAGAAGAATGGAGATCAAATTTAAATGTCAAAACCATGTGGCAGGGTTTCATTGCAGTGCTAATCCTACGTGACTTTAAAAGGCTTACGATTCACTTGGGCAGCAATCATGATGCAGTGCGGGATACAGGAGGCGGAGGGGACCACGCCAGTTCTGATAGAGCCCAGAGTACTCCTTGCAGACAGCACGGCATGGCACATGTGCTGCCTGAACCGGGGAGTGATTTGAAGGCGCCCATCTCCCACAAGGCTGCAGGAAAGGAACTTTACCTCTTCGCTTTCATCCCCAGCAGTGGAGGTAGGAGGGGAAAACATGACAGAGCTTGTATTCTCCCACTCCCTGAGCGCATCAGATTTGCTAGTCCAGCACACGTTAGGGCTGGGAGAAGTCTAGCCAGGGGTGCTTAAAGTGGGCTGATAAAAGTGGAGGGGGAGGAGTCTTTCATTTTCTACAGAAAGAAAGTGACATCACATCTGCGGGTCCTCTCCCCACCCCATCGATACAGCCCCACACCCCCATCATTCGTGCCAGGCTAGGCAGCACAAACAGCTGAAAGAGGAAAATCCTCCCCTGTGGCTGAAAGCACAGGCCAAGGATTTGGGACAGCTGGGGTCTCTCCCTGGGTGACCTTGAGCACGTCACTTCACCTCTCCATGTCGCACTTTCTATGTCTTAAATTGGAGACGGTCGCCGACCCCGCCAGGGGTCTGTAGGTGTAAATCCAGCAGTTTCTCCAGTGCTCTGAGTGACATCCTCAAGCGGAAGGTGCTCTACCACACACGTGAAACGTATCAGAGCACAGCCACGGCCAGCGAGGGCTGCATGATTGTCACTCTGCTGTGTACTCAGAACTTCACGGCAGCCAGAGGGATGAATCTCAAATCCAGAGCCGGGTGGGAAACAATTTTGCCATTCTGTGAGGGTTTGGGGGGAAATTCTCTTCCCAAAATGGGACAGGAAGGCAACATCCTGGCCAGGTGTGCAAACCAATGAAAGAAATCAGATCAGGGGAACTGACACATTTCGTTTAGATGTTGAGCTATTTACATTTTGTGAATATAAACTAATTAAAAAAAAAGTTCTTTTGAACCAAGAAACGAAACTTTTCTGTGGAAATGTTAAAAAAACGGGACATTTCCAAAATGTCAATGCCTTTCCCCCCCCCCCCCCCACTTATTTCGACAAACAGGAAGATTCATCAGAACTGACCCTTTCCTAGGAACAGGCTCGGATTGGACGAATCAGCATTTTCCAGCACAAAGAATCCCTGTTAAGGAGCAGCAGGACAGAGCATGTGAAACTTTTATCTTTCGAGGGGAAGGTTGACCTCTAGACTTGCCACCATTTTAATGGCTTGTAACTGGACTCCACTGAGGCTCCACCCCCTTCCCTGCCCCTTCCCCTTAGGCCCCGCCCCTGTCCCACCTCTTCCCCCCAAGGCCCCGCCCCTGCACGTCACAAACGTTAGCCACACAAACAGCCTGGCCCCGGAGGCAGTGGTTGCTGCTGCTGCCCTGCCTCCTACCTTCCGCTTAGGGTTGCCACAGATAAGAAAAAAAATGGGCAGTCAGGGCTTGTCAAATGGCAGCTGGACACACAAGCTGAAACCCAGACTGTCTGGGTGAAAACCAGGCAGGTGGCAACCCGCAGGGATTCAAGAGAAGTGAGTTTAATTCCTGGGTTCCTGTGTGACCTGAACAAAATCTCTGAATCGCTCTGGGCCTCCTTTTCCTCCACCCCCTGGCTAAGTGCCGAAGGGGAGCGTCCAACTGTCAGCACAGCCACCCTGGAGCACCAAGCAGGTGCATCACTGCCAGGGGAAAGGGATTCCCAAATATGGTCTGAGGCCAGATGGCTGAACACACCTGCTACGGCTGCTCTCTGGGGAATCAGCTAATTTGGTTCACCCAGCTCTAGTCACCATTGGAGAGAAGGGAGGTCTCCTGTCACAGCCCCTAAGCCCGCAGTCCCAGGAGCCTGAGTTAAGGTCTCAGTCTGGGGCACACACTCCGAACCCCGTCCACTCTCCCTGATTCACTCACATAATTAACGAAGCTGCCGGCCCGATCCAAGAAGGAAAGATTGGAGTGGCCAAATCTGTGGCTGATTTATGAAGGAGCCACGTGGTTCTTCCATCCCTCCTGGGAGACTCCCACCCCAGGCTGTAAATCTGAGGCCTGATGGCCTTCTCTTTGTATTGAGAAGGATGGACCAATCAATCCAGCCAATCAACAGGCAGGCCGAGAAATGCATTGTGGGTCTATCGATCAATATCATCACAGGGAACATTCTGCAACCTGGCGGGAGTCCCAGGCCCAAACCTGAGCCATATCACTTGGCTTCATGTGCTTCCACTGTGGCTACCAGTGGAAAATAGTCCCCTCTCTGCCCTGTACTTCTGTAGGAAGGGTAAAGAGCTCTCCTGGGGAGTTACAAAACAGCATCGCAGTGGCTCATCTTAAACTGGGTGGGCTAAGCATGGAACAAGAAGCTAGGAACTCCAGTGTTCCAAGCCTGGCTCTGCCACAGACTGGCTGTACGGCCTTTGGCAAGTCACTTAACCTCTCTGTGCCTCAATTTGCCATTGTAAAACGAGGGTAATGCCCCTGCCTTCCTCCTACTCTTTGTCTTCCCCCTTGGTGCACTGGAGGATGGTCCTGGCTGGTACCACCAAACCCAGAGACCTCCTGGACTATGATCAGAAGGACTGGACCCCGCCAGTGTCTGGGGATGCCCACCCTGCATGTCCCATGTGGTGTTCTCCAGGGGGTAAGGGCAGCCTTGCCTCCTGCTTCTTTTGATTTCCCCTAGCGGGTCCTGCAGAAGGGTGCTCTTTGTCCTCTCCTCACCCCTGACCCTCCGGAAAGTGTCATTGGGCCTGCCCTGCAAGCCTCCCGGGCCGCCCCTGACCTGCCCCCTGAGCCAGCTGCACAACATCCAGTTGATGCACCTCTGAGCCACACCCAGAGACCATCTGCACCTGCTTGTGCTTCGTACCATCCACTTCCTCACCCTCATGTCCCGCCCTGACACCAAGGGGCAGGACCTGCTGCCACCGGAGGGGGCGAGGAAGCCGGGTGGGCCACCCTGTACTCCACACTGGTTCCATGGCCTGCCGGGGCTATTCGCTGGCAAGTCCTCCACAGCAGTGTTTCTCAACCTTTTAAGTAGCAAGTACCCCCTAACTTCTGAAAATGTTAATAAGTACCCAACACTCAGTGTTCCACTCTGAGAAATACAAGCTTTTCCCCTTTACCGCTGGACGACTGTATTTCTCGTAAAGCAGGAGAGTTCTGAGTTCTGCAGTGCTGTGCGGCTGTGGCAGATCACAAAACCCCCTGCTGTTTCTCCCCACCTTCCTCCTCCTCCTCTTCCTCCATATAGGAAAAAGATCAACACCAGCCAATCACTATGGCCTGAGGGCAGGATCACAGGGTGTTCTCCTCACACAGGCGGGAATCTGTGAGGTCTGAGCAGGCACTAGCGGCCCACCAGAGTGGATAGCAGCACTCCCCATGGCCATGCCTAGGGCTGTGTGGGCCTGGGGTAAATCACACTGTGTGGGCCCCTCTGAACATTTTTATACTGGTAAAATCTGGGGCTGTCATAGTCAATTTCAGGGCACAGCTATAGCAGTGAAATTGACACGTGAGCCTGTGGGTAGAGCCCGGCTCCAGGACTGGGCAAGCTGCTGGGCTCTCCGCCTGGCTTACTGGGCACCGGGCTTTGAGACGGGGAGGGGAGCTGCCACCTGGGCAAGTTGCAGGCAGCTGCCGCGTGCCTGCCAGCCCAGGAGGTGGGTGACTGCCACCTGCTCCGAGCTAGGATGGAGGAGGCTCCC
Organism: Emydura macquarii macquarii; assembly: GCF_026122565.2. Taxonomy (NCBI): domain Eukaryota; kingdom Metazoa; phylum Chordata; order Testudines; family Chelidae; genus Emydura; species Emydura macquarii. Next base: position 335,792 of record NW_027132383.1, read on the forward strand.
GTGCAGGCTGGGACCCAGGGATGTGGGCAGGCGGCAGGCAGCTGCTGCCCATCTTCAAGCCAGGGTGCAGGAGACTGTCAGCTGCGAACCCAGCTGCCGCCTGGCGTCTCCCACCTGGGAGCTGGGACCGGGCGGGACATTGGCAGCTGCCGTCCCCCAGCTTCCCAGGATGGGGGCAGCTGCCATCTACCTCCCAGCTAGGTGGTGGGACTGCGCAGGAAGCCGACGGCCGCTGCACACCTCCCCCAGAAGCCGGTGGCTGCCGCCTACCTCCCTTCACTGGGTTTTTTGCCACGTACCCCCTGCCTGTGTCTCGGGTACCCCCAGGGGTACGTGTACCACAGGTTGAGAAACTGTGCTCCACGGAGCCCTGGGCACGGGAGTGTACCTGCTGCAGTTCAGAAACTCTCTTACACCTGTCCTTTTTCCTCCCTCTGAACTTCAGGAGATGTGGGGGAAAGTGCTGCCAGATCTATTCACGCCCCATCCATGGCCCCACAAAGTCACAGGACCTCCCCGTCAACCCTCCTGGCGCAGGCCAAGCTGGCCGGCCATCGCACCAGGAGGAGGAATCTGGATGGGGGGACACTCTGCGACTGGGGGGCCTATTTCCATTCCCTTCTATGGTCATGTCTCCAGGCAGAGTTCCACTGATTCCTTGTTCACAATGAAGAGCCCTGAGGCCTGGCCGGTATACTTTGCTTGATGTCTTCTTCTGGTTCCTTGACTTTCAACCTTTGAGCTCACTCCCATTCCTGTTTTCTCCTTTGTTGACCCCTATAACAGACTGGAGCCTGCATCTAGTTGTTCCTCCCCTGGAAGGGCTTTAGTGTTGGGCAGGCCTAGACCTACCTATTTCCAGTACTTCAAATCATACCCACCTTCCAACCCCTGCAACAAATGAAGCAGGGTCCTACAAGCAACAGCATCTTTCACTGCCCAGCCCTGATTCATCCCCAGAGCAGACCTGCCCTCGGCATGGAAAGAGGCAGAGGTCCCCTGAAAAAAACCAGCATGTGACTGTGTAATTAAAGACCGTCTCATATACATCCGCATAAAGGGGCCAAATGATGGTTACACCATGCAACTTTAGCTCTGGCATTCCCTCACTTCTGAGAACCTGACTTAATAATGTTCCTTTAACGTATCTTTGTGCCTGCATTTGTGTCACCATGCAATGATTTGAAAATTTAAAGTGCTACGTATTTCGATACGACAGCAAAACTAAGATAATTCTCCACCCCTGGGCCAGGCCTAAAACATGTTAGGTGACATCAACACCTGCAGAGAACATAAAGAAGCCAGAACTCAAGACTTGGCAGCTAAGTGAAGGAACAACTGAATTTCCGCTCCTTTGTCATGTGGAAGCCTGCTAGTTAATATCATAATTTATAGTAATAATGTCGCCTACTTACAAAAAGCCCTTTGTCAAAAGATCTCAAAGTGTTTTACAAAAGTGAGTGCTATTATTAGGTGCATTATGGTAGTGCTATACAGACATACAGTAAATTCACAGATTATAAAACTGAGGGCCACAGTGGTCGTCTCAGCTAGTCTGACTCCCTGCCACAGCACTTCCTGAATTAATCCCTGTTTAACTAGAGCAGATCTTTTAGAAAAACATCCACCTGTGACTGAACATTTTTCCAGTGATGGAGAATCTACCACATATCTCTTGTTAAAATTGTTTCAATGGTTAGTTACCCTCACTGATAAAAATGTATGCCTTGTATCTAGTCTGAACATGTGTAGCTTCATCATCCAGCCACTGGATCTTGTGATACCTGGGTCTGCTAGAGTGAAGAGCCCTGGTAAGGAGACAGACCCTGGACAAGTTAGGATGTAGATGTAAAATTCCCTGCTATTTAACTGTTCAACGTGCTCACCTTTAAACAAAATGCGTGCACATTTGAAGGGCTTTGTAAATTAAATATGTTGAGTGCTTTCCTTTGGAAAGGAACAGAGAGGATGGGCTCATCAGAGAGGAATTCCAATCAGTGGGAGACCATGCTATCCAGAAGGCCAGGTAAATACTTTTCGATGTCCCTCTCATCTCCCCCATAATTCAAACTTTCATTTCAAACAAACAAAAACCACCAGTTTCTAGACCCTGGGTTGTAGACCTTCACCTTCCTACTAGATGGTCACCCAGGGACCCTGTTTACCATCTCATCTCATCCTTCGGATGCATCGATCCCAGGGTGATGGGTGGAGGTGACAGGTGACTGGGCGGACAGATGGACACTAACAGGGTCCCTGGTTGGCTCATCAGCAAAGACTGAACCTGGACCTTTGGATTTTGATGGGGGTTACAGACAGACAGGCAGGCCCACTCTGGCACCTCCACCACCCCATGCTAGCAAGAGGACAAAGGTCACACGTGGCTGAGACAAGCATCTGTCAGGTCAGGGTCCAGGCTGTGCATGTTCAAGGATCGAGGGAAAGCGAAGGCTACATCTGCCTGGTTGGTGCATGTCCCTGGCACACTTGCTGACACACGGCCCTGCTGGGTCGGTCGGTCCAAGGTGCAGCGAGTGAGTCACATCCCAAACTCTCAGGCCCGGGGGGGAGAGTGATGCCAGCACCCCTTCCACATTTGTGTCCGGCAAAAATGCCCATCAGGTGCCTCTTTCTCCACATCCCTGCCACAGACACACACACACACACACACACACACACACACACACACACACACACACACACACACACACACACACACACACACACACACACACACACACACACACACACCCCGGAGGGAGTGGAGTCGGGGAGGAGAGAGGCCCGTCCGCCGCGCCAGGCAGGCCAGAGTTTGCTGTTCAGCTCAGATCCTGTCTCACGATGGCTGTGCGTTACCGTCCGTTACGTTTGTGCTGCTACAAGGCGGGCATAGCCCTGGCAGCAGGAGGGCAGAGAGAGCAACCCCCCGCCCTGCCCCTCTGGCTGCTCCCCAGGCAAACCCTTCCCCCTCTACCCAGGCACCCCACCAACACCTCCCAAAGCGCCCCAGACACCCACCCACCCGGTTATCGCCGCACTCCTCCCCATCCGCCATCCAGCTGCCAAGACATCCCCCCACACCTTCCTCCCCTCCATCTCCGCCCAGCAGGGGCTTGCAGACACCCCCGCCACCACTTCCGGGCAGCGCCAGGGAAGATGAGCTGAGGGCTGCGACCTCCCCCTCCGCCCCCCGGCCTCTCGGGTTGTTCGAAAACGGCCTTCCCTGCCAGCGTATGACGGTAGTTCCAGGACAACTATTCTGCCTGCTACAGAAAGCCTCCCTGACCAGATCTCCGGCCCTCCCGCTGCCACCAAGTCTCCTGGCCAGCCCGCTGCCGGCTGGCTCCCACCTCATTACTGTTTCAATCAGTCCCTAAATAGCCTCCTCGAAATTCAAAGCTCCTCATGGCTGGTCACCGTGCGAATTCCCTGTCTCTCTTTAATTGGAGCCTTAATCTCTTGCCTGATATAATAACGCGCTTGGTATTGCCAGGCAGTTTTCGAACGGTTAACTACCCGTGCCGTCTGCAGCCCATTAGGCACACAAAATCTGCCAACTGCTCACATTAGTTCCAAAGGGGTTTAGCGTGGTGGGAACGCTGCGGCTGCATTCATGTGCTGCTGGAGAGGGAGTGTTGTCTTAGGCCAGCAGTGATTAACGCCAGGGATTGGGAATCCGGACTCCTGGGTTCTCATGCCTGCAGCGGGAGGGGAATTTGAGTTAGCAGTTAGAAGTGTGGGGGCAGGCGCTGGGACCCAAGACTCCTCAGTTCTATTCCTGGCTCTGGGAAGGTGTTTACCTCGCTTTGATCTCTTGTGACAAGCAGGGTCTCTGTACTGGGCTCCGGCACGTGCTCCCAATCTGGGAATCTCTGTGTTACAATGCCAGATCTTGTCTACCCCGTTTTTACAGGAGGACTCTCTGGATGACTGGAGATCCAGCCAGATGATGAGTAGAGCTGACTGGGAAACAAAGTAAAGAAAAGAAAAATGTTGGGAAATGTTTTTGTTTTGAAAAGAACAGACTCTGAACATTTTCAGTTTCAGTTTTTTGAAAATAAATAAATAAATAACCTCCCAGGTTTCTCAGTTTTCATTTACAAACAAAAACCCTGAATATTTCATTAAATTTTGGGGCAGAAATTTTCATTTTTTAAAAAAAGGCCATTTTTTAATTAAAAAAAAAAAATCCCCATGAAAAATGTTGACCCGCTCTAACTATAACATCACAAGAGACTGAAACTTGAACAACTGGAAGGGCGAGGGTTTTTTATTCATATTGTTTAAAGCTCTTTGTTTTTATTAACACTCATTTAACTCAAAACCCAGGGTGGGGAGCTCTCTCTGTTAACAGACTCAGTGTCCCCGCCTCTGAAACTAAGGGCTGAGAGATTTCCTACTGCAATTCCCTGCTGCTCCAAGGAGACCGTCCGCAAAAGCCGGGAAGCATCATCCCTATGTTTCCAAGGTGAAAACTTTTATCAAATATTCAAGCTTTCTTCATTAAGACATCATAAAAAGCAATGTAAAGCACACATTCTTAGGGCCTGTGTAGACCACCATTAGACTGTGATCATCTGGCTCCCCCTTTGCACGGGTGTAAATGACAACACAGATTGCAGTGCTGTTGAGGAATAAGCCCCTTAGTTACTTTTCCTTTGCCACTCACTTTTGGGGTTGTGCATGCCACCTTCCTACTGGGATTTCCTGATTGATTTGATATTGTTTTTTGAGCCCCTAGCTGTTCAACCACAATGGTTTCTTAACGTAGGTTTTTGTGTGGAATTTCCTGGGTGTTTTGGTTTTCTTGAAAGGAACAAGCTGGGGCAAAGCAAAAACGAAGCTGAAAAGGAGGCATTTCACTCTCTGAGCCTAGGAAGTTCTGCTGGCTTGCTAGAAAAACTGCCAATAGGGTAGGAAAATGCCACAATCTGGAACAACATGGCTATAAGGCTACCACCTTTCTGATTGCTGGTAACTGGATCCTCAAGGCCCTGCCCATTCTCCACCTCTTCCCCCACAAGGCCCTGCCCCTGTCACTCTCTCCTCTCCTCCTGCCACATCTTGAGCTCCCTCTCCTTTGGAGAAGCTGCTGCAGCCTGAGAAGGAACCTGCTGTCAGGTAGGAGGTGGCCCCGGCTGAACAGGGGTTGGCACGAGTTAATGACCTGGCGCCTCTCCCCACACTGTGCTTTTGGTGGCTGGTCAGTACATCTGATTGGATACAGCCAGAGGCACCCGGCAACCCTAAATGGCACCTGGACACAGAAGCCAAAAAGCAGACCGTCCCGGTAAAACCCGGATGGGTGGTAACCCTACATGGCTACCACTCCTGACTCCCGTCTGTTAGAAGGCAGCCCCCTTCAGTTAACGAAGCGACTCATTAGTCACTTCACAAACGTAGGCCCCAGTCTTGCCAGAACTTACACCAGGGTTTGCTTTATGCACGTAACTAACCCCACTGAGCGACACACCACCCACAGTCACAAAGTGACTCACCAACGTGTCTGCAGGATCGGAGCTTTAGGGGAAATGTAGTGCAAGATGTACAAGTTCTTGCACCACCTGCTCTTTTCATGGGCTCAGAGCTCAGTCAAATCAAGCCCAGTGTTCTCCAGCACACTCCAGGCGGGCTCATTCTAGGCCAAACTTCAACTTTCCGAACCCAGTTGTTTCAGATAGAGAGCTGCTCAAAAACAAAGTTTGCAAGAAATTTCTTAATAACGAGGGGAAAGTCCATTTGTTTGCACGCTCCTGGTGCTCAAAAATATCAGTAATTTTTCCTTAAACTGCCTCCCAAAGTTGCCTCTTTGAACAGAGAACAGGACTGGACATTTCAGCCTGAAAGATGGAAATTTCAGACAATTATGAGTTATTGAAAATAGAGCAGGGGTAGAATGGAGACTGATATGCAAGCTTAGCTATACAAGATACTGCCACTGCTCTTAGATTAAAGCTGTATTACATTTTTTTAAAAATCCTAGGGTATTTTTAAGACTACTTCTTCAGCACAAGCCACCATGTACCTTCATGCTCTTTCCTCTCTATATATATTAATATACTATTCAATATACAATATAGCTGCAATTCAAGATGGATGTTGATAAATTGAAAGGTTCAAAGAAGAGTTATGAGAATGATTAAAGGATTGGAAAACGTGCCTTATAGCGATAGACTCGTGGAGCTCAATCTATTTCGCTTATCAAAGAGAAGGTTACGGGTTGACTTGATCACAGAGTATAAGTACCTTCATGGGGAACGAATGTGTAATAATGGGCTTTCTGATCTAGCAGGGAAAGGTGTAACATGATCCAACGGCTGGCAGCTGCAGCTAGACAAATTCAGATTGAAAATAAGGCGTCCATTTTTAATAGTCAGGGTAATTAACCATTGAAACCAGTCGCAGTGGTCATGGTGGATTCTCCATCACGGACAATTTTTAAAATCAAGCTTGGATCTTTTTATAAATGATACGCTCTAGTTCAAAGAGGAATTATTTTGGGGACGTTCTCCAGCCTGTGTTATACAGGAGATCAGCCTAGATGAGCACAATGGTCTCTTCTGCCCTTAGAATCTATTGATCGATTTCCCTTCCATTTGCGTACGTATGCGGGCGTGCGTATTTCACTCTTTTAAAATAAACTGTGTCCCGTTTGTGAAACGAGTCATGTGGCTGATGGCTCCCCTAATAACATCTTAAACAACTCTGCACAGAGGACAACAGTTCTATTTGATTATTGTTCATAACATGATATGGGTTGGAACTTCCTAGTTTTGTTCTAAAGAACCAAAGGGAGCAGTTCTGGATGTTGTGAGGTTTGGGCCACTAATAAAACTACTCATAAATGAACGTCTCCCCGTGTCTCCAGCAAGTCGAGAGCTTGGAAGCAAAAGCCAGAGAGAGAAGGGGAGTGTAGACGGAAACCTGCGGTTCTGGCTCCTTAAGATTGGTAAGGGGACAGGATGAATGTAACTGTGCACATGAGGGTATGTTCACATGGACGTCTATGTGGAATGGAGGCAGGGTGTGTTAGCTGGGGGGGTATGTGTGTGTGAGGGTGGCATGCGGGGGTAGCGAAGGTGGACGCAGTGTGCAGGTGACTGTGGGTGTTGTATAGGTAGGTGTGTGCACAGGTGAGTGGGCTAGCGCACTACGTACAGAGGGATGTGTGGGTGTTACCAGTGGCATGCTGGCCTTGGATGGATCGTCCTGGCTCATGAATCAGCTCCACCCCCCCCACTTGGCACGTCTGTATCTCGGCTATGACGCACAGCCGCTGTATTTTTAGCACCCTCAGTGCCGTTTGCTTCCACACAACCCGCGGCAGCATGTGAGTCATGTCAGCCATGACAGACCCAGATCCTGAGCCCGGACAGGGATGTGGCGACCCCTTTCGCCTCAGACGGGATAAGGAGACGTACCTTGCGTCAGAGTGAAGCGGCCTGGGGCCTGTGTGGGGCATTGATGGTCAATAATAATACCACCTAGCTGCTGTCATCACCAGATCTCAAAGCGCTTTACCAGGGAGGTCACTATCCGATTTTACAGATGGGGAAACTGAGGCACAGAGGGGAAAACTGATGTGTCTAAGTTTGCCCAGCAGGCAAGAGAACTCAGGCGTCCTGAGTCCCAGACCAGTGCTCTATCCACTAGGCCACACTGCTCTGGTGAACAGTGGCCATCGATAGGACATCTGGTCTCAAGGCCCTGGATTCGCGCTCCGCCTGTGTTTGCTAGGACCATTAGATTCCTACCGTCGGACACCTCTGCCCATTACCTCAGGAGCGACAAGCAGCTGGGTCCCAGTCTGGATGCTGCGCAAGGGCGTGCACAGGAATACAAATTTGGCTGCTTTTGGAGGGGCACTTTCTGTGCCCCTTTGTAGCTCTCCCACTGTCCCCCCCACCCCATTGGCCCCACGGCCAGACGAGTTGGTTCTCTCCCCACCCCCATCCACAACCCCTGCCCTGGCCCCGGAGGAGTTCCGTGTCCCTGTTGATTGGGGGGTGGGGGTGCCCCTGCTTCCCCGTACCCCCCTCTCCCTTTGTGCATGCCCCTGACTGCAGGATAGATGTCAACATTTAAAAGAACAATCACAACCACAATGATGTGCTATGGGGAGTTTCAGTTGCGCCTCAGTTTCCCCACTGTTTTGCGCTTGCTGTGTATGCTGTGTTAAGGAGTGTATTATTAAATGCTGTAAGAGAAGGAGAGAGCCCTTTAACTGTGGGCAGGGAAAGCCGACTGCAGAGGGAACACCAGAGAAAGCGCTTGGGCCCAGATCTTCAAAGGCATTTTGGTGCCTAACTCCCATGGGAGTTAGCTGCCTAAATACTATGAGGCTCTGGGCCTTGGTCTCTCTTAGCTCCAAGTGGCAGCCGTGGTTCACCTTTAGCCTCTTAATGCCAAGACAGCAGGCGTCTCCTGTCATCCAATTTCCATTAGAGGCAGAAGCAATAAAAGAGGGGCCCACGCAACAGAGGGAAATGAAAGCCAAATTGATTCTGTGGCAACACAGGCAATAAATCATGGTTATGGTGACCGGTGCCAGGGCATTATTAGCCCATCTCTTCCTCTCCCCCTTTGATTAAAACATCCTGCGTGCTAATTCCACTCCAAAGCCCGGAGTTTATTTACTGAGAATCCAGTTAATTGCGTTCCCTCGCTCCTTACTCCATTTCCCTCTCCTGGACCAAAACACAGCCAAGGTGTTTGACCCCAAACCGCGGCCGCAGGGAGGTCTTGTCTCAGAGACTTCATGCCAGCCAGCCCCAGATTAGCCCAACTCCCAGGCAGCGTTGTAATGAGGGGTCGAAGTTAGCCCCTCTGGGTGTATCTACCCTGAAATAAAACACCCGCCGCTGACCCGGCTGCTGACTCGAGCTCGCACGGCAGGCTTGTAAAATTGCTATGTAGATATCTGAGCTGGGGCAGAGTTAACCTGGCCTAGAATCTCAGTGATGTCCCGATCCTCCTCCCATCCACATAGAAAAGACTCTGCCCCGGCCTTTGAAGGGGCTTTAAACCCAAGATAGCGTCCACACCTGAGGGCGTGGGCTTGACACCGGGTTTTGCCTCAGCCCAAGCTGGCCACCCACCCGCTCTGCAGTGAGGACACAGGCTAATCCAGCCCAGATGCTGAGGGTATGTCTACCCTGCAGCTGGGGCTGAGCCTCCCAGCCCGGCCAGACAGATTCCTGCTGCCTCTGTCTCTGCCGCAACGTCCACACTGCTCTTCTGAGTGCACTAGAGCGAGCCTGTCTACCCGGGAGCTGCAGTGGAGACGTAGTCTGATAGTCCTCCAATGCCTACCCACAGCTCCATGCGGGCCGGATTTTCTTGGCCTCTATCTCTGTGCCCCGGGCAGGGCTTTGCAATAGGGCTGCCCAGGCTCACGCAGCGGGACAGATGTTCCCGCTGGGGCACGCAGGCGGGAGGCGCTTCCGGGGCATTTCCCAAGCGGGGCTCTGCCACTAACTTGGGTTTAGCTGTGAGTGAATTTGCTGGTGCCAGGCACTGGGCAACGTGACTTGTCCAACCTCACACCGGAAGCCAGGGGCGGAAGCCACGTTCTCCTGCATCCCCGGCCACTGCCTTGGCCACGAAGACCATTCTTTTCCTTCCTCCGATGAAAGATGCTGTTGGCAATCCTGGAGCTGAACCAGAAGTGCAAGAGAACAGTGGCTGCAAGAGGACCTCGGCCCAGTCCAGGAGGAGACCACTTCCTTGGGGTAGGGGGAATTCTGGCTCCGGGGCCCATTCATACATAGGTGTGCATGCATGTAACGCCACCGCCCCATGTCACCCACATACACGCACCACACCTATCTGAAACACCCCCAGGACCCTGGCATCCCCACACAGCTGCATGCTGTTTCTCTTCTCATCCTCCCACCGCGCTTCCCGTTTGGCGATGCAATGCAAGATTGGGTCTCTCTAATCCTCCCACCACCCGATACCGGCTCATGTCCGGGCGCGCCTGAGAGGATTTGGAAGGTAGGGGAAATATAATTAGAGCGGATGTTGCCCTCGGAGTCAGAGACAGGGGCCGGCTCGTTGAAGGGCAGCGGTCAGCAAAAGGAGCTGTGAGAAGTCAATTTAGCACGCTTTACAGTGCTGTTCCGGCTGATTAGGGATTTGATGAGGGAAGGGGTTTGATTTTGGCAGGCAGAGTGACAGAAGCCTTACGGAGACAAGGTGGGCGAAGTAATGGCTTTTACTGGCCCCACTTCTGCTGGCGAGAGAGACAAGCTGTCGACCTCTCCTGCAGGTCTGCGAAAGGTACTCAGAATGTCCCAGCTAAATACAAGGTTGATTGTTTAGCAAAAGTAACTGACATATATTTCGAGGGACCATCCAAGAGGACGTGGCCTATTAACACCTCTCCAATTATAGGGGGGGAACTAAAAAGCTGAGCGGGGGTTAAAGTGGTTTATAGATTGTTGTAATAAGCCACAAATCCAGTGTCTCTCTTCAGTCCATGATTTTTAGTATCTAGCAAAATGATGAATTTTAACTCCCAGGCTCGTCTTTTGAAGCTGTTGTGCAGGTTTCCTTTGAGGATGAAGACTGAGAGGTCAGATTTAGGCCTTGTCTATATTAGCACTTACGCCGGCAAAACTTTGGTCGCTCAATGGTGTGGAAAAAACCACACCCCTGAGTGACATAAGTTTTGCCGGCATAAACTCTAGTGTGGACAGCGTTATGTCCACGGGAGACAATTTTCCACCAGCATAGCTACTGCGGCTCGTTTAGGTGGTTTTATTATGTCGGCGGGAGAGCTCTCTCCTGTCCACATAACGTGGCTACACAAGTGCTCTTAGAGCGGCACAGCTGTACCGATGCAGCTCTGCCACTGTAAATGTGAAGTGTAGATTAGCCCAGAGAGCCATCGCTTTGTGAAGCGTGTTCCCCCACAGGCGATGAGGTGGTTTTGTCTTTTCCTGGGGGAATTCATTAGCGAGGATGGTGATTGTCTGGTTTCACCCTCGTAGTTGTTGTTGGGCCATTTCGTGCATTGGATGAGGTACGCCACGTGTTGTGACAGGCCTGCGTAGGACCCACGGATCATGAAAGGTGCGCTGTGGAGGGTGACTCATCCACGGCCAGTGGCGACCTCGTTTCAGGAGGGCAAGCAGATCTGCACTGGGGAAAGCAGATGGAGAAGCCAGCAAGCAGCTGGACATATTGATATGGCTCTGTCTGTCCAGCCCTTTGACCTAATCCATCCAGGGCCAGCCATCAGCAAGGAAATGCAAAATGAAGGAGTTTGGAAGCTAGGAGCTAAACTGAGCAAGAGAAAGAGAAAGAGAAAGACGGCAACCGAGACAAAGAACAAGTGAAAGGCAGCCAGCAGGTTTAGCCAGCATCTTCTCATGGTCCCCTCCGTGAGCACATGACACCGCCATAGGGGACATGTCTACACAGCAGCTGGGAGGCATCATTCCCAGCTGGGACAGCCTGACACACACTAGAGCCGGCGTGCTAAACAGCTGAGTGGCTGCAGCGGCTGGAGCTAGCGGCCCACGTACGTACCTAGGATCTGGACATCAGCTGCCCGTCCTGCCAGGCCGGCACTGCTATTTTTAGCACACCGGCTTGTACAGAGCTGGCGTGTTCACATCTCCCCCAGCTTGGAACGACACCTCCCAGACAGAGAGCAGACATAGTCCTCGGGCCACTCAGGCGTGCACGCTGGCCCGTGTGAAATCTACACCCATCTCCTCTGCATTTGGCCTGCAAAGCCGGGGGGAGTTGGAAGCGGGGCACTCACACACCAGGAGGGCAGCAAGAGTAACTCAGAGCGGGGTGGGCGGATTCCCTCACATCCACTCGCTTGGCCTTATGCTCCCTGCACAGCACACCAGGAACTGCTGCCGATTTCCCTATCATGCCAGGGGAGAATAGGACCCCCGATGGGTGTAGCTGATGCCCCACCACCACCCACCTCACCTTTGCACCCAGCTCTGAGCGCCTGACTCTGGACACGTCTAAGAAAAACAACTCGCTCTGGAGATGGATCCACTGGAGTCTAATGCTGCAGCATGTGGAACCAAGTAGATCAGAGGGTTTGGAAGCACCTGGAGCTGCCTCTCTCTGCACCTGGACTGCCTGCCACTTCTCCTCCCTCCTCCAGCTGCCTCTTTCCTCCGGGCCTACACAGCAGCTGCCGCAGAGCCTTTATTGTCCAGGTAACTGGCAGCTAGGTCACCCGTGCGTCTCAACGGCGCCTCACACTGCCCCACCACCACTCTTCCAGATCACTTCATGACCCCTACTCCAACCGCTTCCCCCCCGCACACGGCTCCCCACGGACATGCTGCACCACGCATCCCAGTAGCCACCGTCCAGCCCTTCCATCCCACAAGGATTTGCAAGCTGGGAGTCTCGATACGATTTGGACTGTCCGTGGAGGAATCTGAGCACGACTTCACCCCCTGCTCCACGTCCTGCTCCACCACCAGAGCCGCCTTTGCACTATTTCAGCACCTCTGCTTTCAGGGAGTTCAGGGCACAGCCTGAGGGCGGAAAATAAGGGGTCAGCCTCAGTGTGGGGCAAAGGTTCAGTTCAGGGCTTTGTTTTATTACCAGTTGGCCTGTGACGTCATCAGACGTTGCTAAGGAAACAGGGAACCTGAGCGGTCTACTGGTTAGAGTTAGGATGCCTGGGTTCTATCCCCTGTTGGGTCACTAACTCGCTTTGCTACACTGTGCCTCAGTTTCCCCATCTGTCCAAGGGGGGTAACAGCCCCAATGAATAGAGCTGGCCAAGGATTTTTTTCAGTGAAACATTGTTTTGTTGGAAAATGCTGATTCACCAGGAAGATTTCTCAGGTGCAGAAAGGAAGTGGAGGGCGGGAGCCCCCCCGTCTCAGAATAGCCAATAGCCTGGTGGTTAGAGTACTCAACTACAGGGAAGAGTCAGGTTCAAATTCCCAATCTTAAGCAGGAACCGAAGCCTAGATCTCCCAGAACCCAGGAGAGTGTCCTAACCACAGGCTCTTGGCTTCTCGTCCGTGGGTAGGTCTCCCTCTCCCTCACCATGACAAATGGTGACGAGTCTCTGTTTTGTTCCCCGGGGGGATGAAAACAAATGTTGAAACCTCAACATTTTTTGCAGAACAGAATTCTCGTTTCCCAGCCTCCCCTGGCAACGAACTGTCCAGAGGCTATGTGGACCACTGCCCTCTACAGCATGAAATCAGAAATGCTCAGCGAGTGTCATAAGCCCTATACTGCGAACAGCGAATGGAGGTTTGCCTTTAACTCAAGTGGAAGCACAAAGACCCGTGTTGCCGTGATGTGCGGCATAGCAACAATTACAAAAGCCCGAGTATTATAATAAATCCATGAGCTCTTTTCACTCTTTTCACGTGTTGGGAGCTGAACTAATTAAGGTTTAGTAAATAAAACCTATTATTAGCCAAGCCTTGAGGCCTTCACGAGTTTTCACTGCATCAGAGTCACTTTAGCTGGAAAGGAACTCGGATTCAGACCATCATTAATAGTGTCTTCTTCTCAGATCACCTCGAAGGGCTCCAGATGATAACTCCTGCCCCCTCCAAGGAAGGAAGCGTTAAGCGTGACACTACATCCGTAAGACAGTGACGCAGGGCTGATGACGCAGAGTCAGCCATAGTTCCCAGCTTCCTGGCAGTTGTCAGGAGAAGTCTCACAGCTTGAACTTTATTTCAGCCAACTGGCTTTGTTTTGGGGGGGCGCGTGCTGTGAGAGTAGTCACACAGCTCCTGCCGTTACTAAAGTTGGATTGTTAATTACAGGAAGAGTCGCTATAAATAGAGGGAGAGAGCGAGAGATGCTTTCCCTTAATTTCACCTTTAGAGACAAGTCTAGGCACCAAAGCGTTGAAATGCCACAAAGGCCGTTGCAGTACCTGCTAAAAATGTAAAGGGACAGGCCCCATGTGGGACATACCACTGCTAAGTATTATTAACAAATACCTGCAGGCCCCAACAGAGATGAAGGTTCATCACACTAGATGCTGTACATACAAGTAGAGAGAGACAGTCCCTGCCCCAGTGAGCTTACAGTCCAAATAGACAAGACAGAGAAAAGCAGCATTGTTAGCCCATCTTTCATTAGGGAAACCGAGGCACAGAGCGATTAAGTGACTTGCTCAAGATCATACAGGGAGTCTGTGTTACAGCCAGCAATCAAAGCCAGATCTCCTGAGTCCCAGTGCCTTAAGCACAAGACCAAACTTTCTCTCTTATGGTGTGATTCAGCAGGTTCTATAAGGTGAGGTTATTAAAACAAAGAACAGGCAATAGTGTACTGGTACCTTTCGATCTCTCCTCTCCTGCAGCAACAGAGAGACGTTCATTTACAGGTTCTCAATGTTATTCATTGGCGCTGATCAAAATATTTCAAATCAGATTTTTTCCAGCAAAGACAAAGGAATGTATTTTCTATTGGCCCCCTTTTTTCATACCCGCTATAGTTAAGAGTCCCATTCTACAACTCAATTCCTACCAGCATTATATTTTAAAACAATAAGAATTACAGTCAGGGGGGCAGTTATTTCTTAAATTTCCTTTTAGTTCAAAAATACAAAAGCAATTCGTGTAAAAATATTTGGAGATGAGCCGCAGTATTGCCAGTGGAAATTCATCATGAACATATAAAGATCAAATCTTTCCAGTACTGATTATTAACCAGAGATGTTATGAAGTCTGCCAGCTCTATTTCAACTAAGGGAAGGCAAACCCAGAAGATTTGTTTTATTCGTTAGGACAGGTTTCCAGTGGGACCTATTGTATTCTCTAGGAGGCCAATCCAAAACCCATTAAAGTCAATGGACTAATTCCAACCTACTCCAACAGGGCATGGAGAATGCCCTGTCAGCAGGAGTGGATTAGGGGGTGGATTGGCCCAGATCAAACCAAAAGAGTCATAGAGTTTAAGGCCAGAAAGGACCATCAGATCATCCAGTCTGAACCTTCGATACGTCACAGGCCACCAATGCCCGCACAAAAAACTCAACACCTGAAATTAGACGGGAGACGAGACTATGATGCACCAGAGGCAGAGAATAGGAGGGACTGAGATACACCGAGGCCCCCTTGGTGGCAAGGCATTGATTAAGTGAGTGATACCCAGATGATCCTGGCAAGTGACCCGCACCTACACGCTGCAGAGGAAGTTGAAACCCCCCCCAGGCCCCTGCCAATCTGAGCTGGGGGGAAATCCTTTCTCCACCTATGTTGATCAGCTAGACCCTGAGCATATGAGCAAGAACCAGCCAGCCAAGCACCTCAGAGCCCTGGCCCGCTCCCTCTGTCCAATGACCCATCTCCAGCCATGGCCATCTCTGATTCTTCAGAGGAAGGAGATTAAAAAAAAAACCTACCCAGAATACACTGAGGGTGGGGGAATTCCTTCCTGACCCTTCCAGTGGCCACTGATACCTTGAAGCATCAAGGTAAAAAGGGTCATACTGGGTCAAACCAATGGTCCCTCTAGCCCAGTGTCCTGTCTTCTGACAGTGTCCTATGCCAGGTGCTTCAGCAGGAATGAACAGAACAGGGCAATTACTGAGTGATCCATCCCGTCACCCATTCCCAACTTCTGGCAGCTGGAGGTTTAGGGACACCCAGAGCGTAGGGCTGAGTCCTTGACCATCTTAGCTAATAGCCATTGAAGGACCTATCCTCCATGAATGTATCTAATTCCTTTAGAACCCCGTTACATTCTGGGCCTTCACAACATCCCCTTGGAACAAGTGCCACACATTGACTGCATGCTGTGTGAAGTTCTTCTTTTTGTTTGTTTTAAACTCGCTGCCTATTCATGTCACTGCGTGACTGGTTCTTGTGTTATGGGAAGGGGTAAGTAACACTTTTCTCCACACTGCTTATGATTTTATAGACCTCTATCATATCCCCTCTCAGTCGTCTCTTTTCCAGGCTGACCAGTCCCAGTCTTTTTAATCTCTCCTCATACAGAAGCCGTTCCATACCCTTAATCATTTTTGTTGCCCTTCTCTGTACCTTTTCCAGTTCTAATATATCTTTTTGAAATGAGGCAACCAGAACTGCACGCAGTGTTCAAGATGTGGGCTTACCATGAATGTATACTGTTTCATTATGATATTGTCTGTCTTATTATCTATCCCTTTCCTAATCATTCCCAACATCCTGTTAGCTTTTTGGACTGCCGCTGCCCACTGAGCAGATGTTTTCAGAGAACTCTCCATGACAAATCCAAGATCTCTTTCTCAGGTGACAACGGCTAATTTAGACCACATCACACTGTATGTAAAATTGGGATTCCGTTTTCTAATGTGCATTGTTTTGCATATATCCACATTGAATTTCATCTGCCATTTTGTTGCCCAGCCACCCAGTTCTGTGAGATCCCTTTGTAATTCTTCGCAGTCTGCTTTGGACTTAACTACCTTGAGTGATTTATTAATCATCTACAAACTTTGCCGCCTCTCTGTTTACCCCTTTTCCAGAACATTTCATAGAATCATAGAATCATAGAATATTAGAGTTGGAAGGGACCTCAGGAGGTCATCTAGTCCAACCCCCTGCTCAAAGCAGGACTAACCTCAGCTATATCATCCCAGCCAGGGCTTTGTCAAGTCTCAGCTTAAAAACCTCTAAGGATGGAGATTCCACCACCTCTCTAGGTAACCCATTCCAGTGCTTCACCACCCTCCTAGTGACAAACTTTTTCCTAATGTCCAACCTAGACCTTCCGCCCTGCAACTTGAGACCGTTGCTCCTTGTTTTGTCATCTGCCACCACCGAGAACAGCCTAGCTCCATACTTCCTAGAACCCACTTTCAGGTAGTTAAAGGCCGCTATCAAATCCCCCCTCATTATTCTCTTCTGCAGACTAAACAAGCCCAGTTCCCTCAGCCTCTCCTCATAAGTCCTGTGCTCCAGCCCCCTAATCATTTTTGTTGCCCTCCCCTGGACTCTCTCCAACTTGTCCACATCCTTTCTGTAGTGGGGGGCCCAAAACTGGACACAATACTCCAAATGTGGCCTCACCAGTGCCGAATAGAGGGGAATAATCACTTCCCGTGATCTGCTGGCAATGCCCCTCCTAATGCAGCCCAATATGCTATTAGCCTTCTTGACAACCAGGGCACACTGCTGACTCATATCCAGCTTTTTATCCACTGTTACCCCCAGGTCCTTTTCTGCAGAGCTGCTGCCTAGCTCGTCGGTCCCCAGTCTGTAGCTGTGCATGGGATTCTTCCTTCCTAAGTGGAGGACTCTGCACTTTTCTTTGTTGAACCTCATTAGATTTCTTTTGGCCCAATCCTCCAGTTTGTTTAGGTCACTCTGTATCCTATCCCTACCTTCCAGCGTATCTACCACTCCCCCCAGCTTAGTGTCATCTGCAAACTTGCTGGGGGTGCAATCTACCCCATCCTCCCGATCATTAATAAAGATGTTGAACAAAACCGGCCCCAAGACCGACCCCTGGGGAACTCCACTTGTGACCGGTTGCCAGCTAGACATTGAGCCATTGATCACTACTGGTTGAGCCCTATGCTCTAGCCAGTTCTCTATCCATTTTATAGTCCATTCATCCAACCCATACTTCTTTAACTTGCTGATAAGAATACTGTGGGAGACTGATCAAAAGCTTTGCTAAAGTCAAGGTATATCACATCCACCGCCTTCCCTACATCCACAGAGCCAGTCACCTCATCATAGAAAGCAATCAGGTTATGAACACGTGGAACATCACCAGTCCCGATGTACATCCCTGAGGGACCCTGCTATTTACCACTTTCCATTGTGAAAACTGGCCATCTATTCCTACCATTTGTTTCCCAACTTTTAACCAGTTACTGGCCCACGAGAGGACCTTGCCTCTTATCCCAGGACTGCTTACTTTCCTTGCAAGCCGCTGATGAGGGACTTTGCCAAAGGCTTTCTGAAAATCTAAGTGCACTGTATCCACTGGATCACCTTTGTCCACATGCCTGTAGATACCCGCAGAGAATTCTAATAGACTGGTGGGACATGACGTCCCATTACAAAAGCCATGTTGACTCTTTCCCAACATATCATACTCATCTATGTTTCAACCCAATTGCCTGGTACGGAAGTTAGGCCTATTGGCCTGTAATTGCCAGGCTCACATCTGGAGCCCTTTTAAAAAATCGGTGCTACATTAGCGATCCTCCAGTCATCTGGTACACGGGCTGATTTCAGCAATAGGTCACACACCACACTTAGTAGTCCTGCAATTTCATATCTGAGTCCCTGCAGAACTCCTGCGAGGAACATAAGACATAAACTGGAAGGGAGCTTCGGGGCTCTGAGGGCTAACACTTTATGAATGCTCGGGGCCTCAGAAACATGTCTCTAAAGAGAAAACCTTGCATTCCTCACACACCCCCAACCTCCCAGGGCACCAGCCAGGTCCGTCTGAACCCTCAACCAGCCAGTCTCGTCCAGTCCCCATTGCAAGCTAACAAGAACAAGCCCGAATGCGCGGCAGTGTTTTCATCTCCTCTCCCTTTCAGCCAGGGCGTTAGCTCCCAGAAAAGCGAGCAACAGAGCAACCACCAGGAGGAAGCCAACAGCTAACACCTGGCCGTGTCGGAGGCACCACGGGACGGAATGGGGCAAACTGGGGGGTGACTGTTGGCAAACGCCTTGTTATTAAGGTCCTGATCCAAAACCCATTGAAACTGAAAGAGAGGCTCCCATGGCCTTTGGATCCTTTCGTCCCATGGCTTCTCTGTGCACACGGGATGTCGACATGTTGCTTTTGCCCCATCTGGTCAGCTGTGTTGCCGGCAACCAACAGGAAACTGCAGCTGTCCTTCCCGCTGAGCAAGCTTGCACCAGTTCCAGGCTGCGGTTTCCTCTTTATGGAGATCGGGGGGGGGCAGGGGCACGTCTATTTTATTTTTAATTTATTGGGAGTGGGGGGGAACACCCAGGCCTCCAGTGTTATATAACGGTAACGGGAGCTGAGATGGCAGCTGCGTTCCCTCATCCCCGAGTGCAGAAGGTAATTGCCTCTCTGGCTCCAATCCCTGAGAAACCTTTAATATATGTCCCTGCCAACTTTGAGGCCTTGTCCAATCTTGACAAATTGCAAGTGGAACAAATCCTGTTTGGGTGTAATACAGCGATTTGAGAGAAGATGGATTTGAGAAAGATGGCAGGTCCCACACAGCCTTTTAATGCGTTTTAGCTTGTGGTACTGACGGAGGAGAAAGCGTGGAGTTTGAAAAACATCGCCCCGTTTCAAAGGGCCTCCTCAGGCCTGACACAATAGCCTTACCCCACCCCGCCCTCCCGAAGGAAGGCTTGCACTGAAAGACGGAGGATTCTTATGGGCCATTCCGACTGTAAATTGATTCCCTCTTGTCCTCTTCCCCCTCTTGCCTGCGTGCTACGCCCAGAATAAAAGAGGCGTGGATCAAGCGCATTGGGTATGATTAACCCTTTCCCGGAAGGGAGGAGGCTATTTTCGAAATTCTTTGTTGGCAGTTTCTTGATCAAGTAATTCAGCCCTCTGGGTTATTTTTAATCTATACGTTGTAAAGAGCCAGTCGGAGGAAGCACCCTATTGGGTGCACGGTGCTCCAATGGGCCCAGCTGTTTGTCACCTGTTGTTTGCCCCACAAGGGCGCTGCCTGAACTCCAATACTCAGTCTGATGCATGGTGAAAAGCAGCCGATCAGCTGGCAGAGTCCACCCCCATGTGTATCACAATGTTCCAGTCTCCAGCGAGGAGTGCGCCAAAGAGGTGCCAGCCCACCCACTGGCATAAGATCTTAAGAACACATGAATTGCTATCTGGATCACAGGTCCACTTAGTCTATATCCTGTTACTGACAGTAAGCAGCACGAGGTGCTTTTGAGGAAGGTGCAAGAAACCCTGTATTCCACACACACACACACACATTCATACATTCGCAATACGTCCTTTCTATTTTACTTATTACAAACAAGTTCAAATTTTATAATATAGAATCATAAAATCATAGGGCTGGAAGGGACCTCGAGAGGTCAGCTAATCCAGTCCCCTGCATTCATGGCAGGACTAAGTAATATCTAGACCATCCCTGACAGGTGTTTGTCCAACCTGCTCTTAAAAATCTCCAATGATGGAGATTCCACAACCTCCCTAGGCAATTTATTCCAGTACTTAGCTACCCGGACAGTTAGGAAATTTAATGCTTGCTATATATGTGCGTGTATATATATTAAATATAATTTGATTAATATATTTACAGTAGTAGATCTGGTTGAAGTTCAGAATTTTCATCCCATGCAAAATTCTGATTTTGAAGTTTCGTTTTGTCCCAGTCGGGATGAACAGTTAAGATTTTTTTGCAAAACAAAATGTTCCAAAAATATTTCATTTTGACCTTAACTAAACATTTCATTTCAACACGGCTCAGCCCTTTCGCTTTGATTTTGCTTTGACATTTATGTTGTACTAATTATATTATATTTTAAATGATAGTCCAGATTAAATGCTCTGAACTTATCAAAACATTTCAATAATTTACCAGAAAAATTTCTACATAACTGATGTTTCCTCAAAATGTTTCAATTTAGTCAAGTCAGCATTTTCCATCAGAAAACTTCCTTCAGAAAACTTTTGCCCAGCTCTATTCGGTACAGTTATCTTGTTTAAAAGGATGGCCATTTTTAATAGTCTCAGCATATTCTCAGTGATGACATATTGTTTGGTCCAACAGCTGTCTTTTACAGAGGATAATTGGAGGCTGGGAACTTGGAGGCTGTCAAACACATAGCGTTGAGAAGTCTCCCGTGCACAGCCTGATGTCTAAGCCATTGGTCCAAATTTTGCCATTAGTTAGCCCGCGTCCAACCCAACGGAGATCAATGAGATTGTGCTAGTGTATCTAAGAGTAGGAGTTAGTCTCTCCTATTTTCCTTAAGCAATTAACCTCAAGGCTACTAATTATTAGAGCCAGGCAAAAAGTTCATAACCCAAAAATGTACTTGATTAATTCTGCCTCGTTTTTTGGTTTGCAAATTGTCCACCATACAGATTACAGCTTTCTTAGGTTTACTTGTTATTCTGAGCTCCTTCACCAGTTCCTGTCTGTGAAGAATTCTCCAGCTGTAGCCGGGTGGTGGGATTTGGTGTGTGAGATGTTCTGGTTGGGTGAAGCAGTCAGGTGGTAAGTCTCTGCTCCTTTACTGGACCTTCAGATTTCTGGTGAGAATATTCACAATAATGAACTCAAATTTTGTTTCCCGTGAATGTTCTGCAATATGTCACTGCTGGCATAAGTATCGCTACCCATAAATTCATTCACTAGAATGTGCACACAGGCAAACACCAGACATGCATGCACACCCGCGAAGCAAGTTAGTTTTGCAGATTTGCATTAGTTGTCCAATTTTGTTAATAATATCCTTGGGCAACCAATGTAAGTCACACTTGGCCAAATTCTATGCTACTCGCACCATGGCATCGTGCAAAAATCTAGAGGCAGGGGGTCAAATTCTCTCAGTATGGCAGTACTGTCAAGCAAGCTAGTCATGACAGGGACGGTCTCTGTTATAGTCTGTGCAGTACATGGCACTGGGCCCTACCATAATACAGATGATACAAAGGTTGTTGCCCAGAGTTTAGAATTTGGACACCTCATGCTTGTGTTTTGTAGTAGTTTTAGCTATTAGTTAGTGGTCGAATAAAATGCAACAACGTGGTAAGATATTGGATGTGATCTAAATTTTCCTGGAGCGTATCCATTTAATCGAAACCAAGAAGCACTTGGGGGGAAAAAAAAAGTTATCTGGCCACAGACCGTAAGAAACTATCATCACTTATTGGATCAGGCTTCTCAGCCCCCTGTGGTAGATTTCTAAGGCTATGTCTACACTGCACAGCTAATCTGGATTCTTAGCAGAGTTTTATTCTGCAGGGCTGACTGGGCTGGGCTCCCTGCTCCGGGCGATGTGACCTGGTGCACAAGGTTGCAGTACCACTCACACAAATTTGGTCCAGCCGGACACACATCATCACAATGAAGGGGCAACTGGGCCAAACCTGAGCCGTGCTGGGGGACCAGAACTGCAGGAGCTCCCATTGCAAGGTGAGCGTGGGCTCTGCAACCCTCCCTGGGGCAGGACCTGTCCTCAGCCCCGGGGCTTCCCATGCAACCCTTGGACACATGCCAGTGACCCAATTTTGGGTTGTGACCCAGAGGCTGAGAACCCTGGGTTGGAGCCCGGGCTCTGCTTTAACTCAGGCTGTTACATGCCCACTCGGCAGTGAGGATGCAGGCTAAATCACTCGAGTGTTGATACTCCTCCACTGCCTTCCCACGATTCACCCAACGGACAGACAAGTTCTCCCGCAATTGACAGGGAAACACTCCTAGAGCATCTCAGTGCACAGAACCATGGGTCATGCCCCCAGACACACACAGGCAAGTGCAGAGACAGGGAGGACACAGTAATGCAGGTAGGACTTTGCGATGGGAATGCTCACTCGTGGGCCAGGCTAACCTAGGTGCTCAGATCCGGGTGCCAATCACCCGGGTTAACTGTGCAGTGCAGACACAGCCTCAGAGACAACAATCTACACAACCCAAGCCCTAAAATAAATAGTGGAGGGCATTGTTCAGTTCATACTGCCCTCAGAATAAACATGGTCTTCTTATTTATAGAATCATAGAATCAGAATATTAGAGTTGGAAGGGACCTCAGGAGGTCATCTAGTCCAACCCCCTGCTCAAAGCAGGACTAACCTCAGCTATATTCAGTAGCACGTAATGAATATTTCATCCAAGCGCCCTTAACTCTGCCCCAAAAAGAATGCAATCCTTTCACTAGTAATCTCAAAGCATAAACTCAACGTGAAACCCTTTGGGGGAAAAGCCATAAGCCTTGTATATGTTCAGATTAATAACACACGCACTGTAAGTGAAAGGTGTGAGTGAAAGATGAATCAAGTCCAGTGTTTGGAGTGCAAAGGGTATTCTTCCCTGCAGTTACATCTCATGGCGGGATCACTCATGGGTTTTGAGACAAGGTGCAGAAGGATTTTCCAAATAGACTAGCTAAAGTAATCCCTATGAACTGTGTCGATTCCCTTCTAAGGCTAACTATGTCTGGGTGAGGATCTATTTCCATGCACACCTGTATCCTCACTAGTTTGTGAGTCCATGATTCCTATTAGACTATCTGCCCTCCTTCAAAACACACAAGGGCCTCTTCTCTCAACACTGAATCCAGCTCTGTGGCTGGGGCTCTGATCTCCAAGACCTGCAGACAAGACCTATGCTGTTTACTAAGCACTCAGGCTGGCTGGAGAGAAAGCACATCACTTCCACTACTGCATAAGCACTCACCTCAGCCTGTGTCTATCTAAGCTTCTGGTATCTCCTAGATCACACTGGGCATGCTCAGAGGCTTTTATTACAAACCAGCATAACCTCACCCATCCTTACCTTACATCGTCTGATTAGCATAGCCACTCCCACCCCAACATTACATCATCTGATTAGCATAGCCACTCCCACCCCAACCTTACATCATTATGCTAGGCACTGTACACGCATGTAGTAAGAAACACTCCCTGTTCCAAAGAGCTGCCCCTATAAATAGAAGCAGTAGAATTATTGTTCATATTTTACAGATGGAGAACTGAGGCACAAAAAGATCAACTGATTTGCCAAGGTCACACGGGGCGTCTGTAGCGGAGCTAGGAATAAAACCCAGCTCTTCAAACTCCCAATCTCATCTTTTACTCACACGCTCATTCTTCTTCACCTGGTTCAGTAGTTTGTCTCAGTACCCTCTCTTTATACTGGGATAGAGATGCCATGGAGAGCATCGGTTTGAAGAGAGGAAACAGATTTGGTTTGGTTTGCAATGCCAGGTGAAACTGAGGGCTGGGCAGTAACTGGAAACAAAGACAAAGGAACCCGAGACACGTTTAAAAGAAATCACAACAAGCTGCTCCAGGTGCCATTCAGCATCCATAAATCTGCATGGCCACAGATTCGGCTGCCTGACAACAGAGAGGAAGGGGAAATGTACTTTATTTCCAACTCCAGTGCTTTTGATGAGCTGCAATATTGCCCTTCATACTCCTCCAGTCTCAATAAACCTGGCTAATTAGCATCCTGACCACTCAATTAATTAGGCAGTACACTTAATTATGACAAACTACATTATCCTCTATAGCCCAGAGTCCAACGGACATTAGCGTCAGGTTATGTTCAGTAACAATTTGATTTGAGAGGGAGTTTATTGACCAGAAAAGACATATGATGAGATTAAAATAATCAGTGGAACTAGCTCAGTTCTACTGGCTTGTCGTAGCCGTGGGCTTGGGTTATAAAGATATAGAGGATGATCAAATTAATCGCTTCATTCTCATTAAGAGCCACTGCATAAACGGATAGATATTGGCAGAGTGGGAAAGGAGAGGCAGCCAAGCAAAAAAGGGGGTTTCAAATAAGATGCAGACAGGTGGGCTGAGGTTGGCTTTTATTATCATCATTTCCCTCCCTTAGCTTCTGATAGAGCAAAGATGGAGTAGGAACCGAGAGGGGCTGTTCCCCCCTCTGGGGGATAACGGAGGAGGTGCTCCCGCCAGAAAGCGGAGAGAGAGGTTCCTTCCACACAAATGGACTTGCTGCTCTCCCCAGCTAGCTCTCACTGACCTTGGCGCCCAGATACTACGGTGATGGGCGGCAGTGTGCAACACCAGATCCACCTATGCCCATAAGTAACTGTGAGTCTCTCTATTTATCTAGCTATCCCCATAGGGACCCCACCTATGGAATTACCTAGCCCTATCTCTACGATCTAACATCTGTTGCCATATGTACCCTTCAGTTTACCCATTCCTATACATACCTCTCTAATTATCTATCTACCCACGTCCGTTCCCCTCCGTCTATCCCTATATGTACCTCTGATTACCTAACCCTTCCTGTGTTTATCCCCCTAGTTAATTTACCCTGTATGTATCTTTCCATCTAATAATCAATCTACCCTCATATGCACCCCCCTAACTATCCATCTTTATATGTATCCATTGCTGTTATCTATCCCCATACGTACCCCTCTGTATAATCTGCCTACCTGCCTTGCTACTGATAGCACCCAGGACCCATCGCTGCAACATCTAGGCACCAAGGACTGAAAATACTCCGAGATGCTGAGCGGTATGGTGGAGATGGGCCATCTATACGATGCGATGGAGCCTCTGCTTCATCTCCCTCCCTCTTCTCCCCACACCCGCCAAGGTTCCCTCCTTTTCCACCCCCACGTCCCACAGCTGCTTACCTCCAGGCCTGGCCGGGGAGTGGGGGGAGTCGCCATACTTCCTACTCCGTCAGTACCAGGCCTCAAAGGATGGTCTCGCCATTAGAAGACAGGAGTGAGCGCTGGGGTTGTATTCTTGACTTTGCACGCCTGGCTCACTGTGTGACGTTGAGCAAATAGCTGCCACCCCGGGCCTCAGTTTCCCTCTTTATCTGAAAAGCCTGTTGATGGAAGGTTCTACAGAGGGTCAGCATCTTCTCTCCCGCTATGGCAGCAGGGTCTTTTCCTGAGCAGGCTGGTAGGCCCTGCCATGTGTTCTGCCGAGCCATAGGCAGAGCTAAGCCCGTTTATGGCCAATGGGCACAGACAGACGCAAACCACACGGTGCCATGCATTGTTCAGGGTTGTCTCGCAAACTGGGGCCCTCCCAAGAATTGGTCCCCCCTTGGCTGTGGGCTTCACGGATTCCCAAAGCCAGCGCTTGGGAGATGTTTGGTCCATAACCATGTGGGACTGCAGGGCCCCATTGCAGTTCTTCTAAATTAGGAATTCTCAGCCCCTTTCGAAACACGACTCCCACACTCAGTGCCCGTCCTTCTCATATGTATCCCAGAATCCTTTGGGACAGTTCCCACAATGCTGTGCCTGGGTTGCCATGGGAATCAATGCAATGGACTATCAGATGCACCTGGCATTACAGAAGGACCCAGCTACTGTGTTAGAAAACCAGGGTCACAGGAAGGCCAGGACCCTCCTTATCCTGTCATCTGCTTCAGGCTCTCTCGAGAGCGCTGACCCTCAGATTTCAATATTGTCCTAGATGCAGGGAGATGTGCCCCTGTCTCTGCCCAGTAGCTCTCTGAAACAGCAGGACTTTCAGGAGGTTATAATCCAGCCGAGGAGGAAGGATGGTTTTGTGATTAAAGCACTGGAGGACGTTTGGGTTAAATTCCTGGCTCTGTGACCTTGGACAAGTCACTTAATCTCTCTCGTCCCAGGATAAGGACACTTCCTTTCACCTGCCCTTTGTCTTGTCTATTTAGCCTGTAAACTCTCTGAGGCAGTGACTGTCTCTTACCATATATCTGTACAGCACCTGGCACACTGGGGCCTCTAGGTGCGCAGGAAGTACAAATAATAATGGAAGAAAATTAAATGTAATACTTACATAGGGGAAATTGGTTTTGTAATTTAAGCAGAAGGAAAAATCTACAGAGAGAGATTTTCTGAAAATCTACAGGGGAGGCCTCCTGATTCGTACTGAGAAAGTCGGGCAATCAGCTTATCATCTTAGGTGCCTGCACACAAACGCAAGAAACCTGGGAAACAGGCAGGAGGAATTGGAAGTCCTGGCACGGTCAAGGAGCTATGATGTAATTGGAAAAACCAAGACTTGGTGGGGTAGCTCACACAACTGGAGCACTGTCATGGGTAGGTATAAACTGTTCAGGAAGGACAGGCAGGGGAGAAAAGGTGGAGGAGTTGCACTGTATGTAAGAGAGAAATAAGATTGCTCAGAACTCCAATATGAAACTGGAGAAAAGCCTGTTGGGAGTCTCTGGGTTAAGTTTAAAGGTGAGAGCAACAAGGGTGATGTCACAGTGGGCATCTGTTATAAACCACCAGAGCAGGAGGATGAGGTAGATGAGGCTTTCTTCAGACAACTAGTGAAAGTTTCCAGATCACAGGACCTGGTTCTCATGGGGGACTTCAATCACCCCAACATCTGCTGGGAGAGCAACACAGCAGAGTACAGACAATCCAGGAAGTTTTTGGAGAGTGTTGAGGACAACTTCCTGGTGCAAGTGCTGGAGGAACCAACTAAGGACAGTGCTCATCTTGACCTGCTGCTCACAAACAGGGAAGAATTGGTAGGGGAAGTAGAAGTGGGTGGCAACCTGGGCAGAAGTGACCATGAGATGGTCGAGTTCAGGATCCTGACAAAAGGAAGAAAGGATATGGACCATGGACTTCAGAAAAGCAGACTTTGACTTGATTAGGCAACTGATGGGCAGGATCCCCTGGGAGGCTAATATGAGGGGGAAAGGAGTCCAAGAGAGCTGGCTGTATTTTAAAGAAACCTTATTGAGGGCACAGGAACAAACCATCCCGATGTGCAGAAAGAACAGCAAATATGGCAGGCGACCAGCTTGGTCAAATAGAGAAATCTTTGGTGAGCTTAAACACAAAAAAGGAAGCTTTCAAGATGTGGAAGCTTGGACAAATGACTAGGGAGGAGTATAAAAATACTGCTCGAACGTGCAGGAGTGAAATCAGGAAGGCCAAAGCACAACTGGAGTTACAGCTAGCAAGGGACGTGAAGGGGAACAAGAAGGGTTTCTACAGGTGTGTTAGCAACAAGAAGAAGGTCAGGGAAAGTGTGGGCCCCTTACAGAATGTGGGAGGCAACTTAGTGACAGATGATGTGGAGAAAGCTAAAGTACTCAATGCTTTTTTCCCCTCTATCTTCACAGACAGGTCAGCTCCCAGACTACTGCATTGGGCAGCACAGAATGGGGAGGAGGTGAGCAGCCCTCAGTGCTGAAAGAGCAGGGTCAGGACTATTCAGAAAGGCTGGACATACACAAGTCCATGGGGCCAGATGCAATGCACCCGAGGGTGCTGAGGGAGTTGGCTGATGTGATTGCAGAGCCATTGGCCATTATCTTTGAAAGCTCGTGGGGATTCGGAGAAGCCCTAGATAATTGGAAAAAGGCAAATCTAGTGCCCATCTTCAAAAAAGGGAAGAAAGAGGATCCAGGGAACTACAGACCGGTCAGCCTCACGTCAATCCCTGGAAAAATCATGGAGCAGGTCCTCAAGGAATCCATTTTGAGGCACTTGGAAGAGAGGAAGGTGATCAGGAACAGTCAACACGGATTTTCACCCAGGGCAAGTCATGCCTGACCAACCTGATTGCCTTCTATGAAGAGGTGACTAGTTCTGTGGATTTGGGGAAAACGGTGGATGTGATATACCTTGACTTTAGCAAAGCTTTTGTTATAGTCTCTTGCCAGCAAATTATAGAAGTATGGGTTGGATGAATGGGCTAAAAGATAGATAGAAAGCTGCCTAGGTCATCAGACTCAACGAGTAGTGATCAACAGCTTGATGTCTAGTTGGCAGCCGGTAACAAGCTGAGTGCCCCAGGGATTGGTGCTGGGGACAGTTTTGTTCAATATCTTCATTAATTGATTCAAAATGATTAATTAATGATCATAGAATCATAGAATATTAGAGTTGGAAGGGACCTCAGGAGGTATCTAGTCCCACCCCCTGCTCAAAGCAGGACCAACCCCAACTAAATCATCCCAGCCAGGGCTTTGTCAAGCCGCAGCTTAAAAACCTCTAAAGATGGAGATTCCACCACCTCCCTAGGTAACCCATTCCAGTGCTTCATCACCCTCCTAGTGACAAACTTTTTCCTAATATCGAACCTAGACCTCCCCAACTGCAACCTGAGACCGTTGCTCCTTGTTCTGTCATCTGCCACCACTGAGAACAGCCTAGCTCCATCCTCCCTGGAACCCCCTTTCAACTACCTGAAGGGGGGTTCCAGGGAGGATGGAGTTAGGCTGTTCTCAATGGTAGTAGATGACAGAACTAGGAGTGATGGTCTCAAATTGCAGCGGAGGAGGTCTAGGTTGGATATTAGGAAAAACATTTTACTTTTTCCCTAGGAGGGTGGTGAAGCACTGGAATGGGTTACCTAGGGAGGTGGTGGAATCTCCTTGGAGGTTTTTAAGGCCCTGCTTGACAAAGCCCTGGCTGGGATGATTTAGTCGGGGTTGACCCTGCTTTGATCAGGGGGTTGGACTAGATACCTCCTGAGGTCCCTTCCAGCCCTAATATTCTATGATTCTCAAACAGCATTTTTCTTACCTTGCAAGTCTGTACATTATAATTATTATTAATGGAAATAGTTTTTTGTTGGTTTATGTGTGTCCGGTGGAATTGAAGTTTACCAACATTTACTGATAAAAATTGAATCCTTCCAAGCCTGCTTGAAGAAATTAGAGCAAATGTTCCCAGGGATGGCGGAAGACACCTCCTAGGTGGTAGTGCGACCACCTGCTGCCAAATTTCAAGTCCCAGCTGCAAAGCATGGAGATACCAGAGCTCCTCAGTGAAATGGCTATAAGATTTAACATTTTTATTACATTTATTATTATAATAATGGTTTAGGTTCAAAGGTCATTTCCCCCTTTTTTTTCACAATTGAATCTTTCTCCTTAGGTAGAAACCTTTACTCTGCCCCATCATGACAACAGAAGGGAGAAGAAATGGGGGCGAGTCTTATGCATCTTTAAATAACTTTCACTTATGAAGAATAATGAGGGAAAATGACATTCGATCCTACAAAAATTCAAATATAGCCTATGAATATGATCTAATTGAGCTTTCACTATACCAAAAGTTGGAATAGTCTGTGCTATTCTGCTACTAAGATCATTAGGGCAAAGAAAATGTCTGATCCTGCGTGTTAAATTTCAGTCCATTTTTAATTAATTTTAATTCCCATCGAATTAACAGATTTACTTGTAAATTCCCAGAAAATTCATTTTATATTCAAAAGAGTAAGCCCTGTAGTTTTGGGGCAGATATTGTATGTTTTTCCATGTCTAACAAGGCGGATGAATCTCCATTTTCAATGCAAAGAGCAATTGAGCCTTAATTATGGGGCCACTATCAACTATCAACCCCTCCCTTATATGCGTGTATATAGTCCTGCTAAATTTATAATGTCCAGTTTTGTATTTCAGCGCAGCGCACACGGCATTCAAGAGGAAGCATACCATGCCACATACACCGTCTGCTGCATTTGCAGTGCACGAGCAGTATGGAGACTAGGGTGATCAGAGAGCAAGTGCAAAAAATCAGGACATTTTGGTGAGAGGGGGTATAGTTACCTATATAAGACAAAGCCTCTAATATCGGGACGGTCCCAATAATATCAGGACTTTATGGTCACCCCAATGTAGACTGGCCACCATTTCCTTGCTGTAAAGCATGCTGCATGGCCTGAACCATTAGGAAGGTAAGATCTGCAACACAGCTGGTGGGACCCTACAGAAACAGCATCCATACGTGTTCATCAAACACCAAGAGGCCATTGGGTTTTGCTGTTCAAGTGTTCGTAATTGTTTGCTACCCACAGAGAGTCCGTTGCTGGAACTAAGTATGGGTGGGAAGGTCGGGGGGTTGCCTGTTCCCCCTCCGGATGTCACACATGCCTGCGAACACGGACGAGCAAAAGTTCTCATTTGTTATTCCTTTTCCTCCCATTTGAGATATTCGTCACCCAATCAGGAAGCAGGAACAAAACCATGCAACTAAGCCAACCAATCACACACCATGAGGCTTGAATAATGAGCGGCTTGGAGACATCCCAGCCCCACTCAGCTATCAAGGTGATGGGCACTGGGTGGATGGCGAGGCAGACAGCTCAGCGAACCAAGATATTCTCAGGAGGAGACAGACAGAGCCGGAGCTGCACCTGGTGATAACGGACGTAGCTCTACTGAGTTCAGTGGGGCTGCCCCAGCTCACACCAGCTGCGGATCTCGTGACCCACTGATACCTACTGAGATATAGGCCAAGATTTTCAAAAGTGCCTGCTGAGCTTCGGCGTCTCCATTTCGGGGCGTCGGACTGGAGCCACCGGCAAGAGTCAGGATTCTCCGAGGGCAGATGCTCAGCCGTTTCTGGAAATCAGACCCCTTTAAGGGTGTGTGGCGGGGAGAGGAGAGCATCGCGGGGTTGACTGAGCGGTTCCCAAACCCCAGGCCATGTGCCTTAGAAAACCCCACCTGGTTCCCTTCCACAGTCCGTTGGCATGCAAGAATGGATCCCTTGGCCTGTGCTGGGATGTTAGATGGGGTGAGTTCTGAGATACTACAGAGAATTCTTTCCGGGTGTCTGGCTGCTGAGTCCTGCCCACATGCTCAGGGTTTAGCTGATCGCCATATTTGGGGTTGGGAAGGAATTTTCCCCCAGGGCAGATTGGCAGAGGGTTTTCTGCCTGGAGGGTTTTCACCTTCCTCTGCAGCATGGGGCATGGGGCACTTGCTGGTGGACTCTGTACCTTGAAGTCTTTAAACCATGATGTGAGGACGTCAGTAACTCAGTCCTAGGTCAGGGTCTATTACAGGAGTGGGTGGGTGAGGTTCTGTGGCCTGCGTTGTGCAGGAGGTCAGGCTAGATGATCATAATGGTCCCTTCTGACCTTATAGTCTATGAGTCTAAATAGTACAATGCACCTATACCCCAGTGGCTAGAGATACAGGTTAGTGTTCTCCACGCAGCCTCCCGCCCCAGCCTCTGCATCCCAGACAGGGAACCTGCCATCCCTTAGACCATTTATGGGTGCGTGGATTGTGATCGGTGAAGCTGGAGGGACCAGAGGGCCAGTGTTCCTCAGAGGGGTTGATTGAGGGGACACCAATGGAAGGGACAGAGGAGCATGCGTGGGGTTTAGCAAAGCTCCACCTGTTTAAATTAGCCTGCATTCGGTTTCACTCAGCACTGATGAGACACAGTGGCAGCGTCTGAGGGTGGAGTCCGCTGCAGCACAAGCCACGGAACGTGGCCTGACGCCCTCTGGAGCTCTGGGGTTTGTAGACACACGCCCAGCCCCTGGTGGAAGGAGTTGTTCCAGCGGCCTGCAGACCTGGCCCCACGGGGGGACGACAAGAGCAGGAAAGCAGAACTGTCCTGAAACCTTACTGGGGAATGAGGCAAAGAGCGCTGCACTGCTCTGAAACTCACCACCACCTCAAGTCTCCCAGCAGTCTAAGGAGCCCAGAGCAGAATGAAACCATGGTGTGATACAGGCTTTTCACTACGGACCTATCCGGAGAGTGGGGATGGATCCCTGTGTTTTAGCCTTACGCACTCTGGCTGTTATATTCAATCTTGGGGACTTGACAGATTCCCTGATTTAGGACAGGGTCATCTCCGGCACTTGGGATCTCCATGGCAGGAGCAACTGTTCCAGGAAGGGGATCTCACATCAGACAGAGGCTTAGACACGGTGCGTGCAGCAGAAGCATCAAGAGAAAGGGTGAAAGCCTTTGGGGGTGCAATACCTCCAGAAGTACATGCAATGAGACAATAGCTAAGAAATTGCAGTGTAGACATATCCTTAGTGAGAGGCATTTACTGTAGGACACAGCACGAGCAATCCCCCCGGGACAGCATTGCAAGGAATGGGGCACATTGAAGCAATTGAGCAGCGTGTGCAACAGCAGAGGAAGGTCCCAGAATGATTCAGTTAGACTTGCACAAATGGGGGGGGGCCCCTCAGACAGTGGGGATGACATCACGACGCTCTCCTTGAGAGCAACGGGCTCTCAACTTGGGCTGTCGGGACAGGAGAGCAGTCAGGGACGACACCAACCTCCATGAACGTAACAATGCTAGGAAGGAAATTCCCGGTGCGATTTCAGCTGCACAGCGGGGCCTCTTGCAGTGTGATCCTTTGGGGTCAACTGGACTCCAACACACCCATTACAAAAAGCAGGGACCATCTAACAATGTGCAATGGGAGCACAATACGGCCCAGGAAAAAAATGTGACCGCAGAGTAACTAACCCAAAAAATAGCAGACGGCCCCCAATTTGTGGTGGTGGATGGTAAGCACCACGGACCCCTCCTGGGGCATACAGCCATACAAGGCATGGAGCCGAGCAGGGTGCTGCATCAGAATTGTATAGCTGCACTGCAAGAAGCAAAAGGGGAAGTGTGAAGCAATCAGGAATGACATTCCCCTAGGGTCTGAGGCTGGAGCTGGCCTGCTTGTCTGATTAGCCCACCCCGCTGCACCAGAGGAAAGAGGTGGAAGTTAATTCGCTGACCCTTACAAAAGAGGA
Source organism: Emydura macquarii macquarii (assembly GCF_026122565.2). Taxonomy (NCBI): domain Eukaryota; kingdom Metazoa; phylum Chordata; order Testudines; family Chelidae; genus Emydura; species Emydura macquarii. The sequence goes on from NW_027132383.1 coordinate 368,934, forward strand.
CAGCAGGAATGAGGGCGAGACAATGGTGACATCCTCCAGGAAGAGGAAGTGCCTGGGCGGCGCTCCCAATGGACGGCCACCGGCGTTACTGGTGAAAGGCACTGCTCCAGAAAAACCAAATGGCTGTTGGGGAGCCCTCGGGTGCCGAGGCTCTGAAGTGAGAGCCAGGAAATCTTGTTACGGGAATAACTGGTGTGAGAGATTGATCTGGAGAAGGGACTGCTGTGCTTGCACGGACTCTGAAGAATACCCTGCAGGCATGAGATTGTATTTGTTAAGAAGACGCAATTAAAGAAACAACCCCCCGCTGAAGATAGTTTCCCTGGATTCCTTGAGAAGCACACCCCAGGAAGTGAGCTGACCCAGCAGAATACAGCTAAGTCCAACAGGTGGAAGGCACTATAAGAATGGCCCAATCTATTGCCGAAGAAGAAAACATCATTCTGGGATGTATTAGCATCAGTGTTGTAAGCAAGACACGACAAGTAATTCTCCCATTCTACTCAGCACTGATAAGGACTCAAATGAAGTATTGTGTCCAGTTCTGGCCACCACACATTGGGAAAGTTGTGGACAAACTGGAGAAAGGCAGAGGAAAGCAACAAAAATGATTAAAGATCTAGAAAACGTGACCTGAAAGGAAAGACTGAAAAAACTGTGTTTGTTTAGTCTGGAGAGGAGAAGACTGAAGGGAGACATGATAAAAATCTTTAAGTATGTAAAAGGTTGTTCTAAAGAATCATAGAACTGGAAGGAAACTCAAGAGGTCTTCCAGTCCAGTCTTCTGCACCCAAGGCAGGATCAAGCACTATCTAGACCATCCCTGACAGGTATCTGTCCAACCTGCTCCTAACAATCTCTGATGACGGAGATTCTACAATCTCCCTACTCAATTTATTTCAGTGAGTAATTACCCTGACAGTTAGGAAGCTTTTCCTAATGTCCAACCTAAACTGCCCTTCCTGCAATTTAAGCCCCTTGCCTCTTCTCCTAGCCTCAGAGGTTAACAAGAACAATTTTTCTCCCTCCTCCTTGTAACAACTTTTTATGTATTTGAAAACTGTTATCATATCCCCTCAGTTTTCTCTTCTCCAGACGAGACAAACCCAAATCCAAAGAGGAATGTGATAAACTGTTCTCCTTATCCACTGAGGACAGGACAAGAAGCAATGGGCTTCAATTGCAGCAAGGGAGATGTAGGTAAGACATTAGGAAAAACTTCCTGTCCGGGTAGTTAAACAGTGGAACAAATTCCACAGGGAGGCTGTGGAATCTCCATCTTTGGAGGTTTTTAAGAACAATTGAGACAAACACCTGTCAGAGGTGGTCTAGATAATAGAATCAAATATTAGAGTTGGAAGGGATCTCAGGAAGTATCTAGTCCAACCCCCTGCTCAAAGCAGGACTAACCTCAGCTATATCATCCCAGCCAGGGCTTTGTCAAGCCACAGCTTAAAAACCTCTAAAGATGGAGATTCTACCACCTCCCTAGGTAACTCATTCCAGTGCTTCACCACCCTCCTAGTGAAAAACTTTTTCCTAATGTCCAACCTAGACCTCCCCAACTGCAACTTGAGACCATTGCTCCTTGTTCTGTCATCTGCCACCACTGAGAACAGCCTAGCTCCATCCTCCCTGGAACCCCCTTTCAGGTAGTTAAAGGCTGCTATCAAATCCCCCCTCATTCTTCTCTTCTGCAGACTAAACAAGCCCAGTTTCCTTAGCCTCTCCTCATAAGTCCTGTGCTCCAGCCCCCTAATCATTTTTGTTGCCCTCCACTGGACTCTCTCCAACTTGTCTACATTCTTTTTGTAGTGGGGGGCCCAAAACTGGACACAATACTCTAAATGCGACCTTACCAATGCCGAATAGAGGGGAATAATCACTTCCCGCAACCTGCTGGCAATGCTCCTACTAATGCAGCCCAATATGCTATTAGCTTTCTTGACAACCAGGGCACACTGCTGACTCATGTCCAGCTTTTTATCCACTGTTACCCCCAGGTCCTTTTCTGCAGAACTGCTGCCTGTCTCAGTGCAGGGGAGCAGACTAGATGACCAATCAAGGTTGCTTCCAGTCGCACATTTCTATGATTCTATAATTCTATTGCAGGGTGTCCCACGGACAGTGGAGATCATTTTAATAGCATATGGAGATGTTTTCAAAGGCAATGGTTGCCTCAAAGGAAAGCTGCAACTGGAAGAAGACCCCACAGTGGAAATTGTGTGCTTACCATGAAGGAAAATTCCCGTGGCACAATGTAATCCAGCATGCAAAGAACTCCAAAGTCTGCACAGCAGGGGTATCATAGCATCTGAAGAGGCCAGTGCAGCCTGGGCATGCATCATGACGGTGGTAAACAATCATCAGGCAAATTACGCAGCTGCATAGACCCAAAGCTACTGATGAAAGCGTTGAAAAGCTGCCACTATCCTCTGCCCTCAACTGACGACACCTGGCCAGAACGTCCCAAAGCCAGAATCTTTACAGTCTGAGATGTGAGGAATGGGTTGAGGCACATAAGCCTAGAATAAGAGTCCAGCAGGCTGACGACCTTTGCATGCCGATGGGCATAAGACCAGCACCAGACATGTTCCAGAGAAGACACACCCAAGCACTAGAAGGTGACTGCCTGTGTCAGGAATCAGGACCTGCAGCAGAGCCAGTCTCCAGGCAGCCTCATCAGTACCGCTGGCCTGCAACAGCTGCCCGATTAGCCATACAACCTTCTCTCCCCTTCCCACCCAGCCCATAGCAGGGCTTTATTGATGGGCTAAACCAGAACGAATCACCCAGCATGCGGCTCCAGCCTTGCTCCGCACACGAGAGCCGCAAAGACTGATGAGATCCCAGATGAGAAGCCAGGCTGAGAGAGGCAGGCTGGGGAAGATGGAGGAGGGAGCAAAGGGCAGAGCTGAAAGCAGGTAGGGCAGCGAGGTGGAGATGACCATGAAGATTTTATTGCCAAAGGAAATTTGGGGGGTTTTAATGATGGAATTTCCCTCGGAGGACCAGGGGTGTTTCCTTTCACTAGCTATCCCAGTGCTTTGTCTTCATTAGGCTCTTTTCACTCACATTTCCCCACTTCCAGCTTCAGACCTTGCAGCCGCACTTATGGTAGCAGTGATTGACCACCAGCACCGATAGGCATTTGAAGCCCCATTTCCTCCAGACCTGCCCAGAGCAGAGTTAGACAACCCAGTGGCTAGAAAACACTTGATCCCTGTCTACAAGTGCTACTGGGAAATTGCAACACCTTGTACCAATGGTAAACCATGGAGACAGCCGAGCAGCATAAAGAGCAAAGCTCCGTCCTCTGCGTGTAGGTACCTGACAGTCGCCCTTACAGACAAAGCACCGAAGGCTTGGCAGGTATTTCAGTTCAGCCGTACAGTCTGGTTCTGTTCTGGAAGATGACCCCATGGAAATGGCTTCGGAGGGTCTTGTGCTGATTCCAGAGCAAGTCTGATCGCTTCAGAAGCGAAAGGATGGTTTTCCTACCTGCTGGCCCCATAAACTCCCCATGAGATCTGAGAGTCAAGCTGGCCTCTCTCTGGCTCCGGCCTCAGTGCCAGTAGCAAAGATCCCACGGGCTGAATTCTGCCCTCCGTTACATCTGTGAATCCCAATGAGCTGGGGCCAGCGCAGCTAAGGAGAGCAGGGGCTAAGACCCACCTTTCCATTCCCTCCTCAATCCCGGCCAGGCCAGGCTGCTCTAAGTCACGCCAGCTGCAGGAGGATCTGAAGATCACATGCTCTGCTCTGTTTCCTCCTGCCATGAGCACACCCTATCACTCCCTCCTACATTGGTGGGGAGAAATGTGCGGGAGGGAACAGGCGACACCGGCTCTACACCACAGAGCAAGGGGAGTCTTCAGCTGCCTTCTAGCGCGGCTTTCCAGCTCCCGAAACAGTTTCAAGAGCCAGCGGCAGGGCTCGCCGTCCTCATACGCTGCCCACGTCAGCGCTGGTGTCGCCACGGGTGGAATTTGGCCCCTGGGTTTGGAATCCGGTCAGCAATGCTGTTAGTGATGCACCTGCCAGAACGCACTTCAGCTCTCTCCCACAGAGCTCCTGGAGGGGAGTGAAAGCCAGGTGACACTGACTGGCTCACTGAAGAGAGAAGAACCTCCTCTGCCTAGTAGGGCCACCGAGAGAGAAGGGGTCAGTGGTACCCAGGCAGAACTGTACACTGAGGCATAACGTGCCCAAAATGACTGAAGGGGCGACGTTTGGTTCTGCCTCCTTTTCCCACAAAGCTAGCCAAAAAGTAGTTTTTGGGTCAGGTCTTTCATGCATTCCAGGAGCGCCTCTGGGCCGCAGCTGAGATCACAGCCCCATTGTGCTAGGTGCTGCACGTCATGCTCTAAATAGGAGAAACAGAGGCGAAGTGACTTGACACAGGTCGCACAGGAGGGCCAAGAAGGAACCCAAGGTGCCTGCTGCCTCCCTGTAGCTAGGGTGATCAGACGTCCTGATATCATCACGACCATCCAATATTAGTGGCCTTGTGTCTTATATCAGCAAACTATTTCTCTCCCCCCCCATCCTGATTTTTCACATTTGTTATCTGCTCAACCTACCCATAGTTCTGCTACTGCATCCCACCTTGCTCGCCCCTTCCTGCCCTTTCTGCTTTCTCTCTAGTGCCCTGTCTCAAACCCTTCCTTTCTCTTGTTATTCCAACACAATGGCGTGTTTCCCAACCTCGGGCTTTTGTCTGGGACACAGCCAAAAATTCATCACCCCAGGAATCTCTCCACACTGAAGGCATCCCGGAGGAGCTCAGCGTGACATCCATCATATCACTGATCTGTCCCATGGAGACCTTTTTATCTAATTACAGCAGCGATGCATGGGGCGGGGCGGTGAATTTTCATGTTTTGTTTCCTGTGTCACTCACCTGCATAAAAAAAGCAGCGTGAAGGGTTAGAAAAGCCAAAGAATAGAGACAAGGGAGACATTTAAATCCCTCCCCTAGCTTCATTTGTCAAACTGGGGCCCTGATCTTTCAAACACCCACGCACATGGCCTGCTTTAAGGACCTGGGTATCCCCTTAAAATCAGTGGGACCACACATGTGCTTAGAATGATGCGCGGGTGTGTCTGCCGGAGTCTGAGGCAGCAACCGGTGCTGCAGCGTTAGCCACCCACCCGGCTGCCTTCTTATTTCTCTCTTTAGGGTCATTGATGATAAACACTAGCTCTGGGGAGAGGATGGGGAAGGGAGGGGGCCCGGTTTTGTTGCTTGGCGTGTGGAATACCCATTGAACACAGTGCGCGCTCTGCGTGCACAGCTGACTAGTCCTCGAAGCCCACAGGTAAGCAAACTTCCAGGCAGTTGAGCGAGCTCAGACAGATGCTTATTGCAGGGTCATTTCCTTGTTTCACCGCAGAGCTTCCGAGTTACAAAGACCAGAGTTACGAAGGGATCGGTCAACCACACACCTCCTCCGCAGCCGGAAGCAACAGAGACAAAACAAAAAATGCAAAGGCAATACAGTGCTGGGTTAAATGTAAACTACTTTAAAAATAAATACATAAAGGGAAAGTTATAGAAAAAAAGATTTGACAAGATAAGGAAACGATTTCTGTGCTTGTTTCATTTACATTAATATGGTTAAAAGCAGCATTTAAGTCAATGTTCAAATGTAAACATTTCAAAGAACAACCACAGCGTTTTGTTCAGAGTTATTTGTAACAAGCTCCACTCCCTCGGTGTTCCCAACGCTGGGGTTCTACGATATCGTGTCTTCTGCAGCCCTTCTCACTATCTCCTCCACTCCCTGAGCGTGATTCTCCATTGCCTCTGCACTTGCTCACATTGCCACAGGGTGGGGGAGCGTTGTGCGCCTGCTTCGCACACGTGACGCAGCACAGGGAATGGTTGTAATGCCGTTCTAATGAATTGAGCCCACTGTGTCCTATCACAACCCAGATTATGAGCCGTCTGGGGAAGAGAGTATCGTTCTCTATGAGTCAGCAGGGTGCCCTTGCTGCCAAGAAGGCTAACGGCATATTGGGCTGCATTAGTAGGAGCATTGCCAGCAGATGGAGGGAAGTGATTATTCCCCTCTATTCGGCACTGGTGAGGCCACACCTGGAGTATTGTGTCCAGTTTTGGGCCCCCCACTACAGAAAGAATGTGGACAAATTGGAGAGAGTCCAGTGGATGGCAACAAAAATGACTAGGGGGCTGGAGCACAAGACTTATGAGGAGAGGCTGAGGGAACTGGGCTTGTTTAGTCTGCAAAAGAGAAGAGTGAGGGGGGATTTGATAGCAGCCTTTAACTACCAGAAAGGGGGTTCCAGGAAGGATGGAGCTAGGCTGTTCTCAGTGGTGGCAGATGACAGAACAAGGAGCAATGGTCTCAAGTTGCAGTGGGGGAGGTCTAGGTTGGATATTAGGAAAAAGTTTTTCATTCGGAGGGTGGTGAAGCACTGGAATGGGTTACCTAGGGAGGTGGTGGAACCTCCATCCTTAGAGGTTTTTAAGGCCTGGCTAGACAAAGCCCTGGCTGGGATGATTTATTTGAGGTTGGTCCTGCTTTGAGCAGGGGATTGGACTAGATACCTCCTGAGGTCCCTTCCAACCCTCATCTGCTATGATTCTCCTATATACCTGCACAGCATCTGGAGTCCTGATTGGTGTCCCTGATGCCATTGCAATACAAACAATACAAGAGCTGTAATAATACTGCAGCTTATATGCACAAAGCATCCACTGAAGTCAATGGGCTGCATGCTCCATGGGCCTGGCCCTCATGCAGCAATGTTCCCCACTGCCAAGGGGGGGTGTAAAATGTTCCCCTTCTGGGGGTGAGACTAGATGACCCCTGCGATCCCTTCTAACCCTTCAGTTCTATGCAGCGGCGATTTGCACCAAGTCTTCACTAGCATCCATGACAACACAGGGCAACTGAGCAGTATGCCCAGTCAGAACTGTTTGCATGCACCGGAGGGCGGAATTTGGCTGTGTGTGTGTAAGACAGAGATGATACGGCAGGGAGGGCAGCGTTAGATGGCTAGATAGAATGAACAGGATCAGAGAGCAAGAGACAATGAACCAAACGCTGCAGAGCTGCGTAAGTGTGAGAAAAAAGAATGTGATCTAATGAATGTTTGAGAGGGAACAGAGAGATCATTTTCTCCCTGGCTTTCTCTCTCTTTCTCACTCTTTCTCTCACTCACTGGCTCGCCCGGCCACCCTCTCAGACAATCGAGGGAATTAAGTTTGCAGAGTTACGGCGGCGGCACCGAGCGTCAGATACAATTACTCACCCTCTGCATCATAATTACAGCAAATGGTCCATTAAAGGAAAATTATCATCACTGTGATATTATCAGACAGTGGGGAAATGAATAAAGGAAAGTGCTTCGTCTTCCATTGTCCTGTTAATAGAGACGCCTGAAATTGATAACGTGAAGGATGCAGTCTCGGCTCGGTCCCTGGGTCAGCCCTGACATGGAGGGCAGCTGGGGTGAAGGCAGCTCAGGGTCTCTTTTGGGGAAGGGAGGGGTGCGTGCGTGTCCATCGGCGTCTAAGGGTGCAAAGGGTTTCGTGACAGTTCGGGAGTGAATGAAATCACGGTGCATCACGATGGCCTGCCCCATCCTGCCCCGTGCCGGGCTGTCACTCTGCGACGCGCTCGCCGGACCCGGGGCGCCTCTTTCGTCGCACATGATTCTCGCCCAGCTGCAGGCGTTGCCCCGAACTGAAAGCTCAGCGCAGGCGCGTCGGACGGTCGCCAGCTATCGGGGCACGCCTGGGCTCACGGTCAACCAAACGCACCGGCGGCTTCTGGTTTAACGCAGCTCACCCTGTCGTAGCCGTCCAAGAGCTGAAACTTGCTAGTTTGGCCGAAGTTGGAGCTTACAGCAAGGTGCTCAAATATCATGGTGAGGACTGTGACAGGGCGCTGGGGGTGACCTCCTGGCCAGCCCCCGTCACTCCAGCCCCTATAGCGGAGAGGCAGCAGAGTTGATTAGATGGGCGGTGGCCTGATTACCTGAGAGGAGGCAGCTGTCAGCCGATGCAGACTGAGCAGTTGCCCAGGTTTGATCAGGCAGTGGGCAGCCGCTGACCCAGCAGGGTTTATACGCCAGCCCAGGAGGGCAGAGAGAGGGGAAGGGAGTGCGGAGGCTTTGCCTGTCTCTCTGAACAGCCCCAGAGATTGCTGGCAGAAGCAAGGCACCGTAAGGTGGTGGGAATTCACGCGCGCCTTGTAAATAGAAGCACTGGTGACTGCAAACCGAAGGGTCTTCGAGTCCTTTGCTGGCCAGAGGGGAACCGAAGCAGAAGGGCCGCGGTGGAGGAACCACTTACAGGGACCACATGAAAGCCAAGGCAGATAAGGATGGGTGCAGTAGGGATAGATGTACGGGGTGGGGGAGAGAGAGAAGGTGGGTGAGTAAAGGGCTGTATCACCCACCAAGCAGGGACAGTACGGGAAGCCGAGCCAGGGTATGTCTACACTACAAAATTAAATCGACCTAAGCCATGCTGCCGCACAACCGCCGTGGTAATTGAATCGGTTTTACACGTCTACACTACGCTTCACCTGTCAGCGGCGCGCATCCTCCCCTGGAGCGCTTGCGCCGATTTGACTGTCAGCATGGGGCGTTGTGGGACAGCTTCTGAAAGGCAGCAACGGTCAATGTAAGCAACGCGGTGTCTAGCCGGGCACTGCGTCGCCCGCACTGCACTGACCTAAGTGCTGCACCGCTCAGGGAGGTGGAGTTATTAAACCGGTGGAGCGGGCAAGTTACATCGGTGGGAGTGACCTTTTCGTGTAGACGCCTGCAGGCTGATGTCAGTGTAAGCTAGCTCTTCAGTGTAACCAGGGCTGTTTCCCCCACAATTCCCAGCCGATGTGTCTCAAAGCTGAGCTGGAAGGGGCCCCACTAGCAGGGACATGGGAATTCAGTCTCCAGGTCCAGCTTCTCTGGCTCCTGTCCTCTAGGAACCGGACTGAGACACAAGCACTGTCTGAAGGCAACAATGCTACAGACTTGGGCTAAATCAGTCCTGCAGAAGGGAGCATTTCTGTCAGCCTCGTGCGTGTTCTTTCCCGTGGCTCCTGCACAGGTTCACAGAGTGGGGACGCTGCTTTCACTGAGATGCTCTAAGAGTACGAGGAGGAACGAGCCGATGAAACCAAGGCAAATGCAACTGGAAGAAGCAACTTCCTCTTGGTGTGACCAGTTCTACTCTGGCCCAGTCTCTCGCAGGGAACTGGTGAGAGCCCCGTAGCAGGAGTGCAGTGAAGGGGACCTCCAGTGATAGATCTTTTCTCTTTCTAACATGTAGACGGCCAGATGCCATGGTGATGGGCACCCATGTAAGATCACAGCTACATAGACCAGTTCCAATGGGAGCCAGCGTTCCTCTCCAGTTCCCCCGACTCCTCGGAGAGCCCCATTTCTTAGGAAGGCCTGGGATACGAAGCCTTCCACAAAGAAAGAGCTCGGGAATTTGGGAAGAATGAGCCTAGGGGCCAGGTTTGGCAAAGCGGCCCGGCGCCGCGTTGCTCTCAAGTGTAAAATAGTCAGTTAGGGGAGTAAAGAGGATCTGCTGCTATTCATTTCACAGCTGTAGTGGGATTAGCGAAGCGAGTGAGCTGGGGTAAGCTGCCCCTTTTATCTCATTCAAACACGTTGCTAATTCAGCAGAGCACCGCGGCCAGGAGCGGCTCCCAGCCTAATGGCTGTATCATTCTCACCCAGCGTGAAGAAACGAGAATTTTAATCCGCTCCCCCCTGCCTGCCCAATCAGCTGCTCCAGCAGGGCTCTTCCTGGCCTAACCTTGCACAAGGGACCCCTGGGTGCACCGGGCACCGCCTTCCCCGGCCCCTCAGATTGCAGGACCGTCAGTAGCCAGAAGAGCAAAAGTCCAACTCCTCCTGTCTCTGCCCAGTGCATCGAATGGGTCCTTGCTTTGTCCCATCTGATCCCAGACTCCTGGACTGTCAGCATGAGGCTCAACAGGCCAGATCCTCAGCCGGTGGAAATTGGTTAAGCGTCACGGAGGCTGATTTACAGCCACTGAGAATCTGGTCCAGCCTCAGCAAACATCCGAGATAGCGGGGACTCCGAAGTGACTTAGGACGGACGGGACAAAGCAGTGGGGGACCATCCTGCCTGGTGACCACAGCAAAGACTAGCTAATCTCAGGGGGGTTATGATCCAGGGAAGGCAGCTGGAAAGAAAGGGGAGGAGAATCTGAAAGGGGCATCTAGGAGTGGCGATGATCCCTGACAAAGCCCTGACTGAGATGATTTAGTTGGGGTTGGTCCTGCTTTGAGCAGGGGGTTGGACTAGATACCTCCTGAGGTCCCTTCCAAGCCTCATCTTCTATGATTCTATGATCTCATTGCTCTCTGTGTTCTAGGCATGCTTTGATAGTAAGGTTTATATAAGCCCGACTTATCCCTTAGCAAGGATTGCAGCTTTCACTCAGGGCAGCACAATGCGCAGTTAGACCCTGATTTTCAGAAGGGCCCGAGTTCATCCTTTGATCCGGCACGCCTATATTTGTGCCCCATAGTGTATTCAGACACTAACGTGATCACTGGTGTCTACTGTAACCTGACCTCTAACTCAGAGAAAGAGCTCCTCCCTGCCGCGCCCAGCCTGGACTAGCAGCAGACAATACACCAGGCACAGGAAACAAACGTACATACGTAGGTGCGTGCACACACATGCACCCGTCAGCTGACTGGTTGTCCAAGCACTGCAAAATGTACCCTACATTATTTGCAATCACAACTTTTTTGGGGGGTGCAAAAATGAGGGTGCAAACTCAGTGGTCGCCTCTGAAAATGAGGTCTTTAAAAGGTGTACATAACACACCCACTTGCATGCGTGGCAATTTCCCCAAAAGAATGGTTCCCCTTAGCCTTTCTAGTGTATTTTCAGCTGTGGATCGCAACGCACTGTACAAAAGAAGGTTAAATATCCCCATTTTACAGATGAGTAAAACTGAGGCACGGCACAGGGACATGACATGCCCAAGGTCACAGAGTTGAGTCTGTGGCAAAACCGGGAGCAGCGATGCCAAAAGACCTTTGATGTGTGGATCGTATTCGTTAAAAGACTATCTGTCCTAAAGGTCTCATTCACTGAGGGAAAATCCACACTCATCATTATACCTGCTTTCCACAAAGTGATCTCCAACATTTCTTTTGTATGCACGATGTTCCCGAATGTTTGGATGCTAATAGCACAGCCGTACTGCTAAGCCAATTACCCTTAATTTGGAATTTGACAGATTATGCATTCTATGTACCCTGTGATTTTTTAACCAAACTTTATACCTTTTGGATAACCCACTACATTGTTTGCAGATGTACAGAAACTCTTTCCTTAAAAATACGCTGTATTTGATCCTTTTTTAACATTAGCTTTAATAAAGCCCTAGGTTAAGCTAGAACCTAGTCCTACTTCTCAGTCCTATGGAGCATGTCTACTCTAAATTTTTAGTTACACCTACGAACTAACATGATTTGTAAATTCAACTGTAGACCCTACACAACCGTTTGTTCCAGGCCATAAATGTTTGTACCTACTCGTGTTTAACCCTAAACAGTAGGAACTCAGCTAGAAGCAAATGTGTCTTTGCTACACTGAAATCAGCATGTGTTAACTAACCTGTGCCAAACCACGGCTACAGACTCAAATATAGACATATTCACATTCTTGCAATGGCGCCTCACCGCTTCTCTGGGTGTGCTGCTCGCCCCAAGTGAGAGCAGTACACGCAGCTCAATGAAACTTAGCCGGTCTCTCAAAACCCGAGTCCAACTGGCTAGGGATGTGGGAATAACATCATACGAATGACCCAGGGCTGCTAGCAACAGCAATCACCCAGAAACAGGGCCGTGGAGGCGCTGCAGCAGCGAAGTCTAAGGCCTGGTCTACACTAGAGCGTTTTGTCGAGCAACTGCAATCACTGCCCGGTTTTTTCGACAAAATAAAAGAGGCGTAGGGCTTTTGTCGGCATAATTAGTGCGATGCAGTGACAGTGTAGACCTTGCGTCCCCTTACAGCAGTGGAGGGGTTGTCATGCTTGCAAATTTCACTGCTCCACCCAGGCGCTCAGCTCCCCACACTGCCCCTTAGGTCACTGTAAATGCTCCTGGGGAGGATACGCTCCAGCGACCCCAGGAGAGCAGCATGGCCATCAGCCACTGTGGTAGTTATAGTGGTGGCTGTAAGTCGACATCAGTATTGTGTCCAGTTTTGGGCCCCCCACTACAAAAAGGATGTAGACAAGTTGGAGAGAGTCCAGCGGAGGGCAACACAAATGATGAGGGGACTGGAGCACAGGACTTATGAGGAGAGGCTGAGGGAACTGGGCTTGTTTAGTCTGCAGAAGAGAAGAGTGGGGGGGATTTGATAGCAGCCTTTAACTACCTGAAGGGTGTTCCAGGGAGGATGGGGCTAGGCTGTTCTCAGTGGTGGCAGATGACAGAACAAGGAGCAACGGTCTCAAGTTGCAGTGCGGGAGGTCTAGGTTGGACATTAGGAAAAAGTTTTTCCCTAGGAGGGTGGTGAAGCACTGGAATGGGTTACCTAGGGAGGTGGTGGAATCTCCATCCTTAGAGGTTTTTAAGGTGTGGCTTGACAAAGCCCTGGCTGGGATGGTTTAGCTGAGGTTAGTCCTGCTTTGAGCAGGGGGTTGGACTAGATGATCTCCTGATGTCCCTGCCAACTCTATGATTCTATTCTGTGATTCTATGACTTATTTTTTTAATGTAGAAAAGGCCTGAGGGTCAGGTTTTCAAAGGTCTGTGAGTGTCTCGCTCCCACTGATTTCAGTGGGTGTTGGGTGCCTACGTATCTTTAAAAATCTGACTGAAAATAAGTTTGATTCCTACCCACCGAGCAATGGGTGAGCGATACAATTCAAGGGTAACGGTGCACGTGAACACACTGCCAACCCCACACTTCCAAACATCACAAGTCAGGCCCAGAAAGATCTTGAGGTTGGCTTGAAAATCATGGGATTTTTTTTTTAAACATCATATATTTGGGGTTCTTTTTATTTGCCTGTCAGTTTTGGAGCCTTCAGAGTCCAATCACGTCACATTTTCAAGCTTTTATATGCAAGCAGGAGGGCTGGAAACATAGTTTTTGTTAATGAACGCTGAGAGTCTCATGTAATCAGAGGATTCCAGGAGCTGGGGCTTTAAGGGAAACACTAAATATCATGAGACTCATGATAAAAATCATGTGAGTTGGCAACAAGGTGTAAGTGGTAAGTGGGTGAGTCTTGGGGACTCTATTGGCATCTGCATTAGTGCATCTCACACTCCGAGGGATGGACCTGGAGAATGCTCTCAGGTGTCAGTAGGACCTACCCTCCTCTAACAGCAGTGTGGCTGAGTGATTAGTGCACTGGACTCACAAGACCTGGGTTTGGTTCCTGGTTCTTCCACTGGATTTCTGGGTGACCTTGGGCAAATCATCTTTCCTTGCGCTTCTGCTTCCCCGTCGGTGATATGGGTATATTTACCTCCTTTGTAAAGTGCTTGGAGATCTACTGATGATAATTAGTAGATAACAGGCTTTTTTATTGTTATCTTCTATAGAATTTAACAGAAAGTTATCACTTTTGTATAGATTTTAGGTACCATTCCATATTCTTCAATAGAAAATTCTCTGCCTGCTACAACATTATATGATTGTTTCTAGAAACCTATGAAAAGAATCCTTGTTCTCTGTTAAAGTCTATAGGCTTTTAGAGCAATGTTGATACAGATTTATTAGACACCTATAGAATCTTGTTGGTTTAATCCATCTTAATTTCTATAGGGCTTTTCCATCTGAGATTCCAAGACGGGCGGATTAATTCATCATTATTTGCCTCGCTTCCCTGATACACAGCAGGACCTGGAAAGTCACTAGTTCGCTTCTAGGATATGTTTAAATCAGTGACTTCCAACCTGTTTGTTTTCCCTTGGGAAAAGCATTGGATGAGTGCTGTGACTTCTCCCCAGGTCGCCCGCTCAGTGGCTTGTCACGCGTCCTCTCCCCAGGATCACTGTTTCACATGCAGACCTGACTGCACTTCCACCATGTGGCGTCTCTCATCCAACAGCGCCCACGTCTACTCTGGGGCTGAGGCAGCAGAGCCTCTCGGCGCATGCCCGGGAATTAATTCGTTCGGACAGACGTGGGAAATTGTGGCAGATCTTCTGAGCATTAAAGGTGGGACTGGGTTATGACCTCGCTGGGAGAGACCGGAGCTATTGTGATACGGGCACAAAATACGGTGTCCGAGGGCTTGTCCAGACTAGGGAAATTTGCACTGGTGTTAAGTGCATCCATGCAGCACAAACCCCAAATGTAGACATACTGTGCCGGTACAAAATGGGGATTGTACAATTTACCAGAGTAGCCCCCCTTCCGTCTTGCACTACTGCAGCACCTCTACCATGGGGCCACGTTACCACGCTAGTGTAGACAGGACCCTGATCCACATTCACGCAGCATGTACCTGTGGGATCAGGCATGGAGCGGGATATGTGACATCCACGGACCCGCAGGTCACCTACGTATTGAACACAGGTGCTAAGTGGCAAAATCATGCTGCCGCTTGCGAATGGCAGAGATGCCATGCGACGCCCAGAGCTGTGCATTCAAGTTGCCAGCCACCCGGCTGCGCTCACCCTTGTCCCCAAGCATGGTCCCAACCGCTCAGAGACTCGGTGTGTTGCAGACCCACTCCTCCCCTCAACATCACACCCCAGTCCCACTCTCCACCCACGGCTCCATCGCCCAGTCCTCCCCGCCAGGATCCTAGTCGCAGCCCTAGACGCACGCCCCCTTCGGTTACTCATTCCAGCTTCCCTTCAGCCCTGGCTCTTTATTCCAGCCTCCTTCTGTCCCTCTTTGTCGCAATCTCCCCTTCTCGCCTCCCCCCCCAGGCCCCGCTCCTCACCCTTCTGCATTTCAGTCAGGCTTTCTTCCCCTCCTCCGGGCAGGTGATGAGCACTGGAGAGAATCTCCTTGCTCCAAGTTTCAGTGTCTCATGCCACCCTGGCCAGCAGCAGCTGGGAGCAAGAATTGCAAGGGAAGCCCACCTCCTTCCACCCACAGAGGGGCCGTGTGAAGGTGCATGTTGGGAAATGTTCACACGTTCAAAGAAACATGAGGAGGATCATTCAACAAGAGCAAAGCCAGCCTGGTGATTCTTTCAAAGGGTCCGTTTCTAAGTTACTATTTTTCTTTGTCTGACAGTAATGCCTCGGCGGCCACAACTGGAATCGGGGCTAGGTGCTGTACAAACACAATCTCCGCCGACAAAGAGAGGGAGGAGAAACTGAGGCCCAAAGTAAGGAAGCCCCCAGGTTACCCAGCAGGTCAGTGGCAGAGCTCAGTCAGCTGCCCTAACCAGTAGTCCACATTGCCTCTCACGTCTCCTAAGCACTGGAAGCGTCTGACAAATCTCCTCGCTGCTAACAGGGTTTGCACTCAGCTGTTTCACACAAGAAGCAAAGTGGAATTTTATTGCATTTCTCACCCTTCAATGAAAAAGGTCAGCTCCATGCTGAGAACAAGCCTGAGAAATTTCAACCCCAAGGGTTTTTACTCCTCCCTCCTCCTCCCCCCAGAAAGTTACAAACACTTCAGGACAGGGGCTGAGGAGGAAACTTGTCCTCCACGGCCATAACAGCAGCATCAGTTGCTATCGTACATGTAGAGCCTGCTTTAACAGGTACAGACGCCAAGGGAAAGGCTCCCATGGACTACCGGGAGTACACACTGATGGAGGGGTGAGCAATATTCCTGGTCCACAATGGGCCAAGGTGGAGTCAGAGCGTAAGCGGGCGGATAATATCACCTGCAGCTAGAACCTGGAGTTTAGTTGAGGCACAGAGCTGTCACGCCGGAGACCTCAGGTCTCTTCCCATCTCTGCCACTGTCCGGCTGTGTGACCTTGGCAAGTCACGTCCCCGCCCCGTGCCTCGCTCTCGCCTACCTTTGTCCTGCCGTGGAGGCTCGGACGGTCAAAATCCTCATGCGCTCAGCTGCTCCAACGCATGTTCCCTTCACCATGGGCTGAAATTCCACAAGCATGGCTGCCTTCCAGGGAAGCTGTCTGCATCTGAGCCAAACGGGGAACTGAAGCCAAAAGTGACCGACTCCTAACCGCATAAACCTCAGCAGCGAAACCTGGACCTGGTACCGGGGTAAGTTACAGACAGCATCAACGCCTCCAGTGCCTGCAACTTCCTGTTCGACAGCGCTGCATTCATAATACGGTAATGGGGACACAGAACTACAGGGACAGCTAGCTGTCAGGATCACAGCTCTAGCGCTCAGTCTAGACACTTCTCAGCGAGAAGGCACTGGGCTGGGACTCATGAGATCTGGGTTCAGTTCCCAGCTCAGCCACAGCCTGCTTATGTGACCTTGGGCAAGTCACTTAATCTCTCTGTGCCTCAGTTTACCCAACTGTCAAATGGGAATAATGATATGCCCTTCGTCACTGTGATCTATGTAGGCTGTAAGCAATTCACGGCAGGGACACCCTGTCCCTGTTAATTATCTGCATTGTCGTAACATCTCGGAGCCCTAGCCATGGCACAGGACCCTGTTACGCTAGGAGCTGTACAAACACAGAACAAAATGATAGCATGTACAGCACCTAGCACAATGGAGCCCCAATCCTGGCTGGGGCCTGCTGGCCCTTCTGCAACAGAAATCAACGCTAACTATCACATGTTGTGATTCAACGAGCTGCACGACTGGGGCAGTGATTCGACATCTTCTGTCTCACAAGCTCTGCTGCTGCTCAGGTTCACAGCATAAAGCGACGTTTACCCAGCAGATCCATGGATACCGTCTGCAAGGAGCAATAGGCCATGTTCATTTTTGTTGGGCCACCACTGACTTCCGCCAGATGAATTTGGCCCAATACATGGGCGAATTCTCCAGTGACTGGGAGTCAGAAGTCACAAGCCGTCTTTACAGAGAAAGCACCAGCCGCCAGCGGCCCCAGATGCCCGCAGCAGCGCTCTGCAGATAGGCCAGTGCCCCCCACCCCTCTGCCCCATAGGGAAGGAGTCAAAGCCATGAAGAACTCGATAAAGAGTTTCTGCTTATGTTGCCCTCAAACACTGGGCCTGATCCTCACCTACATGGAGCCACGTCAAGTTACGCCGGCTGCAGATCCGGTCCAGCGGGACTTAGCTGTGAGGCGGACGCGTCTAGCGAATCGCCAGACCCCAGCGCAGCCATGGGCCTTCAGCCGCCCCTCTCCACTGGCTTGCTCTGCTTCCAGGCAGGAGGGAGACAGAGGCAGGTGGCAGATTTATACTTGGCCGGCTTTATCTGCCTGATGGAGGCAGAATCGTTCCCGGGGCCATCCGCAATGGCGCGGCTCGTGCTGCAGTGCCCGGCCGGTCAGACCCACCACGCTGAAAAACTCTCCTCTTCCCTAGGTCTGCCCAGAGATCCTGTGCTTGCGTTTCCCCGCCATCGGATGGGATGGCTCTCTCACTGGCGCACACACACACAGAGTACCCCCCTCCTCATGCAAACAACACACACCCGGCAACCTTTCCCACCCAGGCTAACGTATGCTGCCCACTGTCTCGCTCTCTACCCCACAGCCTCCCCCCAGGCCCCGCCAGCATGGCAGTGGAGCGTGATAGGCTGGGGCGCCTGCCCTCCCCAGGGCCTGGTCGAAGCCCATTTCCAAAGTGTTTTCCTTCCCTCAAATCCCCTGAAACTACTCCAATTGCACAACGATCCGAAGTGCGTTATTAATACCCCTCGGTCTCCCGCGCCCCCGCGCTCTCTGATGGGCAATGAAATCTCTCTGAATTATGCCACTCGGCACTCTTACAATTTAATTACAGTTAAAGTCAATCAGGAGCTTCTGGAGCTGAGAGATGCTATTAAGGGGATGGGCGGGGGGGGAAGGGGGGAGTGGAGGGGTGGGATGGAGAAAGGCCCTGTTAGCTACCTTGCTGTGTTTATGAAACCAGCCCCTGGCTTTTGCCACCTACCTGCCTGGGACAGATGGGGCCAGGGGCCAGTGGTTCTTTGGAGACGGCCCTGATGATAAATCCACAGCACGGTCGCCCCCATCCATTCAGCAGCCCCTCCCTCCCCCCTGCATCCATGTCCCTCCCCAGGCTGCATCACCCCTGGCACAAGGCTATTCCCCAAGCCCCACACCGCCCCCATTAGATGGTGGCATCCTCCCCAATCAGACCATTGCAAGGGGGGTTCCCTCTAGCAAGAACTGGGGGGGCTGCTGCTTGCAGGAGGGACTGGGCACCTTCCCAGGCACCTTTCCTCCCCTCTTGTCATTGAGGGATGGCGCGTGCCTCGGTTTTAATTAGCTGGAGGTAATTGCCTCGGTGGAGAATAACATTGTTCATGCCAGTGGGAACCGAAGGGGCGTCAGGCTTGGCTACCCCGCGGAGCCGGAGGAGGGAGGGTTGCCGGACGCTGCTCCCAGGGGAGTACGGCCTTCCCTGAGTGATGATACTAATTCATTGCGCCAGGAGGGCAAAGGCAAGCTCGCGAGCGCTTAACCCTTTCACCCCCAGCCCGCGCAGATCCCACTCGGCTCACTGTAGAGAGGGACAGGCCCACGGGAGCAGAGGGAGCGTGGGGCAGCCATCGGGGAGAGTCACTGGGGCCCCTCTTGAAGAGCAGAGGATGTGCCTTGCCAGATCAGCACATTGCCCCTCCCTGAAGCTTTAAAGGGAGGGCCCCATTCAGTGATCCGGTCCCCGTTGGGTCTAGGCACCAGCCAGACAAATAACAGAGTCCTTGCCCCAGGGAGCCCTCATTGAGACAATTGTTTAGCGTCTCTCTGGGGTACAGAGGAGGGATGGAGATACAGAAACGTCACAGAATTCACCTACGTTCATGCAGGGAGCCTGTGGCTGGGACCAGACAAGAACCCAGGTGTCCTGAGTGCCTTAACCCCAGGCCAGCCTTCCTCGCTTCCTTTACACGGGGAGGTTTCCTTCCTGACCTAGGGGCGCTGGAACAATTTGTATAGTGAGGGTGCTGAAAGCCACTGAACCGAACTGTAAACCCTGCCTGGGATGGAAACCACTTCAAGCCAGGGGGTGCAGCAGATGCCACCCCCCATCTCCCTTTGTTTCAGCACCTATGGCCTGATCCTTGCAGGGAAGCCGGCTGTGCCCTGAAGCCTCACATTCAATCACTCTTGTCTTTGTCTGCATAACAACCAGAACACCGAGGGCTACACTCTGCTCTCGGTTACACCCGTGTAACAGCATGGGCGCCAGATTACTCTGATGTAAGCAAGAGTAGATTCTGGCCCCTGTACTGCACCCCTTTATGTATCTTTGGAGAGTTGTGCCCCCATTAATAAATTAACCCTCAAAGCACCTCCAGGGGGTAGGTTTATTATCCCCCTTTTGCAGACAGGGAAAATGCTGCACAGAGAGACTTACCCATGGCCATCCACTGGGCCCGGGGCAGAACCGAAGCGTAAATTGCCAGCTCAGGTTCCCATGTGCATTTTCTCTCCTGAACTAAACGAAACTGGGGATGCAATAGCGACAGAGTTTAGAATGGCTGCCAAAGAAAAACTTCCCTACAATGTGTGGTTGGCCTGTGAGACTCACTGCCACTAGATATCATTGAGGCCAAGAGTTTAGCACGATGCCAGTAAAAATATCATTGGCGGCTCCACTAGCTGGATAAATATTTATAAGGGATATCAGCCCTCCTGCGTCAGGACACAAGCAAAGCACTAACCTGCTGGGGTTGTCAATAGGCATGGTACTGGATAAGTGTCCATTGCAAGGGTTTTATGCCTTCCCCTGAAGAAGCAGGTACTAGTTACTCTTGGAGACAGGATATTGGACAAGATGGGCCAGTGCTTTGAGCCACTGTGACAATTTCTGTGTTCCTGTGTCATTGCCCATAAAATTATCCATCCCTTAAAAAAAAAAAAAAAATCCATCGACCATATTTAACTCTATCCTGCCCTGCTGCATTGGTGCATTTCATAGGCAGCGTCACCAGCTGGGCAGCTGATTGGCAGAAACTGGCGCTGATCATGTTCCTACCTGTGTTCTGTTCCCAGTCCTGCTGGGTGATCTGGGACAAGACATTTCTCCTCCTCGTGCTTCAATTTCCCCAACTGTAAAGTGCGGGTAATGGAACTGCCCTCGTTTATAGAGTCCTTGGAGAACCACTAATGAAAAGCATAGATAAGTGTTGGTCGTAATTGTCTCTCATCTTACATTGTAAACTCTTTGGAGCAGGGATGAACTTTTCATCCTGTGTCTGTACAGCACCTAGCACTGGGAGGCTTCTAGGCACTGCCACAATACAAATCACACACAAGAATACTGAGAACAACATGAAGTTTCTCAGACTGAACTGGTCAATTTCACTTGAAACATCTGATCGGTTTCATCATCCAGCTGCCTGTAGCGCAAGTGTGTTGAGCTATTTCCAACAGGGCAGAAGATGATTTATGCCCAGAGGACTGGTCTCACTAAGGTCTCGTAGCACAAGAACAAGGGGACGTCCGTTGAAATCGAAAGGTGGCGAATTCGAAACGGAGCACCGGAAATATTTTTTTCACACCGCACACAATGAGCCTGCGGAACTCATTGCCACCAGATATCACTGAGGCCAAGAACTGAGCAAGATGCATGACAAGGTCTTTTTACCCCTTCCTCTCAAGTAGACAGCACAGGCTGCTGTCAGAGACAGGATACTGGAGTAGATGGATCCCCTTGGTCTGATGAGCTTGGCAATAATTTCTATTCATGCTACAACTGGTATCATCTCACAATGTAGCTGTTCATTTGATTCAGGCTCCAGGGCTGCCAGTCTTTCAGTAGCCTGACAGTCTCATCGTTAAAGTGATGGTCTAGGAGTCAAATTATCCAGGTGCAGTTCCGGGCTCCATCTCGAACTTGCTGTGTGATTTTGAGCCCCGCCCTGCTCTGGATCTCAGTTTCTTCTCCTGTAAAACCAGAGCTACCATTGCCTACTTCCAAAAGGAAGTATCCATTGCCTGGTATCCAGCCGAGCCCCTGGTGATGAAAGAGTCTGAAGCCAAAAGATGCTCTCTGATCTAGCTCTCACACCAACGGCAGGAGGGCGAAAGTTTGCAGGTGCTTGAAAAGCCTTGTTCCCTGACAGTGCCAAGGGCAGCCATCTGGGATACACAGCGGATTTGGTGACCGGCCGGGGGGAAGGAGGGTGCATCTCTGCAGACATGGGGGAAGAGCTTGTATTAATCACCTCCTGGCTATTCCTGGTAGTTGGAAATAAAGGGGAATAGAGAGACACAGGTAAACCTGCATGAGAACAAGTAGATTCAGCGTCACTGCCTTCCAGCCTGGCTTTCGGGTGCATCTTCCATCGCAAAGTGCCTCATGGACATTTTCCCATTATACAGTGGGGGAAACTGAGTCACGGAGAGGACACGTGACTGGGCCCAGGCAATGGGGGAGTCAGCAGCAGTGCTAAGACTAGACCCCACCCATCCTTCAAGCAGGTCAGGGAAAGCTAAGAGGCAGGGATGGTGCAGGGTCATGGGGCAAACGGTGGAAGGGGAGCAGCTGTGTTTAAACAAGACCCTGGAGTCAGAAAAGAGGATTCAAAGCAGCATTAGGGCCCCGGGATCCTCCCCGAGCCCAGGATTAAAACAGACGCTGCTAACCTTGTTTGTTCTATCATCCGCTGCCTGCCTGGGGAGGGGCCAAAACGTTACCTCCGATTGCATCCGACGGGGGGCTCTGCCCAGGAGCGGGAGGAGGACGGACGGTGTGAAGCTGCACCACGCCACCCGGCACCTGCTGTCGCCTGGGAACAATGTGCTCCGGACTCTTGCCATGGAGGGGCCTGGCACCGGGGAAGGTAAGATAAGACAGTAGGTTTACAGCAGCCGATTCTGCAGGGGCAGGCGGGGGCGCGGGGAAGAGGCGGCTGTGTTTCAGTAGATGCCATCCTTCCCTCCGAACACGCACCGAGCGCTGGGTGGCGCTGCAGAGCACTGTTCCATCTGCCAGCAGAGGCGAGCCGCCGAAGGCTTGCAGGCGTTACAGGTCCAAGTGATGCCGTGCCCTCTTTAAACAGTAGCGGCCGCCCTACCCCAGAGGTGGCTGCATTCCAGCTCAACTCCCATATACACAGTCGGCAAAGCCTGTCTGATCCCTTCAGGGTGAAAGGCGCGAAGAGGGGAGTGGGGCCTACTGTTTACAACAGGGAACTGGGTTCTGTGCTGTCTCAGCCACGGCTGTAATCGTAAATAGTAACACAAGGTCTGTGTGTGATATGCTGACGGTGCATGTGACCATGTCGCCCTCTAGAGGTCAGACCCAGAAAGGCTAAGAGCTGTTACTTACCAACAGCTAAATGAGTACAACAGCCTACTACTGCTGCCAGCTAATGGAGGGTTTCCTTTCTTTCCAGTAGTAAGGGCTTGTATTTTTGGCACCGAAGCTGCAAGCCTCCCCAACAACCACAGTGTCTGTCTGTCTGTACAAAACGTACCCCAAACCTCCCTGTTACACAAAATAAGGTAATACGGTAATGCTTCGAGCATTTTTTCTGGGACCCCCCTTTGAAAATATTTCAGGCTGTGATGACCCCCCTAAAAAAGTGACGACCCCCCCATGCCATGCCACCCACACCCCTATGCCATAGCACCCTTACTTCTGCACTGCTGCTGGGGGTGGCACGGCCTTCAGAGCACCCGGCCAGCAGCCGCTGCTCTCCGGCCACCGTATCTGAAGGGCTCTGGCCGTCAGCCATGCACGGGGCCGACAGCCGCAGCCACGGCATGCGTGGGAACTGACGGCTCATGACTCCCCTTTCCCCCCAATAATAATCTCACGACCCCTTGAGGGGTCCCGACCCCCCGTTTGAGAACCCCTGGCTTAGAGCATGAAATTGTTTCAGAGGGGTTGAGGTGGAGGAGTTGTACAGAGAAAGGTTAACTAAAATTTGGCATTAACTAAAGCCCCTTTTTGTCCTGCTGGGATGGCCAGCTGTCCATGAACCAGGGACCTAGACTAAGCCAGTAGGCTTTGAATTCTGTGTGTTACAGCACCCACTATAGGCTGGCACCATGTTGTGAATCCAGGCTACCAAAATCCAGCTCTCTACCACTGGCGCTAACGGAGTAACTCTGTCAGCGGGCAGGAGCGGTAGGCTATTAACCTGTATATGGACTAGCCCCTGGAAGGGGATATGATTCAAGCGTTACCAGAGTGGTACATGTGCGTGCAGTCATACGTGTGCATGGTACCTTGCAGACAAGTAACATGTTACAGTGCCTCCCCCGAAGGCATTTGCAGTCTAAGAACGCTCACACCGTTACCTTACGATGATGGAGAGGGGGGAAGGAGGGGACAGAAAGTGGGAGGAGGTGGTGAGATGCCAGACGACTCAGGATGGGAAATGCTGTCCTAAGGAGATGAGGAGAGGGCGCAGAGAGCAGGTTACTCTAGAGATTGTTTTGGTTTGTCCGTCTCTGGCTTGTTATGATTTTAAGAGGCTCACGCGGCTGCTTCTTGTTACTGATTTAAATGTCCTTCCTTCGCAGTGGATCAGACGACAGACACACACTGCGGGATTAATTAGTCATAACAACAACATTCATGGCACCAAATTGCGCCACTCGGATTCTCAAGCCTTCCGCTGCAGCAGCAGGGAGACACTGAGGGGCACTCTAGAAATGCCGAGGATGGAGAGATGGACAGGCACGGTAAAAATGCTCAGGATCGCTGGAGAGCCGGCACATTAGTAATGCCTTGGATGGGTGGAGGGATGGACGGCACACCAGACACGCGCAGGAAGGATGGATGGATAAATGCATAGCTAGGCCGGATCCAACGCTACCTGCCTGCTTTCTACATTTTCAGGTTACCGGCTGGTAATTACAGTTTTCAGACTGTCTTAGGTCCCTAGCGCTAGAGGCTCCCCATAGATGACGTTAGATGCCACTAACTCCTCCAGTTCTCCCTGGGGCTTCCTAGTCCTGTCAAAGGATACACCTGTAGCCAGCATTGTAGGGAGCCATTAAGATACATTAGTACGGTGCCTTGAGCAGGGACTGCCTAAGTGAAGCGTCAATCAAGAGCTCTGATTCCTGAGCGGAGCAGACGCCCGCAGCACTTACAGACGTCCACTCACCGTCTAGTTAGATTACGAACTCTTTGAGACAGAGACCGTCTCTTGCTGTGTCTCTGTGCCGCACCTGGCACAATGGCGCCCGATCCTGCCTGGGGTTTCTGGGCATCCCCACCGCACCAAGAATAAAGAGCAGTGATGATTAAATAAAGGCTTTCTTTGCTGTAAAGAGCCTGAATTGTCCATTTCACTCCCCCGCTGTCAATCAGGAGAAGCCGCGCAGCTGGGGTCGTACTTGGCTATTCATCCCCTATGCAGAACAGCTCCCCTCAGTGTCAATTTAAGATAGTAACAAGTCTGCACATCTTCCATGGAGATGTCGTCTTACATTTACAGAGCACCTCACCCCAAAGTACTTTACAGATGACGTGATACAGGAATCACTTGTCCCGCCCCTTGGAATGCAGCCATCTCTGGGGTAGATTGCAGCAGCTGTTTAACAGCATACAACAACATCCCCCAGCACCTAAGAGCAGGAAGCAAACATTGCCATACAAAATTGGAATTTGGAGGGGAATACCGGTATTTATACCCCTATGCTCTGAGAATTATTTGGGGGAAGGTCGACGGACTCTGTTACACAGGAGGTCGGACTCAATTATCACAATGGTCCCATCTGGCCTTGGAATCTATTAATCTGTTCTTGAGATACTTAGCTAGCCTAAGGGTCTAGTGATTTGATCAGTGGCTCAGGACTAAGTTCTCTTCCTGTCACTGACTCGCTGGGTGACCTTGGGCAGGTCATTGCTCCGTGCCTTGGTTTCCCCAACTGTAAAATGAAGATAAGTGAGACTGTTGTGCTAGGCAAAGGGAGAGAGTAGAAGCATTGTCTTGTGGGTAAGGCACTAGACTGAGATGCCAGGGATCTGGATTCAGACGTCCCTGCATGATTTTGGGAGAGTCACTGCCTCTCAGTTCCCCATCTGTACAATGGGGCTAATAATATGTTCTTTGCCTGACTTGCCTATTGCGACCGGAAGCTCTTGGGGCAGGGGCAGTCTCTCACCATGTGTCTGTGCAGGGCCTGGCCCAATGGGGTCTGATCTCAGTCAGAGCCCCTGGCGCTGCTGCAACACCCGTCACAAACAGCTGGAAAGCGCTTCCCCAGGTGGAAGGTGCTATCAGCGTCCACATCTGGCGTACCTGGGGAGTCCTGGACCGCACGGCCGCACAGCTGGCCCTGGCCCCGGCCCCGTCTCCTGCATCCGCCCCTGGCAATAATATAGTAAGTGCTGTTTCGTGTTGTGTTTCTCCGGCTTTCCGGGGTCCGGGGGGGGAATCTGAAATGCAGCATTTATCTCAAACGGCTATTGATCCCCCGCTCTATAAAAATGATTACACTTGACCCCGGCCTGCACTCGCTTCACTGTCTCTCCGACTGATAGAGAGCAGCACGGCTACCGTACGTGTGTGTGTGTGCGAGGGAGGCGGTGGGGGAGGGCACAGGAGGAAACAAGGCACTGAGTGATTTATTCAGAGATGAAAGGCTAAAAGCTGCTGGATTCCTCTCCCTTCTCCTCCTCCCCCGGGCAGGAGGCTCACCTGATAGAGCACGTCTCATCTAAAGCTTCAGAAGCCGGTGGATTTGTCCTGATGGCTCATATTCTATTACCTCCAAAAACCTATGTGAAAAGAGCAGCCGGTTTTCTAAGTCAAGCATGCACAAGTAAGGATATGCCAGCATTCTGTGCGGCCCGCTATACGCTACACGCTACACGCTATACACTACGATACAGTCTTTAATTCTATGATCACATACTATTTTCTTTTCCACAGGATGCCTGTCTCATTCAGCGGCTGAGCAGTTGTTCAATGGAATCATAGAAGATGAGGCTTGTGTGGAATCAAAGAATTAATCATAACATTGATTAATAGAAGGCCTGGTCTGAAACTGCTCATAGAAGGCCTGGCCTGAAGTTGTAGCCTGAAACTGAAATAGAAGCCCCAGGCTAAACCATTCACAAGTCTCTGCTATGAGTCTTAAGCCTTATTGAAGTCTGAACAGACTTCACCTGTTTTGATAAGTACCAGTACCTGCCCCCCTTTGTCTTACTGGCCCCATAGAAACTTACTCCATACAAATTAGCATTTGAACAAGTATTGTGTCACCACCCATCTTCGGGAGTTAACCAGGATCCCTGAAAACTACCTTGTATACTCAAGTGACTCATTGGACATTCCTGTGAGGGCGTCTGGTGCGCCCCCCTGTGCATTGTGATTGTCTTTTCTGTTAAGTATAAATTGTTAATCAAATTCCACTATACGATCAACATGTAAACGAACCTAAGCAACCCCTATATAAGTCTTTTGTATCTGGTAGCCAGGTGAAGTACATTTGCCCAGCATCCAGACATGCTGCTTGACTTCCCTATAGCCACCTGGGTTTTCCCTATGGCTATAGTATTCCCCATAGCTATGGTTATGTGATTGTGTGTGTCACAATAAAAGCTGCACTCGATCCAACTCTAAAATGTATCAGTGTGATTCTTTTCCACGACATTTGGAAGGGACCTCAGGAGGTCACCAATCCAACCCCCTGCTCAAAGCAGGATCAACCCCAACTAAATCATCCCAGCCAGAGCTTTATCAAGCTGGACCTTAAAGACCTCTATGGATGGAGATTCCACCACCTCCCTAGGTAACCCATTCCAGTGTTTCACCACCCTCCTAGTGACAAAGTTTTTCTTAATATCCAACCTACACCTCCCCCACTGCAACTTGAGACCATTGCTTCTTGTTCTGTTACCTGCCACCACTGAGAACAGCCTAGCTCCATCCTCCCTGGAACCCCCTTTCAGGTAGTTAAAGGCTGCTATCAAATCCCCCCTTGTTCTTCTCTTCTGCAGACTGAACAAGCCTAGTTCCCTCAGCCTCTCCTCATAAGTCTTGTGCTCCAGCCCCCCAATCATTTTCGTTGCCCTCCTCTGGACTCTCTCCAATTTGTCTACATTCTTTCTGTAGTGGGGGACCCAAATCTAGACACAATACTCCAGATGTGGCCTCACCAGTGCCGAATAGAGGGGAATAATTACTTCCCTCGAACTGCTGGCAATGCTCCTACTAATGCAGCCCAATATGCCGTTAGCCTTCTTGGCAGTAAGGGCACACTGCTGACTCATATTCAGCTTCTTGTCCACTGTTACCCCCAGGTCCTTTTCTGCAGAACTGCTGCCTAGCCCGTCAGTCCCCAGTCTGCAGCTGTGCATGGGATTCTTCTGTCCAAAGTGCAGGACTCTGCATTTGTCCTTATTGAACCTCATCAGATTTCTTTTGGCCCAATCCTCCAATTTGCCTAGGTCACTCTGTATCCTATCCCTACCCTCCAGTGTATCTCCCACTCCCCACAGCTTAGTGTCATCCACAAACTTGCTGAGGGTGCAATCTACCCCATCCTCCAGATCATTAATGAAGATGTTAAACAAAGCCGGCCCCTGCAGTGACCCTGGGGAACTCCGCTTGTTACTGGCTGCCAACTAGACATCGAGCTGTTGATCACTACACATGGAGCTCAATAATACAGCCACTTTTCTATCCACCTTATAGTCCATTCGTCCAACCCCTACTTCAACTTGCTGGCAAGAATACTGTGGGAGACCATATCAAAATCTTTGCTAAAGTCAAGATATATCATGTCCACTGCTTTCCCCACATCCACAGAGCCAGTCATCTCATCAGAGAAGGCGATCAGGTTGGTCAGGCATGATTTGCCCTTGGTGAATCCATGCTGACTGTTCCTGATCACCTTCCTCTCTTCCAAGTGCCTCAAAATGGATTCCTTGAGGACCTGCTCCATGATTTTTCCAGGGACTGAGGTGAGGCTGACCGGTCTGTAGTTCCCCAGATCCTCCTCCTTCCCTTTTTTGAAGATAGGCACTGTATTTGCCTTTCTCCGATCGTTCAGGACTTCCCCCGATCGCCACGAGTTTTCAAAGATAATGGCCAATGGCTCTGCAATCACATCAGCCAACTCCCTCGGCACCTCGGATGCATTGCATCCGGCCCCGTGGACTTATGTGTGTCCAGCCTTTCTGAATAGTCCTGAACCTGCTCTTTCGCCACTGAGGGCTGCTCACCTCCTCCCCGTTCTGTGCTGCTCCGTGCAGTAGTCTGGGAGCTGAGCTTGTCTGTGAAGACAGAGGGGAAAAAAGCATTCAGTACCTCAGCTTTTTCCACATCATCTGTTGCTAAGTTGCCTCCCACATTCTGTAAGGGGACCGCACTTTCCCTGACCTTCTTCTTGTTACTAACATATCTATAGAAACCCTTCTTGTTATGCTTCACGTCTCTTGCTAGCTGTAACTCCAATTTGCTTTGGCCTTCCTGATTTCACTCCTGCATGCTCAAGCAGTGTTTTTATACTCCTGCGTAGTCCTCTGTCCAAGCTTCCACTTCTTCAAAGCTTCCTTTTTGTGTTTAATCTCACCAGAGATTTCTCTGTTAAACCAAGCTGGCCGCCTGCCGTATTTGCTGTTCTTTCTGCACATCAGGATGGTTTGTTCCTGCACCCTCAATAAGGTCTCTTTAAAATACAGCCAGCTCTCCTGAACTCCTTTCCCCCTCATATTAGCCTCCCAGGGGATCCTGCCCATCAGTTGCCTAATCAAGTCTGCTTTTCTGAAGTCCATGGTCCATATCCTGCTGTTCTCCTGTCAGGGATGGTCTAAGTATACCTGGTCCTGCCTCAACATGACTTGCCCAGCTTCCCACAATAACTCTGTGGCCGAGGCCGGGATAGAATCCAGTTCTCCAGGGTAGCATTCAACTGCCTTAACTGTAAGTCCATTCTTTCTCTTCGTGCAATCCCCTGCCTCACCCACCACTCACCTTCTACCTTCTGCAACAAATAAAGAAGGTGTCAGATAGCCAACAGCCTTCTTCACTACACAACCCAGATTCATCCCAAAGCACATGCGTTGTGTTCACTGAGTGAGGCAAGAGTGCTGTGGGAAAAGGCAATATGTGGTCATGTATTTAAAGCCTGTATCGTAACGCATACACACAAGCGGGCAGAGTGAAGGCTGCACAGACTCCTTGATGCTGACATTTTTGAGCGGTGCTGGGCAATATTTTTTGGACTAAACCTTTGTTCGCTGAAAAACGGAGACTTGGGTCGATCGTAACGTTTTGCAAATTCAAGTCACCTTCGCCCAGTTTGGGTGGAAAAAAATGAATAAAAATTCTGAAAAAGTGAAACCTTTCATTTTTAACCATTTGATTGCTTTGTTTTAGTATTCGATTTCAATTTGATTTTTAACAAGGTTGAAAACCTAAAAAACCCAAACGTTTTAATAATAATATGTTGGGCTGGAAGGGACCTTGAGAGGTCAGCACTGGTTTCAGATTTTAAAAAAAAAGGTCGCTTGATCCAAAATTAATTTGTTTTGTTTTGGGTTTTTTTGGTTTTGGTTGGGTTTTTTTTGTTTGTTTGTTTGTTTGTTTGTTTGTTTGTTTGTTTACTTTTAAGGGGCTCTGACAAAAACTGAAAAAATTGTGTTTCAGGTGGATCCAAAACAAAGTTTTTTGAAAAAAATTTTGTTTGGCCTTCAAACCAGAAAAATTCACTGTTCTACCAGATGTACTTTCGAGTGCTTGACTTTGCAACTTCAGTGTTCTTTAACTTAGGGATTTTTATATAAGTTCCTAATGTTTCAAAACACAAACTGGAAAACAGAAGTTCCGTCATGTGGACCTTTAGATCCACAGCAATTGAGCTAGTAGCAGTAGAAGGCTGTTATGTTCTATGTGGACCAGCTATTGGAGGGGGATGAGACACATGCTTTGGCCATGAGTTTCACAGACGTTTGCAAACAGAAGAATGATGAAACTCAGGATTCTTGGGTTCAGTTTCAGTTCTGGAGAGGCGTGTTCTCCAGTGGTTATAGACTCTCCTGCCTCTGTGTCCCCAGCCTCTTCCTGTCCCCCTCTGCTCCTATCCACCTTTCCCACCCTCTGGCTCCTACTCCTATCCACCCACTATCTTGTCCTCTCCTTCCATCCACACCCTGATTCTTGTCTCTGCCCACCTCACACCTATCAACCCCCTCATTCCCTGGCTCTTCCTCCTGCTCCCAATTTCTAAATATTACAGATGACAATTTCCTAACTAGAAAACAGTTGCATGCAAAATGCAATTCTGTATTAGACGTCGTTTTCACAGACAAAGAGGAACTGATCACAGAACTAAAATGTAATGGTAGCTTAGGTATAAGCGATCATGGTGTGAGCGCATTTATAATGTGCAAAAAGAATAAAGTCCAGGCCAATAATAGATATACCTGGTGCTTTAAAAGAGCCAGTATCACAAAGCTGAAAACAATTATGAGTCAGATTTGCTGGGAGGAAACATTTAATCAGAAAAATGGGAATGATAATTGGGAATTGTTTAAGAAAACTTTACTAGATGCCCAAAAAGCCAAGATCCCACAACTGAGGAAGAAGGCTGTATTGGTTAAAAACCTAACCTGATTTAGAGATGAAGTGAAGACAGATATAAAAATATATAACAAATGGAAGAAAGGGGCAGTTGATAGTAATGAATGTAAATCAGAAGGTAGGAATTGTAGACAACTGATAAGGGAAGTAAAGGGACAGAAAAACAAATCTATGGTCTGTAGAGATCAGGACTATAAGTTCTTTAAGTATATTAAGAAAAAAACAGAATCCTAACAATAGTATTGGTCCATTACTAGATGGAAATGGTATAATTATCAATAAGAATGCAGGAAAAGCAGAAGTGTTCAATAAATATTTCTGTTCTGTATCTGGGGAAAAACAGATGATGTAGTCTTATCATAATAAAAACAATGAGAGTCCTGTAGCACCTTAAAGACTAACAAATTTCTGCAGGCATAAGTTTTTGTGGGCTGCAAACCACTTCGTCAGATTCATGAAGTGGAAATCACAGATAGGAGGTATCTAAATACATCCAAGGGTAAGAAACAACAATGGGGAGGGCAAGTGCTAACAAAGTCAATTCAGTTAGAGTAACTGAGACCTATTCACAACCATTGATTAGAAGGTGCGAATGTGTGAACAGTGACAATTACAGCATTCTGTACAGCAAACAGGAGAAGATCAAGAAGGAATTCTCAATGCTGGATAATCTCATGAAAAGCCAAACTTCCACAGAGACTTCCACGTGGTTGATCTTTACAAAAACAAGACGGGCCAGTTCAACACTCACTTTGCTTCTCTACAGAGGAAAAAGGACTCTAAACTATCTAAACTCCTACATGCCACAAGGGACCACAACTGTGATACCCTTTACTCATCCAACAATATTGTAAATCTATCCAGCTATACACTTAACCCAGCAGAAGAGTCTGTCTTGTCTCGGGGACTCTCTTTCTGCCCCACCACCCCCACACACATGATACAGTTCTGCGGTGACCTGGAATCCTATTTTCGCCGTCTCCAACTCAAGGAATATTTCCACCACACCACTGAACAACAAGCTAACCCACAGATCCCTTCCTACCAACGCTACAAGAAGAAGAATTCTGCATGGACTCCTCCTGACGGTCGAAACAACAGACTAGACTTTTACATCGAGTGTTTCCACCGACGTGCACAAGTTGAGATTGTCGACAAGCAACATCACTTGCCCCATAACCTCAGCCATGCAGAATGCAACGCCATCCACAGCCTCAATAACAACTCTGACATTATAATCAAAGAGGCAGACAAAGGAGGTGCCGTAGTCATCATGAATAGGTCGGATTATGAACAGGAGGCTACCGGACAACTCTCCAACACCACATTCTACAAGCCACTATCATCCGATCCCACTGAGGAATACCAAAAGAAACTACAACATCTACTTAAGAAATTCCCTAAAGAAACACAGGAACAAATCTACACGGACACACCCCCTGAGCCCCGACCAGGATTATTCTATCTGCTACCCAAGATCCACAAACCTGGGAATCCTGGACACCCCATCATCTCAGGCACTGGCACTCACACAGCAGGACTGTCAGGCTATATGGACTCTCTCCTCAGGCCCTGTGCCACCAGCACTCCTAGCTATCTTTGTGATACCACTGACTTCCTGAGAAAACTACAATCCACCGGTGATCTCCCAGAAAACACCATCCTAGCCACTATGGATGTAGAAGCTCTACAACGACATTCCACACAAAGACGGACTACAAACCATCAGGAACATTTCCCCTGATGATGATATGGCACACCTGGAATTGAACTTTGTGACTTTGTCCTGACCCACAACTACTTCAGATTTGGAGCCAATCTATACCTGCAAGTCAGTGGCACAGCTATGGGCACCCGCATGGCCCCACAGTATGCCAACATTTTTATGGATGATCTACAACAACCCTTCCTCAACACTCGTCCGCAAGCACCTCTTCTTTACTTACACTACATTGATGACATTTTCATCATCTGGACCCACGGGAAAGTCCCTCGAAGAATTCCACCGGGATTTCAATAATTTCCACCCCACCATCAACCTCAGCCTGGACCAGTCCACACAGGAAATCACTTCCTGGACACTACAATACAAATAAAGGATGGTCACATTAATACCACCCTATACCAAAAACCAGCTGACCGCAATACATATCTTCATGCCTCCAGCTTCCACCCTGGACACACTACACGATCCATTGTCTACAGCCAAGCCCTAAGATACAACCAGATTTGCTCCGATCCCTCAGACAGAGACAAACACCTACAGGATCTTCATAAAACATTCTTAAAACTACAGTATCCACCTGGGGAGGTGAAGAAACAAATTGACAAAGCCAGACGGGTACACAGAAGTCACCTACTACAGGACAGACCCAACAAAGACAACAACAGAACACCACTGGCCATCACTACAGCCCCCAGCTAAAATCTCTCCAACACATCATTAAGGATCTACAACCTATCCTAGCAGATGATTCCTCACTCGCTCAAGCTGTGGGAGGGAGACCTATCCTGGCTTACAGACAGCCCCCCAACCTGATGCAAATACTCACCAGCAACCGTACACCATACAACAAGAACACTAACCCAGGAACATACCCCTGCAACAAACCCCGTTGCCAACTCTGCCCGCACATCGACTCTAGTGACACCATCACAGGTCCTAACCACATCAGCCACACCATCAGGAGCTCAGTCACCTGCACATCTACTAATGTAATATATGCCGTCATGTACAAGCAATGCCCCTCTGCCATGTACAGTGGCCAAACCGGACTGTCACTGCGCAAAAGAATAAATGGACACAAATCAGACATAAAAAATGGTAGCATCCATAAACCAGTCGGAGAGCACTTCAATCTCCCAGGACACTCTGTAGCTGACTTGAAAGTTGCCATACTTCTACAAAAAAACTTCAAAAACAGACTTCAGCGAGAAACTGCAGAGCTGGAACTGATCTGCAAACTTGACACAATCAGACTGGGTCTGAACCGGGACTTGGAATGGTTATCTCAGTACAAGATGTAATTGTCACTGTTCACACATTCTCACCTCCTAATCAACGGTTGTGAATAGGCCTCATCTACTCTAACTGAATGGACTTTGTTAGTACTTGCCTTCCCCATTGTTATGTTTCTTACCCTTGGATGTATATATATACACCTCCTATCTGTGATTTCCACTTCATGCATCTGACAAAGTGGGCTGCAGCCCACGAAAGCTTATGCCTGCAGAAATGTGTTAGTCTTTAAGGTGCTACAGGAATCTCATTGTTTTTACTGTATACAGGCTAACACGGCTGCCCCTCTGGATCTTATCATAATGACCCTCTTTCCATTTCATTAGTATCTCAGTAGGATGTTAAACAGCAGCTCCTAAAGTTAGACATTTTAAAATCAGGTCCAGATAATTAGCATCTGAGAGTTTTAAAAGAGCTGGCCAAGGAGCTCGCTGGACTGTTAACGCTGATTTTCAATAAGTCTTAGAACACTAGGAAAGTTATAGAAGACTGGAAGAAAGCTAATATTGTGCCAATATTTAAAAAGGCTAAATGGGATGACCCTCGTAATTATAGGCCTGTTATAATGGGAGTTTGAGAGGAGAGAGGGGAACTCATCATGGCTTCATATTCTTCCATGCCTGGTCCCTGCCATGGGACGGGCAGCTATACAAATACCTGTGGGTCACTCTGGACTTCAATAGCATCTCCTCATTAAGCCTAATTATGCATCAGAGCTGTTAACGGAACCCTTGATTCCTCCTAGTTGCTTTAATGAGACCTCCCCCCACTTCATTACACTAACAACGAGCAGCTCTCAGCATGGCCTGTGGGGGCTGTGAAGGGAACAGGAGTGGGCTCTGGGGCTGGATCGGTAAGAACGCAGCATGAGGGTGCAGCTGTGTGGGGCTGATGGAGTCGTCAAACTTCTCCCCATGTAGCCCAGGGACAGTCAGCTAGCGGTGTAGCCACACGCCTGCTGGCTGGCCAGGGGTCAGGGAATCAGATTGTATCGAGAAAGGCACCACCAGCAGTTTCCTGGAACAGACCAGGAACTTTAGGACATGCTAATCACACAGCCACGGCAAATGGGTACTCACCATATACCCCGCACTCACACCAACACATAACCAAACACACATCATGTACACGGCCAAGCATATACGACATACACACACACAGCCAGCTAGACAGCAAGCTTTATGGGCCAGGGGCCATCTTTTTGTTCTGTGTTTGTACAGCGCCTGGCACAATGGGATCCTGCTCCGTGACCAGGTCTCCTAGGTGCTACCCCAGTAATAAATAAAGAATCATGTGCACACATCACACTCACAAGACACACACATACCATGGCAGACAAGCAGCCACGCTTACCACACACATACGCCCCTGGGCAATCGGTGTTGCAGATGCACAACCATACACAAGCACCGACAGACGCAAATGCACCTGCATACCCCACGTGATGAACAGGCATGAGACAACATGGACACCTACCCACTCACACCCCGACACACTCACACCAGCGCGCACACACTGGGCACGAGCGGCATACGCGGAAGGGAGCAGACTTTGGAACAGCCTGGCTCAAAGAGGAATTAATGCAGGGAAGTCCCACGGCCCGTGCAATGCAAAAGCTCAGACTAGATGCACAGATTCCAAGGCCAGAAGGGACCGTTGTGGTCATCCAGTCTGACCTCCTGCCTCACACAGGCCAGAGACCTGCCCCCAAATCATTCCTGGAGCAGGAAAACAGCCCCTCTGGATTTAAAAATTGCTGATGCTCACAGTTGTCTCTGCTGGCTTTATCGTCTAGGAATCTGCAGCCTAGAGGGTGTCCCATTGGATGGGAGACAGGGCGCACAGGCTGACACAGGTCAGCTCTGGATCTGGGAAGCTGGATCAGCTGCGAAGCAGTGACCGTGACCAGGACCGAGCCTGCCCACCTGCCCAGCCCCGCTGACGTTAACAGGCCCAATCCTGCTAGGTGCTAAGCCCCATCAACTCCCGCAGGCTGCACTAGAAGTTGAGGGCACGCCGCACCCCACAGAACCAGCCCCACTGCCTGCTATGGGCCCGGGGACATCATTCCCCAGCTGCTCAGCTGCTGCTCCGCAAGCCAGAGACCAAACCCTTCTGGGCTCCGGGCTGGAGAGGTTGTGGCCAGGCTAGATGAGCCGTGGGGGGAAGAAGTGTCCCTCAATGGGGCAGGCCTGGCTCTGCCTGGGAGGCCCCTGCCTTCGCTCAAAGGCAGCAGCCCCCAGCAGGACCCTCAGGCGGGGTGAGAAAAGGTCTTGTCCTTGGCGGCTCTTCGACAGGTCTCAGCTCTAGACCTGGGCCCTGTAGGACCAGCTCGGCCTGCCGCTACAGGCCTCCAGCACAGACACACAGACACACACATCATAGAGCACAGACACACACTACAGCGCACACATGCACACACACAGCACAGACACACATACCCGCCCAGACACACACACACCACAGAGCACAGACACACACAGACACACACACGGAGCACAGACATACATACCCACATAAAGCACAGATACACACACACACACACACACACAGATACACGTACCCGCACAGACACACACACAGAGCACAGACACACATTCATATCGCAGAACACAGATGCATATAAAGCACACACATACACAGATACACACACACACCGCAGAGCACAGCACACATGCACACACATACGCACGCACAAAGCACAGATACACACTCACACCACAGAACACAGCACACATGCACACACAGCACATAGACCACACCCACACCGCAGAGCACAGATATACACTACAGAGCACACGCATTCACGCACAGATGGAGCACAGACACACACACCTGCAGAGAGCACACACACAGCACAGCTACACACACATACACAAAGCCCCAGGGCCCAAGCATAATTTTTTCAAGCCCAATACAAACTTGTAACACGGGCCCCCTCCCACACACATACCCATGGGCGTTGCAGCCTGGGCCGGGCCCCTCAGGGCCTCTGGGCCCTGGTAAAATGTACCCTTTCCCCTGCGCCCCCTATGTGGGGGCCCGGCAAAGTCCCATACACAGTGCAGGAGATGCCCGATTCTCCTAAGCCAGCCCTACTGAAATAAATCAGGGCGTAAAGCTCAGTGTTCCCAGACAACACAACAGGCCCCCAGCGTGTGTTGCCTAGACCTCAGAAGCCACCCTGCAATAACACACCATGCACACTGCTGGCAGGAAAAACTAGTTCAGGGCCGCGGTGGAATCTCCAAAGGGCTGGTGCAGTATGATCCTGGCTGTGCCCTGGCTGTCTGAACTGGCGTCTACGTAATGCACAGAGAAAATGTCCTGATTTTTGCTCTTGAGCGTCCCCCCCTCCCATGGGCTGTACGGTCCATCTCAGAATTCCTGGAGGTACAGGCTGCCTGGCATGGACGCTTCTAGGAAAAGTCAAAAGCCACAGGGAGCAGAGAGATCCTTTTACACGGCCCGGAGTGGTGATCTCACAGCAGGGAGCTGGGGACAGCTGCAGCAGGTACAAGTTCATTAGGGGACAAAGGGTATCAGTCTCCAACCTGGTATGAATAGGCCTGCCCCAATCAGAGGGGAAGCCAGTGCCAAAGAACCAAAGGTTAAGTAACAGGTGGATCAGGTGCCGGCGTGGCCGCTCGGCCAGTCATAGCAGGAGAGACATCAGTAATATACTGACAACTGAGGGGCAGTTCCACGGGACAGTCCTTTGGGAATTGGGGTTATCCTGCCTCTCTCCATCCATGCATCCCAGGAGGCTGATCTAGTTCTCTGGCCTGCTGCAATCCAACACTGCCTGTCCCCACTGCACCGTGCTGTTTCTCTATCCTGCCAGGACGAGCTATCGCATAGGCCAGATACAGTGCATGCAGGACAGCGTGGTCCTGCCGGGCTGCCACTTGGCATGGCCCCGCTACAACGTGGCGTTGCAGAGGCTCATCGCAAAGTTGCGTGGCATGGTCTCACGTACAGACCCGTCCGCAACGCAATGCACCGCAGCACGGTCCCATCACACTGCACAGTCCCCGTGCGCTGCTTGGCTGCACGGTCCTGCTGTGACGTGATGCACCGGCCTTGCCGTGGGACCTTGCGCAGATCCCGCCACGATGCAACGGCCATGGTGATGCTGCTACAGCCCTGAAGAGATTTCAGGGTGCATTTCCCTCACACTTGGACATCGGCCGAGGGCCGGCCCGTGAAAACAGGTGACAACCCCAAAGCTGGGACCAAACCTCCTGGAACGCCCCCTCCATGGCCCCGTTTCTCCCGTAGCTGCACACGGGGGCAGGGAGGCAGCTACCGTTAATGTGTTCAGAGCCACCGCCGGCTCTGCCACTTAATGGAGTCCAATTGTCTGTTTTTCATTACTGAACAATTTCCTTTATTGGGCTTTTTGGCTCGTCCAGGAAATTAAATCAATAGAGTTCTCAAAGGGAAGCGAGAGAGAGAGCGAAAGGCGTGCGGCTCGTTTCCTCGGACAAAGGCTTGTCTTATCATTACTGTCCCCACTAACAAAGCAACTCGACTGCCTTTTATGTCCCCCTATAAAATATTCCCACTGTTGGTTGTGACACAGGCTGCTGCTTTCCCCAGGAACAGCCGCAGCTCCAGCAAGCAGGGGACCAGTCCAGCCTGCACTGGTGGGAGGGTGGCAGTGCGGGTGTGAAGAACTGGACAAAGTCTCCTGTCTCCAGCTGGGACGACCCCCTGCTTTCCCAGCCTGCTGTGTCTGAGCTCCGTCCTCACTCAGTGGGGTAGGTTTAAGACCACACTGGACACTGGACATGAGGTCCAGCACCCCACGTCCCCCACCACACCCTGCTGGTGGCAGGCGCTGGCCTATCTGACCCCTGATGATGGGAAGGCTGCCCCCACAGGAACAACAATGGCCAAAAAAGGAAGCAGGGTCAGCTAAATGTGGGGGGCAAATGGAAAGCGCAGGGATGGGGCCATATGTGGAATGGGGGCACGGAGCAGAGATCCCCAGACAATGCCCAGTGCTCCTTGAAGAGATGGTGGGGCTCAGCGGGCTCCCCCCCCACACACACACACAGATCTGGATGCATGGGTGAGGGCAAAGGATGCAGCCCAGGGTCGCCTCCCCTGTGGTCACAGTGAAAGCTGCAGGCGACAGAGCCATGGTGCATTGTGGGAGGGCTGCTTGAATGGTCTCAGCTAGCCTCATAGACTCAGACGCTAAGGTCAGAAGGGCCCATTATGACCATCTAGTCCGACCTCCCGCACAACGCAGGCCACAGAGCCTCACCCACCCACTGCTGTAACAGACCCCTAACCTATGACTGAGTTACTGATGTCCTCACATCATGGTTTAAAGACTTCAAGGTACAGAGAATCCACCAGCAAGTGCCCCATGCCCCATGCTGCAGAGGAAGGCAAAAAACACACAGAGCCTTTGCCAATCTGCCCTGGGGGGAAATTCCTTCCCAACCCAGATATGGCGATCATCTAAACCCTGAGCATGTGGGCAAGACTCACCAGCCAGACACCCAAGACAGAATTATCTGTAATAACTCAGAACCCTTCTCATCTAACATCCCATCACAGGCCATTGGCAGAGCTACCCCCAGCAGTCAAAGATCAGTCAATTGCCAAACTAGGCTGTCCCATCATACCATCCCCTCCATAACCTTATCAAATTCAGCTGTGACGCCAGCTCGGATTTTTGCCCACACTGCTCCCCCTGGGAGGCTGGTCCAGAACTTCACTCCTCTGATGATCAGAAATCTGCATCTAATGTCAAGTCTAAACTTCCTGATGGCCAGTTTATATCCATTAGATCTTGTGTCCACATTGGCACCGAACTTAAATAACTCCTCTCCCTCCCTGGTATTTATGCCTCTGATGTATTTATAAAGAGCAATCATATCTCCCCTCAGCCTTCGTTTGGTTAGGCTAAACAAGCCAAGCTCTTTGAGTCTCCTCTCATAAGGCTGGTTTTCCATTCCACAGATCATCCTAGTAGCCCTTCTCTGCACCTGTTCCAGTTTGAATTCATCTTTCTTAAACATGGGGGACCAGAACTACACATAGTATTCCAGATGAGGTCTCACCAGCACCTTGTATAATAATACTAACACCTCCCTATCTCTACTCGAAATATCTCATCCTAGGACTGCATTAGCTTTTTTCGTGGACACCTCATATTGGCGGCTCCTAGTCATCCCGTGATCAACCAATATGCCCAGGTCCTTCTCTTCCTGTCACTTCCAACTGATGCGTCCCCAGGTTATAGCAGAAATTCTTGTTATTAGTCCCTAAATGCATCACCTTGCACTTTCCACTATTAAATTTCATCCTATTTCTATTACTCCATTTTACAAGGTCATCCAGATCTTCCTGTATGACATCCCGATCCTTCTCTGTATTGGCAAAACCTCCCAACTTTGTGTCATCCGCAAACTTTATTAGCACGTTCCCACTTTTTATGCCAAAGTCAGTAATAAAAAGGTTAAATAAGATTGGTCCCAAAACCGATCCCTGAGAAACTCCACTAGTAACCCCCCTCCAGCCTGACAGTTCACCTTTCATTGTGACTTGTTGTAGTCTCCCCTTTAACCAGTTCTTTATCCACCTTTCAATTTTCATATTAATCCCCATCTTTTCCAATTTAACTAATAATTCCCCATGTGGAACTGTATCAAATGCCTTACTGAAATCTAGGTAAATTAGATTCACTGCATTCTCTTTGTCTAAAAAATCTGTTATCTTCTCAAAGAAGGAGATCAGGTTGGTCTGGCACGATCTACCTTTTGTAAAGCCATGTTGTGTTTTATCCCAATTACCATTAACCTCAATGTCCTTAATTACTTTCTCTTTCAAAAATTTTTCCAAGACCTTGCATACTACTGAGGTCAAATTAACAGGCCTGTAGTTTTCCAGATCTTTCCTAAAAGTTCCTTTCTTAAAAGTAAAAGTTCCTTTCTTAAAAACAGGAACTATGTTAGCAATTCTCCAGTCGTACGGTACAGCCCCTGAGTTTACAGATTCACTACAAATCCTTGCTAATGGGCTTGCAATTTCATGTGCCAGTTCCTTTAATATTCTTGGATGGAGATTATCCAGCCCCCCAGTTTAGTCCCATTAAGCTGTTCAAGTTTGGCTTCCACCTCAAATGTGGAAATTTCTACCTCCATATCCTCATTCCCATTAGCCACCCTGCCACTATCCCCTAGATCATCATTAGTCTCACTAAAAACGGAGGCAAAGTATTTGCTTAGATATTCGGCCACACCTAGATTATCCTTAACCTCCACCCCATCCTCAGTGCTTAGCCGTCCCACTTCTTTCTTTCTTGGTTTTCTTCCTATTGATATGGCTATAGAACCTTTTACTAGTGGTTTTAATTCCCTTTGCAAGGTCCAACTCTACTTGGCTTTTGGCCTTTCTCACTTTATCTCTACATGTTCTGACTCCAAGAGGCAGCTTTCCTTGCTGATCCCTCCCAATCCACTCCTTGCAGGCTTTCTGCTTTCTCTTAATAACCTGTCTGAGATGCCTGCTCATCCAGCTTGGGCTACAACTCCTGCCTATGAATTTCTTCCCCTTCCTTGGGATGCAGCTTCAGATAGTTCCTGCAACTTTGACTTGAAGTAATTCCAAGCCTCCTCCACCTTTTGATCCATGAGTCTTCAGTCCAGTCCACTTCCCCAACTAATTCCCTTAATTTTTTTAAATTAGCCCTTTTGAAATCAAAGACTCTAGGCACAGATCTATTTTTGTTTATCCTGCCATTTAGTTTGAACTGAATTAGCTCATGGTCACTCGAACCAGCGTTGTCTCCTGCAACCAGTTCTTGTAAGAGGTCCCCACTACTCACCAAGACCAGATCTAGAATGGCATTCCCTCTTGTTGGTTCAGTAACTATTTGGCGAAGAAATTCTTCAGTTATCACATCCAGGAAAATCTGGGCCCTATTATTACTACTAGCACTTGTCCTCCAGTCTGTATCTGGGAAGTTAAAGTCTCCCATAATCACACAGTTCCCAGCAGTATTTACTTCATTAAAAGCATTAAAAAGGTCTCTCTCAATGTCCAAATCAGATCCCGGTGGTCTGTAGCACACCCCAAGCTCTATCCCAGGGGAAACTCTAGTAGTTTTCTTCTGCAGTGTGATTTTCACGCAGACAGTCACTGTCTTACAATTCCATCACTTCTAATTTCCTTACAGCCTACCTCAGCATTGCTATACACTGCTATTCCACCACCTGTGCCTTTATATCTGTCTTTGCTAAACAGCACGAACCCTTCAATACCTGTACACCAGTCGTGATGACTATTCCACCGGGTTTCTGTTATCCCTACAATATCTGGTTTCATTTCCTCTACCAGTAGCTCTAGTTCCTCCATTTTGTTTCCCAGGCTCCTCGCATTGCTATACAAACGTCTTCATTTTTGCTGTTTGGCTTCGCTCACGTTCCTTACCTGATCTGGCAGGTTCATTCTACTGCCAATATCGCCTGTTAGCCTGGTATCTACACCACCCTTCCTCCTAATGTCCATTCTGCTCCCCACTGCTGGGTCCTTTCTTACTGCATTTCCCTCCCTCTCAATGCTAACATCAGGCCTGGAGATTACCTGGGCATCTCCCAACCATCTCCCCGGTTTAAAGCTCTCTTCGTCAGTTGTGCCAGCCTCCATCCTAGAAGTGCATTTCCCTCCCTACTCAGGTGAAGTCCATCCCAGGAGAGCAGTCCTGTCCATGAATGTCCTCCCGCCTTCAGCAACCACCTGCTGTGCCCTTCCTCATTCTCCAGCTGCAAACCTGTTTCTGAGTCTATTTCTCCTTCTCTAGCCCGTCTTTTCCTCTGCCGGCTTCTCGCAGTCACATGCTTCCACTGGCCACTGTCCTCACCCAGCATCTCCCCTCAGAGTTCGTCGGTCCTGCTTCCATCTGCAGCTCTGGGGTTTTCCCTTCAGACTCCTCATTCCTTTGCTCCATCATCTGCTCGAACCGCCTTCTAAACTCAACCAGAGTTTCCACCTGCATCTCCAACCCTCAGATCTTCCCTTCCCTCAGCTCTATGAGGCGGCACCTCATACAAATGAAGCTCTTTTGAGGTTCCCCCTCCAGGATCATGTACATCCCGCAGCTTCCACATCCAGTCACCTTCACTGTCTCTTCCACTGCTTGAGTGACTGCCACTGCCGCCTCTGTATCTGCCATAGCCTTTCCCCTCCTTCCTGTCAGAGAGAGACACACAAACAACAAATCCCCCAAAACAGCCCCCAACGAGCACCCCAACAATACCAGAACACCACACACTCCCTCCCAAACTCCCCTCTTTTCAGCTCTGTGTGCCAGCTCCCGGGCCGCTGCAGCCTCTGAAAGACCTGAGGCTGGGACAGCTGAGACATCATTGGCAGTAGCCTGAGGTCCCAGTGGTGTTTTAGAATCTGGGACTCTGCTGTGAGCGGGGGTCATGAAGAGAGGGTGGGGGTCACAAAGGGGAGGCACTGGGTGTGGGGCACAGTAAATTTCTCCAGCGTGGGCGAGGACCGGATGGGACGCAGGGGTAGGAAAGGACTAGAGGTTGATACTGAATCCATGATGCCGCCATTATAGACACGGACAATGCTCTCTGCCACATACAGGATTTGGGTGTTTGTGGGCCAGGAGCATGTCTGTGTCCTGTCCAGTTCTACTTCCGGATGGGACAGCCGGGAAAGATTCGTAGGATCTGGTTGTTAGGTTATCACTATTAGGACCTAGCGTGGCGCACGCTGGTGATTCTATCACAAGTCTCCCGACTGTGGGTGGTTTTCTTAAAGCCCCAGCACCAGGAGTCAGGTGACGACATGAATCGGAAGCCAACGACAGCATGATTTGGACGCCAATCCTGATTCCTGGGGGTCCAATGCGTGATTTTTGAATGCTTGGGGGCTTTGGCGAGGCTGGCAGTATTTAAGGTGGACCAGGTTACAGCATGTCCTATGTGGGTGGAGCACGCACATATCAGAGTCTGAGGGTGCATTTGGGGCTGGGGTAACACCAGACCCCCTGTAGGGATGGGGGGGGTGAGGTGGAAGTACACACCTGTCAGAGGCTGAGTCAGTGTGTACGCTCTAGATAGTGCTTGGGTGGTTGTTGTGGAACAGCACAGGCACTGTGTCTGTGCGGGGAGGGTTTGTGCTGGTTTGGGAATCAGGCACCTTCCTACGCGTGTGGGGAGGGGGCATTAGGTGGGGTGCACTGCACAGTGCCTGGGGGGTGTTGGATAGGGTGTACTGTACAGTGTCTGGGTCTGAGGTATGTATACTATACAGTCGCTAAGGGGTGTTGGGTGGGGTGTACTCTACTATGTCAGGAGATACATACCGTACACTGTCTGAGTGGGGTTTACTGTGCAGCTTCTGGGTCAGCGGGATGTATACTGTACAGTGTCTGGGTGGGGTGTACTCTACAGTGTGTGGGTCTGGGGGATGTACACTGTACAGTAACTAGGTGGGGGTGTTGGGCGGGTTGTACTGGACAGTGTCTGGGTCTAGGGGAGGTATAATGTACAGCATCAGGTGGGGGGTTCTGCACAGCATCTGGGTCTGAGG
Source organism: Emydura macquarii macquarii (assembly GCF_026122565.2). Lineage (NCBI taxonomy): Eukaryota > Metazoa > Chordata > Testudines > Chelidae > Emydura > Emydura macquarii. The sequence continues at coordinate 413,117 of NW_027132383.1, forward strand.
GATGTATAGTGTATAAAGTTTGGATAGCGGTGTTGGGTGGGGTGGGATGTACGGTCTCTGGGTCTGGGGAGATGTATACTGTACAGTGTCTGGGTTCAGGTGTTGGGTGGGCTATACTGTACAGTGTCTGGGTGGAGAGTGTTGGTTGGGGATAGGAGAGAGGTCCTGGAGGCCAAATATAGGCTTCTAGGTAAGAGATTGAAGTCCAGGACCTCCATGGTAGCATCCTCTGAAATGCTTCCAGTTCCACACGCAGGGCCAGTTAGACAGGCAGAGCTGCAGGGTCTCTGAGAGGATGGTGTAGGGAGGAGAGGGTTAGATTTATTAGGAACTGAGGAACCTTTTAGGAAAGGGCCTAGACAGGAAGGATGGGCTCCACCTAAACCAAAGTGGAACTGGATTGTTGGCACGTGAAATTAAAAAGGCCGTAGAGTAGCTTTTAAACTAAGGGAAAGCCGACAGGTGCAGAGGAGCAGGTGGTTTGGACAGAGACATCCCTTAGGGGAGGATCTATGAATGGAGATTCTCTATATCCTAGTAAGAAGGAGAGCATGGGACAGGATAAAGTATGGGTAGGATCTGATGAGAAACAGTCAAATGAAAAAGAGTCCCCTTCCATTACATCACGTAATGGCAGACAGCTAAAAAGTGACATTTTTAAGTGCTTATATACAAAGGCTAGATGTCTAAATACTAAAATGGTTAAATGAGGATATTGATACAACAGGCATCACAGAAACTTGGTGGAATGAGGATAATCAGTGGGACACAGTAATACCAGGGTATAAAATATATCAGAAGGCCAGATTAGGTCGTACTGGTGGGGGAGTGGCGCTATATGTGAAAGAAAGCATAGAGTCAAACGAAATAAAAATCTTAAATAAACCAAACTGTGCCATAGAATCTCTGTGGCTAGTAATTCCATGCTTGAATAATACACTACCGACCCCTGACCAGGGTGATAGTGACTGTGAAATGCTCAAGGAGGTCAGAGAGGCTATAAAACTAAAAAACCCAATAATAATTGGGGATTTCAACTATCCCCATATTGACTGGGTACACGTCACCTCAGGCTGGGATGCAGAGATACAGCTTCTTGACACCTTAAATGATTACTTCTTGGAGCAGCTAGACCTGGAACCCACAAGAGGAGAGGCAATTCTTGATTTAGTCCTGAGTGGAGCACAGGATCTGGCCCAAGAACTGAATATAGCAGAACCGCTTGGTAATAGTGCCCATAACAATAAAATTTAACATTTCTGTGGGGAGGGGACACCAAAGCAGCCCACCACGGTAGCATTTAATTTCAGAAAGGGGAACTACACAAAACTGAGGAAGTTAGTTAACAGAAATTAAAAAGTACAGTGCTAAAAGTGAAATCCCTGCATTCTGCATGGAAACTTTTTAAAGACACCATAATAGAGGCTCAATTTAAATGTATACCCCAAATTAAAAAACATTGTAAGAGGACCAAAAAAGTGCCACCGTGGCTAAATAACAGAGGAAAAGAAGCAGTTAGAGGCAAGAAGGCATCCTTTAAAAAGTGGACGTTAAATCCCATTGAGGAAAATAGAAAGGAGCATAAACTCTGGCAAGTGAAGTGTAAAAATAGAATTCGGAAGGCCAAAAAGAATTTGACGAACAGCTAGCCAAAGACTCAAAAAGTAACCGCAAAAAATGTTTAAGTCCATCAGAAGCAGGAAGTCTGCTAAACCACCAGTGGGACTACTGGACGACCGAGATGCTAAAGGAGCACTCAAGGAAGATAAGGCTATTGTGGAGAAAATAAATGAACTCTTTGCATCGGTCTTCACGGCTGAGGATCTGAGGGAGATTTCCAAACCTGAGCCATTCTTTTAGGTGACAAATCTGAGGAACTGTCCCAGTCTGAGGTGTCGTTAGAGGAGGGTTTGGAACAATTTGATAAATAAACAGTAATAAGTCACCAGGATCAGATGGTATCCATCCAAGAGTTCTGAAGGAACTCATACGTGAAATTGCAGAACTGCTCATGGTGGAATGTAACCTATCATTTAAATCGGCTTCTGTACCAGATGACTGGAGGATAGCAAATGTGATGTCAATTTTTTTAAAAGGCTGCAGAGACAATCCTGGCAATCACAGGCCAGTAAGCCTGACTTCAGTATCAGGCAAATTGGTTGAAACTATAGTAAAGAACAGAATTATCAGATACATAGATGAATACGATTTCTTGGTTTTTGTAAAGGGAATCACTAATCTACAAGAATTCGTGGCGGGGGTCAACAAGCATGTGGACAAGGGTGATTCAGTGGATATAGTGTACTTAGATTTTCAGAAAGTCTTTGACAAAGTCCCTCACCAAAGGCTCTTAGCAAAGTAAGCTGCCATGGGATAACAGAGAAGATCCTTTCCTGGATCAGTAACTGGTTAAAAGATAGGAAACACAGGATAGGAATAAATGGTCCGTTTTCAGAATGGAGAGAGGTAAATAGCGGTGTCCCCCAGGGGTCTGTAGTGGGACCAGTACTGTTCAACATATTCATAAAGGATCTGGAAAAAGGGGTAAACAGTGAGGTGGCAAAATTTGCAGATGATACAAAACAACTCAAGATAAATCCAAAACAGACTGCGAAGGGTTATAAAGGGATCTCACAAAATTGGGTGACTGGGCAACAAAATGGCAAATGTAATTCAATATGGATGAATGCAAAGTAATGCACATTGGAAAAGATAATCCCAACTGTACATATTAAATGATGGGGTCTAAATTAGCTGTTACCATTCAACAAAGAGATCTTGGGGTCACTGTGGATAGTTCTCTGAAAACATCCACTCAATGTGCAGCAGCAGTCAAAAAAGCTAACAGGATGTTGGGAATCATTAGGAAAGGGATAGATAAGAAGACAGAAAATATCATATTGCCGCTTTATAAATCTCTCTTATGTCAATATCTTGAAAACAGTGTGCAGATCTGGTCATCAACCTCAAAAAAGATATATCAGAATTGGAAAAGGTACAGAAATGATTAGGGGTATGGAAAAGCTTCCATCTGATTATTAATAAGAGATTAATAAAACTGGGATTTTTCATCTTGGAAAAGAGGCGAATAAGGAGGGATATGATAGAGGTCTATAAAATCATGTCTGGTGTGGAGATAGTAAATAAGGAAGTGTTATTTACTCCTTTTCATAATACAAGAACTAGAGGTCACCAAATGAAATTAATAGGCAGCAGGTTTAAAACAAATAAAAATAAGTATTTCTTCACACAACACCCAGTCAACCTGTGGAACTCCTTGCCAGAGGATGTTATAAAGGCCAAGACTATAACGGGGTTCAAAAAAGAACTAGATAAGTTCCTGGAGGATAGGTCCATCAAAGGTTATTAGCCAGATGGACAGGAGTTGCTGTTTGCCAGAAGCTGGGAATGGGTGACGGGCTGGATCATTTGATGATCACTTGTTCTATTCATTCCCTCTGAGCACCTGGCATTGGCCACCGTCAGAAGACAGGATACTGGGATAGATGGACCATTGCTCTGACCCAATATGGCCATTCTTATGTTCACTGTACAGCGTCTGGGTCTGGAGGGTGTATACTGTACATCATCTGAGTGGGGGTGTTGATTGGGGTGTACTGTACCGAGTGGGTCTATGGGATGTATACTGTACAGTGTCTGTGGGATGGTGTACTGTACAGTGTCTGGGTGTGGGGGGTGTGGGATGGGGTGTATTGTACAGTGTCTGTGGGGCAGGTGTTGGGTGTATCGTGTTTGGATCTGGGGAATTTATACTGTATCATGTCTGAGTGGGGGTGTTGGGTGGGGTGTACTGTACAGTTTCTGCATCTGAGGGACATATACTGTACAGTATTTGTGTGGGGGTGCTGGGTGGGGTGTGCTGTACAGTGTCTGGGTTGGGGTATGGCTGGGGTGTACTATACAATGTTTGTGTCTGTGGGATGTATACGGTACAGTGTCTGTGGGGGGGGTACTGCACAGCGTCTGGGTCTGGGAGATGTTTAGTGTACAACATCTGGGTGGGGTGTACTGTACAGTTTCTGGGTCTGGGGACGTACACTGTACGGCGTGAGCGTGGGGGGTACTGCACAGTGTCTGGGTGGGTGTTGGGGGGCTGTGCATACGCTGTGCTTTGCCTGTGCAGGGAGGCCGGCGCCAGCCTGAGCTGTGGACGAGGCCCCCGCCCGTGGGGATTCGTTTACCTAATGAGTTGTGTGCGGCTTTTTTTGTTTTGCAGCCGGTACGGCAGAGGCGCACGACGCTGCGAAGCTGCCACATAACAAGGTCCTTGTCACCAGCTCTCTCCTGACAGGGCTTCATAATTACCGTACAGGCCTCCACGCTGTGCTGGAAACGCGTGTAGATCTGTCAGCCTCCCCCGTCGCCCTCTCTCTGCCTTGGCTTCCCTTCCCATTGCTGCCCCGCTGCCCAGGGTGACCGCCCAGCGTCACATTGGGGGGGGGGACAGGGCAGGGGAAGGGGGCGAACCCCACCTAGCATCTGTGCTGCTTCTCCCCCCCCCACACACACACACACACCCGTTGGCAGAAGGCACTTCCCCGTGCACAGCACGCAACAGTCGCAGCCGTCACCGGTCGCAGACAACAGCCCTTCAATGAGACGTGGCGTCCTGCTGATCAAAGCCCCCCGACTTTCAGCGCCTTCCGGAGAGACTGCCGTCTCACCTGGGCTTGGGACACACATACAGCAGCTCAGGTTCTCACACAAACGTCTACACACACACACACACAAACACACACACTCTCCCAAGCAGCCTCACCCAGCCAGGTACAGCATCTCCCAAAATCCATCCCGTAGCCTCACACACGACAATACAAACACCCCATCTCACAAAGTCTCACCCACACAGTCTCACACCCACAAATGAGGTGAAAGTCCATAGCTACTCCACAGAAATGTGGGATGTTAGCGCCACGTGCTGCTCCAAGTAATACCAGCGCAACACCGGCAATACAGTGGGACTGGATCTGAGGGTCAAGAGCAAAATTTGGCTCTGTGTTGAAAAAGCACTTTGAACATGAAGCGCTAAAGAAGAGGGTGATTCTCTAGCAGCCACACACACGGTTTCACCCCAGCTGGCATGCAAAGACATCACAGCATCTAGGCTACCCCATCACAGGGAACAATTCCATGAACAGCAACACACACAGCCTCCCCAGAGGATGCACAATAGTCATTTATACATGGATTCATCAGAGGCACCAAAGTCAAAGGATATTAATCATATTTCTTTCCTGACCTTTTCCGTCTGAGACGATCAAAGTACTTTACACATACTAACAAATTATTCCTCACTACCTTCCTTTTAGATATTACCTTCCCCATTTTAAGAAAGGGGAAACTGAGTCACATGGGGGGCAGTGACTCGCCCGAAGTCACACAGCAAATCAGTCACAGAGCTGGGAATAGAATTCCCCATCTGCCAGGCCCTCTACTGACTTTTTCACACTTGAAATGTAGTTCAGGGCTGGGCAGCATTAAAAGGGGAAACAGCAACGTGGCACATTGAGAAAGCACAAAAGTGGGGCAAAGTTTGCTGGGTGTCATCCAGAACGTTAGGCCTCATCAGACTGGTACATCGCTTCAGGAAATTCGGTTTGCCCACAGTACCCAGTCACCCAACGCAAGTCAAATCTGGGCAGCTGACCATCTGGGCATTTCTGGACTGCCATTTCCAAACCGTACTAGGAGGGAGCAAAGTGGGATCTCTGGGCCAAATTCTGATTTCCCTTCCACTAGTGTAAATCTGAATCTCTTTAGTGGAGTCATTCGAGATTTATAGTGGCTGCCCTGAGAGCAGATAGGTCCTGGGTCTTCGAATCCTGCAGAGTTCTAAAACAAAACGGAGACGTCCGGAGTATCCAAACCCAGGAATGTTTTTCATAATAGTTGCTTTTTGGCGCAACCTTGTGCATTCCAAAGGGTGAAAACATTAAAATTGCTCGTCACAAATATTTGTAGTGTGTCTAACTTGTGATAATCCCTATTCCCTCAGAAGGTTTAACACAACATTTAAAGGTGGGAAATTCGCCACCCAGATTCTAAATTGCACTTGTGAGTCCAAAGAGAACAGAGACCCTACAAGAAATGTAAAGTGCACAGAGTCAAGCAGAGATTTCGTCACGTATAGGTTATTCAGTACATTTGGCCTTTTCTGTTGGCTGATCATAAGAACAGCCATACTGGATCAGACCAATGGTCCATCTAGCCCCGTATCCTGTCTTCCAACCGTGGCCAATGCCAGGTGTTCAGAAGGAATGAATAGAACAGATACCTTGACAAAGCCCTGGCTGGGATGGTTTAGTTGGGGTTGGTCCTGCTTTGAGCAGGGGGTTGGATTAGATACCTCCTGAGGTCCCTTCCAACCCTCATCTGCTATGATTCTATGATCCATCTTTCACAACCAGTGTTGGGTGACTCAGGTTTTGGAGGCCCAGCTTTAAGCACTTGGAGCCCGACAATCTGAAGTGCCGAGTGTCCACAGCTCCCATCAACTTTACCTAGAGTTATAGGCGTGCAGGACCTCTGAGGATCAGGCCCTACGTGTCTCCCACCTGAAAACCCAAGGCACCTGAAAACTGGAGGCTGTGTTTGACAGATCAGGCCATGCCCTTAGCTGGGCACTTTATGGCCCAAACACCAGAGGGGTCTGAGATTTTGCCTCTGATCTCTGCAAAAAGTGTTCAAACATAAATGACCTGTTCGTACCCCAAAGGAGAACATCTAGAATCTCCCAGACAGATCCTCAACCGGCATAAACTCCACTGAAGTCAATGCTACCACACTGAGCTAGACCAGCTCACGTTCTTAATCTCCCCTGGTAACTGTGTGTAGCCACAAAATGCTCCGTCCCACCTGCCCACTCAGCCTCGCGACGATACCCCGGGATTTCCTTTCCTTTACCCAGCGCTAGCAGATTCCAGATCTGCCTGTCAAATTCTCCTCCTTCAGGAGGAGGCGATAGCTCTGATAGCAATAAGGAGATGTGTGTCAACATCTGTGCTGCCCAGAGCTCCCTCAAAGCCTGACGCTTGCCAGATGTGCGTTTGGAGGCTAGCAGAGAGGGGGAGATGTCAGGAGAATGGGGTGGCTTCATTGCAGAGCTGTTCCGAGTCCCAGCCAGACACTCCAGGTGAAAAATTGCAATGGGTTCCAGTCGACCAGCTGGATTCTGGACAGCAGTGGCCCACTGGTTTGGCCAGAGCAATGGTCAAATCATCTATTGGTTCCTGAGCCAACTGGCCCGCCAGTGAAATCAGGCGGCATGCACATGATGGGCCCGATAAAGGCTTCCAATGGAACTTCCAATAGGGAGGTCTTAGTGCATCTTAGAACATCCATCCTGGGCCGGGCATGTGTCCTGATCAAGGGGTGCCCAACCAGCCACCAGAGCAATTGCCAGGAGCCCACGGGTCATCGCTAATGTGCATTGCTTTAAAAAGAGCAAATTCCAGCCGCCCTCCTTTTGAATAAGCAGGTGTGATCCTCAGGGCCTACAGCTCCCAGCAGGCAGTGCTCCACCTTGATCCCCCATCTGGAGCGGTCTCCGATCGGAACCGGCTGGAGCATTGCATGCTGGGACCTGTAGTCTCAGCAGACACCACCTCCTCCATATTGAACATCAGGATAGTGCAGATGGAAGCATTTGAGCCATCCCACTTGTAACAAGTTGCTCTGCTTGTCAGGCCACATTGCCAGCCCAGGTAATCATGCTGCTTGTTTGGAAATACCCCATCTGACCCTGCTGGATTCCCTGGATTGGACATCCTGCGCCAGCTAACCGCACCCACTTTCCCCAACAGCCAACCTGCGGGAAAAATACCCCAGGAAATGAACTATCCCTATGGAAAAGGTGCGACACACAGGCGTGCTGGGACTGTTACTTTCAGGTACAGCAGCCACCGCTGCAGAGGAGAAAGCTCTTGCACTGATGGTGGGAAGCAACAGAGAAGAAGCTGATCAGAGAGGGAAATCTCCTGACCCCGGCAGACCCTTGCCTCTGTAGTGATCCTTCATTGGAACATCAATTAGGCCTGCCCTGCTCACATATTCCCCCACACCAAACACACACTTTCTCCCTCCCCGGAAGATGGGATCGCCCCGCAGTTCAATCTATTTATTTGCGGAGCTGAAAGGAATTGCTACTTAGGGCTGATGCACAGCTTGTGTCAGCGCCAGAGGCTGGCAGGAAGAAGGCCCAGGCACTTTGAGGATTAAATACACTCAGGTTTATTGCAAAGAGAGGAGGGGGAAGGAGAGGCAGAGAGAGGGCCACCGTCTGCATATCAGCAGTGTCCAGGTGGTGTCTCTACCCTGCCACCCTGAAAATGGGGCTGGCCCTAGAATAACATGTCTCTTCCCTCTTGATGCTTCACTCTGCGGTCATATGCACATGGGCTGCGGCTGCCAAAATGGGTCCAGACCTCCTGATGTCTGGAAACAGGCTGTGTTTCCTGTAGGCACTGTAAGCCCCAAGAGGGTTAGACTTTGTTGAAAGTAGTATTATCTACGGGGGGGTTGGTAGCAGCTTTCCCAACCCCACACATTCCCAAAAAATCACAAACCAAGTCCAAAAAAATCACGGGAGTGGCTTGGATAGCACGAGATTTTTTTTTTTTAAATTGTGTTTGTACAGTGCCTAGCACAGAAGGGGCCTGGCCCATGGCTGGGCTCCCAGGTGCTACTGCAATACACATAATATTAATCTTTCATAATGATCAATCTTGGGTTCTTTTTATTTTTCTTCTGCTTTCTGAGCCTTTTAGGGGACATTCGAATCACATTTTCAAGCTTCGCTCTGCAACCATCTGCGGTTAATCAATTCCCTGCCATTGCAGGGGCCGCGGGCATTGGTGAACCTTGGACCCTGGTCCTCTGCCTGCAGCACATAATAATTCAGTCTTCCATGGGCTGTAATAATTCTGGTTGTTGGGTTTGCTTTGTGGGTGCCAGGTGGTGGTGATGGCCTATGATATACATGAGGTCAAGCTAGAGAACCTGGTGGTCCCTTCTGATCTTTGCCTCTACCCAGGAAAGCTAGAAACTCACCCTGTTCAAATGCCATTCTCCTCATCCCCCATGACTCCAGCTGCCAGGGCTTCTAGAAAGACACCACCTTTCACGAGGCTGCTGCTCGTTTTGAGAGTCAGCAGCACAGCCTTAGATTGTGCTAGCTGGCTCGAACGCGCTGCCACTTCCCGAAATTCTCGTCAAGACACGGCAAGTTGTATTCCAGCACTTGCTAAGCTGGTCGGTTTGAAGCATAGGGACACAACCTGAACTCCGCCAGCACTTGGTACAACTTGTCTTGTCCAGAATTCTGGAGAGTGTTCGATCAAGCGAGCTCACGCGATCCAAAAAGGTACCTTTAAACCCTCGTCTAGACAATGCCCGTGGGGGACAGGGGGTCAGTACCAGTTCATAGGTGCAGGCAGCTCTTTTAGGGGCACGTGTTCAAGTGTAGGCACTCCAAGCTGTGCATGCACAACACGCATTTGCACACACACGTGATCTCCTGCCCACACCGAGCAGGTTAGGGAGTGGCAGGGAGGTGCTTATAACACATCCTAATTCATTTTAAATGTGGCTCCAAGCCAAAAACCAGCCCCTGGTAACTCAATGCCTTAGAGTGACAGGGGCTCAATCTGCATAGCTTAACACAGAGAAGCTTAAGGGGTGACTCGATCACAGCCTGTCAGCACCTACATGGGGAATAAAAATTCAACAAAAGAAGGCTCGTCAGTCTATCGATCAAAGGCCTCACAAGATGTAATGGCTGGAAGTTGAAGCTAGACAAATTCAGACTGGAAATAAGGTGCACATTTTGAACAGTGGGGGTCATCAACCATTGAAACAATTTACCAAGAATCAAGGTGGATTCTCCATCACAGGCAATTTTTAAATCAAGACGGGATGTTTTTCTGCTCTAGATCATGCAGGAAATAATTCCGAGACAGCGGCGAGCACAGCGGACCCTTCCAGCTTCAGAAACTCTGAACAGAGCTGTTCCTGGTGTTTACTTAGTCACGTCAATGGTGACTTGGACTACATGCCTCTCCACTCCCTATATGCCCCTAGGCAGGCCAAGCAGGATCCCAGCACACAAGAACTACGGACCCCAGACAACGTTCTGAAATGTATTAGGCACTTCACGTCCGTTAAAATCAATTGGCGCTTGGTGCCTAAATACCTTTGAAGATCTGAGAAGGATCTGAGCCCTGCTTCCTCCCTGGAGCAGCTGGGCCGGGACAGATGGGGAAATGGACAGAGAGTTGGTTTCATCTACTTTCCAGCCAGGGCAGCTGAGTCAGACCAGTGGGAGCAGGCTAGCAGGAAATTTCTACTCTAATGGGAGCACAAAGCGGGGAGGGTTAAACTAAGTTTCCGCTCCGTAGCTGGGCAAAGCTGGCTCGTGCGCCACCGGAATTGTTAGCAATGTTCCCAGGGCCGGATCTTTGTTACGGTGATGAGGCCTGAGCCAGAAAGGGGCCCACCTGGCTGGAAGTTAAAAAACCCACCTTTTTAATCGTAACTTCTGCAGATTTGCTCCAGAGTGGTCAAGAGACAGTGAGGGTTGAGCCCCAGGCAACTGCTGAAATACAGAATCTCTCTGCGGAGATCTCAAGTGCGGGGCAATTTTCATACACTCCCCTCCCCCCAAAAAATGATGTTCCTGCAACACTGAGACGGGGCTTGTTTTAATGGCACAAAATCAGGAAACCCAAATTGTGCAGTTCCTGGATTACGTCCCAAAGGATCAGGATCGGCAGTATAAGGATCAGGCTCTAAGCCTCTCCCACCTGGATACCTGAAAACCTAAGGCACCTAAAAACTGATCCGGATCGGTGGCATGACTGAACTGGATTGACACAGGATTCTCCTTCACTTCTCCTCTTAACCTGCTGGACACTATGTGACTTCTGTTCAGACTGTAACCCTCTCTCAATCCTTAGCCGTATCTCTGCCACATTCTTCATTCCTACACGCATGCTGTGTGATCCTGTAAAGAGGGAAAAAAAAAACCTCTTCTGTAATACAGAGCTAAGGTTGTTTGGGGAACCTTGGGCCAAACTTGCTTTCGCTACATTAGTGTAAATCCAGAATAACTCAATGGCAGCCCACGCAGTTCCTCCAGACTTACACTAGGGTAAGTCAGAGCAGGATTTGGCCCGCTCCCTCCTGAATTGCCTGACTTTGCATGGTTGAAATCGCAGCCTCAGCACCAGATCAGCAGTGAGGCCTGATTCACTCTCACCTGGCAATTGGGTGTCAGCGTTTACACCCATTCCCAGGATGTGTGACGCACTACCAGATCGGCCAGGCAGCCTTTCACACTCCGTTTGCACAGATGCAAATGACTGACCAGTACACTAGTGAACCGGGCCCTATGAAAGAGTGCCTGGGCAAAAGGAGGGGGCTATTCTGTTAGGGGGCAGGCTGGAGCCTATAGCATGGGCATAAACCAACAGGGCCCTGCCCTGTTCTAGGGGCTGAGATATAAACAGGAGCAGAACCAGCAAGAGAGAGGAAGGTGAATCGAAGCAGAAGGCAGCAGTCGGGAACTGACTCAGGGACTTGGGCGTTGCTTGTAAGTTTGGGAGCCCTAAACCCAGGGCCTGATGAACTGTTTGCTCGAACGATTCCTGGGCTGACGTCCTATTAAAAGGGGACATGGGATCTGTTGCTACTCTCCACTTGGGGAAAGGAAGGTGGGGCACTCCAGCAGTGCCAGAGTGGGCTGCCAGGGGGCGCTCGGAGACTACCTGCTTCTTTACAGGTCCATAGGGAAGGTTTATTGGTTTTTTTGCATATGACTGTCAGACCACTCACCGGTCACCCAGGACGGGCGGACAGATTCATAAGTGGGGAAATGGATGGGAAAACAGATGGTCAGACGAGGTAGCAGACAGAAATATGGACCGGGACATAAGGTCGGTCTATAGCGAGAAGGTTGGGCAAATACAAGACAGATGCCGTAGTTGGATGATTGATAGCGAGCTACGTACAGCCGGCAAATGGATGCAATCGAGATGCTGCACAGTGAAAGAAACATGTCAGATGAACAGGCAAATAGATGCATGCTGTAGGTGGCTAGAGGAATGATAGATACGTACTATAGACAGGCAAATGATAGATCCTGTAGATACTGTACATAGATGGAAATGTGTGTCAGCTGCAGGAGGGGTGTATCATCTCCTTCCCTGTGTGCTCTGCACTTTCAGATGCACTTGCCTGCAGTACCCTAGGGTCCTCTTTAAAAGAGCACTTCCAGAACCTGCTTCATCAACAGAACGCAGGGGGTTGGTTCCCAACATGCCAGTTTGTCGTCAACAGAAAATGATCCTTAAACAAATCAAGTGCAGCTTATCCGGGCTTCAAACGCACACACGAAAAATCCTAAAAACAAAACAAAAAAAAAATCAAAAGTAAAAAGAAGAAGGGGAGGAAAAAAAAAAAAAAAAAGCCCCACATTTCAGAGTCAGCTGAGAAGTGACAAAGTAATTTGCTCGTGGCAGTCTATCACGGCTGTCTAATTCCCAGTGACACCATTCAGCTGCTGACTGCACTAACTGTCAGAGTCAATTAGCCGGGAGCCAGCAGCGCAAACTGTTTACGGGTGCTAAAATTCACTCCACACGCTGTGCGGAAGTGAGAAAAAATTACTTTGAGGGAAGGGGGGAAATTCAAGCGGCGGCTGGTTTAATGCTACAGCTGCCTCTGCCGAGCCCGGAGAAAACAACGGGGACACGAGGAAACAATGAGATGCGGGAGAAAGCAACTCGGAAGCATCCCAGCCGTAGCAAAGAAGAAGGGGCGATTAGTTAGCTTCATTGAAGCCATGTATAAATTCACCTGCAGAACTCACCGCCGCTGCAGAGGAAAAGACCTCAGGCCCGGGTGAGCTGCCTGAGATCCACGGATGGAGGCGACACCCCGTATGAAGAAGGGAGCGGTCTTATGGCCCCGTGGCAGCTCTGGCCCCTTGCCCCAGACCCTGTGACCGGAGAGGGAGCAGGTGGGCACCGGGCAGGCCTGAGAAAAACAGGCATCATCCCAGAGTGGCCGCTCTGAGAGGTCATACTCCTAGAGCTCTCCCCACTGCAGTGAGGATGGGCCTACCCTGCTGTTCTCCGCCGGTGGCCCGCAACAGCTCAGTCTCCTGCAGACCATGATACTTTGGTCTAATTCCGATGGCTGGGCCTGATGTGCGGGGCTGTGGGTGGCCTGTGGGGTATGAAAATCAGACTTGGTCTGGTGGTTGCTTCTGACCTTAAAACACTGACTCTTTGGGGCTGGGGCCCATGGCTGCTGCGGGCCGCCGCAGCCCCAGTCGGTACAGATCCGCTGCGTCGGTGCCGCCCGGGGGTGTCAGACAGCACAGAGCTGGCGCGAAGGCATGGGTGCACAGCCCTGCGATCTTCCAAGTGCGGGGGCAGGTGAGGGCAGGGGGAGCCCGTACCTCGGGGGGGGGGCGAGCAGGGAGTGAAGGCTGAGATTTCTCCCCCATCACTGCATTTTCCTGGGGTGGATGAAAGCAACAGTGCCCTTAGGTATTGCCGCCCCAGCGCTATAGAAACAACCGGGCTGGTAATTCATGCCGTTCCAAGGGCACTGGTATGAACGAGAGGAGCTCTGCTGTTCCTCCAGAGAAAGAGGCCCACCCACCTGTAGGCTTCAGGGCACGAACCGATCTGAAACTGTGGTCAGGAGGGCCCCCCCCCTGCCATAACACAGCACAGCGAAGGAACACTTGGCAGCAGGGGAGGGGATGGGGTGCTGCACCCTCTGACACACCCAGCACTGGCCGCCATTGGAGACGGAACCCCAGACGCACGGACCGCTAGGGGCAGAGGGGTGTCAGGCCTGCAGTGTCGGGGACTGCCCTGGTCAGTGAGGAGAGCGACAGTGCAGCCCGGTCCATCGGCCTGGCGCAAAGCTGGAATTTCACTAACGAGGCTGGAGCCTGTTCCAGCAATACGCCACCTGACCCGGCAGCTGAGCAGACAGCATCGCCAGGCAGGCAGGAGCTGGAACGGTCCCTGGGCCGAGCCACTGCTGTCCCAGCTGGGGCAGCAAGGAGGCCACAGTCTCAGATTAGAGAGGCAGCACGGACAGCATCTGGACAAAGCAGAGTCTGGCTCAGCCTTAAGAAGGCTGCTATAAACACAGGGCTTTTCAGGCAGCAGGGACTAAAAGCAGAAGACAGATGGGGGCTCCCCAGAACTGTCCCTTCCGTCTCCAAGTAAACAACCCCCCTTGATAACACAGCACAGACACAATACATTGACCACTAACCTGTCAATTGTAAAGCTGAGGTCCCGCCCATACGTGTGTGGCCATTAAAGAGACTACATGGCTTTCCCAAGAGGCAGAGGTTAGTCCCAGTGTCTTGGCTGCATTACATTTGAGGCTCAGCAGTTTTTTTCCACCTTCTTACACTGCCCACTGCAGGTTTGATTGGATGCTGGGTTCTTCCTCACACCCCATCTTAAACTGCGGCATGGCGTTACTGTGCGCCGTTCAACAGCTGCTGCCTTCCACCCCAGAGGCAGCCGCCTTTAAGTGACCAGTGGAGCAGAATATCAGAGCTCAGCAGGAAATGGTTTTCTAATCTGAAAATGTGAGATTGTTTTTTTTTTAATTTCTCCATCCTGCACTGGGACAAAAAGTGGACATCTCAAATTTTTGTAAAGTGAAAATCCAAACAAAAGTTTGGGTCAGGTCAGCTGAAATGCTTTTTTTCAATATGAGGGAGATGAGGTGGATGAGATCATATCTTTTATTGGACCAGCTTCTGTTGGTGAGAGAGACAAGCTTTTGATCTTACACAGAGCGCTTCTTCAGGTGTGGGAAATGAATGTACTCAGAATGTCACAGTTAAATACAGGAGAGAACAGATTGTTTAGCATAAGGACATATTTCAAGAGACCATTCAAGGACCAGAACCCACCAACTCAAAGCGGCACCAGAGCCTGCCAGAACAACAGAAGCAAAATCTGCAAACATATTACCCCCCGCACACACACACAACACAACACACCTTTCAAGATCAATGGGTCGCACACACGCCTATCACTACACAAGGTGTATCACAGCCGGTACACTAAATGACCCAATAACAACTATCTGGGTGAAAGCAGACAATCACTGTGCTCTCCAGTGAACTCACACAGGGAAATGGTAAAAGACAACAGCACCCTATCAGCCGTGGGAGAACACTCTTCACAACGCGACCGCTCCATATCTGACCTCTCAGTCGTCATCCTCAAAGGAAACCTGCAGGGCACTTTCAAAAGTTGAGCCTGGGAGCTTAACTTCATAACTTTGCTAGACACTGAAAACCCTGGACTGAACAGAGACAGGGGATTTATAGCTTTCTACAACAATCTACAACCCACTCAGAACCCGTCCCACCCAACTGCCTCTTTTTTTTCCCTCTCTCCCTCTTCCTTCCCCCTCTATGACTGGAGGAGTGATAACAGGTGACTTCACTGTGAATGGGCCCTTGAAATGTGTCTTAACTCCTTATGCTAAACAATCTTGTATGTAGCTGTGATACGCTACGTTCCCCAGACCCGAGGAAGAGCTCTTTGTAGCTCGAAAGTGTGTCTCTCTCACTCACAGAAGTCGGTCCAACAAAAGACATTCCCTCACTCACCCGGGAGTAATATCCTGGGGCCAACACAGCTCCACCCAAACCGCAAACAACTTGTTTCGATTGTGACCTTTTAAAAAAATGTTTTAATTTTTTTTTTTTTTTTTACTAAAATTAACTGAAATTTCTAAATAAAAAATTATTTTTAACAACAACACACTAAATTTTTTCATTTCGAAAGTCTCAAACTGGGACTGCTTTCTTTTTTTTTTTTTTTTTTTTTTGGACAGAAAAACACTTTGTCAAAAAATTCCTGACCAGCTCTGCTATATACATCTTTTGAGGCCCCGCAGGGAAAAAAACGTGTTTTAAATCCTCATCATTCCCGCTTTGATCTGAGGATCTCAAATGACAATTGGATGTTTTTCTATAATATACGATCTAAGATGTATTTGGGGGAAGTTCTCTGGTCTGTATAGAATCATAGCAGATGAGGGCTGGAAGGGACCTCAGGAGGTATCTAGTCCCACCTCCTGCTCAGAGCAGGACTAACCTCAGCTAAATCATCCCAGCCAGGGCTTTGTCAAGCCGCAGCTTAAAAACCTCTAAGGATGGAGATTCCACCACCTCCCTAGGTAACCCATTCCAGTGTTTCACCACCCTCCTAGTGACAAAGTTTTTCCTAATATCCAACCTAGACGTCCCCCACTGCAACTTGAGACCATTGCTCCTTGTTCTGTCATGTGTCACCACCGAGAACAGCCTAGCTCCATCCTCCCTGGAACCCCCCTTCAGGTAGTTAAAGGCTGCTATCAAATCCCCCCTCACTCTTCTCGTCTGCAGGCTAAACAAGCCCGGTTCCCTCGGCCTCTCCTCATAAGTCATGTGCTCCAGTCCCCTAATCTTTTTCATTGCCCTCCTCTGGACTCTCTCCAATTTGTCCACATCCTTTCTGTAGCGGGGGGCCCAAAACTGGACACAATACTCCAGATGTGGCCTCCCCAGTGCCAAATAGAGGGGAATAATCACTTCCCTCGATCTGCTGGTAATTCTCCTACCAATGCAGCCCAATTGTATTATGCAGGAGGTCAGACTAGGTGATCACAATGGTCCCTTCTGGTGTCGAATCTAAGAAATCACCTGCCAATATTAAGGAATTTAAACCAGAAAACTAGGGTCATGTCCACACTGCCACTTATGTCTGCAAAACCTTTGCCGCTCAGGGGTGTGAAAAAACACCCCCCCCCATGCGACGTAAGTTTTGCTGGCATGGCACTCGTGTGCACAGCACTATCTCAGCGGGAGATGCTCTCCTGCCAGCGTGCCTCCTGCCACCCGTTGAGCTGGTGTTATTATGCTGACGGAAGAACTCTCTCCTGTCAGCATCATGCGGCTACACAAGCGCTCTTCCAGTGGCACTGCTATACCGGTACAGCTGGGGTGCTGTAAGCTTGTACATGGAGACATGGCCTGAGTCAGGGCAAACCATTTATTCTCCAGTGCTTCCCTCCCTCTGGCTCCAGCAGGGTCCCCAGAGCCATGCTCCCTGCCATAGGCGTGCACAGCACATTTTCATTAGGGGGTGCACCCAGGGAATCTTTATCAGGGATGTCAAACTCAACTCCACCGGCAGGCAACATTGCAATTACCCGCTGGCGGATTTCTCACAATGTCCTAGTCTCCACCGAGAAATGATGCGAGACAGGGTATTTCGGTGGCAGAACGGAAAACCGCGCTGCTCCCTCCGCCGAGAAACTGCACGCCCTCCACACCTTCGGTGGCACCTTTAAACACAGAGAGATGCCGCCGCAGGACACATAAAAAAGGTATGTATGATACCCCTGCTCCCTGCTACAGCCAGGGGGAGGGGAGCGCTGATCTCCCATCCTTTTGGCTCCAGCCAGGAGCCTGCACCGGTGTTTAACCAAGCGGCAACGTGCTCCATCTGGGTCCTTAGGCAGCAGCTCCCTTCTGCAGCCAGCGGGAGGGGAGCAGCGGGCCACTTTGAAAGCCCCCGGGGGCCACAGGTTGGGAACCACTGGGCTAGAGGCTATGAGTGAGCCATGGGCTGACGGGTAATACGAAGAACTTTCCCCAGGGCAGGTTATCCCATAGTGGCAGGGTTTCATACACTTTCCTCTGATGTCTCGAGTGCTAACCACTGCCAGAGACAGGACCCGGGGCTAGATGGACCTGGGGTGTGATCCAGGCTGGCAGTTCCGGCATTCCTAACTTCTGCAAACGAATGCTGGCCCGGGGTTTGCTGACAGCTTTAGCAGCTCCTTGCAGCTATTTAGAATTGGAGCGGTGTTTGTTCTGCTCGGACACAGAGCTCACCAGGGTATTTACCCAGCTCTTCTTTTAACACCCCTGTGTCATAGGAAACTAGCCAGCAGCTGCTCTGAGTTGTGCCTTGGGGCCAGACCAGCGCCTGGCAGCCTGAGATTCCAGGATCCACAAAGCAACCACTTTACCATCCCCCTGCCTGCGCTGATCAGGTGTAGAACGGTCCACAGGACCAGCCCACAGACCTGGCCCTTTAAAATTGCTCCTGCCCTGTGGAGGGTTTCCGGGCCCAGCAGGGTGAATTCCATTGAACAGCACTGAGTTCCTGTAATAATAAGAGAGAGCCCACCTTCCCACAGGAGACATTTTAACAGGCCAGGACTGCAATACATCTTGGTAACTTACAGTTCACCCAAGGATCTTGAAACAGTTTACTAGCATTGGTCTACGACGGTTCACAGCGCACCCGTGAGGTTGGTCAGTGTTATTGTCCCCATTTTACAGATGGGCAAAGTGCAGCACAGGGAGGGGAAATGACCTGACACCAGGAGTCTAGCAGCCAAGGCAGGACTAGAATCGCAGACTCCAATCCCCTGCTGCAATGCTAGACCACAAACCCTTCCTCAGAGAGACAAAGCCACGTATTTGTACCTTTATGTCTCACGCAACTCAGCCTTGCTCGAAGTCACGGCCGGGAGACTGGTAATAGGGTAGCACACGCAGAGCAGCCTCGGGTGTTTGGAAAGAAAAGCTGAATTTTTACAGATTCATAGAGGTTAAGACCAGAAGGCATCGTTCGATCTAGGCTGACCTCCTGTGTATCACAGTCATAGGGGCTGGAACTACAGGTGCTGGGGGCGTGACAGCACCCCCTGGCTTGAAGTGTTTTCCATCACATACAGGGTTTACAATTTGGTTCAATGGCTCTCAGCACCCCCAGTGTACAAATTATTCCAGCCCGCCCTGATCACAGGTTGTTTTTAAAGCTCAGCTTCCCGTTTGTTCCCATTCCTCTCTTTAAACTGTTATTTTAAATCTTTTTATTCGCTTCAGAATGCACATAGCAAATGCTCACCACAGACAAATGCAATCAAACTCACCTAAGAGACTCTTCTGTCCCCACTGACATAATGCCAGAGCATCTCACAGTCATTCATGGCGAGCTGGTCCCACCAAGTTTTTTATCAGAAATTTTCGACTTAAAACGAAAACGTTCTGTCCAAAAAACAAAATATTTCAGCTGCAAACATTCTGTGCTCGGCAAAAAGACTGACCAAAGCCTGAAATGTTTCACAAAGAGCAGACATTTTTCACACACATGCACACAAAAAGCCAAAAAGTTTAATTGAAAATGCAATTTTTCCATCAAAGAAGAGTTTTGACAGAGTTTTTTTCAAACCAGCTCTACTTTCACCCATTTCTCCGCAAAGCCCGTTGGTGAGATGGGGCATGGTGCAGATGGGGAGCTGAGGTAGAGAGGCAAAGTGACATGCCCATGCTCAGACAGGACGTCTGTGGCAGAGCAGGGATTCCCAAATCCTAGGATAGTGCCTTATCCATTGGACAACACTCTGCTCTTACCCATATACCAGGGCTTGACAAATTTCCTTCGGAACTAGGAGCCAGCCCAAAAATTAAGGAGCCAGACAACGTGGGCCCAGTGGCGGGGCGCCTTGGCCGGATCGCAGCAGCCACTCTCCCCTCCCAGTCCCACCACTTCCCCCTGCCCCTCTCCCACAGTGTGGGCCCAGCGCCAGGGCGCCCTGGCCGGAGCACTGTGGCCGCTCCCCCCCGGAAAAAACTAGGCACCAGACTTAAATTTCTAGGCGCCATGATGACCTGGCGCCTGGGTTTGTCGAGCCCCGTGAATAATTTCCAGTAAATAATCCACCTGTCAAAGCAGCCCCTTGCTCCGCTCATAGAACATCTACAAATCGGTTGATCCCAGAGGCCTCGCATTCATTCTTTAGCCAGGTTATTTGATGATTTGGGGCAGGACAACGACTTTGCAAGTTGGCGCTATGCAAGCGGCATTGGTTCGTAGCGATTGGGCTGTTACGTGTACCGTTTCTGGTCCCTGACTGGGTGCGTGGGCGGCATTCATAGTCATGTGCACAAGTCAAACGCTCGGTCCACGGGAGTCCTCACGCACAAGACGGGGAATTCACTTTCTACCAACGTCCGGGCCCGGGCGACTCAGCCGCATGGAGATTGTTGGTAACGGCATTTGTATGATCGTAACACCACAAAGTCCCGGCCGAGGTCAGGGCGCTGCCCCCACGCGTCGTGCGAGACAGTCCCGGCCCTGAACGGCGCACGGCTGATGTCTGCAGACAGTGACGGCAGACGTGGATCACTGCCAATGCCCATCCGTGTAACAATCCACAGCAGCGATGAATGGAGCCCTGGCCCTGCTGAAGTCAATGGCCAGCGAGGCTAGGATTTCACCTGTCACTTTACAGCCGCTTCCTCCCGCTCCGTCAAGAAATGTGGCAGTACAGACCACCTGCCCTGCAGCAGTGACGCACGGAGACCCCCGGTTAGGGGGACCAGACAGCAAGTGTGAAAAATCAGGACAGTGGGTGGGAGGTGACAGGCACCTATGTAAGACAAAGCCACGGATACCGGGACTGGTCCTATAAAATCTGGTCACCCTGCCCACCAGCGAACTGCAGGCAGGAAGGAAGGAAGGGAAACAGAATAGCAGCAAATGCCAGCGCTCCACGGCCCTTGTGACAATTGTATCATCCAGACCTCGGTGCACATCAGAAGGAAAACTCAGAGCCACGCACAGCTTCCCTAGAGCAGCTTTCCTGCTGTCTCTCTGCCCCCCACCGCCGCTGCCACCCCAGCTGTTTATGACTTGCTGTCTTGTTTAGCTAGGAAGTTCCTTGGGGCAGGGCCCTTGTTCTCTGTCTGTAATGTGCCATGCTGATCTCTGGTGCTCTCTAAATAATACATCAGAACCACAGCACCAGGAGACAGGCAGCACTTTACACCCGAACCAGATTCAAAGAGCTCTCCTGGAGACGCAGGCAGAACGTTTCCACGGTTTTATTCAGCATGGAGTCTCTAGGCTCAGACCCTCCTGTTATTCCAGTCCGGGGCTCCCTGTTCACACAGGGCTGCTGGTGCCCCTCAATCCTGACCTGCAGCCTCCTCTGCTACTCTGACCCCGGCTTCCTGCCAATGCTCCTACCCTGCCACAACCACACACAGTCTCAGCTTCCATGCAGCTGCACCTCACAGCTGCCTTGCAATCCCCGCCCGGGTACTTCCAGTCCTGCCCTCCCACCCCGCAGCTTTGCCTGCCAATACAAGCTCCAACCTGCCCTTCCCCTTCCAGACCTCCCCGGCTCACACTGCACTAGCTCTGTCTCTTCTATGGCATCATAATACGGGCCAGCAGCCCTGGAGAACGGGGGGGCCAGACCCTTGTCCACACACTGAGCCAGGATTTGGACCTGGGGGTTACAGTGGACCAGAAGCTGGATATGAGTCAGCAGTGTGCCCTTATTGCCAAGAAGGCTAACAGCATATTGGGCTGCATTAGTAGGAGCATTGCCAGCAGATGGAGGGAAGTGATTATTCCCCTCTATTCGGCATTGGTAAGGCCACATCTGGAGTATTGTGTCCAGTTTTGGGCCCCCCACTACAAAAAGGATGTGGACAAGTTGCAGAGAGTCCAGCAGAGGGCAATAAAAATGATGAGGGGGCTGGAGCACAAGACTTATGAGGAGAGGCTGAGGGAACTAGGCTTGTTCAGTCTGCAGAAGAGAAGAACAAGGGGGGATTTGATAGCAGCCTTTAACTACCTGAAAGGGGGTTCCAGGGAGGATGGAGCTAGGCTGTTCTCAGTGGTGGCAGATGACAGAACAAGAAGCAATGGTCTCAAGTTGCAGTGGGGGAGGTGTAGGTTGGATATTAGGAAAAACTTTTTCCCTAGGAGGGTGGTGAAGCACTGGAATGGGTTACCTAGGGAGGTGGTGGAATCTCCATCCATAGAGGTCTTTAAGGTCCAGCTTGACAAAGCCCTGGCTGGGATGATTTAGTTGGGGTTGGTCCTGCTTTGAGCAGGGGGTTGGACTAGGTGACCTCCTGAGGTCTCTTCCAACCCTCATCTTCGGTGATGCTGTGATAAAGCCAATGAGGACAGGCAGGCTGAGAGAACAGAGTCGCCAGTCGCCCACCCCTTACGTGATTCTGGGCCCTTCACCGCCAGCTGCTTCTTCAAGGTGCTGAGTATTTATTGCACTTGGGTGACTTTTTCCTTCTCAGGGCATCTGCCCCTGTGTGCGCGTCCCTTTTCGGGGCTCTGGGCCATGTTTTGGGGGTTCTCCACCGCTGGACTTTAGGCTGGCAGATGGGTAAGCCTTGGATAACAGCAGGCCCCCTTCCCTGGCGTTGGGGTGAAATTCAGTCTGCATGGGGGGGCTGGCACAAGGGCCCCTGCAGTGGGCATGTGGGAAGGGGGCCGGGGTAGTGGTGTTGTGCAGGCAGGACAGCTGCGGACTAGCTCTGAGCCATGGCCCTAAAAGCACATGCAGGAGGAGCTGGAAATTCAGCCTAGCACAGGTCACAGATCCAGTGGCTCAAAATCCACACGTGGGGGGGCCATGGAGAGACAGGAGCTGCTATTTCTGCCCCTAAGATAGAATAGTGTCCATGGATGGGACAGCTTGCAACCCCCTGGCTTGCCCACAGGTTGGGGAGTAGATTCCATCACCCCACTCCCTCCTAGTAGCCTTGGAGAGAGCACTAGGCGGAGACTCAGGAGAACTGAGTGCTATTACCAGCTCCGCCACTGACCTGTTGTGTGACCTTGGGCAAGTTGCTTCCCTGCTCTGTGCCTCAGTTTCCCTTCCCACCCTTTGTCTGTCTTGTCTAGTTGGACTGTGAGCTCTTCCTGGCTGAAACAGTCTCTTACTATGCCTATGTACAGCACCTAGCACAATGGGGCTGTGATCTCCGGTGAGGCCTGTAAGCGTTATCTTAATAAAGATAAGAAGCATTGCGATGCAGTTTGGCGTGTGTTACACAGCCCCCTCTAGTGGCCGGTGCACAGAATCTAAGCGTCTATTGCAGCAGCCAGCTAGCAGACCTAATCCTTAATGCACATGGTTGAGGTTTACCCTGAAGGTCTGCGGTTCAACACTGAGGGATGACACAGCAGTGTTCCTTGCGCTCTCACTGATCCTTCGAAAACAGCATTAGAGGGCGGTACTCTGTTAGGTCTGTGATGTTACTGTGATCTTTCATATCCTTGCACCTCTGTCTCCATTGTTGGGTGCAGTTCCACCATTACGATTCTTATTATTCATTTTGAAGGTCTGTTTTGAAGTCCCAACCAAGCTCAGGGCCGCATTGTGCCAGGTGCTGCCTAAACACACCGTGAGAGACAGCCCCTGCCCCCAAGAGCTTCTACTCTAAATAAACAAGACAAAGGAAGGATCATTATCCCCATGTCACAGATGGGCAAACTGAGGCATCCAGAAACTATGTGACCAAGGTTACACAGGGAGTCTATGACAGAGCTGGGACCTGAATCCAGATCTCCTGAGTCCCTGCCCGGTGTCTTCACACAAGGCACATGTCACACTCACATAAAGAACATTTAAAAGTTCCCAGACGTGTTCAGATTGGCTAAGGGTCAACACTAGGAATAAACAAACATCAGAATAAATTATTGCACTGGACCAAAAGGGGCCTTCACCAGGAACTGCACCTTGACGTGGCGGGAAGTCTTGCATGCTCCCATGGTCCCGAGGCTATG
Source organism: Emydura macquarii macquarii (assembly GCF_026122565.2). Classification (NCBI taxonomy): domain Eukaryota; kingdom Metazoa; phylum Chordata; order Testudines; family Chelidae; genus Emydura; species Emydura macquarii. Next base: position 436,792 of record NW_027132383.1, read on the forward strand.
CTGGTAGGGCCACCCATGCAAGAGATGCTACAGGGTAGAAGCCAGATTAAAGGCAATCCACTGGTCCTCCTGGTAGGGGTTTGGGAAGGAGCCAACAACTGACTCCTATAAAAAACAAAATGGCTATGGAACTCCACACTACTGCTCAGATTAACACATTGCACTCACCTCAACACATTGCTCTAGAGAAGGGATCAGGACATGAAGTGGCAAAAAAGCTGCTCCACTGAAGAATTTGCTCTCTCCTTAACTTGTAACTAACATCGGCTCGTGGAACATGCCGACATGGTACAAGTCTGGCGAGACAGCCCCAGTAACCCCAAAGTGCGCTAGGCACCTCACAATGCACACGGGCCTTGCCCGAGGACCTCACAGCCTGGAATCTGTCAGTGAGGGATGAGAAAAGGCAGCTTCACGCGACTCTTTCCACCCATAACCTCATGGATGGCGTCAAAGGCTGACCACTGAGCCCAGCAATAGCAAGAAGGACGATTAACGCTTTTCCATAGCCCTGCAGAGATCGTCCATCAGCTCAACTATTAACATTTCTGCCCCTTATCCAGGTCTGAAGCCTGGGTCTGGATGCTGTAGAATCAGAACCATAGGATTAGTGGGGCCTGCAAAGGTCATCTAATCAGACCAGATGGGTTGGCCCCACACCACCTTTATAAGAAGGAGACATTTGAGACAGGGAAGTAGTTGGACAAGTCATTGCTCGTTGGCATTGGCCAACAGTTTCTTGAGTGCCAACCAGATCCACTGAGCATCTGATGGCACAGACTTCACCCAGGGCTTTCAGGAGTTCTACCAGCAATTCCACCCAGGTCGAAGTTTATGTATCAACTTTTCTGGACAAAAAACATTTTTTGAAACATACAAAAATGTTCACATCGTTCAAGGGTTTGTTGGTTTTTGTTTTTTTTTAATTTCCACCAAAGCCACATTTTTCATTTCGATTCAGTATGAAAATTTTCATTTCAAACTGGTTTGAAATGAAAAAATTCATTTAGATGAGAAACGAACATCTGTTGTTGTTTTGGGCTGGGATGGGAGGGGAGTTCCCCTTTACCATTTGTTGTTCCTTCTCCTCCCTTACTCCTTTGCCAATGGAAAAAGAAGGTAAAAATAGGGAGAGAAGGGACAGGAGAAGAAAGAAACCAGAAAGGAAGTGTTCATTTTGACATTTTATATATATATATACACACACACACACACATACACAGGCTTGGAAAGATTAGATTTTTCTTGGTATACATCAGGAAACATAGATTTCACCGTACACACACAGATCAACGAAAAGATATTTACATGGCAAATAAGAAAAATTTACAGCTAGGCAATGTAAGAAAAATGCTGCTTGAGAACTTATTAGAGTTTGATGTAAGGATATTTGCTTTGTATATTTTGACATGAGATGCTGACAGTTGGTGTTTTAATGGTTATAAAGCTTTCACTTTTTTTAATCTCGGCATCTTCCATCATTACAGCATCTCCTGTTAACCTCAGTGTTTCCTGTTGGTGGAATCTCTACCTTTTAAGGTGTGGCCTGACAAAGCCCTGGTTGGGATGATTTACTTGGGGTTGGTCCTGCTTTGAGCAGGGGGTTGGACTAGATGACTTCTGGAGGTCCCTTCCAACTCTCTTCTTCTATGATTCTATCATTAAATCATTATTATCTGGCCTCCCCATTCTCTGGTCCCCACATAATTTCCTGAAATTGTGAACATTTTAAATCAATAAAAAATATGTAAAAGCTTAAAAAATAAACATTGATACTATCCATCAAAATTATTTTTAAAAAAATTGAGTTCTGCCAAACCTATATACATATACATCAGTAGAAAATTTCAAATGAAAGAAAATTTCTCTCTCCTAGTTTTTTTGGGGGGTCGGTGGGGGTTGTTTGTTTTTGTTGTTGTTGTTCTTTTTCCAAATTATTTTGGGTTTTTTTTACCCAAGCCCACCACTATGGAGTTTATTTGGCTTCTTGCTTCAATTCTGCCCCTGAATCCTTCACTCTGGACAGAACGCCCTGGATTCAACTGCTCTTTTCCACAAAGCAGAATGCTACCTGCACAGGACAGGAAGCAATCGGGGTGTAATGGGTTACCTGGGGAGGTGGTGGAGTCTCCATCCTTAGAGGTTTTCAAGGCCCGGCTTGGCAAAGCCCTGGCTGGGATGATTTAGTTGGGGTTGGACTAGATGACCTCCTGAGGTCCCTTCCAACCCTAGTCTTCTATGATTCCATGCACTGAATGGTCCCACTATTTCAAAATAACTCTTCTGGGCTAGACTTCGCAGAGGCGTTGGCAGGAGATAAAGGCCCCTTGATGTATTGCGCTCTGGTAGCAGAGCATTGCCGCCTGCCAGTTTCATCCTGGTTTTGTGCCGGCAGAGCTTGGTTCTCTTGTCCTCCTGTTTAAATTGTCAGAGCTCATCAGTGAACCAGAATCACTTGTGGGGCAAGAGGCCATCCGTGTCTACAGCCATAGGAACCGGTGCATTCACACCAGCCCCAGGGGCTCAGCAGACGATCACTAAGGTGACTTGATCTTCCAAATCACACAGCTCCCAAATATCAACAAGGTATTGCCTGATGGGCAAAGATGACCTGACCGCCACAGAAAGGGCGTGGGGGGAGGAGAGAAAGGGCACCAGAGGGAATCATAAAAGCGGTGTATCAGTATTCAGTTTATCATCATCAACACCCCAAATGTTTGGTCCCATTTCCCTGTAAGCTCTCTGACAAGATCAGTTTTCTGGGGAGCCAGGACTCGGATCATGCCCATCTTGACCCCAAACTCAGGACCTTTTCCCAAGGTGATTGTCTCTCCTGCTGCCCATTTCTGGAGCTGTTTTTCCTCTGGGCACTCCTTCAGCATTGGCTGTGGCTGTGCATAGGGGTATTACTCCTGATCCTCCGCGGAATGAGCTGGGTCCGGTGTATATAGACCCCCAGACCCGTCCCACTCCCAGCAGCCACTGAGAGGATTGGTTACTTAGAGTCAGCTGCTTGGGATTTTTTTTTCCTCCATCCATGTGACAGTTCAAACTGTCCAGGTCAGTATCTTGTTAAATAGTCCTCTGATCTACCACCAGCCCAGTTCAAGGCATGGGGCACAGAATTCTGGGAAACCAATAGGATCCATTCATCTCATCTGGCAAATTATCAAGGGAACATTTAAATACTAATTGGGATCTTTGTAACACTAGCATTTTCAAGCATAGGCAATGGAAGGGCCGTTTTCTCTTTAAAAAAACCCAGAGAAATTAAATGCAAAAAACATCTATGTCAACGCAGCATTAAGAGGAGACGGTTACAAGAAGATGGAAATGCAAAAATTAAGGCGCCTACAGGAACCTGGCTGTGTTGCACATTCTGTAAATTGTATGGTGTTTGTTTTAGAGAAGATAAAGTCCTAACAAAATCCAGTGTCAATTCAAATCAGAAAGAAGGAGCAAATTTTTAACAGCAAGGGAAATTAATCATTGGAACGACAAACGTAGGGATGTGGTGGATTTTCCTTCACTTCGCGTCTTTAAATCAAAGCTGTATCCCTTTCTAAAACATGCATTCTAACTCAGCTAACGCTAATCAGCTTGATGCAGGAATCACTGGGTGAGGTTTTCTGCCTGTGTTATGCAGGTCAGATTAGATGATCATAACAGTCCCTCTTGGCCTTAAGAATCATGCATAACTTATTGACCAACGAGGAAAACAAGAAAAGGAAAAACTGCATAAAGTTTTGTGCCTCCCCATGCTGGAGACAGGGCAATGCCTAGGAAGCACTTAATTCCCCCAGGGTCCCAAGCTTTGTGCTTGCCCATGGCACAGAGGTGAGTTTCAGAGCAACCAGTTCATGAAAAGACATCAGCTAAGTTCTGGGAACACAAATTATTTGTCAAATGGCGACAGACAAACGTGTAAAAGTCACAGACTATTCCCAGGTGATTTGTAAACTGAAATGAAGGGGTTACGTTCACGGGATAAATTAGCTGCAACTAATAACTCAATCAGCTCTTCCCAAGGGAAATACTTTACCCACAGATGGAAATCATTTCATTATTACACATGCCTGAGTTCTCTTGATGGGGAGGGAGTGTCACCTTCTGCTTAGAGCAGAAAACTGGATTCTACTCCCTGCTTTGCAACCTTGGGCAAGTCACTTGACCTCTCTGTGCCTCAATTTCCCCTGTGTGAAATGGCAGTGAAAATATCTCACCAGGACTGTGAGAATTAGTCAGTAAATGTTTGGGATGGTTACATGTCCGGTGCTATACAGTGTAAAGAATCCACAGTAATCCAGGCCTCACAGCTGTCACTGTGTTGCATGCCACAGCTACTCAGAACTTCATGATGACAGTGGCTTAAAACTCAGACCCTCATGTTCCAAAATGCTCCTACCACTTCAGCTAAAGGAAAATCTCAGTTAGCAGTATGGGGCTTATGATGCACAGCTGAGCAGTTCTAATTGCATCCAGTAGAGGGCAGTGGAGACAAGCTACATACCAGCCAGCTCATTAGGTGGTGTGAGAAGAGAAATACTATGCTCAGGTACCAAGGTGGTGTCCCTGGGAGAGGATGGACGGACAGGTGGAAGGGCAGACGGGTGGACGAATGCACGGACAATTTGATCCTACAAAACCATGCTCACCTGGATAATCTCATTGAAGCCAGAGAATAAACTGTCCAGGTGAAAGAGCAGGAAGGAGCAATGTTTTGGAACAAGGAGTCGCTTGTCCCATGGTGGAAACCTGCTCACATCCACGCTCCCAGGAAAACGGAGAGGAAAGCCTAACCCAGAAGTCTCTGCCATGTAGATCTGAGTCCCTTGGGTTATGGCTGCCACGCCTGGGCCTCCGGGAAATGCATTAACTTCCACTGAAATGATGGAGTCTGCCCAGAAGGTGGAAGGTGAAGCTGACACTGGTCCGGCCACTGATCTGCCATGGAACCCCTTGGGAATGACTGCCTTCCTGCAGGAAAAGTTAAGCATGGTGGCCCCTCCGACATGGGATGGACGCAAGGCGGTAAAGATCAGGGATGGTCCGGAGGGGGCCGTGTTGGTACGTTGCCAGGTTCCTGGCTTGCTCCCAATGGAGCAGAGTGCGGACGTCCTCAATATTAAGAGAGAGGTGGGCCCCAGGGAGACTCCCAGTCCCAGCGTGTTACACTCCCCCTTGACTGCGGCAGCGAAGGCTTGAGCTGAGTGTCCAGATTTTCAGACGTGCTCAGCTCCCATTGCAGCACTGAGGGGCAGATTTGAAAGTCTGCCACTTACTGAGATCATGGAATCCTAGAATCCTAGAAGATGAGGGTCGGCAGGGACCTCAGGAGGTGTCTAGTCCAACCTCCTGCTCAAAGCAGGACGAACCTCCGCTAAACCATCCCAGCCAGGGCTTTCCAAGCCTCAACTTAAAAACCTCTAAGGGTGGAGATTCCACCACCTCCCTAGGTAACCCATTCCAGTGCTTCACCACCCTCCTAGTGAAAAACTTTTTCCTAATATCCAACCTAGACCTTCCCCACTGTAACTTGAGACCATTGCTCCTTGTTCTGTCATCTGCCACCACTGAGAACAGCCTAGCTCCATCCTCCCTGGAACCCCCCTTCAGGTAGTTAAAGGCTGCTATCAAATCCCCCTCACTCTTCTCTTCTGCAGACTAAACAAGCCCAGTTCCCTCAGCCTCTCCTCATAAGTCTTGTGCTCCAGCCCTCTCATCATTTTTGTTGCCCTCCGCTGCACTCTTTCCAACTTATCCACATCCTTCCTGTAGTGGGGGGCCCAAAACTGGACACAGTACTCCAGATGTGGCCTCACCAGTGCCGAATAGAGATGCTGAGCTGAGCCCTGAAGAAAACCTGGCCCCGCTGGCAGGTGCGGAGTTGTTTTCCACATCTGGGCCCGCGTGCGCAGAAATGGGAGCCAGACACATTTCAAAACACACACCAGCAGGTATCACATCTGCTTTCTCACTGAAGAGTTTTCCATTCCCCACGTACCCCAGAGCCGCAGCCCTGATCGACTTAATCATGGCTGCTGCTTGACATTCAGAAGGTTTCCTTCACCATCCGACGTTGAAGCAGGTTTGGCGTGGCTATAAGTGCAGTCCCTCAGAACAGGCCGGGATGCCACCCCGGAGAAGGGCTTCACAACCTGCCCCAGGGGCACGGGAACGCCAAGCTAGTGGCTGGAGCACAGGAAAGGAGGCGACTCGCTGCCTCACTGTTCAACCTTGGGCAAGTCACTGCTCCGCTCGGTGCCTCAGTTTCCCTTTCTGTGAATGGGGATAATGATACAGACTCGCCTACGCAGGTGTTCCACCATCCATCAGCTCCTGCGAGTATGTCTACCTGAGCTGGTGATTACACGCCCAGCTCCAGTGTAGAGAGAGACCCTAAACGAGTTGCCCAACACCATGCTTAGGAATCCACGGCAGAACGAGAAGTTGAACCCAACCCTGCCCCCCCTGCCCTAACTACGCCCCCGTCCTTCCTCTCTTTAGTGCTAATAAGAAAAGAGACGGTGGCAGAACCAGCCCGGGGAATCGCTCGGGATGCGGGCGGGAGAGAACGCTCCCAGAATTATTCATGAATAGGCCCACGGTGGGGGTTAAGAGGAAGGGGGGGGGCGTGTAGGGCGAGAAAACACACACAACAAGCTTGTCAGTTGACTTCTTAAGTAAAAGCCAGCAAGCCATGCAGTCAGACGCCGAGTCAGGTTTCTCCCAATTAAATTTAACAAGAGACGCCCCTGAATCTTTCATGAGCATTCGGAAATTTTAGTCCATCTGTCTTCCTCTCCCCCCTCACTCTTCTAAACGGCACAACGCTTTGTCTATCAGCCGCTGCTTTTTGTAGCAGCATAAATAATTTCCGAGGGACTTTGAGCCTCCATAAGACATGGGAGGTGGGCCCAGAGGTTGGAATATGACGGGCTCAGCTCCTCTCAGTCCACCCAGCAGCATGGACAGGCAGCCCCCTTCTGCGCTGTTTTGACTTCATCATTAGCGGGACCATCATCTTCATCCTCCTCCTCCTCCTCCCCCCTCCCGCCCCCCGTTCCCGCATGATCGATTGTCACTTTAATTATCTATCGGCCCCTCAGTGTGCCGGCAGGTAACCCAGCCCTAGTCAAGCTTCAAAGTGGCTCCTGCGTCTCTGTGTGGTTGTGTGCAGTTTACACACAGCATCAGTTGCTTTCAATTAAGCTCTGAGCTAACCTGAAAGAGAATCCGTGGCTGCTGCCAGAGACAAGCCGAGCAGGTGGGGGAGAGGGAGGGAGGAGGGAGGAGTGTGTCAATGGGTTAACAGCTAAAGGCTGAATTAGGACTACAGAAGACAGGGGGTGGCTTAAAGAGGGTGAAAGAGCAGATTGAGGCACCCTGCCCGCTCCAGGGGGTGCCATATGTTACGTCCACGTCATACACGCAGAGACGTTAGATAAAAATAGCAAATACCTCTTGCTGGAAGGTTGCAGCGTAACACTCCTTGATTTCGGTGAATTCCGAGTGATAGCTACAAGAAGCCCAAAGCAGAAAGAGACGAAACAGGCTGCTCCCTGAAACAGCACGGCACAACTCACCCCAGTTTACTCTAGGCTGGCTCTCTGCAGACTGATTGCTGAAGGACCCAGCTTGCATGATTCCCTACAGAGCCCCCTAGCCTGCAGGCAGGACCAGGAACCTCTGAGGACTTGAAGTGTCAGCCTTACAATTCCCTCACACCACACTGTACACCTTCTGGGCGTTAGACAAAAAAGGTGCATCACGTGATTCTCCTAGCACTGGCTTCCAAAGTGCCAAAAACAGGCAGGTAGCCACGCACACATGCAGCCTCCCTGATCATAACCTCCTGAGGGCATCAATCGTCATCAGTAGGGCTAGCTGCCTTGCTCTCCGAGAGTGAAATTGAGCCCAGTGCAGAGCCAGCGCAAGACCTAAGTACCACTTAAGTCCCACATCAGCCCTTTGGCTGATACCGTGAGGGATTTTTATACTGATGCAGCTCCACCAATGCAAGCCACTAGTGTCAACATGCGGCACGTGGGTAGCAAAGCGGGTCGCTCTCTACTCCGCGGTCTCCCATCTATACTAGAGATTTGCACGCTGGTGTAATTACACTGCTGCAAAGTTCCCCAGCAGAAGCAAGCCCTTGATCCCTCAGTCTGTCACCTCAGTGGATTGCGAGCTATCAGCTGCGAGAGGTACGTGAGAATGGACGTAAGGTGGTAATCAGAATGACGTGAGTTATAAGGTCTTCTGTCTTGTGACCTGCCAGGACCAGCGTAACTTTGATGGATCAGTAAATTCTTCCAACCACTGGTCCTGGGACAGAGCTTAAAATGCTGATTTCCCTGAGGGATGGATGAAAAAAAATCAGTTTGGAAGAAATAACAAGTCTACCCAGAGCTAAAACAGAACTTTATGTAACCCGTCTGCCAGGTGGAAGGGCTGGGTTCAACATCTAGGGGCTCCTTTTCAACAATATAACAAAAAAACGGCTCGAGCCCCCACCCAATAACCTGGACAATGACACACCACCCCTCTCGCAAGCACAGAAACTAAGTGTAGGAAAGAAACTTTTAACAAAAGGGGGAAAGTCACCCAGCATTAACTTGGGAAAATGCCACAAGCAGGATTCAGAAGCATAAAACTCCGAGCAAGACGCCCACGACAAAGTACGTGGGGCAGTTTCCTTTTGCCTCAGGTTCTTAAGTCCGGCCACCAGAAGTTCCTTTAATGTGCCCCTGCCCTCGTAACACCCCGCTCGCAGGCGTTGTCCTTGGACAGAGGGGCCTCTGTGGAGTTCACCTCCCACCCTGGCTGGGGAAGAGAGAGAGAAGGCGCCTTGCTCACTCCGCCAGCCACCCCGTCAGCCGCACACCACTCCACCCCACCAGCTACCATGCCAGCCACACCACTCTGCCCCACCGGTCTCACGTCACCCCACTAGCTGCCCTGCCAGCCACACCGCTACGCCCTGCCTGCCGCTCACTCATCGAGGGTATTGAGATCCCACCACTTAACACAGCTTTTCAGTGAGGTCAGCTCTGTGATTTCAGCTGTTAGTGGGGAACCTCACTGCTAATGCACGCTGGACTGTCTTCTGCCTCTTGCATCCTAGATACTATCCCAACACAGGTCTAATGCTTTGAGCTGGCTATCAGTGATTTCAGCTCTATGCTGTGTTACAAGACTCTCAGCTGAGTTTTAATAAGCTCTGTCTTTACACAATAGCAAGATGGACCTGGACCTGGACCTGGACCTGGACCTCTCCCCCACCCTCTTTCCACTCCAGTGGACTTTGGCACCCATGTCCCCTGCCTAGCAAGTGCAATTGAGTTGAGGGTGAGTCCCTCAATCAGGGTATGCCAAGGACAGCTCTGTTGCTCTTCATTCACACAAGAATAACAGACTTGTAGTACCTCTGCCCCCAGCAACAAAGTGACCTGTGATCCAACACCAGCCACAGGTGATTATTTGGGCAAAACAGTCCCAGGATGCTTAGCACCGAGGCAGGGCGGGTGTGTCCATGCAAACAAGGTCAGCTCCTGAAGTCCTCCTCCCCAGCTCATCACTAGCTGTCAGGGGAGAGCTCATTCGGACCCTGCCTACACTTATTTATAGAGTAAAAACTTCTGCTCTTGTGCCTTTGGTTTGTTTACTCCTTGCTCCAGTGTGGGCACCCCTCTGCATTTCACATGCTCCGTCACCAGGATCAGGAGCCAAAGCACTGAAAGATTCTGAGCAAGGCCACAGTAGCTGTGTTCCTGCCCCAGACAAGACCTGTCTAGGAATCACAAGGAAAGTTAGTTCTCAGGAGACTCTCGGACAAATGAGTCTGGAGATTAATTCCTGAAGCTTTGCCTGTCCCTCTGGACAGCAAGGTACTCGGGCTCAGCCCTTTGGGTTTCATGCAAGAACCTGGCAATGAGGTGATAGTGCCTCCATCCCTTTCCCTCCCTTTCTAACCACTCCGCCTCACACTCTAATAAGTCTGGAATCACCAACGCTAGGGATAGAAAACACCTATTTTCATGGGTCATTTAGTCCATCCCTTGCAATCAATCCGCAAGGAGGCAACACACTTTGCCATGCTGCGGGTTGATGTTAGTCCATCCTTTGGGAGCCACCTGCTAGATCCTTTGCCACTCTTCTTTGGACAGTCTAGTTGCAAATGTCCCTTTCCTAAGAAGCCCATTCCACATCCAGTAGATCTTACTGTCGGGAAGTTTTTCCTAGTATTGGGTCAGCTCCTCAGATCAGCATAGCTGCATGGAAGTTAATGGATCTACATGGCTTTATACCAGAAGAGAGTCTGCTTCATTCAGGCAAAATATTCCCTTTCTTAACTCCATCCCACTGGTCCTGCTAACAGCCTGTCCTACTGTTCTAAACCATTCCTCTCGGAGGCGAGGACACTTCAGATCTCTTGGGTTCTATTTCCATAGCTGTGCTGTTGACTTGGGCAAGTCACTTCCATTCTCTGGGCCTCTGCTATGCCCCATCTGTAAAATGGGGACAAGTCAGAGACCTACTAGAGCGGTGTGAACTGATCGTAGAGTTCATTGTCGGATTTCACTTCTTTTTCTGCTCATGAACAGATCATGAAATTCTCAAATCTGTTGTCTGAAATCGCCCATCAATTTCTTTATTATCACTAAAGTAGCACTTAGAGCAGGGACGCCATTTCAGATGGGGGCGGGAACTTTAACCAAGATCCAGAGGCTACTTTGGCACCTGAAAATTCTAGGGTTTTTTTGCAGATAACAACTTAGAAATTAGCTGACAAAGAAGCACTGTATCCAATCCCTACGTAAAGAAAGAAAATTAAATAAATACTAGGCCCACTCGCTTCTAATACTAACAGGTTCTGACATCTTGTGTCCAGTCATTCAAGGGACACTGGTTCAGTTTCAAATGTTAATGCATATTCTTTCTTTGTTACAAACGCTTGAATACAACAACTGAAACAAGTGTAGAAAAATCTAGATTACTTTCTATCATTTAGGCTTACTCACTTTTTGCAGTTCACCATGCTTGGAATAGATCATTTAACTTTTGGAAGCATCCTAGTGGGGGAAGACCCTGTGAGTTTATACTGCACCTGCCTGAGGTTATAGGGGGTGTTACCGTACTACAAATAATAGACTAGAAACTGAATTTAAACAGGAATGAAACTGATGCTTTCAAGTCAGTGTTTAAAGGTTAGTTACTTTCCACAAGGTTCTTAAACACAACACTCCAGTGACTGAGTTGTAGTTCTCACAGAAGAATATTTAAAACCAAACCACAGCAAAAGCCCACATTTTAAAGTTGAGGAAGGAATTGAGTCTTCTGAGGTATATCAGGACCACGGCAGGCAGGAAAGGAAAATAAACAGCCACAGGAGCTCTGGGCAGCTCTTTCCCTTGAAAAAAAAATTGGAGGCTCAAATCTTCCAGTCCTTAATCAGGTAAAACTTGTATTGCCATCAGCGCCTCCACTTAGATATCTCACATCTCTGCCTTTTCTGAATGTAACCTTGGCTCAGAGGATTTGGCTGTATTTCTTCTGAGTCCCCTGAGTTCTCTCTTCAACACCCCAGCAACCACCGCTCCACAGGAGGATTCCTGTGGCTCATCTAACCACTTCCAAATCCTTAATCTAATCACCAACCCTTACTTATCTTAATCACCCTGCCTCTGTTTGTAAACAAAACACTGGGCCACAAGCTGGGAGCAGTTCCAGAGGAGTAGCTGTGTTAGTCTGTATACAGCAAAAACAAGGGGAGTTCTGTAGCACACCCCTCTCCTCTGCACAACTCAAATTCCACACTCAGGTTGCCTGAGGCTATGATGTGTACCAGGATCAAACCTCCAGTCCAAAACTCAGGGGTAGGGGGTTCCTGCCCCACCCCAAATGGTGCCCCTGACTCGCAGGCCTTCATTGTGATCAGGGCCCCATTGGGCTGGGTGCAATACAAACTACAAAATACAGTACGTCTACACTAGAAAGGTGAGTTGACCTATAATTACTGCTGTGGTGCACGTCTACACCACCCTTCCTGGGTCAGTGGTGTGCATCCTCACCAGAAGCGCTTCCACTGACCTGAGAGAGGCAATGTGAGGAGCTGAGGCCCGGCCTCCTTGCCGGTGGGAGGACCCCGCCCCCACTCTGTTCCCCATCCCCTGCCCAGAGCAGGGAGAAGCCCCCCTGAGCGTCTCGCCTCGGCTCCCAGCCAGGAGCAGGGTCCAGCCACCCAGCTCTCCAGGAGAGCCGGGGACAGCGGGGCTCTGGCATCCTGGCTTTCTTGTCAATTTCACAGCGGCTGCCATGAAATTGACAGGACAGCCAATAGCAGATGTAAGGAACTCAGCGCCTACACAGACACTGCGTCACCCTGACCACACCAACATAAGCCTTTCGCCTCCTGTGGATGTGGAGTTATGATGTCAGTGTAGTAGGGCACTTACATCGGTGGGATGAAGGCTGTCGTGTAGACACTGGCATAATTAGGTCCAGGTAAGCTGCCTTATGCCCACCTAACTGTGTAGTGTAGACCAGCCCATAGTACAAAAACAGTCCCTGCCCCTGGGAGCATACAATCTAAGCAGAATCTACGGGGTTTACAATCTAAACAGACCTAGGGCGCTTCCCACCCTACTCATAATGAATAGCTCACGAACTCTTCAGTGCTGTGATACTGAAATCTACACTGCGTTGGCTAGCTGGATGAATCATATGGGTTGGTTTTCACTCCCTGATTGGGTGTCCTATGTGAATAATCAAAATAGGGAAAATTGCACATTTTGAATATTGCGGTCAAGTACATGATTTGGCTAATTTTTGAGCCTTTCACCTCTAACATTTCCTCCCTGTTGCCTTGTGAGGCAGGTCAGTATTATCCCCATTTCATAGATGAGGAAACTGGGACACAGGGGTTTCATAAATGTCTGTAACAGAGCCAGGACCAGAACCCAGGCTGCTTGCTTCTGTGGGTCCTAAACACCATTGAAACTGTCCCCTCTGGCCTCAACATACCCCTTGAAACAAGTTGCAACTTAGGAAAAAACCTCCATTTTGTCTGCCATAAAAATAGACACAAAACTGAATGTATTCATAGAGTAAACAAAAAGGATATGGCAAGGATTCATTAATACCTATGCTAATTAGTCTGAGCAGTGAATTAGCCAACAATTCATAAGAAACCAAGATAAATTTGGGGCTGAATATCAGGAATAACTTCTTGATAGCAAGATCTACAAAAGTTAGACATTTTTAAATCAGCAAGGTCAGATAACTTGCACCCAAGAGTTTTAAAAGAGCTGGCTGAGGAGCTAAGTGGACTGTTAATGTTGATTTTCAATAAGTCTTTGAACACTGGGGACATTCCAGAAGAATGTAAGGAAGCCTACTTCTGTGCCAATATTTGAAAAGGCTAAACAGGATGACCTGGGTAATTATAGGCTTGTCAGTCTGACATCAATCCTGGGCAAGATAATGGAGCATTTGACACAGGACCAGATTAATAAAGAATTAAAGTATGATAATATAATTAATGCCAATCAACAGTTTTATGGAAAATAGATCCTGTCAAACTAACAACATTTTTTTTAATGAGATTGCAAGTTTGGTTGCTAAAGGTAATAGTGCTGAAGTCCTATACTTAAATTTCTGTAAGGTGTTCAACTTGGTACTGCATGAAATGGTAATTAAAAAACTAGAAAGCTATAAAATCAACATGGCACACAATGAATGGGTTAAAAGCTAGCTAAATGATAGGTCTCAAAATGTAATTGTAAAGCAGGAATAATCGGCGAGTACCTGATTCTGTAGTGGAGTCCTGCAGGGATAGGTTCTTGGCTCTATGATGTTCAATTTTTTTTTTATCAATGACCTGGAAGAAAACATAAAGTCATCACTGATAAAGTTTGAAGGTGACAGAAAAATTGAGAAAGTGGTAAATAAGAAAGAGGACCGGACACTGATACAGAGCAATCTGGATTGCTTGGTGAACCGGACAAAAACAAACAATATGTGTTTTAATATGGCTAACTGTAAATATATACATCTAGGAAAAAAGAATGGAGGCTGTATTTACAGGATAGGGGATTCTGTCCTGGGAAGCAGTGACCCCTCTCCCACAAAAAAAGATTTGGGGGTAGTTGTGGATAATCACCTAAATGTGAGCTCCCAGTGTGACGCTGTGGCCAAAAGAGCTGATGCAATCCTGGGATGCATAAGCAAGAATCTAGGTAGGAGTAGAGAGGTTATTTTACCTCTGTATTTGGCACTAGAGCAACCGCTACTGAAATCTTGTGTCCAGTTGTGGTGTCCACAGTTGAGAAAGGATGCTGATAAATTTCAGAGGGTTCAGAGAAGAGCCGCATGAATGATTAAAGGATTAAAAAATGTGACATTGTGATAGACGCAGGGAGCTCAATCTATGTATCTTAACAAAGAGAAGGCTAAGGGGTGACTTGATCACAGTCTATTAGTATCTATGCAGGGAACAAATATTTGATAAGGGGCTCTTCAATCTAGCAGAGAAAGGTCTAGCATGATCCAATGGCTGGAAGTCGAACCTAAACAAATTCACGCTGGAAATAAGGTGTACATTTTTAATAGTGAGGGGGATTAGCCATTGGAACATTCACCCAAAGGTTGTGGTGGATTCTCCATCGCCGGCAATTTCTGAATCAAAATTGGACATTTTTCTAAAAGAGCTGCTCCAGCAATTATTTTGAGGCAGGTTTTCCAAGGTTCACTGAGCTGGTTGCATTTGGTAATGGGGGTGGTTCTTCCATCAAGAGCCTATGGAAGCCAATAGAAATATTCCCATTGAGTCCACTAAGCTTTGGATCAGGCCCTTAGTGAAATCTATTGAAAGCACTAAGGAGCATAGGACATAAAGTGGGCTATTTAAATGCAGCTAGCCCATGATAAGGTCAGGGTCTAATTGGAGGAGTCCATGCAACAGAAAATTGTAGTGTAGATAATTTGGCTTCTCTTCTCTCTTCTTGTTCTGCTCAGCTACCAAAACCCTTCCCTTCAGTAGGGGGCAGCACCTACTGTGACGCTGGCGGGATTAGGGGGACCATTTACGATATTATTTAACATCAATATGTCAAAATTACAATAATTCCTATGAGCTAGGCCATGTCAGGTACCATTAGGTTGTAATTTGCTATGATGATATTGTTTATGTGTATGTGTCATATTTGTAATGTAAGTTACAGATCTCTAAGGCATATGTGAATTTCAACTTGAGCAGTGTTTCTGGGTGACACCCCAGACAGGATGACTGCAGCACTAGCCTGCTTAATGGCCCATTAAGGGAACTGAAAGGTACAATAAGCCCAGGGAAAGATCCCAGGGGCTACACCTTATGAATCACCAGGTGACTTATTCATGTGACCCTGGACTCCATCTTATTTCTGTAAATTTCCACAAGCAGCATGGCAAAGGGACATAAAAGGCAGCTGCACCACATCCATTGGTCTTTCTTCGGTCTTCGTGCCTGCTTCCCTACCTCTGGATCAACTCGTCTACAATTGAAGCTGTGAAACGAAGGACTGAGACCCATCCAGGTACTGGATGTACACCAGAGGGACTGTATGAGCCTGCAAACTCCACAATTCTACTGGAAACCTGATCTATATATATATATATATATGGACTTTCCAATCATTGTATGTATCTGCTTGCTTTAATCATTTAACATTTCTCTTATAGTTCGTTTCTTTCCTCTTATAATAAACTTTTAGTTTTAGTGACTAAAGGATTGGCTGACAGCGTGGTATTTTGGGTAAGATCCAAACGTATATTGATCTGGTACTGTGGCTGACCCTTTGGGATCAGGAGAACATTTTTTGTAAAGGGAATAGAGTTTTAGTAACTCATCTCTCTACTGGACCTAGTTGCTGATTGAGGCCAAAGACTGAAATGCACTAAAGGGGGCTGTGTAATTTTTTGGATTTAGCTTCTTGATAATCTGTGTGGGGGATCAGAAGCACTGGTTGGGAATCTGACTGTAGTGTTACCCACCAGGGCTGGAAGAATCTGCTCTCCTTTTGCAGCCTGCCCTGTCCTTGGCATTTTCAGGTGGTCTACCCTAGGCATGGACGGGTCATACCTACCACACAGCCAACAGCACCCCTTCTGCTCCTGGGCACCCCAGTCTGCAGAGAGCTTGGTTCTTCTGGGTTACTGCAACAGTGATTTGGGTTCCTCTCTTCTCCCTCTCCTCCCTTTTTCCTCTGTGCCTTCAAATACCAAATCCACCCCCCACACACCCTTTCCCTGTCCAGTTAACAGACACCATTATCGGTTTGTTACTGGGGACCATTCGTTCTCATCTCCACCTTACCCACAGTCATGTCCTTACTTCCTCAAAGAAAAACTGAGGCATTTAAAAAAAATAAATGCCCCCAACATCCCAACGGGGAGATGAACGGAGTAAGATTTTTGTCTGTTTATAACCTGGGGAAAGCTGTTGCAAATCCCAACAGGAGACGAACGTCCAGTGGAAAAAGGAAATTGCATGACGTTTCCAGCATGGGAATTCCTCTGCTCTGCAAATCTGCTTTGAATGTCAGTTCCTCTCTCTCTCTCTCTACCCATCCCTCTCCACCCTTTCTCCCTCCCCTTCCATCATCTAGGGCAGGAGGGACTAATTTATGATGAGAAAAGTTTGTAGGACTAAAAATGTGGCTAAGCAATAGCTGAGTGTAGACAGTCAGGAAGATACTACAGTGAGGAAGGACAGATGGATAGACCGAAAGGAAGGAAGGACAGTCTACAAGTATCTCAGGGGGTAAATGCCAAGGAATTATTTAGCATGTTCTGAGCAGTTGCAAACAGGAACATTAGGTCCTTGGCATTTCTCTTTTCTGTCATTCTCTCACTCACCCACTGAGCAGGTGCTGAAATCTGGGGTTCTGGCTGGGCACTCAAGGCAGGGTCTGGGCATTCCTTTGCCCTGAGAGATGGGGTGATTTTTCTCCAGGACACCTGTGGCCGTATGAACCTTTCGCAACGCACGCTGGAGCTTTTCCTCCCCAAGGCCTTGCCAAGGCAATGTAGACAAAAGGAAACATGCTGCGCGTCTGCTGGCTATCCTATTGCAAATACACGGCGCACATCCTTAAAAGCTATGGGAAGCCCTCCTGGTTCAGGCATAAGTCAGCCTCTAACTGATCGGGGTCAGAAAGAAACTTTTCCTGCAGGCAACTTATACCAGATTTGCCTATTGCAGAGTTTCTTGCACTTTCCTCTGAAGGAACTGGTACTAGATGGACTCTGGTTCTGATCCAGCAGGGCCTATTTCCAGGTTCAGAAGGACACGGTGAGTCAAAGCAATTCTCCCTCCTGCTCCAATCTCTGTTCACCAAACCACTGTAAATTACTTTACACTGTCCCCCTTGCTAACGCCAGCACAGAGGGCGTGCTGGGAATGGGAGGAGTGACTGCAGCATAGCCATAGGGGAGGCTGCTGTAATTAGAGTGCTCCACTGGAGATATGTTGCATCATACCAGCTGAGGATCCGGCCGCTTGGTTTTGAAATTCCCGTTGCAATTTTTTCTAGGTGGTTTCACTGCTTTCTTCATATAAGCGTGGGATTTTTCTATTTGTAATATCCTGCAGCAGCAGGTTCCACAGATTAATTCTATACTGCATTAAGCATGTCTCC
This sequence comes from Emydura macquarii macquarii, assembly GCF_026122565.2. Taxonomy (NCBI): domain Eukaryota; kingdom Metazoa; phylum Chordata; order Testudines; family Chelidae; genus Emydura; species Emydura macquarii. Next base: position 454,470 of record NW_027132383.1, read on the forward strand.
TTTAATATATATTTCTACCATATCTCCCCTGACTCTTCTCCTTTCCAGACTAAATAGAGCTAGATTGTGTAAACTCTCCAGGACTGGAAGCACTCCATTAACGAGTCCAATGTTTACAGCCATTGTCATCCAGAAAATAAATCAGTAAGAATCATCTGACCCACCACTGTAACAGAGCCACCTGTGCTGGAAAAGGCAGATACTATTTAACAAAGTACAGCCTCCTTGTATTGCAGGTCAGGACAGGAAGTAAATAATACTGTCTCCAATGATATGGAGATATTCTGGTAGGTAGACCAGTCACCCTGATTGGGATCTGAGCAGGATGCTTGCCTTAACAGCCATTTAACAGCAATAAGTGTCCCGGGTTCTTTAATAATTGCGTGAGGTCGCCGTCTCGGTTTTCATTTTGCATCCAAAAGAATGCAGCTTCAGCAGCATGGTGCCGCCCGGTGCCACGCGTTGGGATTGGCTCCATACCGTCTCAGAGGGCAAAGGGTCACCTAATGAGACACCGGCATGCCCTGTGCTGGATGGGGGTGGATTTAACCACATCCTTGAAGTGAAACTTGTGCTTCGGTGATTTGCTGAATCGGAGCCCAGATCAGTAAGGTCCGTACAGAAGTGCAAGGTCACCCCTTCCTCCCCATCATTCATACCTGTCCTGAGCAACAGCTAGCCTCCTGCAGATCTCCGGCGCACCCCGCTCTTGCCCTTGTGAACATCAGGGGTTTATTCTTCCTCTGCTGCTTCTCCCGTCACCCTCTTTTCATCCAGGAGTTTGCCTTTCACTCCACAGCTACCAAGTTTCCTTCCTTCCTCCTGCGAGGGACTCTATCCAAATCCTCTGGAAAAGCCTAAAGGACCGGCACCCCCGGTTCCTCTGATGCCTTTCCTCTGGCAAAGCCTGCTAACAGGCTGGCATTGCTGGCGTTGGCGTGCAGACGTCCCCTCTGAAGAAAGCGTGTCCCCAGCGCTGCAGAGATGATAAGCAAACACGGCCCACTGGCTCCTTTCCAAGCGTTTCACCTCGACGCAAGCAAAGCCTCAAGGGGCAGGAACTAGTTCCATGCTCATTAGGTTAGAGGGGCGGTCGGACAAATGGACAGAATGGAAAAACTGTCACGTATTAAAGAGAATACACGAAAGGAGGGACAGGGAACCCGAGAGATCAGGGAATTGTCAACAGGAGGCAGAAGCGTTGGCCTCTAGGCCACTGGGTCAAACCCAGCCCCGGTCTGGTACTAGTGGGCAAACGCCAATAGCAGCTGGTGTGCAACGGCCACATGGAATGAACTGGGAGGGGCTCAGTTCAGGTCCTACGGCTTGACCCAAAGCGCATGGGGGGCTTTCCATCGATGGAAGTGAGGTTTGACTCAGGCCACGGTACACGTCAGCATCCCAGAAACCAACCCCCCACTGGCCGTCTCGGCGAAGATGCCCCGGGCTGACCTCCCCTCTTAGCCCGAGGCATGCCCCCTCCAAGCCCGTGGCACGTCTGTGGAGAAGCTCACCCTGCCAGGGCCTAGGCTGTGTCTCCTCTGTGAATGGCTAGACAGCTCCTGCCTCCAAGGACGGTCAATCTGGCACCTGTCACTGACTCGCCATTCACGTAAGTTCCCCCCCACCCCCCCCCCCGCTGCCTTCGCAAACCCAGCGCTGCCCTGACACAAAAATAAGAAAGAATTCACAAAGACAAAGCTCTTTGTGGCGTTCCAGCCGCTTAGCCACCATCCGGGAGCACGGCAAAGGCCTGCTCGTTTGCCTCACCTTATGAAATAATCAGGGTGGAGCGACAGCTCCCGTGGACACCGCATCCTTGCGCACTGCAGCCGTCGTGCCTTTGAACGTGCTCTCGCAATGGGCGCCTTCATTTCATCTGCAGGTGGCTCGTGCTGCTCTCCCTCCCCCACGACCTTCCTTTCCCCTCTTCCCCACGGCGTGGCTGGTGAGACGCCAGCCGGGAATGGCACGTTCCTTACCTGCCTTGACATCGGAGCTGGAAGTTCTCACCTGCCAATGGCCCGATCACCACCAATCCAGGCTCCAGCTACATTGCTGCTGGTTTTCAATGGCATCCCTCTTTTGTGGAGCCATAGAAGATGAGGACTGGAAGGGACCTCAGGAGGTACCTAGTCCAACCCCCTGCTCCAAGCAGGACCAACCCCAACTAAACCATCCCAGCCAGGGCTTTGTCAAGCCGGGCCTTACAACCTCTAAGGATGGAGATTCCACCACCTCCCTAGGTAACCCATTCCAGTGCTTCACCACCCGCCTAGGGACAAAGTTATTCCTAATGTCCAACCTAGACCTCCCCCACTGCAACTTGAGACCATTGCTCCTTGTTCTGTCACCTGCCACCACTGAGAACAGCCTAGCTCCATCCTCCCTGGAACCCCCCATCAGGTAGTTAAAGGCTGCTCTCAAATCCCCCTCATTCTTCTCTTCTGCAGACTAAACAAACCTAGTTCCCTCAGCTTCTCCTCATAAGTCTTGTGCTCCAGCCCCCTCATCATTTTTGTTGTCCTTCGCTGGACTCTCCAATTTGTCCACATCCTTCCTGTAGTGGAGGGCCCAAAACTGGACACAATACTCCAGATGTGGCTTCACCAATGCCGAATATAGGGGAATAATCACTTCCCTCCATCTCTACTAATGCAGCCCAATATGCCGTTAGCCTTCTTGGCAACAAGGGCACACTGTCCACTGTAACCCCCAGGCCCGTTTCTGCAGAACTGCTGCCTAGCCCGTCGGTTACCAGTCGGTAGCGGTAAATGGGATTCTTCGGTTGTAAGTACAGGACTCTGCACTTGTCCTTGTAACCCAGAAGGACAGACTGCGGCTGACTCACTGACTGTCAAGTTAAGTCCGAAGGAAGCGCGCTGTGCAGCTTCACAGCGTGGCTCTTGCACCTTCCACTAAAAGGCATTACCTCACCCGCCTTGGCCAGGTACTCCCAGACACTGTGATATTTCCATAACACCGCTGCTGAAGAACCGCTAACAATGGTCAACCACAGGGCAACGTGAGCCTGCAGACAGACCCCAAGTGCCATTGCCATAGATGGGGCGGCCAACAACCTATCGCCAAAATGGCACCCATGGCACTTGAGCTGCACAAGGTGCCTGTGGCGGTCTCAGCTGGCCTGTTCTGCACATCTAGCTGAGCCAAACAGCTCCATCCATAGGACAGATGAATGGTCCATCCATCCATCCAGTGGCAGTGAGTTCCACAGTCTAATGACACGCTGTATGTAAAAGATTCCTTTGGATTAGTGTTGTATTGGATAGCGTACTGTAAGTCCACATGGTGGTTAATCAGGCCTGGTTTCCTCTGAGCTGCACTCCTCCAGGGAGTTATGAAAGATGGGGAGATACTCCAGTACTATGGCAATGGGGACATATAAACATGCCATATATAAATATAAATAAAGACCAAACAGCTCCAGCTACAGCAGAGGTTAACGATCCATCCACCCATTCATCTATCCTAGGTATTTATATGGCCCCATTGCCATGGTATCGGAGAATCTCTCCATCTTTCATGACTCCCTAGAGGAGTACAGCTCAGAGGAAAACATGCCTGATTTAACAAGCTGTGTGGCACTAGGCCATAGACATACCACCATGTGGCCTTACAGTATGCTATGCAGTACAAAACTGCTCAAAAGAAAGCTTTTTTCATACAATGGGTGGTTAGACTGTGGAACTCACTGCCACAGGATGTTGTTGAGGCCTGGAATTTAGCAGGATTCAGACGGGAACTGGACATTTCTATGGATAACGAGGATCTGCTGAGTTATCAGTCAATGCTAACACACGTTTTGGAAAGGATTAACTCTTCTGTTTCAGGCTGTAGGCCAACCTCTACCTACTGGAGACCAGGAGGAGAGCCAGCATTGGGGGCCATCTGCTACTGTGGGGTTCTGACACCTTCCTGTGAAGCATCTGGTGCCGATTACAGTCAAAGACAGCATCCTGGATTAGCTGGACCTCAGGTTCGATCCAGTCCAGCAACGCCTATGAATATACACAGGCAATATGGGTGTTCACCACATGGATAAACACGGTGATCTCCATATATGACAGACGTACAGAGCGATGTATGCTACCACCCTATGGATGTGTAGCCTGGGGTGTTGAAGGGAATATAAAGGTGCTGAGGTGCAAAGAGATTATTGTGATTCCAGGGGAGTTGGGCGCCTGCACTGCCACGCACATGTGAGTCACCACATAAAATCAGACTATATTGCACATAAGTTCTCCTGGTGGTTGGAACACACGGGCTATACGGGAAGATACTGTACCCAGCTAGGCTATTCATGGTCTAGCTAGATAGGGCTACGGCATCAGACACCAGCCCATGTGGAAGGGAAGTATTTGCTGAGTGGGACCAACCCCCTTTCTATGGACCAGGTTCTGACTCAATCTCTCCAGGCTCAGGGAAAGAAGAGGGCAGTGCTGTGCGAGATTTTATTTCTCTCTTTAAAAAACATTTAAAAGTGAGCAGAGATTCTTGCCCTAACGCAGACTCCGACCGGGCAATGTTCAATGATCATAAACATTCCGCTTCGACGGGGGGAAGGAGGAGAACTGTAAGCGGATGGTCGTCCAGACTGGAATGGAAACATGGCCATGTGGATAAGCTTTCCTAAGAGTACGCTGACAAAGTATCTACCGTAACACTGACCATCATTTTGTCCTCTCTGGGTACGTCTACACTACGCAGCAGTGAGGCTCAGCGGGTTTGCACTACAGCACTAAAAATAGCCCCAGAGACGATCTCGCTCGGGGTCTCAGACGCACCCCTCTCTCCGGGTATCAGAGCCCAACCACCCGAGAGGAACCGTCTACGCTGCTTGTTTTTAGTGCTGTAGCATGAACCCACGTCTGTAGATCTGGACTCTGAAACTCGCTGCTGCAGGGCTGGGTTTTGTTTGGTTTTTTTTGCATTGTAGACGTCCCCTCGGTTCCTTCTCTCTTCCCTTGGAAAACCTGGAAGTAAGCCGTGTGAACCTGCTGAAAAGTGGTTCCTTGCTTGGGTACCGATGGGCGTCCCGCGCTGGTTTGTCCTTGCAGGCCTGCTGGGGAATGCTAGGTCTGCCTGCACCAGATTGTTACTGTAGGGTTGCTGCCTCAGGCTGTCCTTCTACGGACTGTGACAACTTTCAAGTGCGCCGGAGAATTACGTTCTCTTCAAACAGAACATACTCAAACATCGCATGGACTTTGCAATGGGACCTAAAGCGAGAAAAAGGGCAGGGCAGAGTCCTGGCCTTCTCTTCCGGCGGCTCAGAGTTTATCGTCCCTCGAAAGCAAGTTGGGGTCTGGGAAAGCAAGAAACTTTGGCTCAAAAAGCCTCGTCGGGCTCCTCCTTTAATTTAATTTTCTGTTTGCTGGGGTTTGTTTGCCCCTGGATTGTCAGCCCGGGTGCGCGCGTCACTGGCAATAAGAGAAAAACCCTGCAGGCTTCTGGAGAGGATGATAATGCAGACAGATTGTTTTTAAGCCTCGCTCCCTCTCTATAGGAGATACCGTCTCTCTCGCTTGCTTTGTGAAATAACCTGTATTCAGATGCAGCCCTGCTACAATAAGCAGCTTCCCAATGGATTTTAATAGAGCTCGCTGACTTGGGAGCTTTCATTTCTAAACGCCTCACTCTTAACAGCTGTGAGAGCCTTGACAGGGCTTCATTTAGGCAAGGGAAGGGGGAGGCTGTGAGGCGGCAGATAAAGGGGCTTGGAGGAAACATCAAAACCAAAGTTAATTATTTGATGGAGGAGGAAGGGAGGTGGCGGGTGCAGGGGGAACAATACTGCGGCAGGGACTGACGTGCTACTTGTCGTATCTACCCCCAGAGAAGTTCCCTGGAAACCTCCTTCCAAGAGTCCTGCAGGGAGCTAGGGGTTACAGGATGAGCTGTTGGGGCCCTGATCAAGCACCCTCAATTTAAGCCTGGCCTACACACCGACTCACACCTTCCATGTAGACGACTCCTTTCTGGGAATGGTGGGTGCAAGGCATCAAGCAGGAGTCGCTGGGGCCCACACAGGATCAGGCCCACTAATCCACATGGTTTTGCCACAGGGGCGCTCCACTAGCCATTCCCAAAGTGGCTCCGGTATTGCCCAGGAGCCGAAAGCAGTAACCAAAAATCGACCCCAGCCACGCAGTTTTGATCTGGATCCTCGGCCAGTCGTCCCCAAGGTTTGGGTGCATTCGATCCTGGGCGTTGGTTCTGCCCTGTGTAGACCTAAGAGGAGCCTGCCAAGTAGCTGGGTTTGGGGGAAGGGGAGAAGCGCAAAACCCACCAAACTTTGCCCATCCACAATCCATCCAGCAGCAACAACTCCACAGCCACAAAAACCAGCCTGCGCATTTCCCTAACGTCAGTTTCCTCAGCTACTCAGTTGCAATTAGGAGGCGGACAGAAAATAACATGGAAACTTGCTGCGTAGGTCATTTCCTACACCAGCGCAGCATCTGTCTATCTTAGGTACTTGTCTGGCCTCCATTAGCACTGTGTCACGAGCACATCACAACCTTTAATGTCTTCATCTTCACAACAGCCCCGCGAGGCTGAGCAGTGCTGTTATCCCCATCTTACAGGCACAGAGAGACCACGCGACTTGCCCACGTGCACCCAGGAAGAGCAGAGAATTGAAACCACCTCTCCCAACACTACGCTAACACCCTAACCCCTGGACCATCCTTCCTCTCCCTGGCTAGAGTAAGGGGTTGTTCTGGTGCAGCTACATCAGTGCGGAAAAAAATTTAAAATGGCCCAATTCAGGCAAAAGTCTCACAGAAGAGCTGTATGTGAGGAGCTGAGTGCTATTATTAAATGTTCACCGTGACGTGAAATTGGCCTGATTTGAGTCTCCAAAACCCGCTCCACAAAAAAGAGGCATGTCACAAACCTAGATCTGCTCCTGCAGACCGCACATGTTACATGAATAGGAGTGAGCTCCAGTTCTTTTCAAAGAAATCTGCCAAGCTTGACGGGCAGCAGATTTGACCTCCCTCGACAGTTGCCCCATTTGCTTAGCTCTTCGCTTTATGGATCTGGGCCAATTTTTGCTTTGTTTGCTTAAATAGTTCTTTTCTTAAAGTGAATTTAGGGCTGGTGAAAGATGCTTGATTGACAGCCCAGGAGACTCTTCAGCCACAGAACACATATAAGCATATGCTTCTTGGGCAATGGGATGGTCTTAGCTCTTAAATAGAAAGCTGTGCTTGAAAACACCAACTGTGAGGGTCATAAGAACTGGGTCTCTGCTCTTAGTTGCTTCTTTATTATGTATAAAATGGCCCAAAAGATTCGTTGTTGTTGCTGATGGGGTTTTTTCAAACTATTATTTCTTCTGATTGTTTATTACATCAGATGTTCAGGCCTTCTCTGCACAGATTTTCCTGGAAGATTCTATGGTTGACTGGAGAACTGGTAAGGTAAAGGCATCAGAGACGCTAAGCCATGGAAACCTTATTGAAAGGGGCAATGATTTTGGTCAACCCCTATTTAACTCAAACACCCAACAGACTGCTCAGAGAAAAAAACTCACAGTTAAAGATTCAAAACCCTCACCACTTCAATTAAAAGCCAATCCACTTTTCTGGGTCCTCCAATGAGCTCTCCAGAAAAATCAGGAAGGACCATACTTGACATTCCAAGGGCTTGTCCACAAAGGGGATTTAAACCAGATCAAGTCAGGTTAATCTGGTTTGAGAACACATGCGTACACACGATGCAATCCATCACAGCGCACTAACTCCACATTTACTGTGATCACTGGCGTCCTCTTGCAAAGAGGGCTAAGTTTGCTGTGAACCGAAATAGTTTGGTGTATTGTTGGGGTGCATGCAATTGCTGTGCGCCATTTTTTGCACCTCTCCAACAGCTACCCCACGCTGCGCTGCGGGAGATTATTACTGACCTGTCTGGTGTCATGTTCCCACCCTTTAAAAACCTGGCACAAGGCCAGATTTTGGCCATTTGGCTCCTGAATTTGAGCGAATCGGCAACCTTGTGATACCGCTGCAGTAGCACACTGAAATCCTCACAACATCCCTCACACAGCCGCCTAGAGCTGTGCTGAGACCCTGGGTCTCCCCGCTGTCTGAGGAGAAGCATCAGTGTAGGAAGTTCTTGTGGCCAGCCCCCACGCAAAGATCTGTTTGTGGCCATTGCAAAGTAGATGTGTCCACGAGGGGTCATGACCCAGATGCCGAGCAGCGTCAGATAAAGGGCAAGCAACTCAGGAGGCTCTCCATTAAAACGAGGGACATACGGTAAATAGCCAACACGGGACAGGTCACCTGTCCAGCATTTTGCACAAGTAAACAATCCAGAAAGCTTACGTAACCTGCTGCCCACTCTCTTCCCTCTCCCATACCCCCGCCAGGGAGGACTGGCAAGACCCATCAGAGGATGAACCAGATGAGGCTGAAGAAGAGCTGTTCCCTGAGAGCCAGGAAGTCTTTGGGTCTCAGGACCCGGATGCTGGCCAGGTTGAAAGCCAGCCCGATTCCTGGTCTGCAGCTATGGTGCCCAATTCCTGCACTGACTGTTTCCACACCCCGGAGGGTTCATGCCCATCTGCCTTTTTCCCTTTCCTAATCTGGTAAACAACCCTCCGTCCCGACCCCCGTTTGCCGTCTCAGCATGGGGGCCGGCGGCTCAGCTCTCGTGGCAGATTCAACTGATGAAAACATCCATTCATGCAAAATTCAGCCGTTCGTTGAGGCAGCAGTTCCAGGCGAAGACGTTCAGTCAGCGCTCTCACATGAGGTCCACGTGGACATGGGATGCTTGTAAAGGTACAAAAACTACTGCTCCCCACTGAGGTTCCAGTGCCCCCAACCCACCTTCTTCTAGGAAAAAGAGCTGGCAATCACTGCAGAAGCCTCTCCAGTTTTCTCTGCATTTTCACCACGTCTGCAGGGGAGGTGACCGATAAGGCAGAATTTAAGACTGGGAAATTGCTCGATTTTGCTTCACACATTATAGGGAATAGCCATAAGAACGGCCATGCTGTGTCAGACCATGGTCCATCTAGCCCAGTGTCCTGTCTTCCCACAGTGGACACTGCCGGGCGCTTCAGAGGGAATGAACAGGACAGGTCATCATCAAGTGATCCATGGTCATTGCTCCTGAAATGGCTCATAACTGCCTTCCACTTCTGCAGCACTTCTGGGGGGGGGACCATCCTGATCAATCAAGTCACAGCATATCTCCCTGGTCTGCCCTTTGCCTTTTTGGATAAGGCCTTTCTCTGCCTCCTGATCACCCTCCTCAGTGTAACGTCATCGGGAGCCAGGATAGCGTGAAGGGGGTGGAGAGGGGATTACTATCCATCTTGCCCCTCCTTACCCATCCAACAGCACAGAAGCACCTCTCGGGAAAACCAGGATCATAATGTCACCTCCCGCCCAGACCCTCCAAGGCGCAGTGGGACGGACAAACAGCACCGCTGCACATACAAAACTCCCAATGCACCGAGCACCTTTCCCGCATGCACTCCATGGACCGTCTCTGAGGTTCCCCAGGACTGGGAATACTCTTGGGGCTGTGAAGTCAGAAACGCACATGGAAAAAAAATGCTACCGTGCCCTGTGTGGAATACGACCGATAACTGACTGTTTTCCCTGTACTTCCTCGGCCACGGCACCTGCAACGGCCAGGCCATGGAGGGCAGCCTGAGGGGGCCAAAACGTTAGACCGGCGATAAGATGTTCTCAGAGTCACAAAGGAAAGCCAACGCAGCTGGGTTGGAGGAGCTCCACGAGGACCCAGAGGAAACAGAAATGGCGCTCTCCAGGGAGATTGTGGCAGCTCATGGAAGCTGCCCGGCAAGCGACGCCATGGCCAAAGAGAGCATGGAAAGAGTCAGGGAGACGCAGGGGCTATCCTAAGCCAAAATTGTGTGCTCCATCGCATGCTGCTGCTGGGCAGCAGGTGCTGCAGTCCCATACGCCAGGACCCAGCTGTGTTCTTCAGACCCTGGACAATACGGGTTACCGGGACTGCCAGCAACCCCCTCTCTGCTCTACCGCTGCAACCATGCTCCCTGACGCTTCCAGAAGACATTCCCCTGGCAGAGCCAACCTCTGGGCACAAAGAAAAATTGCACCCGGAGCCCAGCTCTTTTGAGCCCACTGTGACCCCGGGGCCAAAAAAAATCCCTTTTCCATGAATGCAAATGCAGCTGAGTTCTGAAAGAGCGTAGGAATCCTTCCAGGGCAAACCTGCCATCGCCAGTATCAGCCAGCCACTGGAGCACCATGGAGAAAGCCCCCTTTCTGTTTACAAATTCTGCGACTTGCTGGGGGCAAAAGATAGGCACGTGGGTCCCAACAGGTGCCCCCTTGCCTGTGACTTTAAGGCCTCCCTCGCCCCCCAGCTTTGCTGTGCCCGGAATCGTTGCACTTTCCGTTTTGGCTTCACTGACGTTTTTTCCCCAATAAAATATTCTTCTTTCTGCACTGGCTCGAGTAAACCTTTGTTTTTCTTCCATTTCATAATTGATTCTTGTTTCATGATAAAACCCATAGAAAAATCATCCACGACGTGTCACCGCAGCATTTCCTGCAGACACATCTTTCACTCCCAATGAAAAATCATTCGCCAGGCTTTGCAGACCAGCGTCCCATCGCCGCCGCCGTCCCACCATGCCGCACTGCTCCCCAGGTATCCCAACCCTTTCTCCACACACGTTCTCAGGCCTGAGGAGACTCAGCATAAGAACAGGAGGCAGCCCTGGTCATATTCCCCCAGCCGTTTCCGTTTTCTTTGGGATGCATCTATGGTTGCTCAAACCGCTGAGCGCCTCAGCCTCCCGCCCATCACGGAGGCTTTTGCCCTGAGTCGCACAAATATTGAGCAGCGCACAACGTGTTGCTATCATGGTTGGAACATTTCCTCCTGCTGGTTCCGACCTATGCCACAAACAGCACCAACTTCCTATCGCACGGCCACATGCACACGCCGCTGCCATTCTGCAACGACTTAGACAGAGAGCTCCTTTCATAGAATCACAGAATCATAGAATATTAGAGTTGGAAGGGACCTCAGGAGGTATCTAGTCCAACCCCCTGCTCAAAGCAGGACTAACCTCAGCTATATCATCCCAGCCAGGGCTTTGTCAAGCCTCAGCTTAAAAACCTCTAAGGATGGAGATTCCACCACCTCCCTAGGTAACCCATTCCAGTGCTTCACCACCCTCCTAGTAAAAAACTTTTTCCTAATGTCCAACCTAGACCTCCCGCCCTGCAACTTGAGACCATTGCTCCTTGTTCTGTCATCTGCCACCACTGAGAACAGCCTAGCCCATCCGTCCACGCGGCCTGCAGCCCCAGGATCAGTTCAGCACATATCTCCAAAAGGGTAGCCCTCCCCCTCCTAAAATTCTCTCACCGCTACTGGCCCAGGTCAACGGAACGATTCTTTCCCATCAATCCATGTCGCTTTGCGGAGCCCAGAAACGGCGCGGCACGCTGTAAAGCTGTTCTGAGAACCAGCCCTCTAATGCCAATTGGTCAGCATCCTCCTCTCTTGTCCCACGTCCACCGCCACTGAATCTCCACCTGCCACTGCTCGGTGGTGTGACAGGCAACGTCCAAAGCCAAATTCATCCGGATCGGAGTGCTGAAACACAGCTGCTGCGTCTCGGTGGGTGCCGCCACAGCGGAGCGGAGCACTCTTGGATCCCCGCTGGCCAACAGCAATTCGGAAAAGGCCCCGTCTCCGCCCGCAACTGAAGCGTGGGGCAGAGACAGAGGGAACATGGGATTTTTTAAAATGTTTAGACCCATTTGGCTTCTCCTTTGCATCCCACACCTGCTAGTGCAAAAAAATACCAAAATCCCGGGCTGCACATTGCTCAGCCCCACAGCAAAGGACCACGGGACCCCCTCCAAGGAGGTAACACAATGAGCACGCAGCAAGCCGTTGCCACGCGTGCACACAATGCAAATGGAAAGACGGAGCAGGCATTCCACAAGCGTGCTGCTGGTGCGCTTTGTGACTGCCCGTTACCTGAAGCACATCACAAAGCTTCAGAATAAAACCCTTGTGTAGACAAGCTCTACGATGAAAAATAAGGCGGGGGGAGGGGAAGGGGCCTTTCAAAATATTTGAAGAACATTCAGGCTTTCTTTACATATCGTTAGAACTGTTTTTCCTTCGCAAGCTCCCCTGAATGATATCCCGGTGGAGTTATTCACATTCGAGCCCCTTTCCAAGGGCCCAGCCCTTATTCCTATTGTGATTTGATTCCCAGTCCAGTGCTCTGCCAACTAGTTCACACGGCCTCTCCACTGAACTGGATGGGGGCTTTTCTAACAGGTCCAGCCTTGTCTGCCACTCTGCATTTCTTGCATGGGGCCCAAGTCCTCTGGAGAGCAGTCTAAAAGCCCTGCCTGATTCATTCTCCTCTCCCCTTCAGCTTTATGCCGCTTGGTGTCCCTCACCCATGTAGTGTCCTGCTACCTTTTATGCCGTTAAATACCAAGGCAGTGGAGCTGAATGATGAATAAGCGCAGAGGGCAGGGAAATCAACCCAGTGCTGCCAACACTTGTAATATTTCTGTGAGGGCAGGCATCTCCGGACTATTAACTGAACCCTCTGCAGTTTTCCACTCTGGCCCCTAGAGATGGCACTGCTGCGGGAAGCTGGGCCAGGAGGCAGCCCAGGGGACTGGTCTTACACCAGGGGACCGGAGGGGGTGGAGTGGAGAGCTGCAGTGGGGTCTGGGCAGTGGGAGGGAGCAGCTGCAGAGGTAGCTGAGGCCCATGTGTGCACCTCTTGTATTTATTTTACACACACACTGGTCGCCGGGGGCGTTCACGAGCCAGAAGACAAACCCAAACCACCTGATTCTCGTTTTTCCCCTTATATCTCACAGTTTTTCAGCCAGTCTCATGCTTACTGGAGTTCTGGCCCAGGGTTTTTGGACTCTTGGGGTTGGCAATACCATGCAGATGAGGACAGGGAGATTTGGCTGCTGAGATCTGAAATACGAGGGAGGATCCATGAGGCCAGGAGAGGCTGTTCCAAACGATAGGAGCTGCAGAGGAGAAGGTTCTCGCACCAAGCCCTGGTGTAGAGAGGCAGAGAGGAGGCGGGTACTAGAGGAGCAGAGGGAGTGGGGATGGCAATAGAGGAAAAAGAGGATGCGTATCGAAGGCTAAACTCACTCCACATTCTGCTCAAATCCTCATTGATTTCAGGACTTAGATTTTCCTCCAACCCAGAATGCCGCAGTGCTCAGAATTCTCCCCTGATCTTCCTCCTTGGGTACCGCAGGGCACCCAATCCCCCCACCCCCACCCCAACTCCTCCCAGGATGCCGCAGTGCTTCTTAATTCTCCCCCTCACCTCCTCCCGGGATGCTGTGGTGCGCCAAGTTCTTGCTGCGGTGCACGGAATCGCACACCCCATCCTGCCCCAGGAATGCCAGAAGTCCATGAACCCCGTGCCTGCCATTTGGAAGCAGACCCCAGACAGCCAAAGGCTGGCTGTCCTTCCTTTGAGGGATTTCAAAGTAATCAATTTACTAAAGCCAGGGGGCAGTGGGGAGGCGTTATTCGTTGGCCACTATGGCGCCCAGGGCATCCCAAGCCCAACGCTAGCAAGGCCGTTGTATGTGTGCGCTGAGGGGGTCACTGCGGGAAGAGGGAACAGGTAATAACTCTGAGTTAGTCTCTGGAGGCCACCACAGCGCAGGCGGCTGGAGGGAACGGCCCAGTAAAAGTCCTTGGCAACCCAAACGACTCCTGGCTTCAGGTCTTTGTTGTAACGCAGGAGAGAAGGGGAAGGAAAACTGCCGACACAGGGGAAACGTGAAAAATAGCAGCAACAAAAAGAGCAAAAATCAAAGAGAATAAGGGAGTGCTGATTACTCCATACCACAGCGCGGGACTGGGAACGAGAGGCAGCCTGCTTTGAGTAACCATCCCCCCCACCCACGCCCCCCCGCACGCGCCAACCTCCACCAAAAGCAAGTATCCAGAGGAAAAGGAACCACACAAAACCAAAACGCCACAGCCCCGCCGGGCCAAAACAGCACAGACATTAGAAGAACAGAGAGTCTAAGAGCCAATGCCAGGCTTCATGCAGGATCCAACCCTCCTGCGTATCACCCTGTGCTGTATCAGCTGCTCCTGCTCCTGGCCCAATACAAGATCCATCGCTCCTGTGTATTGCCCTGTGCTATATCAGCCGCCTCCCAGCCCAGGCAGGATCCATCCCTCCTGAGCATCATTGCTCTGACCCATCAAACACCCAGGCATCTGCGATTTCTCTCAGGTGACTATTCCGCAGCCCCACAGCTCTCACCACTGAGATGCTCTTTCCCAGACAGCCTCCGTTTTCCTCCCATTAATGATGTTTTGTTACTGGGAGGCAGGGAAACCCTGCCATCAAGGCATGGGAAAGGAGGAGGGAGGTCTGGGTTATGATGATTATTGCTGTAGGAGCCTCACACAGGGACAGGGGCCTGGTTGTGCTAGTCCATGTGTACACACACGCATGAACACACACACTGGTTCCTGCCCCAACAAGCCCTTTAAGTAAGATTCAGCTGTCAATACACTCGGTGGGGTCCCCTCCGCCCCCGTGGAGCTCAAAGCACTTTACCGAGGTTAGGCTGTGCTATCATCTTCATTTTACAGCTAGGGAAACTGAGGCACAGAGCGGGGACGTGACTTATCCAGCATCACACGCTGAGCCAGGGGCAGAGCTGGGACTAGAAACCCCACATCCCATGCTCGGGTCCTGTCCCCTGACCCTCCGCTGTCTCTGCCAGGATCACTGCCTCCCCCTGCAGGGCACTTGTGCGGCTAAATGCTTTCATGTCTGTAAAGGTCCTCGGCTGGATGGGGCTGTATTGGCACAGCGTGTTACTGTGATTATTTCCTCTGGGCACTAGCTACGGCCAGCTTCCAACTAAATGCTTCTTCACTCGCCTTCTGTAGCCTGGAGCAAGGGAGGTGGTCACCTCGAGGAACATCAGATCAGTGGCGAGGAGAGACCCCCGGGGCTACGCGGGAGCCACGCACCCACGTAATTCGGGCAGCAGCCAGAGGGCAGACTCGGGCAGTGCTTTGCAGAGACCGTGCCCTTGACAGAGCGTGCAGCTCGCCTGGCTCAGAGGCATACCCTGGGCTGCCCACTTGCTGGAGTAAATGGGGCGGCGCGGTGCCGGATTTCCTGCTCCTGCTAATACAGGCTGGGGAGGGGTTTTGTGCCCCAGGCTCTGCCAACTGCTCAGTCAGCTCGTGCGATCGAAGGGAACCTCTCCCGGTGTCACTTAGCGAATCTCCACAGCGGGGGACGCCCTCTCCCCTAGCATCAGGGGCCGGGCCCACCTGAACCTCAGACTCACCAGAGTCCAGCTCCACTGAGATGGCGCCGCACCCGCCAGGGGCTGGGTCAACATAACCCCCTCAGGTGGGGAATTCACCGAGACACACCAGTGCCCCACGTCCCCCCCGCACGGAGGCTGTGGGGAAAGGAGCTGGGGGGGTGCACTGACCCATGTGACCTACGGCTGGGGGCTCACAGGGCTAGAACAGAGCAGCCCGCCCCACTGGAAGGAGTTCTGCTTAGCTCAGGGGGGCTGCGGTCCGTTTCCTGGCCTACCAAGGCCCTCCTGGAGCTGCAGTGATGGCAGCAGGTGACCCTCGAGGTCTTGCTGCCGAAAACAATAGACAAGAAGGGTCGGGGATGAAGCTAGTTTATGCCGCTGGATCGGCCTCAGGGTCGAGTCGCCATCAAAGCCAGGAGGCGCTAGGGTGGCTGGAAAGCGGGACCTGGGGGAAAGACACAAAAAGGAAAGTTCTTCTTCTCTACAGATTCAGTGTGCTTGCAAGTCAGGGGGGGCATCTGTCCCCTGGCTGGGAACAGCTGGGAGTTTGGGGGGGGGGGATTTAGGGATGGGGGGGCATTTGCTGACTGCACTACTGGAGCTTATTTCCCAGGATGCAGCCACAGCTGCGAGCGTCGGGAGCCTGCCAAAGTCCGAGAGAAAAATACTGATTAATATCAGCGTACCATGCATCCTTTGCTGCAGATGCGCGGGCTGCTGACTCTGCAACTCCTGGCCTCTGTGTGTGTGTGTGTGTGTGTGTGTGTGTGTGTGAGTGAGTGAGAGAGAGAGAAAAAAACCTGGACCAGAACCCCAAACCACCCAGACTGGGCGAGGTGTGTGAAATGTGGATCCACCTCTGAGCCTAAAGCCTTTCTTTAGCACAAAGACCGGTCCGTGGACCGGCACCGGTCCCTGAGATCTCCTGAGATCTCCCTGACATGGTTTAGGGAGGCAGCAAACCGGTCCCTGGTATCAAAAAGGTTGAGAAACGTTGCTCTGGCATGTGTATGAGTGTGAGGGGAAGGAGGGATGTCCACGAATGTTTAGATCCGTAAGCATGTAGCCATGTCCACAGGCTATGTGCGTGCAGAACTGCATGTCCAAGAGGCTGACAGCGTGCATACACCCGCAAGCCTATAGCATGTCTGTGCGTATGTGCTTTTGTTCATATGTGTGCACCTGCGTTCTTGTGCCTGTAGGCTGAGCGTGCATGTATATATGGATCTCTGACGATGACGGGCGCAGACATGTATGTCTATAGTGTGTGTTCATGTACCTGTGCTGTGCACATGTGCATGTCTTTAGTGTGCGTGTGCCGGCATTCACGCGCATGTACACAGCGTATACTGGTTTTTACACAAGCTGGTCCTGCCCACGGTCTCACCAGCTTTGTGTTTGCATTGCGTTTGTATGGCAGCAAGTATGTCTGGTCCATGTGTGGCTGTGCACATCCGTCTCGGCAGTGGGGGTGAGGAGGGGGGGGCACGAGCCAATTCCCTGGGGTGCCAAGAGCACCTTTAGGTGCATCAAACTTCAAAGTAGAAGCAGATGCTCCCACAAATTGGCATGTTGCAACTGCTGCCTATCTTACTTCGACTGTGGGCTCCCCGCTTCTGTCTGCTGTAGACGTCTGTTTGTTGTGTACCTTGCCTAGTGCAGTGAGGGGCCTCCGTCAGGGATCAGGGCCCAAATGCTACCGTCACACAAACGAAAAAGAAGAGTAACTTATTAGAAGAGGACAAAGGACTGAGATAGGATCAGCAACACGTTCTGCTTTCCACCGACCGCAGAGAGAGGAGCTCAGCCTAGTTAACAACCCACAAGATAGCACAGTTCCCTCGTAAAAGTCAGAGCGCCCTGTGGCTTACCAGGCTGTGATTTGATCACAGCCTCTGGGTACTGACTTGGGGAACAGAAACGTGATAACAGACAGCTCTTCAATCTAGCACACCACATCTAATGAGAACTAAGGGCTGAATCGGGACTTGAAAGAAGGTGCACATTTTTAACAGTGCAGGAGCCTGGCCAACGGAACAATTTACTACGGGTTGTGGTGGATTCTCCATCACCGGAAAATTATAAATCAAGCTGGGCTGTTCTTCTACAAGATGGGATTCATTCATGGAAGGCCTACGGCCTGTGTTATAAAGGAGGTCAGACTAGATGATCGCAATGGTCCCTTCTTGCCTTGTATTCTACTAAAGCGCAATCATTATGATTCAGAGTTAACATCTCATTGTGATAGGTAGCGCTGTTTATACCTTTCAGAGATGGCAGCAGGCTCAGGCCTTTGACACTATGTTGCTTTCCAATCAGTTCATGTTTTGGAGGCACTATTTGTAACCACAAGGGCTAGAGATTTCTTTTTTTTTTTTTAAAGGAAAGCTGAGATCCCAGACCACAATTCTGAGACAATTTAAAAACAAGCCACCATTGTGTAGGATCATAATAACAAGCATTATTTTTGTAATTATTCAATTCTAATTCAATCAAAGGGACACCCTTTCTGATGAAATAACCCAATGGAAATTCATCAGCTGTGAACAGCACCAGAAAGAAAGTGAAAGAAAAAAGTTTTCATCACTGAATCTCATTCCGATTAGCCTTGGAAATAAAGTCACCTGGCAAAGAAAAATTGCCTCCCTTTCTTTTGACCTCGAGTATATTGATTTTGGAACGATAATTAGCTCATACACAAGATGAGGGAAAATCATTTACATAAGAAAATACAGTGAGCAGGTCTCACCAGCTCATTATCTTGAGGAAGAGCTGGGTTTTAATATACACATATCTATGAAAACCTGTCAGTAAGGGGGGTCTCCTTCTCCTCTGTCCCTGGGGAAGGAGGGATTTTCCTGTGGGATTCCCATTAGCTAGGAAGGACACAAACACACTACCCCAGTTCCTTTCACCCAGGGAATTAGAATACAGCTGTCAAAGATCTATTAACTCACCCAGCCCACCTCCACAACCACAGCACGACGTCCTAGCTGAACATGCTCCTATGCTCTGGGGAAACTATTGCACAGCTTAACAGATCTCACAGTCAGGAAGCTTGCCCCAGTAGCCTGACATTTCCCCCTTTCTGGATCCCCTCCCATAGCTACCTTACATCCCTCACTGACCTACGGGGAATTTGGCCCACTGATTGGAAGCCGTTATGTGTGGTGCACATTTTGGACCAAGTCATGCACATCCACTGACATTGATGGGGTTGTACACCGGAGCAAGTCAAGGCTGAATCTGCCCCATCATGCTCATTGAGGCTCTGCAGCAGAAGACAGTTCCCCAAGGGGGAGCCAAAGCAGGATTTGAATAGCACTGGGAATACGTATTGCCCGAAGTCTACGCTAACTTATATAAAGCTTTTTGGTTTTGAAGGGATTCCCTGTTGTAGTCATTAGCAATATTGACCTAGGGCCAGATTTTATACATCTCTGGGTGCCTAAAGGTGCAGATAGGCACCTAGTGGGACTCGCAAAAGTGCCGAAGCAAATTAGGTGCCTAACGCCCATTGATTTCAACTCCGAGCATTCAAAGAGCATGGATCAGGCCCTCAAAGATTGTGAGATTGGCTTAAAAATAATAAGATTTATAGTAATCATAAATGATGGGATCTTTTCCTTTGCCTTCTGGTTCCTGAGTCTTGAGGGGGCATTCAGGGTCATGTTTTCAAGCTCCCTCCCCCCCTCCCCCAGTGCCCCCTGCAACCATGAGGGCTAGAAACGTAAAGTTTTTTAAAATGACAGCTGAGCCTCTCACCTCATCACATGCCTCCAGGAGCTGGGGCTTTAAGAAATACAGTGAGACACATGAGAAAATCATGAGAGCTGGCGACACTGACCAGGGGTGCCAAATTCCCCATAGGTCAGACAGGAACACCCACTGACTATTTCTCATCATGCTAAGACAAGGAGACACCTGGTGAAATTGAAGGACAACACAATTAAAGCTCAATGAAGGAAATCTATTGGTTTTTTTTAAACCCAGACATCATCAGCCTGTGGAACTCACTGCTGCATGATATTGTCAAGGCCAAGAGATTATCAGGATTGCAAAAAGAAGCAGAATATCATACAGAATATCATAGAAGATGACGGCTGAAAGGGACCTCAGGAGGTCAACTAGTCCAACCCCCTGCTCAAAGCAGGGCCAACCCCGACTAAATCATCCCAGCCAGGGCTTTGTCAAGAGAGGCCTTGAAAACCTCTAAGGATGGAGATTCCACCACCTCCCTAGGTAACCCATTCCTGTGCTTCACCGCCCTCCTAGTGACAAAGTTTTTCCTTATTATATGCATAATGAGACCATCTAGGTTATCATTAGACAGGGTACAACCCTGAGAAGGGTTTTAAACTCTTCAGCACAAAAGCCAACCACTAACTGATGGGGTTTAGGAAGGAAGCTCCCCTGTGAGCGGGTGACTTGTCCATGTTGGAGCCGCTTGCAGCTTTCCCTGGAGCCCCTGGCACTAGCATTAGGTGGCCAAAGGAAATTCTGATTCCTGGAGGATTTTGATATTTCAGAATTTGGTTTTGTTCCTATTCAGAATGAAAAACCAGACGTTTCTCAGTGCTCCGTGAAGGGGAACGGAGCCCCAGCTCTGGGGCAGTCTGCCAGATAGGGTGAGCTGGAGCAACAGACCCTGGGGGTCTGTCCTCGTGGCAGACCGCTGAGGAGGCGGGGGAGGCGAACCAGCAGGACACCTGCCTGTATTCTCCGGGTACTTGGTCACAATCAAACCATCTCTGCAAAACATTCCCATTTCGATGACTTGTCAG
This sequence comes from Emydura macquarii macquarii, assembly GCF_026122565.2. Lineage (NCBI taxonomy): Eukaryota > Metazoa > Chordata > Testudines > Chelidae > Emydura > Emydura macquarii. Next base: position 474,619 of record NW_027132383.1, read on the forward strand.
ATTTGGACAAAACCACGTTTCGCCGGAAGGTCCCCAACCAGCCCCATCTCGCCTGGCAGAGACCATAGCACCCATGCAATGGAGTCCTGGCCGGATGTGAGATGGACATTTCCCTGGTCCGGTCACTTACAGGAAAACCGATGACTTCGATAGTGGAGGTCATGAGTGGGTGGGGGGGGATTCGGCTGTAGCTGAACAGTGGCATCCCCTAAAGATAAGAACCGCCCCCTTCTCCCCTCCTCATCTTCTCCCGCAGGTTTCGACAGGGAGAGAGCCGAGGCGACAGCTGGATCTGGGTGTTACAAAAATAGGATCATGCATCTTTAACGACAGCCCAAACTTTGTCAGTCTGTGCATTTTTGATGGCTGGGGGTCGCTCGAACGCAGAGCTGGGGCCATGCAGCCTCGCCCGGGCCCCCACACTTGCCTTCCTGAGCGGCAGCAGCAGCATGACGGGGATGAATATTTCATGCCTGCCCTTGTGTTTTTGGCAGCCTTTTGCTTGTTTATTGTAGCAGCTTTCACTCTTTCCCCTCTGCTGCCTGCCCAGTGCTACTTCAGCCTGAGCTAATGCCCCTTCCCCCCAGAGACCAGCCACTGCAACTCCTGAAATATTGATGGGGCAAGCAGGCGACACGGGCAGAGGCTTCGTGGGCTTCCGGAAGAATGTGACACAGGGTGGCCACGCTGGAGGTGCACGCCCACCCCCGGCCCTGCCAGGGGGAGTTGATGCAGAGGGGAGAGGGAAATAGGGCAGAGAGGGGAGCAGAGGGAGAAAGTAAGGAGAGGTGAATGGAGGAAGAGCCTGGAGCAATGATGGATGTGGAAAAAGAAAGAAAGAAAGAAAGAAAGAAAGAAAGAAAGGAAAAGTTTAAGGCGGGAGGAGATGAGGGAATTTTAGAAAGGAGAAGGCAAGTGTATTCTATCTGAATGCCAGGTGACTTCTCTCTAAGGCTCAGCTCTCTTCTCTCTAAGGCTCAGCGGTGCTGAGGGCTTGCTCCAACACCCTTTAAAAGCGCTAGCTCTGAGGTTTATAGGGGCTCCCACCACCGTGGTATCTGGGTGGCTAGGTGCAACTTTTTGAACCGATAACAGGAAGCGCTCCTTCAGGAAACTCAGCTAACCTGTGGAACTCACCACAGCAGGAAACAGCTCAGCAAGATTCAAACGAAAGACAAGCTATTTCCGTGACAAAGAACAACATCTGCAGAAGTACCAGCTAGGATAATACAATGTCACCCTCCTCCTTTGTCCCTCACCGGCAACCTGCATGCAGGGACCTCAAGGTACATCGCAAACACCAAAAAAATCAATTAGATGTGCCTCACAACAGCCTGGGGATGCAGGAAGATGACCCCTCATGCGGGGAAACTGAGGCACAGAAAGGGGAGTTGACTTGTCCAATACAGCATCGGAGGCACGACTAGAACCCAGGAATCCTGGCTTGCATTCCTGTGCGTTAGGACGGAAAGGGGGATCTTGTGCCTAAAGCACAAGACTGGGTGCGATTTAGGGACCGGTTCTGTTCCCCACCTCTTCCCCAGGGGCATGCCCATTTGGCCTGGTCCAGCCCCCCAGCTGTATCTGGCCACCCTGCTGGCAGGAACCAGGATCTGCAACGTGTCAATCCCAGTTTCCCAAAGCAGCTCCGTGGGGCCCGCCCAGCCGTGCCCCCTTCGTCAACAGCCTGCCTAGCCCCAGGCCACTTTGAAGGCAGCCTACCCACTGGCAGCACGTAATGAATGTGCCCCTTACGCCACTCCACGCGTGGGCCAGCTGGGCCCCTCTAGCTGGCGGGAAGAGGGGAAGCCATCGAGTGATTTACAGTCAGCTCCCACTGAGGTCAGCTGGGACGGGAGATTTATTTGTATGACGGCAGCACCTAGACTGGAACGCCATTCCCCAGTGCCCAGCCCAGTGCCTACCCATAGGGCCGCCAGGGGAGTCAAGGGGGCGCCTGATTGCCCAGGTGCTCAGCATCTCCCAGGATCGGGTCCATAGGCCTCAGAGGCAATTCGTGCCAACGGCTGTGGGTGAAGGGGCCGGTTAGTCATGGTGTAGCGTCCTAGAGCCCCAATTCCAGCTCAAGACCAAACGTCCACACTGCATCTGAATGGCTCGGCCAGCCCCACTCAGCCGGCATGGGCCAGCGGCCGGTTTGTAATTGCAGTGTAGACAGACCCACAGACACCAGCCCCCTACCCTGTGACTAAACTGCTGCGGCATGAATCACCTCCGGAACGGCACTGCGAAAAGCAGCCTCACGGCCCACCCTCCCTGCCATGCTGGCAGCTGGGCTGTTAACTCCAGCCCAGATGTTCTTGGAGTCCCAGGAAGCCCACGTAAAAGCCAATGCTCTGGATCTCAGCAGCATGCTGTTCCTGCCCCTGCTGAAACTTTTCGCCTTGACCTTCCTCTCTTTACTGCTTGGAGCGGCATGACTTCAAAACCCGCACGACTCCCCAGGGGTCCGAGCCCTGCAGGTTTGGTGGCCCAGGCTGCACGGCAGATAAACGCAGCACCGGGTGCAAGTTACCAGAGGTCCAGCTGGCCTGCCCATAGTGTAGGCAGTTGCTAAGCTGGTGCATAACCCCCTGCTGCAGATTTCCTACCCGGCGTGAATTTCCCGCTGTGTGATGAGCTCTCCAAAGGGAACTGCAGCCTTGACCGTTCTGCATGGACAATGTAGATCCAGTGGCACTTTCTGTAAGGACGGGAGCGTTAGCCCCAGTGTCCCCTTCGGAGCATGGCTTTGTACAAGCCCTTAGCGCAACAGGGGCCTCCGAGCGCTAGCATCATCTCAATATCAAATAACAATAATTGCACTGGTGCTAGGAAGACAGAGAGCGCTGCAATAAATGAGGTGGGCGCTTAGCACAGGAGTCGACCGTTTGCTGCATTGCAGGGCAGCGGCTGGGGTCTTTTTCTCAATGATGCAAAGATCAATCCCAGGCTTCCAGTCAAAGGGGCAATTTTTCAGAAGTGTGAAAATTTTACCCTGCGTGACTTTGAGCAAGACTTGTAAAGGGAAAAATACTTGGGGCTGGGCCCTCTTTTGACTGTGTGGTGGGTTAGGACCACCAGACTGGCCTGTTTGGGGGTGAATTAAAGGCTGATGGGGGGGGTGGCTTCCGCTCCGCTTGCTTCTTCACATCAGCGATTGAGGCCTCGTCTACCCTGCTTTTCCCAGCCAACTCGCGGGAGGACTGGAGAGCGGCTGAGATAGAGTTTGAGGCCAGAAGAGACTACCCCGTTAGCTAGTCAGACCTCCTGTGTACCATCCCACCCCAAGCCCAACAGCCAGAATTAGACCCAAGTATTACCGCCCCAGGAGGCTGAATTATTGTGTGCCACAGGCAGAGACCATCACAGGCACCCCAGCCAGTGAAACATGGTAACTTGGGTGGGGCGGTGATATTTATTCAGCTGGTTTGTGGGCGTCTTTTTTGTCCCGTTAAGTAAAGATCTGAGCAGCACTTGCTGGCAGAGCTCTCGGTGAAGGCTCCAGCACCGTGCTCACGTCAGCCAAAGCTCGCAATCCGCCTATCTGAGAGCACCATTGAGCCCTCTCCCAAAACCAGGACTGACCAGAACCGAACTTCCCCATCGTCCCAAGGTCACAAAGCACCAACCGCAAAACCAGCCTCTCTGTGCCCACCAGGACAAAGCTAGAGAAGGCCACACCCAGGCCCCTTCTCCCATCCTCTGCCAAGGCGCCCCACTCTGCTCGCTCGCTGCTCCCGCGCTGTGAACCTGGCTGGCCGTAGTTAGCAGCCACAGGCAGGCCACGGCTTGCTGGTAGCAGTAGCTGCCCAGAGACAGGCAAGATCGTTGTTCCAGACAACCTAAGCAGGTGGGGCAGGGATGAATGGAAATTGCCCCCCCCAGACCAGCACGGAGATAGGACTAGAGTCTATAAACTCGAGGGCGCAGCAACCTAGCCCATATCCCTTGCACTGGATCCCAGGGCATACAGCAGAAGGGGCACAGGGGTCAGACGTGATGGTCAGAGACTTCCCGGGCCACCTCCCGGCAGCACACCTGGATGGCTGGACCCTTACTTAAAACTTAATCAGCAGCCGATGAATATTTCACAAAGACAAACAGACCAGGTACATACGGCGAATCTTTTATTTATGGCCATGGGGAGGGAGAGAGACACACACAGAAGGCACTAGAGGAGCACAGGCCCTGCTCCACTGGTCCAAGTGGGCCTCGGCACCAGAGCAGGCAGATCCGAGATACAGGGAGTGATGGGCCCGATTCTCCTCACACTTAGGCTGGTTTCACACAGACTGGCTGGAGTTGTTCCTTATCGACATCAGAGTGAGCGAGCAAAGAATCACCACCTCGGCTCTGCTGTAAGCACCCTCCCACTGGAGCTCACCATTGGCATTGGACACAGAGATCCCGACCCAATGTAATAAACAGCAGGCTCTCTGCCACAATTCTTAGGGAGATCACTGCGGAAATTCCCAGTCCCCGCAGTCCACAGGACATACGTAGGCACACACATAAACAGACACGCGCAGTATTAAGAAGTGAGGTCTGGCTCCTTTAAGAAATCAGGAACTGGACCCAGGAGGAGGGGCCCTAGCGACAGTCAGAAGAACGGCCATACTGGGTCAGATCAATGCTCCATCGAACCCAGGATCCTGTCTTCCCACAGTGGCCGGTGCCAGGTGCTTCAGAGGGAATGAACAGAACAGGGCAGTCACCAAGTGATCCATCCCCTGTCGGCCACTCCCAGCGTCTAGCTGTCAGAGGTTTAGGGACACCCAGAACGTGGGGTTGCATCCCTGATGATCTTAGCTAATAGCCATGGATGGACCTTATCTTCCAGGAACTTCTCTCATGCTTTTTTAGAACCCAGTTATACTTTCACACCATCCCCTGGCAGTGAGTTCCACAGGCTGCCTGCGCCTTGTGTGAAGAAGTACTTCCTGATCTCCGGTTTAAACCTGCTGCTTATTAATTTCATTGGCTGACCCCTGCTTCTTGTGTTATGTGAAAGAGTAAATAACACTTCCTTAGTCGTGTGCTCCATTGCATGCATGATCAGGTTCCAGGAGTCTCCATGCCATCAGTGTGGGAAACTTAACCCATGCCAGATGGGTGTCTCTCTGCCCTGGCCACAGCCTATATGAATGACCCAGGGAAGGAGAAAGATCCCATGCCGGAGGAGATCAACTCGGTGACACGGCACAGGGGGAAGTTTTAAAATCCGTCCCTGCCTTTTAGCAGGTGTGGTGATGCTGCTGTGGGTGGGCGCTGGAGCACACGACTCCCTCACGAACTACACCACATACCGTCAAGATTTCGCCTCGCAGCCAGCGCAACGTGAACATCGCTTTGCTGGGGAGGCTGGATCTTCCCGTGACAGGAGCCTCAGCAGGAGGTGGGAGCGTTCTCATTTTACATGGCCCATTCTGGGGCCAACCCGGAGAGGATCTGTTCCGGGCCCTGAGCTTTGAAATATTAGGTTCACAGAACACAGAAATCCACCTTGCGGGGAATGACCGGAGAGACGTACTGCCCGAGGCCTCCTCTGGACTCAGCTGTTCCCATAGCTAGGAGCCATGTCCAATTATACAATCATTCTGCAGCCGTCCCCGGGCATTCAAGGATGCCGTGGCCACAGAGATTTCTCACTGGCCCATGGAGGACGTAATAGCAGCAACTGATTCCTCGCCGTGGATGTCAAGCCTTGTTCTTGCAACAAAGATAGAAGGGGGGCCTACGCTTATGTGTGGACTTGTGCCAAGTGAACAAGGCAGCCATATCCGACCACTATCCTCTACTGATAGCAGAGGAACTGACAGCACACTGTCTTGGTGCAGTGGTACTCACTAAATTAGATCTACACCAGGGAGATCTCCATTTGCCCCCTTCCTCATGGCTTTTCTCACCCACATGGGCCCTTTCAGTTTAAAAGGCTGCCTTTTAGTTTATCTTCAGCCCCTCACTAGTTCCAAAAAGTCATCACCTCGGTGTTAGCAGGCATTCCTGGGGCGGGCATCTATCCGATGACATCCTGGCTCACGGATCATCTCTTTCTGCCCGTGCTGCTTCCCCCCGTGCAGTACTAACCCGATTTCAGGGCCATCAGCTGGTCTCAGCACGGAGCAGTGTGTTTTTCATCTGGATCAGCTGGATTTTGGTGGGTCATCATCTGCCAGCGAGTGGAATCGCCCCACTGCCGTCCCATGTGGACGCCATCGTTTGACTGCCAGCCCCACCACGGACAAGTCAGCCGTCCCATCCTGTCTTCGGTTAACTCTGACTTTCCTTTTGTGCGAGATGATGCTCAGCTCACTGCATCCTGCCCGGCCCTGCTACGCAGCCATGTGGTCTGGGAACCGGCAGTGGGCCAGCGCAAACCATGTATGACATGAGCTCCCACACTGACACACATTGCCTTCTTTTGTTACATGTCGCGCCTCAGCGGTAACGCTTGGTGCTGGCCTGGGCTTCACCTGACAAATCCACAGAAAGGGGTTTTATGAGCCAGGCATTGGATAATCACGCCTTGACTGATTTCGCTCTTCTCCCGCCCAAAGCACTGTTAGAGGCACTGTCCCGGGAGGCTGTGTTACAAGAAGTTCTCAGATATGTTCACCAGGGCTGGCCAAAAACTGTTCCAGACTATTAGAGGACTTATTGTCATGCGAGACATGACTCATCGAATCATAGGAGATTAGAGTTGGAAGGGAGCTCAGGAGGTATCTAGTCCAACCCCCCTGCTCAAAGCAGGACTAACCTCAGCTAAATCATCCCAGCCAGGGCTTTGTCAAGCTGCAGCTTAAAAACCTCTAAGGATGGAGATTCCACCACCTCCCTAGGTAACCCATTCCAGTGCTTCACCACCCTCCTAGGGACAAAGTTTTTCCTAATATCCAACCTAGACCTCCCCCCCCCCTGCAACTTGAGACCGTTGCTCCTTGTTCTGTCATCTGCCACCACCGAGAACAGCCTAGCTCCATCCTCCCTGGAACCCCCTTTCAGGTAGTTAAAGGCCACAATCAAATCTCCCCTCACTCTTCTCTTCTGCAGACTAAACAAACCCAGTTCCCTCAGCCACTCCTCATAAGTCCTGTGCTCCAGCCCCCTCATCATTTATGTTCCTGCGGGGCCCCCAGTGGCTGAAGGACTCTGTGGTGTAACATCCAAAGGAAGGACTGGGCTTTTGACATTTTCAGTTGTGTAATTTGTTATTGTACAGCTGAAGCAAAATAAAGACTTTGGAGGGGGACTAGTATTTGGGAATAAAGCAGAACCTCAGCATCACGAACACGTCGGGAATGGAGGTTGTTCGGGACTCTGAAACGTTCGTAACACTGAACACAACGTTACGGTTGCTCTTTCAAAAGTTTACAACTGAACATTGACTCAATACAGCTTTGAAACTTTACTGTGCAGAAAAAAAATGCTGCTTCCCCTTTATTTGTTAGTAGTTTACATTTAACACAGTGCTGTATTGTATTTGCTTTTTTAATTTTTGTTTTGGTCTCTTCTGCTGCCTGTTGGCGTACTTCCAGTTCCAGACGAGGTGTGTGGCTGACTGGTCGGTTTGTAACCCTGGTGTTCATCATGCTGGAGTTCTACGGTAGCTGCTTAGGAGGTGTGGCTCCTTTAAGAAACCAAGAAGTGGCTCCAGAAGGAGGAAGATGGGGGGATGCCCCAAAAGGTGTGGGGAGTACCAGTACCAGCTCTGGAATAAAGCTTGTTCTTGTTTGCATTTAAACCTGAGTGGGCTTCAAGTTATTGGGATACCCCAACATGCACACATCGGGAACTTGATTCTAGCCGGGCCTGGAGAAAAACAGGGGAGGGAGATTCTTTACAGGAATACTAAATCCACCTCCGTGAGAGGTGGCGGAAGCTATGCCCTCCTTGTCGACATAGTGCAGCCTACCACCAGGGTTTAGCTCCGTATAACTCAGCGATGTAGTTATCCTGGTGCACGTTTGTAGTGTAGACCTGGCCCCAGTTTCCCATCTGTAAAATGGGGATAATAATCCTCCCTTTGGCCTGTATTGCCAGTTTGGATTGTAAACTCGCCCGAGTACAGACTGCCTCTTAAGTCTGGTCTACGCTACAGACCTATATTGGAATAACTACGTCACACCAGGGTGTGAATAATCCACATCTCTGAGCAACGTCGTTATAGTGCCCGAAACCCCTGTGCAGACAGCACTATGCTACTGGGAGAGTTTCTCCTTCCGACACAGCTAGCGCCTCTCGGGAAGGTGACTTAACAACGCCAGCGGGAGAGCTGTCTCCTGTCGGCATAGAGCGCCTTCATTAAAGGTGCTGCCGTGGCACAGCTGCATCGGTGCAGTGTTTTATGTGCAGGCGTGTCCTTAGTACGGTTAGGTTCAGCACCTACCACAATGGAGTCATGACTGGAGCAGGGCAGCTAGGCGGGTTTTTTTTAAATAAAAAGCATCCAGGGTGTTATTACACCATAGAATCATAGATGAGGGTTGGAAGGGACCTCAGGAGGTATTTAGTCCAACCCCCTGCTCAAAGCAGGACGAACCCCCACTAAATCATCCCAGCCAGGGCTTTGTCTAGCCAGGCCTTACAAATCTCTAAGGATGGAAATTCCACCGCCTCCCTAGGTAACCCATTCCAGCACTTCACCACCCGCCTAGGGAAAAAGTTTTATTTAATTTCCAGCCTAAACCTCCCTCACTTCAATTTAAGACCATTACTCCTTGTCCTGTCATCTGCCACCACTGAGAACAGCCTAGCTCCATCCTCCTTTCAGGTAGTTAAAGGCTGCTATCAAATCCCCCCTCATTCTTCTCTTCTGCAGACTAAACAAGCCCAGTTCCCTCAGCCTCTCCTCATAAGTCTTGTGCTCCAGCCCCCTAATCATTTTTGTTGCCCTCCGCTGGACTCTCTCCAACTTGTCCACATCCTTCCTGTAGTGGGTGGGCCCAAAACTGGACAACAATACTCCAAATGCGGCCTCACCAATGCCGAATAGAGGGAAATAATCACTTCCCTCCATCTGCTGGCAATGCTCCTACTAATGCAGCCCAATATGCCATTAGCCTTCTTGGCAATAAGGGTGCAGTGTTGACTCACTTCCAGCTTCTTGTCCACTGTAACCCCCAGATTATTTTCTGCAGAACTGCTGCCTAGCCCGTCAGTCCCCAGTCTGTAGCTGTGCATGGGATTCTTCCATCCTAACTGCAGGACTTTGCACTTGTCCTTGTTAAACCTCATCAGATTTTTTTTTTTGGCTCAGTCCTCCAATTTGTCTAGGTCAGTCTATATCCTCTACCTGCCCTCCAGCGTATCTACCACTCCACCCAGCTTAGCGTCATCTGCAAACTTGCTGAGGATGGGGCAATCCACCCCACCCTCCAGATCATTATTACACCAAAACCTAAATGGAACATATATAGGCGGCTTATTCACCTGCTGCTGAAAGGCAGCCACCTCTGAGAGGAAACATGGCAGCTGTTTATCCAGGCCTCACTCAGGTAGGATAAGCATGTGACTCTAGTTATCATGTAACAAACACAGAATCCCTTTGTAATACACATGTAATTAAAGCCAGCATGGCCACAAAGACACGGCTGACATGTAACTGGCATCAGGGAAGATGCTAACTAAAAAGACGTTAATTACCCAGCTTATTAGATGTCCGCATTGTTAACATAACCCTGACGTAATTAACTTGATACAAACTATCCCACAAATATTAATTGCCTAAAACTTCCTCGTAACTCGACTGCATTAATAAGACCGTAATTATGTACGGACTGCATAGCTGTGAGTTAATGACATGGCAATTTGATTTGTCTCTCAAAACCACGATAAACCCAAGGAAGTGTTCTCCGAACAATCAATTGATATTTAATTAACGGACAGAACCTGTCGGAGTAAATCTAAATTAAACACCTGCGATGTCTCACTTAAAGTGTTATGACAAAGGCTGCTGAGTGCGCAGCACACAGCGACCAAGCCAGGGTGATGGGAAGCTGCAAAGAGACCGCAGGGGAGGATCCTGGGAGGCAGAACAATTGCTGCTCGGGCTTCGGTGATTACAGGAAAAACCCATTTAGTGACGTGCCAAAAAGATTCCACTTTTACCGGGGGTGAGAGGTAAATGTTAAGGAAACCTAAGAAATCATTTGGACCCATGCAGATACCCAAGATGCAAACTCACCACCTCTTCCACCCCACGTCTTCCCTTAGTCATGTTCATTCATCCCATCACACCTCTAATTTTCAGCTCCGGTCCTTCACTGACAACCAGGTAATTGCAGAGTTTCTGCTTGCCGGAGCGAGCCCTTCGACTGTAGGGGTCTGTCTCAAATGAGCGACAAGTACAGCACCTAGCACCCCCCGAGGCTCTGATCGCAGAGCGGGCTTCAGGCTGCTACAGCAAAACCTACAGTAGTAACACTCTTCCTTCGGGTGTGATGGTCCCGTCCCCGCCCCCATCCCTGTTGCAGTCCTATTAGTACTTGGCAGCCTGGGATCCGGCTCAGCGTTAGGCTGTGCGCCAAGCCTGCTGCAAATCCACTAATACGCTTGCTGGCTGGCAACTCGCTGGGGCTGGTGGGGTGTCTGGGGGGGGAGGGGAGGGCAGCGGAGAGGGGGAGGAGGCCAGGGACAAGCTTCGGAGAGCCCTAGTGAATAAGTCTCCCGCTGCGGCGCCGGGCTCTGCATCCAGTCCAGGACCTGAGGGATGCTACGCCGGCGGCCGGGGGAGATGCAGCACGGCCTCTCTCGGAGGAGCCGGGACTCACTGCGTCCCCTTTGCGAGTTCCCCCAACGTTCAGAGATCTAGCACGAGCCGGAAGGTGCCCCCCTGGCGGCTAAGCAAAGAGCAAGGAAGGGGCTCCCAGGTACAGGAGCTCTGGAGAGACGAGAGGCCAGCAGGAGATGCCTTTCCTCCCTGGCTGCGGCTTGAGACACCAGCCCCTGCCCCTGGGCTCTCCCTGTGTACCTTGTGGTCGCTGTCTGCAGGCAGCTGTTTCGGGGCCTATCTTGCCCTGCCCTCCCCACCCTACCCCTCTCGTCTGGCTCGCACCCCCTTTCCCCTGCTGATGTTTCTAGGCGGTAAATCCCGCCACTCGGTCCTGGCAGCAGGACAGGAAAGGGCCACGAGGCGAGATTGATCCCGGGGTTACAGCTCAGGGCGGGTCGATGCTCCCCAGTACCACGGTCGATTGACAGGCGTGTCTGTGGCTGGCCTGGCCCAGCGACCGGCTGGCTTTCCAGACCGAAGGAGCAGAGGACACAGGCAGATCACTGTAATGGCCCCATCACCAGAGCAGCCAGGCGCCTCCCAAGTCATTAAAACATGAACCAGAGATGACACTTGCCCTCGGTCCTGGCCAAAGAACAGTCTGATTCGTTAGTGGCGTGCATGTCTACAGAGCCAGAGCATGTCTACAGCGAGGCACGCAAGAGGGCTGGCATGTAGCAAGTGTCCACAGGCGGGCGTGCGACGGTTGTGCAGCACGGCTCTGGCTGGTCGTGCAATGGGGGGGGGCGAGCGTACAGTACATGAGGTAGGGATGTGAGCGGGTGAGCCGGTCGCGTGAAGCACTCGCCGGGGGAAGGCTACGTCTCAGTGCTGGGGTTTGCGTTTAGCCCTGAATGTGGTGAGGCCTGTGGGGTCTTGTGGCAAGGAGTTCCACAGGCTAGGTCCAGCCCCTCGGAAAATGCTTTCTCCTGCACTTGGCGGCACAAGTGCCGAGTGCAGGAGAAAGAACTTTTCGAGGAGCTGGACCTAGACCATGGAAAAGGTAGCACTGTCCCAGTGGAGCGTCATGAAGGGGAAGGAGAGCTGACAGGTCGCTAGGACCCGTCCACAGAGGGCTTTGAACAGCAGAACGGAGACCTGGAACTGCTCTCGGTCCAGTGGGGAGCCAGAGGGCAGAGCCCCAGGGGGATGCGTTCATGGTGCCTGGATGGCTGAGCTGACGGGCTGCTGCGTTTTGCACCAGCTGGAGCATCCTCAGGGCACGTGGCTTCATGCCAAGCGCCGATGACGAGCTGCAGCCTGGAAGCCACGGACCCGTGACGCGCTGTGGCCAGCTCTGAGGCTGACAGGACAGAGGCAGTCGTCTCAGCCACTTGCCGAGGGCAGCGGGTGTTTGCGGCGGCCATGGATGCATGGTCACCCATCAGCTTCGGGGAGCCCAAAGGACCCTCTAGGCTGAAGCCCAGCCGAACCCTGGGCGGCAGAGCGCCCAGAGGGGGGGGGGGGGACACAGAGGGAACTGCACTGCAGTACTGGGGGCAAAGGACATTGGGATCTGTGTGGATGAAAAGGGCCATGTAAACTCTCCTTATAGTAACTAGCTATAGTAACCTGCAATAGCCCCCATCACCAGCGCATCCGAGCACCTCTCACCCCTGGACAGCCGGAGCGTAAAGACACGCGGTGATTTACCCCAGGAGGCTTTGATGAAGTGGAGAACTGAATGGAGGTCTCCTAAGTGCTAGGTTAGCAGCCAAACCACTAGGCCGCTCTTCCTTATGAAGCGCTACACGCTGTCCTCTTGCTAGCAGTGGTATTACCCTGCCGTTAAGCCATGTCGCAGAGAGAGCAGCATGTGGTGTTCAGTACCCGCTTGCGGCCAGGCGCTTCCGGTCCTACCGCCAGTGACTGCCTTCTGCAGGAGCTGAGACACACGCCGGTCTTCCTGCTAAATACGCCTCTGCCAATCTCTGGGCCACAGCCTCCCCCAGCTGAACTCTGCCTGCGCCGTGCTCCCGTGCCTCGATTTCTGGTTGGCTTGGCTTTGCGTCAGTGGACGTCCGAGGCTGCTCCTCACACAGACGCTGGAGCACAAGGGAATCTCTCAAAGCCATCGCGGGTCGGCAGGCCAGGTCTGGCTTTGCTGTCTGATGTCATTACTGATGTCTTCGGGGGGGGGGGGGTGGATTGGCCATTTGATGATGTCAAATGCATGGCGGCTGGCTGCATTTTCACGGCTAATTACAGTCTGGGAAGCCCCCCAGTTCAGCTGCCAACCATTCCCTGGATTCAACATCCAGGAATCAAGGGAGGAGAGAATCAAAATACAAATCTACTTCTGCTTTTCCTCCCCAGTTCCTTCTTTCCTACTGACAGCTGATGGAAACTGTTGGTGTGGGGGGGACCCCAACAACATCTCATGTATTTTCCATTACAGGGTTTTTTTGGGGGGGGGGGTTTGTTTGGTTTCTTTTTGCCTCAGTTGGAATCCCTATCAATAAAATGTAATTGTGGCCACAATTAAGTCTATCGATACGGAATAAGCCAAAAAGCTGACGTGCTGCTTCCTGCCTGCCTTCGCTGGGAATACAGACTTTTTTTTGTGTGTTAAGTGAAATGCTAATAAAAGGAGAGATCGGATTCTTTGTCAAAGCTTATTGAGCCTCCAGCACAAACAGAGCCGTGAGACGATAGACGGGCGCCCCAGCCCAGCCAGCTTATCTCAGTCAGTCGTAATGCGCCCAGAGCATCAGCTTGGCAATGGCTTCTGCTGTTGTCCCCTTCCCTGGAGGATCTCAAAGCACTTCACAGTCTCCCAGCCTGACAAGGCAGTGTAGCGGGCTAGGGCTGGGGCACTGGGCTGGCCGTCAGAGCCCCGGGTTCATGGACTCCAAGATTCAAAGGGATCCCTCTGATCAGTTTGTCTGACCTCCGTCATAAACAGGAGCCCCCCGGCGCGGTCCGTTCCTGGCTCTGCCACAGACATGCCGTGTGACCCTGGGCATGCCTCCCGTCACCATGTTGTGTGTCTGTGTCCCCTCTCACCCTGCGCCCACCTGGCCTGTAAACTCACTGGGCGTGGGGGGGGGGCTCTCTCTCCATGTCTGTGCAGCATCCCGCATGATGGGGGCCCAGTCTCAGCAGGGGCATTTCAGTGCTACTGGAACACAAACAAAACAGCAGCAGCATCTCTGGGGGCTCAGTGCTGTTATCCCCATTATACAGAGAGGGAAACTGAGGTACAGGGGGGGTGTTAACCCCCTATTACAGATGAGGACATTGAGAATAAGTGATTCAGCCAAGACCAGACAGCAGACCTGTGGCGGAAACAGGAACTGAGCCCAGCTCTTCTGAGCCCCGAGCCGGTGACCCCAGCCACACAGCCCCCCTTCCTGCCTCCACCCTGGAGAAGCCTCAGGTCTTGTTTACATGGGACAGTTTTACCAGTTAATCAATCTGGCTGTGTCACTTTCAGCCTACCTTACATTCTACCGTTTGCTGAGCAGGTAGGGTGACAATATCAGGGGTGTCCCAATATTAGGAGCTTTGTCTTATATAGGCAACTACACCCCTCCGACCCCCTCAAAAAAAGTGTCCCAATTTTTCACACTGGTCACCCTGCGAGTAGGCAAGGCCTCAGAAGAAGACGTGGTCCCCGTGTATCCCAGGGACCTCTTAGCACCAACTGGCAGAGGGCACAGGCCGTGCACAGGGATTTACAGGAATCCCCTAGGTCGTATTTATGCATCACTGTTCATCCAAGGGTGGCACATGAAGTCTCTACCGCAACTGGTGGTATCGAGCACTGGTCATCATAATCCCTGCCCAATGCACGTGTGCAGATAATATTTAGGGAGTTTTCGGTCTATGCTGAAAATTACCTTCTTAAAGTCTTGGGATTAAAGCATGTCCGCGGGAGGCGCCATACGCTCCCGGCCTGCAGCTCCTATGGTGTGCCTCACACCGCCTGCCTGTTTGCAGGCTGAGTGAGACGCTGATTAAGAGATCGCAAAATCCACAGAAGAGGAAATGGACAGGCAGAAAGCCAGCAGGGCGGGGCCCTGCTATGAATAAAGACAAAGGACTGTTCCGATAGATCTTGGAGCACAAAGTGACGGGCTAGACCCTTCACCTAGGAGGCAAACTGACAGCGTGCGTGTCTCATGGCAGGAGGGTCACAGACAAGCCTGGCTGTAAACCGCTGCAGGGATCTTGGGTGAGCAATGCTTTATTAGACACGAGAGCGTCTTGTGAAGTCAGTCTAGCATCAGGCGTGCAGGTTATGATTTGATTTTATATCTAGCCATTTGTTTCCAACACTTCTGCCGGCTGCTGCTTGGATCTCTTGTGCTCTGTTAAATGAATGCGTGTGTGATTTCACTATTAACACGCCTAAGTGCTGCGGGCGCTGAGCTGGAACTGAGAAGCTGGGTGGTCCTGTTTCTTGGGAAGCAGCAGAGCTGTGAATCCTGTGGGTGCCAAGAGGCTGGATGCTCGGAGGGGGCGAGGGCTGGAGCGTGCTCGTCGCTAACCTGCAGAGTAACAGCCGAGCCTGCTTGCATTGTCCAGGGCTGGAGGAGTTGGCGAGCTGACCCCCCCGACAGGCACAGAAAAGGCTTCCTCACACTGGTGATAGTCAGGTGCCTCCCACGCCAGGGTACCCCCAGGAAGCGTCACAACCTGCCCTCACGAGGCAGACACAGCCCAAGCCCAATGCACTGGGAGACCCAGAGGAAGCCTCTAGCGGAGCCCATCTCCCCACTGGCCTCATTCGCTCTGAGGGTGGGAGTGTTTGCGGGCCGGGCCAGAAGGCAAGTTTGGATCTGAATGAGCAAGAAGATGCCCAGACAACCGGGCTGGGGAGGGAGTGCCAGACGCAGCTGAGCGCCTGGCGTGAACAAAAGCACTGAGATGGGAAGCACAGAAAGGGGAGCATGAGAGAAGCAGTGAGAAATGGGTGCAGCGGGGGAGATGGGAGTGTAGGTTCCTCATAGCTCGAGTCTCGGCTTGGTCTCCTTTGTTTACCAGTGACCACACCTTGGCTGGAGCGCTCTACAGCACACAGAGGCCTCTAGTGGTCAAATAAGATACTACAAATCAACATCCCAGCTACCTTTTGCTCTCCTAATTCTCAACACTTCCCTGTTTCCCACCAGAGAAGAGAGAAGCTGCCCCCTCTGCTCAGAGAGGTGAATGTAAAGAGCTTGGCTCACCTCTCCCTTCTTTCCAGGGGCAAGAGGCGAACATGCTGATGTCCCCGACACCTTGGCCCCCAGGCCTCCTAAATACAGCCGGCTCCAGGCCCAACCTTTGCTCCTATTGATGGCTTCAGGTTGTGAGCCCGGTGGAAACCAGGAGGGAAAGTCATCACAGCCAAGCAGGGCCAGGGGACGTCACAAGCCAGGAACCGTGCTGCAGGCAAGTGACATGCAACCTGGATGACTGGAGAAGGGCAGCCTGTGTGATCTAGTGCCTCCCTCTGGGCCAGCTTGGGCAAAGCTAACAGCCCGGGGAACCTGCTTGTTTAGCGTCTGGTGGCGATTGGCAGCCGGGGTCCCCTACAGAAAATCCCCAGGGACCCTGCCACCACAGGTGAGCTGTGGGGAGGGAACAGAGGAGGCCGGCAGGGGAGAGGATGGGACAGGAGTAGGCGGATCTCAGGCTGTGCTGGTTGGGGCTTAGATCAATGGAGTAGAGCCTGCGGGAGACTCTATGGGATCTAAACCGACCAGCACCCTAATGGCCAAACCGGTTGCTGTGACCTTCTAACCGTGGAGGGGTTTGCTCTGGATGGGGACACCCCCCAGCTGCTGGGGCAGGGAATGGGGCTCCAGCAGAAGCAGCAAACCTGGCCTCTGCCCTCTCCTACATGCCAGAGCTCACGCAGGCCATGCCTGACTTTGCAGGGCGTGGACCCAGCGAGCTAATTCCCTGAGTCTCCAGGGCTGAAATCCTGCTTCGGGTTAACAGTGAAATGAGTTTGCAGGTCTCAGCCTAGTCCCTATGAGGCATTTGTTCCCATCCCAGAAGTCAGCACCCAGCACAACACGCTGAGTTGTCTCCGTTCAGCGCTGGAAGAGCCCGGGGGGGCTATGGGTCAGGGCTGAGGGGGGGGTGAGAAGATGACAGAGGGCCTGCCTTGATGTGTACCTGATGCTAACCGGCCCCAGCCACCCCCTTCCAATCTTTCATGAGCACTCAGCGCTCAGGAGGTACCATTGTCTAGTGGAGAGAGCAGGAGATGTCCATTTTAACCCTGGTTCTAGAAGCGACACCCCTCTGTGCCTCAGTTTCCCCATCTGCAAAAGAGGGAGTGAATGTATCTCCCTACAGCACGGAGCGGCTGCAAGATTAAATTCAGCCCGGGCTGTGAAGTGCTCAGAGCTGGGTATTAACTCCAGGATCTCGCTCAGCAGACGCCACCGGGTTTTGTTACCAGTCTGTTAAACACAGCTCGTGCATTAAACCGCCGCCTTTTAATCCCTCGTGCTCTATTGAGTCTATTGCATGTTCTCTTGGGGCGGGAGCGGGGTAGAAGGGCCACTAGCGTTGGAGGAGAGGGGTGGGCTCAGGGCACAGTTATTTATATTAGATGCCTCTCGAGGGCTGTCAGTCATACTGGGTTGTTGTTTTTTTCTTTTATGTAAATGTAAAATGACAATTAGTTTATTTTGGTGTGTGTAAATTACAACTCGCTCTCCTGGAGACCTGGCATCTGCCAACACTGCACTGAGCTATTGAATACACTCCTGTTAGCTGAATAAATCAGGGGGGAGGGAAAAAGCTACAGACCCCATCTTCCCCCCCTGCAAAACCCCACTAACCCTTGGTGTTCAACCACAGCGGGCATCAGAGATGCTCAGATAGCAGGGTGACGGACAGAACAACAGAACCAAGAGACTCAGAGATGTAAAGGCCAGGAGAGATCGTTCCATCATCTACTCTGACCTCCCAGATAACACGAGCCATTGCATTCCACCCAGCTGCCCCTGAAACGAGGCCAATAGCTTGTGTGCGGCTAAAGCCTCACCTCCGGAGAGGCAGCCCGTCTGGATCCGACACCCTGGGCCTTATTTCTCATTTGAGTTTAGCTCCCAGCCCTTGCTTCTTGTGCTGCCTCTCTCTATGAGATTAAAGAGCGCTTTGGTGCCCAGTATTTTCAGCCCGGGAAGGGATTTATACGCCATAATCATCATGACACCTCTCTGCCCTTTGGAGAAGCTAAATATCTTCACGTTTCTCACTGCCAGGCATTTTCTCCAGCCCTCGAATCATTTTTGCGACTCTTCTCTGCACCCTCTCCAATTGCCTATCATCTGTTTTGAGAGGCAGCCAGGATGACAGCATTAAGAGGAACTAGCCGGGGTGCATCACTGCCCTCTCCTGGATAGAATCAGAACTGCTTCACTGTGTGTCATAGGTCCTATAGTGCTAGTGGCAAATGGAGATGGTTCCTCTAGCTCCAGGAGAATGGATCTTTTAAATCGGGGGGGGGGGGTTGCGTTCTAGCCCTGGCATTGCCTGTTGGGGAATTGGAGGGTTTTAGGTGGCTACAGGCAGACTAGCATAGAAAAGGTACCTAAAAGGTCCAGTTTACGTAAGGGGAACAGGCTAAAAACCTTACCTTTCTAGAGTGTCTTGCATCCAAAAGGATCCCGCCCAGGCTTTGTCATCTATCCACAGACGTCATTGCATCCATCTCTAGGGTGGGATGGGGCAGCTGCTACCCAGCAGTTTAGGACAGGAAGTGAAGGTCAGGTGATCCCACGGAGGATGGAGGGTCACCAGGACACCAGGGTTAACACTTCACTCTTTCCAAAGGCCCATGGGATTCCTGCCACTCTTCACCGGCCTCCCCGCACTCCAGCACCCTTGTGTCCCATGCCAGGGCACTGGCTTCACTCCTGGGCAGGAGAAGAGCAGGGGAATCACCTGGGCAGGCCGGCGACGGCAGCAAGGGTACCCCAGAGCCAGCCCGAGCAGGGAAATGGCCTTGGCTTCCAAACCGACCTCCCCCCAAAAGCCGCCAGGGAGGCACTCAGCACATTTGCCGCTCCCCTAAAAAGACCCCGGTTTCTTCCATTCCCAGAAACGACCAACCGGAGCCGGGGGAGACGAGCAAAGGGAAACATGAGCTGAACGTTGGGGAAAGCTCCCGGCTGTGAAACCTACCGGGCCGCGGGATCACTGCTCCTCAGGGGAGGGATGGGAGCTCCGTCAACGGGGACTTCCACACCTAGGTACCAGGAAAGAAAGGACCAGTCCTGGCCTGGGCCCAGGGAGCCGGGCCGGGCGTTTCAATCGCTGACGTCAGATTCTGCGTGTGTGGAATAAATCTCACCCGCACACCTCTCCCACACTCCCTTCTCCCAGGCACACACATTCCTCCTGCACCGTCCCCTCACACGCTCACCCCGTCCCTTGCACACACACTCAGGACCCCCACGTGGGGGGGGGGAAGGGTACACTTTACCAGGGCCCAGACTGCAACCCCCATTGTGTGCGTGTGGGAGGGGGCCCACGTCACAAGTTTGTCATGGGCCCGAAAAAATTATGCTTGGGCCCTGCCCAGCCTAACAGCTGCCAAGGCAGCACTGTCGTCTGGGGCTATTTGAGCTTTGACAATCCCGCAGGACGGGGAGATGGAAACGCCCCGTTTCTAGCCCAGCCCCCGGGCAGGTGTGCTCCCTGCAGGCTTTTCTCTGCGCGTCTGTCCCCGAGCGACGGGAGAGATGGCTCCCGCACGGCCCCCACCAGGGAGAAGCTGAGGCTCCCAGATTCACACGCGCAGCGAGGTTGTCCCACGACCCAGCCTAAATTCCTCTTCGTTCAGTCTCAGCCCCTTGCTCCAGGTTCTGCCACCTCCCTCCAGACTCCGGCGGGCAGGCCTTCCCCCTCCCCCTGGCTGACGGTTGGCCCCGCCGCCAGGCCTAGCAAGCTCTCACCCTTCCCTAGAGTCCGTCTGGCCCTCCAGACCCCCGCCTGCCCCCCGCTCCCCCTGCACTGGTTTGGATGATCTTCCCCCAGCTCCCACTGGGTCTCTGGCCCCCCGGGCGGGTAGGGGGCAGGTGGCAGTTGCAGGGAGGTGAGATCATGGGTCACCTGTAGCAACAGCAAACCCCCAGAGATTCAGAGGGACCCCCTCCCCATCTCTGCCTTGCCCCTGTCCCACCTGTCTCCAGCACCAGGGCAGTCACTGGCGCTTGGCCAGCAGCCCCTCCTCTGCTCTGAAACGCACCGAAGTCTGCAGGGACCGTGGGGGGGCCTGGCTCAGAGACACGCTCTGCAGTGAGGCGTCCTGGCGGAGTGATCCTTGTGACGCACATGACCTTTGCCAGCCTGGTGTTGGTTTGAAGTTACTTGCGGTGGCCGGGACTCCGTAAGAAGGGGAGCCACCAGCACGGGGCAGTTGAACCCCTGCTGAACAGCGATTCACTGGCATTCAACCCTGCCCCACCGGACCCTCGGTGGAAAGCACAGAAAACAAAGCTGCCCCGCCCCGGGGAATGCTCTGAGACACGTCTGCTGGAAGCAGATCTCCAGCTTTTTTTTTTACTGGCGCACTCGGCCTGGAAGGGATCTGACCTTGCGCAATGACCTGGCGAGAGGCTGGGAGGGGAAAGTCTCCAGGGAGAGAGCCCTGGGGGCAGAGCTCAGCGAAAGCAGGATTCTGCAGGGCCCAGGAGTAGGGTCGAAGAGCAGGGAGGGTCAGCCAGTGAAGGACCGCGCGAGGGACTCCAAGGGAAGCAGCCCAGCAGTCAGTGCTCTGCAAACAGGACTCCACGTTCTCCCAGAAGGGGCTGAGACCTGAGCCAAGAAAGCAGGCTGAAAAGCACACCAGCAGGACGAGAAGAATCATTTGTCTGGATGTTTGTTCAGACTTCCAGCTGGACCTTCGATACCCTGGGAGGGGATCGTCCCTTTTAGCCTGTGTGACTTGGCTGGAGGGCCGAGCCACTGAAGATCCGCCTAGTAAAGTCAACCATTTACCGGGCCGGGGGGGCGGGCCAGGGGCAGGAAAGATTGCAGCACCACACCCAGTCGACAGGAGGCGCTCACGAGAGGTGAGTGTCCCCCATCCCAGGTGGTTTGAATTTTTCCCTCCCCTTGGGCATTACTCCACATTGAATTGCCTTTGCCGGTGTGTTGCCTCTACACCCAGCTTGCCTCGGTCTCTCTGCAGTTCCTCACCGCTCTCTCTGGTCCTGACTAACCTAAATAACTTGGTATCATCTCCTGGTTTTGCTGCCTCACTGCTGAGTCCCCCTTTCCAGATCATTAATAAATCCATTGAACACCACCAGACCCACTCCGGAACCTCGAGGTTGCCGCTGTTCATCTTTTGCCATGATAAAAACTGACCCTTGAACCCTGCTCTTGCTTCTCTCTCTTAGCCAGTTATTCATCCAGGACAACACTTCCCCTCTCACCCCATGAGTGCTTTAGTATCCATCGCAATACTTCTTCAGGAGCCTCTTCTGTGGGACCTTCTCAAAGGCGTTCTGGAGGGTTACATAAATTACATCCTCCAGTTTGCCTTTATCCACCACTTGATTGACACATTCAAGGAATTCTAAGAGATTAGGGGGACATGATTCTCTTCACAGAACCTCTCCTGGTTACAGCCTAGCATTCTGGGATCTTCCAGGTTTTGTGTTATTCTGTATATTACTATGGTTTCAACCAATTTGCCCAATAAAACTGTAAAACGTATTGGTCTGGAATTCCGTGGATTACCCTTAACAGCCTTTCCCCCCCCCCCCCCACCATAAGTACAACACACAGTACTCCCCACGCCACAGGAGCGCTGGCTGTTTTTAATGAGCACGCGCCTATTTTTGTTAGCAACTCAGCTACTTCACAGCGAAGCTCCTTCAAAACTCTGGACCAGACCATGTGGGCCCAGTGACTTACTGGTTTTTATATTATAAATTTGCTCCGGCAAATTCTTCTTCTTCCAATACCCCAGTCTCTGCTCTTGTTTATTATCAGGAAAGAGCCAGTCTGGGGTAGAACTCTTCCCCACATCCTCTGCAGTGAAGCCTGATACAAAGAAATCATTTCATTTCTCAGCTATGTCCTTATCTTTCTTAATCGGTGCCTTTGCCCTCCAGAATCCAACAGCCCCACAAATTCTTTCATAGGCTTCCTGCTTTGGATACGGGTAAAGAATTGTTTGTTTGTTTTTACATCCTTAGCTATTAGCACTTTGAAATCCATTTTTAACCCTTCTAATTTCACTCTTATGCACCGTCTTATTAATTTCAGTAGGGTCACGTGTAGCGGAGCGGTTCTGATTTGGGAAGGTTTTCTTTGTTTTCTAAGGAAAGGCAGAGGCCTTAAAGTTTGCTAGTAAAATGTAATCAGTTTTGTTCCTCCCAGCTCCAAATATACACACACACCCAGCCCTCCTCTTCCAAGTAAGGATTCCAGAAAAATAAGTTATAAAAGGCCATTTCCCGTACTCAGCCGTGTATAATTAATATTACCACTAGAGGGCATTCAAAACGCCATGTGCCTGTGACACATGCTGGATTCACACCGGGCAAATACAAACCCAGGTTCTCCCCGTTAAAAATACCTTTGGAACAGATTCCTTTCCACGAGCTGCAGAGCAAGACCTTACACTGTTTCAAGACAAATCCCTGCCCGCACTGGGACGTTGTAAGAAACGGAAGACAGACTTGCAAACCCTTCGGGGCAGGGAACCTATGTTCATCGTCAGGACCTCGTACGCTTTGCGGGATATATTAATGATAGCGCTGAATGCACGGTTATCAAATGTAGGTGGCTAACGCTAGGCACCTGAATTCATACTTAGGCACGTTATTATTAACGGCTTGTATTGCAGCTGAGTAAGCAACCTCTACCCCACCCACCACTTTCCGCGGTGTGTCGGGTACGTGTAGCTATACACCACAGTGAAAATCCAGCTGTGTCCACACTGTGGCTAATGCCTCAGTGACAGGCTCTGAGTATTCCCCACTGCTGGAGCCTTTTTCTGCAGCAGAGAGGCAGCAGGACACGACCCAGCTAAAAACAGCTGTGTAGACAGAAGACAGGGCTTGGTTGGGTAGGGAGCCCCTAAGCCATGCCTCACCATCCCCAGAGCTCCTTAAACCCATTCTAGGTGGGCTACCCGAGTACATGCTGCCAAAAGAAGTGTGCCGTGTAGACATAACCCAAGAGTCAGTCCTTGCCCTGAACGTGGCTCCAATCTAAACAGAGAAAGGGAGTAATTCCAAGCCCTTACCTTTCAAAGTTTTGGTCTCCACTTTTATCTTCCGTTGTCAGATGTGGACACTTCTTATTTAGAATCGCCCAACTGGACAAGATGCTGAAATATTGTACAATGAGGATGGGTGTGGAATAGATTGGATATATAAATTATTACAGACGAATGTAACAATTACACTGCTGGAAGCCCCTGCTACTGGAGTCATGGGAATATGTGGGCGTTTCAAGGGATTTTTTTTTTAAAGGAAGTTTCTAGCCCTCATGGTGGCAGAGAAAAGCTTGAAAAATGTGACTCAAGTACTTCCTAGAAAGTAAATTAAAATAACTCAAAATGTATTTTGTTTTGTTTTTAAACTTCATGGTTTTTAAGACAATGTTGTCGTTTTGCAGGGCCAGGCTCACGATTGTCTAGCATCTGGGGTTAGAAACACTGCAATTACATGTGCTTACTGTGACTAAAGCAACAACAAAATAAAAGGGGTTTCCAGTACAATTCCCTATTGGTTACTAACCTCAGTTGAGAGTGTTAAAATGGAAAGAATCTTACCAAAAAAGTGAAAAGTCCATTCGATTTGTATTTTGTTTGCCCTTTGTCCTTCACTCAGTATGGACAGAAAAGCTAGCCTGCCCAACATCATCGTCTGTTTCTGCTCACTTCCTGATCCGTACGACATCTAGGTCCAAGGTACGGTCCAGATCTCACGACAGCTAAAGAAGGCTCGAATCTCGCCCCATCTCCAGATAACTTTGCTTACTTTCAAACAACGTTTTTTTAAAAAGTCAAGAGGGTTTTATTCTTTTAAAATGGTTTATATAAAAACTAAAGACTTGACACCTAATCTCCTTGAGAGTTTCCCTTGAAGTCCGATGGAAAAAAAGGACCTTTGGGAACAAACACCTTTTAAACACTTGCATTTCCTTCATAGCCCCTTTTCTCCATAAACATCTTTCCTGAAGGGGTTGCCTGTTTGTGGGTTTATAATGTATTGGGTTATTGCAGCAGAACTGGTCCTAACTGCAATTCTGCTGGATGTCCGCCCCATTGGACACACAGGTGTGTGTGTGTGTGTGTGTGTGTGTGTGTGTACACACATGTGTACACTGATGAAATGAACACTTCTCCAAACCATGATCAATCAAAACCAAATGAACTCTGTTTCTCAACAGGACACAAAGCAACGTGTCTCCCGTGTGTCTGGGAGTTTGTTTTTTAGATACACACAAAGGTGGGGGGGGTGGGAGGCACGTATGCCGTGCGGGGGATGTGTAAAAATAATATTGAAACAAAAACAGAATTGAAAGAACTGGAGAAAATTAACCAAGTGCGTAGGGCAAAATGCGTAATCCAAGCGGCATCTCAGGATTATAGATACACATCCTCTCACACTGGGCCAGCTCCTGATGTCCGTGATGCTGGTTTAAGTCACTGGCGTTACACTCCAGATTTCCAGCAGTATAACTGAGATTGTAAGCCAGCCCATCAACCTTGGTAGTTAAAAAATTTTTTAACTACCAATAAACCTTTGTTCATTTTAATTCAGTCTTCACTAGCCCACAAACCCCATAATTCACACACCCCAAACACCCTCGTCTCCCTGCGTCTCGGCAACAATTTAACAGCCGAGTGCTGTAGCTCAGTCTCATGTTACTAAGACGTCATGACTTCTGCAAACTATACTGCAGCACATTCAGAGGTATAACTAGGGAGAATGCGTATCAATAATTAAACCTGACGCTACATTTGGCAAAGGAATGAGAAAAGTATATTCTGTGGTGCCTCAGCGATTGTTTTCTCTTGGCTGTCCACTTCTTTGCAAAATCTGGTTATCTACAATGATTTTTCTAATCATTAGTTCGAAAATACATGTGTTCTGCACACAGAGCCCAATGTATTTAATGCACACGCACTTTGCACCATCTCAGAGAATCCCAGACATGTGAGATGAGAAAGCTCTGTTCGTCAGATCCGATAGGAAAGGCTGCGTTTGTCTTGTGGTTACAGTGCAGGCCTGCGAGTTAGAAGAGCTGGGTCTAGTCCTTGCGCTGGCATTGGCCTACCTACAGCCTGACCTTGGACAAGTCACTTCCCCTCTCCAAGTCTCAGTTTCCCCACCTGCAAAGACAATTTGCTGTTGTAAAGATAAGTTTGTACTAAAAAAGCTAAGACCAGCCAAAAGGTTTCCACACTTAAAAAGCAGATCTGAAAGAAGTTGTTTTAACACCAATAAACTCACTGCGGTGCTCCCGACCAGAGCGTGAAACTGATCGTAAACCCGCGAGAAACTGAGGTCACAGCTCTCCATTGTCCTACGGCAGAGGGACGGGCAAAGGCCAGCCACAGTGAAAACTAAAACTGAACATTGACCCTCCTTTCCATTCCAGTAATACAAGGTGATGCCCGTTACTCAGGGAAAACTATCCATTTATGCACAGTCTAGGGCAGCAGACCCAGCGGTGACATGAGTTAGCATCACTGGACTGACGTCAGTGGAGCTGGGTCTGTTTACAACAGCTGAGAATCTGGCCTGTGATTCCATGTTGACAGTGGCCCTTTAAAACTGCTCCCTACACCTATGGTGCGGCTTAATGAAAGCTTAGAAAACAATATAAGAGCATCCCACGGAAGAAACCGCAGAGAGCCATGCACAGCATCAGTCCATCCCCAGGAGCTACTGCAGGAGAGTTCCCTACGCTGAAGAGAGCTCCTGCAGGCTGTCAAACTTGGTACTCGTCCACGCCGAATTCAGCGTCTGCCCAGCTCAGGAGGGGTTAATGTCCTAGCCCTGAACCACATGAATCCTCAGCTCAACAGGGGAACGTGGCTGCCAATGGGAATGGCTTATGGGGCTGCCCCCTCGGATTTCTGTCCAGCCCCTAAGAGACACCAGGAAGTTTGGAATAATTCACCATGCCTGGCGCTTTCTGTCCAACAAAGCCCCCAGGGCTGGAGTAGCAGGGGGTGGGCTGGAGACCAGGAGAGAGGGGCACAGGGCAGAGTGGAAGGAAGCCCAGGGCTGGAATAGCAGGAAGTGGGGGCTACAGATAAGGATTTAGGAACATCAGCAGTGCTGGTGGGGGGCCCAGGGCTGGAGCAGCCGGCAGGCTCTCTGTTGGAGCTGAGGTACAGTGGAAAAATTTGCACAGGCTCTGCCGGCGTCTGGCTCTGTAGCTTGCCATTTTAAGGATGCCGTGTAAACAGCACCCATTTCACTATTCAGCTGAGGACAGAGGTGCCTGGCTTCAGGGTGGCTCCCATGTTACCGTCCCAGCCGGGGGGTGCTCTCTTCATGCCCTCCACATTCACAACGAGACCCCATCAGAGAGATGCCCCTAACTCATGGCTCTGCTACACCACTCGCCCCTGGTGCTGAGCAGAAGCACGCAGCAAACTCCGAAGTCCCTTGGGCTCTTCCAAAGAGATGCCCGAGATGAAGGGAAACCAGAGGGGCTGCTGCCTCCGTCGCAGGGCGGCTTCCATCAGGGGAAACCGAGGCCCCCTTTGTCATGGGTGACACTGCAGGCGATGCGTCTGCCCCTGCGCAGGCAGCGATGGCGGAGAGTGATTAGCTAGGGGAGTGGGGAAGGGAGGGGAGGGAAGAGGTCCTGGGGCAGGAGACACTGCCCACAGAGGGGTCAGGGGTTGGACGGCAGGAGGTGCATGATCGAAGGCAATGATGCCGGTCACAGCTCCTCTTAGCCCTGCCAAGGGCATGGAAAGTGCTGGCTAATATCCAGGGAGAGGATTCTCCAGGGAACTGACAACCCAGTAGCAGAGACCCCTTGGGAACGGAGCTCTGAAGAGCTGCTCGCTGCCTCTCGCTCAGATCCATCCCATTGCGGCAGCTGGAGAGAGCGACCCCTGGTAACCTCACACGCCCTCCCGCGCAGGCTCCCACACACATCCCTGGACCCCTCGCTTGCTTGGGATCAACCGTCCCCCATCCCCGCACGAAGCTGATCAAGGGCACGGGAGCGTCCGGCCCACTCGCCTTTCCGCGGGCGCTGGCAGCGCAGGAGTCGAGACGGCCTGTGAATCGCACCCACTTGGACAGCACCTTTCCTCCCAAAGCCACAGCCACCAGGGACCTGGGAAACGCAGCCATCCCGGGGACGTGACGCAGCCAGCCTGCTGAGCAGGAGAGGAAATCTAGGCCAGGACACGGCCCTCTAACGGCCACAAAGAGCGCCGTGGATCTCCAGGACCTTGGCTTTTAAGGTCTCATCTGAGACAAACCCAGAGAGTGGAGCTCCAAGGGTTAAACAGAGTGTTTCCCCCCCCCCCTTCTCATCCCACCCCAACAGGGCCCTGAATCAGCTCCCTGGGTGGGGTGAGGGTGTGGAGAGCACAAGCCCAGCCTCACTTCTCCAGGCCAGAAGAATTCCCCAGCAATTCACAGCTGCCAAAGGCTGTGCGACCTGCCAAAGAAGCAGAAAATGGGGCCGGTGTTATTGCTTGCAAATCTCACCCAGCCTGTGCCCCCAGGAGTGTGTGTGGGGGGAGGGGAAGGGGGGGGGAGACACGCAGACAGCAGAATTCTCTGCAAACCGGAGAGCAGCCTGCCCTGCACTGGGGCTGAGCCAGGCCAGCATGTTGGCCGGCCTCTGTCGACAGCCAGGAGAGCTTAAAATAATATTGTTCCATTCCAAGAGCCGGGCTCAGGGGATGGATTATTAAGGGGGCTATTTTTCAACGGGGAGGCTCGACAAACACCCAGGAGCTGACTCAGGCAGGATTGAGAGGAGGAAGAAGGAAGCAAAGCCACAGTGAGAGCCGAGTGCAAGGCCGGAGAAAAGGAGGGGCCGATAACTAGCTGGAGCCTGATACACTGGACCAAATCAGACTAGATCCAAAACACAATCTATAGGGGAGGATAAATCACACGCCCCACCCGGCAACAAAACCCCAGGCAGCGTGACTCTGTGAAACGGGCGGCTGTTCGTGGATTAAAGCCGGAGGCACACTCAAACCACCCACTCCCTTCTGCACCGTATGGACAGCTGCGTGCGCACTAGATGGACGGATGCCCCAGAGATCGTACGTGGGCGTGTGTGGGGAGGGCAGGGCGCTAAACACAGGCCAACGCATCCAGGCCTAGGGGAGCAAGAATGCACATACGGTTGTTTGCCTGCGCTTGCGTGGAAAAATCACCACAATCGCTCACACACGTGGGTGTTTTCCATGGCAATTTGCACAAGCAGTTTTGTTCATTGGCCAAACGGCCCTTTTTACACACTGAAAACTTGGCAATAGATTGGGGGGGGGGGGGGGGGGAGCAAGCCTAATGGACCCAAAAGACTATTCCCAGCATGTTGTCTGACACACTAGCTAGTCAGTGTGTTGTAGCTAGAGAGAAAATTCTGAAGTGGGATGATCTTACAACCCCAAATATTCAGCTAATATCGGGGGGAGTTCACGGAAACTCAGCAGATTGCAGCAAGGGAAAAGACTGGCCAAATGCCTTGCGATGGGGGAACTGGAAGCCCCAGCATTTTTCTAACCCACAAATGAGGTTTACAGCAACCCTTCCCTGGATGGCACCAGAGAGGCATTCCCAGGGGGGTTGGAACGGCCTAGCTTTTCTTGTGAGAGACACACACACACACACTGTAGCTGTGATTTCACTCTCACGGCCATTTCTGATTGGCTTGACACGGCGCACCGGCCTAGGAAGCTGCTGTCTAAGAAGGAGAGAGCCACCGAAGAGAGGTAGCTGAATCTGCCACCGGTAATACAGGCCAAAAGCAATGTTCGCTGCACTGGTCTGCTGCAGTGGGGGGACGGAAAGCGGCCACGATTCCTTCTACTTGGACACTGGTCAGTGTCGCTCCCTGCACTGGGAGAGTCAAACCCGCTTTGTCCTTAGCCATTGCACATAAAATACATCCACTGCACCGCCTCCGGCCTGCCCCCAACCACCGGCCTGTGGCTGAAGGCAACAAACCTGCCTGGCCCACAGAGAAATCTGAATGCTGGGAGCATCAGATTTCAGCCCCCACCTGGGCGCCCCTCTGTCCCCGGCCATATCTGCTCGGGAACCCTCTCTACTGATCTGGGAAAGTCTCTGGGCCCATCCGCATCCCAAGACTGCTAAGGACACCGGCAACCCCAGAGACTTGCCCGCTTGCCAGGCTGCTGACATTTAAGGGGGGACAAGGGGGGGAGGATTTATTTATCCTGCAGCACCGTCCAGACTAACAACTTCCTGCGGGCACAAGCTTTGCTGGGCTGTGACCCAGGGCCCGGGGCAGCTGAAGCAGGGGGCTGCAGCCCAGGGAGGCTTGTGCCGGCAGGGATTTGTCACAGGCCCTGGCTGGTTTTGCTGTAGACAGACTAACCCGGCCGCCCCTCGGGACCTGTTCTCCTCTGTCGAACTCGGGAGGCGACCCCCCGGCAGGTCCTGGCGGGGATGAAAGGGGCAGCTCTACAGCGGCGGGAGCATGGGCCTGCCGCCCTCCTCGCCCCAGAGCCGGGAGCAGGTTGGAGCAGTGCTGACCCCAGTCGGCTCCGAAGCGCCTCTCGGGGGGGGGCCCGCAGGGTGGTTATTGCTGGGCAAACCGGCCGGGAGAAAACGGAGCTGGCTCCCGCTTGAGCCCCTGGGGAGAAGCCCAAGCTGGAAGGTGGGGCCCAAGCCCTCCCGCTAGGGGAGCGGAGCCGGGGGGGGCCGCAGACTTGCCCCAGCCCCACAGGACAGGCGGTGTAGGGCTGGCCTGAGGAGCCTGCAAGAGGCTGGATCACCAGCGGCGCCTGAGGCCGGGCTCGCCCCGCCTGCCCCTCTTGCTTCCAGGCCGGGGTGGAAGCCACGGGGCGCCCGCCCTGCCTCAGGCGTGGGCGCAAGCTGAGGTTCACAGTCACACCCCGCCCTGCCTGTTTTGGGGTGCAAGTTTCAGGGGCAACGTTGGAAGAAAAGAGCCAGCGCCCGAAAAAGCCCCGCTGCTGCGAAAGGACCCGGCAGCTCCCCCGACACCCCCCGCACCGTGCACCGTGCAGCACCGTGCACCGTGCCTGCTCCTGGAGCCTGGCCCGACCCCATGCGCAGGGGGCCTTGGCTACACGGACACAGACACGTCCCCCGGCCTCTCGCCCGCGGGCCAGAAAAGGCCCGGGGCTTGAAGCGCACCGTAGGGCAGGAGGGTGACTGGGGGTGAAAACCAAGGGCCGTTTCTAGCCGAGAACGTGGCTTCTCTCCATCACTCCGGCCCGGGATACAGGAGGTCGGAGCAGACGGTCCCGTCTGGCCTAGGAAGCCAGGACTCTCTTTTGACAACAATCTTCCTGGGGGGCAACCCCCGGGGAAGGGACGTCCCCCGGCGCCTCTCCCAGCGCTGCCCCAGGAGTTTCACCCCGGAGCAGCCGCAGAACCGGGCACGTCCCGTTTCCCCAGGGAGGCAAGGCGGCTCCGGGGCGAGGCCGGCGGCCTGGGCTTCCATGCCCGAGCCTGCCACCCCCTTGCCGGGTCCCCTCGTCTCCTCTCGCCTCTGCTCCAGCCGCTGCACCCGGCGGCCGCGGCGGGCACCCCCCGGGGAAGTGGTCAGAGATCTCCGGCTGGGAACTGCTACAAAGTTATCAAGACGCATTCGCGCCCCGCAGAACTGCAGGACCCCCCCGGCCCCCCCGGGCTCCTGTGTCCGGTGCTGGTGAATAAACAGGCACCAACAGCGGGGCAGACACATCAGTTCAGCCCTGGCCCCAGCCCGGCCCCTAGATCCTGCGGCAGGGCAGCGCCCGGGCCCCGGGGTCCAAAGCTCCTGCCAGGCAGACGAATAAGGCCCAGGACGGGAACCGTTTCTCCAACAGCTCCGGCTGCCCGTGTCCGGTCGGAGCAGGGGATGCCGCGCGGCTCGCAGCCCCGCTCCCTGCAGACTGGACGGCGACACCCCCCTGCTTACAACGGGCGCGGAATCGGGCCCCTGCCCCGGGGTATTGTTGGTGCGCCGGGAACCCGGCGGGCTGCGGGCCGAGGAGGGCGCTGGGGAGGCAGGAAAAGCCGGTTCCTGAGCTCGGGGCCGGGCGTCGCTGCCCTCGGGAAGGGAGGGCGGCTCGCCTCGCCTTGTCCTCGGGCGCCTGGTTTCGCTCGGTTCCCTGGAGCTTTTACTCCGGTGACTTCTCCCCTGCGGGCTTGGCCGCCGGTGACCCGGGGCCAAACCTAAGTGAGCGCGCAGGGGAACGCCGGGGGAGGGCGGAAAGGTTCAGACAGGGGGAGAGAGGAAAAAATCCCCCCCCCCCACACACACACACACATGCACACGCACGCACACGCACGCACACACACAGACACACACCGCTAAGGCCCGGGGGGGGGGGAAGTCTGCCCCTGGCTAAGACGAAACACGCAGAGCGCACGGATCTACCCCGGGGGTACGGCCCCGCCTCTCTCCTGCGAACCGGGCGGCTCCTGTCTGCCCCGCTCAGCACCACAGACCCGGTGGGACCAGGCAGCGTTTGACCCTGAAAATTAAAGCCGAGGGTTTAAGTCCTCGGCTGGCCGCCCAGCCCGCCCGGAGTGTGTCTGTCAACACAGCGGGCGCATACACACATATACGGCCCAGCCGCGCGGCTCTCGCCTAGACCCGGCGTGCGGAGCAGTGCTGGATTCTCCAAAGCCCTGTCCTCCGAAATCTCCACACGGAGACCACATCGCCTCCCGCGCCGCGTTCACACCAGCGCCTGGCGCTTGACTGCGATCCGTGAACTCCGCGTCTTGCAAGCGCAGCCGGCCGGGCAGCCCGCCCTTGGCTGTGCTCTACCAGCGCCCAGCACGGTCTGAGCTTGCCACAGAAACACCCCCCCTACACACACACACACACACACACACACACACACACACACACACACACACACTACAGTGTCCACCAGATTTGGGGCCCCGCCGAGGGAGCCGTCGCTCTGTAACCCCCCAGGGGCAGCGCAAGTCGAGATCTCCGCACACCGAGACTTAAGGTTTCATGTGAGGATCTTCGGCGCCGGGCTGGGAGCGCGGCCCCGGCTCAGCCCGGAGCCAGACCGAGCCGTGCGGGATCGGGTGTGCTCTGCTGGTGTGTCCCGTGCGCTCTGCAGGGTGCGGGGAGCGGCAGACACGTGCAATTTAGTGTTAGCATTACTGACGGGGGGGAGGGGCAGAGCTGCAGGTAGATTGCAAGCTAAATAAGTGCCCCCCCCCAAAAAAAGCAGCCCCAATATTCCTTCCCAGTGCCTGGGCCCGGCCGCGCACAGGACACTCCCGGTCTAGTCTGAAAACCTGCCAGCGGGAACGCACGGGACGAATCGGGGCCTGGATCCCGTGTGCACACACGCGCCCACGGGGACCCGGCCCTGGGAAGTGACCAGCCCGGAGTGGGGTGAGTGCCAGGGGGCGCGTGTCCACGGCTCGCGCACACACGCGTGCAGACACCACCCGACCAGCGGGTCAGATCCACGCTGGGGCCAGCCGCACGCCCCCGGGCAGAGGATCCAGGCTTGTGACACGGCCCTGCTTCGGGCGGGTGTAAACTGTTTCCAGAGACACGCCACTGAAGTCCCCCGCTCGCTCTGCGGCCAGGCCTGGCGTTCCCAGTCCTGCCGAGCTCTCGCTTTTCATCCGCTGAGTCTAAGTCAATCTGGGGGAGGCCTGCCCCCCCCCCCCCCCGGTAGAGTGAAACCCTTCCCCCGCCCCCACTCCTTCGTCCGCCCTATTCAGTCACAGCCCCCCTGCCCCGGGCTGGGCCTGCTCCTGGGACAGGCAGAGGGGGGGTCTAGGCTGGGAGGGTGCAAGGGACCTGGGAGGGGTCTCGACTGAGGGCCTGGGGCCCAGCCTGCAGGAGGGGAACGTGGGATCTCAGGACCCGCCGCCGCCAGCTCCCCCTGCAACAGGGACATGAAACTAGGACTGGGTAAAGCAGGGTCGGAGGTTGTAGATAAAAAGGGGTCGGAGGTTGTAGATCAGCGAAGGGCCCGAAAGGAGAAGAAGAGGTGGGGGTGGGGGGGAGCAAAGGGCGCAATGTACAAGACCAAGTGAAGGGATAAAAGACGGTGCCGGCCCCTCGCTTGTAAGGCCCGGCCTGAGTTTCCTGCTCCGAAGGCCTCCTCCTGGTTACCCAGTTCACGACTGACCCAAAATAATCCTAGCCACCCCCACCCCCACCCCCTCTGTTTGGGAGAAGCTGCGTGTCTCCGCGGCCCCGGGGGGGGGGGGGCGGGAAAAGGAAAACTGGGGGTTCCGCCCGGCGGGAGAAAAAAACAAACAAACTTCCAGGCGGCCACAAGATGCCAAGCGGACAAACCGACAGAGTTTGTGGGATGGACGGACGGACCCGCTCTCGCCAGCCTGGCCGGAGATCCTGCCCCGCTCAACCCGCGCGGAGAGACTTTCCAGGGGCAACTCTCTGTCTGTTGGGGGCCCAATCCTGCTCCCACCGAAGGCGGCAGAATCAGGATCAGGCCCTCCTCTGTACAGCGCCTGGCGCTCTCTAGAGAGGATCTAACCTCTGGATTTCGAGCTGCCAGGCTAGGCGCTAGCTGACACACGGGCGCACGCACACACACACGCTGTGAGTCCACAAACAGAAAGTCGGCAGTCAGGACTCTCACCCAACTCTCCCCATGACTACCGCGGGCAAAGGAGGGGCCGATCCGGAGGGAAAGGCTGGCCGGTGTTCAGGACGCTGAGAGGGGAGGGGGAAATTAACCAGGGGGGGAGCTCAGGCTGGGAAGCCAGAGAAACTCCCGGCGGCCGATCCATAGTCTCTGGGAGAGTCTCTGGGAGGGGCGCGGCAGACAAAGCCCCAGCGCTTGGGACTCATAAACTGGCCGGGACAAAGCCCCAGGGCACGGAGAGCCCAGAACCGACCGAGCCCGCCCTGGCCCGGAGACAAAGGCGATGCGCTCCTCGGGCTGGGCTAGGAAAGGTCCCGGCTGCCAGCGCAGGCTGGCTACACGAGCAGCATTGCCCTGGTCCTATTCATCCCCCGCCCCAGCGCCGCACTCTCTGCCATCCCCTTCCCCCTACATCAAACCGGGGCAGCGCTGAACCGGATTGACCCAGGCGGCAAGTGTCCATTTCAGCTGCTCCGGAGCAAAAAAACCACACACACCGAAAGCCCTCCTTTCTGGAGGAGCCAGGCCACGCAAGACTCTCCCCGGGGAGCGGCTTCCCGACTCCGCACCCTCAACCGGTCCCAAAGCCTCCAGTCTACAAACAAACCCAGCCAGGGGCATCCGGGAGCCAGGGTCCATCTCCCCTCCGCAAAGGGGAGCAGCGCCAGTCCGAAGCAAGCCCGCACGGCCCAGAGAAACCGGGGGGAAACTCAAAACCAGCTGCTTGAAAAGGAGCAGAGGGTGGGAGGAAAGATTGCGCCACAGCAGAGCCCTGCTGGTTTGTGTTTTAAAATATCTGAAACATTCAGATTCGTCCCCATTCATTTAAGGGGGGGAAAAACCAGTGATTTGTCCCGGGGATTTTAACTGGCACCCAAATGATTCCGCCCAGTGACGGCCATAACCACAGAGATGTTTAACAAACAAACAAACAAATTAAATCCACCCTAGTTCTAGTCCTTTTAAAGTGTTTTAAAGTCATTCACTGCTTGGTCTTCTTTTATTTTTAAACTGCAGTTTAAAATATTCATTTGGGGTTTGGGGAGGATTTTTTTTGTTTTTTTAATTGAAAATTCCTCACAGTATCCAAAAGGGGAAATAAAATCATTTCTTGCCATTTAAAACAAAAGTTAATGGACTGCACTTTTGATCTGGGCATAAGAGAGACAGCATTAAAAGGTTCTTCAGGAGAGCATTCGTTTGGTGTGGAAATAATTCTTTGCTTAAAAAGAAAATGATTACACTGGCAAAGTGTGGGGGAAACGCTCTGACTTCTGATCAAATCCTCTCTCATTCTAAATCTCAGCATTGCAAAAAAAATAAAACGAAGGGTTAAAAATCCACTTAAAATAAAAAATAATCAATGTAATAAGTCCTTTTAAAAAAACAGTTTAAAATACCCAATATATCGATTCAGATATCAGTGTCTCCTTATTTAAAAAACAAAAAGTAAAACCACCACTTAATTCCAAGAACCTTCTCTTTTAAAATGTCAATTTTCAGCTATAGAAACAAACAAACAAACAAACAAACAAAAATCAGGCTAATAAATTGTGAGGCATTTCACGTGATTTCAAACCAAATCTTTGGAAATAGGAAAGGAGCAGAAAGAACTAAAATGTTGTCATAGATTTTTTTCCCCCATAGATGAAAACTTGGGAAGAAAAATGATCTGAGCCTAAATGTACATTTCCCACTATTTAATATCTTGCTCCTCCGACCATCCCAGCTGTATTTTCCAAGTGTGTCCTTTAAAACAGAAAGCCAGGCATAACCCGGGGGGAGAAGAAATAAGCGCCGCTTTAAAAGTGGACAAAACACTGACGCGTTGTTAAACGAATGTCCATTTTTACCACGCTGTCCAGATATGGCCAGTTTTTGGTTCATGTTTTAAAATAAAACGAATTTTTAATCTGGGAGTTTACGGAGTTTCATCCAGAGCCTCCCAAAACGAAGTCAAAGTCATTTCCTAACTAGTCATTCAGTCCGAGGGGTGCAGTTGCATACATGTCCCTTCCTTTGCATTGAAACTCAAACCCACATTTGGATCAGTCCATCCCATTTCATTTTGGGGCAAAGCAAAGAAACCAGTGTGCTTTAATTCCCCCCAGACATCTACTCCAAAAGACAGACAATCACCACTTTCACCAGTGCAAAGATTTCAAATGATTCCCCCTCCCTACAAAAACTAGGAAGGCAAAAAAAGGTGGGTCTGTCTAAAGAGATTTATTTTTCATTTGTCTGTAGCAAATGAAAGCGAAAATGAGTTTTTGCATCGACGCCTGAACACAAAGGAAACACAATTCAAAGAACAAACAAAAAAAGATATCGGTGGTTCTGAGGTTGCACTAGCCCACATGGCTCAGCGGCAGTTTATAGAAAAAGACCTAAGTGAAGCTCTAGCTGAACAGAAGTTTTATCTTGATGCAACAGTGTTAAAACCATCAGAAATCGAAACAGGTCATTGAAAACGCTCTGCACAAGCAGCACCGAAAATGCACCAGCTCCCAAAGCCCCCGAGGTGGGGGTTACTGGTTTTAAGACCTTTACATTTTCCCCAAGATTGCATTTTTAAAATAAGCAACTTGTTAAAAAACCCCAACTGCTTCTGCATATTTTTTTTACTTTCACACAAAGCATAATTGCAAGATTGCTTCTTCTTCTTTTTTTTTTTTTTGCAAGAAATGTTCATTTTCAAATCATCAAGGTTAAAATAATATTGTTTCCCAAGGGTTAATAAATAAATCTGGTGCATAGTGAGATAGCAGCCAACTGATTGCAGTCCATATATTACTATATTGCCTTTCAGGTCATCTTAGAATGTTAACTTTTTTTTTTCCAATATTTTTAACAGCATAGATAATTTTAAATCTCTATAAAACAACAGTATTATTTAATCCAATTGATTCCTGTATATAGTGCATTCGGCTTTTTCAACATAATTAAATTAATTCTTATATTATTTGCATGCTATTACATACAAACTTTTATTAAGACTTGTGATTTTTTTTAAATTTTTTTTTCCTTAAATCACCAAGCAAAATATAGGCTCAGAAAAAAAGGCAAAAAACCCTAACTAAACTCTACATATGTACAAGTGGACACCTTTAAATAAGTTAAGTCTGGCTCAGTTTCCTTTCTTAAAACAAGAAGAATTATTAGTAAGAAAAAGGAAGGAGATAAAAAGCAGGTAAACTCAACCCTTTTTTGGAGTCTGAAGTCCCGAGATACATATTCCAGTCCCTTTTGTGAGTGTTTTGCTGCTCTCTTCCACTGAGAGAGAAAACATCACTTGGCAAACATTTTAAGACTATGTGTTATTTAAGATGCACCCCAAAAAAAGTGCTGGCAAACTAAAAACTGACCGTTGGGGGGTGGGGGTGGGGGGGAATAAAACAAACAAAAACAAAATATTACCAAGAAAAAACTGGATCATGCTTTTTCTTCATCTGTTCTAGTAGAAAAGAACGGAAGATTATTGAAACACCATACATGTCCTGCATGCAGGATTGCTTAAAAAGTCTGCTAAGAACCACGGTTCCGTTGCACAGTTTCTTGGAAGAGTCCCTCGGACGCGGCTGCTAATTCGGGTGATTACTGAAGTGTACACAGGAGGGTTCCCTTATCACGCACTTTTTCTCCCAAAAGGGTTTTGGTTTGTTACCCAGTTTCCAGCAGAGAGGAAAAAAAAGTATCCCCCCTCCCCCCATTGCTCCAAGTCTTTAAAGTTCAGTTCGTCTTTTCCCCCCTCGCAAGCTTCTGTCTGAGTTCGTGTTAAGTTTTCGTATCACAACGCAAGTTAAGACGCAGGAGTGAGCGAGCGAGCGAGCGGGCGGGCGGAGGTGACGCTCACCTGGCTGCTTCTCCTCTCCAAGGCGCAGCTCGGGCTTCCTGGGCTCGGGGCGCCGGACACGCACACATTCGGGGGGCGCCGGGGAGCGTGGGAAAGGGCAGGAGAAGGCCTGGAAGGGGGGGGGGCTCCCTTCTGGAACGGTGCAGTCCAGCGCGGCCGGGTGGGAACCTCGCCCCTGCCTTTGTCCTCGGCGCGCCCGGCTTGTGCGCCCCGCTCCGCCAACACCCAGCACAAAAAGCAAAAGAAAACACAGAACTCTATCTACAGCAGCCCCTCCGGCGACCTGGGTACAGGGCGGCCGCGGAGAGGCCAGGCGGGACGGGAAAGGGGAGCCAAGGACCCCCCCCCCGAGCCCCGGTCCCCGTTCACATGAAGAACTCGGCCGAGCTTTTGGGGGCGGCCGGGGGGCCCGGCTCGCGGGGGAAGCCGCGGCCGGCCAGCTTCTCGTACTTCTCTTTGTACAGATCCCGCTCCTTGGCCAGCCGGGAGACCTCCTGCTTGAGCTGCTCCACCTGGCCCTGCAGCTGGCACTTCTCGCTCTCCAGGATGTGCCGCTGCTGGACCCGCTTGTAGCGGCAGGACTGCGCGTAGCCCCGGTTCTTCAGCGTGCGCCGCTTCTGCTTGAGGCGGATGACCTCCTCCTTGGTGAAGCCCCGCAGCTGGCGGTTCAGCTCCCGCACCGACATGCTGACCAGCTGGTCGTCGGAGAAGCGCTCCTCCAGCCGCAGGTGGGCCGGGTGGTGGTGGTGGTGGTGCGCGTGGTGATGCGCGTGGTGATGCGCGGGGTGCGCGTGGTGATGCGCCGGGTGGTGGTGCCCGGCCGGCGCCGCCGCCGCCGCCGCCGCCTCCTCGCCGGGGAAGGGCGGCTGGCCGCGGAAGGCCTCGTAGGCGTGCAACGGGTGCGGGTTGCCGATCAGCGCCTCCACCGCGTCCTCCGGGGTGAGGTTCAGCGCCTCCGGGTTGAGCGGGTGCGGGTAGCCGGACATCCAGTAGAGATCGTCCAGCGGCGCCTTGCCGCCCGCTGCGCCCGGGTGGGGCGGGCCGGCCCCCGCCTGGCCGCCGGGGCTGGGCGCGCAGAAGCTGGGCGAGGAAGGCACCGAGGAGCAGGGGGTGCTGAGCGGGGTGGAGGAGAGCGAGCCGGCCGGCAGGCGGTGGCAGAAGCGCTCGGCCTCGGGCGGCTCCTTCTTCACCTCGAACTTCATCAGGTCGAAGTCGTTGACGTACTCGATGGCCAGCGGGCTGGTGGGCAGCTCGCCGCTCATGGCCAGCTCCGAGGCCATCTCAGTCCATGCACAGCGCCGAGCACCGGCGCCGCCCCGCCTCCGCGCCCTCCGGAGGGGCCCAGGATCTTCGCCCCGACGGGCTCCCCCCCTTCTCCGGGGCTAGTCGAGCGGCGAGCCTGGGACGTTGGGATTCTCTTGCTTCCCTGCTGGGCTGGTTTGGGGGGGGCTGCCCCGGCCCGGCCCGGAGCCCACGGTGCTAGGGGGCAGGTTGCCCACGGTGCATAGGGGGGAGCCGCAGGAAGAGAGGCACGGAGACGCTGGAGGGGGCTGGGTGGGAAAGTTGCGCTCCCAGAGAAAGTTGCGCTCCCAGGCCCCCCCCTGGAATCCGGATCGGAGGGGGCAAGGCGCGTGGGAACAGCCGCTGCTGCGCCTGGTCCTCCCCACCCCCCCCGCAGGCCCCCAGCACACACGCACGCACACACACACACGCACACGCGGTGGCTTCTTTTCGGCCCCGGCGCTTCGCCGCTCCTGCGTCTCGGTCTCTGCCTCGCTCTCTGGCCGCCTCCTCGGCTGGGCAAAGCGCCTCCGGCACCAGCAGCAGCAGCAACTCTGCGGTGCAACTTGCAGCCGCCCCTCGCTCTCCCCGCAGGCTGGCTGCCGCTCGCTGCAAGGGTGCGGCCCCCCCTAGTTGCAACAGGGGGGCGTCGCTCTCTCTCTCTGCCTGGGGCCCCCTTTCCCTGCTCCCCTCACTCGGCTGCAGCTCCTCCAACTGCCGCTACTACTCCTCCCGCCTCGCCATGGCAAGTTATTTGAAGCCTTGCTGAACTGGGGGGGGAAAACTCTGCCTTTTATAGGGAGCAACGCCTGGCCCCGCCTCCCCGGGCGGAGGCAGCCGCCTCTCCACCTATAACAGCCCGTGCAATTTGCCTATCCCTATAGCAACCCTGGGGCCAGCTGTCAGTCTCCTGCGGGAACAGCTGTAAGGGGCGGGCGGGGTGGGGGGAAGCAGGGAAAAGGTCCCTCCAGTGGCCATGCAGGGAAATCGCATAAACAGAGCAAGGAATCTAGTGTAAGGGGCTGCTGGCTGCTTCCCCACAGCAAATCCAGAGCCCAGGGCTCCTTGCACAAGGAGGTTCTCTGAACAATTAGCTTAGCCTTAAGTGTATGCAAAAAAAAAAAACCAAGAAAGAAAAGCCAGGCGTTGTATAGGTTACTGTGTGCAAAATTCACAGATCTAGTCTAATAATTGTCTCCCTTGGAAATCATCGTCCCAGCGATGAGGGGAAATACGGTGAAGACAGATTTCCTGGCCCTTCATGGCCAGCTCTGCTCCTTGAGCTGGGCAGTAAAACTGGGTTCTCACTTTTTAACCTTACAGTGCACTGGTGGGAAAGGTTAACACCACTCTTCCGTCCGCCCCCAGTCCCGCCCGTCCTCCCTCCAGTCCCCGCAACACAAAACAACACACACAGGCAGGCAGCTGCGCAACAAGCTTGTCCATGCTTGCGATGCTGTTACACATAACTGTAATCCAAACTACACCCGCTCCAGTCCGTCCCACAGTCCCAGCACAGCTATGGAGCTGTAAAAACAACCAGGCAAACCACACAACACAGATGCACACGCCACAACAATGTGTCCACCCCCACTACTCTCTCTGTCTCTCTCTCTCTCTCACAAACACACACAGAGTCCACTGCATTCCTGGAGCTCTGTACAATAAAAACACACAGACACCAGTACACACATTGCACATAACTCCCACTACACCTATGAGCTATCTGCTACACGTAAATCACATATACCTTAATGCACACAAATCGCACATATCCAAGACACATTTCAATACACACTAGCTGCCACATCAATTGACACACCCCCCAACACTGTATTTTTTCCCAGTACCGCAAAGGGCAGCGAGCAGCCCAGGCATACATATGGCCCTGCCTGTGTACGCACACACACGTACACACACGCACATCTCCAGTCTGCCTGCCTCAAACCCTAACATGCACAACCAATACATCCAGGCTGACAAATTGCAGAAACCAAAGGCCCCCCTCCCCAGTGGTATTCAGTTCCCATGTCATACACGTCTGCCAGGGGTTGCGTTCTGGTTGATGTAAGCTGGCTAAAATGCCCAGCCTTTGCTCTCAGCAAATTGTAACTTTCCTACCTGGCTCAGCTGAGCAAAAGGAAAACCCTCCTTCAAAAGAGAAGGGAAAAACCCAGAACGTGGTTTATTGATTCCGAATATCTGCAGTGTCAGATTTTGCATGAATTACAGTCTAACAATCCATCTCGCTGCCGGGCTCATTGTCTCCCCATCAATCCCGGGTCCCTGCGCCAGCACCAAACCTGCTCCCCAGGCGCGGCTGTGCAGGCTGGTCTGCGGATAAGTCACCCTTACAGCTGACCCCCAAATCCTGTGCCAAAAATCCTCTAGTCACTGGCAAAAATCCCACAGCCACAGATTTAGCCAGGGGGGGATAAAAACCACAGCCATGTAGTTCTCATTCACCTCAACCGGGTTGGTCCACAGAGATAACGGCAGGATTTCCAAGTGGGGCACAGACCTATGGAAAGTCACTTCTGTTCCCCACCACTGCCCCGGAGAGGTAGGGATTCAGCTATTTTTGCACACAACACTCAGCTGAGTACTGACCAGGGGCAGAATCCCTTGCCCGAGTGTGAAGGCCCAGAGACTTTGTCCATGCTGCTCCAGGATGAGCGTCAGTTCATTTCATGCATGCACCCACCCTGGTGGCACAAGCAACGGGATGGGGTCCTGGTATCAGAGAGGCCAAACAAGAGCATACATGGACTCTGCTTGGGGAGGGAGCCCTTGGCCTGCTCTGAGTGTCTGGGGATGGAGGTATGTCAATGCGAAGACCATAGAAGATTAGAGTTGGAAGGGACCTCAGGAGGTCACCTAGTCCCACCCCCTGCTCAAAGCAGGACTAACCTCAGCTAAATCATCCCAGCCAGGGCTTTGTCAAGTCACAGCTTAAAAACCTTTAAGGATGGAGATTCCACCCCCCAACCCCAGGTAACCCATTCCAGTGCTTCACCACCCTCCCAGTGAAAAAGTTTTTCCTAATATCCAACCTAGACCTCCCCCACTGCAACTTGAGACCATTGCTCCTTGTTCTGTCATCTGCCACCACTGAGAACAGCCTAGCTCCATCCTCCCTGCAACCCCCTTTCAGGTAGTTAAAGGCTGCTATCAAATCCCCCCTCATTCTTCTCTTCTGCAATCTAAACAAGCCTAGTTCCCTCAACCTCTCCTCATAAGTCTTGTGCTCCAGCCCCCTCATCATTTTTGTTGTCCTCCGCTGGACTCTCTCCAATTTGTCAACATCCTTTCTGTAGTGGGGGGCCCAAAACTGGACACAATACTCCAAACGCAGCCTCACCAGTGCCGAATAGAGGGGAATAATCACTTCCCGTGATCTGCTGGCAATGCTCCTACTAATGCAGCCCAATATGCTATTAGCCTTCTTGGCAATAAGGGCACACTGCTGACTCATATCCAGCTTCTTGTCCACTGTAACCCCCAGGTCCTTTTCTGCAGAACTGCTGCGTAGCCCGTCGGTCCCCAGTCTGTAGCAGTGCATGGGATTCTTCTGTCCTAAGTGCAGGACTCTGCACTTGTCCTTGTTGAACCTCATCAGATTTCTTTTGGCCCAATTCTCCAATTTGCCTACATCACTCTGCATCCTATCCCTGCCACCCAGCGTATCTACCACTCCCCCCAGTTTAGTGTCATCTGCAAACTTGCTGAGGGTGCAATCTACCCCATCCTCCAGATCATTAATGATGTTAAACAAAACTGGCCCCAGCACCGACCCCTGGGGCACTCCGCTTGTTACCAGCTGCCAGCTAGACATAGAGCCATTGATCACTACCCGTTGAGCCAGATGATTTAGCCAGCTTTCCATCCACCTTATAGTCCATTCATCCAACCCATACCTCTTTAGCTTGCTGATAAGAATACTGTGGGAGACCAGAAGCTCCCAGGGTCTGACATTACTTGTAGAGTTTCTCCACAATTTAAGGGGAAGGAACACAGTGTGTCCCAAGCCAGACTATATTGATTGTGTGGCCACAGCAGTATTTCTCCTGGAAGGCGCAGGGTCCAACGGACTGTTTATGTAGCATATGCATCCTCCAGCCATGATCCATGCTGCACATGTGAACCTCAGAGCTCACCATGTTGGCTTGTGAACAAAACATGTTGGAAACCTTAGGGCAGGGGCCTGGGAGGTGGAAGGGGTTGACAAACCCGTGAGGGGCTGTCATTCTTGCAACTCTATCCACACTGTGGAAGAGCTGCAGAGTTTTTGCCCTGCCATATGCTGTGGTGCACTGAGAAGAACCAGGGGGACAGAACGACTAGTGAGGAGAGAAGAGGATAACTGGGAGTCAGTTCTGCTGCCCAATGGCTGCGTGACCCTGTGCACCACTCTGTGCCTCAGTTTCCCCACCTATACAACGGGAATAATGATACGTCCCCAGTTTTATAAAGTGTTTTGAGATCTACAGATGGAAGAACACTAAAGTATTAAAATATTACAGGTATTGAAGATTAAAAGATTGAAAAGATGGGAACAGATTAGTTTAGAGAGGAGACAAATAAGAAGGGCCGAAACAGAGGTATGTACAACAATGAATGAGAGAAAAGTGGTGAATTGGACACTCCTCCTACATAGTCTCTTATATACAAGAGCGAGGGGATGTCCTATGAAACTGAAGGCAGAAAATTTTAAACTGCTAAAAGAAAACACTTTCACTCAATGCATGGTTAGCCAGTGGAACTCACTGCCACATGATATCACCAAGATCAGGCGCTTAGCAGGATTAAAAAAAAAGGACTAGAGAATAGTCAAATCAGGCAAGATGAAAAATAAGGGAACTATCTCTGCAAGCTTTATATTTATATTTAACCAATTTAAATTGGTTTGATGTAAACCAATCACTAACTGATAGGAATTTCCTTCCTAATTCTCTTCTCAGGTTAGAATCACAGGGTTAGAAGGGACTGCAAGGGCCATCTAGTCTAATCCCCGGCCAAGACGCAGGATTTGTTGTGCCTAAACCATCCAAAGCAGATGACTGTCCAGCCTCCTTTTGAAAACCTTCAGTGAAGGAGCTTCCACGACCTTCCTAGGTAGACTGTTCCATTGCCCACAGCTGTCCACTGCGGTGTTTCCAGTACATCCCTCTGATGCATCTAGTGCTGGCCGTGGTCAGAGACAGGATACTGGACTAGATGAACCAGTCTGGGAATTCCCGTGTTCCTAAGGCTTCAGTAGGATATGAAAGCTCTGCAGTCAGTCTAATCTATGCAGAGTCTAATTATGCAGTTAGCCCATTAACCTCGCAAGATCCCAGTCTCAGCGGTATTCCTTTAAAACAATACTCCAGTACCCTACCTTAAGGGCCGCGGGACACCCCGGCAGTAACACTGTTGCCTGCTGTATTTGTTTAGAAGGGGTCCTGAAGAACACTCAAAATGGCTTTTAAAAATAAGATCTCTCTCCAAAATCCCACCCAACAGGCTGGCCTGGATTCAGAGCGAAAGACACGCCCCTGCCCCACGTCGGTCACTCACCCCTTGATACCGAGCGAGATATCTGCAAAGCAAAGGGCCTCCCGCTCAGACAGGCTCCGCACAGATCCTGCTGGCTCAGCAAAGGAGGACGCAGCGCTTGGTTGGCTCCGTTAGCCAGAGCTGCAATCCTGCGAGAAGCTGAACTCCAATCTCAACCGGGGTGAGGCGGAGGAGGAAAAATCTTTGTTCTCGCTTCTCCTTGGATCCCGGGGATTTGTTCCCAAAAAAACCAACTTCTCCTTCCCACTAGCAGCTGCACTGGTGGCTGGGTACGGGGGCTGGCTTTCTTTAATTAATGCCACAAAGCTGCTGTATTCTAATGATGTGTTATTTATTTAACTGCAGCCCCTCAGAGCCCCCGTCATGGACCAGGGCTCTATTCTGCCAGGTGCTGTACAAAACACAGTCCCTGCCTCAAATAGTTTACAATTGAAATACAAGATTTCCCGGCATACGGGGTGTTGCCGAGCCCGGAAAAAGCCTGCCTCTTTCCCTGGAAACCCACTCCCAGTAGCTGCTCTTTCCATGGAGTTCCACCGCACCAGTCACAAACCAGCACAGATCTTAAAAAGCATCAAAAATGGACCGTTCTAAGGTGGCTTGGCACCTAAAGACACAGCCTGGTTTTTCAGAGGCACTGAGCACGCCCAGCTCCCACTGAAGCGTTATTAACTGGAGCTTGGGAACATCAGCCACAA
The DNA here is from genome assembly GCF_026122565.2 of Emydura macquarii macquarii. Lineage (NCBI taxonomy): Eukaryota > Metazoa > Chordata > Testudines > Chelidae > Emydura > Emydura macquarii. Next base: position 519,552 of record NW_027132383.1, read on the forward strand.
TATTTAGGCATGTGAAGAGGTAGCAGGAGAAATCAGAAGCAAGAGCATTGCCTAGGCTCTTAATACATGCCCTAAATGGATTCAAAGCTGGCTAACTGATAGGTCTCAGCATGTCGTTGTAAATGATCATCGGTTCTTGGCCCTCTGGTATTTAACATTTCTGTTCTGACTGAGAAAGTGTGCAAGTGACACGAATTGGGGGAGTGGTAAATACCGGAGAGGACAGCTCCCTGACAAGGAGCAATCTGGATCGCTTGGTAGACTGGGTTAGAGGATGAGGGACTTTATCTTAGGAAGCAGCGACTCTGAAAAAGATTTGGTGGTCGGGGTGGATAATCACCAGTAGGACGCTGTAGCCAAAAGGGTTAATATGATCCTTGGATGCAGAAAATGGGAACTTGAGTCGGAGCAGAGGTTATTTTACCTCTATATCCAGCGCTGATGCAACCGCTGCTGGAATCCTGTGTCCAGTTCTGCTGTCCACAGTTCAAGAAGGATGTTGATAAATTGCAGAGGGTTCAGAGAAGAGCCACAAGAATGATTAAAAAACGTGACCTCGTGATAGACGCAGGGAGCTCAGGCTATTTAGCTTGACAAAGAGAAGGATAAGGGGTGACTTGACCACAGTCTATTAGCATCCATGCGGGGAACAAATCTTTGATAATGGGCTCTACGATCTAGCAGAAAAAGGCAGAACACGATCCAATGGCTGGAAGTTGAAGCTAGACAAATTCAGGCTGGAAATAAGGCGCAGTTTTTTAACGGTGAGGGTAATTAGCCATTGGCACAACTTACCAAGACTCATGGTGCATGGGCAGTGCATGCACTCCCTCTTCTGGGAGGCTAGCCCCGTGCCCCGCCCCTTCTGCCCGAGGCCACGCCCCCACCCCATCCCTTCGGCCCCACCTTCCCCGCTCTCGCCACCAGCGCCCAGAGCAGCCCCGAGCTCCCGGGAGCAAAAGGAGCAATGCGGTGGACGGCGTGGGAATGGGCAGAGCAGGGACGGAAAGAGGCGTGGCCACCAGGGCCCAGGAGTCCGGCAGCTTCGCCACTTATACTCGCCACCCATGTCATGTTGGATTCTCCGTCACTGACAATATTTAAATCAGGAGTGGCTGTTTTTCCAAAAGGAATGATTTGGGGGCAGGTCTCTGGGCTGGGTTAAACAGGAGGTCAGACGAGCTGATCACAATGGAAGCTAGGAATGTGAGATGTCCGGTGTTCAAATACTTCTGAAAATCATTGCACAGAAAGTACTGAACAAGGAACTTCATTAGAGCAGGGGAAACAGTGCTATCCCGTCAGCTACTCTCACTCCACTTCCCTGTAGTGCTTCCGCCCCCCCCCGGGTCTCATCCCACATCCCCGCCTGCCCAGCCCTGCTGTGACAGGTTTAAAGAAACAGCACACACATCCTCGCACCCCTCACCGCACAAGTCGATCGGACGGGCAGTGACATCCATCATCGCTACAGCTGCATCAAAGGCACAAAAATAAATAAATAAATAAATAAAACAAACAGGTGGCAAAAAAGGGAACTGGATTTTTAAAATGCCTTCGGGTCGAAATCAGTGTGAGGCGTAACTCGTCACAGAAAGAAGAGGGGAATTTGTTTTGTTTTGAAGAGTATGGGCTGGATTTTCAAACCCACACACACCGTGACAAATATCCGGCCCCACATTTTTAATCCGATGGTGACCTATGAGAGCACAGTCCATGCAACAAGTAAATCACTTGATAGTGTTTTCAACAGACCTGCACTGCAGAGACAAATGCTCTTACAAGAGAGAAGCTGTGCTGTAAAAACAGCTGTGTGGATAAACTGCATTAACCCTCCCTAAGTGGTTGCAGAGCAGTAGCGGGTGTCCTAGGACTCTGCAACGGCCAGAGAAGCGCCCGCCCCAGAGAATCCCACCTGGCTTTTTCCGAGCCCAGTGCATCCTGGGGCAACTTGGAGAGTTTCAGGAACACTGTGCGAATACCTTCGCACTGCAGAGACAACTGGCAAAGTTCAGTCACGTATCTCACCAGTGGGGCTCAGTCTCTGGGTTTCCGGAGTGGCTGGTAACCTGAGACGTAACAGGGCCTTCCGGAATGAGAGGGTCCATTTTGCTCTGGTCTGCACCATAAATGCGACGACAGTGGAGACGGTGATTTCCACTGGCGTAATCAGAGCAGCGTCCGGTCCCGAGTTCAGAACCACACTTTGCTCCCTCACCTGGCCAGCTGACGCCCCGGCCGCTACGCTGTGCCGCTGGCTTTGGCCGAGCAGATCTGCAGAGGCCTTTCAAAGGAGAGAGCAATGCTTTTAAAGGAGGGAGCCAATCTGGGAGTTGCCTGCAGCAGCCTGTGGCCAAGGGAGAATCAGTTCCCAGCTACGCTGGGAGAAATCTCCCCAAAAACCAATCTCCCCAGTTCAGCAGTTCCACCTGGAAACTGGAGTCTCCTTTATGTGCTGCCTGCTTGGAGATGCAGAGCCCACAACATAATGCGTCCCTGGGCCCCCTCCTCCGCCCAGACGCTGGCTAAAGTCCCTCATTCCCAGCCAAGCCCCGGGCTCTTCAATTTAACCCTTCGCAAACTGCAGTCTGGGAACAAGCGCCCAGCTTCAGAGGGGAGAAGGGAGTAAAAGATTCTGGGAAACGTGCAGGAGAGTCACTGCCCAGTCTTGCAAGCCCTCAACGCCTTCCATGGAAGTCAGCAGGACTGAAGGGCGTTCAGCACCTGGCCGGACGGGCCGTGCAGGTGGCTGGAGCGACCAGAGGCACTGCCATCTTGTGGCTGTTTACAGGCGTACAGCGTTTTGCAAGGACGGAATCTGCTTCGTCTCTGGCCGGCCCAAAACCGCCTGCGATCCAGCCCCTCGTGGATCATCCGTGGCATCAGCGCCGTGGCGCCAGCCTAGCTCCTGGAACAGCAGCTGGTAGCCAGGCCTCTGCCCCAAAGCCCGTGTATTTGCACCGGAACACGGGGCCTTCCCACGCAGAGCCCTCGCGCCCACAAAGACCACAAACAAGGAGGGGGGAATACAGGTGAGTTCCCCGGCGAGCCAGAACACAAGGAAGCTGTCATGAGAAGGGGGTCCTGGCCAGCAGTCGCTCCTGATCTCCACGGGTGTTCGCCTGCACAGAGCAGCGGTTTGTCTACGTGGCTCATGAAGCTTCGAGCGCAAGCCCCTGTTCCGTCCACACACACGTGGGGTCAGCAAACACTCAGGACCCGGCTCCTAGGACCCTTGCAGGGAAAGGGGGGATGCTCAGAGCCCGAGTCCTGCTGTGACTCGTGACTTTGCAGTGTGGATGCAGCTCCAGCCGCAGCCGCGAGTCAGAAGGGCTGCGTGGCGCAGTATGAACACGGCCACGGGACCCAGATCCAGCAACTGTACATCCAGGTTTCCAATGCCGTGTTGCAGACCTGCCTCATGGAGCTCAGCTCACTGTGATCTGCTAAAGGAGCTTTCTATGCCCTGTTTGCACAGCTCCGTCTCCTCGGGATGGAAAGAAAGATTCAGCCAGACAGACTGACCTAAGTGAACATCTCATTTTTGCTTGGTCAGGACTTTGAGGGGAGACCTAGAATCATAGAGTTGGAAGGGACCTCAGGAGGTCATCTAGTCCAACCCCCTGCTCAAAGCAGGATTGACCTGAGTACCACACTGCCCCGTCTCCCCTTATCCAGGATCAGTATGAGTCACTTAGCTCATCGCCTCCCATAGGATCTCTGCCCATATGCACATTTGGTTTTGGTTTTGCATCCCTGCCCATCCTGGCTAATAGCCATTGATGGATCTATCCTCCAGAACTTATCTAGTTCTTTTTTGAAACCCGTTACAGTCTTCGCTTCCTGTGGCAAGGAGTTCCACAGATTGACTGTGTGCTGTGTGAAGAAATACTTCCTGATGTTCGTTTTAAACCTGCTGCCAATTAATATATGTCGTTTTTGAGCTGGGGTGACCAGATCTGCATGCAGTATTCAAGATGTGGGCACACCATGGATTTATAAAGATGGCGATATGATGTTTTCTGTCTTATTATCTATCCCTAATGATCCCCAACATTCTGATAGCTTTTTTGGCTGCTGCTGCACGTCGAGTGGATGTTTTCAGAGAACTCTCCACGATGACTCCAAGATCTCTTTCTTGAGTGGTAACAGCTAATTTAGACCCCATCCTTTTAATGTATAGTTGGAGTTAAGTTTTCCAATGTGCATTACTTTGCACATATTAACATTGAATTTCATCTGCCGTTTTGGTGCCCAGTTTTGTGAGATCCCTTTGTAACTCCTCGCAGTCTGCTTTGGCCCTTGTCTTGAGTAGTTTTGTATCAACATTTAAGGAGCAATCTGTCCATCCAGGGTCTTTTGTGGCCCCCGCACTGCAGCATTCTGAGCATCTCACAAGCATTAATGAATTTATCCTCGCCGGCCCCTGTGAGGGAGGGCAATATCTTACAGTGAGGCCCAGAGAGATGAAGCAACTTGCCAAAGGTCACACAGGACACCAGTGGCAGGGCCAGGAATCAAACCCAGCTCTCTCAAGCCTCAGTCTGATGCCTTAAACATAAGACCAGGCTTGTGTTTCTGAGTAAGTAAAACAACACTAGTCAGGTTCTCTCTCTTTGCCTAAATCCCATTTGCTTTGGGCCCTGGACTCATCCGAAGGATAAATTGGAAGAAGATTTCAGTTACTTCACACCTGGGGCAATTTGTAACAAAATAACCGACATTTCCTGCTCATTTAGAGGAGAAAACAGCCAATTATTGACATGCTCAGTGCTGGTGTATCAGAATTCATAAGGGGTCAGTCCATGCAGGTTTAGAAATTAGCGCCAGTTTATAAAAATCCACTGATCCTCATTAGACCTGCGTGCGATTTTTCTCCTCTATCCTCTCTTCTTATTTTTAGTGCTACAAAACTCTCAGCCGGCTCCCTGCAGCCAGCGTCGCTTCCAGCCACGATGCTGCGGGGAGGACTGTCAATGCAACAGTTTGGTTGAGTGGACTCAGCACAGGATGGGTTAAGCAATGGCTGGGTTCCAATCCCGGCTCTGGCACTGACTACCTACCGTGGCCTTATTCAAGTCACTCAGCCCATGTGCCTCAGTTTGCCCATCTGGAATGTGGGTGATAAAACACTGAGCTATCACGCAGCGGGACTGAGTTCAAGGGAAGGGATACCATGCATCAGAAGGTGCCCCAAACCCTAAGGGCTTAGCATCCCTGAGACCCCAATTAATTTGGCGCAATCCTGCAAAGAGGAGGGGACTGCCCGTCAGGAGTGGGGGCACTGGCAGAGCTGAAGGGAAGATGTGATGCAGAGCTGTGCTGAGAGCCCAGACTGGCAATAGGAGGGGCTGCATCTCAGGACAGAAGTGACTCCCCCCCATGTGCAGGCATGTGTGTGTATTATGCCTCCCGCCAGCACTAACGCCTCCCAGTTTAATAAAACCACGGACCCTCGGTGGAAGGTAAACGCGGCTAACCAGTGCAGCGAAAACCACGGCTCAGTGACTGCCCCCGCAGGCTGGGGTCTGCTGGGGGCTCGTTAACGCAAACGATGAAGCAGAGAATAAAGCTGTCAGGGAAAACATGCCCTCTGGATGACATCCCAGCCGCCCTGCTGAGCACCGGCTCCCCAGAGACTCCTAGCAGGCCGTGGAAAATCTCTCAGTCTCTTGCCGCCTAAGGCTGCGACTTAAAGATGATGCCGGCAGGGAGGAGTGGGCACAGACAGACCCCAAACCTTGCTGCTGTAACGACTGGCATCTGTGAGAGTAATGCCCCGTGCACAGCGCCCCCAATCTGCAGCCACGGGAATAGCATCCCCTTTGCACCAGCGACATGATCCGAAGGGCTCAGATCCCTGGATGCCCCATCACCATCTGTCTCCAGGCTTCTCTGTCCAGCCAACAGTGCAGGTTCCCTCCCCTGGCCCTGGCCAGCAAGAGGCTGATGAGACATAGAAGGCAGCCAGAAGCAGGGAACGTTTATAACGGAGGAGAGGAAAGGGCATGTGAACGACCCTAGCCCTGCACCCACGCGTGAGTACGGCCACACGCCCACGTGCGAACTTCAGCACCTGGCCGCGCCCGTCCACGTGCAAATGAGACAGCTGCCGTCTTGGCCAACACACCGGGGATTGAATCAGGGACTTGTGGAGAGAAAAGCCAGAAGCTCCGGAGGCTGGGCTGCAGCGCCGGGCTCCGTAGCAGAGGTTTTAGCAGACTCCTGTCCTCGATGGATTTGGTGCAGAGGACGACGTACCACACCCTGACCGGCGGCTTACACCACTTCCCTCACGCTTGTACAGACCCCCGTGGGTGCACACACATCCCCCTACGCCCACACGGACACGCCCCTACCTCTGCATGCGTGCACACAATCTGCATGCACCCCTGGGAGCCAGAGACATCCACCCTCCTGCATGCCCCCAACCAGGGGATACACCTCTAGTGCACCCAGCCTGCACCGCTCCCCAGTGCCCAGGACATTGCTCGGCGGATCCTGTGACGCTTCTCAGTAACAGAGTGGGCACCCAGCCCAAGCCACAGGAGCCCTGCTGCCTTCCACTGGAGCTGGGGGGGCCGGTGCCCACTGGAGGGCAAAGCGCCACCACTCAGGCTCTCTCCTTGGAGAGCATTAACCCTCTGCAGCTGGCTTTCGAGGCTGGGCAAGCCCAGCCGCCTCCTCCCTCCCTTTCTCCGGGGAGCGTCTTACCCTCAGTTGACTGCGTCCAGGCTCTGCCAGCTGGTGGAGAGCCCGGCCATTAGAAAGCATAATTACCGTGCTGCCAGCAGAGACCGGGGCCGTCTCTTCGAGCCTGGCACGCCAGGAGCTGCGCTCTTCGTTCAAGGCACCGGCCGGCCCTCCCCTGGGAAGGTCACAGGGGGCCAGCTCGTTCCCTGGCTAGAGGCCTGCAGAGCCAGACCTCGCGGTGGGACACAGATCCCTTTCCCTGGCAGATCGGGACAACAGCAGGAGGGTTTTTCAGAGGTTCCCTCGCACTCAGAGGCAGCTGAATAAAGCAGCCCTGGAGCCCGAGCTGTTTTTGCGAGGTGACTTCTCACCCCTCAGCCCCCCAAAAAATACAAGCGAGGCAAATGTTACAGAAACGAGGCAGCGCCGATTTCTCAGCAACTGCCCCCAAAACTCCCACTCAACAAAAGACCTGACACAGAGGGCCCAAACCTGCTGAGCTCCCAGTGGGAGTTTTGCCCAAGTAAAGACTTTCGAATCAGGGCCACGACCTCTTACAGTCCTTGGTCCTGTCGGAAAAGGCTGGCTTTGGGGTTATTCCAGCCAGGGCTGTGCAGACTTGTCCAGGAGAAGCCAGAAAGGACCGCCGAGGCCAAGAGAACACACCGGGCACGTGAGCAAATTTCCCAATTTGCCCCCATGATTCGCCTTCACTTCGTGTCCCAGCCTGTGGTGTCGCCGTACGCTGTGAGATGGCTCTCACGTTCCCCTCCAGAGGTGGCCGCACTTGGCTGACGGGGAAGGCAGTTACCTTTGTGCATAGAGTGACAAAGCGACGAGGGATTCTTTGGGCTGAAGCAGAGCCGCGTAAATTAAAGTTATTATAGAAATAGAACATTATTATTAGTGCTTATGTGCTCCAGGATAAGTCACGTACAGAGGCCCGGAGCAGGCAGTGGTAACACCTGGATGTTTTGACAGATGGTTACGGAGCAACCAACATTATCCTGCCCCTTTACGATGTCGCACCCGACACTGATGATTCTACCACAGCAGCAGTGGGAAAAGCTGGCAAGTAGAAAACATCAGCCAGGAGTTCCCCAGATACACCACAGCATATGCTCAGGGACTCCCAGCCAATTTGCTGCTCCTCATCCAGTGCACCGCAGTCCTGACCTGCAGCACCCCATGGCATGTGTCTACGGTGAGGAACCACTAAACAGGGAACTTCATTAGGCTAAGAATGACTACTTCTCTGTACTGCTTCTGCCTAGAACTTCCCCAGCCAGCACCTGCCCAGCTTCCTGCTATCGATTTAAAGAAACAGGTCACAGATCCTCAGAGAACCGTAGGGGGGTCATCTAGTCTACCCCTGGCCAAGCTGCAGGATTTGTCGTGGCTAAACCATCCAAGACAGACGACTATCCAGCCTCCTATTGGAAACTTCCACAGTCTCCTTAGGTGCTCTGTTCCACTGTCCAACGCTTCTTGCAGTTAGGACGTTTTTTCCTGAGAGTTCATCTAAATCTGCCGTGCTGTAGTTTGATCCCATTGCCTCCGGTCCTGCCCTCTGCGGCAAAAGGAACAACTTTTCTCCATCTTTTTTAAGAGAGGCTTTCAAGTATTTGGAGACCGCTACGTCCACCTTTGATCTCCTCTCTTCCAAACTAAACATACCCAGTTCCGTCAGCCTTTGCTCAGATGAGTTGCCTTCCCTCCCTTTGACCAGCTTTGTCGCTCGCCTCTGGAGCCTTTCCACTTTCTCTAAATCCTTTCTATGCACTGGTGAGCAAAACTGGACACAGCACTCTGGCTGAGGCCTACCCAGCACCGAATAGAGCGGGCTATCCCCTCCCGTGACTTGCATGCAACGCCTCTGTTAATGCAACCCAAAACTGCATGTGCTTTTGTTTGCAACACATTGCATTGCTGGTTCATGTTGAGGTTGTGAGCCGCCACAACTCCCTGATCCCTCTCGGCAGCGTCGCTGCCAAGCCAGTTTTCCCCTACTCTGTATTTGTGCATTTGGTTCTTCTGCCCTAAATGTAGCACTTTACATTTGTCTTTGTTGAATTTCATTTTGTCGTCTATAGCCCCCTGCTCCAGTTTATCAAGATCCCTTTGAGTTTTAGCTCCATCCTCCAAAGTGTTCGCAAACCCCTCCTCCCCCCAGCTTTGTGCCATCTGCAGATTGGGTCAGTCTGCTCTCTATTCCTATGTCCAGCTCATGGATAAAGGTGTTAAATAACCCCGGACCCAGATCAGCGCCCAGTGGAACCCCACTTGAGACCTCCCTCCAATCTGACATCCTTCCATTCATAGTTATTCTTCCTTTGCAGTTGTTTAACCAATGATGGTCGTTCCGCCAAGCCTGCATTTCTCCCCCTGGCTGTTCCAGTACTCAGCCTCCAAAACCCACCACAAACGTCGCCACCTTTCGTTCCAAGTAGGAGACAGACCTCTTCACCCTGCCTTGCTAACGGCAACACGAAGCCCAGTTTAAAGGTGATTTTTACTATTGAAATCTCATGCAATTTCCCCCAGGGGAAGGAAGGACAAACCACACGTGACAGATGCCGGACACATCCCTTAACGTACTCCTGGAAGGTGCTCAGAGGGTAGGGGGTGAGGGGTGGGATGAGCTACAGCACAAGCTGGGGTTGGATAGTTTTAGGATAAGACGGGGCCGGCCAATCCTGCCACATTGTACAAACGTTTTGTGACGCAGACAAACGGGAACGTGGCAAAGACTCGCCAAACTCATTGCATGATTTGGATCCACATCTGACGTCCGCTCTGAAAAGCGAACAGGTGGGAATCGCCTCCTTCCAGCTCCAGACAGAGGCGTAGCATGGTGTTGCGGGGCGATGGGTGGGAGGGACGAGCCCCTGGTAACCTCGCCTCCCATTTGCCCCATGCCCTCGCACCCAGGACGCTGTGTGCGCACATTTACATGGAGAGAGACAGCACGTGGAAGGAAGAAGAAGCTCCTCCACCAGCCAGGGGCAGGGGGAGCGGAGAGCAGCCGAAATCCCCTGCTGCTTTGGAGCACTTTGTGCCCAGCCCTCGTTCTGGCAGGAGGTTGGGCCAAGCCTCACAAAGCCCCATGTCCAATGCTGACGGGCTAGGTCAGAGTCCCGGCAAGGGGCTGGAGGGATCACGGTGGGAGGTGGCGGCCCTAGGTGGGTGCAGAGTCACCCTCCCCCCACCCAGCAAGAGTTGCCACTTTTCTAATGGCTGATAACCAGACTCCCGAGGCCCCGCCTCCTGCCCCGCCTCTTCCCTCAAGGCCCCGCCCCTTCCCTCAAGGCCCCGCCCCCATCACTCGCTCCTCTCTCCCCAGGGCTCGCTGGATGGTCTCAAAGAACCTGCCCGCGGGTAGGAGGCAGCCCCGGCTGAGCCGGGCTGACACAGGTTCATGACCTCCTCCCGTCCCGCGGTACCCAGCCTTCTGGTTCGGGTGCCATGTCAGGGTTGTCAGGTCCCCAAACACCAGGCATCTGGCAACCCTCTATAGGCACCCGGACACGGAAGCCAAAACCCAGATGGGTGGCCACCCGCCCCCGGCCGGGGGAGCACCGAGCGACTCGGCACAGCTGCCGAAGGCCGCGCCGCTCGAGCAGGGGCGCGCCGAGGGAGGCAGACGGCGTGGCGAGGCGGCGCGGGCCAGGACGAGCCGTGTCACTAATAAACAGGAGTCTGAGGACGCGGGCACATGACGGGCTGCTTTGTCCCTCCGCCCTAAACACGCGGCTTGAAGCCGTCAGGCCTCTGCTCCAGCGTGGTGGCCTAGGGGCCTCTGGGACTTTTTAGCATCCTTTCCCTCCTCCCTCCGCCGTGTCTGACAGCCTCCAACTTAACAAACCGCCCCACACACACCCCCGCCACCATGCACTAGGGACAACAATCACTACTCCGAGTCTTAAACAAATGCTAGATTGTGCGAACGCCCCGACGGTGCGAACTGCCCTTCCCTGGAGACCTTTCGGGGGTCAGAGGAGCTGCTTTCCAGGGTCAGGCCTTCATCCAGGTACAGCAAGAACGACCCAGATCGGGGCCGGGGCAGTGACCTGGGAACAAACCCCTCGGGGGTCCCTTGCGTCAGTCCCGCTGTCCCCGCAGCATCGCCCGCTGTCCCCGCACAGTCACCGCTGAGACTCACCCATCGGAAACGTGGAGCCCTCCAGCGGCTGCGCTCAGAGAGCCGGTCACTCTCCAGGGTGGGACCCAGCAGCTGGTGCACGCTCTGCGGGCAGGGTGTGGGTTCCTTGCAGATCCGAGGGGTAGATCTGATGGCTCCATGGCTCTGGGGCAGGCTGGGAGGATCAGGGACGAGCCTGGAGCCCCCTTCTACCTGCTTGGAGATCCACCCACCCTTGTAACCTGTGCAGGCCCCCAGATTTTGTTCTCCCCTTGAGCCGGGTGCCCCAGTCCCACCCCACTGCAGGCTGGGTGCAAGAGGCAAGGAGAGGCTGCTGGGGGCTCTTGTAGATGGTCCCAAGCTGCCATTCACATGGTCTCATTTTCAGCCGCCCTCCTCCCCTACCCTGGCCCCAAAGGCAGGGTCCCTGCCCCAGGTGATGATGGCGTCCGGGTGCCCCCCCGCTGCTCCCCAAGGCAGCATGCAGTGAGTACTGTGGTCACCCAAGGACCCGTATGTGGCCTGCATAAAGTGCCCCCAGGGCAAAGCGCTCCCACCACGCCCCGTCAAGGTGCACGCTGCATCCAGTGCAGCCCCAAGAGAGAGGGGACCACAGCAAGACCAACAGCCAAAGAGCCCCCCCCCAGGCCAGAGACCCTGCAGCCAGGTTGGCTTCACTGTTACAGCCGCCCATCTCCGACAGCAGGCGGGCAAGCCCCTGGTTTGCATTGCCCGGGCCCTTCACCCGGCAAGCCTCCGCCACTTCCTCTTGCCGAGCGCCCGTTAGAGCAGCGCGCTGGGGAGAGATCCCCTCCAGGCCAGTGACTGTACCGCAAGGGCCCCCGGGCATGATCCCTCAATCCCTGAGCGCTGGCCCAGGGTGAGATGGAGACACCGTCCCCACAGGGAACACAGTCCCTCGCCACTTCCCCTCGGAGCGCCACCCCGCCGGCACCCAGAACACGACGCGGAGTCCCCCAGAGGGGCAACACCTGAAACGGCTGCCCTGAGCTCCCGGCAAGCTGGTCCCTGTCCCCATAGGCGGTTTCCTGCCGGGGTGGGGCTGAAAGCTGCGTCCTGGGCTCGCAAACGTCAAGCAAACGAGTCGCCGTGCAACTCGTGAGCAAGCGCCATTCCTGGCTTTCTCTTTAGTGAGCTGCTGTCGGAAGGAGGGAGGGGGTGAGCGGAGGCAGAGTTTACCGACTGATCCTGCCGAAAGAAACCGGCTCATCATAGAATCAGAGAGTTGGAAGAGAGCTCAGGAGGTATCTAGTCCAACCCTCTGCTCAAAGCAGGACCAACCTCAGCTAAATCATCCCAGCCAGGGCTTTGTCAAGCCGCAGCTTAAAAACCTCTAAGGATGGAGATTCCACCACCTCCCTAGGTAACCCATTCCAGTGCCTCACCACCCTCCTAGTGACAAAGTTTTTCCTAATGTCCAGCCTAGACCTCCCCCACTGCAACTTGAGACCATTGCTCCTTGTTCTGTCATCTGTCACCACTGAGAACAGCCTAGCTCCATCCTCCCTGGAACCCCCTTTCTGGTAGTTAAAGGCTGCTATCAAGTCCCCCCTCATTCTTCTCTTATGCAGACTAAACAAGCCTAGTTCCCTCAGCTTCTCCTCATAAGTCGTGTGCTCCAGCCCCCTCTTGAGAGAGAAGTCAAGAAACGCTTCCCACACTGCAAAAAGAAAGCCACATCCTCTGGCCAATCCCCACATCAGATCTTGCCCAGTCACCGCTTGGATGGGGGATGTCTCGGGAAAGCCCATGCAGTGATGGAGAGGATACCCTTCTCCGAGTCAGTAGCTGGCTAGCGCCCTGGCCTGTGATGAGAAGACATTGTGGTGCTGGCTGAGATTTGAAACCAGGCTGGTCCTTAGAGACCCCGAGATTCACTGACTCCATGGCCGGATTCGCCTACCACAGCCTTCACGGCCAAGAGCGGAGCAAGAAATCAGAGCCTCCTGTTCCCAACACATAGGCCTCTCCCGCTTGAGCGAACGAAGAATCTCATTTCCAGCCATAGCGTTCTGGCCAGTCCCTTGAGGATGACCCAACAATTCCTCGCCCTTCTCCAGTGCTTCCCGGCAAAGGGATCTCAACGGGCTTTGCAAACGACCATGAATTAGCCCTTCCCGACCTCCTTGGAGGTGGATGTGGTTAAGCCGGTTATAAAGAAGGGGAAAACCGAGCCACCGAGCGACTTGTCCACGGTCACGAACTGAGTCAGTGGCACAGCCCGGGCTAGACGCCTGCGTTGTCGAGTGGAGGGAAGCCAAGACACGGCACCTCCAGGCCGCAAACCCACGGTCCAGATGTTGCCCCCCGCCCACCACGACACAGCCACACGAGGCCCAGCAGGTCGGCCATTCTACCCAGCAGAGGGCAGCGCTGCCCCACACACCACACACGCCCCACGTGGCACGGGACATTTCCCAGGATTTGTTCGGGGAGGCCGGTGGGGAGGAAGCGTTAGCTCTGGTGAGTTGGGCAAACGCGGGGGTCTGGTGTTTGCGTCCACACAGCGGTGCCGTGGGGGGATCCAGTGTGTCACCCTTTGCTCTGGGCGTTGTGGGGTCTTTAAGAAGTGCAGGGAGCCGCGGGGCTGAGAGAAAGGAGAGATTTCTAAGCATGCCGGAGCACCCCCGCACTCCTTAGCTAGTGGAGACCGGACTGAGCCCTTCGTTATCTTGGAGCCGCTTGAACCAATGGCAGGTTTTATTAGATCAGTTTCAGGAGGCTTCATTAAGCTACTTCCAGATCATTTTGAAATGGCAAGACAAGACATCGCCTCCCACTCAGGGCCTCCCGCCTCTTGTCATTTGGTAGCTCGTCTCTGAACGCTCTTTACCTCCAGCTTCCCGTACCAAGGAGCCCGGGGTTTCGGCATTCAAGCTGGGCCTGGGAAAGAGCCGCGTCTGTCACGCCCATCGCCACCCTCGCGGAAGCGGCGGGGATCAGATAGAGAGCATCCGCGGCTGAGGTCAAGACCATGTCTTGCTGACTCACAGAAGCGTCCAGGGTGTGGGGGATTGATCTGAAACCAAACCCTTCAGCGACCTGCTAATTTAAATAGAAAAAGCCGCCAAATAACCCAAGGAGGAGAAACCAGAATCTAGGTCGGAAAAGCCCAAGTGTCAGATTCCAGCAACGATTCACCCTGAGGCTTCGTGGGAGGATGGCAGCTCAGAGAAGCACAGGGAGAAGCACCCAGACATTGGTCAGGGCGCCAATGCCAGTCAGAGGAAGAGATCGAAGCGAGGGCCCAAGATAAGTAGCAGGAGGCAGGAGCAGCAGCATGGTGACTGGCCAGCCAGGCAAGATTCCTGACCTGCAAACACAGGGCCTTCACATCCAGACACACATGGGCTTCAGTCTACAGGCGCAGCTCCACGGCGAGAGGGGGCCGACGGACAGGATGGGACCATCCTAAGCTGAGTATGTTGAAACATTTTCGAACAATCAATGGCTTGTCAAAGGAAAAATGAACATTTCCCTGGGGGGGGGGGAAATCAAGATTTTTTTTTTGTGGTTTGGGTTTTTCTCCCCCCAACAGAATGAAATGAAAAACTGAGGGTATTTTGAGAGCCAAAATATTTTCAGTTCTGTTCCCCCCACCCCCCTGTGTGGAAAATGACCCAAAAACCGAAAACCCATTTAACAAAAAAAGTGAAATGAAAACGTCCAGGGATTCTTTGAACGGAAATAAAACGGAACCGCTCTGTCTAGTCTAGCTCTGGGGGCTCAGGCCTCCTTCTTCTGCCTGGGATGGTGCTCAGCTCAGCCCACGAGTGCCAGAAAAACACAGCCACCTCCTGTGCCCTCTCTCCGTCCCGGCCCTGTGCAACGCCTTGCCCGGAGACTCCCTGCCATGCGCTTTATGTGAGGAGTTTGCGGGGAGCCCCTGGCACCGGGCGTCTCCACTGGAGCTGTCTGAAATCACTTCACAGGACATGGCTTCAGTCCACAAGGCCTTTACCATCCGGATTGCAATGAACCGGCCACCCCGAAGCAGAGCTCAGCTGGTAAGTCGCGCCAGGGCAAGGAGCAGGTCTGCAATAGAGATTTGCGGAGAAGGATGCTCCAGTGACGATGGCGCTAGCCTGGTACTTGGGAGCCATGGCTTCCAGCACCGACTCTGCCACAGACTCCCTGCATGACCTTGGGCAAATCATTTAGCCTCCGTTCCCCCTCCTAAAATGCAGCTGATGGAGCGTGGCTACCTTACAAGGGTGTTGTGAGGAGGTTCTCAGACACCGCAGCGGAGGCGACCAGAGAAGTACCTAAGAGAGATCGGTTTGCACCAACAGAACTACACTGACCCAGTTATATCGGCACAAGCTTCCCTGACCTAGGCAAGCCCAAAGCCATCACGTGTCTTCATCCCGGAAACACTGTGGTCTGAATGCTGGACACCGACCTCTCAATGTCCCCCAGCGCATTACTCAGTGACAGCTCCTGAATGTCTCCCAGCTGGGCTAATGCCCCATGCCCCCAGCCGGAACACACCACCCGCAGAACGATGCTGAATCCCGTCTGTGCTGGAAACAGCAACCGGGGGCCATCAGCTCCCACGACACGGGCAACGCTGGTGTCCTCGTGGGGATGAGCTGGAAGACGGCTGATGTCACTGCCCGACCCACGCCTGCAGCCGCCACATTGCAGGCTTGGCCATGCCCAGCGCTTGGCTGGGAGACCTGCTAGGCGCTGCAAGGGGGGGGTAATGGTTTGGCAGTAGCTCTTTTTGGAGCGGTCAGGTGGAAACGGCACCTCTACGCACGTAGCTCTTGGATGAGGCAGCCCCGCAGTCCCGCTACCACCAGAACACCTGAGATGCAAGACCCACGCCCTCTCCTGATGGTTGGCTGTCCGGGACGACTCTCCGGTCCTTACCCCGGGGACGTCCTTCCAGCCAAGCAACACGCCACCCCTCCCAAACTCCCCCTGCCGGTTCAAGCGGCTACAGCTTTTCTCCTTCACATCCCGCCTCAACCCTTCGCGTGCTGCTGTTTGTCGCTGAACAGCTGCCGCGTTCCCCCCCCCCCCAGAGATGGCTGCATTCCAAGAGCGATTGCAAGCCAGCCCCATACAGACTGCGGCTCGTGCGCCAGTTTCAGGGCATACGGCTGTTTGGGAGCCTTTGGCAGGAAAGGCTCTAATGAAAGGTGAGCTGCCAGTGGTAGAATATCGTAGACGGGGGCTGGGGCTGGCTTCGGATTTGCACTTTGCCTTCCCTGTTGTGGCCATGCTCCCCCCCCCCAAGAGAGTTTCCCTCTGGTGACAGAAGATGCCCCCAGGGATGAGTTAATTCTGCTGCCCCGGGACGTGGGGCCGGGGGCTAAGGAAGGACCACGCAGGGATGCCAGAGTAACACCTCCCGCCCCGCCTCTCTGCCGTTCCCAGGATGCTGGGATTCTTCCATGGCCTGGAATCCCCTTCCTTGTGCCACGGTAACACAAGATTAGCAGCTCCTTTCCCTGGGACAGGCACACACGTCAGCACCTTCCCCAGATCTGTGTTAACAGCTGCCTCCCTGGATGGAAATGAGACATTAAAGGATTAGGGGTGGGCCGGGCTCCAAGGACCGCTGTCACTCTAGGCCCAGGGAGGGGGGACTGTATTTATAGCCACTTCGCTGTGGAGCCAGTGGCATCTCCCCTCGTCCCCCGCCAGGACCAGGAGCCAAGCGGTTAGCTAAGCTTGCGCACAGGCAGGAGAGTGACATAACCAGTTGGAGGCCTGGAGATGGCAGAGAGCTTGCATCACCCGCTCGCTTTTAGCAGGGCGAACAAGTGCGCCGATTTAACTCTTGGAGCTGCTCTGCACCGGGGGGGGGGAGGGAGGAGGGACCCACTGCGCCCCAAGATTCCTGGGTTCTTTTGCTGGCTGTGCCACTGACTGACTGTGTCCCCCCCGCCGGGCAAAACGCAGCACCGGTCCATGCCTCAGTTTCCCCATCTGGGACTGTAACATGAGACCTTCACAGCTGCCACTACACCCGCTCAGATCCCCGGCAGCATCAAAGCCAAACCCTTCTGCTTCGAAAGCACCAGCAGGGATCACCCCGGCCTCTGTGTCTGGGGCACACCTGGCACAATGGGGTCCCTAAGCCAACCATGGGTCTACCATCAGATTCAATTAGACTCAAGGAGACTCTCTGCTAGCAGTACGGGGCTTACGACACACAGCGGAGCAGTTCTGAGGCCACGCCCTAGACGGCAGCAACGCTGACGCACGCAAACTCGTGTGGGGTGGTTTTAGCTACCCAGCAGCAAGAGCCTGCTCTGTCCTGTGCGGACGTGAACAGAGAGAGTGCCCCAGCCCCGGAAAGCTGGAGTCCGGCTCAGACACACATGGGCCATCCGACGCAGAGGGGGGCCTTTCTTTTTCCCACCCACCCCTGGAAAATCACAGGCTTCCCAGCCTGGCACGGCAGGGAGCACAGAGCGATCTGCCCATCCTAAACTTTCTGTTGCTCACGCCTCGCTCTTGCTTCACTCGTGCCTCCCCCCGGGGTTTGTCCTGGCTCATTCAGCTCACGAGCATCTCACGACAGGGACGTGTGTCTATCTGGGCGTTGGAATGCTGTTAATAACCACCAGAATTAATGTCAACCAAGCAACTCGGGCTCTGTCCCCCAGACTAAGTGGAAGGAGGGCTGTGCTCCCGGGCCTGGAAACGTCCCTAGCTCCCAGCCCATCCCACCCTTTCCTGCTCCCCCGCCCATCACAAACCCATGTGAACCAGCGCCCCCCAGCCCCGGTTTACAGATGTCTCCCCCCAGGAAATCTGGAGCTGGAGCCAACAGCTGGGGAATTTTTTATTTAATTGTTTCCCCCCCAAATTTCTCTCCAAAGCTCCCCAGGCAACACGGGCAACTCAGCCAAACAATGAGCGCCTTTCAACCTCTGGCCAGCTGCCTTAACATCTGGAACAGGTCACCAGTGACACGAGTTTGGGAGGCTCCGTGTAATCCTCCCCACCCCCAAAGGTATTCTACCCAGCTCACGAACCGGCCACGCAATTTGGCTCGACGGACCATCGCTCCCCAAGAGGGAGGCGAGCAGAATTGGACCCAGCATCTGGTCGGGCCTGGAGGGGTGGGTGTGCGTGTCTGGGAGAGAAAGAACAACAGTGCCTCTGGCTATTCCATGGGCGGAAGGGAATTAATTCGTACGACTCAAATACGGGGATAAAATTCCAGCCTGCAGCTGGATCCTGACTCTGCGGCTGTCCCACGAGTGCCCCTGGCCAGAGCAGCTATCGGCGGGTTAACAGCGGGATAATCATTATCCCTCTACCGGAGCTGGCTCAGTTTGAGTCACACCTGGGATTTCCCCCTGCTTTAGCCCCTTTCGTCCAAGTGCTCTACAGGCCCCAACTAAACCCTCTCAAGAGGTGGGCAAGTGTTACCTTCCTTGTGCAGCTGGGGAAACTGAGGCATGGAGCAGGGATGCGACTTGTCTCACATCCCAAGTGGGACAAGAACCCAGGAGTCCGGTATCCAAGTCACCTACTCTAGCCCCACCCTTTATGGCCCCAGGGCAGGAGGTTTTTTAGCACCAGGCACAGTGAGAGCAGACGGGGAGATGGGAAAATAGGTGACACAGGTATTGAACAGGATTCCTCAGAGCCTTCCATGCCGAGAAATCAAGGCAGCCAAACCGGCAGAAAGGAGGGGGGAAAGGATGGGGTAGCTTCTCATTAACTCCATCTCCAGCGGAGCCAGCTGCGGCACCCCGCTCACCAGGCTACGAGCACCGGGCAGCACCGACAGCTTCTCTGGGGAAACGGGGACGCGCCAGCCATGCCCTGCACAGCTGAGGCCAGGCAGGAGCGGAGTCGAGTCCGGCCCCCTTTGGGCAGCGTTTCCCATCCCAGCTCGCGAGGCTGGGGTCAGTATTTGGATGGGAAACCTCAAAAGCAAAATCCAGTGGGGCTGGAAGGGAGCAGCAATGGGGAAAAAAGCGTCACCTGCTGCATCTCCAAGCGCGTGACTAAGAAACTTCTTCGCCTTCCTATAGCGCCCTCAGCGTGCCTCCCAGGCCCTCATGAACGTAGCCTCAGCACCCTCCCTCAGACAGGCCCTGTTTTCCCAAGGACACAGCTGACGAAACTGACACCCAGGGAGATTCAGAGACCTGAGGTATGGTCTGTGGCAGAGCTGGGACGAGAAGCCAGGAGCCACTCCTGCTGACGCAAACCCGAGATCCTCACCCCCTCAAACGCTGCCCATCTCATGGAGCCTTCGGCAGGAGTGAGACCCCCACTTCCTTGGCTACATCCCACCTACCTACATCTCAGATTTAAGTTCCAGCTGGATGCAGGATTCTCCTGTCCCCAATTCTTGTGCGGAGCTGGTGCGTGCTGGGGATCAGCTGCTGCCTTCCACCCCAGAGGCGGCCGCGTGTTACTCTGAACACTAGAAAAAGCAGAGAAACGGTTTCCATTCTAACGCCCTTTTCCAGGTGCGGAGAACTCCCTCCAAAGCCAATGCCTTCGGCTCTGAAATGCCCACACGTGGCCTCATCCCAAAGGGAAATTGCTCTGGACTCCACCTTATTTCTGTAAATTTCCACCAGCAGCATGGCAAAGGGCAAGGGACATAAAAGGCAGCCGCACCACATCCCTTTTGTCTTCAGCCCTTCAACCTTCACTTACCTCTGGATCAACTCATCCACAACTGAAGCTGTGAAACAAAGGACTGAGACTCATCCAGGTTCTGGATGTACACCAGAGGGACTGTACAAGTCTGCAAACTCTACAGTTCTGCTAGAAACCTGATGTACATGGACTTTCAAATCATTTGTATGTATCTGATTGCTTTAACCCTTTAACATTTCTCTTATGGTTTCTTTCTTTCTTTTTACAATAAACCTTTAGTTCTAGTTACTAAAGGATTGGCTGGCAGCGTGGGATTTTGGGTAAGATCCAAACTTATATTGACCTGGTGCTGTGGCTGACCCTTTGGGGTCAGGAGAACCTTTTGGGTAAAGTGCATAGAGTTTAAATAACGGGTCTCTTTACTGGACCTCGTGGCTGACTGGGAGCCGCAGACTGGAACGCAGTAAAGGGGGCTGTGTGTATCTTTATTTTGGCTCCTTGATAACCAGTGTGGGGAATCAGAAGCACGGTTTGTGGCTGGTTGGGAAGTCTGACTGCAGTGTCACCCACCAGTGCTGGGAGAATCTGCTCTCCTTTTGCAGCCTGCCCTGACCTTGGCGTTTTCAGGTGGCTGCCCTGGGCACGGATGGGTCACATCCCCTACGAGGACTGTTCACTTCTGGGAAAGAGCAGGAGCTGGCAGGTTTCCCCGAATGGCTTCGAGAGCCCCCGACGAAGCCAAGCCTGTTCTTAACGTGAATTCAGGGCTGGATTGTCTGACTGCCTCTGTCTCTCCCATCCCAGCCCGCCCTCATCACCATGGGATCCGAGCACCGTCCAGTAACCGTAGTGACTGGTATCTGTCGCACGTGGTTTGTTCTCTCTCCTTGGGGCACCAGAGGGTAGCCCCGAGTGCGGCATGAGAAGTGCACCTGCCTCAGTTTGCCTCCATCAGGGTCCCCAGTAACTCCACGCAAGCTTTCCTGACTCAGCTAATGCGGCTTATCGCCAAAACGTCCTTGAAATTCTCCATAGCACAAGCCCCAAATAATTCCTCCCACTCCCAAGCCCTCAGACCTCTCTGGCTGCAGCTCTCCAGCGTGGAGGCATCCGATAAACCCTTCTGCTGCTCCTTGGTCTTCAAGCCCGCCGGCCCCGGCTCTCTGGTTTGGGGAGTGTTCGCCCTCCGCCAGCACCAGAATGGAGGAGGCAAAAAAGGGGCCAGTTGGTGAGCTGGTGAGGGGTTTAGGCTGGAGAAGCGACCTCTGATCGGAAGATGGGGCTCAGCTGAGCAGGCGAGGGCTGGGCTGGTCTAAAGCCAGGAAGCCGGCAACAGAAATGGCAGCAGTGAGAGTGTTTGTAGCCACCTTCTGCGCCCTGGAGAGGGAAGGAGGGAACCCAAGGAAAGAGCAGGCCCCTAGGAGCCTGGCCCTGAGGGCAGGGCAGAGTCAGAAGGGCAGAGGGTGGAGAAGGAAGCCTGTGGGAGAAAGCAGCAAGGCTGGGGACTGCACAAAGCTTGGCTGGATGTTGTAGGATCCCTGGAGTCACGGGTGGCCCCAGGTTCCCCCACCAGCAGTGCCTGAACAGCAGGTCCAGTGAGACTCCACGCCCCAGAGGGGGATACCCCCCCCAGGGCAGGTCATTATGGGGTAAGCTCCTGGAGCGAGAGAGGGGCCGCAGAGTGAGAGAAGACGGCATGGGGAGAGTTTGCAAGGGAAGACGTCGGGCTTGGAAGAGAGCTAATCCCCAGCACAGCCAGGCGGAGGTGCCGCCTGCAGCAAGCAGAGCACCCTGCGACCGGGGTCAGCCAGCAAACCCTGCCGCCTTCCCCCGGGAACGCCCTACAGCTCCAGATCTCCGGCAGCTCTCACCTCCTCCTTTCCATGGCCCAGGGAAGCCGCTGAGGAGTCACAGGGGTGCTGGCCTCTTCCTTCTCAACGGCCACTGCCAGCCTGTGATGGGGGAAGAGTGGATGCAGGGGAGGGTTTTCTTTTGGGGATGTTTTTAAATGGCCAGGCTGCCCGGTGGTGAGATGACAGAGCACAGGCCAGAAAAACGCGCCGTGCGCTTGGAGCGGAAGGTGGGGCGCTTTGATGATCCTTGGTTCCCGGGGAAGGTTCGTTCCACGGTCACAGACCAGCTTTACCCGTACGGCAGGAAGTCCCCCTGGGCCTGAGGAGCAGAGCTACCCAGCACAGGAGCTTGAGAGACGCTGGCCCCAGCCCATTGAGGGCTTGGAAGAGAAGGACGGAGACCTTGCACGTGGCTTGCTATTCAATGGGAAGCCAGCGTCGAGAGTGCGGGACAGGTGTGATGTGCTCCCCCGTCGCCTAGGCTGCTGCGGAGACGCTCTGCAGAGTTCTGCACCAGCTGGATCTTCCGAAGAGCTGATGGCCTCATAGTCCAGATGGGACTCTCGGTTCTGCACTGGAGTTCTGCACCAGCTGGATTTTCCGAAGAGCTGATGGCTTCACGGTCCAGCCGGGACACACACAGGCGCATCACTGAGGCCAGGTCTTCGTCCAGCGGGACGGAACAATCACTAATCAAACCACACGTGGTAGGAAGTGTTACTTGCGGCTGCTGTTGCGTGAGTGCGGATAGCCAAGTTGTCAGGATTGGTCCCCCCCCCCCCCTCCCACAATCCTGGGATGGGGGGGGGGGGGGACGTGTTAATGGAGCAAGTCAGCGTCTTGGCAGATCCCTGCTTGCCCAACATCTGATTCGTGGTTTGTGCTGTCAGACGAGAAGCTGCTGTGTGAGCGCGCTCATGGTGGTGACGAATCCGAGTGCTCCTCGACTTCCGCCTGCATCGACCGATTCTGGGTGTGTCCCTTCAACCACAGGTGATGGCAGCACGGCTGCAAACTCCTCCAGGTGCTGTCCTCTGCCCTCCAGCAGCGCCTCTCTCTTGCTCAGGATCTTGCCAGCCGCTCTGCAGCCATGAGCTGATCTCCTCCACGCCCCGGGCCACCTTGCTGGCAGTGGTGTGGCCGTAGGTGCCGAAGGATAGGTGGAGCTTGGTGTCATCTGCATATTGGTGGCACTGGAGTCCCTGTCATCTCCTCAGGTCACCTCGGGGCTGCCTGCAGAGGGTGACTAAGACTGGGGAGGCATTGATCCTGGTGAGATTCCACAGGAGATGGGTCTAGCGGTGTGTTGGTTTCCCATCACTACATCCCTCCAGGAAGGACTCAGACCAATTTAGCGCATTGCCCTGGACCCCAGCCATCTCTCTTAGGCAAGACAGCTGCATCTCATGAAGAGAAGAATCGGGGGGGATTTGATAGCAGCCTTTAACTACCAGAAAGGGGGTTCCAGGGAGGATGGAGCTAGGCTGTTCTCAGTGGTGGCAGATGACAGAACAAGGAGCAATGGTCTCAAGTTGCAGTTGGGGAGGCCTAGGTTGGATATTAGGAAAACCTTTATCACTAGGCGGGTGGTGAAGCACTGGAATGGGTTACCTAGGGAGGTGGTGGAATCTCCATCCTTAGAGGTTTTTAAGGCCTGGCTTGACAAAGAGCCCCTGGCTGGGATGGTTTAGTTGGGGTTGGTCCTGCTTGGAGCAGGGGGTTGGACTAGATACCCCCTGAGGTCCCTTCCAACCCTCATCTGCTATGATTCTATGAACGGCGCTGAATACTGCAGAGAGGCCGAGGAGGATGTGAACAGGCGTCTGCCCTCCATCCGTCAGTAGCAGGAGATCCTGCCTCCGTGCTACTGAAGCTGTTTAGTGTATTAGTCCCTTCCAACTCTATGATTCTATGATTCTATTCCCAGAGGAGAGGTAGCTGCAATGCAAACTTCCCATGCACACCTCCTCCAGCCAAAGGGCTACCTGCCTGCACTCAAGGACCTCCTCCCCTCAACAGCCAGGGGCGTGCAGTGCTCAGGGGCCGTACAGATGTCCCTACAGAGGCAGGATAATGACTCCCCTTATTTTAGCAAAGAGCTGTTCCTTCTGCAGCGAGGTTCTAGGAGTCCCGGCCATGGTCACTAACAAGAAACTTCGATACGGTATTTTCCCATTAACACACACATGCACCCACTAGGTGCACATCCTGCAGACTGGCTTGTGGTTAAGGCCCGGCCCTGGAGCCAGGGGACGTTCCCAGCTCTGCCACAGAACTTCCTGGCCGGCCTTCGACAAGTCACTTATGCTTGAGTTTCATCCATTCATGGTTGTGAAGTGCTTGGATACCATGGCGACGAGCACCACCGAAATGCCTCTATATAAGAGATGGTTGTGCGGGGACTGCTGCTCGGACCTTGTCTTTCCACGTCTCCCCATCTTCTTTGTTTGACGTCGCCTCCGATGGTCACTTTTCAAGACTGTTAGCTTCTTGGGGGAGGGACCTCCTTTTTATTACAGGGATGTGCAGCACCTAGCACCAGGGGGCTCTGATCTCTGATTGAGGCCTCTCGGGGCTACCATAACAACAACAGTGATCTCTATTGCTGCAGATCCCTGAATTAGTTCGGCCTCCTCGTGCCTCTGTTTCCTCATCTTTAAAATGGGGACTGTAATACCTGTCGTGCAAGGGGCTGGGAGGCGTAATGCGTCAAGTGCTTGGGTTCCTCAGAGGCAGGGCGCTGTGGGAACGCTCAGTATTATTGCTAACAAAGGTGCATTCATCCCGGCGATGCCTGTTTCAGCGGCAGTGAGATTTTTCTTTTGGTCCATGCAACCATTTCCAACGTCTCCTGGCTCTGGGGCAGCGTCTCCGTTCCAAAAACCCCGTTTCAGCGGGATGGGACCAACCTGCTGCTTGGCGACACATCACCGCCACCACCCCCGGCACCTCAAACAGCCAGGCCCCGTGGAAACACCAGCACAGGAACCTTCTCCTCAGCAGCTCCTGCCTCATGAACTCCATCCTCTGTTCAAACCTGGATCTCCCTGACTGCTTCGGTTCTGCCTCGGCAATGGGCTTGGTATAACCTGCACAGACGGACACTGAATCGTTAACCTGGTCGCTGTATTTAGCTCCACGAAGGGCTTTGGAGCACAGTTTATAATCCACACGAACTAAAAGCTCATTGCACTGTACGAGGGGTTTAGGCCCCAGAGACATCTCCCCGTGGGGACCCCTGGCAAGCTGGACTCTCTCCACTTGGAACGGGTCAAGGATCTTCCAGGGCAGGTATCCTCCGGGCCCAGCGACGACCTGACGGAGGACTTCACCTCTTCTCCTGCTGTGACATTAATCATCACCAAGCAGCTATTTCATGGCGGCCGGCAATAAATTACAATATTCCTTGGGAAAGGAGTGGAGGCACCAGGGGCAGGAGAACTGCTGCACTAAATGAGTGAGTAATTTCCTAGCTTAATTATTTCAGCATGATTCTCAATCCCCATTACTATGCCCCTTAAGGAGCCTTCACCGCTGCTCCCAGCGGGACCTCCCGCTCCAGCTGCCTCTGATCTGTGTTTATAGATCCAGCCGGGCCAATCCAACCCTTCCAGCTGCACTAACGCAGGCTGACACAAAAGCCAGACTTGGCTCAAAGGCCGCCCATGATACAACAGCACAAAATGGCCGGGGGCCTTACAGACTCGCCCGTATTTCCATCCTGAAAAGCCCAATCCTGGAGGGCGCTGAGCAGGGATTAAACGTCAAAAGGAACTGGAAGGGTTCTCAGCACCCTCCAGGATCCAACCCTAAGCCAGACGAAACAAAGAGATGATGATTTTGCCCTTCGTGTGAATGAGAGGACAGTTGAGTTTAAAAACCTCACAGCTGGCAGTGGCGGTGCTGGGACCTAAGATCAAACGTGGTGGCTGGTGGTGGTTAGCCGCTCTGAGGTTACCCATCACCAGCCAATCTGACCTTTTTTAAACACAGCCCTCGTCCACGAGAAGGGCAAAGAGCGAAGCTGACGGGAGATGGCTCTGACCTGGCAGACAAAGGCATAACAAGGTCCAGTGGCTGAAAGCTGAAGCGAGGCACATGCAGACTAGAAAGGCGGTGCACATTTTTAACAGTGAGGATGATTAGTCAATGGAAGCCCTTATCCAGGAGCGTGGCCGATTCCCCAGCACTTGAAGTGAGCCTGGAGATGTCTTCCTAAAAGGTCTGCTGTGGCAGAAACGACGGGCTTGATGCAGGAGTTACTGGGCAAGAGAGCAGACCAGACGATCGCAATGCTCCCTTCTGGCCCTGAAAGCTGTGAATCCACAAACCTTTGAAAACTGGCTTTTCACACTGTGCTGTTTCCATTAATCTATTTCCCAACCCAGTACTTCTCCCAATACTGACAATGCCTAACTCAGAGTCCAGACTCTCAGTCCCGTGTGGAGACCACTTCACCACGCTGCCGTTTAACAATGCCCCTGCCATCACGCAGGAGACAAAAACTAAAACAGAATCAGTCAGGAAGAGGAGGCAGAGAGGGAGCCAAATGCAATATAAATGCTGGCAATAAATTCAGAACAACAAAGGTTAAAGAGAATTTCTTCTGAGGGTCTGGTAAAGAGAAGGAGAAGGATTTACTTACCACGTGTGACGCGGTGGAGATATTCTTGGGGTTTTCTCGGAGTGCTGTGTGCGTGCCTCAGTTTCCCCATATGTCACATGTTATTTCGGTGATGGGACCCAAGTGTGTGATCACTGCAGAGGCCACTAGAGGGCCGATGGGCCTTCCCCGGCCCCCCCCACAGAGAAGTGAGGAACCCGTGCCCTGGGTCAATCAGCTGCAGCAGGTCGTAACAGGTTGTGGCAGGTGGAGACAAGCAGGGGGTGGGCAGACAGCTTGCCTGGGGAGGGGGCAAGGGGACGGCTCTGGGGGGCGTGGCTGGCTGGAAGGGCCAGACTCCCGTAAGGGGGCTCGGGAGCAGGGCCTGAGAATGGGCTCTGAGGCTCCCTAGTTGGCCGCTGCTGTAACTTGGAATTAATCTGCTAACAGTCTTTCTGCGCTGTGCTCCTGAGAACTAACAAACCCTGCTGACTCCCACGCCGGCTGGGACTCATTTCTGACTGCTAGGCGGGGTGCACGGCCCCTTTGGGGGATGTACGGTTCCCCAGAGTCCAGGGGGACTCACAGGGGGAGCGGGGGAGCTGAACGTCTGAGGTCAGATTCAGGAGGCGGCACACTGGTGTGTGGAGACCCGGGAGGGGGCAGACTCCGAGCGCTAGGGTCCAGACTGGTTCCAGAGCCCAGTTCCTGGGGGACTCCGGCACACCATGTATACATACAGGAAAATGCCTTCCGTGGATAGGGTAATTTCAAGACATTTCTATAATCTTTATATAATACTAGTGGACAGTATGTGTATATTGCTTCTTCTAGACAATGCTATGTACATGTGCAATACAGTCCTCTGGACTCTTTCCTAAACACTCATGGAAATTAGATACTCAGATGCCATTGACAAGAGCCGGGCAAGTGACTGTATTTGATTTTCTGCTAAACATTTACAAACCAGAAATGTTTGTCAAAACGTTGGGATTTTTTTTTTTTTTAAAACCAAAAACACCCCCATAAACAAAACCGGAAAATTTCTGGATACCAGTTGTCAAACGCCAAACTTTTTTTCAGGTTTTTGGTTTGTCAGCAAAAATTTCCAACCAGGCATTGCCTTGCTAAAGCCGGGAATAAGAAGACGACTTTGATCACACACCAGAGAAAGAACAAAGCCACAAAGGAGACATGTGCTGCACTCGCCTTTATTTCAATATTAAAAAGGACCAATTAACAAAAGACATTTAGTATCAACAGTGACCATGGAATTTTTTATTAAAAATACCTTCCTTTAACACCTAGCTAAGAGTTTCACAGCAAACAGACCCTAGCCCGAGCGCAGAGACCGCAAAGCGAAAGGTAGTTTTGGACACTATCTCCTGGCTCTTCCAAGGAATATCACCCTAACGGTGGCGGACAGATTCTCACGCTTCATAGGCCTGTTTATTGCTACCCTAAATCCCACGCTGCCCGAGTCAGTGCTTTGGCTCCTCCCAATTTTGCAAGGGGATAAGATGTCACATATTGACATTGAGGCCTGAGAAGTTTAGCGGTTCAAGCTGCCTGATTCTGAGCGTGCTCCAAGATGCTTTCCACTGACACTGGAATGTGGAACGGAGCCCCGGGAGTTGCCGGCCACCTTCAGAGCTTAGAGCTGAACGTAGCCATTCACCGCAGAGCAACCCTCCCCGCGACCAGACTGTGTGGAAGGGGAAAGTGAGCAGGGCACCCTCAAAGGAAGCTCTGCTGTAATTCAGCATTTTTTAGGTGCCTTTGCACCCCCAAAATCCGCTGGCTCTCCCATTTGCTAAAGATCTCCTGGAACAGCCCTTTCCTCCACCTGGGAGCGCCTTAGTAAACTAGGAAATGGCCAGGGGCTCGCACAGGGTCTGTCTACACATCAAAGAACAACCCGTGGCTGGCCGGGCCAGCTGACTCAGGCTCTGAGGCTGAGGTTGGGGGGCGTTTCATTGCTGAGTAGACTGGACCTTGAGCCCTGGGATCCTCCCACCTTGCAGGGTCCTAGAGCCCCGGCTGCAAACCAGACTTCAACACAGCAGTGAAACAGCCCCACTGCCTGAGCTGGAGCGGGCCAGCCGTGGGTGTCCAGTTGCTGTGCAGACACACCCCACAGAGGAAGGGAAATTTTTTTTTTTTTTAAAACAGGGAAAGTCAAAGTTATTTCCATGTTCCCAGCCTGGGTCAGCAGGAGAGAGTAGCACATAAAGCCAGAGTCATCTCTGGCTTTCATTTCAGCTTCACAGCTTACCCGGGAGAGAGCATGGCCTTCGCTTTGCGGAGCTGGAGCGGCTGTGTTCTCTGTGGGCAACCTTTGGGCATTACCTGCCATGGTGGCTTATAATACCACCTGCACGAGTGGCAGTTGTACAGTCATCACGGGATTTTTGAGACTCCAAATGTTTGAATTCAGCGCTGCTCACCTGTAGATGCCACTGTGCTTCACAAAGAGCATAAACATCACAATGGGGGAAACTGAGGCAGAGAAGGGTCACGTGCCCAAGGCGGACTTGGGAATAGAACTCAGGTCTCCTGACTCCTAATCTCCTGCCCCTCACCACTGGACCATGCTCCCTCCCTGCCTTGAGGGTGCACAGAGCGAGTCCACGAAGATAGCAACGATACGGGCCAGAGCATTGGCGTTTGGACCTTAGTTACACAGCAGTACTTGGTACTTGGTGCCAGTGACTGTACATGACCCAAGAACTGATGTGCTGGGCAGTTGAACGAAACGCTATCTGCCAGTCCCTGCTGGAACAAGTCCTATGGTGTAACGCACACCCTATAAACAACCAGCCTCAGGCCCCTTAAGGAGACGCTTCTGCCTGCAAGTTTCAGAATGGCAGCTGGCACTTTTAAAAGTCAGAAGCTCTCTGGGCTATGACGGTTTTCCAAGCCTTAATTTTCCCCCTCCAGGAATCTCAGTCCTGCACTGGCAGTAAATATAGTGACGCTAACATCAAGCATCAAATCAGATAGATATGGTTACAGGACAGCAACTCCATCCCAAGCCCTGCAGGGGAATGAGCCAGGAGTTTCTGACAGCATCCCCACCGACCCTGAAACCTGAACTGAACTCATCCCCAGAGCATCCAACAGCCCACAATTCCCACTGCTATGGATGAGGGTGGGGAGCTATGCTCACTGACTGCAAGAGCAGAACATAGGCCTGGTACTGGAGGTGTGGAACAGTACCTGTGAAGGGCTGAGTGTCCTCATCACCCGCTGACATCACCAGGAGTCGAGAGGTGCTCAGGACCTTCTAGGATCAAGCCCATTGTCTCTAAAGAGGATCATTAACCTTGCATCATCCTGCTCTGGAGTGGAGTAAATTAAAGGGTGAGATAGCCCAGGGTCCTGGGTGTTAGCTCAGCGTGGATGATGCATCCCTGGGGTGGAACCTTTCTGGACATACGTTTCAGCAACGCTGACTCCCGGGTAACACATCATGGGGCTGTAACACAGGCAGGCATGTCCTGACTGGGGTTATCCATGATCTCTACATGATGAAGTCAAGGAAGGAGAACACTGCGGAGCAGTCTCACACTAAAGAAACACGCACAGTCCAGGCAGGGACCTGTAACACCAGCAGAGCCAAGGAACTCTCTACGGCACAGAACACACAACAGCTTGGCTATAAAATATACATCAAGGCGAGAAACTTCCCCGGATCTAACCTCGACCAGCTACTGACTTACTATGTGACCTGAGTTCCACTCGGCCATCTCTGTCGCCCTGCGAGAAAATGGGGTAAAACGCAGTTGAAAACCTTAGTGGAGGCTGCACAATACAGCTGCCTCTGCTACCACTGCAAACCTGAGGGCATTGCATCTGAAGGCTGAGGATCCCCAAGGGAACACACTGCAGACCCTTCTCCCATCCCTGTCAACCTGAGGATACTGCACCTGACAGCACGACTCCCTCAGGGAAATATGTTGCCAAAAGACCTTGAAAATAAAAAATGCTTCCCTACTGGATTTCAGAGGTCACTCGCGAACTTTGAGTTCTCCCCTTTCGCTGATAAGCACGCTTACAAAACTTTGGGCACACCTCGCAAGCCGGGGCGTCAACGGGGCCATATTGGCAATTCCGAGGCAGCACGGTTTGCTCCCTGTATGTGCGGTAAGTTAAGCAGCACTCAACCAGCCTGTATGTGCATCTGTATTTTATATCAAAACAGCCGTCGGTGTGCTTTTGGCAGGTGCAAGGGTGGGAGATTTTGCTCATCTCCCAGTGTGTGTGTTGACGGAGGCTGCACATCTGAGGAATGAGAACAGAATCTGCTCTGTGATATGAAACCATCAACTCCTGCCCCAGGGTTCCACTTAATGCCTAACTACTAACTATGGCATCCTATTGGAAGAGGGAGGAGCCAGGGCCTGTTGGTGATTTCTTGGGACCTCAGTTCAGGATTTTCCTTTGCTCTCTACCCTCTGTATCTCCCCCACATCAGGAAAGTCTAATGGGGAAACGGAGGTTGGCTCCTGGCCATAAGATGAATTTTTCTTGATAACATTTCTCTCTCCAGATCCAAGTTTGTTCCGGCCTCTATCTTCCTAGCAGAAATGATGGCCAAAGTTTGCCTTCAGATACTCCTATTCAGCTCTCATTGTCTTGCACAGGTGTAAACCAGAGGCAAATCCGGCCCTGAGGTTTAGTATCATTGAATGCTTAGACTATCCTCTGACCTAATTCCAGGAAACCCCACCGAAGGAATGGTCTCACTGCGTGTGAAATCTTACTGGACATCTTCCCGGCTGCCGGAGATGTGACGTGTCCTGTATGGATCTCATTGGCTTCCCTGAAGAGTCTGTTATGTCACTGGGATTCCTTATACGGCTCCTCAGTGCTTTTACAAACTGGATCTGATGGGAATGTCTGGATTTGATAGGAATTTCTGAGTGATCCTTGGAAAACAGGTGAAACCCATTAAAAACCACCTTCATCCCCCAAAGTTTAAAATGATGGAGACAAAAAGAGAAACAGCTGCACCTGAAGTTCTCCACTTGCAGCGCCCTCTGTAAGTTGCACGGCCAGCACTCCTCAGATTCACGGGAACATACACCGACAGGATGCTAAATCACAGAGATAAAGAAATGGAGTGGGGAAAATAAAAACAGCCCAATCAACTGGGTGTTTACTAACGACACCCCAATGCTCTCTCCGTCCCTCGGTGCACCGAGGAGCCGGGGAGGAAATGCCGACCTTGGCAGATTGCAGTTATAGTTACAATCAATCTTTTATTAGCTTGTTGCTCTGTGGTGAAGTGAGGAGATGAGCCAGGCAGATTCACAGAAGGGAGGAAATTTCACCGCTCACCACAAAAATTTTCAATCAAACTCCATGGCAGCCGGCTTGATATGCAAAGTGACCGAGAGATGCTACCGTGGGGAGTAACTAACACCCTCAAGAAGGGTGCTCTGTAGCAGCTTCAGATGATCAGCCGTTGTGAGAGATAAGGGCATCAGCATGGGATAACTGTGCCTTTCCGCAAATGCAGACTGGACTCCCAGCTCCAGGTCATCTCCTAGCGGGGAAGAAGGATGCATGACGTAGGCTGAGAAAATGTGTGTCTTTTGGGGGCAGAGGGTTACCACTAGGTATGGGACTTAAAAACCCAGAAGGGACAACCTCAAGTAATTTAGTATCCACACATTACCCGCATGTTGAAAAGCTGCAAACTGTTTTAGCAAATGTGTCTGGTTTTAACTAGAGAGGGGTGGAGGCTGCTAAGTCTGGATCCTGATTCTGTATGCCCCCAATATCTGGGCTTTGGTTTGGCCTGTTTTAAGAGAGTGAAATGGACCCAGATCAGACTTTGGATTTGGAGTGCACCAAAGTTTGGAGTATTTGGATCCAAGGATCTGGTTTGGGCTAATATCAAAATAGGAGGCATATGTGAAACGCAGAGCTGGTGCAAAGGTGTTTGGTTTGGGCTCAGCTCTAGATTTAATGCTTGTTGTGTTTATCATAGAATCATAGAAGATGAGGGTTGGAAGGGACCTCAGGAGGTACCTAGTTCAACCCCCTGCTCAAAGCAGGACCAACCTCAGCTAAACCATCCCAGCCAGGGCTTTGTCAAGCCACAGCTTAAAAACCTCTAAAGATGGAGATTCCACCACCTCCCTAGGTAACCCATTCCGGTGCTTTACCACCCTCCCAGTGAAAAGCATTTTCCTAATGTCCAACCTAGACCTTCCCCACTGCAACTTGAGACCGTTGCTCCTTGTTCTGTCATCTGCCACCACTGAGAACAGCCTAGCTCCATCCTCCCTGGAACCCCCTTTCAGGTAGTTAAAGGCTGCTATCAAATCCCCCCTCACTCTTCTCTTGTATATCATCTCTCAGCACCGCACTGGGGCACCACTTTACTGGTTACAAATAAAGGAACAAAGGAGCTCTGAATATGACAAACTCCTCTCAGGGATAGAGGTGGATTTATCCAGGTGGGCATTTGGCCTGTACATTTGGGAACTAAGCAGACAGCATCTCTGATGCACTAAACAATCATTATCTGAATCTGTCAGATCGTCAGAGAATGCTGGCTTCTAGACCAAGAAAACACAGGTTATTTCCCCTGGATCTGAGCTGAATGCGCTGGAATTCAGCACAAGTTCAGAGGGGCGACGTTACACATCTACCTGTCTCCTTGCACCCTGCTATCACCACAATGGAGAAGATGAGAACACAGCATTAACAAAAGTCTAATGCAGAGTCCTCGGCTCCTTTCTCTTTCCCCACGAGATACTTTGTCATCCATGTGCTTTTATAAGCCAAGGTTTCCCCTGGAATACTTAACCAGATTGCTTTCCTGGGTCTCTTTGCATGAACCAAATACAGACTGGAAAAGCAGCCGGATCACAAGGCAGCATTCACTGAAAGCAGCAGCATGGAAACCACTGTACTGACTACAGACTTCGCCTTCTGTCCTCAGTCTCAAAGCATCTCCTAGTGGTGTCCTCTCCTGTTAGAGGGGCACAGAGTGGCGGGGAAGATGATTGCCCTGCACACTGCCATCACACACAGCAGGAACACAGGATTTGCTTAGGTCCCTCTTTGTAAGCTGCAAACACATTACTAACAAATAGACTCCTCCGCATTCATTAGATGTTAATAGGGGCCTTACATTTCACTTCAGAAATGCACCCCTCCCCCTGCCCCAAGGTGGCTGCAGAAGTTACTCCTCCAATTCTCCCCCTCCCACAATTTCCTGGTACAAGGGCATAGCTCTTTCTCTGAAACGGCTTTAGAGCTCACCTCATGTAGCTGGTCTGCTGGGGTCACACACACCCTTCAGCACAGGGCTAAAGGAACCAACAGCCCCCTTGCATGAGCCCCACCCACAAAACAAATCCCTGCCATGATGATTGCAAGATGCTCACAGCTTTATTTCTAGGCAATTACTCCACTTCTTGGCTGGCTGACGTTCTCCAGCCTCTCGTCACGCAGTATAATTGCCCACGAACAGACAGCGCCATTGAAATACACCTGTGCTTACAATGGGGCAATGCAGCTTCCTGGCACTAGAGAGAAACAGAGTTACAATTCTCTCATCCCTGTCCCTTCCTCAACTCTCTGTGAGGCGAATTACTGCGACTGCAGAACTCCAAACACAGCATCAAGAACCAGCGTCCAAAGGGCTGCAGGTATGATCAGTGGGTCCAGTTTAGCCTCATCTGACCACAACGGTTTGACGACGGAGCTACCATCTTGCTAACTCAAGAAAGACCGGGGAGGTGCGTGGGACTCTGCAAGCGGAAGTTAAACAGGGGCTTGGGAAGGGGTTTCTTTTAAATAAACCAGATTAAAAGATCATTTATTCCAAAATTAAAATGCTTACAAAGCCGCCTCCCTGAGCGACAGGGCTGTGGGGATCTGGGACATTTAGTGTTACCAGGTTCTGGGTCAAATGAACGCATCGGAATGGAACACAAATCAGAACGAGGCCTCCTTCTGTCTGGCTATCCTGAGGTAGGTGCCAGGACTAGGCTGGCCGCTGCGTTTCCTGAGGCTTTAGGCTGCTGGACTGTTGGATGGACCAGTGCACGAGGGGGGCCGGAGAGACGCTGAATCCAGGATCCTGGCCTCACAGCCTGGGCTTGATCTGCAGTGGTTTTCCTGGAAGGAGGAGAAGAAAGCGGAAGGTGAGTATCGCGGGGAAGGCAGTAGCTGGCGTTTGGGTAATAGAACATATGGCAGAGGGAGCAGTTAGAGGCAAGCCCCAGATGCGTTGTGGGAAGGGCGGAGGTGGCGAGGATAGCTATGCCACATGCTAGACGTACAACTGGGGCTTAGGAGAGGCAAACTCTGCTTCCTTCTCTGTGGCCATGGCGGGACCTGCCTGCACAGGGGAGAGGATTTGGAGAGCACTATCTGGACACCATGCGGAAGCTCCCTCCATGCCACACACAGTAAGGGATCATGCAAGGGGACCAACAGATCATCTTCCAACCACAGCCCCCGGCCGTGATCTCCACCTCACCAACGGAGCTGCTGTAAGAACAGGGCCTTGCCTAGGGCTACAGACAGTGAGATCTTATCGAGTGAGACACGGAGCTCTCGGTGCCTGCTGATCAGCGCTAGGGAAGTGCTACTGCAACTTGGGCTACCTGCAGCTGACCCCAGAGGTGACCAGGAAATTGCGCACAGAGACCTGGCCTAGACCCTACGCAGGGCTGACCAATGCTCTGCCCTGGCTGCCAATCAACGTCCAGGTCCCATCTGAGGTCCCTGTCCTCATCTTCAAATCCTCAGCTGGGCCAGGAAGTAGCTGGCTCAGGGGCCATCTTACCTTCAGAGCACACCGCAATACACACCTGGCAGAACAAGCCGTGCCGTGGTGACACTCGGCCCAGAAGGAAGCAGCCACCAGACCCCCATCACTAGCCAACCCTACTATTAGTTAGAAGCATTGCAATGTGTGTGCCCGGGAACTGAATCACAACTTCCAAAACGGGGTCTCTCGTGTGAGCTTTGAAGAGAGCGTACGGAAGCTCTGGGCACGGCAGAGCATAATGTTAGTAAGTGGGAAGATATACTCTGAGCAAACTGCGTTTATGGGGGCGGGCGTGGGCTGTGCCAACGTAGGATGCAGGTCAGCCAGTCTAGTGGGTAAGATGAGGGGCAGGAGTTCAGGATTCTGTTGTTGGCTTTGCTACAGATTTACCGTATGCGCTTGGGCAAGTCACTTAACATAATACCACTATTTCCTTACAGCCTCAGTTTTCTCATCAGCACACTGGGAATCTATGTCCATCCCTCGCAAGGGGCTGGCAAGGCCTAAATCATTAGTGTTTGCAAAGCGCTTTGGGATCCTTACATGGAAGGTCGCCTAGATGTGCTGTATTACAGCTCTGACTAGGGCTTGTCTGTGTGTTTTACACACACACACACACACACACACACACACACACACACACACACACACACACACACACACACACACACACACACACAGAGAGAGAGAGAGAGAGAGAGAGAGAGCACTAGCCTCTATTTCTTGGCAGCTGTGAACCACTGGAGAATTCCACCCCTTGGGCAGATGCCATCTGGTGACTCCCAAAACAAATCTGTGGCATTTAGGGGGCTCTGGGGCAGCAGCTGCTGCTAAGCCAGTGTGACGAAAGCGCTTTCGCTGAACTGGAGGTGGGGTGGGCGGGGCGTGTTACTGGGGAAGGGGCAAGGAGTGAGAGTTTACAGCAAGTTTCAATATCTCGTCCGAGCCCCGGGGGCTCTGCTCAGCCCCGCCTTGGCCCACAGCTCAGATCTCATCCCTTCGCTTTGCTGCTGATGCCCCTGAGTTTCCTTCTCCTACTCCCGGCCTCATGCCTCCATCCATGAACCACCTCCCAGCCTCTCCTCATGCAAATCCTTCCTGGAGGCTCACTTCTTCCTGAATCCTCTAATGCCGTCCCATGGCAAACCTCTTCCCCACCCAACTTCAAATCAGAGGAGAAAGGAGTGAGACTGGAAACCTGCAATAACGCCAAACTTGGGTCTCCCAGTGCGTCTGGTCTTCCCCGGCAGTGCCTCAAACTGCGAATACCTAGGGGCAGGGATTGGCTTTGCAGTGCCACGCTCATGATCATTAAACGAGATTCTCCATAACTGGGAGCCTCTGATACGGGGCTAGTGAGAGAACAGGCTATGGGCCAGGGGCAACCTAGGACAGAGGGCTGGAAGGAACCTGCTGCATCACTGAATTCTGTCCCCTGCTATTCCAGGCAACCCCGTCATGTAATCCTGGTCATAAATTTGCCAGCCTCCATTTTAAAACCAGTTAGGCTGCTTGCCCTGCATTGCTTTTATTGGGAGGCCGATCCAGAACCTCACTCTGAAGATTAGAAGCATTCTTCTAATTTCCTGCCTACATTTATTGATGCCCAGTTTATCTCCATTTGTTCTTGTGCAGACGTTGTCCTTCAGCTTCCATAGCTCTTCCTCCTCCTCAGTATTTCCCCCAGGTGTTTATAGAGAGGAATCAGAACCCCTCTCAGCCTTTGTTTCGCTAGATTTCAGCCAAGTTCTTGAAGTCTCCTCTCATAAGATATGCTCTCCATTTCCCGGAGCAACCCTCCTCTGCAACTCAACCTGTGGTCTTGGGCTGGCTGCCCAACTTGCAGGGGTGTTACACAAATCTAATAGAAATAGACATTTTTTGGGACGGGGGGAGAGGAATTTTCTAATTTCAGTTTGAAAAAACATTTGATTTCATTGCCTAGAGAACTAGGAAGCTAAACTAACTAGAAACCAAGTTATAAAATTTATTTCTGGGGAGGCAGTGTTGCCCAGTAGATAGAGTACTGGATGGGGACTAAGCAGACCTGGATTCTATTCCTAGCTCTGCCACTGGCCTGCAGAGTGACCTTTGGCAAGTCACTTCCCCCTCTCTCTCTGCCTCAGCTTCCCCTCCCATCTTTTGTTTCTCTTGTCTATTTAGATTGTAAGCAGTCTGGGACAGAGTGTCACTGTCTCTGAATAGCACCAGGCAGAAAGGGGTTCTGATCTCAGTTCAGGCCTTTAAGTACCCCTGGAATATAAATAATAAAGTGAAACTGACCAGTCTAGTTGCACTGTACAACTTTAGTGAAATGCAGAAAGCAATCAGACAGCATCAATGAGGAGAAATAATTCAGATTTGAAAATCTTTCAGCCTCCATTTAAAATAATGTAATCAATACTGACCAACCCTTGCTGCAGGATTTCCCTGCACTGCTAATACCATCTATGAGGGTTTATCATACTGGGGGGCAAGGAAACTGTTAGGAATTATTCAGTTTTTAATGGCAGTTAATCTCTAGGCAATCCCTTTAACCTCAACCCTGTTGTGTCATCACTGACATCAAAAGCAGCCACGTGGTTGTGTCCCCGCATCACTTACTGAAAACACAGCCCCTCCCAAAGTGCCCTGATTTACACACACCTCATGGTAACTTGCAAATTCCTTCACGGGAAGGCTAAGCTGCAGCAAAGAGCATAGCTGAG
Organism: Emydura macquarii macquarii; assembly: GCF_026122565.2. Lineage (NCBI taxonomy): Eukaryota > Metazoa > Chordata > Testudines > Chelidae > Emydura > Emydura macquarii. Next base: position 556,957 of record NW_027132383.1, read on the forward strand.
AAATGCCCATTTCTGGTTCTTTCACTGGAAGATATGTTCTTTTTCTTATGTGGCATCTCCATCTCTGGAGGTTTGCAATCACAGGAGCCCATTCTGTGCCATTCTCTACTGATCTCTGTGGATGAATAGTCCTTTTGATCCACTCATTCATCCAGGATCATCTTTTTCTGTCGGGTATTCTTCTGCCACCAACTTTCCCTTCCAGTGCCCATAAATATGTATTGCCTATGGCACCTCTTAAAACATGCCCTGCAAATCAAATCTTCCTTTACGTAAGATCGCTAACTACTGTTTGCTAGTTCCAGTCATCTCCAGTACTTTCTCACTGGTTACACGGGGTATCCACGATATTCTCAGAATTCTTCTGTAACACCATAATCCGAAGGACCGTATTTTCTTTATCATTGATTGTTTGAATGTCTGCGTTTTGCAGCTGTAATTTAAAACCAGCCAAATGCAAGCTTTTAAGAGTTGGAATTTAGTCTTCAGATTTACGTCCCTTCTCATTAGATGTTCATCCTTCCACAATGTCTCTTTCACTCTTGCTATTCTGCTACTGACTTCAGTATCCAATCTTCCATCTTCTGTAAAATACTGTTACCGTTTCCAAATCCCCCTTTGGCGAGCTCCACGGAGAAGATACAACATTTACAGAAACCAGGCCTGGATGATTCATTTACATTAGAGCGATGACTGCCTCAATTCATGGCCTGCTTACACCAATGAGCCGATCTACGCACACAGGTATCTCTCGATCTATACATACAAGCTCTGTGATGTGTGTCCCTGGAAGACTACGGTAGCCTGTTGGGGTTGACAGAAGTGATTTCCTGATGCAGCAAATGTATCAACTAAGGGCAAAAGCGGCCCACGCCACTGACTCCAAAGGGTTAAAAAAGCTGCAGCTAGTTGCTGGGCCTGCGCTATTCTGAAAGTTTGCAGAATGAAAAGAGCTGCTCCTAGCGCAGAAATGATGAATTGCCTGCAGGAATAGAACAGGTGTCTACAACTGAGGGCTCCCTGCTCCCAGTCACACAGGGACTTCGCCAGGACTTCGATCACCGCTTTATCATCATCAGACATTAAACATCCGGCTAGTAATGAGTGAACTTTATCCAACTGCAAACACCGTCACGGGAGCGGGACGGACAGTGGCTTGCCAGAACACTATGTGCAGCTCTTGTCCCTTCCACCTGAGGATCTCAGAGTGCTTTAGAGACATGCACTAAACAGGACAAGACACGCCATTTCTGAGTGTTCAAAGCCCTTCTCGGACTCAAGGGGAGACAACTCCTCTGCTTTCAAGAGCACATTTCACTGAGATGCCATCATGTGGATACTGATTGTTGCTAGCCCCACTTCTTCCATAGCCCCCTCCCCTTCCATCCCTTCACCGCACAATCATTGCGTAGGGCCAGCGTACCCAGACGTTAACGAACAAGACAATCACCCTCATCTCAGTGCAAATCGTCTGCTGCAACATCGAACAGCTGATGCTCACCTTTGCCAAGGGACAGGCTGCAATGACATGACCAATTATCTATTAACATTTCAATAAGGACATTGTAAGAGTGACTTCATGGCCCTCTCAGTTCGGGTGTAAATCCTCTAGCTTCCAAAAAGCAACTGCTTTCAGGTCTCCGCTGCCAGGGCGTATCACTGCCTGCGGGGCAGTGGGGAAGAAGTGCAGCGGCTGGGGAGGGGGAAGACGGAGCAACCTGAATGCAAAGGACAGCACTTGCTAGCCCCAGGACTAAACCTGCTAGCCCAGGTGAAAGACGTGTCTCCACCTGCGCAGTGAAAGCAGTTGTGTGCTGCTCTGTCTAACTGTGCGTTGCCAATCTGATTTCTTCTGGATTCTCTCCACTTTTTCACTCCTGCATCATTTTCTGCAGTGCTTTGAACATGTGTTCTTCTCTCTTTCCTCATTCCCCCCCCCCCCCCCCGCCTTTTTATGCTCCCCCCCTTCTTTCTGCTCATTTTATACAGGTTAGGTGCAGCTCCTGGATTCGGAGACAGATGCCCTCCCTGAGTACTCCGGCAAGCAAGGAGTTAACATTGTTTTCTTTATTTGCTCTGCTGTCTTTTCTGTCCCTCCTGCTTTCTCCCCAAAGATCCATCTCTCTCTACTGTGAACTACTTTTTAACATATCCCCCCACTCCCAGTCACATACCTATCTGCACCCACACACGTACTGCCCCCACCCCCACATTCACTCACCTACTTACATGTGCTCCCAGCTTTGCCCCCTTCCCCGAGGTGAAGAAGCCAGCTGCTCTGCTCCCTGGCCCTACTCCACATGGCTACTCACTCTGGACAAGAAGGTCAATGGGTTTGTCAAGCCCCGACAAGCAGGACGGCAAAGCAGCACAGGGCAAAAACATTTGCCAATTCCAGCTCCTCCAGGGATCTGTCCCCCGAGAAGTTGCCGTCTGCAGTAGGTCAGGGGCACTCCAAGTCATCAGTCTGGGGAGAAGTGCTCCAAAGAGGAACTAAAGGGGACAGGCAATGAGGGACTAACACTGTCTGAGTGCCTTGAGAACCACATAGTGGCAGGAGTTGGATGCTGCATCTGAGCACCAGCGAGCGAAGAGTTAACTCCATGGTGCTCTGGATGGCGTAACAAACCCAGCGAGGGGCAGGGACAGCGCTGCACCCTCTTGCAATAAAATCACAATACAGGACAGGCAACAGGGCCGAACTGCATTCCAATGAAAGGGACAGAGACCTAGGGAAAACCCTGCTTCTCTGCCCCCAGCCACACATGGTCACAGACAGACAGTGCCCAGGTGAAGGAAGGAAGGCGCCAGTGCAGAACACAGCTCTAGGACATAGCCAAGGAAACGTCCAGCAGAAAGGTGATCTGTTAAACGCACACAACTCCTGTGCAGCAAAGGGGAAAACCGCTCAGCACGGAAGAGCTCGCCTGCCGGAAGAGCTGGGCGGAGGGGGCGCTGCAGGGATTTTTGGGCTGCGGATCAGTTGGATTTTATTGCCCAGCATTGACAACTCGGCGATAAAACTCCAACACCCCCAGAACATCGGGACAGACACTTTGGATGCAATGCAGGGGCTGGGGATTGCGTTTGTGCAAATTAGGTAACACTATAACGTACCTACATTGATTCCTTCAAACTGACCCATCTGAGCCGCCTGTCCTGCTCCACCTAGAAGACGTGAGTCAACCACTGCCCTGGTCTGTGAGAAATGAGTTTGCTCCCGAGGCGTCACAGCTGCTCTTCATCAGCTTTACTGGATAGTCATAGATTTTAAGGCCAGTATGGACCATAAGATCAGCTAATCCGACCTTCTGGATAACGCAGGCCCAGAATTTCACCCCTATACTGAGTCCAATAGCCTGTATAAAGCCTTTCTTCCAGAAAGGCAACCAATCTTGCCTTACAGACATTGGGAGATTATTTATACTGTCATAGCGCCAGGAGCCCTAGGCATGGATCAGGACCTCATTGTGCCAGGCCCTGTACAAACAGAATAAAAAGACAGTCCCTGCCCTGAAGAGCTTGTCATCTAACGAGATAGCAGATGCAGACAGACAGACAGACAGTGCAATGAAACAATGACACAATATTGACCAGCATGACAGACAGTGGCTCAAGATCTCAGCAGCTTAACTGTTGTCGCTTTTTTTGCAGGCATCCCAGCAAAGGAGAGTTTTAAGGAGGGATGTGAACAGTGAAGTAGCTTTGCAGATGTTTAGGAGGCTTTCGTCCCAAGTGTCAGGGACAACATGGGGGAAAGCACTAGGAGCCTTGTTTGAAAACGTAACAATTGGGCAATAGATGCCGGTGGTGACTTTTCACTACTGAACGAGATGTTAGGTAGCGTGGGGACACAGGCCTAGAAGGTCCTTGAAAGTGAAGACAAGCAACTTACATTTGAAGCGGTGGAGAAGGGGGAGTCAACCCGTGGAGGGAGGCAAGGATGGTGAAAGCCACCAGTTAAGAGAATGATCTCTGCAGCATCACTCTCAGTGGACATGAGTGTAGCAAGGTTGTGTTTGTCAAGCCCAGAGAACAGGATGTTGTAGTAACGGAGACGCAAGACGATGAGAGCCTGGACAAGAGTTTCACCTGGGTGGATGGATAGGAAAGGCCAGATCTTGAAGATGTTACACACAAAAAAAGGCTTAGACATAGACTGGATGTTAGGAGCTAGACAGAGGTCTGTGTTGAAGATGACGCCCAAGTTCTGGGCCCGAGTCACAGGCAGGAGGATGCTGTTGAGGCAGTGATCACGAAAGGTGTTAGCAGGCAGAGGGGGGTTTAGGAGCTCTGTCTAGACATCTACAAGATGTCAGGAAGACAGGCTGGGACTGGTATGCACAGAAGGTAGACTGGAGCAGAGAAGTAGATTGGAGTCATCTGCAGAGAGAGGGGAGTTGAATTTGTGTTTGCTGATGAAATTACCGAGAGATAAGATGTAGAGAGAGAAGGGGACCAAGGACAGAGCCCAGAGATAGAAAATCCACCGCTTCCCTTGGTCATTTGTCCCAATGGTTAATCAACATCCCTGGTAAAAATCTGTGCCTTATTTTATCTGTCTGGCTTCAGCTTCCAACCTGCCCCAGAGCTCCATTCTCTGGAAGATTGAAGAGCCCTTTAGAACCTGGTATCCCCTGCAATCAGGTCATCTCTTGCTCTTCTTTTTGATCCACTAAACGGGTCGAGCTCTTTAAGCCTCTCACTGCAAGGCATTTTTTCAGTCCGAGTCACTTTTGCGGCTCTTCTCCGCACCCTTTCCAGGTTTTCACCACCCTTTTTAAAAAGCGCACCCCAGAACTGGACGCAGTATCTGGCATCGGTCTCAATAATGCTGTACCCAGAGTTAAAAATCACCTCCCGGGTCCATACATCCCGGGATGGCATTAGCTCTTCTTGTCACAGCATTGCGTCGGGAGCTCGTGTTCAGTTCTTTGTCCACTGTGACCCCTCAAATGCTCTTCAGAGTCCCTGCTGTCCAGGATACAGGCCTCAACTCGCAGGCCTTTTCGCTGCTCTGCTGGAAGAGGAGGAGAGCGTGGCCTCTTCTTGGGCCGGTGCCAGTGCCCCTTGCGAGTTAGCCAGATGTGAGGCTGCAGCTGTTGAGCTGGAAGAGAAGGAGAGCGCAGGGGCAGGAATGGAGAAAAATATTCTGTGCAGAAGGCTGGGCCAAATTTCCAGCTCCTGGAAGTCAGGAGCCAGGCACAGTCCTCTGAGTTTTGGAAGGAGTCCAACGGTTACCCCGCGTCTGTGCCCTGGGGTAGTTTGGCTCTGTCACGCAACACTTCCTGGACTGCTCGGGAAGTCACGAAAGAGCCAAGAGCCGGGAGTTATTTACCGTCTAAGAGAATCTCGGCCACCCCTTCTGAACACCTGAAATCGCCCCAAGTCCCTCTTGGTCCCCTGCGCTTTCCCACCACAAACAACAGCAACAGGATTGACTTGTGACCCTAGTGTACCGCTCTACATCAGGGAGCTTTCCCACGGGGACGCTGAACGCCTCTCAGCAGCTAGCCCAGGAAATGCTTCCACAGCTCCAGAGTGTAGCAGGCAGGAGTAAGCTTAGAGCTAAAGCAGGAGCTCCCGGAGCAGGGCCTGCAATAGCTAAATGCAGCCTGCAGCTGCCCTCCTCTTTAACACAGCCCCGCCCTCCAAGGAGAAGGATGGCCAATGCCACTGGCGGCTGCTGCTGGAAATTCTCTCTTCACCCTGCCCTGGTTAAGTCAAGGCACCTTGAAAGCAGAAAGATGGGACCATCTTAGAGCAAACCAGGTATCTGCCATCCCCAGAGAGAGGGAGTATTAGATCAAAGCCAACACCCAAGCAAGTGCTGCACCTAATGGAGCAGGTTGCAGCTGTCCTGCCCATCCATACGTGGGCGCAGCTCACAGAAACCACAGCCCTGCTCTGCAACGCTCCATCCCGATCTGAACCCGGTGGCCGCACTGAACTATTAAAGAGAAGGGCAGCTGCCGGCTGCGTTTAGGTCGCAGGAGCCCCTGCTTCACCTCTAAACTTAATCCTACATCTCCGAGCGTGCTGTGGGAGCAGCGTTCCCCTCTGACCTCATTTTACTTGTAACCCTCCTCACGCCTTCCCTGCCCCCAAGAGTTCTGTAGCTGGGACAGGAAGTTTCAGTGCTGCAGCTCTGCCTACACCCGTTCCGGCCTGCGGGCTGGAATTCCTGGGAATCCCGAGGAATGAAACTCCTCTGAAAGGCCTCTCTGCTGGAAGCCAGGAGGATACAGTTACCCTGTTTCCAAGCATGATGGGTGCTGGGCATTCCTGCTGACAGAGTCCGCATATGGCAGGAGGCATGGATGTAGAGGCCACAAGAGAGCTGTTCGGGACGCTGATTAAAAACGCATTACAGCTTGCCCACTGGCCATACGGCGCGGGGGGGAATGAGAGAACTAGAAGGTTTTAAATAAGTAGAAACAAATGCCCCTCCAGCAGGAACACAGTCTGGGACAGACATGGTCCAGGGAGTCTCTGGGACGACCAGGAATTCGCTGTGTTGTCAGACAAACACCCAATTGGAAGGGGATGGCTGGGTTTGTGTGAGCACCGGTCAAGACGCAGGAGGCTGGCCAGCTAAGAATCCCATAGGTGAGGTGGGCTGATGGCTCCAGCTCACCCCTGGGAGGGGTAGCAGTTTTAAATTTCTTGGCGTGCCAATGCTACAGGGCTTCAGGTTTCCTCGCCCCAAGAGCAGAAGGGCAGGAGATCCCGTACCATTTACACACCATTTACCTGGTTGCCATGGCCCCTGGAGGAACATCCATTAAAATGTCACCTTTTGATGCTTCCAGGAAGAACCCAGGTTTAACTTGGCGAGAGGGCCATGCATTCAGGGGACTCCTCCCTCGCACTCTGCTGGGATTTCGTGCGACGAAGGGGGAAGATGATTACGGGTCACTTCAGTTGCTGCAGGTGCCTCAGTCCAGTGGGCCTCCCAGTGATCCACGTGGCAACGGGCGGGGAAGTCTCATTTGTCTTCCCTTTTAAACTTGGCTAGCAAACTTCCGCAGGATGTCAGTGGCATTGATTCATGACTTGTGAGCTAATTTATGTAAAAGAAAGAGGGCTCATTTAGCACCTTTCCACCCTTAATATAAACACCCATACATCAGAGGGATGCACAGTAGTCACTACTGATTCGGGAATTAGTCACCTGTGACTAATACGGCTTTAAAGGCGCAGCAGCAGAGAAACCACCAATCCTACGGGCCTCCCCCCAAAAATGCAGTATCATACACCAGGGCACTTCCATGGGTGGATGGGGGCATTTTTTTCAGTCGACCCATTCTGCAGAAAGGGCTTAAAAGCTCTTGACTAAAATGATAACACTTTGGTGCTGCCATCCAAGGATCTCAGTGTGACTTGCAAACACTGGTTTCTTCTGAGAGAGACACGATTATCCCCGCTTCACAGGTACAGGGAGGCGAAGTGACTTGCCCAAGGTCACAGCTGAGTCATCAGTAGTGCTGGGAATTGAACCCAGGAATCCTGATCCCAGGAGTTTGATTTACCAGCTCAAACTTCTTGCCCACATTTTATTGGGATCGTCACCATCCATTCCTGAGCTATGAACAACTATACCCCAAAGTCTGCTCTCTCCTTGTAGGGAGATAAGCCACCAGAAGCCCCATTGCCAATACTTTAGATAACCCAAATAAGACTGGATTGGAGACAAAAGGACAGTCGGGAAGAGAGGGAGCAAAGAGGAGAATGGCATGTAGGTTGCAAAGTCCGCATTTCCAATGCTTCAGTAAGAAAGAACAATTAACGCAGTGTTGATTGAATGGAAACCCATCTGTGAAACTCACAAGCGCTGCACTTACCGGGGGGAAAGAGAGGTGGAGGCAACATCCGACAACAAAAGCAGAGTCTGCAATAACTCAGCGGATCCGCACCGCTAAGGACTAAAATCAGGAGCCTCCAACTTTCATTGCAGTCAAGCCATCTGACTCAATCCACTTTAGATGGACTAATCAGTGGTGGGCAGGGAGATGGGGGGAGGGAAGAGCAGAGACAACCCCCTACCCCGCCTCCCCATCCCAAGGCCTGACATTAAATAAATAAATAAAAAAGATTTATCACTGCAAAAGGAGCCTGGCAATATTTCTGAACTAGAACACTGGCAGGTTAGTTTATGCCGGAAGATGGTGTAGAATAAAATAAACGGAATGAAGACCACATGATCTGAGAGTGTCAGTCCATGGAGGATACTTGCCTTAAGAGAACGCATTTACCATTCCTGTCAGCGGTGTTTTCTTAGCCATCAGAGGTGGAATATTTAATCATGCTGCACGTTTCCTTCCTCTGTCGAAGGACAGCACCTAGCGTCAGACCCACCGCCATAAATCTGAGGGGTGTGTGTGTGTTATTTATTTATTTTTTATGAGGCGCTATGAAATTCTTACAGGCATGTTGTAAAATTGCCTGTCACTTCCCCCAAGAGGCTCTTATGGGATGTTAATCATTAAAATTCTTATCTACGTGCAGCTTGGTCTTAATTACGAATCTCAAAGAGAGGAGAGAGAATTTAAAACCTACAAAACCAGGGAACACCGTTTTTCATCTTGGGGGTACAAACATTTCTGTAAAATTTTTCCTTATCTGATAGCCTATCTTCCCCCACAAGGCTCTACGTCTTCCCCTTTAAACACACTTTTCAGTCCCTCGGTCTGTCACTGTTTACTTTCGAAAGCACAGCTCGAATGATCCACGAGTTAGGGAAGCTCTGGGACAAACTTTTTTTTTTTTTTTTTTTTTAAACTAAGGAGACAGTTGAGGATGTAAATAGCGGCCACTAGCCCAGCCGAGGCAGGTAGAGGGTGAGCCCAGCGAAGACAGGTGGTTTCCAGCCCTAACACTTCAGATGATTGCTACATCGTGATTACGTTGCTGCAATGATTAGTAGTCAGGACAGAGAAGCTACTGAGATGAGTGAAATTATTTCTGCTTGGTCTCTCCAGGCAGCAGGGAACTGAACAGGCATATGGAGAGAGAAGTGACATTTACCGATACTGAAATTCAAAAAGCGAAAGGGGCAAAAGCATTAGTCCCGTTTCTGTCTCTGCTTTCCCTCCAATCCAGCGTCTTCTCTCTTCCCATTCAGATGAGCGTCACAGAACTCCTCGGCCGTTATAAAGCAGCTGCTCGTCCCGACGGCTCTACTGACTTTGGCGCGTTGGTGACAGCAAAGGTATCAGGCTAGCGGCCCTGGGGAGTGAAGTGGTACAACATGGGCAATGCATGCTCTGCCCAACACTAGCCCACCAAGGAACTTTGATCCACTCTAGGAGGTAGAGGGGGGGATTCAGTCTCCATGACCCCTTCAACCTTTGAACAAAAGGCTAACAAGGTGACTCCAAATGCGCATCGTTTCCATCTCGTGGACGCCTGTCCGCCAGAAACTGCACTCAGTCCTAGTATTCGCTTTTGGTCAGAACTGACCATGGCTAGATTTGAACCTGCAACCTCGAGGTGAAAGGTGAATTACCGATCCCCTGAAGCTAGGTCCGCAGCTCAGACACTGGCACGGGAGCAGTGGCGTCTTTCGCTCACTGTACTTCTGGGCCAGTCATGGCATTTTTTACATAGCGCGCACAAGGCAGGGAGAGTAAATGTTGTTTTTCTGCATGAGCAACCTAGGACCTAAAGGAGGAAGATCTGAGACCAGGGCATCCAGTACTACACATCAGCCCACCAACAGGGCTGGCGAGCCTTCCATGTATCTCCTAATACCTTTTATTTGTCTAACTCACTCACTCTCTTTCTTCTTCTCTCTCCATCCCTTTCCTCACTTCTTTAGGGCTCCTTTCCAAACTTCATTTTCATTTCTTCCTCTGTTATATTTCCTCCACCATCCACTTGAATAGACCATGACTTTAGTATCTTGTGGCAGTGAGTTCCACTAGTTAATTGTGTGCTGTGTATACAAGATTTTCCTTTTAATCAGATTCAAAGGAAAACAGGGATAATATTAAACAGTCCAATTACCTCAGAGCAGGGGTTGTGAGACATTAGCTAATATCAGGATAGTACTTTGAACTTGCAAAGAGATATTTAAATGATAAATATTATGGATGGATTCCAGAGAAGAAGCCGTGTTAGTCTGTTTTCAGCAAAACAACGAGAGTTTCTGCCCACGAAAACTTATGTCCAAATAAATTTGTTTGTCTTTAAGGTGCCACAGAACTCTCGTTACTATGGATGGAGAAATTATATTTTTTTTGAAAACATCTTTAACAAAATTTGTATTGACTATATTCAGCTTTCAGACCTTTATGCAGATTTGTAAATCGTTAGGCTGGGTTTACTGTCGATTCTATATGTTTTAAAGATTCCTTGGCTTTTTAAAAACGTTTTTAAATGAATTTTCTCATTATCTAGTTAACTGAGCACTCACAAGTGCCTTGACTCAGGCTTTAGAAATACACAAAATTCAAAATAAGCGAGAAGCTGGTTTAATATTTAAACCAGTTTCTCAGCTCCAACACTGACTCCAGCTTTCGCCTTGGGAAAAACCCTTAATCTCTCTGCCTCAGTTTTCCTAGCTATGAGAAGGGGGGGAGGGGGAAGGGAATAATATTTGCTTCCCTCAAAGGGCATTTGTGAGGGTTCAATGGTTGTACAGAGCTTTGAAAAAGAAAAGACTCCCACTGACTTTAATGTGAGTTGGACCAGGCACTACAAATGCTGAATGAAGGAAAAGACCTGTAATTTCCAACAAATCCCCATTCGGCTAAACCAGCTGCATCCATCACCTCTATCCTCAGGCAAGTTAGCATCAGAGCTGTCAATCTAGCACTTTTCAAACGCATGGCCAGGCCCTGATTGGCATATTTCTTGACTCACTTCACCACCGCGTCTGAGCACCTCACAGTCATTAATGGATCTGACCCTCACAACACCCCTGTGAGATAAAGCGGGGCTATTATCCCCATTGTACAGATGGGGAATGGAGGCACAGACACATTCCAGGACTTGCCCAAGGTCACAGAGCAAATCTGTGGCAGAGCAGGGAACTGATCCCCAGTCTTCTGAGTCCCCAGCTAGTGCCCTACCCCCTGATCATGCAATCCAATCTACACAGGGTCCTCATAATACCTCTGTGGAGCCCCACTGAAACCCACAGGCAGGTTCACCCACACTGCAGGATCGGGCCCTCAATTGTTTCTCACAGGCGCTCTCTTTACAGCTCCTAGCATATCTGCACCCCTTTGCCTCAGTCATTGCTTAGATCCTTGCATGAATACATTTCAGACCTCCCCAGGACCACATGGGAGGGGGTTTTCTCTTACAAGTACTACCCCCGGCCCCTCCCCTCAAGCCTGAATGTGAATTAGTCTCAGACAGGCTTCAAGTCTAGCAGGAGAGTAAGTTACACAATAATAAACCCTTGCTTTTCTAAGGCGCTTCTCATCAGTCGATCTCAAAGCAATGCATAATCTTTAATGTATTTATCCTCCCCACGCCCCTGGGAGGCAGGGCGGTGCTGTTAGCGCCATTGTACAGATGGGGAACTGAGGCACAGAGGGGCAGCTGATTGGAAGTTCAGAGCCTTTGAGGTTCTGGGCCTGTCTTGCCCGAGCTCACACAGACAGTCTGAGGCAGAGCAGAGATTTGAACCTGGATGTCCGAAGCCCCAGCCCAGAGGCCGAAGCACTGGACTACGCTTCCTCTCCAGGGGACACATGGGCCATTGAAAAAGTTTTGCTTCCACCATGAGAAACCTAAAGTATATTAATTCTCTCCAAAGCAATACAAAGTTTTAAAAAACCCTATCCCATCTAAATGAACAATTGCTTTTAAATACAATGTAATCTAATGCACATGGGGAATTCAGCCAACTATGGGAACAGCCACAGGATGGAAAGCCTGCACTGACTGGAAGAACAGGCTCCATATTCATTCTGATAATAAACAGTTGACAGGGTTGGAATTAATTTCTGTGTGGTCCTCATTGACAACACATTGGTCAAAACTCAACAAAGGGGGCTGAATTTTCCCTCTGTCCTCTCCCTTATCTTGCCCCCTTTGCCCAGAGACAGAGGCCCCCTGACAACGGCAAACAAAAATATATTCTCTTTTTTTTTGTGCATGGTAGATTCTGCAAATTGTGTGATCAATCTTGTGCGCTCCTTCACTCTATACCACCCTCTGTATTTCAGGAGCAATGCAATCTATCTTCCGGGAACCAGGTATATAATTTCTAGTTAGCGAAAGCTAGGATAAGAAGCCCCTTTTTCATTATGATGATTGAACTGCTTCCAAAGAGAAGAGCGTGGCTGGATGGCAAACTCTTTGTGGAAACCCGAGCAGCTTTTGCTGAGCTTGCCAGCAACGCTGGAGAATTAGTACTTCCAACGCTCTTACTTTTGATGAAAATCAACATTTATTTTGCCTAAGCCTAAGCAAGTGTCAGGCAGACAGAGGAACTTGCCACTCTTAAAGGGAAAGATAAAGCAAAAGAAAGAAATCTAATAGAAATATATTATCAAGTCTGAGAAGTGGACCCTGAAGTAAATCACACTTCAGGTGGCACCATTATATTTTTCAATAAAAAAGTACTTTCTTCAGACACATCCTTTAGAAGTGCGCACGGGCTTTTTCATCTGCAGCCAAAGGGAAAGTTAAACAAAATTTGCTTCAAACAGACACTGCTCTGTGTGTGTGTGTGTGTGTGTGTGTGTGGGGGGGGGGGGAAGAGAGGGGGAAGGAAGGGAGGGAGGGATGGGGAGGTGAGACAGATTTAAAGGGACACTGCCGACTTGAAAGCTAGTCATTTACAAATAAAAAGAAACCCAAGCTGGAAGCAGCTTTGCATCTCTCTCCTGCTACGGAAGCTCCTTACCAATGTCTGTAAGCACACTGTCCTGTGTTTCAATGCTATCCTCTCCCCTCCTGCTCTGGGAAAGCCTCAGACTTTAAGGCCAGAAGGGATCATGGTGATCATCTAGTCTGACCTCCTGCACATGGCAGACACAGAACCTCACCCACCCACTCCTGAAGTAGACCCCTAACCTCTGGCTGAGCTGCTGAAGTCCTCAGATTGTGATTTGAAGACCCATGGTTAGCAGGGACACCTGACAGACCAAAGCGCTGCCATAGGCACACAAGAAACTCCAACAGGGAGAAGTGCCAGAGACTCCATGAAGTCCACTAGAGACTTCACTGTTGCTATTTTACGTGGAAGGGGCCCAGATGCTAAAACGATGGGAGGCAGCAAAAAACAGAGTCACTGAATCATAGACTATTAGAGTTGGCAGGGACCTCAGGAGTCATCTAGTTCAACCCCCTGCTCAAAGCAGAACCAACCTCTGAAAAACCACTGAAAAAGAAACTTTCCCTCTAACCTTTCAGTCACAGCAACATTCCAGATAGAAACATGATTTCTCTATCGATGTATCCATCCCTTATGCCTTCCTGGCCAATCTTGAGCCAGACAGAAGATTTTTGCTAACTTCTTAACAACCCCCCCTCCCTGAAGAAGTTGGTTAATGAGATGACTTTAATTAACAGCCAGAGCTCAGAGTAAGCCAAACAATGCTCACATTATTATTATAGTCAGAGCAGCAATGAACTCCAACAGGTAGTATAAGGTGATGGACAAGTTTCCACCTGGATCCTCTTTTTGCAGTCATTCAGCACTTTCTGAAACTATTCAGGATCGGGCTCTGCCTTAAAAGAGGCACTTGATGTGTGTGTGTGTGAAGTTTGAATGAAAATGGTTTAACCATTTTTGAATGTGAGGGAAGTAGGAAACACACACCTTTCCCATTATAGAAACATCTTTTTCAAAGCACCCTGTGGGTTAACTTGCAGGCAGCTACAGGGTGAAATTTGGCAAGGAAATAGCCTTGACTTTCTCCAGGGAAATGCACAGCTAAATCAGCTGATGAAAAGTTTAGATCAGAGAGGACTCGAGGCCCGTTTAAATAAAGAGGAAAAGCAAAGACAGGGATGTGAAAGGAAGCAGGAAGGGATACAACCAAGTTTTCTGCAAAATCTTTTCAATACAAATGTTATGGTTTTTCTTCCTGGTGTTTTCCCACTTCCTCTCCTGTTTATTTCCCCTCCTTCCCCCTCCCATTTTTCCTTTTTACCACTGGAAAAGGAGGTGGGGAAAGAAGAGGAAAACCCCCACACTCATAACCCCAGTGTTGAAAATTAAAGATTTTACATTGAATAATGAGACGCAAGGGCTGCATCAAAGAGCGCTGGAAGGTGTCAGGAGCAATTTGAGGCATGGAGAGGATACACATCATTACACACCAACAGGAACGGTCTAGATACCCCGCACATGGAGATAATAAATACACAGGTGGCAGTCACAGTGTTCAAGGGGAGTGAATGATGTCAGGTGTGATGGGCTGTGATACTCCGGGCTGCTGGGTGTAGAGTGCGGGTGCTGCTGGTGGCCTGTGAGATACAGGAGGTCGGACTGGGCCCTTCTGGCCTTAACCTCCAGAACTCTCTAGACGGAGCATAACATTTTAACACAGGGGAGAAAACGTGGTTCAGGTGCAGGGTTTTTAAAACATAAAACATCCACCACAGATTAAGCTGCAATCCTGAACACGCAGAGCTGCAACCCAAGAAGGGACTGCTCCCCTGGCTCGGGATTCACCGTCATGGGCACAGCTTTGTTCTTGTGGCAGTCACACCGAGCACAGCGAGTCATCCACGGGCAGGAGGATTGAATCCCACCAATATGTCCCGGGTGGGAGGGGGAGGAGAGCACATATCTGCTGCAGAATTGGCTGAATGCTTCAGAGCCTCTCAATTCTACTTGTCAACTCTTTCACAAACACAATGGTTCCGTTTTGCGACTCAGTGACCATAAAACCTGGCAGATGAGCACCTTGTCTTATCTCCCGGTTACTGACAAAAAGCATCCTCGGAGCACACACGCAGGAGCTATCGATTACTCCGGGAGGTAACCTATTTCATTCAGCCTCCTGCGGCATGTGGCGCTGAGACCTGGCGGTCCAGTTCCAGACCTTTTGCCTACTCAGCCCCACCCGCTAAGCTAATTTCTCCAACGCTTTGATTCAGATTTACGAGAGAGGCTTTAATCCAGAACAAATGGGTTTTGAGCCTGCCTACAAACACAGTTTCATGTGTAATGGCAGCACAAAAGTACACCGATCATCCGTCTGTTCAAATCAGATGCCAGAAGCTGCAGTGTCGCATGAGGTTTATCAGTGATGAAATATGAAGTTTACAAGCTACAGGTGAGACTTCCTTGTACCGCATCTAAGAGTGGAGTTACCTTACGTTGCAGTACTGGGGCTATTTTTATGTACTCTTTGGCAGAGTATGCAGCAAGTTACTTTAATTCTTCTTGTCTAAGATCAAGCATAGTATTAATTTAATATCAGACATATCCTCTACCAAGGGGCTATAGTTTATCCTGAAAGGGGAGTGGATTTGATGATCTAAGAGATCCTTTCCATTTCTAATTACTATGATACTAAATAACTCAGGTGGGGAAATTGCAGGGCTGTCAAGCTGTAAGAATCTGAGCGAGAGCAATTTCCAAAGCTCCCAGGTGAGATTTTAAAAGGTCTCATCGCCAGACCCTCCATCACAGGAGGAAGAGGCTTTTAGAAATGTGTGGAAGATTAATCCGGAAGGAGAGAGTCTCAATCCCAGCAAATAAGCAAGACTTGGCAGGTCTGAAACTTGTCTGCAAATCAATAAGGAAAGAGGATTGGAAAACTGCAGACAATTAGATCCCCGCAAAAAAAATAAATCAGCAAGCATATCTGCAAATGTCTTGCTGTTGGATAAGAAATGAAGGCTCTGGTTCAGACCAATATGGACCCTTTGCGTTTAGTTTATTACTAGAAGTTTCATTTAAAGTGATCAACTCAGAAATCAACACTGAACTTTAACAACAAAGTGAAATGTGAGTGCAGTTGTTTGCTTTTGGACTTTCCCAGAACCGCAAAGATGCAGTGAGAGCCAGGGCTTGCCATCCCAGCCCTCAGCACTATATGACAGTAGCCCAATTGGGATCTAGGCCTCTTTTCAGAAACCTGTACAGGGAGACGGACTCCCTTGGCACAGAGAGCTTACAATCTGAACAAACAAGACAATGGCTGGGGAAAAGGAAGCACTGCTCTCCTCACTTCACAGCTGGGGAACTCAGGCACGGAGTGACAAAGTGACTTGGCCAAGGTCACACAAGGAGTCTGTAGCAGAACTGGGAATTGATCCCAGTTCTCCTGAGTCGCAGCCCGGCATGCTAGCCACCAGGCCTTCCTTCCTCTCAAACACAGCTCGCTCCAAACATTACCCAACTCTTTTTACAGAGTAAGCATCCAGAGCAAAAGGAACCAAGAAAATCACTCAGAGCAGCTAAACCCCCTAAAGGTTTGGGGAACACCGGTGGACACCCCAAAAACCACTTCACACACCTGCCGCTGGCAGGAGAGAGGCTGCAGTCGCCTAAACAAACCCAGCATGTTGAACACAACCCAATTAGACTGACATACGCTGCCTGGCCGTAAGAAGGAGCATGTGCACACTACCTGCAACTCGATAGGGTTCGCATTAGAAAAGCAATGATATTAGAGGTTTGTTAATTCAATTATGAAAGGAGTTTTGATGCTTTCCAATTAACTCGTTCTGAATACTTGATGGAACACGCATTTTCCTGGGTCCCCTGGGACGTGCCCTCAGAAGCCAGCTGAGACAGCTGACGGGGGTTCATTCCCTGGAGCACAACTGGGGTAAGTAAAGCTCCTTTCCTTGAGAAGGTAGCAACGGGCAGGAGATCAGCAAGTGGCAATGCTTGGGTTGCTGGTTTAGCGGGTGGGTGCTGGTCAGCTGGGGTTAATCTCTGATCTTCAGGAGGACAGAGTAGATGATCTGACAGTCCCTTAAACTCTGTGACCCCAGTGGAGACTGAAGATGAAGCAGTGATGCTCCCAACTCCCTTTTCTGAAAGGGGGAAAGACCATCCCAGGGCCCCACTGTGGGCCCTAAGATGCTGAAGTGGAGTCACAGAATTGCCCACCACTCCCGATCCCTTTTTCCTCTCCCTTCCCTGCTCCCGCTCCCCCCGAACCAATGCTTGCTTCCCCTCATTTCAGAACAGCTGCACGGCAGACACAGCCTCTGGCTTCTCCACAAAGCGAAGCAACTGCCTGGGTCTGCAGTGCGCACAGCCGCTCTCAGCACTTGGAGCTTCCCTTTGCTGGGGAAGAAACAAACTGGTTCAATTTGCTGCCGCTTTGACCAGCTGTTTTATTCTCTGACTCTGACTTTCTGAACACCAGCAAACCTGGCAAATTGTACTGCACCTCCCCTGAAATTCCCGGTCTGGCAGGCAAACCCGCCACCGTCTGGCCCAGTGACTTGCAATGCTAATGTGGAAACCTTAATTTCTGATGGGTTGGGTACTTATATGGCCACCGTTACCATGGTACCCGAGCGCCTCCCAATCTGAGGCATTTATCCACAGCCTCCTCATTAGATGCAGGCTCTCTGGGGCAGAGACATCTGTGTTCTGGGTTTGTAGAGTGCCTGGCACAATGGGGACCTGGTCCATAACTGAGGGTCCCAGGCTCTATTCAAATAAGAAACATTCACCCCCTTCACGACACCCTGCAGGTGCAGAGCGCATTCTAGTCAAAGACCTCATTGTGCTTTGTAAAAATCCTCACAACAGCCCCACGAGGCAGGGGAAGATTAGCCTAATTTTACAAGTGGGGAAACCGAGGCTGGGAGGGTGAATGACTTATCACAGGTCACACCAGCAAGTCAGTGGCAGAGCTGGGAACAGAACCCAGGTCTGTCCAAAGGGTTAAGGCACTAGACTGTCCATCTTTCCAGCTGGGGGAACGGCTGATGTACTAAGTGCCTGGAAGTGTCACATCTGCTAAAGAGGAGGGTCCGCTGGCTCCAAAGCCGGTCACACCCAAATGCTCTGCACTGGTGGGAAGAGACTGCTACGATAGGGGGGCGGTGGATGTGAGAGTACAGACCATGAGTGGGAATACTCCATGGCTCTGAGACACCATGGGGACAGGGCAGCATCACAAAGCCAGGCCCTTACTGTAGCTTTCCTCCCCCAGTCGTGGCCTTTCCTGCCTCCCAGTAGCAGGGAAGGACCCTGCCCCTCCAGGCACCGGGCTGCAGCAGCAGTTCACAGACTTCGATCAGCCGGTCAGAGCAGAATGGACAGAGCCCTCGGTCCCTGCAGGGGTAGGGGCTGGCAGTGGCACAGAGGCAGCCGGCCCAGGGGCTGGCATCGCACTCACAGCAGCTTGCCCACCTGGTTGGAGGGCAGTGCTGAGTTGCAGAAGGAGCTGCCCCCGAGCTAGTGCTGGTGCGGGGAACCGAGAGGAAGTTCATCATAAACATCTGCTGGTGTGATTGGGGGTTTATGGCAGGGATCACGAATGGACCCGTCATATCTTTTTCCAGCCCTTTCTACTTGGGATCTGACCCTGTTCAATTTCAAGTCAACAGCAAAATTCCCAGAGCCGTCAATGGGAGCAGAACCTGGTTCATAAAGGGTGTTTGATGGCTTTTTTTCCTTTCCCCGTCTCCACTTTATGTCCCTTAGCGGCATCTGCTGCAGCAGATCTCAGTCGGGGGAGCTCAAGGGGTACCAGCTTGCTCCTCTGCCAGCACCTACGCCACTACAGAAGGCAGATGGCACAAGGGATGCAACAGCGTTAGTGTGGTGAACAAACGCAGCACTCTGGCAGCCTGCCCTGCTGCTCCGGCTGCAAGAGACCCCACACTGCCCCTGAACTGGGGACACTCCTGCTAGTGCCTTGATGGCCCCCGGCAAAGTTAGATCCCACCGCAAACTGGGGGGAGAACGGGGGGGGACGGACACACCGAACAAAGGCCGAGTACTCAGAACAAGGGAAGGGAAGTAAGTTTCTGTGCAAAGACGCCAGCTCTGCCAGCGGGCTGATAACCCCAGATGAGGGGGGAAGGCGTGTTTCAAGGACTGCAGCAGCCCCCTGGAAGGAGAGAATATGCCCAAGGCACATGGTCATTGGCAAGCAGCAAATTAGTGCTTACTGGTAGTGCTGTTACCTACCAGAGAGACAGACAGACAACCTGCACCCCTCACACTCTTTATTCCCCAGCACCTCTAGCCAGGGCTCTCTAAACGCTGCACGCATGGAATTAAGCCCTGACACTCTTGGCAGGTAGAGAACTAGAATTCCTTCCGCTTTAGAAAGGAGAAAGACACAGAGCAGCTAGAGTCAATTATGTGGCAAGCCACCTTCCATCTGACTGTTTTACCTGGCGATCGTGACACAGAAGGCCTGAAATGACTGCAGTGACGGAGATTAGGGAAGATCGAGCTCTCTGACTCGTCAGTGGGTTCATTTAGTAAATCTGACTGCACTTTGTGTACAGTCAGCCGGAGTTACTCTTCCCCCTGCATAGTCAGTTCCTCTCACCCCTCCACCCCTCCACCCTGTGCAGGTTTCACACAGCGACGGGCAAAACCTTTTCTTCTTTTAAAAAAAAAAAAAAGCTGCAAAATGCAAAGATTGGCGAAGTGATTTAGGGACAGGGACAGGTGCTCGGACTCCAGTGATAGGCAGCAGAACAAAGCCCCAAGCTAGGACTCCAAACCACTCGGAACTCATTGTTTGAAAACGAATTAGATTTCAAGTCAATGGTATCCCCCGTAAGTGACTTGTCCGAGGTCACAAGGGAAGCTTGTGACAGCATGGACAGAGCTCACATCTGTGGACTCACAGTCACGTGCTTTACATTAGACAATGTTTCCCCTAAGACCTTGCTGCTGACATTAGAAAACTGCGGTTTGGCTACACTGGTTTAGAAACGGATTGTGAGACACTGGGGCCACTCCCTCGTGTGAACACTCTTGGTTTGGTTCTCGAGTGTCGTGTTAATCTAGTTTAAACTTGTTCCTTGCATTATTGTAGCGCCTGGGACCTCCACTCATGGACCAGGCCCCACTGCGCTTAGCGCTGTACTTTAAAGCAAGGTAAGCAAGTTGGGGTAATGCTTTCCTGCCTCAGAGGGCTGTCGGGAGGCTTTGTTAATGGCTGTGAAGTGCTTGGGAGATGAGAAGCATTAAGTGCCATACTCTTGGCAGGCCAAGATATTCAGAAGTGGCCTTAGAGAGTCTCCCAAATGTCATCGCCTATGGTGGCCTGGAAGGGTCATTCGAGCATAACACAGGCGAGATCTTTCCCCAGCGTGAAAACACTGGCACCACACCCTGCCCAGGCTTTGCCTGGGAGGAAGCAGGAGACCCAGGCCTGGCTCTCAGTGCTGATCCTCTGCCATGGTCTCACCCAGCCAGCCCACAAAAGCTCCCCCAGCCTGTGCAGAGCAAACTGCTAGGGCACCAGACAGACAAGGCCACCCGAGAGGAGTCAGTGGGATCCTGCAAGCAGAGGGAATCCTGGTTAGAGGAGCAGAGGGTGCCAGCAGCACACAGACCAGTGGGGAGTTGCTTGCCTAGCGCTGCACGTGCAGCGTGGCCGTGGGTTTGGACGTGTGAAGTCTTTTTAATAATCACATTATTTCTTGCGGAAGACGAGGCAGAAGAGGGAGAGTGAAGGAAGAAGAAAAAATAATCAGTGCACTAAACAGTAGATAGAGGCTTGGAGAGAAAAAGATTTTCGCTCTCTTCAAATTTTACACTCCAACATCATCGTGAGTGAAGGCTCAATGAATGCAGCCAGCCAGGCATCTTCCCCTCCCATACTCAGCTGGATTCAGGGCTATTGATCTCTAGTAGGTCTATAAAGTTTTTGGGGGAGAGGCTGCACTTGCTACAGCCTAGCTGCTCCTGCCCCTGCACCCCATCAGTTACAGCAGCAGGGGAAGAGAACATGTGGCTGGTCCAACGAGAAATGGGAACATTTTAACCCAGGAAGGCAGCACACGTGTGTGTAAGCCGGGGAGCAGGGCGAGCCAGGAAACACGGACTGGCTTTGGAAATCTGAATAGGGCAGGGAGGTGTGCGCGTGGAGGGGATTCGTGTTTTCAAAGTTATTCCTCCAGAAGTGAAAGCTGTAAACAAAAACAGAAGCACTGCACCTCAATGAATTTTCCAAAGCCAAAGTGTTTGAGCGTGCTCAGCGGAGCCATTAAAAAAGACTGTAGCGAGCATCTTCCATTAACGTTACGACCGTGAAATATGACAATAAAATGATAGCCGTATGGTCGCAAATTTGCAGCCCGCCGAGTTGCTAGGGGTTTATCGTCACTCAAACGTGCAGAGAGCTGTAAAATGTTTACAGAAAGGGTCGTTTGCAGCCATAAAATCCTCTTTTCTCTCCTAAACAAGGCTGAGTGGGGCCATTTACAAACCCCTGAATGTTCATCGGGGGAAAGGGGAACATCTGTTCTCTCCAGGAGTTTTCAGTGATCTTCTTGAACAAATTAACTAAAATGGGTGCTTTCTAATTAAATTAGCACTCGATTGGAATGGTTTGCATTGGTGCGCTTGGTTACAATTATCGCAGGGAGGACAGTTAGCTCCGGTGCAGGCTATTTAACTGGAAGGTGAAATATGGAAAAGCACATTACCTGGAAACACTTCCAGGAGGGGAGGGTGGCTAGATTTATCCCCCCTCCGGAAACACATCCAGAAGGGGAGGGTGGGCTAGATTTATCCCCCCCCCCCCCCCAACACCACACAGCTGCTTCCCCAACTTTGTAAGAACAAAACAAGGTGAAGGACACGAATGTTGCAGCTAACCCAAGCCCTGAGCTGCTCTCCCGGTTGCTGGAGAAGGGCTCTCTCCTGGTCCCGTAGACAGGAAGAGAAGGCCGCCCAATCAAAACCAGGGTGATCTTCCGTGACTGACGTCTGTCCCCTTCACACAGCAGCAGGGCTCGGCGTGGGGCAGAGCTATTTACACAACGCCTGTGCTGAGGAAGCGCCGGCCTGGAAATAGCATCCACGCTAATCTGCCGCCACGCCGGCACGGAAGGAGTGCTTTGCCTGTACCTGATGCTACAGGATGCCCCAGAGCTGGGCATAGCTTACAGCCAGCCTCCAGGGTAACAGAGCAGAACAGTCAGAGACCAACCTGTCGGGAAAAGCCCCAGATCACAGTCCTGCAAGGCAGACTGGTCCCGATTCACACCACACCCAGGGGTGCAAGTTCATCCCTAAGCTAAGGTCGCCAGCAGCTGTCTGAGACCACTCGAGCAGAGGCTTTCGGCACGTGTCAGTCCATTTCCTGTGCCAGCCTCACGGCTCAGACAGTCACAGCACTGAGATGCTGCATGGGTGACAGGTTCAACCTGATGCTGACCAAGCCTAGACTAGTGTGAACGGTGTGTCTAGACCCTAGGCCCCCCCCACACCCAGGGTTGACCCCTACCAGATCATGCAAGTCTAATACAACTAGAGTGCTAGAGTGCATTAGCTGACATGTTTTAGAGCACACACCTATCCCCATGTCAGGAGTAGACAGAAGAGAACAATCCTGAATTGACAGGGTTGGGGAGATGGACTAGATATCCCAGAGGTCTGTTCAGTTTCTAATTTCTGAGATGGTATTAACAGGGACAGGTCACCTCCTGCCGAGCCTGTCCTGGGACATGGAGTAAACCAAACCCTGGCCCTGAGTGTGCACAGGACAGGGCATGAGAAGGGATGGGATGGAGTTTTCAAAAGCACCTAAGGGATTTAGGAGCATGAATTCTAGGCACAATTCACTGCGGTGCTTCTGAAAACCCCATCTATGATGCACCCGGCATGGCCACTGGAGCAGCAGATCAATCACAATTCTAAAACCCCAGAGCACTGAGCGTGAGTGGCTGAGCTGCTGGGATATAGTCAGGACTGACACACAAGGGCCAGGAGACTTAGCAGGAGCACGCCAAGCATGAATGTAAAGCTACATCAGTCCGTGACTCAGTCACAGAATCAGAGAACAGGGCTGGATAAGGTCTCTGGAGGTTAGGTCTAGTCCGGGTCCCAGCAGGGAGTCATTGCTGAGAGGGAAGCGACCTTGTGTGACCTTGGTCACATCACTTTACTTCTCTGGGCCTCCGTTTCACAGCTAGCGAGGTGGGGCAGTAATGCTGACCTGCCTCAGGGGAGGGGACCATGGGCACAAATGAGGATTTGTGAAGCACTTCCAAATCCTTGGATGGAGGTCTGCATAGAAGCGCAAACGGTTATCATCAGTCTATTCCACAGTCTGAACTGCAACGGTAGAGCAGAGGAGAAGAAAGCCTGCAATCGGATGGCCCACGGCCCTGCTCTGAAAATAAACGCTACGATATTTTTTCTTACAGTCCAAGTATAATATTGGCCACCCGGCAGCACGCACATTCCCATTAAATTGGTTGGGACTCATGTCATAAACCATACTACTGAAAGCATGTGTGTCTTCAGTCCTCTCTCCCAAAACCTCCAATACACTCACATTACTTTTATCTGGGTGTTCAACAGCTGCTGGGCAAGTCAACTGCATGCTCACAATGGAGTCCACACGGGTTGAACGTGGAGTGGTGATATACTTGTTCCCAACTCCATTCGCTTGTGCAGAGGCACAAATATTTGTATTTTCTCGCAGAGGTTTCGCTCTTTGTATGCTGTGTAGACAGACAGATCTTCCACACACAATGGATGCCTTTAAAAAGCTCTACTAGGTTGAAAGATTCAGCTGGTTTCAGAAATGCTCCCCAAGCAGCTTCAAAATCTTTAAAATGGGGAATTCTGCTACAGTCTTTCCAGCCGGAAGAGTTTAAAAAGAGCATGCACCAAACGATACGTTTTATAGATGCGTGCACACGCACACATATATGTGCACACACATTTAACAGAGTCCATGATTACGTGGTGTGAAAAAACTTATCAGTCTATGTTTGAGACAGTTGCATTACTAATGAGCAGTCATACTGAATTCATACAACAAAGCCTCTGTTTTACTTCACCCCATGTACGCCAGATAGGCCACCTGGTATAAAAAATCCTCTACATTTCAGAGCATCTAAGAATTTTTAAAATAGAGAGAGAGAGAGAGAGAGAGAGAGAGAGACACACACACACGCGCGCGCGCGCGCGCACACACACACACACACACACACACGTTTCTTATATCCCTTCACTGGTAATTCATCAGGAAGACATGAACTAACCAGGCTAACGCTCCTTTAAAAATGGCTTGAAATAATTTTCTATACACAAAAATGTCATGGCTTTATCTCTGGGGACCTTTGAGGGCTACAAGCCAGAGCTGAGTGTCCCACTGGACAGCTGAGGATCTCCACCTGTTCAGCAGTGTGAAGTTACCATGACTGCACCTGCAGGGCTGAGAGACACTGGACTACTGCCATTTCTGCCTCCCAGACCAGTCTAACTTGGGGCTGGGGGGGTCGGATGGCTGCCTGCAGCTCCCCAAGGTAGCAGGATGTTGGAACAAGGCCCAGGGAGATGGATTCGTGAGCAGAGAGAAGGGAAGGTGGCCAAAGTTGCATGACAAATGCAGTTCATCGCTTATCTAATAATCAGACTCACATGACCACCTGTGGAATCGACCACCCTACTGGGCAGCCTCTTATCTTAAGAAACCACTTCAAGTTATCCCCCAAGGGTAGGCAGAGCACAGCCCTGCTCACCCACGACAGGACAACCATCCACCGTTACACATGGGATTGTTTGGTCTCTTGGGCAGTGGCTGAAGACACATCCTCCCTGAACGAACAGAAGCAATGACAAAAGTGCTGCCTCTTCAGTGAGCAAACCTGGTCCATTGTGACCAGCTGATTATCCCTTCTGCGCATAAATCACCTGTGAAAGGCCGTTCTCACTGCAGGATGCTGCTCTGGGAGTGCAGGGATAGGACAGCAAACCTGGAGGGAGTCCCCCGCCCAGGCCCTTGGTGACCACCAAAATCAGAGACAGCCACTTCACCTTCCCCAGTCCACGTGGCAAGCAAGCCCTGTGTGCTTGATGGATCAACGGCACGGCAATCAAGCCGTCTCTGGCAAGAGGACACGCTCCCCCTCATATTGGTTTCTATCCATCTGCAATTCCCTGTTAGCCTCAACTCCCATGCTTTCTCCGAGGATCCTCTAGCTGCCCCACCAGCTTGTCCTCATCACTGCCAGCAAAGGGGACACGGTAAAGTGACTTCTTTCTGAGACTGGCGGGAGGGAGATGGGGGTGTCTGCCTTGGAGGCAAGGGAGAAGGAAAGGAATGCAGATAGCAGGCTACCAGTCTCATCCTACTGCACCTGGATCTCCTACCCTTTTATCCTATCTCCACCAGCTCTGGCAGCTCCCGTGTCTGCTCTCTAATCCAGCCACATCTCAAACCACAGGAGATGCTGATTCCCAGGGGCTCCAGGACAGACTGTGCTACGAAAGCTGTTCCCTCGCCTCCAGAGATGGTAAGCAGGAAACAATGCGTAAAGCACTGTGGGGAGCGTCCCAGCCCATGCTTTCGCCAATGATGGGGGAAGAAGAAGGAGACAGATAACCCATGTCAAGAGCGTGTGTGAGCCTCTTTATTCCACTGGGATAGTGCTTTTGCTAGAGAAGCCAAGGCACGGTACCAGCTACTTTTTCTCCTCTCTCTCTCCTCCTGCGATGACCAAAAATCATCCTCTGTGATCCACAAATCAGAATTGAAAAAAATGCTTCTCTCCTCTCCCAGATGCCTTTTCTGCTAGTGCATCTTTATCCTCCATCTGACACCCGTTCCCTTGACCCATTAGAGACTGAGTTACTCCAGGCTGACAAGTGCAATTCATGGCATTTCAACAGCTTTCCTTCTGTGGATTAATTGCTCCATCTTCACGGCAGAGATAAAAAAACCAGATTAACTCACTGGTTCAAGAGCCTCTTCCCCAGCAGACAGCAGCCGCCCCGCCACTGAGATCAAAAGTAGTTGAAACGGGGCCAAGCGGAGGAAGGAGGGGGAAGAAATCACTGTGATTCAGAAAGGGAAGCCAAGCGCTCTTCTCCTTATTGCGTAGAAAAGCCTTCACAGCAGCAATGATCCTTGCTGGAAGGGCACCGACTGCCCCACGCACCCATTGCTTAGCATTTCAATAGCACATAGCCATCCTTCGAAACACACACGCTCACCTGTGATGTCAGGAGTATGTTGCTAATCCTGGGAATTTCCCCCCTCCCTCCCTAACATCAAGATGTCTTGAAATTTCCCAGCCTTGAAGTGGGTTTTACACTTCACAGCCAGGCTGATCACAGCTCTGACGTTCCATTAAGCAGAAGAGACGTTTCTCTCCAGCCAGGGAGAATAGGAAGGGGGCTCATGTGAGCTTTCAGCTGACCCTTGTTGCAGTCCCTCTCCCCACATAGACCCAGGGTGATCTCACTTTCATTAGACGCTAGATACATAGGGCACTGCAGAAGCATGACATGGAGCAGAGAGGAAGTTAAAGAAATGGATTTGTGCTCCCAGCATGGCGTGGTCCCGTTTCTCTTCGTACAGACCCGACCCTTGGACCATCCAGTCCAGAATCTGCATTTGGGACGATTGGCTCCATAAATCCTTCCTGTTGTGTCTTGTTTTAGATGGGTGTGATTGGGTGACCACCAGAGGGCCAGGCTTTCTGCATCAACAGCCACTGTGTGGCGTTCTCTTCAACATCCTCGCGTCCCCCGTTGGTGTTTCAGTGAACTGGGTGGGTCTGCAGCGGGTAGCTGGGATTTCTCAGGCTGTCCCAGCTCTCGGATCTAACTGGGGCACATGGCCACTTCACTGTAACCTACTGGCCTGATTTTCAAAGTCTTGGAACCCGACTCAACTTGCACCGACTTAACAGGAGGCGGTGGGCCTCAGCCCCTCTGAACATCAGGATATCATTGTACAGGGTCTTAGATACCTAACTTTAAGCACCCACTTTTGAAAACACTGGCTTCATTCCCTAGATCAGATACACAGAAATGGATCCAGGAATGAGAGGCAGAAGTAGCCAACATGGCAAAAGACCATTCACACCCCTGCCTCCTCTTCTATCAAGGGATGTCTGAGTTAGGTATGTTCCACCCATCCAACCAGAGCGCATGCAAAGGGGACCCTCAGCACTCTGACACAGTGGCCAAGTAATTCTAGGCAGGCTACATTACTATTGGTATTGCACAGGTATCCAGAGGCCAGGCTCCCATCGTGCTAGGTGCTGTATAAACACACACAACAAAGAAACAGTTCCTGCCCCAAAGAACTCTCAATAAGTAAGTTAAAGGTGCCTCCTGAGTTTTGTCCTATGCTCCATTCTAGTCCCTCTGTCCTCCTTCCTGCCACCCTACGGTAAAACTTTTCCAGCACTGCTCCCGTCTTGTTATCCCACTCACAACCAGCTTGCACTAGTGACCATCCAGGAGTGCTAGAAAACCGATGGGCCTTCTTGGAGACAGTATCCATAGCCCTGGAATTCGTACAGTGCCATACCTACGGGCTGTGTTTTCAAACCTGGGTGCCTAAAGATAAGTGCCATGGGCCGTTCCCCATTTTAGGTAGAGATGATAAAAAGAATCCAATTTTACCACCACAAAAAGTTTCACTCCATTTTTTCTTGTGGAGATTTTTAAGTTTTTGATGAACATAAGAACGGCCATGCTGAGTCAGACCAATGGTCCATCGAGCCTAGTATCCAGAAGAAAAAATTCAAAACAAATAAACAAAATAATGTGTTTTGGTTCAGTTTTTCATTTTAGTTCCAAATGAAACAAAACATTTTTACTTACATTTTTTCTTGGAAAAAAAAAAAAAATCAAACATTTCACTGAATCAACCTGTTTTCACAAAACATTTTGATTTTGATGAAGCGGCATTTTTCATCAAAAAAAGTTTTCAGCTAAAAAAAGAAAGTTTTGATAAGCTGTAATTTTAGGGTCCTAAAGGGACATTTAAACCTTTGCCCCCTGTGCCCTCCCCAATCACCTCTCTTCTTAGACAGTATTTCACTTTTTGTGACACACCAAAAAGAAACCGAATCAGTTCATCTCTCTAGAGGAGCTGAGTGCTAAGCAGGAGTAAGGATTCACTCCAAATCTCTGATTGGAGACAAAATGAGAATTAAAAAACCATACGTATAAAGGCAAAATCCATTGCCTTGCTTGTGAAGATTTTCCCAGTCACAGGAGAGCTAACTGCTCTGCTGTTTCCAAGACATGCCACCCCAGCCAGGGGGACGGGCTGAATGCGTTCCGAATGGAGTGGTCCCACACAGATGGTTTTCTGTGCCTTTAACAGGGCTCTCCTTCCCCAACCTCAGCCTAGCATTATCACCATCATCTTTCACTCCGAGGAAAGTCTGGTTCTCTTTTGAGTCTCCACCTCCTCTTAACATACCACATACCTGATCACTTAGGACAGCAGACCACGTGCAGCTGGTGTAAACAAAGAACCCTTCATTGAAGAGGTTTGTATTCCCAGAGATGTGTATGTTCCTCCCTTTTCCAGGGAACGGGAGGGGGGCAGGGGAAAATACTTTAACACCACTCAACCTTGAACCTCGATGCCCTGATTGCCAGACTTCTAGCAGCGAAGCAATGGACAGGATTCACCAAGGAGCCGGCCAACACTGCTCCCATATCAGCAGCAGGGTATCCTGAACTCTCACTCCTTCTCGGGGCTTCCCCGTGTTAGTCAGCGAATTGATTTTGGCATTTGGACCAATGGCTGCTGAAAGCCGCACCCCTTTGCATTTTTATTCTCAAGTTTCTTAGTCAATTTCACCCTGCTGAAAGGTGCATGATGAAGGGCCTGGAGGCTTGAGTCTTCTGAAGTCAAGGGACAGCCTGGGGCAGCAGTATAGCACACTGCCCTGTCCTCGCCTCTGAAAGCGCCCCTCAGATCCTCACAGGGGTAGTCCCCGTGACCCAGGCAGGCCTTGACATCTCTGCTGAAACTACCAAGAAGCAGGGACACGGGGGCAACAAGAGGTGGTGATAGTCTTCATGCGACACATTCTGCTTCAAACGGAACTGGACTGAGACCTCGCTCATTTCATACAGGCCCATGAACACACACCAGAAAAGTTTTGATTTGTTCATCTCTTGTTTCATTGCTTGGCTTCACACCAAACAAGTGGCTGTTTCTCTCTAACAAAGCAGGCATTGGCCCCAATGGTAGATGCTGGGAGATTTGAAAAGGACAGCGAAGGACTAGGTAACCTTCTGAACTACCAGATCTCCATCCTAATTCTGGAGAGAATATGCCCTTGTCTCTCGCTCTCACACACACTGGAAACTGAGGAGTTAAAACAGAAGGGTGTCTGATTGACCTCGTTGTTGTGACCACAGAGATGGTACTGCAGTGTGGAGACATCATTCAAGGTAACGTACAGGACTAGCTTTGGAAGGAGAGGACTAGGAAAGAAGTCGTGCTGTGGGTGCAGCTGTAACCCCATTCCACACCGCTCGAGGGAACGTGGTGATGGAATGGGTTACGTGTGCCTTTCATCTCCGGATACCTGGATTCTAACCCCGGCTCAGGCTTCAAATTAAATGTATTTGATGGTCCCTAATGGACTCTTGCTTCCATCAAAACACAAGCACTTTGGGGAGCAATGAATTCGCACAGAAATTAAGACAGTTGGGCTGTCCCTTGGCCTGAAGGGCCTACTATGCCCAGGGCAGGGGCAGCCAGAGAAGTGCGACTAGGACACAGATCTCACTCAGCTTTGGCTGATGAACCACATGGAGCCCCCGAGCTTGAGAGAATCCATCCCAGAGCAACAGCCTTGTACCTGACTCCTCCCCTGTCTTGTCTCTTTCAGCTGTACATGCCACCTCACTCGGCGAGGTAGATGACTGGAGAGAGATGAAAGAGGGGAGCTTCTGAAGTCTGCTGGTTCCTGGGCTGTCTGCGTCACTCCGAAACTTTACCCCCTGCTCTGCGCTGGAGGGTCCAGGAATCTCCCCGTCATCATGGAGGTGGGCTG
This sequence comes from Emydura macquarii macquarii, assembly GCF_026122565.2. Lineage (NCBI taxonomy): Eukaryota > Metazoa > Chordata > Testudines > Chelidae > Emydura > Emydura macquarii. The sequence goes on from NW_027132383.1 coordinate 586,870, forward strand.
CATCCTTCCTGAAAAACACCCACATACACAAGTATGAAAATAACTGCAAACCCTGTTTGAATCAGCAAGCAAAGCCAGTGCATAGCATTAAAATAAGTTCTCGCTAGATAAGAATCATACAAGTTAGAGAGGGAAGAGACTCGTCAGCTCATCTAGCTACCAGGCAAGGATTGTTCCCAATGGTCTACGTCCAAAGGCTTTGCCGTGTCCAGTTTTAAATGTCCTGAGTGACGGGGCGCCTGCCCCTTCACCTGGAGGAGGATCCCGCAGCCTGACCCAGCCTGCTGGGAAATTCTTTCCAAAATTCAGTTTGAAGTTTCTCATTGGCTGGCCAGATCCCCTTACGCCCATTTACATCCCAGAAATCCTGCAGGCTCCCCTGCAGGATGTTTCTACCCTTCAGTTACTTGCTACGGAGCCTGTGGCCTGATTCACCTCAGTTCCTTTGGTGAGACCCGAGCCAAAGAGGAAGGGAGAGGGGAGTGGGTTTAAGGCAGCAGGGCTGGAGCATGAGGCTCTCTAAAGTCAGCATGTGGGTGAGCACATGCACCAGCACCGGGTGTGTCTGCGTCGGTGTGTCTGGCTCACTCCTCAGCACACACACAGGGCTAATGGGACGTTTTTGACATCTATGCTGATGGCACTAATAAAGGAAAAAAGCCGGGCCGGTTTAAAGCTTCTCTTCTCTCTCTTGGGCAGAGGCTGCCACCGGCCTTTCCAGGGACGGGGGATGGAAAGAGCCCTGGATAGCTCTCCTGCCCGCTGGCCTGCTCTGGGGCTCGCATTCTCCCCTGGAAGGAGCAAGGAAATATTTGACACCTCACTCAGCCAGGGGCCGTGAGCTGGATGTCACTCCAAGCGTGCTCGGTCACCCTTCAGAGAGCCCCTGTGCTACCATACAAGGAAGGGCTTTGCACTTCTGGGATGTGCCTTGGGGCCGGATACAGAGAGTGCTGCTGCTTCAGCTGTCTGTCTGTCTGTCTGTCTGTCTGTCTGTTTCCAGCCAGGTGACTAGGGTTAACGGGCAGAGTGGGGTGAATGAGCGTGGCCTAAAAACCTGTTTGGAATAGAATAAAGACGGTCAAGGCGCAGCCCTGGATTCCAAGGACCAGCTGGAGTTTTGCTACAAGAGTCACCCCCTGAATCCTGGCTGGCAAGGAACAACGGGGGGGTGGGGTGGGGAGGAGGAGGAGAGTGGAGCCCACACAACCAAATGCGTCGAGTCCATTCTCCAGGACTCAGTGCAGGACTGGGCCAGGTGGGGCACTTCCGACTGGTTTCCCTATCTAGCGCTAGTGCCTCTAAGCAGCGAGCTGCCATCCTTGCCAGGGCAGACTATTCAGCGACCACGGCCAGGAACCACTACAGAGGAGGCTGTATTGCCTAGGCCCAGGCTCCTGATATGGAGATAAAAATAAAGTATACAAATACTATAAAGTAGGGGATAAAATGAGGCCCTTCCACCCACACATACTGTGCAGGGGAATGGCTGCTGGAGGGATGCAGGGTTCCCAGCCCAGACTCTGAGTGCTGGGCCGATCCCCATTTGTCCGCCCTCCCTCGGGCGGTTTGTGCATCTGAAGATTCTCCCCCCCACTGAGCACACCTCCCGCCTGGGCTCCGCGTGGAGTTTCTGCTCCGCCGGCTCGCAGGTGTCGTTAACAAAACATTCCAGAGGAGTGATGCAAACGGCGACAGAAAAATCCGAAGTGAGACGGAGCCAGGAAGTGCTCGGTGCCACGGCACTGATGGACCAAGACGACAGGCTGCTGACAGTGATGGAGAAAGCCAGTCCTGCCAAGAGGGTTACAGCTGGAATTCGTGCCGGACCACCCCGCCCCCTTCTGTTCTAGTCAGGTCTCTTAGCTCCGCCTTTAAAATGACTATTTATGCAGGGCTAGAAAGCCCTGGGGTAAAGTCCTTTATCTCTATGCCCCCAGTGCAATTGCCAGGCTCTTCAGCGGCCTGCGGAAACAGATATTGCTAACAAAAGGCACCATTCAGGTTGTTATTGACGGGTACCAGTGTGGGCAGCACCAGCAGAGAGGCTAAGAGATGAATGAATCAGAGCACTGCCCTGCTCCGTCTAGAAGACGGACTCTCCAGGCAGCTCTACGGGGAAGCCAGCACTGCTCCTAGCCCTTCCATTCGGCAGGGTCAGCATCCTGAGCTGGCATCTTCATCAGAGCTACCTTAATTGATACAACGCAGCAGCAAACGGCTGTTTCTGGAATCACTCTTCAGCTTCCTCGCTCCCTACAGTTCAGAGCAAACACGACAGGCAAAAATAACCCTCCCTGATCACCTGCCCGGCACAACGCTTGGGTCGGCACCTTCTCGGACCAGAAATGCAAGGAGAATGAGCAAGGCCCACCCACGGCCGAGACGATGACAGGGGGGAGGCCAAAAGCATAACTGGGTTCACAAAAGAGCTAGGTACGTTCCTGGAGATTAGATTCATCAGTGGCTATTAGCCAAGATGGACAGGGATGCAACCCCATGCTCCGGGTGTCCCTAAACCCTTGACTGCCAGAAGCTGGGGGTGGATGACAGGGGATGATCACTCGATGATTGCCCTGTTCTGTTCATTCCCTCTGAAGCACCTGGCACCAGCCACTGTCAGAAGACAGGACACTGGGCTAGGTAGACCAGTGGTCTGCCCCAGAATGGCCGTTCTTTTGTGAGCCAGACACACCTCTGTCCGCATGCAGGAATGATGAACAGCCTGACTGAACCAGCCTTCCCTTCACCCCTCACGGGGCAGCTGCAGCTCGGCAGCTGTAACACATTGTGTAGATACTGTGGTACATAAACACCTTCAGCAACTGAACGACTGAACTCAGTTTGCCCTAAATAGCATAATTCTTGTAGCCTGCTCGTCCCTGCATGATTTGTTTCTTGTGTTTGCTTCTTGCCCTCCCCTCTTCATTTCTGCCCCGGGTCCCTAAATGAAGGTCAGTCCTAGCTGTGAAGAACTGCTGGGAGCTCCGGCTTGGACCGTGGATAGTTGAGAAGGAACCGAGGGGCCCGGGTTGCACGTGCTGAAAAGGGCGCCAACGGCGCCACGAGACAGGGACGGTGCATGTGCGACCCGGACAGGCACTGCTGGCGAAATCTCCAATTGAGGACGCGTGGACACGCCAGCCCCTGGAGTGGAGCACCCACAGGGACACTGCTTGACGAAGATGCCATTGCTTTGGGAAGAGAGGCAGCTTATCTCGAATCTTTTCCCCTGCAAGGAAAGGCAAGTGCTTTAGCCACTAGACCTGCCTACCAGGCAGCCAGCCAACCCCCGGCATCTGAGGAATTCAAAAGACAAGGCCAGCTTCTTGGCTGTGGTTGATTCTGGAGTCCTGCACTGGGGTGGAGGCGTTCAGTGTTGTACCAATTGCCCAGTCCCTGGCTGACAAAGTGTTAACAGTTCTCCTCCCTATTACAATTCAGGGAGTTAACAACACAGGAGAAACCTCTGTGTGCAAGATTTGGTGGATTGCCCAGTTAGGTAGCTAGCAGCCGCACAGCATTACTAAAACTGAATAATCAACAGACCCCCAAGGGCACATGGGACAATGACCTCTACAAGAATCAGATTGTCATTTTATGCTGATAGTTGCTGATGTGATTAACAAAGTACCCAGCACAACATCAAAGACATTCTGCACACCTATTATATTTCCACGTCCTTCTCCACGTCTGCCTCCCTTAATGGCTGGCTCTGCATGGATAGGAGGGTGGCAGCCAGCAGCCCCAGATCTCCGATACCTTTTCCTTGCCACATCTTCAAAGATGGAGTGATCAGGACCTAGCAATCATGTTCTGTACTGGCATGCAGGACAGCCGGGTTTGAATCCCAGTCCTGCCTCTTCCCAAGCAGGCAGGAGCACCAAACAAGTCTCGGAGAGGAAGGAGGATCTTGTAGTTTTGAGAGTTGGGAATTAGCTGTTACCACTCCAGAAAGTGTCTTGGGGTCACTGTGGATAGTTCTCTCTGAAAACATCCACTCAATGTGCAGCGGCAGTCCAAAAAGCGAACAGGATGGTGGGAATCATTAGGAAAGGGATAGATAATAAGAGAGTAAGTATCGTATTGCCTCTTTATAAATCCACGGTACACCCACATCGTGAATACTGCGTGCAGATCTGGTCACCCCCATCTCAAAAGAATGAAAAAAAATTGGAATTGGAAAAGATACAGAAAAATGCAACAAAAATGCTGAGGGATACGGAACAGCTTCCCTATGAGGCGAGATGAATAAGACTGGGCTTTTTCACCTTGGAAAAGAGACGACTAAGTGGGGATATGACAGAGGTCTATAAAACCATGACTGTGTGGAGAAAGTAAATAAGGAAGTGTTCTTTACTCCTTCTGATAACACAGGAACTAGGGGGTCACCAAATGTAATTAATAGGCAGCAGGTTTAAAATGAACAAAAGGAAGTAAGTATTTCTTCACACAACACAGTCACCCTGTGGGACTCTTTGCCAGAGGATGTTGTGAAGGCCAAGGCGATAGCAGGGTTCTAAAAAGAACTAGGTAAGTTCTGGAGGATAGGTCCATCAATGGCTATTAGCCAGGATGGGCATGGAGACAAACCAAAACCATACAGCCCCGCCACTGCATTTCAGCCCTGACCGACAATAACCTGCCATTCCAGTCCTGCTGGAATGCTCAGGAGTGACGCCTGCCAACGTTGCAAACTTGGACAACTCTGCGATGGGACCAGTGTGTGCGAGGCACTGGGAACAGGCGACAGAGCTCATTTTCATTTGTCTCGAAAAGTAAAGGCGCCAGGTATGACAGTGTGAGATTCACCACAGGGAGAGAAGACGTCAGCAGCCTAGACACTGTCCAAACACTGGTGCAAATGCGGGTACAGCTGTCCTGCTGCCCCAGAGACAGGTGTACTTGCCTGACAGTGGGGAGATGCTGTCAGCACCGAGTTGGTGTTTGACACCCTTGTGCATCAGACCCACTAGTGACAAGAGGAAAGTGAAGCTGAACTGGCATCAGATTCAGGGTGAACTGGTCAGTCTGCCCTCCAGGGAGAAATGGGCTGCAACGAATGTGTGTTAAAAGGGGGGGGGGGCAGGGTTGGTGCACTGGGTTAACACACAGGCCTTTCATCTCAGCAGAACTCTGTGCAAACTTGCCGCAGGTCCTAAATGAGAGAGAGTTTTGAACTTCAGGAGCCCAGAGACACTGATGCACATGGAGAGGATAATGGACAGTTTGGCAAGACCCGACATCTCTGCTCAGGGCCAGAACATCCCGATAGCGCCTTCCAGCCAGAGATGCCAACGTGTCCAAATAGCAGAGTATAAACTACACATACACGCAGGGAGTGCTTCACCCATCGATGAAACAAAGTCCCTCTACTGGGAGGAAGTCGGTAACAGCTCATGGGGATGATACAGACGGAGGACTGGAAAGCAAAGAATACAGCTTTCCTCTGGAACTACAAGAGTACAAGTGGACAGAAAATAATTAGCCAGGACATCAGAGCTAATACTCCTAAATCCTTGTCAAAAATGCCACCATGTTTAATGGTGACAAGTGGTTGGAGCCAGTTTTACATCTCTCCTGAAGAATAACAACTCCAGCAACACAATCCTATTAGGGTCAGTACTAACTTGGAGGGAAGAGACACTCCTCCTAATCAGTAGCTGTTTCCTGCCCAGCTTTCTTGGAGCTGCACTGACTGGAGCAGCAGCTCCTATGTGTTACACATCTTATATAAAGAATTTTCAGCATGCATTTAGTCCACTATTAGACGTACAATTAATAGGCCAGCACCGCAAACAAAGCTGTTTGCTATCAACCCTGCGGCACTGAAGTGCAAGTTGTCGTCTCTGAAGCCTTGTGGTACCTTTGACAAAACAGAGAGGGATGTCCTGACGTTGGAATCTGTGATGGTTGGAACTCAGAAGGCACAGCTTGAATTTCAGGTACCGGAGCAAATCTGAATTGACGACATTCAGAAAATTGGTTTAGCCAAAAAACCCCAAAGAAAGAGGCTGTAGCCAGATTCCTGTAACTCAAGGGAAATGCATCATCTTGCACAGAAGAAGAGCCCAGATTATATTGTTCCTCTCCAAACCACAGATGAAAGAGATTTACACAAAAGAAAGAAGATTGTTTCCGGTGTTTTAACTCCCCTTACCTCACTGCTTCCTCTCCGAGCCGCCTCCACTTTGGTGATGACCTGCCCTGGTCAGAATCACCAATGGCATTGGGCTGTCTCATGTGATGCTTTCTCTGGGGATGCTGGAGTTTGCACTGGGCGCCCTTCAGACAGATGCCGTTCTTGGAAAAGTCTGGGCACACCAGCGTGTGTTTCTTCTTGCACTGAAAAGAAAATTACACAAAGCTGTGAAAAACCAACTGGCACTGCAGCTACATACAGAGATGTGAACAAACATAAAGCAACTACTCGCTTTCCAAAATATCTGCAAAGGATGTTCATTAATAGAGGCTGTTTCCTTCAGGTGGCACTAAAAGCTCACTGAAGAGAATGGAAAATGAGTTACCTGATGATTTCCTTTCTTTAGGCCAAGATATAGGGCTGCCCCTCTTTCCCTGCAAACTTGGCAGGCAGGTCAGACTTGTCCATTTGGGTTCCAAATTCTTAGTAATTGAAATCCTTAACTTTATTCATAGCTAATTGTAAACTCTCGGTCATAAGGCTTTCCCCAGGAAGAAGCCATTTTATAGGGACCCAAGGAAATTAACCTGGGCAGGATGAGCTGCTGAGGAAGTCAGTCCCGGAAATTAGGAAACAAATTTTCCATTCGGGGAACATGGTCTCTCCTCTCAGTCAGACACATCTGGGACTCAGTGAGCAGTAAGGAAAAGTTACCACTAGGGACTGATCAGCAGGAAAGAATAAGGGTCCCCACCTCCTTAAAACTCACCTAGTTTGGGACTGCTATCTGGAGCGCTTTCCTGCAGAAGAAAGCTACTGTTAAGGTTCTGATCTGTTATGGGCAGGTCCTCACGGTGGGGTGTATCAAAACTGCCTTGCCTTTCCTACACTGCTAAATAGGAGGGGAATCCAGGCTAGACGGAAAGTAGGTCTCCGGGGCAACCCATGGGCAGGGGGGATTCATGATGTGGAAAAGAGTCCCAGAAGAGCAATGGTTGAGAACCATTGTGTAATGAAACTAGTCTGTCTGTAGCTACAGATGCTTTTAGAGATGCAGCACTTGATCCTTCTATTGATGTTTCAGGTGCTTTCACGCCCAGGCATTTGGGGTGAAGGGAAACAAATAAAGATGATGATTTACTGGACAGTTCTACTAGGGTGAATCTTAACAGTTCTTCTCACATCTAGCACATACAACCCCTTGTCATTCGGGAGTTGAAGCTCTGGGGGCAATGAGGGCAGAGTGATTTTCTGCGAGGAATGAGGGATTACTTGGGCGTCTGCATCTTCTAAGAGCAAAGATTTCAGAGACTCTTCTGGCCAAGGTGACTGCGGCCCGGAAGCATGTTTTTCTGGGGAGGAGAATACAGGGAATGGCTCAACTGGAGGGGCAGTGAGAGTGTGGAGCAATCAGGAATACAGACATAAATGATGGCCTGGATAGACATGCTGCTGTAGGGACACGTGACCTAGGAAGAACTTGAGTGAAGCTGGGTTCGTGACATCCTTTAGCGAGGAGATGCTAGAAGCAATGGTGGGAAGTCTCAGGCTGTCCAGAAGGCAAGCAAAGCGTGAACGTCTCCCTGAGCCATCCACGCCTTGCTCATGTCCACTGTGTGGAAATCCTGACTGTAGACGGGCACTTCCACCCATTTAACGTCACAGTCTGCCTTTGGGTTCCAAACATGCCTAAACATCTTCTCTTCTGCTGTCATTTAGAGCAGCCAGGTGCACTCAGGAGTCTCTCTCACACTCACACTCACTCACTCGAACAACAATGCGCACTAGCAACCTGAGCTAGGTAATACTCAACACGGCAGCATTTCAAATATCTTTACAAGCCTCTTCTCTCAGAGAAGTCCTATATATCTTTTTATACAGCAGACGTTCCCCTTGCTCCCCCAGAACACCTTCTGTCCACACCACGGTTGACAACACATTAGCAACACCAGGAAAATATGATCTCACCTCTCGTGCGGGCAGATCCATAGAGTAGCAAAAAGCTTCCCCACAGCATTGCAATCAATGGACTCTCCTTAGGCCCTTTTACCTTCTCCGTGAATGAAGCCGCACTCGAGTTCTCTCTAAGAAAGTCCCTCCATGTTAGCATGAGAACACGCCCCTCCGGAGTAATCTTAGCTTGTGGGATATAACAAAGCTTCTGACCTTTTGCTCCAACGAGACTTCAGGGCTTTAGGCTAATCCTCAGTGCTGCCCTGTGGGATTACTCAGTGGCCCATTTGACAGGGTCAAGCAGCGACAGATCGAGCGTGTCTCGCCTTGAAAGGGAAGAGGGACTTCGTGTCTCTACAACCCAGCGGCGATTGCTACAATCGACAAGCAACCAAAGAAGCCATCAAGCAGAGGCAGAGGATATTGTTAAACAGCAGGAGAGTCGGGGATCTGGGATGAAACAGGCATTGGCTATAGGGGAGAGATGGTCGGAAATTAAAAACATGGAAACCCGGGGGAATGCTCTGCAGGAGCAACGTAAGGCAGAGCAGCAGCAGAACCGCTTTACCAGCCCAGATGCTGTAAAATCCACAGAAACGGCTCCAGCATTTTTTCACTCTACCTCGGAGTGATCCTCCGACAAAGGAAACGATCACCCTGATGGGGAATTTCAAGTGCAGCAGGATATCTGCAAAATGGAGTGCAGAGAACACAGATTACACTGGTTCAAGATCCAGGACCTGCTGTGCTCAAGGACTGGAGCTGTGTAGTAACAGTATCACTAGAGCAGTGATACTCAGACCTCAGAGGTTCAACATTACCCAAAAGGGCCACAGCAGTGAGAGTTCATTGTTTCATTTACTAGAGTTCTGTATGGTCACATTTAAACAGTGTGACGGGAAAGACTGAGTTTTTCTACATATATATATATGTAGCACAGCAAAATGACTGACCAAGTATTTCTTTTATCATCTACAACTGGTTAATAACATAGGAACATCCTGATCGATGCATAACTTTGACTGTTCGATAATTAAATCACACAGGGTTTTAATATCATGTGTGGCAAAGAGCTGCAGGAGACACATTAAAGAGCCACCTGCAGCTCGCGTGTCTCAGTCTGAGCATCACTGCAAGGAGAGACCAACGCTGGACCGGCAGAGCAGTAAGATCCTCAGTGTAGCCAGGGCTAGACACAAAGCCTTCTACCACCTGAACGCTGACGACACTAGTCATGGTATGATACAGGATGCTGGGCGTGTAAACTCCGCACCCTCGTTTGGAATACTGTGCCAGAGGGCTGGGCAGCAACCCCTCAGCCAGCCCCAATGGAGCGAGGTAAACTGGAGCTGGCTGGGGACATCTGCATCGGATTGGGGAAGGGGAAACAGCTGTCCGCCTAATTAGCCCAGGGCTATATCCAGGCCCAGGTGAAGGAAGTAGAGGGAAAGAGACGCAGGGGAATGGAAGGGGAGCAGAGGCTCTGCCTGCCTGTGGAAGAAGCTCCTGAGGCAGCTAGCCACGCTGCATGTTGTAAGAAGGTGGAGGGACTGCTCACTGGAAATGAACTACACTGGACTGCTAAAGCAGAGGGTCTTGGAGTCATTTGTGACCAAGAGGGTGGCTGAAGTGGCGGGGCAGAGGACCCATACAAATACATATAAGGAACATCACTCGAAGGGGACCCTCCCATTTGGGTTATAAAACTTGCTTCTTCAATTCCAACATGTTAGCAGCCGCTACCTCAAGAACCACGGGAGCTAGAAATCAAAGGTTTAAAAGCAGCTCAGAGATGGAAGGCCAGCTTTCGAACGACCTGGGGCACTGCTTTCTAACTCCTGCTGTTCCTGAGACTTTGCTGGAATTTGATGGAAAAGGTGAATAACACAGGTGCTGGGAAGGCTGGGACACAAGAGCTTGCAGGGCGAATCTTGGATCAGGGAAAAGGAAAGTCAATCCTCGTAACTGTGCTAAAATAGAGCGAAGCAACGAACCCGCCCAGTGTGCAGCCCACGAGAAATCTCAGAGATCAGTAAAGTGAAGCAAAGGGGTTATTTACCAGCCAGGGGTCAGGAATGAAAAAATACAGAAGTATTTACTTAGAAGACTAACCAAGAGGCTCCCATGCCTTTGCTTTGGTCTGTGTCTTGCTGAAAGTGGACTGTCTGTATGAATGGGATATTAGACACGATTATGGGCTCCTTGGGTCCTGAAATCCACTATCCATTCCCACCCCTGTTACGCTCAGTTCATCATCAGTCTGTAACTTAGCTGTCTAGTCTCCTTGCAGTTCCATAAAGCTCAGTGCAAAGCTCTGTTTAGTCTCTCTCCCTTCACAGATTTTTATCCACTCAGTCTGGAAGCACTTGCTTTTGCTTGATAGATCACAGTGAAAGACGCTGCACAGCCACAAATTATAGGGTTCTAATGCTCTAGTGGATATAACGGGTCTGAAAACCAGGAACTCAATAATTCTAATCCCAGCTCTGCCACAGACTCCCCATGTGGCCATAGGCAAGTCCCCTAGTCTCTCTGTGCCCCAGGTTCCCTGTCTTTAAGATGGGGGATAAAACCCGCTGCCTACTCTGAGGTATTGTGAGGATCCAATAGCTCATTTTCATGCAGCATCCTGAAGTGCCAGATCATTTGGGGCTGCCTGGGGATTTTGCTCTATTGCATTGGAATCTAAAGTTTCGTTTAAAAGTCTCTCCCCCCCTTTGGTTTGCAAAAAGCCTCAGTGACATCACTGACACCCTGTGAAAATGCTGAGCCTGCAGCCAAAGCGATTGAAACAGCAGCACTGAGAGGGCATGAACTTCACACAGATTAGAACTTGAAAAAACCCTTTAGGCCTTAGCTCATCTAGTCCGTAGCCAGGGAGCCGGTGCAAGATTGCTCCCTGCAGTGCATCCTCCAGGCTTGTACCTGCTGGGGCTTCCTTTACTCCTGCTGGAAGACTTTCCCACAGCTGAATCCCTCCCACACCCCAGTCAGCTCGTTAGGGTGTTCATCTGAAAACCACTGAAGCCCCACTTCTTGACCATATGAGTACCAGAAGTACCCAGGCATTATGCTTATCCAGCAGAGCTGGATAGTTCAGCCCCACCCTGACATCCCAGCCACTGGAAAGGGTGTCCCTAGGAATAAAGCTACAAATTATATCAATGACCACGGAGCTGGAAAATCAAGGTGAGCAGGGCTGGGTGCCTGAAGCAACAAATCATCCTTTGTAGCAACTGACACTGCCCTCTAGCCAGTGCTAGAGAAGATCACAATACATTCCTTTCCTCTGCAGCCACCTTTCAATGCACATCTACACTGCAGGCTTCTTTTGGGGGCATGCGGAGTACATACGCACATAGCCCCTAGCACAGATATAAATAGCAACGTAGCCAGCGAGACCCAGCTTAGGCAAGTAAAGACACACCTGAAGGATGTGGGTATGTACATGAGCACGTGTCCTACGTGGCTCTCTGCTCACCCTAACCATGTCTCCCTGTCTACACTGCTCTGTAGCCTTTCCTTGCTGCAGGAAAAGACTCCAACAGCGGGGAAAGGCTGAGCTCTTCCCAGCTGCCTTCCCCCTGGCAGAGCATTTCCTCCCTGTGGTGAAAGGCTCTGGCAACAGGGAACTCCTGAAGCTTTCCCCCAGCTCCGCCAGAGCCTCTCAATGACACACGTAACTCTACACCGAGTGTGGACACAGCTTACTTTTCATTGAGGCGTGTTGCCAGTGTTATATAGTGTAGACATAGCCTCAGAAGACGATTTCAAAGAGCTTTACAAACTAACATTCGACCTCATAACATTACTATGAGGTAGGTAAAATAAATGTTCTAACACGTCATTTGGCCCACCAGTGAAATGCAACCAGCTCTTGGGAGGAACACAGCCGCTGCTTAAAACATCCACATACCAGACTATGACAGGAAGTGAAGTATATTGTATCAAAAAGAAACTGCAGTGGCAATGGAAATAGAACGAATGAGTTTACTGGAGTTGGCATTAGGCCCAGGCTCCAGGACTAACATTCCTACTCCTACACAAAACACTGTAGGAGCTTCAACAGCAGCAAAAGTTCAGGACTTGGGTTTTATGTCTCAACTAAAAGAGAGAGAAAGGGAACTCTCAGGACATATCAGAACTGGGGCTAAGGAATGAACACTTTTGATTCCGATGATAATGGGAAATTATTTTCTTTAATTTAATTCACATGTGGCATAGCATTTCCTAGCTGTTTGGCACTCTTTCTTACATGAGGGAATGCGCCAAAGTTTACCCGTTGGTTAATTCAGGTCTACAATACACTCCCACTAGCAGAGAGCCCTCGCTCTCCATATGTTTTGGGGATGATGACGCTGTGAAAGCCAGCCCAGTTTGTCCAGGCTTTGCTTTTAAGCCAGTGTGTTGCTTGTCATTGACTGCTATCACCTCTTTGTTCTGGGAGATCCACATCCCACCAACACACAGACCTGGGACTGAAATAGCAATTTCCACCCTGACCACAGGGCATGAGAAAACAAGACATCTCCTCCCCACCTTACCACTGTAAAGGATACAGTGTGTTTTCCTAGTAGTACATGTGGAGATTTAGCTAGGAGATTCCTTTGGCTAAATTCCCATGTAGTGCTTGATACATACAAAGTGCTGTGTTCTCACTTGCGCACTCACTCACTCTCTCTAGGATCACCACAGGGATTTTCACCCACAAAAGCCAGGTTATGCCATTACCAGGAATAACGGTCTTTCAGCTCTTCTGCAGAAGACTAAAATCGCTACGTAAGGCTGCGTTGAGATGCACGCACTCTCTCTTACATTTCATCCCATCGGCTCCCACACTGCTTTATAACAGACAGAGCAGAACCCTTCACTTCTGTCATCACTACCTCTCATTGAACATTACGTCTTCCATTTATTCATTCAATTTTATATATTGTTCAAATCAGTCAGTGTTTCCCCCACTTACAAATACATTAAGAAGTTATTAGTAATAATCATTTGCGTTACATTAGCACCTAGATGCCACCACTGAGACTGAGGTCCTAGTGCTGTCTCTACCCCAAAGAGTTTATAGTCAAAATAGAGAATGCAGCCAGAGGCTGGGAGGGGAAATAGAAGCACAGGCAAACAACATGACTTACTTAAGGTCACACAGCAAATCAGCGGCAGGGCTCGGAGCAGATTCCATGCCTCCAGTCCAGTCTCCTATCCACTGGACCCCAAGTCAAAGTAGTAATCTGATGAACTTCATTAATTTTTTCAAATTCAATCTTGCTGCACCACCTCATCATTTGCCCGTCTCTACCCATTACTGAGGGGCAGCCACCTCTGATGGGGACGTGGTGGCAAGTGTAGCAGCACCGAACACCATATAACAGTTTGGGATGGAATGTGAAAAACTACAGGACCCCGTCGAAATGGCAGTGCCAGTGACCCATGCTGGAATTTTCACATGATATCAGGGTTCAAACCAGGAGTACTTGTGAAAAATGCCACGGGATCCTTAAGGATGGCAAGTGGTTGGAACCACGTTCTATATCTGGCCAGTGCCGTGCCCCCTAGTGCTATGCCAGGCCACTTGTGCAATGGTGACAGAGGGAACACGAGAATGGCCATACTTGTGTCAGACCAATGGTCCATCTAGCCCAGTCGCCCATCTTCCGACAGTGGCCAATGCCAGGTGCTTCAGAGGGAATGAACAGAACAGGTGATCATCAAGTGATCCATCCCGCCACCCATTCCCAGCTTCTGGCAAAAAGCAATCCCTGCCCCTCAGGCTAATAGCCACTGATGGACCTATCCTCCAGGAACTTAGCTAGTTCTCTGTTGAACCCCATTATAGTCTTGGCCTTCACAACATACCGGCCACCACCTCCTGGATTTCTTCCTGCCACACCTGGGTTTTCCTTGGCGGTCTCTCAGCCAAGTATTGACCAGGCCCAGCTTTTTGGAGGCGGCGCAGGCTGCCAAGCTCACAGCCCCTGGTGGCACATCCAGATCTGCATTAGTGTGTAGGTCACTTTAGCACACGGCTCACTGGCTTGGACCGTGCTGTTTGCTGGGAATACCGAGCAATGAGATATTCTTAGAAAACGCCTGTCGACGTGGACATTCCTTCCCAGCATGCCAGCGCACAGTTAAAAATACCTCCAGGGGCCAGCACTGTGCCCTGGCATATTCGCAAGGCTCTCACCCCTTCTCTTCCGCTTCCCGTCTGCCAGTGACACCTCTTGCTTTTGTCACCTACTGGGGTAACCCCAAGGGAAGGTGGCTTCTGTGGCCAAGGACCTCCCTCTGCTTATCGTAGCAAGTTAAAGAGCCCCTTACCTCCCCAGTAACAAATCTCTAAGCTAATAATTGTACTACGCATGCTAATTGACATCTTCTCCAGGATACACGTTAGAAAGAAAACAAACCGCATGTAACTAATTGCGAGGCTGGGTCCCAGGCTCAGGTTTCTAATGACTTTTCCAAGCCATTCTTAGCTTGGCTGGGATAGGCGATGACAACATGCTTGGTCACCTCTGTATAACACTGCAGCCCTGCTCTGGCCCTCTGGCCCCACACCTTGTCAATCAGCTTAGCCTGGGACCACAGGGCAGGGAGAAAACCGGGGGAAAGAGGGAGGGCTGTGGGCACTCTGATCTGCAGAGCAAAGCCCTGATTGCTTTCCAGCTGAGGAGCTAAGAGGGGGGTGGGGGTGTACGGAGAAGCCCTTTCAGGAGGAGAAGAGCAACGTGACACATTCTGCTCTTACCTGGGGTATTAAAGCCAGATCAAACATAAGACTTGGTTACTGTAAACCTGCCTGTTGCCCCGCACATGTCAGTTAAGGTGAAGAGGAGTGATAAGCTTCGGGTGGTGAGGGAGCGACCTCATTCCCTGGGTCATTCGATCTCTTCCACCTGTCAGTGAAGCTAATTATACCCACCGCGGGATCCCAGCCAGCTAGCAGGTTGTACCATAAAAAGAGAAGACGAACTGGGCATTCTCAGAAGAGTTACGTGGAGACGCCAAAAAAACAGAGACCTCCCCAAAAAGTCCCTGGGAAGTAAAGAGATCGCCAGGGGTTGCATGCGGAGATACGACCTGAACCAAAACCTCTCCTCTGAAGACTTGCGCAGTGTGGGAAGTCAGCTCAGACCCCGCTCGAGTTGCAGGTTAGTTTGTTCCCTACTGTGTTGCACTGCGATCCCCCTTCTCTACACTCCTCCATAGAAAGGATCTCGTGACGCAGTCACTGAGGCTCACTAAAAGCGGATCCCGGCAGAGCTGGCTGGGAAGGTCCCTGGTCAGCCACATGGTGCTCCCTTCTCCCTTAGAGAGAGCACCTCCTGCCTCTGCTGCATTCCCAGCCTGGGCCCACAATGCACCACAGCTAGGACTCCGACTCTGCACTGGATGTCAGTGAGCTCTGGGTGAAATACAAGGTCCTGCTAACTATGCACAAAGCCTTAAAAGGTCTAGGGCGCAGCTGCCCCAGAGACCGTCTGCCTCTTCCTCTGCCCTGTGCTGGAACATTTAAGCGAACTATCCCAAGGAAGAAATGGGAGAGGGCCTGGTGCTCTTGATGGCCAGCTCTTATTTATCATAGCAGATGAGGGTTGGGAGGGACCTCAGGAGGTCATCCAGTCCAATCCCCTGCTCAGAGCAGGACCAACCTCAGCTAAACCGTCCCATTCAGGGATTTGTCAAGTTGCACTTTAAAAACCTCTAAGGATGGAGATTCCACCACCTCCCTAGGTAACCCATTCCAGTGCTTCACCACCCGCTTAGTGACAAACTTTTTCCTAATATCCAACCTAGACCTTCCCCACTGCAACTTGAGACCGTTGCTCCTTCTTCCGTCATCTGCCACCACTGAGAACAGCCTAGCTTCAGCCTCCCTGGAACCCCCTTCAGGTAGTTGAAGGCTGCTATCAAATCCCCCCTCATTCTTCTCTTCTGCAGGCTAAACAAGCTTAGTTCCTTCAGCCTCTCCTCATAAGTCTTATGCTCCAGGCCCCTAATCATTTTTGCTGCCCTCCTCTGGATTTTCTCAAATTTGTCCACATTCTTTCTGGAGTGGGGGACCCAAAACTGGACACAATACTCCAAATGAGGCCTCAAGTGCCAAATAGAGGGGAATAATCACTTCCCTCAATCTGCTGGCAATGCTCCTACTAATGTAGCCCCAGGTGCCATTAACTTTCTTGGCAATAAGGGCACACTGTTGTCTCATATCTAGCTTCTTGTCCACAGTAAACCAAGGTCCTTCTCTGCCAAACTGTTGCCTAGCCCGTCAGTCCCCGGTCCAGGGGATTCTTCCATCCTAAGTGCAGGACTTTGCATTTGTCCTTGGTGAACCTCATCAGATTTCTTTTGGCTCAATCCTCCAATTTGTCTAGGTCACTCTGTATCCTATCTCTACCTTCCAGGATATCTACCACTCCTCCCACCTTAGTGTCATCTGCAAACTTGCTGAGGGTGCAATCTACCCCATCCTCCAGATTATTAATGAAGATGTTGAACAAAATCGGCGTCAGGACTGACCCTTGGGGCACTCTGCCTGTTACCGGCTGACACTGAGCTGTTGAGCCGGATGATCTAGCCAGCTCTCTATCCACCTTATAGTCCATTCATCCAACCCATACTTCTGTAACTTGCTGATAAGAATACTGTGGGAGACTGTATCAAAAGCTTTGCTAATGTCAAGGTATATCAAGTCCACTGCTTTCCCGACATCCACAGAGCCAGTCATCTCATCATAGAAGGTGATCAGGTTGGTCAGGCATGATTTGCCCTGGGTGAATCCATGTTGACTGTTCCTGATCACCTTCCTCTCTTCCAAGTGCCTCAGAATGGATTCCTTGAGGACCTGCTCCATGATTTTTCCGGGGACTGAGGTGAGGCTGACCGGTCTGTAATTCACCAGTTCCTCCTCCTTCCCTTTTTTGAAGAAGGGCTCTGTGTATTTACCTGTTTCCAATCGTCCAAGACTTCCCCCGATCACCACGAGTTTTCAAAGATAATAGCCAATGGCTCTGCAATCACATCAGCCAACTCCCTCAGCACCTTGGATGCATTGCATCCGGCCCCGTGGTCTTATGTGTGTCCAGCCTTTCTAAATAGTCCTGAACCTGCTCTTTCGCCACTGAGGGCTGCTCACCGCCTCCCTGTACTGTGCTGCTCAGTGCAAATAGAACAACCTTCCACCTGGAATTTATGTAAGTTCAAAACCTCCAGGCCAAATCCTCACATAGCCATTGGCTTAGCTTCCCTCATCACCTCTAACTGCATCCTTCCTGATTTGTCTATTTTCGATTCCTTGTGCCGGTTGGGGGGGGGTTTGAGGGGTTTACAGATAATTAGCTCCCTATGTATGGCAATGACTGACGTCTTAATGCAACCCATGTTCAATGTGCCCAGAGGCAGTGGTGATGGCCGCCATAAAAATGGCTGAAACAAATGAATACAATACAACACTGACACCATCGCTGGCCTGGCTATGCACATTGTGCTTTGGCGCTGGTAGTGGGTGCAGAGCACCGCTACTGCCCAGCGTAAGAGTGTGCGGAGGTGGTGGAGAGAGAACGGCAGCGCGGCAGCCTAGGTTTGTAATAGGTTTGGTTATTCTCCCTTCTAATTACCAAAACTGATCTGGCTGAAATACAGTCCCTGAAGGTTCATGTGGTACCAGCTGGTCTGCCTCCCATACTGAGATGTATCAGTCACACTGATTGGGTGTATCCTGTGCTAAGCCTTGGGTTTCACGATGCATATGCCCCAAAAGGGGCCACAACAGAAGCAGGTGTTTCCTGCGTGCCCTGGCCAGTGGTCCTGCCCTTTAACAGAAGGGGGAGTGTGTGGGAAGCGGAGCAAGGTATGTTGGATGTCAGTGACAGTTTACGCCTCACTTTGGTTTAAGCAGGGAATTTGGGGCCTCCCATTTCCCCAGGACCTACCTGCTCCCCAGACCCTCTCAGAACAGTGATTCCACCAGCAGAAGATGGGAGGAGCCTTCCCAGCTGCCTGACACCATGATTCCCTCACCTCTGAAACGTGGACTCTAAATTTTCTTTCCTTGTTTGCTGTGGTATCACCAGCTTCTACCGGCCTGTCTCCTACTTCCTCTACAGCCCCTTCAGCTGCCCAACCTCCCCTACCTCCTCCTCCCCCTATTTCCCTCTTCGTCGCCATCCAACTCAGTGTCTGTTCCCTTCTCTTCCCCCCCCACAATCCATACGAAGACGTATAGGGTAAATGTGTATAAAGGGCGTGTGTTACACAAAACATGGAGTACCAAGCCCTGATTAATAACGGCCGTGTGCCCCGAGCACTCCGCCCTCATTTTATATCCCGTTCCCCCATCCTGTGTCTGTCTTGATGCTCTTTGGGGGAGGGATCATATCTTCCTGTATGTTTGTACACCATGCCTGGCACAATGGGACCCCAATCCTGAGTGGAGACACTGAGTGCTACCAAATGAAAGGCCCTTGTGTGGGGTTAATGTACTTTAAACTGAAAACTGGGTGCCTGAAGTGCTTTTAAAAGCCACACCAAACACCCCTGAAGCTTTTCTGAGCTGTTACAGGTAGAACCATCTCCAAATTACAGGATTAACAGGCTGGATTGATGTCAGGCTGTTTTAATGTACCTCTTACCCACAACTTCCTAGCGCTAAGTGACTGTGGGGACGCTATCATTGGAGGTGGAGGAGCTGCTTTCTGAAGTCGTTCTGAATTGACAGCTAGTAAATAGCTTTTTTGATGGCTTTTTTATAATTGGGTGCAGATGGAAGCAACCTTAAAAATCCCAGCTCCCTGTCGTTAAAAGCTGGAAGACAATACATCTGAACATCCTACAGTCTGTGGAATAATAATAGAGAAATGTATCCAACACATGGAGCATTGTTTGTGCCTTTTTATCTTCAGCTGCAACCAGCAAAAACCTCGTTTTTCGACACTCTTTTATATATATATACCTTCCTGACACAGAGCTGAAAACCCAACCCCTGGGAGATGGTAAAGGCTCCCTGTTAGAGCACCCAGATAGCTCTCTCCTGGGTGCCCAGCTACAACAGACTGCGTTAATTACCTTCGTTATTTATAACCACGCCTCTTTACAGCACTCCGGGTGCTCAGCGCCCAAGGATGCAGGAGTAATAAGGTGTGATGCACACTTTAATATTTCCATTTTACGGTGCAACCCTCATTTGCCTCTTTTTGAAAGCAACTCATTAATTACCCCCTGGGATCCAGGCAATCCCCTAATACAAGGCAGTGGCGTTGGATTTGGGCAGGGAAAAGTAACAAGAAGGTTAGGTCCACTTAAACCAGTACACAGCCAGCGACTCACCCCACCGGGCCAAGACGGTGTTAAGAGGATCAGAGGCCACTGCAAACTCAGAGAGCTTTACAAGACTAGCGCACAACTGATGACATTTCAGCGTGAACACGACTCTTGAGCTTTGTTGAAATTTAACCCTTACAAAAAGGGTGAGTTTGTGGCTTCTTTGTCTTTTTTAAGTCAGTACAAAAACAAGGAATCAAAGAAATGTGAAATCCAAGCAGATCTTGTGTGTGTGTGTGTGTGTGCGTGTGCGCACGTGCGCGCGCATGCATGCATGGGTGGGTGTGTGCACAGCTCCTCGCACAACAGGGTCCTGATCCCTGCTTGGGGCCTTTCGGGGCCACGTTAAACACAAATAAATAATAGGAAAACTGTTCATCTCTCTCTCCACATGCCTGTGCCTCAACCAGTGACAGAAATCCAGCTCCGGGGCCCTGTACTAGGTGACTGCAAGGATCCCGCTGGTAGCCAAATAGTTACTTTCAAACAACAACAGGCCTGAGTTTCCAGAGGTGTTGCACTCCCACTGGAGTTAATGGCAGCTGCGTTACAATCAGGCCAGGTCTCAACATCACGACCTACCAAGTGCAGCCAATATTTTAAATGAACTCTTTTCTAATTACTTGTCCCCAAAACAAAGCAAGAGCGATGAGTTACAGTGTGATCCACAGCTACTCACTAATTCGGAAGTGTGCCAAGAAGAGATCACAGGTCCCACCGTGCAATACTCACTTGGTCAGAGCAGCCAAGTCACAATGCATGCCAGAAGTGTGGGGAGCCGAGATCTCCACACACCGGCTGAGAGCAGATGAACCCTGCTTTGCTTTTTGTGAAAGGAGTACAACTGCTGACTGCCCTGTTAAGTCCCAGTCATGATGCCCACAAGAAAGCAGCCAGCGCTTAGGGATTACAGGTGGGGAAGCGGTTAGAGAAGTCAGCATTTGTCTAATTACAAAAAAAGAAAGAAATGTGTTATATATAAAACAACCATTTCGATTATTTCTCCTTCAATCTTCAACCATTGCTGGTGTTCTTAGCTCTTTGGGACAGACTGTCTGCAGAGCACCTAGCACAACAGGCTCCCGCCCTGACCTGCACCGCTGACTGCTACCGTAAAAATAGACATTTAATAGGTTATTGTAATTATCAACGGCCCTTAAGTTGGGCATTTGGACACCTCTGTCCTGCAAGCTGGGCTGGCAGTGACCCGTTAACTATTGTTGTCACGTGACTGTCTGCGTGCTTAAGATCCTCTTTTGCTAGTTGGATTAAATGGTTCCCTTGATGCTGTACACCTCAAACGTACATTGGCGAAGCACTAAGGGTCCTGAGTTAAACTGACAAACACAAATACACTCCAGTCAAGCTGCCGCTCACCCTTCAGCTGCCCTGGGCATCTTCAGGTGATAAAACAGCATATGATATTAAAGACCTTCTGAGCTGCAATAAGCCCAGGGAAGTTGACTCATCTTCACTGTTAGTCCAAAATCCAATCTTTGGCATTGTTTTAAAAATCCCGATGAGCAACAGAAGTTGGAGGTGAAGACACCTAGGAGGCTTTTCCTGGGGAACGGGGCAGGACTTCTCCTCACAGTATGTTCTCCAGGGCTTTGTCCACTCTAGATGGAGGTGACCGAAGCAGTTTTCATCTGCTTTGCTAATCTAGTGTCGCCCTGGTAATATATCTTTCCTGATGTTCAGTCTAAACTTTTGGCAATTTCCTCCCATTGCCCCTAGTATTGTTCTGCCTCTACCTTGCTCCGGCCTCTTTAGGATCTGTGTTTTGCTGACTCTCACATACGATATTTGTGCTAATAGAGCATCTACAGGGCACAGTGTCCTAGCTCAGTCTCACTACTGAAGAACATACTGTACAGCTTGGTGCGCGGGCATCAGATTGCGGCTATTGATCTAGGATGGCTTTTTCTATTGTATTGTTTTTCATCTCCATGGCTTGCCTGCAAGGAAGCCTTTCCAGAAAACGATTCCTACTACCAATCAGATCTCTCAGCCTGACAAGGTCCAAAAGTGAGACGCAGTGAGTGACAGAGACTCAAAATGAGGGGGACACAAATAGTGATTTACCCAGGAAGCAAAGTGCCGTGGAATTCCTTTCCTCTAGTGTCAACGACTCTTTCTATAACATCAGCTTCATGATTCTAAATAAGGATCAACAGGAAGTGTGGAGATATCAAATCTGTGTGGTACGCTGATGACTTTGAGGCTGAACTGTGTGATGTCTCTTGAAATCAGGGACACTTGACATTCATGCTGTCCGTTCCCAAGCAAATATGTATCTTCGGAAGTGGGGAGGAAAAAACTGATTTCACCAAGATCTTGGAAGCAAACTATTCAGTGACATGGAAGTTCAATACAACTCACAGGGAGGAGGGGAGTGAGAACAGCCACTGATGAATTGCCCAACTATTTCAGCCTGGAGCAGCAGATTTTATATTATGTCTCTTAACAAATTCCTAACTGGAATGTTCCATACAACGAAACCGTGTCAAAGATGATTATTCATTTAACCTCCTCCGCGTATGTACATGACACATACAGGATCCGTTAAGAAAAAGAGGCAAAATATCGTCATATAGGGCTTACATCAGACCTTATTGGCTGGGACTATTTTCCAGGCTGGTTCTGCTGCTCCCACCCAATCCCCAGCAGGTTTCAACTGCTTTGTTTTTCATGTGCAATGGTCACAACCCGGCTCTTTCTTTGCTTGGTTTTGGTCAGATGTAATATTTCCACCTCAGCCTAGATGGCTGGCTAGAGACCCCCCTCAAGGATCCCCTTTTACTTTAAACAGCACATCCACACACAAAAAAGAACCCCAAAAGGACAGAGGCACACCAATGACCAAAGATGATCCTCTCCTAATTCTAAAGCACTACCATGCTTTGGGTACCATACAACAAACGCTAAGGATGTCAGGCGGAGAGGAGAAACCAACCAGAGCGAACCCCTCTCTCTGGTGGGATGTGAGCAGTGCCATAGAGTCAGAAAACTGGGGCAGGAATGATTGCATGAACTGGTTTGCCACCTCACTTTATTCGGCACACATCTCTTCAGCAACACTCGCTCAGCCAGAGCAATTTGGGTACATTCGCCCAACATGCCTTACGACGGGAACTCTGGGACTCCTGAAGTAATGGCTGGCACTCAGGTTGGAAGCATCGACTCATTTCCAAGCGTGTGGCACTAAATCATGGGATGGAGTCGAGAGGAGCAGCTGAACAGCTGCAACTACATTACCTATGTCTTCCGCCGCATGATGGGAAGAAACCATCACAGACTGCACTGGATCAGCCAGGCCTGAGCCAATACCTTACCCCACCTGGTACAGGGAACTGGTCAACCAATGCTTGTGAAACAGCTGGGATGGTGGTTGTGTGTGGATGTAAAGAATCATGAATGTGAAGCCCTCTTTTCTGCAATGTCTTTTTGTCTTGTATAGACACGATTCATGGGACACAAGAGATGATGAATGGGAAGGAGTCTGAACTTCGTGATAACGACCTCCTTCGCAAAGCATTCTGAAATCTAGGGACACAAAGTGCTATATAAGTATTATAATTAACTTCAGACTAAATACATGGGTCAACCATCTTTGTGTCTGTCTCTCCACAGGTACTAAGAAGTTAAGGTAAAGATCAAGACTCTTGTCACACTAGTACATGCCCAGTTACTAAGCAACCCTTACTCTGAAAAATATTTTTAGACCATCAGAATTTCTACATTTTAGTATTTTTATCAGTGTGTGTGGAGCACCATCTCCTAGAGGGATACTAGAACGCTGGAGGAGAAGAAAATCACAAATTGCTGTCAAAATGTTTTTATCAAACTAGCCCAAGCTATTAAGTGGTTCAAGTTTGCCCTGATAAGCGACATCTTTAACGTAAGCAGCTGAATGTTGTAGAAGATACTACAGTTAAATTAAAGTAGCAATAGGAACACTCATTATACCATTACAACAGATGGAAAATAAGATGCAACTGAAACCCACAAAGATTTCTGCAGAGATACAAAGATAGGATTGGATGTACAAGAAATCTGATTAGTCTTTAAAACTCTCATATAGTTTGCTAAGCATTTTAAATTAAAGCTTTCATTGCCAATACTGGGGTTTATCTGGTACTATCGGTAATACAATTTTTGTTGTTGTTTTAATTTTGTCTAGCTGAGAATCAATCTGGTGCTCAAAAGGGGTGAGTGGCACAGTTTACAAGAGCTAGCTATGAATCGTGCAAGCAGGGCTTGTGTAAGCCCTTCCACACCATTCTATCAGCATCGCACAATCCTGCCCCACGGCAACCTCCGCTATTCCAGCCCTGTGACAGCTCTCCAAACACACCTCTGGTCTGTGGAGCAACACTTTCAGTCACTCCTGAGCAAAGACGGCCACTCAGCCTAAATCATGCCAAACACTGCAGCCATAAGGCTAAGAGATGGACAAAATCCCATAGGATGAAACCCCAAGCTCCTTCTGTGTATTGTGACCTTAACCAGGATTTTAGCGCACCCAGCAGTGACAGTCTGTGCATTTACCTCTTACGTTCCCAGGACAACACAGAATAATTCACTCTCTGTAGCAAGCCAATGGGTGCACAAGTCAAACCTAGCAATAACAACATTCTTGATCTTGAGAGTTGACATTTGTGAGCAGTACGAAGCCTACTCTTTAAAAAAAAAATAGGATTTACTTACTAATCAGTTCGTTGACTGAAGATATCAGCTACACATTATAGGAAAAACAAATTAAGCTGGCTACTATAGTACCCGGAAAACATCTGTTAACCAAAGCCAAAATTAAAGATAAACAAAATTAAGTTGCCTTTGCAGTTGATTTTCATACAGCTGCACTGGACTATAAAAGAGCTATCAAAAGCAGCGCTATCCATCAGTTACTTCTGAACGACTCGCGAATGCAGGGCCCAAACCTCCAATGGTATCCCTAGGAAAGTGCTGTTAATCTTCATAAATTATCGGTGAGAGCTGCACACCTTGTCATCAGCCCAACTCCTCTACTCACTGTAACTTTAAGGGGAAGTGCTCCTCACCCAAGATCAACAGGAAATGAATTAAAAGCCCATCTGCATGGGGAACTTTTACAATATTTCTAATGATTGGATGGCCCAGAGGAGTAATAATAATAGGGGTCAGAGCCTCTTGGATCATGGCCACTGGCTAGAATCAAACCCAGGCCCCTAAGAACCAAAAGTCATTATTCCCACTGACAACTGCTTGGTGGCATATGAGTTAGTGGGACTTAAACTGGTTACTAGTGGACAGGTGTCTGGGTGCCAGCACGCAGCAGAAATGGGCGCTAATTTGTCCCTTTGTCGGCAGTCTCAGAAAAAAGGCCAAGGACTTGACAGCTGCTCGTATGCTGATGGATTGACGGGTAGGACAGAGAGACACAAGGATATGGCTTACAAGTGCACCTGGGGAATCACAGGAAACATACAGGAAATGGGAACACGCTACAGAGACAGTACAGTCTCCATGATGGACATGAAGAGAAAAGCACATAGTAGGAAAGGGAGTGGCCAGGAAGGGTTACAGAGATGCACTTCCTTAGCCGTTCACTACGGTATGCATGTTTTAGTGGTTTAATTTTTTCTCTCTCTTTCTCTTTTTTTTAAAGTGATCACTATAGGTGATGCTGCAGATACGAGTCTTTACGTGTGGTATGAATGAGGTGAGGGAGGA
Source organism: Emydura macquarii macquarii (assembly GCF_026122565.2). Classification (NCBI taxonomy): domain Eukaryota; kingdom Metazoa; phylum Chordata; order Testudines; family Chelidae; genus Emydura; species Emydura macquarii. The sequence goes on from NW_027132383.1 coordinate 612,011, forward strand.
AGGGTGGCCATACATAAGAGTCTTCAGCATGGAATCGAATGGACTGAGTAAGCAATGGAGACTGAATTCTCCTCTACCCCATCACGGTGGACCCTTGAAGTCAGGGTGTGGTTCCGTGGTGGGGTATTGTTTGCACTGCTTTTGTCTGGGGGTGAACCTGTTCTGTGGATAACTGAAGGATATCAGGACCCATGGCTGCCAATCTGGCAGCTTTCACTGTACTGGTTTTAAAAATAAAATAGTTTAGGCTTAATGAAGAATAGGCAAAGTGATTTGGCACAACTCTGTCTCAATCAATTAACTCTTCTCCCCCACGCCAGGCATCGGTACCAAGCTTCTGGGCAGTCAAACTGGCTGTATCACAAACTAGTGTCCAGCCTTCCAAAATGTGGAACAAAGCACTAAAAAAAACAACAAGGGGAAGAAAATGATGTCGAGAGTTTACAATGATGAGCGATTTGTGTGCGTGTGTCAGTAACATCTCTGTATCCATGTTCAACTCTTCCTCCACTTGAGACATCACCACCAGGTGATTGGGGGGAAAAGATCATTTTGAATCACTTGATTATTTTGAATCTTACATGGATCTTCACCCCTGGCCTGGGGACCAGTCATCCTAGCCACTTTGGGTATGTCTACATTGCAATAAAAGGCACCTGGCACAGCTGAGCCTGAATGTCTACCCAGCTAGTTTTAGCCCCGCAGCCTGGGCTGAATGACCTGGGCTCTGACATCTACTTTAAGGCTATTGTTCTAATCACTCTGTCTCCTTGTGGACGTGTATCAAAGACATCAACACACCCAAAGAAGAGGAAGCTCGCAGAGGTATAGATCCCAGAACGCCTAGCTGCCCGGGTTCAAAAGAGGCAGACAGTTCAACTCTTTTCTTTTTAATTCTTATAGGATCATAGTGAATTTTAGCCCAATTTCAGGATCCATTTGGGAATGGCCCGTATTAGAGCATTAGAGTTGTGCGAGCCCTTCGCAATCCTGATTATCTTTAAAAATTTCGCCAAGAAAGGAGTGAGAAGGAATGAGTATCTGACCAGTGGAATAAGTAATGCAAGACCTCCTCCTCACCCCCAGGCCAGGTCACCCACTAAACTGATTTATATCATTAATGAACATCATTCCAAGTTACCTTGCTTTCAGACTGCTGTAAGGGCAAAAGGTCTGTGGATTGTATAAAAGTTCAGACGCACACCCTGTAAGAGAAATGCCTCTGTGACCCTCCTTTGCAATACACATTCCCAGACTTCCCAGACTTCCCAAACACTAACTTCTAGAAGAGAACAGTTCTTACCTATCCTGCAGTGACTTTTTCTGCTTCAAAGGAGAGCAGAGGAAGTCACTATGATGGGTGTCATGAAAAAAATTACTTGGAAATGGAAATGGTAAAAACGAAAACAAAATTCAGGTGAAGCTCCATACTTAATCCCCTTTGTGTACACACTTTGCTAAGAATTGTTGCATTAACAACAATTATAGCACTTCAGATATCTCCTGTAGCACACAAGCACTGAGAGACTTATTTTCAATCAAATTTGACATAATTCAGCATCCCAGCTTTAGTAGCTCTGAAATATCTGCTAGCAAGAACGTCAACCCAGGGAGTCTTCTACAGCCTTGAGAGTTCACAGGTCTCTTGGTGTCAGTGACCACAAGATCCTACAGGAAAACTATTCTCCTCCCTGATCCCCAGGTGCACGTTGATCCACAGCTGTGGTAGGCCCACAACTATCTCCTGATAGTTAATGATTGGGGTCTTATCAAGTATCCAAAGTGCCACAGTGAAAGGAACATGACTGCCCCCCACACCAGCATGAAGTCAAGAAGGCCCACATATACAGTACAAAATCTTCCCTAAGGGAAGCACATCTCCAGGTATGTTAATGTTCTTTCCAATGCTAGTGCTGTCCTCTAACCTGGAGCAAGAAACCAGATGATGGTGTTAATTCTTCTCTTGCTCCAAAGTCAGGTGATTTTTTTCATCCGAATTTACAAACACCTCCAAACCCAGGAGCCTCAGTCAGAGCCCTCTGAAATAACTGCAACATCCCAGAAAACAAACAGTTCCTGGAAAGAGCTATGGCTTCTGCTGCTTTGTACTGTACGCTCCCACTACTAAAATGGCAGTGGGTGGAAGGAGGTGGAATGGCTGAAGCTTTCCCATTAAGCAAAGGACAGAGACAGAGATCTTTGGGATGGCACAGCCTTTCAGGGGTGTGGTGGTGATCATGAATGGTGCACATCCCCCCAAGTGTAATCAAAGTTATCGGTAAAGAAAACAGCAAGAAACAGCAGCAGCAAATGATTTAAAATGGATTTCTAATTAGCAGCTTAATAATTAATAGTAGTCCGTTGTTATTCATTCTACCTGTGGCGTTTCTATCATCCAAGCATCTCAAAGTGCTTTACCAACAATAATTAGACAGATCTCCCAATGCTCTTGGAATAGACAAGGATGACTTCACCCATCTCCACGATGGAACATGACAGATGTTTAACAGAGCCCAACAATAACAGGACTTTAGGACAGGAAGTGAAGAATAATGTATCCAAATGAAACTGCAGGAGGAAATTAGGGAGGGAGAATGTAATTACAGAGCTGGAATCTAGCCACGAACTCCTCTGTTCTTGCAAAAAGTACCATGGGATCTTAAGTGAGCACACATGCTCAGGGCCTTGGCTTTATATCTCAAGCAAAAGATGTCTCTGCCAGCAGCAGAGTGCATGTTAGTGGCAGGCTGAGCAGTTAACTCAGGACCGATGCAGAGGGAAGAGAGCCACCTACTGAAAAATGAACACAACTACCTGCAGAACTTTGGTGTTCCTTGAGGATTTCCCATCGAAGATGGTGAAAAAGCACAGCGTTGCTTAGCTGGTGGGCTCTCAACAAATTATAGTACAGAGTGGAATAGCTGCAAGCCACAGAAATAGTGAGTGACTACAAAGGAAATCTGTACTGACTGAGCACTGGCCAACAGTGTCGTTGGCAGATAGTTCTAATACAATGACTGAAGAGACACCATGTTTCTAGTTAGCGGACAGCAGAGGACATCAAAATGGGGCCCAGAAAGTACACCCCACAGCCGTCTTCATCTTGCCGCCCACAGAGACTGGAGTTTCCAACAAGCAGTGCTCCATCTTGATCCAAACAGTGGCTATTTGTTTAAAAATTCACTGTTAAGGCAGATTATTGGTAGTTGCCGCTAAGTAAGTTGGGGCTGCTGTTCCTGGAAGGTGGAGCAATTTTCAAGTTAGTGTGTTAGATGCATCTGATAAGAAATGTTATTAAGAATCTGTGAAATTTCCAATAAAAAAGGAAAACTGGGCTAAGACTTAATGGAACTAAATGAATACAAAAGAAAATGAGGTTTGAGCCATAAAGAAAGTCACCTACTGAAATTGTTTGCAGAGAATTAAGCAGTTGACTGCTGCTAAAGCATAAAACATTGTGTCTGGGAAGGGAAACGGTTTTCTTTAAAAGTGGCAGTTCCTTCCACAGACTAATTCGGAAGCTCTGTTAACAAAACGTTCTTGGCTAATGTGTGATTTGCTCTAGCTTTATGTAACTGAAATATTGTGCTGGAATTTGAGACGTCACTTGGGTGCCTCCTTCCCAGAAATCCAACATTTCTAAATTTAACCGCAAAAATCTAGAACTGGCCTCTGATTATCAACTCAAACTAGACCTGTTTTAAAAGGTGATCATGGACTTTTCTGGCCAGGAATTTACTGGAAATCAGGGCAACAGTTTCCTCTGGGAACAAGACCTAAAATTACCTGGCACCTGAATGGGTAAAAAGCTTTAAAGAGCTGCATTTGTATATCAAGCTACTCCACCTCAATCCAGACCTGCAAAACGAAGGCTATTTTTGTCCTGGACTCTCCACACAGCTTTGCCAATGCATTTCCAGACCAACTTACACTAGCTTTGCTATTCCACTACCCCTGTTGCTATCACAGGGTCTCCCCACTACACTTCCAGTCTCTGCAGGTCACAGTGGGAATCAAACCTGAGTTTAGTGTGACAGCGTAGAGCTACCAGACAGGCCAGGTACAAGAGAGAATGAGCTTGGGGATTTTCATTGAATTTCAGCACCGTTTGCCAGTTAGCATTTTCTACCACAGCAGACTTTGTAGGCAGACCGCAGGGTCAGGCATTGTCAATAGTATCTCTGATCAGCTGTGGCAATCTGTTTTAAATAGTGTTATTGTTCTGGAAGGGAATGGTAGCTGGCAGACAACAAAGCACCCAGATCTCCACTTCACCATCATTTATTCCAGTGCACTTCCCCGTCCGGGTATTTTCACAGTAGCCTCGTCGTTTAATCTCACCATGTCGTAGTGTTTAACCGTTCCCCAGGGGGAACAATGTACCCACAGGCTTCAAAGCAGCTGATGGAAACAATATGAAGATAGGCATTTAATGCACCACACGTGCTAACATACACCACAGGGAAAACTTACTTAATAAAAACCACTTTACAAATGCAGCAGTTTAGGGAGACAAAACTTAAACTACTTTTCTTTGCTCCGATGTGCTGTGGGGCGTGGGGTGACTGACCACAGGAAAGCACACCAACAACCCATGGTCAAAACTCCCAGCCCTGCAGATTTTCTCCCGATCCACGGGCGTCTCGGATGTGGTGTGTGCAAACAAGACTATTTTTCTGGGCCCATTTCTCATGACAATGGACAGGGTTGCTGGTTTTCATCAGATATTGACATTATTAGGTTGCCAGGTCATTAGAGCTAGCCACAAATGGCACATTCAAATCCCTTCTTTAAGCACAGAACCACAAAACTGTAAGTTCTTTGGGGCAGTGACTGTGTGTGTGTGTCTGGTGCATGGCCGGCAGGTAAATCATAAAATCCTCCCCCCTGCACACTTCCCTCCTCCCCCCTTTGTCACCCCACTTTTCACCTGCTCTCACTTTGACGCTCTCTTTACTCAGTGCTTTGTTAGATTGTACGCTCCTCTGAGCCAGAAACTGGCTCTTATTTCAGGGGTCCCCAGATATGTTCATAGTGTAGACAGCAACTAAATATAGAGGTTGTCTCACAGGTCCCTCCCCTCCCTTCACCCCCACACCAGCCCATTCATGAGTACATATTATCTCCTTTGCCATTCCAGCCCCCGGGCATGTATTTAATGCATGTTAGCCAACTTTTAATGATGTAACTTGGTGCTGACTCTCCTCCTTGTGTCCCCCCATCTGCCTAGCCAGCTCCCTGGACTACCGGCCAGTCATCCTCAGCCAGTTCTCAGTTTGAGAACTGCTGCCTTATTTTATTCCTGCTAGAAGCCATGTGCCCAGCTATGGCACAGCTGTATTTAAACAATATTCATTTAAAGACACACATTTATATAAATATCACTGAAGATTAGTCATCCAGGGCCAAATCCTCAGTGGATCTAAGTAAGTATAATTCCTTCCATGCTGATTTACACCAGCTAAGAATATGTTTCTCAGTATATGTGGCATACAAACAAGCATCTAACGACTAGAGTGACTGGCATGCTAAACACCTAAGACAGACAGATCTGTTGGAGCGGTGTTGTCTGGTTGTAATTTAGACTGCACGTTCCTCTGGTCAAGGTGGAGTCTCCCTCTCTGGCTGCACAGTGCCAAGATGTAGTTGGCAGAGCAGTACTGGACTATAATAACAACGGTGCCGGCTGGGGTGGCAGCAGTAGATGCTGATGTCCTGACAAGCTGCCATAACCTGACACGTACGACTCGAGCCGGAGGCCAGGAAGAAGTGTCTGTTCTTTCTACTGCAGAGCGGGTCAAATGGATTAAATTGCAGCAGTCTGCCCACGCGCAGTGTGGGCAGTTCCCTCTCTCGCAAATGAAGCGTGCTCCTCTGTCAACAAGGGGGGGGGGGGGGACACTCAGGTCAAGGGCTCAGATAATGGGACAGCGCCTCCGTGGAACAGTTCCACTCACACTTCTGCCAGAACAGCGGCCGAGGGAAGGCTTCAGGCACTCTCGATGGACAGGTTCACTGAGAGATTAGGTGATGCAGAGAGGGGATGGGAGAGAATGGGGCCTTTCACACACATTCACCGCTGGCTAATATTCTGCAAAGAGAGAAGCCTTCTCGTGGCAACCTGCCCTCCCTAGCCCTAAGCCTGTGTGCAGGCCACGAGAGAGCTTGGGCGAGAGGTAATGAAGGGACGCGTTAAGCAGTGACAATTCTGGCTCTGTAGTTATGCCTCTCGTCTTACTTATCTTTACCGGCACATGAGCTGCTTATTCCCCCGGGTCCGTTTATTAGAACCGAATCATCCCTGGCTGTCTGCAGCCCCCCTGCTCTCAGCTCTCCAGGTCACTGAGCTGTTCCCCATGTGTGTTTCCTGCCTCCTCCCATCTGGGTCTCACCTCAGTGCCCAGTTTGAATTGACACCCAACAAGCCAGAACACCATGCAGGGAAGGCCTTTCAGCTTCCCTTGTTAAAACAGTCTGAAAACGCTAGAGAGAGCCCAGGACCAGGCTGTAACTAGCAGAAAGCATCTCTGCAGAGCCTGCAGCGCAATGGACTCTTCCCACTGAGACAGAAGCAGTCACACAGTGACGTACAGACTGCAGGACATATGGACTGTAGCTTGAAAAATCTCTACGGAATGACATGCAATGGATTGGACATGCCCTGCGAGGTCTTTTCCAGCCCTAAGTCTCTAAAGGGGTCTTGGAACAATTGCTTCCTGCTCCCCTGTCGTTTTTCTCCGAATCCCTGGGTAGAAGCAACTGTCAGAGAGACACTATATGACTGGATGGATCAGCTCAGATGTGATGTAGCAATTCCTATGTCCCTGAGAGCCAATGAAAGCCAGCACATTCCTGATGATGGGAGAGAATGTGAACCATGGCAGAGAGTTTACCATGGAATGTTAACACATCATAAAAAGTTCCAGTCCAGATGTGGTGCTAATTGCCAGGAGCAGCTCACTGGAAATCTGCAAATCCTGGAGTAAGAGAGTTGGTGAGTGTTACATTCTTTTTCTCGTAGGCAGACTTCAGGGCTCGATGTCCAGGTTCCATAACTAGAGGATAGCCCCTGTATCAAGGGTGGCTAGGCGTTGTAATCGCTCTACAGATGTCGAGTTGGGCACTCTTCCATCATGTAAGCCTCTATCTGCAATGCTGCACCATAGTCACAGTGCAGAGAGGAAACTGTGTCAGTCCGGTGCATAGTTGTGGCAACTCCGGATGAGGCAGAGCCTGTTGAGTCTGGTCCAGGATCTACAATCAAATGGACAAGGAGGCAGGTGCAACAATGGACTCCTGAATTTCCTTAATGAGGTAGACTCTTTCCCATCGATGCTTCCACTCTGTAAGAGGGCTGTTTTCAGCTCCTTCCAGGAGTTCATGAGCTGCTGTAACAAAGCGGTGTCGAAAGCTCAGCCGTGGTGTCGCACCCCTTTCTGCAGGAGTGGGATTCCTCCCTTGTATATGAATCATAGAATCACAGAATCATAGAATATTAGAGTTGGAAGGGACCTCAGGAGGTATCTAGTCCAATCCCCTGCTCAAAGCAGGACTAACCTCAGCTATATCATCCCAACCAGGGCTTTGTCAAGCCTCAGCTTAAAAACCTCTAAGGATGGAGATTCCACCACCTCCATAGGTAACCCAATCCAGTGCTTCACCACCCTCCTAGTGACAAACTTTTTCCTAATATCCAACCTAGACCTCCCGCCCTGCAACTTGAGACCGTTGCTCCTTATTCTGTCATCTGCCACCACCGAGAACAGCCTAGCCCCATCCTCCCTGGAACCCCCTTCAAAGCCGCTATCAAATCCCGCCTCATTCTTCTCTTCTGCAGACTAAACAAGCCCAGTTCCCTCAGTCTCTCCTCATAAGTCCTGTGCTCCAGCCCCCTCATCATTTTTGTTGCCCTCCGCTGCACTCTCTCCAACTTGTCCACATCCTTTTTGTAGTGGGGGGCCCAAAACTGGACACAATATTCTAAATGCGGCCTCACCAGTGCTGAATAGAGGGGAATAATCACTTCCTGTGACCTGCTGGCAATGCCCTCCTAATGCAGCCCAATATGCTATTAGCCTTCTTGACAACCAGGGCACACTGCTGACTCATATCCAGCTTTTCATCCACTGTTACCCCCAGGTCCTTTTCTGCAGAGCTGCTGCCCAGTTCGTCGGTCCCCAGTCTATAGCTGTGCATGGGATTCTTCCTTCCTAAGTGGAGGACTCTGCACTTTTCTTTGTTGAACCTCATCAGATTTCTTTTGGCCCAATCCTTCAGTTTGTTTAGGTCACTCTGTATCCTATCCCTACCTTGCAGGGTATCTACCACTCCCCCCAGCTTAGTGTCGTCCGCAAACTTGCTGAGGGTGCAGTCTACCCCATCCTCCAGATCATTAATAAAGATGTTGAACAAAACCGGCCCCAGGACCGACCCCTGGGGAACTCCGCTTGTGACCGGTTGTCAGCTAGACATGGAGCCATTGATCACTACTCGTTGAGCCCTATGCTCTAGCCAGTTCTCTATCCATTTTATAGTCCATATGAGCAGACCTTCGAGCTGGCACTGCATGTTGTTTCCTGTCCAAGAATCTGGCATTGGTCAACAGGAAATGTGGTAGGTTGGTTTCATCTGTCACAGTTCTGCAGGCAGCTTTAACAGCAATGGCATCTCAGCAGAGGTCTGGTGGAGCTATGTGAACTAGCACATACAACCTGGAGAATTCAAGCAGCCACCAATAACACAGGTAGCCAAATTCAGCGGTGGCAACTAGCTAAGTGTGGCAACTGTGCAGCTGGAGCAAACACCAGGGCCGATACAGATGTAGGAAAGACCAAAGCATCTTCTGGCCGGAGATTCAGGATAGTTTTCCTGTCAAGGCGGTACGGAAAGAGATCTTCATTTTCCAGTATTCTAGGTGAGGCTGATATGTCAGGCTACGGTTGAGTTTTACTCCCAAGTAGATGTCAACTGGTTGGAATGGTGGTAATTGCCCTTGTACACATATCAAGAGTGTTACATGAGGACTGGAGTCATGCAATCATGAATGGGCTGGGAGATGTGTGTATGTATTTTGCACAGCGGCGACTGGTGGGGAGGAGATCTGCAGAGTTGAGTGGGCAAGAAGGATCCACAAGCCAATCGCTCCACTGAGCTGTTGTGCAGACTATGAAGTTTTTGCACTTTATCAGCAAACACTCAGGACAGATGAGAGGCAGAGATGGAAGGGGAGGCCGCACAATATAAGCCTTGTCCTTCATTGATTTTTCACATGTGGTGGGGGTAGCAAAAGGAAGGAATTTAAAGTGGGATTGCAGAAAACTACTAGAGATCCACTGGAAATGCTAAAAGACCCCTAGCAGACGTCTGAACGTAGGAACCATCAAGCTGCATGCTCTTGTCCACATCCATAGTTTACCCAGACAGCAACCTTGCTTTTTACGGGAATTTGGGGGGGAAATGGAGTCAAACTGTGAGAAAGAGTGCTCAATTCTTCTATCCCCGTAGTACAGACTTATTCTGGCATGTGTGGAAATGGAGAAGGGAAGAAGGCCTGTTTTGGAATACCGTGTCCAATTTTGGGCCCCCCACTACAGGAAGGATGTGGACAAATTGCAGAGAGTCCAGCGGAGGGCAACAAAAATGATGAGGGGGCTGGAGCACAGGACTTATGAGGAGAAGCTGAGGGAACTAGGTTTGTTTAGTCTGCAAAAGAGAAGAATGAGGGGGCATTTGATAGCAGCCTTTAAATATCTAAAGGGGGGTTCCAGGGAGAATGGAGCTAGGCTGTTCTCAATGGTGGCAGATGACAGAACAAGGAGCAACGGTCTCAAGTTGCAGTTGGGGGTGGGTCTAGGTTGGGTATTAGGAAAAAGTTTGTCACTAGGAGGGTGGTGAAGCACTGGAATGGGTTACCTAGGGAGGTGGTGGAATCTCCATCCTTAGAGGTTTTTAAGGTGTGGCTTGACAAAGCCCTGGCTGGGCTTATTTAGTCGGGGTTGGTCCTGCTTTGAGCAGGGGATCGGACTAGATACCTCCTGAGGTCCCTTCCAACCCTAGTCTTCTATGAGTCTATGATTCAAAGAACCTGTGTTTCCATCATCTAGCCACACAACTGTGTTTAGCACCAACCTTGCTAGCAGACATGGCGACACTTCAGAAAGGACGCATACAGAGTGAATGAACATGCATCTGAAGAGATGGAAGCAATCAGAAGCCATATCGCCAACCTCAACCATTCAAAAATCGTAAATCAGACCCACAAAATCATGAGATTGAACTGAGATTGAAAAAGAATCATCTGGGTTCTTTGTATTTGCCTTTTAGTTTTCGAGCCTGTAGGGTGCATGTTTTCAAACTTTTCTGTACAATTACGAAGGCTAGAAACTTATCTTTAAAAGAAAAAAAAAAGGAACCTGAGATTCTCACATATTCACAGGAATCCAGGAGCTGGGGTTTTAAGTAAAACACAACATATTGCAAGATTTGCAATAAAATCATGAGTGCTGGCAACGCTGTATGTTTTACAAATTAATTTCTGCTTATGAAGCCAACATGCTCATCAGTATTCACACACAGAACCGTGTACTTAGGTACTTACCCATGTCAGGGACACAGATCAGTTTTAGCTATAAGACGTGCCCACATCTACCAGAATGAGGTTGTTTTTTTTTTTATATTATATGGACCTGTGCTCATGTGCCAGCGTTTCTAAGATTAGAAAAAGTGGTTTACAAAACTTTATGTGACTAGACACTTTTTTCATGACTTCAAAAATGCAGTTCAAATTATTTGTATTTTTAAATTTCAACATTCCCTAGCTGTGTGGCAAATCTATACCGAGGCCTCAGGCTAGTATACAGGACCCAGGAAATAAGATGGACTACAAACAGGAGATGAAAGTTATCAATCTAGCTTCATTCCCCAAGCTTAGTGAAGGGTAAGAAAAGCGAACAGGAGCGTGTGGTATTTAATGATTAGAGCAGAGCGCTTGGCATTATGGCTCTTGAGTTCTAGTCCCAGCCCTGACAGACTCACCATTAGCGCAAAGATTATACGAGCTAATAAGGAGTCCCCTTCAGGCTGACCTACGGGGAGCCCTGTTGAGTCCGTTGTTCCCAGAAGTTGCTCTTTGTATATGTTACAATGTCTAGCCTTTTCTATTCGTTCCTGCAACCGCACACAATTCAGAAGTGACCTCGGAAGCTTCCATGTTGTTTTATTAACATCATGACCCCCTGCAATCTGATCTGTGCAGGTGAACCTTTACGCCCACTGAAGTCAATTGGGCTTAGCCTGGGTGTCAGAGGCTGTCTCTGAAGATTTGATTTAAGACCTCAAACCTGCATGTGCAGTATTTTTTTTTCCATTCCCCACACCCTTTCCCCAGAGTTCAATCTACACAATGCAATACACTGACAGACTTGTATTCCACTTTGAGTGGCACTTCACTCGATCAGGACTTAGTAGAACTTCACTGTTCTCCATTATTTTCAGACACCCATGTGCTCTGGCATCTGGCTTCCTGCTTTTGTTTTTAATTTAACTGTTCACAATAGAGAGAAATAGCAATTCACCTCCAACCACCTGCTCCACAACAACTTGTCATGGGAAAACCCTCCTTCAGCTATGAGCCATAATCAAACAAGCAGTTGACCAAAGAGACATGACTTTTGCCATGCTGGGAAGGCTGGTAAATACAGTTTGTGGCCTCCAGTCCTCAAGAGTACACCTCTAAGAATCCCTCAGTGGATGCTAGCCATCATGATAGTGCATGGAGAGAGAGGAGATCTAGTTTCTAAAGTAGTACAGTGCATAATACGGAGTGTCTCAATAACCTCACAAAGTGTATAGTTAAGATACATACAACTGTGTGTTTACAGCTGATTGTACTATCAGAGAGAAGAGCTCCTATCACATGAAATCAGAAGAGAAAAGCATGGAGAATTATACTTCTACTGGCTGCTCAGCCACCATGATGTTAGTTTCTGTGCTCCCCTTTAGTAAGTTACATGTACACCCTAGCATGGGTTTTTCCACCACCCTCATTTAGCACCTCTGCTTTTTTTAGCTCAAGACAGAACAATTGGGTAAGACACCGGAGAGCTAGGTTCTAGACTCACTACTAATTCTGTCCTGTAAATTATTAATGGTGTGTATAATGCTGCCTTATTAAGGACTTATGTGTATACTTGTAAAAGAATTGTTCCATCTTTAACAGATCAGATGACTTCTAATCTCTACAATTTACTACTACAACGGGGAAAACATGTTGGTAATTTGGGAAAGAAAGATTAAAGCTCCCTCAATCACATCTCATTTATTAGCAGTTACTGTTTCAGTCAGAGTGCACTGAAACTGTAAAAAAACTGGCATAATTTTCATTAAAAGCTCCTATAACGTGTATGCATAGTATGCAGTCCAAAGCTGTAATCCGGGAGATGAGCAAAGGTTGATTTGATCATCCTGAGTGTCCTAGAAGAAATTCTAAAAAGTACTTAAGATGAGACACTGGAAGCAGCATGCAATAAATTATAAATAATAATGGATATTTTTTATGGGCGTCTAATAAAAATCAGAAAGGGGACTTCTTCAGTGAAATATAATGAGGTACATAGGACTGCAGGGAAGGGCAGGAGAAGTAGTGGGAGAGGCAGATTAGAACCTCAGGGCCCACACAGCTAATTTTCTAATCATTGAGCATCCTTTTTTGAAGTTTCTTTTTAAATTATGTAACATCAACACAAGCCCACTTCCTCTCCTCATCCTTTCACAAGTAAAATTGCAGATGGTACGGCTCTGCTGCATCTCGGACACAGAAACACAGAACAAGAAGCGATTTACTCCCGTCCTAAATTATTCAAAAGAAAAGGGACTGCGCATCTTTAACAAGCCATCATTTTATGAAGCAAGGTTAACATTTTTACTTGATTCAGTAGAATATTATAAACTCTCTCGGGTCCATTTGAGGACTTTCTTCTTTGAGCAAAAGAAACAGACTCAGCACTTTTTATATTATTTAGAGAATAAAATTAACCCTCAATGTCCCAAGCTGGTATTTCTCCTCCCCAGTTAAATATGGCATGCTCAGCAATTTCCCCCCATATATAATTACAGGCTGCTATCCATCATCTGTTGGAGAATGCTTTTCTGACACTCCAAAAGTGACGCAGTAAGCACTTCTGCTAATAGAATAAATATTCTAAATATCTCTTTTATATTTTCATTTAAATTGGAATATTTTAAAATAATTGTACACACAGTGCCTAGATAGCTAGTCCTGCGTTTGGAGTCAGACAGATGGCCAGATTACTTTATTTCGCCAAGGAGGGAATGTTTACTCTGCACCCAGTCCCCTCCCCCCCTGCCACCAAATGTAATTAGATGAAGATTAATTGATTAGCATTTTTCTCCTGTGCTGCTGATATTCCGCTCACCTTATAGCGCTTCCTTTTTTGCTTTCGTCCTCCCTTTTGATGGTTCTGCTTTGCAGTTGTCTGTCCTATGGAATCTGTATATTTTATACTGCTTTAGCAAGTCCATCAGGTATAATCCTATGTTACATGGTCTGAGACAATGCATGGGCCTGTTCCATTAATGGTGAAACAGAAGGCCAGACAGGTATTTAAAAGACTTCCTCCTGACACCACAGTATCTGAGGACCTGTTGCTTCAACTTTGCCTCTCTACTCCCCATGTCCCCACATGTATGTCAGTCCAGCCTCAGGGAAAAGCCCACGGCCACAGTGATGGGGTTATGCACTGTGGGTAAAACTACTGGAGCGTCTGTGGACTCCATTTCTACAGAAACAACAGATTCAGAGCTGAGCAGCAAGTTTCTGGATTGTAGCCTCATGAGCAAGAGTTGTAACCTTGACCAAAGGGTAGGAAAAATGAAACAAGCCTCCTCAGGCTCCATTCCAGAGCAGCACATCCTCAGGCGTACGGTAGGTAAGTTCCTAATGGACAGTAGCCTACAATGTTAAGGGGAAAACCTTTAAGACCAAGAAGTATGCAAACCTGTGTTTAGGCAGACACTTATTCACATGGAACTATTAAATGCAATAAAATAATATCATCCTATTGGGATGGTGTCCTGAGATTTGGCAAACTTGATATCAACGAACTATTACTTCATTAGTCGTTTGTTTTTCAACTGAAGAGTCACTGTTCACAAAGTTCCTGTCAGGTTTAAATATGGTGCCCAGGCATTCCAACTAAGAGAGGTGGCTTTTTCCTGAAGTCCATACCTCGCAGCATATACACCTCCTGTTTCATGACTGAAAGCAGCTGTGAGAGAAAAAAACCCATTTTGGAGGCACTTATCTGACATCTTTTCTCTACCAAAGGCTCACAAAACATGTCCTAATTATTATGGGTACATTTCATGGACCGGAATAGATGACTTCTCTTAGAAGCACAGACAAACAGAAGTTAACTGAATAAGCGTAAGATTCTGAAGGACAGTATGACATAATGTAGACAGTGGTGAAATGGACTGTCAGAAAACCCACTGCAATAGCTGATGCTACAATGGAACAGGCAAAAATCTCAGATTTATAGCGAAAGGGCATAGCGCAAGGGCTGGGTGTCTTTCAGAATCTTTGCCATTTCCAGCCAAGGACATTGTTTATTCTGTTTTCAAATTAATTGCCCAACTCTTTATGAACTCTGACTCCCTGCTTTCAAAGAAGGAAGGGCTCTGACATGACAATATCCTTGGAAAGCATGGCCTGCCTAAATGGGTCTGAGATGGGAACTGGAGGACCAGAACCAATGTCAGTTCATATCCTTGCTCACCACAACTGTAAGAGATGGGAGATGAAAGGGTAACTGCTATAGTAAAAGGTAAAGCAAAGCCCACAGAATTAATGTGAGTAGATAGGGGGAATCTTAAACAGAGGAAGGAGAGAAAGCACGAGCAGGTACCCAAAGTGTAGCTCTCAGAGTCAGAAAGCCATAAGGGGTTAATTTAGAACTGCAGGAGGCATTCTAGAAGGCTGGAGCGTGTGAAAAGTTCTCCAGTCCCACAAAGCGGGTGCTTGAGAAGCAAGATAACTAAGTTTATGGGAAAGGAATTGAGACACCTTACAACCTTACAATTGAGACACTTTTCCAGCCAACACATCTACAACAGCTACAGGGAACATGTTAAATGAGAGGTCTCTCTCTGAAAGACACATCAGGTTTCTGTCTAATGAAGGTTGAACCTCGAATAGTTCAGAAGTTCAAGTTTCCACAAACTAGGGCAAATCTATGGTCTAGAAATGCAGCTAGAAACTTCATACGCTCAGGCTCCCACCAGAATTCCTAGGATAGAAATATTACAGAAACTACCTCTTCGCTTGGCATGTCAGTATTTCTACCTCATGCCCTAGCAGAAGCTAGGAAGTGCAGACACAAGCTTACCAAATGCTGAACAAAAGAAGTTCCCTGAATAATTTTGAACTTCAAAAATAGTTTGGGGTTTGCTTCAAGTTCTGGGCAAATGATCAGATCTGGTCTTATTTGAGTCAATGTGTCCATCTTTGTTAGTATCTGCCCTCCAGGCCACAGTGCTAGAATACCCCAACGGGAAACCGGTGAGCCATGTTAAAAGAGAAATTGGAAAACAGGAATCTCTTGGTCACACAAATACGATGTTGCCTTAGTGTGGCATCAGTTTGAAGTCTATAACCTTTTAACCAATTATATCTTATAGTTACAGGACGTGTGTGTATGAGAGAGAGAATGTTGGTCTTTTCCAGTACTTCCGAACCTGTGCTCCATGGATCGCCACCGATTCAGGTGGTCACGTGGTACTGGCTCCCCTTATTTTCATCTGCTATATCACTTCAAGAGCAGCTAAATATATATCCAATACTTTCCTGATACGAATTTTCCGCAGTTGCTGAAGCTGCCCCAGGGGTGTTTGGGATCAGCGGGGAGGCAGTCTCCTACAAATGATGGGATGATGACTGGAAATGGCATTGGCCTGTGTGTCTTGGATGGGAGGAGCAAGAGTCCATGAGAGATGCTCTCTATTACACTGTAGGTTAGACTACAGAAAAGCTTGGGATCCCCTAGACTATAAAAGCCATTATCTGGCAGGAGACTTCAGGCTACTAGAGGATTGAGAACTGAGCTCATTAGTTTTATCATGGCTTATTCAGAAAGCTTTGATCACCCTGTTTTAAATTCATACATTAAATTCTGTCCCTTCTATCATAACCATTTTATTTTCTACAGCTTCCTCTTATTGATTTTTAATTTCTATTTCCATTAATCAAAATGTATCAAAGTTCAGACCATTCAGACCTTTAGGTAAGACTGAAGATTACATGTATTTGTGAATGATCTTATAATTATTACTTTGTTGACAATAGTTAGTTAGTTTTACACCGTCACTTTCATACTAGAGATCCGACTTAAATTTCTTTTTGTTTTTGCATCTGTAAATAGCTGCTGGTACAATTTTGCAGGTGCAAATTCATCTGCAAATAACGTACGTTAAAAGTATTCGTGTCCCCATCTGGGCCTGCAATAAACACAATAAACACAGTGTCGTCAATGGCACTTCACCTGCGAAATTGGACTCGGTTATTTGCTAGCACAAAGTGAAGGCCAAGGTAAGATGTCTTTTAAAAAGTTACCTGTGTAACTGAGCCATGGAATTGCAAAGACCCCATTGAAAATCATTGCAGCTTTTATCCAAAGCAGCAGTAGAATGAATAGAACTATGGTACAAAAAAGAGTGGTATGTAAAGCCATGTGTCTTGGAACAGTGGGGAAAAGGGAAATATTGATTACCCTTCTCACTTAGTTCAACCAAGCCACATAACTAAGCTGGGGGGAGTGGTAGATACCCTGCAAGGTAGGGATAGGATACAGAGTGACCTAAACAAACTGGAGGATTGAGCCAAAAGAAATCTAATGAGGTTCAACAAAGAAAAGTGCAGAGTCCTCCACTTAGGAAGAAAGAATCCCATGCACAGCTATAGACTGGGGACCGACGAGCTAGGCAGCAGCTCTGCAGAAAAGGACCTGGGGGTAACAGTGGATAAAAAGCTGGATATGAGTCAGCAGTGTGCCCTGGTTGGCAAGAAGGCCAATGGCATATTGGGCTGCATTAGGAGGGGCATTGCTAGCAGGTCACGGGAAGTGATTATTCCCCTCTATTCGGCATTGGTGAGGCCGCATTTAGAATATTGTGTCCAGTTTTGGGCCCCCCAATACAAAAAGGATGTGGACAAGTTGGAGAGAGTCCAGCGGAGGGCAACAAAAATGATTAGGGGGCTGGAGCACAGGACTTATGAGGAGAGGCTGAGGGAACTGGGCTTGTTTAGTCTGCAAAAGAGAAGAGTGAGGGGGGATTTGATAGCGGCCTTTAACTACCTGAAAGGGGGTTCTAGGGAGGATGGGGCTAGGCTGTTCTCAGTGGTGGCAGATGATAGAACAAGGAGCAACGGTCTCAAGTTGCAGGGAGGGAGGTCTAGGTTGGACATTAGGAAAAAGTTTTTTACTAGGAGGGTGGTGAAGCACTGGAATGGGTTACCTAGGGAGGTGGTGGAATCTCCATCCTTAGAGGTTTTTAAGCTGCGGCTTGACAAAGCCCTGGTTGGGATGATATAGCAGAGGTTAGTCCTGCTTTGAGCAGGGGGTTGGACTAGATGAGGTCCCTTCCAACCTGAGGTCCCTGAGGTCCCTTCCAACTCTAATATTCTATGATTCTATGATTCTATGATAACGTCCACAGAGAAAAGAAAGCTCTACAAAGCCGTGAAGCAGCCAAAGTTCCTAGTCCCAGACGGGTCTGGCTCACTATTCTGGCCAACAGCACAACTGGAGTGAAGAACCGTTATTCAGGCCCAGGATCCGAAGAACAGAGCTCATGTGCATTGCCTGTCAGCACAGGTTTCCCTGAAGACCAGACGGGGCATCTCACTGACGCGCACCACCTCCAGTCCAGCCCTTTGAACATGTTTCGGGAGATGGAGGGGCTCACCTACCATCCCCAAAGCCAGACATTTCTGTGAAGCTCTGACTTTGCCAAGTGACTCGTCACAGCCTTGCCTAGGACAGCAGGAAGGGAACAGGTCCCCTGCAGGCTATATGTAACTGAGAAACTAAGCAGACTTTGGACCTCTGGGTAGCATACTCTTTAAGCAGCCTAGGGAGACAGTGAAAGGTCTCAGAGTGGAAAGATGTCAGACCAAGCTCAGCTGTTATTTCTAGTGCGTGAAGTCCAGATCACTCCTATTTAAATGGACGTTTCCGAGACTTCTCCATGTCTCTCTCTAGGATAGCCATGTTCCTTCACCCTGCTACTCTTGCTATGCATAGTGGCATTGGCTAAAGTGTGAGGAACTCAGGGACAGCTTTGCACAGCCACTCTAGGTCCCACTAGGGACCTCCCTGCGTCAATCTGATTAACACGGGAGGCATCCGGATATGACGGTGATGGCCACCAGGACAAAACTCTCAGACAGACAGCAAGAGACAGACAGACAGACAGACAGACAGACAGACAGCAAGAGATGCCCTGAGTTCTAGGATGTTTCGCAACACTGAGACAGACAGGCAGGCAGGCAGGCAGACAGAGACAGAGATGCCCTGAGTTCTAGGATGTTTCGCAACACTGAGTTTTAAATGAGAAAGGGTTGCCTCAAAAGAGACCTGCCTTCAGTTCTCACCTCTGCCATGGACCTCCTGTATGTGACCTTGGGAAAGTCACTTAATGCCTCTGTGCCTATGTTCCCTGTCTGTAACAGGGAAGGAATAATCCTCTCTTTCGCCCACCTCTTGCCTGTTTTATCTTTATACTGTCAGCTCTTCAGGGCAGGAACTGTGTCTCACAACACATCCAGCACCTCACACTGTGCGACACCGATCTCAGCTGGGACTTTAGGTGCAACTGTAATCCTGTACAACCAACAACACTAAGCGATGGACGTTTTGCAGAAACTCAAAGATCCCTGAAAACCCTTAAGAATTCCACCCAGGCGGATCTGATAGGATAGTAAGCTGATGGCACCAGGCTGCAGCATCTTTGCTTCTTTTTTCTGGGTGTAAGGAAACAAAGCCATTTTGCCCATAAACCTTTTGAAATGCACAGGATTGCTGTTTATCATGTCCAGGTGTTCAACAGCTTTCGGCTCTACTACTCCCCTCGGTGCCATAACCAGTATGAAAAACAGCTTGTGGGTTACCAACACACCTAAGAAGTGGTGCAATTCACTCCTGCAGACGCGCGGCAGCAGCATATCAATCACAGCAGTCAGTGGAAACAGAGAAAGACGCACTGAGAGCTAGTCACCTATTTACCTTTTCTCCCAGAGGGCAGTAGCCTTTGAGGAAATCCTGGCACACTTCAGCTTTCCTGGACACGTAGACATGGCTGTAGGGGCAGTCGCTGTTGTTGCAGATCCCTTTCAGGAAGTATGAGCACACTGGCATCTGCAAGGGTAGAATGATAAAACTGTTCACCCCCCTGCGTAGATTAGGAGCTGTTCCAACACCCAGAACTGAAATAAAACCATGACACACATAAAATAAATATATGCCTTTTGCCAGCCACTGATCCTGGGGGTATTTTTAGATCTTCTATCGGTCTCTTGCAGCATGTTCTCTGACATTACATGGTCCCAGTGTATATATGCAGGGGGCAAACACACGGTTTTAGCATCTTTCAGGATAGTGCAGAATGGAGTGGAATTAATGAAATTGCTATCATGCTGGAAAGTGCCACTTTACAATACGATGAAGTGATGGGGGAATCACTAATAAACTCATATATGTCACTGGTGGGGCCTGACTGGCATGGGCTGAGTCAGACTGAGCTTCCTTTGCCACCATAAAGCTGCCAAAGCTCCTGACTAACCTTGAATTGGAGAGAAGCAGGCTGCTGCTCTCCAGATTCTTTCACTTGAAACCCTTGTAAGCAAAAGTCTCACTGGCAGAGGCTTAAATATAGTTTTTAGGGAGCCCTGAGTCTGGCATTCCCTGGAGATGGAACTTCAGCATTGGGAGCAGAACGTCAGCGCTCAAAGAGCTTGGTCTGATACAGAGGTTCTCAACCCAGGAGTCAAGACCCCCAGAGGGTCCAAACAGGGGCCAAAGGTGTCTCACCTTGATCTTCCCCTGTTGCTAATCAGGAATGAGGGGCTTGGCTAGATGGGAAAGGGTTCCATCAAGAGGTCCCGCCATGGAGAAGATTGAGAATCAATCTTTTAACATATTTTAATGCTTCCTTCACCAGCAACTGTCTCGCTTTAAACCCAGATTTCAGAACTGTTTTCCCTAGGGTGTGTGACCTGGGGCGACCTAGACCGCTGGAAGTCTCTGTCTTGGCTAGAAAAGAAAGAGGACACACCACTGCAGTGTATGTTTCGTCACTTTAAAAGGTGACCAAGTAGCAGAACGCCCTGGGCGAGAGTGAAGGGAAAAGGACTGATTCTTTCTCTCGTTCTGCAATGAGATACAAGTGCATCAGACAACCGGCTGGACCTCAGATCTTCAGGCAGCTCTCGACAGAATGCATATTCCAGGAGTCATTATTTACAGCCGTTTTGTGATACTACAAGCGAAGTGAAACGGTGAGAGATCAAGGATCCTTATGGTCATGCCTCAAACCACAAACTTTACCTTCAGCCAGCTGTTATCATTAAACACAAATTACCAGCCTGCTGTGATATTTCAGATTTTTCACTCACCGGCTGCTGCATGCAACTTCCCAAACTCACTAGCCAGTTACAAATTTGTGCTTTTGCCCGTAAGAGAACTTAACTCTCCTTAGCCCTGTGGATCTGTGCCAACCCCCTGCTCGCAGATGGCAATGTGCAGTTTCCAAAGCTGCTGTTACGGTCCATTCGTCCTCCCCTCCCTGTGCTTTGCTCTTCATTCCTGATACCCCCGCTGCTCACCTAAATGCAAAATGTACTTACTGTACAGCAAAATATCAATCTCTCAGTTCACTGGTATCATCCTAGTCCTGCAGGTTCAAGTATCCCCAAACCAATATTTACAATTCTGCAATAACTGCAGCGGATGTTCTATGGAAAAGTTCCTTTCCCTGAAGGGCAGATTAGGGTTTTCACTAAATTGGCTCACTTGAGTGAGACAGACAGAGGGGGGCAGGGGTAGGAGTAATATAAAGGAAAGAAAACAAAGAAGAAGAGTTTATTTGTAATCGTCTTTTAACTGCAGACATTACCAGAAAGGACAGGGCTGCAGGGCTATCCTTTTTGTTGGTGGTGGTGTGACCGTAAACGATTCCTTTAATGTAGTTTTTGATACAGAACCCAAATTAGCTCTAATAAAAAGGGATAATAAAGCCGGCTCTTATACAAAACTAAACTCCTCCTAGCTGTCAAGCCTGAACCATTATCAAGAGGAAGCCACATTCTCATTTCAATTAACCTTGTTTGCACCCCACTACGTCCACGCAAATAACAATAACATTAATTCAAGGCACTGGTGCGGGGCGTCCACATTAGACAGCTTTGAATATGTACACGCTCTGGAGCTGGCAGCTAATGAACCTGAAACGCAATGTGAATTTCCAAATTGCTCACAACAGAGTTTTGAAGCTCTATTAGGGAGAAAAATGCTGATTCTTTTCAAGTTCCTCAAGGAGAAAAGCTGTTGTAACAGCAGCATGCCTCTGCCCAAGTCCTAGCCTCTTGCTAACCTTCATTCGCAAACCCATTCATTCACATTTACCGTTCTCCCTAAATCATCAGGAAGAGGCAGGCCTGCTTCCCTGCGCAGCCCCACAACGCGACAGCAATTTCAGATCCACTCTTGACCAAGCTGGCTTTGTTCTGGATGCCTGCTTCCAAAAGGGACTGTGGGCTGAACCTTCATCCCACACCTTTACCTGCTCTCCAGTCAATACCTCCCTTGCTTGCTCTGCCACTGATACTGTAAAGGCTGCTTTGCTTTCCAGACTGCACGCAGGGAAC
The DNA here is from genome assembly GCF_026122565.2 of Emydura macquarii macquarii. Classification (NCBI taxonomy): domain Eukaryota; kingdom Metazoa; phylum Chordata; order Testudines; family Chelidae; genus Emydura; species Emydura macquarii. Next base: position 633,948 of record NW_027132383.1, read on the forward strand.
CAGTGGCAAATGAAACTGATCTCCCTCTAGGTATACATAATCCTGTGTCAATGCTGGGGATGGAGTAGGTGCCTCAATGCAGGGGATGGACCTCTTGAGGTCCCTTCCAGCCTCACTTTTCTGTGATTCTCCCCTAACAAGGACAGCAAATTACCAAAATCATCCTAATCTCTGCTTGGGACAGCCCAACGCGGTGCCTGCTATGTGATTAAGGCTACAGGGAGTATGGCTTTTTACCAGGGAGAAGAATCTGTTCCCACTGCTGTGACCCAGAGACCACTTGGTGCCAACTGGCAGAGGACACAGGAGGTGCAAAGAGCTTTACAGGGATGCCCAGGGTCGGATATAGACATAATAGTTCACCAGAAGGTGACACGTGAGTCTCTACTGAAAGCCAGTAGCCCATTACACTCACTGCAAAATGCATGTACGGATACTATTTAAGAAGTTATGTATCTATCATGAAAATTATGCTCTTAAGATCATGGAGTCAAGGCCAGTCAGCAGGAGGTGACACACCTTAGAATCATAGAATATTAGAGTTGGAAGGGATGTCAGGAGGTATTTAGTCCAACCCCCTGCTCAAAGCAGGACCAACCCCGACTAAATCATCCCAGCCACGGGCTTTCTCAAGCCGCAGCTTAAAAACCTCCAAAGATGGAGATTCCACCACCTCCCTAGGTAACCCATTCCAGTGCTTCACCACCCTCCTAGTGAAAAACTTTTTCCTAATATCCAACCTAGACCTCTCCCACTGCAATTTGAGACCGTTGTTCCTTGTTCTGTCATCTGCCACCACTGAGAACAGCCTAGCTCCAGCCTCCCTGGAACCCCCTTTCAGGTAGTTAAAGGCTGCTATCAAATCCCCCCTCATTCTTCTCTTTTGCAGACTAAACAAGCCTAGTTCCTTCAGCCTCTCCTCATAAGTCATGTGCCCCAGCCCCCTCATCATTTTTGTTGCCCTCCACTGGACTCTCTCCAACTTGTCCACTTCTTTTTTGGAGTGGGGGACCCAAAACTGGACACAATACTCCAAATGAGGCCTCACCAGTGCCAAATAGAGGGGAATAATCACTTCCCTCGATCTGCTGGCAATGTTCCTACTAATGCAGCCCAATATGCCGTTAGCCTTCTTGGCAACCAGGGCACACTGCTGACTCATATCCAGCTTCTTGTCCACTGTAACCCCCAGATCCTTTTCTGCAGAACTGCTGCCTAGACCGTCGGTCCCCAGTCTGTAGCTGTGCATGGGATTCTTCCGTCTTAAGTGCAGGGCTCTGCACTTGTTCTTGCTGAACCTCATCAGACTTCTTTGGTCCAATCCTCCAATTTGTCTAGGTCTCTCTGTATCCTACCCCTGCCCTCCAGCGTATCTACCACTCCCCCAGCTTAGTGTCATCTGCAAACTTGCTGAGGGTGCATGGTGGACAGGTTCCTTTCAGGCAGGAGATGTCAGACTCTGATCTCCCTGTCCGGTCATATTTGTATTATCTGCCACCCAGTGGAGGTCTATTTGCATACTGAGCCAGGTGCCAGTCAAAAGTTGTGAAATCTAGAAGAGAGAAAATCCACACGAAGAAAAAAAGCAGTGGGGGGTGGTGTGTGCGCGCGCGTGGGCATGCGCCCTGTTTATGAATGAAGACAAAGGGTGAGATTTGTATATCTTGGGAGGCAAAGGAACACACTAGGTCCTTCACCTAGGAGTAGACTGTCTGCTTGTCTGCCTCATGAAAGAAGGCTCAGTGCCAAGCATGCCTGTAAAAGACTGCCAGGACTTTGGGTGAGCATTACTCTACAAGACATGAGAGTATCTCGTTAACTAAGTCTAGGCTGCAGAATGTGAGTTATGATTTTACAGCAGAACCTCAAAGATACGAACACCAGAGTTACGAATTGACCGGTCAACTGAACACCCCGTGAAACCGGAAGTAAGTAATCAGGCAGCAGTGGAGGGGGAGGGAGGGAGCAAATACCTGTACTCTATTGTGCCTGCATTGCATCTTAAAGGGCAGCATGCAGAACAGAAACAGTCTGGGGTCTGTGGTGTCTCCTGTAAGCCAAGGGCGCTGTTTTACCCCCCCACCATCCTACCTCAGTGGGAGGGGGAAGCTGTTTTCACCACCAACCTGTCAGGAGTATCAGTCTGGAGACCAAGAAAGAAGCTGCCAGCGGGAGCTATTGATCTGCTGCTGCTGCTGCAGCCAAATCCTGGCCTGGAGCTGGAGTGGGAGTCAGCTGCGCTCTGGAGGTGTTTTAAAGGGCCATAGCCTGTGCACCGATGTGGCCCAAGTTTTGCCCATGGCTGCACTCCTGGATCCTGCCAGCACCTCTGGGGGTGCAAGGGGCAGGGGAGGGAGGGGCGCTGGCAGCAACCCTCTGCCACATGCTGCCTCTGGAGCGTGGCAAGCAGTGCACTGAGCAGGGCGAGCCCTGGAGAGAGGCGGCTGAGGGCTGGGGCTTGTAGTGCCAAGGGTGCGGGGCAGGCCCCCCCAGTTCAGCCCAAAGGCAAGAAACAGGAAAAGGGCAGGGAGCTGCTCGCAAACCAGGCAGTGCTGCCAGGTGCCGCCTTTGCAGAGATCTCTGCCAGCCTCAGCTGGAAGAGACTGAGTGCAGGGTGCTGTACATAACGTTTTGTTCAGAGTTACGAACACTTCAGAGTTACGAACAACCTCCATTCCCGAGGTGCTTGTATCTTTGAGGTTCTACGGTATTTTATATGGAACCATTTGTTTCCAATACGTCTACTTGGTATCACTTGGATCTCTGTGCTTTGCTAAATGAATCTCTACCTGTTTGCACTATAAATACACAGAAGGGCTGTGCGTTAAGCGGAGCAGTGACCTGAGGTGGAACTAGTAAGCTGGGGTGCACTGTTTCTTTTGAAGCAGCGAATCTGAACACTGTGAGCATCCAGCGGAGCAGGGGCTGGGCGCTCCAGGAAGATGCTCAGAGGACTCAGGGGTTGAAGTGTGCCTATCGCTAACCAGCAGAGAGAGAGCAGGGCTGGTGAGGCCTAAAGAGGACAAGTGCTGTCTGCAACTGGTGGAGCTGGGGAGCTGACCTCCGGCAGGCACAGACAAGGTTTCCACATGCTAAGAGCAGCTGGTAGCGAGGTGCATCCCAGCCCTCGGTACCCCTGGGAAGTGTCACACCTGCCCACCAATAGGCACGAAGGGCTGGACAAATTTTGAGCAGAAGATTAATAAAAATGGGCCCGGTTATTTGTTCTGTAGACAGGCCTGTCACTGTGCACTATACAATATGCCAGAAGAGAGGGTCTAATTAACTACCTAGCTACGTCTATGGCTGTATTATCGGAGCATCTCACGACCATTAATGGATCAGCATTTGCTACACCCCGGTGTGGTTCCCCCTTTTACAGATGGGGACCAGAGGCACAGAGCAGATTAAGTGATTTGCCCCAGGTCACACAGGAAGTCCATGACTGAGCCAGAAACTGAACCCAGATATCCTGAATCCCACTAGACCATTCTTCCACCGCTGGGTAAAGCCCCCAAGGAGATTTCAAGTTACCTCCGACCAATACGGGACAATGGCTCACGTGTGAAAACGAGCCTCTCTGGGGGGGCCTGGAGCGTCTTGCTCCCACTCAGAAAAACAGAAGGTCAATCAGCGTAAAATAAAGGGATCATCTGCACCACCCACAGCCATCAGACTGCTTGTTATCTGTTCAGCAACCAACAATGCAAGCAGGTGCCTTCACCAGAACAGCTCCTTCCCCGGGAAGGACACGCACAAAGCAACCGCTCCATTATCCTGAGAGCATCGTGCCCACGTTCACGTTCCACGAAGGGTGCCACAATTGCAGAAACAGCAGGACTTGCCCACTAACTAGCCTGTCAGCCACAGCAAAGAAACAACGGGCCCTTCCCCACAACACCACAGCACCCCCTGAATGTGCTGACTTAGAGCTGCCACTGGAGACGTCAGCAGGCGAAGGAACGTTCTGCTCATCTTGCCAAAGAGATGGGTTTTCAGGGGCCGAAGCAGGCTGGGTTTGTGCGCCTACTTCCCTGCAAAGCTCCATGGCTATCTGAGCGTTACGCACTTAGAGCCGTAACGAGGTATCAAATCTGTGCACTCAAATACCACAGTGCTGGGCTTGTTAGAAATACCTGCTGTACACAGATAACACCTGCACATCTTCCCTCCGTATACACACACTTCTGTGTGTTAGCAAATATTAATCACAGAGATTAATTCATTATATTGTATTAATAAATATTAATTACAGAGATTTTGGAACACTGACAAGCCTGAGTTACAGTAAACTACATTAACCACCCTCATCTTTGTGCTCTTACGCTCAGGTGAGGGGAAGCATCACAGGATTCCTGGAGACACACTACTCCTGCATGAGCTGCTGGGAAAGGTGCATTTGGGAACTTCAGTGGCTGGGAGGGTGGTTCCGTGATTTTTGGATAATAGTAACGAATGCCTACTTCTAACAGCCACAAACTACACGGCACAATGTGGAGGAGGTGAGGTTTTAAGACATGAATGTGCAAGACGGATGCAGTAGCACCACAAACAGATGATTTAAGCGGCACGATCTAAAATGGGTATATGCCAGACTGTCTGAGGCGCTGTACATTTCTGCAAAGGATGGAGGACCCCCATCCCTGCAGGAGAGGGCAAGATAGACAGCTATAAAAGTGCGGGCTAAAGCAGGATATGACCATGAAGAAACTTACCACGCAATCCTGCTTCAGAGGGTACCCGCAAGTGCTGTCTATGTTCAAAGCACAGATATTTAGGGGTGGACTGGCTGGGGTCGGGGGGGAGGGGGGCGGAAGAGACCCTTCAGGATGATTTACACTGATTTCCTGCCAATTTACTCTGCAAGAATCTGCACAGTAATCAAACCCTGATCTGATGTGGACAGAGACTGGTACCTCTGCACCCACACCCTGACTGGAAGTTAAGAACGCCAAAAGAAAAGTCACATTACCAAAAAAAATAAAACAACAATCCTCAGCTCGAACAGTTAAAACAATAAATAACCACCAAATATTGCTCATTTGAAGAGCAAGAAGAATTTGCCCTGCCTGGTTATAGCAAAGCCTCCGAGCTGTAGAAAACCACTTTCCTTCCTTTGCTGAATGAATTCACCTGTCTCTCTCTTTGGGTTTGTACTTTGATAAATGAGGCTAACATCACCTTTGCTAGTAATCACACAGGTTAACAGGAAGTTACAGAAGTGAATGCCAGAGTCGCCTCTTGCTTTGGGTAGTCTGTTCCCCGCAGCGATAAATCACAGTGAATAGGCTCTGAACTCAGCAGAGAAGACTGTTTCTCTTCCAGCCCACGCTGACTACAAGATGGCAACCAGGGACCTTTGAACTGTTTAAGGGAGACTAATGCTGGGGAAATTCACTTCCCCCCTTTTGTGGCACAAAGGACATTTCTGGAAACGCACTTACAATGTTTGTCTGTCAGATGTACAAGAAACCCTGCATGCCGGATGCGCTACTATATAGAAGGCTCATTAATATGACAGTTATGGCATCTGGGTTTAGAGAAGACTTTGCTAACACAGGTGGAGAAGCTACCCTGGTAAAGGAAACCTACTGGTGGACAGCGTTTGACAGAAGCCTATAACCAGGGCACTATTTTGTGAACATGATCCTGCCACCTTTCCTCACACAAACTCCCCTCGAAGTCAGTCTGCTCTCAAACACCTGAATACGATTTATTTCTAAGTCAAAAGATGCCAGCTGCCCAGCACTCAGGAATGGGGAGGTTTGGGGGAAATCCCAAATGTCTATAATAAAACCAGCTTGTGACACCCTGCACGAAGACAGACAGGGACAGGACTTTGGACAGGGCGTATTAAGGCCCTGAATCAGGAAAGCATCCGTATTCAGAACAGCATGTGCGTAACTATAAGCATCATTATACTTTAGATTCTGGTGGCCCCCGAAAGCCCCACTCAGGATTAGGGCCCTGTTGTGCTGGGAGCTGTACAAACACAAAGACATAATCCCTTCCCTGGAGTCAGTGAGAATAAGCCTGTGCTTTAGTGCTGTCTGGAACAGGGATGGCTTAGGCAGAACTATACAGGAAGCAGAGGGATGCTGACAGAGAGGCGTGGAGCAGGGAAGGACAAGGAAGCGGTTGCCTACCCAGTCCCAGGGTCCGGACGCCAGGAGGAAGAGAGCCTGGCTAAGTTAAAGACAGTGGACTTCCCCAGCTGACACATGCTTAAGCTTTCTATTCCTCTCTGGGGGAGGGGAGGCTGGACCAGGTGGAAGACAGCCCAGGTTCTGACACACCTGCACAGGACTGTGTAGATTTAAGGTGCCCATGCAGTAAGGTGACACGTAGCCTGTGCAGAATCGCCCAGAGATATTTTCACATCTACAGCCGGGAAGTTGTAATCATTGTAAGCTGTGCTTTGATATACAATCGGACTTGCTCCTGACTCAAGGCATGGATTGATGGTAAGTGGGCAGGAGAGACGGGAGGGGCAGGAATCTTAAGGGTGGGGGGGACGGGGACGGTGAAGTGGGCAGCGGCCTGAGAGGTCCAGAGAGCGGAGGTGAGGGACTGCCTGACATGGAGGTGTGCTACCTGCTCTGGGAATGGGAGACTCTCACCTTTGCCCTTTAACATGTGAAAACAGGCACCAAAAGGTCAAGCTGTTATTTTAGGGGCACAGTTAAGACTGGGTGGGGGGTGTACATCAGGTGCTGAAGGATGGCGGGGGCAGGGGGGAACTGGCTGATCATTTCCAGCCATTTTACTGCATGGGGTTTCTCTGTGGGTGTCGCTGTTCAGTAATGCTGCCCTGCGGTGTTCGCTGGATTCCACTGAAACACTCGCAACCGTCGCTTTTAAAACACAACAACAGCAAGGCTGCTTGTTCTAACCCTCCGTCACAGCGTTCCTGAGAGCGCTCAGTCAGAGCGGGCATGGGGCAGGGGCGTGCTAAGCAAACATTACAGCGGCAGGTTTACAGGGGGCTGTAGCAGAGGTTTGAGCTGTGATGAGGTATGAGAAATGCACTGTGGGATATGCACTTACACAAGCATGGCCACAGATCGGGATAGTTCTACTCAATGCACTCAGCACTAGGCACACAGGCACGGCCAGGCTGGATCAGACCATAGATCCCGCTCTACTCCATTGTCTGGTCTCTGATCGTGATCAGCACCAGATACTTCCAAGGAAGTTCTAAGACCCCCACAATAGCAAATGTGGGATAATCTGCCCCCACATTTGGTCTCCTCTTGATCTCTGAGAGTTGGAGATTGGGTCAGGCTCTGAAGTGTCCCTTCCAAAATGTTTGCTAGCATTAAATGTAATAATGGATGTTATGGATCTCCAGATAAGCATCCAATCCCTTTTGACTCTTGCTAAGTCCTTGGCCCCAGCGATGAGTTCCACACTTTTGGTTACACATTGTATAAAAAAAATTCCTTTTTTAAATCAATTCTGAATTCTCCACCTTATGAATTCCTCAAATCTCTCCTTGTTCTTGTGCTCTGAAATGGGGAGGAGAGAAGTTCCCGGTCTACATTCTCTAGACTGTACACTGTTTTACATGCTGATGATTAAATGACTGCTCTACAAGTGCTGTAGGCACAAAAAACCCACATGCCACTTCGGCGAATAGTTCAGAATGAGATTCAGATGACCTTCAGTATAACTTACGAGTTACCCATCAACAACAGCCAGAGAGAAAGAGAAACAAGTAAACTGTGTCCAAAGGTGAGAGCCGTTGAAAATGGTCCTATGTCAAACACTGGTCAGACATGTGGGGCTTGTGGTTAAACCCTTTGCAGATATCACTGGATTAGTTAATGCTTTATGTAATATATTTTGATTACATAATTGGCACAGAGGACTATGAATGGAACAGAGAGACAGTTAACCAACAGGGAATGGAGAAAGGAGAGTGTGGAAGCAGAATGATTTATGGCGGTATTTTTGGATGATCTATGGCACAAGCAACAAAAGCAATGCTTGCTGATCCGACAGCTCTCCGATACTTTGATTCCTGTAGTGCCTCGGGTTCACAGCAGTTCAAGTTGCACCAAAGCAGCTGTAGGTAAACTACACGCCAGGATTATACACAATAGGGCTGGAACAATGATTGAGTGACATGATGGAGGGGTGAGCCATAGTGTTTATGGACTTTTTTGGGAAGGACTTTTTCCCTTTCACACCCAAACCTCTTGTACCACCACCACCGAACATGAAGACTGAACTGCTTCTGATACAGTGATACCTGTTGCTGTGGGACCACGGGCTTCTAGGGGAATAAAACCCTCTGGCTAAAACATTGGCCCCTCTAGTTTTTGTCTCTGACTCACCATCTAGGGCTTGAGAACTCCTAATTCATACGGGCCCTGATTCAGCAAAGCACTTAAATATGTGCCTAACATGTGCAAAGTCCGTCCCTCCTCATTAAAGAACTCAAGCATGCAATTTAAACATTTCTTAAATCCCAGGGGTTTCATTTAGGCACGTGCTTACGTGCTTTGCTGGATTGGGACCTCAGCAGTTACTTCCAATTTGAAGTCCTAGCCAGAGAATGAAGATTAACCTGCTAACTTATCAGCCAATAATCGCTAAAAGAAAATCTCATTATCTCTCAACCTTAGTCTGTGTAATAAAACGAAAGAGCTCCAAACACTTCCAGAGTGGAAATGATGATGAAATTAAAAATCATTCTGCCAGACAGTTTCATTGTCTAGCTTTTTTTTTTTTTTAAAAGAAAGTTAATTTATGTCTAATAACTACTGTACGTTCCAACAGCCTCTTGATCTGAGCCCAGCTGTAGAGTGATTTAGAGCGAGGCACAATCTTAAAGAGATTGCTTGGGTTCAGAGATGGTAAACACCATGACTCTGCGTGCTTGTGTTCTGATCTCAAGAACTTAAATACCCCTTAACCAGACACAGGTTATCAATACTGCAAACAGCCCCAGGTGCTCCAGTCTCAAATCCATTGTCTAATGCGCTAATCTACTGAGTCACCAGGCTGGTTTAAGAGGCGCACGCTTCTCTCATTATAAGCTGTGACCCTGTAATGGGCCTGAACACCTTGGCAAGCAAACTGCAAATGAACTCAATTTGAAACCCTCTAGAAGAGACTTCCCCACAACTGGCAGCAGTGTTGTTTCCCTAGGTCAACTCTCTAATAAAGCTGCAATGTACTCATTAGAAAACCATACAGACCTTATCTTTGGAAACTTTGTGTGAAAATGAACATGTCCCATCAGTCTTCTTGCATGTGCCACGGAGGAATCTGCCAAAGAACCGGAAGGGGGTTTAGAGCCAGATAAGGAGTATTACAAACAACTCACAGAACACGCTGTTTTAAACACCAAGAATGCCCCCTGACAAACCATTTCCTACTTGCATTAGCCTGACGCACAGTTCAAGTGAACATTACACAACTGCTCCATACATTTTCTTTTAAAGCTCATTTCACATACCCAACTGCTACTTATCTTTTCCTCGAAAAGAGCAACTGATGCCTCATGAAAGGACTTCTAGACAAGTAGGTTATTTACCAGAGAGGGACCTGAGCTACAAAATACAGATGTAGCATTTGAAATTCTGAGGTTATCAGGAGGATTATTTATACGATGGTAGTGCCCAAAGGATCCAGTCAGACTGGGGCTTCCCTGTGCCAGGTGCTGAATGGAAACAAAGAAAGGCCTGCTCCCCATTCAGAGTGTTTAAGGTCTGGGTTTAAAAGACAGAAGGAGATCAGTTATGAACTCTGGATGAAGATTGGAGCTCAAGATTCTGAAAACAACCCCCTGAAACATGTGTAGGCAACTCCAGCCAGGGTCTTCAGATTAATCAGTACTTAGATACTACAGTGACAGTGGATTTTTAAGTTCAGATAGACACGTTCAGACCCAACTCTGTCAGTTACAGGAATCCTCCAAATATATATAACCTCCAGATGCGATGCACCTTCTTGGAGTTACACAGCGCTGCATGTGATGCTGCAATTTAAACTACATTTTTTGCAGTATGGAACGTACCTTAATCTCTGTTTGTAGAGCATGGTGTAAGTCTATGGACGCTATCCAAATAATTTCTAGCAGCAGGGGTGGGGATCTGAAGAGGCATTTTCTTAAAGGAGAAATTATTTAAGACTTTTTAAAAGAATAATATCATAACATTACCAGTTGGGCAAGAAATGATGCTATCAAAACTGTTCATTTTTTCAAATTTTGTACAGCAATACAGACAAGTAGTATGAACTGGGAACATTCTTCAGTGCTTCTCTGTAATACTTCTCTGTAATAGTGCTTCCCGGCTACACAGCATCTCATCCTGAAGTGTCCCACAGCGCCTTCCAGAAGGCAACCGACACACACAATTCAGTTCAGTTCAATGAGGCCTTATTGGCGCGACAAGCTTCACACGTGTTGACAAAGAGAATGACTCCTCCAGGTCAATGGTAAGAAAGATCCACACAAGCACAGTTTGGGGTTGAACCCCTTGCATCCATTGGCGAGTACTGTCCACCCTTAGCATGTTGCTACAAAAGGATTTATAAGGAGACAGCAAGCTGAGCTGAGCAGGGGGTTGTACAAGATGACCTCCTGAGGTCCTTTCCAACCCTCATCTTCTATGATTCTATGAACTTCTGGAGCAGAACATCACAGTGTGCGGCAACATTACACAGTTTAGGACGGAAATGTGCTGCCACACCCCACTGAACTATAGCAGGTGTTTTTAGGAAAAAATGATGGATTTATTGGAGGTTTTATATGAAGCCAGACTAATCCCTGTAGAAGATACTCCCCAGCCCATGGCTTATATTTTTAACAGGCACAGTACTCACACAGGTTGGGTGTGGTGTATCAGGTAAGTGCACCACAGACCTCAGGTGTATAATACGTTTCATCTCTTCATTTCAGACGTGCTAGAATCGTAGGGCCAATCCTGCAAGCTGCTGCGTGCCTTCCGAATGTCACAGGATTGGGCCCCAGGAGGCGGCGTGAGGAATGACGGTCTGCAGAACGCTACGGGTCTAACTCAGTAATTTGTAAAACAGGTTTATTTTTCTGTGGAGCATGTAGGACAGCGAGCAAAGCTGGAGTCGGCCCAACCGCTGCGTGACAGAAAGCACAGCATTAACGCCAAAACTGAACAGCAGCAATCTAGATCAGCTCTAGAGGTGTGGGCCCACTGCTGCGGCAAGGTCTGTGGGTACTATGTGACGGGCAGATGAGGTCGGAGTTGGAAGCAGAAGTGAGGTCTGTGTGTGGGTCACTGACAGAGATGTCCAGGAGGCATGGAACGTTGGAAACTTTCCCCTTAGCTTGGCATTTTCTTCTTCTGAAAGGACCAGGCAGGTGGGGTGCATCTTGAAGCTTGTCTTAACTGCTTGTTAACTGGGATTAGTTATAAAGAAGTGTCTGATTGTAGCACAGGCTCTTTCCCATCTCAGAGGCGTTTTCTAAACATCCCACCTCAAGATTCAGACTCGAGGAGTTGTTTGTTCAGAAGGCCTAGTCCATAGTCAGGAGTGCTAGGAAATGGGTTTGCGTGCGCAACATCTTAGTTCCAGGAAAAATGGACTGGGCTGAAAGTGGGCATGTGCAGACGAAGCCTGCTGGAGAGCAGAGTGGTTGCAACAGAGCCCAGGTGTTTTATTTCTTCACACACTCCACTAAGGGGAAAACCTAACCTGAGAGGCAGGGAAGCTCATGCCTGCTACAATTCAAACCAGAAGCCCTTGCTCCTTTACTAAATGCTAGACACACTCCCAAGGAGAGGGTTTTATAATCGATATGCTAAACTGGATCATAATCTGATTAAAAATACGAGCACAGAATAAACATGGGAAAGGAGGAGGATAGACTTTGTAGCAGTGCTTGAGGTTTAAAGTGCAGGCTAAAACCCCATGCTTCTCTGATATCCATGTCACCTGCCCAGTTTGCCTGGTGGCAGCATGTATATAGAATCATAGAAGATCAGGGTTAGAAGAGACCTCAGGAGGTCATCTAGTCCAACCCACTGCTCAAAGCAGGACCAACTCCAATTAAATCAACCCAGCCAGGGCTTTGTCAAGCCAGGCCTTAAAAGACCTCTAAAGATGGAGTGGTGTTGAATAGTATGGGCAAAAGAAATCAACCTTGTTCTTTGGCCTTGGGTAAATCGGTTACTCTCTGCCTCAATTTTCCCATCCAACAGAGATAATACTTGGCCGTACAAAGATGAGAAGGATCAGTGTTTGATAAGTTCTAAGCTTTACTATTAAATTTAAGGGATGTGGAACTTCACGCTACCTAGTGTTAATGTTGATTTAGTATTAATGCTGATTCTTAAACAGGCTACACAAGTTACTACTTCGATCTTTTGCTGCAGTAAAACAACTTAATTATTAGGGACGTGGTCAGATGAAATTACAATAAGGTGGGCGCACAACTGGTTGAAAGAGTGTACTCAAAGATTAGTTATCAATGGTTCACTGTCAAACTGCGGGAGGGGGAGGGAAGGAAGGGAGAAGTCTCTCCTGAGTGGGGTCCTGCAGAAGTGGGGGTCCTGTAGAAGTCTCTCCTGAGTCCGGTACCATCCAATATTTTCAATAATGACCTGGATAATGGAGTGGATAGTACACTTATACTATGTGCGGATGACATCAGGCTGGGAGGGCTTGCAAGCACTTTGGAAGATAGGAATAGAATTCAAAACAACCCAGACAAATTATAAAACTTGTTTTAAATCAGCCGGATGAACTACGATAAAAGACAAGTGCAAAGCACTTTGCACTTAGGAAGGAAAAATCAAATGTACAAATACACAATGGGAAATAACTGGCTAGGTGGTGGTACCATTGAAAAGGATCTGGGGTTATAGTGGATCACCAAATTGAATATAAGCCAGCAATGTGATGCAGTTGTGAAAAAGGCTAATACCATTCTGGGGTGTTGTGACCCTAAGTGCCCCTGTATTCACACCTTACATACTATGGTAATAATCTTTGATCACAATACGTCTTGTGAGGTATCTTTTGAAAACTAACAAGTCACTGATCATTAATATTCTTGCATGATGTACATGTGGTGTGCACTAAGAGTTATGGATGTATGCTGGAATTATTACTAACGTGTGCTTAAACCAGGCTTGTCAGAGCGGGTGGTATTTGTCCTGCTTTCTTGGCACTGGAGAGACTTCAGTTGGAGTCCTGTGTCCAGTTCTGGACACCGCACTTCAAGAAAGATGTGCACAAATCAGAGAGAGTCCAGAGCAGAGCAATAAAAACGAGAAAAGGTTTAGAAAAACCTGACCTCTGAGGAAAGGTTAAAAACCGGGCCATGTTTCATCTTCAGAAAAGATGACTGAGGGGGGTCCTGATAACAATGTAAAGGGCTGTTCTAAAGAGGACGGTGATCAGTGGTTCTCCATGTTCACCGAAGGTAGGACACGAAGTAACAAGCTTAATCTGCAGCAAGGGAGACTTAGGTTAGATATTAGGAAAAAACTTTCTAACTCTAAGGATAATTAAGCTCTAGACCAGGCTTCCAAGGGAGGTTGTGGAATCCCCGTCATTGGAGGTTTTTAAGAACAGGTCAGACAAACACCTGTCAGGGATGGTTTAGGTTTACTTGGTCCTGGCTCAGAGCAGGGGGCTGGACTCGATGACCTCTTGAGGTCCCTGCCAGCCCGACATTTCTATGACTCTATAAGAAATGTGTATGTGTTTGTGATTCCTGAATGCTCTGGCATCCTTTGGGATGAAAGATGATCTCCAGATTTAAGACCATCATTACTTTAATAAAGCAAATATATTTCTCTCTCACACACCCCCGCCGGTTCAAATAATGTTTTGCTGCCATGACACACACTTTGGAACTGAAAATGCAATGTAAATTCAAACTGTTGTTACTGTTTGGCCCTGTTTTGCTAAGATGTGTGACAGGGGCGAGCACTGACTGCAGGTGAGGTGTGTGTCCCCTCATAGTGAAAGGAAGCACAAGTGTATGCTTGCAACAAGAAAAGTTACGTGTTCATGTGCCCACCTGGTGCAAACAGCTACTTTTTCCGGATCATGGATGTAGGGACAGCTCTCCCCTCGGTTACATTTGCCAAAGCGGTTGTAGTACATGCAGTACTCCTTCTTCTTCTCTTTCTTCTGCTTGGCCTGACGAATGATGGCCAAACTCCGTTGAACAGCTCGGCTATATGGAAGGAGACAGGAATATTTAGATCATGTTCCTAACTTCAAGGCAACACCTTAAAAACATACTGGGAAGTCTTCCTTCCATCAAACACAAGAGTCGAGGGTAAATGTTTCAAAAGCACCTAAGTGACTCAGAAGTCAAATCCAACTTTCAAAAGTGATTTAGACATGTAGGAGCCTCAATCTCCTTGAAATTCAATGGGATTCAGCCTCCTAAGGCATTTAGGCGCTTTTGAAAGTTTTACCCAGAGTGTCTAAAAATCTGCACTACGAAGCTCACCTTGCAGGATGCACCTGGGATAGGGTCAGAGTCGACAGCAGTTCTGAAGAACTGAAGCATATTTTTACAAACACTCCATAGCACAGATCGCCTCTAGTCATGATCGGTGCTTGGACAACACACACAGCATGTAAACAATTATGAAGGTCCCGATTGAGAGGGTATTTCAGTACATGCCTCACTTTAAGCAGGAGAGTTGTTCCACCGAGCTCTCATGTGATTAAAATGAGGCAGGTATTTAAGGACTTCAATGACTCGGGCCCTACGTGTTCCTTGTAGGAGCATATAGTAACAGCAAATATCACTGATTGCAGATACTAGAGGAAGCCACCAAGTATTTCAAAGATTTCTTAGCACACGTTTTGTGACTGTTGGATCCCAGGATAAATTTCCAACTGAGGAGACAGAAATATTCAGGTAATTACCCTGTGACTATAGAGTTCCCATGGTCCAGGAGATCGGTAAGCAGAGGGGATGCATTGAGACCTGTGTCTGGTACAACAAAGTGAGAGGGCTGATTTTTGAATTATATGGAAGAAAAGATCTGAACGAAGCTTTCAGAGGGCACAATACTTCTGAGGGGTGCACACAAAACTAGACTCCACCAATTCTCTTCCCGTTTTGCAAGTGTTCCTTCTTCGGAGACCAGGGATAACTATATCCATCCACAGTTTTGACTTCCCAGTCCCACAGAGTGCTGGAGTATGTACTAGGCTGATAACACTAATATCTTCCAGGATCAGCACTGACATAAGGAGTCTATCTGGGGCAAATACATTTTGAGTCAATATTTACTGGCTGTCTAGTGTTCTCTGAAGTCTTATAAGATAAAGCCAACTTTAGGCAGCCATAAAACACTGACTATAAAAAGACCTCCTTTGACACCTCCCTAAACTGGCTCCATGATCACAGAATCATACAGTTGGAAGTCCATCTTCCAATCATCTAGTCCAACCCCCTGCTCAAAGCAGGACTAACCTCAGCTAAATCATCCCAGCCAGGGCTTTGTCAAGCCGCAGCTTAAAAACCTCCAAAGATGGAGATTCCACCACCTCCCTAGGTAACCCATTCCAGTGCTTCACCACCCTCTTAGTGAAAAACTTTTTCCTAATGTCCAACCTAGACCTTCCCCACTGTAACTTGAGACCATTGCTCCTTGTTCTGTCATCTACCACCACTGAGAACAGCCTAGCCCCATCCTCCCTGAAACCCCCTTTCAGGTAGTTAAAGGCTGCTATCAAATCCCCCCTCACTCTTCTGTTCTGCAAACTAAACAAGCCTAGTTTCCTCAGCCTCTCCTCATAAGTCTTGTGCTCCAGCCCCCTCATCATTTTTGTTGCCCTCCGCTGTACTCTCTCCAATTTGCCCACATCCTTTTTGTAGTGGGGGGCCCAAAACTGGACACAATACTCCAAATGAGGCCTCACCAGTGCCGAATAGAGGGGAATGATCACTTCCCGCGATCTGCTGGCAATGCTCCTATTAATGCAGCCCAATATGCCATTAGACTAATTGGCAACCAGGGCACACTGCTGACTCACATCCAGCTTCTTATCCACTGTTACTCCCAGGTCCTTTTCTGCAGAACTGCTGCTTAGCTCATCGGTACCCAGTCTGTAACTGTGCATGGGATTCTTCCATCCTAAGTGGAGGACTCTGCACTTGTCCTTGTTGAATCTCATCAGATTTCTTTTGGCCCAATCCTCCAGTTTGTTTAGGTCCTTCTGTATCCTATCCCTGCCCTCCAGGGTATCTACCAGTCCCCCCAGTTTAGTGTCATCTGCAAACTTGCTGAGGGTGCAATCTACCCCATCCTCCAGATCATTAATGAAGATGTTGAACAAAATCGGCCCCAGGACCAACCCCTGGGGCACTCCGCTTGTGACCGGCTGCCAGCTAGACATAGAGTCATTGATCACTACTCGTTGAGCCCTATGCTCTAGCCAGTTCTCTATCCATTTTATAGTCCATTCATCCAACCCATACTTCTTTAACTTGCTGATAGGAATACTGTGAGAGACCGTATCAAAAGCTTTGCTAAAGTCAAGGTATATCACGTCCACCGCTTTCACCACATCCACAAAGCCAGTCACTTCTTCATAGAAAACAATCAGATTGGTCAGGCATGACTTTCCCTTGGTGAATCCGTGTTGACTGTTCCTGATCACCTTCCTCTCGTCTAAGTGCCTTAAGATGAATTCCTTGAGGACCTGCTCCATGATTTTTTCTAATGCAGCAGCAGAGGGTGTGGCCAACTTTTCAACTGCAAATGGCTGTCCTCAGAACACGTCTCAGAAAACGTGCGCCAATGCAGACTAGTAAGGCTACAAGGCAAGTCACTGTTTGGCATTAGGAGCCTCCAAAAAGAGAAAATACTTTAATGAGATTATGGTCAGACAGTGACTATTTAAAAAGAGCTTCTTCTTACTCAACAGTTCTGCTTTATGTATATCTAGACAGAGCTGTGGAATTTACTGACCTAAATAAGTGACTGCTTCATTTTATTCCTGTTAGACCTGCAAGTCACAGCACAGCTGGTGAGCTGGATTCTATTGTTAACTAAATTCTGATAGCAGATTTTTTTATTAGTAGTGATGCACAACCAAGAAAAGAACCCAGTTTGACACTCTGATCCCAGGGGAAGCTTTTTAGGCAGACTAAAAAGCCACGCTTTAATTTCCACACCGAGGAAATTAATTCTGGAGTCACCAAGACACAAGTAAGGAACCCCACGATGACTTTTTCCAGTGTAATTTTTCAGAGGATAATCTCTATTATCTAGCATACATCTAACGGTTGGGCACCTGATGGACTATACAAAAGAGTTCTGAAAACTACTGGAGCATTACAAGCATTACTTCAAGAAAGGTCACAACAAGATGTAGCCAGAATACCAGGAATTATACACCCATGGAAGCAATGCAAGTCTGGAGCAATTTTAATCTATTATAAGCCAAGGGATCTTGCCTGCACTTAGAGATTCTTAGCTATTCTGTGAAAGGCTTCATGTCTGTTGCACAAAGGAAAGGACAGGCACAACCAAGGTCATGCGGGTATAAGTGGCTGGAATAGGCAATGTCATTCACTCCACACTTCGCTTTCCCATTGCCATGGCTGATGATCGGCAGTTTACTGGTAGGCAAACAGCACATGTATTGGGACCCTGATCAACAGCTTCTACCCACACACGTGACATGGCTTGGAAAAACCAGGCAAAGAGAGAGTTCTCCAAGTCCTTCATTAGGGAGCTGATGGGGAAGGAGGAGCATAGACATCTACAATGCTGAAGCAAACTGTGCTGCATTGGAGACAAAGGACAACATGATGACTATTGAAACATTCAAGACGGAAATACAGCTGTCCCAGGAGAACATCCAACACGGACCGAGAGGAAAGTCATTGTGAAATGGCTTATTCAGGGGATGGATCTGTAATTCTGCATTCTCTGCTCAGGGACAGGAGTTGGGTCTCAGCACAGGACATCGCCACTGGAACACACACAAGCTTCCAAAATAGAAACCTTGTCATTTTGTCTCATTTATTGCAACCTTATAGCAGACAGCAGGAGAAAACCAGCAGCTTAGCAATCAGAAGCCACATCGGCTAAATGGCCAGTTAAACAGCTGGTTATCCGGCTTCTTGCACCATCATGTGCATACATCATTGGCACCATGCGAAAGGGGATCTTGCCATTCTTTCTTGGGAATACAGACCTTGCGATGTATCGGCTTGTAGCTGATCTGTTCAGACAGCTGGGAGGAGAATAGCCGGGACTGCTGGGCGTACAATCCAACCTTGCTGTTCAAAGAGAGAAAGAAACAGAGACACACTCATTACAATTCATTCAGAGCCAAGAATTTAGCTGGAATTCACGAGACACTCAATATCTTATTGATTAACATGCAGGAGGTGGCATGTAAAGTTCACACAGGGGTGAATACGCTCTTTGTGGGCCTGGGCACTGCTGGTGTCTCAGGAGATTCTACAGCAAGAGACAAGGAAATAAGCAGTTTGGGAGAGGGCTGGGTGTGTGGTTTGCCATTGGAAAAAAACTGCTCTGTATCTTTAGCTTGGTGTGAAAGAGCATCCCAAAAACTTCCTCTGAGGACCAGGGTTGGGTGTCAAATTGACTAATAAAGCACACACCCACCCTGATCCAGCACGCGCTCCATGCCTGCGTAAGACTGTGTAAGGGGCACAAGTGCCTGAGGCCCCTTCCATGGCAGCTGAATGATTCAGTGAGATGTACCCAGGTAATCCCGGCAAGTGACATGCACCCCACACTGCAGAGGAAAGCAAAACCCCCTCGAGGTCCCTGCCAATCTGACCTGGGGCAAAATTCCTTCCCAGTCCCAGATATGGCCATCAGTTGGACTCTGAGCATGTGAGCGAGACCCACCTGGCTAAATACATGAGAGAAGGAATGCCTGGGGCCTCTTCAGGGCCCTCCAAAGCCCTGCTGTAGCAGCCGTGGGGATGCCCCATGCTCCGTCATGTTCAGACTGACGGACTCGTGGACATGCACACACACAATTAAATTGTCCTTGACTGGCACATGAAAGAGGGAATTAAAACAAAATTAAAAAAACTCCTGTATCTTGGAGTTCCAGGTGGTAAGAGTGCAGCTCAGTCACTCACCTGCCAGCCCGAGTGTGTTACCAAGTGAGTGAGTGGAATTTGATAGCGTGTCACTGAGCTCTCCCTTCACTCGAGCTGTCACTCGGCCCACCGGTGACGGCACAGCCCCATCTGTTCCATGTGCAAATAAAATGCTGGCGCAGTCGCAATCCAGGAGTGGGTGTCACATGCCTGTCTATCAGAGGCATCAAACATCCCAGCCACGGGGCGAAAACGAAAGCAGTCAGTCACTGCAAACATCTGGACAGCGAACAGATTAATACAATTGGCCAACAACTGGATTTGGTTTTGCCGCAATTTAACAGAATATTAACCGGACGCTGAAGTTGCGGCTGCATTTATTTCGCATCTTTTCTTTTTTAACTTTGCTTTCTGCTCGTTTCCCCCTTCCCCCTTCTGCAGAGCCTGTCTCACTGTGGGAGTTTTGACAAGAACAGCCAGGCACCTTTTCAGATAGTTTTCAGTGTTAAAAAATGCACATAAACTAGCTTGCTTGAAAAGAGGTACTAAAACCAAAACATGTCGGAGTGGAAAGGTGCTAAAAAGTTCAAGCAAATCTGTACTGAACCTAAAGAGCAGAAGGTGTTTAGCATTTTGCAGAACTTTCACTTCTTGGGGAATTAAAAAAAAGAAATCCATCTTTAACTAAACGAATAAATAAATGAAACGCCTGCCTGAACGTTTCTAGTCTAATAGGGATCCCTGCGCTAGGCTCTTGAATGCCTGTGCATGGCACAAACACCAGCATGAAGCTGAACCTACATAATGAACTGAACTTTATTCCCAGCAATGCAGTCCCCAGAGAAGGGACGCTTATAGCAGAATAAATACAGCTCACATACTGCTTGTGCGGTTACTTGTACATTTCAGTGAGAGAAGCATTTGGAATCCGCCATACGTCTGTCTACACTGCAATTAAAAACCCACCCTCGGCCTGCGCAGCTGACTCAGGGTCGGGCTCAGGGGTGTTTAATTGTGATAGATGTTCAGGCAAGCTCTGGGACTCTGCCACCTTGCTAGTCCTAGAAGCCGGGCTCCAGCCCGAGCCCAATGTCTACATGGCAATTAAACAGCCCCTTAGCCCAAGCCATGTGAGCCTGAGTCATCTGGCCCAGGACAGCCACGGGTGCCTAACTGCGGCAGAGACTAAGCTTAAGGCCATGAATTCAGCCAGGCACTTAAACAACTGCCTACTCTTACACCAATGCTTTGCTGAATAAGGATGGATTTCAGAATGTGCTTGAGTGCTTTGCTGAAGTGGGGGCGAAAGCTTGTACTGTATCTCAGGGTACGCCTATGCTGCAGTGGAGCATGTATCAGCAGTGAGTGTACGCTGCCCTACCCGTGCTAGATTTAATCTAGCGAGTGTGGGTAACAAAAGCAGTGAAATATGGTGGCATGGACCCCAGCGAGGGCTAGCTGCCCACCTATGTATCCAGGTTCCCTGGCAGGCTAGTCCATGATGTAGCCGGCACTACCGCGTACTCAGCGCAGTGGTTACCTCCGCCAGCTAGATTAAAGCTATACTTTAAAACCTATACAATTCATCTTAAATTGCAGTGTAGGCCCCACCCCTTTCCAAATGCACTATGGGTGTAACAAGGAGAAAGCACATTTTGTAGAGGAACAACCTCTTGATTTCATGAGCCCTGTTTGCAGAAGTGACCTTTAACGATGACTATGTTTTTGGCGATAGTTTCATAGAACTGCAAAAGTCAGAGGTGGAAAAAGACAAGCCAATGCATCTGTCTGATCAGACAGCAGATGTCAGTGCAGACGATTCCCTACAATATGCTCCAGTGTTTTGTATTATGGTTCCTTGTCTCTCCTCTCCAAGAGAGGCCAGGAGCCCACTTACAGCTTCCATTTTTCTTTCCCTTTTCCTCACATGAATAAACGACCTTCTAATACAGTATTATTGCTCTGCACTTCTATAGCACCTGTAATCCAGACACTGCAAGCCGGTTTACAGACACCACGTAAGCCTCATACTAGGAAGCATTTTATCCCTATTTTACACAAGGGGGAAACTGAGGTACAACCAGGTAGTTAAATATCTCGCTCTAAGGTTACACAGCAAGTCAACGGGAGAGCTGGGAATAAAACTCAGGAGCCTTGGCTCCCGGTCTCCGACTCTAACCACCACAGGCAGCTCTGTCCAGTTGGTCTGAATCAACGATGGCCTCATTCCGAGCACCAGCCCCAGGTTGGGAAAGGCAGACCATCTGCAGCCAGCAAACATCTCATGCGGCTTCCAGCCGCCAGGGTAAGCATTTGACTCTATAAACCTGATGCCGGGGGAAAGACAGTAGCCAGCTTTGAAGGGCTACCGTCCAGTGCAGGCATGCAGCAGCTGCGGGTGCAAGCGTCTCGTAGCAGGGAGACAGTTTACACTGCAAGAACAGGCTTTAAGGAGACCAATGGGGTTGAACCAGACAAAGCACTGGGCCTGGTGGCGCAAGGCCGTATACTGAGCTGTTAAGTGACAAACCTGGGATGTGGAACAAACTTGTGCCCTGGGCCACAGAGTGATACAGGAAGGGGCATTCACGCAGCCAGGCTCTATCACCTGCTGTCAGCCAATGGAACTGCCACTCTCCTCTTTATCCTTCCCAAGAACACCCCCCCGCCCTCCGCCCCTCCCCACACCTCTGCTGGGCTCAACTTAATACGGTGCAAAGGGGACTTCTGGGGTCAGGGAAGGAGGTAATTGCACACAATCAGCTAGAAACCTTCAGCTATTCAGAGACAAAACAGATCTCAGTTCAGACACGGGGCTCTCGAGTGAAATCGGGCTTATCAAACAGGAGTTAAAACCAACTCAGGCTGAGCTCCGACAGCCAGGCTCAAGGAATTGGGCAGTTCTATTATTTGGTGCATGAAAGGCCCATTTGGGGCATGAATACTACTAAATTTGAGCACTTCTCTTTGCACACACAGCCTGCCGGTAGCTTGCACACATCAAACAGCCACTTGAACGTTCCTCGCCAATAATAAAGAAGAATACAGGGCACTTACAGAACGTCTTTCATCCAAGAATCTCAACACACTCTCAGGGTGGGTATTGATTTGTGATCTCGTTTTACAGATGGGGATACCGAGGTAAACGGAGATGAAGTGACTGGCCTTAGGGACACTACAAATAAGTGGCTCATATGGGATTAGAACCGAAATTTCCTGATCTAAACATTCGAGTCATACATTTTAAAGCCAGAAGAGACCATCATGACCATCTAGTTTGACCTCCTGCACAGCACAGGCCAGAGAACCTCACCCAGTGATTCCTGCATCCAGCCGAATACGTTATGGTTGAGCAGGAGCAGATATTTCCAAAAGACCCTAAGTGATGGACAATCGATCACATTCTTCGGAAGGCGGCACCACGGGTTCATTATCTTGACTGTTCTATTACTTCCAGTTTAAATTTGCCTTAGTTCAACTTCCAGCTAGTGGCTCTCACAATGTCTTTGTCTGGTAGACATCAGATCCCTCCTCCCTGTGTAGGTACTTACAGCCTATATTACAGTGCTTAATTTGAAAAGAAAGGGGTGCTGGGGCTCAAGCAATTTTTTTACTTTGATAACTGACACAGCAAAGCCCAGAGGTGCCGGGGCTATAAACTGCTAAGTGTAGAGGTGCCGGGGCTCAGACCTGGCGCAAATTAAGCACCAGATCAAGTCACCTACTAACATTTGTTCAACATCTTCATCAATGATCTGGAGGACGGGGTGGATTGCACCCTCAGCAAGTTTGCAGATGACACTAAGCTGGGGGGAGTGGTAGATACCCTGGAAGGTAGGGATAGGATACAGAGTGACCTAGACAAATTGGAGGATTGAGCCAAAAGAAATCTGATGAGGTTCAACAAGGACAAGTGCAGAGTCTTGCACTTAGGACGGAAGAATCCCATGCACTGATACGGACTGGGGACCGATAGGCTAGCTACACAGCAGTTCTGCAGAAAAGGACCTGGTGGTGGACAAGATATGGATATGAGTCAGCAGTGTGCCCTTGTTGCCAAGAAGGCTAACGGCATATTGGGCTGCATTAGTAGGAGCATTGCCAGTAGATCGAAGGAAGTGATTATTTCCCTCTATTCAGCACTGGTGAGGCCACATTTGGAGTATTGTGTCCAGTTTTGGGCCCCTACTACAGGAAAGATGTGGACAAACTGGAGAAAGTCTAGTGGGGGGCAATGAAAATTATTAGGGGGGCTGGGGTACATGACTTAGGAAGAGAGGCTGAGGGAACTGGACTTGTTTAGTCTGCAGAAGAGAAGACTGAGGGGGGATTTGATCTTCAACTATCTGAAGGGGGGTTCCAGGGAGGATGGAGCTAGGCTGTTCTCAGTGGTGGCAGACGACAGAACAAGGAGCAACGGTCTCAAGTTGCAGTGGGGGAGGTTGGACATTAGGAAAAAGTTTGTCCCTAGGAGGGTGGTGAAGCACTGGAATGGGTTACCTAGGGAGGTGGTGGAATCTCCATCTTTAGAGGTTTTTAAGCTAAGGCTTGACAAAGCCCTGGCTGGGATGATATAGCTGAGGTTAGTCCTGCTTTGAGCAGGGGGTTGGACTAGATACCTCCTGAGGTCCCTTCCAACTCTATGATTCTATGGGCGGCACATGACTCCTGCCTTTGCGGAGGCTGGGGGGGGAAGGGAAGCACCAGCGCTTAGACCATGGCACCACCCCATTCCGCCCAGTTCCACCCCTGCTTGGCCCCCTTTCCCAAGGCCCCCTCACCCGCCACTCACAGCTCTCAGTGGAGAGGGTGAAGAGGCGTGAGTGGCAGACAGGGAGAAGGGAGCGAAAAGTGAGGGGGCCGAGCAAGAGCAGGGCCTGGGCGGGAGAGGTGGCGCTGGAGCTACCGGCAGCAGCTGTTTAGGGAGGCTTAGCCTTCCCAAGCCTCTTATATCCACCGCCATGGCTACTAACCTTCTCTTGGATCAACTCAGCAGACTGGGCACTGAAGTCTCTCATTGTAAGGCAGCTTTTCAAACCTTGAATCTTTTCTGTAGCTCTTCCCAGAGCCCTCCGCAATTATTCGACAGCCTTTTTAAAGTGTGGACCCCAGAATTGGACACGGTATTCTAGCAGTGGTCTCACCAATGCTGCGTAAAATGCCTCTCCCTATTTGATTCCCATGTGTAATTGCATGCGCATGTGGACTCGCAGTTGCATTTCTGGGCTTGCGAGCCAGGTTGCTGTCTGAAATAATTTGACCCACCAAGTCTTAGCCAGGAGTCATTACGGAAAGATAGATCTAACCATTTCTGTGTAGCTGATTTGAAATGTATACATGTAAAACACAAACCCATGGACTAATGCTTTTTATACAACTTCTGTACTCTTTTAACTTGCCGTCTGGCAAGGAGCCGCACCATTATATGGACATTTAAAACTGTCAAGAGATTAAGGATTAAAAATGTGCTATGATGCATGAACAATGCATACGTTCCCCTAAGGAATTTTACCACAAATAACTAACATCCTAAACACAGAGTTATAACAACCCAGAGTCATTCTTGTCTATTGCAGAAGTTAGAAAAATGTGTGGCTGGAATTTTTAACTGACAGAACAAAAACCAATAGACTGATGGCTGGAACAGAAAAATCGCTTCATAGAGCTGCTTTCATTTTAGAAAACTCCCTAATTATTTACCCAAACTGGACATGCTCCGAAACCTATTTAAAAGCTGCCTAAATATTTACACAGATGGAAATGGTCCATTAGTTATGTAATGCTCTTGGTTAAAAAAAACTGCATAGTTATGTATTAGCCTTTTAACATTTAACAGTTTGGAAGCGGGTTTAATACACTGGGCTTTTTTACCCAGTACACACGGTTTCAGTCTCAATTTTTAAAAAAATGTTTCCCTGGTGCAAAAAGAATTTTAAACACATGTAACATATTTTGCAAATCTTGAAAATAAATAAATAAAAGAGATGTCACGGATACAATCTATGGCCACAGTCCTGCAAGTGGGTTCATCTAGACAACAGTGCTGACCCAGACTCTAATTTGATTACTGACTTTAGAGCCCAGTTTACCCCAGAATCACTAATTGTCAAGCTGGAAGGGACCTCAGGAGGGCCATCTAGTCCACCCCCATGTGCTGAAGCAGGAATAAATAAGTATACCTAAGTCACTCCTGGCAGGTTTGTCTTTGCAACTGTAAAGGGGTCTGACAAATGCTGAGCACCTGCCCTTGGAAATCAAGCTCTTTAAAGGAGTCTCAAGTTGGTCGACCAAAATGTGAGACAGTCAACAAAAAAATCACTGAAAGTTTGGGCTGCTAGTATTTAGATCGATTCTGCCCATTGTGCAGATGGGGAAACTGATGGAGAAACGTTAAGTGCCTGGTATAAGGCCACGGGGGAGTCAGCACAAGAGCAAGTATTAGAACTCAGCAGTTCCTGGCGCTTTCAACGCTCTGTTCAGGAAGGGTGCCTCCGGTAAGCCATAACCACTGAGATTGTTGGAGAGTATACACAGAACAAGCCCATCCGCTGCACCGCACGTTCCATCCGCTACAGTGACATTAACACAGCAGATGCAGGGAGCAGGGGCCGGGTTAAATTAGTAAACAGTGGTAATGACTCAAGTCGTTACTTTCTTGATTCTTCTCACTACTCTTGCTAAAAGAACCTGCTAATGCTGGTGATCATGGTGTAAACTCTTACACCGAGCTCGCCCTCACCTACTCAGATGTCTCTGAAAGGCTCCGAAGTCATAAACCCTCCTCACTGGAGGGGGGGGTGGTGGTGGTGAAGAAACCTAAAGGCGGCTTAGTGCTGATAGCTAGAGCATGCAGAAACTGGGTGGAGACTGGACTAGATCTGACAAGCCTCCTTCCCCTCCAAAGCATTGTGTGTTTGATGGAATCAGAGCTGACTTTGCAAAATTTCTGCATCTTGAGCTGTATTAGAACCAGAAATGGGAAACAGGTTCCTTCAAGCTTCAGGAACACAAAGCTGTAGTGATGGGTTTGGACCCAGGGAAAGTACTGGGCACCCAGGTGTACAATAATACAAATAATTAATGAAATCAGATTCTAATTCGGGCCTCTCTCTAAATGACACGTGCCTCTCAGCAAGTCAGGAGCCAGCAGCCAATTCAAAAATGGGTCTACAAATCCAGGAATAAATACTGCTCTTGGATCTGCCTGGCAAGTCATGCATCCCAGATTCCACTTTCCTCCATCACCTGGAACTCTCCAGATGCACCCATGTAAATAGATGCATATAAAGCACCCTTCCCATGTGAACACTCAGAAGGCAGCAGAGAGAGCGCGCGCACACACACACACACACACACACACAAAAGGCTACTGCAGATAGCATTAAGGAACTGCACATTAAGGAGTTTTTAACTGATTACACACAGCACAGCTGCAGTGGGCTTGATATTTTATATCTTGCATTATGGGCCCCCGTTTATCTTTTTTTTTAAATTAATGATTTTGTCCATCTGAGGCACATCATCTGTAAGAAAATACACAGCCCATGGAAAGGGGTTGTTTCTCTTACTGCATCATCTGTCTCCGACACTGCCTGCTCTGGCAGATCTGTGCGTTATCAAGCAAGTGCGCTGAGAAGTGATTGTTGTACCTAGCCCAGCTGTGAGACTCCACGCGCCTCTCCGGAGGGAACAGGAGCTGTCATGTTCATTAAATGCATGATTACAGCTATGATTAATAGTGGGGTCGAGAGCCCAACTACTTTTCTTTCAATCCTTTGAATGAATCATCAACCAAACTGCACGACAGCCTTGTCCTATCAATCCATCTACTCAAGGGTTTTCTACAGGGTCCATCACAAAGCATCTTCCTCTGAACTTTCTGGTTGTTTTTTAACAGGACAAAAAGAGGCCTGGATTAGCCCTGCTTAAGCTGTTCTGCAACCACAAAAATGTATTTACAATGAGTGGGCTCCAAGGCCGCGTTTCTCCTCCATCAACACATTAATTCCGACCTTTGCCCTCAAGGTCATCACAGTGACTGTGACACAAATAAAGCTGATCAATGATCAAGAGATCCTTCATCTATTATTTTCATCCCAAATCCTCTGGGTAAGGGCCACTGGATAATTTCATGGATAGCCACGCGTTCTGTTTGGGAGCAAATGTTCCGTGTCTTACAAAATGCGTTGGACTGAGAGCTGTATGCAGAATCTTCTCAGGGGGCTGGTCTGAGACTGTGGAACCAACTCCCCCAGGAACTAAGAGATCATCACAAGCCTTATCACCTTCCACACCAAAGCTCAAAACAAGACACTCCACTGCACAAGCTTCTTCTCCTGCGGCAAGCATGAGAGAACAAAAAACCCATGGCAGACACATAGTCACATTGCTTAACACACGACTGGAAGGCATTCAGATACTACTGCAATGAGAGCAGAATAGGAGCCGATATCGACTAGACTGGAATAGACGGAAGGTCAATGAACACGTCAATTCAGGAGTCCACGGCAATCAATAGATTAAAAATGGGGGAGGTAGTTAAATGTCAGTTAAATGTTTTTAGGATTCATATATAACCTTTGTAAGTGATTCATATGTTATATATACATAAACGGGATGCAAATTGAATATTTTCCGTTGCACCAATATCAGCTGTAATTATTGTGCTATCTTGGTTAATCATTAGTCCAATTATTTAGTAAGGAGAGAACGCCAGCAATCAAAGATGTGACGTACGCTTTGTACACGCTACTGCTTTATGTATAGGGAAGTCAATTCTTTCATAGAGAAAGCTTGAAAGAGAGGAGCAGATGGAGGATTTACTGATGCCCATCTCTGTAGGACAGTACCATGAAAAGTTAACATCCCCATTTACCAAGTAAGATTGGGAGAGCTCCTGGTTTGTAGAAGCATTTTAAGAAAGCACAGCTGGCCACCACATATAGTTGCAGCAGAGAGATCAAGGACTGAATGGGCCATAGACTGAACCCAGCCCTCTCCTCTAGAGGCAGACTGCTCCAGGTCAGAGAGGAGGCAGGGTGGCCATGCCTGTTCTGTGGATAGAGAACTTTGGGGTCCAGGGCTGTCGCTTTCTCCTACACATTTCACCAGCACAAAATCCACTGTATTCGCTTAAATCCCCACAAAGAAAGTGAAATTAACATAACAGGAGTGATTAGCACTCCGCACAGGTGATCACAGCTGATGGATGCTCCCTCTGATGCATGTTGGATGCTGCCCTGATGGGCTTCTCCCTGGATTACCTTAATGGGTTTTTCCAAGGGTTCCATTATTTTGCCTACTTCTAAAGGGAAAGAGCTTTTGATGCAGCTCCCACCAAACAGCAGCGTTTTCATCCCTGCCCCGTACGGTACTTCTGCACCATTAAACATAATTTGTTCTGCTAAACCTGTTTAATGCATGACCTTGGCACCCAGGAAGAGTATTCTTTTAATCACAATGATTCCTTTAATAGGTCACATTATCATTGTACTTTTCCCTTCTGCTGCACAGGCAGCCTTACTTCTCAGGCAGCCAGCTATTCCTTGCAGAGGGCACAGGCTTTATTGCTGAACAAAAAGTTTTTAGGTTGGTGCCGAGGAAATTTATTTCTTTAATTATTATTCATTTAAGTGGGTTCCACTGTTTCAGACGATCAGCAGTAGTGGCTGCTGGGGCTAATTTATTTTACTCACCGGGCAGCGAGAGGCCTCACTCCCTACAAGGTAATGACTAAACAAGGTAGAAGCTACCATTATAGCCAAGCAACCACTTCTTTGCCTCCTCCTTGCCTTCTTCTTGACCTAACTGAGCCTCAGTGAGTTGTAAGAGGAGTATGAACGTCCTTGATACAAACTACGTTCCGGACCATTTTGTTACGATGGAAACACACCTGAGGTTAATAGAAAACCCTTATTTGTTTCAAGGCTGTTAACATTACGGCTCTGGAAACCCCCAAGCCCCCAAAAACGCTCAGGATTTCAGGGCAAACTCTAAATCAGGCCATATCCAGCCGTGAGATTATTATTTATGATGCGCTACAGAATTGCATGCGCTTTATAGACCATTAAGCTGACAAAGTCGCTGCCCGCAAGAGCTTGCAATCTAGGGGACTGTTTCTAGTACAACATCCCATCGGATTGGAATAAGATTGTGAGAAATCAGCTTGGCTGGCAGGATGCTGAGCACAATTTAGCACTCAGCATTGACTGGGTAAGTCGGGTGCAGCCCTCTGTCAGCAGACCCTGATTAAACCCTTCTGAGACCCTGTCTACACTTACCCCCAAAATTCGGCGGCAGTCGACGGGAGTTACGCAAGCTATGCAAAAAACTTGCGCAACTCCCGTCGACTTCTCTGCTTCTGTTCTGCGCGCCATCTTCACTGCACCGCGCCGACGGGAACCACGTTCCTGTCAACGCAGCGCTACGCCACCTGTGAAGGTGGTCTTAGTACGTCGATTTCTGGATCGACTGAGTGGGTCTGCACTGACTGCTCAGTCGATCCAGAGAAATCAATCTGACGGCGGCGACTTTGCCGCTGTCAGTGTAGCCGTAGTCTGGGATCAATACAAAGCAGAACTGCAGGCTTGGGAGGCAAGACTGATCCCAGCAGAAGTGGCACCAAAGCATGTTTGCATGAGGCTCTGCAAAGCAAAATCGCTGAGGGTCGTACAGTTGTCGCTACTTTCAGCTCTTCCTAGTGTATCTAGGAGCTTCTAAAAAGCCTCTTTCCTCACTCCAACACCAGCACAATTCATCAGACTTCTGTCCCAAGACTGAAATGTGTAAGAATTTGAAGGGTTTTCTTTCCACATCTGGCTGCCGGATTGTCTGCCCAGTACCCAGCCTCCTGCAGGTGTGAAAGACAGTGGCTAGGAAGAGATGCAGTACAGACAGTGGCAGTGGTTGGGAAGAGATGTGGACCCGTTTATATTACTAACGCAAGCCAAGAGCTGGAAAGCTCATGCCCAGAGCTCCCATTGACTTCACCTGGAGTTCTGCTAGCGGAGAGCGTGTAGTGCTGCGCTCTTACATGTTAAGCATTTCCTGCACCCATGTGCATGGCTGGACACCTCGCTGGTGGTACTAGAGACAGATGAGCAGTGAAAGGCAAATCAGACTGGACTACAGCGTTTTGCAAGATGGCTCAGAGTTAATAACAAAAACACTTCACCTTTACACAGCACTCTGCTTCTTCAAAGGGCTTTGCATCCATTTAGCCACCTCAGAATACCCCCCAGGAGGCATTACACCCATTTTACAGAAAGGGAAGCAGAGGGGTTAATGAACTGCCCCAAATCAGAGGCAGCCAGCATCTGAGATGGGATTAGAACAAAGCGCCGTGAGCTCACTGATAGACCGTGCTGTCTCCATGACTGAGGGGCTGGCACAGTGCCCCTGTGCTCACAAAATCAGTCAGAGCAAAAATTCAGGTATTGCACTAACAGGCACAACTGGGGAGAGGGCAATCTTTAATAGGAGCAGACACAGAGCCTGCAATTCATTTGCAGAAAGTGTCTCTGCATGTCAGAGCAGCAACTAATAGACCTTAATAAGAAGACAGAACAGGGGGCTTGTTGTGGTGAAAGTACTTCAGCTTTTTAAACCTTTTTCTGTTTCTTTTTTTAAACAAAAACTCCAAGTGCTGGCCTAAATCCAAGGAGCTAAATAGAGAATGGATTGTTCACACAAGCCCTCGGTGACATCATCAGCTTGGTTGTGGTGCTGAGCACTTTATCATCTGTGCAAATGTGGAAACTGCATTTCTGTGGCACTCAGCACTTCTAAAATGAGATGGTAAACAACCAGCAGATAGTGCACTTTCTTCAAATGCATTCTTCCCTGCTACGGAAGCTGACAGCTTGGCTCAGAATTTTTTTTCTTCCCCTTCCTTTCACCCGAGCATGGAGTTCCCCTGGCTGGGTCTGGAATCATGTTTATTATTGTTATTAGTCATCCTCCTCGGGCACCAACTAGCTGAGGATCTCAAAGTGCTCTGCAAACGGTAATGAGTCTTGACTACTTAATATCACTGTAGGGGAGGGAAGTAGCCTCCTCCTTTTCTGTATGGGGAAACTGAGGCCCACAGAGAGGAAGTGGCAGGCCCAATGTGATACAGTTAACCAGTGGAAGGGCTGGGAATCTATATAGGTATTTATCCGGCACCTATCAGTGTAATACTGGAACACATCCAGGTATTTAGAAATAACACATTTTTCCTCTCTCCTCCAGAGTGTGGGAAAAAATCGCAGGGTTGCCAAATTATCGTGATTTTATTTCTGAGTCTCCTGATATTTCCTGTTTTCCATAAAACTGCAGCTCTTGGAATCTTCTGATGGTCAATCTCAGCCTTCATTAAAATTAAAAAGAGAACTTTCTAGTCTTCGTGGTTACAGAGAAAAGCTTGCAATTCAAAAGGCAAATAAAAAGAACAAATTAAAAACATGACTCATGATTTTCCTAGTCCCAGTTCATGATTTTGGACTGTTTAGGGTGGACAGTACTGAAATAACTGCTTCATTCATAGTTGTTTCCATGTGTGGGAAGATGTTGAAGGACTAGAAACCATCTCTTCTGACACCCAGGTGTGGGAGCCTATGCCAAATGTTAACCTTTAGAAAATTCTGCGAGGTCTCGACAGAGGCGTTAACTAAGGATTTAAAAGCTCGCACGGTTGGCCAAGAGGAGGTTCTGGCATGGCCAAGAGGCTAAATCCAGCCAACTGACTTCCGTGTCTTTAATACACAGGTCAGGCCCATGACTAAAGATCCCAGCCTGCAAATCTGCATCCTGATGGGAGCAAAATGGAGCACTGCATGCTGGGACTGCAATCTCCATCCTCTGCCCTTCTGTTTTATAGATGAAAGGGGCTGCAATCTGTTCCAATTGAGGTAAATTAGGTGCAGCCCTCAAGCTGCGATATCCAATATGCGCTCCACTGGGTAAGTCTGAGTGCTCCAAAAGTATCACAGATCTGCCATCTTGTTTTGCTCTGACTCCTTCTTTCCGCTATGCTCCCTCTAGTGTTCTCAAGTATGTACTGCATATACTCACTCCTGCTCTAGTCAGCTAGCATTAGATACAACAAAAGGGGGCATTTCTCATGAATCACGTTCTGGCCATTGCTTCAGTCTGCCTCCTGCAGGGAAGGGTGGGGGCTCACTCAATAGTATCTAACAAAGGGCAGCAAGTGGGTAAATATGGACAGGGGACTTTATGGGGATGAAGCCCAGAAAGGAATGCAGCTAAACACCACATGGAGAGAGCCTGAAATCAGCTTGCCTGCTACAGATGCCTCTGTGCACCTTCAATTCCATCATATTACCAATAGGTTTAACTGTAACCAGCAGCAGTTCTTTAATAGATTGGGGTCAGGGCTGCTTTCCGGACAAAGTCAAACCTTAATTTTGTTTCTGCTGCTTTCAATCTTGTGCCGCGGTTGCTCTTTTCTCCTTTAGAATTTTTTTTTTTTTAAATAGTACTTTTCCAGGACCTCTTGCCCATTTCCACAATGGGACATGGAAATTCCCCAAGTGCCTCAATTTTGTTGCGTTAGATGTGGAAAAGAGCAGAGGCAAGGTTCTTTGCGAGCAAATAAAACTTAATCAGCTTGTCCAATTAGACACACATCTAAAGCTGCAACATATATGGGTGCAGATTGTTTTAACCTGCTGCCCAATTCACACTCATTTGTCTGAGGCAGTGTTGAAATCATCTCTGCACACCCCCTCTTCTAGGTGGCTACTAACGAAATGAAATTTAATCGTCAAGAAGACCCCAAGGTTCCAGGTTCTTTTGTTTCTGACTGGCATGTTTCCAACACGCACTGGGTGACACCAAGTTGCAGGGTGACTCTGTTTACCAGCTCAGCATTTTTATGTGCATGTTTTTCCCCATGAACCTTTTACAAACAAAAGAGAAAGCACGCGCACACGCACGCACAGAGTGTGCTCATTGAATCTGCACCCTTTATAGTCATATCCTGTTTTAGTTCAAATGAAAATCACATTTATTGAGAAAACATCAAAATGTCACGACAGTCAGATGAGGGTTTATATAAAAATGGCACTTTCGATACAGCCTAGAGGTCAGATCTGATGACTTTCCTGCCCACATATGCTTTTTTACTATCTTTTACTCCAACTAGGCCCGAAGATCCAACACATTAAGGGAGGGAGCAACAGTCTATTCTGGCTTGTCTATCAGCCAACAGAAATTGTTACGTATGTTCCAATCACAAATATTTTTACTAACAGCAATAATGCATGAGCCAGCAAGAACCCAGCTTGGCTTTCAGATTCCAGGCTGAATTTGCAGAGCTGGCACTAGGAAGGAGCATCTTTTTATTTCTAAACTGAGCAAATCTGATCTGGAGTCAAGACACAAAGATGGAAGCCCAAAAGGCCACTTTCACAGTCACTGTGAGAGCACAATTGCTCTTTAAGAACCTATCAGAATACCACAAATTCAGCAGGTGTGAAAAACCTTTTCAGCTAGCATGTGTGGACTGGACATAACTTTAGAAAACATCTTAACCACTTCAGACTAGTCACTGTGTTGTTAAAATGCTGAAAGAACAGCTTGAGATGTAGTTATGCTTTGCACACAGAGCAGCATTACGCTATAGCTGAAAACAGTTTTTTTAGATGCCAAATCAGCTGTGTAGATGGGGCCTACTACAAATAGTTTACTTGGTCACTAACTTGCATCTTCCCTTCTATTTCTGAACAATTGCGTACTTAAAGAGCTCAACCCAGTTTCTTCTGCTCTTTAATCCTGCAGTGACACAGCCCTGGATTTGGAATGGGGACATCACAGCATATGAAATCAGTGTCTTTCCCAACAGGAACAGATGTAGAAGGATGTGCCCCATACAGAATT
The DNA here is from genome assembly GCF_026122565.2 of Emydura macquarii macquarii. Taxonomy (NCBI): domain Eukaryota; kingdom Metazoa; phylum Chordata; order Testudines; family Chelidae; genus Emydura; species Emydura macquarii. Next base: position 667,888 of record NW_027132383.1, read on the forward strand.
AGGATGCACTGTAAGAGGGGAAAGCTTTAGAGAAGGCACATATCAGAGAATTGGAAAGTAGGGCCAATATTTTGATGCACGATTTCCAGGGACTTCAGGTTTTGGCAATTGGCAATGGAGCCAACGGTGCATTAAAGTTTATCGTGATTCTGTTCATAATAGTTCCAAAATGCTTCCTAAAACGCTGAACTCTTCCATTGATCCCAGGATGGGAAAACTGGAATAAATTTGTCTACCAAACCAGATAATGGAAAGAAAGCTTTGAAGATACATACACAACTACAGACTAGGCTATATTAAGATTTCATGGTAAAATGTAAGTCTCAGGACATACGCAAAGATAACTATACTATCTTCATAAAGTATTTCTGTGACTATCAGAACCACAGTACTGTATTTGAGCGTTATCGCTACTTTGCATGGTCTGAACTCTGCCGTATGTGTATTTTGAGTGTGACATTCTGAAAGGTGAATGGACAGTTAGAAGGGTGGAAAATAATGGTCTGATGGATCAGATACAAGACTGGCTCTGCCACCCGCTTCCTCCATGACCTTAGACACATTTTGGCCAAAATTTTCAAATTTGGGCACTTAATGTGAGGCTTCCAAATCCATATATACATCAGCACCTACATCAAAGGCCTGATTTTCAAAGGTGCTAGGCACTTGTCTGCATGGAAGGCGGGCATGGAGAAGGGTAGTTAATTAGTGTCTGTAAAGCACACTGAGGACTTTGGGTGAAAGGTGCTATGTAAATGCAAAGGTTTGTTATTATTGGGTTACATGTAAAAATTAAACAATTATTTCTCCATTAGCAAACGAATGTTTGAGGTGTTTTGATGAAAAGCACAATGCAAGTGTGACATTCCTGTCCTTCAATGGAAGGAGGAGTGGATTCCCCTACCCAGGTCCTCAGTATTATTGCAAGGAATAACAGAACAGTAAAGGAGGGCTTTACCTGGACAGGAATGATCAATCTTAGTATTAACGTCTTCCTCAGTGAGGCAATAAAAAAACGACTGAGATCATAGAATCATAGAATATTAGAGTTGGAAGGGACCTCAGGAGGTATCTAGTCCAACACCCTGCTCAAAGCAGGACTAACCTCAGCTATATCATCCCAACCAGGGCTTTGTCAAGCCGCAGCTTAAAAACCTCTAAAGATGGAGATTCCACCACCTCCCTAGGTAACCCATTCCAGTGCTTCACCACCCGCCTAGTGACAAACTTTTTCCTAATGTCCAACCTAGACCTCCCCCACTGCAACTTGAGACCGTTGCTCCTTGTTCTGTCATCTGCCACCACTGAGAGCAACCTAGCTCCATCCTCCCTGGAACCCCCTTTCAGGTAGTTGAAGGCCGCTATCAAATCCCCCCTCATTCTTCTCTTTTGCAGAATAAACAAGCCCAGTTCCCTCAGCCTCTCCTCATAACTCATGTTCTCCAGCCCCCTCATCATTTTTGTTGCCCTCCGCTGCACTCTCTCCAACTTGTCCACATCCTTTTTGTAGTGGGGGGCCCAAAACTGGACACAATACTCTAAATGCGGCCTCACCAATGCCAAATAGAGGGGAATAATCACTTCCTGTGACCTGCTGGCAATGCCCCTCCTAATGCAGCCCAATATGCCATTAGCCCTCTTGACAACCAGAGCACACTGCTGACTCATATCCAGCTTCTTGTCCACTGTTACCCCCAGGTCCTTTTCTGCAGAGCTGCTGCCCAGCTCGTCGGTCCCCAGTCTATAGCTGTGCATGGGATTCTTCCTTCCTAAGTGGAAGACTCTGCACTTTTCTTTGTTGAACCTCATTAGATTTCTTTTGGCCCAATCCTCCAGTTTGTTTAGGTTCTTCTGTATCCTATCCCTACCTTCCAGGAGCTTTCATGTCGCTTAACAGTCCCCCTGTAACTAGGCTTGGGAGGGAGCTCGGCATGTTTACTGCAGTGGTTTGAGCTAGTCAGGTCCTCCTGATGTTCGTTCTGTTTGCCACTTTCTTCAATAAACAATCTGTACTGAGTTACTAGGGGCTTCTCGCCTCTAATATTGCAGGGCACTCCATAGGGAAGGAAACCAAATTCTCTGAGCTCAGAGGAGGCCTCTTACACTTACAGTCAGGTCTTTGATGTAGGGACTCTCCGAGATCTGTGTTTGTACAGAACCTAGCACAATAGGGCCCTGATCCATGACTGGGCCTCCTAAATGTTACTGTAATACAAATAAACAACAACCAAGGGAGGCTAAGCCAGAAGCAAGAAGGGAACATATAAACACATGATTAAACGGTGAATACAGCCTTGACAGATGCCACATCTATACAAGGGAATTTCAGAATTAACTTCCTTCTGGGTTCACACCAGTTGAGCTGCACTGGCAAGAGCTTTCTCACAGACAAGGCTCCAGCGGTTTCTGGTGTTTTAGCTGCTGTATCAATTACGAAGCACTGTTCCAGGACAAAGGAGGAGAGGTCTTTCTCTCACACTCCCCAGCGGATCTCCTTACCAGCCTCAACACTCCCGTTTGAAAAAAACTGCAAGGGATTCCTGAAATTTGATAAAAGTTTAATGCTCCTTTGTGAGACGGATGAAAGGGGAAAAGGTGGATGAAATGCAGTGTAGTGCAGACATGATGGCTGCCATCATCCCTTCACAAATAGGGAATCCAGAACGAGGGACAGGTGAGCAGCCTCAGCGTTATGGCAGCAGGTAACTGGAATGGACCAGACTCTGCTTTCGGTTCCATTTGTGCAACCACCACTGAGGTCAGCAGGGCTATACGGATGTAGGAGCAAAATCTGGCCCTGGTACAGCAGTCTCTTTCCTAAGGCAACACAGGGATCTCTAGAAGGTTGCGATATAATGGCCATTTTTAGCTGGGCAGACCAGTCCTTTTCTTGCCTGTGTGCTCAACTGAGGTTTCAGCATAAAGAAACCCGCATACCTACCCCTCCTCTGCTTGCCCGTACAAAAAGTGCCTGGCACAAAGTTTACCACTCTCCGTCTCCCTGGTAATGAGGTGGATTGCAGACATGCAGCAGGAAAGCTACTGGTTTCCCTTTCACTTAGGGAGACAGATGACTTGCTTTATCACTTCTGGCAGCCTTGTGATTGGCCACTGAGACTGTATAGGGCTGGAGTAGATATAGCCCCAAGACCAAATTCTAACCTGCTACAGTGTTTAAAAGGAGCTGTTTGGCCTGGATGGCAAAAGTGAATTGGAATGGTCCAGCTGCCTGAGGGGAAAGGCTGGTGGAGCACATAAAGAGTCAGACAGTGAATAATGCAGACTAAATAATACTCAGTAACTTGTCCATTGCTGCATACAGTGGTGGTAGATGATATGATGGAATGAAAGGATCACAGTGTGGCAAGAGGGCTAAAAAGGGAGGGATTCCTGGATAAAGCAGTAGCCTGCCTGGTTTGTTTAGCATTAACTAGCTCCTGAAATTCAGTATTTGGCTTCTTGTCTGAGGCAAACGTTGACAAACCACTGCCTTGAACGTGAGACCTGTGGCACCAGCTCCCAGTGCGTATTGCATGAAGTGATTCCTTTTCCCTTCTGCTCTTTAGATTTCAGGGTCTGCTCGCTTAAAGCTTTACCGATTAGCTAATCCAGTGCACAGCACAAGATCAGTGGCCCATCTGATTTGCAGGTAGGAGCACGTCAGAATTTTATCATAACTCTAATTGTAGCCAGGACTGGAGGAGGCAAAATACTGACCCAATCAAATTCAGACAAAGAGCAGAATCGTAAGGCAAAATTATAACCCACTTTAAGTAAATTCCAAGTTATTAAACTGCCAAGAATGTTTCCCATCTCTTTGATAGCCCAAAATATAGAGTGTTTTCCACAGAAGGGGAACTGAAAAGCTCTCAAATAAACTTTTAAAAGTTATGCCTGGGCAAAAAAATGGCAGATTAAATTCAGTGTTGATAAATGCAAAGTAATGCACACTGGAAAACATAATCCCAACTATACATATAAAATGATGGGGTCTAAATTAGCTGTTACCATTCAAGATAGAGATCTTGGACTCATTGTGTTGGAGTTCTCTGAAAACATCCACTCAATGTGCAGCGGCAGTCCAAAAAGCGAACAGGATGTTGGGAATCATTAGGAAATAATAAGGCAGAAAATATTGTATTGCCTTTTTATAAATCCATGGTACACCCACATCTTGAATCCTGCATGCAGATCTGGTCACCCCACCTCAAAAAAGATATATCGGAATTGGAAAAGGTACAGAAAAGGGCAACTAAAATGATGAGGGGTATGGAAAAGCTTCCATCTGAGGAGAGATTAATAAGACTGGGACTTTACAGGTTGGAAAAGAGATGACTAAGGGGGGTATGATAGAGGTTTATAAAATCATGACTGGTGTGGAGAAAGTAAATGAGGAAGTGTTATTTACTCCTTCTCATAACACAAGAACTAGGGGTCACCAAATGAAATGAATAGGCAGCAGGTTTAAAATGAACAAAAGGAAGTATTTCTTCACACAACACACAGTCAGCTTGTGGAACTCCTTGCCAGAGGATGTTGTGAAGGCCAAGACTATAACAGGGTTCAAAAAAGAGCTAGATAAGTTCCTGGAGGAGTGGCTATTAGTCATATGGACAGGGATTGCTGTTTGCCAGAAGATGGATCACTGGATGATTGCCTGTTCTATTCATTCCCTCTGAAGCATCTGGCATTGGCCACTGTTGGAAGACAGGATACTGGGCTAGATGGACCATTGCTCTGACCTACTATGGCCATTCTTATGTTCTTATCCAGATGTTTCAGCAAATGTGTGGAGTCTTATACATGACAAATAAATATAATTTTGCAGCTTGACAACCCCACCTGTCCTGAAGGAAGGAATTTGATATTCAATGGAATTCACCCTTTCTGAGTAGGAGCAAGTATGGCTGCATTCCAAAGGAGAGTTGAAGAGATAGAGATACAGGGTTATAAACTGAATAGCTCAAATGGCAGGAGGAAGAGAGCCCTTCAGAACAGCTGGGACAAAACTAAGGGACCTTTATTTTGTTGTGTTTCCCCAAACCAGAGATCACCCACTCCCCCTACCATTCACTGTACTGGCTGACAACGCAAGTCCTGGGGTAGCTGTCGAAACACACACCAAGCCCATGGCAGAGTCCATCAATTCCCTTTTTACTATCTAGTAAGAAAAGAGAGGGTCACTCACCTTGTTCAGTAACTGAGGCTCTTTGAGATGCGTGTCAACCCTTCCCAGCAAACCTAGCTCATGCTGCGGTTTGGCTGAAGTTTCCTCTGCCCCTCTGCTTCCCCCTTCACTAAGTTCCCCCATCCCTTTTCCCCCACACAGAAGCAAAATGATGGGTCAACAGCTTACAGGTTGGATCAAGTGCTTTTAAAACAAATAAGAACCAGCGTGTGTGAGTGCAGAGACAGCAGCAGGGAAGACACTGTACAGTAACTGCCTGTGTAGCCAGCCACGGGGTATCTGTTCTGAACAGGACTAAGTTGTGAAAATGCCAGCTAAAGCTTCCTTCCCAAAGTGCTGGCCAGACTTCTTTAATGCTCTCAGAAGGCAGATTACCTGGAAACGATGCTTCATCAACTTTCCGCCCCTCTGACCTCCTCAACATCATCATCTCTGGCATTATCTGCACACTTCTTCATTTCCCATCGGCAGGCCCTGGGAAGCTAATCCTTGGTTTAAGCTAAATCTCCGCCCTTTTCACCTACGGAGATGATGTGCCGTAAGCATTTATCATCACCACTGTTACTTCTCCAGCCTACCCCTAATTTCCCACTCTCAATTTTCTCTCTCACACCATTTACTGTCTGCATGTGAGCTTCGGGAGGTGGGGGGAGGGTGTTTACTCTTTGTTGAGATATTGCCATTTGCTCTTAATTTCGGCACCTTTTTAAAACTTTTCGAGGCTGCTCAGTTCTTCTGCTGACAGGATTTTTGTGCCTATTCAAGGCTCTCTCGCTCGCTAATCCTCTTCTTTATGGGTTTGTTTAACTGCACTGACTGCCAGCATGCCTTTTAAATATTTCATTATCCTTGGGCTTTTGCTCTCTTTTGGGTTGTTTTCAAGGGGGGGGGAGGGGAGGGAAGAGAAATTAGATGTAGATTGATTTTTTCCAGAGTTAATTCGGACAATAATCGATTCCAAAGATTTTCCTTCACCTCATCTTGCACTTCTGTGAAGTCCGGGGTTTTGGGCGTGCTGCCGAAATGCCACTTTCAGACACAGTGAGAGAAGCATTTCAGTTCTGTTTACACTGTAATCAGCAGGCCCCAACTGCTCACCAAATTCTCTCTTGTTTATCATACCCGGGCTGTTTCCTTTGACCAAGTGGGGAGAGGGAAAAACCCTCCTAAAATTATGGGTTGCTTCCCCAACCATGCAAGGCAACAAAGCCATAAGCCATATTCCGGGAATGCCTCCCTTCAACTGATTCCACTCTGGTCAGTGTCTGGACAGTTGAGCTACCCTCACCTTCAGCCGTTTAGCCTTTCAAGTAACCCTCCTGTACCTAATTTCACATGACCTAAGCTCTCTTTTTAACCACAGGTTTCTCAGTGTTTAAATAATATTTAAAATTAAGCCCTCGCCTTTTATCAAATCAGACCCAAGTATAGTAACATTAATGTATATATCCACCCTCCAACACTCATGGCTCTCCATCAATCTGTCTCTCCAGAACTCAACCTTATCCCACCAAAAATGCTATATACTAACCACTTGACTTAGCTAAGCTTTATTAGATAATGGCATAGAGAGTGCACTTCTAAAATGTGTGGACAATACCAAGCTGGGAGGGTTGCAAGCACTTTGGAGGATAGGATTAAAATTCAAAATGATCTGGGCAAACTGGAGAAATGGTCTGAGGTAAATAGGATGAAATTCAATAAGGACAAATGGAAAGTGCTCCACTTAGGAAGGAACAATCAGTCGCACACATACAAAATGGGAAATGACGGTCTCGGAAGGAGTCCTGCGGAAGGGATCTGGGGGTCTTAGTGGATCACAAACTAAATATGAGTCACCAGTGTCACACTGCTGCAAAAAAAGCAAACATCAGTCTGGGATGTGTTAGCAGGAGTGTTGTAAGCAAGACACGAGACGTAATTCTTCCGCTCTACTCTGCACCGATCAGGCCTCACTGGAGTACTGTGTCCAGTTCTAGGTGCCACATTTCAGGAAAGATGTGGACAAAGTGGAGAAAGTCCAGAGAAAAGCAATAAAAAAGGTCTAGAAAACATGACCTGTGAGGGAAGATTGAAAACACTGGGTTTGGTGAGTTTGGAGAAGAGGAGACAGAGGGGACATGAGAACAGTTTTCAAGTACATAAAAGATTGTTACAAGAAGGAGGGAGAAAAAATTTCTCCTTAACCTCTGAAGACAGGACAAGAAGCAACGGACTTAATTGCAACAAGACTGTTTGGGCTGGACATTAGGAAACACTTCCTAGCTGTCTGGGTAGTTCAGCACTGGACTAAATTGCCTAGGGAGGCTGTGGAATCTCCATCACTGGAGATTTTTAAAAGCAGGTTAGACAAACACCTGTCAGGGATGGTCTAGATAATACTTAGTCCTGCCCTAAGTGCCCAGTGTGACCTTGGGCCAGTCACCTAGTCTCTCTGGGCCTCAGTTCCCCACCTGTACAATGAGAACAGCGCTTCACAACACCTCTGTGAGATTGCAAAGATAAACACATTACAGATTGGGAGGGGCTCGGCTCTTACAATGATGGGGCCACATAAGTACTAAAATAGACAGCCAGATTATCCCTGTTGCTCCTTACTACAGAACAAACGTGCTGAGCACAGGTAGAAATGGAGGAAATGGCACAACAGGCCCTCAGTCCATGGACTGCTTTGGAGCAGTATATTAGACTAGCTGTCAAACAACTGGGCTAGGAACTCAGGCCATTCTAGACTAGGATACGGGTCAATCTAGGTTTGTCATTTGACTTCCAACAGTAGCCAGCAGCTGATACTGCCATAACAAAAGTGGTGAAGATGTGAAACCGAGAATGTTATTGGGACAAATGTATCTAGAAGCAGTTAACAGCCACGCTGATATACTTACATCAGTATTAAGTTTAATTTGGTGAACTCAGCAGATGCCTTTGAACTGGATGACCCATTTGCCACTAGTAATATCTTCGGTAGCTATAGGGTGCCCATCACTGTAGTATCTCAGGCACCTCTGGGAGCCATTGTGTTTATGAAAATGGGATGGTATCACCTGAGTTCAGGCAGTCTTCCATGTGTCTGGTAAAGCAGTCAATGGCTGTAGAACAAGCTATGGGAGGGTGGCAACCAAAGGATTGTTCAGACACATGCTCCTACCGGATTTTGATGGGTTTGGGAAGAATTAAAACAGTCACACAGAATAGCAGAAACACTGTCTGGGGAGAAGAAGCAGTCTCAGGAACGCTGCTGAGCTGGTGACCTTTAATACAAAGTTGTGCTTCTTCTCTATAAGCTGCACTTCGCTTTTACCATCTCACATCCTCGTTCAGGAGCATACATATTTCTCATTCAATCAGACTAAAGGACACAGTATCCTTGGCCTGCATCTGCTCGTGTTTCTCCCAGTGAGGAGATAACCCCGTCTGATTTCTGGTGTTTACTGGCCACTTGATAGCGGGGACCCTTCACGAGCAAGCAGGGAACAAAAGCGCAGCCACGATGGAGTTGGAGAGATGTGAATGCTGACACATCTTGCACAGTTTGTCTCACCTGGAATTCACACACACAGGTGCAAACTCTCAGCAGAGAACACAGAGGCATTATCACCTACCTGCTCGACTGGGGCTCTTGTTACTCAGCTCGCCGCCCCGGACTGGGGGGCTGGATGTTTTGGAGAGTTTATTGGCCGACACCCTGTACATCACGCCTCCTATACAGCGAAATCCTTTGTTCTTCCATCTCGGCTGCAGCTGCTGGGATTTGCCGCCTGGGGGTGACTGGCGCATTTGGTGTAATACCAGAGATCTGCAATTGCCACAAATGGGAGAGGAGATGAGCTTTGCATCCACGTGAAGCTTCACTTTGCTTCAGATTTCATGGACAAACCTACAGCTGCAGGGAGTCTCCTGGTGATAGGATCCAGCCCTACCTAGTGCTAGTGGGATCCTTCCCGCTCATGCTCCATGCTACCATAACTATGGAGAGCTCTAAATAACTAGAGGAATCGGGGGCTCTCCTCTCCTGCTCTTTCACAGCCCGGGCTGGAGGAAAATCACAGGTTCCCCACTCCTCTTGTTTGACATCTATTGACTACTTCCTTTCAGGCCCTTCCACGCCTCAGCTCAGGATACAGTACATATTCATTGCCTCTTCCATACAGGACTGAACAACTCCGTCCTCCCCCAGTTGGAATAGGAGTTTGGGGGAAGTACTGCTGGGAAGAGAACTCTGGGGCATAAAGCTGGCTGAGACGTGCTAGTGGACATCAAATGGCTTCCCAGCCCTGTTCATTGGCCCTAAATATTGCTGCCTGTTACTTAGACAGCCAATGCTGAACCCAGAGTACAGCTGAAAGTGCCTAACAGCATATGGCACGACAAGGTTTCTGTGTGCCTTCTAAAGACAGAGCCGACTTTATGGCTACCAAAATGCATACATGTGGATACAGCCATCCAGTGAAACTGGGCACTGGAGTACTCAGCTGCCCAGTGGTTTGGAACAAGGAAGATCCATGGCTGCCAAGGGCAGGAAAATCAAGCCCAGTGGTTCATTTAAAGCCAGATGTCGTCTCTCTCTGAGGAGCCCATTTTCCTGGATTGTCCCTGCTTTGCGTCAGTGCTGGAGAAGAACCCCCCAAGAGAGGATGGTAAGCATGTTGCTCCTGGCTAGACAGAAGTGTTGGAGCAGCCCGGCCAGAGCTAGCAGCCCAAGACCCATCTGCAATCATAAGTAATTGGCAGCAGATGCAGTCCTGGAATTCCAGACAGATGGGAGACACAGCGGCTCGACTGCACCTGAATAGGGTCTAACTAAGCTCGCTGGAGCCCTAAAGCCGTAGGAAAGCGATCCAGTACCTCTGCAGGGTATTACATTACATGTGGTACTTCCAGGGCTGGCCCATCTAATCATGCTCTGCTTGCTCTGTGTCACGTCAGGAACAGACACTGACCTGCCTGGGGCCTACAAAGCAGAGAGCGCAGAGACTGGGAACCAAAAGACATGGTAGCGCAGACAGCGGCTTGGACTGACTTCCCAGCCCACGCCCCCGCGGCTGTAAGAGCAGATCCTGCAGCCAGCGAGAGGGATGAGAAGGGAGAGACCCGCCTTACTTCCCAGCAGCCAGAGGGAGAAAGGTGTAGCCCAATCACATGGCCCTGGTGCTTTTAGGACACTGAGACACAATTAATCTAGGGCCCTTCTACAGCTCCATCAGACAAACAGCAGCTGTTAAAGGTTGTAAATTAACACCTTTGGACCACCTCTACCCACCATGCGCTCCTTCACTGCAGGAAACCCTTCCAACTGGCAGACTGACTGTTCCTATGTAAAGCCAGTTTGCATTCAGTCTGGATAAAGCTGTGCGCCTCATTTTCGTACATATGCTGTTATGCAAACAGAACTGCTGCAGCCAAATCTAAATCCACTCAAATATCAGTCCTCTTAACCATTTACCCCTAATCCAAAGAGTAATTTGTTTATGCAAATTACAGCTCTAATTTTGTATTAGTACAGATTATGCTCATAATGCTATTAACAGAACGTATATAAACCATGCATTACTGAAGAATATCTGTAAATTAAGACCTGGCACCCTATCAGCAGAATGCAAACCCTGGGAGCATTACCTTTAAATGAAGATGTGCTGCAAAGAAAGGGGGAATTGTAAAATGTAATAGTTACATTTATTAGTGCTTAGTTTGACAGTCTAGTCATTTAATATGGTTGTTGCCATTGGCTACCAACCTTATACATCTGCTTGCAAATTTCCACAGAAGCAGGGCGGGAGAAACCTTAAAATGAACTGATATGCTGCAGCATTCTGCAATAGGATTCTTTGGCAAGTCCTTCAGTGTGTCTTTGGGACATTCTAGACGTATTAAAGCTCTACAAATCTGTGCTTACAGCAAAGTGCTCACATGAAATGGAGAAAGCAGCTTCCCTGTCATTCTTGTAAAGTGAAGTTAGCATTTCTAATGGACTACAAGGAGCGCAGTAAGCCCAACCCTGGGATCTCTGGGAACAGACAGTTGTGTGTGAATCGTATCATAATGCAGAAGGGAAGAGAGTTGTACCTGATTTCCTCCTGGATTCTCAACACCGACCCTCACCTCTATTGTCCTAATGAGCAAATCTGTGATATAGTGAGAAGGATGGTCCAGTGGTTACAGTTTTAGAGCAGTAGCCTGGGAATTGGAAAAGCTGGGTTCAAGTCCCTGCCCTACCACAGACTTGCTGTGTGACCTTGGACAAGTCACAGTCATTCTTTGCCTCAGTTCCCTATGTGCAAAACGGGGATAAATGGGCTTCCCCACCCCACAGCGATGTTGCGAAGATAAATGCATTAAGATTATCAGGCACTCCATTACTATGGTGAAGGGGGCTATTTAAGTACCCCCGATAGTAAGCCTGACTGTGCTAGTTCATAGCCTAGAGATCAGCCTGCAGATGGGAAACAACGCCTATCATTTGCACTTCAAACAGATGCTTGTCAACTCAGTTCCAATCTGTTTTCTCAGCTTGTCCATTCCAAAAAAACCAACGTGAAAGTAATTTTCTCTCTAGAGAGATCTAGTTCCACTGGTCAACAGGGAGCAGGATGATGACAGACGGAGGGTGCTTGATTTGCACAATGTTTGCTTCTTATGAAATCTCTCAGTGCAGAGCCTGAAATTCCCAAGACCTCTCAGGAGGAAACCTCATCTCATCACCTCCAAGCTACACTACACTCAACGTGCACTGTGTGGCACTGCCCTTGTGGGCCACTTGGAAGTTTCAGCAAGTGCAGAAAGCACCTGCCCTCCTTTTAGGCAGGGGAGATAGGACATAGCATGTTAATCCCATGTTAATCCCATGTTAATCCCATGCTCTTCCAATGCGGTTCAAGACCTTGATCATCCTCCAAAAGTGCCTAGTTGTCTCAGGAACCATCTCTCCTCCCTCTACATCCCATCATGGCAGGGGTAAATAGCCACGGCTTTGCTTGCTGGTTCTCAGAACGGAATTACAAGGACCTCTCAGTGGTTGATCTTCAGTTGTGGAATTCACTCACACCACAGGCCTAACGGAGGCAGAGACCTACCATTTTCAAGGCACATTTATTTGGGCAGGCCCTTGCAAAAGTATGATTCGCTCCTCAGTCTGGTCTTTCTAAGGGAACTGAACTAGATATTGTGAGAGGATGCACAGAGTTTAGTGTATATAGATTACAAATGGATCCTGATACTTGAGTGATGGACACCTTATGTTAACACATAATAAAGTTTTCAGAATAATAAAGCAATACCACATTCCCTGGGCAAGAAAGACCACCTGAACTGCACACCTCCACTGTCCCTCACTCAAACAGCTCCAGAGGGAATATTTTAAGATGGAGAGTCACATTGTCAAGAGAACCTACATGCTAGTCATTCTTATGTTCCCATTTTGCCTTAGTCTTGAACTGTGGACCATAGTCCCTGACAGGTTTGTATTCATTTGCAGACTGAAGGGGTTCAGAATAAAAAAAAACAACACACACTGAGTCGTGGTGCCTACATTACGTCTCCATTTATGCTGCCTACTTGCCATAGCTAGGAAATAGTAAAGATTATCGTCTTCCACCACAGGAAGTAAGTGTAGAACTAGATGTTATTTACATGGCATTTGTTGTTAATAGACTAACTTCCTCACCACAAAACCACAGGTTCTTTGAAGTCACTCGCCTTCTGCATGAGGCACTAGAAACTCAAAGCTCAAGTGAAGTTTTGAATGTAGAGGGGAAGGGTGGTTTGAGGGGGCTAAAGGCTTGAAAAGGGTTTCTGGGGTCTGTTCCCATTCCTGCCCCATATTATGTGACTGACACACATCGTCTAAACGCCGTGCCTCAGTTTCCCTCACCTGTAACATGAAGAGGGTTGAGTGGCTTAAATTTGGTAATGCTTGAAAAGCGTTTTGAGATCCTCATCTGAAAAGCACTGCTGGTGCTCAAAGCATCTCTCTCAGCTACCTATAAAACACACACCTCCAAAGAGCACAAGCCTCCTTCACAGCTACACAATGGGTTGCATAGACAGGACTGTACTTATGGTGTCAGTTAGTTTGTTGTGCTTTGAGTGCTCTTTGCTTCTATTTGCATTAGATTGCAGGGTTTTATTAGCAAGATCCTTAATACAGACACCTGCACTCAGTATTGTTCTAAATACAGAGACTCAGTAAAACCTTCTCAGGGAAACGCACATGAAAAAGGCCTCGTTAAAGCTATCCACCCTAAGGTGGTTGGTGCAGTTACTTTCCTTTACTTAAGTATGCTAAAAGATAAGTGTTGCATGATTTCATTGACTGTGATGCTCCATCTGCTATAGTTGTAATACACAACAGCTATGTTTAAAACAATCCATTACAGACAAACAGCTTTTTAACAGAACGTGGAATTACTTCCACCTGAGCTAAAAATCAAACCCCAGTGTAAAATCTAATCACATATAGGAACCTTCAAGTTAGCAAAGATTGCTTGAAAGTATTTAACCTGCTTTACCACAACTTAAATTAGAAGTCACGTACAACAGCAAAGATCCTTATAAGGAAATTCCACCCAAAGTTCTGCCCACAAGAAACTAAGACCTACACACACTTGACACTATACAAGGAATTCCATGACTGCAGATGCTGTTATTTTGTATGTTGTTCCCTGATACGGCTAGAAATAGACTGTTTCTCTTGCTTGCTCAGAGAAATAGGGCTGTATCCATAATCCCTATATACATGAAGCACAGTGGGAATGGTTAGTGACATGGGATTTATTTACTTTGATTTCAACATATAAAACATAAAAGAATGCCTATAAAACATCACTGATCGAGACACAAGGCCCGGCTATTACAACATTACTCTGATACAGGAACATTCAATATTTTCTTTTCATCTCTGGTAGGAGAAAAAACCCCACATTCTCATTTAAATTTCCATCTCTGGCTTGCCAGCAGAGATGCACGGAATTCAGTGAAGCTGATGCAGTGTTCAGGGCATACAGACGCTGCTGTGTTAATATCTTACATCTATCATGTTGCAAAGCACACTAAGGGCAGCTTACTGCAAGTTACGCTTATTTTTCTCCCCCTGTGTTAGCAGCAAATTGTGTGTATGCAAACTGCTGAAGTGAAAGCTGTCCCTGTCAAGACACTAGGTGATTCTCACTGAAAAACATTTTATAGAAGCCACTTCTTGTGAGTTGGAACTGAATGCTGAAAGCACATTAATCTCAGTGGAATCACTCGTGGCCCCTGGCTTTGCTATTTTGAAAAGTAAGTTAGTTAATTTAGCAGATCAACGATCACTGAACTGTGTTGTACACTGCTTGGTGTCTGAAAAAACTAACACCCACTTATTGACAGTACAACCTGGGTGGGTGGATGAGAGTGGGCTGGAGGGAAACAAAGACCTGGCTACACTGTTAGTAAAATCCTTTTACCCCAAAACACTTGTTCGGGTCAGGAAAAAGTGTTTATACCTCCTCTGTATTTGGAAGATAAACGTCCCACAAACAAAGCCAAGAGCTCTAGAACTTGCATCCGCATGGTTATGTGGACGCAGCGATCTGTTAGTCTTTAAAGCACTTTTAGCCCATCAGTTCAATTCTCTAGACTAAATGCAGCCTCAGGGACAGGAGCATGATTTCTGTCCCCTGCCTGGCCCTATTCACACAGGCTGGCTCAGCGATCTTTAGGCGGTGCTCATTTAAAACTGGGTTAAGTGACAGTTTCAGGGCCTGTGCAGACAAAACCTAGGGGCTTGCACTCAGTGCCGTTCAAAAACCGCCACCAGTCTAAGCCCAGTTGTTGCTCCCACAGTTCCAACAGTTTCCCTGACTATTTTGGACCATTATTTTCTCTCTTTGTCAGAGAGTGACAAGCTATTAAGTGTTTGCAAATGACAGCAGTCCCTGTTCAAAAGATGCCATTTGCCCTATAGTTACCACCCCACAAAACACACCCCTTCTTTCTGAGCAGAGAATAACTGTACAGTGCCTGCTGGCAAATACTAACTCTTTAATAGCAACCACTGCAATTTATAAATATTTAATTCTTTATAAAGAGAAAGAAGTCAGTGCCCAGAACATTCAAGAGAACCAGGCTAGCCCGTTGGGAGCAACAACCCTACTAAATGCTATGGATAGTGTCTTAGCTGAGCGAGCTCAGTGTGGTTTGCATTTCTTAACTAGCAGGCAGAGGTTGGAACGTAAGTTTCAGAAACACTGACAGGCCACCTAAGGGGTCTTCTTCCAGTTGGAGGTGTCCCACCACAGCGATAATGAAAGGGCTTCTGGAGAGGCCACCAGGCTAAAGACAATCATACATCACGTAAGAGATCCCAGAACAGGACAACAGCACCGCTCCTCATTCAGCTAGGAACCACTAGCTAGACAGCTGGAATCATAGGAAACAATTAAACCGTCTTAAAAGGCTGAAGGCTGGAAACATTGCCATAGAACTGCACAAGCAGAGCACGCACCTGCATTGTTCTCCTTGTGGGACTGCAGCGACAGCACGACTTTCCCATTCAAATGCAGCTACGGGGAATCTTGGCATGAGAGATCCTGGGATTGACTAAACTTGATAGCCAATGGGCCAAATAATATTTCGAAATGCTACGGGAATCTTTATCTTTCTTCTGGACTAGAGATTCAGAGCTGCACTTACAGCAGGGTGGGAGTGGCATAGTAACAGATAGGCCAGACCGCAGATAGGCCTTTATACTGTACTCTTGGCTTCTCCATTTGGGAATGAAACATGGTCATCCTGGTCCCTAACAATAAAATCTCAGCTGCACTCCTAACACACGCACACACGTGCTAGCATATGTGCTGTGTTTACATACACACACCTTGTGCTACTAATGCTTGGGTGACACACCTCTGAAGACACTGTGGGGGCAAGATATATAAGGTGAAAATCCAAGCTGAGGGCATGACCATGTTGTCGGCCCAGGGAAGTTTTGTGCTGGTGGCCACAGGAATCTTCTCTGATTTTGTTCCCATTCTCTCTCTGACAGGAAAAATCTGAATGGTGACCTCTCTCAACACTGCCTCCACCCTGTCCCCTATGCCCAGAACCCCAGGAAGATCGGTCACCTATCAGCTAGGGCTTATGACCTGAAAAATGTTTATTTCTAGAAAAGTCAAAGTTAATGGGGGGGAAAACTCCCAAATGGAGTTGTAATCCGCTCCAATAACCTTTAGAGCTGTTTCCCCCGCTGGAGACAGAAAGACTGAGGGAAAGGCGCCAGGAAGTTACATTACTGCTTCAGCAGTTTTATGATCTGTCTTCACCCTGCTTGCAAAAGATACAGTCCAGACCAGTGCAGGGAATGCTACAGATACCTCCTGTACCTGGGCATGGAGGTGGGAGAGCAGAAGGCTGAATACAGTCTTTGCCTGAATTCACCTTGCTGTCTGTGGAGTACAAGGCACGGGAACCCTGATAACCTACGGTTACCTGAAACACGTCGGCTGTTATTTTTCATTTCTGCAGTTCACACTGCACAGGGAGGTTAATTCTTTTCATCCTCAAGAATCCTAAGTTTCCATTTGGCATGGGCTACCATTTAAATGAGTCCAGAGGATTCAATCTGGTCTCTAGTGGATACGTGTCTGCAACAGAATTTTATACAATCAAGTCTTTTCTTAAGCAGAGGGCTGTCCAAGATCACAAGTGTGTATGCAATCAGGCCTGAATCTCAATGCCAGAGCTTGGGAGGGGAAGCTCAGATGCTGCCTACCTCTGCTCTGCCCAGCTCTGGCCCCAGCTGTCTTTTTTTCAGGTGGCATAAGAGATCCAAAAATTGACTGGAAAAGATCCATTATGCGCCATGCACCAGAGGGGAAGAGAGAATAATTCTGTGAATTGCTGAGCATATATAAGCCGTTGCCATACAGAAGGGAGAGGGTATCGCCCAGAACTTAATTGTCCAAATCATACTTTATAAAAGCCTCATTCCCTTCCTAAAGCCGGCTCTACTGATTTAAGCCGGATTCATTGGCCTTCTAAATTGTTATCTAGCTCTGGCAGTAACATTCTGCTGGTCTCTCCTACACCTGCTTAAAGTGACTGCCTCACTGGCTAAAAGGCAGAGATGGGGCAACATGGTGTGAGAGGGGGTGTGAAGGAAGAGGACACATCCAAAGAAGGGCAGGGTGCCTCTCAAAACAGCATGTCGCTTTTCATTCACAGCGGTGTCACAGCACTCCACTCAATTGTTACCCTAATGGAAAGGATGGCCTTTGGAAACGAACTGTATTGAGAAGAGGAGGATAAAATTAATGAGATAATAGCTGGGCCAAGGACCTGAAGAATACGCCGGCACTCAACACGAGGGGCTTGTAATTCCTTTTCTACAACACAAGCCCTCAGATCTAAAGACTTTTCCCATCCGTCCAGCAGGCCTGCTCCAGCAGGAAATTTCATTAACACTGGAAAATAGGAGAGGTATTAAGCGTGGATAATGAAGGCCAGAGAGTGAACAGTGCCTTAAGATAGTCTTCTTTCTAGCCTTTGTAATGGGAGGCATGAACTTTCCCTTCAAATCCATTTCTAATCCATTTGAAATACTACAGCAAATTATCTTCCCTTCAGCCCGAAAGCGGCCAGCCAATTTACTCCGAATAGAAGTGACAATGCAACAGAATTTATCGCCATAACCTTGACTACACAAGGTTGAGGGTTGTCTTTCTCCCATCCCCTGCATGGGGGTGGGGGAATAAAATTTTAAATGAAAAAAGGGGTTAGAGAGACACTATAAAAATGTATGTTTAAAAACAGCGTAGCAGCTGTCAAAGATCAGCTGCCAATAGCAGTGAGAGGTTCAAAAGCAGAATCCAATGGTTTGTTAACAATGCACAGAGCCCAAGTTTTGCTCTAGGAAAATATGTGATACCTTGAAAGTTAGGTGATGATCATGTCTGGGCTTTCCCCATTAAATCCACTGACTACTGAACAGTAATAACTTCACTAGTGACCTGAGATTTTTAGTCTGTCCCATCATAATCACACATTTGGCCAAATTTAATTTTCTTCCTTCCATTTTCTCTGCTTAAAACACTTAACAGTCTGTGTTTTTTCTCACTTGTTTTCTGTAAAATTGAATACTTGGAAATATACTTCCTCTTCCAACAGGCCAGAAGGATTCAGGTGTCAGTCCAGGCTAGCAGGAAAGCAAAGGACTCAGGAAGACAAGATAGCATTAAGTAGCAATAAAGGCTGGTCAGCTAATCAGACTGCTTGGCTCAATGAATCTTCCGAACTATTTACTCGCAAACGAAACAAACCTGGTTGAAAAGGGCCAAGATTGAACCCAAAAACAATGTTAAACTTTCTTTACAAAATTCTTCTTAAAAATACATTTCCAAATATCCAATCAGACGTGGGATCCAGCCTTTTCCTCCACTGCCATATTTCACTGCCCATTATTAACACTTTTTTAAAAACAGGTTTTGGTTTGGGAAATTACTAGGTTTTTGAATGAGCACCATCAATTAAATCCAATTAAATTAGGTTAGTGTTTAAGTTGCACGGGAAAGGAATCCTGCTCCAGTAGACCTTACGAGGTCCATTCAAAGCAGGGCTCCCTTCCCCTCCCATCTATGCTCTATATAGATACAATCCCACAACTGAGGAAATGAACAAAATGACTTTGATTAGAGAGGCAGTGAAGGCAGCTATAAAAAAATTAATAAATAAAAATAACAAATGGAAGAAAGGGGAAGTTGATATATCAGAGTACAAATAAGAAGCTAAGAATTGTAGAAAATTGATAAGGGAAGCCAAGGAACACAAGGAGAAATCTATGGCCAACAGAGTTAAGAACAAGGAGGAGTTTTTAAAAATGTATTAAGAACAAAAAAAATCCTGATAATGGTACTGGGTCCATTACTAGATGGAAATGGTAGAATTATCAATAATAATTGCAGAAAAGGCAGAAATGTTCAAGAAATATGTTTGTTCTGTATTTGGGGAAAAACAGATGATATTGTTTCATCACATGGTGAGGATAACACTCTTTCTATTCCAATAGTATCTCAGGAGGATGTTAAACAGAAGCTACTAAAGTCACAAATTTTTAAATCAGCAAGTCCAGATAACTTGCATCCAAGAGTTTTAAAAGAGCTGGCGGAGGATCTTGCTGGACCATTAATTTGATTTTCAATAAGTCTTGGAGCACTTGGTGGCAGCCCTAGAAGACTGGAAGAAAGCTAATGTTGTGTCAATTTTTAAAAAGGATTAATTAATGCAAATCTATATAGATTTATGGAAAACAGATCCTGCCAAACTAACTTGGTATCTTTTTTGATGAAATTACAAGTTTGCTGGTAAAGATAATAGTGTTGATGTAATTTTCTGTAAGGTATTTGACTTGGTAACACATGACATTTTGATTAAAAAACTGGAATGACATAAATAACATGCACACATTAAATGGATTAAAAACTGGCTAACTTATAGGTCTCAAATGTAATTGTAAAGGGAGAATCATCATCAAGCAGGTGTGTTTTCACTGCAATCCCACAAGGATTGGTTTTTGGCCCCATGATATTTAACATTTTAATGAATGCCAGGAAGAAAACCATAACATCATCACTGATAAGGTTTTCAGATGACACAAAAATTGGGGAAGCGATAAACAAGGAAGAGGGCAGATCACCCATACACAGAGATCTGGATCGCTTGGTAAACTGGATACAAGCAAAGAGTATGTATTTTAATGCAGCTAAATGTAAATATATACGAGCTAGGCAGCAGTACTGCAGAAAAGGACCTGGGGGTAACAGTGGATAAGAAGCTGGATATGAGTCAGCAGTGTGCCCTGGTTGCCAAGAAGGCTAATAGCATATTGGGCTGCATTAGTAGGAGCATTGCCAGCAGATGGAGGGAAGTGATCATTCCCCTCTATTCGGCATTGGTGAGGCCGCATTTGGAGTATTGTGTCCAGTTTTGAGCCCCCCACTACAACAAGGATGTGGAGAAGTTAGAGAGAGTCCAGTGGAGGGCAACAAAAATGATGAGGGGGCTGGAGCACAAGACTTATCAGGAGAGGCTGAAGGAACTAGGCTTGTTCAGTCTACAGAAGAGAAGAATGAGGGCGGATTTGATAGCAGCTTTTAACTACCTGAAAGGGGGGTCCAGGGAGGATGGAGCTAGGCTGTTCTCAGGGGTGGCAGATGACAGAACAAGGAGCAACTGTCTCAAGTTGCAGTGGAGGAGGTCTAGGTTGGACATTAGGAAAAAGTTTGTCACTAGGAGGGTGGTGAAGCACTGGAATGGGTTACCTAGGGAGGTGGTGGAATCTCCATCTTTAGAGGTTTTTAAGCTGCAGCTTGACAAAACCCTCGCTGGGATTATTTAGCTGAGGTTAGTCCTGCTCTGAGCAGGGGGTTGGACTAGATACCTCCTGAGGTCCCTTCCAACTCTATGATTCTATGATCTAGGGGCAAAGAACGTCGGCCGTACTTACAGGATGGGGCACTCTATCCTGGGAAGCAGGGACTCAAACAGATTTGGAGGTCACGATGGATAATCAGCTGAACATGAGCTCCCAGTGTGACGCTGTAGCCAAGAGAGCTAAGTCAATCCTGGGATGCATAAACAAGGGAATTTCAAGTAAGAATAGGGAGGTTATTTCACTTCTGAATTTGGCACTGGTGTGACCACTGCTGGAACACTGTGTCCAGTTCTGGTGTCCACAATTCAAGAAGGATGTTGATAAATTGGGTGGTTTCAGAGAAGAGGCATGAGAATGATTAAAGGGTTAGGAAACCTGCCTTACAGTGATAAGCAAACTAGATTGAGCTTCTTGAGTCTAACAAAGAGACAGTTCAGAGGTGAGTCGATTACAGTCTGTTAATATCTATATGGGGAACAAATATTTAATAATGGGCGCTTCAATCTAGCAGAGAAGGGTCTAACATGATCCAATGGCTGGCAGTTGAAGCGAGACAAATTCAGATGGGAAATAAGGTGAACATTTTTGACAGTCCAAGTAATTAATCAATGAAACAATTTACCAAGAGTTGTGGTAGATTATCCGTGACTGGCAATTTTTAAACCCAGATGGGATGTTTTCTGAAAGATGTGCTCTAGAGAGTACTGGGGGCAGTTCTACGGATTGTGTTACCCAGGAGAAGGGACGAGGTGATCATAGTGGTCTCTTCCCGCTTTAGAATCCATGCATTTCCTTCCCAACCAAACAAAACCGAGTTCAGCTCTTCCTCTAGCCCTTCTACTGCTTCAGGCTGCATGTATGCAGAGGTCTCATGACAGAGCCAGAAGCTGACATTAGGTCTCTGTGTGACTCTTATGGTCCCTCCTGGGGTACTGAGGAGAATAAGCATGAGCAAGAAGACGGATTATTTAGGAGTGGCCATTCGAGTAGAACGAGGAGTCATAGCATTAAATTAAGACAGGGGAAAATTAGAACAAATAAGAGGAAAAACTTCCTCAGAGCGAGAGTGCCCAGACTATGCAATAGTTTCCCAAGGGAAGAGTTGGAAGCTGAAATGCACGAAGCACCCAAACTAGAGTGGAAAATGCATCTAGAGATGTCCAATACAGAGCAAACTTACAGCAGCCCCTGGCAGATAGGCTAGATGTCACCTAGCTAGTTTTCTTCCCCCTCTCACATCTATGAGCATGGGACGGTGACAGACGTGAAGCAGTAGAGGTTTCCCAGACAGGGCGTGGGCTCCAGGAAGGACCTTGCAGAGAGAATGCTGCAAATCTGCAATGCCAAGTTTCTTCTGCAGGGAGGAGAGGAAAGTTTGACAGCAGGAGAGGAGGAGCTTTTAGTGTCTGGGACGCTCAGAAGAGGGATGGAGAGATGAGGCCATGGGGAAGAAGAGTGCCTCTGGGCTCTGAGAACAAGAGATTTTTTGGGGGGGACACTATGACATTTTGGTGGGAACCCCTGACTCGAGCAGCCCTCAGTGTCCTCAGGGATCTAGGCTTTAATTTTGTCGTAATACACCCCTGAACTCAGCAGGCACCCTTGCTGGCAGCATCAGTATGGAGACCAAGGTCTGAATGGACCTTGCTTCCCGAACTCCCTCCTCACCCTTACAGTTAGTTCCCCAACAGAGGCTCATTGATGAAGCAGTACGTGGGAAGCTGCTGCCCGGGCTGATTCCATGCTGCAGGCGTTAGCCTTCATGACTGTCAATCTGGCACCTTTTGCTGGCGCACAATTCACTTTGGAAAAGAAAAGAGCAGAGCGGCTAGGGAGGGTGGTCTCTAAAAGCCTCCCATTGCAGCGCCCGCAGCTCTCTTGTTAACCACACGGCACCTCACAGGGATTTGAAAGGGAGCTCTTTTGAGAGAGGAAACCGCGCAGAAGGCTCACAACACCTCCCCAAATCCCCTTGGCTGCTGCTTAACAGGATAAGTCTAGTCAGCAGTTGTCTGTGGAGCAAACCAGCATTTCAGCAGAAAGTTTTCCCTTGGTGGCCATTCGACTAACGATTGGTTTTTTCCAGAAGACTTTGCAACAGACGCTTTGCTCTCCTGCGTTACCAAAGCAGGTCTGTACCCTTTTCTGTAAGGCCCTCAGCTGCAAGCCTCATTCTGGCCAAGACCAGTAAAAAGGGCCCCCCATTTCAATGGCATCCATTCCAAGCACCCCACTTTAAGACATGTACAACCCCCAGGTGCCAGCAGTAGAGGGGTTTTAACACTAACAGGGACTCCAGCTGCAAGAGCAAATCCACTGGGATCAATTGTAAATAATACAAATCGCCTTTGAAGCATCTAATATTTTCTTCATATTTTTAAAACCTTTCATAGATTTCCTGTGTTTTCCTTGCCAATACCTATTATTGAAGCTATCTAAAGAGTTTTCTTCGCAGCTCAACCTATTACTTAATCTTGCAATCAAACCTACTGCAGTCATTTTTATGGCTGACTGTTATATAACAAACACTTGATTATACCTGCAATGCAGGGTTTTTTGGGGGGAGGTGGTGTTTGGGATGGCGGGATGGTGGTTGCACATCATCCACATGAAACAAATATGACATCTTCTCCTCTGCATACATGCTGCAGAAGTTCTCTTCTCAAACAAGTACAACTGGAAACAGCCAGGTAATAAAACAACAATGCTGCACTTTGCACTATTGTTACAGGTGCCTTCCATCTGAGGATCTCAGAATAATTCAGTCACACCACCACTGCAAGGTAGGCTGATGTCATCAGACCTATTTTACAGACCGCCCCGGGGAGGTTACGTAAGTTGCACTAGGTCTCACTCAATTGCATAGATGGATTTAGAGTACAGGAATCCTGACCCCCAGCTCTCCTTCTCAAGGGGCCACCAGACCCCACTTCATCCCAGTTAGAAATTAGGCCAATAAATCCATTCACACACAGGCATTTACACAGAGTATCCCTACATGGATTGAGCAACCCAGCTCCCAGTAGAAGGAACACGTCCACTAGGTTGGACCTGGAACATCTGCTGACATTCACTAAAAACAGATATTTGATACATTATGCTGAGTTAGAGACTCCGAAGTCAAATTAAAATTACTGTTAAGTTTTATGTTAAACTGATTGGGAAGATTTGTTCTTTAAAAGAGTTGACTTAAAAATCTCTTAATCTTTCCAAGTATTTTTTAGTTTAAAAGTTGGTGGCACGTACACAAAACTGTTATCCCAAACAGCTTCCGGCTTTCTTACTTATTCACCCAAAATGAAGTTGCAGACTCCCCAGGAGGGGCATCAATATTCACTGCAAACGAAAGGACTGTGATCCCAAACTGAGGATTCTGATGTCTTTCTCTGAGCGTCCAACCGGTGAGGGGGGAAAGGAGTCATGTTTACATCAAAATATTTCAATAATTAAGTTTCGAGAAGAAAGCCAGGAAAATATCGAAAGTCATATGGAGGTGGTTGCTGGCTGGGATTTTCTTAAAAAGTATTTACGCTGTTAAAGCTCTTTATGCAATGGGGGTTTATCTCCTGACAGGTTCAATGAAGTTGTGAAGGGCACAACACCGTGCCCGGCCTAATTCACCAACCCACACTCTGCCAGCGTGCTGTTTGAAGGTCCATTGGCCCACCATTACCTAGGTGATGGTAATAACTGAATCCAATGCCCTCGGTCTAAAAAAGAAATAAAAACAACAGCAGAGCTATGGGCTATGACGACAAAATGTGACTCTCAACCCAGTGGCCTCCTGTATGGACAGCAGTGCTCTGGGGGGCGGGAGGGGTGTGGAAGCAGGGACATCACATTCAGCTCCATCCCACACTAAAGCTCTTCCTTTCCCACTGGGTTGCTGACCGTGAGCTATAATCCAGCTGCTTTGTTCCCACCGGATTTAGTTCAAGTTCTCTCTTGAATGCGTTTCAGCTCCACAGCCGTGTTTCCCTTTAATTTCTCTACTGCACCTAAGAAAAAAAAATCACAATGCAGAGTTTAAACTGTAGCTGGCAGCATCGCTGTGTGCTGAGACCTCAAAAGCACAGCCTGGCCTGAGAGCGTGCCAGTCGCCTCTACCATCTTGTGGCGGAGATTCGACATGCCGGAGCACTTCCATAGCGCTTAAAGCACACTAAGCACTTTAGAAAACGAGATAAGACAGGGCCCTTTCCCCAAAGAGCTCACTATATACCTATGGACACACAACCACCACAAACCACTCCTGGTCTCTAGGCCCTGGGGTCAATTCCCTTTGTTTGCTTGCGGTTCCACTGATCATGAGGAATACAGCTGCCTTCTTATACAAAACTGCACAGAGCCTGGCTGCAAAACCAGCCTTGTGTGCAGAGTGCTGCGCAGGGAAGCCAGGTGAAATGGTTTTCAATTATGTCCCACTGCACCTGAGACCTTGCACCGTCATCGGGAGGGGGAAAGGGACTGAATGTGCCTCTGACGAGCAGCTAGTCACATTTCAATAGCATTTGAAAGTACTAGGGTTGGATTGTTAAGAGGCTGGTAGAGTTCCTGAAGTCTCTATCTGAGTGGGCCAGGGAGGGTTAGTACAGCAAGGTGGGTTTACACGGTCTAGACCACGTAAGGGAGAATTAACTAAGTACCAACAGTAACTAACCCCACCCAGTGATTTGCTGACTTTTAAGCTACCCTAGATATTCATGACATGAATCTTATTCATATCACTCTGTTCCATCTCCTCCCAACCCCACCCCCACCCCATTAGCAGTGATATCTCTTGGTGCTGAGTCCATCATGCCTGGAGAAGCACTAGATTCCCCAAAGCCAGGCTCATCCAATCATCCTCCACAAGCGGGATTGGGGGATGCCACATCAGCTGTAGGTGCAAGGGTGCGGCCAGAGTTCCAAAAAGAGCTGTGAGGATCCACAGACAGGAACTTGGTGCTTTTTAAGCCCCTCTAAAACCAAACCCAGAAAGGCCCTGTAATAAAGACAAAGTATGGGACTAAGAAGTGGCTTCAGGCAAGCTCAGTACGGATAAGCACTGTGCAAATCCCACACAATTCCCCACACAGCTATAACCAATGGATCTAAAATGCATAATCAAGCCTAGGCTGATTTGAAAGAAAGTTGGCAATTGCACAGAATTGCATGAGTCTGTGCAAGGATTATGAGAGGTGAGCATACAGAGTCTACAATGAGACCAAATTCACTCTGGCTTGTGCTTCCAGCCAGGACTTCACTCGTCTGCCGAGGTCCAGACACCGCAGGGGAACCAGATAGCAAGTGTTAAAAATCAGGACGGGGGGGAGGAATAGGCACCTATATAAGACAAAGCCCCAAATATCAGGACTGTCGACCCTAGGACAGCAGGACCCTTTTAAACTCTCACAAAACAGAAGTGCCAAGAACCTTTGGCAGGTGATTAGGCAACAGACTCTTTAGAGTACAACACGTCAAACAATGTGAACAACTGCAGTCCTATTATAAACAAGGCACTCAGGGCTTGTCCACACACAAGCCTGCACCACTGTTAATTAAACCTCGTTAGCTTGCCTATATTATTTTTACAGCTACCTCCATGTAAGTCAAGTTTAATCTGATTTAATAGTGTCCCGACACAAAGCTGCACCCATCTAACTAAATCAGTTTTTAAAAAAATCACATCTTCAGGTAAACCTGTGCAGTTGTGTGTGTAGCCCAGGCCTGAGGTTACTAATTTAACATGGTGAACAATATTTTACCACATGCAAGATTTGTCATTCTATGTTACATTCCCTTTTCCTTCTCCACTGTCGGAAAAGAATGAGCAGACATGCTCCGGACAGATTTTAACCTGAGGCTGCGTGTCTGTTCACATATCACTTATTGGTCGATAATAGCCAACGAGTATAAGGGAGCTTAATGGGTTGAGCAGCAAAATAAATGGAAAGGTGCAGATAACCTTCAATGTCCCGTGACATGTTCAACCTCCGCACTACCATGTTTCTTTTCTATCCCCTTTTTTCAGCTGTTATGCAAGACAGCTAAGTGTCAACAGGCCTTGCAATCCTCCTGTTATTAATGGCCCCCGCTGCATCCCCTGCAGACTGAACTGTACGTTTGGGGAATTTACAGTAATACCCCAAATCGCCTTCAAGAACAAAGGCCTCTCTGATTTACAGATGTATTAAATCTGTTGGAAGATGAGTTCTAAAAAAAACTCTACGTCTCGTGGATAGTATTCTGCACTGGGAGTCGGGATGCTTAAGTTCTTTTCTCAGCTCTGCCATTCCCTTTGTGACCTTGGGCAAGTCACTTCACTCCCTCTGTGCCTCAGTCTCCCCATGTGTAAAGTGGGGGTATAATGCTCACCCAAATGCAACAGGGTGTTGGATCTATTGCTGTCAATGGTCCTTACACAGCCCCATTGCCACAGTATCTGAATACTTCAGTCTTTAATATATTTATCTTCAATGTGAAAGATGGTCCCTGCCCCAAAGAGCTTACAATCTAAGTATAAGACAAGAGACAACAGGTGGATACAGACAGACAGGGGAGAACAAGGAAACAATGAGACAGTACTGGCCAGCATGACAGACTGTGGTCTCAGAACACCAGCTACCTAACCATTGCTAATGACTGGGAGAGCAGAGACTAAGGCAAAGTGGGTAATGGAAGAGTTCACCTTAGAGATGCTTAGGGAGGGATTGCTGCCTACCTAATTAAACCTGAGAAGGCAGGTGAGAGGCAGCGGTTCAGATGACAGGCCAGCGAACGCTACAGAGGGCTGGACAATTCTGGTTGTGAATTCTGTGTACTTAACACTAATCTCAGACATCACCTGCCAGCTGACCCAGAAATGCCATTTCTGAACTCCTACATCAGGAAGGACTTTGCAAATCAAAATAACAAACCTGTATGTTAGCAGTGCTACTCCATCCTGAGATGACCTTAAATCCCAGCCTTTCCAAAAGGCTGCCGGAAAGGGAAGTGAAAGAACCAAGTATCAGAGTTAATACTTCTGGGATGGAACACTGCTCCACAGTAAGTTTTCAGGCAAACCGAAACCACTGTTAAAGTCAGAGCAAAGTATTTTAGAAGGATAATGACTCAGGGGCTTAATAAAAAGGGAGCTTTCCCTCTTAATTTGAAAGCATTGTTAATAATGGTTGTTTAATTGCAATCACCTTGTCTAATACAATCTCAGTTGGGTAACCAAACTCCAGTGATGGGCACAATTTACAGATCACCGGTTGTTAAAGTCATGGAGCTAATTTAAGATCCTACTTTTCACCAAATGTAACAAGGCCTATGCAGCTCTCTAAGCCCTTCAAATAAGGGCTAAGTGGGATTTCATTGATGCTCAGGGCTTGGGCTGGCAAATTTCATCCCAAGCAAGTAGCTTTCAACATCTCAGAGATACGATCATTTTCCCTCAACATGTGCTGCAGCATTAGCAGATTTACCTGTGCTGAGGCTCCCCTCTGAGCTAGGACAAGGAAAAACGAGAGAAAATGTTCTACAAAGCCTAATGAATTTCTCTGAGGATTTCTTGGCTCTCTCTCCCCCAGCCGGATTGATGGGCACCCTGGTGAAAGCATAGTCCCAAAGCTTCCCCAGTCGTCCTTGTTCCTCAGCTCTCTTATCTTAGTGGTAGTACCCCTTTAATAGTTTGAGCGCTCTCTAGCAGCTCTTGTCTTCTTCTGTGTTTAAGAGGCCACCAGCAGAACCCTGCCAGGAATCACCCTCCCCCGGTCACGGCTGTGAGATTCCTTCAAATTATGTATGCGGGGGTCCTCCACCTACGGCCCACCAGAGCATATCATAAGGCCCATAGCCTGCTTCAACACAATATACTAATGGTCAATTCATTAGCATTTTGTCGCCGTGCATCATTATAGTTTACACAAATGTGTAAATAGACAATACCGTACAGAGAAGCAACATACAAAACAAACTGAACTTAAAATATAAATCAATGCAGATGACTAAATCTTATTAAAATATGAAGAATCTGTTTGGCACACACAAGGTTGTGCTGACGTTTATGTGGCCTCGGGTGTAATACAGTTGGGCACTACTGACGTATGCTGTGTAAAGACAAAAAGACAACTGATGTTCTCTCTTTCCAGACTGCACAGCTCTTTCACTTCTTCAGTTGCCCTTTCTAGATATGAATGGCAAGGCCTCAGTCTATTTGTCTCTCAGTATTTTCTACAGCATAGTTTCTCAACCTGTGGTACGCATACCCCTGGGGGTACGCGAGACACAGGCAAGGGGTACCCGGGGAAAAATAGAGTAAAGGGGAGGCAGGCGGCAGCTGCTGACTTCTGGGGAAGCCAGGTGGCAGCAGTCCGCTTCCCACCCGGTCCCAGCTCCTAGCTGAGAGGTGTGTGGCAGCCCCCGGCTTCTGGGGAAAGCGGGCACTTCCCATCCAGTTACAGCTCCAAGCTGGGAGACGGGTGACAGCCCCCAGCTTCTGGGGAAGGTGGGCAGCAGCCCCCTGCTTCCCACTCAGTCACAGCATCCAGATGGGAGCCTGGTGGCAGCCTCCTGCATCTCGCGAGCTGGGCTCGCAGCTGGGAGGCAGTCACCCACGGCCCAGTTCCGAGCCGAGGGACAGTCTCCAGCGCCCCAGCTTGAAGACAGGCAGCAGCCGCCTGCCCACATCCCTGGGTCCCAGCCGGCGCGGAAGTCTCCTCCGCCCCAGCTCGGATTGGGTGGCAGTCGCCCACCTCCCGGGCTGGCAGCCAGGCGGCAGCTGACGGCAACTTGCCCAGGTGGCAGCCTCCCTCCCTGGGTCAAAGCCCAGTGTCCAGAGAACTTGTCAATTTCACTGCTCTAGCAGTGAAATTGACAACTGTGACAGCCCCAGATTTCACCAGTTACCCTCTTTTCCTGTCTCTGTCTCACCCCTTCCTCCTCTCAAATCTATGGCAAAAGATTTGGCGTGGCGCTTTATATTCCCCAGCATTGGCATGCCGCTCAAAGCCTCCTAGCTTTGGCCAACATCACCTCTAGCCCAGGTACACACTTGAGCTGTGCACCCCTGGTGTAAAGGTGATAATCCTACCCGAGATCTGACATCTGTCATATCACGGCCTTATATACTCAGCCCTTCTTCCAACATATAGCTCACAGTAGTCTGTAAATATAAAATCCCATGGAAAATTGAGTGTTGGGTACTTATTAAACTTTTCAGAAGTTAGGGGGTACTTGCTACTTAAAAGGTTGAGAAACACTGTCCTACAGTACCCATCACCACAGTATCACAGTGTTTCTTCTAGTCCCTCTGACATCAATGAACTAAAACAAAAGAGGAGTCCTTCCTCTTCCCCTCCCCTGGAATGTGAGGGGGCCTGCAATACCTTACCAAATGTATCTTTGCAGAGCTGCTGGTAGAACATCATTGGTCTCTGCAGGATGCCACTGCTACCTGTAATTAATATTTCAGCACTGTTCTTGAAAGCACACAGCTGCTGTGATCTCAATCACATCTTCTTGTGGCTCTTGTTTTCCTCAGGTGTAACAGGGATCATGCCAACCTTCTTATTCTCTGTTTTCCTCTGTGATCTTGCACAACTTAGTTTATTCAACCACCCTGTGACCAAAGTGTCTCAGCCACAAGGTGCTTTGTGTTCATACTTTACTGGCCTTCTTCACACACAGCTTGCTTGCTGCAATTTAGCTTCACAAGCATCCCTTCATAGAGCCCCTCGCCAAGAGCTTAGTCCCATGTCCCTCTCCCCCCAAGTTTGGGAGCTATTGTTTGTCTAGAGACTAAACCGTGGCTTCCTTTCACGGAGATTTAGTATTACAGCAGCTATTTTCTCCTGCTTAATCTCATCTCCCATGTCTGCAAATCTGCCTCCTCACCATTTCTGCAGCGCCGGCTGGATATGCCGTGGCCTTAACTCTACTTTTGATTAAATCCTCTATGGCTTCATCTCCTCCTGCTTTGACTATAGAAATTCCCTTCTCTGGAACTTACCAACGTCCCATGTGCAGAACCCAGCCGCTCCATCGTCTCACCTGTACAAAAACATATGATCACATCATCCCATCCTCAAACCATTGTGTTAGCTCCCCATTCATTTCAGAATCCAATTCAAAACTGTCTTTCTCGTCTTTAAAATATCCTTAGATCCACGCTGTCCATAAACTCTCTGACTCCTACAGTTTGGACTCAGGGAAATGGTTTTTAAAAATGGTTCATAATTTACTCAAGTCTTTCAATAAATTGTAAGTTTTAACACTTTAAAACGCTTCTCTACCATTGCAATACTCCTTGAAAGAAAAAGATGGAAAGACTCCAGCAGGTATGATTGTCTAGATTAAACCATTTTCAAGGTAGGTCAACTTTTAAAAACCCATGACCATGTCCCATTAAACTGCTTACGCCAAGATTTAGAACCGAAATGCTGACAAGCCCTGATATGGAGCTTTGCAAAGGCAAAGTTCTAATGCTCCAGCAGATCAGGAATTATGCTGGGAAGGCCAGGGGAGTACCATCCTCATTAATTAGCTTTCTTTCACCCTGTTCGCTCAGCTCAGAAGTTGATTATGGGTTTATTTCAGATTACATGCACTGGATCTTTTCCAACACATCCCGCAGTCAGTGCTATTGGCTTCTGAGCATTTCTGAACTACGCTCTACTACATGTGGGTGTCTGCTCTTAGAACCACAATAAACTGCTTCTTTGGGTCTATCTGCTACTTGGAGTAGGAGTTTGTTCATTTTTAAGTAGCATGTTAACTCACTCAGGTGAGTAATATAGAGTCTACTAAAACCAGAAGAAAAATGAGAGCAGAGAAATGTCTACATTCTTCTATAATGAGACATAAATGACACTTATCCACCAACTAATGCCAGAGGCGAGTAAACTATATTTCAATCCTCTGGATGTGTTCCAAGTGGGGTGGCTCATGAAACAGAATTTGTGTTTTGCTGCTTCCCTTCTAATCTACTGATATGTAAAATGAGCCTGGGATTTTGACAGGTGTAAGTCTCCTTTTGTAAAGTGCTATGTCAGTGCTAAGTATTATTACCACCTTGATGGAGTATGCATCCAAACCAGCTCAACAATACATGCTGGTAAAGCAGATGCTCATGTGATTTTGCAACAATGAATATTTTTATGATCAAACAACACTCACCGTTTTGCAAAGCCTAATTGAAAACTACCTTTTAAAATCCTAAAGAGCAAGATAAATCCTATAAACTATATTGCTACGACAGGAACCTATTTTGACACTGGATCCATGGCAGTTGAATAATTTTGGAAATGATTAAAGGTATCAGTTAAAAGGTCTGAAGTGTAGCCTGATCTATAGATTATATTGATTACTTAAGACTCCCCAGTTATCACTTTGAGAGTTGACAGGTTCTTGTCCCAAGATCAGGCCCAGTGTTATTCAAATTATAATATAGTTGGGAACCCCAATGTGCACAGTTACAGCGCTCACACTATAGGAACTCTTCTATAACTACAAGTAGTTTATTAATACATTTAGCACAGTCACAAACACCCCAACTCAGTAAGGTAGACAGAGATGTTATAGAATGTATATCTGCACAGCCGTATGCTCACATCATCCCTTGTAGAACAACCTGAAATGTTAGCCAGAATCTTCCTCATCACCATCACCTTCCCCTTCATCACCAGTGGCCATCATTCTAGCATCTCCCAAGGACAACATCTCTTTCTCCTACAGACCCAAGGCTGGGATGTAACTTTCATAATATGATACGCTGACACCACTATGTTTGATGCATATTCAGTAGGGGATTTTCCCCTGTTCCTTATGTGTATTTTCTCATCATACTAATTTTGGAGTGTTCTTCTCATATAGGTTAGTATATCAGTGATCTCAACTTATTATCATACATGTCAATTATTACCCTGGTCCACTAGTGGTTGGATCATGTACCTGTGGTTAGAAATTCTTCTTAAACACTTTATGTTCAGCTCCCCAGTACTTGGGGTTTTCTTTGAGCCATTTACCTGTTCAAAGTCCACAGGCCTCAAGCCTTATGCTAACTTGCTGAAGTTCATGTTTTACAGTATACAGGCCCGTAAGTTCCTCGCATTACTGCTGAATATAATGGAAAGCAGCAAAAATAATAAATGCAAGCTAGCCCTATGGGCTACAGAAGTAACCAATCCAAATATCTTGCATGTAACCCCATGTCTGAGAAACAACTACAAATGTTCTCCGAAATAATCAACCGAAGACAAAATGATCCCTGATCAATGTTTTCCCCTCTTCTCCAGTTTCCTAAAATGACCCAGCATGTTTATTTTTTCCATAAGTGAATTCTTTCTGAATGCCATTCTCCCCCACAAGCTAAAAATATGTTTTAATTAACAGAAATAAATAATATTTTAAACAGGCCAGCAATTTCACCTGAAACCCACACCCTCGTAGTAGGTGTTGATCCTGCTAAGAAAGGGTTAAGAGTACTCTGCTGGCTCACGTAAAAAGGGACTCATTACCACCCGCAGATACAAGGTAGCTGAGAGTACTGTCTTGTGAAAGAGGATTCAGGGTGCGGGCTGAGCAGTGCTTAGGGATGAACCTAGGAGTCACCAAGCAGGGGAAGAAGGTTTGAGACTGAACTTTAATAGGAAGGAAATTAACAACACAGTCAAATTCTGGTAAGGAGTAAATTTTTAACTCTACACAGTGTGAGGACTTTGCTTTAAAGGTGGCTGCTCACAAACATTTTGCTCTCCTATAGCACTTTCATCTAAGGATGGCAAAGTGATTTGTAAAACTTTAAACCTCATCCCCTCTGTGAGGCAAGGTAAATACTCTCCCTAGTCTATAGATGAGAAACACACACAAAGGCTAAGGTCAACCTCTCCAAGTTGACAATTAAATATGGGTGCCCAAATTTCGACCCTTAGATTCCTCATTTTCAGAAATGCTTAACACCTGCAGCTCCCTCTGACTTCATTTGGAGTTTGGGGGGCTCAGTACCTCTTACAGTAAGACCCAATGTGTTTCAAGATGAGCACCCAAAAACTGAGGCATTCGAAATATGTGCCCAAGGTCACATAAGGCAAACCCAGAAACAAAATCCATGTCTCTTGACTCCTAGTCCTGTGCTTTTACCACTTAGACATACACTTTGGTTAGAGAAAAATGGATCCTGCCTCTCTTGTAGCTGATCTTTTTACCTCTTGCGACCTTCAGTTATACTTTTACTGTCTCAAATGTCAGAAAATTTTAACTCTCTCTACTTTTATCAGCCTGGCTCTCCTAGGTCTTCACATAAACTTCGCTTTGCTCTGTAAATCCCATCAGTTCTGGTGTTGACATCAGGTAGCAATGTAAAATTTTTATTTAGTTTGTTGACTACTTTGGAAATGCAAAGTGCTGTATAAACACGAATATGATTTTCCAAGAAAGCTGGGACAGTTGCTTTTTCTGCATCTTAACGAACGCCCAGGAATCTTACACTTCTGCCCAGATTCAGTTCTCCGGATTCACCAGTAATCAGTCCTTATATCATACCCATCACTGCAGTATCTGAGCATCTAGTACAAGGAAGCTTAAAGCTGAAACTGTCTCAACAGAGCTGGGTTGGGAAAGTTGCACAATACTGTCCTGCACTTTTCTGGCTCTGTACCTTGTACTGTTGCCTTTACGCTAACCATTTCACCCAAGAGCTAAATAAATAAATAAATAGAGAGTTTAGGCTCCACTTCAGAGTGAAAGAAAGAGTGAAAGATATAGTATCCTCAAAAGAGAATCACACGCTTCTGAAGGCTTCATTACTCGTTGGCTAGATACTTAAAGCAAGTTAGTCTGCTTGGTCTCTGTATACACTGTAATGTATAAAAATGATTCAAAGGCACCCATCAAGGGTAGTGTATTGGTTGGCAATACTAATTGCACTGCCTACATTACAAATGATATTGCTCCATTATTAAAGGGTAGGGACGATTTTATGTGCTCGCATCTATTCAATTGGTATTTCGATCAATGGATGCATTACAAGATTTCCCTTTAAGAGCCTAATAAACAACAAGATGGAAAGTAAAATTCTCCATAAAATGACACTTTTAAAAATCCATTTCAGCTGGAGCTATTGGTACTTTGTAACGTAGGCTGCAAACAAACAAAAAACAGAGAGATAGGGATTGCTCTTAAAGTTAAAGAGTTCAGAATGTAAGTCTGCACAGCTGCTTCCAAAGGTTACGCTGGAGAGTCCCCTAGGAAGGGAACAAACTCAACTAGCAGCACACAGAAATGAGAGAAGTGTTTGCCACCCCATATAAAATGAAGTGAAGATTCTCACTGACTTCAGCAGAAAGAGGAATGGAGTCTCTAGCCAAATATCTATTATTTGTGTTATGGGTGTACCTAGGGGCCCAGTCATGGACCAGGCCCCATTGTGTACAGACATGGAACAAGACAGTCCCTGCCCCAAAGAGCTCACAATCTAAGACAGCGCCTTAATTTGAAGGAGCAGACAAAGAGCATGTAGTTAACACACAGATCACTCCATAACATTGGCTGGCACAATTACTACAGAACACATCAAAAATCCAACTAGGGCGCTGGAGTTAATGCAGGAATCAGTGCCAAGGCTATGTGCCACGGGGCAGAGGTATTTCCTGGAATGCACTCGTCTTGGCATTGCTTGGCTCACGCTGTTTCTTTTCTACTCCAGGGAGCGGGGCTCGTATTTTTACAGAATTGTTTTTTTAAAAGTCTGAACTTAATTAAGCAACACAATATATTATCTGCGATAACAACTGTCTAATGAAGTTTGTTTATGCACACACAATCCATTTCAGTGGGGTCAGGAGAATAGTTCAGCTGATCCCAACCAGCATGAAAATAGCAGACTTGGATTTTCAGATCAAGACTCAAAAAAAAAAAAAAGCATGACTGCATCAACCCAAGCAAACCAACAGTTAGTCTTTACGGGACTGTTTCTAATTCCCCAGTGTTTCTACCACCTCCAAGCACCATTAAAAAAATTAGAGCACTCACAAAAGCAAGAGCCTGCAGAGAAGAAGTGGCCAATAGGCATGCTGCAGCTGAATCAGTCATTTACTGGCCGTATTGGGAACCTTTCTGCATAATTTCTGCCAGTGGGGTTGCTCTTTAAGGGAACACTTCACGGGTGCCTGCAATTTCTACATCAACCGGCAGG
The DNA here is from genome assembly GCF_026122565.2 of Emydura macquarii macquarii. Taxonomy (NCBI): domain Eukaryota; kingdom Metazoa; phylum Chordata; order Testudines; family Chelidae; genus Emydura; species Emydura macquarii. The sequence continues at coordinate 703,633 of NW_027132383.1, forward strand.
ATGTTTCCTTGTACCTCTCTCTACTGGAGCTCTAAGCTCTGAGGCCTGCTTATCAGGTACATGGAAAAGCACATGCTGCCCTGTACAAGCCGTTTGGAATAGGCTTTTGATACATTTCCAAGCTCTTCAGATGACTCTTTGTTAAGGCACCACTCACACATGACTACTATATAAAGCCTCGGTTGAGAAACAAAGAGAAGCAACTCCACCCTTCTGAATGATTTAGGGATGTATTTTATCAGGGGCTTTCGGGTGACAACAGAAACTACAGGAGGAAAGTGCTGCAGCAACTATGACGTTCCCTGTGAAACACAAGTCTGTAAAAGCCTGTAGTGTTAGGGCTATATCAGGTCCTCATGCAATATAAGGAAATAGTTCAAATGAAGCTACCTGATCATACAAGCATTCTGCTTAGCACTCCAAAAATGAAAACCTCCCTCTGCCCCACTTTCAGCAGTTCATTGCGGCTAAGCTGTGTGTGTTTTAATACACATCCTAAACAGACCTGAAATTCACAGGCGTTCTGTGATTAAAACTAAATGAATGCTTCAGCCGTCCCTGAGTATGACTTATATAAAGCTGTCTCCCCCTGCTGGGAGAGAATGAGAGGAACTCGCTTGATTAAAAAACAAAGCACAGAGCAAAGCTTTACAAACTAAAGGCATTCATGATTGTAGCGTCCAGCCCAGTGTGCTGACATGATGGATGGTGGAAAGATGATGTCTTGTTAAAGTAGGCTTTAATTTACAGTTACAGCCACATCTACAGCGTAATTAAACCACATCTTAGGTTATAAAATTCCACATAATGGCAGATATGCGAGGAAGAAAGTGCTAAGTATTTTAGCTAAAGAGGATCCAGAAGCCAAACTCCAGATCCCAACACCCCTGATATCGGGGAAAGCATAGATCCAAACCTACACTTTGCTTCTTAAATCAATCCTAAAATGTTGACTTTTCTCTCACTGACCTTGACAGCTTCATCAAACAAACAAAAACCACTTCATATAGCCCTGCCCATCTGCCTGTAGTGACTGATCAATCATCAAACATTTACTGCTAAAAAGGACTTTGATACTACATTGAAAACCTTAAGATAGACAGAAAAAAACCAAGCAACTCTTCATACAGGGAGCTGCAACCAAAACAAAAGTGTGTTGATTTCTTACCTCGCCTCCTTGTATGTTTAAACTTTGTTATGCATGTCAGAGGGGGCTGGACATGGTGCAATTGTTTTCAGCAGGTCTCTGAGGAATTTGAATTAGCAGCACCATCAAATCTGCCAGAAGCCAACATTCAGTGCCACATCTGAGAGATCATTAGTCATTCAGCTGGCAATCAGCGGTGCATGGGGCATTGAAATTGGGGCAGCACAGGGGAATGAAGAAAAACAAACCCACATGGACAAGACTGGAGCATGAGCAATTGACTCACAGCTGCCTCCAGAGAGAAATCCCTCCGGGAGAGTTAACAATCACCGCATCATTTGTGGTCATGTTTAATAGATGGCAGGGCTGTGTCACACCACACACTACACTGAATCTGATTAACATGAGGTCTTCTCCAGAAGGCCCCTCATGTTTGCTTTTCCTTAGTCTGTAGTGGAAAGGAAGGACAGTATTTAACGCTTGCCTAACAAAACAGGTGCAACACTTCAATCCAGCTCCACGGGAAGAGAAACAGCTGTCACCTGGCAAGAGTTCCTTGTGAGCACCAGGGTGACACGGGAGCACGCAGTCACACCGACAGGAAATTCACATGGGCACCACTGCCTTCTGTGTGACGATCCCAAGGAGAAAGGACGTGCTTGTCAGGAATAAAGATTCCAGGTGAGCTGAGCCTGCTGCAAGAATCACTTCACTTAGAAGAACTCCAGATTCCAGGCTGAGAGCATTTAGAAGCCTTTTGTACCCATCTGTGAGTTTTAAAAGGCTATGGGTGTTACCATCAACGGGTCTCAAACCTGGGTCTGCAGGAGCAGCCAGGCTGAGACGTGCTTACCTGGGACCCATGGAGCCCATCGCCAGTTTGAGGCTCCAACCCTGCAATCCTACTGGCGGAGTCTCAGAGCATCCGACTGGCCTGCTGACCATACTTAAGCCTGCGGCAGGGATAGGAAGCTATCCAAACATGTAGGCTCCACCCTGTGCTGTGCACCTGGTGCTTGCTGCGCCCTTTCTGCTGGCTTGATTTCCTGGCACCCTCACCGATCCGCAGTTCTGACTTCCAGTTTGTTGCCTGCTTTGACCTCCTGGTATCCTGACCCAGCTGACTTGTGGCCGCAAACTCTGGCTCTGACTACTAGGTCCGGCTGTCCTGGACCCAGTCATGACAACAATCTCCACAGGGAACAGCACAAAAACAAGGAGTCTGAAAGGGTGTTTGCACATGGCTGAGGAATCCCCTTATGGGCTGTGATTGATGTGCAGAGCTCACACTACCTGTGTCCTTCACTAGGATTCCTCTTTCAGGTGGGGTCCGGACTACCAGCGGTCATGACAAACCCTGCGACACATTTCCCAAGAGTAGGGGTGTTAAACCAGGTGGTCCCAGTCCAGTTGCTAAAATAACATTTGGTGCTTTTCTAGCTTTCTATATTTTCACAGCACTGTGGAAACATTAATCCTCAGAAAAGCCCTTGGGGTACTATCCTTTATTTTACAGACAGGAAACTGAAGCATGAAGGTTAAAAAGGTTCCATCTTTTTTCAAACCTCATCAGATTAAATAACTTTTTCTTCCTTGCCTAGACCTCTTGATTTCTCCCTCCCGCTGCTCTTTTTATTTTTGTGTATGTTTTCTTAGGGCATTTTTTAACGTGGTGTATTGGCACGTCAAACACCAATGAATTTTATTCTCATAACACCACTGTGAGCTAAGGGAGTGTTATACCCATTTGACAGGATCGCAAGGTTAGATGTAGAGAGATTAAATGACTTGCCCAGGGTCACATAAGGCAGTTGGTAGCAGAGCTGGGACTTGAGTCGCTGTCACCAAGGTCCCAGTCCTTTGCCTCTACCACCAGACCATGGCACTGTTCCTTTCAATGCTATCAGCACTATCGGATGCAGTTTGCATGCAAGCCGCTGTATAAAGAAAGCTGTACAGCACTGTAAATACATAGGCCAAGACTGCATCTAAGGAAACACACATTCCTTTTACATTACAACCCAGCTTATCTGGCCTCAACTCAGAGTGCCCCCAAAAAAGAGGGTTATGAAGCAATTGCAAGACACAAATTAATTTAGCTCCATCAAGGAGCAACCCAATTAGTTTCTTTTAACTTCCTAGACTCAGGCATCTATCTTAATTTAGTCCATCAAGCAAAACTAAATCACTTCTCATTGGAGGAATAAAAACTACGTTTCAACACATGTGGCCAGCTGCATGCATGCAAGCCACGGTTCCAGTGAAGATTTCCCTTTGAGCCACTTAGAAAGCATCTTGCAAACACCAGTGCACTTCTCCCCTCTCTTCCATCCCTCCACCTCCAAAACAATCATGTTAAAAATGTATGCGATCAGAGAGCCATAAAAGAGCAAAGCCTTGGCCGGGCCAGGGAGGGAAAAAATGAAATGCATTATTGCAACAGCACAGCAATTACCTTCCTTTCTGTAGCCTTTTGAAATCAATATTTAGCCACTAAAACTGATTAGGCCAAGTCTGGTGGTGCCCTAGAACAGATGACACAAATTGGTAAAGGTGCAGTTCAGAAGATCATTCCTTTCTATGCAGATCAGCCTGGTCCTTCATCATAAAACAGGGCTGATCCAGGCACAACCCCATGTAAATGGGTGAGCTGGGGTGCAGGAGGGGCTGAAGGAGGAGGGAGAGTGGAAACTGAGGAGACAGTGAGATGGCTATAATTTATCCTCTCCTGCCTATACTTTATGGCTTTCTTAATTCGGCTCCTGCTACTATTAATGTAGTTAATGTTGAGATTATATCTATTTTCTAGCGTCAGGTGGTGATTTATTCAAGCCATTTTTCCGGTGCTGGCTCCCACGCTGTTAAATCAAGCGACTTGCCAATTAAGTGCTGACTGGGGGAAGTGGATGCAATCTTAACAGATATCTAACCACAAATTAAACTGGGGGTTTCTTACACTTTGTGGTGTGCAGGGCCAGACTACTGAACCCTGCTGACTTGGGAGAAAAAAAATAAAACAAAGCAAAGAACTGACTTTAAAAAAAGAAAAGAAAAGTCTGCTACCCCTAAAGGCCCATCATTAGAGCATCCTACCTCAAAACCAACCCAGATGGGCTTCCCCCACTCAGATAGAGGAGATTGCCACAGACCCAGCTGCATATTGATGGTCATTAAAGATTCCTTGCAGCCTGGCTGGTAAAGCCTCCCAGCTAGGCTGAGCAGTGATTGTCCCCTCATTGTCACGCAACATGTGGCATTCCTCAGGACGCAGCTTGGGCCTCTTCCAGGCTCCTGTCAGCAAATCACTTGAACTCATCTCCTCAGCAGCAGGTGATGGTTGCTCTGAAAATGTTAGTCATACAAGTCTCGACTGCCCGGTGCCTTTCGGTGAGCCCACTGCTGGCAACTGACAGATTAAAAAGAGCCAACGCCCAGCAACACAAGAGCAGGGAAGAAATTTGTATTTTTTTTTTTAAAGACTATTTTTGACGGGCCCCCTTTCAAGCACTGTACTGATCCCTGATGAGCAGAGATGTCCTCGGTGCTCTCACGTCAGCACAAAACTTCCAGATCTCTCTCAGCCGACGTGTTCTACGCGTTCACAGATGAGAAAAACCATTACGGGGTTTTGAACGAGCGCTGACGAAGCTGGACTGCCTGCCCAGGGATTTATTTTTACAACAAAATTTAAAATATCCCTCAAATGTCCTGATGTCCTAAACGATTATATGAAATAAGGGATGAGCAGGATGTCCACAGATGTAATAGACAGGTCAACATATTACATGAGGATCTGGGCTCCTAGTGAGCGCTGACGATACGACAGTGGAACTGCAGGGGGTGCCATACTGTTACAGAACTCATCCCCACTTGGAAATTTACCAGAATAGCTATTCTGGAATAGTTATACCGGTATAAACCTGTGTGGGGCTTATTCTGGAATAGCTATCCTGGTAAATTTCTAAGGGCAGATGAGCCCTGAGATACCACCCTTACAAGATGTTTTGAAATGGAAGATGGAGATCCAAGGGCACTTTTCAAAAGAGTAAGGGATATCCCCTGGATCCAACGTGGCCTAGACATTAACGATGTTGTGTAATGTGCTTTGAGACCCATGGATGAACATTACAAAGGACGAGGCATTATTATCAATATTATTATTATTACTAATAATAATTCAGAATGGTGGATTGGGATAGAAGGAATTCAGGATATAATTGGTAAATGTTTTCATGTTCTTGCAGCCCTGAGCGGGGCGTGGTTTTTAAAAAAATCAAAGAAACAAAGTCAGAAGAAAAAGCCATGTCATACAGGTCACCTATAGAAAACTCTCAGAACCACCCATCGTGATAGTATCGACCCCAAAGGGCTTAATCCAAGGGCAAGAACAAGCAGGTGAGAGAGACGACATGCCCTGAAAGGAGGAAAAGGTCCAGGAGGAGGAGTGGAGCAAATCTTGCCAAGTAATGTAATCCAACCAAAGAGAATCCAGTGTAATCCAATCCAGAGCTCCCATCATAAATACTCAATCAACAAGGACAAATGACTCCTTAAGCATCCATGGCAATAAAAGGAGTGTGTTCCTGGGTGGACAAATTAGCCTGACCGGTCACCTTGCAATATTACAGGAGGCTCTCTAAATTACTACCCCACTTTGGGAAGTATGAATCAGTTTGTTAGTATTTTGGATGAGCTACACGAGTAGTATCCAAACTAATTCTGTTTATTTAGCATTCCTACAGCATGCCAGAGCTGAGAGTGATATTTCACACAGCAATTAAAGGACATGGATTTTGCAGTCTGCACCAGGGGTTTTCTAGAGGATCTAAAGACGTTAGGTGCCCAAATCCCACTGATTTCCTATGGCCCCTTTGAAAAACCCAGCCCATGCTGGTATGAAGAAGAAAGGATGGTGATGGGGAATAGCACATCTAGGATGCAGGGGGTGCACTAAAGTAAGTTTGTGAGTTAACTGAGGAGGCACCAGTGCTTGTGCGTTGTATGTGCCATATGTCAAGATCTGTACAATTTCATCCGCATTGCATACAGAGCTTGAACATGACTCAGCTGAGTACCTGTGCTGTCCTGCCCCCAGAAGCCATGTCTATTTCACTTACATTGCCACCTCTTCACACCCGCACCACTTAATCCATTCTGGATCTCCCCCCTCCATCCTGTCCCTGAATAAATCGATCAGCTGGGGGGTCCTCACCACCACATTTAGAGAGTCTGGCCCCCTGCCTCATTGCAACTGCTGCTGACCCCACTGCTGTTCTCCTGGGCAGACAAGAGGCCCTTGGTCCTCCAGCCGCTCTCTCCTCCCACCTTAATCTCTTGTCATTTTAAAGGAGAAGCAGGATCCGAGTCACTTTGTTCCCATCTCCTGCTCCTCCCCTGCCCTTCCTGCAAAAAACCTAACTCTCCAGCCACTCTGTGCCCTTCCTAAGCCCTCCCACATTGGCCTTGTATGCTCCCTGCCTCCCCCCCCCTCCCTCATGGAAGTAGGCAGTAAGCTCTCTGACCTCACTCTGGTCCTCACCTGGCCAAAATTCTTACCTGCCCTGAGCAAACAGGGGAGCGGATTCTCAAGCCTTGAGAATGTGGATCCTGGGATGGTCTGCAAGAGATCCCAGGCGTTGGGATCCTCGCCCTTTATGTGGCAATATCTGAGTAGAGAACCCAGAGTCGCATCCAACACATGAGCAGACGTGTTGAGGCGGGACAGGATCAGAGCGGTGACAAGTCACAGAGCCTTTCACTTCTAGATCACCGGTTCTGATCCAAGCCAAAAGGAGAACCCACCTACTGGCTGTCCGTTGGCCCCTGGCACACGAGCTGGTGATTTCAACGCACTCCCTCATCGGCCGCACCCAATCAACACACACCACCAGACAATCAGAAGCCTTCCCAGCAGTGGTTGCAGGGGCTGAAACACCTTGATGTGGGGAGCATGAAGCAAGCTTACCTTATCATTGGCGCTGGCTATGGGAATGATCTATTAAGTTGTCTTGCTCATATTCCACTGCCTGTGACATGTCTGTTCTGTGGGTCAATGAGGGGTCCTCAATACAGCCCCTTGCACCAGAACCACCCCACCCCCTCTTTCTCCTCCTGATCTGCTCCCCAAACAGAACCACAAATTCCTCAATATTTGGAGCTAATCTTTTACCGGGAACTCCCAGTTATACAAATTCCAATCATCCAAAAATCCTATTTAACCGAATCCACAGTACGTCCCCCCTCCCGCCCCCCAAACACAATTTACAGAGTGTCTAATTTATGCTACACTAGTGCAACGTACCCACTCCCAGTGTGGCGTTCCGTGGCTTCAGCACTGTGTCCAGGTAAGTCGCTGTATCCACAGCTGCACCTCTTAATCAGCTCTCCTCCCCCAACAAGGAGCCCAGCTCAAAACAACGCTTCCATTTACACAAACGCCTGTCCTTGAAACGTTTCGGTTGTCTCCCACGCCATTCAGATAAACAGAAATGGACTGTATTTAAGAGGAACTTCATAAAAAGGCTTTTAAAATTGACCTTCAAATAATTTTCAGAAAGATTCACTCAACTTTAGCAATATGCATCAAGCAGCCTGCTGTGAGGCAGGGGGACAGTCAGCAAAGTCTTAGATACAAATTAAGAAGTGAAAATTAACAGCTCGGAATTCACCCCACCTATCCCCTACTGCTAACACCGAAGTAATTTGGGGAAAGTGACTTGTATGTCACTTTTAATGCAATGGTCTCAACTGCTTTGCAATGAATTGATAAGCTGGGCCATGAAAAGTGAATCGTACTTTGGTCAAGATTAGGTCAGCAAGCTTGAAATATGCAAGTAGTCTAACGTTCTATTGATTCCCTTAAACATAGTTTACTACTATCCTTAAAACTTGAGTAAAATGGTATTTAAAACAGTGTTTAATTATGTAAGCTGGCTAGATAGCAGTGTGTATAACAAGTGTCTGCTTTAACTTTTTGCAGGGTTTGTTTGTTTTTTTGGTAAAGTCTCTTCTGGGTTATTTTCAGCTATTTCATTACTTATTTTTGGTTAAATGCCCACAGCGTGATCAGTGCTGTGAAAAACACAAAGTGAAGAAAGTCCTTGCCTCAAAGAATCTGAAACATAATAATTCATGTGTCACTCTGGACTCTTAGCCAAACCCTCTATTTCAATTGACAACATATTTTAAATCACATATTAATATTGATTCAATTAATGCAGCCCTAACTAAATCCAATTGAGCAGCCTTCTGGTCATCAAATATTCCTGGCTGCGTGTAAAAGAAGCAGGAAATGAACACCAATTTTAATCATCCCCCCACCCACCAAATATTCGTCAAAATATTTTGCACCAGACAAATGGCTTCTTCCTCAATTAACGCTTTCCGTGTTCACTATAGAACTGATTAGACCAAAAGTCTGACAAATCTTGACTGCTATATTATGGGGATGATTATCCAGCAATGCATAGTTTTCCATCTCCTTACAATCCATCAGCGTCACCAAGAAATTTAAACGGTTTTTAAAATGCAGATCTGCTCCTCCTGAAATCCTTTAAAAAAACCAAGCATGAATTAAGGGGGACAAAGTATAACCAAGATGATCTAACAGCCACTAGAAACCATTTGTATCCCAAATAGCATCTAATGTTACCCATACTGCACCAATGGCATTTAAAATGTAATGCAAGGACATCAAGGGAGTGACACAATGGAAAATAGAGAAGGGAGCTTAAAATAATACAGAATTAATTCCTTTGACATGTATAAAGTTTTCAAGAACCCTCCATTCCATGATTCAGCACTTCTGATTGATAATTCACAATAATGAACAGTGAGCACACCAGGTCTGTGCAGGAGAAAGGAAAATCTGGATCTCAAATGAGCAACATACTGGCACTTCATAATCAAGCACAGTGGAAATACAAAAACCCCAACCTGAAGCCTTTGAAACGGTGATCAAGAATTCCATAGGCACCAATTTACAAGGGGTGCTCTCCCTAGATTTTCACATTTATAACATACAAGACTTTATACACAGTATTATATGTAAATACCTGACAAGGAAATTAAAAATATGACTTTAATTAGCAGGTCAGTGGAAAAAAGTAACGAGGGACACATACACACACATTACCTGTATCTAAAATCTAGGGTGACCAGATAGTAAGTGTGAAAAATCGAGATGGGGGGTAATAGGTGCCTATATAAGACAAAGCACCAAATATCGGGACTGTCGCTATAAAATCGGGACATCTGGTCACCCTACTAAAATCCTAATTCTGGATCCACATTGGCCATGGGCTCAGTTTTGCCATATCCCAGGTGGCTCAATTGTCACTCAAAGTATTGACATCTCTCCACCAAATGTAGAGATGACCACAGAGGAAAGAAATGAAGTACTATAAACTCAAAGAGCAGGCCACTTTTCCCATTGCTGAACTCCACAGGAACCCCAGTGCTTGCGGGCACTGCTAGGAAGAAAGTCCCTCCCATTCAGCTTCCCCATGGCAAGAAAAATATTCAGGAAGCTTTATGTCATGCCTTAGCCCTAACTTTAAACACCCACGTTAGGAAGTGTTGGCCTACGTCTCCTCACCACGGATCTAAAGACTGGTCAGAGAACAAGCCGTGAATCTTGATCACCTCTATGGCGTCACACAGCCCAGCACAGTCGGAAGGCTCAGAAAGTCTTTAAAAGGAACCAAGTGCTTTGGACAACATTGCATTAAAAAGGGAAAATGTCTCTACCTGAAGGAAATTATCAGACAGCTGGAATGAACAGAGTCAGCTTTCTGCAATGCTCTGCAGAGGACTGGGGCTCAATTTTTTGAGAACTAGCTCACCAGGTCGACTAGGTACAGGAGCAGCATGCACCGATCTTTGAGACCAGACTGTGTGAACGCAAGGGCCTCATGTGGTTCAACAACCATTGGACTGACAGTTGAGTGATACTGAGAGGCACTGAAGAGCATTATGCAGTGACTCCTCTTCCAGGAAGGTGCAACAGGATACCCTGAGGATGGAAGGGGTGTAAAATAGATGGAAATGTCAGGTTCCATCGGACTCCAAGGAGCCCCTCCACACAGGAAATGCCACTCTCACGCTATTTCACAACACACCAGCCCCTGGTATCATCTGAGAAATATTCTGAATGCTTATTTAACTCCATTTCCCATCTAGATACACTTCTACAGCCTCAGCACTATGTCGAAGCAGCACTTCAGGAGTTGATTGAACTGGTTTCACGTAGCGATTTGTCATGAAAATTTTGATTGCCCGTATGTGGCCTGCAGCAAACAGTAACTCCACTGCTAAAGATGCCGTTATACAATTTCTAATTATGCCGGACAGATTTCTCTCTCCCGCTCTCTCTTTTTGAGCCTCCTCTCTTGTTCCTCTTGACACCTGTAAACAGGACCCTTCAGTTCATGCAATATCCTGGGATTCGACGGAGGGAGAAGCTTAGGTTATTCTCACTTTTAACTGTGCAATGGCAAGCCAGCTCTATTTATCCTGACTGTCATTCACATGCTCCACCGCAGCTGAAGAATCGAAGGAGGAGACCTACATGTCTCAAACTAAAAAATAAAAAACCCTTTGAAAGCGGTTCCAAATGAAGAGCTGCAGCCAGGCTGTCAAGCCCCTGCTAGCTGCGTCTACAGCACCTTCCGTGCAAAACTGTAGCTCAGCCCATTTATTAGAATGATGAAAGCAAAGGGATCTAAAAATTGCACTCCTTCCTTAATGAGCAGCCAAAGAGATCGGTAAGCATAATTTCAGAGGCTAGTCATATTTTATATAATCGCCGAGTGGTTTAAATTGAAAACCCCCAACTGAATCAATATTTACTGCATTGAAACGAAATGAATAGTAATAAGTCACTAAGCTCCCTGTCCTGTTTCATAAAATAAAAAATTATAAAAATGAGCACAGGCGCAGAGAGACTATCACATTAACTTTTACAGCACTTGGGGAGTCGTAACCGACTATTCTCATCAAATAAAATTTTAAAAAACCTGCCGGGGGAAGCCTTGCTTCAGCATTACCAACAGAAAAGCAAAGTAGGAGCCAAGAATTTAAAAATAAAGGCAGAGATTTCTCCCACCAGCCCACGCTCCACTTCTCAGCATGGTTACCTCTTCCCCTCGCTGTTCAGCGCAAACCCCTCATCCAGGAAAGGGCGCAGCTACACAGGCTGCCACCAGACAGGATTATTGCCCACCCCTCGACTCCTCTGGCTCCCCTCTCCACAGACACTTTGCGCTTGTCTACATGGGAAATGCAACAGCGGCGCCACTGAAGCGCTTCAGTGTGGACCTTACCTACACTGAGGGGAGGGCTTCTCCCATTGGTACAGATAAAATCACCTCCCAGAGAGGCAGTAGCAAGATCAATGAACACATTCTTCTGTTGACCTAGTGCTGTTTACACTGGAGGTTAGGTTGGCTTCACTATGCCACTCAGTTAAGCACAATTAAGCCAACTTAATTTTCTAGTGCAGACCAGGCCAGACACATTCTAGGTTTCGTGCGTTCTCTGCTGTTTCGCAGGTTTTAGTTCAACACAGTACAGGCTCTCTATTACTTTCATGGCGTGACTTTTGTATTTCCAGTGTCCAATTGGGGTGCATAGATTCCTATCTCGTTGCACACAGATACGAGAATTCTGCAGATGGAGACACTAGTTACTCAAATCATTTCTTTCAGATCCCAACTTCTGGAATAGTCTAGGCATTACTATACCTGCAGTCTCTACTATAATTAAGAAAGGCCCAGCTCCTGCTTCCATTTGCAGAAAAAACTTTCCAGAAAGGGAAAGATACCCTCATTGGGCTGAAGTTTCTCAATCCAGACTCACTTTTTTTTTAGCCCATTCAAGCCTTTTAGTTACCCCAGGATGGTGATTTTTCCACAGTGTGAAAAAAAATTATTCATAAGCTTGTCCTAATACTCCAATAATTCAAATGTGTAAGATGCAGCTTTCCACACAATTTTTCATGTGCAATGATATGGAATATAGCCTGAGCATGTCCGGCGTGCTGCACACTGAAATGAATACTTAGACTGTGAGATCTTAGGGTCAGGGATAATAGCTTCAGATGTGTATGGGCACCAACTAGTATATGCAGGGGCTACCAGAATACAAAAACAATAATAAAGCTGTGCTTATGTTCAGTGACTGCATGGTTCACACACACACACACACACACACACACACACACACACACACACACACACACACACACACACACACACACACACACACACACACACACACCATTTAGTTGGCTCTAATCACATTTCCCAAGGTGTGACCTTTTTTTTTTTTTCAGTTCAGATCCTTTATTTTGAACACTCTGGAAATTAAATGCAGTGCAATGGCCAAGGTTATTATAGAACACATTTCTACAGCACACCTTTGATTCATGAAACTCAAAGCAATTTACAAACACCTCCATGGAGGAGGAAAATGTTCACCCCACTTTACAGGCACAAAGAAGTTAAGTGAGTTGCTGAAGGACACCCAGGTTAGTGGCTGGGCACAGATGGTAATAAAATCCAGGAGGCCAGGCTCCAAGTCCCCTGATTACATTTCCCCTTTTTAAATGCACAAACCCCCTAAGAAATTCAGTTATGGATCCCACAGCTACTCTGAGTCTCTTTGCACAAAGACGACAACATATGCAGTTCTACAAAATGCTCCCTCTCTCTCCAGAAGAGTCTGAGGTATTAATGTTCTAAGAGAGATTTGTGTGCACTAAAAAATCGCCATGTTGTACTTTGATTTTTTCCAGAATGTCTTGTTTCTTCTGGTTGTTTGCTCTCCTTGCCTCAAAACTCCTTTGCCTCCTTTCCAGACTTCTCATTCTTTTTGTTCATGTTTGAGGCTAAGCTTCAAGCTCATCCAATCTCATGAACAACAATGGAAGGGACTTTTTAAAAAACATGTTACTCATTCCACAGATGCTGCTGTTTGCCCTGTGGGCAGTTCCGATTGGATGGAAACAAACCCCCGTAGTCTTCAGTGGGGAAAGCAGATGACTTTGAATGCTGTGCTTGGGCAATTCGCTCTGTACATCAGCTGTGTTTGTGGGTAAGAGTAGTTCTGTTTGAAATGTACTTGGTTGGCTGGTTGATGGGCAGAAGGGGTCTGGAGTTTCTCAAGTGGTTTCCTCGTGAAAATCAATAGGAAAGTGGTGCTCCTGTCTGTGACCCTAAGAGCCCCTCAACGCTAACTGGCAGAGAGCCCATGCTCTTCTGTAACTCCTATCAGGCCTGACATACTCACTACACCTAAGGCATTACTGTCATAGTATTTAGCTGTAAAGTGCCGTGTGAAGTATCAAATGAAAGCTGGTGACACTAGTCATTAATATCACTGTGTGATGTATATACAGATGATGTGTCAAGAGTCACCTATGAGTGCTGAAAATAGGTTCTTAAAATATGTTTTGGGGACAGAGTTGATAAACATGTTTTTCCTAGCGAGACAAGGTAAAATATTTTATTGCATCAACTTCTGTTGGTTAAAGAGAGATGCTTTCATGCTTATAGAAAGCTCTTCTTCAGGTCTGCAAAAGGTGCTCAGCATGTCTCAGCTAAATACAAGGTGGAAAAGATAAGGAGTTAACACATGTCACAAGAGACCCAGTCAAGGTGAAATGGGCAGTAGCCACCACTACAGTCGTCAGGCAAAGGAGAATTAGTGGTTTACAGATGAGCCATAAATCCAGTATCTTTATTAAGTCCATGATGGCTGGTGTCCGGAAGACTTACAAATTCAAGTTCACAGGCTCGTCTTTTGAAGATGTTGTGTAAGTTTCCTTTGAGAGGTCAGATATGGAGTGATTGTTTTGTGAAAAATGTTCACGCACAGATGATATGCTGTTTTGTCTTTTGTTCCGTCTGAGTTCATTCGAGAGCATAGTGACCGTCTCGTTTCTCCCTCATCGTTGTTTTTGGAGCATCTGGTGCACTGGAGGAGATATGCCATATTTTGAGACAGGCACGTGTAGGACCCGTGATCTTGAAAGGTGTGTTGTGGGGGGTACTGATCATCGTTGTAATGGAGATATGCCTGTAGGTTTTGCATCTGTTGTTGTGGCAAAGGCTAGTGCCTCTGAGTTCGTGGGTCCTGGTCTGTGGGGAGCTTGCTTATGATGATGAGCTTAGCGAGGTTGGGGGGTTGTTAGAAGGCCAGAAAAGGGGGTTCAGGAAAGATTTCTTTCAGGATAGGGTCCCCATCGAGTATGGGTTGTAATTATTTAATACCATATACAGGTTCCAGTGTGAGGTGGCAGGTGATAACTAGGGGTGTGCTGTTGTAGGGTTTTTTCCCCCTTGTAGTGAAGAAGGTTCTCTCGGGGTATTTGGGTGACCCGATCCATGCTGCTATCTACTTCTCTGGGGGAGTGTCCTTGTTTGGGGAAGGCAATTTTACCTGTGTATCCCGGAATTTCTCCTCAGAGCATATTCTGTGGTATCCGAGTGTTTAGCTGTAGATAACAGATTTCTTGTTGTGTTTGGGGTGGTTAGTGGTCTGTGAAGGTAAGTTTGGTGATCTACGGGTTTCTCATATATAGATGTCTGTATGGTTCCATTGTTGGAGCTGATCATGGCATCCAGGAAGTTGATGCTGCTATGGGAGTGCTCTAGAGAGAGTTTGATGGATGAGTGGTGATTGTTGAAGTTGTGATGGAAATCTATGAGGGAGTTTAGGTCATCTGCTCAGAGGATGAAAATATTGATCAATGTATCTCAGGTATTTTATTAGTTTCATGGTGCATTTGTCCAGAAATTCTTCCTTGTGGTGGGCCACGAAGAGGATGGCATACTGACGAGCCATCCTAGTTTCAATGGCTGTTCCCATGGTTAGACACAATGTTTGTTATTGAATATAAAATTGTTATGGGCGAGGATGAAATGGATAAGTTTGGCGACTTGTCTCCTGCAAAATGCATTAATTCCATATCTGTTCCACCTGGTATGCAGGGGTGATAATATCTTTCCCAGACCTGAAGAAAAACTCCGAGTAAGCTCAAAAGCGTGTGTTCATCAACAGAAGGTGGTTCAGTAAAAGATATTACCTCACCCACCTTGTCTCGCTAATATCTGGGGACCCACAGGCTACAACACTGAAAACAGGTCTGTCCTAGACAAAGGAACATAGATTTGCCTGTGTCTCAAATGTAAACTGAGAAGATTAGGGTTGGAAGGGACCTCAGGAGGTATCTAGTCCAACCCCTTGCTCAAAGCAGGACCAACCCCAACTAAATCATCCCAGCCAGGGCTTTGAAAACCTCCAAGGATGGAGAGTCTATCACCACCCTAAGTAACCCATTCCAGTGCTTCACCACCCTCCTACTGAAAAAGGTTTTTCTAATGTCCAACCTAGACCTCCCACACTGCAACTTGAGACCAATGCTCCTTGTTCTGTCATCTGTCACCACTGAGAACAGCCTAGCCCCATCCTCCCTGGAACCCCCTTTCAGGTAGTTGAAGGTTGCTATCAAATCCCCCCTCACTCTTCTCTTCTGCAGACTAAACAAGCCCAGTTCCCTCAGCCTCTCCTCATAAGTCATGTGCTCCAGCCCCCTCATCATTCTTGCTGTACTCCGCTAGACTTGCTCCAATTTGTCCACATCCTTTCTGTAGTGGGGGGCCCAAAACTGGAAACAATACCCCAAATGTGGCCTCACCAGTGCCGAATAGAGGGGAATAATCACTTCCCTCGAACTGCTGACAATGCTCCTAACTAATGCAGCCCAATATGCTGTTAGTCATCTTGGCAACAAGGACACACTGCTGATTCACATCCAGCTTCTTGTCCACTGTAACCCCCAGGTCCTTTTCTGCAGAACTGCTGCCTAGCCTAAATGCAGGACTCCGCACTTGTTGTTGATGAACCTCATCAGATTTCTTTTGGTCCAATCTTCCAATTTGCCTAGGTCACTCTATATCCTATCCCTGTCCTCCAGCATATCTACCACTCCTCCCAGCTTTGTGTCATTTGCAAACTTGCTGAGGGTGCAATCCACCCCAGCCTTCAGATAATTAATGAAGATGCTGAACAAAACCGGCTCCAGCACTGACCCCTGGGGCACTCCGCTTGCTACCAGATGCTAACTAGACATTGAGCCATTGATCACTACCCATTGAGCCCGATGATCTAACCAGCTCTCTATCCATCTTATAGTCCATTCATCCAACCCAAACTTCTTTAACTTGCTGGCACGAATACTGTGGGAGACTGTATCAAAAGTTTGCTAAAAAGTCAAGTTCTATCACTACCACTGCTTTCCCCACATCCAGAGAGCTAGTCATCTCACCATAGAGGGCAATCTTGCTATCATTCATTGAGGGATGAAAGAAGTTAGTGCTCTTTACACCTATGAACGATGGATCCCCAGCCATGTGGGTTGGTGATGCTGAGAGGAAGCTGTAGGTAAGAAAACTGCTTTAGACAAAGCTTGGAGCTACAGTTATATGCAGCCTCTTAGAAGCATGTTATACTTTTGTTTTATTTGTAACCATTTTATGTTTCTATTATCTCTGCTTGGTATCACTCTAATCTCTGTTCGTTATTAATAGACTTATTCTTGTTTGCAGTGCTGTGATAGTAAAGTGTGGTGGGCATCCTCAGCTGAGCCAACCAGCTTGTGGGTAACTCTGTCTCTCTGGAGACAACAGACTTGGTATTTCTGTGGGCATCAGTGACAGGGGCTGGATGCTGCAGAAAGATGTTGCTGGAGAGTTTGGGAATTGAAGTTCGCCCAGGGTTACACTGGCAGAGTCCTAAGGAGTTTGTTTGGCTGGGTAACAGACGAGGGTGGCGGGGAGTTGCCCCACAGTGTAGCACCAACAAATCCCTCTTTTGCTAAGGCAGAAGGATAACAGGGTGGTTTACAGGTCTGCACACCCCAAGAAAATGTCACATTGTCCATCTCAGTGAAGAATGCAGCTTCCACGAAGCAAGCAACAAGACATCCAAAGCCATAGTCATGCTGGCATTTCCACATTTCCTCCTCAAATTTATACTGTATATTTTTTCAAAAATAGGTTTAAAGGAATCTTTAAGATCTCTTTAGATTAGAAGAGAATTTAAAATTTCAAGCAGGGACAATCGTCTTTTATGTCCTGTACAGCCCTGAGCACACTATCCTTGCTCAACAGATAATAATAAAATATTTATCCATACAAATTTTGATGAAAAATATTGGAATTTCCTTTAGGAGCCCCCTGCCCCCCTTAAAGACCCACTCCACTCTCTGTTTCCATTCTAGAGGATGGGATGAGAGCTTCTTTCAGTTCCTTATATTTGAATTCATTCGATTTTAATTTGATAAATGACTATGAAATTCAAGTGTTGTTCCATAGCAAGTGAAATTATTTGTTCTGAAGCTTGGAAACTGTCAACGCTTTTGGACAAGCAGATACTGCACTTGTGCCAAGTTCAACCCTTGTGACCTTTTTCACTTTCCCAGATGTAACAGCTGTGACCTTTAACACCTTCCGACGTCCATCTGTAAATTCCTTCTTCAGATAAGCCTGGTGGACAGTGCAAGACACAGATGCTGCAGTGGTCAGCTAGCACCCCAGGGCCCACAGTCAGATACCAGGAGCACAAAGGGAGCAGAGAAGATGCCAGCCACAGATGTTCTTCCAATGCATTGCAGTCCCTCAGTAACATACTTCACAGAGGCCTCCCACCAGTTCACTGAAGTTCGGCTATTAGCCAAATGAAAATGGAAACAGCATGCCAGGTTTAGCCTGGATTCTATCAATCTTGTGCAAATCAACCTAACAGTATTCAGGAATCACTGATTAGCAACAAACCACCACCCCATCTGTGACATCCAACTCAGCACATTTCATGGCCATGCTGGGGATCCTGCCTGAAGGCGAGGCAAGGGAATGCCATTTACCAAGCCAACGGAGACCATGGAATCGGTGTGGGTGAAAACAGTTCTGGCCTCCTCTCCTGTGTGAGCAACACATGCTAGCTGGTCGAAGGAGAGATTTTGATGTTAGTCTATGGCAAGTCCCATTGTTAACATGGGTAATCAGGGTGGGGGCAGAAGACCATCTATATGTATACATAGGTAAATCAATTGCCTCCCCACAAGTTTGTTTGATAAGTGACTAAGAAAAAGGCTATTCCTTATGTGAGACAATTGTTTTCAGTTTAGAGGTTAGCGCTAACTGAGGTTAGTGACAGACCCTTAAATGTGTTGTACAAGTTTCTGCATTGGCTCTCTCTAATGTGAGGCAATCAAACATAAAAACCAGAGAAATTTCCTCTAGTGGGAAAGGAGACCTGGAAGTCATACCACAAATTGCAAAGCTTCACCACACTGCTCTAGAGGGTAAGAACTTCTAGTGTCAGACAGAGAATTAGAATCTAAAAAACCCCAGAACACTCTGTTACGGCAAGGATTAAAAACCACAGATGAGTGCAGCCATAAGGAGTGGATACAGACACCTCCTGAAATGAGTGAGCCAGCCATCTTTATGATACCTCAAGGTGGTACTTATTCAATACTAAACAAGTTAATTCCAATCATCTCGAAAGCAGCTGAAGTAAATAAATTCACAGTGATTGAGAAAGCCGATTACATTGCTCCTCAAAAAAAACAATAGGAGGGGGGGAAAAAGGCAAGCCAGAGGCTTCGTGTTCTATAAAGAACTACTCAGTGTGCACAAGATTACAGCTAGGCTATGGAAGCACAGGGTATTGAGCGATATGAGCGTCCTTTTGATTATTGGGACTCTGGTTTTAAACGGATATTGAGAGGCAAATACATCCTACCATAAACCAAAAAGTCTATTTTTTTCCCCCAGCTGGCTCACCTAACTGCCAATCCTTCTCAGTTTCATAATAAGGAAATGCATGAATAGTTCCTTGGGAAAAAGTATTCCATGCTGAAAAGCCCATCATTTGTTTAAATCTGCCGTAAAGTGTGTGTTCCTCGCGACAAAAGGCATAAACTTTCTGTCCTGAAACACAGGATCAAACACTAAATCCTGATCCTCTGCCCCGAGGCCACTGTGCCTGATGCAAAGAACCTGTTATTATTTAGTTACAGTGACATTCACTATGTTACAGACCTTTCTAAACACTGAAGAAAGCAAAATTTTAACCCTCCTTTTTTTGGTCCAAGCACAGGTACCATAATACAGAGGAAAAGATTTCCCGATGCATATACTAACAAATATTTCGGTCTGAACAGAAGAGTGATCAGCAATAAAACAAGTGTCTTTCTTACCATCACACATGCCTATGAAGAAGCAATGACATCGCCCTTCTCTTGTCAAGAAGAATTTATACTAGGAATAACGTTGACATTAGCTAACTCCATTTGGAACAGGTATGAGATCTTATTTAGAGAGCGGTAAGTCGTGCTGCCGGAGGACACTGGCAGCTGCGGAGCTCCTTCACCCATGAATTGTACCTGCCTTCCTCCAAGCCATGATGGTGCACAGATTTCAACCCTTAATGCATTCATGCCAAAGTCAAAGATGAATGTATGCCTACTGTCGTCAGCTGTTGGCTGCATGTGTGTGTTTTCAGTGTGTTCGCTGTTCCAGCTCTGCACAGATAACTGAGACACCAAACCACGATCAGACTATCCAATAAGACCAGAGATCTGTTTCAATCACAAAGACACCAGGCACAAGTACACTTAATACATGTATGCCCCTGACAACGGTACTGCCTTAGCAAACAGCGGGACTTTCCGTTCCTCACCCAGCCAGACAAAGACATGACTTTGAGGCCCTCCTTTATACACTGATACAAACAAGTTGCGTATTGCCCCTCAAATGTGTGTAGTTGCCACCCTCAGATGTGATGAGATACCACCTTTTACCTTGAACCAGATGGTTCAATCAAAACATCTCTATCCATCATATTGTCATTCTGAGGGGTCAGGCAGCCCTCGTTGTTTTTGGGATATTCTGGTACCTTTCTGAAATGTGCTTGCGTAAGTGCTCTGTATCTAGTGCCTCTTTAGGAATGTGTGTGTTTGCCAGTTTCTGTGAACTTACAGGCAGGCTCACAGCCTAAACTCCTGCTAACTTTGCTTTCTAATGGCAGGGCTTGACTGCTACTTTAGCGTAGGCCTCAAACCTGGCCTGTTATACTAGGCCTTATGTCTCAGGAAGTCACTTCCCCTCCCCACCCATTTGCCCAATTTGTCTACTTAGACCGTAAGCTCTTTGGGGAAGGATCTGTCTCCTACAGCATGTTTGTACAGAGCCCAGTGAAAGGGGATCCTGATCTCAGTTGTATTACTGTAATACAAATAACAATGCTGGAGTAACCTACCCGGGCTTTAAACAGCACCAAAAGTTACTGTAGACACACACGTGATTTCAGTCTTCTTCAGAGTAGAAATCTAGCAGGAACTTGGAGAATGCTACTCCCTCACCACTCACTGATACAGATCCCTTAAGCTGTCTGTGATTACACCATTCATGGGGAAATTGACTAGAATAAATGTTAACTATACATTACAGAATTTTATATGGCTCGTGTCATATAAAGAAAAAGAAAACTGAGCTCTGTACAGGGTGACACCACCCCAGACAAAACAAGTAACAGGCCAAAGCATGGTCAGGAAGGCCAGCACCACAGCTGGGAAGCCTTGGAGAAGAGGGGAGGCTTATTGGGGATATAAGCAGCAAATCAGAATTGGACAGCAGTAACTGATAGCCTGCTGACATCCACAGCCCTAGTATTATCATGAGTTAATCTGGCACCAGACTATCCCAGGGAAGACCACTTCTTTTAGGTAGAATGCATGGTATGAGAATAAGCCAGACATAATGAAATCTGAAATGCGTACTAGGACTGAGACAGGTAAGGCCAGGGGAGAACAGAGGCCACGAAGGATGGGTCTCTGACAACTGCGCTGCAGAAAGGGTCAGAAGGGGGCGGGGAGGGAATCTCCACAAATTCAAGGTATTTTTCATTCGCTTTAGCTAACCCTAAACTAGGCCTAATAAAAAGAACTTTTGCAGATTGTTCCATCAGACGTTACACAAACAACTTTGTTTTAGCCTGATCTTCTCTCTCTAGTTTTAATTAATTTCATTTTGAACTATGCCACTTAGGTCTTAGCTCATTTGGGAATTTCACACTCACTCGGCTTCTCAGTCAAAAAGACATGAACTAGAGTCCTCAATTATAAGGTGTGTTGCTATCAGGTCCAATGGGTGTGCAGGAAACACCAGATAATCATGAACAAGAACCAGGTAAGGGGAGGGCACAACCCCAAAAGTTTGGGGACCACTGTTTTAAAGCAGCTGGGATGTTGGTGGGGGGCCAAGTGCTATTGGGGTGTAGCCAGTGCCACCGACTCAGTGAGTTTGCTCAAGGAAGAACCAATTGTTTGTCCTTCTTCCCAGAACTACCTCTCCATCTCTCAAAGCATCAGTCACGTGGTTTTTCCCACTAAAAAGGTTTTTAATCCAGAATCTTATCTTCCTTAACAGCCTCTGAAATAACTCTGCTTTCATTTGACTCCTGATTAATCAAACTGGGAAGAAATACTCAATCAGCCTTCATCTTCTACATTCAATCTGTTTTCAATGCAATTTATAAGCCTTTGGTTTGCACCGACCCAAACTACCAGTCAGAAGAAGCACAACGCTTCTATGACAAGAGACATTTTTTTTTTCATGGCCTAGGCCATTTCCAAATCGCTCTTTTACACCCACAAATCCAGGAGTATTTCCAGGGGTTTGATAACATTTTTCTCACGCCAGGAAGAAACAGATGGATCCATCTTTCAGCCTGAAAGAGAACTAAATGTTTATCTAGCCTGGAAAGAATTAATCAGTTGAAAATTAAACCCAAGTTCTTGCCAAGTGGTCCGACCTTACTGCCCCCAGAAACTGGTTAGCTCTTTTTCGAGGCCTGAGACTTTCCCTGTCACTCATCTGTAACATGTTGGCAATGAAGTGAGGTACAGCCCAGATGCTAGCAACAGTTGGATGTGGCTCAGTGCAACAGACCGTGGTGAGGGTTAGAGGAAGGTATCACTACTTAGCTGCATTTGGTAGCTAATAAGATCTGATTAGGGTCATTGCTGGAGGGCACACTGATCTGCCATTCAGCTGGGTTAGTTCTTCTGCAGCATTTTAGGACTTTTTACCAACTTCTGCGCCAGCAATTGGTGCAAAACTTCTGGAACTGATCGACTGAAAGCCAGAAAAGTTACTGCTGTTGTAACAAAAACCACTCAAAGAAAACTTGCCATTGTTAATTTCCCAGTCGGGGTAGAAATTAAATACATCATCCATTCAGCTGTCACTGTTAGGTTAAAAATCAGATTTAAAATAAAATTTCCCTTAACTGTATAAATATCCAGGATTGAAACAAAATATTCTTACATTTCTTACGCTGTTAGGCAGGATTATAATATTTATACAACTGCTTCCAGAGATTTAAAAACTCCTTTTAAAAAGTGTTTAAAATACATAAAGTACATGTGCAATTTTGCAATCTATATTCCCATTTAGGTCACATCGTCTTAAAATGCTCAGTTGCACTAGAAGTCTGGGTTTCAAAGGGTGGATGCTCTGATCATATTAGAAGAATATTTTCAAAGGCACAGATGGCACCTGGGTGCCTGGGAGCACGGAGGGGACAGAACCATCAGACGATGCCTCTGCCTTGACAAAGTTCATTTAACCTGTGATTTCTCATACAAGGAAAAATAGGGCACCCTACGCACTGGATTAGAACTCGGGAGCCCTGGGTGCAATTCCTGGCTCAGCCAGACCCTTGGCAAGCCACTTGAACTTTCTGTGCCACAGTTCCCCATCTGTAAAATGGGAATAATAATATTTCCTTTCTCCTGCACTTTGTCAGACTTGCCTACTTCGAGTGTGAACTCTCCAGGGTAGAACCTATTGCTTTGTGTGTGTTTGTATAGTGTCTAGAGCAATGGGGCTCCTTTCTCAGGTGAGATCTCTAGGCAACACTGCAACACAAATACACATTTGTCACAGATACAGGTGGCTACAGAAAATTGCAAGTGTGATGGAGAACTCAGAACAAGGGCAGACGGTGGCCGAATGACCTGGGAAGCAGAGTTGTGGAATCTATTTTATAAAGGGAAGAAATTAAGACCAAGAATCCTAGCCTAAGTTTACCGGCAATTGCCATTATCAGTGAGGGAGGGAAGGAACATTTATTCAAATTAAAAAAAGAAAATCTACAAGGGGGAACAGAGATGGAACCTGAGTCAACATCCTGGCAGCTTGGTAAAAATGAGAAATCACCATATGAATGGACATGACAGGCTGCAGCTATTGTAACTGACTGGGGAGCTTAAAATAAAGAAACAATCTTTTCAGT
Organism: Emydura macquarii macquarii; assembly: GCF_026122565.2. Lineage (NCBI taxonomy): Eukaryota > Metazoa > Chordata > Testudines > Chelidae > Emydura > Emydura macquarii. The sequence continues at coordinate 727,145 of NW_027132383.1, forward strand.
TGCCTTATTTTTCTATCCGTGGATGGTAACAGCTAACTGACAAACTAATGAGAAGATGCAGAAGTATAGACTGTTACAGGTATATAATGTCCCATCATGAAATCTGAGTGTGCAGGAAAAATGTCTTCTGTATGGCAGTATGGCCTCCCAGAAAACACTCCGGTTTGGGGGAAGTGGTGAGGCCTCCAACGTTTCCCAGGGAGCCTCCTCTGGAAATCTACAAATCTCACCTTCCTGTTACTGGAGACAGGAATTTAATTATTTAAGTTAGCCAGCTTTAATTGTTCTCTAGCCTTTGCACAGGGTTTGAGTATTCCCACATGACTAATGAATCAGGGCAAAGGCCAAGTCACCACCCACTGCACAGATCAAGTCAGTAAGGGTACTTCAGGGCAGGTCTACACTTCAAACGCTGCGGCAATGCAGCTTTAGTAAAGACACTACCTATTCCAAAGGGAAGGCTTCTCCCATCAGCGTAGATAATCCTCCCCGAGAAGCCACATTAACAGGAGAATTCTTCTGTCGACTCAGCGCTGTCTACACCAGAGCTTAGGTCGGGATAACTAAGTAACTCAAGAGCGTGGATTTTTCACTCTCCTGAGTGATGTTCCTATACCGACCTAATTTCCTAGTGTAGACCCGGCCTCAGACCTATTCCAAAGGGCACAAGCAGCCACTTCAACGGCTAAAAACCAGGCCCTAACTTTTCAAAACTCCCTCAATAATTGTGAGTGCCTCCATTTTTGGGTGCCCAACAGGCCTGATTTTCAGAGGTGCAGTTAGTTAGTCCTCCATATCGCCTCCAGCATTTAGGGAGCGCCAAAGCTCTCCACTCCTGTCTGTTTCTGGCAAGTCTTTCAACGGTTCCCCAGATTTGCCCCAGTTTTTTCACCTCAGCTTCCACAGCTCTTCACCATGTTGTTTTTGCACAGCTGAGCATTCAGCCTTCGTGCCAGCGGCTTCCTTTCAGCTTACACCACTGGCAGTCATACGGGTCATTGTCTCCTGAAGGCCGTCACACACAGTAATGGTTGATTTCTTTGCTGCTGTTTCTGTAACACATTTTGGTTTTTTACAAATCAGGGTTGTCAGCTCTGTGCCTAACTCCCAATCTGGAGGACCAGGGTGTCTGTTTTTGACCTGCCCCTTCCCCACAGACCAATCCAGCATGGTTGAACCTACCAGGAGCAAAAAAGCCCCCGCCAACACAGACTCTGAAGATCATTAGGGCACATGACATGGTACGGACACCCACGGACAGTCAGCGGTGCAAAGTACCCCTTTACTCCTGTTTAAGACAATGGGAGCTGCAGAAGCTCAGCACCTCTGAGAACAGAAACCTTGGAACGTAAAGTTGGTCACCCAAAAACAGAGGCCAATTTCGAAAGTTCAGGCCAGGATGACCAGTACATTTTGCTAAGGGAGCTCACGCATGCAGGTTGCCTAGCCAGGAATTTGGAGAGGCAGGTGCTCACCTCGGCAAAAGCCATTTTAAAATCATACACAAGACTCCTTGTTTAAGAATAATCCGTGGGTTGCCTTCTCTTTTTGATGGTTATTTTCCTGAAATCTGCCTGCTAGTTGTCTTGTTCAACATATTCTATGTAGGTATTTCTGATGCCTCAATGCAGATCTTCAGCATAGAATCACATCTTCCTATAAAACTAAAAAGCTTCTTCTAGGGGGTAATTTCACCAAGACCTTCTGTAATAAAGACACAGCTGTCATGTCCTGCACCTGAGAGAAAGAAGAGACACAGCAGAGATGGCACTGTGCTTCTTAGCAACTGACCACTGGTTCAGGAATGGACAATTATGATAAATGGAGGATACAAAGGATAAAACCCCACCACCACCCCAACAGAAACCTGCCGAGTCTGGCTTTTTCTTACTCTTTGGTAACACTTGTATAGCTTGCCACACCAATAAAGTCTTACTGAACTGAACTGCATTGCACTGAAAGAGATTGGCCTCTCTCTCTCTCTCTTTTTTTTTTTTAAACTTTCTAGTAATTGTTTTTCTTTGTTCCTTTTCTCTGTTAGTCTGGTTGGTCAAGTGGCCCATATACTAACATGCAAAATCCAGTGCCACCAAGAATTAAACATACAAGCGTCACCTGTATGTGCAGAAGAACTCCACAACACTCCATTGATAAGTCTGCTCAACTACATAATTATTAGCAGTTTGGTGAAATGTTTTCACCAGAAGTCATTGGATAGATGAATCATCAACGGGCCATTGGTTACCTTCTCTTCTCCACTTTACCATTTACTACACTGCTGTATACTCCAGTTTACTGATTCACTGCATCTGAGCGGAGTGGAGGTGTATTAGATATGAGTAGTTTTTTTCTTCCACCACAAAAGAAAGATGGTCAATCAGAAAGTCTAACAACTGGTACGCCTCTGATCTTTGAGTAGTACTGATTTATTCGGTCCAGTGTGAGAGTTATATGCATGCATAATTCCTTGCAAAATATGTACCATGTGATTACTGGGTACTTAATATACTTTACGTCCTCACCTCATTAGATGGGTCATATAAAATCTAATACAAATATTTAAACAGAAATGAATATTTTAGACAAGCAATAAACCTTTGTTTGAAAAAAAGAAATACAGAAGAAAAGGTTTAACCCAATAATTTACATCCCTTGTTGTTGGACCAAAACCTTGGTTCTGCTTATGCTGTCAGCCGCTGAGATGCTGACCATGCTGGTGAGTTCAGTTTAAAACTCCAGATGAACAGATGAGAGAGTAAAGAGGGCAACAGTCACGCCTACAGGCCCCACCTGCAACCTGGAGCCGATGTGCTAGATGCTGTATATAGAATCATAGAATATTAGAGTTGGAAGAGACCTCAGGAGGTCATCTAGTCCAACCCCCTGCTCAAAGCAGGACTAACCTCAGCTAACTCATCCCAGCCAGGGCTTTGTCAAGTCACAGCTTAAAAACCTCTAAAGATGGAGATTCCACCACCTCCCTAGGTAACCCATTCCAGTGCTTCACCACCCTCCGAGTGAAAAAGATTTTCCTAATATCCAACCTAGACCTTCCCCACTGCAACTTGAGACCATTGCTCCTTGTTCTTGTTCATCTTGTTCATCTACCACCACTGAGAACAGCCTAGCTCCATCCCCCTTGGAACCCCCTTTCAGGTAGTTAAAGGCTGCTATCAAATCCCCCCTCATTATTCTCTTCTGCAGACTAAACAAGCCTACTTCCCTCAGCCTCTCCTCATAAGTCTTGTGCTCCAGCCCCCTCATCATTTTGTTGCCCTCCTCTGGACTCTCTCCAATTTGTCCACGTCCTTTTTGTAGTGAGGGGCCCAAAACTGGACACAATACTCCAAATGAGGCCTCACCAATGCCGAATAGAGGGGAATAATCACTTCCCTCCATCTGCTGGCAATGTCCTACTAATGCAGCCCAATATGCTATTAGCCTTCTTGGCAACCAGGGCACACTGCTGACTCATATCCAGCTTCTTATCCACTGTAACCCCCAGGTCCTTTTCTGCAGAACTGCTGCCTAGCCCATCGGTCCCCAGTCTATAGCAGTGCATGGGATTCTTCTGTCCTAAGTGCAGGACTCTGCACTTCTTGTTGAACCTCATCAGATTTCTTTTGGCCAATTTGTCTCGGTCACTCTGTATCCTATTCCTATCCTCCAGGGCAACTACCACTCCCACCTAGCTTAGTGTCATCTGCAAACTTGCTGAGGGTGCAATCTACCCCATCCTCCAGATCATCAATGAAGATGTTGAACAAAATACACACAATAAAAGACAGTCTGTGCCTACAATCTAAACAGACAACGCAGATATAAGGAGGGAGGGGAAACTGAGGCAGAGTGCACAAACGTGAGATGCCCAACATCACTCAGCAGGTCAGTGGCAGAGTTAGGACTAGAATTCAGGTCTCCTGTCTCCACATCAGGTGCTCTATCTTCTGGGTCACACCGCCCACCAAGGGCTGCTTCCTCGGCCATCCTTGCACCTTCAGAACATTCCCCCCCACAAACACACACATGTTCGTAGTGAATTTTTTCAGTAACAAACATTCAGACAAGAAACTGGAACAACAGACAGAGCAGCGGGTTCTGCATTAACCAGCTTACAGACTGGTTGGTTCTCACCATTCATTTCCAGCCACACTAGGACCCTGCTGCCTAGAGAGTGAAGTTAGATCACTCTCGCAGGAGAAGAAAGGCAGCGCCAGACTGGGATTTTGAATGGAGGGATGGTCTCAATGGAAGCTCAGCCAGGTGGGGAAGAGCGTTGTGATAGAAACTGCCTCTTATGCATCGTTAATTTAGGAGACATCTGTATTTTGCTGGGGTTTCAGTGTCACAGTTTAAAACTACGCCTGGATCAGTACCAAACAAAAAGGCACTATTTTGATTTCAAAGGTTTGAGGAGCTATGCTCTCTATTTATATCATCATGTAATTCTGCCTCAGCCAAAAGACAGCCTTCAATGCTGCTGTGGGGTATTAAGTTTTGTCTAGCTCTCTACAAACAGACCAAAACATTTTCAGATCTGGGTGTCCCATGTTAGGAACCTGAATCCACGTTTAAGCAGCTCAATAAGCCTGATTTTCAGAGAGGCTGAGAACCTGCAGTTTCTATCGGCTATCATGAAAAAGGTCAAGTGACTTATTTAGGCACATCCTTTTCAACAGCCACATTTGAAAATCAGGCCCAGACAAATATATTACATAGGAGGCAGTGGGATATTAGTTTTTTCCTCATTAATTTAAGAGAAAACTGTGACGCGTCCCTGTGCTGAGGCCAGGGCAGTTCAACCAGTCCCTGTTTTTCCTCACCAACAGAAACATACTGACATATACCAGGTATGTGATGCACACACAAGGTCTCCAAGAAAGAATTTGTTCCAGGTTTAAGAAAATGGAGACTTTACAAACCAGGACATAGTCCTTTAGCACCTCCACCAACCACATTCCCCTGCATATAACACGCTCTAGAAAAAGAAGGATGTACATGGAAGGAATAATCCAAGATTAACACAATACCTTGTCAACTAAATAACCCATAATTGCTTCCCCAGGTTTGAAACTGACAGTTTTATTTTTAATAGAATCAATTCAAAAATCTACTACTCCATTAACCAAAATTAAAAAAAGAAAATCCCATTATTCTTGAGCATTTTCATATGCATTTAAAGCTGGTAGTTAACCTCTGAATCCCATTTTTATTTTGTTTTCATTAGTTCCTCCAAAGTAAAGCTCAATTACTTTGGCTGTCTTTTAAAGCAGGAGGAAATCAGAGGGGGAGGTGGGGAAGGCGGGTTTCCCTCTCTCCCTAAGCAGACTAGAATTAGTGTGAACTAGCAGCCTGGACGCCATGGACAAAGCATCATCACAAACTAGTGTTAAAGAGAGAGCAAGGAGGAGTTTTATGCAAGGCCTGGGGGTATATCTGCAGAGCCGGGCCTGGGAAATTAGGATTGCAATCAGCACTTGTAACAATGTTCCCCCTTGCTTCTTAGAAACAATCCAAAATATGAACATGAAGAGCAAAGATACATATCCCTTTCTTCTCTGGGTCCCTCCTATTTGTTCTGTGCAATGGTGGGTAATGCTCACAGCTGATTGTTTCAGGGGCTGAGTGCAGGAGTGGGTCAAAGGAAACTTCACCGGAGAGAAGAACTCTTGGATATTAGTGGCATGAAAGATCCCATGCTAAGACTTCAACATCCCACATCTGAAAGTAAATGTGCAGGAGTCCAAAACTTGGCAGCAGGCTGGGGAAAGTCAAGACAAGCACCCAGGTACCAGCTCCATTTGAGGGGTGGGGGTAGTAAAGAGATGGAGCATTATAAAGTGTGTCTCATTGTAGAGCAGGGAAAGCATTGAGCATATGAAAGATTAATGCACAGCTTTGCCAAAGAGAGGATACATTGTTTTTTAAAGCCTCTAACTAGTAGCTAACAGAAAATGGATTATGTTAGGCCAGATGTCAGGACTTCTCAGAAACAATAAGGGGTTGTGTATCTCATACCATCCTCATTAAAAAGATTAAAAAGTCCTTCTTATAGAAAAAAATCATATTTTTAAACTGGAGCCATAGTTTCCTCCTGCCTGTAATGTCTCCAATCTCAGCAGATGAATTTCACTGTAATGAGATGTCATTTTTGAGAATGGTTTAACATCCCTTCAAAAAAATCTTATCCCTAAACCTCATAAAACCATGTAGAGATTATTAAAAGAAAATTTACCACACAGACAAAAAAAATAAAACAAAATAGAACCCGCCAATTCGCAGAATCCATGACATGGCCATTTTTAAATGTGATGGAAAAGGCTTTCCAAGTTATCTGCTTAAACACAGGGTTTCTGTTTACTTCTCACTTTCATGTCAAATGAATTTGGGAAGAAAAAAATTGACAGGAACTTTAAGGACATTAGTCACATTTCAACTTCCTTTCAGATTAATGCACTAAAAGCTTTTGGGGCGGCGGAGAAAGAGGAGGGGATAAGAACTGGGGTAATAACTACATATCTTGATAAAATAAAATTAACTTCTAATCCTCCAACTTTTGATTGCACAGTTCTCAGTCCATAATGCAGACCGAAGTCAGGAGGGGAGTCACAATAAAACAACAGGTAAAGGCCAACACAAGCATCAGAAAGGAGGGAATCCTACGCAAACACTCTCTCAATTGATAAGCGCACAAAAATAACCAAATTCACACTACTTCTTCCAAGTCAAATGCTTAGTAGATGACTGATCATCATAAAATGCAAGTGCTGCTGCTGCTTTCTCTAGAGGACCCCAGGAATTCAGATATGTGGTTGGCTTTGACCCACTGAAATTATATGGGACTCTCAGGTCAGCCAGTGCTAGGTTGCGTTTCATGGCTGGCAAGGATTTAACAAAGTACAACAAAAATAATATTTCAAGTGATCCACCAATCTTGATAACTATACTGAAAATAGTTTTTGATCATTCAGACAGGCTATAAAAACGTACATGAAAGATATAATCTTGTTTAAAACTGACAAAACCCAGGAGAATTCAGAGAAAATAATCTTCAATTTACTCATCTCGTTGTCCCTGAGTAAACACTACACATACACACTTTAACAAAATGCAGCATGCTAGGCACAGGGCCGGGCTGGTTAGCACAGTGGACTGACACATAGGAGTCCAGTGACAGATATGCTGGTCCGGGCACTCACTGGCCGCATAAGCAAAGGTGCACACACTGCAGAGAGCTGTCGAGGGCGGAGGGAGAAACTGTCCTCTATCGAGAACACACACTCACACACAAGTCACCTCACAATATATGTAACTTCAGCTGAAGCATCCTCCCCATCAGCACACACAGTGATTATCAATGGAAGCAGCCTTACACTTTGCCACACTTTCTCTGCAACTGTGGAGATGGCACGTTTGACTCTGCTGCTCCAAAGAAATATAGATCCCATCTATCCACCATGATCCAGAAACACACTCTCAGCAGTTGCAATCCAGGATCCCAAGAATCGACCTCCAGACCCATACATTCAGCGTGATTTAATGGGGTCTGCCCCTTATCAAAGGGTGCCACTGCGTCAGGATTAAAGCTCCTCTCTAAAGCGACAAAGTGGCAGTAATACAGAACGCTGTTCTACACTTTCCTCCGAGAATCCAGGAGGAAAAATGTTCTCAACCTTCCCTCCTCTATTCTTGCCATGCAGTGTCAAACATGTCTCTTTGAGCAGCTGAGATGGTGTGGACAAGAGAAGATGTTCACATGCAGCAGAGAACATCAGTTTAAACAAACAGCAAGTTTTAAAAACTGAGAAGGATCTCTTTTCCACGCTGTGCTCTGCGCAGCTCACAGAAACGTTTGCTGACGCTTCTCCAGGAGGTACATTTGAGTAAAGCACAAGAGCAGTGGCTAGATAGCAAAAGAAAGAAATAATTACTTGTAATTTATCTGCCTCTAGCTGATTCTTCTTGATATGTCTCAAGCTATTCTGGCTGGAAATGGAGAGAAAATGATATTGCAGCTGAAGCACACCCGACACATAATTGTCAGGAAGTATCGCTCTCACTGATCCGAATCAGAAGGCCCTGCACACGAGCTGAAACTCCCCATCATGCCACTTCCAACTCATTACACAAAAAGGTACATTTTACCCAGATTAATTAACTTGGAAACATGCTTCCGCCTAATTCCATTGCCTTTGCTAAGCTTATCACAAATAGGAATTCTCAGCCTGGGCTATCCAGTCAGTACAAGCCACCCCAGCAGGGTAACAACGTATATGAAGGATGGGGATTCAGCCATGGCGGAGAAGAAGAGGATTAAACCACAATCTCAGGAAGCAAACATCCCCTAAGGCAGTCACTTGGAAATATGGTTTTTGAGCAAGCCAGTTCAGCACAGAGAAGTTACCTATGGAGATGCCCTATGTCTCAGCCAACATAGCATGCTCACCTAGACAGCCTCTCTGTTGCTATTCTCTTAAAACATGTCTCACCCCTTCCCTGAGGCAGATTATTCCCCATTCTACCAATCTCATTCTTAAATAATTCTTAAATTTCATCTCATTGCTCTTGTTAAACCTATGGTACCCTACCCACCAGACACCCATCCCAATTCACTACTTTGTACTTTATCACCCTTTGCTTATGATCCTTCTGCCAGTTTTCAATTCAAGTGATAGCAGAGATAGCTAAACCAATTTTAATTAATACAGAGAATATTATTTTCTGAGTCTCAGTAACAAAGGTTTTACCAAAATCCAAAGATATTACAACGCACTGCTTTCCCTTCCTATATTAAGTTTTGTAATTCTACCCAAAAGAGCAACCAAGTTCACCTATAAGGATCTATTCTTTATAAACTAATGCTGCTTATTTGTCCCAATTCCATTATCTTCTAAACTCTTAATGGTTCTCGCACTCCATAGTCATATAATTATTTTAGGAACACAGGAATTTCCAGACTGAATCAAACCAACAGTCAATAGACTATTGTTGTCTATTACAACAGACAGTACCAGATGCTGCTGAGGAAGGGGGCAAGAATCCCTATAATGGACAATTCCAGAATAACCTGCCTGTGGGGGAGGTTTCTTTTTAATCCCATCACTTTAGTGCTTACTTATGCTCTGAAGCAGGAACATATATATTTCTCAAATATATATTTAATACAACGGTGGATGGTCTCAAACCCATATGTCTAATCCTCTTTCAAATCCTGTAAAATCTTAAACTCAATATATTGTGTCAGTGAGTTCCACAGGTTAAGTATGTATTGTGTTAGAAAGCATTACCTTTCATGGGTTTTAAATGTACAGCCCTTCATTTCACTGGATGTCCCAATTTTACTACAGACAAAAATTAGATTTATGTGACACTGGCTGACAGGATTACTTTACTTTTCAGTTTTGAAAAGTCAGCCCCAAATTTGCTTTTCTTCTGCTATCTCTGCAGTTTTGCCTGAGTTCTCAAAACTAATGTGTGGTAAATTTATATTGTAATTGCCATAGTACCCTAGAATTCTTAACAGATTTGTGTTTAAATTGTGTGTTCCTTCAGCACAATGGTGTGCAAGCTTTTCCAGTCGTGCCCCCACTTACCACTAATGAAATCTGTTCATGCATTCCCTCCATTACCGCACAGCCAAGGTGTCCTGAGCTTGGGCTGAAGGTGGGTCTGGGAGTGGATCTGGGGCTAGAGGCAGAGCTGGTCTAGGGGCAGAGAGGGGCTGGAAGCGTGGCACTCCCTCCCTGCCCCCATGGGGCTGGCCCAGGCCTGGAGGCAGGACAGGACTGGGGGCTGAACAGGGCTTGGGGTGGAACTGGTCTGGGTGCGGAGTGAGGCTGGAAGCATGGCACTCACTCCCCACCCCCACGGGGGCTGACCCAGGCCCAACAATACGCCCCCCGTATGTTCCTCCCTGGGGGGGGTGGCACGCCCCACAATTTGGGGACCACTGCTTTAGCAGTTTTTTATCTATACCTATTTTCTAAGGTTTTCCTCACTTCCTAGCAGCCCCAACAACTTTTCATTATTTTTCTTGCAGAAGACACATTTTTAAAAGTACATTATCTCAGCCATTCGTGTCTCCATAAAGAGTTCATTATATTTCATCCCACATATCAGTGATCTCCTAAGAGTGCCGGAACTAACTCACCAGTAACTCCATGCTGCACTGGGGATCAGAGCGTAACCCAATATTGGCAAGGCAAATCCAGGAAAAAACTCTCTCTTTGGCATTAAAGGTAAGACAGAACCGAAAGTGCATCCCGTGTGGTACCACAGAGCTACCCTTTCTCTGTAACTGTAAGGTTAGGCAAAACTAATCAACCGTAGGTTTTTATGGCAAATTAACTCAGCCAACAAGCAGTTAGAAATCTAGAATGGTCTTACTTGTTTTGAGCCTTTTGCCCAAGTGACTTAGGTGCTTAGGTATCATTGACTTAATTTTTTAAACTCCTAAGTCACTTAGGTGCTTTTGAAAATTGTACCTCTTGTGGCTAAATCACATGATTGGTAATTGGGAAAGCTGAGCTCTTTTCCCAACACTGTCACAGATGCATGGTGTGATCTTGGGCAACTCACTTAACCCCTCTGTCCCTCAGTTTCCTCATCAACAAAATCCGACTAATCTTGACCTCTCCTACAGAAAGGTTAGAAGGGCAAATTCATTAAAGTTTGCAATGCAAAGCAACATCCTCAGAGAGAAAGCTCTATGTTAGACACAGCATATTATCTATCAAGGAAGACAAGTAAAAGCACATAACCAGGATGTGAGGATTGAGCTTTAGGTTCTAAAATGTTCATAAATTAACATGCAATTTAGATATGGCCTTTGGTTTCAAGGCAAAACACCACCATCACCATGCTCTGACCTAGCACATTTCATCAGAAGACCTCAAAGCACTTTAAAAGGAAGTCACTGTTGTTATCCACATTCTACAGATGGGGAAACTGAGGCAGAGAGGGGAAGTGACATGCTCAAGGTCATCCAGCAGGTCAGGAATAGAATCCAGGTCTCCTGAGAGCTAGACCAATGATCTATTCACTAGGCAACACAGCCCCTTATGGTCCTCCATTCTGCAAAAATTAGAAAGAGCTATCAGCATGGGAAAACATTGTAGGCATGTACAACAGCAGAATGTATGAGTAGTCTCGGTGTCTTGAAACACCAGAATTCAATTCACTTGAGTCTCAGTTGCCTGAGGGTTGAGCTAGTAACTAATATGCCAACAGTTAACATGCACGTCCCAGCTGACAGAAGGAAAAAAAATATAGCTCGCACAATGAAACAACAACTTTGCTACTGTTTAATCTCCAGTGTCTTGAAGTTCCGCTCACCACTCTACGCAAGTGTGAAATAGCCATTTACCTCCATTACAGCAAAGAATAAACTAACCTTTCAAATAGGGCGGTAACAAACATCTCAAGAAAGCAAACCATTTCACTCCTCTGAAGAAGCTCGTGACGGGACTGGAGAAATGTCAGCAAAAAGTAGATCATCAAGTGGTGAGGAAAGTCTCAAAGGAAAACACCACTCTGCCAAGATCCAAATGAGCACAAGGGGAATGCTGGAAAAATGTCAGCCTTTCAGACTGCTACCCTGGGGGGGGATTGCAAGAAATTAGCTGGAGTTAGGATCACCACCTTTTTCTAGCAAAGCATAGCAGTGGTATCACTGGGAAGCAGCACAGCCACAGAACTGCCCTGCCCCATAACCACCAGGTGGCCTACATTATTGTTATTTTGCATTACAGAGGCAGTGTTTCCCAGTGGGCAGGGCACAGGACTGGGACTCAGGAGACATGGATTTGATTCTCAGCTCTGCCACTTACTTACTATGTTACCTTGGGCAAGTTGCTTCACACACAAGAGACAGACTCCCATCAGACGACCCTCAAATCTAAATAATGGACTTGACAGACAAGAGAGGATACAGCATACGCCAGAAGGGGAGGCCATAGATTATAAAGATGGCATGGTTACTCAATTTAAGACAAGACAGGACTGGGTGGAAACATGCATTTTTGGTAGACAAAGCTGCACATGCAGGATCTGAACAAAGAGGAAGGCAGCTGGCTGACAGGGAAATAAAAAGGTCACAGTGACACTTGACAGGAAGAGCCAAACAAGACAGGGAGGAGGACGGTATCACTGGCAGATCTAAAGTTAAGGCACCAGCCCCTGGGATTGCAAGGGTTACACGTGCCAGAGAGGCAGCGCCTTCTCTCTCAAGCATGTCTCTGACTTCATTAGTCACAGTCACAACGAATTATGATGTCACAAACCTTGGCTAAATCAGTAGGAGAAGGCAGCTGGGTACTAGGAGAAATCCATTTACCAACAAATATACTGACAAGCAGCAATGAAACAATAATGACACCGGACAGTCAGAGCACTTTACACTCGTGAACCACTGTAAAAAAACCACCACCACCTATCAACAATCCTCAACGGTCTGTAAGGTAGCTCAGTATCCATCACCATCCCCATTTTATCAACGGGTAAACTGAGGCACAGAGGTGAAGTGGCTTGTCCTAGGCTAGAGGGAGATCTTTAAGACCGTCCTCCAAGGTGAACTTCAAAGCTTGCCAAAGTGAACTGCTTAACTGCCCTAATAAGTGACAGGGTGTATACTGAGACAGGTTACACACGTAGAACGAAACGAACTGCAAAGCAGTTACCCCTTCCCTTACTTGCCTTGTCTTGAGCTCAAAGCCCTGCCTGACCTATAAGGTAGCACCGGCTGACAACGGCTAGGCAGGAGACAAGCCAGGACTAATGCTCACTGTGCTAAGATATGCTTGCTTTACAACTACCTCATTTCTCCATCTCCCTAATTTGCTTGTTTCACCCACCTGATGTGTTCCTTTGTAACTGAGTCTGTAAGCTCTTAGGAACCGGGTCTATTTTTTTTGTACAAGTGTGTGGACAGCACATAGCAATAACAGTTTAGAAACATGTAGAGCTGGAAGGGAGCTCGAGAGGTCACCAAGTCCATCTCGCCGCACTGAGGCAGGACCATGTAAACCTAGACCACCCCTGACAGGTGTTTCTCTAACCTGTTCTTAAAACCCTCCATGACAGGAACCGGACATAGTTCTATAGAATCACAACTGTATTATATTATAAGACAGTTTTTAGGAGTCCTTAAAACTTTCCTTTGACATGATGCTCACAAAGATGCCTTGGCAACAGTTGGGCAGCTGGTGTGCTGTGACCACTGCCTGTCAGGCTGACCAATAGTGTGTGTCTGTTTTCTTGTACTCCCCGGTCTGTACCTGTCGTCTCATCTGATAAGTTACAGCGTGAGCACTTTGGGCCAGGAATTGTCTTTTTGTTCAGTGTCTGCACAGAGCATGGAAACCCTGCTCCACGGCTGGCTCCTAGGCACGGCTGCAATATAAATTAATGTCAGCAGCATCACAGAGCACTCCACTAAGAATTATAATTACGGCTCCACCTTTCAGCAGTTACTGTGCCTAGCACAAGCAGCCACTACAGCCCAGGTATGCAGAAAAATGTTTTGCACGTGGGTTAGGGTTCAGGCTATAGATTCATAGCTCCTAAGGCAGAAGGAACCATTGTGATTAGCAAGTCTGACCTCCCATATGACACAGGCCATAGAACACCTCCAAAATAATTCCTGTTTAAACCAGAGCAGATCTTCCAAAAAAAAAAAAAATTTAAAATTTAAGAAGAAATCCACTCTAGATTTAAAAACTGCCAGAGAGAGAGACTCCAGCATACCATTGGTAAATTGTTCCAAGGGTTAGTTACCCTCCTTGTTCAAAATTGATGCCTTATTTCCAGTCTCGTTTTGTCTAATTTCAACTTCCAGCCATTGATTGTGTTACACCTCGGCTAGACGGAAGAGTCCATTATCGAAGTTAAAAAGCTTTGTCTAACATCTAACCTAAATCCCCCTTGCTGCAGATTAACAGTCCTTAACATATCTGAAGACTGTTATCAGATCCCCCCCCCTCAGTCTTTTCTCCAGACATGCACAGAAGATTCTTATTTCAGGGAAGGAGGGGGACAGGCAAGGGAAAAAGGTCCTATCTTTAATCACAGGCGGCATTTCCCCATTGTTATCTCTACCCACCAGCCTCAAACAAGGCGCACTCCAGCCTGACACTCCACTGGCCCCATCTCCAGCAAAGGAATCTGATTCCTCTCTAGTAGGTTCCACAATACCAATGCATCCTCAAATGAGGAAGAAAGGCTCCCTCCTTCTCTGAACAACGTGTGGGAAAGCTGAAAAGTCTTCTACTATTCTCAGGGCTGAATCAGAGACACCTCTGGCAAGTCACCTAGCGTTAATCAGGCTAGGAACCAGCGTGAAAGCAGGACCTCACTGAAAGCGGCTGCAGCAGAGCAGCTGACAAACAAATTACCCCCAAAGAACTAGCTACTTCAAGGATCTGCTAATTAGGGTTTATGAGTGTAGAGTGTCACTGACATCACCACCAGCTCTTCATGCCATTTATCAAGACCATCTATGGCCAGAGAGGATCTGGACAGAGTTAAGATGTCCCTGCATGATTTACACAATGACCGAATGTGACACTGACGGGGAAAAATGAAATTTAAGAGAGAAACTACAGCCTTTCCAAAACTCACCCTTGCAAAATGGAAAGCGATTAGGGGGAGGAGTGAAAAGGAGAATCAATAAATCTTAATCTCATTCACAATGATCTGGAGCTCTTATTAAGTAAATTAATTTAAGTTAATTTAACTCGATCATGACTCCTGATCACAGTGATTTAGTGAGGGGGAAATTGCATTAGGAAAGGCCATGCTCACTAGATAGAAGAACGGAAGAAAATTAGATCCACTTAGCAATGTGAATTAATATGGAAATAGCAGGTGTAAATTTAACCTTATCAAGAGAGTGAAAATTATCTTCATAAATTGGTAGAAATGGCCCCCAAGTTGCTTATAAATCTATTTAAAACAAAAATATTACAAAAAATGCAGTAAAATTAATTTAAAATATACTCCCATCTATCGCCTCCAGAAAAGTCAGCGGCAGGGCAAAGTTTAATGCAATCTAGCAATAGGCGGAGAAAGCAACCAATCACCGAGGAATTAGCACTGGGTGCCCGTGGACCCCGTGGACGAGTAGCAGCAGCAGCACCCTCCTCCCCGCTCACAATCTCACGAGACACATTTGTCTTCTGGCTCCGGCCAACTGCTTTATGGGGTTTGCCTGCAATGGAGCGAACGCCACAGACCCCACCCCATGCTGCAAACGGCAGGGTGGTTTCCCCTGCAGAGGCACAGCGTCTTTGCAGAGTCAAGCTTTACAGAGTGCTAGGTGGGTCAGAGATGTGGCCCCACCTGAAGTCCATTAAACCCTCGTATAAATCAAAGGGATTACGGCAGAACTGAAGGGCCTTTCCCCGTCCCAGGCGGGCCCTGAATGAGCTGGATTTTGACAGCTGGAACTTCCCCATCCCGACGTGCTACAAGTGCAGCAGCTGCGTACGCCCAGTGCGGCATTTAAGACTTGACTTTACAGCACTGCGGCTCAATGCCAAGCGGACGTAAAGAAACGTTTACAGTTCTCTGCAACATGTCAAGAGGTAAAACGAAAAGGTTAATAAATCACTGCTGCTTAGCCACTTGACAAACAAGCTGCAAATTCATCTGAAGGACTGCACTGCGTGCATGTGCTAAATCTAACCACTGTCACCAACACAAAAAGCTGGCCAGAGACCCCATTGCCTCAAGCTGTGTTTAAATGTTATTTAATATGGTACAGTAGCATCTAATGCTCCAACGGGAGCAATTGACCTAAGAGCCATACAAACACATGGTCCCTGCCTCAAAGAGCTTACAATCTACTAAACCAGATAACACCCAATGAGTGGGGCAGCAAGAGTACATTGCACGCAGAGATCATCATCAGTCATCATCACATGCAACATCACCAGCAAACAAGGCAGCAACTGGCAGATTTTTCAGTGGTTCCAAACTAGACCTCCAAAATGAGCCATTTTCTAAAAGTGGGGCCAGATTATATCTGACTGAAAAGCTGTCATAGGACCATCGAAACTAGAAATGGACAAGATCCACCTATCTAATCCGTTTCCCAATCTTCCTCCAAACAGTGCAGGATGGCTCCCTGCTAGAGAGGTTTCCAGTGCTTCATCCACCACAGTTTTTAACTACCCGAACAGTGGGGCTTCCCCTCTCCTTCTCCCGAGAGAATAGCTCACAGTCCAGTAGATCACTTTTTGTTACACATCCAGAAGAACGTTATGAACAATGGAGTGTACGACAAATGTCAAACTACAGAAAAAGCGTTTGCCACATCTTTTCACCAGACGGTCCGTATGATTGATCACATGCAACGAAGGTATTAGCAAGAGATTTATCACTTTTTTAAAAAGAATTGTTTTAATTTGCTGATGGCATTTTATCGAGATCTGTAAGAAACAACCGTAAGATCTAAACCACACAATTTAATGAAATCAAAGGTTAATAAGTATAAGATGATTGTACAAGTAAAATCTCTCACCCAGTCAAAACAGCATGATCAGATTACTTCTCTATAAAATGACTGCACTCTTGAGGGAGACTGATGGTGTGACTCTGTGATCTCTGGTCTTAACCACTGCCTCTAGCCCTTTTTCTCCCCCATTTTAAACCACAAGTCCCCCCTCTCAGTCAATTAATTAGATGTTCAAACTGCATAGTAATGAGGAGAGTAAGAACCTGAAGAGAATCAAATTGTGGAGGGACTTGTTTCTCAACCGTCAGGACTGAAGCTAGCTTCCCATTCTAAGCCACATTTTGCCCCACCTCAATAACGTCATTGGTATTAAACTTACCCATTTCAAATTTTACAGGGCTCATCTTACCAAAGAGCAGAAGCTTTTAATTTTTTGAATCCCCTGCAAAGATTGGTACAAATACAAGTAACCTTCCTCTTTCTTTAGGGTTGCCTCTCCTAATCCCAAATTGGTCTCAGGAGTCAGATTCACACAGCAATCTTTTTGTGCAATGCCATGTCATGATGACACAACATGACGATGCTCAATACAACCGTGCTGGACCTCCACAAAACATCATCATATTCCACTGGCTCTGAAAGTGATTTCGGAACCTTGATCAGCCAACAAATAGCGCTGATAGGTTGCAAATCCCCCATCGATAAAATTGGGACAATTATGGAATCTAATGGGTACAACCCTATTTCCTTTGCTCAGTCTCTCTTTCCAGGCCCAGTTACAGAAACATTAAATACAGAGACACTGAAGCTGCAGTTTTGTCCAGACCCTTCACAGAACATTTATGGTCACAAAAAGTAGAAACAAAAATCAATCTTCACTCTGGCTTTCAGATAACTGGCAGTATTTGTAGTGAATGCAGTAACAGGGAGAATAGTCATTTTAACAAGACTGTCTGTATCACATAAAGAAAGAAGCAACTGTATCAACCAAGATAGGTTCCCCTTAATAGATTTAAACAAAAGAGCAAGATTCGATCAATACTGCTGGTTCAGGACGAAAAGAGACACTCTCCAGAAATGCCTACCTTGAGATAGGAGTGGGGTAACTGCCAGGCTGATGGGGATGTAATTGAATCGGTTGGGGGTAACTTTCCTGGCTTATCACCATTCACTCTAGGGTCATGTGGTCATTGCAAACAGAATCCCTGCAGATGCACAAAATGACCTGACAAGCTGCAATGTGAATAGCAGCGTTATAGTGGACAACCCAGTTAAGAAGTCCTTGCTAGTGGCGACAGCTGCAAAGAGTAGTTATCAGTTTAATCCCACAACAATGAAGCACCTGGACTTAATTTAGGCCTTGTCTACACTTGCACTTATGCCGACAAACCTTTTGTCACTCAGGGGTATGGAAAAAACCACACACCCCTGAGCGACATAAGTTTTATTGGCATAAGTGCTTGTGTGGACGAGGCCTGGGGCACGTCTACACTAAAAACTTAAGTCAACCTATGTTAAGTCGACTCTCAGCCAGCACAGTAATTACTGCAGCAGTTCACGTCCACACTGCCCTTCTTCTGTCAGTGGTGCACATCCTCACCAGAAGCACGTCCACCAACATAAGAGGGGCAGTGTGGGGGGAGCAGGGAGGAGTGAGCCAAGACCACGGAGGGCAGCCATGCTCCCAGCGAGGAGTGGGAAGCCAGGAGCCTCAGGGCTGATTTGACTGTGTGACTTACTACTGTGGAATGGCAGTCATGTGTATTTGTGGATGCTACGTGGAGGATAAAATGTGAACATATGATGATATCTTGATGGAAAAGGAACCCAAGAGGCAGGAAGAACCAGTATTTGGTCTGTTTCTGAAAGGTTAAAAACAAAGAGTTGGTACATCTGGCTCACAAAAGGAAAGCGAATTGGAGAAGGGTTCCTGGCTTAGTAGATCGCTCCTATGAAGTGTAACAGTGATTTCTAGACTAGTACATAGAATAGGGCATGTTCCCTGTGGGAGGGTGTGACCCAAGGACCTCTTGATGCCAACTGGCAGAGGACACTGGGGTACATGGGGTACAGGGATCTCATGGGGTCATCAAAAGGGGTCATTGTGAAGATCTCTATTGAAAACCTGTGTCACACTGGTTACCATAATCACTGAGAGATGTATGTACAGAGAATGTGTGAGGAGTTGTGTATAGATGCTGAAAATTATGTTTTCTAGGCCTTGTAGTTAAAGGCAGGTCACTCAAAGGTAGCGTGTGATGAGACGAACTTCTCCAGACAAGAGGTGGGAGACTCTTATCTCCCTAGTGAACCACCTTGGGTTGTTCATCTCACAACAGAAGTCTAATAGCATCCTAAACCAAATGCTAAAGAGGAGCTTGGGGAGACTTCAGAAGGAAATTAACAGGAAGAGTTGAACAGCGGGGGGATGGTCCCTATTTTCAAGTGAAGATCAAAGGTCTGGTCTTGTATATCTGGGGCGCAGAGAGATGTTCTGGCATCCTTCATTCTGTGAGGACGAGCTGCCAGCGGGCTTGATCTTATGAATGGGGGATCTCAGCTATCCTGGCTAAAAACATGGGGAAAGGACTTGGGAAAAGTTATCCTGCAGGGGACAGGAGAAGGTCTTGTGAGTTAAGATCAAACTCTAGAAAGTGTACTATGATTTTGTTTTATATGTGACCATTTGTCTCCAATATTCTTATTTTCTATCATTTGAATCTCTGTCCTTTGATAATAAATGTATTCTCGTTTTCACGGTGAATATATCTAAGCGCCGTGTGTTAATCTCAAGTGGTGATCTCAAGTTAAAACTAGCACTCTGGGTTGCACTGCTCTTTCAGGAGTAGCGAATCTGAGAGCTCCAGGCTCAGTGGAACAAGGGCTGAGCACTGCAGAGGCGCGCTTGGAGAACTCAGGGATTGGTGTGTGCCTCTCACTAACCTCTTCAGAGGGAGCGAGGCTTGCGGGGGCCAGGCAGGCAGTGCTTGTGTTGCCAGAGGCTGGCGGAGCCAGGGAGCTGATCCACAGCAGGTACAGACCAAATTCCCTCACACTAAGGGCAGACAGTAGCCATGTGCCTCACAACCCTGCTTACCTTTCGGAAGCATCACAAAGGGGAAGGTGCACATGGAGACCAGACACACAAAGGTATGGTATGTGGCTGCACAGATATAAAAAGCATTGGGTGTTCAGAGCAGGGGAAGTGGACAGAGTTAAGGCTCATTGTTGAACCGTAGCTCCGAAGGCTTACTTTGTACGTGCACTATCAGTGGAGGAGCGTTTGTCATCTGTCTGAGTACACATATGATTAGATGGTGGAGGGGATATCAAGCAATATATGCTGAGCTGTCTCAGATACAGGACTGGGGATGGTCTCCAGTCCCAGCCTACAGACTTCTTAAACTCCACACAACAGAATATCAGGATTTACAAACCCTTTGGCGTGTGAAAATTTGGATACAAACTGATCACAACTCCAGAATGAACCCACCACATATTCCATAAGTCAGTAGCACCAGGACACCAAGGACAACAGGGATAAAACAAACCGGGAGGTTCTAGGCTAAGCTGTTTTCGAGGTATTAGCTGGGCCCAAAAGAAAAAAGGTTTCAGAAACCTTTGAAAAAGTGCTCAGTTATTTCTAAACCTCCCTACTTCCCCATGCCTTGTCTGATTAAGCCCAAACTTTCCAAAAGCAATCCTCCATGCACAGAATGGCGTGCATGAAACTTCAGGCCAGCTAATTTAGTTTTAATGACATTAGAGGAGGGTCAAATTATGCTTTAAATGAAAACCTAGTCACAATCTTTGTCACTCTGTGATAACCAGCACACGCAACAGAGCACTGACAGTTCAGTAAACTGTCCAGAGAAAGCAGGTACATAAACCTTGGAATTATCAGCCTTGCACCTGCTCTTAACATCTATTACTCTAAATGCTCCTTTAGGTGAGAAGGTTGGAGGGGGAAAAGGCCTTCAGAATCCTGCAGTGATGTTCCTTGTATCTTCTTCAGTGGAAAAACAGGAAGGTACAGACAGGAACAGACCCAAGATGTATTCAGTCCAGTCACCTGTTTCGGACAGTGGCCAGCACCAGAGGCTTCAGAGCAAGGTGTGGAACACCCCTTGATAATCAACTATGGTGAAATTCAATCCCCTTATTAGGCAACACTCTGGTCTCTAACAGAGTTTAGTTTAAGCCCTGAAACAGGAGGTTTAATATCCCATTCACAATATTTTTAATCATTAATTAAGATAACTTTGGATATTCTTGATAGCCATATAAACGTCCAATCCTCTTCTGAATCTTATGAAATTCTTGACCTCAAAGATTTCCTGTGGCGATGGGTTCCACGGATCAATTACACATTGTGGAACAGGGGACAGCCCCGGTTCGGACTGCTCTCTTTCAAATGATCTAGAGGAGTCTGGCTTAAGTGTTTCCAGACACAATGCTGTTACTGTTCAAAGCGCACAGATTCAGTGTTTGCAGCAAGGGGAGGAAAGAGAAGAGTTATTTTCATTTTTTAAATCAATACACTGACTGTAACAATGGGTCTGCAGGCTTTGAGAACTGATGGTTCAGGGCACTCTCCAGTGTTACCTTCAAGAGATCCTCCACAGACCTAGAAGATGCAGACTTTATTCACTCAGTTTTACAGAAAACCACCACATGTGTTTCTCCGGCTCCCTTATAGGCTATTTAACTGCTACAATTGTGAAAACAATTGTTCAAGAAGGGAATAAATATGAAGCAGCTCACACAACTGTGGAAAGCTGTCACCAGTCTGAGGACAACATGATTACCATTAAGATTTTACACTTAAGTCAATATACTAAGCATAGAAGCTGCTACACAAACAATAACAACTTAAGTTATACCTGTGAATAACATGTAACAGTAATATAATAAACTAGTATAGTTAAGCAAGCCATATGGCTGTTCCTAGACTTCTTAAAGAAGATTTATCTGCCACAGCCATTCAAAGAGCATAGCCAGAAATGTTACCTGGATGTCACAAGTCTCCTTGTCTTCCAGCTGGGAACAGGAATGCTGAAGAATGACGAAGAACCTGAAGGCAAAACCACGTTTTTCTTCACTATCCTATAGCGAGTCTGTACCACTTTATTAGCCGCGGGGCTCCTTACAAGATGCAAGCTGGACCCTGGAAGAAAATAAGCAGAAGAACCACCTGAAAATCACATGCATCCTAAAGATGAGAACTTGAGAGCCACTTACATAAGAAGTGCATACTATGTACAGGAGAGTGACTTCTAGCTAAGCCTAAGAAGAGCTTATTAGCACTGGAATGGGTTACCTAAGTGGAGAGCCTTTGTCAAGCCACACCTTAAAAAACCTCTAAAGGATGAAGATTCCACCACCTCCTTAGGTAACCCATTCCAGTGCTTCACCACCCTCCTAGGGACAAAGGTTTTCCTAATATCCAACCTAGACCTTCCCCACTGCAACTTGAGACCATTGCTCCTTGTTCTTGTTCATCTGCCACCACTGGGAACCGCTTAGCTCCATCCTCCCTGGAACCCCCTTTTCAGGTCGTTAAAGGCTGCCATCAAATCCCCCCTCATTCTTCTCTTCTGCAGACTAAATAAGCCCAGTTCCCTCAGCCTCTCCTCATAAGTCTTGTGCTCCAGCCCCCTCATCATTGTTGTTGCCCTTTCCTGGACTCTCTCCAATTTGTCCACATCCTTCCTGTAGTGGGCCGCCCAGAACTGGACACAGTACTCCAAATGTGGCCTCACCAGTGCCGAATAGAGGGGAATAATCACTTCCCTCCATCTGCTGGCAATGCTCCTACTAATGCAGCCCAATATGCCATCAGCCTTCTTGGCAACAAGGGCACACTGCTGACTCATATCCAGCTTCTTATCCACTGTCAGCCCAAGGTCCTTTTACGCAAAACTGCTGCTTAGTCAGTCGGTCCCCAGCCTTTAGCTGTCTATGAGATTTTTCCGTCCTAACTGCAGGACTCTGTACCTGTCCTGTTTGACAGGAGAAGACATTTTCATCCTTGGTTATATCATTGCCCACTCCTGACTGAAGCAGGCAATTTCCCCACTGCATCGTAAGGAGCAGAAATACTCCAGCTTTCCTACTGTACAATAGTCCTTTGAGACACTTCCAACACATTTAGAAAAAACACCTTTATCCCTGACATCTACATTCTGAACAGATTTATGTATTTAATCATTTCCATTTTCATAATATTTTGCAAGATGATCTACAGGCCAGTTTTTTCTGCTGAATGCTTCATGCAATTAACAGTTATATGTTTGACTCTGTTTTTCCTCTCCTTGATAGCTAGCAATTTTTTTCACAGCTTTAAGGAATGCATCTAATTGCCTGACTTTTATAACATACAGCTATAACTGCCCAGATAATTAAAGCTGACACTACATGCTGAGACTAAGTCTTCTGGTTTTATAACTGATTTAAAGGGCTGGCTGGTTTTCTTGGAGATCTTCTAATTAAAATTATTGCAAGATGGAGAGGGGAGAATCAGACCCAGTTTTTTGTGTTTGCCCAATCTCTCACTCCTTGGGAGAGGTGGGATTAGTGCTGCCTACTAGCTAACTTTAGTGTGTGGTAGTAACAAGGGTGCTAGAAGCACAGAACTACCACTGCAAGTGCATCTAGACTAGAAAAATACACAGCTGTATTCCAGCAGAGGCACCTGTACTGAGTACCAGCACAGGCAGAGCAGGTTTTCAGAATGTGATGATGGTAATAGCTGCCATGCCCTCTTGCACCAGGGCTAGAACACAAGCACTCCTTTTTCTTGTTTATTTGGCAGCTTGGTCCTAGAGTTAATTCAAGTGCAGCAACTCAAAACCTCCGTTAGGCCCTGGAGGGCACAATAGGGTCTCCGCAATATGAATCTCCCATCCCAAATTCAGTCAGAGGTAAAAAAATCTTTGACACCTGGGGAAGGCAAGAGAAGGCTCGATGTTAAGATTTCCAGTGACATTTTGCACTAAGAAAAATGAAGATAGCAACTTGCCCCATAAATTATAAAGGAAAAAAGATGATCATTGACTGAAGAGAGCAATATTTAGGGACATCAAGATCTTGAACTTTGCCTGTTAAGCACTGTGCACACTCGTGGTGCTATACAAACAACATGATCATTCTCTACAGTTGTGACAGTCTGAAAAGGGCTCAGTATAAATAAATCGAGCCATACTGGTGTTTACACAATTATGACAAGAATTTTAATCTACCATTTTCCCTTCCAATACCTGCAGCTTTTATAGTTATCTTGTAGCTTTTACATTAAAAATATTCAAATGGTTAAATCAGACCAAACAAAACTTTTTAAATACTGCAAATGCAAGTAGGAAGTCCTTTGAGAAGACGGCATGGTTCAGCTTCTGATGCAAAGCAGCTCATTTTGGCACGGAGACTGGATTTTGGGTCCAAAGACTACGTTTTTTGGTATATGTTTATACAGTGCTGAGCACAAAGAGGCCTTGATTCCTTAAGGGGGCCTGACTTGCTATGACAATGTAAATAATTAATAATAAATGCACTGAAATAATTTTATGCACCGTTATGTTAATAAATAGGTTCAGCACAAGACACATTATAATGCCTTACAGGGTGGCAAGATTCTGCTGTAGGGAGACCTACAGAAATAATGCTGTCTGCAATTATCAGCAAGCATTAATAAAAGCAGCAGTGCCATACAGTACATTAAACGACAAAAAAGGTACATTAAGTTAATGTTAAGTATCTAATACCCACAAAAACCAGGACATTAAAGCCAGCAGCTTAAAGAGTTGCTGGTGCCTTTAGTTTAAAAAAAAAAAAAAAAGCTTTAAAAAATAACAAAAAAAGCAGTTCTACAAATCAAACCAAATATTCCCAATACTTCTCCTTCCTTCTCTCTTAATTAACAATTACTCACATAAAATGTTCTTTGTTTCCGAGATATTACAGCCCTTTATTCCCCAAATAGAAGTCTATGGTTTTGACAAACATTTCCAAATCAACCAGTTAAAAAACGATGACCAGTATGGAACAGGAAGTAACAGGCTGCAGGCAGTGGGAAATCTAAGGCCCTGTCTACACTAGGGACATTTTGTAAACATTTCCCATGGTTGCAGACCCCATTGTTAGCTATCTTGGAAGCCCTAGCATAGACAGGTACTATTGGTGTTTTCAGCACTCTCCCATCTCACCTTGATCACAGTGGGGCTAACTGACATGCTGTAGTTGAATCAGTGTCAGCAAAGTCCCGCGGTTACAAAATTTCCCTTGCGTACACAAGGCCTATGAAAAAAAGACCCTGTTGTGTTGCAAACATCCCTAGCACTAAAGACTGAGAAAGGGCAGTAAACGTAGAACAGAAGCAGAACAGTTTCTCATCTAAACAGAATGTTTACCCAAGTTTCCCCACACTGGACTTTTTAGAAACTGTAAGCTCCTCAGGGCAGTGACTGCATCATCTCGTGTGTCTGTACAGCACTTAGCACATTGTAACATAATTTATAATATCACTGTGCCATGTCTTCTTTCAGCAATGTTTGAAAGAGCAGGTTCAGGACTATTTAGAGAGGCTGGACATACACAAGTCCATGGGGCCAGATGCAATGCATCCGAGGGTGCTGAGGGAGTTGGCTGATGTGATTGTAGAGCCATTGGCCATTATCTTGGAAAACTCGTGGGGATTGCGGGAGGTCCTGGATGACTGGAAAAAGGCAAATATAGTGCCCAACTTCAAAAAAGGGAAGGAGGAGGATCCGGGGAACTACAGACCGGTGAGTCTCACTCTTCAATCCCCAGAAAAATCATGGATCAGATTGTTTTGTTCACGGAACATCCATTTAATTTCTTTCTTTTGATTTAAATAAGTAAGAAAGAAAGAAATGCCTACCCAAGACTCTGTATGCTCTAATGTACCATATACAAGGTAACATCTCAGCAACATTAACATGGTTCATTCAACAGGCGCTCAGCCAGCCAGCCACCACTCCTTTCCACCCCTTCATTATCTAAGAAGCATACCCTCAATATTCTCCAAAACCCTAGCTAGCAGATCTCTGTTGCAGCACACCCAATTTGCCCCCAGATCCGGACTATTTCAGACCAAGTGGGGGAGCAAACTCCAGAGTCTTCACAGAGAGCACTAGTGGTACCAAGCCTTTGCATGTTTTGCCATCCTCTAGAAGAAAGTCCAGAAGTGGAACTAAAAATAAATGACTCCACCTCTCCAAATGGCCTCAAACATCATTCACAATTCATATGACGACATGATTCTGGCAAAGCGGCTATAAAATTGCACAGGTTCACCCTGGAAAGCAGTGCTGCCTCTCCTCCAAAGGTCCTCTCTCCCTTTAGGAAGGGAATGTGACAGTTGTGTTGACCCACCCTCCACAGTTCATATCCCTAGATATAATAAGAATACATTTCAAATTTCAGTAAAGTCTTTTACGGATCTTAAAGGGCTTTACAAACGTGTAGGTATTTTATACAACAGTCATGCAGAAAAGCAGTGGCAGAGATGTGACAAAAGCCCAGGAGTCCTGGCTCCGTTTCCCCTTGCCAACCATTATACTACATCCCATTTCTAAATTTTCACACGTTTCCTCACATGTGCGGACCCCCAAAGGAATTTACCTTCGCATGCTATTCTCATACTGAATAATAGCTAAATATTAGTTGACTCTTTACCTCCTATTCTGACCTTATAACATTAGTTACGTTAGGAATTTGTCAAATACATTATTGAACTTTTTTTTTCTTTTTGCACCTTTACAAGCTCTGGGGGCTGCTAATTAATCAGACATCCAATCAAACTCCTGCCCGACATCCCTCACTGCCTTGCACTTACAAGTCATGTAAGAAACAGAGGTCCCAAATTGTGGCTTTCAGTTCCCCCTCCCCACCGTTCCCAAAACACAGACAGACTGGCGCCTGGTAAACTCTATTCCCCAGCAGTAATTGGATGCTGCATTCATACAGGAGCTGCTCTTCTGATACTGTCTGTGCGCGAGTCTCTGGCATTAACCATGTTCTGAAAGAGACTCTCCGAAGCAGCTCAGTTTTCTATTATTACTTGCTAGCTGAGGGGTTTTGTGTAGATAATCATGTTATTTAGATAGGATGTTGGTTTAATTCCCTTCATTACAGGCTCCCAGGGTTGTAATTTTTTTTCTCCGCATGATGTATTCCCTGTGGCACATTTCACTCAAATCAAACACTTTACGCTTTTATTACAAACAATACCCCAGCGTCTCCCGTTATCAGCCTAGCGCACACATGCCCACTCCTTGCAGAGATCCAGAGGTCAGTTCTAATGACTAATCGATCTCATTAGCTTTCCTAATTAAAAACTTTACTACCGCAATGGAAGACAAACTACAAAAAAAACTGCTTGCATCATATTTGAATGGGATATGAGCACCATTTATCAGCCAGGACTCACAGCTCATGCACACCAGAGTGCTCTGCGCATTGCTGAGATAGTGGTTTTACTCAGAGTCATGCCTCCCCCGTGAACAATTCACACCAGCCACACCCAAGGAGAAGAGGAAAGGGGGAAGGAAAAAACCTGGTGTGGAAACTTAGACACCTTATGGCTGACCGTCCCAATGGCACCTTATTGCCATAAAAGTCTTAAAGTGATACTTATGCATGCATCCTTCCCGAGGTTCCTCACGAGGCAATGGGGTCAAAGAAGCAAAGTGTGCTGCTCTTTCTACTCAGAATTTTAGGCAGATGTTTGAATGCTGTAACATCAAGGTGGCAAACCTCCACGGTTAAACTTGACAAGACTGTATTTTGCACTTACATAGCATATTCTAAGAATCTGTGCATTCATTCAGATGCACAACACTCAGGAGAGCTAGGGAAGAATGATCCCCAATTTATAGATGGGAAATCTGAGGGGGAGAGAGAATAAAAAAGCCACCTGGCCTGAAGTCACATAGGAAGTCTGGGGTAAAGCCAGGAACAGAAGAGAACTCAGATCTTTGTCTTAACCGTGAGATCATCTTCAAGGCCAGGGTTTATCCAACTTCCATAGTCTTCAATCATCATTTGTTTTCATTTGTTTGTTTGTTTTTATACATCGAAGTGACAAAATAGGAATATTTCCATAAAACCAGCATTTCTTAGAATGGATTTGTATGTCCACACACAGACGTACATGTGTTCATCTTGAGAGACTTACATCCCCTCCAAATCAGGTGAAAATGGAAAAAGAATGTGCGCCTCTTATTTATATAGCACCTTTTATCTCAAAGGCTCCAATCACTTAAATTTTACTTCTCCCCAGCTACCATAGAAATCAGAAGTGGGAAAGACATTAGCCAATCTAGTCTGTCTCCCAGCCAAAGCAGGATTCTTTTCTACATTTTTCAGCAATTTCTCCACCACAGTTTACAGTGCACCAAAAAAGGCGGCTTCCATGTCTTCCATTGGGAGAATATTCCATTGTCTGCTAGATCTCACTGTTAGGCTGAGGAGCCAGAAAAACTTCCTAAATTCTCTTCTGCATAATTTCTTATGCCTGCAATCACACCGGAGCGGTACTGACAGAAAGACAGCAGGTATGACTGGATGACATCTCACCACCCTTTGCTGTTTATTTCTGCAGGCCTTTGTTCAGTTTACTATGTTATTTCTCTAGAGATAGAATATCATTAGCACGTGCCCAGAGTAGCAATAACAAGCCTGGTACGTAAAGAAAGACAGTAAACTAGCAGCCACTCTTGGGATAGATTAGCTAATTATCTAAACTGGTAGGGTAAATCCTATGTTCCTAAAAGTGAGAGGGATAAAGTCTAGGAGCTGGGATTCCCAGAGATAACAGATTGCGATTCCTTTGAAAAGGAAGAATGCAAGGACCAAGAAGTGGTCAGTAGGGCTCCGTGAGGAAATGCTCCAACATCTGAGGGTTAAAGTGGATCTGTAGTGGAAGCAGAAAGGGTCTGTGGACCCCTTGTGGGGTCTGCACAGCCCATTAAGGCTTGCAGGGAGAAAGCTGCAGAAGCTGCCACCCAAGGTAGTCAGAAAGGGTAGTCAGCAGACTGAACTCAAAAGGGAGAGGAAAACAGGCAAAAACAGAAGTGAAAGTGTTTATTTTCCATTACTTGGACCGGCGTTGAGGGCAGGGGAACCCGCGAGGGCAATGAACGCCAGGGCTAGAAAATGAACTGCCAAGGTGGTATGGCTATAGCCGTCCAGGGCTTTAGGGGAATCGCTGAAAGAAAGATGAGTTAGCATTAGCTTAACAAGCTTCTACAAATCTATCAGGGCAGACATGCTCGAGAAATAGCAGGAGACAGATGAAACCAACAATAATTCTAATGTGGCTGAGCCACGGAGCTGCCTTTTTCAAAGGTAGCCTGTTAACAAGAAAAATAAAGGGGGGAGGGCAAGTATAAAATACCATAGATACTGATCCTGGCTCTGATCCTGCTTCCACTGAATTCCTTCGTGCAGGATCAGGGCCATAAAGCAAATAGGGTGTCGTAACAGGTTAAAATCATTGTATTGTGTGCCCTGAGTCCATGTTGAGAAAGAGACAAGTAATTGATTTATAGGCGAAGAAGTATCTGTTACACTTGTTTTGTAATGGAAAATTTTGTTATGTGATGAATAGAAAGATCCATTGAGGATTGTTAATTGTGCTTCAAGTTGTTTTGTAGCCATTTGTCCTTATAATTGTTCCTAGTTATTTTTGTAATAGATAAGGGGAAGTTGTTAATCTTGTGTAATAGACAAGGAGATAGAAGTTGTAAGCCACCTGGGGAGAGAAACTCAGGGGCAGCAAAAAACCCTGACCAAAAAGTGACCAGTTGAACTTGGAATAAGGGGAACTTGCGAGCACAGCAGTTCCTGGCCCAAATTTGGAAGTTTGCAGTCACTGCAACTTTTATTTGGCAAGTTACACCGGTCAAGGACAACCTTCTGGCCTGGGGACTCCCAAAGAAGGGACCGACAAAGTGACGTAAAAAATGTCCATAATTGGCTTGGCGGACGTATCAGCCGGAGTAGAGATAAAAGGGATTGTCAGGCAAGCCCAAATCGGAGAGCCACATATCAAGAAAGGGGTGCACCAGAATCGCACTGCGTAGAGGGTTTGATCAACCGTCACGCCTTTCTCCGGCCCGTCACCTCGACATTGCATTAGAATAGTCAGGTAACTGGGCTGATAACCCGTTGGGACTTGTCCCGCAGATGATAACCTGGGTGTGAATAAATAAGAGGTTCCACCTGGATGAAAATCAGCACTAAATAAGAAAGACCAGGTCATGAAACATTTGTTATCTTTGCTGCTACTGAGTTCATCTCTACGTGTGGTGAGTAGTGAATGTAAATGTAAAACTAGTAATAATTCTACTTGTATTCCAGGAGTGATTGTGGCTATAACTGTTGGAATAACTGCTTTTTGCACTTGCTTTGTAATTATTAGTTGTTTCTTAAGTATCATTTGTGTGTTAAATTGTCTTCTCTAATTCGTTTACAAATTCTTGTGGTGACATCTAGCAGGCACCCTTCGAGTCTTAAGACTCGCCACGAAGGCTAAAACCTTCGAAAGACTCAGGTGTTAGTCTCAATTGCGGGCACCCTTCGTTTTGTCCCAAAAGGGCAAATTGCCGCGGGAGTCCTTGTAACTCTCGAAAGACTTGAGTGTAAGTTTTGTGCCTGAAACTGCAATCATTGTAATTAATTGTTATTGTCTGTAATTATATAAAAGTGAATCAGTAAAGGAAACGTTTAATTCAAATAGCTGTAGTTGATAAATAAAAACTACTAAATGGTTAAGAATCTAAATAGTTTGCCAAGTTTTTCTAAGTAGTTTGCCAAGTTTTTTCAGTTACCGTTTCCAAGCCTCACACTCTGTCTGAAAAGGGATATATACGAACCGCCTTCGTGTCTTGGGGCGCCCTTCAAACCGCCCCTGTAATTTTGGAGGCCGTTTGCCCCTGGCGACCTTGTTGTCTCCAGAAAGACTTGGGTGAGTTCAAAACACGGCACTTAGGCACGTCATAGGGGAATAACTGACAATTTTTACGGAATGAATATGAAGAATGTATATTGTAGAGGTCACCTGGGGGGTAACCAGGATAATTAAGGTCCATTATATCTCCAGCACTATATGCTATAAGTCTCAAAATCTCTCCTTTTGGGTTAGAATATGGGATAAACTTCACTTGGAAGAGACCACCCTTTTGAAAGATTCCAGACGAAAGGGTGACAAAGACTGGAACTGTAGGGATATACAGGAACATCTGTTGATATGATACAATGCGAATGCTCCAGATGAGATGCAAAAATTCATGTTTGAATAAGGGCTGTATCTGCCCACGTTATGCCCATGGCTGGATTATTTGAGTGCGTCACTCAGCATGGTCCCCTGCCTGGGGCTAGCATGGATCTCTGTGCTTAGGCACTGAGCCCCTCCCATGCCCCCTGCAGTGAGCAGCATTGCAGTTTCTAGGGGGCTGGACACTGGCCCCTTTCCGCACACACTCAGACTCTCCCTTCAGCATTTGGGAACCTTTTAAACTCGGTTTAAAAATAGACATACATTTATGACGAAAGCAAACATTTTCTTAAGTGAGTTTCAATCCCATAATGCCCAGGGCCATAGGGTTTGCTGGAAGTCCTACCCTCGCTCTCCCACCCCCAAGAGATCTTACACAGAAGGCAGGAAAAGATTGGCACAGATGGGGACACGTGGAGGGCAGCCGGGCACCACCACTCTCCCAGCTGTGTCTCCTTATCCAGGTGCAGAGATTCCTGTTAGCATCAGACAAGGCAATTAGCATGGAACTGCCTGCAGACAGCAACCTCCACACGGCATTCCTGGGAAATGTAGGCAACTGCACAGGAAAAAGAAAAATTGCCCAAAACTATTCCATGTCATTTTGGGGTTGTTTGTTTTTTAATTGGGGAGAAACCATGGATCTAAGGTTTAAAAGAATTAAATTAGCACTGTCGAATGGGACAGGCGGGGTCATCTCTAAAAGAATTAAATTAGCTCTGTCAAATGGGACAGGTGGGGTCACCTCTGAAAGGACCTCAAGCTGGAATTCGCATCCACTTCCATGAAACACTACCGTGATATACCGATGTTGCATCATCCTAATGAAATCACAAACCCGTCAGGGTAAGGAGATGGAGTCAATTAAGACACCCAATAGTGGAGGCCTGACAGAAAACTGAAGTTTCTCTTTCAGATTCTCCCAGGTTATTAGCTCTGAATTTGGCACTCGTCCGACCAGTGCTGGAATACTGTGTCCAGTTCTTGGAGCCATGAGTCAAGAAAGATGTTACCATATAGCAGAAGGTTCAGAGAAGAGCCAGGAAAATGACTGAAGACTGGAAAACATGGCTTACGGTGGTAGGCTCAAAGAGCTCAGTCTGTTTAGGTTACCGAAGAGAAGGTTAAGGAATGACTTGACCACAATCTATTTATACCTATGAGGGAAGCAGGAATGTGATCATAGATGGCTCTTCAATGTAGCAGAGGAAGGTCTAATAAGATCCAATTGCATAAGAAGCTGTACAAATTCAGACGAGAAATAAGGGGCAACTTTCTAACAGTGACAGGAATTAACCGGTGGAACAATTTACCAAAGGGTTGTGGTGAACTCTCCCTCACTGGCAGTTTTTAAAGCAAGATTTGATGTTGGTTTTTTTGTTTTGTTTTTTAAAAAAAGATCTGCTTTAATTCAGCCACAGCTGTTGGACTTGATGTACCAGTTAATCCAGGGAAGTTCATGGCCTCACAAAGGTCCCTCCCGGCCTTAGAATTTATGAAAAAGCACAAACTCTCATACTCTATGGCCAGATCTACACACACAGCTGCACTGGTTTGACTAAGATCTTGTCTACACCAGACAAGTTTTGCTGGCATAGCTATACTGGTACAAGGAATATGGTAGCAAATCCCCCTTGCATAGATGCAGCTAATACCAGCATAAAAGTGCTTCTGCCAGCAGAGTTTACATCAACTCCCCAAGGGACAAATTATACCAGCACAAGCACTTTTATGCCTATATAATCTGCATCTACATTAGGGTTTATACCAGCATAGTAAAAAGGCAACGAACAAAAAAATCACAGCCATAACCAACATCGGTATGCTTGTATAAGTTTTAAGTGTGGAGCAAGTCTCAATGAGGGATATAGACCAATTGAATTAATTAGTGCAGCTTTGTGTGGGAATGTTCTTGGGAGGGCTTTGCTGGGGGATGCAATAATATCAGTATACAAGTGCTTACACAAATATAGCTTATGCCTTCCCCCAACACGCATAAGCACAGTCATACCAGTATAAATGCCTCCACACTAGGGCTTTTTCCAGCATAGCCACATTGGTAAAAATCGCCCCCTTCACCAACACAGCTGCGCAAGCCAGGCTTTGAACCAATTTCAGAATACCCACACTAGGAAGTTTCACGGGTTTAGTTAATTTAGTGCACAAGTTGTGTGTGGACAAGTCCTTGGTTTATTTCTTTAGCTGTAGGGACAAACTGTGCCCCACCTTCATTTCAATGAGCTATCCACTTCAAAATCCTAATCAGGGCTGCTGAAATGTTAACACTCTTATGCCCAGGTCCAAAATGAAACACTCAGGCTTGTCTATCTGGTGGGAGAAAGAGGTCTCTGGCGTGTGATTTCTACAACATGCTCATGTGTTGCGCAGAATGGGTCCATGCAGACCCTGCTGGTGCACTTCAGTGTAGTCTTGTTCCAAACAGCACTATGTTAAAGCACACTAGGGAACCTTTAGCAAGCACAGCAGGGTCTGCACAGACCAATTAAGACACTACACATTAGTGCGTTTTAGAAACCAAACCCCCATAGAATGCATTACCCCGCCATACAGACAAGCCCTCAAATCCATTGTCTTTGTACCCCAATGCTATTCCCAGGCCGAGTTCTCTGTTCACCTG
The DNA here is from genome assembly GCF_026122565.2 of Emydura macquarii macquarii. Classification (NCBI taxonomy): domain Eukaryota; kingdom Metazoa; phylum Chordata; order Testudines; family Chelidae; genus Emydura; species Emydura macquarii. Next base: position 760,532 of record NW_027132383.1, read on the forward strand.
GTACCCGAAATAGACCTTTCCTATCACGTTCCACCTAGTGAAGGCAATTGGGGTTTCTTTCCATGCTGGACATTTTTCCTCGTTATATGGTTATTTAAGATTTACATTATGGTAGCACTGAAAAGACTCATTGTGCTAGCCACTGTACAAATATATTTAAAGATACCATCTCTGTCCCAACAGCCCACAACATAAGACAATAAGTGATGAATAAAAAGGGGGGAGAGGAATACAATCAGATACAATTTTATTATATATATATTTCAAGTCCTTGCCCCCTCTGCCACCAATAATAATAAAGCACCAACTATTCCCAACTGCCCCTAAAGCAGTCAGCGGCTGGCTGATTTCTTAAGTGGCAGAGGTGGGACTTGGGCACACATTTCCCAGGCTACCCTGCCTTACGGCAATCACAAAGGTGGTGTTTAAGGTGGAGCTCAAAGTGGGCGCACATAGCTCCTTACTTTAGCTGCTGTAACATATCTCGTGTGGGATGGGGGAGAGGGGAAGAAGAGCTTTGGCAAGACTGAGTTTACCCCTAGGTATCAGCTGCGTCTCCCTTTCAAGGATGGGGAGTGGGCACCCATGTCCAGATTTTACCTAGGAACTGCCACTTGACTGTCTGATGTTCATAATCATCTAAGTAGAACCTGCTTGCCTTGCATTACGCATGGACCCATAGATCATATATATTCTCATTTGCAAGCACACCTGCAAAACAGGTCAAGAAGCTGTCCCCACACTGTACAGCTGGTAAATGCCATGTTAATGATCTGCAGAACTCTGCATTATCGAGGCAGAGGACTCAGCAGGATTTTCCACAATTTGGCAGCAAAAGGAGCTAATGAAAGTTCAGGCTGCATGCAAAAAGGCATCAAGCCACAGAACAAACCGATAACCCCTTTTTATAAGGTCCCAGTGAGGCTGTGGCTAGAATCCTACATTCGACTCTGAGCAATTCGATACCAGGAAGATAGACATAAACGGAAAGGAATTCAGAGAACAGCAACAAAAATAGAATATAAAGGGACAGAAAGTTTGCTATAAGAGAGGAAAGCAAATGAATAACCAGTAGGTACCGCTTGGCTAAGCAAGGATTAAAAGGAGATAAGGAAAATGTCTAACCACCACAAGGAGAGGAATTATTTATGGTGGCGCAAGGGGTTATAACTAGGAGTAATGGGATGAAACTGAGCAAAGGAAACTTTACAGCTGAATGTAAGGAGACAATTTATTAGCTGAGGAATAGTCTCATGGGGAAGTAATGGAAGCCTCATCACTTGGGGTCACAAGAGATTAGAAAGGACAAAGCAGCAGAGACCATACCATCGGGAACAATCCTGGGCTGGTCAGAGGAGTGTGAACTTAAGATATGTCTACACTGCAAGAAAAAACAACAACAAAACACACACACACACACACACACACACACACCCACACACACACACACACACACACACACAGCCTACGGCAGCAAGTCTCAGGGTCTGGGTTCTAAGGACTTGGCTCCCAGGGTTCACACTACAACACCATAATGCAAGCCCAAGTCTGTAGACCTGGGCTCAGACTCGCTGCCCCAGCGTTTATTTCTTGCAGTGTAGACGTATTCGTATTGACTCTACAGTCTTTGTCTCTTGCCTCTATACCTGAAATTACCTGAAGAATTCTATTGGCTCTGCAACCAGATGGCCTTGAAAGAAAACTATACACACAGGCAAGTACACTGAACATTGTTCAGTATGTGAGGTACAAAACACAGAATAGGGAAGGATCTTTCACAATTTTAACCAGTTTTCCTCCTTTCTGTTATCCAGCACCCATGGACATATGCATTAGGGGAAGCAATGAACTGTCCAACATGAGCATTACAGGGCAGAGAGAAATTCACTTATCATAGCTGCAAACTGGAGACTTGCTAAATATTGAAGAGCCTGTTACCAATCCAAAGACTACAAAGGACTCTCCCTCTGCATCTTTGAAACAGGCACTTAGCTCTGCGGGCTTAGACGCCTCCAGAATTTGCTTTCTAATCAAGAATTGCCTCAGATGGGTTCTCAAACAATTTCCCCAGATAGGCCGCAAATTGAATAAGAGACTGTTCTGCACAGTGAATAATACGATGGAAAATTGTTATTGATACTGATTTTTGCGTAATAGATGAGGGACTATGCAAAGAGGCACAAGTGTGATACTGATCCTTTGGATTGCATAATGTAAGATGATGTCAGATGGCTGATCTTTAAATGATCTGCAATTGCTGAGTTGTACGCCTGGAAAAATGGTGACAAAATATTTCACTAGGAGGTACAGCTTGCTTTATGAGAAGGTTGGAAATGCAGACCGAGATAGCTAATAGAGTAGAAGCTCCGAGTTATGAACTGACCAGTCAACCACACACCTCTTTTGGAACCAGAAGTACACAATCAGACAGCAGCAGAGACCCAGACGGGGGAGAGGGGAAGCAAATACAGTACAGTACAGTGTTTCATTTAAATTAAGATGGTTAAAAATGGCATTTTTCTTCTGCATAGTAAAGTTTCAAAGCTGTATTGAGTCAATGTTCAGTTGTAAACTTTTGAAACAGCCATAACGTTTTGTTCAGAGTTACGAACAACCTCCATTCCCGAGTGTTAGTAACTCTGAGGTTCTATGTATTCTGGCACTTTAAAAGCCAGAACTCTTATAGACAGTCGTTCAACTTTTTATTAGACTTCCAGACGTTAGAAATATTTGTTCCAGATGAAAATCTGCCTGATGAAAGCCTCAGGCCAGGAAGCACCTTTACTACCAGTTCTCTAAAAACTCTGAAGTACCAGCCACAACTTTTCCATTGCCAAACGAGTTTTTTGCTCATCTCACATCTGCATGGGCATGGATCAACAACTGCCAAGAGCTTCCCTTCAGAGGCTACCTTCAGCCTGGGGAAGTCTGGCATCTCACCAGCTACAGCTGAGACTGGTATCATCAGATGCCTGAGGGGATGATCCAGTGGTAAGGGTGCTAGGCTGGGACTCAAGAGAGCCAGATTCAGTTCCCAGCTCAAGCACAGACTTCTTGTCAACCTTAAGCAAGTCATTTAGTCTCTCTGTGCCTCAGTTCCCCCTGTAAATTAGGGGGACAATGGGACTTTCCTACCTCAAAGGAGTTATTAAGAGCAAGAGTGACAGCTGAGCTCTCGTGCTGTTCCCCATGCGGAAGAAGTAGTATGGGTTGGATGAATGGACTATAAAATGGATAGAGAACTGGCTAGAGCATAGGGCTCAACGTGTAGTGATCAGTGGCTCCATGTCTAGCTGGCAACCGGTCACAAGCGGAGTTCCCCAGGGGTCGGGCCTGGGGCCGGTTTTGTTCAACATCTTTATTAATGATCTGGAGGATGGGGTAGATTGTACCCTCAGCAAGTTTGCGGACGACACTAAGCTGGGAGGAGTGGTAGATACCCTGGAGGGTAGGGATAGGATACAGAGTGACCTAAACAAACTGGAGGATTGGGCCAAAAGAAATCTAATGAGGTTCAACAAGGACAAGTGCACAGTCCTCCACTTAGGAAGGAAGAATCCCATGCACAGCTATAGACTGGGGACCGACGAGCTGGGCAGCAGCTCTGCAGAAAAGGACCTGGGGGTAACAGTGGATAAAAAGCTGGATATGAGTCAGCAGTGTGCCCTGGTTGTCAAGAAGGCTAATAGCATATTGGGCTGCATTAGGAGGGGCATTGCCAGCAGGTCACGGGAAGTGATTATTCCCCTCTATTCGGCATTGGTGAGGCCGCATTTAGAATATTGTGTCCAGTTTTGGGCCCCCCACTACAAAAAGGATGTGGACAAGTTGGAGAGAGTGCAGCGGAGGGCAACCAAAATGATTAGGGGGCTGGAGCACAGGACTTATGAGGAGAGGCTGAGGGAACTGGGCTTGTTTAGTCTGCAAAAGAGAAGAGTGAGGGGGGATTTGATAGCGGCCTTTAACTACCTGAAAGGGGGTTCCAGGGAGGATGGGGCTAGGCTGTTCTCGCTGGTGGCAGATGACAGAACAAGGAGCAACGGTCTCAAGTTGCAGGGCGGGAGGTCTAGGTTGGACATTAGGAAAAAGTTTTTTACTAGGAGGGTGGTGAAGCACTGGAATGGGTTACCTAGGGAGGTGGTGGAATCTCCATCCTTAGAGGTTTTTAAGCTGAGGCTTGACAAAGCCCTGGTTGGAATGATATAGCCGAGGTTAGTCCTGCTTTGAGCAGGGGGTTGGACTAGATGACCTCCTGAGGTCCCTTCCAACTCTAATATTCTATGATTCTAAGGCAGAGCATAACAGGGAAAGGTCATAAGGCGTTTTAGAACAACTTGCGCTGCTGCTCTAAATGTCCGTCCTTCCCTTCCATCAGTGGCTTGTGCTGATCAAGCACAGCGTAACTGAAAACCCACACCAGGTAGAGACAGACAGCGCATACTCGGAGAAAAGATAATGATCTTCTGCAGCACAATGGAGTATTTACCAGTGATACTATGGGGTTACTGGCTTAACGAGATCTGGCTCACTCTATTAAAAATAACTTCCTCCTGAACCAACTGGTACTCGGTTCCCCAAAGATCTAAACTACTGACCTGTGCTGGCAACAACATGGCAAATTGCAGAAGTCAGGCTAAAATCCCCACTAGGTGAGGGATACAACCCAGCCACAGTCTATGATGTTAACCTGCATACCGTCTGCTGCAGGAGCATTGAGTTGCATGATCCAGCAGAACCTCACTCCAGAAGAACTCGCTTTTTATACAATTACTTTATTTTAAAACGTTAAAACTATTTCGAGAAATTGAGAGTCTAATCGAGTGGTTCCCAACCCAGGGCCCATGGGGTCATTCAAAGTGGCCTGCTGCTCCCCTCCCACTGGCTGCAGAAGGGAGTCATTGCCGAAGGACCCAGGCAGAGCATGTTGCCACAGAGCTGCAAAACCAGTGCAGGTTCTTTGCTGTAGCCAAGGGGACAGGAGATCAGCGCTTCCCTCCCCCCGGCTGTAGCAGGGTGCACGGCAAAGCGCTCCGCCTGGGTCCCTAGGCACTGGGGCCCCTGCTGGAGTCAGAGGGAGAGGAGCAATGATCTCCTATCCCCCTGGCTGCAGAAGAGAGCCACTGTCTAGGGACCCAGGTGGAGCGCAAGGGGCTACAGGACGCGTGCGGTTTCCCTGCTGCAGCCAGGGGGACAGGAGATGAGTGAGGAGGCAGTCTCCTCGCTGAACTCTATCCATCTGGCTGCAGTGCGGAGGTGGGGGCTGCTGGCGGAGGCTGGTGGCCTTTCAGGAATATAAAAATGATATCTGCGGCCCTCGAGCCAAAAAGGTTGGGAACCACTGGTCCAAGGACGTCTTTAAAAAAACAGCGTTTCTCTATTTTCTCATTTAGAACTCTCTTTCTGAAGCGTAAGCACTGTAGACTTTAGGACCTGCTGGTTAACAGGAGTACATGAAAAACATCATTCTGCTCTCAGCTAACAGCTACAACTGAAATTGATGAGAGCAGGTTACAACAATGCTCCTGGCTGTTAGCTGTTCCTTGCTCCTCTTTTCGCGACAATGGGCACTCCCATCATCAGCCATCTGTGACACTGGGGTAGTTCTGTTTTTAAGCCAGGGTTTGGGAACAATTTTGGCTCTCGCTGAAATTGGAGCTAAGAGATGAAAAGGGCCCTTTACAAACAGCACCTGGGGACTGCTGAGTAACTCACACAACCAGAGCATGGTCAGGCATGGGTATAAACTATTCAGGAAGGACAGGCAGGGGAGAAAAGGTGGAGGAGTTGCACTTACATAAAAGAGCAACATGATTGCTCAGAGCTCCAGTATTAAACTGGAGAAAAGCCTGTTCAGAGTCTCTGAGTTAAGTTTAGAGGCGAGAGCAACCAGGGGGATGTCATGCTGGGCATCTGTTACAGACCACCAGAGCAGGAGGACGAGGTACATGAGGCTTTCTTCAGACAACTAGTGAAAGATTCCAGATCACAGGACCTGGTTCTCATGGGGGACTTCAATCACCCTGACATCTGCTGGGAGAGCAGATACAGCAGAGCACAAACAATCCAGGAAGTTTTTGGAGACTGTTACGGACAACTCCTTGGTGAAAGTACTGGAGGAACTTACGAGGGGCTGTGCTCCTCTTGACTTGCTGATCACAAACCGGGAAGAACTGGTAGGGGAAGTAGAAGTGGGTGTAACCTAGGCAGCAGTGACCATGAGATGGTCGAGTTCAGGATCCTGACAAAAGGAAGAAAGGAGAACAGCAGGATACGGACCCTGGAGTTCAGAAAAGCAGACTTTGACTCCCTCAGGGAGCTGATGGGCAGGATCCCCTGGGAGGCTAATGTGAGGGGGAAAGGAGTCCAAGAGAGCTGGCTGTATTTTAAAGCAACCTTATTGAGAATGCAGAAACAAACCATCCCAATGTGCAGAAAGAACAGCAAATATTGCAGGCGACCATTTTGGCTTAACAAAAGTCTTTGGTGAGCTTAAACACAAAAAGAAAGCTTACAAGAAGTGGAAGCTTGGACAGATGACTAGGGAGGAGTATAAAAATACTGCTTGAACATGCAGGAAAAAAATCAGGAAGGCCAAAGCGCAATTGGAGTTGCAGCTAGCAAGGGACGTGAAGGGGAACAAGAAGAGTTTCTACAGGTATGTGAGCAACAAGAAAGTCAGGGAAAGTGTGGACCCCTTACAGAATGGGGAAGGCAACCTAGTGATAGATGATGTGGAAAAAGCTTTTTTTCCCCCTCTATCTTCACAGACAAGGTGAGCTCCCAGACTACAGCACTGGGCAGCACAAAACGGGGAGGAGGTGAGCAGCCCTCAGTGCTGGAAGAGCAGGTTCAGGACTATTTAGAAAGGCTGAACATGCACAAGTCCATGGGGCCGGATGCAATGCATCCGAGGGTGCTGAGGGAGTTGGCTGATGTGATTACAGAGCCATTGGCCATTATTTTTGAAAACTCGTGGGGATTGCGGGAGGTCCCAGATGATTGGAAAAAGGCAAATATAGTGCCCATCTTCAAAAAAGGGAAGAAGGAGAAACCGGGGAACTACAGACCGGTCAGCTTCACTTCAGTCCCTGGAAAAATCATGGAGCAGGTCTTCAACGAATCCATTTTAAGGCACTTGGAAGAGAGGAAGGTGATTAGAACAATCAGCATGGATTCACCAAGGACAAATCATGCCTGACCAACCTGATTGCCTTCTATGATGAGATGACTGGTTCTGTGGACGTGAGGAAAGCGGTGGATGTGATATACCTTGACTTTAGGAAAGTTTTTGATACGGTCTCTCACAGTATTCTTATCAGCAAGTTACAGAAGTATGGGTTGGATGAATGGACTATAAGATGGATAGAAAGCTGGCTAGCTCTTCGGGCTCAATGGAGAGTGATCAACGGCTCAATGTCTAGTTGGCAGCCGGTAACAAACGGAGTGCTGCAAGGTCAGTGCTGGGGCTGTTTTGCTCAATATCTTCATCAATGATCTGGAGGATGGGGTAGATTGCACCCTCAGGAAGTTTGCAGATGACACTAACCTGGGGGGAGTGGTAGATACCCTGGAAGACAGGGATAGGATACAGAAGGACCTAAACAAATTGGAGGATTGGGCCAAAAAAAATCAGATGAGATTCAACAAGGACAAGTGCAGAGTTCTGCTCTTAGGACGGAAGAATCCCATGCACAGCTACAGACTGGGGACTGATGGGCTAGGCAGCAGTTCTGCAGAAAAGGACCTGGGGCTTACAGTGGACAAGAAGCTGGAGGTGAGTGAACAGTGTGCCCTTGTTGCCAAGAAGACTAATGGCATATTGGGCTGCATTAATAGGAGCATTGCCAGCAGATCGAGGAAAGTGATTATTCCCATCTATTCAGCACTGGTGAGCCACATCGGGAGTATTGTATCCAGTTCTGGGCCCCCCACTAAAGGAAGGATGTGGATAAATTGGAGAGAGTCCAGGAAAGGGCAACAAAAATGGTTAGGGGGCTGGAGCACAAGACTTATGAGGAGAGGCTGAGGGAACTAGGCTTGTTTAGTCTGCAGAAGAGAAGAGTGAGAGGGGATTTGATAGCAGCCTTTAACTATCTGAAGGGGGTTCCAGGGAGGATGGAGCTGGGCTGTTCTCAGTGGTGGCAGATGATAGAACAAGGAGCAATGGTCTCAAGTTGCAGTGGGGGAGGTCTAGGTTGGATATTAGGTAAAACTTTTTCAGTTGGAGGGTGGTGAAGCACTGGAATGGGTTACCTAGGAAGGTGGTGGAATCTCCATCCTTAGAAGTTTTTAAGGCCTGTCTCGACAAAGCTTCGCTGGGATGATTTAGTTGGGGTTGGTCCTGCTTTGAGCAGGGGGTTGGATTAGATAACCTCCTGAGGTCCCTTGCAACCCTAATCTTCTATGATTCTATGATTTTTGTATGTGCCACCATCCTCCCCAGATAGGCGGATGTACCACAGCAGTATTTTGTGTGTATGATCTGCAAGCGCCCTTACAAAGCTCATCATCTATTATTTTTTGAGCACCCAAGTATCTGCTGGGGCCTCACACTAAATAATCTGATCCGGTTTTTTTGTGCAGTAAAATGGGATTGTGTATTTTGGCTAGGAAAGTTATAGGTGGTTGGAACTAAAGGAGCACATTGTCTCCTTGTACAGAAGTGCCATGCCTCTGGCTGTGAACAGGCACAGACAGCAGCCACCAGCAAAAATTTCTCATCTCTGTTCCCACAGTGATTGACACAGCTCCAAGACCACATGTAACCTCACATCACAAAGTCACCATAGCAAATTCCATGCCCAGGAACAGTGGCCTTCTGGGGTGTTAAGTAACCAGGGTGGATAAAAATCAACTATTTAAAAAAAACCCAAAAAAACAATTTTTAAATCAAATTTTTTTTATTTAAATCATCAATAAAACACTAAATTTCTCTCTCATTTTAAAAATACCAGTTACAATTAAATCTCATCACAAACATGCCAAACCTACACTTACAGTCTCATAAAAATGAATTAATGGCTCTAGTCTGTCCAGCCTAACTACCCGCTCTTGTTTCTTAAAAGTTCTGGGCTTTCAATTTCTGTTTCAGTTTCTGTTTCTCAGCAGACTACAGTCACATGTGCAAAGATTGTTGTTGTTCTGTGGTTATGTGGTGGTGGAGCTGGGCCAAGCAAGGCAGAGGAGTTAGTTAAGACACTGTCTTAAGGACAGAGAGACGGAGGCAGAGTAGAAAGGAACAGTGGAGTGGAGTGGAAAGAAAAAGGGAAGACATTATTGAGTACTCACACAGCTTCCTATATTTCCCCACACTTTTGCCTCAGGAAAACAGTCATGGGTTCTGAGCATAAGAGACCTATCTGGGAATATTTTAAAAAATTCCTTCCCTGGACCAGCAAATACCAACAAATATCAATAAGACACCACAGATTAAAAGATTACTCGGTTCATTTATGCTAAAAATTCTCCTTTTCACAACATTAACAATAAACACTTCATTGACCTGGTCGAGTCCTTATGACCAGGCTACAGTCCACCTGGTAGAGCAGACATTGGTGGAAGGTTGCTAGACATAGTGTATGAGAAGGAACTTGAACAGTGTGCAAGAAATACTGAGGGGAAATTTGCTGGTTTAAGCCTTGATGGGTGGAGCAATGTACACAATGATCCAGTAATATGTGCCTGTGTGACATCAGAAGATGGAGTTGCATATCTTTCAGAAACAATAGATACTTCTGGAAATGCCCACACAACAGAATATTTAAAAGAAGTGGCAGTGAACGCTGTAATACATTGTGACCAAAAATTCAACTGTCACGTGCGCAGTTTTGGTCACAGACAATGCTGCGAACGTGGCAAAGATGAGAAGATACTTAGAAGAAGAAACAGAAGGATGCTCCTTAACTACATATGGCTGCAGTGCCCATTTAATGCATCTTTTAGCCAAAGACTTAAGTACGTCTTCTCCAGGAATAAAAGAAAATGTTGTTGAAGTTGCAAAATACTTCCGTAACAACCATTTTGCTTCAGCTTCACTGAAGAGAGCAGGAGGATCCAAACTAATTCTCCCTCAAGATGGTCGATGGAATTCTGTGGTTGATTGTTTTGAACAATTGATTAAGAACTGGCCTATTCTCATAAAACTTTGTGAAGAAAACCGTGATAAAATAGATGGAAGTATCTCATCCAAAGTATCTAACATTGGATTAAAGAGGAATGTAGAGGATATGCTCAGTATACTGAAGCCTATATCCATAGCCTTAAACCAACTTCAGAGAAATTATTGCTGCATTGCTGATGCTGTCGAAATTTGGAAGGCACTTCAAGAGACATTGAAGAAAGAAATACCTCACCAGAAAGTTAAACTGCAGGCAATAAAGAAGCGAATGGATCAAGCACTAAAACTCCATCTCATTTTCTTGCAAACGTTCTCGACCCCAGATATAAAGGTAGATGCCTAACTTCTGAAGAAGATGAAGCTGCTATGGCATGGGCATCTCAAAAATCACTCCTCAGTTATGCCAGTCATAATAAATTTCAGGGCTGGAGCGGAACCATTTAAACAGCACATGTTTACGGATGATGTTTTCAACAAAGTCACTCCCCTGAATTGGTGGAAATCATTAGCCAGGCACCTTGAAACAGAGTTCCTTCAGTTGGTAAGCCAACTTTTCACAGCAGTAGCTTCCTCTGCAGGCACAGAGAGAATATTTTCATCGTTCAGTACTATTCACTCGGTTCTAAGAAATAGACTGGGAGTTGAAAAAAGCAGGAAAACTCGTATTTCTGTTTCAGTCTATGAATAAAAATGACAGTGGGGGGTGGGGAAGCTGAGAGCTAGTTGTAGAAGTTTTAAGGACAGCGTACGTTTAGTGTTGTGATGGCTTGTCTCTTAGAGTTAATAAAATTTGAAAATTTAAGAAAAAAAGAGTTTAAGGCAGGGGTGTCGAACTCATTTGCTACGGTGGGCCAGATTTGAATGAAATGTACTTCAAGTGGGCCATACATACCGTAAATCGAAATACTAGGCACTTCTGGAGCGCTGTGTCTCATGGTGTCGTACTCTCTGGCGGCAGCGCGCAACACCGCAAGATCTCACAGCAGCACGCGCTGCTGCCAAAGAGTACGACGCCGCGAGATCTCGGGGCTGGACCAAAAAGGTCAGTGGGCCGGATGTTTTACACCCCTGGTTTAAGGACAGCCGTCAGCCGGCAACTCAGGAGACTGCTGCAATTGCAAATGTGAAATATTTAAGATTTAGTTTAATAAAATATAAGTGCTATTGTGTGTGTGTGTGTGATTTAGTTCTTACCATTCCTAATGTACTGCTGCTGCATCTGCAGCTTGACACAGGTAATAAGTATTATGCACTATTTCCTAAATTAATAAAAATCAAGTTATCTAAAAAAGTACACAAAGTATACCCTCCTCGATGTTGTAAAATGCTGTACTGAGCTGTAAATTAACACGTTTTAGTGATCAGTTTTGCACCATTGTTCAAGAAATATGTGAAGAAGTATCAGTGGGAAACTTGATTTAAATCAATGATTTTCTCTTGGTGATTTAAATCAATGATTTAAAATTGCCTTGATTTAAATCAATCCATCCTGGAAGTAACAGGACAGGGAAGCAAGAGGGGAGTAAAGAATTAGAAGAACAATACAAAAATGAGAGAAAAAAGACAAAACGAGAGAGCAACAACAGCACCTGGGAGCTCAGAGAGAAGAGAGGTATATGTGAAGCCCATCCTCAAATCCATTGCAAAGGGGGAGATGGCAGTTACAAAGCCAAGAATCACCAGTATACACAATAATGGGACTGCATCTTATGGCATTAAAGAGTCTCCTTGCATTTCCAGACATGGTGTCAGAACCACAAAATTCCTCCTTGGACCATTCAAGGATTGTTGATCATATTATAACACGTAACCTGACAACAGAGACTGACCTATACATTAGCTTGATTCAAGGTTATCAGGGCACCTACCCAAACCAACTCCAAATTCTCTCCAGGCTTCACTTTACACCAAAAACACCTGCAAAACTTCAGCGCTGGGCTGCAGAGTTCCAGTGTCTTTTGTTCTGGTTACCAAGTTGGCCAAGTCCCTCGAGCTGACAAAAGGACTGGGGATTACTGTAATACTGTTACGAATTCAGTGTGAAAGCAGACACCAGTGTTATGGGATGATTATCACAGAGGATGTTCAATATGTTCACACAGAATGGCACAGCGAGAGGTTAATTATATTGCTACTGGAATCTGCTTCTAAAAGGACCATCCTTAGGTTTAAGAGGGGAATTTAATTTTCACACTCATTCAGTTCTGAGCTCTTTCAAGAGAGACTGCTACTTATGCCAGAGTGTAATCAATGGTTTATGATCACAAACTGCGGTTTAATAGGAAATAAATCCAAATGATTAAAGAGACTTTACCTGTGACTCCCAAGCAGGATTGCTGTTCAGACTCGATATCCACAGAGGACAATAGTAACATTGGCTTTGCAACTCAAACATCTTACTGGGCTTCATATACCCTCCAACGTTTGCCTAGCAAGGCAATCAGTTTCAGAGGGAGACATTTGGGGAATTAGTACCAAATCTGCTTCACTAATTCCTTACGTTGAATGGACCTCAAGTCATGCTAGCTTCATCTGCCTATCAGGCATGACAATGCAGTGGCAAGACGGCACTGCTGGCTAGCAAGCTCCAGGAGAAATACCCATTTTCGTAGCAAAGGTATTAAATCCACGTAAACTGTTAACATGAAGTGCATCTAGCTGGTAAGTAGCAAATATCATTGAAGTTTTGCAAATGGATTTCCTGATCCTCTAAAGAAAAGAAACAGGATTTCTGTTTCCAGGCACCTTGTGCCGGGGGGACCTTTCCCCACCTTCAGGGGCAAACCAAGAGATCAACAGCTCACCATGCAGTAATTCACTAGGTGCTGAGAATGCTGCAGCTACCAGCACCTTCTAACTCACAGGAAAACTACAGTACTGGAAATGTTAGGAGTTGAACACAGTGGAGAACCATGACACTCTCTTGGCCAACAGTAGCAATTGTGAATTGGCTCTTTGGAAAACCACGTACAAGGAGCCGGGCTGAGAACAGCGAACTCAACACTCATATTCCATCAAAGCAAAACAAAACTATACTGATCACTACCAACTCTGGCTGGATAGGAACCAGTGAACAAGAGGCGAAAAACCTGGGGACGGATGCTAATCAATTCAGCCAAGGCAGTGGAGAGAAGGGCACATTTTATTCTTTCAGAAGCTTTTTTTAAATACGGATCAGTTGCAAGGTAATTAAAGCAAAGTCCTGGCCCCAAACAAGGATGTACAAACCCTGTCCTATAACTTGTGTTACCATCACACACACAAGACTATGGTCTCTCACCTTGCAGGGCCCATCTTCACTTGCTTTCGAGACAGCAGAGAAAAATTAACTTTCAGGATTTGCTGAGCTGTTTAAGAAAAGTCTATTATCTTAAAATTAAGACTCTGCAAGTCTAATTTTTTTTTTTTAACTCACAAGATTGCTTGCCTTTTCCTCCCCAAGTTCAAATCCTGCTGTTAATGATGTCCATCTTCCTGAAATAAGTGCAACATGCTTAAAAGTATTTATTGCTAAGTTTAAACAAACTGGAGAACAAATAATCACATTTTCCTAGCTGCAGGGCACAGACTAAATAATAACACTTCTCAAAAACAGCTTCAATTAGGGGTTTTTCATTTAGATGTTTTTGGCAACAAATTGTTTGGAAGCATGGAATTAAAACAGGACAGTGGTGATGGAGTAAAATCCCAATATAAAAGGGAATCAGAATGAAATTTCATTATAAATCTTACCAGATAACCATGAGGATTTTAATCTTTCCAGATGACATCACTCACTTCCACGGACTCCCTGCTCATTTCGGGATCCAGTTGAAAACTGGTCTTATTTTAAAAAAACCTCTTTAGCTTTCTTAGTTTGCCACTTCGCTCTTCTCCTCTCTTGACTACATACCTAACTCTGGCCTCCTGTTTCTCCAGACTCTCTCTGCTCACTGTTGGTGCAAGAACCCTCCAGCCACCTTACTGTATCCATTTCATCATGCCTCCACCTCATTTCAATTCCCAGCTGAAAAAGAAAATCTCCTCTTCTTGTCTCTTCATTTTTCTCTATTATTTCTCTTTCACTAGCATCAACTTGGGGGGGGGTAGGGGAACCACATTTCTGTCTGAAACTATTACACCCACTATAGATACTAGTAACACCTGAGTTCATTAGAAATGAAAGTCGTTAGTAAAAATATTCTCAATTTGTTCAGTGTTCTCTTTGTGCATTTGACAGCTGTGTGTGTGTACAGTCAGTTTCACTCTTCTGTATGGCCAGTTAGTCAGTTACTCGCTTGTTTAAAAAAATCCTTAATCAGCACTGAAGCAAGATTTTTCTTATTATTTGTATTACTGTAGTGCACAGGAGGGGAAGGGGGGGGGACGGACACGGAGGGGGAAGGAAAAGGGGGGGGTCTCAGTCAAGACCAGGACCCTACTTCGCTAGCTACTGTATAAACACAGAACCAAAAGCCCAACTAGCTTACAAACTAAATAGAAGACAAGAGACAAGACAGGGATACAGACAGATAAGGGAGTACAAATAAACAACGAGACAATATCCCTCAGCATGACAGCAGTGATTTTAGCGCACCAGCAGCCAAATCACTGTCAACTTTTCTGTAGGCCTTTAATTATATTAAAGAGTTTTTGTTTTGTTTTTTAAAGTCAGAGTAACTAGACAGTTCTGTAAAGTGAAAGGGACACAAGCAAGAATGACATCACCCCAAGCTTTATCAGAAGGTAGAATTTTTCTTAAAATTGCTTAAACTCATAAAATTGAGTTGAAAATGTCCCTTGAACTCTGAAAAATTTTAGGAGACAGCTTGCATGGAGGAGACTATACATAAAAAGCAGTGCTACATAAATAGTGCTGCTTTGGAGTTTATCCTCCTCACAAGGGCTAAAAACTCTTCACATCTACTGGACTTTAAATATTCACTGCCAAATGCAGCCATATCTGAAACATCTCTAGCCATCAACACAAGGAATTGCAGTGCTAATCCAGGACAAGAACGATGCCCGGGAGCAGAATAAAAAGACTTATTACAGAGCCTGCATTTGGACTATTAAAAACCAAGACAGCGCGTTAGACAGTGACAAAGCTCTGAATCCAGTGTAAAAGAAGCAATTGAATAGCCTCTCTCTCCTTCCTGCTATTCAAATTCCAAAGCAAAGGCTTGGTCTCCGCAGCCTCACAAAATACCGAAGACACACATTGGAACCAGGCAGTTCCGTGACGATTGGGAATGGACAAATGGCTGCCTGGAGGGGATCCAGAGAAGCGGAGTGACAGCACGTTGAGGAAAAGTTGACAGGAAGCAGCGCAAAGTGGGAAAAAGGAAAGGGAACGAGCTTCGAATGAGGGAAATAATCGATGTCAGTGGAACCAGAACAGTAAGAAACTTACTTGAAAGAATAATGCAGCAAGTGCAACCTGTAAGCAGGCAGGGGTCTCTAGCGAGTGTCTGAATGGCAATGCTGGCAGGTCTGGCATTAGATAAGCATAAACCCACGAACTATTTCCCCCTTCAGTCCATTGTTGTCTCTGCGGGCTAACAGGCTCAGGAGAAGGAGATACTAAGGCATCTATGCATCATGGTGCAGGGCTGCTAATACCGTAACCAAAGACTATGGATAGTCCGCCTCTTGATAAAAGGAGCAGGACTGTATGTTCCCTTTGTATAAAATTCAGGAGGGACAAACCGCCAACCATCTCCCACGGTCTGGTTCCCTCCTCCTGCACCATAAAATTCCTTGAAAGAGACAGGATAGTCCTTTCAACACGTCTCCCATTTATTCTGTGGGGAGAAGGAGTTTGTCTGACTTTTTAATGTGCTTGTCCACTCTCTAATTGGAATATTGCAACACCATTCAGCACAGCAAATGTGTACAGCAACACAATGTCTGTTCAGACTTATTCCTACCTTGCACACAGCACTAGGGATGGCAGACTCAAGTAGGAGCTCAACAAACTAGTGTTCAGAATGTGCAACTTAAGTAGATGAGGGCAAAACAAGATCAGGCTTACCCAGAAAAAACCAGTCCTGCACAGATCTGCTCTGCTTGCTAGATCAGCATACTACATTGTTTTAACCTAGCTACTCAACTGCATTCTTCTGTGAGCTACAGACCATCGCCGTGAAAAAGCCTGTATGTACATTCTCTCCATGAGGAAGTTAGTAAAAGAGATTTAATTCGTCTGTCTTTCAGATCTACCTGTCTGTCTTTCTGATCAATCCACCTATCTGTTTAGTCTACCCAGCCTCCTCTGCAATCAGCTTTCCCCATCTGTCTGTGTCCTGTCTACATGTATAGTACAGTATAGGCATCTGTCAATGTAACCTGTCATTTCAAATTTGTCTGCCACTCGAGATCTAACTTAAAGACAGTTCTGATATTTCACCAAACTCATTATGTGGAATAGTCATGTGTTCCTATGGACATGGTATCCCATTACAAAGAAGAAAGCTGGAACCTATTAAGAAAGTTTCTAACACACTGAGAATAGCACCCATTTATATTAGCTCACAGTGCATGTTTACTTCCTCTCCTACTTGAAAACCTGTAGCTCCACCCTGAATGTAGAACTTGCCTTCGTGAAGGCATATCACAGTCTCAGATATTGGAGAGGAAAGAGACCCATTGGGTCATTTTGTTCATCCCCGTCTGCCCATGCAGGACTCAATGTGTTCAGGATTGCTGTGAGCTTTTAGTACAGGTGTTTGTCACCGCTGGTGCGAAGGCAAGAAAAGCACGGTCCCTGCAGGGACCTTCCCACAGAATCTCAAAGGGATCCTTAGACAAATCAGCTCACACTCAGGGCTTTAGCCCATAGCCCACTGAGACCTCCCTGGTGGTCAGCAAAATGAAACATTCCGAGAACCAGGCAATGGAGAGATGAGACTCTCTCAATGTCACAGGTTTGCAGCCATCAGAGGGGTGAGACTCCGGGACAGCCTCCCAATAGAATCATAGAATCATAGAGTTGGAAGGGACTTCAAGAGGTCATCCAGTCCAACCCCTGCTCAGAGCAGGACTAACCTCAGCTAAATAATCCCAGCGAGGGTTTTGTCAAACCGCAGCTTAAAAACCTCTAAAGATGGAGATTCCACCACCTCCCTAGGTAACCCATTCCAGTGCTTCACCACCCTCCTAGTGAAAAACTTTTTCCTAATATCCAACCTAGACCTCCCAGCCTGCAACTTGAGATCGTTGCTCCTTGTTCTGTCATCTGCCACCACTGAGAACAGCCTAGCTCCAGCCTCCCTGGAACCCCCTTTCAGGTAGTTAAAGGCCGCTATCGAATCCGCCCTCATTCTTCTCTTCTGTAGACTGAACAAGCCCAGTTCCTTCAGCCTCTCCTCATAAGTCTTGTGCTCCAGCCCCCTCATCATTTTTGTTGCCCTCCGCTGGACTTTCTCTAACTTCTCCACATCCTTGTTGTAGTGGGGAGCCCAAAACTGGACACAATACTCCAAATGCAGCCTCACCAATGCCGAATAAAGGGGAATGATCACTTCCCGTGATCTGCTGGCAATGCTCCTCCTAATGCAGCCCAATATGCTATTAGCCTTCTTGGCAACCAGGGCACACTGTTGACTCATATCCAGTTTCTTATCCACTGTTACCCCCAGGTCCTTTTCTGCAGAACTGCTGCCTAGCTCGTCCGTAACTGTGCATGGGATTCTTCCGTCCTAAGTGGAGGACTCTGCACTTGTCCTTGTTGAACCTCATCAGATTTCTTTTGGCCCAATCCTCCAATTTGTTTAGGTCCTTCTGTATCCTATCCCTACCTTCCAGGGTATCTACCATTCCCCCCAGCTTAGTGTCATCTGCAAACTTGCTGAGGGTGCAATCTACCCCATCCTCCAGATCATTAATGAAGATGTTGAACAAAACCGGCCCCAGGACCGACCCCTGGGGCACTCCGCTTGTGACCGGCTGCCAGCTAGACATGGAGCCGTTGATCACTACTCGTTGAGCCTTATCCTCTAGCCAGTTCTCGATCCATTTTATAGTCCCATTCATCCAACCCATACTTCCTTAAGTTGCTGATAAGAATACTGTGAGAGACCGTATCAAAAGCTTTGCTAACGTCAAGGTATATCACGTCCACCGCTTTCCCCACATCCACAGAGCCAGTCACCTCTTCATAGAAAGCAATCAGGTTGGTCAGGCATGACTTTCCCTTGGTGAATCCGTGTTGACTGTTCCTGATCACCTTCCTCTCTTCCAAGTGCCTTAAAATGGATTCCTTGAGGACCTGCTCCATGATTTTTCCAGGGATTGAGGTGAGGCTGACCGGTCTGTAGTTCCCGGGATCCTCTTTCCTCCCTTTCTTGAAGATGGGCACTATATTTGCTTTTTTCCAGTCATCAGGGACCACCCACAATCGCCATGAGCTTTCAAAGGTAATAGCCAATGGCTCTGAAATCACAATAGCAGTGTTGGGGGCAAACAACTTAGTTATAACTGAGAGCTGGACAAACGTACGAGTGCAATTGTATGACGGGGCTGCTTGTGATGGTCGAGGGCAGGGCTCGGCAGCACTGGGGCTCACTTCCTGTTTATGTCTTACATTCCCAAAAGCTCATGCTTCAAGATTTCAGCTGGCCAACTACAGGGGTCAGGAAAGGATTCCCTCAACTCCATGTATTCAGTTTTGGTTTTCATCCCCATCCTCTGAAGCATCAGGGATGGCCACGGCTGGAGATGGGACATTGAGCAGGGTTGGCCAGTGCCTCTGAGGTGGCACTGGACATTTAATCTCTCAGATGCTTGGCTCGCTGGTTCTTCCTCACACACGCAGGGTCTACTCTAATATATCGCCACATGTAGGGTCAAGAAAGAATTTTTCCCCCAGGAGACTGGCAGGGAGCTTTGGGGGTTTTCAGCTTCCTCTGCAGCCTGAAGGTGCTTGTCACTTGCCAGGATTACCTGAGTATAGCTCAGTTAATCATTGCCCTATCACCGCAGGGGCCTGGGCACTGGTGCACCTCAGCCCTTCCTATTCTCTGCCTGTGGCACAGGACAGGCTAGTCTCCTGAGAGCTGTAATATTTTGGTCCAATTCTGGCTGTTAGGTTTAGTGTGCAGCTGCTGTGCTGGGTGGTGCTGGTGGCTTGTGATACACAGGAGACCAGACCAGATGATCTGGTGGTCCCTTCTGGCTTAAACTCTATGACTCGCAGTGCCAAATCCTTAGCTGGTGTAAGTCAGTGTAGTTCCACCGATTTACACCATACACCAACCAAGGATCTGGCCCACAAAGCAGTTTGCAGAATGAAAAAGCTGGAGACCTGCTGCTGTAGCATAATAATGAATATTCCTCTAGTCATCTGAGCACCGTGTCACTGGAGTGCACCGTTGGGGAATTTTTTCATCATACTGAATTAGGCATGTAAATCTTGCACATACTTCTGAAGATGCGTGATGTATATCCTTTGGCTCTCAAAGGGCTAACACTGATTTAAAACACACAGATCTTTACTGATGATCAGTGGTCCATTACACACTCATCGTCAGCACATTATACATCATCCACTGTACTCTTTAAGCCTCCATCCTCTGTGCCTGTGTCTTTGTTTCCAGTTTCACATCCCTTCTGTTCATCCATTCCCACTGCTCTTCTGGTTCATGCTGTCTAGATGAGTGACTTTCTCTGGTCCCAGTGGCAGTTACTCTTGAAATATTCCTGTCACTCACCTACAGATCCACTCAAATATTGCAGCAGCAGTAAGGCAAGCTATCCTCAGAAAGGCCCCGTTAACAGTACACTGTTACCAGGGATGAGCTGTTAAGTTCAGTGCAGAAGGAACCCACAGTGCTTTAAAACTGATTTACAAACAAATAAAGCCACTTGAATGCAGAAGCACACAACAGCACTACACAGCAGTTTAGGTCAAGTAGTGAAGACTTTTATCCAATTATACTACAGGGGATAGAATGTGATTGCCTGAAAACCAACTACAGCACGGCTCCTACTCTTCCCAAAAGTGCCATGGAATCTTTAATGACTGCAAGTCATCAGGAACTTGGATTTCTCTTCTCATTTAAAAAAAAAAAGCATTTCCACCAGCAGAACATCCTCAAGCACCTGATCAAAGAGCACTCCAAGGAAGGAATCCCACCTTCTGAATCACCTATGCTATTTGCTGCCATACCTAGTTTTTCTTGGGAAAACTCCCATGTAGGCACTAACAAAGAACCACTCTGCTTAGTCTATGAGATCCAACTAGATCAGCTCCTGAGTAAGTCTGTTTCACTCTCTCTAGCCGTGATTCAGTTCAATACTAGCAGTACACATTAGTACATTAATACCAACAATTTCAGCAAGGAGGTCAGGGAAGTCAGGTGAACAACTCATGCACAAATGTAATCAACCACTTTGTGGGGTAAAACTTCACCATTGATACCTAAAATGCAGCAGAATCAAAAATGCAACAGAAACAAAGGGTGTGTATTCCCTGCAAAGCACTCAGGTAGCATATCTACACTAGCTTTAATCTAGCTAGCATGAGTAACAATGGTAATGAAGATGTACCTACAAGAAACCCTGGTGCAGACTCTGGTTCCTAGCTCATGCTGAAGCCCACACACACTGCCACATCTTCGCCATTATTGTTCCCCGTGCTAGCTAGAGTAAAGCTAATACCGGTAAGCTACCTTCAGCTGCAGTGAAGAGGTACCTAACAGACAAAACTGCCCTTTCAAGCATCAAATAGATCATTGCTGATGCACAGATTCCAAGGCCAGAAGGAACCATTGTGATCATCTGGTCTGACTCCTGTTCAGCACAGGCCAGAGAACTGCCCCCCAGTAATTCCCACAGCAGATCTGTTAGGAAAAAACCTCCAATCTGGATTTTAAAATTGCCAATGACGGAGAATCCACCACGACGCTTGGTAAATTGTTCCAATGGTTAATTATCTTCACTGTTAAAAATACATACGCCTTGCTTCCCATCTGAATTGGTCTAGCTTCACCTTCCAGCCATTGGATCGTGTTAGACCTTTCTCCGCTAGAATGAAGAGCCCATTATCAAATATTTGTGATGTACACAGGTACCTATAGACTGATCTAGTCACCCCTTGACCTTCTCTTTGTTAAGCTATATAGATTGTGCTCCTTGACTCTATTGCTACAAAGCATGTTTTCTAATCATTTATTCATTCTTGTGGCTCTTCTCTGAACCCCTTCCAATATATCACCGACCTCCTTCAGCTGTGGGCACCAGACCTGGACACAGCATTCCAGCAATGGTCACATCAGTGCCAAATACAGAGGTAAAATAATCTCTACTCCTACTTAAGATTTCACTCTTTATGCATCCAAGGATCACATTAGCCCTTTTGGACACATCAGCACACTGGGAACTCATGTTCAGCTGATTATCCACCATCACCCCCAAATCTTTATTCAGAGACACTACTTCCCAGGATAGAACCTTCCATCCTTAAGTACGGCCTATGTTCTTTGCTCCTTGATATATATATGTTTTCATTTTAATATGCATTTATTTTGCTTGCACCCAGCTTGAGATTCCCTCACTGCCTCCCTGCAAACAAGGGAGAAGACCACACGTATTTCCATGCTAGGGAAAAATTTAGAGCCCATAATCCCAACTCCACTGGTTGCAGCTGTAGCATGACAGGATGCAGCCATTTTTACTACGGGTTTAGATGACATGGCGTGGCACAAGACAAGACAGTGATTAAAATGGCTGAATACTGCCTACACTGCAACTTCCACTGCTGCTACTGCCAGTGGAGAAGTACAGGTCCCAAGTCTCCTGGATACGCTGGGCCAATGCAACAGGAAGGATCAGATAAACTGGTGTCTCATGGATGGATAAGGAGAGATTGTGTGTTTTCCACTCCTCTGCTGCAATTACTAAGAGGTGGTCACGGTTAATACACGGAACACACATTTCTCTAATAAAGCCCCCATTAAAGAGAGTGAATGGGTCTCTGGAGCATCGGGCCTTGTTCAAACACAACCCTTATTATTATAACAAGTGTGGGGGGTTTCCCTTCCTTCAATGAATGATTATTAATGTGTTTCCAGGAGCTCAGTCCACTTCTCTAAATGAGAACTGCGATGGCAGCCGAGGCAGAATGAAGCTTGATAAATGCCCCCCTTCCCCCACTCACTCGGCAGGAGCTGCCAGGGTTCTCGTTCTAACAAGCGTCAGATATAAGATGACTGGAATAACAAAGTATGAATTTTTATGAGTCTAATAAATCACTCCACTTTTCCTGCTCTTGATCGTTTTCACCAATTCAAACACTAGAAAAACCTTGGCTATAATCAAATGGGTTCATGGATCTTGCATTAGAGACTGGCCGTAGGCAGGGATATGGGGGAGGTCTCTCTCCCCCATTTCCACCTTTGGAAACAAATGAAAACACATATCAGAGGCAAAATTAATTTGCATTTTACTTTAGGGTTTTTTTTTCATTTTTTATTTAATGATCAGAAATTTGAATCCGTTAGGGATTCCTCACCCCCCAAAACTGCATATCAAATTGAGGCCAGACTATTTTTTCCCCAGCCTTTAACTTTCCTAGCTATCCGTTTTAAAAGATCTTGCACAGTCTCCTGCATCAGCAGAAAAACTTGTATAAACGCCTATGAATGGACGAAAACTTTGCAGTGACTGTTCAAGCCATATCACAAGAGGGCAGGTTTGCAAAGTTTTTTTCATTCTTCCCCCCCGTCCCCAAATTTCTGAATAAAAACAGCAAAAACAACGAGAGTTCTGTGGCACTTTAAAGACTAACAAATTTAATATTTGCAGACATAAGCTTTCGAGAGACTTCAGCTCTCTTCTTCAGATGCAGTAACACAGAAAATAGGTAATACATAGGCACCTTATAGATATCCAGGTGCATCAAGAACAATGGGGGAGGTGGAGTCCGGTACTTAAGACCTAATGACGACCATTGAGTAGGAGGTGAGAATGGGTGAGCAAAGTAATTTACCTTCGGTAGTGAGACAGCCACTCCAAGTCTCTGTTTAAACCCAGTTTGAATGCATCAAGTTTGCGGATCATTTCTAACTCAGCAGTTTCTCTCTGAAGTCTGTTTTTGGAGTTTTTTTGGAGAAGTACAGCAACTTTCAGGTCAGAGACAGAATGCCCTGGGGAATTAAAGTGTTCTCCCACTGGTTTATGGATGTTGTTATTTTTTATGTCTGATTTGTGTCCATTTATCCTTGTGCGTAGTGATAGTCCAGTTTGGCCAATGTACATGGCAGAGGGGCATTGTTGGCACATGATGGCATATATAACATTAGTGGATATGCAGGTGAATGAGCCCCTTATGGTGTGATTGATGTGGTTAGGACCAGTGATGATGTAATTAGAGACGATGTGTGGGCAGAGGTGACAATGGGGTTTGTTGGAGGGATAGGTTACTGGGTAGGATTTTTTGTAGGGTGTATGGTTGCTGGTGATATTTGCTTCAGGTTGGGGGGCTGTCTGTATTACTGCATCTGAAGAAGAGAGCTGAAGTCTCTTGAAAGCTTATGTCTGCAAATATTAAATTTGTTAGTCTTTAAAGTGCCACGTTACTCTCGTTGTTTTTGCTGTATACAGACTAACACGGCTACCCCCCTGGAACTGAATAAAAACAATGAGACTATGGACTATCTACGACAGCATCTAGGGAGAGTAACAAAAAGGGGTCTAACTTTGCCCCAAATTTGATGGCAGTGTACACAAGCAAACACACCTGGCAGAGAAAAATACCTGAAAGGAACACAGATTCCAAACCTGGACTAGTACAGTGCGAACTGAGACACATCAGCACTCTGCTCCTGGCCAAGGAATTGTTAAAATATCCACTACATACACTGGGATGGCACCAAAATAAAAGGACCACACTAATGCATCCATCTAGCTGTCAAGTGGCCTCTGGTACCTTGAGATCAAATATAGGTTAGAATCATAACATGAAACTCTAGGGAGCTTTGAAGCAAATCAAAAAGCATCCTGTGAACAGGTACAATTTGCCCAACATACCAGAGATCATGTTGATTTGCAAGACCTTATATCTGTGGAGTATGGCCCAATCCCATTGTCAACAGGCAGAAGAAGTAGTCCTGCAGTCTGGTAGCTTTATGACCCAAAGAAAATTGGTCAAGTTGGCTGGGAAACCTGTTCTTTGTCGTCATCATCTGCCTGCACCTGAATCTAAACAATCTGTTTTCCTGCACACAGCTTTTCATTTGCTTTTCCAGCATAGCACTGAATCAGGTAGGGAATTCATCTTTGACAAACATTTACCGATTATCAAATCACAACTGCAGCCACAGACAGGGGCAATAAGTCACTTTAAGCAGCCGTCCGTATTGCAGTCTGAAGAGTTTGGGCAGCTCCGTGATGACAAATAACTCCTGTCAAAACCACATGTTCCATTGCGCTCAGAATCTTTGTTCTCTGTTGTTCCACACTACCTGGTGTTTAATGACAACACTGTCAGACTAAGACGAAGCCTCTGCACTGCGGACTGTCAAAGCCCTATTAGAGGAAAGATTGAGACCCTACTCTTCTTAAACTCACTCAAGCAACACAACCCACTAGTTTTTATAATTATTGTACGAGAGCCATCGATCGCGGGCTGACACCTAACCTAGCTGTATGAAATGGGAGTAGTTTGCTGGGTGACAGTTGCTATAGATTATTGTGGTTGGTTTTTTGTGGTTTTTTCTTCCCCACTTTTATCCATTGCTCTACAAAGCGTAAAATGGATAGGAAGGAAGACGAAGAAGTGCACAGCTTCCCCCACAGACACTTTTCCATCCCAGCCCTCTGTGCTCAAGTTGCTTTCAAAGACTTTCGAAGTTGGGAATCCTAAAGACAAACTAAGCGGGAACTGAGTTCTGCCTCCCAATCAATTAACCCAAGGCATCAAGGCAAGAGTGGGATCTCCATAACAAGTGTTTAAGTGCATATTGAGCTCCCTAGATAGATACATGTGGATACATGATGGAATTCTGAATTTGCAGGCAACATGGAGCTAACCCATAGAGTCACCACGAAGTGCCAGCCCTCTGGGTAAATTTCAGCATGAAGTATTCTTGGCCTGCAGAAAAAGGGACAAAGTGTATTTGCAGGGTTCTATATTGCATAGAAGATGCTGGCTCAGGGAACTTTTATCAGCTAATGTGCTCCTTCTACTTTCCCAAGTGGCCACTGGAATGGATGCTCCACTGAGTGAAGTTCCTGAACGTTAAGCCAAACGCTGTCATCAAGGAGGAGGAGGAGGAGGAACTGAATGTCCTCAGCTGCTCCACTGTGAAGGACGAAGAAATTAAACACCTGTCCAATCTATGCTATAAAGCTAGGAACAGAGTGCGCTGCTATCAAACATACACAGCGCACAGAGAAAGAGGAAAAACTCGCTTGGGAAAGATCCAGTGTGGAAAGCCTGAAAAGTATCACTCCAGAAACAGTAAAGCTCCAGAAACAAAAAGGTGGAAGGAGGAGGGTGGGCTGGTAGCGAGGGGGATAAAGGAATCGAACCCTCATTGTGCAGCTGCTTAGCCTCAGAACAAGTCCTGAGTTACTTTCAACTAGTTTAAACCCTGCCTTACATGGTATATAGCAAAAAATAAAGAGACTGCCACAGGCCAATGTGAACATAACATAAGAACAGCCAGATTGGGTCAGACCAACGGTGTATCTAGCCCAGTATCCTGTCTTCTGACAGTGGCTGGTGCCAGATGCTTCAAAGAGAATGAACAGAACAGGGCAGAATTAGGTGTGAGTAAAGGAGACCTGAGAAGCTTTAACTTTAAACTCAAACCTTTAGACTTTCAACCCAACATCCATCGACCTAGTCGAGTTCAGCACCATTCAGATACAAAGGCTCCCCCCAACTGATTTGAACAATGAGAACTGACTGAGCCAAAAAAGCATGGCTAGAGAGGACACTGACAAAGCTCTACCCAATCTGTGCCACACTTGTAAGACTGGGTGCACTCTGCCATTCCATCGAAAAATACAGGGCAATGTCTAGGATCCAGATACTCTCAAGAGCTGGGAGGTTTACATTTAATTTTAAATGCTTGTTAACCTTGTCTGCTTCCGTTGAACATGGGCTCTACAGTGATTCGTACAAAGTCATTCTGTTTTACTTGCAGAGAACTAAATTTTGGTTTGGCAGAGCACAGAAACAAACAATTCCGCCAGAACGAAAATGTCTAGCCCGATATGAACTCTCCACTTCAGTTTCTGCGGAGGATACACGGAATTCTGAGGAAATCTGAGCCATGTTGGCAGGCAGGCGGGCAGGGGGCGGACGTCTCTGAAAAAATGAAAATAGAGATAAGGAGGGGAAATTCAATACAGAAAGCTCCATGTTTTCGAGCATGAAGCAGACTGTTTAATTAGCTTGGCAGCTAATATCCTCTCCCCCCCAGTAAAAACACAGCTCAGGATGGAACATTTGCCAAAATAACTGTGCTCTCCTATAGCAACATGTAAGGTGCCAGGCTCCAGCCAATTCACGAGCCAGGAACTGGTCTGGTGACTCTCAGCAAAGGTACATAAGCTTCACAGGAGGAAGAGCAGCTCAGTCTGCTCAGCGTCACTCGGGAGCTTGGAACTCGCTCCTGCCTGCCCGTGGTAACAGATTCCCCAAGCCGTGCGCTGCTCCTAGTCTTGTTCCAGCCTTGCTCTCACTCCAGCCTCACCCCAACCCCGCACTGGACTCCTGATTTTGGTTCTGACCCCCTGGCTCCAACCACTAGACCCAACCATCCCAGTCACAGTTCCTGACACAATGGGAGCAGGGACTTAGTCTTCTCTGGAGCTTAACAGCCCACTGCATATAACTCCCAATAAAGCATCCTGGGGGTTGTGTGACAGGACAAGCTATCACTTGGGGACAAGGAAAAGACGTCGGGAGAAAGCCAGCCAATGATTTGTTAATCAACTTGTCTGATTTTCCCAGTGTGCATTGTGACACTCCCTGAGAGTAGTGTCCTGGGAGAAGGATGGATCGAAGCTCTCCTCCATCGCAGCATGAGGAGGACGGAAAGTTCCCTGTTTCGAGGGAGTTGACCAGAGAACTGGCCCCAATGTAAGTGTAACTTTTGCCTGAAAATGAGAGGTTTGAGCTTGTGGGACTCAGCGAGCTGGCTCTGCAAGACTGAGCGGAGGAGTAAGCTACTTAGGGCTCCTCTGAACTACTCTGGTGGGGGAGAGGAAAGAGCTGGCTGCGTCTCACCTTACAAACTCCTGAACATGCTGGGAAAAAGAAACCAAATCTGGGGCACTTAAATACCATTCACTTGATTCTAGGTGCAGAAAAGAACACCGCTGAGTAGGCGCTGGCTTACAGGAAAGTCAAAGGGAGAGCAGGCAGAGACCCTGAAGAGTTTGTTCCCCCCGGTAACCGCTTTGAGACTCCAACACAGCCTCTGTATGGGGAGCAAAGGGAGAAACCCCCCTGTGTTGTGTGTCTGTCTTTGGGGTACATCGTCCAGAGGCTGCACTTCACTTTTGGGATTGCTAGTATGTACTGATGGTTGTTGTTTCCTGTTACATTTTAAATATACATCTTGGTTTTCAAAAAATCCTCCCATCTCTTGGCTTTTCTATATTCCACCCCTGCATTGGTAGGCAGAGTGATCCTGGCACTTTTCTTCAGCAGGGTTATACCTTGAGCACCCATGCAAAGACAGATCCCAAAGCTGCAACTAAAAAGGGATGGATTGAAAAACGAACCTTTTAACCCATCCAGAGAAAAACGATTGACGCGGAGCCCAGCAGGCACTCTGCTCTCTCAAGGAGGTCTCAGGTCAGAAGAGAGCCCAGGACCAATAAAGAACAAAACCTAGATTTTAATGTAGTAGGTCACCCCCTTGGTGCTCCGTACAGCTTGCATGTGCCATGGCCAGGCCTCAGTTCATCGGCCTCAGATTTCTGCATCTCTCTCCCCCAGTCGTATGCAGTGTGACTGTAGCCATGTTGGTCCCAGGATATTAGAGACACGGCGCGTAAGGTAATATCTTTCACTGGACCAACTTCTGTTGGGGAGACAGGTGAGTTTACATGGAGCTGAAGAGGAGCTCTGTAAATTCTAAAGCGCGTCTCTCTCACCAACAGAAGTTAGTCCAATAAAAGTTATTACCTCACCCACCTTGTCTTTATTTTGTCTTCATCTCCCATAGCTAGTTAATTTTACTTGACAATTTTTCCTCCTACTCACACTGGAGATGTTCCCAGATTGATTAAACTGGATTAAATCCAGGTTTGGAGGGCTCTGGTCACACCAGCGCTCCGTGTACCTGCACACTGCAATGTTGGGTGTTTCACAGGAACTGCACACTCTGGTTGTATTTCTCCAGCTCCATAAAGTCATGGACATCAGCAGCTTAAACTTATTTTTAAAATAAATTTCCTTACTTACTCTACCAAATACCGACTACTTCAGGTTACTGAAAGTGGATCAGTGCCTGAGTATTGCTAGTATTTAGTATTTCTCTGTTTGAACAGTAGAGCAGACTAGTCGGTTTCAGGCCTAGCGCCTCACACAGGACGGCCTTCTCTACACTAAGAAAATAAGAACCCACAATTCCACAAGCATGGCAATTCCAAGGGCACCATACAGACTAGAGGACACAGAGGCAGGAACACCTGAGTCCTGCCCATGCTACCAGCTCCATTAGAATCATAGAATCATAGAATATTAGAGTTGGACCTCAGGAGGTATCTAGTCCAACCCCCTGCTCAAAGCAGGACTAACCTCAATATCATCCCAGCCAGGGCTTTGTCAAGCCTCAGCTTAAAAACCTCTAAAGAAGGAGATTCCACCACCTCTCTAGGTAACCCATTCCAGTGCTTCACCACCCTCCTAGTAAAACTTTTTCCTAATGTCCAACCTAGACCTCCCGCCCTGCAACTTGAGACCATTGCTCCTTGTTCTGTCATCTGCCACCAGCGAGAACAGCCTAGCCCCATCCTCCCTGGAACCCCCTTTCAGGTAGTTAAAGGCCGCTATCAAATCCCCCCTCACTCTCTCTTTTGCAGACTAAACAAGCCCAGTTCCCTCAGTCTCTCCTCATAAGTCCTGTGTTCCAGCCCCCTAATCATTTTTGTTGCCCTCCGCTGCACTCTCTCCAACTTGTCCACATCCTTTTTGTAGTGGGGGGCCCAAAACTGGACACAATATTCTAAATGCGGCCTCACCAATGCCGAATAGAGGGGTATAATCACTTCCCGTGACCTGCTGGCAATGCCCCTCCTAATGCAGCCCAATATGCCATTAGCCTTCTTGACAACCAGGGCACACTGCTGACTCATATCCAGCTTCTTATCCACTGTTACCCCCAGGTCCCTTTCTGCAGAGCTGCTGCCCAGTTCGTCGGTCCCCAAGTCCTACAAGTCCTAAACATGCCAGCGTAGACCAAGCCCGGCCCAATGCTATGGCGCTGAGGGGGAAACACTGCAGGGTGAAGTTTGTATGCAAATAAACGGCTCTCTTTGGAAAACACTTAACGCATGAGAACACTGCTATTGAGCCTCGGTGTTGTAAGTTTTGCAAATACAGAATTTGACAATACCGTAAGGCCTATCATATAATTCTGCTATGTTGAAAACGCAACCAGAGGACTGCAGCTGTAGAAGAAGGCCATCTTCGTTAACTAGCAACACTGCTCAACTGAGCTGTCCCTTACTAAAAAAACCTAAATACGCACCATGCAACTAGTATACAAGACTCCTTATTTACTTAACTTTGACCCTAACCTCTTCAAGCTCCAGCATAACGCTACAAAATGGACAGCATCTGGTCAAACTACCTACTTGGTGGTTTCACTGGCTTCTAACTATGGCAGCCAACGGTAAGTTAGAGATGCAGCAAGAAGGAAAAATCAAACCAAAAAGTGTGCTGGTAACCGGTGGTGGATTAACGCACGGGCCCGTAGGGCACAGGCCCTGACACCCTGGAAAGAGAACCCGTACCTCAGTAGAAAGTGAGAGGGCCATGAGGCCCTGCCCCTCTCCTTAGCCCCACCCCCTGCTCCTCCTCTTCCTCCTGAGGCCCCACCCCCTGGCCTGACCAGAAGAGCTGGTAAGAGCTGCCCAGGGAGCCCAGGCCACAGTGGGGAGCCCCTGGGTGTGCCTGAGAGCAGTCCCCAGCCTGTGTCCCCACTTCCCCAGGGCACCGCCACCCAGGACAGGTGGAGGGTCCAGGACTCCCCACAGCAACCCGGGCTCCCTGGCTGGTTCTTACCCTGGCCCAGCTATGGCTTCTGGCCTGGCTAGGGGATGGGATGTCAGCAGGAGAGGAGGAGCAGGGGTGGGGCCACCGAGAGGAACCCACTCAGCCCCTGCACCGGGAAGAGGCTGGCACAGCCAGCAGGGGCTGCGCTTCACGGTGGAGGAATTGATCACCTTCTTAGCTCCCCTGATGCGAGGCGCAGCCCCTGCCCGTGCTGCTCTGCGCCTGCCCAAGGCTTGTAGTTTGGGAGGGCAACACGGCCCCCTGCCCGCCCAACTACACCCATCTTAAAAAGAGGGTGGGTATGGATTTTATAGGGTGTGGGGGGCAATAAATCTTAATCCGCCTCTGCCGGTAACCAATTAGCATCCCTGTCCCAGCCTGCCTGAGTCTGATAACACAGGGAAGCGCGAGCTGGCAGAACGCAGGGAAAAGTTTGCATTTCCAACTGACTGTGAACGTTATTCTATCCGAGGAATCCATAATCCTATCTTCACACTACAACTGAGAGCACTTTGTGTTGAGGTTTAAGTCCACACAGTCCAATCCAGTCGCTCTTTTCCATCCTTCCTGACAGCACGCTCTGAAGGGAGCGGCTCTTGTTCTACAACTGAAACACTAGGCTGGTTCTGCCTCCAATAAACACCTCATTTTCTAAACCATGAGTGACAGGAGAGCAGAACGCGCCGCTTGTACCTTTCTCTGGATTACCAAATGAAGTCAGTGTGGGGAAGGAGGAGAAGAGCGAGAAATCTCACTTATCCTGCCTCTGAGTTTGACAAGCAATTCTAGACAGTGGTGGTAATATTTGATACATTCTCATTTTCCCTTCTAGGCTGTCAGGTAATCTTTTTATTGACAGCGCTACAGGAGTTTTTCTGTAGTCTCAGGGAAAAGACTCACACTCCTGCTTGTTATTAAATCAAATACACATTTCTAATGGAGAAACAACCACTATCCACCCACCTAGAAAATATGTGGATATCAGTTTCCTGCGGATTATTACAATTACACACACTGCACAAGCCTCAGGTAGAGAGCACATAGTAGAGTGGGGATTGGGGCCCAGTCCACGATTGGGACCCTAGGTGCTCCCACAATACAAATAAATCATGGGAACGGACTGTTCCTTATTCTCAGTCTGCTTTTCTATTACCTAAGCAATGGGGGACTCCAGGGGGTGCTGTGCAGCCCGGGGGAGCAGATCCCTTGAGCTCCAGAGCCATCTACTAATGTCCAGGGCCCCCGATCAACCGTCCCCAACAGAGGTACAGTTATCCCCAAATCTCTGGAATATCAGCAGGCAACGATTTGTCTAATGAGAGCTCTACAAGCAGCCAAAAAACAAGGCAAATGCTCCCCCCCCCCCTCCACTTGCACAAGATGGCTGCTGCTGAGGACACTGTGTCTGTACTGGCCCAGCTGGAGAAACTTGCTTTGATATCTACTGTGTCTGCGGCCACAGTTTAACTGACTGTTACGTTGATTAACTTCACTCAGGTGCAAAGAAGCCTCACAAGACTTATCTTCTCTTAAATCTGAAGTGGTGGACATCAAGGGAAGGTCTTGCCACAATAATCTGAGAATTATAGGAGTACCTGAAGGAGTAGAGAAAGGCAACCCCCTAGAATTTGTTCCCCAGCTCCTTTTAGGAGTGCTCAGTCTACCAGATGATTTTAAACCTTGAGTTTGAGAGAACACATAGATCCCGGGCTCCTAAGCCAGCCTCAAATGCCAAACCTTGTGCCCTGCTTGTCAAGTTTCTCGGATTTACTGTAAAAGAAAATATAATGAAGCAAACTCGTGAAAAAAAAGAACTGTTTTGGAGAATGCCACAAAAAAAGTTAATGGTTTTTCAAAATTTTACAAAAAATCAGCCTTTAGAAGAGCAAGGGAACTTGCCAAGCAGCAAGGGCTCAAATGTTTTATAAAGTTTCCAGCTCAGTTTCACATCAGTGTGGATGAGGAACTGTATCTGTTCCAAAAACCACAACAAGCAGAACTTTTTTTTTTTTTTTTTTAAATAGCCTGCAGTGAACTGCGTACCTGTTCTGTTTTATACCAAGTAAACTTCCCACTTGCTCTGACTGCCTTATGAGCACTTATGAACTTATCCAGTTACGTGACTTGTTTGGGTTCTCCTGCTCCAAGCTGACACTTGATTAACTTTTGGGACATGTATATCAGTTCTCATCAAATGGCTGAATGTGAAGCACCGCAGCAGAGTTGTTAAGGGAACACCTCATCCCAAACCGATCTCATGGGACAGAACTGACTGTGGAAAGCATTCATTTAAATTGGGTATTAGCAATATTAAGTGCCTTTGCTCCTATTTGTGTTGGGGAATTAATGAAACATTTGACAACATCCCTAACTGGACAGGTCAACAGGAACCATTTGTTTGTGATTGTACAAAGCCTGTGTGTTACACTAAAGAGACCACCTGGAGGAGGTGCTGCTCCCTGTTTCTCTGTAGAAATTTGAGGGTTCTAATATCACTTTATAAAAAGGTCTCCGACTGGCACCCATGACTGTGTCACCACATCTAACTGCTGTACATCCTGAAAGCCAACCAGCCTGACATCCCATGTGCTGGAAGTGCGAGAGGCGGCTCTCTTCCCTGCAAGATGTCATGGATAGCTGCACAGGAGCTGAGCAATGTAATTGTATCCCCTATGGATCAACAGAGCAGAGAAGATTGGCTAATGCATGTTGCTGAATTACATGGACAGTGATTTCTGCCCTCCCCATCACTTCCTACTGCCTCCCTCTGACCCTGTCCCTGCTTGTCCCTTTCTCATATCCCTGGCCTTCCTCTCCCCCTATGCCTACCCTCCACTCTACTTCTACAATCTCTTTCCCCTGGCTACCTTATCCCCTTTTGCCCTGAATTCCTTCTCAACTTTTTCAGCCCCCTTCCTTCACCCTAACACTTGCTATAAGCTCAAGCACCAAGTACATGAACATAAAGTATGACAGTTCGATTCCTCCTGTTAGCTATATGTTTTGTTAATAGGAGGAAGGGAAAAGGAACGTTTGGTTACAAACTGGAAGGGGGCATGTGGCCCTCGGAAAATAAACCCCACAACTTCCAATGTCTCACTCATGGCGCCAAGCTGTATTACAAATACTCTGGCATCTGGTTCAGCAAACTGAAAAGATTACAAATTAGGGGATAATACACAGGCCTAACCTTGACATACTAGGTTAAAAAATATTACGTTGGTGAGTGTGTGCTCCCTTTCTCCTTACAATGCAGTTACTACTCTGTGGTATGGGAAAAATAGGGTGTCTGTTAAAAATAATAATTGGATGTTGGCAGAGCTCCCAGCCTGCACGGGGTCTCTCCCCAGCACACCCCCTCTGGAACTTACAATTGGTTTTGTTTTATCTGTGGAGTTAAGAATTTGATAATTGTTGCCTTTTCATTGTTACCTGCTATGCTTGGTGATAACATACATATGAGAACGTAACGTATGTATTTTTATGTTGTGCTTTAACTAGTCTTTTTGTGCTCTTCCCTCTCTGGGACCCTCTCTTCCCTATTCCCTGGAAGTCTGGCAAGCGGCAAGCATCTGGCAAGGTAATAAAAACATCTCTGGAATATGTCTCTCCCCTACCGTAGGTTTCTGTGTGGAGAACAGGATGGGATGTACTCGGACAAACGACAAACATTCCATCACCTTCGTTTGTAAGACTACATATACAAATATAATTCTGAACATATCCAAAGGGCCCTGAATCTTAATTTTATCTCCTGGAATGTAAAGGGTCTCAACACTCCAATTAAAAGGAAAAGAAGGGTCTCATTATTAAAGAAAGCAAAGGCAGACGTAGTGCTTTTGCAGGAGACATACTTGAGGCTGCTAAATTAGAACATGACAGGGTAGGAAAAGAAGAGTCTTGCTTGTCCTTACCCAAATCCAGAGGGGTAGCCGTCCTCTTCCATAAAACATTGACATAGTAACAGCCTCTGAGTCCATTTCAGGTGATCAGGGCAGATTTTTAATCCTTAAAGTCATCATAAATGGATTTGAACGAATGACTGCTCATATGTATGGGCCCAAACTTGATGGTCCTGAACCTTTCATAGCTTTTTTACTAAATTAAATGATGAACCCCATACCCCTACTGTAATTGCTGGGGATTTTAATGAGATGCTTTATCCTTTAGTGGACATATCTCAGCCTCAGGGCCATAAATCAATCAAAACTAGAATGGTTCTGAAGTTGCACATTAGAGATCTGGGATTACATGCTACCTGGTGGTATATCCAAAGGATAAGGATTATCCGTACTTTTGCCTGGCACATGAATCCTATTCCTGTACTGACTTCTTTTTGGTCTCTTGGGACTTGCTTAATTCTGTAATTGACCCCTCCATTAATACCACTGCCGTCTCTGATCATGTCCTTAAAACTCTTCACATAGCAACAAACCCAGGTGAGAAACGGGCATGCAGATGGAGATTTAACTCTTCACTTTTATTAGATCCCCATTTCAAAATTTTTATTGAAAAAGAAATTGGCCTGTTCCTGGAGATAAACAAACCCTTACTAGATGCCAAAAAAGCCACAATTGTACAGTTGAGGAAGAAAGCTGTGCTAGTTTATTTAAAAAAAAAAATAAAAAAAAACAAAAAACGGGCTGGGTTTGGAAGGAAAGTGAAGGCAGCTGTAAAAAAATAATACACACACACACACCAAATGGAAGAAAGGGAAAGTTGATAGTAATGAATATTAATAAGACATTGAGACCTGCAGGAAGCCAAGGGATACAGGGAGGAAATCTATGGCCAGAAGAGTTAAGGACAATAAGGAGGTTTTTTAAATATATTAGGAACAAGAAGAATCCTGACAATGATGCTGGTCCACTACTAGATGGAAACTGTAGAATTATCAAGAATAATGCAGAAAAGGCAGAAGTGGTTCAATAAATATTTCTGTTTTATATTTGGCCGGGGGGGGGAGGGGGGGGGAGAGGGAACAGATGGTGACAGTCTCATCATGTGCTGATAACTCTTTCCATTCCACTATTATCTCTGGAAGAGGTTAAACAGACGCTACTCAAGTTAGAAATGTTAAAGTCAGCAGGTCCAGAGAACTTGAATCCGATAGTTTTAAAAGAACTGGCTAAGGACCTCGCTGGACTGTTAATGTTGCTTTTCAATAGGTCTTGGAGCAGTGGGGACCGCAAGAAAGCTAACGTAATACCAATTTTTAAAAACAGGAAATGGTATGACCCAGGTAATGACAGGCCTGGCAGCCTGATATCTGCAATAACTGTGACTGTGACGATAATTAAGCATTGGAACAGTTTATCAAGGCTTGTGCTGGATTCTCCATCACTGGAGATTTTTAAATCAAGACTGGCTGTGTTTCTAAAAGATCTGCTCTAGGAAGTACTTTGGGTAAGCTGTATGGCCTGTGTTGTACAGCAGGTCAGATGACTTGCTAACGGGGCTGGGGAGGGGAGGAATTATAATTTGGAAGAACTGGCTGAGCAAGGGCATCAAAAGGATTTGCCAGGTAGTCAGGGAATGAGGGCTGTGTCTCATTTCTAACATGAAGCAATTACATGACCTGACAGCATCAGTGTAGTGGCAGTACTTACAATTAAAACACTTGCTAACGTATCAGTTTGGAACGTATGCCTTAGGACCAGCAGGGTCCCCAGAGCTCCTGGGAACCTTAGAAATACTTTATAAACTCCCCAGGCCCATGTCCACTATGTATCCTTTACTAAGGAAGAGGAACTCCATTGGTCTGGAATTCTTTGTGGGAATGTGGGAACTGGAGTTATCACAGCCCTTAAAATGACCCCAATGACACAGCATATTACAGAATGTTACAAATGCCTCCGTGGAGCTCAGTCTACGCCTGATACAGCAAAAGATTCTATTCAAAATGTACTAGATGCCACAGAGGTTATGCAAAAAGCGGAGCCTTGTCCTCAGATGTTTGCTGGCCCTGTAATAAAGAAAAAGGAACCCTGATGCATATGCTGTCCAACACTCAGGCAGCTATGGTAAAAGGTGGACACAAGAGTGAAAACAGCACTTGGCTATCAGCAACAAAACCTAGGATGTAATTTTCATCTGAGGTTATGTTCCTATTATGCCGGGTTTAACTCCACCACAAAGACTTTGGTTCTTGAAGGCTCCAATGATTACCAAGAACTTTTTTTTTTTTAAATGGAGGAGCAGTCTTATGCCCAGAACAGAGCAATCGTATTCAGATCTGTCTGAGTCAACAGTGAAAGAAAGAATAGCTCATTGACATAGACAGCAATGGCACGAATTTGAAGAAATTTGGACCCCATTTCTTGATTCATTTGGATAAAGAATGCTGAGTCAGCTCAAATAATGCCAGACTTCCATGTCTGTGAAATCTTGCCTGACTATGTATTGTCGGGTCTTGTAGCTTTGACAACTGCCTCGTCTGATTGGATATCCTCTGAAATGTGCAGTGTTTGGCAATATATACAAGCTGTATCTTTTTGTATTTTATTGTTTCTTTATTAAAATTAATTTAAAAAAATACTCTATACCCACTTGAGCCACCCTAAAGAATTCCTCTATCCCTTGGTAATTATACCCTTCAAACATTACAGCCCTTCTCCACCACAATCTCCCTTCACACAAATGATAAATATTTAGTTCATGTAATCATTTCTTAGACCTCCAGCCTTGTAACAGAGAGTGCTGGACTGGATGAGGTAGACCAGACTTTAATCACAACTCTACCACTGCCCTGCTGAGTGATCTTGGGAAGTCACTTCCCCACCATGTGCTTCAGTTTCCCCATCTGAAAATGGGAGTACACGGATACTTACCACCTTTGAAAAGCATTTTGAGATCTACGGATGAAAAACGCTATACAAGAGCTAGGGTTTATTATTTTAATCATTTCTGTTGGTTCCTACTATTTTGACATCTTTTTGGTACTGAGATGCAGAGAACTGGACATAATATTCTAGATATGGCCACACAGAGACTACTGATGTGATACCACTATATAAGGGAGGGGGAAATTACCCAAGGTTTCACATTTTAAACTCACTCCAAACCTCTCCCCTCATTATTATTTCCCTTGCCTGTTTCTTTGCCTTCCACTGAATGCTGATGTTTCCACTTTCTCATTCCAGGTGAAACATCTTGGCTTTTTTCAGGCTGAGTCGTTTTTATTTTTTAACAATCAGAGGGACAGGTTCTGGAACAGCCTTCTAATAGGAGTTGTGGGGGCAAACACCTTAATTAGTTTTGAGAGAGAGCTGGACGTATTTATGAGTGCAATTGTATGACAGGGCTCTTATGATGGTGGGGCAGAGCTGACCAGCCCTGGGTTCCTTTCCAGTTTATATCTTATGTTCCTAAAGCTCATGCTTCAGGGTTTCAGCCAGCCTCTGGTAGGGTCAAGAAGGGATCCCCCCCAATATATTCTGGGAGGTTTTTCAATCTCCTTCCTCTGAAGCATCAGGGATGGCCACAGCTAGAGATGGGATGCTGGGCAGAGGATGGGCCAGGGCTCTGAGGTGGCACCAACCATCTTCTCTCTTATGTGCTTGGCTGGCTGGCTCTGGCTCACATGGCTCAGGGTCCAACTGATCACCTGTGTGGGATGGGTCAGGAAGGAATGTTTAACCCAGGTCAAACTGGCAGCAGTTTTAGGGGTTTTCACTTTCCTCTGCAGGGTGTGGGTGCGAGTCACTTGCCAGGATTATCTGGGTTATCTCACTGAATCATTGACTTGCTATTGGGGGGGGGGGGGGCCCTCAAGCACGGGTGCATCTCGGTCCTCCCTGTTCTCTACCTGTGGCGCACAGTTGTCTAGTCTCCAATGGCTCTCATTTACTTTGGTCCCCTTTCCATTCTGGGGTTTGGTGTGTGGGTAATGGGTGCTGTTGGTGGCCTGTGATCTACAGCCGGTCAGACTAGCTAGCTATTTCCTTATTTCACTCTACCTGCCTAATACACTCTTGTATTTATGGGGGAGACACGGGAGAAAAATATGAAATGAGAAGTAAATTCTCAGGGACACAGCATTCAAACCACCTAATAGGCAGAGGTTAATGGCACTGCCTCTTGATATATTTAGATACAAGTACCAACGGCCACCAATACTGCATTTTTCATTATCTCACCAGCTTGCCCAAAGGAAGCTCTTGTGATTGAGGGAAGGGATGCCTGGAATGATGAGTGGCCTACCACCTCTGTCTGGTGTGCTATGAGATTAGAATCATAGCAGATGAGGGTTGGAAGGGACCGCAGGAGTCATCTAGTCCAAGCCCCTGCTCAAAGCAGGACCAACCCCAGCTAAACCATCCCAGCCAGGGCTATGTCAAGCCGCGCCTTAAAAACCTCTAAATATAGAGATTCCACCACCTCTCTAGGTAACCCTTTCCAGTGCTTCACCACCCTCCTAGTGAAAATGTTTTTCCTAATATCCAACCTAGACCTCCCCCACTGTAACTTGAGACCGTTGCTCCTAGTTCTGTCATCTGCCACCACTGAGAACAGCCTAGCTCCATCCTCCCTGGAAGCCCCCTTCAGGTAGTTAAAGGCTGCTATTAAATTCTCCCTCATTCTTCTCTTCTACAAACTAAACAAGCCTCAGCCTCTCCTCATATGTTACGTGCTCCAGCCTCCTAATCATTTTTGTTGCCCTCCATTGGACTCTCTCCAATTTGTCCACATTCTTTCTGTAGTGGCGCGCCCAAAACTGGACACAATACTCCAAATGTGGCCTCACCAGTGCTGAATAGAGGGGAATAATCACTTAGAGGAAGAGTTCCTGATAGAGCCAGGGGCCATAGCCCTTCCTGGATGGTATTCTGGACTCTGCAGGGAACCAGACGGAGCAGTGAGAAGGAGATGAAGGCAATTCATAAAAAAGGAGGACTGAATAAATGTAAATACATAAATTGTGGTCAAATTTTAAGGAACAACTGTCACTTCTCATACGGATGCTTACGTGGCTGCTTCCTAGGCCAACTCAAAGGCTTGCAGTGCCACACAAGACACAGAATAAGATTCCGTAAATGGATTCCTTGGTCCCTGCACCAGAAATGATTACAACAACTCCAGGGACAGGATGTTTAGACGCAGGAGTCTCAGTTTAGTCCCATCTAGTCTTTTTA
The DNA here is from genome assembly GCF_026122565.2 of Emydura macquarii macquarii. Classification (NCBI taxonomy): domain Eukaryota; kingdom Metazoa; phylum Chordata; order Testudines; family Chelidae; genus Emydura; species Emydura macquarii. Next base: position 800,001 of record NW_027132383.1, read on the forward strand.
AGCCTTAGCACAGCACAGATATCGGGCTTCATCCAAAGCTCACAGTAGTCAACAGGAGTCTTTGCACTGACTTTAGCAGGATTTGGATCAGACCCACTGATGTCTCAATCCTTCAAGGTATGTGGTGCTCTCTGGTGCATCCAGAGAAGTACTTAAATAAGCATGTACTTGAAGCAGTCACGTGAGTAACCTGTTGAAGTCAGTAAGACTAAAGCGCCTCACTGGATCAGGCCAGAGTGTTCAGCACCTTGTAGAATCAATCCCTGAAAGAGGGAGAGAAAAGAATGGGAAAGGGAAGTAGGGTCTCAGAACAGGTGTCTTTTCCCGACCACTGCACCCCCTAATCCCAGCTACCCCTACATAGGGGCAAACTGGGAATAGAAATATTAAACAATTTCATGCTGCCAGGGAAAACTCTCACTCGGAGTGCCTTTTTAAAACTAAAGATACTTTAAGTCAGAATAGTCTTCCCTTAAGGCCATCTTTCTTCGTTATTTCATTACAGCGCTTAGTGAAAAGGTTTTCATTCACAGTCAGAGATTTCAATGCTAAAAGGGGCCCTTGTGATCAGCTAGTCTGACCTCCTGTAAAACACGAACAGAGGAACTCCCCAAAATAGTTCCAAGAGCAGATCTTTTAGAAAAGCAGCCAATCTGTATCTGAAAATTGACAGTGATAAAGAATCCACCATAGCCATGGGTAAATTGTCCCAATGGTTAATTATCTTCACTGTTAAAAACGTGCACCTTATTTCCAGTCTGAATTTGTCTAGCTTCAACTTACAGCCATTGGACCGTGTCACAGAGAAGCACAAGGTATCAACTTTTCAGTGTGATGAACACTCAACCCAGAGAAAGAAATTAAAGTGCAATCAGAAATACCACCAAGAAAAAGCCAGCAACAAGAAAAAGCAGCCTGGATTTTACATAAAACTCCTCGACTCTACTTCATACTCACATGAGGTTTTCAAGTCTCTTGTCCTTGAGAATCTATTTAACACAGAGGGGTTCAGCACCAAGGTGTGGCTGGCTATTTTTTGGCTGGCAGCTCTAATTTTTGCAACTCTAAACTCCAATATAAAAGAAAAAAGGATTCAGGCTGGGATTTTCTAAAGCGTTTAAGGGAATTAGGTGCCTAAGTCCCACTGAAAAGTGCTCTGAGGCACTTTTGAAAATCCCACCCTTAGACTTTAAGTTCATTTGAAAAGCTAGAAGAGAAACTTGGCTGCAGATACAGATTCCAACAAACAACATGTTGCCACCGTGGGTGAGCAGAACTCCACAGCAGCTCCAAGAGTGACATTTTACACACTGTCAAACCAACCTGCTACTATTCCCAATCTTCTTCTCCTGCAAAAATAACTTTCCCAGTACACAGCAGTTTATTTTAGGTGAATATGGCCATTGTGCCTTCAGACCCTCTTGCAAAAATCTGCTCCTTTCTCCTCTCTATGCCTGCATGGTGGTGGGATTGTCAACCTTATCCTCCTGCCCCTCTTGTTGTTTGTTACGCTCTCTCCCTGCATCTCATCTCAGCTCTTCAGGGCAGGGACCGTATCTACTGACCAATTTATACAGGACCTCGTGCAATGGGTCCTCAAATCTTTACTGGAGCCTTTGGGCACTACTATAAAATAACTAATAAATCCAGCCCTGATAATCCCACTGCGGAGCCTTGAGAGAGCAGGTTCACATGTGAGATTTGCAAAAACTCTGCTAAAACCTCAGTCACAATCTGAAGACTTCCGCTCCCAGACAGGGAATGTAATGGAAAACCCCATATAGAAAGACCATGCAAGTCTCCTGCAACAGACTTTCCTTAGAACATCTACTTATCTTCCATCTTTTTCATCCCACTCCCCACAAATCTGACTACCTTCCACATCAAGCTGCTATCCTTCAAAGGATGTAGAACACCACCATTACAACCAGCCTGCCATTTTAGATAATATCCACATCACTCCCTGGTGGTTCTATCAAATGGTATCGCTCACCCCCGGGTTAGTCCTAGGTTTTATGGTCATATTGGAAAAAATGTTAAAGCCATAACACTAATCACCACCTTCAAGTCAGAATTCTGTTATAAATAACGTCCTTCTACTACCAAAGGACAAATTCTCTAGGTTCCCATTTCCTCCCTCCAGGTGATATAGCCTCATGGTTCTCAACAGAGCCCCCTTCTTTATTTTCGCTTCCTCCATCTCCTCTTAGGGCTCATCAGTTCACCTGGCCTTAATTATCCCTAAATGGACAACATTCAGATCCACACCCTATTTTCCACCTTCTCCAATGAGGTCAAGTTTTTGGTGCTTGGCTGAAGCCTTGTATTGATGAAAACCGATATGACAGAGATTTAAGATGGCTGGCTTGACCTGTCAACTCTCCTCCCCAAAAGGGTATCAAGTTATTAAAGCAAGTTTGTCTCATCTGCATCCAGTTCTGGTTTCGATGCATTTGATTAAAGCTCTGTAATTTTGTTTTCTAATCATAGGGGGATGTCGGTGAAATCTTGCTCCAAACAATTTATATAAAATTCATAAATATTTGGCTGCAGCAGCCAAGTCTCTGGTTAAAGCTATAGTCCTCTCCCAATAGGTTCATTGTAACAGTTTTTCAGCTGGCCTGTTCTGCTCATCCACAGTCTCTCTAGCATCTACCCAAAATACAACTGCACATTTCAGATTTTCCCTGCATCATCTAATTCTTATTCTCGCCCTCTATTCAGGCAGTTACGCCAGTTAGCAAGGCACCTAAGGAGGATACCTTCTGCAGCACGTTTCATTGGACTTGGCACAGGATCCCCAAACTCTAATCTTATCTCTGACGCTGACTCAGGGTGCAGCTTTGGGCAAATCAGTTTGGTGTTAATTCAGCAAGGTGCTAAAGCACATGCCTAACTTTAAGCATGTGATCACAGTCTGACCGAATTCAATGGGACACTCTCATGTGTTAAATCAGGCACGAAAACTTAAGTACCTTGCTGAATCAGGGCCTTAACTTCTTGTGTCTGTTTTCTCACCTGTAAAAATGAATTACTACTGCTCATCCTTCTCACAGGTGTTGGCCAGACTTATTAACACTTGTACAGCCTTTTGAAGATAATTAGCGTTGAGTATTATTAGTTTACAAAATATTCCATTGCTTCAGTTCTCTTTTTTGTATAGTCTACCCCGCGATTATTTTCCACCTCGTACTCTTTCACCTATTTTGGATTAATTGCCAGTTTTTCCATTAGCAGAGTAGCCAAATACACAGTCCCGGAGTACTTAGCACATAGCTGGCAAAGCTTTCTTCTGTACAATATTCATACTTTTTTTAAAGTTAGTCTGAAAGAGTGTCCCGTTGCAAGCCACTGATAGAACAATTTGCTGCAGGTTTTGTATTTCAGCACCTCTTCAAACAGATTACCAGGATACCAGGGAAATGTACTTTGCAAATTACTTTATAATACACGCCTCAACATAGCACCAAATACTGCTATAAGGTTACCTAATTGATCAATGTTCCAAAACAGGAAATAGGCTGGAAATTAACAGAAAACAACAGGTTGGACAATGCATAAAGTGAAGGGATGTGGGACACTTTCTTGTTTCCTCTGATCCATGATTCAGTGGTCTCTTGTTGAAAGGTTTAAAAACAAAAAACAACCCTCTCAGGAAAACCCTGAGAAGAGTAGCTATAAAAAGAACTAGATGTTTACAGCCAACTCCATGCACATGCCATAAAACTAATCCTCAATGCTAGAAAAATTCTATACATGACACCAGTGAAAGAGTGGGAATAGCTGCACTCTGTGCCTGCCTCTCTGAATGTGATTAATTTTGGTATAAATGTAATGTTAATTATCATAAGAATTATCCACTGGTTACTGCTAGAGTAGGATGCCAGATGGGTCTATGGTCTGATCTGGTGTGGCAAATTCTGTGCTCCTTTGTGGAAGTTCAAGAGTAGGAAGACACATTCCAGATGAAGCTCAAGGAGCATCGGTCAAATGTTGCAAGAAAGCTTATGGAGCAGTACTGCTATTGCTATTACAATACCACAACAGGGCCCCACTCCGCTGAGAACTAGGTGCAGTACTGCAACGTTCCCTATTCTGAAAAGCTGACAATCTAATCTGTGTCAAGATGCAGTCAGGGGATGAAATGAACAAACTCAAGGAGTGGGGGAGGGAAGACAAGGTTAACAATGATGGGAAACATGTCATAGTTATAGGATCCATACTTAACCTTTTCCTCTGTCGGATTCAGACTTGCTTCTGGGGTGGGGTGTTCACAGCAAGCCCCACCAGACAGCTATCCTCATTCCTCTCTCGTCATGTCACATCTAAAATTTAGACTGTAAGCTCCTGGGAGGAGAGACTACCTTTTTTTTAGGTCTTCTATGAAGCACCTATCAAAATTTCAGGCACTATAAAATAATAGTAGATGACTGCATTAATGGATATCATAACTGGGGTCTCACCAAGGACTCCAATCAAGGCTGTATTATCTGTCGTCAACTGAGAACACCGTGAACAGCAATGGAACCAAGCCTGTTCACAAATATGGCATTATAGGAAGGAAGGAAGGCACTATGATCTTGGAAGACTGAGCAGTTGAGCATTCTACTCAGTCATTCTCAAAATAAACCATTACATTTCAAGGAAATGGTGCGGGTTGGGCTAGATGAGCAGAAATCTTTCTAGGTCAAACTGCACATACGCAAACAAGAACAGGTCTGAAAATCCAATGCAGATGAAATGATTTCACTGACTTACCCTTTTCCTTTTCCCTGTATGTTGACTAATGTTATTTAAGAGTTATATCTGTGGACAGCCAGAGAGAAAGGAACAGGGAGAAGCTGTGTTATGGAAAGCTGTGGATTGAGATCCCTTCCAGCCCTACATTTCTATGATTCCATGGGCATGTCTACTCAGCAGTTTGGAGTGAGTCTCCCAGCCTAGGGCTCACGCTAGCGTTCTAAAAACAACTATCAACAGCGCTTTGAAATGGCAGCTCGGGCTCTGAAGCCCACCCTCCTCCCTATGTTTCAGAGCCGCAACTTCAGTGCAGTCTACTCAGCTATTTTTAGAGCACTAGTGCGAGCCCTGCTGCCCACATCTGTCAACCCAAGCTGGGAGGCGTGCTCCAAAAACCGCATAGACTACTTACTCTAAGATTCTATAGCAACACTGTGTAGAAGAAGTATTATTAAGAGAGATCCCACATGCAAACACACTAAGAATTCTGAAGTAGAAAGAACAACAGAGACTAAGTTAGACAGCTTCAATGCATGCCCCAGTGGCATATGCAAGGCACATATATGACTTTAGCTTTAAAATAAAGTGACTGAAATTAGAAACTACTCTGTTTATCGAAGCAGCTCTAGAACTCCACACACTTCTTGCAACTCATCTCTAAATCTTATCAATGTTTTCCACCACTACTATATATGAAAGGAAATCAAGTATTTATACAGCACTCTTCATTCAAGAATCTCAACGTTCTTTACATAGATTTAGCCTCAACACCCCTGTAGACCCAATGTACAGATGGGGAAGCAGATACTGTGATTTGACCAAAGTCATCGAGGAATTCAATGGCAGAGCCAGCCACAGAACCCAAGAGTCTTAACTCTCTGGGAAGCACAAAACAAGATCTAGAACTGCAGAGGTGACGCTACAACTGGTAAATTCCTCTTCAGGGGTGCTCTACAGAGAGGCTGACGGTGGCAGTTGCCGGCAACGACGTGGAGGGAGAGCATGTTATCTTACCAACAGAGAAAGGACCGTGTTTCTGGCGTAAAGGCACTTCAGATATATTTGTTTTACCTTCTTTAAAAAGATGGATTCTGGAGATGACCAAATCCCATGTGAAACGTTTCTCCAGACAGCAGAACAACATGACAAAATAAAGCAATGTTCTGTCCTGAGGCAGGATCCCCTTGCTGGGCACTTGGCCGGCATCCATGTTTACTCTACTGGGCAAATGAAACAGGCAACCTCTTCTGTTTTTCTTTGCTATTCGTTACACTCGCTTAATGGTCTATTAATATCAAAAGCCAGGAGCAGCCATGCTGTCACCTTCCGTGTCTTATTGTGGGCACAGCAGTGGCGGTTTCAAAGCAAATGGCGCACAAAAGCGTCGTCCCTCTCCATCTCCCTCCCATATGCCAGTGCCAGCCCCACTCGTAGCAGCTCTTTGGGGCATAGCGGCTGCACACGAGACAGCATGGAACAGATTTTGCAGTGTTTCACACTCTCGGAGCTTCTTCAGCATGTGCTCACTATGTAATCCCCACAAACTGCTTCCAAAAACAGCTGCAGCTCTCTTTAATTAGTCTCTGCAGGCAACGGGCATTAATGATTTCAGCCTGATGCCTAACTATTTTGGTTTAGGCTCCCCACCCCCAAACGGCTACACACACACTTAACAACAGCCTGCTTGGGTAACATAACCCTTCGTCAACGTCACTGCTTGAAAAGTTAAATTAAAAAGCAGTTAACCAACTGCACCCGTCAGCCATGGTAGCTACTTGTAGATGTTAGCTCAGGGTGTATGGCAACGAAAAGCCCTGAGCCCAGCAGAGAGAGGCGTGGAAACTGTAGTTACTTGCAGGTCTTGGCTGAGCTTGTTAAATTAATCCAGAGATGTGATTCCTAGGGTCCCATCTCTACCTCTGAGAGAAAAGGTGTTAATAAAAAGAACGAGGGTCCTGTAGCACTTTAAAGACTAACAAATTTCTGCAGGCATAAGCTTTCGTGGGCTGCAACCCACTTTGTCAGATGCATGAAATGGAAATCACAGATAGGGGGTATCTAAATACATCCAAGGGTAAGAAACAACAATGGGGAGGGTAGGTGTAAAAAAAAGTCCATTCAGTTGGAGTAGATGGCACTGGTGTTAATAAAAGTTATCACAGCACTGGAAATTGACATATGCTTTCCAAGGTAAGCCCTGTTCCCTGCTTGTAAAATGGTTTCCATTTGAGTCAAACACACACACACACACACACACACACACACACGTGCACATGCCACAGCACAAAAAACTCAGAAGGGCAGCAGTACCAGGCTGTTTGACAGATTTTAAAATGGCAACAGGCCAAAGCCATGGTGGGTCTAGATTAGACTGAGCCTCAGAACAACCCTGTTTTCAAAGACGACTTTAGCGTAGTGTGGCTTGGGGAGCAGATAGGTATTTTAGCCTGAAGCAGTTCAAGCAGCGTTAAAACTGCCCCAGAGACATGAAACACCCTCCATCTCCTCCAGCAAGGGCCCTCTGTCTTTGCCTGAAGGCTCCTTTAAATTACATTCCTTTCCAAGAATCACAGCTCCTTCCCCCGTGTGAATGGGGCTCAAGGGTCTGAACAGAAGGTAATGGAGGAGATGTTAGCCCATCAAACCATTATCTTGACTCAGCAGTTTGAGGGAAGCTTTCAGCAAGAACAGTTTCCCAAGGAATAGCGGAGTGTATATTAAAAAACAGAGCAGCATCCCCATCCTAGTAAATTCCCAGTTCTCCATACCAGGAGCCGGCTTTTGACACAAAGTAACCAATCATAACAAATCTACCAAGTCAGCACAGAGCCTTGGGGAAAAAAATAGCTTGGAACAACTGCTCTGCCACTAGGAAAAGTAGCACTGGGTCTGTGCAGCAGTTGCAATAACTGTAGCAGGCGACAGGAAACAGCAGCAATACAGGGTAAAATCCAGCTTCTCTACACAGCCCGAAAACAGACAAACTAGTGCTAGTTTTAAGTGTGTCACCAGCATTACTTCATTCCAGACAGAAGGCAACAAACACCACGTGAAAACACTTGCCTGGCAAGTGAAGACCCTACACCAGTGATGCTCAGACAGAGGCTGGCAAGCCGCAAGTGGCTCTTTAATATATGTCTCTTGCGGCTCTCTGCAGCACATATGAAAACACTCTGTGATTTGATTATTAACCAATCTGAGTTATTAACCAATCAGGATGCTTTTACTATGTTCTTAACCAAATTGTAGTTGATAAAATAATAATACTTGGCCAGTCATTTTGCGAGAATAATTTTACACACACACACACACACACACACACACACACACTCTCTCTCTCTCTCTCTAAATATTTCTCCTGCCATACTGTTTATATATGAATATATAGTACTGCAGTAAATAAAACAATGAATTCACACAACTGTGGCCCTTTTGGGTAATGTTGATCGCTAATTTGGCTCCTGAACCCCTGAGGTCTGAGTATCACGGCCCCACACTAATGCCAGATTGCAAATTGCCATGGGAGCCACACTGATCTTTGTCTGAGTTATCAGAATCCATGTGTGTAGGTTCTCTCCACTACTGCCTTATTGTAGAGAAGCAGCCTGCAGCCATACGACTCTGACTTTTGATCTAATCAGAGTTTGTAAGATAAGCCATGTCAAGCCTGACCAGTATTTCAATAGGAGACCTAAGCGGAATTCCGGGGTTCTGCAGGAAGTGGAATTGTTACATTAGGTGGTGCGTGTCTGAGGCTGTACTAAAGCAGTGCCATGGAGTGGTACTGGAAGTGTAGTGTTTCTGGAGGTGTCACGTTTTGGAGGTGTAAAACCTGGAGGTCCTGACCACTTGTGGACATTCAGGATCCAACAAAACTTTTTGCCAAAGTTAGCAGTGTTAGCCCTAGCATCTGTTCGCCTTCCAATTCAGGCAGCTAGTTGGCCACAAACTCCCCTGAAGATACTATACGCCTGTAAGAATACTGGAGAAACTAGAATCACATTGCTTTTTTCTTACAAAGTCAGCAAAAACCTTTCAGAAATTCTTCCAGGGGTCCCTCCTTTTGATGTATGTGCACAACTCCCAGAAGCACCTGTGAGCATTCCCTAGATATCTACAACCCCTTGCGGGAGGAGATGGTATTGTTGCTCCTGAGAATTGACAGAAGTGGTGTCACTTCTTGATATGACGGCTGGAGGGGGATAACTGATCATGAGACAAATTCCACTTCTAACCCTCGCTATCCCCCATTCTTTCCATTTCTACAAGCAGGCAGACGCCACAAAGGAGGACTGCACCCACACATTCTCACCTGCTCTTCCAGCAACAGTAGCAGGTAGGATCACGTTGCTGTAAGGCACACTAGACAGCGGGGAGGAGAAAGAGAGGAGCAGGTGGGGGAGGGCTGCCCGACTCCAGATAGAGCACTGCACCATGGGACCCATCATCTCCAGTGGCTGCAACAGCATATAAAAGACAAGGGCCAACGCATGATCTGTTATGCATAGCCCTCAGGCTCCTGACAGTTGTCAAAGCAGTCCTCAGGTCAGCAAAACGTGGGTGCCCTTGTTCTGGCTAGATTACTTCTTACTCAATTTGCAACAGTGCTTTCTGACACAACTCCGAGTCCCTCTCAGCTCCCATCACCTATCTCAAGAGTACTACACTAGCTTGCCTTCCTTAAAGTGTGTTAATGACATGCACTAAAAGCTGGCGGCTGACAATTGAATATAGCTCAGCCCTTCCCCATTGATTAATGCAGCTGATTTTGGACGTACAACAATACAAGTGAACTGGGGGCTATTTAAAATAATACACCATCTTTGATTTTTCATATTCATAAAAGGTGGGAAAATATGGCAGTCTAGAAGAATGCATATCAATAAAGCTGAAGCAGATTATCAATATTTAGCTACATGGAAATTTATAACAACCTAGGAAGCAATTTCTAATGCAACGTTGGGTAATTTGCACCACATATGATATTAAACAATAGAAATATTTACCACTGACAAAAGCTTTATCTCCTCTCCAGTGTGTTTCTCTCTATAAAAAGGCATTAAGAGTACAAACCAACGCAAAGCAGGTAGCAACAATATCCAGAAAGTTCAGCCCCAACTGAAACATTCTGTACATGTTAATATTTTATATTGCAAATATTAAAAGTATATTCTTTTAAGAAGTACCCTATGGAAGAGTCTTCATCTAGCAGCATTTTTAAAGCATTTATTACTGTTGAATGTAAATGCTATGCACTGCAGATACACGCTGAACTAATCTTCCTTTGGTTGGAAGGAACTCCTTTTGAGGTTATCGATGCTGCGAAGAGCCACTGTGATCTAGTTGTCTAAACACAGCCTCAGGAATTAGGGACTCATGTTCCCATTCCAGCTCTAACAGCAACTCCCGCTGTGACCTAGGTGAGCCACAACCTCTCCCCTATCTGTAAAATTGGGGAAATATTTCCCTCCCTGTGGGATTACTTAGTTGGCACAAGACTTTGAAGAGAACTAGCAGGACATAAGTGCCAAGTGTGTTATTATGGTCAAGGCAGCTGAAACAGCTTGCATCAAGAACCCTGCTGTGCTCAGCATTTGCGAGACTGTGTCCTACTTGAATTCACACCACTAATTTCTGCATTCCATTGTCCTTTGAAAGGGTATTTTTCCATTATTGCGGGTTTCATTGATCACTTACAGTTGTGAACATTGGACAACCACACAGCCACAGAGCCCTTAAAAGCCAAGCTGTAATACAGCCAATTAAAAACCTCCCAAGGCGTCTCAATAAAAGGATGCTCTCAGAGCCTTCCCACCTTGATTTTCTGATGGCCTGCATAGAGAGGTCTCCAAAACTGTTTGGTGCACAGGGAGGGTGGATGTGGAGACGGTATATTTGGACAACTCCTACTGTAGGCAAATAACCTTGTATCCATAAATCTGTGTCCATGAGTTCCTTCTCATGAACGGCAATTACCATAGAGGCGGGATGAGTACTCCCAGATAGACAGAATGACCATGCAATCGTACATTCACTTCAGTATCTCCTAGAAAAGCCCCAGCTGAGATGAGGGCTCCATTGTGCGAGACGCTGTACAAAACACAGAGTTTATGATCTGTGCAGGCAAGATAAACAAAGGCAGAAAGGGAAGCTGAGCCACAGAGAGATGAAGTGACTTCACAGTGCTACGAAGACAAAGGCAAGAACTGCCATCCAAGTAGTTGTACTACAGCAATTGGCAATGAGGACCAGGAAAAACATGCTGTGGAAAGTGACATGATGTGGTGGAAAGAGCGCTTCGGCAATCTGTGATCCCTGAGATGCTGCTCAGAGGCGACTCTCCAGCATGGACCTCTTCTCCAACACTCCGAACCAAGGATCTCTGCAGGATGACTAGGGTTCCTCAGAGAAAACTGAGCATTCTTCCAATCTGCCCAGGCTACACATTGTACAAAAGAAGGAAATTAAAAAAAGGGAGGACCAGAAATAAAGGCCTGAAGTTCCTCACCCATCTGGCGGAGGTAAGCCACCACGGGGCCGCACTGAGACAGTTACTTAAGGATCTGAAGCTTCAAAGGGAGGAAACTTCAGATTCAAAGGGCAGGCCAAGGCAATGAAAACGGAGGGCGTTCGAATGACACCGGAGCCCCCTGCTGGCTGCTAGAGAGGACTCGCGCCCTAAGTACCATACGGCTTTCCAGCACTCCAGGCCCGCACGGCCCAATGCATGACGAACTGCAGGGATTTGGGGAGACATTTCTGAAGGAAGGAGTCCATTCTTTGATATGACGCAATATTTTCTCCAATAGCTGAATTCAACACATTCGATCATCTGCCTTATTCTAGTGTCCATTTATTTTCCCTATTGTGTAAAGCTGTAAACAAAGGCAGAGGGATGGTAGAACAATGTAGATGAAGGATCTGTGGCTTTAACTCTGCGGGGTGGCTCCTGGCTCTAGAAACAGCCATGTATTTTGTAGCTTACAGTACCTCGGAAATCATTCTTTCCATCTGCAGGGCAACATATGTGAAAGTAGCTGGCATTAGATTTCAGTACAGCCATGTAAGTTCACAAACTGTATGGCTATTAATACTCCAACGCATCCTCTCCTGCTGGGAGGGGTCAAACACTAGAACATTAACATGTCATGCCACTTGTGCTTCCAGAGTTGTAGCAACTGTGTGCAAGAAGCCTGTACTGATACAGTGTCCTTTATTAATGGCGGACATTGGCCACCTCTCTGTTCCCCTGCTCTTTTTCTGCCAGCCGCTAACTAGGTACTGTCCTGCCCTCAGTAACTTTGAGTGTGCCTTTCAATCCAAAACTCCCCGCTGATAGCTGGGTGAGGGAAAGACATCTCTGCAGCATACAGTATCCATTAATGGGGAACATAAGCATTAAAATTTAATAAAACCTGGCCCTGAGAGCCTGTGTATGCTTGATTAGTACCTGTTATAGATTGTCCAAATGTGACATTTATTTTGTGGCCAATTTTTAACATTTCCTGCTTTTGAAATCTTTATCACTAGGTTCAAATGCATTTAAGCACACAGGAACACGCACACACCCCTCACCACTTGTCTCAAGTAACTTAACATTATACGAGCTCTCCCAACCATTTGCAAATATGCACTTACCCAAGAAAGCAAAAGACATTAGCCATCTGGAGAAAGCCAAGTCAATCTGATTGCTCTCCTTTCTAAGCTTGGACTTTTCTCTCCTCATATAGCTCTCAGGGAAGAGAGGCCTGGTCATCACTTAAAAGTTAGATCAATACAGCTACGGCACTCAAGGATGTGAAAAATTCACACCCCCGAGCACCATAGCTATGGCTACCGAACCCCCAGCATAGATGCAGCTGGTTCAACAGAAGAATGTTTCCGTCAACCTAGCTACTGCTGCTCTGGAAAGCAGAGTTCCTACAGCAATGGAAAAAACCCTTCCATTGCTGCAGGAAGCGTCTACACTATGATGTAATACTTTGCCCTTCCATAATGCTCTTCACGCGAGTATCTCAAAGTAATTTCTACACATTATTTCCAGACACCCTGTTTTAGAGATGGGAGAACTGAGGCAGCATAAGATGAATAGATTTGCCCAAGATCATACAGGGAGTCAATGGCAAAGCAGGAATAAGACCTAGGAATCCTGGCACTACTTAACTACCCTTCTTCTGTAGACTACTTCAGACCTTTCTTCTAACGTCCAACATGGAGGACTGAGGACTGGCTGTTTTAAAAGATTGTCTGTAGGGACCCACCAGCACAGTGGTTTAATGCACTGCCTCTCCATCTATGTTGACCTGGTTTCATAACCCAAATTCAGTCACCAGTAAAAAGGGGCAGGGAGGAGAGTGAAGAGAGTTGGTTTTGAGTTGTTTTGGTTTCGTTCGGTTTTGGTGGGGCCTCATCTCAATCTCTTCCACAGCATAAAACCATTAAACTGCTTGGCAACCACAAGTCAAGAGTAACAGTCAATACTCAAAAGGTTCATGACTAATATACCAGAGTGGACTCCCTCTCAGGGGTGTGGTGCATGGGCAAAGCTGCAAGACGGCAGCTGAAACAATAGGGCTGTAGGTCAAGGCTGAGATGCGTTGGCAGAGCTGCAGAGAAACGCCTACCCACTACACACACAGCAGTGTGGTTGATCCTTCCCGATCGTGAGCATTAAACCACTTTCTGCAGATTAAATACATGTTTTTCAATCAACAACTGCACTAGCTCCCTGCGCAGAACCAAGGCTGCGGCAAACACATGGTGTAATGTGGATCACAAGTCATGCACGCTGCCTCCATATATTTGAGTAGAGAGATTACAAGGTGCACATCATTGTGCTAAAGATGGAGAGGGTGAATCAGGAGTAAGAATGATATTAGGCCTACAGACACAGTGACAGTGACAAACAGGCCAGTAAATAGTCTGGGAGAACACATCTCCTTATCCATCCCACTGAATGGCTGCACTTGTGGAAAAAGGTCAGTAATAAAAACCAGCATTTTACCCGTATGAACTCCAATTCAGCAAAGCACTTAAGCACATTCTAAAATCCTGCTGAAGACAGCATGTGCTTTGCTGAACAGGAATGAAAATAAGCACATGCTCTGGTGCTTTCCTGAATCAGAGCCTCAAAACAAAAAGTGTGATGATGAAACCACTGGCACAGTGTTTCCCGTATAGAATCTTGCCATCCCAGAGTAGAACTAGGAAAGAATGTTCTAACATTTTCAAACACCAACTCTTACTCAGCTTAGGGTGGCCAGATGTCCCAATTTTACAGGGACAGTCAGGATACTCAGGGCTTTTTTTTATATGGGCGCCTATTACCCCCCACTCCCTGTCCTAATGTTTCACAGTTGCTATCTCTGGTCACCCTGACTCAGCTGTGTAAGCCAGGAGGAAGCGGGAGGGAATTGGAGGAGAAAAAAACCACCATGCAAAGCCCTTCTCAAACCACCCCAACAATTTCCCGGCTCTGGTGAGACTCCCGCCACCTATTAGGGAGTGTGAGAGGATGACAGATTACTGAATCTTTAGATTAATTGCTCTGCAAAGTGAGATGGTCGTGTTTGGTGCCCGACGTCAGCACATCCCATCAATCTCGGCAGCAGAGTGCTACTGTCGGGAGGTTAATCCCCTCCCCTCGCTCTTCTCCAAGCAGGGAGTTCATTTCCACTTCATTACTTCACAATGTAGTGAACAGACGAGTGTCTTACTTACCAGCTATGCTACACAGACGCACTGCATTATTTACTACACAGACAGCAGTACTACAGACAGGCACGGTGTTCTCACGGGGCGCCCATGCTTCGCTTAACCGAGGGCTGAGCCGGCAGTCTGACGGGGTTCAAAGGCTGCACATAACCTGCATAGAGCACAGCAAATTGTGCCCACCCTTTTCTCTTTAATGCAGAGATGGGTCCGGAAGGGAGGAGAGGCCCCACCTAACCACGCAATGCCCCATCTCGTTCCTATCTACCCATATTTAAAACGTGCCTGAATAAAAGCATATGGGGAACATACTGAACAGTCCCGTGCTGGCAAGTGCACCAGGTGACACAAAGAGGTCTCCTCCATCTCTCCCTTCTTCAAAAGCCAAGTTCTGAACTCCTTCATTCTCCTTTACCAAGGGATGTTCTAGATTCTCTGTTATCCACTAAAGTAAAGCACCACTGATTACAGAAACACTGATTTAATTAGTGTTGTAGAATACATTTTAGTGTCATCAGTTTTGATTATGACATTCCCCTGTGAACTTTTTATACCAACCACTGTTACCAGTGACCCATCAAATCTTTTTCCCGGTTTGTTTGCTCTGTGCCTTTGACAGGACTTTGCCTATAATCAATTTCATTGCTTTGTTGAACCAGGGGAATTGCTGTGTGGTACACTAGCTTGAGAGAGATTGCTCTCAGGATATGGAGCTGTTGCTAGTAAGAGCAGCAGCAAAGCTGAAACTGACAAGGCAGCAAACAGGCATGTACACACAGAAGGCTGGACCAGGGGGAAAGAGCTGGAACCAGCCACGTCTAGGGTGGTGTTCTCAAGCCTGCCCATTCTTTTCTGTAGGAAAGATCCTTATAAATATATGAGCAGAAGAGAAAAATCATAAACATGTTTTAGAATCATAGAAATGTCAGGCTGGAAGGGACCTCGAGAGGTCATCAAGTCCAACCCCCTGCACTGAGGCAGGACCATGGGATAGGTATCCATCCCTGACATGTGTTTGTCTGACCTGTTCTTAAAACCCTCCAATGACAGGAATGGTACTTAATTACATAGAATCACAATTGAAGTGATTTTTAAAAATTGAGGGCATTTAATTCTATCAGCAGAATTTAATCTCGTGCTTTTAAAATCACAATATCCCCCAGAGAACGCTTTACCCCCAGCTGTGTCCTTGAGGGAGATGGGACTGTGCATGCCCATATCATGTTGTTCTTTCCTTACATTTCATCAGTGCTCTGCACCCTTCAGCACAAGGTGTAGAAGGATAACAAAGAACAGGATTGTTTCCAGCAGCTTCATTACTGCTGTGTAATTACAGAAAACGAAAGCAAGATGCCTGTGCATTCAGGTTTATCTACACCATCCTTGTATGCCATTGATTTGATTATGGGAATTGCCGTGTCAAACTGCACTTGTTTGGCTAAGAGAGGGACAAATTTAGATAGAAGCATGAACAATGCCAGGCCTTCACTTGCCAGTTAACTTGGTAAAAGTCACTAAATATCCTGGCATACAGATAGCAGCTGCTATCTAAATTCAAAGCTTTGCTGCTCTACGGAGAAATGGCAATGAAGTACCTGACTGACAAGCATGTGTACAGTTAAACAGTAGAACCTTTTCCTCTGAGTTTGTTCTTCAACCACTAAAGATACCTATTTCAGATTTTGCCAGGGGCATCCTGGCTCCTCCTCTGCCTGATCTAGTGATCAAACCAGGAACACCTAAACTCTGAGACAACAGAAAGAAAGGGGTGAAAAATTTAAACATTACCTTTTGGATTGTGGTGATTCAGAAGGTTGGGTTTGGTTTACTTCAAGAAAATAACAAAACAAGAATTACCAGGGACCCCTATGGGAGTATCAGGAATGAGTTCAGCAGAATTCAGTGCAGTGTGCAATATGTAACAAACAGTTAAATAAACCGTTTAATTCTAACACAAAGATCAGATATACAGGGCAGGAGTGAGTTAGGAGAGAGCCGCAAAGCAGGGTTTACTCAGAAGGGTTTTCAATACATCTGCAGCAGCTTTACAGGCATGTTGCTCACACGACCACTACCATGCACAGCAGCTTTATGCAACAAGCAGCATTCACTGTAAAAGCAATAAAACTGTACATTTAAAATAAAACACCACTCCCCCACACATCCCAAATTTGTCAGGGTGACATTACAGCTACTTGAACACCAACAAAGGGTCAGCCAGACACTGGCCAACCCAGCACCATGTTCTCAGCTTGCCAGAAGCAGAGCTTTGCACCTGATTTGCATTGAAAGGAAGACAGACTAGGAGTGCCAGCATGCCATATACACTTTGATATCAGTGGACACTGCTCAGATCAAGATGGAATGTTACTTGGTGGGACCCTTATGTTAAAGATGAAGGTGGTCACAGACATTTCTAAGTCATGAGTTCAAGCAGCATACACAATGTTGTTTATTATTGCAGCTGTTAAACCCCCGACACACAGGTTCAAAAAGCTTTGGGATTGTTGCATCCATTATTTTTTGTCTATGTACATAAATCTAAGTTTTAAAATGTTTGGCTCCCCCCCCCAAAAAATGCCCCATTTAAACAATTGTAATAGTTCCAGAAAATAAGCTTTGGGAGGTTTTTTTGGAGGGGGTGGAGGGCATAACTTACAGCACTGCTTAAATACTGATTTAATTGTTGCTTTCACTCTCAGTTTCCTCATGAGCCCCAGATCTTAAATCACAAGTAAAATTAATGCCGGTTAGTAAATCTCAGTAGAAAAAGTGCAAACTGTTAGTCGCAGTGTCACAGAACATACTACCGATTGGCACAAGGCTAGGCCAATATTCCTTGCTTAAGCATGTTTATAGTTTGCTGTTTCTTTTAGTCCTTGTTTAAATTACGTACAGCCGCTTTCTGGGGAACCCCCTCTCTGTGGCTGCAAACATCCAAACATCTTTTACAAGGCATACACCAGGCCTTAGCAAAAAGACAGGCATGTTATGCCCCCTAGAGGGCATTTCAGAAGATTGAGGGAAGCTGCGGTTACAAACTCATCAGGGAACGGAATCTACCGGAGAGGAAGGCACAACGCAGCTACAAGGCCAGACGCAGAACTCCAAGCTTGAACTCCAGTATTTCCTCATTGCACTGCTAGAATGGAGAGGGCAAGACGGGAGAAATGTGCCAGGTGCCATTCACTGCCAGAGACTCCTCCCCACCCTCTGGAATACATTTAAAAGGTAAAAAAGAAATAGGGGATTTGGAAACAGAAAAAAAGACTATTCAGCTTAATGAAGAATCACGTTTCCTGCCTGGAACAGACTGTTTGAACATATCAGGCAGGTTGGTAGATAGATTTCTACAGGTTAGCTATGCTTCCAGTCAGGAGACATATTTAGTAAAACTACTAGGGCCTGATATAGAGCCAGCTGAAACCACTGGAAGAACTGCCATTGATTTCAAGGGGCTTGAGAAGTGACAGGGGGGTTTCTTGTGATCGGTTCAGATACCAGCACACTGTGTTTGTACCAATCCAACCCTAAAATGCTTTGATTTCAATAATGAAGCGACAGGTAAAAGAAAACACTGATGAGAATGGAAAGAGAAATTAAGAGCCAAAGGAGAAGAGATGCTTTTAGCTGAAATCTGAAAACAAATGGAAAGTCAATGAGGCAGAGAAATGAATAAATACACGGAGGCTGCTCCTGACTGAAGGAGCTGCCGAGGTGAAGGCTCTCGCCCCAACAGCGGGACGGAACAGAGCACCTGTTCATGCTAAACGAGCGAGAGAGAAGGGGTGCGATACAGACTAGAGAAGATCCACGGAGGGCAATGAAAAACAAGGATGGTAAACTGGGGCCCTGCAATGAACAGGAGCCAGCGAAGGTGCTGGGGGACTGGGGTGACCTGGGGGCTTCTCTTTGGGCATATCAGCTGGTAAGGAGCAGCATTCTTCACAGACGCCATCTGAAGAGACGAAGAGGAAGTTGCAATAGGAACCCGTCTCAAACCCGCTGTTACAATGGCACTTTGGGCAGGTTAGGAACACTCAGCTCCCCAAATGACTGGATGGCTTCTTGGTGCATTTAGTGCACGGGGTCCTACTCACAAAGCCTAACGTGGGAAGAGGTCATGTGTCCTTTGCGCTTAGCTCGGGGAGGCTAGGATGAGGAAAACACAGCTCTGATTGGCTTTAGTTAATCACACACATACTAGAATATTGGTTTCTTAACCAAGTGTGGCTAATCAGACACCTGGATTTTTGCAGCCTCTTTGCACTCCCTGGAGTAGAAAGAAAAACATTTGTTTGCCTCCCCACAAGCTGCAGCCTGTCACAAGCGGCCATGCTCAGCAGCGAGATCACTTACAGATGGACTGTCACGCTAGCTGAGCGCCCACCTCAATCCCGAATCGTACAGAAAATTTCCTTGAGCCACAGGCTGGGAAAGAGCAGCAAAAGGGACACAAAGAGCGATTGAATGTTTGAAATCTCCATTGCTTTGCTAAAAACAAGGTAATCCAGTGTTGTCAATTTATGACAAGAAGAACTGTGGGAGGGATATTAAACTTCCTGCTTCAGAGCCTAAACATCTCTCTAACTATTGAAGACCAGGAAGAGACCTAACGTGGGGGGAGCAGATTACCCCACCTCTGCCTAGTATGGAATTTCTTACACCTTCCTCTCAAGAACTGCCAGAGACAGGATTCTAGAGTAGATGAAACAGGGGTCTGATCTAGTCTGGCAGTTCCTATGTTCTACAGATGAAGGCTCAAAAGGAAACAGAGCTATAGACCAGGCCAGCAGGCTAGGGGCACCTATGGATAGAATCTGAATTCTGGTCCCAAGCTCTCCAGGCAGAAAGTGTTAGAAAGACAGAGCATGTTTAAGCCAAGCAGATGCTCCTGTTCACCAGGATTGCTGTGACTCCCCTCCGCTCCAGTTAGGTAACTATGCCATCCAAGTCCTTATGTCTCCCCCCCACCACCTCATTGCCTCAATGTGCTCAGTCCCATGGAGCCTCGCTACATATACTCCACCCAAGCAGAGAGAATCCGACGTTTTGGAGGAAAGAAACTTCCAACCCCCAAATGCAGAAGGAAATCACAACAGCCTTTAACACATCAGAATCAGCTCCGCCTGTATCAGTCATGATGGTACTGCTTTTCCTCAATATGGCCCCTTCCAGGCCAGGAAACCAGACACCACTGCAGCCAGAGGGCCTGAGTCAACATCCACTGAAGTCAATGGAAGGCCCCTCATTAATTGCAAAGGGCTTGGGATCAGGCCCAAGGAGAAGTTGATACTTACAGGTATTAGTGGTATTTGGATATCTGCCTTTTACACAGAGCCGATAAATATACATTCAGGAAACATCTACCCCACCCACACTGCGAAGACAGTGGCTTTCAGCAGATGTTTTGTAAATCAGAACTGGATGTGCAGTGGCAGACAAACCCTTGCAGAGAGTTGTCAAATAGGCCCTTGCATTAGGTGTGTAGAAGGAAAAGGCACCCACCTGAATCATCTCTTCCAGCCCTAAGGGTAAGTGACTGATTTAAAAGTGGGGTTGAGGCAAACCTGAGGGGGAGTGAATCTAGTGGTTAGAGTCAGAGACTGGAGAACAAGATGCCTGGGTTCTAGTCCCAGTTCTGTCACCAGCTATTGATTTACAAGTTTATATTGCGTTCACCATCTTCCTGCCTGAGTGCCCTGCAAATTATAACTCACTTGGTGACGAAAGGCAAGTCACTTCATTTTTCTGTGTGGTGTCTACAGGTATACAGTGGAGGAAGTGCTTGCCTGACTCAAAGGGAAGAGACAGAACACAGGTCTCTAGGAATTACATGTCAGCCACAAGGCGATGGCTGCACAAGAAGTGAGCAGGGACCCTTGACTTGCTCTCTCAAATGAATCCACACCACAGAGAAAGGCTGCTCTAACAATCGGTGGAGGCTAGCTCCCCCAAAGCAGACAGACATTCAGCTACCTGTTTATTAGAATGAACTCATACAGAAAAAGGATAAAAGGCAAAAAACACTGTAATACTCATGGGCAAACACCTTTCGCAAACCAATCACATGCTGTATCTGACCTCTCAGTGCTCATCCTCAAAGACACCTGCACCACACCTTCAGAAGACAAGCCTGGGAACAGAAATTCATGATTCTACTAAACACCAAAAATCATGGATTTAGTAAAGACACACGCATCTGACGAAGTGGGTCGCAGCCCAGGAAAGCTTATGCCCGCAGGAATTTGTTAGTCTTTAAGGTGCTACGGGACTCTCGTTATTTTTACTGGATTTATGACTCATTATAACAATCTGTAACCCACTAACCCTCTTTTGCCCTATGATCACAGAGGTGTTAACTGCCCACTTCACCTTGAATGGTCTCCTGCAACACATGTTAATTCCTTATCTGTTCCACCTTGTATTTAAGCTATGACTCCCTGAGGGCTTGTCTACACTTAAAATGTTGCAGCTGTGCCGCTCTGGCACTTCAGGGAAGACACTACCCATGCCCATGGGAGGGCTTCTCCTATCACCACAGGTACTCCACTTTCCTAAGAGGCAGTAGCTACGCTGATGGGAGAATTCTTGACCTAGCACTGATCTAAACTGGGGAGTAGGTTGGTATAGCTGCATCTCTTGGGGGTGTGGATTTTTCACACCCCTGAACGACGTACCTATACCAAAAGTAAATTCCTAATGTACATCTGGCCTGAGTACCTTTCCCAGAGCTGAAGAGCTCTGTGTATGCCCAAAAGCTTCTCCCTTTCACCAACAAAAATTGGTCCAATAAAAGATGTTCCTCATCCACCTTGTCTCTCTATTAGAGCAGGTACTTTTAAAACTTCAAAGGACAGAAATCAACACATGTACAGCCTGACCCTCGGGCAAAGCTCTGCCGCCTCTGATGTCTATGAATCCATGAAGAAAAGTGAGCTGCAGTGCAAGCCCAGCCTGAAGCACGATTTTACCCATCCATGTTTCATGGAGGCTACAGGGAAAGGCATTACAGAACGTTGTCATATCTCAGACAACACAGTCACACAGTTGTGTGACTCCTATGGCTAACTGTCCTTCAAACCACATCCAGGATTGATACACAGGCCAGGTCAGGACACAGACAGAGGTATGCACAGAGTGGCAAATCAATAATAAGGTGGACATGCGGCTATTAAAACAAAACAAATTACCAAATGAAGCTGGAAGATGCTAAACTCATTTTTAATGCAACATGATTCTTTCCTGGTCTCAAGAGCCCCAAACCCGAAGACACAAAAACAGCAACCCCCTATGCGATTGGGTGCTTTCTAATTCATGGTAATTGCATCCGAGGAGAGATTTCATTTGCAAATTCCATCAATTCTCTGCACTCAAACCAAATCTTAAAATTGGAAAGGCACCTGTGTACAGAGCGAGAATCTCCCTGAGGCTGCGGCAAGGAGGCCAAGCCAGGGCCGGCATGCCTGTCATGAATTGAATGCCAAGCTGGATGCTTCTGTAGAGGCTTTAAAATTGTAAGTGCTCTCTTGAGCCAAAAGGGGTAAAGATAGCTCTTGCACACCAGAATAAACCTGCAGCGAAGGTTTCTCTTTCAGCGGTTCTTTCTCCCCTCTCTCCTCTCCAAATAAACCCACCTTGGTTTTTTGGCTCGTTACACAGAAATGGAAAGTTTGAAAGGCAAACTGCAAAGGGGATAGGGTTACTCAGAGTTTGGGGAGGGAGCAATGGCCTGCTCACAGCTGGCATTCTCTAGCTTTCTCACAGGCAGTTAATTGGTAATTTTCATCACTCTTGCTGTAAACATTTGCTGTTTTATATGGACACAGGAGATGGAAAAAGGAAGAGACAGAAAAGCAGACAGCCTGAGCAGATGCTTTTACATAAGGTTTTAGCTCAGATGTTTTTAAGATTCAAAGAAGTTACCTTCCCACAAGTAAAATCTATTAGCCCATCATCATTCAAAACACCTCCCTAAGAACCAGGAGTTATGGACATTCCTCATTTATTTTCCACGGACCGATTCAACAAACGAGTTGGCTGATCCCAGCTAAGCAGGCTTGAGGAGCTCCCAACAAACTGGATCAGGTGTTTGGTACACACCTGACCAGCTACGTGCTTGCAGTTATCACACTGACTACATACATCAAGTGGGTCAAACCGCAATATTTGGACTTTGCTTCACTTTCCAGAGGCAAAGCAAAGAAACTGTCAGTGATCTCGCTGACTAGTGTGAATGAATGGCAGAGTAAGAGCCCAGCTTAGCAGCAGTCAGAGCGAATGGTCCTTTCAAAGGACACTGAAGTTACTGAGGGCCAAAGTAATACTGGATTTGGTCCTGAATTTCTTGTGAACCCAGAACTCCCAATGAAATCAACAGCCACATCAGCTGTACAGGTCAGCGGGAAACGGACTCTTTACTCCACTACGGAGAGTGTTTTTTGTTTGTCTGGATGGTCAGTTTTCTATAGACAGTTTTTCTACTACTTAACAAAACTGACAGAGAGTCCACACTATCATCTGTAGGAATTACCCAAGTCCTGCAATTACACAACCCACAAGTACAGACAGCACGTCAATACACACAGGTCTGTGTTCGTTGTCTACGCTGCTGCAAATTTTTTTAGTCTGAGCATTTATGAAACGAATCTCACCCTAAACAAAAGGTGAAATTAAAGCCAGAGCGAGCAGAGTTTTTAAAGCCCAGGATTGCGAGCCAGGAATTCACATTCTAATTCTAGCTCTACTCTGACTCCAGAAGTTGACCGCAAGTAACCTCTCTGACTTGGTTCCCCCCCCTGTAAAACAAGGATGAAAACACTCAAGTGTTTGGTAAAACATACCTGTTGATTAAAGCAGCAGCGTCTTAACTGATAAATGTAGATTAAAAACTGGGTATTAAGCTTATCTATTGGATTGTATCCCTCACCTCTTACCCTTCGTATCACATTTGCCTTGTTAGATTGCAAACTCTTCAGGGCAAGGACTGTATATGACTTTGTGTTCGTACAACACCTAGCACAATGGGGGTCCAACTGCAGTCTCTGGGCACCATCACAATATACAAATATGAAATGCTCATAGGTGTTTAATGTTAAGCTCCTAAAAATCCATAAGGAGGCACCTAAATAAGGGGTCTGATTTTCTGAAGTGCCCAGAAGTTTGCATGGAAGTCAGTCAATGTAGATTTTACCAAAACCCCAATAAAAGTGTCATCTGTTATTTCTATCTGCACTTTATAATCTTTGCTGAATAAAATGACGGTTGTGTGCAAACGGATTCAGTCTTCTTCACACCCATCCAGCTACTGCTGTTTGGTTCATTCAGAGATTTCAAGATCGAGCCTGTGACTCATTACAATTCATCCCCCATGGAAGAGGTCGCAAGTGAGAAGACGTTTATAGTAGTGACCAGAGACCCCTATCAGAACTGGACTAAACCCCTACCAGAACATCGGACTAAACATGGAACCCGTAGTAAGAGACACTCCCTGTTCTAGGACCTAGGGTGGGAGAAAGGGATCAGAGTTCCTAGCAAAGTGACAGTATGCAAAATGTTATTTTAGCACTATCATTTTTCCCCCCATTTATTCTAATTTTGGGGTGAGTTTTTGTTGTTGTTTGTATTATACATATGCGCTTGTGTGAGTTACAGGGCAGGGGTGGAATGTAAAGGACCATGGTCTCATTGGGTACGTCTTCACTGCAGCAGGGAGTGAGTGGGTAAAGAGATCGCACTATCAGGGCTTGAACTAGCATGCTTAAAACAACAGTGTGGATGCTGCTGCTCAGACTGCATTCAGGCTCTCAACCCACCTGACACCTTAAACATGAGAATTCAAGTCCGGGCTAGCTGAGAATAGGGAAAACTTTCATTTACACGGAGGCACCAGCAAGGGTGCAGAAAATGCACATGACAGTGGAAGCTCCCCCAGTATCACAGGTGTAGAGGATATTTGGAGAGGTTCAATGTGGAAGTGCCTTTTATCCCAAAGAATCCCTAAATGCTTTGTTAACTACTGAGGGTGAAAAGCAGCAGCAATTCAACAGCACCACAAACATGGGACAACAGTTGTTATGGAGGTTTGTTCTGAGGCGGCACTGTGATTTTGCTACGTATTTTTAGTAGCAACTAGCCAAATGCCGTAAGTTCACCTGGAACGCTTCCCAGACAAGTTAGCTGAGGGTTGCCATCTCCAAGACCCAGAAAACCTGGTCATTGGTTGCCTCTACCACCCCAAAAAAACAGCCACTGGCCACCTTCTGTACAACAAAAAGAGTTCTAGTGCCAACTCTAATTAATTGCTACAATATTTTAGAGAACCACTTTACACCCAAAAAATAGCACAACGTGTGTTATTTTTATCATTTTTCTTACCTTACCTGGACTACAGAGGTGTGAATTATGGCGCATTCTAATGTGTCCCGCGTGGAAACAAAAAAACCGCAAAAAAAAAAAAAATCAAACAGCACATTTTCACCAGCAAGGCAATACAAAAACCAGTCAGGCCTGTTAAAAACCAGCCAGTCAGCATCCCTATGGTGAGGAAAGCTTCTATCTACAGAACTTGTATGGCCCTCATTACAGTTGTACCTGAGCACCTCATAATTAATGTATTTATCCTCCCTCCACTGCTATGGGCTCTGCAAGAGCTATTATCAGCACGTTAGAGATGGAGAACTGAGGCCCACAGACACCAAAGGATTGATTTGTAAAGATATTTAGGTGCCTAAAGCTGCAGATAGGTGCCTAGTAGGATTTGTGAAAGTACCTAGGTGCCTAACTCCCACTGAGTTCCACCTTTAAAAATCTGGCCCCACGGGACTTGCCCGTAGTCACACAGGACGGCTGTGGCTAACCAGGGAATTCAATCTGGGTCTCCCAAAACCCAGACTCGCATCCTTACCACTGGACCATCCATCCTTTCCCTGCTGCGGCTGCCTGTCTTCCACCTGTTCTGTGGATAAGATGACCACTTTAATTTCCGGCACTGTTACCCCACCACTTTTGGGCAGCACTAAATTCGTTTGGTCTAATTAATAAGTAAATAACAATAACAACTTGGACGCAATTTTTCATCCATAGATCTCAGAGTGTAACGAAGGCAGTTGCTTATTATCTCCATATTTAGACGGAGTTCTTCTGGGCAGGAACCATGTCTGAACGTGGTTTTGTGATGCGCCTAGCAGAGTTCAAGCAATACTGCCTATATTATTTTACAGATGGGATAACTGAGGCTCCAAGGGGTGCTGTGATGCACAAAGTTACACAGAGAGCGATTGGCAGAACCAGAACAACCACCCACTTCTCCTGAATGCTGGTCCTGTGTTCAGTGCTCTAGGCTACAGAGCACTAGAAATGCAAAGCAATCAGTGACATTAATATTGCTTCTGGCAGGGTCCACAATGAGGCACCACACAAATGTAGAAGTAGTCACAGGCTCTGACCCAAGAAGTGTTAATTCTACAGTGCCAGGAGTTACATGTTACTAACTCACAGCTCCTTACATTTTTGTCTAGAAGAGAAGATGCTTTTTCCACTCTGCAGTACTTGTAGGACCTCGTCCATGTAAATGTCATTTGAAGTCAAGACAGAAATATGACCCTTGAAAGTTACATTTATCATTTCCTGTTTTAGGCACAAAATACTGACAGTTTTACAAGACTGTGGCTGTTTTACAGATACCTCTAACAACTATGGAATAACAGGCAGTTTCATGTGTTTCCCTGGAGGGCCTGAAAGGGGGAGAGAAGGGTAAATAAGGGCAAAAAGCATCACAGAACAAATAAAGGTATCAAGCTCCATTAAAGAGGAGTAAACACTCCTGACAGGACACTTTGTCCCATGATGCTGCTGAGCAGCAAATCCCACAAGCAGAACTTGGGGAAAAGCAGAAGGACCTAATCTATATGCAGCTGAGAGAAGGAAAGGTGTTATAGAAACACAATTCTATGTTCATTAAACTTTCAACGCCACATATTTAAGCATCCTGTATTAAAAGGAGCTAGGACCCCAAACTGCTTGGCTACTCAGTGGGACAGAACCAGGGGAAAGCCAAGTGTGAACTGCTGACATTCGAGAAGTAGAGCTCAAGTATTGTAATCAGAGTTAGGACTGAACCAAAATCCCGACTCTAAACACCCTCCAACTCTGAAGAAGATTGAAAAGATCTGGGTCCAAACTTCGCAGGGTGGAAACAACGCTCACGCCTTGAACGGGTGAGGGAGGTAAGAAGAATGGGAAGTGGCGGTCTTCTTTGTGGACACACACATCTCCCCATATTTACATGCTGGAGCGGGAATCTCCTTCCTGCATAAACTAAACATTATCACAATCTAAATCTGAACAAAAAGATTCTGGATCTCTAAGTGAACGAAACCCCATGGCTTAAATGCAGTGCCAAAGCCCAACGACTGCAATCTCATATCGGTTCTATGTCCTCGCTCTAGATGAGTGCTGAGGTTTCTAGAGCTGTTTTATAACGGAAGAACTTGAATGGAGAACTTACTGGGAAAAAGTGCCTTGCTCCTCGGAAGAAGTAGCTCTTCAGAAACCTCAGCTGTCTTCGTTCATTTGTTACACTTTGCATTTTGTTCTTTAGAAATAGTATGTATTATTTGTATTACTGTAGCAGCTGGGTCCGGAGCCTCGGTCACAGACCAGGATCTGATTGTGCTAGGCACTGTCCATAGAACAAAGACGGTAACTAGGTAATTTCCCTCATCTCCTTAATAATGCAACAACCCCAAGGATAATGGGCTAGTTAATTCACAGTTGTGTCTAGATCAGTGCTGTGGGGCCTTACCTGCCCAAACATTATTCTTCAAGTCTGCCACTCCACCATTATGTCACCACTGATGCAACTCCACCAATGACAGTAAAGGGCAGAAGCGCTAGTGTGGAGACGCTGCTTGTGTTTTAAACATTGTGTCGTCCAGACCCGTTCCAAGCAGTGTTCAGCAACATGGGCTAAAAGGCCCGTGGGTAGCTGCACACTAGCGCTGCAGCTGTTGCAAACAGTAGCGCACAGATTTTAAGGAAAATGTTTGTGCAGATCTGGGAGAAGAAGGTGAGAGCGAAGCTCTCTGACATAACTACAAAGCCTTTGCCACTGAACTCATCTACCTTCCCAGGTGGCCACTGTTGTAAAGCCAGCATAATGCCTGGAGGTTTACTGATAAACCTCACAAGAGCCATTTCAACCCTGCTCCTTCCTCTTCTCTGTTCCTGTATAAGAGGAAACTCTGGGAGCAGGGAATAAACACATGAAGTTCCTGGTGGATGACATGTATATTTTACCCCACAGCAGAAGTGCTGCCATTAACAGGATGGGAATCTTTAAAGAGCAGAACTCCACTTCAGTGGAGAGGCATCCCATCCCTGGAAGGAGAACCATCAACAGCAGGGATGCCTGGAAGAGGAGACATTTTTAACTACCAAACAACTCTGAGTCCACCAGGGCTGGAGTACTGCTTCCCACTTGCAAATTAAGGAACTAAAAAGCTAGGTCTGCTTTCTGATGCCTCCTCATGCTAATCATTCTTTGCCCTTCTGTATCATCTCTCATGGGAGGATCCCAAAGCACTTACACATTCACTACTTAAACTCACACCAACCATCAGGTAATTAGCCCCATTTTCAGAGGAATGAACTGAGAGACAAAAACGTAACTTACCCTACGTGACAGAGAGAAGAGGGGAATGGAGCCGCGGAGTCTCAGCCTCTATTCCCCTCTTACTACCAGACCACTCCCGCTGACTAGAGAACCTGGTCCACTTTTGGAACACAGTGGCTCGGACTTTGGGGTCCAACCTAACCATAGCTCATTTCCATAAACTAGTCTCTGCCAACTTTCCCAGAGTCTACGATAAATAGCTCTTGCATGTCCACATCCAAATACATTTGTAAATCACCCAATAACCTAAAGTAATTCCAGTCGGGGCATTTGGGGTTCACTTCTATTTGTTCAGCTTTTTCATGGGATGATCAAACCAGAGGTGGTGGTAACCTGAACACAGTTCAGCTGCCCCCTTCAGTGTGCAAGGTTCAGCTCTCAGGGCTGGTCT
Source organism: Emydura macquarii macquarii (assembly GCF_026122565.2). NCBI lineage: Eukaryota > Metazoa > Chordata > Testudines > Chelidae > Emydura > Emydura macquarii. The sequence goes on from NW_027132383.1 coordinate 828,518, forward strand.
CGTATAAAGAATATATTCATAATTATGGAGGTAAGCTTGATAGCTCAGATACACATGGGAAGCCATTGTGAGGTGCTGAATGATTTAAAACATAATTCACCCCCACCCATTCCCCTTGGTGAAGGATGCCACCTGTTAGTGTTTAGAGCATGAGAAAATACCAAGGAATGAGCAGAATCCAAAGACGTGCAGCTCCACTCCACCAACTGCAGTAAGAAAGAACCTGCTAATGACTCCTCACTTGCTACAGGGATTATGTCATAGCTCAAATTGTATTCTCAAGGAATGGAGTTACCACATTCCCACATTCCTGAGAAATGTGCTTGGTTCAGAGGGAGCTTCCCAGCAAGGAAGACAGCTCAACAACCAAGGCCATCACAACAGCACTGGGCCACATGGCACACACAACCACCGCATACGAGGTTTGCAATAAAATGGTGATCACGTGGCATCAATGGCGGCGGACAGCATTAAGGAGCCGATGGTCTTTCCTCTGCTTTCAACACCCCTTCGATAAGGTGTATTTGATACACACAGGGAGGATGGTGCCAGACCCGGAATATCAATGCAATCTGAACTGTGCTCATCAACTGCGTCAGCTGGGTGCCTAGGCCTGTGACATAGCTTTCCCCCACCCTTGGCACAGCATCCCATTATGTCAGCTGTCTCGTTTAGCTTCCAATACCACTGACCTCAGGGGGCACTGCAGGTGCTCGACAGCTATGAAAAGCAGCTCCTCAGAACAGGGACCGTTACCTAAGGCTACAAAGCAAAAAGCTCAAACTTTAAACAACAACAACAATAGTTTCCAATCAGGAAACAAGGTGCACATTTTTGACAGTGAGGGCAGTTAGCCACTGGCACAATTTACCAAGGGTTGTGGTGGATTCGCTATCACTGACATTTTTAAATGAAGAGTGGATGTTCTTCTAAAGGACCTGCTCTAGGAATTATTTAGTGGGAGTTCTGTGTCCTCCTTTTTACAGGAGGTCAGACTAGATGATCACAAGTTTCCCTTCTGGCCTTGGAATCTACGAATAATTAACATGAGGCAGAGACCAAGCAGGAATCATTACAGTTATCCGCAGAAGGGGTTGTAACGGAAAGTATAAGCCAGCCTCAATATAACTATTGCGACTTCTCCACCTATAATTATGGGAACTTAGCAATTTTCTTCATAGCAATAACACCCTAATAGACAGTCAACCACAATGAAATAGCACGGCTATTCAATTCTTTTATCACGTTCTTTAAATGGCTCCAATTTCTAGGGAGAAGGGCTGTGCATTAATTCCTATTAAGCAAGTGTGGACAACACTCAGCCATGGCAAGGGTTCACCACTTTGGGAATTTAACAGCCGCCCCTCCGTTCGTCTTCGCTGTTTGAAAGTGTTGGCATATAGCTATGCATCAAGTGCGTGCTCTTCCGTAGAAATGCTTGCAATGCATTGCCCTCTTGTATTTGGGTATAGGTTGGAAATAATCCCTTATTATGATTATACTTAACTGATTCTAAATAATACTGCCCTGGGTAACAGGGGGCTCGCCACTTACAGTCTGGAGGGCCTGGGGCTACCTAACCCCAATTACTAAAGAGACACACCTGTGTTGGATTAGGCGATTCCTCTATAGGAACAGCAGGGAGCTGCAACCCTGCAATGGAGGGGGGCTGTGGGCACGCGCTGCTGAGACTGTCAGGGAGAGGAAACCTGGCAGCAAGTTTTAGAAAAGATTCCCAGAGGGCACGGCTTACGGCGCAGCTGGGTAATGGCGATGGTGTTGTTTTCAGTTTCTGGTTTGCTTCTCGGGAAAAAAAAGAATTAAATAAAAAGCTGGACAGAAGGGCCTGTGAGCCTGTTTTGGCGCAAATGTCATTGAAAAGTCCTGTGGAAGGAGGGGCTTGTTAGCAGGACATCTCCAAGGGGTCCTGAAGAGGGGAAACAGAGGCAGGGTGCTGCAAAACCACCTCTGGCCACAAGGGGGCACTTGGAAAGCAGTGGGCTCTGTTACACCATACCGTATGGGGGTACGCATAGTACCATTTGTGATGCCCATAGACACTAGGATGCTGAAAGTCGCAGAAAACTCCATAAACAAACAACAAACCTTTGCAGTGTTACCAGCTAGGATAGGTCTTAGAGTTTATTCTGAGGAGGCGGGTTGTTTCCCTTTTCTTTTTCTACAAGGGAATGGGACCTACCAATTTCCTTGAATCAGTCGACATTACGATTAGGGAGCAAATTGAGAGGAGAGTTTTGATGGGTTTTATTTATATCCAATTTACTTTGCATTATATGGTAAATAAACTATTCGAATGAAAAAAACGTACAAAAACTGGAAAAAATGTGTACCATCCAAGTGAAATAGTTCTACAAAGTTCGCAACAAAATAAGACAGGAAAACATTCTTTAGGCTTTTCTTTAAAACGTAGTACTTCTAAAATAGATCCATGGTTGCACTGCCAGGACTCTTAGCCACTCAAGAACGTCACCTGTCAATGCCTGCACCCCAGACATGCGTATAGGGTGAAATGATCATCCCAGAGAAACACAAATATGCTCTCAATCAGTAAATATTTCAAGCCATAGGCAATTAACACTGAGTTGAGTTAGAACTGCTCCAGTATGCCAGGTAAGCAATTTTTGCCAAATTCAGAGGAAGGACAAAGAAAAGAAAGCAGTGAGATTTTAAAGGATAACTAAGAAAGCCACTTCAAAATCATCCAGCCTAGAGCAAAACTCAAGGGCTTCACTGACCTGGGAAAGAACCAAAGCAGAGGCACAGGAAAATATCTGGTAGGGCCCAAGGACTTCCGGGGCTCCTCACAGTTCCTGCTGCTTATTCTGAAATCTAAATCACACCCTATTACCAATTTTAAGCCATGTTGAGGAATCAAGCAGTACAGGTTGCTTCCACGTGGCAATTTTGAAGACATGCTGCATCTATGTTCGGCTGGTAGCCTCAGACATGGCTCTGATTTAACAGCTCACCACATTGGATGAACAGTTCCCAGAGAGACGGCATGGATGTACTATAGTGCTAAAAAAAACATGCTTCCTTATTCAGGGGCCTAGACAGGATTTGAAGATGAACTGGACAGTGTTCTTCCAAATAATCCCAAAAACGTTTGTAGAATTCTCCAAGTATGCAGTCATTGGGAAATAATTTCAGGAGGGAGCGTTTAAACATTTTAGAAAATTATCCTCAGAGAAAGCAGATTTCCTGGGTATAGCAAATTGCTTATATATGCAGAGGTAAGCAGTCAAACACTGGGAGAAAAGGGCAAAAGGACACTGGTAACAGAGCTGAAGATTGCTCTAGGGAAAACATTTTGGGGTTGAATGGTGGAGGGCAGATGGGGAGACCAATTTTAGTTCCTTTTTTACAAAATGTGTAACCTAGATAACATCTCCCAATCACCTTGATCACTCAGCTTGTCTGTTGTATCCCTTTCCCTTTACAGTCCAACTGTAACCATTTACCTACCAGCACAGAGAACCATATCAACTGCTGGGTACCAGACCAGAAAAACCCAATCCAAGCATTTTTCCCGCATAGTAGTCACACGCCAACATCCCATGTATTTGAAGTATAAGACTGCAAAAGCTCTAAATGTGCAAATAGCTGTATATGCAACAATTCTTTCCTTTACTCAGATAACCTAATGTTTAAGTAAAGTAATAGGTCTCAGTTAACTCTAACAGTCTTTCACATAAGCTTTTGACATTGCTTTTTCATCCACAGATCTTAGAGAACCTTTCTTTATTCTTCCCCTTTTACAGATGGGGAAACTGAGGCACAGGTTGATAAAGCGACTTGCCCCAAGATCTCACACTGCATCAATTGCAGAATTGGGAATATTAATAACCAGATCTGCTGACTCCCAGCCCACTGCTCCATGGCGGCTCCATACACAAGTGTTTTTTCTATTATTCGAGTAACTAAAATGTTTGCTACCATCCTTGAAAACTAGGTTGGAGGAAGTTTAAAATTAATTGTAACCGCATCGGTCAGAATGTGCTCTACTCCTCTTATGTGATTCACAGGACTTTTGTAAAACCTGGTCCAGCAGGAGTTACGGCTGTTTGGTTTTAATCAACTAGAGACACATTTGAATGACAATCCTTTTGCTTTATAGGGATATTGGGTATTAAAATTGAAGAGTACTGCCAAGTGCAACAGGGGACCTCTCCAACCCATCAGAAATCCCAGAGTTAGGAGGGCGGGGGTAAAAATGTAATGCTCAATGTCTCTATTGTCCCTGAGCGTGACTCATCCAAGGGCTTGTATGAATCCCCACTTGACCCTGTTCTATTTTACTAGAAAAGTTTTTAAAAACTTCCTGCATCTGAGTGCACTGAAAATAAAAATTGCATCCAGCATTTTTCACTCAGCCGCCACGTCAAATTATGCTCTCCAGGCCATGTGTCAGGTGCTATCTCCTACATCTACTGGCTATTTTAATAGCAGGAGAGTCTGATTTCCAACCCCCATCCCGGATTGCCAGTGACCTGAATGCAAGGGAGCAGATTATTTGGCAACACTAAGAAATAAATGTTCTCTTAAACATTGTCACATTCCTTATTCTTCATTAATACACTGCAATTCTATAGCACCTAGCAGCTGAGATTTCAAAGCAATTTGCAAAGGTCAAATAAAGATCAAGACACGCCCTCTTCAAGAGCAAGGCGCTGAGTACCCTTAATTCCCACTGTCTTCAGCAGAAGGCAAGGGCAGCAAGCACCTCGTAGGAGGGCTCAGCACATGCAGGACGGAATCTAAAGCGAAGCAGAGGATGGATATTTGTACTCCGGTAGTGCCCACGCAAAGATCCAAGCCCCATTGTGCTAGGCACTGTACAGACAAACAATAAAGAGACAACCTCTCAACACTGAGCTGTCCTCAACACCTGGATGGATGGATGGAAGCATGGATACTCTCAAAAAATAAAGTAGATAAATGATTTTTCTCCAGGAATTTCCTATACAAGATATAATAGCATAGAGCCCATTCATCTTATCTACCGAGGGGTAGTTTAGATCACGTCTACACCGCACAGAGATCCAGAATACAAATTTATTCTTTTTTCCTTTCTCCTCCTCTAAGACACTCTCTCTTTCTTCTTATTACTCTTATTTAAGTTTCAGGTACACACTTAAGTAATTCACCAAAAAGCACTAAGGAACGCATAAGGTCAGCAGTATTGTGTATAATCCTCTTGGCTATGGTGTAAATGTCAGTTATTTTTCACTTATGAAGAGCATTCTTTATGCTACCAGTGTGATATGAGCACATTTCTGTTCGCAGCTGATGCTTGTTATGGCACATGGATTCATTTTAATTTCTTAATGTTTAAAAAGGGGGAAAATAAGTCAATATTACAGACCACTGACTGTGTAAATGGAAAGTTTTATACAAGCTATTGACAAGTCCACTTGTGCTTTGGACTCAGAAGATCATACTGCTTCATTAAGTCACCCAGCCACTCTGCTCGCATGAATATTTAAAACAACAGAAAAGCACAGCATTAGGCACCCAAGCAGGCCAGGATGCACACTAAGCTCTTCAAGAAGAAGGTAGGACGGTATGCCGAAAATATCAGCACACTGCTCCAGCCTTCTAGGAGATAAGACCACAACAGGCGTAGCCTTCTCCTTTGCCATCTCATTTTAGCATGGAATGAAGGAGCAGTCTCACTGAGCAGACTGTTCAATGCATGCAACTACTGATGTGCAATGGAAGGCAACAGCCGTATTGAATCACACTTAAGGGAGACATAATTGTCGAGTATTTGAGGAGCATAAACACAAAAGAGAAAGAAGGAGACATGCAGGCATGTAAGACTAGGAATAATGGGAGTAAACATTTCCCCACTGGTGAGGTCGATTACGCCACAGAAAAATCTCCAAGGGAAATGTGGAAAGTCAAATCTCTCCAGGCATCTAATTATTAGATTGGACAAAGCACTGGAGTAAAATCTTTGCACTGACAGAAGAAAGAACTGGATGACCTAATAGGCCCTTCCCATTCCTAGGTGGGAGAAATGTGGTCCAGAGTATTTAGAAGACCAACTTCCCTCATTCATTCATAAATACATACAGATTTAAGCTTTAGTTTAGGTCAGAAAAGAAACTGTATAAAAACAACCCCTTCTTCCTTTACAAGTCTGTCCCATGAGTACCAGAGTAACAACTTCAGTGACTGAAATCTTCTTTATAAACCTCATTTTACTCTGGTTTGGCTCAGCAGAAACCCCACAGCTACAGTAGAGTGAGATGGAGTTTATTCTGGTTCACATATCAAAAGAAATGTTAGCTAAGTTCTAAGCGCAAGTCCATATTTTCCCTTGGTTACATTTGTGCAACCCACTTGAAGGCAAACAGGTTTGTACAGTCAAACAAGCACAGAATTTGATCTGTAGGCTCTCTGGCTAAGATTTTTTTAAATGGACACTTAAAGTTAGACTCCTAAAGAAGCAGTCTGCTTTTCAGAAGAGCTGCACTCACAGCAACTCCCATTGATTTCATTGGGAGCTGCTGGATTCTCAGCACGTTTGAAAAATCAGGTTACTAAGAACCTGATCCAAAGCCCACTAATGTCTACAGAAAGACTCTCATTTTCTTCAATGGGCTTTGGATCGGGCCCACATCTATGTAGGTGTTTAAATATGGCCTTCACAGCCTACATTTTGGTATCCATTTTTGAAAATCTTGGCCTTTATTACTAGTGATTCATGAGCTAGAACGAACCCAGCTTGACTTTCCGATTCCAGGAAGAGTTTGCAAAGCTTGTAGCTAAAGAAAGAGGAAAACAGTTTTACTTGTAAACTGAGAAAAAGTTACCTGGCGTCCTCAAGATGCAATAAATATATATATATATTTTATAAACCCTTTAAGACCAGCTTCCCCAGCAAACACTACCACAATGCCTGAAAAATATGTGGTCACATACACACATAACCACAGCAGTGCACTGCTACACATTCCTACTACAATGTTGTGTGCTCCACGTTCCTGATCACAGCCTGTTGTTCCTCACCATATTGCTGAGTGAGACTCTAAGTTCAAATGCAGTAACACAGGCTGACTGTGCCTTGCACAGGCCATACTGTTACCTGTAAGCAGCCAGACAAAAGTCTTAGAAGTTTTTTAATATATGTGTCTCTGTCTTCAAGAGACAGATATTACTGAATTCAGGGATCGACATCTGCAGCTGCCTATCCTGGACAGGGATGGGCGTCTTTTCCAAGTATCTCTGTGAATGTGAAATCTGCACAGCTGAGGACAGGGGAGGCAAGAAATCACCACTGAAGTTGTAGGGTACAATTTTAAAAAGCATCTAAGTCCTGCTGAAACTCAATGAGGTTTAGGGTTCCTGCACCACTTAGGCACACTGGAAAACATTAAAGGTAACTTTTCTCTGGCAGGATACCAACGGTCTCCTGAGCAGCTGCGGGTTGGCCCACAATGCTCGCTGTTCTGAAAAGAAAACATTGCAGCTTTCTCGTATTTAACGGCAAGAAAGGGCACATGCTTCACACCCTCAGCACAGAAGTCTTCAAGATAAAAAGCGGGTGCCTAGAAGTAGCAGTTGTGAAAGCCAGAAGTACCTATAACTGCGAACAACTGGAGTCATAAGGAGACACACTGTGCTAAAACAGAAACTGACCCTTTCACCTACCCTAGTACTGAGATAACCACCTTCTATAACAGCCTATGAGAGGAGATGACATAAAACAAGCTGCCTGCCTTACTATATATTAAAAAAAGGAATGCACTAGGCTGCAGATTTACTACCTGTCACTAGTGGGAGTTTAACATCTTGATTTCATATTGATATCTTTCATTATATTTTATTGCCGGGGTTTGCATGTTTATGTTGCCACTGCAAGGTTCAGGAGGGGATTAGAGGGTTTCATTCAAAAATGTCTTGAAGTACAGACATTAAACTGGGCACTGCCAAGTCTGATGACTGTTAACACTAGCAGCAATTAAAGCACCAAGCCAAGGGAGTTAGCCACCGAATTTCTGGACCGAACCAAGGCAAGAAAACACCACAGTCTGCTTACTGGAAAGGCAAAGCAAGATCCCAGCAAGATTGTGGAGATGGGAAACAGTATCATCCCTCTCAGGCCTGTGATTTCAATTAACTCCTATCTTGTTCCTTCACTTTAGGTACCACGTGGTTCTTTATATAGCCTGGTTTCCATCTCAAGTTCTCCTCCAAAGGGCATTTTACAAATTAAGCACAATGATAAAGGCCTTGTCTACACTAGAAAGTTTTGTTGACGCAAGTTACAGCCATGATCAAAAAGCACTGTAATTACAAACGCTTGTACCTGTCCACACAGCACTCATTGTGTCGCTGAAGTGCGTCCACAGTTAGTGCTCTAGCATCGACATTGAGAACAGTGCACTTTGGGCAGCTATCCTACTGTGCAACTTGCCGCCTTGTGCCACTAGGAGTTGTGGGGAGGCGGAGAGGATTGCAGGGCATCATGGGTGCAGGCTCAACATCCCATGATGCAGTGATTTCCGTCCCACCATTCCATGGATTTCCGACTGCATTTCGTGGCATTTTTCAACAGCTCCAGTTTCCTGAGCACCCCACATCTTCATGTGAAAAGACAGATCCTGCACTTCTCTCCACCATTGTATTGTGGGTGTTCTGAACACATCGCGGCTGGTCATGCAGTATATCATGAGCTCCCAATCAGAACAGGAATCCAAGGCGCCTGACCTGCTGTGTGCCGTGCAAACATACCACGCCAGATTACTGTTTGCATTCACACAGCATCTGCACATGGTGCACGGCCACTTTTGGGCGCATGAAACAAGCACTGAGTGGTGGGATGGCATTGTTATGCAGGTCTGGGATGACAAGCAGTGTCTGCAGAATTTTCAAATGTGCAAAGCCATCTTGATGGAACTCTATGCAGAGCTCGCCCCTGCCCTCCAGCCCAAAGACACCAGAATGAGAGCTGCCTCTCGGAGGAGCAGCACGTGGCAATTGCCATGTGGAAGCTGGCAACTCTGGACAGCTACCGGTCGGTCGCTGATCAGTCTGGAGTTGGGAAGTCCACTGTTGATGCTGTGTTATTGCAAGTGTGCAGGGCCATTAATCGCATTCGGCCATGAAGGACTAAGAGTCTTGGAAATGTGCATGAAATAGTGGATGGCTCCGCCACGACAGGATTCCCTAACTGTGGCAGGGCAATAGATGGCACACATTTTCCAATTGTTGCCCCTGACCATCTTCCGACATAGTACATCAATAGGAAGGGGTACTTCTCTATGGTACTGCAGGCGCTTGTGGATCACCATGGGTGTTTCACTGACATCACTGTGGGTTGGTCAGGGAAGGTGCATGACACACGCATCTTCAGGAACCTGGCCTGTACAGAAAGCTGCAAGAAGGGATTTTCTTTCCAGATCAAAAGATTCCAATGGGGGATGTTGAAATGTCCATAGTGATCCTGGGAAACCCAGCCTACCCCTTACCGCCATGGTTCATGAAGCCTTGTATGGGAAACCTGGATAGCAGCAAGGAGCACTTCAATAACAGGTTAAGCAGGTGCCAAATGTCCGCTGAATGTGCGTTTGGCAGATTAAAAGCTAACTGGCGAGGCCTTTATGGCAGGTTAGACCTAAATAAGGAAAATATTCCCATGGTTATAGCTGCCTGCTGTGTGCTCCATAATATACATGAAGCTCTGGGTGAAAGTTCCCCCTGGGTGCAGCTGAATATGAACATCCAGATGTCAGGGCTATTAGAGGGACACAATGGGGGGCTATTTGAATCAGGGATGCATTGAGCAGCAGTTTTGACAATGAGAACCAATAAAGAGTCTTTATAAACAGCACAGTGCCATGCTATGACTGCTATCCAGCTTGCACTGTGTATCAATGTGAGGTGCAATTACCGTGTGCAAGAGACAAAGAATGTTTATTGTTCACAGAAATTGTCTTTATTAAATAACAATTATTCACAACACACAAGAAAAGCTGGGCTGGAGGAGAGAAAGCAGTGAGGTGCAGTGGGAGCTGTGACAGCTGGGTGTAAATCCAGTCATCATTCTGGTAGCTGTCTGAAAGGGTGGAGTGAACAAGGTTCCGAGATGGGACGGGATTTTAGAAGGAATGGATGGGTAGAGTTTGAGGAGGGCATGGAAAGCAGCTCTGCATCGGCTGCAAGGGGCGGGATGAGCATACATGAATTCAGTCTGCAGCGCTGAGTGACTTTAGCAGCTCCATGTGCTCCTCCTTGGCTTTTATCATGTGCTTGTGACCTGCTATCACTCAGTCCTGGACTTCCCTCCTCTCCTATCAATTTTTTGATTTTCAGTCTCAGTGTGTCTCCATACTCTTTCTTCTTTTTTGTCCCGCCTTAGAGGACTGGAAGAGTTCTCGGAACATCTCCTCTTTGCTTCTCCATGGTCGTTTTCTTATCAGCCGCAGGCACTCGGCAGGTGTGGGTGAGTTTCCCCTCAAGGGCACAAATGTAGAAGCACAATAAACTATGAACAGAAGCAGGACTGTGAGTGTAATAGCAGTACTGATGCATTATTGTATAAAATACACCTCTTTCTCACTGTCCCCTGGCAAACACACTGCTCAACGATCAACCAGGGCATGGTGAGTTGTGCCCAGGGAATGGGTGGACTCAAGCTGGGAAAAAGGTTCTGGGTGGTTGTTTGGGGGTATTGATGCAGGTAGATAGGGACAAAATTTCAAACTGTGCCAACATCTTCCACAGGCAGGAGCCACAGAAACCAATATCTCACTCCTCAGAGTAAGCAGGGATGCTAGGGTGCATCTCCTCCATGCGAGCAGCTTCAAACCAGGTCCCTATGCTGCTCGCCCGTTGCTTTGGTCCCTGCACAAGTGATTGCCGATTGGCATGGGAAAGATTCCTACAACGGGAAAGAAACAAAGAAGCTCTGCCGAGGAATTTCCAGCAGAGGACTGGCGACTACCTCAAGGAAAGTTTCCTAGAGATCTCTCTGGAGGATTCATAGACTCATAGACTCTAAGGTCAGAAGGGACCATTATGATCATCTAGTCTGACCTCCTGCACATTGCAGGCCACAGAAACTCACCCACGCACTTCTGTCCTGACCTATGACTGAGTTATTGAAGTCCTCAAGTCCCATGACATTTTGGTGTGCGTTAACACACTTTTCTGCCACACTAGCTGAATGGGAATGTGAAGCACATGCAAACACAGCTACTCTTGTGCATTTCTATCCCTTCAACCAGCTGTATAATGCAACAAAGCAAAGGAGAGCTGCATCTCATATAACCAAGCAGCATCAGCTCAAAAAAATCACTTACCAGAGCTCCCCTCTCCTGCATCCTGCACGCCAGAGCTGTAGGGCTGGGACTGGCTCAAATCCTCCAGGGTCAAGAAGAGATCCTGGCTCCCCACGTCAGCAAACGACAAGGTCCTCCACATCATCCTCCAACTCGACTTCCTTGTCCACAACTTCTTCGTTGGGGTTGAATCTAGTGTTCACGACCCCTCAGGCACACGGAAGTATCCACAGAGCTCTTGGCGGTGGAGGTGGGATCACAGCTAAGGATGGTTTCCAGCTCCTTATAGAAGCAGCAGGTCTTTGGTTCTGCACCAGAGCAACCGTTTGACTCCCTAACCTTTTGGTACCCCTGCCGCAGCTCCTTGATTTTTGCACGGCACTGCAGCATGTCCCATTCATTGCCCTTCTCCTCCATTAAACAAGACATTTGACCATAGGTATCATAGCTCCTTTGGCTGAAGCAGAGCTGGGACTGTACAGCCTCTTCTCCTCAAATGCCAATCAGACCCAGGTGCTCCGGTGTGCTCCAAGTGGGAGACTGTTTGGTGCGTAGAGCCACCATGGTCAGCTGGGAAGAAGAAATATGAGCTCTCCACACCAACCAAGCAGGAAGTGGAATTTCAAAACTTCTCGGGACTTTAAAGGGGGAGGGGCAGATAGCTGCGGGGCAGCAGAGTTCAAACTGATGGCCAGAGCGGTCAGGATGGGCATTGTGGGACACTTCCTGGAGGCCATTTACCACGAGATAACCAAGCACAGTGTCTACACCAACACTTTGTCGCTAAAGATTTGGCGCAAAAAGCTCTACGCCTCTTGTCGAGGTGGTTTTATTTTGTCACAAAATCAGGGGAGTTGGGTCGGGGGGAACCGGAAGAGAATTGCAGTGTGTACACCACCACTGTTTTGGCACAAATAGCTGACTTTGGTCGGCAAAAGTCAGTAGTGTAGAGCAGATCTTAGTCTAAGGGCTTGTCTACATGAACAATTAAACTGTGGCAAAGTGAAGTGTGAATCTACCCCACACTAGCCTGCCACAGATTAACTGTCCATGTGCACCGTGCTGACACACATTACCAGTTCATTAGAGTGCTTTGAGTTAGTCCTGTATCAAAAAGGACTAGATCAGAGCACCCTAAGGAACTATTAATGTACATCAGCAGGGTGCACATGGACAGGTAGAGGTCGGCAGACTAGTGTGGGGTGGATTCACACCCCAAGCTGCCATGGTCTAATTGCTCCTATAGACAAGTTCCAAGTCACTTCTTTGTTCTTGGAATGTTTGCCTAGGATATTTAGCAGCTCAAATAATCATAACTCAGCCAGATCAAACAGCTAAAAATCTTAAGAATTGCTGAGATTAAGAGGCTGAGATTTGCATTAGAGTTGCATGTTGTTAGAGGCAAAGTACTCGAGTTGCAGAAACCAGCAGAGCTAAAGACTCCCTAAAATCAACAGCACCTGTCTAGGGCCCTAGCTATTGCAGAGGCTAAGAGAACGGAAGATGAGCGAGTGTAGCACACAGGGTTTTGGCTCAGGAGAAGGGGTGGTTCCTACACACCAGAATAATCTTTGCTTTTTTAAGGCAATGGAATAGTCAGGAATGCTGTTTGACATATATCTGGCGGCCTGTGTGTGAAATAATCTCCAGCATCCAAACCACAAGAGATGCAAACGCAGATAGCACAATTTTGACAAATTAAGCACACAGACAACCAAGGCCTGAATGAGCTAGGAGGACTGAATTCCGCTGACCACTAGAAATGGCCCCTCTAGCACAGCATTGAGACATATTAGCAGAGGGTAGTCCTCATGGTCCCTGTCTATGTTGTACCCCTTGTGTCTCTGGGGCTGTCAGTCAAGCATCATTCAGGAGCACTAAAGACATGGAGAACAGGAAAGTTAGCTTCCAGCCATATGTACGAGATCTCTGTAGCCAAGATGAGATTTTATCCCATTAGAAAACTACCAGAGACTGACGCACTGGCTCCCCTAGTGGGGACAGGCCTGACAACCTGTGGCTCATCTGCAAGCTTAAGTGCTACATGAAATTCTTCCATTGTTCACCTTGCCACAATAAACAACAACGAAGGCAAACACAAACTTTCAAGCCTTTACTTTCCCCTTTACTTGTCTGTTCCTGACTAACTCCATATCATAGAATCCTAGAAGATTAGAGTTGGAAGGGACCTCAGGAGGTCATCTAATCTAACCCCCTGCTCAAACCAGGACTAACCCCAACTAAATCACCCCAGCAAGGGCTTTGTCAAGCCGCACCTTAAAAACCTCTAAGGATGGAGATTCCACCACCTCCCTAGGTAACCCATTCCAGTGCTTCACCACCCTCCTAGTGACAAAGCTTCTCTTAATATCCAACCTAGACCTTCCCCACTGCAACTTGAAACCATTGCTCCTTGTTCTGTCATCTTCCACGCCTGAGAATAAGATTCCAGAATAAGAGTGTCCACACATGGAGTTAATCAGGAATAGCTCCATGTGTAGACAAGCGTTTCTCTCCATGTTATCTATGCAGAAAAGGACTGCTGGGAACAGTATACAGTGACACCTGTTTGTCTAGGACAGACAAGCAGAGGTTGTAAAGTGATAAACAAGGATATCGGGTTTAAGCCACTTTTCAACAAAGCTTCTTCACCAGTGTGATGCACAAGTGATGGCATGTCACACACGCCCTCCCCTGTCCTGAAATGAAAGTGGTGACAGTGGGCATAGTCAGTGGGCCTCCTCCCCCCACAAAATCTGGAGACAGAGAGGAGGAGGAATTACTCAAACTCAGATCACTTTACTAATGTTGTATGTGTTGACTGCAACTACTCCCTGTCCCTCCATATCTCAGCCAAATGTTACTGCAGGGCAACTGCTTCACTGTACATCTATTCCTGCCTCCTCTCTGTTCAAATCTCACTCTTAGCTGTCTCTTTCCAGCACTCCCCTTCCTGAGCCATGCAGTTCACTTGTGAGGAGTTGAGTTTTCTAAACAGTGAAGTTAAATCCATAGTGCCAGTGCGTCCTGAGATCTGGGCCAGCAAGTTGGAGCCAAGCTACCCTCCAGGCTAGTGAAATTTTGTAGGTGGATTTGCATCCACTGTGGCTACTGTAGACCTGGCCAAAGAGCAGGAATATTGGTGAGGGGTGGGATATTTTTGTAGCATTCTTCTATATCAGCAAAAGCCCTAGTGTAGATGCAGTTATGGCAGAATGAAATTGGTTTGGCCATCACAGCTTATTTTTATTTTCAGAACGGGTATAAACTATATTGGCAAAAGCACTCTTGTAAATATCAACTGCAGCTACAATAGGAGGGCTTGCTAGTAAAGCCAGACCATTATAGCTATAGTGATAAACATTTTCTAGTGTAGACGAGGCCTTAGACCAGTGGTTCCCAACCTGTAGCCTGGGGGCTTTCAAAGTGGCCCACGGCTCCCCTCCCGCTGGCTGCAGAAGGGAGTTGCTGCCTAAGGACCCAGGCAGAGTGCGTTTCCGCGGGGCTAAAAGACTGGTGCAGGGTCTTTGCTGCAGCCAAGGGGACGGGGAATCAGCGCTCCCCTCCCCCAGCTGTAGCAGGGAGCATGGCAAAGTGCTCTGCCTGGGTCCCTAGGTGCTGCGGTCCCTGCTGGAGCCAGAGGGAGGGGAGCACTGATCTTCCATCTTCCTGGCTGGAAGCCACTGACTAGGGACTAGGGTATTATTGTAGAGGGCTCCTTATAGGGATACTCTTGAAGGCCACACAAACTACAGCAGTGCAAGATGTAACTGCATGCTTATAAACTGTGCATCATTTAAGGCGCACATTACACCTGTGCTTCACAGATTGTATTGGCTTCCAATTTGTATTGATTTCCCCAGGATTCCGTGTCAACATTCTGCGTGTTTTGTGAACTAGACTCCTCTGTGATTTATGGACTTGATGGTCAAGTCTCCCTTAGTTACGACTGAAGAGTTAACAAGTTTATAGCATAGTCAGTTCCCTGGGTTAGTAGGAGACAGTTTTGGGGAGCTCAAATGTTTGATAAAAAGAGAAAATTCTTTACAGATCTCAGTGCAAAACTGATTGCAACCTTCCCCATTTGGAATATTCTACCAGACTGAGCCACAAGCTCCTTGCATTGGGGTGCACCAAGTTATTCACTCCTTTTCACACACCTCTCTGAAGAGAAGATCTTGACTCAACCACTACTAGTTAAGCTTTAGCCATTTTTATATAGCACCATGTGTGTACATGACACTTGACACCTAACAACCTGATCAATCTCGCTACCATTTTTGTTTCTCCACTCTATCCCTGAATTGCCTCATATGCTTGTCCTTCTCAGCAAGGATGACTTGACGAGACGAGACAAGACAGCGTTCTGAATCAATCAACAGCACTCTTTAATGACCTGGAGTGGTCACTGTGGAACAACAAAGCATTCCATCCCAAAACACCAAATTCCTATTTAAGCACACTAAAAATACAAACCTATGCTGGCAGACATCTCTTCTGTCTTGTGATTGTCTATTTATTATTTACAATGTGGGATGTTAATAAAAACCATCTATGACTGTCTAGAAGTTATTTACATACCAATAAATCCTTCTGTCCCATTTTATAGAGATTTATATTCCAATTTTCCAAGAGTGTAATATGTCCTTTGTGCTTCTTTCTTTACTGAAGATGAGAGTTTGTTTGACAAATTTTCCACATTAACAGCAATGACAGAATACAAAAGGGTGCTCTGCAAGCTGCCTCCTGCACAGCTTTTCCAGGACACCTCAGTCTGACCTGCTAAAAACCTCTGGTTACTCCAATCCTGAGCTTTTCTTCTGACATGAGTGCCAGACCAGGGAGTGGGTATTGAAACAATAATGAATATCCTCTGAGACTCGGGGTGAAATTCCAGCCCCACTGAAGTCAATGATAAGACCCATATTGATTTCAATTGGGCCAGAATTTCGCCCTCTATTTTTAAAATACCACATTTTTTTTAAATTTTTAACGCAGGTCAGATTTGAACCAAGGTCTTTGGAAAGCATAGAAATGAGTGTGATGGAAAGAAAATCTATTAAAGTGACATTTTAGACTAAGTTTCCCTAGTCAATGCAGAATTATTCCCCACAGTACCTACTCCAGAGGTTTGCCCCCATCTAACTGAGATACCCCAACTGGATGGGACTGCTATCATTCCCTTTGGAAGATGATTCTCAGATCTCATGGTCATTCCAGATATTTTTCCTGATAATTTTACCCCATTACTCATATCCTATTGCAACACTCTAAATAATTCCCCTCCAGCCTTGGAATTTTCCATCCTTCAAACATGTGTGGTCGAGAACAACAAAACACCTCTGAACTTCAGGAAAGTTTACCTCCAGACCAAACACAGTGTCTCAGGCCCATCTCGAATTTGTGATCTACTACGTCCCCTTT
The DNA here is from genome assembly GCF_026122565.2 of Emydura macquarii macquarii. Classification (NCBI taxonomy): domain Eukaryota; kingdom Metazoa; phylum Chordata; order Testudines; family Chelidae; genus Emydura; species Emydura macquarii. The sequence goes on from NW_027132383.1 coordinate 845,254, forward strand.
CGGTTATCACATTGGCTAGACGTATTTAGAAAAGCTAATGCATCAATCCCATAATTACGTAGGATAAAAAAAAAAACTGCTGCCATTTTGGAAACAAATAGTATACACCATTCATACAAAAGAGAACCAACCTCATTTTTTCCCATTGAACGTTCTGGAATAATTAATTAGGACAGCTATAACAATACATATAATCGCTAGCTTCTCTTTTCATAATTTATGCAAGATTAAAGTATCGCTGTGGTTGCCTTTTCCATTGCCTAATTCAGCATTTTCTTTTTTCCTTATGAAAGCAGGACTCTAGCTTTAACTGCTTTAATGCCTTTTACAGTGTTTGGTGTAGTAAAATGTAGCAGCCACTACAGCATAGCAGCAAAGAAATGATGGATCGCAGAAGCCTAAACGAGGGGGCATGGTAAAATGCCCCAGTTAATGTTCAGATGGTGGCGTAAATCCCATTTCACCTATTTCACACACCGCGATATTCCTGATGGAACTATCTCCGCCATGTCAAATACCCGTTTGATTTTTCTCACCGATAACACAGATGCTGTTACACAAAGCACAATTCTTTTCTAATAACTTAGCAAACAGCTGCACTGCAATGGAACCATTTCAAATTCATCATCACTAGATTAAGCTCACCAGTGAATGGGGAGACCCAGCCAAGAGAAACATCATTTGGGGAAAGGTTGGCTTTTGGAGTTGCTCAGTTCTTGGGGGAGGAGGAGAGGGAGATAACTCAAAATTATCCTGTAGAATATTTGAGCACTTTGATCTGAGGGCCTCGCTTTCAGCCCCACAACCAAACTGGAAAACTCAGAGGTGACGATGGCAAGCAACTGTCTGATGCATTTTGCAATGAGCTAAGCTGCATATTCTATTCCGAAAACCCAGGAGAGAGAGCCATCAGCAAATAGCAGTCCAGCTGCGGAAAGGGCTATTTTCACAGTTTTTGTTGACTATTCGTTACATGTTCTTGACCTGGTTCCTAATTCAGATGCTTCCCTGCACCTCCACAAAATATTCTCCTACAAACAGCAGCAACTTTTGAATCCAAGGACGGTGTATGTTGGTAGCCCTTCTGAATCTTTAAATAACTATCTTTACATTTTTTGTCTTTTGAACAGGTTTCCATAAATATTAAATATTGGTACAGGATAGCTTGAGATATCTGTTCACTGAGGTAGCTTCACCAGACATCATCATTTTCAGGAGAAGACAAAGATCATACAGTCTTACAGCAGCATACTTCAACATTATTTAAAACTATATCATGCAGGACAAACTGACACAGATGCAAACTTTAGGGTTTGTTTGTACTAACTGGCACAAGAGAAAATAAAAAGCTCTTTAAAACCAGCCTTTTCACAGGTAGCAACAGCATTCCTAGAGAAATAAGTGTACTTCATTTGTCTTTATCACCTTAAATAAAACAGAGCCTTGAAATAACAAAATAGGTGGGATAACATGGTGTGAGAGGGTGCATACAATTACTGTATCTAGGAAGCACATACTCAGTGCATTTGTGCATCTGTTAGATATTTAGGAAATTTTACTACTTATTTATATAGCGCTATAGATTCTACTCAGCCCTGGAATAAAAAATGAAGGGCGGTTTCTTCCCTGAAGAGCTGATTATCTAACTCAATTACAATGCACTGGTCCAATGATTCATATGCAAGAAGCCCAAGAGAGCTCAGGACACTGAGGAAATCAACACAGGAGGGAGGTTTGCAAAAGAAACAGATTTGAAGAAAGGTTTTGGAAAACAATAGGAAGCAGGAGGGCACACAGTGGAAGGAAGCAGCACACAGTGACTGACTGCCCCCATGGAAAATTTTCCAGGTTTTACAAGCCCATTGTCCGTTGGGATGGGACTTGTTTTACAAGAGCTGTGAAGGATAGCCATGCAGTACACACACTACCAATAAAGTGCAGTCATGAACCTCATTACTTCAGCTTCCAGCAGCAACATCACTGCTTACCTTGCCTGTTATACTAACAGACATATTGGCTTTCAATCTATAGGAAACAGGAAGATGAAGTGAAAAGGAGAGGGGAAAGAAAATAGGAAAGGAAATTCAAGAAGAGAGAGAGTGGTGCAGTTTTTCTTGATTTTTTTTAAAAAAACATACCCAGCTATAAAACTATTTAAAAAGCAACTGTACAAGTGTTCTTTTAAAAACAAACGCACAAACTGAAGAGACTACATAAGGGGTCTAATAAGCAGTGAGACTCAGAAACTCTGCACAATTTAGAGTGGCAAGCAGAGCTGGATGGACTAATCAGCATGAACAATTCAGCCACTGTTCATGTTTGTGAACAGTTCCTGATTTCTGCAAATGTATTTGTTAAACGTAATTAATGTACTGAATTGTGTGGATGAGCAAATTTCACCCTCCAGGGTGTTTGTAAAAGTTATTAAAACAACAGCTATAATGCAGATTGATTTTATTAGTACTTTGACCTTTAGAATTACATCTGCCAAACTTCTTTTTTAAAACAGAACCGCTAAACACCCTGTATTTGTCTGGCTACCACTGATGACCAGAATTACACTGTGCAATTCCAACATGTAGATATGCTATGCAGAGTTACAAGTTACAAGCTAAGAAGTTAGTTACAGGCTAAGCAATGGTGCGATGCAAGCCCCAGCAGAAGAAATGAGCAGTACCTATTGGTGTGATAAGGGCTTGAGCTCTTCTTTCACTTTTTTTTTTTTTTGGGGTGGAGGGAGGAGGATATGTGGGGGAGGGTTTCTATTTTGGTTCTGCACTGGGCAGTGCCTGCAAGGATCAAAATCTTAGCAAAGCCCCCTGCAGGGGCTTCAAAATATCAAAGGTCACAGCCAACGCAAGGATGTCATACGTCTCCAAAGCCAAATATTTTCCCTATTAACTTATAAAATGCATATTTCCCAAAGACCTGCTTGCTACTAACAGAATATTAACACATTCCAATGGTACAGTTCTGTGGCAAAGGATGCAGGAGGTTCTTTGACACCATGGAAAGTAGCAGTCCTGCATACAGAAACATTTTAAATAATGGTGCAAGAAAGCAGTCCAGTTAGAAAGCAAAGAGGAAGGAAAATATTCATGGGGACTAAGGATAAACTAGAGTAACCCCACATAAAGGGTAAATTACCTTTTTACACTTCCTCCTCCTCTGTCCCCCACTCACAGGAAGTTGTTCACCCCAACCTCATGTGACTTTTTTGTTCCAAAGACTTAGGCTGGGATTTTCTAGGGAACTCAAGGGAATTAGGTACCTAAATCCCATTAAAATGCAGTGGGACTTGGGCACCTACCTCCCTGAAATTAACAAAACACTGATGAAAATGCAGTTGACAGTGAAATTCACCCAGTAGGAACACAGGCCCCCCCAGTAATAGAAAACCAAAAGCCTGTTATTTAAGAGTTATTAGAAAACAGCATCTCTGCTGCTGGCTGCTTGTAGTTTAGGAAGAGTCACCTGTAAATGCCAGGGAAACCCGAAACCCCGTGAAGTAACTGGTGCCTGGGATACAGCCAAGTATGTGAACTTTAACCAATTACTGCAAGGGACAAACATTTAGCTAGCTCCTGTGCCAGATTCTCCCCCCTTGCCAGGTCTCGGAGCCCAGGCTCCAGCCCGAGCTAGAACATCTACACGGCTATTTTTAGCCCCATAGCATTAGCCCTACCAGTCAACCTACGTCAGCTGACCCAGGTTCTGAGACTCGCTGACATTGCAGGGGGAGGGGCTGAAGTGTAGACAAACCCAAGGGCAAGCCAGTGAAAGTCAGAGGAGAGATCTGAGAACATAATGATTTATGAGTAAGGTCAATCTACATAGTATTGACAGCATGGCTGGTAATGACATTAACCCTGCTGGCTTCAAGCAGCAAACCTGTGAACTCTTCAGAGCAGCCCCAGGAAGCATCGAGTTAGACAGACAAGACGACACCAAATAAAGACATCAGGAACTCACAGGGGTCCTAGCCAGTTTTGTTGCCAGGGTCTTGTTTGAGGGCAAAGATCATAACCTTGGGTTTAATTTAATAACCCTTTTACTGAGACATCACACCAGCAAGGTTCATTAGTAACTCTGGGATGTCACCTCACAAGAAAAATAAATCTGTGCAATAGACTGCTAGGGAGAAAAATTAGAGCAAGAGGGAAAAAAGTGAAATATAAAGCTTAGAAGACACAGAAGTGAAAACTCCTCTGTTAGAGCTACTTCCGATGCTAATTCCACCTCCATTATTAAAGTGAGAGGATTTTATAAACCTAGGCTGAGGTTTTTGAAGCTGCCAAAGAGAAATGTATGCCCAATTCCCAATATAATTAATGGCTATTGAGTACATGGGCAAATCCCACCCTTAGCTGACCTGTCACCATTCAGACCAGAATAACTTTTTGCACTTCACTGTGCTTGGATAATGAATGTGTCAGTTTCACTTTTGTCCGTAGTCAATTTCTAGCAGTCCAACTCCTTGTTCTAAACACTAGCTTAGTGCTAGACAGTGAGTTGCTAAACAGTGCAGAAGAATTTGTTTTCTTAACACATTTAAGAAAACCACCACTCCCATTAAAATTAAACAGATGTGGAGAACCATTCTTATGGATATCAGATCAAAACAAAACAAATTTTTTACAAAACTTGGCAACATCCCTTCAAAATCCAAATGTGTTTTCTTTTGGTTAATGGCTCTTAGAGAGCTGAGTTTTAATTTTCGTAATAGCTGACTGAGCACTGACAGCAAGCTGGCAAGAGGAATGGTGTGGTTCACAAAGACAGCCCATCTAGTTCTGTAGTTTGTGAAGCTGAGAGAGCAGGAAGCGGAGCATTTGGAGGCCAGGTCTACACTACCACTTAGGTCGGCAAAACTTGTGTCACTCAGGAGCGTGGGAAAAAACACACACCCCCCTGAGCGACATAAGTGGTAGTGTGGACCATGCTATGGCACGGCAGGAGACCTTCTCCTGCCAACATAGCTACTGCCGCTAGTTGAGGTGGTTTTATTATGCTGACGAGAGAGCTCTCTCCTGGCATGCAGCGGCTACACAAGCGCTCTTACAGCAGCGCGGCTGCATTGGTGCTGCTGTAAGCCCACTAGCACACACATGGCCTTAGAATGGGAGAGGCTTGAAATCCTGTGATTTTGGCAGTGCAATGAAGCAGCACGGCTAGTGGACTGAGCATAGGAGAGTCCCAAATTCTAATCCCAGGTTTGCCATTGGCTTCTGTGCCTTGGGCAAATCGCTGCTTCAGTTCCCTATCTATCTTAAGTATCTTTAAGGCTCCCATTATCATGGCATTTGCAAAACAGGAATGGTAATACTTCCCCCTACTGCACCCATCTCACAGGAATCTTGTAAGGATTCGTCAGTGAATATCTGTTAAGTGCTTTGAAGGAGCAAAGTGCTGAGTAACAGTATTATTCATACACCAGTACAATTCCACTCTGCTCTCCAAATTAAAGGAGCACAGTGAAGTAAAAGATGATTCTCCTAGACACAGCTAAAGAGACACCCTTCACAGTACAGAATTTAGTGGGGTAATCACACGGACGTGCAATCTTGCTGGAGAAAACCCATTAACAACCTTTTTTTTTTTTTTTTTTAAAGAAAAAAAAATCTCCCCTTCACCCATATGTGTCACACCCAAGCAGCTAAATGAAAAGTAGTTCAATACGTAGACTGGATTGTCATTCACTGTGGGCAGATTAGGTCACTACCAAAATGAGCGTGACTATCTCAGCCTCGTCCCTTTGAGGATATTTCTCTCCATTTGCAAATCACTGCATGCTTTGCCATAACTGATCATCTCTACTCAGAGGCCAGGACTAGAAGAGCAGGAGAGGCTGCAGGTCAGCACCTCGCAGCACTTGTGGAGCTGGGTGGGGAGAACCAGTCCAGGGGAAAGTTAATTGGTCCTACTCTTGAGTAATAGACTTAACTCAGAATTCACAGAACAAACCCACCACCCCACACCACTGCCTGTAAAGATTCAAATTCTGTAGTGCTCCTGCTAACTGCAGGAGGTAAAACTATGCAATAAAGTCACCAGTGTAAAATAAAATATATAAATCAATCAGATGCTTCTTTTCTAGGGCATAAATATTGCCTTAACCAGTGCTGATTTGGAATCATAACCCTTTGGTGCCCAGGGAAGGTAAGAGATGAACCATTATGAAGCAAAGTGCATATTCTGGCTGTAAAGTGAGAAAGGTGCAAGCCACACACACACTCCACCTACGCAGACAGCAAATACAGTGCGATCTGTACAAGCAACATTCATACAACCAACTCAGTTTAGCCCGTTGATTCTTGACACACAACCAGCTAAGAGAATAGGTGTACATGGTGGTGAAGTGATGGGCTACTCATATTTTATATGCTGAGTTGGCATGAAGTTATCAATCATGGCAAAAGACAGATACATTATTATTTAAAAACTCACGCACAATGCTACCTAAGCAGCAATCCCAAGGGGAATTTTTCTCACAGCTTTTAAACATTACATCTCCAATGGCTGTGGCCATGTGTGAAGGAACCCAGGCATGTAACTGAGGAGTCCTGCCTAGGAGGGGACATTACAAAGGGGGGAAAAAAAGACAGAGAAGAGCCTCTCCGTGGAATCTTTGTAATATTCTGTAATCCCCACAGGCAAGAGAGGCAGCCTGCACTGCTGCTGAACAATGCAGTTTTGAATTCAATTAAAGTGATTATCTGTTGTGCCAAATAAATTGTGTACAGCATATATCCTGCAGCATTTTACACCTTCAGGCTCATTATTTTCTAACTGTTTCCTCCTGTTTATGCACTTTCAAATTAAATTGCTGATAATATGCGCCAAAATAAAAAATGAGCGCACCTTGTCCGAAGAAAATGGATTCTCCTTTTTCCTGAACCGGGCGATTGCCAGGTTTTATATACTCTGTTCCTGGCGATCATTAGTAATTCAATTTTCTTTTTATTAGCCCCCTTATCTGCTGAGCAATATAGTGGCAGAGCTGACCTCTTTCACACGGGTAAATGTTTAAAATCTTTTCCCTGATTAATTTTGCCAGTTAAGGAAAAGAGGAGAAATGGCCCGGCTCTTAGCCATCACAATGAATAAAGCTTAATGTTGATTGTGATGGAATTTCTAATGCCAAGGAAATTGATTGAACGCAGCAATTATGCTGCAATAGTAACTCAAGGGAAATGGGATAGTTTTCTCCTCGCCATAGCCTTTTGGTTATTTAAAACAATCCAATTTGCAAGGATAATTATATATTAGTGTTTTATCTGCCACTTGAAATGAACATGGGAGTTTTGATACTGGCCCAGCATTAGCAGGTTATTGCTGCAAATTACTTGATATCTGCTTTCTTTCACATAAAGAGGAAATTAGGCAATCAATTACCAGAAAAAGGTGGACTAGGGAAAATACAAGGGGCAAGACTGCCCTCTGCAGGTCAGAGGGGGGAGACATCACGTGAGCCTTTGCCAAAAGGAGAGGTAGAGTTGTCTTGCTTTCTAGCGAGTTCTGTAATTTATAATCCTGTTTTGATGTGTGTGTGTGGTGTACACACACACACACACACACACACACACACACACACACACACTATATGTGGGTCTGTCAAAAAGTGTTGAGAGTGGTGACTGATATATATGGGAGCTCCCTTTGACATTTACATGACTGCCACTTCTCCAGCAGAAAAGAAACGTTAATTTGACAAGATTAATTCTATTTATTAATAGAGAATAAACCACAGAAACAAGATGACTGCGCAATTGCACTGCATGCTTGAGCAGATCTGAATGCCACTGGGAAAGGAGTATTACACAAAAGCATCAGAGCTGGAACGACCAACGAAAGCAGCAGCATTGATTTTACAGGGGTGAGAAAAGGTTCACGATATGAACTACTTGACTGTTTTTACCTTCCTTTCATCAAAGGACAGCGCTCACAACAGACCCAATCCTGAGATGTGCTGACACCCTCAACTGCCACTGATAACAACCAGAGTTGAGGTTGCTCAGCACCTGGCAGGATTGGGCTCGTTAATTAAGACTACTTGGTAGTCCTGCGTTAGCTTCCCCCAATACTCCTTCTGGGTGTCTGAACACTTCTGGAATTGCATTGTATAGCTCACAACCCTCTGTACTGTAGTAGCAGGAACATATTACGCATATCTGTCCGTCAGAATTTACCAGAAAGTTTTGTTTAAAAAAAAAAACCCCGAAGACTGCGTGAAAACAGCACATTCATAAAATTACAATCCGCACCATCTTGTGCCCTTCTAACAAACAGGTTTCCAGTTTTCTGAAGAGTAAACAAGAAGCCAGTCAGAATAGAGCCTGTCAACAGCACTCCAAGGAGCTGCAGTTATCAGACTGCACCAACATACAGTTTACTACTTTATTATTTTAACTGTTTGTTGTAAAAAGCCACTGCAATGGAACCTTGATGCAGGATAAACCTGTGCAATTGAGACAGTAATAGCTACAAAGTGTCCTAAGTGGCAGGAAATTTACTCTTAAAAGACACTGTGGGAGTCCCCTGCACATCATGCTGACCGGTATTGCCCCTTTGTTTCCTTGCACTCGTCTATCTTTATCCATCTGTTGTCACAGGCTGAGATTGTAAACTCTTTGGAGACGGGACAGTCATTTTGTTCTACATTTGTGTACAGATTTGTCGCATCAAGCACAAATTTCTAGTCCATGACCAGCGCTCCTAGGCAATACAAAGCATTATTATGATTTTCTCTCTGTGGTATCCACATGCAAGTTTTCTCAGATGCCAAAAGATGCTTTTTTCAAATTATGACTGGTGGAAACTCCACCCAAGATCCAAAAGTCAAGCTGGGCTTCTTCTGCTTTGTACATCAAAGATTCTGCAACTGAAACAAATCTGAGAGTTTGCGTAGTGATTCACATGCCAGACTAGAATCCAGATCGCTCTCACATAGTCATTCACACACAAATAACGTTGGGAATTTATAATTCAGATTAAAAGTGCATTTCCAATCAAGACAAACTAACACACATCATTTAAAAACGTGTATTAAAAGCTACACACGTGACGGTTACAACAAGATTTTTGCACTTAGACAGACCTTTCCAACTGTTGAAAACCGCTGTAGAGTTAAACAGATGCACTGCCAGTCAAGGCTTGACACAAGACCCAATGAACTCAGTAGGAGTCTTTCCTGTAACTTCATCAGGCTCAAAGCAAGCATTTACAAGCCCCACAAAAGCTTGTAATCAGGGCATGCCAATATCTACAAATTCTTTTTCACCCTCATCCTTATTAAAAAAAAAAAAAAAAAAACCCTAGGAAATTAAATGCAAAACACGCCCTAACATTAATGGAACATTCAGACTGCAAGACTAAGCACTGACAGGTCAAGAAAAATCCAGAAAATTAAGGCTGCTCTAGCAACATTCATTCTGCCACACTTCATAAATGGAATAGTCTTTCTTCCTCTTTCCATTGGTAGGTATGTTTTTACCATTTGTTATGAACATGATCCAATGGCTGGAAATTGAAACTAGACAAATTTAGACTGGAAATAAGGCAAAAAATATTAACAATGAGAGTAATTAAACACTGGAACAATTTACCAAGGGTCGTGGAGAATTCTCCATCACTGAACTTTTTTAAATCAAGATTGGATGTTTTTCTAAAAGAGCTGATCTAGGAATTATTTTGGGAAAGTTTGATGACCTGTGTTATACAGGAGGTCAGGCTAGATGATCACAATGGTCCCTTCAGAATCTATGAATACACACCACCACAGCGATGAGTTTGGTATTATAAAAACCTGAATAAACAGACCATAAACTATGCCAGAGAGGCAACATGGTCCTGCTAACTTTGGCAGAGCAACTTTAATTTTGGGAATGTTCTTAATTACTGAGCACTTGTTAAATGGTACATTCAGACTAATATGTTACAGTTAACTTATAAACAGATGCAGAATTTATGCTAAGGACTATTTTGATAATCTAAGGGCCAGACATCATCATTCTGCAACAATGTTCCATTTTCTCTCTTGCATCATCATTAGCTCAAACTGAAAATGCTGGATGCAAGGCAATTACTGCATCGTCCTATAGAAATGTCATTATTTATCATGTGTGTTACCATAGAGCCTACAAGCCCTAGTCATGGAGCAAGCACTGTACAAACATCCAACTGAGTCAGTGCTGAGAGGAAACACCAATCTGGGACCACATTTTAACCTCTGCTTGCCACAGTCCAGCTCCAGAGGATAGTGATACACAACCTCTCAAATGAGATTTCTGCACAAACGAAATCTTTGTGTAAGAATCTATTGTGCCCAGGTGTCCAATTGTACTACATTATTACAGACCCCTGCTTGCAACACATGAGGCTGGGAGTTAATATATGCCCAGTATAGTCTTGCTGTTAGGGACCAGATCCACTTCCCAGTAAACAGAACAGGAAGACCACTGATTCATTCAGTGAGGGCTAGATCATGCCCTAGACATGACATTGATATAAATATTAACGCAAAGTGGCATTTATACTTCAATTTTGGAATCCTACAATTTTATCAGCTGCTGAAGGCATCGTGTATTACCAGGGCTCCATTGTGGACTCTCCAGATACTATCAAATGGGCTGACTTTCCTCTCTAACATGCGTGTCCCTGCTCACCCAGACTCACTACCTGCTCTTAGTGGCAGGGGGCTGGGCAGGAATTAGTTCCCCCATACCTAGACCTGTGCATGACAGAAATGTTCTGGTTGAGTTTGGGTCCCATTGGATGGTATCAGTAATGGTCCCATTTGGGGCTGGTAAATGGATGAGGGAGAATTGGGGGATTAAATGGGGATAACAGCTGCATAACTTGTTTGGGAAAGGAGTGAGCTGAGAGGTTTCACTTAGGAACTTGCATTTGGGAGTGGCAAGAGGATAATGATTGCTTTTTGACCGAGCCACAGGATCTACTGGTCAAAGCTCAAGAGAAAGCACCCTGCTCTCCTTGTGTAACAGAGCCAGTAGAAGAATTCCATGGACCTATTTCTGATGCAGCTCTGTACACCAGGGAAAGCTCTGTGAATCTGGGAAAAGAAAAGAGGGGGTCTGGCCATGCTTTCTGCATCTGAACCCAACTGCATGTACCCCCCCACCTGAAAGACAAAATTCAACTGAGTTTGTGCCCCTATGGGAATTTAGAAATCCTGGTGGTATATGGACAACACCATTCCCTCCAGAATTCCTGACTAAGCAGAGAATTGTCAGACCCGGCACAAGACATATTCCACAAAATTTCAACATCCTTGCAGTCCACGTCTCCTGTGTTTGACTCGTGATCTCATGGCTTCCAGGTAAGTGTCCTGGGAAGTTTCTAGCCCAACTCACAGATGTGCACACTTTGGAGCTGAATTTCAATGTGAAACCAACTACAGAAGTACAACAATGCCAGCATGTCCTAGTCAGATCAGCAACGACACACGATGTAAGTCAGGGTCCAAACAATTTCTCTGACTGTCCTTCAATCAGGGTCTGAGACTGCAGCTCAGGGGCTGTGTAGTCAGCCTCCCAAGAAAGGCAGGAGGAGGAAACAAATTGCCTAACATCACTACACAGCAATCGTACCTGGCTAGTCCAGGATTATCACTGACAGCTCCAGAGAAAACCAAGTCTGGCCCTCCCTGACCAAAAGAAGATTCATCAACACCCAGTAGCCTGAAAGTATTGGGCTAAAAGCGGAATGATACTTTACACTTGTCAAAACCTCTCACAGAACCACATAAAACTTTGTATGTCAAGCATTATCCCTATGATGCTAAGACACAGAAAGGTGAAATAACTTGCCCAAAGTCTATGGCACAGTCAGGTATAGAACCCAGGAATCCTCACTCCCAGTACCCAGTTACGTAACCATTAGACCACAGAAAAACTAGAAGATACCCTCAATTATACATTTAATTTTTAATATATATTCTGGCAGGTGCAGAATCTGAGCAACAGTTGAGCCTGACCAGCTCTGAGTCAAGTCTGGATTGCTTTGATAGTATTTTCTTTACTCTCATTTCAGGATGTGGGATTGTCAGACACCACACAGCTTTTATAGCTGGAACAGCACAGCATCCGCTGTCCCATTTGGGAAACACTAATAGCGCTATCTGCATTAGATGTCCACAATAGTGCATGTTCATCTAAAGCTAATTACCAGCATTAGAAACCAAAGAGCTTGTCTAGCACCTGCAGTCACAGCACCTCAGTCTGTGCTCTCACAAACTAATCAGTCAGACTTGGTACTTGATGGGAGATCCTCCTGCTCCAGCCCAATAAAGAACAGCCATATTGGGTTAGACCAATGGTCCATCTAGCCCTGTAGCCTGTCTTCCGACAGTGGCCAGTGCCAGATGCTTCAGAGCGAGTGAACAGAACAGGGCAATTTCGAGCAATCCATTCCCTGTCATCCTGTCCCAGCTCCTAGTTATTGAAGGTTTACTTTAGAGACATCTGGAGCAAGGGATTGTGTCCCTGCCCATCTTGGCTAACAGCCATTGATGGACCTATCCTCCGTGAACTTATCTAATTCTTTTTTGAACTCAGTTATACTTAAAGGAAATTCTGTAGCGCTGAAGGAAGTGGTGGTGCAGATTCATTTTTTATTATTCATTTTTGATTGATTCTTTTTAATAAAAAAGTACAAAAAGGTGCGTGACTTACAGTTTGTGTATGTTTTGAATACTGCACACTTCACAGGATCTCCAATAGAATTAGGCAATTATGCAGTTCCACTACTCATCAGAGGTTCTAGACTAGACAATACAAAACCAGACAATACTACAAGGAGGGACCTGATAATAGTCTTCAAATATATTAAGGGCTGTTGACAAGAAGACTGGGATCAATTGTTCTCCATGTCCACTGAAAGTCTGCAGCAAAGAAGATTTAGGTTAGATATTAGAAAAAAATTTTGTAACTACAAAGGTAGTTAAACTCTGGAATACGCTACGAAGGGAGGCTGTAGAATCGCCATCACTGTCCAACTTGTTTTTAAAACACTTGTCAGGGATGGTATCAGTTCATTTGGTCCTGACACAGTGCTATGGGCCAGACTTGATCACTTCTCAAGATCCCTTCCAGCCCTACATTTCTAAGATACATAGACATAACATGTTAAATTCATTTCCAAGATATCCCAGCAGAGGTCTAGGGGGCAGTCTGTCACTGAAGACATCAACTTTCACATGAGACATGAAAGCAGAGACCTAACTGCTTGTGGACATTGAAGACCTAATCTCACTTTTAGTAATAAGAAGGGTGTTAAGAAGCAGAGTCCTGCACTTAGGACGGAAGAATCCCATGCACAGCTACAGACTGGGGACAGACGAGCTAGGCTGCAGTTCTGCAGAAAAGGACCTGGGGGTAACAGTGGATAAGAAGCTGGATGAGAGTCAACAGTGTGCCCTGGTTGCCAAGAAGGCTAATAGCATATTGGGCTGCATTAGTAGGAGCATTGCCAGCAGATCACGGGAAGTGATCATTCCCCTCTATTCGGCATTGGTGAGGCTGCATTTGGAGTATTGTGTCCAGTTTTGGGACCCCCACTACAACAAGGATGTGGACAAGTTAGAGAGAGTCCAGCAGAGGGCAACATAAATGATTAGGGGGCTGGAGCACATGACTTATTAGGAGAGGCTGAAGGAACTAGGCTTGTTCAGTCTACAGAAGAGACAAATGAGGGGGGATTTGATAGCAGCCTTTAACTACCTGAAAGGGGGTTCCAGGGAGGATGGAGCTAGGCTGTTCTCAGAGGTGGCAGATGACAGAACTAGGAGCAATGGTTTCAAATTGCAGTTGGGGAGGTCTAGGTTGGACATTAGGAAAAAGTTTTTCACCAGGAGGGTGGTGAAGCACTGGAATGGGTTACCTAGGGAGGCGGTGGAATCTCCATCTTTAGAGGTTTTTAAGCTGCAGCTTGACAAAACCCTTGTTGGGATGATTTAGCTGAGGTTGGTCCTGCTCTGAGCAGGGGGTTGGACTAAATGACCTCCTGAGGTCCCTTCCAACTCTATCATTCTATGATTCTATTCCTAGAGTGCTAGCCAAATTCCAACTCAAGTGACTACATTCTACCAACATTTAACTTGAAATTTCACTTGGATACAGGATTCTTCCTCGCTTCCTGTACTAAACGGTTAGGTCAAGGTACTGCATATTGCTCAGCAGCTGCTGCATTCCACTTCAGCAATGGCTGTTGTGGTTAGAGAGACTAGAAAGTGATTGGAGATCCTTCAAGATGAAAGGTACCACAAAAATGAAAAGCTGATATCATCTCTGGTGGCACTTCCCAGGTATGTTTCCCACTGATATGCTGCTAATATCTTATGCTGGAAACTTTAGTAGGGAAAGTTGGCCTGTAGATGTGAGGGAGAAGAGATCAGAAGGGTCCTTCTACAGAATATATTGCTGTGCTGGTGGCTTGGAGAATATTCCCAGGGAGGAAGATACACAGTCAAGTTCTCTTAGAACTATCCTTTTTGGTAAAAGATGCTACAAAAAAGAAATACAGGTCTGCAATGAGCAAGATCTTCCTAATGAGAAGATCTATTAAACTGTGAAAATGCCTCCCAAGGAAAGTGGTGGAAGTTATATCATAGATTCCAAGGCCAGAAGGGACCATTGTGATCATCTAGTCAGACCACCTGTCATTTGGGACATTTAAATCAAGACTGGACCAAGCATTAGATAACATATTTGCAGGAGCAACCCTGCACTGTCCCCATGGTAACACGACCCAATGAGTCTTTTCCATCTCTAAAGTGAATGAATTCTAATATCTCTTAGCCACCCTGTTGCAAGGATAGATGATTGATGTTTTACTGGATTGTAATTCTTCCCTGGTGAAGAAGGCAGGAAGAAAATTAGGAAGCAGTTTCATGAGCTAGGCGGGGAACTGTCTCTCCTTCATCCTGTAAAGCATCAGGTGTAGTAGAATAGCCAAGAGGTAGTCTCAGTTTCACAGAATGGATCCAATCCAGGGAGTTGTCTGAATAGCTACAATGTGGAAAGCTCAAGCCGCACAAGACCCTTGTAGGTTAATTTTCTGAATAACACCCATATTTTTCCTCCTTCTAGATGGATCAGAGCCATCACCACCAAATGTGCCTTCACCATGCACACATACACAAGTCTGCATAGTCTAGGATGAAGAATCGTTTCCTGATGGCAATGTTCAGGACCCTGGGATTTTAGTAGGTATGTTTTTCCAAAATATATGGGTCTTTGGTGGTTGCTGTTCATGTTCCCAGGAAACATTAGGGCACTGGGAGGGTTTAATCCATTTGGTCTTTAGAGTCTGAACTTACAGAGTTTCATTTCCAACAGTCAAATCCTTACACTTGCTTTGACTGCCAGCTTTTGAAATAAACTGTGGTACATTGTATGGATATAATTTATGCTAAACAGCCTATCACGAGTGTCTACTTAAAGGGAAGTTCTGCTCTGAAAAGTGACTCGAACAAGGGAGATATGTTACAAAGAAAGGCTCCATAGCCACCGTCCATAGCTAGCAGATCTGAGCAAAATTGACATACACCAAGAGCCCCAGTCTGCCATGCTAATGAGAAGATAATGCCACAGCACTGATCTATCCGAAGGGGAAATGTTACATGCATGGACAACCCCTGGGGGAAGTTGGGAGAAAGAGAGGTAGAAATGACAGGGCCAACATGAAAGATATGACAAACCACGGCATGCAAGGTTTACATAGTCGACAGAGGGGGATCAACACCACCAGCCAGAACCAGGTGCCCTCTTTGTAGGTGATGTGCAAACTTTGAGAGTGGAGTCATAGACCTCTCCAAAGCAGAACATGTCAATACTGACACCTCACATGGTACTTCTGCAACAGGGACAAGTATTTACTTTCCAGAGATGCAGAGCTAAATAAAACTTCACATTTGGCAGTGAGAACAAAAGAACGAGGAGTCAGAACAGCGAGGTTCTAGTCCCAATTCTGCCACTGACTCAGCTCGATTAAGTCATTTCCCTTCTCTGTGGCTCAGTTTTCTCATATACCCACTTCCTGAGTGCTTTGAGATCCATAGATAAAGAGCACTTAAAATGCAAAGTATTGGCTTCTGCAACAAAACAACTTGTTCCAGAACCTTAGTAAATGCATCAGAATGTTCTTTTTAAAAGAGATTAATTGTAAAGAATTTTTTAATTTGTGAGACCAAAAATGTCATGCTGGTGAAAGGTGCCCGAACAATTCGGGAGACTTAAATATATATATCCCTAGAGCAAGTACAGCAGAAGCAAGCTGCCTCCCTGCTGCCTGAGGCTTCCATGCAGACTCCGCTACCTGAACAAAGTAGCTGTCATTACATTGCCCTAGCCGGCTACCAGCTTTAGTGTTAACATTTTCCTAGATCCTTGCTGCTTTGCATTCGCAATAACTTTAGTCTCCCCTTATCCTTCACCAAATACTTGTGCCCTCAATGAAACACACTCATAGACATGCAGAAAAGCCATGGGCACTCTCTCCATCTCTCTTCCCTTCTCCCTCGGGAGATCATCTCTGAAGAGGCCTCATGGCAGAACCGTCTTTGTTAAGCTGATTTCCTAGGTGCAATGAGAGTTGAGAGAGCCCCTGGGTTGCATTTATAGTTTCCGTGTATCATGATCATCTTTTCCACCCAAGCCTTTCACGTAGGGCCTTTGAGTGGTGCACTGCCTCTGGCAACGTAAAAGCCTCTCCAGGTGCAACAGAATTTGACGACACCCGGAGAGAAATTGAGCATCAACGCCACTGCACGGTAATGAATTTGGCTTCCAGGGGTCCGACAAATGCTTAGAGGGTCAGCACATGCAATGGTACTCCTAAATGTACATCTCATCTCTCTTCACCTTCCTCTCCCACACACAGTTTTGTGCCTTTTACCATGCCGTCTCACTTGCTGTGGAATCTCTCCCCGCTATGCCTGGCACACTCTTCCTGACCACAGCTGCAAAGCAACCTCTCCCCATGTCTCCAAACCCCTCTATTAAAAAACAAAAACAAAACACCCACTTTCAGCAGGAAATCACTCTTCCTTTCTCCTCACCAACAACCCCCTAATGCTCTCTCTCGCCTGAATGCCCTGCTTACTGGCTTTTGTTTGTCTAAAAACAGCAGCATTTGTGCACACAAATGACGAGTTAGATATGCAGCTGCTCTTTTGCACGTGCAGTGACTGCAATTGTGCATATAAACCCGGTAATTTCACATGCAAATTAGGCAACTGCACATGCATTTTCCAGAAAATTCAGGCCTAAGCCACTCAGACTGATTCCTGTACCCAGCCCATAGAACAGTCCCTTCCAACTCAAATAAGCAATGGCATCAGTACAGTATAGCTGATATACCTCAGCTGGCTAAGCCCACACACTTCCCACTACACCATCTTCTCCACCCACACTGAAACCAACATGAAGCACTGCATGCTGAAAGCAAGAGTCTTCAAGGGTTGCCCCCCTATAGCAGTTTCCATGTGAGGATCTCAAAGTGCTCACACCCTCACCCACCCCATCCCTGTGGTGGACATTAAATCTATTTTACAGAGGAGAAAATTGAGTTAGCAAAATGCCAAGCGACTTGCCCAAGGTCACGCAGCAAGTCAGTAGCAGAACTAGGCCTCCCAACTCCCATTACTGTACTGGAACCACTAGATCTCATCTGTGTATACAAACTAAGTGCAGCCCTCAGCCTCCTGGCACATTACCAATGTCACAATGGGCTGGGTCATTTAAAAGCTCCTGCTCTGCAAGAAGGGTCATGGAGGCAGCTTCCTGTCAAACCAAACCACACAAGAGAACCACATATATAATATAATATATAATACCATACATATAATACAAGTTAATGGGCCAAAAATGACACAGGCAGCCTGCCCAGCTAACTGCCAAAACTCCCCATACACAGCAGGTGATCAAACCAGAGAAACACCAATTTGCAAACCAGGGGTATGTGCACAATAATGCGCCTGAGCATGAGGTCAAATATGCTAGATCTAGCTGCTAGGAGATGAGACGCTTTACCGCTAAATACTGCTCCATCTATGGGGCAGTGCTCCATTCTACAAATATTTTCTTTCTTAAACCTCAACTCCATTAATAACCCTATCAGAATACTTAAATTATCCTATTAATTTCAACCAACTCGTAAATACGTGTTTCACCCCTGCAGAGATGCAGCTGTTATGCTCACAGTTACTAACCATGATGCAGTTATAGGGTAGATTTTTACTTGCTGAGATGAGCATCTCCCAAGACACACACTATGTTTTCCCTAGAGGAAAGAAAGCAATTATCCAATCTTATACGTGTATCATAGAAACAACGCTTCTGCCCCCTTCTCCTTTGAGTCTTTCCTCAAACACACACACTCTCCGTGAAGCCTATAAACTCTAGCCCACTCAACGTGATTGTTTTAATCTTTAAACCATCTTTACACTGACCAATGATACTCGCACTCCTCTGACCATTCAGCAAGTTCTCTGTGTTGTGTTTGTCTGTTTAGACTGCAAGATCTTTCAAGGAACAGTCCTTGCCCTTTCCTGATCTAGAGAGTGACAAGCTGATGGTGGTGAAGGAGAAAGAAGGACACAATCAAAATCATCAGACATTGACCAATCACCTTTCAGGTTCTTTCCACATCAGTAAGGCTTCTTAAGTATGGGGAATGTGGGCGCATCAATAGTTTATACATTCAGAGACAGGGAATTGAGCCTACGCAGCAGAAGATGACTCAGCGCTGCACACAGATCTACACACAGTGAAAGTTATTTTACGCCACCACCCACAGGACTATTGAAAACAAGCATTTGCCCAGTAAAACATGGTCTTTAACTGAAGGTCCAGCAAAACCACCCTAGAAGCAAGGGGAAGCTTTAGAGTGGTTGTCAATTAGAGGTGGCCCTGAGTGGAGATGTCACAGTACATGTGGGACAAGGTGGGGGGAATGCAAGGCTCTAGAGAAGTGGGACCTGGTAAGAAAGCCCTGATATAGGATGAAGCCCTCATCCCTTGCTGTCTTTTCTTCTCAACACTGACCCTAGAGCAGTGATCAGCAGGTTTACTTCACGGAGGAATGAGCAGCTCACTTCCTGCTTCCAAAAGCCGACTCCTAAAACTGCTTCCCCCACATGCAATACAGCTCTACTGTCACAACATCAAAGCCAGGAATATCAGGGCTGCTCTTACCGTCCTTGGCTGGGATGTGCATTTTAGAGACTGGCAGCCGGCATAGCCTGTGCTTGGTGATCTGCACCAGCTCCTTGGGCAGGGTTCTCTTCAACGGTGTCGAAGGTTTCCCCCGCAGGGAGTTTCTTTTCCTGAGAGAATAGTGGCTTTTCAGGGGCACGGTGGGGAAGGAGTTGCTCTTCTTATCTGTTGGGGAACTGCAAGAGCACAATATAGGGAGTTTAGAAAGGGGTCACAAAGGTGTAAGAGAAACTTCCCCCTCAGGTATCTGGGCTCTCCTTTCTCCACTAACATAGCAAGTTAGTAGCAGAGCTAGGAATAGAACCCAAGTCTCCTGATTCCCCAGCTGAAGCCTTATCCACTGAGCCATGCTGCTTCTCTACATAAGAGCAATGCAAACATCCTGACGAAAAACACAAATTTGATCCATTTCTGACAAAACACAAAGAAAGGAGCTATTTGACATCTCAGCTCACATCTAGATATTCCCCATCTCTCTACTACAGCTGCTGGCGGAGGATGTGCTTAAGAGGATCAGGCCAAGCCAAACAAAAAAGCAAGCAAGCAGACCCAAACCTCTCCTCACCCAATGGACCCCATCTTCTCAGCGCCATGTGGAGAGAGGCATCCCCACCTCTCTCTAGGAGATAATGCCATGGCATGGTGAGGAATATTAGTAGCAGAGAACTGAAAAGATCAGCTTGGACATAGGAGTAGGAGCCAGATGCCCCTAAATTCTAATCCAAGCTCTGTCATTGGCTCATTGCGTGGCCTTGGACAAATTACTTAAGCCAAAATTTTCAGCTTGATTCTGGGCATCTCTAGTCAGTTGATGCTGTTCCTGCTAGATAGCATCACAAAGCACACCCTTCCCACCAGAGGCACAATGCGACAAAGCCTCCACAGTGCTTTCATAGCTCACTAGCTTTAAGAAGCAAGAGACAGCTTGGTCCTGATCTCAGATCTGTTGCCACTAAGTCCACCAATCCAACCTATGCCCATTTCCTGTATGTGTGACTTAGTCCACGTGCCTTTTCCGTTCCCTTCTGTTTATTTCCACTCTTATCTTTCCCACTGTACATTACACTTATCAGATGTGGCCCACAGCAGAGGTTTAATTGCATCTGAATTGTGCAGAGCATTTCTGCTGCTTCTGCACACAGTGCTCTCCTAGTAGCATCCACCAAAACTGCATGACCACTAACAAGGATCCCTGTCAATTTCACTCTAGCGGGAATCATAAAAGCACCTGCCAAAATTCTGCAGATGTGATTTAAATACTGGGATTAAATTGGTGTACAGTGAGAGACCTTAAAAAGAGAGACAAGACCTGCCCAGGCCCAGGGGATGGTATCATGCGAGACATGCCATGGGATTGCTAATAATAATACTTTCTGTACATATAGACTTTTGCGCTGGGATCTCTTCTCCCCACTGTAGTATAGTGTGTTGTTCACAGATCAGCTGCTGCCTACTTCTCCAGAAGCATCTATGAATAAAGCTTGTGAAAAAGCACTTTGGGATAAGAGGCATGATAAGATGATAATTAATTTAAATAATTCCTCCTCCCCTCCCCATCTAACCAAGTCATAGCCTGAATCTGAAACCTGTTTCCTGATTGGACTTCTTTTCCCCTATTGAATACATACACATGAGGGGATACAGCTGGGGCAAAAGGAAATAGCAGTTGTTTGTGAGAAATAAAACAGAGTTGAAGTTTAAGGACATCCATCCCTCAAAAGCTACATATTTAATGCTGATCAGAAAGTCCCATGTTTGGAAAGGAAACCAGCAAGTATTTATTTGAACTGTCATAACACCTAGCAACACCAGTCATGGACCAGGTTCCCACTGGGCGATGCACTGTACAAACACGGAACAGAAAGATGATCCCTGCCCCAAAGAGCTTACACTGTAAATAATTGAGTCCTTGCTACCATTGAAGCCAATAGCAATTCTCCTACCGACTTCAATGGAAGTAGGGGTGGGCCCTAGGAGAAGTGCACAGAAGGTTAGGACGAGCTACAAAACTTACTCCAGACACAACTAGTAACTTACCAGGAACTCCCCCTCCTCCTGACGATTTTGGTCCAGCTCTTCACTTTATAAGTGGAAAGTGCAGCATCGTTGAAAGGTGACTTCAATCCACCATGACCAGTGGATGCATTGCTTAGGGTCTGAAGGCCCAGGTTGGCTCTGGAAACCTGGGAGACTGCAGCCTCCTTTTGTCCCTCAGACGGCCATCTGAATACTGACTTGGAAGTGGAAGAAGGCAGCTGTAGGTTGGATGCTTTCCATTTGTACTTACTAGGAGAGGCATCCAGTTTCGAATGCACTCCCGATTTCTTCTGTTTTGCTCCTAAGTCCCCCTTCAGCAGTGGCTTAGCAGTTCTCTCTGTTCCCACTGAAAGCTTCCTAGTGCTTTCAGAATTTCTGGGGCTGGTCCATTTCTTTACAGCACCAGAGCATTTACCAGGATTTGCTACCCACGTATAGTTGGTTTTCCTGAACTTAGAAGCTTTGCTGGAAATTGGCGTTGAGGCAGCTCTTTGGAGACTGGGTAGCTTGTGTTGTATTGCAAACGGGTTCTTAGCTGGGTTTATACCAGCCTTTAAAGTCGCAGCCTGAGCTGAGCTTGTGTGCGCCTCAGATTTTCCAAGGATCTTCGGCTCCTTCAAAGTATCTCTTCCTGCCCTGACTTGCTCTGAACTACAGTGAGCTGGAACCAGTGGTACCGGCTTCTTCCAGGCTGACAGCCAGCCTGATTCTCGATCAGGCAGAGCTGACGGCTGCTGAGGCCTGGATTTTAACGCTATGGCACTTTCACTGATAACTTGACGTGACTCAGGGGCACTTTTAATTATGTTATTAGCCAGTCTCTCAGTCCCAGGTTCACTTGTATCATCTCTGCCTCCAGCAACAGCAAGCTGGAGCAATGAACTCTGGGAGACAGAGACAGATGTTTCTTTGTCCTCTTTTTGAGCAACCCTTTGAAAGCTAGAACTTTCATGAACCCTTTCAGCTCCTTTTGGAGCAGCTATGGCTACTTTCACCCCAGAAGAACCCTGCTGGCATCCCGACTCACTAATGTTTCTATTGTCCAAAGCTGAGCTAGTCCTCTGTGGTAGTTTGAGTCCCATGACTATATTACCACCTGTTGTTAAGCCCACTTGCCTTTCCGAGCCCACTTCCTGTGGCCCAGGAGCCTGGCTACTCCTTTGGCTCACAAAAGTCTGAGGCGCAGAAGCAGTGCTTCCAGGATGATGTATTGGTGCAGGTGGTCTGTTTACAAGGGAGTACTTTTTCCTCCAGGAGTTACCTTGATGTGGTTGGAAATCCCTTGGCGCTTGCTGAGAATATCTTGCAGAGAATGCTCCCCGACTGGGGAAGGCAGTCTGCCTGGGATTTCTCCACCTTGGAGTTGTGGAAGGCGGGGGCACTGGTGCATTTCCATGAATGTTTTTATGGTCATTTATGAGATCTGAAGAAAGCAAAACAGCCTCTGTTAATTGCATCTTCCACAACAGTCTTGTAATAACAAGTTCTGCACGTTCCTTGTTTTCACATTGCACTGAAAACACCTGTTCTACATAAGCTCTCACACTCAGTAGGTTTCAAACATCATCAGTAATGCTAGAAGAAAAGTTGAGCTATGTCATGATTACAGATTTCTTATTATGAATCTTTATAGAGCACTCGAATACTACATCATCCCACCGTCTGGCCATGTTTAATTCCTTTTATATGCACCAGTCTTGAATCCACCATTCTGATCATTGTTCCTATAGGTCATTGGTGATGAGGACTACGGCAGGAGGGGGGACAGACAAGAAGGGGAGAAAACTTACTGCTTATTTTGTTTATAGCTATCTTTTTGGTTCTCATCACTGCATCTCTGAGCCCCTTTATAGTGGAGATTGCCTGGCAGCCCTAATCTGATTCTGCTCATATACAGCATAATACAGTCGCCTACAGAGGTGATTATTATTTGGTCTAGGAAAGGAAGAGTAGTCTCTTGCTTTAATAATAAGTCTAAGAGTCAGGGGGCTTGAGATCTAATCCCAGCTCTGCCGATGACTAACAACGTGAGTTAGTCACTTGGACAAATCACTTCATGTATCTGTGCCTCAGTGTCCCTATCAACAGTAATACGGATGAATATACTTACTAGGGGATGGGGATTGTGAGGCTTGTTAAATATCAATTTTATGAAGCACTTTAGGATCTTCGGATGAAAGGGGTTAACAAAGGACTATATCTGAGCCCTGCATTTTTTCCAGCCATCTCTGGGTGCTTTAACAAAGAAAAGCAGTTTTTTCTACTGCCAAAGACTAGACCATATATAACTGCAAAAGGACATGAGAGGACCTGCCAGCTAAACTCCCTACCCACAAACTGCTCCGCTGAGGTTGAAATGTATTTCAAAATGTACCATAATTCACTGAAAGATGTTTAAATGTATTTGAAAACCCAGCAGTAACGAGACACCCATCAAAACACACATAAAATCTCATGACTTTTTCTGCAGCTCTTCATTCCGCCCCCACAATCACTTCGTCTGCATTAATTCTAATGAAATTATGAGTTCCTCAGAGCAGGGACTGATTCATTTTACTTGTGTGTTCAGCCCTATGCACGCCTGTGGTGGTGCTGAATTAGCCATATGAGATCAGGTCTATCTGGTTCTGGCTGAGTTGGACAATACTGGTATGCCTATACTGTAAAGAAAAATGTGTGGTGCAGCATCTCAAGGCCTGGGTCAACTGACTCGGGCTTGGGCTGCAAGAATAAAAACAACAGTGTAGACATTTGAGTTCAGGCTTGAGCCCAGGCCCTGAGACCCACTCTCCTCCCTGGGTTTCAGAGCCCAAGCGGGAAGGTTGACACTGCTATTTTTAGCCCCACGGCATGATCCTGAGTCAGCTGACTCTGGGTTTTTGGGGTTTTTTTTGCCATATGGATGTAGCCTCAGTCAAACACATAAGCCCCGACAGAGGGGAGAGCACAAGTGTATTTGCAGGACCCAGGGTGGAGTTTCTAGCACCGCAAACTAGAAAAATCACCTTGCAACCCCACAAAGCAAGGTATGGCTGAGCCCAGGCAGGGGGCTTTCACCAGGAACCAGACACGGTCACACAAACAGGTCCCAGCCTCTCTGTGAAGGACCTGGGAGACCGGGCGGGGTAGGGGGGAGCCTTTTAGGGGTCCCAGGGCAGGGAAGATGCCCAGTCTTTACCCCCACAACTCAGACTGAGCATGGCCCAAACCCAGCGCCGGGGACAAGGAGCACCAGAGGAACGAGTGTCCCAGCAGCCTCCCCTCGCACCGCAGCTGAGTGACGGGACAACGGGCCCGGAGGGCGGCAAGGCGGGGGGAGGGGAAGGAACCGGACAAGGGGGGGGGACATTGTTTGGGGGGGTGAGTAAGGAGACCAGCGCAGCGACGGACCGGGAGGGGAGGGTAACGGTCCCTGGGGGCCGCCGCGGGGCAGGTCGGGAGGCGGCTGGGGGGTAACGGTCCCGGGGGGGCGGGGCGGAACGGCGGCAGAGTGGGGGGGGGGACGGGATAACGGTCCGGGGGGGAGGCAAGGGGCCGCCGTGCGGCCCAGCCCAGGGACGGAGGCTGCCCGTGGAAGCCCCGGGGCAGGGCGAAGCACGGGCAGATTGAGACCCGCGGCCGAGCGCCCCTCACCCTGCAACAGGCGGATCTGACGCCGCAGCTGCTCCTTCTCCTCCATCCCCGCCGCTGCGGCTGGCGGCGGCGGCGCCCGTCCTACGTCATCACCCCGCGCCCCCGGAAAAGCCTCCCTTCGTGGGGGACGTTTGCCGCTGGGCCGCGACGCCGATGGGCCGGTCACGTGACGCGGAGGCAGCGTCGCCTTGGCAACTGGCGTCGGGCGCCCCGCTCCCGTCCAGGCCGTCCGGAAGCGGGGACCTCCCGCTGCCTCCTCCCCGCTCCTGAGGGAAGGCGAAACCGGCCACGGCCCCCACTCCCCCCCCTCGGCTGCCTCCACCCCCAGCGGCCTGACCCCCAGACATGACCCTCCTCCTCCTCCTCCTCCCCCCCACCAGCCAGACCCGCTCCTGCCCCAGCCGGGCATCGCCCCACCGCCCTGACCCTCCCCCACCACCACTGGCCTGACCCCCCCACACTCTGCCTCTTAGGCGCCCCCACCAGCCTGAGCCTGCTTTGCCCCTGCCCCCCTTCCGTTCCCTTCCCTTCCCACCCAGGTGTCCTCCCACTGCCCTGACCCTTCCCCTCCACCCCTGCTAGTCTGATCCCCTCTTGCCCCTCCCAGACATCCACCCTGTGTGTCCCCCACCCACCACCACTAGCCTGTCCCACCTCTATCTCTCCCAGGCATCCCCCCCACTACCACCCTGATCCTCCTTTCCTTCACAGGCACCCCACCACCACTGGCCTGACCCTCCTTTTCCCCTCCCAAGCACCCACCACCACTAGCCTGACCCCTGCTCCACCCCTCCCAGGCATCCCCACCACCCACTTGACTTACCAGGCATCCCTCGACTTCCCTTCTCAAGCACCCGCACCCACCACCACCATTTGCGGTGGCAAAGCAGGGCTCCCAGCCATCTGACCCGCACCTGCTCATGGTAGGTAGAAGACTGGCACACTTAAAGTGAAAACAAAAACCCAGCCGGCCCGTGGCAGTAGAAATGCTAAGGCAGTAGAAAAACTGGCCAAGTGGCAACACTGTATAAGGCAACTACAGCAATTGCTAACCTGGAAAAGTAATATTAGGATAGTATTTAATGTGTTTGTAGCTGTCTTTTAATGCAATTTAGCAACTAGATATAAGGAGGCTCTGGCACCATATGAACATACAACTTGCCACAGACCAACACCATGTGCTCTATAGACCACAGTTTGGGAGCCTCAGCAGTAGAAGCCTGATTGAGGTCAGTAGAAAGAGTCTCATTAATTTCAGTGGGCTGTGGGTCAGATCCTAAATGATGAATTAGATAAGTATCATTTTTGCAGTCAAATTTCCTGACTACAATCATACTTCAAAGCAGCTCTTACCAGAGGTTAGGTTGAACAATCGCTATATAGAATTCAATTCCAGATCTTTTTGGGTGGCCCAACCAATCATTTTCTGTTGCGTTAAAACTTTAATTTCAAAACAAATGTCTAGCCCTTACCTTGTGAAGAAAACCTTCTGCAGGCAACACAGGGTCAGATGTTTTGACAATCTGCATACATGCAAAACTAGAAGCCCTAAGAGACCTGCATTCATAGTACTGTCAACCTCAGGCATTCAGAACCTTGAGTCAGGTCCTCCCAAACCATTAGATTGACTTAAGTATCATAAGATTTTAAAAATAATAAATGCTGGTTTCTTTTCATATGCCTTCTGGTGTTTTGAGCCAGTAGAATTCACATTTTCAAACTTTCCTTCATAACCAAGAGGGTTAGAAACTTTTTTTTTTTTTTTTTTTTTGGTAATGACCTGACCCCAGGAGCTGGGGCTTTAAGAAAAACACCATGTATGGACAGATTGGTGATGTAACCCCAAATCTGGTAACAATGTGACTCAATCAGATGTTAACTCAGAAACCTAAGGATGATAATTTAAGTGGCAACGTTATTAACTCTTTCACTGCTGGTTCTTTTAATAGAAAGATCCTGCTGGTCTGAAAGTATGGATGGATCTTGGGTTAGTGGACAGATCTTGCAAGGAGTATGGATGAACATACACTGTGAAGAAAGGATTATTCCATGGTTAGTGTGCTAGCATGGGACGTAAAAGAGCCAAGTTAAGTTCCCTATTCCTTCTGAACAAGTCACTGAGTCTCTGTGTGCCTCAGTGCCTGTATGCTATCTGTAAAATGGGGTAATAGCCTTACACTACCTCACCCAGATGTTATGAACACAAACATGGGTGGTGTGTGAGTCTTTCCTTTGGGGAGGCTACATAGCGCTGGAAGCTCCCAAAACGTAGGGGGCCACCAGCACCCAGACCGTAGCCTTGCCCCTGTGAGGCCTCTTCCCCTGGGGCTCTGCCCCAACTCCACGTCTTCCCCTCAAGGCCTTGCCCTTCCTCTGCTGCCCAGCCCCAGACTTTACACTCTGCCGTGGGGCTCCTCACTGTCCCGCCGGCTCCTTACTGCCCCCCCCACCCCCATGGGCTCCTTACTGCCCCCAGTCCTCCTTCCCAGGCTTCTCACTGCCCTCCCAGGGCTCAGTCCTGTCCTTTCCCCAGCTCACACCCTGTGAGGCCGTGGGAGGGGAAAGGGAGAGGCCCCTGCTGCAGCTGGGAGAGGCAGGGCAGCTCAGCATGTAGCAGCCTGGGGTACTCTGGTTAAGCCAGAGCTGGCCCTTGGGAGGCAGGAGCTCCACGCCTGCAGCCACTTCCCCTTGCATCTCAGAGTGCAGCGTGGCTTGTTCAGTTCCCACTGCCAAGAGGTGCTGGGCTCCAACCGGGTCAACGCTGAGGGGAGCTGGGTATGGGCCCCTGTGCTGTGCCAGCAGCAACACTGACATTGCCCCGCCAGCGTCTTGCCCCGGGTTCCCCGCCTGGCACAGTGCCGCAGACAGCTTGGAGACACACCTGCAGGAAGGCAGAGCCAGAGTGCCATGCCAGGGACAGGCCGGGAGGAAGAGGTGGAGTGAGGGTGGGGCCACAGTCTGAGTGCCGGTAGCCTCCCCAAGCCTTTATTTTCCAATTTGACTATTGGTTCTTATAAAATAATCCTGTATTAATATTTGTATTACCATAGTACCCAGGAGCCCTAGTCATGGACCAAAACCCCATTGTGCTAGGTGCTGTACAAAGATGATTCCTGCCCCAAAGAGCTTACAATCTCACTATAAACAATAGATCAATGGTCCACAAACTGTGGGATAGAATCATAGAAGATTAGAGTTGGAAGGGACCTCAGAAGGTCATCTAGTCCAACCCCCTGCTCAAAGCAGGACTAACCTCAGCTAAATCATCCCAGCCAGGGCTTTGTCAAGCCGCATCTTAAAAACCTCTAAAGATGTAGATTCCACCACCTCCCTAAGTGCACCCTTCCCAGGGGGTGGAGTGGAGGAACATTTGGGGGGGCATGTGGCAGGCCCATGCACCACTCAGCTCTGTTCTGTCCCCAGTCCAGCTCTGCCCTCATTCCCTCTGTCCTCAGGCCATCTCTAGCCCCAGCTCCATCCCCCATCCCTAGTTCCACCTTCAACCCAAGTTCAGCTGCTGAACTAACTGTGCAGTAATGGAAGGGAGGGCATGGACAGATTCCATTACTGGTAAGGGGTGCGGGCGACAAGAAAAATGTGGGCATCATGGCAATAGATGAGAGACAGACAAATGGGGAGTTCAAGGAAACAATGTGGCAGTATTGGTCAACTTGATAGGCTGAGCGGTCTCTGCAGTCCAGCTGTCAAGTTTTTTGCAGGCAGCACAAGAAAGGAGAGTCTTAAGGAGGGTTTTGAAGGTGGATAAGGAGGTAGCTTTGTGGATATTTGTGAGGAGCTCCTCTCAAGTATGAGAGGCAGCACAGGTGAAAGCATGAAGGGGATTGTTTGAAAATTTAACAAGTGGGGATGGAGGCTGGCATCATGGGCTGATCAAAGGCAGGAATCAAGCTTTAGATACTGACTGAGAAATGAAGTTGTAGATAGACCATGAAGGGCCTTGAAAGTAAAGATCAGTAGCTTCTGTTTGATATAATAGAGATAGGGGAGCTATTGGAAGGATGTACAGAAAGTAGAGTGACGGGTTAGGAAAAATATCATTGCAGCTACGTCCTGAATGGCTCTGAGTGAGGCAAGATTGCATTTGTCAAGGCCAAAAGGAAGGATGAATGGGACTGCGCAGAGATGAGTTCTAGAGGGAGCAGAGAGAGAGACCAAGGAGAGAGCCCCTCCCCTGCAGAAAGTTGGAGGGGCTCATATGGTGCTAAGCCCTCCGTCATTTTTTCCATGCAGGTATTTCACACTTGTGACTGTTCCTTTTAATTTCTGTTTAAGTAGCCTCCTCGTTTTTGTGTAATTCCCCTTTTTGAAGGTGAAAGGGACAACTGGAACCCCAGAAGGGATGGGATGAGGTGACTAAAAACAGTGACTCAGCCAGTGGGCCGAATTAGGAGGCGAAGAAATTGCCACAGTGCCAGAGGCATTAGCCCGGCAAGACAGCTGTGATGCCACATCTAGCCCTGAGGGGGTGCTTAATAGTGAGTGAACTCTATTACAGGACTATGTAAGTATCTAAGATCGATAACATATTACCTTACAGATTTCTCCTATTGTCGGGGGATAATACAGACCCTTTGAATTCATCGTTAGTAAATGCCAAGCATTCAGCAGTCTTGCTAGATGTATGTTAAAAACAACATGTTTGAAAACCAGCAAGTATTCCTGATGCTTGGTCTTTGATAATTATACTGCAGTTGCATGACACTTGTTTGTGAGTCCAATTTAATTAAAGAAACAGTAAAAAGCAAGTACAGGCTTTTGACGCTGGGTTG
This sequence comes from Emydura macquarii macquarii, assembly GCF_026122565.2. NCBI lineage: Eukaryota > Metazoa > Chordata > Testudines > Chelidae > Emydura > Emydura macquarii. The sequence continues at coordinate 874,949 of NW_027132383.1, forward strand.
GCAGGGAGTCTGTATGTGAGAACATGCCCCAGAGAGGATGGCACGCTTAAGAGAAATTAAATTGTCTTGTTCAGCCTAGAATAAACCTTGTGCTAATCTCTCTAATGGGTTTAAACGTCACCAGAACTGTGTATCTTGTGACGAGCATGCACTAGGACCCAATTAAGTTACTCACACATTTGAAATCATAGCCTTTATCAGCTTTGGTTTAGTCAGGAGTCTCGCGGTGGTTTACTAGAAACTTGCTGAGAAGAGCTAAAATGCTAAACTTAGTTAGCGCTGAACCAGCAGATTGCAGAGAACTGATGCTAGTGTGGATAGGAGTAGCTAGTATTTCCTGCTGGCTGCTCACAGAATTTGGCTTCCGAACGAGAATGCACAGGGATCTTCTAGGAACCTTTTACCCTTCAATATTACCTATAACAAGCATCAGCCTCATAGGGGTTTTTCACCAACCTAGAGCCCTGCTATTAATAGCAATAAAAGAGCATAATCAGTTCACTGCATAGCAAATGCCAATTAATGAACAGATCTATCTAGATATTTATACCATCCTCATCACTATAGAGTCTGAGCATCATATATATATTTGCAAAATCTAGCAGGTGTCTAAGTCTTTAATTCTTGCACTTCTTTTTGCAGTCAGTAGGATAGGTTTGGTTTGGTTTGGTTTTCTTTGTATCATGGAAAAGACTTGCTTAAGAGAAGTGTCATGCATTGGGATTAAAGGGAATAGTAGAATCTGTGGTCATTCTAATTTCCTGTAGAAGGGAGATCTGTGGCCACTAAGAAGGCTCTGCCTCCCACTCTGACCAGTCTCAATTGTCATTCATAGATCTGCAGTCTGTGAAGAACTCAGCTATGGTGGAAGGTCCCGGTCATGGAGAGAAAGGCAGTTCCCTGCAATATGTAGGCCCAATCTAATGAGGGTTTTGATTATTAAAACCATCACCTTGAATTTGATCTGAAGTCCAGTGGGGGCCAGGGTAGCTACTAGAGCAATGGGAGGCTAGTGGAGCTCATATCGACCCTGTGTCAATTAGGAAATGAACTTCTGCATGCTGAACCAGACAAAGGTTTTTCAAGGCCTGTGTTTTCATTCCCAGGTACAGTGTTGTAGTAATCAAGCCTGGAAGTTATGAATACATGAGTCAGTGGAGCGAACCCTGCCCTTATCAGGATGGGATAGAGTCTCCTGGCCAGATAGAGATGGAAGAAGGTATTTATAATAGCTGTTGCTAGAAGGGTATATTTTACCCTTACATATTTTATACGTATTTTAAACACTCAGACTGCTCAGAACTACAATGGCTGGTTCAATGTAAAACACCAGTAAGATAAAGGAGGTGGTGAAGATGGATTTGAAGGCGGAAAGTGAGACTGCCTGGTACATGGGACCAGGAAGGAGATTCCAAGGAAAGGGACCCATGTCAATGTTGGCAGAGAGCTAGCTGTCTGGCAGAGGAAACGAAGGGAGAGCCAGAGCACAGCATATTGGCAGAACATTGAGTGCAATATGAGAGTGGTACTGTAAGAGATGAGACTAGATGTAGGCTGAGGTGGGGTGGAGCAGTGCAAGACCATGAAAGTGAGGCTGAGGTGTCTGAATATGATACAGAAGGAGACAGAAGCCAATCCAAAGCTCCAGAAGGAGGTGAGCCAAGGGCCAAGCAACAGGAAAGAAGGATAGCAGCATGCTGGGTAGGTTCAAGAGCTTTGATGTGAGAACTGGGGAGAGCATAGAAAAGGAGGAGGTTGAACTAGTCAAGGCAAGAAGTGGTCAGGTATGAACAGAGACATGCAGGCAAAGTGACTTGCCCGTGGTCATGCAGCAAGTCATTGGTAGATCCAGGAATAGAGCCCAGCTCTCATGACTTCTAGTGCTGGATCTTAACCATCTTTCCTCCCTGTAGGAGCAAATTAATGCTAGTTAGAGGCGTCTAGCCCCATTGCTATCAGGCTGTTCAGCAAGCTGTTGGGAAGCAGCAAGTTCCAGTGGATAAGGCACTAGAGTGGGGATCAGGAAACTAGGGTTCTGGTTCCAATTCTACCACTAACTTGCTTTGTGTCATTAGGCAAGTCACTTCATGTTTCAGTTCTCATCTTCTCCCTTTGTCTCTGTCTGTACACTGGCACTGTCTTTGCACTGCACCACAGGAGGACCCTGATCTCAGCTGGGGACTCTCCTGTTATCGTTATTTATTAGCATTGCAATGCGTCAATGAGATGCTTGGTCCCCAGACACAGAAAGGAGCCCTGAAGAGCCTGACACTTATTTACTACTTTTAAAAAGTTGCATCTGTTCTGAAAACTTGCTATTCTTACTTTTAAAAAAACGTCTCCCAAGGGCAAATGAACTTTAGAATTGTATTTTTTGCTGATAACAGCAAGACTCAGGAGTACATGCCTGAGGGAGGGAGATGTCTCTTGGGTTATATAGAAAATGGAGAGAAAAACGTCAGTTACAGGAAAAGAAGCTACAGCTTAATCCTAAAGGAAAAGTCACTTCCATTTATCAAACAAATGTTACTTTTCTACTACAATTCCTGCATCTTGGCTCCATTCTTGCCTGACTTTAGTGCCATCACTCTGCTGGCACCTGCATTGCACACAGACTGATGCAAATGAGTTTGGGGGAAAACACTAGGAGGAAATGGGAGACCAAGTTTAAAGTCATTTTAGTGACTTTCGTGTAATTCAAAGTGACAGTGATTATTTGTAGAAGTTCTTAAAGGAGAAAGTGATCTAAAAGCCAAAGTCTATGTGATCTCTTAGCTCTCATCAGCTAAGCGAGGTAGGTCTAAGTCAGTACCGAGATGGCAGGTATCCAAAGAGGGACTTCAGGAACTAATGAGAACATAAAGTCATAACTCTGCTGGACAACAAAAACCATGGACTTAACAGGGACACTGATTTTATGACTCATTGCAACAATTTGTAATGCACCACACTGCCTGCTGCCCTTAAGTGCCCCCTGTAAACCTTTTATGCATAACACTCTAATCCCCAATGGGCCATTTCATTTCAGGTGACCACCTCCAACATGCAACCCCTTCTGCTTAACAATCTGTCCCAACCTGTATTTAGCTCTTTCGCTCAGACACTCATAGAATCATAGAATATTAGAGTTGGAAGGGACCTCAGAGGTCATCTAGTCCAACCCCCTGCTCAAAGCAGGACTAACCTCAGCTATATCATCCCAGCCAGGGCTTTGTCAAGCCTCAGCTTAAAACCTCTAAAGATGGAGATTCCACCACCTCCCTAGGTAACCCATTCCAGTGCTTCACCACCCTCCTAGTAAAAAACTTTTTCCTTATGTCCAACCTAGACCTCCCCAACTGCAACTTGAAACCGTTGCTCCTTGTTCTGTCATCTGCCACCACCGAGAACAGCCTAGCTCCATCCTCCCTAGAACCCCCTTTCAGGTAGTTAAAGGCTGCTATCAAATCCCCCCTCATTCTTCTCTTTTGCAGACTAAACAAGCCCAGTTTCCTTAGCCTCCACTCATAACTCCTGTGCTCCAGCCCCCTAATCATTTTTGTTGCCCTCCGCTGTACTCTCTCCAACTTGTCCACATCCTTTTTGTAGTGGGGGGCCCAAAACTGGACACAATACTCTAAATGTGGCCTTACCAATGCCAAATAGAGGGGAATAATCACTTCCCGCGACCTGCTGGCAATGCTCCTCCTAATGCAGCCCAATATGCTATTAGCCTTCTTGACAACCAGGGCACACTGCTGGCTCATATACAGCATTTTATCCACTGTTACCCCCAGGTCCTTTTCTGCAGAACTGCTGCCTAGCTCATCGGTCCCCAGTCTATAGCTGTGCATGGGATTCTTCATTCCTAAGTGGAGGACTCTGCACTTTTCTTTGTTGAACCTCATTAGATTTCTTTTGGCCCAATCCTCCAGTTTGTTTAGGTCACTCTGTATCCTATCCCTACCTTCCAGGGTATCTCCCACTCCCCCCAGCTTAGTGTCATCCGCAAACTTGCTGAGGGTGCAATCTACCCCATCCTCCAGATCATTAATGAAGATGTTGAACAAAACCGGCCCCAGGACTGACCCTTGGGGCACTCCGCTTGTGACCAGTTGCCAGCTAGACATGGAGCCATTGATCACTACTCACTCGACTTCCTTCCCCAGATAGGCAGAAGAGCTCTGTGTAGCTTGAAAGCTTGAGCCTTCCACCTTATGTCTGTCATAGTAACTCATTGACATAAGAGCTAATGAACGCAAGAGGAACTAAGGCATTAGCCTATGAAAAATATGACACCCTGAAATTAGTGGGGTGTGGAAGTACAGATAAGGAAAAGGGGCTGAAACCATTACACATAAGCATAAAGCATAGGGGATGGCACCATAACACACTATAAAAGTTGAGTCCTGGCCTGTGTGTCTTGTGGAAAGGAGATGCCAGGGTGACAACCACTGGTGGTGGTGGTGATGACAACAACAATGATTGGGTCCATACCAGGAAGTGTATGTGATGCTAGTATTAGGACTAGACATGCTGTTACCCCTTTCTTTCCTGTTGTGTTGTTGTATTTTGATACTGTGTATCTGTTTAGTAAAATTCTTAATAAAAGCACAGTTGAGAACTTGTAAGTACATCAGTTGTGGCTATGGTCCCTCATGTATTTCTGGCATCTCTGAAGCTGATTCTCATGCGTATAATCCTGCTGCTGTAGTGGTGTGATGTCTTGGGTCTGGAACCTGAGTCTGGGAGTGCCTAGACAGCTGCTGCATCCTGGGCTCAACCCAAGATCAACTGAAACCTGCTGGGCTGGGAAGTACGAGACGATAGCCCCAGCCAAGGCACCACCACCACAGGAGCTCTGACTGGAGGATCTCCCAGCTCCACTGATTGGTCCAGCTATGCTATTTAAACCAAAAGGAGTAACAGGGAGTTAGTCTGAGCAACAAGGTGGTTTTCTGTTGTGGCTGTATTGCACTCTGCTTGTGCCTGCCTTCTGCACCCAGCCCTGTTCATGATTCCTTCTTGCCTCCTACCTCACCCCCGCCTTCACTCCTGTTCCCACCATGCTCCTGCTTTATGCTTCATCCTCGCCTCTCCTCCTGCCCTTACGCCTCATCTCCAATCCTCAATGACCAGTACTGGCTCCAACCCCAGCCTCCAACTTCTGACTCTGGCTTGACCCCTGGCTCTGGTAATTGGCAGTTGGCTCTAGCATTGACCCTCGGCTTCATTCCACAACTGGGATGCCTGCTCCACCCACTAGACATGACTACTGCTCTGACTAGTAGGCCAAACTGTCTACATCCTGGTCCATAACAAGTTGTTTAGGAAGCTGAACTTTTAACCCAGCTGACTGTGATCTAATATAAAATCAATCTATCAATAATCAATGTATTAATCCAGAAATTAATAGACTGCAGTGGTCTGCTAAGGGGAAAAAGCCTCTGGAGAATCCTTCTTTAAAGAGTATGCCTGCATGTGGAAATGCTTATGGAAATGCCTCGCTAGCCAAAACCTGTCTCCTTGAGCTTGAGAAGCAACCAGGACCCAAGCAGCCCAGAGCTGGACTAAGCCTTTCTATTAGTCCAGGCCCAACAAGATCCCTTTTAAAACTGAACCATAATACTCCCTTTTTTATGCTGTCTGATAGGTAGTTACACTGCCTCACTCCATTTCACAGTGCTCTTTTAAACAAAGATGATGCCAAACTGAGCAAAACTAAGAGCTTTTATAAGCAGTGACATCCAAACTCCAGCCAAAACACATCCTGGGTGAAGAGCGTATTGGCTCAGACTCCCTTCCCGCGCCCCCTCAGCCCCCAAAGTATTTCTCACTGACCTACAGGGGCAGGGAATTCCACAGGTTAATGACACACTGCATCAAAATTTATTTTCCTTTATTGAGGAAGCTACAAGTTCAGTTTTTAGCCTGGAAGTCAGATCTGTGTTCACCTCTCAGGAACTCTGCCAGTTTTTTCTAATGCTCAGATGCTGGAGGAGCAAGATCCCACACACTCTGTGTGCAGGAGATTTTTCTCCTCTTTGTGTGCTTTCCAGTGCAGGGCCAGGGGCATGGAAGCCTCCAGGAGGGACTCTTTTGCTTTATTCTTACTCCTCTTGAATGAATTCTCACACAATCATTGAATCTTGGCGTTCCAGCCATCTCGTTCTTTTAAAGGAGCTGTCCTCATACAGAGGTTTCTCTCTCTTCTGGCTAGTCATGCAGCAGAAAAGTCTCCTCAGTGAGAACAGGACACTTGTCCCAGCCACATTCTCAGAGACTTGCTTCACATGCTGGATAGAGACCGAAGCAACACTGCAGACTGAGGGCTCAGGGTCAAGCAGCAAATCACTGAGAGCTGAAAGAAGGAGCAGGTCAGGCCCTGACCTGTGATCACCCACAGAGATATGCAAATACACAGCCAGTGACCATGCACTTAGATACACAAACAAGCTACCCATGTGATCAGAAACAGCTGGGCCCAAAGGAATATCCCATAAACGTGCAAATTTGTTACCCAAACATCCAGAAACTGACAGGCACACAGCCTTGTTATACACACACCCTGATACAGTCGTGTACAGACACATGACCAGTTACATGTGTGCACCCAGATATATTAATTTGCCTAGTTCAAAGACTGGGATCCTCACTTACCACTGAGCAATGAGGACATATCTCTTTGACTCATGCGGCTGGCATCCATGTGATGGACAATGAACCCTAGAGATACGATTAAAATAATTAGCCTCCCACTTCTCCCAACCTCTAGTGGGAGCTTCTATCATTTAGGCCCATCACCAAGTTGAGGACCTTTCACAACATCCATCAGAGCATCAGACAAGTTCACAAGCTCCTAAGAAGCCAAAATCGAGCATGAATGAAGGGCTGATTTGCAAAGAAGGGAATAGCTACTAGAGGTAGGCCAATTACTAGGCAGCAGGTTTAAAATGAACAAAAGGAAGTATTTCTTCACACAATGCACAGTCAACCTGTGGAACTCCTTGGGGATGTTGTGAAGGCCAAGACTATAACTGGATTTTAAAAAGAACTAGATAAGTTTATGGAGGATAGATCCATCAATGGCTATTAGCCAGGATGGGCAGGGATGCAAAATCATGCTCTGAAGTGTCCCTCGCCTCTGGTTGCCAGAAGCTGGGAATGGGCGGCGGGATGGATCACTTGATGATCACCTGTTCTGTTCATTCCCTCTGACGCACCTGGCATTGGCCGCTGTTGGAAGACAGGATACTGGACTAGCTGAACCATTGGTCTGACCCAGCATGGCCATGCTTATGTCCTTAAATGGGGACACCCCAGCAAATATTTGGTCAAATGCAAAAATGAATTTTCCTTCAGTTGCATTGGTGAACATCAGAGGATGTCATTCTGTGATCACTTGAGCATTGGTAGGGCAAATGCTAGCAGAAAGCAAATTTTAGCTCAAATAATGGCCACAGATTAATTTCCATTTATGTGTTTGATTGTAACTTAATCTTAAATTCTTCCATTGACCTAACTACCACCTCCCTGGCAGGTGGATAGTGTACACCAATGGGAGATCCCTCCTCTCACCGTAGGCGGCGTCTACACTGAAGCCCTACAGTGGCGCATCTGCCACCCCTGTTGCATTTTGCGTGTAGACAAGCCCAAAGTTACAGTTACATTAGTTAGGTAAGTTCCAGAGTAGTTAGGTAAATTACAGCGTGAATTGTATATATTCAATTGCAACACTTGCAGTTTGCACAATCAGCAGCCCAAAAATTAGTTGTTAAAGCTACTTACAACTTCTTTTGAATTATAAATACACTGGAGAATTTCACAATGTGGTCAAAGATCAAAAAAGCAAAATGTGCCTAATAAATAATTAGCTGTGAATTATTAACTCAGGTCTAGTATTTGCACTGTTCTATAGCAATTATTATAGCAATAGCCTAATGTGGAGGTTAGAGGGATTCTGATGAAAGCATGTGGGGGTTCAAGTGCTATAACTTGCTTCCTATATTTCTGTATAAACCCACTGAGAGGAAGTGACGTTCCAAAAAAGGCATTGATAAAATTTGGTTACAAAGTTCAAGTGTGTGGCTTGGTTTTGTTACCTGTGAACATACTGGCTGCCCTCCGCACAGGAGCCTGGTTGCTCTTCAGATAGTGCTGGCTCTGGGACAGGAAGTCACGGACTCTCCCCGAGTATCGCTGAACCTAGGGAGGAATAATTACCGAGAGCTTGGGGGGCGAGTAGAAGAAAGGGAAATACTGTATCTAGGTCAACAAGGGGAGGAGGGTATAAGAAGAGACATAGTCAAGATCGCAGTGGGCTAACAGACTGATCAGACTTTAGTGCTAGCAGCTCCTTTCCCCTTCTGAGCAAGCTCCTCTCAGGCCTGGTCTATGCTAAAAAGCTAGCTCAATCCAGGCACGTCACTCAGGAGTGTGAAAAAGCCACACCCCTGAGCAGCGCAGGTAAAACAATCCAATCCCCAGTGTAGACAGCGCTAGGTTGATGGAAGAATTCTTCCACCTAGCTACTGCCTCTTGGGGAGGTGGACTACCTATTCTGACAGGAGAAACTCTCCCGTCGGTGTAGGTAGTGTCTACACTAAAATGCTGCAGCAGTGCAGCTGTGGCACTGTAGTGTTTCAAGTGTAGACGAGCCCTTGGAATGTTTCTGGAGTCACCAGAGAACAGCATTATGGGGAGGGAAAACAGGTCCTATGGGACCTCAGTGAAGATGGGAGCCAGCTGGTAGTAGATGACTCTCCCAAAGGAAAACCCATCACCTGAAATATTTAAAACTAGACTGGGTGGAGCATGGACCTTCCTCCATTGTCAGAAGGAAGGGCTGGATCACCTAGTGCCTCCATTCAGTTTCTAGTGTCTGTGATTCTGCTGCAGACTGTTCTTGACAGGGAGCTTTGGAAAGGGAAAAGTCATCACTACCATCCTCTGAAAGGCCCAAGTGCTCCATGACCTTGCGGTACTGATGCTATCTGTCTATTCCCACTGCATTGTCCCCAAGTGCCTTTCCCTCTGCCTGTGCCTATGCATATTGCTCATGGTATCTTTTCTAGACAAGCATCAAGGATTATACAAGAGTTCCAGAGGGGTAGCCGTGTTAGTCTGTATACAGCAAAAACAACGAGAGTTCTGTGGCACTTTAAAGACTAACACATTTAATTTCAGCAGGCATAAGCTTTCGTGGGCTTCAACTCACTTCCTCAGATGCAGTAGGTAGAAATGATACAGCAAATAGGTAACATATAGGAGGCATCATATACATATACAAGCGCATAGAGAACAATGGGGTAGGTGGATAAAAGCCGGGTACTTTTATCGGATTATACAGCTTCCAAGGGCTGTTCACCAAGGTGATCTGAGATGGCAGCAGCAGGGTGTGGGCAGGAGGGTCACTAAGCCTGCAAAGTGAGACCTCGGTGGGGATGCAAGTCATTTTAAATAGGGTGCCATTGATTAGATAACGCTCGTCCCCCGCCACCAAATCATCCCATTCTAAAGAAAAGCCCACTGTTCACTTACCAGGTGCTTGCAGATATTGCACAAGGCCTGCTGATTGTCATAATGGGCCATAGTGAATATCTCCTCCAGCAGTTTCCATCCCATGAAGTCATTACATCGGGCTAAAGTCCACTCGCAGCTCTGCATGGCAAAGGGGAGAGAGGGATGTCAGAAGGACAGACGCTGTTGATACTGTCCAATAGCCATGGAAAACCAAAAAAGAAAACTTATCCTAAGCAGGAGAGGGAAGGCAAGAGCTAATGGCCCCCTCCTTGGCCCTTGTAGTCTCTCTGTTCTTATCCCACAGAGAGAGCCTGGGCCCTGGGGCCCTACAGTCTCCTCTCACATTTTTGGTGGTCAGCTGTTTGCATATGCATCCATGCAAATGAGGTGCTTAGGCCTGCAATTACCTGATTAATAGAGTTTTGCACTTGCAGACAGATTCACATGCAAGTTTTGCAAGGTGCATCTGTAGTTGCCACCTGGAAATGTGGCCTTAATGTCCCTGCTTTCCTATTAATGGCATCTTGAGTTGATTCTTCTCATTGGCTAAAAGGATACAGAAAGTGTCTACGAGGAGCAACATTTCTACCTTTGGGTCCATCCGTGTAGGAAACTCGTCACAGTAAAAGCAGAAAAGATTGTGCATTGGGAAGTGGATCTAGAGAAGAATCTGGCAGAAGAGCCTGACAATTGTCATTCCTTAGAGCTAGAGACATGACACTGTCTTACCTCAACCACCTCCTGCTCCCGGTCCTGCAGATGGAGGAGCAATGGCACCAAGCTGCTGAGCACTTGCTCCTGCATGATGGATTTAGACTTCAGGTTCAAACCACTTAGGAGGTTCCCAAATAGGCCAATGGTAGAAGATCGCACCTTGTCTCTGTCCTGTCAATAATACATAAAGAGGGAGATCTCACTAAAAGCTGTTTCAGCACAGATCAGTCTCTGTGTAATGGAAATTGCAGACTCAGACTGAGGCTTTACAATTGCGCATAGCCTGCCTATGGACAAAGAATGGCTCTTTGTAAAGATGGTTTGGATTTAGGAAATGGTGGTGCCTTCCCAATTACAGTTTCATATGTAGGTGTTGAAGGTTCTCTGCTCTAAAGTCTCCGGCATCTCTATACAAGAGGTGCACACCCTGCTAGCACTGTCATTGTAACACAATGGCAGAGTCTGTGCCATGACCTTCTCTAGTGACTGATCCATTAGAAGACAATAACCCACTACTGCTACCAGCTAATTAAATTACTCCATTAGCTCAAGTGGTAGCAACTTGTGCTGTTGTACAAGGGATCAAACTTGGTTGACAATCTGTTGTGGGGAAGATGTTGTTAAATCAACAGCACACCCTGCTGCATAACACAATAGAACACCATGACCCTGCAACTTCCAGTTGATTAATTCTTCCATGTTCTACAGCATACTTGAGGATCAGATAAGATATGAACTTCCATAAAGTGTTGCCATATTCTTTCTGGTCTCTGGATCCATTTTTCACTCTTCACCAAAGATTGCTGGGGGAAAATCATGCTGCCCTCTTAGTTCAAAATCAGTAGAGATATTCATTCACAGTCACCCAGTCAACTATCGACGGAAGTCCCCATTGTCATGGGAGACCCTGTATGTGCCTAATGGAGAATGCAATCCCAGATCTACAGACTGGTGAGTTTCAAATGTCAGGGATTGCTGTATCCTGAGCATTCATTTCCTGCTGTAATGAGGGAGGCCTGCTCTACTCCGAGAAAAGGATGAAATTGAGTAGCAACGTCGATTCTGTAAGACTGTGAGCTGCAGATCATGCCTGTAGCAGAGAGTATACCTCTGACTAATAGAAGACATCTGCCCTACTGACCACTAATTAACGGGCTTTTCTATAATGGTCATCATGAGTTTCTGAGCACCTGACAAGCAATAATGAATGTGACCTCTCAGTACCCTGGGAGATAAGGAAATAGCAGTAACCCCATTTTACAGCTGGGTAACAGACCAGCCATTATCCTGTTGAGCTTGACTATGACAGGACATGCACTTTACCTCCGATAGAGCATCCCAAAGCTGACCCTAACAAGCCTGGCTAGAAGTGGATGTATACTGCTGCTTAATAAAAGCACCGCGGGATCCACTGAATGAAAACTCAGCTCGGGATAGGGGAAACCAGGAAGAACCAAGAATGGAAGGGATTAAAAAAGGAGGTTCTATCCCCACCACAGGTTCTCCTTTGCCCCAGGAGCAGTAACCAGCCCCTCCTCCAAACACTTAGGAACCTCCCTCTTCCTGTTGCCTTACATCATCCAGGAAGAGTCGAAGCGTCTTGGCAATCCGAACACAGATGGAGCCGATGTTCACCCTGTCCCTCTGGTGTCTGAGCATGCTTCCCAGAGCGGTGATGGCCTCCCCAACCAGCCTCTCGTGTCTCTCGTTCAAACCCACTAGGATGGCGGGAAGGAGAGCCTGGAGCTGTGTCAACTGCAGAAAAGAAGCAGCTCAATGAAATACTGACCCCAACTCTCCAATCACAGCATGATGTAACAAGTAGACTGAAGAGAGAGGGAGGTCAGAGCATGGTCCCTCCCAGGTTTCAGAGACCCGCTTCCTTTTAGCTGGATGCAAGGTATTGACAGTTCTTTGTCACCTTCCTGGAACATTGTTGACCCCTGGTGGAGCACTCTCAGATGTTATTCACTCAGTTCTGAACCATCCAGTGGTTCTGATGCTACTTCAGCAGACCTAGGATTCCGTTTAGTGGCATCAGCACCAGCTACGCAGTTCTGGTGTGTTCCCTACAGGCTTGTCATGGTATTGCCGGAGTTGGTTTTATAACTGAAAATAATGATAATTCACCATTCAGACAGTTGTCACTGCACTACCTAAGGCAACCTGGTCTAGAGAATGGGACTGGAAGTCAGGACTCCTGGGTTCTAGTTCAGGCTGCACAACTTACGTGCCTGGGCAAGTCATTTACACCCATGCTTTCCAAAGTAGCCCCTAATTTGGGGGGGGGCCAATTGCAGACACACGGGGCCTGGTATTCAGAGGTGCTGAGTATCTGCAGGTCCTGCTGAAGTCACTATTATTACCATTACCTTCTGCCGGTGAAGTGCCATGTTTCCAAGCCCATGAAGACTTAGCCAGCGGACAGTGGGTCTCGGATCTATCCGCCACTCTTCCAGCTTGCCCAGAATATTGCATTTTGGCAGTAGCTTGGTCACAGATTTGCTACGGAGAAGCTAAATTCAAAACAATGAGTCCATTAGAAGCTGAAAACTGAGAATTCTCTCTCAGGGTGTGTTCTTTGGATGGATGTCAGAGGCAAAACTCCCTACATTCTGCTATAAAATCTCCTAGCATCATAAGGTAGGTCTACACTACAGCTTATGTCAGCATAATTTATGTCCCTCAGGGGTGTGATCAAATCACTCCCAGAGAGACATAAGCACAAGTATGGACAGCGCTATGTCAGCGGAAGAGCTTCTCTTGCCAAGATAGCTACCACCACTCGTGGAGGTGGTTTATTATACTGGTGGGAAAGCTCTCTCCCGTTGGCATAGAGCGTCTTCACCAGACGCACTGCATCGGTGCAGCTGTGTCACTGTACATATAGACAAGCCCATAGAGTTTAAGGTCAGAAGGATCACCAGGTCACCTAATTTGACCTCCGGTATATCACAAGCCACCAGCACCCACACACTAAGGCCTTGTCTACACTAGCCCTTGTGCTTGCAACACTTTTGTCACTCAGGAGTTTGAAAAAACATACCCCTGAGCAATATAAATTTTGCCAGCATAAGCCCTTGTGTGTACAGCACTAAGTCAGTGGGGGAGTGTCACCCACCGACATAGCTACCACCGTTTGTTTAGATGGCTTTCTCGTGTTGGCAGGAGAGCTCTCTCCCGTCGACATAACACGGCTACACAAGCACTTTTGTAGAGGCGCACTTGTATCTGTACTGTAAAACTGTAAGTTTTAAGTATAGACTAGCCCTAAAACCCAACAACCAACATTAGACCAAAGTATTACAGCTCACAGCCCACTCATGTGTGAAGGCAGTTCACTCCTCACCAAAATTTCATGAGGTGTGAATAGGCTTTTCTCAGAGCTGTGCCCGGGCAAGGGACTCAGAAGTGGGCTTGATCTGCCAGTTAAAAAAAAAATCCAGCAAAGTGAGAATCTCTAGAGCTCCTGGGTTTAGATGATGGATCATTCTGTGCAGACAGCCCCAAAGAACTGGGGACAGAGAAGCTATCTAATCAGTGAGGAAACCTGGAAAGAAATATCATTGGTGATCTCATTCTTTCCCTATAGCCCCTTCTTCCAGGGAAGGAAACACCTGAAGGTTTAGCCCATCCAAAACTAATGCTTCTGTAACCAGAGACAGGATCTTTCATCATGCCTCACATCAGAGACCAAGAACAGACCAGAGGATGGCCACGTTGCCAATGCAAATTCCCCATTCAACATGGAGCTACTGAAGTCCAGAGCTAAACTGCTCCCTAGAAGCCTAGCCACACATGACAGCTAACACCTCTTACCCCAACGAAGAAGGCCATGGCTGTCAGACTTTCCTCTTCATCCTCAGTCCGGAGATTTGGGATGGTATTGGCAAGAAACCCAGAGAGATGGTGGCTTGCATGTGCGACTACGGCTCTGTGATATAAAACATACGTTCATAATTACTGGAGGAATATACAGTAACGAAGGAGATTGCAACAGATGGCAGACTAAGCATGAATCAGCACTGCCCAAGGTGGCCAGAGGACTTGAAGCTTTCCTTGCTTACCTAGCCAGCAGAAGGACCCCTTCCAAGTAGCCCTCAGCACTTGAGAGAAGGACCCAGCCTCCCACTTTCTCCATCCATGGTAACACGATTTCTTTTCTATCTCGGATCAGCAGGGCCTTCAGCGCTTCCACTGCACAGCTACATTCAAAACGAAACCAGGATTACGGAGTTAAAACAACACCTTTCAGTTCCTGTATGTGAGCACCAAGATACATAGGGCCAAATTCTATAAAATTAACCAGAGATTAATTTGAAGGGTGGCATGAGAATGCAGGACAAAAGAAAGGAAGGAAGGGAGGGAGGGATATTACAGCACTCAGGGAACAAATACTGTAGACAGAAAGTTGTTTGTCCTGAATGGGGCCCAGTGGCCTCTTTCCATCTAGCTACAATGTGTAGATGTTAGAGTATTTAGGAGGTTTGGTGAGGACAGGAAATGGTAAAGAAACTGATAACTGATCTAAGTTATCGACATTCCCTTTGGCTAGCAGCTGGGTAACAGCCAGCCAATTCTGCTATACCTTTATTGGGTGTGGTTTCCAAGGGTCCTGAGAGAGTTGGATCCTTTTCAGTGACTTGGGCACCACAGACTGGAAGGGACCGTGATAGGTCATCTTGTCCAGTCCTCTGTACTGAGGCAGGACTAAGTATTATCTAGATCACTCCTGGCAGGTGTTTGTCTAACCTGTTCTTAAAAACCTCCCATGACAATGTGACACCCTGTGTCTGAAAACAACACCCCAAAAACCATCTTCAACAGAGTCATATCATTATACGTTCTGTACAAAGTATGCCTGGGTTGGTATTGTTTTAAAAGTCTTGATCTGCTAAACATTAATATCCTGTTGGCTTGTATGTGCTACCATAATATGTGAGGTTATAAAAAATTGTTGGAAATGCTACTAGAACATGTTGTGTGGTGGGAAACGCCTAAACCAACTAGTCAGATGCAACAATAAAGTAGCCAGGCATACTAACGGCCCGTCAAGGAGGATTCGCTCTCTTAATTCCCACCCCTCAAGATTTCACCAAGAAAGCACGTACATAGTGGGATACTGATTGAGCAATGGGGAACAGCCCCCACGTCACATGCAAGGACTGTTCTAGCAAACTGAAATGGACTATAAAAGAAGGGGAGTGACATCAAATTAACTGGACTCCACTCCCATTCAACTGAACACCTAAAGGGTTGCCTGGAAGACAAAAGGACTTTGAAAGGGTGGGAGAGTCCCAGGCAGGGAAGGTTGCCCACCTTGCATTTAAGAAACTGCTTGTACCAGCTAACAAGAGTGAGACATTGCTAATTCAAGAGCTTATTTGTGTGTAGAACTTAGACTGTGATCTTGTTTATTTAATTTAGTTACTTCTTTTAATCTCTTTACACTTGCCATTTATAATCACTTAAAATCTATTTGTCTATAGTTAACAAACTTGTTTAATGTTTTATCTTAACCAGTGTATCTTTGAATGAAGTGTTTAAACACACTACTCAGTAACAAAAGCTGGTGCACATTCCTTCCACTTTGAGGGAAGGGCGGATTGGATAATAATCTCCACTGGTCAAGCTTTTTGACCAGGGTAGACGGTGTGGTCCTGAGGTCTTGGGCTGAGGAGCCAGCTGGAGTTTCTCTGTTTTTGGTTCGTGAGTGGCTGGAAATCATTCATTGAAATAAGATGGGTATGGTTCCTGCCTGTGGAGGGCTGTGTAAAAGCAAAACCTGCCAGGAGTTTGTGTCTTTTCACAGCATCACAGTGTGAGAGGGAGCCCAAGCTGATCAGACAGTGGTATCCCAGCTACTAGCTGGTACTAGCAGGTACTAGCTGGGTTCTACATACCATCACAGATGGAGATTCCACAACCTCCCAAGGTAATTTGTTCTAGTGCTTAACCATCCTTACAGTTAGGAAGTTTTTCCTAATGTCTAACCTACATTTCCCTTGCTGCAATTTAAGACCATTACTTCTTTTCCTGTTCTCTGTGGGTAAGGAAAACAATTTATTACTCTCCTCTCTATAATAACTTTTACATAATTGAAGACTGTTATCATATCTCCCCTCAATCTTTTATTTTCCAGACTAAACAAACCCAGTTTTTTCAATCTTTCCTCATAGGTCATGTTTTCTAGACTTTTAATCATTTTTGTTGCTCTTCTCTGGACTTTGTCCAAATTGTTCACATCTTTCCTAGATTGTGGTGGCCAGAACTGGACCACCATACTCCAGCTGAGGCCTTATCGGTGCTGAGTAGAGTGGAATAATGACTTCTCATGTCTTGCTTCCAACACTCGTGCTAATACATCCCAGAATAATGTTTGCTTTTTTTGCAAGAATATTACATTGTTGAGTCGTATTTAGTTTGTGATCCATTAAAACCCCCAGATCGTTTTCTGCAGTATTCCTCCTTAGGCAGTCATTTCCCATTTTGCATTTGTGCAATTGAATATTTTTTCCTAACCAGAGTACTTTGCATTCGTCCTTATTGAATTTCATTCTATTTATTTCAGACTATTTTTCCAGTTTGTCAAAATCATTTTGAATTCTAATCCTGTCCTCCAAATTGCTTGCAACCCTTCCCGGCTTGTTATTGTCCACAAACTTTAAAGTGTACTCTCTGCCATTATCCACATCATTTATGAAGATATTGAATTTATGAAGATATTGAATATTGTCCTGAACCCAGGACAAATTCCTGTGGGACCTCACTCAATATTCCCTTCCAGCTTGACTGTGAACCATTGATAACTACTCTCTGAGTCAACCAGTTGTGCACCCACCTTATAGTAAGTTTGTCTTGTATTTCCCTAGTTTGCTTATAGAGGGTCATGTGAGATAAGTTTGTCATCAAAGCAGGACTAACCTCTGCTATATCATCCCAACCAGGGCTTTGTCAAGCCGCAGCTTAAAAACCTCTAAGGATGGAGATTCCACCACCTCCCTAGGTAACCCATTCCAGTGCTTCACCACCCTCCTAGTATAAAACTTTTTCCTAATGTCCAACCTAGACCTCCTCCCTGCAACTTGAGACCGTTGCTCCTTGTTCTGTCATCTGCCACCACCGAGAACAGCCTAGCCCCATCCTCCCTAGAACCCCCTTTCAGGTAGTTAAAGGCCGCTATCAAATCCCCCCTCACTCTTCTCTTTTGCAGACTAAACAAGCCCAGTTCCCTCAGCCTCTCCTCATAAGTCCTGTGCTCCAGCCCCCTAATCATTTTTGTTGCCCTTGGACTCTCTCCAACTTGTCCACAGATGCCGAATATAATCACTTCCCGTGACCTGCTAGCAAGCCCCTCCTAATTTGCCATTGGCCTTCTTGAGACTGCTGACTCATATCCAGCTTTTTATCCACTGTTACCCCCAGGTCCTTTTCTGCAGAGCTGCTGCATGTGAGATCATATCAAAAGCCTTACTAAAGTCAAGATATGTCACATCTACTGCTTCCCTTTTATCCTATCAAAGAAGAATATTAGGTTGGTTTGACATGATTGTTCTTGACAAATCCATGTTGACTATTACTTATCACCTTATTATCTTCTAGGTGCTTACAAATTGATGGCTTGATTATTTGCTCCATTATCTTTCTGAATACCAAAGTTAAATTGATTGGTCTATAATTCCAAGGGTTGTCCTTTTTTCCCTTTTTATAGAGAAGTACTATATTTGCCCGTTTTCCAGTCCTCTGAGATCTCTCCCATTCTCCACAATTTCTCAAAGATAATTGCTAATGGCTCAGAGATCTCTTCAGCCAGTTCCTTAAGTATTCTAGGATGTATTTCATCAGG
This sequence comes from Emydura macquarii macquarii, assembly GCF_026122565.2. NCBI lineage: Eukaryota > Metazoa > Chordata > Testudines > Chelidae > Emydura > Emydura macquarii. Next base: position 893,010 of record NW_027132383.1, read on the forward strand.
CCCTGCCAACTTGAAGACACCTAATTTTTCTAAGTAATTCTTAACTTGTTCTTTCCCTATTTCAGCTTCAGATTCTACCCCATTTACTCTGATGTTCACTATATTAGTCATCCAGTCACTGTTAACCTTTTCAGTGAAAACTGAAGCAAAAGAGGCATATAATACTTTGGCCATTGCTGCATTTTCTGTAATTGTCTTTCCCTTCTTGTTGAGTAATGGGCCTATCCTGTCCTTGGTCTTCCTCTTGCTTCCAATGTATTTGTAAAATGTTTTCTTGTTATCCGTATCTGCCTAGCTACTTTAATCTCATTTTGTGCCTTGGCTTTTCTGATTTTGTCCCTACATGCTTGTATTGGTTTTTTATATTCATCATTCATAATTTGACCTAGTTTCCACTTTTTGTATGACTTGTTTTGAGTTTCAGGTCACCGAAGATGTCCTGGTTAAACCAGTGTGATTTCTTACCATACTTCCTATTTTTTCTATACATTGGGATAGTTTTTTCTTGTGCCCTTGATAATGTCTCCTTAAAAAACTGCCAACTCTCCTGAACTCTTTTTTCCCTTACACTTCCTTCCCACGGGATCTTACTTGCCAATTCTCTGAGTTTGCTAAAGTCTGCCTTCTTTAAGTCTATTGTCTTTATTTCTGTTGTTTTCCCTCCTATCATTCCTTAGAATCATGACCTCTTTATCATGATCACCTTCACCTAAGCTGCCTTCCATCTTCAAATTTTGAAGCTGGTGCTCCCTGTCTGTCAGAATCAAATCTAGAACAGCCTCTCCCCTAGTTGCTTTCTCCACCTTCTATACAAAAAAGTTGTCTCCAATGCATTCCAAGAACTCATTGGATAATCCGTGCCCTGCTGTATTATTTTCCCAAAAGATGTCTGGGTAGTTGAAGTCCCCCATCACCACCAAGTCCTGTGCTTTGGATGATTTTGTTATTGTTTAAAAAAAAACCTCATCCATCTCTTCTTCCTGGTTAAATGGCCTATAGTAGTATGTTGATACGTAGATCCCCTACTATGACATTACCCTTGTTTTTACCGCTTTTATCCTTTCCCAGAGACTTTCAACAGGTTTGCCTCCCACTTCTATGTTGTCCTCAGCGCAAGGGTATACGTCTTTGATCTACAAGGCAACACTGCCTCCTTATTTTCCTATAGTGTTGTCCATGCATTTTTATGAGGTGAGAAACACCCCCAATCTATTCATAACGGGCCAGCTTGGTTGGTGGAGAGGGACAATGTACAACGATATAACCCCTATGCAGGAATGACAGGATGTCAGAAACTGAGATCTGGATGATCAGGCCTAGTGGTTGGAGAAGTGGCAGTCAGGTTTATTGGTCAATACAGTGGCAGTTGGGCCAGGAGCTGGAGCCAGAGGTCAGAGCTGAAATCAGGAGTCAAGAGTGAGGTCGGAATAAGGCAGGCATAGGGCTGGGAGGTAGGCCAGAGCAGACTAAGGCCTGTGGAGTCCATCACCACTATCAGGCAGGGCAGAGTTCCAAGCCATGAAGTGACATGGAGCAGACTAAGCAGCCGTGCCTTGTGTGTGGCTTATATACCTGCCCCGAGAACCAGCAGACCAGCTCCTGTGGATTGGATGAGTCTAGCCACATGTGGCTTAATTAGAGTCTGGTTCAAGGGGGACTCATCACCGCACGTCAGGCTTACAGGTCTATTGGTGCCACTTTGAAGGGGATCCAAAAGCTCTGCTCTAGCCATCCTAGTGGTGTCCATCAGAGAAGGCCTGGCTGAGCCAGAGCAGGACATGGTGTTTGGGGGGTTAGTCCCAGCCAGGGTTCAAAGAGGCAGCTCAGGGAGGCCCTACAAGCTGGGCATCATTCAGATGCAGCTGCGGCTGTTTAGGCCCATCACCAGTTATAAAGGAGTCGTTGTTGATCAGAAACCAGGAAAGGAGGCTAGGAGGAAACATAGGAGCTACCCTGCATGGTTTGTTAAATTCTGGAGCTTACTGCTTGTAAGGCCACAAGGAAGGGATGCAGCTAGAGACTGTTACTAGATTTGTGTCCATCTGAGCTAAGCCAGAGCCACTTCAACAGGCCCCTTCCTTGAGAGGGTGATTTGTTTGCATATTTGAGCCTTCAGTTCTTCCTAAGCCCTGCCTGATGAGCCACCCATCTGGTTACTTGCCTGAGAAGCGTCTGCTCTTTTCCATAATTACCTCACATGGCTGGCTGTTGTGAGCCTGTTCTGCTGGCTGGACTCCCTTCTGGTGATCTCAGTGTAGCCTGGCAGGCTCACCAGGTAGTGAACCTGAGTCAGCAGGGCTAGGAATAGCTGGGGGTAGAAGCCCCGCATCGCCCCAATGCACACAAAGATAGTAAGCATCTCACACAGGGCTCTGGTTGCCTGAGGAAGGTAAAAGAGACAAATCTAACTCTAAAATCCTCCCCAATCATAGATGGGCCAAGCTGGAAGGCAGCTGGAGAGATCATCAAGCCCAGCCCCCTGTGCTGTGGCAGGACCATGTATACCTAGACCATGCTCTTAAAAACCTCCAGTAATGGGGATTCCGCAACCTCCCTGGGAAGCCTTTTCCAGAGATTAACTACCCTTAGCGTTAGAAAGGTTTTCCTAATAGCTCACCCCTGCTACAGATCAAGCCCATTACTTCCAGTCCTACCTCCAGTGGACATGGAGAACAATTGATCCCCATCCTCTTTATAACAGCCCTTAACATGTTTGAAAATTATTATCAGGTCCCCCCTCAGTCTTCTTTTGACAAGACTGAACATGCCCAGTTTTTTTAATTTTTTAATCTTTTCTAAACCTTTTCTCATTCTTGTTGCTCTCCTCTGGCCTCTCTCCAGTTTCTCCACATCTTTCCTAAAGTGTGGAGCCCAGTACGCCAGCTGAAGCCACACTACTGCAGAGTAGAGTGGGCTTACCTCCCGTGTCTTACATGGGACACTCCTGTTAATACACCTGTGATGCAGTCCAGATCAGGTCGGGGTTGTGTTACCAATAGCCCTGAAACCCTGCATGCCACACAATGCTTTGCTGCTGGAATGCTTGCAACTGGCCTACAAGCATGCTTATTACATCACACCCTTAGTGTCTGTGTGCTAGTCAGCCCTGGTTCAGCAGCTCTGATCCCAGCAGCCTGTCTGCAGCTCCACAATCCCATTCTTGGTTACTACTTGTAGGGTGACCCCAACACACACCCAGTCCTGAATTTTCCTAGAACCATGTGCTCTGTAATGTCCGGCCCGCTCCTGGACACTTCAGAGATGTGAAAGGGTTCATTTGTTCCTCTAAAGACACAAAAGCACGTCACATCTTATTAACTTAACGGGGGGTAAATACACTCTTCCATTTCAAACAGCACTGAGTTGGTTTATAGTAAAAATAAAAGAAATGTAGAACAAGAGGAGAGAGGTTAAGTGATGCCAGGTAAAAAGAATAAACTTAGAAAGGATTACAAGCAAATAAAAGTAAAATATGCATCAAAAAGTCTAAAACTTAATCTAGCAAGTGCAAGCTTTGTTCTAGATGATTTCTCACCTATATTCAGTTTCCAGAGATTTCAACCCCCCTAGGCTAAAGGACCCATCTTTCTCAGCTCTGCTCCCTTGTGTCTGTCTAGTGACGGATGCCAAAGATGGCTTCTGTCTTTGCTTATATCGTCCAAAATTCAATGACTTTGTTTCCAGAGGCAGGATGCCCTCATGCTGTTTTCCCCTTCCTGTGGGCTTCCCATCCCCCTGGATGTAAATGGGGCTTCCACTGTTTCGATTCCACCATGCTTAATTTATGTAGATAGCTGCCTTCTCTCCTTTCTGGGCAGGAACCTGTTTCTCCATTTTGGCCAGAGACTTTAAAGCATAATATCATGAAGTATCCATATTTCCTCAGATGCAGTAATACAGATATTTCACAATGATACTAATCACCCATATGCCATTAACTTTCAGAAAAGACTTCGCTCTATACACTTTTATAATACAGTAATATTGTAGGACATCAGTTAATTCAATTGCTTATCATCATTTTAGGGTCAGCCCCCACTCCTGTCTTTATAGACCAGTAAACCTTCGCAATGTATTCTTTGAAAAGGAAAACCCAGACCAAGCTTCTCTCTCCAGCTGAATGTAGACATCATGCTGGCTCCTCCCACTTCTTTGCTTAATAGCTTTGTTTACCTGGTATGTAAAAGAGCTTCATTGTCTCGGTCAGATGAATGGGCTTTGTCTAGGACAGACCTGTTTACCAACTTCCCCTGACATGCATGGTTTAAACACACATTAGTAATAATTCCAGATTACATCTATAATTTTTAATACATACAATGTGCATACATCACGCAAGAATATTAATGAAACCTCACAAGGCGTATTTTGTGCAAAGATTATTACCATAATGTGTAGGGTGTGAATACAGGGGTGCTTAGAGTCACAACAGCCCCGAATGGTATTAGCCTTTTTCATAACTGCATCACATTGTTGACTCATATTCAATTTGTGATCCATTATAACCCCCACATTCTTTTCATCATATTACCACCTAACCAGTTATTCCCCATTTTGTAGTTGTGCATTTGATTTTTCTCTTCTTAAGTGTAGTACTTTGCTTTTTTTCCTTTATTGAATTTCATCTTGTTGATTTCAGACCAATTCTCCAATTTATCAAAGTCATTTTGAATTTTAATCCTGTCCTCCAACATGCTTGCAATCCCTCCCTTCTTGGTATCATCTGCAAATTTTATAAGCATCCTCTCTGCTCCGTTATCCAAGTCATTAATGAAAATATTGACTAGTACCGGACCAAAGACTGACCCCTGTGAACCCCACTAGATACATCCTCCCAGGTTGATAACTACTTTTTAAGTATGGTCTTTTAACCAGTTGTGCACCCTAGCAGTTTCATTTAGACCACATTTCCCAAGTTACTATATGTTACTTCATGATCTCAGCAAGGAAAAAGCTTTGTTACCTGACTTACAGTTACAATAAACTGGTTGGTTAAACTGTGTCTACTCATTGCAAAGGCAAAATGGAATCACTGCAGCAGGGCTCAGTCAGTAAGAAGGTTTACCCTTAAACCCGCCTAGACATGTGTTCAACCAGGAAATTTAGCCTACTAGAGAAGTGGCTGCAGAGGCAGAATGCTGCATCCTGGGAAACAGACGATGCCGCATGTTGCTGTGCCATTGACCCCTCTGGTAGGTTAAGAACTTGCTTGTCCTCCAGATGAGTCTCCTCCAGTTCTCTGTCAGAAGGGGTGGTCATGGTAAAAAGTCATGGTGTAAGGTAAAAGACAGGGAGACGCTCAGAGCGTCATCGGGCAGGTGTGGGACCCATACCCACTATTCCCCCCAAATGTGTCACCAACGTCATCCCTCGGGACTCCGCCATGCTGTTCCAGCATTAAGGAGGACACAGAGCTGCTCTCTTTCTCTGGAATGGGAAGTCCTGTTGGTTTGATTACTCACAGCCAGAGGAGTGAGGGAGGCTCCGTCACCAGAGCTGCTGCTGCTCTCCTGGAGTCGGGGTCTGTGTTTCAGCTCTCTGAGCAGCTGCCACATCACCTTGGCGTTGATTTTGAGGTTTCTGCATAAGCCCTTCCACAACTCAGCAGCATTGCTGGAAATTCAGAAATGTAGGATCACTGATCAGACCTTCCTCTCCCTCCTCTATTGAAGTACTTATAGACCCCCCTCCATCACCGTAGTATCTGTGCTCCACTGTGTTTATTAATCACCCTCTGCATGGAGAAGTTTCTCCTGGACTCTCTTAGTGCTCTGGAATATCTTTCCAGGGTCTGACTGCCCTAGTGAGGCCTAACATGGAGCCAGGCCCCTAAGCACGGTCCCAGAAGAGGCCCACAGCACAGAGGGAAACTTCCCAGAGCATATCTGATCAGGAAATGGGAAGAAATGCAGGATGACTGGAGATGGGACAAAAACAGAGCCATCATTCCACATTGGGAGCGATGGGACCTGGATCTAAACTACTGTGTGTTTGGTTCTGTAAAATCAAAACCCACTGGAGGTTTTGCACCTTCAAACTGAGACAGAGCTCTGATCAGACCTACCAAGTTCATGAGAGCCATGTGTACAGCCCCAAAGATCCACATGTGCCCCTAGAGCCCCGGTTTGTGGCTTGTTGACCAAGGGTTCAACTATGAAATGAAAGGAGCTTCTTTCCTTCTTCTTCTGGCACCAGCACAAACAAGCACTCATCATCCATCCAGCCTGGGAATGAGAGTCAGGAGTCCTAGGTCCTATTCCCAGTGCATGACCATGGGCAAGTCACTTCACCTCTCTTCAGTTTCCCAGTCTGTGAAATGAGGATAATACTGACCTACCTCACAGAGGGCTTGTGAGGCTTAAGTCAACAGAATGTGTAGCGTGCTTTGAGATCCTCATGTGAAAGGTGCTAGAAAAGGGCTATGTGTTAACGCAATTACCTGTCACATGGGAGTGAGTGTTTCAGAAGGCTTGAGACCACTTCCTCTGGGTACTCCTCAGCCAATGAACAAACCACCCTGAGTGCTGCCCGCCTGGCACTGCCCTCTGGAATGTTGTTTATCTGGAGATAGATGCCATCTACGACATCTGACACCTGGAGCAAAAGACGAGACACTCAAGGATTCACTTCTTCTTGGTGGTGGGAATTGAATTCTTATTAATCGTACCCTTCATTATTTATAGGGCACGTGTACTTGGGGCTTTCCAAAATACCTAGAGAGGCATGGTCCCTGCTTGTGGAGCTTATATTGTATCTCAGACAAAGGTGATGCACAGGGCAAAAAGGTACAGAGACCATAGTAACAAATTTGACAGCAGTAGAACCCAAGGACTGAGAAGAGTAAGACGCACAAGATGGGTACGAAGGAGCCCTGGATTGGGAAGAACTGTGACAGAGGACATCTTTCCTGAAGAAGACTTGATTCACAAGTTCATACTGGAAGCAGAGCCCCCTGTTGCAGTGAAGACACAGATCATTAGTTTAATGATTAGTAGAGGGATACTGCAATAATACAGACGTGGATATGATGAAGAACATGAGCAGTTTTGTTACCCCTGTTACATCATGGCAAAGACAATATACAAACTCATACAGAAGGCCCATTCACTGCCCGCAGCATAGAGAGCTCTAGTTTCCACCTCCCACAGCACCTGCCCTTTTACCTTCTCCTTCATCTCCGCCTTGTGGTCCTGCACAATTGTAGCCAGTGTTGCTATGGCTGCTTCACTGGTGTTGTCAGCATCCTTCAGACTGGCTACAGTCTTCAGCACCAGGTCGGTAAGTGAGACCAGACTAATATGTTCTTCACAGCTCTGCAATAAACAGAAGAAAGCCTTTCATAGATGGCACAGTTCTAGATGCCACGCACACTGGGGAAACTGAAAGCAAGAGGAATCTGGCCACAGCTCAGTCCCTCACTAAGGCTACCTAGGAGTCAAGTCACTTGAATCTCCCAGCAGATGTCAAGGTTTCCTCAGGAAAAATTTTCAAATGTGGGTTCCTTAGATGGTATGCTCTCTGAGGGAGGGGCTGTATTTATTTTGTGTTTATACAGAGCCTAGCACAATGGGGTCCTGGTCCATGACTAGGGCTTCTAGGTGCTACAATAATACAAATACTAGTAATAATAAAATTAGGCACCTACGCTTATATTTAGATGCCTACTTGGTTTGTTCTTCAGAGATACACAGAACTCAGCGTCTATTGACTTCAGTGGTAATTGTTGGGTTCTCAGCATGTTTGAGATTATGGCTTTTTAAGTAGGTGTCTATATGTGGATTTACGGGACTAATTTTAGGCACCAATATTTGAAAGGGTTGGCCCAAGCCTTTGCTACCTTGTTTCATACAGTGGCATAGGTCAAGTGGGCTAAGTCTGCAGAAAAGCCCGATCTGGGGGGCATGATGGTTCAGAGAAGCCTAGATCAGGTAGAAAAAATATGTGGAGAGTCAGACTGTGTAGCGGATATATAATTGGTTAAACAACTGCAAAGAAAGAATAACTATGAATGGAATGATGTCAAATTGGAGGGAGATCTCATGTGGGATTGCACAGGGATCTGTGGGTCCGCTGTTGTTTAATGTCTTTATTAATGACCTGGATGTAGGAATAGGGAGCATACTGATCAGATTTGCAGATGACACAAAGCTTGAGGGGGTTGCCAACATTTTGGAGGATGGAGCTAAAATTCAGAGGGATCTTGATAAATTGGAGCACGGGACTATAGATGACAAAATGAAATTCAACAAAGACATATGTAAGGTGCTACACTTAGGGAAGAAAAACCAAATGGGGGATAACTGGCTTGGCAGCAGCACAGCTGAGAAGGATCAGGGAGCTATGGTGGATCATAACCTCAACATGAACCAACAATGCGATGTGTTGCAAAAAAAGCACATGCAATTTTGGGTTGCATTAATAGAGGCGTTGCATGCAAGTCCCGGGAGGTGATAGCACCGCTCTACTCAGAGCTGGTTAGGCCTCAGCTGGAGTGCTGTGTCCAGTTTTGGTCACCAATGTATAGAAAGGATGTAGAGAAACAGGAAAGGATCCAGAGGTGAGCAACAAAGCTAATCAAAGGGATGGAAGGCAACTCATCTGAGCAAAGGCTGAAGGAACTGGGTATGTTTAGTCTGGAAAAGAGGAGATTAAAGGGGGACATAATAGTAGTTTTCTAATACTTGAAAGGCTTCCATAAAAAAGATGGAGAAAAGTTGTTCTCTCTTGCCACAGAGGGCAGGATAAGAGGCAATGGGTTCAAACTACAGCACAGCAGATTTAGATTAAATCTCAGGAAAAGCTTCCTAATTGTGAAAACAGTAGAACAATGGAACAAACTGCCTTGGGAGGTCACAGAAGCTCCTTCACTAGAGGTTTTCAAAAAGAGGCTGGATAACTGTCTGTCTTGGATGGTTTAGGCACAACAAATAGACTCATAGACTCTAAGGTCAGAAGGGACAAATATGATCATCTAGTCTGACCTCCTGCACAATGCAAATCCTGCATCTTGGCAGAGGATTAGACTAGATGACCCTTGTGGTCCCTTCTAATCCTATGATTTTATGTCCGATAAGTGTACAAAGAAGCCCAGATTCTGTAGGTTAAATATGTAGAGACCTGGATTGGGCAACATAAATAGGCAGAGAGGCCTGGGTTGCTTGGATTAGCTTGTGGAGTGGCCCAGATGGTGTGAGTGGGAAGGAAACCATGGTAAATGGAGAACGTTCATACCTGACCATGGCCTTCCTCCTGTGGTAATGGGGAGGAGTCCTGTTGAGTTTGTAAGCTTGTCCAGTCTCCTGTTATGAGAGACCCAGCTGTTTCAGGTTTCCTCTTCCCTTGCTGAAGAGTGAGGTCCCATTGATTCTGGGCACTGTGTTGCTCCACCACTTCTCCTGTAGCGCCGGATTCATGCACTACAGACCTCTGCTGCCCCTGCTGTAGGTTGAGGTCCTGTTTATCTGCAAGGCAGAGCTGTGTCTCCATATCTGGAGAGATGGCATCCAGTTTAGTGACTTGAATCTTTACGTGGTCTCCAACTTGATTAATTCCCGATTCATATTTCTCCACCAGCGTGCTAATCTGTGAGATTTCACTGTGTACTTTGCAGAGCTTGGTTTTAATTTCCATTGATGAGTCTGAAAGTGCCTGCAATATACCTTTGATAGCCTGGATTTCTTCAAGCACAGCTGAGAGGGTTAGCTCTCTCACTGAGGGAGGGGCAGTGGTTATTTCAGGGGAAAAGGGAGAGGATTTTAGCCTTTTCACAGCCTGAAACTTCTCCTGCACCCACCAGGAGTTTAATTCTCGCCTCAGATTAGGCTGTGTTTCCTTCCTGGCAGCAACAGACTGGATTGTTGGAGATTTCTCTTGCTGCACAGTGAGGTTCTTCTCAACCTTTGGAGAGGATCTTATGACCTCACCAGCAATAACTGTCTCTGAGATACTGCCAGACTTTTGTTTGCTCTTCTTTTGGGGGTCTTGCCAAATAACTGAAGTCATACTGTAATTAAGTCAGGAAGAGCTGTTAATTATTTTCCAGGCATGCCTAGGAACTGCAGAACAAATGGCAGAAACCCATACATCTCCACTCGCCACATCTGAATTGTGAGATACAGGCCAGGTCTACGCGAGCGAGCATACAACGACACAGCTGTACCAATGCAGCTGCACTGCTGTAAGATCGCTCGCGTAGCCGTTCTATGCCAACAGGAGAGAGCTTTCCCACTGACATAACGCTGTGTACGCTACCACTTATGAGGAAAAAACCAGGACAGGATCATATCATCTCCAGAAATACCACTTTCTCTTTGGGTTTCATAGCAGAATCCCCATGAACAATTATAATTTCTATCGCTGAACCATCCAAAATAAATAAATACTGTTATTGTTTGTATTATCATAGCATCTAGAGGCTCCAAACAAGACCCAGGTCTCCTGAGTGCCAGCCGAGTGCTAGATCAATCGGACCACAATTCCACTAAAATAAATAGAAAGTTCCCCACCCAATAAATAACCCCCTGGAGGAGAGAGTGGCAGACTTTATGTTTTTTCTGCCAGCTGGCCCTTAAATGGGCTCTTAAGCTCTCTGTTTAAATTTGTAGTGGTGAGTCTCTTTAATTTTGGGTTTGTACAGCACCTGTCACGATGGGCCCCTGATCCTGATTGAAGCCTATAAACACTACTGCATTACAGATAATAAATAATGATGATGCCCTACAGTGCTGCAGGTCCCCATCTGTCTAACTAAACTTTTTCTTTTTTTAGTTCTTTGGGGCAGGAACTGTCTTTCTAGATCTTTGGGAAGAACCCAGTCCATTTAAATATAATAATAATAATTAATAATAAATAACTTTCCTTCTCTCTCCAGACTACCTAAGAAGTAGCCCTGATGTCCACCAAAATGATCTGACAGCCACCCACCACACCCAGACAAACACTCCTCTGCTCTGCGTGGGGATGGCTGGCTGCGGCTAGCCAATGGGTCCATCGGACAGAATATCCTGTAACAACATGGCACCCTAGGACGTCCTGGCTGCCACTCTGTTGCATCCATTCACAGCTTCTCTGCAACAGCAGTGCTACAGTTCACATTCCCCTGCTCCAAGGGCACAGTGCCACTGGAGCTAAAGGAGAACCCCCATTAGCAGTTAGCAGAATAAGGCCTATGACACACATGTGATAGTATAGCTCCATCCAGGTGACAGCAGGGGTCTCTCGCTCTCTTTCTCACACTCAGAGCCAGCTAATGTCTTAATTCTACCTCCCACCTGCCCACTAGGCCCAATTAGTCTGTCAGTTCTAATATTTTACCTTATTTCCCTTACCATCCACGCACACAGACAGCTCCTTAGATGGCTATAAGCCAGTAGGCTGCTGGGTCCAATAGCAACACAAGCATCTTTCACTACGAGTTTTATTCACCAGGCTTTTTCCTCAGGTACAAGGGCGCCCAGGTTAAAACCAAACTGATCATTGGAAAGGACACAGGCCAAGCTGAGGAAACAGCCCAGCCCTTCAGCCAGTGGCTGGAGAACTCAGCCTCCTCCTTCTCTCCCTCCCGAATACCAGGGAACTGTCCTTCCCACATTCTCTGACTTTCCTCTGAGTCCCTGATTGCAACCCCACCCCTTCTTGTTATCCCACTACTTACACCTCTGAGAAAGCACGGGGAGCAAGGAGATGAGCGCATGTAGGATCTCTGCTCCCCGTACCAATAACATCTAAATCAGAGACGGAAATGGCTTACTGGATCTCACTGATCCCACCCTTAAGGGGCCAGGCCAGGTAGCTCTCTATTCTAGCCATTCTAGTGCATTGTCCTGTCTGGTGTTCACTGGTCCGAGCGGGGGAGATGATAGAATCATAGAAGATGAGAGTTGGAAGGGACTTCAGGAGGTCACCTAGTCCAACCCCTGCTCAAAGCAGGACCAGCCCCTGACTAAGGATGGAGAGAAGGAGATGGACGGAGGGAGCTGAGATGTACTTTATTATCTGGATTTCTGCCCTTTTTTTCCCCCAGTGCCACCATTTTGGAGTTTTTAAAATACAATTATTTCCCTCAGTTCCTTGGTAAAGTGTATGGGGGTGAGTTCTAAGCCATGTTCCCAAAGTTAACTGCTCCTGGGCCAGGACTCTGGGCTCTCACCCAAAGTTATTCATGAGAATATTCCTCCCTAACCCCATCAGGATGTTCTCCAGTGAGGGAGATCATATCCCTAAGACCAACCCTGGCTACTCTGGGGGATCCCGTGGCTCGGAAGAGACTCATTGCCATTAAAAATGAAATGACGAACCTTGTCTAGCTGTGGAAGCAGATGATCAAAGAGGAGCATCCTATGCTAAGCAGGTGTTGGCTCGCCCTCTGAAACATGAATCCCACCAGCCCATTGGCCCCTTGGCAGTAAAGCAGCTGCAGGAATGATGGAGCCTTGCTAGGGTTCCAGAGGCAGGACCAGGTCACAATGGTTCAGGGTTGCCATGACACCGCCCAGAGGCATGTTCCCAAGGGGCCCCTGATCCTCTGAAGGTCACACCGTCATCACAGGTTTCTTTGTTAATGACAGTAAGGGGAGGCCTAGAGCCCCAGTCTTCAAAAGCGGTCACTGATTTGGGGTGTCTCGGTTCTGGGATGAGCAACTTGAGGCATCTGGAGCCTGATTCGCAAAGAGGCTGAACACCCACAGCTCCCACCAACTTCATGCAGAGCTACGGGTGCTCAATACTTCTCACAAGGAGGCGCAAGGTGTCTCAAACTGGACTTCCCAAACCTGAGGTACTCCAAACCAGAGGAGGAGGAAAGACACAGGGGAATGTCTGTCCCAGGCTGATGGGGGTGGGAGGTTGGAGCCTCCTTGGAAGACAGGACCCCAAAGGAGGTAAAGCAGAGGGGAGGAATTCAAACCCACACACATTCATACCTCTGCTAGGTGCCTCAGTGAAGAGAGGCTTATTTGTTGCAAGGGACAGCATACAGAGAAGATTTGGGGGGCTGTGGTGTAGGTTTCTGTATCTCGGAATCAGGACAGAAAGCCTGCACTAGTGCCTATTGAAGTCTCCCTTCTCTCTCTACTACCCGTGAGAAAACTCTTCTGGTAACAGAGAATTTCAGACTCCAGGGCTCCCAGTCTAGTACCTTTCACTGTCAGAAAAGTCAATTGAAAACCAATGGCACTGATTTTTGTATCAATTTACGAATTCACTGTTTTGGAAGCATCAGGTCGTGCAGTAACCAACGGCACGGGCTTATTCTTCCCCGGCCCTGTTCCTCCTCCCCCCTTCCCTCCTCTTGGCTTGTCATGCTCACTTGTGTCTCATTTCAAATTAGATTTTAAATTATTTGAGGAAGGGGCTATTTCCTCTTTGCCATTTGAACCACACCCCTAGCACGTGGGAGGCCTGGTTCCTGGTCCGGGCCTTTGGGCACTATTGCCACATGAAGTATAATACTAAAACTTGGGATAAATTAGGGATGTAAAAATTCGTTTAATAAAGAATCTCTTTAAACATTCTAAAAATAGAACATTTAAATGGTTAAATATGGGGGAGGGGGGGAGCCGTGCTGGGCTTGGCTCCTCACTGCCAAGCAAGAGCTGCCTAGCTGCGGCACCCCCTCCTCTTCCCCCATGCTGGGCTCTGCGCCTCCCTGTTAGCAAGAGCTGCCCAGCTGCTTTCATGGGGAACCAAGCCCAGCTGCGGCTCCCCCTCCCCAGTTTAAACAGCTAATCAGCTGTTTAAAATGTTTAAACAGCTGATTACCATTTAAACATTTCGGTGCTTACATCCCTAGTATAAATAAGGGCTAAAGAATGCAAGCAAGGTGTGTCCTGATCTCCTGTTCATTCCTAAACCAGATTGTCAAAAGTATTCAAGCTCCTAACATCTAGTGACTTTGAGGATCTGGGCCTAAATGTCTATAAACTCAGAGCCATGGCAGTCAGATTTCATATACACAATGTTTTGCTCCTTTAAATAAAAATTAGAGTTCTCAAAGATTCTCCCCAATTTTTGACTGTACTTGCTCACAATTAGGCAAGACATTCCCCCTTCTTCCTCCCCCCCCAAACCTAGCTTGCCAATGGATTATTGTTATATAGCGGATACACCCCATCAGGCAGGAGGAAGTGTGTGGGGCTGACAATCACCAAGGGAAAGTCATGCCTGACCAACCTGATTGCTTTCTATGATGAGGTGACTGGCTCTGTGGATGTAGGGAAGGCGGTGGATATGATATACCTTGACTTTAGCAAAGCTTTTGATATGGTCTCTCACAGTATTCTTATCAGCAAGTTAAAGAAGTATGGGTTGGATGAATGGACTATAAAATGGATAGAGAACTGGCTAGAGCATAGGGCTCAACAAGTAGTGATCAATGGCTCCATGTCTAGCTGGCAGCCGGTCACAAGCGGAGTGCCCCAAGGGTCGGTCCTGGAGCTGGTTTTGTTCAACATCTTCATCAGTGATCTGGAGGATGGGGTAGATTGCACCCTCAGCAAGTTTGCGGATGACACTAACCTGAGGGGAGTGTTAGATACCCTGGAAGGTAGGGATAGGATACAGAGTGACCTAAACAAACTGGAGGATTGAGCCAAAAGAAATCTAATGAGGTTCAACAAAGAAAAGTGCAGAGTCCTCCACTTAGGAAGGAAGAATCCCATGTACTGCTACAGACTGGGGACCGACGAGCTAGGCAGCAGCTCTGCAGAAAAGGACCTGGGGGTAACAGTGGATAAAAAGCTGGATATGAGTCAGCAGTGTGCCCTGGTTGTCAAGAAGGCTAATAGCATATTGGGCTGCATTAGGAGGGGCATTGCCAGCAGGTCATGGGAAGTGATTATTCCCCTCTATTCGGCATTGGTGAGGCTGCATTTAGAATATTGTGTCCAGTTTTGGGCCCCCCACTACAAAAAGGATGTGGACAAGTTGGAGAGAGTACAGCGGAGGGCAACAAAAATGATTAGGGGGCTGGAGCACAGGAGTTATGAGTGGAGGCTAAGGAAACTGGGCTTGTTTAGTCTGCAAAAGAGAAGAATGAGGGGGATTTGATAGCAGCCTTTAACTACCTGAAAGGGGGTTCTAGGGAGGATGGAGCTAGGCTGTTCTCGGTGGTGGCAGATGACAGAACAAGGAGCAATGATCTCAAGTTGCAGTTGGGGAGGTCTAGGTTGGACATAAGGAAAAAGTTTTTCACTAGGAGGGTGGTGAAGCACTGGAATGGGTTACCTAGGGAGGTGGTAGAATCTCCATCCTTAGAGGTTGATAAGGTGCGGCTTGACAAAGCCCTGGCTGGGATGATATAGCTGAGGTTAGTCCTACTCTGAGCAGGGGGTTGGACTAGATGACCTCTGAGGTCCCTTCCAACTCTAATCTTCTATGATTCTATGAGTGTCTGAGCTAAAGAGCTAAATACAGGTTGGGACAGATTGTTAAGCAGAAGGGGTTGCATGTTGGAGGTGGTCACCTGAAATGAAATGGCCCATTGGGATTAGAGTGTTATGCATAAAGGGTTTACAGGGGGCACTTAAGGGCAGCAGGCAGTGTGGTGCATTACAAATTGTTGCAATGAGTCATAAAATCAGTGTCCCTGTTAAGTCCATGGTTTTTGTTGTCCAGCAGAGTTATGACTTTATGTTCTCATTAGTTCCTGAAGTCCCTCTTTGGATACCTGCCATCTCGGTACTGACTTAGACCTACCTCGCTTAGCTGATGAGAGCTAAGAGATCACATAGACTTTGGCTTTTAGATCACTTTCTCCTTTAAGAACTTCTACAAATAATCACTGGCTTGACAAAGCCCTGGCTGGGATGATATAGCTGAGGTTAGTCCTGCTTTGAGCAGGGGGTTGGACTAGATACCTCCTGAGCTCCCTTCCAACTCTATGATTCTATGACAATCTCACTAGGTGCACGAGCTGTTAGCCATTGTGAAGAGCACTCTGTGCTATTGTTTAGCTAGTTAAGGTACTGAGGCTGAGTATGTTACTTACACCTAGTTCATGCTACTAATTTCAGTGGGAGCTGAGGGTGCTCAGAACCTTTCAGGAGTGTGCAGAGCACCTGGCATGATCAAGTCTTTATTCTGTCCTTATAAATCAGTCTCCCCAGACCTCTGATCAATTTTGTTGTTTTCCTCCATATTTGCTGCATTTTGTCAAGAGCTTTCTGGCAATGAGGTACCCAGAAACAAAAGCTATAGTCCAGTTGTGGTCTCAGCTGTGCTGTTTAAAGAACTACTGTATTGTCTTGCTGCTCCATTACATGATGGATGGTATCCTGTCATACTGAAGATACCTCTCGGGGGGGAAGGGACCCCTGTTATTAGGAAGAGACAAGTAATAGTAATGAGGGATTTGATTATTAGAAATACAGGTATTTGGGTTTGTGATGACCAGGAGAAATGTGCAGTGAATTGCCTATCAGGTGCAAAGGTTGCAGATCTCTTGATTCATTTAGGCAGACTGGGGAAGAGCCAGTGGTCATGGAACATGCAGGTACCAATGACATAAGGCAGGATAGGAGAGGTCCTGGAGGCCAGATTTGGGTTGCTAAGTAAGAGATTGAAGTCCAGGACCTCCATGGTAGCATTCTCTGAAATGCTACCAGTTCCATGCGTAGGGCCAGTTTCACAGCCAGAACAGGAGGGTCTCAATGAGTGGATGAGATGATGGTGTTCAGAGGAGGGATTTAGGATTATTAGGAACTGGGGAACCTTTTGAGAAAGGAGGAATCTAGACAGGAAAGATGGGTTCCACCTAAACCAAAACGGAACCAGACTGCCAGCATGTAAAACTAAAAGATTGTAGAGGAGATTTTAAACTAAAGGCTGGGGGAAAGCTGACAGATGCAGAGGAGTACACAATTCAGACAGATACAAACCTTAGGCAAGGATTTATTAACGGGTATACTATCCTACTAAAGAGGAGAGGCTAATCGTTGATAAAGTCCGGGTAAGAACTGAAGAGGAACAGTCAAATGAAAGGGAGTCCCATTCAGTTACATCACATGAAGACAGACAACTGAATATAGACAAATTTTACAAGTGCTTATATACAAATGCAAGAAGTCTAAATACTAAGATGGGTGAACTTGAGTGCCTTGTATTAAATGAGGATATTGATATAGTAGGCATCACAGAAACTTGGTGGAATGATGGTAATCTACAGGACATGGTAATGCCAGGATACAAAATATATAGGAATGACAGAGCAGGTTGTGCTTGTGTGGGAGCGGCACTGCATGTGAAAGAAAGCATAGAGTCAAATATAGGAAAAATCTTAAATGAATCAAACAGTACCATAGAATCTCTATGGATAGAAGTTTCATGCTTGAATAATAAGATTAAAGCAATAAGAATATACTACCCACCACCTGACCAGGATAATGACCGTGATTGTGAAATACTTGGGCAGATAAGAGAGGCTACAAAAACAAAAAACTCAATAACAATGGGAGATTTCAACTCTCCCCATATTGACTGGGAACTTGTCACCACAGGATGGCATGCAGAAATACAATGTCTAGACACCATGAATGACTGCTTCTTCAAGCAGTTAGTCCTGGAACCCACAAAGGGGGAGGCAATTAATGAGTTAGGCCATATCTACACTACAGAGTTAAGTTGACTTAAATTATGTCGACAATCGTAAGTCACATTAATAACATCGGTTGAGCATGTCCATACACCGCTTCTTTTGTCAACTGAGCGCGTCCATAATCATTGCTCTTGCATTGACAGAGAGAGCACTGCACTGTCGGTAGCTATCCTAGTGTGCAACTCGCCACCCTCTGTCATCCTCTGCCACTGGGAGCTCTGGGAATGGATTGCAGTGAATCACAGGGATGTGCTTTCCATCCCATCATTCCATGGGCTTCCAACTTCGTTTCGCACCGTTTTTCAACAGCCCCTGTAAACTGTTCGTCCGCCATCTCTGCCTGCCAGCATGGCTCCAGAACTGCTCACCGTTGTGGTGATGAGTGTTATGAACGCAATGCAGCTGGTCCTGTAGTATTTCAGGAGCTGTGAGACAGAGAGTGAATTGGTGATGCCTCCCCTGCTATCTGCCATGGAGACAAATAATTCAAGATTGCTCCTGGCATTCACACAACAGCTTGCCATGGTGCCCATGAGTGCTGGGCTTGGGAAACAAGCACCGAGTGGTGAGATCACATCGTGATGCACGTACGGGATGATGAGCAGTGGCTGCAGAACTTTCGGATGCGCAAATCCACCTTCCTGGAATTATGTACGGAACTCAAGGACACCAGAATGAGAGTTGTCCTCACTGTGACAAAGCGAGTGGCGATCGCTGTGTGTTAGCTGGCAACTCCAGACTGCTACCGGTCAGTCACGAATCAGTTTAGTGTTGGAAAGTCATAGTATCATAGAATCATAGAGTTGGAAGGGACCTCAGGAGGTCATCTAGTCCAACCCCCTGCTCAGAGCAGGACTAACCTCAGCTAAATAATCCCAGCGAGCATTTTGTCATGCCGCAGCTTAAAAACCTCTAAAGATGGAGATTCCACCACCTCCCTAGGTAACCCATTCCAGTGCTTCGCCACCCTCCTAGTGAAAAACTTTTTCCTAATGTCCAACCTAATGACCTTCCCCCCTGCAACTTGAGACCGTTGCTCCTTGTTCTATCATCTGCCACCACTGAGAACAGCCTAGCTCCATCCTGGGTTGCGGTGATGCAAGTGTGCAGGTCCATAAATTGATTCCAACTAGAAAGGACTGTGATTCTCTGTAATGTGCAGGAAATAATTGATGGCTTTGAGGCAATGGGATTCCTTAACTGCAGTGGGGTGATATATGGAACGCATATCCCAATATTGCCCGCAGACCATCATGCGATGGACTACATCAACTGAAAGGGCTACTACTCCATGGTCTTGCAGGCTCTGGTGGATCACTGGGGCCATTTCACTGACATCAATGTGGGGTGGTCAGGGAAGGTGCGTCTTTTGGAACACTTGGACTATATAGAAAGCTGCACACTGGGACTTTCTTTCCAGTCCAGAAGATTCCAATAGGGGAATGTAGAAATACCCATAGTGATCCTTGGAGACCCCGCCCACCCCTTGCTCCACTTCCTCATCCACCACTTTGTCCTCAGGGTCGAGTCTGCTGGCCGCTGCCTCCAGTGAAATAATAATAAAAAAGATACTTCTACAAGAGACCTATTCACCTTGGCCAATCTTACATCCAGCAGCATTGCCTGTTCTCCATGGTGTATTTTCCAAATGTTACTGCAATTCATTGTCTCTTTGTAGTTAAAGTCCATTGGGTTCCCCCTATGGTGTCCCATATACTTCATACTCCATCCCTTCCAGATGTAAGAACTCTGTGGAGAGCAGCATGGCATCTGCTGCTTCCCAGCCTATTCCTCCCGCAGAGGAAAGCAGGTGCTTTCTTCCTCTAGATGTCACTCTCCACCATCTTTTCCTTCTCTCCTATTTTTCTTTCTCCAAGATCCTGCAATTTTTTTTTTTTTTTAAATTCCTTTCTGATCTCTTTCCGGCCATGTGTGATTGCAGTTTCCTCTGGGCGTCCATTTCACCAGCCTGAAATTAATCAGCAGGGAGAGGGAGAGAGAAAAGGGGGGAGACACCCCCCTTGTCATCTTGATCCCCAAGCAGAAGCAGGAGCAGCAGCCCCCAGGAATTCACACCAATACTCCCTTGCCAGGATCTGCAGGAGAAGAGGAGAACTGCAACCCCCAGCTCCCTGACTGTGAGCTGCTGGAGCCCAGGGAATCCCACATCCTCCTGAATCTGCCAGGAATTTGCTGGACCAACCCCCCTTCATTCCTCCCCAGGATCCGCAGGAGAAGGCAACAGGAGATCGCCTGTCCCTCCTTCACTCTAGCCCTCCCCACCTCCAGTTTGGAGGAGGCTGCTCTTGACTGGCTGAGGGGGAATTCTCTGGATCTAGCTGAACAGCTTTTTTACTTTGTGCTATCTGGGCTTCTTTCCTCCATCTCTTCCACAGCTGACAGCAAAACCATCTGGCAGAGTTCTGCAACAGGCTTTTCCTCCATGCCACCCTCCAGCATCAACAGCTCCAGCTCACATGCATGGATTGTATGGATTTTTTTGTATGTAAAGGTGCTGCTGTAATTTCAGCCTCCTGGACCTGCCCAGGTTGGATTATATTTTTATAGCTCTGATCTGAAAAGCAGCCGCCAAACCTTCCTGCCTGCCTGATCTTTCACTGCTGCAGCTACAGCTGCAGCTGTATTATAGCAGTGAAGCCTCATTGTGGTGGATATTACCCTCTTCCTGGGTTGTACAGAGAGAAGGTTGCAGAATCGTTCAATCCCACCCCTTTCCTCTTTCCCCAGCTCCGAGGAGAGTCCTGGCTCTTTGCAGCATATGTGGTGAATCAGAGTGGAAGCCAGCACCAGTCGCCACTGCAGCAAAGGAAGCACTTGTCTTACGGGAAAGGAATAGAAAATAACAGGGTAGATTTTTTTTCCAAGGTCCTGGCTTCGTTTCCCAAAGGCATTTCCTTTCATGCATGACACGGATCCCACTCTGTGATTCCTTCAGGCGATGGCCATGCAGTAAAGATGTCAGGGTCCAGGCTGAACAGTGTCAATGGGTTTGTGGAGGACTCCAGGATGGAGGTTGGGGACATGGGCAGGATCCTCAGGAATTTGGAAATTGGGACCGTACTGACCTTGTTCTACCAAAAAAAGTCCCAGAGGCCAGAGAGGAGGACGTTTCAGGCGAAGCTGGAGACCAGGCAAATCATTTGGAGCCGGACGCCTGAGAAAGTGGAGGGAGACAGTGAGTATATTCTGCATCGTGTGAACCAAGAAAATGTCTGTCTCAAAAGCAGTGTCCTCACTAGGGGAGCTGGGCTTGGGGCCGCTCACTCCAAGATTCCAGGAAAATCCAAGTTAAATGCACTGGATTGGAAATCTTTGGAAGGAGGCACATTGGCCTAGTGGATTGAGATTCCAGGAACTCCCCTATTCCAATCCTGGCTTGGCTCTGCCAGCGACTTGCTGCATGGCCGTGGGCAAGTGCCTAGACCTTAGTCTGTAAAACGGGGATGATAATACCCCCTTCACAGGGCTGTTGTGAGGGTTCCCTCGCTAATATTAGTGAAGCTCTTCAGAAAGTGCCAGTGAAGTGTTATATTTGATTCCTCGCTATAATGATGATGGCAGCTGAAAGATAATGATCTGTTATAGCCCCTTTGCTCTAAAGAGTGTTACAAACTTCACTGAAGGTACCAACAGTGTGCACAGGCATCGTTTCGCTAGCCAGTGAGAAGCAATAACCTCTGAAGCGGAACGTGGCATCTGTTTAGTAGCTCGCTGCAACCATCAGCGAAGAAGAATGCAGCATTTAACTGCAGGGGGATTTAGGTCAGTAACATGTAGTTACTTGAGTTGGGATGTGGCCAGGACACCAGGGTTAACACTCCCGCCCTGACAGAAGATCTTTAATAATCACAAATGGTCGTGACCTTTGTTTTACTTAGCATCCTAAAGAGGCCCCACCTCCTGCAGCATTGCATCCCCTAGCACCACACAGAGGCATTAGTTCTGTGCTGGGGAAGAGCACCACCTACTTAAGCAGCAAGACACCACTTCCTGCAGTGGTCTGAGTTTTTTTCTCCTTGGAGGTTTTCCACTCAAGCAGTGAGCTAGCCCAGCCCTGTTTAGCACATGTGGTCTGAGCAGATGAGATGACAGTGTGAAGGGTATGGGCTCCTCTTTTAAGGTGACAGGATAGCAAGTGTGAAAAATCAGAACGGGGTGGGGGGCAATATGCACCCATGTAAGAAAAAGCCCCGAATATCGGGACTGTCCCTATAAAATCGGGACATCTGGTCACCCTATCCTCTTTTCACCTTCCTACCTTTTATTTTCAATACATTTCCAGCAATTGTCATGCTGCTGTCTCTCTCTTTCCACTCAACCACCACAATCCCCATCCTTTCCCTTGGCAGCTCCATACTCTGACAGCCACCCTAGCACATACATCCACTCTCTGTTATCTCTTCCTTTCTGATTGCCCTTGGCGTCATCGCTGAATTCCTGCTGTAATTCTGCTGAAGAGAATAGAGGTGACGGGTGAATTTGGGGTGTTCTTCTGCCCTTTCCTGGGCTTTAACCCACCCTTCTTCTTTCTAGCCCTTTCCACTTTCCTTGCCCTTTCATCTTTTGGGGGTTCACTCTCAGTTCTGCATGGAAGGATTCATTCTCATAGCGCATGTTATTACTAAAGGGCATCATGTGGCTAAAACCTCGTGCAGAGTTCAGAAGATAATACTTGTCCGTCTGTCTCCTGTATGTTGGTTACTCAGGATCTAATTCATCAAAGGCAGAAGAGGCAGATATTTCCCCTTTGTCATGCTTTAAATGGCCAATCTCATCCCTTCTTTTTGAGAAGTGGTTGTAGTCGTGATTTTACACAGGAAACCAACACACACTGTGTGGATATAACACTAACTCTGCTTCTGGACACTGAGTCCCCTTAAAGAGTGGTTATCCTCTGAAAAGTGGCTGTGTAAGAAAGATCCCTTTTTACTCAGCAGATCTCCTCCCCCTGGGTATATCAAAGTCAGAGCCACTCGTTTTAGTGACAAAAATAAGTGTTGACTACTTTTACTCCTGTCACTCCTTTAAGCCCAAAACAGCTTTGAGAGAGAGAGCTAGAGTCAGGATTATTTAAATTCCATTTGCAGGGTCACCTGTCCATCCCCGTTGCTTTCATGTCCTGCCCTTGGTTATACCTGTACAACCCCATTGCCCTTGAGGGGGTTGCATAGGTATAACTGAAGGCATCATTTGAAAACACTGAAGGCAGGTCTACATTAGAAGTGCTACATTGACACAGCTGCATTGGACCATCTGCGCCACTGTAGCATGTTTGGTGAAGATGCTGTATGCTCATGGGAGCGTGCTCTCCTGTCGGCATAATTACTTCACCTTCATGAGAGGTGGAAGCTATGTTGGTGGGAGAGCATCTCCCGCTGACATAGTGCCGGTATGGGCAGCGCTTAGGTTGCTGTAACTTGCGTTGCTCGGGGGGGCGTCTTTTTCACATCCCTGAGTGACATAAGTTTGATCGACTTAAGAAGTAGTGTAGACCTGCCCTGAAATTGCGCAGGTGTGAGGACAAAATTTAGCATGAAGAGTCATTATCACTGCTGATGATGTCTGAAGCAAAAAGAACCCAGCTTGACTCTCAGATCCCAGGGCCAGTAGATAGAAAAACATCTTTTTACTTGGAAATGGACAGAATTTGTTCTGGACTCGTTGAGAAATGATAAATATGGATACCTTCTTATGGTGATTTTTCAGAGCAGAGATGTGCTTTAATGGTCGACTGGATATTTGCAAAACGATGCAACATTTAACAAACCTATCGTACTTTTCATTTTCAAAGTGCTGTGCAAACACGAATTCCTCCATCCATAAATCAGCCATGGGAGGTATGTCAGTAATAATAACCCAAGTTTGTCAAAGGCAAAACAGAGCTATGGAAAAGACTTAGGCCTAAACTTTCCAAAATGTCGAGTAATTTTGGAGGCCCAGCTTGAGATGTGTAGGGTGAAATCCTGGCCCCTGGGAGCTTTGCTCTTGACATCAATGGAGCCAGGATTTCACCTCTAGAGCCTCACTTTCAAAAGTGCTGAAAGCCGACAATCACAAATAACGTCAGTGGGAACTGCAGGTGCTCTACTCCTCTGTAAAACAGGCCTAAGGGGTCTCGAGTTGGGCACGCAAAATTAGAGGCTAAACTTGAAAATATGAGCCTGTGACGTGCTCATGGTCACCCAGGAAGCCTGTAACAGAGCTGGGAATAAAACTCAGAAGCTCCTGGAAAACAGAGCTTTGTTCAGACCATTAGGCCATTCAGCCTTTCTAGAAATCTTGGCAGTTGCTAATTATTACCATAAGGTTGCACTGAATTTTGAATGTTGATAAGAAACAGGTGGGAACGTCGGTAGTTCATAAATGCTTGGAATATGAACATTTCCTGCTTGTTACACATTTGAGTTCAGCCCACCATTTTTTTTCCGTTAGGGACCTCTGTGTGTTCCAGTTTGCCTCTCCTAAAGATCTTGTATCCAGTGTGTCTATATAGCTCTCTTTTATGGAATAGTCTGAGTAATGGTGTTATCGTCATTATAATTTTAGTAGTGCCCAGAGGGCCTCAAGATGAAGAGACCGTCTCTTCCAGAATTTATTTCACTAACATTAATCTTGGTGGATTACTCTGATGTCACACCCCAATGTGCTGGCCAGATTGCTCTGGTTTCAATAGGATGGTGTTCTTCGCTTCTGGGCCCAAACTGTTGAGGCCGGGCTGTATGGTGTTAAACAGCTGCCATGTTACATCCCAGAGATGGCTTGCTTTCTTTGTGGGAGGGAGGAGGGTGAACTAAAATTCCAAGATGTAAAGCTTCTAAAGCACATTGGGATCCTTCTGAATAGAGGGTGGTGTACATAAGATTAGTAGTATTCGTGCAGCTACAATAGGATCTGCGCTTGTCAGTACCTGTAGAATTTATAAAGGAAACTCGTCAGAGTTTATGGGAAAACAGATTCTCTGATGTGTTTCTATAGAAGCTCCACTTTAGTTCAGTGTTCATTAGCTTGCTTGTTATTTTAGCATCACCTAATTTTCTAACTCTACTGTAGACCATCCTTTGGGCACGGGAGAAATGTCTACATAGGACATGTGTGGTTCTATGGGTGTGTGCCTGTGTACAGCCTGGATGTTTGAGTGTGCGTCTGGGTGTGACTGCATTTGGTTATATATAGTCTGACAGTGTATTTTCGTTGTAGGTGTAAATTGATATTTGTGTGACTTAAATGAATGACTGTGGTTATATCTGGGATGAGAGTGTAGTGAGGTAAGTGTGTGCTGTCGTGTAGCCTGCTCTCCTGATTTTATCACAAGTATCATGGTATTTGATATTTTTCTTACAGCTCCAGCTAATGCAGTCATGTGGTTACATGAGAATCTCAGCTCCCATTTGTTTTAAAAGGTACATTTCTCTGGGTGCAGAGAAAAGCTTGAACATGTGACTCCGGAATCCAGAAGGCAAATAAAAAGAACCCAACATATATTTTTAAAATCTCATGATTTTAAGGGCCTAACCCATGATTTCTAAACTTGAGGTTGGTAATACTGTGAATGTGTGAATATGTTTGAATATATGATATAGATAGGCTGACCAGATAGCAAATGTGAAAAATCAGGACAGAGAGTAATAGGCACCTATAGAAGAAACAGCCCCGAATAGCAGGACTGTCCCTATAAAATCGGGACATCTGGTCACCCTAGATATAGATGTGTGATTTATATGTATATGGGCATGTGTGTGATATACAGGAGGTCAGGCTAGATGATTTAATGGTCCCTTCTGGCCTTAAACTCTATGAATCTCTGTTTCCAGGTGAGCGCGAGTGAATGAATGGTTGCATGTTTGTTACATAAGGTCTCTAACATTAACAGAGCTTAGCACTTCTATGGCATTTTATATCTTCAGAGCATTTACAAATATTAAGGCATGATCCTGGGGAGAGACTGTGCTGGCACCTCCTCAGCCTTCAGATTCTCCCAGCACTTTGGATTTACTCTAAAACCCAAGCTCACTTTTTGAATCTGCCCTGTTCTGTTTCCAGTCAGTCTGAGACCCCCTCTTTGTCCAGGAGCTTTATCCCATAGAATGACGCTCTCGGTGCCTGATATAAATTGATGCCCCTCCCCCTCCCACCTCCAGCTATGAGGTGTAGAAGGACTACACTAAAAACTAAAACCAATGAATCCCTAGCTTTTGAAGTGGGGAGCAAGAGGGTGAGTTGGGGACTTCCACGGCCACGAACGAACCACAGCCAGCTCCATTTGATTTTCTGGAATAACAAATCTTTGCCTATCATTAAGGCCTGGTCTACTCTTGCAGCGGTGTGCAGGGTATGCTGGAGCCTCTCCCCATTCTTCCACTGCCAGAGCCTCTCATTGCGGCGGGGAAAGGCTCCAGAAGTAGGGAGGCAGTGGGACGCTAGACTGCTAAAAACAGCAGCGTAGACAATGGTTTGGGCACATAGAGATCTGTGTAGGGTATATACCCTAAGGTTCTGGCATGTCTTTACTCACCTAAGCAGTGCCTTGCTGTCTACACTGTTATTGATTCTTGTGGTCGGGGGGCGTGCATGCTGCATGCTGCCATAAGTGTACACATAGCCTAGGAGTGTCTTCCATTTGAGGGCCTCAAAGCACTTTGCAAGTGATCCTTATGGCCCTCCTGGGAGGTGAGTCAGTATCGTTAGCCCCACTACACATAAGGCATAAGAGACTTAGCCAAGGTCACACAGCGAGTCAGTGGCAGAGACAAGAATAGACACCCCGCCCCCGTTCCCCCAGAATCCCAGCCCTCTGTGCTAGTCACTTGATCACTCAGTCTGCATGTCAGGCTTCCAAACAACCTTTTCTCAATTGTCATATAGGTGAGAGGTCAGGAAAGAGGCACCAAAGAAAGACCCTGGCATTTGCTTGGCCAGATGTTGGTAGCATGACTATGTTCTAGAACTAAAGTGGTGATTTATAGCATGGGTGGTTCTAGATTGCTCTAGACCCCCAGTTTTTGGCAATTGAAGCAATAGCATCAGTGTCTTAAAAGACCCATTGCTGGTCTGACAAAGATTTGGAAAGGCCCTTCATAGCACAGGTTTCACCCAGGTGGAACTGATTAACCACAAACTTCCAATATCCCATGGCTGTTACCTGAACCACATGCAATCATTAGACCTCTGCAACTTTACTTAGAAAACGCGGGTGAAAATTAAATCTCCGGTTACCCCATCCATATTGGAGGCTGGTAACTTCCTCTGTCACCTATTCAAACAAACATATGCATTCCCTTACCACACAGAGAATGCGATTACAGTAAAGATGTTTTCCGGTTTGCTTGCTTGAATGTGGACAGTGTTGTTTAGTCGTTAGAGGAAAGGACAGCGTCAGGCTTCCCAGGTTCAATTCCCAGTATCGCCAGTGACTCACATGTGACCAATGGACAAATCACTTATCATTTCTGTGCCTCGATTTCCCCATCTATACAAGGGTGGCAGTAAAACCCACCTCACAGAGACAACTGGCGTCTTTAGAAGGTTGATCTCATTGGAACAAGTTGCTCTTAGATGATGACGTGTCATGGGCCCCTAAAGTGATGTTGAGACATGTGAACTTCTCCCAGGAGAAAAGGGAAGATCTCATCACTCTTTAGAGAGATGGCAAGCCCAGGGCAGCTGTTCAGCTTAATTAATGTTTGCAGAGCACTTGATCTTGAGATGAAAGCAACTGAGTGTTATTACCTACATACGTAACAGGTAACTGCCTTGTGGGCAGTGGAGCTTCTACTGATTTTGTGTAGGGCTAAGGTCCTACTTTACAGGAGCTACTGGCATCGGTGTACTTATTGTGGAAACTGGGGGGATGGCAGGCCTAAACCCCCCTATAGCTAAAAGCCCTCCGCCTTAGCCAGGCTACAAGTAATGGTAGAGGACAACAGATGAAAAAACAGGGGCAGGAGTGGGTTCAGAGGTAATAATGAGGATCCAGAGGGGGCGCCGAGCAGAGACCCCCCGACAGCACCCACTGTTCTTCAAAGGCATCTAGGGAGTCAGTGGACACTGCCCAGAGGAACTCTGCTGAAATGAGTGACTGCAGAAGGGACCGGAAATAGGCCCCACAGTCACAGAGCACTCCCCCATCCTCTCCCGTCCAGCTTTCTTCTCCTGGTATGATGGATGGCTGACGAGGAGGTCTCGCGGCTCTGTGGGGCCACAGATGGTGTAGAGAGGCAATGCCTTTCCTGATTTGGGACCATTTTTTAAGACCCTAATGTGCTTTCATCACTATAAACAGTGGGAAAATAGTCCTGTCCTGCTGTTTGAGTGACATAGGGAGTGTCTGCTGTGAAGAGCATTGTGCTAAGGAAGTTACAGCATCCAGTTCTGGCAGAGGAGCTCAGGAAACCAACACGATTTATCTATCTAAGCACACACCTCGTCAGGCCACTGATCCATGTGCCTCAGTCTCCCATTCCAAAGCAGGTGAAACAGTCGTCAATCTTCAGCCAAGTGAATCTGTATAATCCAGATCATTTTTAGTATATAAAAAGGGAATTTGGAACAAATGGGTAGAGGCCCTGCTGGCTCCCCTTTTGCATTCAGCCCCAGCTCCCTGCCTTACAGCCAAGCATGTAATTGAAAATAATACAGGGTTGTCCTCAGCACACCGCTACAGAGAAAGGGATTAGGGCTCAAGATCCCCCCATCATGCTCATTTCACTACGGTTACCCTGGCTCGCTGCTGGGTGCAGATTACATTTAATTGCTGGAAAGTTCAATTCACTAGTTGTCAAGATGGTTTCCTGCTTGCATAGCTGGGCTATTTCAGTGCCGTTTTCTTTCTTATGGATCTGGTTCCCAAGATCTGGTTCCCTCCCTTTTCAGACCCATCCCGGCCCTCGTAGATCTACCATCAGTAAGGTGATCGACTGGAAAAGGAATTAATGAGGCATCTTGTAGGCCACCTGATGCATTTATTAACTGGATAAGCAGACAAAGCAGTGCTGTGTATGGAAATAAAGGCATGCTTTAAAAGAGAAGACCCTTTGCTATTGGAGACTAATTACATGGTCTATTAACCAAGACAGAACTCATGCTGTTCCTTATAATATAAATATGTCCATGCTTCCACATGTATGGGGCTTCAAGTCTCAGCTGTGCCTAAATTGTCCCGAAGCAGTCATCCATCAGCCATGAGGAAACTTGGAGAAGCAGCCGCTCAGAGAGAGTAGTGGAACCACTGCCAGGTCCTGTGGTACCCCGCTTTCTCAAACTAAGGTAGACTAGGTGTGGTGGGCATGCTGGATGAGCGACTTCAATAAATCCAGGGTACAGCATAAAGTTGTGTTGGTAACTCTAGTGTTGATTCGGCAAAGCATTTAAGCAGGGTACAATCCTAATGAGTAAAGCTAAGGAGTAGCTGTGTCACCCCTGCCCTGTAACCTGGGGTGCCCTTTACAATGCCCTGCTTCTGTAGCCTCCAACCTGGACTGCTCACGAACAAGCTGCAGCATGTAAGTCTCTCCCAGCTATGTCTATGTGTGTGCTGCAGCCAGCCAGCCGCACTTTGGCTCGTGCCAGCCTTGGTTATGCTGTAGTGTGACTCCAACACCTTCCCCCCCCAGATCCAGATCTTCCCCCGGAAATGTCTGTCCTGTCCTGCCCAGCCCTCTCCTGGACAGCACAGATACAAGGAGAAAATCCCTCAGTGTTCTCTATCTTTACCTTGAAAGGAGGCTCTGTCCACATTTTTTTTTGTTAGCCCATTTTAAAATACAAGAGCTTCATGTTGAAGATGTCCTTTTAAACAGAGAAGACACAACAAATGGCAAGAAGACACCATAAAAAACACTCACCTGGACAGCAGCTGTCAATGGTGGCAAGCTAAACCTACAAGGAAATTAACTGTACCTCAGAAATTAACCTCTTGCTGTTGGCTTGGAAGATTTCCCAGCAGGACTTCTGCTGCACACAAGAGAGCGCCCCTCTACCACCGCCAGGAACCAGGGGGTTAAACTATCGAATAGCAAAGTACTGGCTTTTTCATACAAACAATGAGTCTCTAGTGTACAGAGGTATGGGCCAGATTCTTAGTCACTGAACCGATCCCACCAGGGATAGAGATTGCCGATCCGCTCAGTTGGCCTATTCCCCTGTCCTGTTTGGGTTCAGTGTTCCTTTCAGCATCCTTTCAGGATACTCGGCCTCCTTCTCCACTTAGTTACTAGGTTTTATGCCCATCACCTCCTAGTGACCCTGGAGGGGAGCCTGGTCCCATCCTCTGCCCGGAGTCTCATACAGAGGGGCAGCCATCTATTCTGGCCCTAAACCCACTCCTTTCTCCAGCCCAGGACTACTTCCTACCCAGCTAGTTGGGTTCATAGGCTCCTTCCCCATTCCTGATGCTGGTTAGTTCTCCACAAGCACAACACAGTCCACAACTCCCAGCTTCTATCTAGCAAGGTGTCCCACTGGGCTTGCTCCACCAAGCCCTTCTAGGACTCTTCATTTGCACAGTGAAATTGCCCAATTTCATTTGCACAGTGAGCTTTATTAGTCTCTTTCCAGCCACTCTTCCCCAGGCAGCTGTCCTTCTATGCCTCTCTATGGAGAATTAGGTCCCCGGCTAAGTGAGAGGGTCAGAGGGATGGGGAAAGAGCCCCTTTTATAGCAGAGGCGACTTCCAGCATGCAGTCATATGACCCTTAATCTCCTGACCCAAGAGCAGGTCAGAGCTGGTGCTTGCCCACCCTGGCATTTGAAAAAGATTTGGAGGAACTTTCCTGAGGGTTGGGAAGTGGCAAAAACAATTCCCCCTATTAAAGAAAGAATGGGACAAGCCAAGGAGCTATAGATCCCTGAGTTAACATCAGCTAGGCGTAGTTACCAAGCCAGGAAGGCTCTGAACAGAGACATATGGAGCGGGGCACAGGGAAGCAGAAATATGTTGGAGCAAGAGGATTTTCATGTTTCTTTTTTTGGTGAGGTAGAATGGGGGAAGGGGAGGCGAGTAAAACCCTGGCTAAAAATAGGGCAGGTTAGAATCTCTGCTTGAAAACAATCTTGCAGGATGTGGTGGGAGAATGTCTCAAAAATGCTGATTTGGTTAACAGGACCCTGGAAAGATTAAAATCATGTATTTAAAGTAATTCTTCCCTCCTCCCCCTGCAGCTAACAACATTTTAGAGCAGTTGTTCTCAAACTGTGGTCTGTGGAGTCCATCCCAGCAGTCAGGGCTGTAACCAGTGCATGGCGAGCGGGGCAGCCGCCTAGGACGCAAAGCCGTGGGGGGTGGAAAAATGGGGCCAGAGGCAACATGTGGGGTGGGCATGCAGGGTCATGTGCTCCCCGCACCATTTTTTGGTTATGCCCCCCCAACGCAGACAGGCCGGGTGGCCCGCTGAGGTGAGTCGGGGGCAGAGGTGGGGCTCCCTCTTGATCCCTGCTGTGCAAGACTGACTCAGGGGGCTGGCTCGACAGAGGCTGGTGTCACCAGTTGCAGCCCCCGCCCCAAATGTTCCTCTGCACCCCCATAAAGAGGCAGGCCCCACAGTTTGAAAACCTCTGTGGGGTGGTCACGTGCCCCCCCCCCAGAACCTTTAAATTGTGCCCCCCATTATCAACAGGTATGTGTCGCCTCTGAATGGGGTGGGAAAATGCCGAAAAAACCCAGTACAGGGCACAAATATGCTTGCTCTCTCTGGCCACTAAAATGTCTAGTTACGGTTCTGCCAGTGGTTTACAGGGTGAAGCGTGTTGAGAAGCAAGCAGTGGAGCACTGGGTTCTTGGGGAGGAAGCTGACTCTGCAAGAGATTCTCTCATTACAGGATCAGCTTGTCTTACACAACAGCCCACGCAACGAAAAAGCTGGAGAACCAGCGGGTTCGATGGTTAAAGCAGGAAGAGTTTTTCAAATCTAGTTTACTTTTTCCCCATTGCTGCTGTTTGTTCGCTTCAGTCAGTTGGGACACTGAAACTTGACTAAGCCATTTCACTTTTGTTTCTAGGCAGTTTCACTTCCCGGTTCTCCAGCACTAGCCCAGGGCTGTTGTATTTTGGATTTCTTGTGCAATGCTTAAATCCTAAAAAAAAACAAAAACCAAAAACCTGTCTTTCAATTAATTCTTTTAATGCACAATAACACTCCTAGTCAAATGGTTTTGTAGCCACTTTTTTTACACGGACCCAGAATGCTGGGCCTACACCAGCTGACAGTCTCTTTAAGAGCAGCCAGCATCAGTTCAGGCACAGAAGGTCACGTGTAACAGGCCTCCTGGGGTTTGCTGAGGCTGTTACCAGCTAGGATAGAAAAGGGAAAGTCAGCGGATTTCGTGGGCTTAAATTTTCAGAAAGCATTTAATAATTATTATTCGTGTTAGCAATTAGGATTGGATTGCTAATTATTACTAGCACTTACATGCCCGCTAACTTTTGACATCTATAAATAGGGACGTCTGAGGAGGAAAAAATAGAGAGATGTTTTTTTACTTCACTGGACCAGGAGGAAATGTTAAATTTTTTTTCAGTAAGGACCCCCTGATGCATGGAAAGGACCCTCAGCGTATGGATAACATCCCTCCTGTGAAGAAGGGAATTGCAGCTGGCCCCGCAGCAACATCCCTATTTTCATCTCAATTCAGGGGAGGAGGGGGTGTCATGCAGTAACAGCAAGGTTTTTCATATCATCCGCAGAGGCCTGCGGCTGTGCCCAGGGAGTAGAGGGTTCCGGTCAGAGCAATTACTCCTGACTGCTTTGCATTGATGTTTTCTCCTAATGGATAAAGGAAGCTCTCTGGTTGTTTTAGTGTTGATAAAAGCAGCAGGTCAGGCTTTTGCAATGACTAGTCCAGCATTACACCCATATGTAAGCCATGTTGTGGGTATATTTAAAGCAGTCTTTGTAATGCACTGGATCCCATTAGATGAGAAAGGGATGTTTACAGCTGGAATTGGATTCCTGGATGTTTTAATAGCTGGGACCCTGGAGACAATGTAGGGGGGAGTTGGAGACATATTTCTGACATGGTCGCTGAAAATCCAAGGCAGATGTTGGTTTCCAGGAAATTGAGAATGGCATCGTACTGTGTGGAGATGCAGCTTTGGGTACAGAAAAAGAAATGCATCTATCTCTCTTTATTTGCCCCTGGCTTGTCTCATTATTTATTATTATAATTATTATTTTTATTACAATAGCATCTGAAGGCCCCATGTGAGATTGGAGCGTGATTGTGCGGTGAGACATCACATCCATCACATCCACAGGGTTTCCAGCACTTCCTTTCCCAAACTTTCCTCCTCCCACCACCTCGAAGGGGCAGAGCTAAGGTTCCAGTTTGTGGTCTGTAGTGTGTGATGGTTATGCTTTTTGTGAAGTTGGTGTCTTTGTGTGGATGAGAAGAGGATATGTGGTGGTTTTGTGATAGGTATATTGTGTGCAGATCAGCCTTAAACTGATCCAGGCAGTAGTGGTTTGTTTATGAGTTAGTTGCTAGTTCATCCTCCTTACACTTAACAGGACCATTCTCTACAATCTGATCTCCAGGATTTTGTCCAGTTTTAAAGGACACAGGAGCTGGGGCTGGAGAGAGTGTTCCATAGCCAAATGTGTCCCTGTGAGGAGGTTTAATCTGATATTGGGGAGTTTTCCTAAAACTAGGGCACAAACACAGGACTGTCAACCCCAAGCTGAGTTCAAAATGTATGAGTCAGGCTCCAAAAAAATCAAGACATTGGCTTAAAAATCATGACAATAAAAAAAACACTATTCTTCTTATTTGGTCTCTGGGTTTTGAACCTTCAGGGGGGACTTGGGTCACAGTTTCAAGCTTTTCATCACACCCAAGAGGGCTAGAAACTTGCTTCTTTAAAAAAATATTCACATCATCACACACCTCTAGGAACCGGAGCTTTAAGAAAGCCACCGAATATTGTGAGATTTGTGAGAACATCATGAGAGTTGGCAATAGTGCAAACAGTACATTCCAGGCGAACTAAATTTCCCTTTCTAGATTCCATCCTTTTAACTATGCCAAATATTTTCTGTCCTTAGTGTTTACACCCCTCATATGTTTCTGGACTGTTGTTATCTCCCCTTCAGTGATGTTGTTTCTCATACTCTTTCTTCATAAGCTAACACCTCACTCCCTGATCATTTTCATGAGACATTGTACTAGACATCATCTGCTGGAGGCTCTCCCCATGAGTGAGGATGGTCCAGTGATTAAAGAGTTAGCCTGGGACGTTTGAGGTCTGGATTGGAGTCTCTGCTTCACCACAGACTTCCTGTGTGACCATGAACAAATCACTTAGGTCCGGTGCCTCACAGGTCTCTGAGCACCCGACTCCCATTGATTTCAATTGGTTTTAAGCCCTGACGTATCTTTGAGCATCTGGGTCTTCGTCCCTCTGGGGATAATAATACTTTCCCACCTTACAGGGGTGTGTGAGGATAAATACATTAAAGATTGTATTTTCCAAAGATGGGGCTCAGATAAGTACCTAAAACAGATGGGGAAGTGATAGATTTTTAGTGTTTCAGTTAATTCCGTGGGATCCTAATATCACCTTAGATAATTAAATCCAATAGTGTAAAAACAAAACCAGTCGACTTTTCATCATTCTTGATGTTTGTAGATTTCGCCTCCCACCCCCATCATTCAGCTTAGAAAGCAATGCTGATCTGCTTCCCTTTTAGGCCCCTATCCTGCAATCAGATCTATGTGAGCACTGGGGTTCTCCCACACAAACTTGATGGTACCCTCAGTTCCTGGTTATCACGCACTAGTATAACAACCGCCATTGTAATCATCACCAGGAACTGAATCTGGAGCCTGCAGACCAAAAGCACAAGCCTCTGCAGCCTGAGCTACCAAGCTAAATCCCCTAGGTAGGAATAGTAGCAGAAACATAACCTCTGTGGCTCAGACACTCAGGGTGATGTACAACACACAATGGACAATGACACTAGCACCAGGCTGGTGGATTTTGGGTTCCCAACAACAAATGTTCAAGATAAAAAAATTCGTTGAGTTTTTAAAAAATGAATGAAATAATAATTTGATTCATGCTAACGCCATTTTTATGTATCACGTCAAGTAAAGTGTGATTGTGCAAATACTGCACAAAATCAGCAGTGTCCTTTGGAGAGTCTCTTGCAGGAAAAATAATCTTGTCACTCTCCAGATTTCCCTGAATGTAACTCGCAGCCACAGAGCTGATGTGGGGCATTCATTAGGCCGTCTCTCTCTCGGCCACACACCACCTATTGATAGCTCATCCGATCCAAACGGCAAACAAGCCATCATTTTATATCCTCCCCATTCTCCCTGGTGCATTGGCTCAACAGCACGGAGACTTGGTGACTCCGTGTGAGCAGCACAAACGTCTTCAGAGGGGCCAAATAAATAAACGGCTGGCTCTCAGCAATGGCGTGTTGTGCACTTAGATGGCTCATGAGACTGGGCTGTTCAGTTACTAGCTCTGTGTTTTGAACTACGTCTTAGATCAGCTTGCAATAGCAAGGGTGCTGCAAGTCAGGAGAGAGGAGCATCGGCAGAGCTGTGGGAGGGGAGGGCCTGGGATGAAATAGCAGGGGAGGCTGTGGATCAGCTGTCAGGAGCTTGGGCACTAAAACAACACATTCTAAAGGAAAAATCTTAGACTGAGTCATAAAATCACAGATGGTAGAGCCTGAAGAAGCTTCTCGGTGGGCTCAATCCTACACTCATTGACATCAACAGCAAAGCTCCCATTGACTTTCATGGTGCAGAATTGGGGCCCGCCTCCCCTTTTATTATTTACTGGTCCTCACTGGTGTGTATGATTCCTTCCACTTTGATAGTGCCAGTGAATGTCCCTGATCCAACATGCTATTTTCCCACCTCTTCGAGATCATCTTTGTAACAATGCCACCTAAAGGGCTCTACCTTTCTAAGTCTTTCTGTCCTATAAATTTGACAGCCTCTGTGCTGTTGAAGACAATGAAAGTCTCAGGAAAAGAAAACATCAAACTGGAGCGGAGGGAAACGGTCCCGTCATGGGGACCCTCCTTTTAGATGATGTCATGGTATCCTCTACCACTGAGGATACCTCTCCGGGGGAGGGAACTCCATTATTAGGAAAAGACAGGAAATAGTAATGGGGACTTGATCATTAGAAACATAGATAGCTGGTTTTACGATGACCGGGAGAACCTCATCGTGACTTCCCTGCTGGGTGTGAAAGTTGCGCTTCTCTCGAGACATCTAGACAGACTAGGTGTAGTGCTGGGGACGAGCTGGTGCTTGTGGTACTTGTAGGTACCAGTGACATAGGGAAGGATAGGTGAGGTCCTGGAGGCCAAATTTAGGCTGCTAGGTAAAAGATTGAAGTCCAGGACCTCCATGGTAGCTTTCTCTCAAAGGCTTCCAGTTCCACACGCAGGGCCAGTTACACAGACAGAACTGAAGGGTCTCACTGCATGGATGAGGTGATGGTGCAGGGAAGAGGGGTTTAGATTTATTAGGAACTGAGGAACCTTTTAGGAAAGGGCCTAGACAGGAAGGATGGGCTCCACCTAAACCAAAATGGAACTGGATTGCTGGCCCATAAAATTAAAAAAGGTCGTAGAGCAGTTTTTAACCTAAGGGCTCGGGGAAAGCCAACAGGTGCAGAGGAGCAGGTGGTTCGGACAGAGATATCCCTTAGGGGAGGATCTATGAATGGAGATTCTCTATATCCTAGTGAGAAGGAGAGGATGGAAGAGGATAAAATATGGGTAGGATGGGATGAGAAAGAGCCAAATGAAAAAGTGTCCCATTCCATTACATCACGTAATGGTAGACAGCTAAAAAGTGATACTTTTTAAGTACTTACAAACAAAGGCTAGAAATCAAAATATTGAGATGGATGACATTGAATGCCTCATATTAAATGACGATATTGATATAATAGACATCACAGAAACTTGGTGGAGTGAGGATGATCAATGGGACACAGTAATACCAGGGTATAAAATATATCAGAAGGCCAGAATAGGTTATATTCGTGGGGGAGTGGCGCTATATGTGAAAGAAAACAGTCAAATGAAATAAAAATCTTAAATGAACCAAACTGTGCCATAGAATCTCTATGGATAGTAATTCCATGCTTGAATAATAAGAATATAACAGTAGGGATATACTACCAACCACCTGACCAGGATGGTAATAGTGACTGTGAAATGCTCAGGGAGATTAGAGAGGCTATAAAAATAAAAAATAATGGGGGTTCTTAACTATCCTCATATTGACTGGGTACATGTCACCTTAGGCTGGGATGCAGAGATAAAGTTTCTTGACACCTTAAATGATTGCTTCTTGGAGCAGCTAATCCTGGAACCCACAAGAGGAGAGGCAATTCTTGATTTAGTCCTGAGTGCAGAACAGGATCTGGTCCAAGACATGAATATAGCTAAGCTGCTTGGTAATAGTGACCATAACATAATAAAATTTAACATCCCTGGCGGGACACCAGCACAACCCACACCAATAGCATTTAATTTCCAAAAGGGGAACTACACAAAACTGAGGAAGTTAGTTAACAGAAATTAAAAAGTACAGTGCCAAAAGTGAAATCCCTGCAAGCTGCATGGAAACTTTCTAAAGACACCATAATAGAGGCTCAATTTAAATGTATACCCCAAATTAAAAAACATTGTAAGAGGACCAAAAAAGTGCCACTGTGGCTAAATAACAAAGGAAAAGGAGGAGTTAGAGGCAAAAAGGCGTCCTTTAAAAAGTGGACGTTAAATCCTATTGAGGAAAATAGAAAGGAGCATAAACTCTGGCAAGTGAAGTGTAAAAATATAATTAGGAAGCCCAAAAAAGAATTTGAAAAACAGCTAGCCAAAGACTCAAAAAGTAACAGCAAAAAAGTTTGTTTAAGTACATCAGAAGCAGGAAGCCTGCTAAACCACCAGTGGGGCCACCTGACGAGCTAGATGCTAAAGGAGCACTCGAGGAAGATAAGGCTACTTTAGATAAACTAAATTAATTCTTTGCATCAGTCTTCATGGCTGAGGATTTGAGGGGGATTCCCAAACCTGAGCCATTCTTTTTAGGTGACAAATCTGAGGAACTGTCCCAGATTGCGGTGTCATTAGAGGAGGTTTTGGAACAAATTGATAAATAAACAGTAATAAGTCACCAGGATCAGATGGTATCCATCCAAGAGTTATGAAGGAACTCAAATGTGAAATTGCAGAACTGCTCATGGTAGTATGTAATCCATCATTTAAATCAGCTTCTATACCAGATGACTGGA
The DNA here is from genome assembly GCF_026122565.2 of Emydura macquarii macquarii. Classification (NCBI taxonomy): domain Eukaryota; kingdom Metazoa; phylum Chordata; order Testudines; family Chelidae; genus Emydura; species Emydura macquarii. The sequence continues at coordinate 930,887 of NW_027132383.1, forward strand.
GGACAGCTAACGTGACGCTAAGATTTTTAAACATCGCCAAAGGTGATCCAGACAATAAAGGCCGGTAAGCCTAACTTCAGTACCAGGCAAGTTGGTTAAAATTTTAGTAAAGAACAGAATTATCAGACACCTAGATGAATACAATTTGTTGGGGAAGCATCAACATGGTTTTTGTAAAGAGAAATCATGCCTCACCAATCTACTAGAATTCTTTGGTCAACAAGCACATGGACAGGGATGATAGGGACAAAGGACAAAAGATATAGTGTACTTAGATTTTCAGAAAGCCTTTGACAAGGTCCCTCACCAAAGACTGTTAAGCAAAGTAAGTGGTCATTGGATAAGAGGGAAGCTCCTCTTATGGATCAGTCACTGGTTAAAAGATAGGAAGCAAAGGGTAGGAATAAACCGTCAGTTTTCAGAATGGAGAGAGGTAAATAGTGGTGTCCCTCATGGGTCTGTAGTGGGACCAGTACTGTTCAACATATTCATAAATGATCTATGAAAAGGGTAAACAAAGATCTCACAAAACTGGGTGATGGCAACAAAATGGCAGATAAAATTCAATGTTGATAAATGCAAAGTAATGTATATCGGAAAACAATCCCAACTTGACATATAAAATGATGGGGTCTAAATTAGCTGTTACCACTCAAGAAAGATCTTGGAGTCATTGTGGAGAGTTCTCTGAGAACATCCCTTCAATGTGCAGCAGCAGTCAAAAAAGCTAACTGGATGTTGGGACTCATAAGGAAAGGGATAGATAATAAGACAGAAAATATTGCCTCTTTATAAATCCATGGTACACTAATATCTTGAATCCTGCATGCAGATCTGGTTGCCTCATCTCAAAAAAGATATATTGGAATTGGAAAAGGTACAGAAAAGGGCAACTGAAATGATTAGGGGTATGGAAAACCTTCCATATGAGGAGAGATTAGTAAAACGGACTTTTCAGCTTGGAAAAGACATGACTAAGGGGAGATGTGATAGAGGTCTATAAAATCATCACTGGTGTGGAGAAAGTAAAGAAAGAAGTGTTATTTACTCCTTCTCATAACAGAAGAACTAGGGGTCACCAAATTAAATGAATAGGCAGCAGGTTTAAAACGAACAAAAGTAAAAATACTTCTTCACACAATGCACAGTCAACCTGGGGAACTCTGCCAGCGGATGTTGTGAAGGCCAAGACTATAACAGCGTTCAAAAAAGAACTAGATAAATTCATGGATAAGCAGGGATTGCTGTTTGCCAGGGGTTGGGAATGGCCATTGGGATGGTTCACTTGATGGTTACCTGTTCTATTCATTCCCTTTGAAGCACCTAGCATTGTCTGTTGTCTGAAGACAGGATACTGGGCTAGATGGACCATTGGTCTGACCCAGTATGGCCGTTCTTATGTTCACTAATGACACTCTTTCCAACTTTTCTGGGATTTAAAAATAAAAATCAGGATTTTGACATTACAAATAATAGCATCGGTGTTTTATCTAGGGAATAGACAACCCATTGATGCAGATGCAATAGCAAACCAGAAAGTGCACTGCGCAGAGCTTAGAATGAGCAGGACTAGTAGTAGAAAATTGGAATGCCTGATTATAGCTAAACTAGAATACTAAACCTCAGCATTAGCCGCACGTTGTCACTTCCAGCGTGTGTGTGGGGTGGAATAGAAGTTTGATCTGCCATATGCTCAAACAGTGCCCTCTTATGGAGTACAGTCAGGCAGCTAACACAACACACACACACACACACACACTCCCAACCTTCCTCACAAAACCTGAACTGAAACATTTTAGAGATGTGTGGTGTACCTCCCTACCTGTCTCTCCCAGTCTGATTGTTTTCCATTCACTATTAACCATGTTTATTGCCACAGTGCCTACGGGCCAACCAAGAATGGGGCCTGTAAATGTTCCCCAGCATGGCCCTCCCTCACCATCAATCTCCAAGGGAGGCCACACCTCCCAGCCGCTATGTCCTGTGGGGAGGCTTAAGCAGTTCATGGCCTCTTCAGCTTAGCTGGGCAATCCCACAGTCCTGGGCGCCGACCCTCAGGTGGGGCGATCACGTAGTCCGTGGCCCGGACCCTCAGTCAGGGCCGGCCAGACAGGCAGATAGTTTGTAGCCCTCTGCAGGGCGAGCAACCAGTTCAAAGCCCAGGCCCTTAGGCAGGGTGGGGCCTCTAAGGCAAATAGTCTCTGGCACTATGGGGGGCGATCACCCCCAGGTCAGGGTAGGAAGTGGGGAGCAGGACACAGGCCCACCCGACTCCACTGCGTCCCAGCCCAGGGCCCTGGCAGCGACGCGGTGTCCCACAACCCTTCTGCCTCATCCATCGGTGGCAGGGCCGGCAACTCCTCGGTGGCAGCTCCTGCAGGTCACCAGGGCCGGGTATCTCCAGTGCGCAGGGGTCCTGGGTGTCTGGCAGCTCCTCCAGGTCACGGGGCCCACGTACTTCATCGGGTACACTGGGCTGAGGTGGCTCCAGCAGAGCCTCAGGCTCCCAGCTGGTGGGCAACTCAGGCTCCTTCTCTCTGGTCCCAGCACCCAGGGGGAGATGTCCTTCTCCCTCCACCGCTCTCTCCCAACTGAACTGGAAGGCCCACCCTTTATACTTCCCCTTCCCATCCCATCCTTCTGCTTCCGGCCAGGTCGGGGTGGACTTCTGGGTTCCGCCCTGCCTCGTCGTCAATCTCCGAGGGAGGCCACGGCTCCCAGCCGCTACAGGGCCCTATTGTGCTAGGCAAACACAGAGCAGGAGACAGTCGTGCCCCAAAGAACTTACACTCTAAATAGACAAGACAGACACAGGGTGGGGGAAGAGGTAGAACACGTGTTCTTATGACTCTCTGATCTTCTGGGTTCTGGACAGGATAAAAAGCAAAAATGCCACGCCCTACCTTGCTAAAAAGAGCATACGATCTAAATTCACTGTAATAGCTACAATCCCCAGTTCTTTCAATCTGTCCCCACTCATCCAGCCTGAAGCCTTCGAATCTTGGTTTGCTTTCTCAGCTCTGTTTGATCTGGCGATCCCTGCTGGAGAATATGGGACCCAGCCGATGCTGTTTTGCAGTCACTTTTCTTACCAGGACTCTCCTGGAATCATGATGAAATTAATAACAATGAAGGGTGATTTGGGATTGGCCTGATGGCTTTGTGGGGGAAGGCGTGTCCGTGAGCTGTCTGTGTGGGAGGCACGTTGATGATGTGGGCACAGTATGAGGACATAGGCAAATACATTACAACCCTTACTGAGAGGTGCTGTGAATGGGATGGACACTTATAACCTTTCTGCGGGGCTTTGGGATCCTCCTGATGAGTGTAACAGAAAACACTGCTCCTTCTGTCATAGGATGGCTCCAAAAATCTACCGAAAGATGAGAATTGTCTGTTCTGCTGCATTTTAGAGTAATGTCAATGGAAATCCAGTTACATTTCTTTAGAACCCTATTGGTTCCGTGCCTATTAAATCCCATAGGATTTTTCCATGGGGAAAATGGGGTTTGGTTTAAACTGCTAAAACGGCACCGTCTCTTTCCCTTCCCTAGTTCACTCACTATCTCGCCTACCTCCACCTGTCCTTTCCCCTCTAAAGCAGGGAACTTGTCTTCTGACCAGCCACAAGACCATGCATGGGTGATGAGCTTGGTGCTCTCAGATCTCTGGTAACCCCACCCTATGCAGAGACCTCTTCAGCCTTTACCCTGCTGTCTCCTGAAATGACCCCCCACCCAGAGCTGCCACACATTTCTGTCTCAGATTTTCACTGCATGGTGCCAAAAGGGAATGTGGGAAGCCGCTGTCCTGTGTCGGAAACTGGCCCTGCATGGCCTTTGTGTGGGAGGATTTCCACTTCCCAGGAGGTCTCTGCTGTGGGGAGGTAAGGTAACCCAAAAGAGATGCACACTGGATTTGCAGCCGTGCAGAATAGGATCACAAGAGAGGAACCTGCAGCATGAATGGTCCCATTGTCTGCGGAGGGCGGGGAGGGGCGTCAAGTTTCAGATGTCCCAGGCAGCATGTCTTGTTTTGCAGCCAGTCTCAGTCAAGTACAAACGGCTGTGTTTAGTGTCAGGGATTTTGCTGCTTGCTCTGGGCGTGAGCAACGGCCCTGCTGGAACCTTGCTCCGCAGTGCCCTGACATTCAGTGCTGTGCGCTTGTACGGGGCCTGGGAGTGAACAAAAGGTGCTTTGAAATAGCTCGCGTGTGGCTTTCATTCTGGAGGAGCTCTGCGTCGGTGGATGGAGGGCTGTGAGCAGCAGAGCCAGGGTTAGGTCCCAGAATGGGGCTTGTACTTTGTAGCCCTCTTCCTTTCACTCTTTTACTCTTGCGGTCCCTAACTCTTCTCTCGCTCTCCATTCCCCCTCTCACTGTCTCACTTTCTGAGTCTCTCCCTCCTTTGAGTATCCACCGTCCATTAATAATGTAACTGAGAAGCTCTTTCTCCTCCTTTTGCAGAGGTTGTCTTGTATCTGCTGCTTTCCAGTCATGCATTAAGCTGCATGACTAACATCTGCGACGCGTCATTCCCAGATCCTCTCCACACCAGGCCAGCCACATGATGACTAACCTGCTAGATGGACTCTTACTACTTGGGCCACTGTCTTCTCTCCCTTAGAGGAGGTTCCAATTCCCCCGCCCACCACTTGTTTATTTGTGCTGGTCTCCAGATGTTGGAAGAACAAGCTTAAGAAGTTGTCCTGTTTCCCAGTGACCAATTCCCTTGTAGAACAGAAGAGCTGGGACTGCCCAAAATGATCCAGTGTGACTATCTAGGGCAAGGACTCTGAACTGCTTAGCTGAAGGGGCTGTAGTGGCGACTTGCGGGAAGCCTGCAGGCTCGCTACATCCGCTCTCACATAGAGGAGCTGCCCATGGGCACGACAGGGCTCAGGATTTTCTCTCCTCCCTCCAGACATGTGCAAACAAACCCACAGATGCCCGCAGGCACACTCCCAGTTAGAGAGGTGCATGCACAAAGGCTCGGACACGTCACACCTGCACACAAACACCCCCGGAGGGACGCAAAGACACTCCCACGTGATGCTAGGAAGCTGTGGGTCTGGATGGTGGTTCTAACACAGTGGCACGTAGAGAAGCCCTTTCCTAATCCCTCCCACACCCGGCCCCCTTCCCACTGCAGCTGCCCTAGACCTACCACTGTGTTACCAACCCAGCTGGAGCATTGCTGGAAATTCCCCGGGAAATGACCCATTTCCTGCTTGCTCCAGTATCACAATAACCCTGCGCTGGCTGTCTCTTTTCACGTAGCGCTGATTGTTTCTCGTTAATGGCAGGCTTTGCCGGACAAAGGGGGCCCCAAGTTGTTTTCCTTCTGCAGCAATCGCACATCCTGAGGGCTCTTCGGAGGTTCGTCACCGCAGGTCTTCTGAGTGTCCAGGAGAGGGAGCTTTCTTCCTCTGGGGTTTCTTGTCCTCCCTTGTCCTAGCCTCACGCACAGCTTCTGACCTCTCTTCCTGTGACCCCGGGGCTGCAGCTGCCTCCCCTGTTAGAAGGCAAGGCTGTGAGCCGGGAGGCGGGAGAACTGGGAGGAGAGACTGGAAGTCACAAGAAGATTTTGCCATTCAGGGCAGCAGCCCTGAGCCAGACTGGCCCCTAACCCTAAGATTCAGGTTCCTCTATGCCAGCAACAGGCCCAGAATCATAGAAGTGAGAAAGAAAACAGGACCCATTTGGTCACGTAGGCTGCCTGTCTTCAGTGCCTCAAACAGCAGGACTTTTGCCCCTTCCTCGGCAGCCTCTTCTGCTGTCTAACACAGGGGTCCGCAAACATTTTCACCATGCAGGATACCTCTTCATAGCGGGATTCCCTTGTAGACAGCCCCCCTTCCACTGGCAATGAAGGACACTTCACTTCCACCTCTCCTCCTGCTCTCAATTGCCTTGCATCCCTGTGGCAGCCCGAGCAAATGTTGATGGGAAAGTAACACGTTTAGCTTTCTGGAATATGATGTAGCTGGAGGAGCCAGCACCATGTGACCAGCCAGCAAATGCTCTGCGGACCACAGTTTGGGACCCCAATAGAAAACATTAATGGAAAACATTCCCTGTTACCCAGGTGAAATTTTGCCATGGTTAATTCGATTCTCACACTCTTGGACCACCCTGAACAGCTCTTGCTTCATGTCGATGACCTTGTTCTCCTAGATAGTTAGCACCCCCCCCCCCCCCTTGTTAGCATTTGGCCAAGCCAAAATCATTTAATTCTTCAGTCTTCCCTTGTAAATACCCTGCCTAGTGGCCAAACCCACATGCATCACACTGCTGGGCCAACACTGCTTCACTCTCTGTGGGATGTCAGAAGGGGAACTGAAGCACAGAAAGATTAAGTGACATGCTCACAATCACCCAGTGAATGTGTGGCAGGGCAGGAAACTGAACCTCGGTCTCCAGAGTTCCAGCGCCTGAAGCCCACCCTTCTTCTTTGTCATCACTCACATAGCCACCCACCGGGATGGACAGTGCTTTACAAACTCATCGTTAGACGTGGCCTCTGCCACAAAGAGCTGCTGATCGCCTTTCGATGGGAGAAACGTGATTTAGAGCAGGTGGAGCTGTCGCTGGTTTCCAAAAAAGCGGGTTGGCCTTGAGGAGTGGGTTTCCAAGAAATCACTATCGTAGTCAGGCCCGTAAGGTCAATGAAAGCAATGGTGTCTGTAATGCTGGCAGTCGCCTGGGGACAGTGCTGAGATCTGACCCCATCCCTGCCATTCCTGCTCAATTTAGGACATAGCCTGTGTCAAATAGAACGAAACGTATAATCACGAAAGACCAATCTTTCGTAACCACCGGCACCAGACATAAACAAAGGGTAAAACCGTGTATCTTACAGGGCTGTACTTCAGGCACACGGGGGTCCCTAGAGTGCAGGATTTCCAACACGGGCTTTTGTGCAACCATTATGGCACTGATCAACGCCCCTAATGGGTTGCATCCACCCTGGGCTGGCCCAGCAGAGAGAGCCCATGGAACCAGTTCTTCAAAGTTTAGCAGCTGGAAATGCTGTCTCTGAAACTCTGCAATAGATTCCAACACGGAAACCCCACCCTACTGACCCGCTGGCTGTGTCTTTATATAGAGAGGATAATAAGAGTGCACTGAGAGAATCCAGCCGAGGAAAGAAACGCCCTGTGATTAGGGCTCAGAGGGTTTTAAATTGCCACCTTTGGGCAGATGTCTTTAATTAAAAGATGAGCTTAGATTGCCCCAGAGAAGCATTTAGGAAGCAGAGAGGGAAAGCAAGTAAGCCGAGCTATGAGATCTGTTGTTATGATAGCGCACAGTGCAGGAAAAGCCTGTTGGAGGCCTCTATTTACCCCATCCTGCCATACAAAAACAAGGGGCCACTCGGCAACAAGGGTGAAAGGAGGTACTTTCTGAGTGCACTGTGGAACTCCCTGCCTCATTGTGTTGTGGAAGCATGTCACTCTGCAAGATCCAGAGAAGAATCAGACAGCCCCATGAATAAGGCATGAGGAGAGGCTGAGGGAACTGGGCTTGTTTAGTCTGCAGAAGAGAAGAATGAGGGGGGATTTGATAGCAGCCTTTAACTACCTGAAAGGGGGTTCCAGGAAGGATGGGGCTAGGCTGTTCTCAGTGGTGGCAGATGACAGAACAAGGAGCAACGGTCTCAAGTTGCAGGGCAGGAGGTCTAGGTTGGACATTAGGAAAAAGTTTTTCACTAGGAGGGTGGTGAAGCACTGGAATGGGTTATCTAGGGAGGTGGTGGAATCTCCGTCCTTAGAGGTTTTTAAGCTGAGGCTTGACAAAGCCCTGGCTGGGATGATATAGCTGAGGTTAGTCCTGCTTTGAGCAGGGGGTTGGACTAGATGACCTCCTGAGGTCCCTTCCAACTCTAATATTCTATGATTCTATGATTCTAAGGCACAATTACAGCACTGAGGACCGGTTTGGGGACCGGCCTGGGGCCGTAAAGAGTATAGAGTGGACAAGTACAAAATCCTTCTTTGAGTGTGCTGAGGGTGAGCGAGGTGATTTAAAGAGCCACCGACCCACTACAGATGAACTTTAGACCATGTTCTAGTTAGCTTGGATCATTCCTAACATACTGTAGATTTTCTGTATTTTCTTTGTTGCTCTTTCTGGTCCAGGGTCATTTGAGGTTGGGGGGAGGGCATTTCTTTCCTGTTACATGCATCCGGAAGAGCACTGAAGGATCTTTCCCCCTTGGCATCGAAGGCCTTCCTTTCTCCCAGTCTTCAATCAATCCTATTCTCTTCTGTTCAGGTTCTTACATTATATCGCCTCTGAGGGCCTTCCAGAAGTGCACTGCACAACATGACTAAGTCCCCTGGGGTTCTTTTGTCTCTCTTCCCTTCTCCCGGGAGAAATCACATGGGGGGGGTAGATTTCAGTGTTTTTAATAACTGACCGTATTCCATGTGCACTGCGCTGTGTGTTTCTACGCCCTCCGTATGCCAAGCCTGTCCTTTCCCCTAAGCCTGGCTCTTTGTTTGTGTTCGGTTGTTTCCTGAACTGTCCCAGAATAGAGTCCGGGAAACGGGCTGTCTGGGTGTCTCCGCAGAGAGGAAAAGCACCGAGCGAGGGCAGCAAGCTGGAGAATTCATTTCTCACCGTGCTGTCAGCTCCTGCTTCACAGGAGAGGGGGACCGAGGGTTTCAGAGGACGGGAGCTGCCTTGCATTCCTGCGCATGAGCTTGTTATCCCACCAGCCAGGAACTCTGCCTTTCTGATCCCAGCTCTGTCACTAACTCCCTGCATAGCTCCGTGCAAGTGACGGGGCCTGGAATGGCATGGGATATGTTTCCATTGAAGCTGGAGGTGGCGTTTTGAGCTCAGACAGAAGCGCCCATGCTAGTGTTGCTAAAAAATACCAAGCTCACTGTGACTACATGGGTGGCAGGATGGAGTAACCACCGCAAGTAGAAGCCCTCCATAGGTACTCACAGCAGCTGGCCTGACCCACTGCCCAGGCAGCTATTTTTAGTGTCTACCCAAGTGTCTATTTTTGTGTCTAGCCACCCTGGAAATTACAGCTCCGCTGTTGACACACCGACCACGTAGTAATACCGAGGGAAAGGATGTGGCCTATCGGGGTACCGGTCCCAATCTGGGCATCTCAGAAAGATGTTGGCTCCTCTGGCTAATTAAGAAGCAGCTTTGATGAGCTACATAGGAAGTCTGCCTGCTCCTCCGGAGCTGGAAAGGGCAGTCGTGTGAGGAGGATACTGGGCTGGGCTCCCTGGGCAGGTGGAGGATAGATCTGAAAACAAAACAGAGGAAGCTATGGTGGATCTGGGTGTCCCAGGGGACTGTAAAAAGGTGGGGCCTTTTACCTCTAGGCCACCAATTCGGATTCAACCCACTTTGGCGGTGACTGAAAGCTGTCACCATCGGTGTTGGCTGTTTCTTGGCCTGTAGGAAATGAGTTTGGCTGGTCTCAGTCCGTTTTTAGCGCCTACACTGCAAAACCCACTGGCACTCATTAGCCCCTTTTTTAGCCACCTCATCCACAGGCCAAGACTTGAACGGAGCATGGAGACTGAACTTCGCCCTCGGCCTTTGAGTTGGTCCATCGAGGCAGGGCGTGGACACATCAGCAGAGCAGTGGGAGTGGGGTCATGCCCCAAGCGTGTGAATGCAGCACTTTTCCCCTGCCCTGGATAGACCCGGACAAACGACCGAGAGAAAGCTCCAGGAGAAATAAGCAAAGAGAGAATGGCAAAGAGAGAGGAAAGGAGTGAGAGCAAGGGTGCAGGGAAAGAGCGAGAGGCTGGATAAGGCAGAGAAGAGGAAACAGATGGGGGGAAATCAGAGATATCGAGATGAACATCACATGCCAATGGGGAAGTTGGGTGAGTGCTTGAGAATCCCTGCCAGTACCACCACGTGGCAGGGCATGTCAGGGACAGATTAGGCAGGGCTATCTGCTCCCACAGGTTTCTGCTTATCTCATCTGTTGTCTTCCTAAGTGAAACTGATTAGGGAGAGAGAGAGACTTCCCTGTTCAAAGGTGACCTGGGTAGAGATAAGGGGGCGGATGGAGGCTGCAGAGGGAAGGGAAGGGAAGGCTGCACCCTGTGAAATTCCTGTGTGTGCAGGAAATGGTGTTGGTGACTCAGTAAACTGTGAAGATAGCATGATGCACTGCAGGAAGGGGGGACGGTGATTCATTAGGGGGCTCTCTCCCGCCTCAGTCAGTACCCAGCTCAGTACTAGGGGCGTTGTGCTGCAGGGATCAGGGTGGGTGACTCAGTAGAAGGCGCTCTGCTCTAGGAGGCAGTGATGATCCAGGTCCCCGGTGTGAGGAGATGTGGCCATTAAAGATCCCATAGCGCTTTCTGCAAGGGGTGGGAGGTGCGTCATGGGCACAATCCAACTCAGGTCATAACATTCCCCCAACTTCAGTGCAGTTTCTATTGCATATGGGATTCTCCTTCCCTTCATGCCCTAAACCGGGTAGTGTTCCTGTGCATTGCGAAGTAGTTGCTGGGCTCCACTCCAGAGCTGGCTGCATTTCAGCAGTGGGTGAAGCGAGCCCTGTGTACTGTGGCACAGCAACAGTCACTCCATAATTAAGGCTGCAGCTGCGTTTCCTTTATATAAATCCAGTTCTGTCTTCCCACTTCTAAAATCTATGAGAAAGATCTGTTGGCCTCAAGCCTGACAGGTGAGATCTGGGATCATGGTAGAACTGTTGTGCACAAATTGAATCTGAAACCGGGGCTTCCTGAATTAGATTCTCTAAACACAGAAGCATTAACCACAATTCCCAAATTCTCCACAATTCCTTGGCCAGCGTCATTGACTTCAATGGATCTATATTATTTGGGCCAGCTAAGGAGCTGCACCCCCTCCCCCCCCGACTCAGGGACTCGGGTGCATTGTCAGTGGAAAACAGATTTTCTATTCGAAGCCTCGCAAGGGGGCTCTCTGCTCTCACGGATGGCAGACTGCCCAAGGGAAGCGGGGTACCCCATGATATCCTATCCCTCCCAGCACCCAGTCCTCACCTCCCTCAGGAGTCTTCCAAGGGCTGTAGAAAGGGGGCCCCGTTCCCACAGCCATCTGGAGATCTAGGAGTGGAGGCTGCAGAGGGCAGGCGGTTGGGTGGAGATCAGGGGGGCATATCCCCCTTTCCTGTGGAGTTCTGATATCTGTGGGAGTGGAAAACCCGCAACAAGCCATAGGATGCCATGACTGTCGTTGGAGCACAGAGTTCGGCCAGTGTCCTCTCTCTGTCTCCCCTGCACACACACACAGACTGCACCCCCTTACCCCACTGCCTGAGCCTCACGATTCCTGCACTCCCCACTTGGACACCCAGCCAGTCCTTGTGGGACACCCAGCTAACACGAGTGGGACATAGGAGCACGCTCGCACTGCCCGGAGCACAGGAAAGCAGCGTGGGGCCGTCTGCCGAAGGCGTTATTTTGTGGGCGGTTGGCAGAAGGGATCAAAGACTCGATCTGTGGAGAGGGAAGTGGATTTAGTCGCAGGGAAGGTGATGTTGGAACTGCTTCTGCATCTCACCCCAGCCCTGTAACCCTGGGTAGGCTCTGGAATGCCTCCAGGAAAGCTAAGCAGGGTTCTAGCCCCGGCTCTGTGGGCACGTTACCCAGAAAGGACCTAGCCCCTTGCACTCTGCACAGGGAGCCCTTCTCTGCCTCCCCACGGGGGGCAGGAGTGAGTGCCCTAGAGGGCTGCTCTGAGACCCCTGGGCCCCAGTTCTGTGCAGCCCCCTCCAGGCCCGACGGGAGATTTCCTCGCCTCGGCTTTGCTGCCAGCATCAGACTTGGCAGCCGACACGGGTGGGTGACGTTGTCAGTTTCCTGACAGCATTTGGTGTTACCAGGGTAACCTGACTGCTAGCAAAGGAAGCCTGACCTCTGGGAGCTGTTTACCAGCCAGAGAGAGAGAGACACCGATGCCAATAGAGCTGCCGGGAGCTGCTCCCGCTCTGGGGCTGGCATCATCCTTCCTGGCCCCTGGAGCGGCGGTTCCCAGTGCCCATAGCCCCTATCCGCCTCCTTTGTCCCATCTCCCTGGCCCAGGGTTCCCATGTCAGCCTCACAGGCACTTTCAGTGGTGGTTCTTTTGTCAGGGATTAGAGTAACAGAAATATGATCAGATCTGTCCAAGGCCCCAGGACCTGATTCCCTGCACTGGGCCTCAGTCCCCTCTGCCCCGCACTCTGTGTCTCATTCGCACAGGGCAGAGCAAGAAGCAGTCAGAATGGTAGCGTTTGATACCCACTCGACCCCAGGTGCAGGGCAGGAGGGGTTCAGCTCTCGGTGACTTCTGACCCGGTTCTCTGTGTGACCCCACCATGGCCCAATCCCCTGGGCAGTGTCTCACCCATTCTCGCCCCATTTCCTCGTGTCTCTCTGACCCTACGTCCCACTCACTCCTGCACCTCTCCCGGTGTCTCTCACCCACTCGCCGGCTGTTTTGCATGGCAGGGGGGCGGGGGAGCAGGTGAATGTGCATATGATGCAGACTGGCAGAGGCATCTTGGGTTTCCTTAACCCCTGCCTGGCGCTCATCCCAGCCGATCACAGCCCTTCTCCAAGGTATGGCCAAGAGGGTTGTGGCTTGTGTGAAAGCCATGGCAGAAAGGCCCTCTGTACCCCCGTGGAGCCCAGGATTAACTTCTGACTTCCCGGTTGGATGCACCCGGCCCTGGAACAGGTGCTGGACTCCATTTCCCAGCCCCTGCTCTTAGCCCTGCCTTCTTGTGTCTTCCATCAGGCCAGGCGTTCTCCAGTCTTTGCAGATGGTTTCTCCCTGACTCCCTCCCTTTTGATCAGTTCAGAAGGCACTCTGCAGCCCAGCTCAGCATCTGTAGGGCTCTGAGTGGCATGGAGACGTTTCCTTGTGGTGGGGCCCCAGGGTGGATGGTGGAAGGAGGTACCTTCCAGCCTCATCTTCTGTGATAAATGCTCCAGGCTGCACCTGATCCAGATTGCAAACCCAGAGCTAGGCTGGGTTGGTGGATGTCGATTATTCTCAGTGTTGACAGAGTCAGCTCTGAGACTCATCTCACCTTTAGTGGCATGTTTTACCTCCAACAGTTTTGGAGCATAGAGTCATAGACTAATAGAAGAGGAGGGTTGGAAAGGACCTCAGGAGGTCACCTAGTCCAACCCCCTGCTCAAAGCAGGACCAACCCCAACTAACCATCCCAGCCAGGGCTTTGTCAAGCTGGGCCTTAAAAACCTCTAAGGATGGAGATTCCACCACCTCCCTAGGTAACCCATTCCAGTGCTTCACCACCCTCCTAGTGAAAAACTTTTTCCTAATGTCCAACCTAGACCTCGCCCACTGCAACTTGAGACCATTGCTCCTTGTTCTGTCATCTGTCACCACTGAGAACAGCCTAGCTCCATCCTCCCTGGAACCCCCTTTCAGGTAGTTAAAGGCTGCTATCAAATCCCCCCTCACTCTTCTCTTCTGCAGACTAAACAAGCCCAGTTCCCTCAACCTCTCCTCATAAGTCAAATAATAATAAGTCAAATAAATGTAATACTTCATGTGTTACATACGTAACTGTAACGTTGTTTCCTACAAACACCCCACAATAGCCATGATAAGCAGCTAGTGCTTAGCTTTGGCAAAGCCTCCGTTGGACTCCCTTGAGTGAAATATCGAGAAGGCGGTCAAACACAGATATAATATACCTGTCTGTGTCAAACACCTGTGGGATCTCTCCATGCTGACTCCATGGCTGAGACAAGTCTGATGCCCAGCTCCACCAGCAATAATGCTGGCTGATTTGCAATCTCTATTCTTGTGGCTTCCGCTGTTCAAGAATCGCACCAAGCAAGGGGAGCCTGATGATACACAGTTGCTTAGCTCTTATGAATATTCATTGGAGGACACTGACATGCTTCTCACAGAATGAAATCCAGCTCTGTGCAGAAGAGGCTGAATTCCTTCTCCAGCTCTAATAGAGTATGGACTTAAGCAAACTTAACTAGCCTTTGTGCTGGGGTGAATTTCCCCCTCAGTCTTTACTCAGGCAAAACGCCCATTGCCCTCTGGGAGAGCTTTGTCTAAATAAAATCACCAGGCCTTGGCCCCGTACTCTTTAAAATAACTTCCTAGTCTTTGAATTAGAGCCCCTTTGCAAACATGAAACCATTTTCCTCCTGGTTTGTTACTGTAGGGTTGTTTCTGAGCACGGGCTATGCACTCTGCTGTCTTGTTTGTATACATACATATTTACGATACATAGGCTTGGCAGAAGTCAATTTTTTAATATATAGTTTCAATGGATAATATTTATTTTGGAGCAGTTTAAAAAATGTTTATCGATTTAAATTTTCACAGTAGCAGAAAATTATGGGTTTTAGGCATTGTTTTAGTTTTATCAATCTACGTTTTCACAGTGGGGAAATTATAGGGATGGGCCAGACAATAGGGGAGGTCAGATAATAATTATTTTATGGCAGTAGATGTTGAGATTCAAAAAATTAAAGTTTTATAATTGTTCACACGCAAACTGTCTACATCACAGGTCAAAACATGCAAATCAAATAGCCTTAAATCAAACTGTAGTAAGCAAGGCCCCCACATGGGGGGGGAAGGGTACACTTTACCGGGGCCCAGGGGCCCTGGGGGACCCGGCCCAGGCTGCAACCCCCATGGGTATGTGTGTGGGAGGGGGTCCGTGTTACAAGTTTGTACTGGGCCTGAAAAAATTATGCTTGGGCCCTGGTAGTTAGGTCTCAAGCCGCACTTTTCTTACTTTGCCTATCTGTCCATTTCAATTGTTATCGCTGGAAAGATTTTTCCTTGGTTTGTGTGTGTGTGTGCAGTGAAATACAAATGTACTAATAAAACTTGAATCCTTCCAAAGCTCACAATACATAAGCAATGCTGCAGAGTTGCTCCACAAGGAAAACCTGTGTGTTGCTGAAAGAGGTCATGCTACAATAGGGGGTGCCCTTCTCTGGGATGACACAGACCCCAAGCCCCCAATGATGCGCTAAAGGGCGTTGTGCCACTGTGCGCCTGTCGGATAAGCTTGAGGTCCTGGCTGCTTGGTGTTATGACAGGACACATGACACTTTTCACAAGAGTAAAAATGGTATCCTGACTTGGCCTGCCCAAATTCCTCCTGGGCGTTTGGTTGGAAAGGTAATTCTGCCTCACTTCCTGCCTGAAGCTGCTGCATGCAGTTAGGCAGTTGATGTGTTCCACCACAGAGATGGCTGCCTTTCAGTGCGGATCGAAGTTCTTTTCATGCATACAATCCAGCTAACAGGTGCTGCAGGAATAGGTCTTTATTAATCACTACACTGCAAGACAGCAGCCCCGGCTGTGGGCACGAAAGAGTTAAAAGGAGGACGGACTTCTGGGAAAGGGTCACCTGTCCTTCTCTTTCTTCTCCAGTTGACATTCGAGAGATAAAAGAGATCCGCCCAGGGAAGAACTCCCGAGATTTTGAACGCTATCCGGAAGATGCTCGGAAACTAGACTCCACCATGTGTTTCATCATCCTGTATGGCTCGGATTTCAGGCTACGGACACTCAGCGTTGCTGGTGGGTGATGGAGGGTGACCATGGACAGGGAGGGTCCAATCTTGAGTCTTTCCCTCCCCCATTTCTTCCTAGGGGTGTTGGGGTTTCAGGCATGAGGCAACCTCACCAGCTTTCCCGCCTACCCTAGCTATGTCCTGGCCTAAGGAAGAGAGTGGGAATCGGCTGTGGTGGAAAATAGGACGTGGACACAGCAACATCTTAGCAGGGAGGAGACAGGTCAGGTTGTCACCATGACCCCCCAGCAGTCCCAAGCCAGTCCCTTCTCCCAGCATCCTTTGAGTGTCCCTCCTCCCTGATGCAGCCCTCCCAGACACAACTGCCAGTGAGGGCCATCCCAGACGGAATGCCACCTTCCGGGTGAATTTGGCCCAGTGGGGTTAGCCAGTTGGCGAAGGGTGAAGCCAGTTGGATGGAAATTGTGCTGTTGTCTGTATGAAGAAGGGCATCATCTAAACTCCTCTATGCCCATCATCTAAGGTCAACTAGGGATGAGGAGCAGCCAGATCCCTCAATCGCAGTACCCCTGAGCTTTGGGGACAGCTCAGCCCTGGTGCAGCTCATTGCGGGGCTTGGGCCCATCTCTGTTGTAAGTGAGGCGAGGGAATTTCCCTTAGCTCCTCTCTGTCCACTGCTAGACTCTGCTCTCCTCCCTCTTCAGCCTTCTGTGAGGAAGATGTCAACCTGTGGATGACAGGCCTGAACTGGCTGGTGACTGACACTCAGAAATCCCAGACGCCGCTGCAGATTGAAAGGTATGGGGAGAGAGCCGGACAAGCTGGGGGCTGGGCATCCATCTGACCTGGGTTTCTCGCTTCCCCGTCCCTCCAGAGCGGGACTGGGTGGACTGCAAAATCCAGGCCTCCCAGGAGCACTGCAGAGTGAGCTGGGACCTGGAGAAGTGAAGGGCAGGCAGGGTCCTTAGTTTGGTTTTCATTCGTCCCAACTATGGGGTGCCCAGTAATCCTAGAGTACTGATCGTCCAGGGGCCCCAGAAATGGTGGAGGTGCTGATGAGGGGATGAAATGCCTTCCTGAGGTGTAATCCCCTACGGAAGAGGCCTGACCCAATCACGTGTGTCAACTGCACTCTGCTTCCAGCCGGGGCGCTGCTGTGGCTTCAGGCTGATCCACTTCTTTTTCAATCCTTTTTCAGGTGGCTGCGGAAACAGTTTGACTTGATGGACAGGACGAGAGAAGGCAGGTGAGTGAGACGGGCAGATCCCTGGTCTTCCTTTCACCGGGGCAGGAGGATTGATGACCCTCGGTGTTTTTATTCTAGCAGGTGTCACTGCAGAGACTGTCTGCCTCTTGCTTGGATCTTCCACTCTTGCTGTGACGGCCACAGTGTGGAGAGGTGGGGGGGACTGTCTGGGCATATGGCCCCGCACACGAGCAGCTCCCAGTGCCTATGACCTCACTGGACGATCAATAGGAGCTGCGTCTGGTAAACCCTCTCTAGGAGCTGAGAAATGCTTGTGCAGTTCAGAGGAGAGGAGACGGCCATGGTGACCAGGAAAATGAGGGCTTGCCCAGCCTTCCAGTTCTCAGCCCCTCCCTGCCCACCACACCAGCCTGCCGCTTCTGCTCCTTCCCCATCACCCAGTCCCCAGATAAAGCCTCTGGAGTCCTGGTCTTCGTTGCAATGAACTGGCCTCCCAATCGGCAGTGGCAGTCCTGATCCTGCAGCCCTTGTGCACTCAGAACTCGCGCTGGCTTCCCGGGAGCTTTGAGCATGTTCAGGGCCACGGGATGAGGCCTGGTTGTTGGACAGGCTCAGGTTCTAAGGCCTCGTTGTTTTAAGGAGCGGGAAAGTTTGAGCCCATTGTGAGAGCTACTGCGAGTGCCAGGATCCCACTGGGACACTCGCATCCTGGAACAGGCTCACAAGGAATCTGGAGCCAAACAGAACTGAACAAAGAAGTTGGAAATGAGACGGTGTCTCTTTAAAAGCCGTGGGGAAGCGGAGGTGGAGCAGGGGCAAGGAGGAGGAAAGAAAAGGGGTCTGAAATGTTTTGTTTAATCAGCATTTTGGTCCCTTTCTGTCCAGCTAGCTAATGTGGCGCAGCTGCTGGCGATGGTCCCAACAGCCACCAGGGATGACCTCTTGGCCCTGCTATGTGCCATCTGTGTGTAAACAGCCCATCGGACAGGAAGTGAGGGGTTCCATCCCAGAAGAGGAGCAGGCCTAGGCAGGAAATGATGGGAGATGAGACAGGAAGTGGGGCCAGTGTGGAAAGTCAGCTAGCTGTTCAAAAACAGGAATGTGTCCCCTGGGGGCTTGAGCACTACGTTTGAGTCTGAAACAGAAACACAGCGAGGGAGAAAGGCCTTCTGGACTATCCCCAAGGGAAGGACCTGTGGGAGTCTCCAGGGACGCCTACCTGCACCAGGCACTTGCCATAATCCCACTGAGACTATTTAATTAGGCATGTTTTGTAATCCCCCTGGCACTCTGATACTCTAGCGATGGTGTTGCACAACAACCCAGCTGGATGGGATGGAATTTGTACAGGATTTGGACTTGCACGGCATAGTCAAAGTGCTGGATGATAGCAGTATTAATAACACGATAGGAATCCTGGGAGGCCTGCAGGGATGCTATGCGGCTGAGTCTTGGAGATGCAGCAGGAGTCCCCCTGCATTGCCCCACCCCCACTCAGCTCTGCGTTGCTTTCCCAAGCCCACCGCTCTGGCGCCGCTGCAGAGCCTGGCCATAGGGCTGAAGGCTGCTGAAGTTGATCATGTTAAATTCAGAGAGGTCAGCTGAAGCAAAGCAAAGCAATGCACAGGGTCTGAACCTGAGAGGTGAACTCTCAAAGCACCCACACCTCCTAGCGGAGTCCCTGCGTGAGGAAGGCACTCAGCACTTCTCAGTACCAGGACCAAATCTTTGCAACTTGGCTGAGCTTCTCCTGCCTGCCGTCCATTCGCTCATGTCATGTGTCAGTCCCCGGCCCTTCCAGGGGCAGCTTCGAGTAGCAACACTGCAGCTTGTGGCCCGTCCAGCATGGAATAAAGTGACGAGGTTCTGGGCATCTCAGGCCTGGTCTACTCTGAAAAGTTTTGCTGGCCTAGCTCTGGTGGTGAGAAGTGTGAATAACACCACTCCCCTGACTGACATAGCTGGACCAGCAGAAGTCCCCGTGTAGACGCAGTTATGCCCACAAAACGAGAGTTCTTTTGCCGGTCTGGGTTACTTTGTTCAGGGAACTGGGCTCATCTATACTGGGAGAAGAACTCTTATGCCGGTATAAACCCTGTCTCCACTAGGAGGTTTGCCAGCATCGCTATACCAGCAAACCTTTCCTAGTGTAGATAAGAGCTCATGCTACTAAACTGCACCCAGGGCTTTCCCTCAAGTCCAGAAAACACTCTCAGCAACTGTAGACTGGGTTAGCAAGTGTAGAAGGGGCCGGGGGTAGGGAGAGGCAGGACTGGGGAGTGATGGGGGGGGGAACAGGGGAGGAATATAATGTGCTGCCACCTGCTGTCTGAACTGGGTAACTGCGTGAGTTGTGTGAGTGTCGATGATGATTTGTAGTGAGTTTAATGCCCGAGGAGCCATTTACTGGCCAGATTAACCCAGGACCTGGTCTGCTCACTGTATTTCCAATGTTCAGGGATGGAAATAGGACATCAGCTCTTACAGTCTTTCAACCCAGAACTGGCCCCCTGAGGCATTTACAGGGTGCCACTGAAAACCGAACATAATAACATGCTATATTTTGCACACATCCCCTTCCAAACCAAATCCCCAGCAAGGTCTGGGATTGGAAGGACTGGGCCCCTTTCTCCTTCTTGTCAGGCACACGAATACACACCTGCATGCATAACCGTGAGTGGTGGTTCCCTGTATGAAGTCACTGGAGGGACCCTGATATACACCTGCCGCACCATCTCTCAAGGTTTGCTGAGTGGGATTCTTTTGCTGACGTGATACACGTTAGTCTTTAGGAGAAAAGCCATCTCATGGCAATGGCAGGTATGCAGCGAGGACCCTCTGGCTGTGGGTATTTTTAAGAGGACTATACAAAATAACTGGGAGGCCCAAAATCAGACAGAGGGATCGAATATCTTCCCAACTGGTCTGGCCACCGACCTGCTTTCCAGGTATCCGTCTTAGTTCTCAAGTTTCTGAACTGCCCTCCTTTCTGTCCCCAGCAGATGGCATCATTCTAATACCAATACCTCTTTGTCCCTCGTTAGTAGGAGGAGGTTAAGTAACTCAAATTTTAAAATTAACTACGCAAGATCCCTAGGTTTGCTCAGACCATTCTGTCTGATCTGGGTGTTTCCCATGCCTGGAACTTCACCTCTTACGTTGGTTCACCTTTATTTATTTGGAACGGGTGCATGTTCCTGAAAGAAACGTCTGTGCTGCATGAATTCAGCTTGCTCAGTAACAAACCCTCCTAAACCAAACCCTGTTCAGTATCAGCCAGGCTGAGAGACTTTGATTACAGCCACGCAAACCACTTCAGCCTGTCCACACTCGGGAGTTTCACAGATGGAAGTGATTCGATTTAGCAACCGCCTGAGCGTGATCTCAGTCTGTAGGGCAGCACTGTGTCTAGCTGCTCGGTGAACTGAGCGTTCAGTTCCCTGGTGGAGACGCAGTTTGAGAGAACCACACATGGAGCTCCAGAAAGCGCCTGGGAGCTCTGGAGCCATCGAGGCAGGAGTACCTGCAGCTCTTGGTCCCTGTCCTTTCTTATGGGAACAGGCCCTTGTTTTCCTGAAGATTCATTTGTGAGAAGGGTGAGAGTGAAACTACTCAAGGCCATGACTCAGGAGGTCTGCTTGAGGCCCGGAGCCTACCTGTGACGCTGACTCCTGCTTTGTGTGTCTTGCAGTATCACGGTGAAGGATCTGAAGGCCATGCTGCCCCAGGTGAACTACCGGGTGCCCAACATGAGGTTCCTGCGGGACAAGCTTGTGGTAATAACCCTCCCTTGGTCTTTTCCTCTCTCCCTTCATCCCTCCTTTTCTGCCCCTTCCTTTACAGACCAGGCCTGTAGAATGAATGGGGTGAAGACAGGAGAGATTTGTAGAAACAACCAGGTTCTACAGAAACAACTCAAAAGTCCTGTAGAATCAACCCTTCCTGTTGGGTGTTGAACTGGCCTGTGGAATTGATCAGGGACTTCCCCCGGCTATAGAGTCCTATAGGATAGATCAGCAAAGCCAGCAGAAAGGGTCTCCTGCTCCATTCAGCCCTATTGGCTTTTCCTGGAAGGGGTATCTCCCGCCCTCTGCCCCCTTTCCCTGCCCACTCCCCTTGCTGTGTGTTTGAGATGTGTCTGCAATCAATGAATGTTAAAGAGCAGCTGATGCCTCCTGGGCAAGTTTCTCAGTTTCTCTCTGAAAGCCCCGGTGCTCAGGACCTGTACTGGTTTTTCTGTGCCTCCCTCCTGCGCTCCCTGTTACCAAGGGACATTTACAGGCAAATAGGATCTTAGTCCATTCTTAGAGTGTCCAATTGCATTGGCTGTGCTTTCCCCATCCAAAGCCCTGGTATGTCTCTCTCTGACACTCTCAGTGATTAGGGGTAAGGAGAGATGAACCCAAAACACAAATTCTGCATCCAGAGTCCAACTTCCCCTCCAAATATCTCATCTCTAGACGTGAAAGAGGACGATGACATTGACTCAGAATGTGGCACTGCATGCTGGGACCTGTAATCCCCATGGACTGTCCAAAGGTGGCTGCAGGCCACATTGTAGATCTCCGTGGGCCTACGTGTCCTGTGGGCTTGACTCAAGACACTCCCACGCTAGAGCAGTACAGCCTGGGAATCCCATTGGGCTGATGCTTTCAGGGACCATTTTTTCTCTATCTTCTGCATGAGCTGCTGGACGTCTCCCTAGATCCTTCGGCCCTGGGAGTTTCTGCTCCCTCCAGTCCCGTTGTCACAAGAGTCTCTCTCTCTCCTTCCTCCCGACAGGAAGTGGAAGCCAGGAGCGACATGGCCTTCACCCACTTCACGCACTTCTACAAAAACCTGATGTTTGATGCTCAGAAATCGGTAAGAGGTCATGCCTTGGGTGTTCTTGGGTGACCCTGCAGCAGGACCCAGACCAGAGGACGGCTTAAGGAAGGCAGGCGGGGATCACAGCGCTGCTCACCACCATTAATGGACATGTCTACAGCACCCTAAAGGGACATGGCCTGCAGGAGGAGATAGGCCCAGAGAACTGGCTGAGTGGGGGGCTTTGCTATAGGGCCAGGAGATGGGGATGACCATCTAGGGTGAGTCAGTGAGGGAAGCCACCAGGGGCAGTGCAGACACCTGGCACAGGCCCTGAGATGCCTTTTGCCTGTTGCTTTCCCAAACTCTAGACAAAGTCCGCATCCTCCTCCAATCCCTTCCAGCCTGCACGCGGCACCTTCTCCGCTGGCTAAACTGTCCCTGTTCCCCCTTTGCATTCCAGATCATCGAGCAGCTGGAACTCTCTTTCCCCTTGCGGTGAGTACGAAGGATTCTGGCTGCCTCCCTCCTGGACCTCCCTGGGGTCATCAGATCCCTCCCCAGTCCCTGGCCCGCCAGCCAGACCGTCTCCCTGTGTGTGTGTGAGAGCAAGGCTCAGTGCGGCAGGTCAGAGCCCAGAGCATCTCTGGGGAACAGCAGAGATCTCTTTACAAGTCCAGCCCCGTCTGCTCCCACAGCAGCACAGATGGGACCCCTGGGCAGCCCCACTTTGTTCACATAGATGTTGGCAGTGAAGTCAGGCCTGGGAGTGGAGCCCATGTCAGGGACACAGTGGTCTGGTACATTCCCGCCTCTCCCCCCCGACACACTTACTCTGACCCTATTGGATCCCCAGAGAATGGGCAGGATTCTCCTCTGAGACACTAATGTAAACCCAGAATAACTCCATGGCAATGACCCCGGTGCTCGCGTTAACCACGTCGCTGACAGCAGAGTCTGGCAGGGATCGCATGGGGAGGGCACTGTAGGTCAGGACTCAGACACATCACCACCCCAGGGCGGGGACACTCCAGACTGGAATGGTGGAACAGCAGGTAGGATTGCCGACTGGAACTGAAGTGCATTGGCAGAGCTGTGGGGCGGGGAGGGCGTAACCCGAGGCTGAGATAGCAGACGGGGCCGCAGGTTAGAATGGCGGGGCATCGGCAGATCCAGGGGGGAGATCCTCGGGCTGGAGTAAAGGGGTGGGTGCAGGTCAGGTTCACCAAAGAAGCTGTGAGGATGGGGGGGGGGCAGAGTTGGAATAGTGGGGGGACAAAGGGGAAGAGGGAGCTGGCTGGGGGAGACACAGCCAGTGCCTGACTCAAACTCCTGTTTGGTGGGAAGAGGTTGGCATGCCCAGCTTGCGCACACGCCCGTTGACCAACTCCCTACCCCTTCCCAGGAACGTCGATCGGCCGGAGCTTTGCCAGATTATGCTGTATGACTTCCAGAAGTTCCTGCTGCATGACCAGAAGGTATACGCTCAGATTCGCCTCCATCACCCTATCGTACCTGCGAACCCTGCTTCCATGCCACCTCTTGGAACGCAGTGGGCTTAACAGAAATTTTCACGGCTGCAGCCAATCGTAACTCAGAGAGCGTCTGGCTACCTCAGAGCCAGCCCCGGCCACTAGTTGCCTAAAGTCTTGATCATCCAATGGCCGTCCGGTCCCACGGGAGAAATGAGATTGGTGGATCTCCCTCCTCTTCCTGGTAGACCATGAGACCCACCCCGGCCACCACACAAGCTGACATCCTCAGTTGGCAATCTCAGCAGAGAGGCCATGGGAGGAAGGGGCCCTGGTGCAGAGTGTGCAGGAAGCTTGCTCTGCCGCTGCCTGTGCTCCAGCTGTGGAACAAATAAAAAGCTACCATGGGTGAGAGAAGCTGAAGCTAGACAAGACTAGAAAGAAGATGTGGGTGATTAACCATCAGAACAAGTCTCCCTGGGCTGTCATGGATTCTCCATCACAGATCGGGTCAGACTGGCTGATCAGGTAGTCCCCTCTGCCCTTCCATTCTGTGACACTGTGACTTGGAGTCTTTTTAACTCCAGACTGCAGGTTGTTCTAGATGTTCTGCTCCAGTCCAGCCAGAAGTTAGGGGCTTGAGGCATGCCTGGAGGAGATTCTGTGACCGGTAATACAGGGAAGGTTAAGCCAAATGATCACTGTGGTCCCTTCTGGCCTGAGAATCTGTGAATCGCCAACAGAAAATTCAAAAGAAAACATTTTAAGAAAAAGGAGCAAATCACTACTAAAGTTTGCCTGTATCTTAAATGTACTGAAGAGACTAACTACAACCAGGCAGGAGTCGCCATCTCAAAGGACCTGCTGGCCATTGAGACTGGACTTCTCTTTAGTCCCAACAGATCAGGGTGAAGGCACAGTGGTGAGAGGGGAGGGGAGGGGAGGGGGGAGCATGTGATACTCCTGCCCTGTGGATAGAGAGACGTCATGAGTCTCCAAGGCCCTGAGTCCAGTCACATTCCACCTGTGGGACGGCTCTTGATCTTGCAGATCTGAGCCTGGAGAGTTTTGATTCCCATCGTGGTTTCACATCAAAACTTGTGGTGCAGTTCTTCCCCTAATGCTGCCCTCTGGTTCTCTGTCTTAGGAGCCCTGGGCCAGTGACATCAGCAAGGTGCGGGAGTACATGTGTGGCTACCTCAGGGACCCCTTCAGTGACATGGCAGAACCCTTCTTCCAGCTGGATGAGGTAGGGGAATCTGTATCCTCGCCACATGATCCCAGCCCATCCGCCTTCATCAGCCATCCCTTTAGACAGCGGAGCTCAGACTCCCACCTGGGGCAGATGAAGTCTCTGGATTAGTTACAGGGTTTGTGAAACGTGCTGCACATGGATGTAGATATATTTATAACAGACAATGTATACTTCAGACTTTTCAGGATGCACCATGCCAGATCAGACCAAGATGGCTTATAGACTTCTATCCCAGCCTCCATCATTGACCAGCCCCTGGTGCTTCCAAGGAAGCGATAACCCACCCATCTGGCTAGTGTGCAGTGGTGCACACTGTGGGATTGCTATTCCTTCCTGACCCTTGTTGGTAATCTTGTGCCCTGAAGCATGACATTTTGATTAACCTTGTCTAAGGGGCATAGCTACAGATTTATTATTGGCCCTAAAATCCACCTCCAGCATGTGACTGTGCGCAGCTGTAACAATGAGTTCCATAGGTGATTGCACTACATGTATTTAGACAGGCCAGTTTTAATAACATATGGGCCTGAACGAACCCCTCCTCTCCCCCTCCCCCCCATATTTTGGGGAAGTTCACATTCCAAGCTCTTCGTCTCGAGCTCGTCTCTAGCTGTGGTCACTGGACCTTGTTCCCCAGCTCATCCTCTGCTGCCGGTAGCTCTCCCCCACCAACTTCTCTCCCTTTCCCCATTTCTATTAGTACTTTGGCCCTGCGCCCATCTCTCCCCTTTGCCTGGGCCGACTCAGGGCATCTCAGAGCCTGACCCTCTCTGTGTTGCTCTAACCAGCTTTCCTTCTGTCCTCAGTTTTTGACGTACCTGTTCTCCAGGGAAAACATGGTCATGGACTCCAAGTACGAGCGGGTGGTCCCAGAGGAGATGAACTACCCGCTATCCCAGTACTGGATCTCCTCCTCCCACAACACGTAAGAGCTTGGCATCAGCCCACAGACCCCCAGCGCAGTGGGGCGCAGAGAAAGCAGCAGGACCCCGAGCTGCAAGGGTGCCTCCCCCACTACAACCAAAGCCCCAGGCACCATTCTGCGGACGCTGGGGAGCCGTTAGTCTAGTCTTGGAGTTCCAGAAAGGCTCAGGCCTGCAATGTAATAGGGAATGTTCTGGGGGCGTGATTTCTCTTTAGTCTCCCCTGGAAGTTCTGGAACTTCTCTGTCCCTGGGATTTCCAGACATTTCCTTTTCAGCCAGCCTTGTGAAACGTAGGCCAGATTCTCAGCTGATACAAATCAGCATAACTCCATTGCCTTCAAGGGAGCTCTGCTGATTTACACCAACTGGGGATCTGCACCACTGACTTCAACGGCGCTACACCTGTTTACACCATTGGTGGCCCTGGCCCTGGGACTTTAGACCTCTGGTGGGTCTTCCGAGCTCTAGCAGCCGGCACTAGCGGACGCAGGGGTTCCTCCGGACGGAAGACATTCAAATCCGAGGGGACCCAGGCGCTTGGTAAAGAGCAACGTGCCCTGAAACAGCAAAGATCTTTTCAGGCCCTGCCTGCGCGCGACTCAAAAGCATGGCACAGAGCCCGTGCCCAGAGCACTTTGAGCCGCTCAGCTCAGTCCACTCCACTCAGCTCAGGCGTTTTGAAACCCCCGTTGCTGGCATGAAATCCGTGGCTGAGTTCTGCCTGGCCAGTAGTTGTTCACTGAGATGGATTGGGAGCCGCATGATCTGCAGCTGCACTTCTTCATCCCCACCTCCCATCCCACCCCCAGGCCCTGCGGTCTGGACCCCTCCAGGCTCTGCTGGTCTATTCAGAGGCCCTCTTCTTCTCTTTGCAGGTATCTGACTGGGGACCAGTTCTCCAGCGAGTCCTCGCTGGAAGCCTATGCTCGCTGCCTCCGGATGGGCTGCCGCTGCATAGAGCGTGAGTGAGCTGGCCCTGGCTGGGCTGGGCTGGGCTGATATCGGCCAGTGTGTGCTAATCAGACTGCATGAGCTAAGCTGCGCAGGTCCTGCTCAGTGGTTGGGTGGGGGACTGCCAAGGGGCATCAGGAAGAGGGTGCTTCCCCTCCTCCCCGCGTCATCATTGGAGGGTATCTAAAACCAAGTTCCTGACCGCTCTCCAGCAACACAACTGCCCCGGCACTTTGTGCGAGCGTCGGGGTGCGCCTGGGCCATTCCTCTAAATTGTCTCACTCTCTGGCATGGCGCTGCGGTGAGGGGTCAGCCAGCTGCCCGGCCGCACCCCGAAGGTGGCTGCACCAGTTCTGAGTTTGTAAATCATACTGGGATCCTTCAGGTGCCCCGGAAAGATGAGAGGTTACGATTGGATCGTTGTCCTCTGGGGCAACCTGGGGAGAAGTTTAAAATCGGCCAGATGCAGGAGTCACTGGCTGAGGTTCTCTGGCTGGTGCTGTGCAGGGGTCGGACTAGAGTCCACGGTCACAATGGTCCCTTCTGGCCTTGAAATCTACGACTCAGTGGCAGCCCCCACCAAGGATCATTCAATTCACCCCGTGAACTGGTGGGATCTTGCCCTCCCTTCATATCAGTAGCAGGCACATGGGTGACTCTCCGAGCATCACACCCAAAACCTCTTTCACCAGCTCACTCCCACTTGACCAGGGTCGGCCTTAGGGGTGGGCCAACCGCCCAGGGCGCCATGGTCAGGGGGCGCCGTGCGGCAGCCCAGACGTGCGCTGCAAACTCGCAGAGGCGACGCGCAGAGGTGGTCGGGCCCAGATTTCTCCCTGCTTCCTCCCAGGGGAGGAACATGGAGGGGAGAGACAAGCGGTTACGCACAGATACTGCTTGCCCCCCACAACATTCCTCCGCACCCCCTAGGGGGCTGTGGTGGGAGAAGAGAGCATCAAGAGCTGCTACTCTCTGCCCTCCCCTTATGCAGCCCAGGAGGGGAAAGTGACCTGGATGCAGGGAGCCCTGATGTTGCTCCTTGCTCTCTCCCCGCCCCCAGCCCCTCAGGGGTGCGTGGAGGAGAGTGTTTAAGGGGGAGTGAGCTGCAATGCCAGCTGCTCCATGCATGCAGGTCGAGTTCCCTAGGTGGGCGCGGGGGTGGAGCGTGCAGGGGATACAGGCACAGGGTGGAGTGCAGGGGACGGGGTGAAGGAGAGTGCAGGGGTTAGGAGCACAGGGGGAGTGCAGGGGTTAGGAGCACAGGGGGAGTGCAGGGGATAGGGGCACAGTGGGCACAATGCAGGGGTTGGTGTGAAGGGGGTGCAGGAGTTAGGCGTGCAGGAGGGGAGTGGGGCACAGGGCGGAGAGCAGGGGTTGGGGTGAAGGAGGGTTCAGGGGTTGGGTGCACAGGAGGGGGTGCAGGGGCTAGGGAAGGGGGATGCAAGTGTACAGCATCTCTGTCAATACAAATTAAGCACTTGGGGGAGCCTGTGGGGGCCAGGATGATGGGCAGTGGGGAGCCCATGGGGATCAGAGGTAATGCGGGGTGGGGAGTTGTGGGGCCAAGGGCAATGAGGGGATGCCACACCCACAGGGGCAGGGGTGCCAAAATACAAGTTGGCCCAGGGCTCCATTTTCCCTGCGACTGACCCTGCACCTGATCCTGCCACCTGAGATAACAGCATGTGCTGGTGTCTAGGAGGTAAACACCGGCGTGGGGGCTGTGCAGGCGTTTTATAGCCCTCTGACCGCCCCTGTACCGGCCCGAGGGCGCAGTGCGCACAGCTGCACAGCGATGCATGTACCCAGTGCCTGTGCCGGGTCCGTGGGCTCTAGAGGCCATTCCACTCTGCGTAGCAAAGGACGGTAGCTAGACCACGTGCCATGTGTGGGGCAGGGCGATACATGATCACGCGTGTGGCGGGGAGCGGTAATAACCATTCAACCATCTCTACCCTCAGTGGACTGCTGGGATGGTCCAGACGACCTGCCGATCATCTACCACGGACACACACTCACCTCCAAAATCAAATTCCTGGATGTCCTGCACACCATCAAGGAGCACGCCTTCGTGACCTCTGAGTAAGGGCCGCCCCACTGCATGCCTTGGGCTCTGCTGCAGAGGGGGTGTTGAAAGGCATGGAGCATGTCACAACCTATAATGAGACTGTGGAACTCATGACCACTGGAAGCCATTAGGCCAAGAACTTAGCAGGATTCAAAAAGGGGTTGGACAGCAAGAATGTCCAGCTCACTGAGACTCTCACAAGAATATCCAGTTATCATAATTAAGGGTAACCATGATTGTGGAAGCCTCCTGCTTAAAGGGCTAAGCCAAGCTCTAACTGTGAGAGACCAGGATGAAACCTGTTTAAGCAGGAGTGGCAGCCAGATATTCCCTGTCACCCCTGGGCAGCACTCATTGATGGTGTGTTTATTGAGAGAACCTTAATCTGGGCATGTTCCATGAAGCGTTTCCATTCCAAGACATTTGTACATTCCCTGCAGAGCACTCCCAGGTTTAGTGGGTCACGCCCTGGTTTAATGAGAGCATTCCCCAGCGCCAAGTGTTCTGCCCCTAAATCCAGCTTTCCCTACACCAGGGCTCCACCCGATGGCCCGTGGGTCTCTGAATTCCTGTTAGCAACTTTGGGTCCCTGCCCTCATTCAAGTCAATGGGAGTTTTGCCCCTGGCTACAGATGTGTGATGTGGAGACTTTTCTCGGTTGCTCTTCTGAATCATCTGGTCTTCCTTCCCCCTCACCCCCCACCCCACTTCTCCAGGTTCCCCATTATCCTCTCCATCGAGGACCACTGCAGCATCGTCCAGCAAAGGAACATGGCCTCCCACTTCAAGAAGGTCTTTGGGGACATGCTGCTCACCAAGCCCGTGGACATCAATGCCGATGAGCTGCCTTCACCCACCCAGCTCAAGAAGAAAATCCTCATCAAGGTGCAGCACTTTAGGGCCTGTCTTCTTTCCTTTCCCTCAGCCCTCCTCGGATACTGTCCGGAGGGAAGCAGGAGGTCAGGAGGTACAAGAACTGCAGGCAGCAGCCGGGCACTGGGAGAGGCAGTGGTAGCCAGGAAAGTGGGAGAGCCCTAAAGTTTGGGATTACAGGAACACCCTGGGGTGAACTTTCTCTGCTGCCAGCACTAAAGTACAAAGACGCATGGGAATCTCTCTGCCAGATGGAACCTAACCACCGGTTCTGGCCACTCACAGTTTTTAATGACCCCGGGGATTTTTTTGCTCCCAAATGGGACTCGTTTGCCCCCGGTTCTGTGAACCCAAACAGCAGCCGTATTGGGCCAGGCGAACCAGGAAGTGAAACTGACCCATCATTTCACTGCCCCAGCTGAGTGATGTTAAACAGCCACAGTGGCAGACAGGGCAGGGTCTCAGGAGCTGGGAGCACAGGTAAAGAGTCAGTCTCACTGTGTGAGCTCACCTCTGTCTGGTTTGCTCTTCCGCTCCCTAGCACAAGAAGCTGGTTGAAGGGAATCTTTACGAAGAAGTCTCCACGGCCAGTTACTCAGAGAATGACATCAGCAACTCCATCAAGAACGGCATCCTTTACCTCGAGGACCCCATTGACCATGTAAGAGGCATGCCCCATATGCGGGCTCTCTTTCCAGAGCTAACAGTCACAGCGTGTGGGAGAGGGAAGGGGCTACAGATCACACATGAAGCCAGGAACAAGGCCTCAGGGTGCAGGCTGGAATAACAATGCTTGAATTCCAGCTGTGGGGAAGGAGGTGTCACAATCCCCCCCGTGGGTCATCAGAAAGGCTTGAACCCTGGACCTTCATCACAGACCTCCACCATGTAAGCTAACGGAGCGACTCCATTGTCCACTCACAGTAACAGGCTGGAGTGGGAACACAGCGCACGTTCTGCCAGTGTCTTACGGGGCCAGCAGCCAGCAGCAGCATGGGGCAGACTCACACGCCTGCTGCCATGCAAGCAACTGTGATCAGTGGCAGGTGCTGACATCGTTGGCCAGCCCCCTGCCCTGTACCCACTCCCTAGCTTCCTCCCTGCCTGGCTCTGACGCTTCTTTCTCCTTGGCAGACCTGGAGCCCACATTACTTTGTTCTGACAAGCAACAAGATCTATTACTCTGAGGAGACATCCCGCTACCAGTCCAACGAGGATGAGGAAGAGGCGGACCAAAAAGAGGTGTGTTTGTGGGGAGGAAAGGTGGGGAGTGAGGGGAAGACAGCTCTTTGGGGACCTTCAGGGTTCACCATCAGAGCCACCTAAGTCCCTGCAGCTGCATGTACCTCTTTGGGTTGTGCTTATCCCCAAGGTCCCCAGCTAAGGTTAGACTAGGTCAGTACTGGGAGGGGCGCTGGCCAAGAAAAGCCCCGGTGCTGATATTAGTTACTCGCTGATAGTGCTAATCCAACGGTGTTAGGGGCGCAGATCTGTATTTTTGTGAGAGATGCAAAACCAGGTCCCGGCCATTAAATATCCCATGGCACTTCTCACAAGGCAGGGTCTGACCCACCGTATCCTACTCAGATTCCGGTTGGGGCTAGTAACTCTCACTGACTAGATTCCCCAGCAATTTCAGTGGGATGTGAGAATCTTCACTGTGTGGGATGTGTCCCTCCCTATGTGAGATGTGCACTAAACTGTTGGGCAGCATTGTTCTGTGCTTTTATGCTGCTGTGCTCTGCCCCAGAGGTGGCCGAAGTGGTTATGGACATGACACTAAACCCACTGTCTCTCTCTTTCCTTCCGTCTCGCTCCCCTGGATTTCTCTCCCATCACCTCCCAACCGCCCTTCCCCTCTCATCCTCGGGTTCTGCGGGTCTCCAGGAGTTCAACAACAACGAGCTGCACTTCAGCGAAAAGTGGTTTCATGGGAAGCTGGGGGGCGGGCGCGACGGGCGCCAGATCGCTGAGAAGCTGCTGCACGAGTACTGCACTGAGACGGGCGGGAAAGACGGCACCTTCCTGGTGCGGGAGAGTGAGACCTTTGTGGGAGACTACACCCTCTCCTTCTGGTAGGAGCCTCCTGCAGGGACCGCCGCGCTGGGGCAGGGGAGGAGGGCAGGATCCCATTTCCCTACCTCCAGTGAGCCCCTTGCATCGGGGACTCTGTTTCTCTCCTCGGTCAGCAGCTCCAATCTGAGGTGGTAGCGGTGGGAAGCTGCTACCATCTGATGACAGCCGCGGTCTCTGTGAAACAAGCTGGGGGAGCTCAGTCTGGTTCCTGCTGGATTCGTCTCAGGAGCCACCAGAAGGGGCACTGATCCTCTCCCTTGCTGACAGCCTCAGCAGAGAAGCCGAGAACTGAATAGACCCTGGAGACCGGGCACGCCGGAGGCAGCCTGTCAGGGCTGGTGTCGGGGAGGGGAGAGGAGTCTTGCCCTGCTGCTATCCCTGTTATGTGGCTCTACCGAGGGCGGCAGACGCCAGGCCTGTCTGCAACATCATTCACCAGCGCCGCGATGGCTAACGACCGGTGCTCTTTGGGCCTCGTCAATGGCGTCGCTGTGCGGCTCAGGATCACAGGGCCAAATCCTGATGCTCTTTCCACTCCCATTGACTTCAGGGAGGCTTTTGCCTGCGTTAGGACTAGGGGATCTGTTTGGCCTTTATAGATCAGAGGCGGGAAAGCCCCAGTTAGGGAGGGTTGGGCCTGACCCAAAGCCCTGAGCTAATGTGAAGATCCCCAGCCCTATACCTGCAGCTCCCACATTCATAGCCAAACCAAACTGATTTAGTGGGGGCTGGTCCTGCTTTGAGCAGGGGGTGGGAATAGGTGACCGCCTGAGGTTCCTTCCAACCCTCCTCTGCTATGAGTCTATGATTCACATGCCTCTACCACTTTATCTGATTAAAAATAGCACCGTGAGCTGGGATAGTTGCTGACACCAGCCACTTCAGGGCAACGTGGTCACACTGTCTAAGAAGCTGACGTATTGCTCCGACACACCGGTACGGAGCGCAACAAACGCTCCCAGTCTGTTGTCTCTAGACTGGGCCGAACCAAAGCCCAGATCCAACCTCCTGAACTTTAGGAGTCTCAATCCAACCCCTGTGCCTCGAGATGTCTCTGCTGTCCAGCCCTCTTCTGCCCCGCCTGCCCGTCACCCCCTAGGACTGGTGCAGAGGGTTGACCTTCCCCCTAGCCCTGACGCACCCGGTCTGGGCAGCACTCGGGAGATATGGTTTGCTCTTGACCCGTGGCAATCCCTTCTTGTCCCCGCTGCAGGCGGTCCAGCCGAGTCCAGCACTGTCGCATCCACTCCCGGCAGGAGGCTGGCACCACCAAGTTCTACCTGACAGACAACCTGGTGTTTGACAGCCTGTACGGCCTGATCTGCCACTACCGCGAGGTGCCGCTGCGGTGCAACGAGTTTGAGATGAGGCTCACCGACCCCGTGCCGCAGCCCAACGCTCACGAGAGCAAAGAGTGAGGACGCCGCCTCTCTTCCCTTTTCCCTCACCCCTCTCTGCCCCCGATGCCTCTCCCCGTCCCCGTTCCAGCCCTCAACTTATCCATGCAGCGCCTCCCTCCACTTTCTTTGTCTCGCTTCTCTCCCCGCCATCCTGCCCCGCTGACGAGCTAGGACCCGCTGCCGAACCATCTGGTCTAGAATCAGCGCCCCCCACAGGGGATGGGGTGTCATTGCGGCCAGGCTCAGGGCTGTACTTCCTCTTTCAGTCACCGGAGGCGCTGTTGCCAGTGGAGCTGTTCTGTTCTGGGGAGTCAGCCAGGCGCCTCGTCCATCTCCGGGGCAGGAGCCTGGAGGGGGGAGCTTCTGGGCAATAGCCCCAGCAATGGACATTTTTTGTAGCGGAAGCGACCCCGGCAGGCCCTGGGGAACCAGGCATTCCCTCAGCTGGCTCATTCTCTGGGGATCCCAAAGGGAGCAGAGGTTTTGTGTGTAAATAATTTCAGGACACATCTAGCCCAAGAGTGTGATCACCAGCAGGAGAGCACGTGGGGCGGCGGCCGCTCCGGCCGGCGGGGGATTGCCAGCTGCTGTGAGAACAGTGCTTTCACCCGCTTTCCTGATTGGTGGCCACTACAAGGCAGCGCAATCCCAAAGTAGCCACTCACGTCTGATTCTCTCCTGGGGCTGTGCCACACCCCTGGACTTCCATACACACATCTGAGCAGGCCTGATTCCCTCAAATAGGGCCAGTGCAATAGATACACACATGTGAGTGGGTCTCACACAGAGACATTCAAACAGTACCTTAATACGGCACTGGTGAGGCTACATCTGGAGTATTGTGTCCAGTTTTGGGCCCCCACTACACGAAGGATGTGGACAAGTTGGAAAGAGTCCAGCGGAGGGCAACAAAATTGATGAGGGGGCTGGAGCACAAGACTGCTGAGGAGACGCTGAGGGAACTGGGCTTGTTTAGTCTGCAGAAGAGAAGAGTGAAGGGGGATTTGATAGCAGCCTTTAACTACCTGAAGGGGGGTTTCAGGGAGGATGGAGCTAGGCTGTTCTCAGTGGTGGCAGATGGCAGAACAAGGAGCAATGGTCTCAAGTTGCAGTGGGGGAGGTCTAGGTTGGATATGAGGAGAACCTTTTTCACTAGGAGGATGGTGAAGCACTGGAATGGGTTACCTAGGAAGGTAGTGGAATCTCCATCCTTAGAGGTTTTTAAGGCCTGGCTTGACAAAGAGCCCCTGGCTGGGATGGTTTAGTTGGGGTTAGTCCTGCTTGGAGCAGGGGGTGGGACTAGGTGACCTCCTGAGGTCCCTTCCAACCCTCATCTTCTATGAGACTATGATTCTACAGGTAAAAGAAAGAACATGTCCCTGGGGCCCCTGGAAGGTGTTGAACCAGAACTGGATTCCCATGCTCACTGGACATGGACTCATTTTCTAGGAGATTGAAAGGAGTCGGCCCCTCACTCATTTGCAGAGTCAATACAGCGGTGCAGGGTGAACAGACGATGCATTGATCCTGCTGTGTGTTCTTTCCTGGCCCAGGTGGTACCATGCCAACTTGACCCGCCTGCAGGCTGAGCATATGCTGATGCGGGTGCCTCGGGACGGAGCGTTCCTGGTGCGCAAACGCAGCGAGCCCAACTCCTATGCTATCTCCTTCAGGTGAGTGTGAGCTGCCCCAGAGTCTAGCGGGGCAGTCAGCCAAACCCATCACTAGGGCCTGAGCTGAGAAGAAGCAAGTTTGTTTCCCTTGCGACCTCAAACCCAGGCTGCTGGAGTCAAAGGCTACAGCATTCAGCCAGTGCCATCCTCCACCCAGCCCCGTGTGGGGCCCTGTGCTTGCACAGGATTTTCTCCAGTCTCATAAACTGAACACAGATGGGATCTGGGAAGGGGCCCTTTGAGGAAAGCTGCTGGTGCAGGAAGTTGCATTGGTGAGCCACTAGGGGGTGCTTTTTTCCTCCCTCCACATCGGCTGAATGTCTCAGGATCTGTCTACACTTCAGTTAGACACCCGCCACTGGCCCAGGTCCGCAGACTGGGGCTTGCAGGACCCAGGCTAAAGGGCTGTTTAACTGCAGTGTAGACATTCCGGCCCGGGGTGCAGCCCAAGTTCTGGGACCCTCCCACCTTGCAAGGTCCTAGAGCCCAGACGCCAACCAGAGCCCGAACATCTCCACGCCAGCCCGAATCAGCTGGCCTGGACCAACCGTGGGTGTCTAACTGCAGTGTAGACAGGCTCGGTGTGCTGTGGGTAACTCAGCGTGGTGCTGGAGCTGCTGCTCACTCATTCGGTACTGACCAGGCGCTAGGAGGATACTGCTGTCTTGCAGACCGAATGTAAAAGTGAGCTCTTGCTCTGGTCGTTAGATACCCCCAGGGAACTTGCTGTCCTGGCTGCATTCCCACTGGGGTGAGTCCATCCTCCAGCTTCCCATAATAAGCAAGGCTGGACATGGGGATCTTCTTTATTCCTTTCCTGAATGGCTGTGCAAAGTTGCTGTGGGTGGTTCCTCAGCTGCTGCTGTCCGCCCCAGAGATGGCTGCATTTCAGGGTGAAGTGATTCCCATCTCCAGTTTGTAAAAACACAAGGCATGTCCCACTTCCTTCCCTTCCTCCCACCCATCCCCTCCTCACGTGCCCTTTGGGGTGTGTTGGTAACAGAGCGGAGGGGAAGATCAAGCACTGCCGCATCCAGCAGGAGGGCCGGCTCTTCATGCTGGGCAGTTCCGCCGAGTTCGAGAGCCTGGTGGATCTGGTGAGCTACTACGAGAAGCACCCGGTGTATCGCAAGATGAAACTCCGCTACCCCATCAACGAGGAGACGCTGGAGAAGATGGGCACTGCCGTGAGTCCTGGGGGGGCAGGGGAGCCCCACGGTGGGATGCAAGGAGCATAGCGATGAGAGTGGCAGGGCATAGGGGAAGAGGAGCACTGCAGTTGGGCACTGTGGTGAATACGGGGTGGGGGGCTCAGTGGCACCCCATAGAATCTTGGAAAAGCCGAACATGGCTGCATCCTGGGTGCCCTAAACTTTGCTTGGGGGTGCATCGGCAAGTTGCTGGACATCCCGGGCACCAGCAAATCAGACTGCGGGTGCTCTCATCTTTATGTGGAGGTGCGGCAAGTGCAGACCGCATGTCCCAGCATGCAGAGCACTGGCATAATCCTAGTGGCCATGGTGCCCTTGAGAGACCGTAATCGAGGTGTGACACACAGGAGAGCGAGGAAGGGACAGATCTTTCTGCATTGACCCCAGTCACCTGACATAGGGCAGGGTTACAAAAGTTAGACCCCCTATCACATGACAGGCCTGCCGTCTAGCTCCATTATGGAACGCTCTATTCAAATCTCCTCTTTCCTAGTGAGGATGCACGCAGTCCCTTCCCCTGTCCCCACAAGCTGCCCCTCAGGATAGGGGGAAGGTGGAAGCTCTGCGCTTGGCTCCCATGTTAATGTTGCTGCCTGTCCTTTGCAGGAGCTGGATTATGGAGCCCTGTATGAAGTGCGGACTCCTCACTTCTACGTGGAGGCCAACAAGATGCCGATGGCCAGGGTAAGAGAGCATGGGCCAGAGACTCCCACCTGGTCCTCGTGATCCCATCAGACTGGGACAGGGAGAGGGGGAGGAGGAGGAGGGTGATTTATGTGCTGGTTCGGAGTTGGGTGATACTTTGTTCTGACTTGCTGCCAGTTCAAGAAGTTTCTGGGACTCCCAGCAGTCACCCAGTGATCCTGGGAATTGCAGCCAGGACCTTGCGTATCCCATCGTTCTGTGCCTGGGGAATCCACCCCTTGCTGTAGAACTGGGCGTCAGCCTCTCAGCTTTCAATGTAAACAGTTACATTGGGTCCTTTACTGTCGGTGAGCCCTGCAGAGCCAGCACAACTGTGAGCACGAGATAGGGTGACCAGATGTCACGATTTTATAGGGACAGTCCAGATATTTGGGGCTTTCTCTTATATAGGCAGCTATTAACACCCACCCCCATCCCGATTTTTCACACTTGCTGTCTGGTGACCCTAGTGCGAGAGCAGGACTCCTGGTCTAATGCACATATTCTGATTAATTGCTATTTTCCGCCGCCATCTACAGTTGCAGGAAAGTCAGATTTCCTTTTTAAGCTTGGCAAACGGTCTGACCAGTAAGTTTATCACCCGATTTGCCCCCTCCCTCAGCATGGAGGAGACATAAACCAACTTTTGTTAACCAAGCTGGAATTTTTCCAAACACTTCACAGCAACACACTGGTTTAGTTGCAAATATAAAATAGGTGTATTAACTACAGAAAGGTGGACTTTACGGGAGTAGAAGTGGTAGGCATAACAAATCAGAGATAGGTGCCAAAGAAAATAAAGATAAACACACAATCTAAATCTTAAACCTTAAAAACTAGGCAGTATCTAGATTAAGCAGTTTTCTCACTCCACCCCCCGCCTTGGCTGTTCCAGTTCTCAGTACACAGGCTATCTCCTATAGCCCAGGACCAGTCTCGAGCTGAAGTCTTTGCCTTCCAGCATTCTTGCTTCCAGCATGGGGAGGAGAGAGGGAAGAAAGGCCAAGGCATGCAGCCTCTCTTCCTTCTTTTATATCTTTTCACCATGTAGCCAGTAGACCAGGCATGTCCAGGTGGGCTCTGCTGAGTCACCAGGTCACTCAGTCCCTCCCATGCACATGAATCATAGAGTTGAGCAATCTCTGTTGTATAGCCTTGTGCAATGGTCACTGTGTTGTAAATCCTTTGTTTATAACTCCTTTTCTGATTGATGGCTGCTGAGTCCCTCTGGGCAAAGGTGCCTCCTCTGCTCTTACTAGCAAGCTTATAACATATTGTAATAACAGCAAAATCTTATAACTTGATACATACTAGCGATATGCATATTTTGACAACACAGTGGGTTTTAGCAGATTATAACCTTTCATTAGATATTTTACGTGGCACGCTTAATATGAATTATTACAACTGTTCCGAAATGATGAATATGGGGTTTACAGTATGCTGCTTTGGGTACAGTGTGTCACAATGATTATTCCAACAAGAACCACAGTCTGCTGACCTGTATCACGACAGTCATATCATCAGAGCAGCAGGCAGAGATGCACGGAGCTCGAGCAACAGGCATCCACTCTCCCCACCTTCTCTTCCCCCAAATCCAAAAAAGGTCTGGAGAGATGGTAGAAAAGCCTTTAATGTGCCCCCGAAAGAGCTGTGGAAATCTGCTATTCTCTGTCTCTGCCAGTAGCTCTGATTCTTCTGTCTGGACGCAGGGCACTTGGTTGACAATATGGCTGCTTCCAGCTGCATTACTGCCCATCTAAATTGTTTATCAGCGCTCATGATTTATATAGAGTCAGGCCTTGGTTACCTGAGATCAAGGATTGGACAGCTGCTTTATATTCCTTTGCAGTTTTTCTTCTCCAGCATTGCCTGCCCAGGAATGCTGGACTAGCAGCTGCTAAATCTAGCGTGTCTCTGGTCTGCTCCCCAGTGTACAGTGAAGGCCCTCTATGACTACAAAGCCCAGCGGGAAGATGAGCTCTCGTTCTGCAAACAGGCCATCATCCACAACGTGGACAAGCAGGATGGAGGCTGGTGAGTTCTCCCTCCCGGTCGCCGCTTTCAAAATGTCCACTCGGGGGGTCCGTTTCTCTCCTGACACTGCCTGGCTGTTCTGGAGGGGTGGGGTCCCCTGGCTAGGAAGGGCATTCTTATCAGATCACGGTGGGGCAAAGGCATTGCACTCCAGGGGGATTGCGAAGTCAAGAAGAAAAGCCATGGATCAGAAGAATATGATATTGCTTTGTCTGATTGCTCTGGGGAGCAGCTCCTCTCACAAGGATCCTCCATGACTCATGAGCAGCTGGGTGTGTCTCCTTGCTGAGTCAGTCCTGGGCTGGCTCACCACCCAAATTACTTACCCTGAGGGCCTCTGCAGTGCTTGAAAAATCCCCCCTTTTTCTCATGGGGGCCATCTGTATCCCTGGCCCGAGGGCCTGGGGCCCAAGGAGAGGTTCTCTCACCAGAGTTGAAGGGACACCAGTCGTACATCCCCGCACGCCCAAAGCAGCCCCAAATGCTCTCTACCAGCAAGATGGAGTCCTCCTTCCTCACTTACCATCCAGACGTCTGACGGGACGCTGACCCCAGACTTGCCCGAGGTTCCAGCCAGCAAGGGACAGGGATGTGTGCACCGTCTGCCTGCTGCGACCCTCCTGTGGTGGAACCAGGCTGCTATCGCCGGCAGACTCACTGGGAACAAACTCATCTGGGCTTCAGACGACAGAACTGAGGCACAGTCAGGGGAAGTCCTGCATCTTGGCAGGGGGTTAGACTAGATGACCCTTGTGGTCCCTTCTAACCCTGTGGGTCTATGGTTCTGTGATTCTAAGTGACTTGTGGGGCCACACCGTGCATTGGCACCAGAACCAGGAATGGAATGCAGGAATCCTGCCTCCCACTTCCTTGTTCGAAGCATGGGACAACTCTAGGTGCTGGCCAGTTACAGGGAATCAAATCCCTGAGGGGTTCTCTGTGCCCTCATCTATGCCCCAGGCGTCCTGTTGAGCAGGAGTCAGCAGATATAACCCCGGCTTCAGCTGCTGCTCCTGTTACAGGAATTGCATGCCCTGTGCGTGTTGCTGAGATGTGTTTTAATGGCTCCTTTTCTGTTTCCCTGCTCCAACTGTTCCCCTGACATTGCGTGCAGTGTTCACATCCCTAGCACCCCTGAGTCAGTCTGCTTGCCTTGTTCCTGTTACCCCTTCTAGGTGGCGGGGAGACTATGGGGGCAAGAAGCAGCTGTGGTTCCCAGCCAACTATGTGGAAGAGATCATGAACACGCTGGTGCAGGAGCAGGACGAGGCTGTGAGTTTAAAGCCCCCCACGCTGGCTCCATTCTCCACCTTCTTCCACCATCTGGAGAGACCCACTCAGCTGTCCTGAACACCAAGGGGTTAATTTTGTGGGTGGTGAGCAAGAGCAGCTAACAGGCAGACCCTGTTGCTAATAAGCCATGGGCACTCAAACCTGGCCTGGTTGCCAACTTCCCCGGAGCCCAAGTGGTGCTGAGAATTCTAACCACCCTGTCGAGTAGGGGCCCACGGAAACTACAGCTCCCAGCATGCAGTGCTGCATCCAGGCACAAGCAGCCTTCTTCCCTTCTGTTCTGAAGTTCATTTCTATACTCCAAGCTGCAACCTCCCACCTGATTGCTCTCCCGCCTTGGTGTCTCCACCCTTCCGATGTAGCTCTGTGTAAGACCATCTTCCCACCTTTGCTTTGCTCAAAAACAGCTGCAATGATTTTGCTCAGACTTTGCAGAAACGCCCACCTTAGGCAGGGATCCCTCCTGGAAAACTTCAGTCCGAAAGCTGACGGTTTGGAGCAAGTCAGACAAGAGGGTTAGACCGGAAACTCTCCTGCCTCCCTGACTCTAGTGACTTTCCATCCCCTCTGCTCCTAGTGTAAATACAGCAGGAGAAAGGATGAGACTTTGGCCTGAAGGCAGACAGCAGTGGTCTGTCTGTCTCTTGGTAAATGTCCTTTCTCTGCCCCTATCCCTTCCTCTCTTCCAGTCGGCAGAAAACAGCCCTCTGGGGAATTTCCTGAAAGGATTCATTGACGTACCATCCTGCCATGTAGGTGAGTGTCTGTAACTGTTGCCCGCGGAGTGAGAAGTTCTGAAATGTATCCTCGTGGGGGGGAGAGATTTAACCATGAGACACTGCTGGAGACAGAAGCCTCTTCTAAGAGGGTCTGTACGGAGTAGAGTGTGAAGGCTGCATGGGGTCTATTCCTGCCTGGATGGGTGATTCCTGAGGCTGCCTATCTGGAGGCAGTGTGGTCTAGTGGATAGAGCACCAGCCTGGGACTCTGGTGAACTGTGTTCTATTCCGAGCTCTGCAACTGGCCTGGGCAAGTCAATTCACTTGCTCTGTGCCTCCGTTTCCCTATCTGTAAAATGGGGGTAGTGATACTGACCTCCTTTGTAAAGCGCATGGAGGTCTACGGGTGATGTTCTATAGGAGCTAAGTATTATCATCACTATTAAATGAGATCTGGTGGGTCTAAACTAGATTCCTACCTTGGATCCCTCTGTGTAGTGAGTTCTGGTGCGTTTCCTGTGCATGGGATTGCAGAGTGTTGTATAAAGTGGTCCAAAGGGATGTAGGCAATGCTTTGACTGCTCTTCCAGGGGCGGGCTCTGGGAGCATCCCTGTCTATCCAGAGCTTTGTAGCAGGCATCTCGGCGAAGACCATCTTCTTCAGAACTGCTGGGGAAGAGCCTCAGTGTGACGGGCTGAGGCTCTTCTGGCTCATTGCATTGGGCCCACTCAGCTGGGGGACCTGCCAAAGGCCTGCAAGTAGGGTGACCAGATGTCCTGATTTTATAGGGACAGTCCTGATATTTGGGGCTTTGTCTTATATAGGCGCCTGTTACCCCAACCCCCTCTTGATTTTCCACACTTGTTATCGGAGCCGCTATCTCATGGCCCCCCTGTTTGCCCTAGGAATCTCAGGGTGTCCCTATATAAAGGGACTTAGAAGGAAGGGGACTCACTCGTAGAGGTGAAGCCAACAGTCAGTGCTAAGCACCCCCAGGTCCTAGGGGAAGTTGAATCCACTCCAGATTCAGATTTTCTGAATGGCCTGAGCGCCCCCCTGGCAGCCCGGAGACTCCAGCTCCCTGCATCACTGCCTCCCTTTCCTAGGTGGTAGATACCAGCAAGTTGCCTCTGAGCTGTGGCCCTCCAAGGAGAACTGTTAGAGCCTTAGGGCCCAGTTCTGGGGGTGCTGAGCACCCTCAGCCCCACAGAAGTCACAGGGCATTCAGGGAAGTCAGGCCCCCCGGAGATGGGGCTTTAAGGATGCAGAGCCTCCTGTGTCCCTCTTGGCTTGATGTGAATAAAAGGGAGGCCAGGCTTAGAGTCTTTAGCCCACTTTCCTTCCCCAGTTTCCCATGGGGTGAGTGGCTTCCCTAGGAGGTGAGTCAGGAATCAAACCCACGCTCCAAACAGCTGGCTTAAGTGCCCCGGGTAGCTAATGGTCCAATCCCTGCCCTCATCCATCCTCCAGCCCCAGAAATCCGCAGGGCTGCACAGAGGACCGAGTTTCACGCTAGGTTCTGACACTTTGCCGGAGATGAGGATGCATCAGAGGAAGGAGCCAATACCCACCTTACCCCTGTGCCCAGCAGGTTGGAGAGCAGGACCCTTGGGGTGTCCTTCACTCCACAGAGCTGTCCATTGGGAATCTCTCCAAGTAAAGCCCCCTCTGATGTCCTTATAGTTATCTCCAAAGACGGGAGGAGCTCCAAACCATTTGTCTTCACCATCCATTCCCAGCAGATGTCCCACCCATCCCAGTCGCTGGACGTGGCTGCAGACACACAGGAGGAACTCAACGACTGGGTGGCCAAGATCCGGGAGGCCACACAGAACGCAGATGCCAGGGTGAGTGGAAGGAGCCCTGTGCTCTCTGTGACATTCACTGTCACCCTTAGAGTGACCCTGACGAACATCCGGGCCAGGACCAGTGTGCCCCCGCAAGTTGGGGGGTGCTCACTTTGGGGGTGCCGTGGTGCCAAGGAAGGCAGAGTGTTACCCACTTCCGCCTGCCTTAACGCAAGGGTCTGAGATACAGTGAGCACTAAAGCTATGGGGTAACGCCCAGGCTGTGCCCGTCCAGGGATCCACCAGCAACTGAAAGGATCCATTAAATGAAGCAGGTTGTCGCCACCATCATCCCGACTTTGGAGGTGCAGCCCATGAAAACTACAGTTCCCAGCATGCATCCCTCCAGAGCAATCTGGGTAGGAGGCCGCATGATTCAGTATAGAGCACAGAATGCTGGGGCCTGTAGTTTCCAGCGTGCGCACCTTTGTCTGGAAGAGGCGTGTGAGCCTGGGCTGCATTGCAGGACCCGGTGGTTCCCCGGAGAGGTCCCTGCCGCGGCGAGGGCGTGGTGCCCAGGCCTCAGAGGCAGGCTCTGCCATTCCATTTGTGCTGGGAGTATCGGTGGCTCATGTTTTCATGGCCTCTCTGCGTTCTGGGCGGTGACCTGAGGCCTGCCTTTCCTTGTGCAGATGCAAGAGGGAAAGATCATGGAGCGGAGGAAGAAGATTGCCCTGGAGCTCTCCGAGCTGGTTGTTTACTGCCGCCCGGTGCCATTTGATGAAGAGAGTAAGGCCCCAGCTCCTGCGGCGTCACTGACCGAGCCCTCTGCGGGGTTTGGTCAGTGTGGATGGGAACAAAACAGACCTTGCGGAGATCCTTCCGGCCAGTCCAAATAGCTGCCCCACCCAGGCCCTGCCTGAGCCCCCTGCCATGCCAGCCAGCTCTGGTCCCCAGCAGAACTGCCCAGCCCCAGCCCTTCCAGCCAGCCACCCCCTCTGCTCCAGGGTTCAGAGCACGAGAGCTCCCTGACAAGGGCAGTGGTCAGTGGGCAGCGTCAGTACGGAGGCTAAGCCCTGAGTCCAGGCAGAGGAAGTTCACGGTGGGGACTGCCAGCCTGGGGAGCAGCCGTCTTCAGGCATGT
The DNA here is from genome assembly GCF_026122565.2 of Emydura macquarii macquarii. NCBI lineage: Eukaryota > Metazoa > Chordata > Testudines > Chelidae > Emydura > Emydura macquarii. The sequence continues at coordinate 973,979 of NW_027132383.1, forward strand.
TCTGATGGCTGGGCATCACTGACACGCCGGGCTGCAGGGCACCCCGAGGCCTTCCTAGCGAGGGCCTCCGGCGGCCACCTGCCGACCCTGCCTGTTGTCCTTGCAGAGATCGGCACAGACAAGGCTTGCTACCGGGACATGTCCTCCTTCCCCGAGACCAAGGCCGAGAAGTACGCCAACCGCAGCAAGGGCAAGAAGTTCCTGCAGTACAACCGGCGCCAGCTCAGCCGCATCTACCCCAAGGGCCAGCGCCTGGACTCCTCCAACTACGACCCACTGCCCATGTGGATCTGCGGCAGCCAGCTGGTAGCCCTCAACTTCCAGACCCCCGGTAAGCTTCCAACCCTATGGGCACGGGGCAGTTCAGATGCAGGCCCACTTCCATTCACATCACACGAGGTGCTTTGCCCAACCTAGCTGTGAACATCCTGAGCGATGGGGCTCCCATCCCATCCCTGGGGAGACAATCCCACAGCTCACTGGCTTCCCTCGGGAAGACCCTGCAGTTGTGTGACCAAGAGCCAGCTGACGCAAGTGCCGGCAACCTCGGGTGGCTCCGTCCCCCATACGGGCTGCTTCCACCCAGGGCACAGCACGCTCTGCAAGGCGCCGTTCGTGGAGATCCCGGCACAGCCTCCCGTCGGGGCGCGAGGAAGGGGTTTGCCTCTCTGTGGCAGAAGTGTGGGGGGTCAGCTCCCCCAACCAACAGTAGTGCAGTGGGCAAGGCTTTCTGCACAATGCCCACGGGCCTCCACATAGTTTGGAGATCTCCTGCCCCCACGCTGCCTCTGGCCCGGTGCAGGCCCTTTCACGTGCTCATTGCCGCTTGGATTATTCCTCTGCCCCTTTCTCCACGTGCTGGTTGGTTTTTGCCCCCCTTTGAATGTTCTTTGTGTCTCTCTCCGCTTGCCCTGGGGCTTCTTCCAGATAAACCAATGCAGTTGAACCAGGCCCTGTTCATGCTGGGAGGCCGCAGCGGCTACATCCTGCAGCCGGACATCATGAGGGACGACTTGTTTGACCCCTTCGACAAGAGCAGCCTGAAGATCGTGGAACCCATCATTGTGCAGATCCAGGCAAGTGAAGAACCAGCCTAGGACTTGGGGGAGGGACCCAGAGAACCAAGCCCTGGCTGCCTCAGCCCCATCAATCACTTAAAGTCTGTCTCTTTCATATACTAATACAATGGTCAAATCCTTGTCTCAATCACACCCATATAACCCCACTGCAGCCAGGGACTGCCCTGGGGTAACGGAGGGCAGAGTCGACACATGGGATAATGACAGAGATGCATATTTCACTGTGCAGAGACCTCTCACGACTTCACAGGCAGGGAGCTTGGAGCCTGCTCCAGAAGCAGAGGAGACCCCTAGTGCTTGAGTTCCAGGAGAATCTCTATTGGGTTGTAGCAGTATACAGCCTATGACACACAGATGAGCAGTTCCGATTCCATTGTTCAGAGGGCAATGTTTCCCCATGTGTATATATATATAGACTCTGCTTGGCTTCTTGTGTGAGCCATTTTCTAGGATGAGCCAGTAAAAGACGCTGAACGCAGGATGCTAGTGAGCAGGGTGAGCAGGTGTTGTACTCAGTGTGTGTTGGTCACCGGTGTTTATCAGTGTAGGCTGTGTGCGTGTGTCCCTGTGTAGATGCTGTCCCAGCTCTGATCAGGAAACTGAGACGGCTCTCACGATCGAATGAGTCGACATGACCACAGATTAGCTGAGCAACGAAGGCACCAGGCCAGGTTTATTGCGTGGGCACAATGAAAAATGACTTCCAGAGTATTTCTGAGTCAGTTTCGCATAGGCGGTGTTACAATGATTTTGGCCCAACGACAGGACTTTCCATTATCCCCTAGGCCGGACGCCGGTATTTTTTTTTAACACCCTTCTTTATACACTGTTACATACACTTTTGTTTTGCCCCCTTTGACGTAGGTAGTTGCCACCCTCCTGACATAGTTTAATACCACCTTTTTCCGTTGATTGGCTGATTTGGGCACCGCCACTCCATGTATCATTTCTACCCATAAAAGTGTTATTTTAAAAAGTTAGTATTTTGGTACCTTTTATACCTACTACATATTTTAGTAATATTTTGGCAGTTTTACAATTTTGCAGCATTAGCACTTTCCTGTACCAGTTTCAGTTAACTTAAGTAACCCCTTATACTTCTGTTCACTCGTCTTTTTCCATTTAGGCCTTAGCCTGTTTTACAGGCCTTAAGCTCTCACTTCTTACTACAGCAGGGTCTGTGACCAGGCTGGGAATCTTGGCTCCATGTCTGAGTGTTTCTGCTGCCAAGAATCCCACTCCGGGATAAGCAGCCAGGCCTGGGCCAGGGGTGCGACAGATGGGTAGAGACAGATGCGTAGTCATGAGGCCATAGTGGAGGTTCGCTCAGAAACCACCGTGATGATCACGGTATAAAAGCCGATCTAGAATAGAATAGATGAGGGATGCACCTCAGTTCTGAGTGGGTGATGCTGGGACACAGACGAAGCCCATTCTCTAGGGTTTCCAGATGCTTGACCCTCAGCCCTATGCCTGAGGCCAGAGGGAGCGTTCTGCTCCGGTCCCCCGGGAGAACGCTGCCTGCCCCCGGCTGGTGCATTATGATTTCGGATAGAATCATAGAATCATAGAATATTAGAGTTGGAAGGGACCTCAGGAGGTCATCTAGTCCAACCCCCTGCTCAAAGCAGGACTAACCTCAGCTATATCATCCCAACCAGGGCTTTGTCAAGCCTCAGCTTAAAAACCTCTAAGGATGGAGATTCCACCACCTCCCTAGGTAACCCATTCCAGTGCTTCACCACCCTCCTAGTAAAAAACTTTTTCCTAATGTCCAACCTAGACCTCCCGCCCTGCAACTTGAGACCATTGCTCCTTGTTCTGTCATCTGCCACCACCGAGAACAGCCTAGCCCCATCCTCCCTGGAACCCCCTTTCAGGTAGTTAAAGGCTGCTATCAAATCCCCCCTCACTCTTCTCTTTTGCAGACTAAACAAGCCCAGTTCCCTCAGCCTCTCCTCATAAGTCCTGTGCTCCAGCCCCCTCATCATTTTTGTTGCCCTCCGCTGCACTCTCTCCAACTTGTCCACATCCTTTTTGTAGTGGGGGGCCCAAAACTGGACACAATACTCTAAATGCGGCCTCACCAATGCACAAAGTCACAGCTACACTGCCCCTGAGGACAGAATGGGGGATCCCTAGGGAGGAGGATCAGACTCTGGACACTATGGAAACCCAGCACAGAGACTGGGTCAGAAACGAGGCGCCTAGGAGCAAGGACTCTGCCAGGGGGAGGAGCCCTGGCCTGCCGCCGTTCTAACACTGCAGTCTGCTTGTCTCTTCCCGGCATCTCCACCTCCTCCCCCAGATCCTAGGCGCTCGGCATCTCCCCAAGAACGGCAGGAGCATCGTGTGCCCCTTCGTGGAGGCGGAGGTCTGCGGCTCGGAGTTTGACAACAGCAAGAACAAGACGGACGTCGTAGGTGAGGAGCTGGAGAGGCTGGGGAGGGTAACGGCTTGATCTGCTGCGGGGGGGACTGGCATTGCAGAAAACAGAAATGGGTTCCCTCCCCCCACCCAGCAGAGCAGAATGCTCCTAACTGGTTCATCTCCCAATTAGCCCCAGCAGAAATCCCCTGCAGGCGGGTGCTGTTTGGTAATTGCAGCGTGAGTAGGAGAGGCCTGGCCAGACAGTCACACTCGACACTGCTGCCCCCGGGCTTTGCTCTGCCTCGGAACGGGCCGAACCACCCGCGTGCTGTACGCAGACCCCCGCTTTTCAGCCTCCGCACGGGAGGCAGCAGAACCAGAACTCACAGCCTGCTGCTCCCGGGGTATTCGAAGCCTGTGCGTCAGGAACACGAGGGGCAGCTCGCCCAGGTGCAGACCCCAGAAGTGTGACAAAGCCCTCAGAGGGGGCTGAGAACCCTCGGGGCTGGAGAGTGCGTCTGTAAAAGGAGCCATGTCAGCCCGTGCTCCCCTTTGTCCCGGGGCGTAAGGCGTTCGGAGGCTAGCATTTCTTGCGCGCTGACTCCTCCGCTTCTCCCCCTGCTCTGCCAGCGGACAACGGCCTGAACCCCGTCTGGCTTTTCAAGCAGTTCGTCTTCGACATCAACAACCCGGAGTTCGCTTTCCTGCGCTTCGTGGTGTATGAGGAGGACATGTTCAGCGACCCCAACTTCCTGGCACAGGCCACCTTCCCCGTCAAGGGCCTCAAGACAGGTAAAGGCAGCCTGCCCCTCTGCGCTCCCTCCCCGAGGTAGGCCTGGAAACCAGCCTACTGGGGGAGCCATCGGGATCACCTCGCACACAGACCCTGCAGGCATCTCCCCGTTCAGCTGGAAATACCCGCCCCTCCCAGCTCTGTCCTCATCCCCCTCACCCAGTGCCCCAAACCCACCAGCTACCACTGTTCCCGACCGAATGAGCAGCTGTGAGACTGCAAGCGGGACAGCCTCTGCGCGCCTGCAAGGGGTGGCAGGGAAGTGTGCAAGAACAGCTGCACACACATGGGAGCGTGTGTATGAGCGTGAGGCCGCTCCAGGCTGCTTGCGTCTGCGTGCTCGGGCATGCCAGGAGGGCAGCGGGGGAGAGTGGGATGGAGCCATGCTGAACGGGCTGTTATCACCCAGCTGTTGTCTGCAGGCTACAGGTCAGTGCCTCTGAAGAACAGCTACACCGAGGACCAAGAGCTCTCCTCCCTGCTCATCCACATCGAGATCGTCAATGCCAAGGTGAGCGACCTGGAACACCCCCCACCCCACGGGGAACTGGCTTCCCCCAGTCCCTCGCCTCCTTTGGTCTTTAGGCCTTGGGAGCTCACGGCACCACTGGGGCATCTGAGCCGCTCACACAGCAGCTGACTGAAGGGGAAGCTCAGACAGCCAGGGCAGGGACAGCCCATAGCATTCGGCAGGGAGCCCTCACCTTTCCTACAGGGGTGTGGCCTGGGGAGACCACAAGTCCCAGTGCACCGCGCAGCCTCCAGCTCAGACCCGTTGCATGCTGGGATCTGTAGTCTTCTCTGAGGCTGCTCCGCGGTCGCGGTGTGAGAGCGCCCGCGCTCTCGTGTGTTGGGTGCCAACTGCACGTGGTTGCCCAGGCTGCTGGTGAGGTGCCCACGTGGCCTGTAGCTGGCCAGGGGAGGGGTGCCCCGGTCAAGGGCTTAGGTGCTAAGGAGCATCCACCCTGCACTATGATAATACCCCTTTGTGGCTTGAGACTGCTCACTAACCAGCTGTAGGGGGCACTGCTGAGCAGTGAGAGGCATTTTCACTTCCTGCCCTGGAGCGGAGCAGTGTGCATTCCTCCGTGCTGAGAGCCAGTCAGCCTCAGCTGTCCTGGGTAGCTGGAAAACCCTCCGGAGGGAGTGTCACATAGTGTTTAGAGGAGCTGGGTTCCTCTTGTTGCTTTGCCACTCGTTCACTGTGTGGCCTTGGACAAGGCCCTTCCCCCCTCTGCCTCAGTTCACCCATCTGTGAAATGGAGAGAACGGTTCAACTGCTGTCCTGGCTCACAGGGTGGGCTGTGAGGGTTAATTAAAGCCTTGGGTTAATTGACTGGGAAGGGGCCCGCATGTCACTAAATGATGGGGCTGGTTGGGACATGGATCCCTATTAGAAACTATGCTGAAACTGGCAAATTCATGCCACTGGCGATCTGAAGTGGTTCTGAAGCCAGCTGTCTAGTGCAGGAAGGTCAGTGGACTCCTGGCTGCTGGGCTACTCTGAGGCACAGCCTCTTTTTGCCTCACTAGAGTCTGTTTCCCACGGTGGGGCAGGGAGGGCAGGCCGGTCACTCAGTTCCTGATGTGTCCCTCTCCGTGTGTCTCCTTGTTGCAGGAGGAAGACGACGAGAACCTGTACTCCTCCATCCAGCAGCTGCGGGACCGAGCCAGCGAGCTCTCCAACCAGGTGTCGAGCTTCGAGCACAGCAACAACAGTGACTTGCGCTACCAGCAGCGGCTGGATGAGCTGCGGGCGGCCCAGGAGCGGCTGATGGAGCTGACCGAAGTGCGCAACAGGAAGTGAGTCCCGACCCCCACAGTGCTGTAGATAACACCCCCTATCTTCCGGGGAGCTGGGATAAAACCCAGCTACTTCAGCATAAAAACACAGGCTGCTGCCCCTTCACCTAAAGGAGCTCTCCCGTAGCTATAGTAATAGTAGGTCCTTTATCCACTCTGTAGACCAGCCACTGGAGGGCAACGTGATCACACATGTGCTCCCTCCCTCTGCTAAGACAAGCATAACTGTCCTCTATGCAGTGACAAATCCCAGTCCATTGGACAGCAGCTGCCGTCTGCTCCCATGGGTGTTGGCTAGCTCTGGAGTCTCCTTTGCTTGTGGCGGTCCAAAGCCACGTTCCACATTCTTCCCCCCTCCAGGCTGATGGAGAAAAAGAAAAGAGATCGACAGATGGCCAACAAGCGCAACTGAGCCAGCCCTGGGGCTCTCCCAGCCAGGGCCCTCAGCTGGGAAGCCTGGAGAGTCTTGCCCGCAGATCTGGCCTTTGATACCAGCCATCCCCCGACAGTCCACCTTTCCATCCGACTCGCTGCCTATCACCCTGCATCAGTCAGCTGCCCTGGGGGGAAGAGACACTGGCTGCTAGAACTGCAGCACTTGCAGGAGCTGGAGAGAGCTGGATGGTTCAGATGCTGGGAGCTCAGAGAGGCATGAGCACCTTTTCTGTTGTAATAACCAAGCTTTTCAATTCTATGGGAAAGGGGTCACGTGCAAGGACGTGCAGAGCCTCTCAAGAGGACAGGAGCAGCCACCCAGGGCAGGGGTTCCCATCAGCCACCGTGTCTCCATTCAGTCTGATCTGCTTCAACACCTGTTTTAAAAAACTTCCACCACCACCAGACCTCCAGGAGGGGAGGGGGAGAGGGACATCTCAGCAGCTGTCGGCTCAAAGCCTGGTAGCTCACCAGTCTAACTGTGCTGGGGGGTGCCTGTAGTCAGGGTCCATAGGTGCCACTGCCCTGCATTACAAAGCCACTACACGCTCAGGTGATGTGCGACAGCCCAGGAGAGTTCCAGAGAGTTAAAACAGCAGGAGGGACTGCAGGGCAGGATTAAGGGGCTGTGCGTGACCCCAGAGCTGGAATAGCAGGGGGCTGCAGGCTATAACTGAGGGGTGGAGACCCTAGGGCTGCATAGCAGTAGGGTGGGTGCTCTGCCGGGAGGTAGCACCTCACAGAAGTTAGAGGAAACCCTGCCCCCTATTTATTTATTTATTGGGTGGCTGGTGCTTGATCTCTTGCTCTGCGGCCCTTGGCTGTTAGTGTTGGCGCGATGCTTGGCTGGTGCGTTGCAGCTCTCCCCTGACCCTGCAAGCCAGTGTGGGGGCTGCTGGGTCCCCTGGGCTCCTGCTCTGCAGAGAGAAACAGCTCTGAATTTCCCTGCAGACATTCCCAAGGAGCAGCCAAAGGCTAGTAACAGTAAAACGGACGTGCTTGTGGGGCAGAGGCCCCAGTGCATCGCCGGGAGCCTCCAGCTGAATGACTGACAGCCAGAGCCACACCCCTGGAGGGGCTTCCAAGCCCTACAGCAGTAAGATAGGCACCTTCCCCCTTGCTGGGATTAATAGTGTTTAGAGGGAACCATTCCCTCCTCCTGGAGCAAGTGCTAATGCAGATCAGACCCTGGGGAGCTGGCTGGCCTCTCGCTGGTGAGGGGAGCTCATGGCACCGCCTTTCCTTGTGCGCGCCTGTGTGGGATGCACCGTCCATCACCTCGTTAGCCCGTCGATCGGAACGAGGCAGGAAAGGGGGATGAGGAATCAGTGCGCTGAGAACCAGCCATGCTGCACGTGGCTTTCCATTCTCCCGGTGCCAGGCAGCTCCCCGGCACGCAGCAGAGAGGCAAGTCAGTATCGCACAAGGGCTAGGATTAAGCACCACAGACAGGAGCCCGGCTCACTCACACCCTTTCCTGAGCCCCTGCCCAGGGCAGGAACACAGGCTGCCCTGCCCTTTGGTGTCTCCAGATGGGATCTCCAGTGGGTGCCAGCATGGATGAGACACTCGCTGAGCCAGTGCAGAGGTTTTCAGGGCATCCAGCTGCACTGGGAAGATTTAGACCCAGGAATTGTGCTGGGATTTTGAGAAATTTCTGCATTTTCTTTTTCCAATGTGGAGATAAACCACATGGAGGGTCTGTTACCAGCCTCCGCATCAGGGCGTGCGGAAGTGACGCACTGTCCCCTGAGAGACCTGCTGAGCCCCACAGAGAGAAAGATGGGGTCTTTTGGAGGAGATATAAAACCAAGGTCCTGACCGCACGCAGTCACTCAGTGCCTTGGGCATGTGCCTTTGTTGCTGTTATTATGAATCACAGATGGAGTGCCGGACACAGAGAGCGGAAGAGGAGGACTGCCCCAACACCAGCTTCCTGCCTCGCAGGGCTGACAGTCCAAAGTCAGGGGACAGACTATAAACAGGACCCAGCCATACAGAGTGGGTTACAGCCACTGGAGCTTGCATGCCACGTTTGGGGAAAGTGGAGGCAAAGGGAGCTCGGCCTATGATCATGGGGAGATTGTTCCAAGCACGTGGCAGGGGATGGAAGAAAGTAGGCGACGGGGGTGGGCAAGGACAGGAGGCACAAAATTCTAGCTCAGGTAACTACATTCTGCCAATCTAGCATTACCAGTGCAGTTACAATCAGAGAGCTTATCCTTGCTCGCCCTTCTTTAAACACTGTTGTGTGGTGTTGCTGTGTGCTGTTAAACAGCTGCCACATCCCACCCCAGAGCTGGCTGCATTTCAGGGATGTGTTTATAGAGCACTTTGGGATCCTTCAGGATGAAATGTGCTATATTATTATTATTATTGTTATTTTATTTGTATGCCAATAGCTGATATCAGGGTTGCATTGTGCTAGGTGCCGTACAAACACATAGTAACGGACAGTCCCTAGGAACTTATACTGGCTAAAGAGTGGGAGGGGAAACTGAGGCACCAAGGGGTGGCGTGACTTGCCCAAGATCACCCAGCAGGTCAGTGATGGAGCTGAGAATAGATGCCAATCTCCTGCGTCTCTCCCACTGGCAGTGCAATGCCAGACTGGTACAGAAGGCGACGTTATTAGATGTCCCCTTTCCACCAGAAGGGAGCTGGGAAGAAACCAAACTCCCAGCTGAGATTCCCCTGCCCTCCCACCCGCTACAGATCCCTGCCATTTCACCCTGCATCGATCCATTCTTTTTAAAAAGTGTACATCTGGTGTGAGATCAGTGATGGGGCAAGTGAAAACCCCTCCGAGGAATCCCAGCCAGAACTTCCCAGCCCGTCAGAGCCCCAATAGGATAAATCAAAGAAGAGAGCAGGAAACCATCTTGGGCATGCCTGTGGTGTGCGGGGTTATCCAGCCTCTCAGCTCCAAGAGTCAGCATCTTGGGGGTCAGTAATTTACTGGACTAACGAATGAAGTAAAAGTAGGGCCCCATGGGATGCAGGGAGAAACCTGTGTCCAACCTGAGCGTTCTACCTGCCAATGGCAGACACTCTCACGAGGGAAATTCTGACTATGCCCGAAGGGGTCCAGGAAGAAGGATCCCGTGTCCACCCAGCTCTGGGATTGTTGTGAATGCAACAACAATAATGGATGGGGGGGGGGGAGGGGGGATGCCAGGAAAATGTGTGAGATGCAAATACAGCCCTGGTGTAAGCACTGCAGACAATGGAGTTGTGCCTTCTTACACCAGGGCTGAATCTGCCTCCATGTTTGTTTTGGCCCACCTGGTTGAGAAGGGACTAAGCTGGAAGCTGAGGCAGCCACACTGGGCCAGAGGACTGGTTCCCCTCCCCTTTTGTATAGGAGGTCCCCAATTGTGTATCAGCCCATGGAAAGTGGCAGGAGACGCTGGCACCAGGGGAGGGGCTGATGTTTCCAAAAGCGATGAATAAAAGAAGCACAAGGGAGCCAGCAGCCGGAAGACTGATGCTTGCAGCAGCTTCAGGCAGGTATCACCGCAGGATGCTATTGTAGGTCTCATGCAGGGGGGCAGGGTGTCTCTACAGGGGATAGGCAGCCTGCTGGCGTCATTGCAGGGAGATCCGTGAATTCTTTGTATGAAAATAAATCTATTTAGCCAATATTTATACACACAGGTGTCGGTCTGGTTTTCTGTCGGCGCATTGCGCCACTCACCCCAGAGACCTCTAACGTCTCTGTCCGCTAGCTCCCAGTTCTGGATTCAAAGCAGGACATGGGCCAAATGCAGCCCAGGATTTCCCTCATCTGGAATGAAAAGGGGCAGCTCCCAGAGACAACAAATTCCAATGCTCCCGGTGGAGCCCAGCAGCCAGGTTGCTCAGACGGAGAGAAAGGTGCCCTGGCTCTGTTCCTGGCCCCTCTGTGATTTGATTAACATGCTGCTTACTCTCCTCTTCCACGTTATTAATTAAACTGCACCAGTCCCACAAGACACAACCACCAGCCCTGAAAAGAATTGGAACAGAGGAGAGAAATAGAGGCTAGAGAAAAGGACTGCGGTGAAGACAGACACTGAGCAAGACTCACCCCTCAGAGCCCATCCTACCCTCTCGCCACTGGGAACTTGGCACAGTTGTCCATGGGTAGCCCATGCTCTCCCCACTTCTCTAAAAACCCTGGGGAAACATTGCCGTGAAAGTCAGCTCTTCATCCAGCCCCTGGCTGCCTGGCCGGGGTCTGAGTCCTACCCGCAGGGTTCCCCAGACCCTTGTGGTGCCTCACTACCAGGGGAGGGCCAGAGTGTGCACAGCCCCCAGGCTGTATGGCCCTGAAACAAGGGGGCAGCAGTGGAGTGGTGCTCCCCCCCCCCAGGAAGGCTGGTGGGGACTCCCCCTCAGGGGGCAGCAGTGCAGAGGCTATGACACACCGCAGGTCCCCCAGCAGAGGGCAGGCTCAGCCAGCTCCGGCCCATCTCCTCCCTCCCGCCTCTGATAGGACAGCCGCGTTCTCAACCTCCCGCCCCCTCCACCCGATTGGCCCTTTGGTGCGGCCCGGCGGTCGCTGTTGCGCCCGGCCCGGCCCGACAGGGGGCGCTGTACGGTGGCGCGCGGGGAAGGAGCGGCCGCCGCTCTGTCCCGCCCCTTGCCCGGACTCTATGGTGTTCGGCCGTTGCCCCCGGCCCGGCCCGGCCTGACACGGACGGAAGCGCCGCGAGAGGCACCGGCGCCCGGGCGGGGCGGGTGAGAGGCGCCGGGCGGGCTCCAGGGTCCCCGCCTCGGGCGAAAGGTACCCCTCCCCCCGGCCGGGACACCCCCTCCCCCCGGTCACCCCTCCCCCCATGGCACCCCCAGCTGGGACACCCCCCCGGGGGGGGGGACTTCTTCCCACACCCCCCTCAGGGACACCCTCACCTGAGAGAGCCCCTCCCGTCGGGAACGTTGCCCCCCCCCCCCCCGCCAACAGAGACAGCCCTGGCCTGTGGCGCACCCCTCCCCCCGCTGGGGACCCCCCCGAGTGACCCCCCCAAGTGACCCCCTAGCCCCCCCCAAGTGACCCCCCCACTGCCGCTGGGCCCCGCCCCTGGCAGGCTAGGGACACCTCCTGTGCTCCTGACCCTGCCGCGCCCGGTGCCCCCCAGGACGAGGTGGACTAGTAGCCCGATCCCGTGTTCGGTGGCCCCCTGTTTCTGTCGGACGTGGCACACTCGGGGTCCCTCAGGGCAGGTGTCCTGCGGGGTGCAGCAGTCAGACCGCTGCTGGCGTGTGGCACCTTGCCCTGCTTTACCGGGCCCAGACCCCAGGCTGCCGTGCGGGCACTTGGCGCGGCGGTGGTGGCCTGTTCTGCGGCAGCGTTTGGCGTTGGACTCCCCAGCACGTCCTCCCGTGTCCCTTGTGGCACGGGGGATTTTCAGCCAGGACGTTGATGTCTAGATTTGCCACATATCTGGTCACCCTCCAGGTTCTGCCTAGCTCTGCCACTTCCTATTGATGACCTTTGCATAGCTCCCCCCTCCCCCTCCTGACTCCGCCCATATTTTCACTCCAGTCTGTCTATCTGTCAGTCTCTCCGACTACCACCTTCATCCTTCTTCCACAAAGCCCCCTGAGCGAGTTTCTGCTTCCCTGAACTCACCTGCAGCACACCTACCCTCTTCACTTCCAAGCCTTTCAAAACCCACTCTGCCAGGCTGCCTGCATGAATCTCGCTGTATAGAAAATCCAGGTAGTTCTTCCGCTTTCTTGATGCCTGTCTCTCCTCAGTCTGTGATCTCCTCAAAGCAGGCCTGGTCTGTTCTTGTGTGTTTGAAAAGTATCTAGCACATATGGGTGCTAGCACATAATGAATAATAATCACCTGCCGTGTGCTGTCCTGATGTAATTCCCTAACTTCTCAGGGCGGAGTGGAAGCTAAGATGACTACAGCAGTTGTACCAAGCAGTCCTCTGCCTTCGCAAGGGGATGGAAACATCTATTACATCCTGACAGATGATTTTCGGTATGGCAGCAAGCTCTTTCAAGCCGGGAGCATGTGCTTCCTCAGGGAGCAGACTTATCTGAACAGTATTGTCAGCAGCAGGACTTCGTCTTGGTACCTGAGGGTCACCATGCTGGATGGCGATTCCATAGTCACGATCAATGCAGAAATTCTTCAGCCTGTGAGTGAGGACAAAGCTGTTTTCCTCCTGGCCATCAACAGCCTCACCGAGCGCTTGAACTGTTTCCTGGAGAGGCATAGCCTGGAAGCGGCGGTGAAGGCTACAGTGGGCCAGCCGGTGGTGGTGGATCTCAACCGGCAACTGTTCACCGGCACCATCCGCTATGTTGGGAATATCAGCAAGAGCGCTTTGTCCTCCACACTCTGTCCATCCTACTTTGGGGTGGAGTTACAGGTAAGGTGACTCAGGGAGGGAGGCTCTTTCTTCCCCCTCAATTAATTGTATGTAGGCCCAGCATCTCAGCCCAATGGAAGGGGTCTGGCCGAGGGAAGTGCAGTTGCATTGCCTCCCTGCACACATCTTATAATCAAACCTCTTGTTCAGGAAATCAGAGTTCATCCTGGGAGTGCTAGTTCTAATCATACTGCACTGAACGTTTAGCCTCTTAATCCTAATAGCAAGGCACTGTTCTCCACTGGTAACAGCAGTGTAATTGCAATCAAAACTCCTGGGTTCTGTTCCTGACTCTGTTCCAGAGTCCCAGTGTGATTTGTTCCTCTTCCTCTTTCTCTGACTCAGTTTCCTCATTGTAAAATGGGGATGGATCTACAATTCTGATCCAGTATAACAGCCCTGTTGCTCTTATTTGGTTTGGTGGGTACCTCATTTCTGAAATAAGGTCATGTCACTGTGCCAAGGGTTGGGTGGCTTCTCTCTGACTTGTCCCTGCCCAGAATGTAATGTTCTTTTCTGCTGGTTCTTCAGGGTGATGGTGAAGGCAGAGGCCACAGCGATGGCACCTATAACGGCTCTGAGTATTTCAAGTGTAAGCAGAACCATGGGCTCTTTCTGCCTCTTAACAAAATCAAGTTTATCCCGGCGCCGGGCAGCGACCCAGTGAAAGAGGAGCCAAACCTGGATGTGGATGAGGTTGTCCCTGTGAAAGTGGGGGATACAATTGGCTTCTACCTGGACGATGTCTTCAGACGAGGAATAGCTATGGCCGTGTACAAGGAGGGAACCCAGTGGTTTGTTAAAGTTTGCCCAGTAAGAGGAGCTTGCCTTCTTTTCTTGTTGTTATCCTTGCAGCCTGCTTTTTGGTAGGAACCTTATATATGTGCAAAATCAGTTCCCACACACGTGGTGCTGTTGTAAGATTGTGTGGAGGGAAGTCTTTGTCTAGGGCAGACAAAACCATTGTTTCCTGTGGGAGACTTTCCTCATCGCACCCCACCACTTACAGATCATTGAGTTGGCGTTAACCCTCTATTGCACTGTCACTTATAGGAAGAAGAAGGAACAACAGATGTTTTCAGAGACATCCCTATGGACTCTGTTGTGAAGGAAGGGCTGCTCTCTCCAGGTAAAACAGCACACAAATACAGCCCTCCTATACACGCAGAACCCAGTGGATCTGGATTTGCTGCTGTTTTTCTTTTCTTTCACCTTGTTTTCTGTAGTGTGGCTGACAAGCCTAAAACACAGCAGAAGAGTTTGCTACATTTTTAAAAGGATGTTGAAAAATTGGAAAAAACACAAATGCGATTTGTGGGCTGGAGAAAATGTCCTACAACGAGAGCCTTAAAGAGCTTAGTATATTTACCTTATTGAAAAGAAGACTCAGGTGACCTGATTACAGCGTATAAATACCTTCCTGGGGAGAAAATACAGGGTACTACCGTGCTCTTTGTCGATCAGCGAAAGGCAGATCAAGAACCAATGTCTGGAAGTTAAAGGCAGACAAATTCAAATTAGAAATAAAACCCGGATTATTAACAGTGAGGGGAATTAACCATTAGAACAAACTACCAACAAGAAGTAGTGAATTCTCCAGAGCAGCATAAAAGAGCCTTAGCTTGACTGAGAATCAGTCCCCAAGTTTCCTGACACTCATAAGAACGGCCATACTGAGTCAGACCAATGGTCCATCTAGCTCAGTGCCCTGTCTCAAATTTTAAGTGAGAGTTTAGAGAACAGGGCAATTTTGGAGAGATCTACCCCCGTCATCCCCTCCTAGCTTCTGGCAGTCAGAGGTTTAGTGTAGCCCCAAATATAGCTAAGATGGTCAGGGACGCAACTCCAACAGCCATTGATGCACCTATCCTCCATGAACTTATCTAGTTCTTTTTTTAACCCAGTTTTACTTTTGATCATCACAGCATCCCATGGCAATGAGTACACTGGTTAATTGTGTATCGTGTGAAAAAGTACTTCCTCTTGTTTGTATTAAACCTGCTTCCTATTAATTTAATCAGGTGACCCCTGGTTTTTGTTTTGTGGGAAAGGGTAAATAACACTTCTCTGTTCACTTTTCCACAGCATTCATGATTTTATAGATCTCTATCATCTCCCCCCTTTAGACATCTCTTTTCTAAGCTGACACACCCTAATCTTTTTATGATGAAAAGTTCCAGAAGGGTAGCTGTGTTAGTCTGTATACAGCCAAAACAACGAGAGTTCTGTAGCACTTTAAAGACTAACAAATGTAATTTCTGCAGGCATAAGCTTTCGTGGGCTGTAACCCACTTCGTCAGATGTAAGGAATAGAAATCAGATTGGGGGTGTGTATATATATATATATACACATCTAAGGTTAAGGAACAACAATGGGGAAGTTAGGTATTAGCAAAGTCCATTCAGTTAGAGCACTTGAGGCCTATTCACGACCATTGATTAGGAGGTGAGAATGTGTGAACAGTGGCAATTACTTCTTGTAATGAGAGAACCATTCCAAGTCCCTATTGAGACCCAGTCTGATTGTGTCAAGTTTGCAGATGAGTTCCAATTCTGCAGTTTCTCTTTGAAGTCTGTTTTTGAAGTTTGTTTGTCTTTAAAATGCTACAGAACTCTCTTGGTTTTTGCTAATCTTTTTAGTCTTTCCTCATGTGGAAGCCGTTCCATACCTTTGATCATCTTTATTGCCCTTCTGTGAACCTCTTCCAGTTCTGCTATATCCTTCTCAGCCTCAGACTCTTTCCATTAGCCTAGATCCACTTCTGAGAAGTACAGAAATACTAGGTTGTATTGTTATTAGGAAAACAATTTGCAAAATATTTGGCAACCACTTATTCTAATGAACAAAGATTGACTTTCCACCCCAGCTCTTGCCCATGCTCTGTTATGTGTTGTATGAATTTTCAGTATGTGAGCCGAACATGGTCCTGGAATCTCAGAGACTAATGGAGCGAGAGAGAAGCGAGAGTGGAGAGGAACTGGAAAGTAGAAAACGATCCCTGGATGTGAACTCCATGGTACAAATCACCTTAGACAAGGGGAATCCAGTCTCTGGAATCATTCGCTGGTTGGGGTACCTGCCCAACATTACACACAAAATGGCAGGAGTTGAATTAGTAAGTAGCAAAATAATAGTTCTGTTCCCTTAGGGCACTAAGGTCAGACTGCCGTGTCTTTTGAAGTCCCTTGATTTTGGACCTCGCGTCTCTCAGCATGTCCTAGATTGGGACGCTAACACTTCATACTGCTTAATTAAAGCTGACAGCTGGCCTCTTGCTGGGCTCATGGATGGGATAATAGAGGTGCTGGTACACAGGCTTTCCTTAGTGGAGGGAGCGTGGTCTGTTGGTTAGAGCATGCAACAGGGAGCCAGGACTTCTGACTTCTATTCCTAGCTCTGCCATTGACTCACTGAATGATCTTGGTCAAGTTTCCTCTCTATCTTTTTCCCCACCTGTAAAATGGGATAATTCTCACCTGCCTGTAGAGGTGTTGTGAGGCCTCATTAGTTGTTTGCAAAGTGCTTGAGATCCTTGGACAACAGCTGCTGCTGCTGTTGAGATTTGGATTCATGAAATGCATTCTGTGCTGCCAAAAGAGATTCACGGGTCTAAAATGTAACCAAACTAAATGACAAAATGGGTCAAAATAAGTAAGTAGTTGCAAAAATAGTATGCAGTTGTCAGGTCATGAAATCCTTTCCTAACATCAGCCCTGGTGCAACCATCAGATATGTGCAGTTCTGACTGTATGATTTGTTTAATAGCGTGTTTGATCACATTGCTGTTACCCTTTTTCTGCACTGTGCTTTTAAGTGCTGCTTAGCTGACTTATTCCTAGAAAGCCCTGCTGGAACTGCTCGTGGATGGATTTCTGCCCTTTTCACAGGATGAAGAGAAGGGGGTCACAGATGGCGAATGGCAAGGCATGCGCTATTTCCGCTGCCTCCCAAAGCGGGGCCTCTTTGTGAAGCTACAGTCATGCCAGCCCGACATGCGCTTCCAGTGTGTGAGTGGCACCTCCCTGGACCCTAGCGCTTTCAGTAAGTTCCCTTAGAAGCTGATGACTCAGACTGGGACAGGAAGGTGGCTGGTGTTTGCTAGTCTGTTTCTTGAGGACCAGCATTTTGTGTAAAATTATAATTCTGAGTCCAAGGTGCACCCCCCATTCCCAAAGAATAGCCCCGATATCTATCCTGCCACCACTAAATCTACTGCACTTTATATTCCACAATCCGTCCCCGTTAGAACTGACTCTAGGACTAATTTTGTTCTCTCCCTCTTCCTTTCACTTCCATTTTCTCATTTTCAAGCTATTAGTGTTCAAGCCAGGGGACTGGGAGGTGGGGATCCTGGGTGCTATTCTGACATTTGCCTCTGACTTGCTGTGACCTTGGGCAAGTCACTTAAATTCTGTTACCTAACTTTTCCTTTCTGTAAAATGGGAGTGATTCTTACCAACTACACAGGGATGTTGTCAGACTAAAGCATTAGAGATCCTCTGACTGTCACAGCCCTGTTGCTTTAATAGCCCCTTGCCTCTTGCATTGCATGCTGGGTCTGCTCTTCCGGAGGTTACTTATGCTGTAGTGGAATAGTTGTGGACTAGCTGGAATGGTAGGAGACCCTACTGGGCTGGAATGAAGGGTGTAGATCTTCAGGACAGAGCAGTAAACTCCTCAGAATAAGCGCCCCGAGCCTTCTGCAGCTCTCTTGAACTCATGGAGGCACAGCAGACTTACAGGGCAGGGAAGAGCAGATCACACTACATCTGCATTTTTCTGCTTTCCTGAGCTAGGGCAGTGCTCCTTCCTTCCTCCGGTATGGTTAGACCAACTAATCCTGTACCAAAGTCAAGCAGGCAGAAATGTGGTGAATGTGCATTAACTTACCAACTTCTGCTTCCAGCACCGGTCCGGAGAATCCCTGTAGCTGGTTATTGAACACTTCAATGCAGAAGCATTTTCTAGGAATACTTTACAGAGAGATCCCATTATCTCAAGCTTCCATTCAACACAGGGTCAGGAAACTAGCTCTCTCCACTGTGGGCACTTTCTGCAACAGATGCTTGCTGACAGGAGGATGAGGATAATAGTGGCGGTGTAGATGATGGGAATGTGCAGTGGCTGAAAAGTCTAGTGGCCGAACAAGTGATCAGCAGATTGCCCAGAGGTTCCCTCTAATGCTGGGGTTATGGTTCTGTGCTCTTGGAGTAGATTATATTGGGTAAGTGTGCCAAAAATCAAGTCCCCATCCCAAAGAGGTGGCTGTCTATAGGCACGGGAGGGTACAGTACAGAACAAACAATGGGTTGTGACCTTTATGGGTGGCCGAGGCCTACAGGAAAGGAACAGGAGGGCAAAGCTGCCCCGTGTATAAGGGAATGCTAAAAGAAGCAGCTTCTGTTATTTCTGTTGCAGGAGAGATGGATAGTCCGCAGGTTCTGGCCAATTCTCCTCCCCCCAGAAATAGCACAGCTGTTCGTGTTTTACAAGGGCGGATGAGAGGGATTCAAGGCCACTGCAATTCCTGCTACATGGATGCTGCTCTTTTCAGGTAGGAGGCACAACTCTTCTTTAACCTTATGCAGAATGGCCTCTCTTGACCACCTCCTTCTGTGAAGTGATGACCGTAATCCAGGAGTGATGGTCCTCACTGAGGGTCAAACCGGGCAGCTCACCAAGAGACTGGGGGTTACACATAAGTGGCATAAAGTAGCATAGAATGCAGTTGCTCTTTAATATAGAGCTGCACCATACAGATGGCAGGTCCCGATCTCCTGCCTAATCTAAAGGAGGAAGTTCTTAGAAGCTAAGCGCATACCATTTGTGTGTAATGAAAAATCCTAGATTGCCCCACTAGATCATATTGCTAGTCTCTCAAGTCTGGTATGTCATCTCAGGTAATGGCCAGAGACTGATACTTCAGAGAAACCTCCAGTAATGCATCTCGCTGATGGTATAGTGCTGTATGTGGGGGGGAAAGGTTCCTTGGTGACCCCCAAAAGCAGTCAGTTTTATCCCTGAAGATTTGAATATTTTATCCTGCCTAGCTGCAAATGTTGTTCATAAATTAGTCAAGCCACAGGATTTCACTCCTTCACAATACATGGAAGAACTTTCTCATTTCACACTGCCCAATCTCACACCTTCTATCTCTCCATCCTTACATCTAAAAATTAATGGTAGCTTAGATACAGGTGATCACGACTGGATTACATTTATAATGTCCATGTGGGATAATGTTCAGACCAGTAATATAAATACTTGGTGCTTTAAAGGGGCAAATTTCACAAAGCTGAAAATAGTTATGAGCCACATCAGCCAGGAAGAAGAATTTGATCAGAAAAATGGGAATAATTGGGAATTGTTTAAGAACATTTTACTAGATGCCAAAAAAGCCACAATTGAGGAAAAAGGCAGCAATTTAGTTAATTAATTGTATAACAAATGGAAGACAGAGAAGTCAATAGTAATAATATAAAACAGGCTATGAATTATGGAAACCTGATAGGAGAAGCAAAGGAACACAAGTAGAAATCTATGGTCCAGCGGTGTTAAGGATTTTTTTAAATATGTTAGGAACAAAAAGAATCCTAACAAAGATATTGGTCTATTAGTAGATGGAGATGGTAGAATTATCAGTACTAATGCAAAAAGGCAGAAGTGTTCAGTAAATATTGTTGCTTTGTATTGGGGAAAAACAGAGGATGTCATATCATTTTGATGATGATGACATTTTTTCCATTCCACTGGTATCCCAGGAGGATGTTAAACAGCAGCTACTAAAGTCAGACATTTTAAATCAGCAGGTCCAGATAACTTGCATCCAAGAGTTTTAAAAGAGCTGACTGAGGAGCTTGCTGAACTGTTAATGTTGATTTTCAATAAGTGTTGGAGCACTGGGGAAGTTTCAGAAGACTAGAAGAAAGCTAATGTGCCAGTATTTTAAAAGGGTAAAGGGATGACCCAGGTAATTACAGGCCTCTCAATCTGAGATCGATCCCGGGCAAAATAATGGAGCTGCTAATACAGGACTTAATAAGAATTAAAGGAGGGTAACATAATTAATGTCCATCAACGTGGGTTTATAGAAAATAGATGCTGTCAAACTAAATTGGTATCTTTTTTTAATGGGATTGCACGTTTGGTTGATAAAGGTAATAGTGTTGATGTAACAGACTTCTTTAAGTATTTGAATTGGTATTACAAGGCATTTTGATTAAAAAAATTGAACGATATAAAATTAACATGGCACACATTAAATGGATTAAAATCCAACTAACTGGTAGGTCTCAAAATGTATTTTTAAATGGGGAATCATCATTGTGTGGGTGTGTTTCTAGTGGGCTCCCACAGGGATCGGTTCTTGACTCTGAAAAAGATTTGGGAGTCATGGTGAATAATCAGCTGAACATGAGCTCCCAGTGCAACACGGTGGTCAAACAGGTTAATGTGATTCTTGGCTGCATAAACAGGGAAATCTCAAGTAGGAGTAGAGAGGTTATTTTACTTCTGAATTTGGCACTGGCATGACCACTGCTGAAATACTGTGTCCAGTTCTGGTATCCACCATTCAAGAAGGATGTTGATAAACTGGAGATTGTTTAGAGAGAAGAGCCATGATAATGATTAAAGGGTTAGAAAATATGTCTTATAGTGATAGATTGATGGAGCTTAGTCTATTTAATTTAACAAAGAGAATGGTTGGGGGTGATAATATTACAGTCTAGAAGTACCTATATGAGGAGCAAACACTTGGTAATGGGATCTTCAGTCCAGCTGAGAAAAGTATAACATGAAACCAATGGCTGGAAGTTGAAACTAGACAAATCAGAGGTGTGAATTTTTAACAGTGAGGGTAATTAACTTCTATATTGGAACACTATTCCAATGGTCATGGTAAATTCCCCATCACTGGCAATTTTTAAATCAAGATTGGATGTTTTTTAAGAGAGATGCTGTAAGAATTATTTTGGGGAAATTCTATGACCTGTGTTATAGATAGGCTTGGAAGGAGTAGATATTTGTCAGTTAATGTCGGTAAATATCTATTTCACCTCACACACACACACACCCAATAAAAAAATATTTCCAGATGGAGATGGTAGAATTATCAATACTAATGCAAAAAAGGCAGAAGTGTTCAATAAATATTATTGCTCAGTTTGATTTAAGGATACTAGCTGTGTATATTTTGACATATGATGTTGATAATTTGTGTTTTAATTGTTATAACTTTAACTTTAGTTTTAACTTCTAGAATCTCAACATCTACTGTTACTAAAGAATTGTCTGACCCATCACCAAAGAATTGTCTGACTCCCCACCCCCCATTATTTCCTGCAACTGTGAAAATTCAAGTTGATAAAAATCTAAATATCCGTGTTAATTTTGACAGATAATAAAAATGAGAAAAAAGAAAAGAAAATAAAACCCAAACTCTGCCAAGCTCAATTAAAGAGGAGGTCAGACTAGATGATCTCAGTGGTCCCTTCTGGCCTTGGAATCTGTGACTCTGTAAATCTCTCGCTCTCTATGCTCTGTATAGAATACCTGTGTTATTCCCTCATTCCACTGGCTGCTGTTAGTTGTTGCTGCAAATCCAGCAATGTTACCAACCACTCTTTCCTCACAGCCTCTTCTCCTGCACCTCTGTACTGGACTCCATGCTCTTCAAGCCCTCCCTCCCTCCCGACGGACATGTCCAGAAGATCCTCCGGGATGAGATTGTGAATCCCCTCCGACGGTGAGTCCTGTACGTAGGCCCCCTGGAAGCAGGAAGTCTCTCTTCTGTAATCTCCATGCTGCTATCACCTCCTTCCTGCGGTACTGGGTCTGTCTGATTCAGATGCTACTGAGATAAAGAATATCCTAGAGCAGCGGTACTCAACCATTTTTTCCCAAGTACCACTCGGGAAAAAAACAGGGGGGACTTCCGGTGGCGGCGGGCTTTCGCGGTGGGCTCCATGGCGGGAACAATGCCCTCCGCCGAAACCCTTCCGCCGTTTCCCCTTTTCGGCAGCAGACTTTCGCGAGGGTGGGTGGGCCCTTCCGGTGGCGGCAGATTCGGCGGCGCGGCACGACTCACATACCACCTAGCCTTCTTCGGTGTACCGGTTGAGAACCGCTGTCCTAGAGATTCACATCTCTTGGCCAACTCTAAAGTTCTTCCTATTCTTCCTTCCCATTCGTATTAACCCACTGACAGCTGAGAGTGTGGGTTTCCTTTGCTGAACGTCGGTATGTTGTGCACTGGGGCATCGTGAAGGGTTAGGGTTAAAGAAGGGAGTCAGCAGCAGAGATGGTGATGTTACATTTCAGAGGAATGGCTGAACGGGCCATTACAATTGGTTCTTTAGCCTGCTGCTCTCGTGGCCTCCATGAGTCCATCTAAAGTCTCCCACTAGAATTCAGTCCTGGAATGGTGTAGGGGCAGTACGCTCAGTATGCTCAGCCCCTGGCAGAAGGCCACCTGCGGTTCTCTGTTGACCCCTCCAGAGGACTTGGGAGTGGTGCTGACAAACCACATCCTACTCTCCCTGGCCAGAAGGAAGGCTGTCATGACTCACGGTTGAAGGTGAGAGCACGAAGGAAGGCATCCCTGGCGTTCAGAGGTCTCGGTTGAGAAGTTGTGGGAGAGGGGAAGACGTTTTTAATTAAAGGCTGTGCCCGGGCCCTGTCACATGAAGGACTCTGATTTAATCTGTGGCCCTGATTTCTTGCTCCCAGGGCTGGGAGTGATGCTGATACGGGAGCAAAGTCTCCAGGGAGCAAGTAATCCACCTTGCTTAACAGCTGGCTCATAAGAAATACTGAAGACTTCAGAGGGCCACCCATGCACTGCCAGACTGTAAGGCTGGTGGCTGAGGCAGGGCCTTGTGGTGGGCAGTGAGTATCCTTTGGCCTTCATCAAGGATATGTGGCACGCTCCTTCCCTCCCCAGTGGTTATCGGAGAGGAGTGGTGTTGGTGTCGGCGCCGAGCGGCTTGTGGTTGGGCCTCTGGCCCTAACTTCTCCTGGCCTTTTGGGAGTGTGCGTCTTGACTTGGATGTTGGAATGTGGGCAACACCCTTCACCTGCAGTGTTTTCTGCCACTGAGATGTAAGTTTGCCGATGCACAGAGAGATCATTCCCAGCTTCCTCTCATTCCCAGGAATGGCTTTGTTGCCGCTAGTAGCGTGATGCACCTGAGGGAGCAGCTGACTGAGAAGGGCCAGTGTTCCAGCTTTGCCACGTCTGAGAAAGGTAATGTGCAGACGTCTGACATCGGGGTGGTCTGCTTCTCCCTCAGGGGGCCCACAAGCTAGTTTCCTGTTTGCCCCCAGAACACTTCTTTGAAATATATGTCTGCTATATGGAGAATTCCTCAGACCCTTCAGCTGAGGTTTGGCCTTGCAGGAGGGTCCCCCAGTGTGATGGAAAGATTGGAATCATGAGGTCCCTTGCAGCTGGCCTGTGGCTCAGAAGAAACCACCACCCAGGCAGCATTTGCCCCAGAGCAGTTTCTACCTGACCCACTGGATTGTATTCGCAGTCTGGAGTTCAACTCTGCTAGTCTGAATAGGGGTGTTAACCACATTGTCTTGGCCAGGTTCCACATCACATCATTACATTTTGCTCACCTAAATTCCTCCCCAGATTCAGTTGGACATTAGATTCTTCTTCCTTCGTTCTTCTTAATTGTTGTGCGTGTCTGAACAATTACCCCGTTCCCATCCACGGGTAGCTGAAGTAATACCATATGTCTCTGACTTGCTCAGACATAAGACTTGTAAAGTGCTTTCAGATATGCAGATGAAAGGGGCTGCAGAATGCCAAACTGTTATTGAAATACCCAATGCTCCCATGATGGTGGTATAAATATGAAAAAGTAGAAATGAGATTAAATCTTCTGGTCTCATGTCCTGTCATTTACTGAACAGTATTTTTGTTTCATCTGTTTGCTATGTTCTTGTAGCTTGACTAGAGACTGCCCAGACTTTTGCTCTTTGTTCCTTCAGTTTCCAGCATTGTCCCTGGTTTCAGTGTCAGTTAATGCATTTAGTGCTGGAAGTAAACATCTATCAAGATCTTTCTCACCAGGCTGTTTGAGCGCAAATGAATGGAATGAATGCATCTGTGATGCATGAATGTGATTTACCCTCAATATAGCTAAGAAATCACTCAGCACTGGAGGGGTTAAGAGAAATGTGTCCTTTTACCAGGCTGCTGTCCTTCTCCTCTCTCTCTCTCTGTGGAAGGTTGTTTCAGTTTTTATGCTGACCATAGAACTTTTGAACTATGAAACTAACCAAGTGTTTTCAGCTCCTAATCAGACCAGCGCCATACCTGGAGTGAAAGAGGAGAAGCTCTGTGTGTAAAACACCAGCCCATATTTAACAGTGCTTTTCCCCTTCTACATGAGGTGGGTCAGGGAAATGTGTTGGGTTTGGCTTGGCCTGATCTGATCTGTGATTTCCATGAACTTTCAGACCCTGAGGAGTTTCTCAATCTCATCATGCATCACATTTTAGGAATAGAGCCACTACTGAAACTGCAGTAAGTTGCCTTCTGTGATCTGACTCATGCAGTGACTTTGCTGCCCACATTTCAGACTGGGGAGGGAAGGAGGTGACTTGGTTCATTAGATAATGCCTGAGTGGAGAGGATCAGTGAATTTCCCACGTGCATGAAGGAGATAGAGAAATGTGTCACTACCTTGTGCTTGACTATCCTTCACTCTGCCACTGAATCCCTGCCTACCCACCACTCTAAGGTCACATTCCAGGGACTGTACTTGGAGGTGATAGTTATACATTATTCCCAGGTGTGTCACCTTCAGGGAGTGATGATATGTGTAGTGTCATCCCTGGGCAGGGCCAGTGGTGGCACGAGAAACACAGGGCTCGTGTTCCCAATCGTCAGTAGGTTGGCTGTGGAGCTGTATCACAGATACCTCTGAAGAGTCTGGTGTCTCTAGACTGCCACACTGGCTGAGATCCCAAACAGAGAATCCACAGAGCTTAGTCCCAGAAGCCCTGTTTCGTGGGGACTCCTACAAAGAGGAGAGTTGCTTCGGCTGGGGACTCTGAAGAAGATCAAAACCAGCCGCACTGTTCAGGTGCATAGCCTGGGGTTGTTGGCTTTCTGGGTTCCCTTGTGGAGGTATCATGCAGCTACTCAGAAAAGCAGTGGATACAAAGAAGCCTGTCTCACTTCACTCCAACCCTCCTGCTAGGGGTCGCTTAATAGGAATCCTTTCTATGCTGTCCCAGCATTGCTGCTTCAGGGGGACAGAATGATCCTGGAAGAGCTTTTCCGTATAAGTTGCCTTGTGAATGCAGCAAGTTTTGCTTTGCAGTTTTCCAGGCTGCTGGATCACAAACCAGGCACCTTATAACTCAGATATAGGAATCTCCTGGTCACACTATAAAGCGACTGACATTAAAGAAAATCAGTGTCTCTTCATTTTTAAATTGAAGTGGGGGGAGTGTGTTTGGCCCATCCATCTTAAAGGAACAGAATGCAACTGAGGATGATACTTAATTGGTATCCATCACCATGGCATTCGTTGGGTATTTCTGGATGAAAAATGCTTAGTTTATTGAAAGATAGAGCTGGGAGCCCTTGGTGCCAGGGTTGGAGGCTGTGCTAAAACCCAAATGCTGCTGTGAGAGCTCCGCCGTCCGTGGCACCAAGGGCTACGAAGATCGTGCAGAGAGGCGACCCCGGTGCCCTGACTCTTCAACATTGCTTCCAGGTCTGGAGGCCAGAAGGAGCAGGAGTGTTACTATTACCAGATATTCATAGACCAGCAAGAGGATCTGGTCGTGCCCAATGTGCAGCAGTTAGTGGAACATTCCTTCCTGTCTTCCAATCTCAAGCTAGTAGAGGTGAGTGCAGCTCCCCTTCTTCTCCTCTCTCTTTCATGTCTGCTTTCATTTCCTGCCCCATGCGCCTGACTGGTGGTTAGAGCCTTTTACTCCCCATCTCCACAGTAAGGTGCTTAGTAGATTTATACCTAAGATCACAATGCAGCAAGCCTCCAGCACCCCACCGGGACTTGAGGGATGCAGTAGAGGATATGAGAAGGGATATGCATGGGTAATGGGGTGTGCTGCTCCAATTGGCACCAAGTGGAGAACCTGAGTGGAGAACGTGTCATCTAGCTGCCGGGTTGGAGAAGGTCCCAGAGGGGATTGCATGGGCAGGGCAAGGAGTTCTCTCTCCTTGTTTGGTGACTTGCTCTTCTTCTCCCAGATCCCCTCCTGTTTCATTATCCAAATGCCACGTTTCGGGAAGGAATATAAAATGTTCAGCAAAATCATTCCCTCCCTGGAGCTGGACATCACCGACCTGCTGCTTGACAGTAAGTTTCTGGGTACTGGTGATTCTGGGGCTGTCCTGCATGTGAGAGCTAACACAGGCTCATTTGGATCCACATGGCAAGGCTTGCCTAGTTAGATTGTCAGCTGAACAGTAGGGGCAGGACTGTGCTGTGATTCCTCCTCACTGAGCGGGGCTTGCATGGCAGGCACGGCAGGGGCCAGAGCATACAGGCTCCCTGTAACAAAACCTCTTCTGACATTTGTGTTCCCACCTCAGGTCCCCGGGAGTGCTTTGTGTGTGGGGAGGTAGCCACCCAGGAGTGTTCCGCGTGCTTCAAAGACAAGAGGTTTGCAGCCACGGGGATGAAGCAATACTGCAACTACTGCTGCACACAGGTATCCAGTCTTCCCCTCCATGTGTTCACTGATCCCCCCAGCCCGGCCCCCTTCCGGGTGGCAGATCACAGATGGAAACCTCTGAGCTTCTGTTGCTTTCCCTGCACCATTCAGGTGGGAGGCTCCTTCCTGAGCAGACCAGCGCTGCTGACTGGATTGGCCACTCAGGGTAGTTGCCCCATGATCATAGACTCATAGAAGATGAGGGTTGGAAGGGACCTCAGCAGGCCATCTAGTCCAAACCGTTGCTCAAAGCAGGACCAACCCCGACTAAATCATCCCAGCCAGGGCTTTGTCAAGCTGGGCCTTAAAAACCTCTAAAGATGGAGATTCCACCACCTCCCTAGGTAACCCATTCCAGTGCTTCACCACCCTCCTAGTGACAAATTTTTTCCTAATATCCAACCTAGACCTCCCCCACTGCAACTTGAGACCATTGCTCCTTGTTCTGTCATCTGCCACCACTGAGAACAGCCTAGCTCCATCCTCCCTGGAACCCCCTTTCAGGTAGTTAAAGGCTGCTATCAAATCCCCCCTCACTCTTCTCTTCTGCAGACTAAACAAGCCTAGTTCCCTTAGCCTCTCCTCATAAGTCTTGTGCTCCAGCCCCCTAATCACTTTTGTTGCCCTCCGCTGGACTCTCTCCAACTTGTCCACATCCTTTTTGTAATGGGGGGGCCCAAAACTGGACACAGTACTCCAGATGTGGCCTCTCCATTGTCGAATAGAGGGGAATAATCATTTCCCTCAACCTGCTGGCAATGTTCCTACGAATGCAGCCCAATGTGCCACTAGCCTTCTTGGCAATAAGGGCAGACTGTTAACTCATATCCAGCTCCAGTACTGCTGCCTAGCCCATCAGTCCCCAGTCTGTAGCAGTGCCTGGGATTCTTAGCATATTGGGCTGCATTAGGAGCATTGCCAGCAGGTCGCGGGAAGTGATTATTCCCCTCTATTCGGCATTGGTAAGGCTGCATTTAGAGTATTGTGTCCAGTTTCGGTCCTCCCACTACAAAAAGGATGTAGACAAGTTGGAGAGAGTACAGCGGAGGGCAACAAAAATGATTAGGGGCTGGAGCACAGGACTTATGAGGAGAGGATGAGGGAACTAGGCTTGTTTAGTCTGCAGAAGAGAAGAATGAGGGGGGATTTGATAGCAGCCTTCAACTACCTGAAAGGGGGCTCCAGGGAGGATGGAGCTAGGCTGTTCAGTGGTGGCAGATGACAGAACAAGGAGCAATGGTCTCAAGTTGCAGTTGGGGAGGTCTAGGTTGGACATTAGGAAAAGGTTTTTCACTAGGAGGGTGGTGAAGCACTGGAATGGGTTATCTAGGGAGGTGGTAGAATCTCCATCTTTAGATGAGGCTTGACAAAGCCCTGACTGGGATGATATAGCTGAGGTTAGTCCTGCTTTGAGCAGGGGGTTGGACTAGATGACCTCCTGAGGTCCCTTCCAACTCTAATATTCTATGATTCTATGATAAGTACAGGACTCTGCACTTGTCCTTGTTGAATCTCATCAGATTCATCTTCCAATTTGTCTTGGTCACTCTGTATCCTATCCCTGCCCTCCAGCGTATCTACCACTCCTTGATGAACTTGCACATACATCACCCCTCATCCATATGGACCCCATGTGCTTTACCAGGCTGGGGCACTGATTCTGGACAGATCTGAGGGAAAAGCCATTCCACTTCCTGCAGCACCCTCGCTTCTCCTGAGAGGTCCCCAACCAACTGCTGCCCAGGCTTAACAGCTGGCAGGCCTCTCAGTATGTGCTCACAGATGGAGAATGCTGTGTGTGGATGTGGGTGTGGCCGAAGAATGGAAAGAATCGAGACTATGGCGAGGACCATGCTGCAATCTTCTGGCACGTGGGAAAGACCCAGCTGAGGAGTTGAGTGGAAAGCAAGTGACCTCAGAATGAATTGGTGACTGACTGACAGCCCATCCGCGGACACAGCCCCTTTCCCTTCCGCTTAGGTGTATATAAAGTTGTGGTAGCCCTACTGACCTGCTGGCGCCCCCTGTTGTCTGCCCCCAGGCTCATTCTCACTACCTGCGCAAAGCGCACAGGCCGGCAAAACTGCATGTCCCTGAGGAGTTTCAGGGCAGAAGCCACGTGGGCAGCCCACGAATCCCGCGGGAGAAGATGGAGCTTTTCGCAGTGCTCTGCATAGAGACAAGTCACTACGTCTCCTTTGTGAAGTATGGACCAGAGAAAGAGAACTGGATGTTCTTCGACAGCATGGCTGACAGGCACGGTGAGGAGAGCTCTGCTCGGAGGGGAGGCCAGCCGGCCAGCCCTTTGCGCCTTCATGACCCCATTCAGGAATTGCAATCCCAGCTCAGAACAGACCTAAGTAACGTCTCCCCAGATCTGTCATGTAAATCAGAAGGCCTGTCTGTCCAAACTCCACTGGGTCAGTCTTCTGGGAAGCGTGGAAATGGTTCACTTCAGTAACCTGTAGAACTACTTCCCACGCAGCACTGAAAACCAACGTATCGTTTTACAGTGAGTTTAGTGCTGGTGAATGGTGCTGGCTTGACAGCTCTGGGGACGGGCAGCCTCTGTGCAACCACAGAACAGGTAGTAGCCAGGTAGGTTCTCCCTATCGCTGCCCCTCAGGTGCTTCAGACCTCAACTAGAGGGACTTCGAGGGGTGCAAAGACAGCTCCTTCATGCCCCCGTTAGTCCTTGGCCCCTCTGCTGAAACTGCCGACCAGGGGCCCAGTTAATGCCACCTGCTGTAGTGTTCTTTTGTGCGGTAGACAGCCATCCCCTGGGAACTGAGATTTGGGCTCAAACCTCTCTCTCTGTGTCTGTGTTTTGTTCAGGTGATGAGAATGGCTTCAACATTCCCATCGTAACGCTGTGCCCTGAAGTTGCCAAATACCTGCAGTTGCCAATGGCAGCGTTGGCCATGGAGCAGCCCCGGGACATGGAAGGAGTGGCCAAACGCCTCTTCTGTGATGCCTACATTTACATGTACCAGAGCGAGAAGATGGCACTTTACAAATGACACCAGCCTGGGCTGGGAGAGACGCTGCTGCACACGGGCAGAGCAGTGAGGTGCTGGAAATGTGGGCTTGGCTCACACCAGACAGTATCTGCCTGCAGCTGCTAATCGAAAAAACCCAGCCAGAGTCTGGGTCAGCTGACCGTTCAGCTTTGCCTCTGCTAATCTCTTCCAAAGTCTAGCGTCAGGTTATTGATCAGAGCAGCATTCAGTGGTGAAAAACCTGAGACTGGACCTACTGCAAATCCAGACTCTGAACCGCGGTTTACAGCTTTACCTATCCTGAGTGAGAGAACTTCAGTTTCATTCCATTCCCCTCCCTGCACCCCAGGTATTCATTGTCCTTCCTTCTCTGACCCTCTCTGCTGCAGTGGGCCCACCAGAACCCCCCTCCAGCCTTCCCCTCTCCCAGTTAACTCTTCCTTCTAGAGCTCAGGAATCAAGAAGCCCAAGTCAAGGCAAGGGCTGTGACACTCAGGTTTTCAACAGGACACAAGAGAACTGCACAAGCCCTCTGTGTGACATTTCATTTCATGGGCTTCCTGAATGTAAATGCAAATGTGTGTCAGCACCTCCTAGATGGTTAGGAGTCAGCTATCTCAGGAAGGGAATTTTTCTTAGAACTGCAATAAGTTCTGGGATATGTGACTGATCCTGAGGTCCCAGTAACTGGGGCCATTCACAACACCCCTATTCCCTGGATGCAGATCTGCACCAGCGTATTTATAACTCACTTGTGCTCCTTTACTCTCTCGGTTCAGCACTGATCTCTCTGACGCTTCTGCTTAACATCACTAGCGCTTTTTATTGGAAGTCTGTTTTTAGACATGAAATTTGGCTTGAGACTTGAAGCTTTGTGTCGCTGTTTCAAGCTGCACTTTGACCAAAAATATAATTTTAAGAACAAAACTGGGGCACCTTGAGTCAAAAAGAAGCGTAGGCACATCCTCCCCAAAGGCTGCGCAATTGCTCAGAGCGTTTGGCTTTCTAGCTGTACCTCGTCATTTTAAAGCTCATTCTGATTTCCTGCAGGGCATGTGGACAAGCAATAACCAAACAAAACCAGGAAAAAATGCTTTTTTGAAAATGAACATGTTCAGGTTTTCTGCCCGTAACAGGACTAAGGGTCAGGGTCTGTCGGGGGGAAGTTACTGGGTTACAACAATTTTAAAGCAGTGAAGTTACTAACATTTGCAAATTTGGGGCTGAGCCTGCAGTGAAGTTTCTGTTCTCTTAACACCGAGAGGACGCCCATAAGAGAGTCTGTGCTATGGCTCAGGGTGCCCAAACATTACCCAACCAAAGCTCATGCTGACAACTTGTCAAGAAGCTGAGGGGCACCGCGAATGGGCATAGAACAGGTAGCTGATTGCAGCTGCTCTCTTCTATACATGGGGTGCGGCCGCTGCAACTCACAGCACGTAACACTGTCTTGATCTGAGTAACTTATCTGTTTGGGTCAAGCTGGAGCATTGCAGTCTGTGGGCTGCCCCTTTCCAGTACAGATGAGGGAAGTCATGGTTCTTAGCAGAATGGGTTGCATTCGCCCTGTGCTTCGGCCACTCTGCATTTAACCAGTGCAGCACTAAGCGTGAGTTTTCGCTGTTGAGTTAATATGCCGGTATTGAAATGCATCATTCTGTTTCCTGACAGACTTGTGGAGGGGCCTTTTCAGCTGTTGAGAAAATTATCCACATAATGAACTTGGGTTTGCCCAACGGCCTTGAGAACTAGAGCAAATGCTGTTATCTGAATTGGCTTTCAAAACACGTGCCCAGCTACCAAAGAGTTACGGTTGCGATGGCGACTGACGCAAGCCAGGAAATTCAGAGTAAGGCTGATGCCCCTTCTTGACTCAAAAACGTCATCCTTGATTTTGACGTTTTCATCCTTTGGGGTTGATCCTGACAGGTACTGAGCACCTGTAATTCCCATTGCCTTGGAGCTGGTGGCTGGTCTGCCCCAATTAGCATCACCCGCTGTTTAAATACATGTTAGCTCCTGTGTTTGCACCATTCCTAGGAGCGAAGCTTTTGGGGTGTCTAAGGTAACAGGGTAATAGTGTTTAGTGTTGTATGGAATGTGGGCTCCAGGAGTTACAGGAGGTTTGAAAGCCTCCAGCAGATCCCAGCCCAAAATATCTTCTCCCATATTGCTGGCTTCTGTTAACATATACCGGGTTCATGTTCTCCAGGTGCCCAGTACTTCTGTTGCCTGTCAGCTGGTCTTGTCTGAACTCAAGTTCCTTCACTCACTCGCAGCTTCACCACAACTAATTCAGTGCTTCTGTCTGAGGAAGTCAGGAGAACTTTGGGGCAAACAGATTCCTTTAGCCAAACCACCTCCTTGGGTTTTTTTTCCATGTTGCTCACTTCAGTTACATCTCCGACAGGAAAATCAAGCTTCCTTGAAGTGTTGGTTGCTGGGTTCTCCTGCTCTCTAATGTAAACTGACCTACTGATCTTGCCCTGGCTAATGCCCTGTTATCTATAGAGCAACAAAAACCTCCTTCTCCGCTCTCTTTCAAAGCCATAATGAGCTGTCCGGGCTGGTCAGGCCCAAGTTGTTTGTCTCCATAGAACATCTCTACAGCTCTGGCCTCTTTTCTCAGGTATATCATGGGCCAGCGTTCTGTGTCTCAGAGCCATCCTGTGGTTTCTTAGGGTGCAAGTTAGCTCTTTTGAGATTTTACACTGTAAATGTTGAATATCAGATTATTTTTACTTTGGATATTTACGTGATTCGTTTCTCTTTATAGTGCTAAGCATGCCAGGCACTTCTGGCAAAAATGTTTTTAAAAAGGTGCCTTTCTCTTGACATGACGTGGCTCCTGCACGGTGACAAAGCAAGCCTTGCTTTCTAATCTGATCTGATTTTAAAAGAGCTGAGCCGGGGGCACGTCCTTAAGATCTGTAGAGTTTCTACTGGATTTTCCTCCTATGCACATTGCAAAAATACCAAAGCAGTTTCAGCACTTTCAAAATGAATTTATCTGATCAGAACAATAGTGGGGTGCACAAATCCAGTCGGATTTCCCTGAATTCATCTTGCGTTAGGATCATCCATCAGTACGTCTGTGCAGTGTCCTAAAAACGGATGGTGGAAAGCTTTTAATGCCAGAACAAGTACAGGCCATTCACTTTCGCCTGTGGGTGCTGCTGAATTTGTGACAGTGTGTCACAAGTCTGTAGCGCTGGGAGAATCCTGACACCTGATTGACCTCACTTGGAATAACCCAGTGTACCTGTACCTGTACCTCAGACAGGAATTCTGTTCATTAGCCACCCGCAGTGCTCCCTGTGCAGTGTGTTGCTCACTTGGTGTTTTCTGTACTGTGTGAACCTCTGCATATTTTACAGGTTTGTTTCTGTTGTGCTGAGGATTGATGCTTTAGTCTCTTTTATTAGCGGTTTCTGTAACTTTGCCTTAAACTGATTTGGGGAGGAGAATTCTTGGTCTCATTTTTCAGGCAATGCGATTAGTTAATTTATACCAGTTCAATTTCAATATGTCTTCAAATAGAGCCATTGGCCTGAGTGCTGCTGTGTTTGTTTGTTTTTCAATGAGAGATTTTCCCCAGGCGGGGCTAAGAGGGAAATAGTCTCCCCTGTCGGTGAGAGCACAGTGGGAGTCAGAGCAGGAGCGCTCTGCCTGTGTGAATCTGAAAGTGCAGAGATGACAGCTAGGAACCATTTGTGTGTCAGATTCCCCAGACTAATAGCCACCCTGGTCTGCGTGACTAACCCTGAGCAAGCTGGCTGCGTCTAAGGGTTCAGAGGGGTCAGGGAGCACGAGGAGACTGACGGGGGGCAAGGAATTGGGGTGCCAAAGGAGGTCTGTGAGGGAGTAGGAGACTGAGGAAAAGGGAGGGAAAATACAGGACTGGTGAGGGGACAGGAGGCTGGAGGAGAATGTGAACAAGGGAGGAGACGGAGGGGGGCAGGGTGCAGGGACCTGATCAGGAAAGGTTGACGCTCCCCGTCACCTGGTGAACTGACACACACTGCTCACGTGCCTGGTGCTTAGAAAAACCAGGAGAGCGCTCTCCGGGGAATCCGAGACCAGTTCTCCAACTGGTAGGAAGAATCCGGCTGGGCTCCCTCCCCTTCCTGTTCTGGTGCCTGTTCTCCAGAGGGGGGGATGGCTTCGTGTCTCAGATCCTTCACTCCGTCCGCCTCTGCAGGGTTGATCCCAGCCAGCTGGGCTCCAGGACTGGGTCAGTGCTAGGCCTCTTCTTGGATTCATTGCTGCGTATACTTGAGCTTTCTCTCATGCATTGCAGCCTGAGCCTGGACCCCATATTACTGCTGCTTCGGCCCACTCCTCTTTCCCTCCGTCCTCCCCGCAATCTCAGTATTACCCCCCCTGGAGCCCGTTTCTTTCCTCCTACTTTCCCCCCCCCCGGCTCTCCCGCTGGGGGGTCTTCAGCCCTGCTGGAGAGCAGCGCGCGTCGCTGTGGGCTCTGCGGCTCATGCCCTGCAGGGATCTCCTATTAGGGCCGCATGGCTCTTGACCCCACGCTAGCCTGACTCCTCTTTGGAGTCCCTGTCCTGGGTCGGTCTGTGAGCCTTCCTCCGCCCCCTTTCCTGACACAGCGAGGCAGTAGGGGCTGGTGTTGGCCTCCTTGAGGGGCTCTTCTAAAACTTCCAGCCGTGGGGCAGGGAGGGGGCTCGTTTTACAAACAGGAGGGAGAGGGTGCATAAAGGGAAGCAGGTCCGCTAGCCAAAGGGATGAAGAGAGCAGGAGCTGGGTTCGTTCTGCAGCTGGGCTGGTCCACGGTCATGTCTTGCAGCAGGAGAGTGTCTCTGCGCATCTCTCTGTATTCCTGGGAGCAGATGCCATCCTCCAACTCCAGATCCCCACAGCCTGTTTGATCAGCGGGGGGGGACAAGTATTATAGGCCCATTTGTAACAACCGTGCCTAGGTCTGGGCTGAAAATCGTAGTGGGTGTAGGGCCAGCGAGGGGTAGGCATTGCATCGCTGAGCAGAGCAACGCCCAGGGACCGTGAAGGATCTGAGCCAGGACTAGTGTTATGGAACCTCTCCTGAAACGTGTCTGCTTCACCCAGGTCCCTAGGGAGCCAAAGGAAAGAATAGTGCAGTGAGTGAAATATAAGAGACGCCTCCTCAAAACGTATCACGCAGGGCAGTCAATGGGGCACTAAAAAGGAGGCAGTGGGCTGGGGAGAGAGATAAGACATGCTTGTCCAGGAGTGCTTTGGATCAGTTGTAACAGCAGGTTGAGTTGTTAGTTAATGGAATAGGAGGCAGGACTCCTGGGTGGCAGACGTGGCTCTGCCCCGACCCTCCATTTAGTCCTCGCAAACACCATCGGCTCCTTGTACCTCTGAATCCTGGTCTGTAAAATGGGTGCAATAAACCTTCCTCCCCCGCCCCAGGAGAGGTGGGAGGATCTGAATCAGTGTACAGTGCTGGGATGCTCAGCTCAAAGGCCCCACAGCAGGAGATGGTTTATCAGCAGGAGCATTAATAATTCCACTTTTAGGATGGGAGGGGCCTTTCCTCAGCCTTTAATGTCCCTTTCCACCCCTCCCTCCACCCAGGATCTGAATTACAGCCGCCTTCTTCCTCCTGCTGAGAACTCCCTGCAGCTCCCCCCAGAGCCCGGTTCTGTCACCCGGCAGGCTCAGCACAGGGCGGCAGAAGGAGCTTTCCTAGCACACGCAGCATTTGCCGCCACAACCTGCTAGTGAATCCCTGAGTGCCTGGGACGACAGGAGCAAGCTGGGATTCCCGATGGAGCCATGAGCCGTGCGGCTGGCCCCTCCTCCCAGAGGAGAGAAAACACCATGTTTGGCCCCCACTTGACGGGCCTGTGCACGTAGCTTTGCCGAGGTTGCTTCTGTATTTTACTCCCATCACAATTATTCTCTGCGCTGGCCAGGCCCTGCCCCTGGGGGTGCCCCTGGTATGGTGCAGGGTGGGGCTCTGAAAACAGAGCGCTGCTCTTCGGTGCCTGGGCCCCTCCCTAGCCAAGTGCCCCCCCGCATCCCCCGCCTTGACACGCTGGGAACAGGGACCTGACTTTGGTGGCGAGTTTTCCATTCTCTCAGACTGGGCTGGTGTTTGGTCCCTGTCCCCTCCCCACCCATGACTTCCCCCACTCGCTGACACCCCCTTCAGAGCAGAGACTGGCCTTTCAGCACAGCTGTGCTTCTCCTGCCTCAGACTGGACCCTGCCATCAGCAGCGCTGAGCCCTCAGCGGGGTCCTGTTCCGCCCACTCCGATGGCAGCGATCCCTGTAAATGGGGCTGGGACCAGCCCTGGCAGAAACGGGGGTTATTTCTACAGGTGAAACCTCAAACACAAACGCAAAGGACTGGATCTCATCAGCCGACACCAGGCTGTACGTAAAATACAAATCTTTAATTTCTAACTCAAGAGAGGTGTAAAAATTGTACAAAACCCCCCCAGATGCTGGAACAAAAAGGAGCAGAGTCACAGAGCATCCCACAGTCATTTCTGCTGCAGACAGAGCTTGGAGCCGAGAACAGCTCGGGAGAGCCCAGGAACGGGCTCACGAACATCCACACGGAGATCAATGGCTGCTCCAGCTGGGCTGAGGGCAATCAATGGAGCCGAGTCCCAGGGTTACTGGAGTCGGTGGCTGCTTTCAGGAGTCTCTGGGGCTGCTCCCCTCTCTCTCTCCTCCTGTCCCCATCTCGCTGCTCCCCGGCTCCTTTCCCTGCATCTCCAGGTTTCCTTCCCCTGCGTTCACCCCCTGGCACACGCTGATGGGGATGGCTCTCTCTTCTGCAGCTGGCAGGGCCAGATGTGGCGCCTCGATGCACAGCTGCCCGTCCTGGGACAGGGAGCAGAGCAGGGCCTGGACGTCCACGTCTGGCGGCAGGAGAGTTTCTCTGCGCATCTCTCTGTATTCTTGGGAGCAGACGCCATCCCCCGACTCCGCTTTCTTCTCCTGCTTCCCCGTCACCGTCAGTTTCCTCCCGTCCATTTTCACCATCAGCTCGTCTGGGGAGAAGCCGCTCACGTCCATGGAGAGCTGGAACTTCTCCTTCGCCTGCTCCTGGGACCCCGGCTCCTTCCCAGCCCCCTTAGCCAGGGACATGCTGCTCTGCCTCGGCTCCCTCCTCCCCTGGCCCTGCCCGGCTAGCAGGGGATAAGCCAGCAGGAGGGAGCATCTCATTCGCTCCATCTCCTCCAGGTGTGTCTGCACGTCCCCCAGCAGCTGGTCGAACAGGCTGTGGGGACCCGGCCCCAGCAGGCTGGATGCTGGGTCGCTGCGGCAGAGCCACATGGGGCCACAGGTGCGCGTCGACCACACTCTGACCGGGAGCATCCTCACGGGAGCCTGGAGTAGCTGGTCCCAGCTCAGCTGCCCAGACGCTGCTGCTGCTGCTGCCTCTGCCTGGCTCCTCCCTGGCCGCTGACTGGCTACGGCAGCCCCAGCGCTGCCTTTTATGTGCTGAGCAGGGCCTGCCAGGCGCTTCCTGAACCTTCCTGCTCCGCCCGTGGGCAGCTGCTGGGCGGGGCCTGGCTCTGCTCAGGGGTGACGGGGCCGGAGCCGGGCCAGCAGCTTCTAGCAGCCGCTGGCAGGGGAGCTCCCGGGCCAGGGCTGGCTGGGCGGGTCTGGGCTGGGCTTTGCCTGAAGTTTCCGGATTCTTTGTGTTTGCAGGAAGGGACCCGTCTCAGCGCCGGCAGGGCCCCACATGGGGGGAGGAGGGTACACTTTACCGGGGGCCGGGGGCCCTGGCCAGGCTGCAACCCCCATTACCATGAGGAAAAAACTGAGGCTAAATTGTAGATCATCCTGAGGATATTTATAGACACGTATTTCCCTGTGTCCATGTATCTATTGTCCAGTCTTGTGAGATTTGCTGGAGCCAGTCAGAAGCCCAGCCCAGGCCCGTCTCTGGCCCGCAGAGTGTGTGCTTGTGCAGGTGGACTAGGCCTTGTCGTGTCACATTTGTTTGCCATCCCGTTCAGTCCTCAGACGTGTGACACTAGAGCCTGGGGAACTGGAAGAAGCTTGTAAATGTCCACATCACACGTGTCCTGCAGATCGTCCTGAGCGTTGTCCTCGTGACATGTTGCAGCTGAAAAAACCATCGTCCACTTTTGGAAAAGAATATCAACTGCCCCCACTGAGCTTATGAAATGAGATTTACACAAAACAACTGCAGCTAGTTTTCGGTGACGTGTGCAGAGCCTACGGATTTTTTGCACACTGCCAGTGACCGTGGCAGAAGCTGAAAGAAGTTTCGGCAAGCAGCACTCATCGAAAACTGCAGGCGTTCTACAACGGGGCAAGAACGGTTAAACCACCTCGTTCTCTTGTCTGTTGAGTGAGACGCTGCACGAGAAATTGACTTTGGGGGGCTATTCATGATTGTGCAATGAAAAAGGCCAGAAAAATAAAGCTGTAAAGTTAATTGGCCTAATTATAAAATGTTTGCAGTCACATTGGTCCATTCGAATCAATAAATCAAGACACGACAGGCTATAAAACCGTTCTAATGACCAAAAAGTTACAAAATGCTCAGCAAATGTGTAGGACTCTCAGGCTGGGTGTAATGTTAAACAGAAATAGCAAAGGGGGCGGAGAGGGGGGCATTTTCCAGTAATGTAGTCTATGTAACAATGATTTCAGAATTCCGACTTTTTCCCTTGCTCATGAGATTGTCTGTATGTGCTGAGGGTCTGTGGTGTGTGGAGGGGGGGGAGGAGGGGGCCATGTTACAAGTGTCTATTGGGCCTAAAAAAATATGCTTGGGCCCTGACGCCGGGTCACAGGCTGGGGTCTTGCTCTGCGGGGGGTTATTTTTAGGGGAGCTGCATTGCTTCTCACAGCTCTGCTCACAGGGACGTTAGCTACAGACATTCCCGGGTGGCTCTAGGCACGTGTGGTCTGCCGTTGTCACTGGATTCCTTGCCGGTCGCGCGTCTCCCCGTGTGACACAGCTCAGGGGACAGCGGTGGTGACTCCTCTAGGTCACGTGTCCCCACACGTCCCATCAGACTGCGCTGTGGCCAGGTGCATGTAGCGTTGCCGCACTTTAACCCTATGGGCTGATCGTTTCCATGCCCTGTGTCTGCCCCAGGCAAGGAGGCTTGGACAGTTTATTTGGCCCGTGGACACGCGGTACATTGGCAAACACACCCAGATCACACGTGTATAAACAAGAACAAAGAGTTGTCTCCTTTCCTGTTCCAGTCCCAAAGCCAGGCCTGCTCTGTGCAGGGGGTGTCAGGCCCCGCAGCTGTCTGTGCCCCCATGTTCTCAGCGACGGCCCGTGCTGTCGGGCCGAGGGTGGCGCTGGGAGGGGCTGGGTGAGCTCCTGGGAGAACACCCTGTCCTCACGCTTCCTTCCCGCCCCCAGCTCCATTCACACACAACCGGCCGGAACTCCAGGGCAGCCCGAGAAACGCAGCGTGCGTCTCGGGGAGCTGGGACTTGGCAACGCCACGAACTGGGGACCCCGTTCACTGCCGGGGCCAGCAGGTGGAGGAAAGACGCAGTGAGGGGGACCTGATTTTGTAACACGGCCCGTCCCACACACAGACGTGTCTAGAAATATCCTCAGGCTGATCTACAATAGAGCCTCAGTTTTTTCCTCATGGTAATGGGGGTTGCAGCTTGGCCAGGGCCCCCGGTAAAGTGTACCCTCCCCCCCATGTGGGGGCCCTGCCGGCGCTGAGACTGGCCCCTCCCTGCAAACACAAAGAATCCGGAACCTTCAGGCAAAGCCCAGCCCAGACCCGCCCAGCCAGCCCTGGCCCGGGAGCTCCCCTGCCAGCGGCTGCTAGAAGCTGCTGGCCCGGCTCCGGCCCCGTCACCCCTGAGCAGAGCCAGGCCCCGCCCAGCAGCCGCCCACGGGCGGAGCAGGAAGGTTCAGGAAGCGCCTGGCAGGCCCTGCTCAGCACATAAAAGGCAGCGCTGGGGCTGCCGCAGCCAGTCAGCAGCCAGGGAGGAGCCAGGCAGAGGCAGCAGCAGCAGCAGCAGCGTCTGGGCAGCTGAGCTGGGACCAGCTACTCCAGGCTCCCGTGAGGATGCTCCCGCTCAGAGTGTGGTCGACGCGCACCTGTGGCCCCATGTGGCTCTGCCGCAGCGACCCAGCGTCCAGCCTGCTGGGGCCGGGTCCCCACAGCCTGTTCGACCAGCTGCTGGGGGATGTGCAGACACACCTGGAGGAGATGGAGCAAATGAGACGCTCCCTCCTGCTGGCTTATCCCCTGCTAGCCGGGCAGGGCCAGGGGAGGAGGGAGCCGAGGCAGAGCAGCACGTCCCTGGCTAAGGGGGCTGGGAAGGAGCCGGGGTCCCAGGAGCAGACGAAGGAGAAGTTCCAGCTCTCCATGGACGTGAGCGGCTTCTCCCCAGACGAGCTGATGGTGAAAATGGACGGGAGGAAACTGACGGTGACGGGGAAGCAGGAGAAGAAAGCGGAGTCGGAGGATGGCGTCTGCTGCCAGGAATACAGAGAGATGCGCAGAGAAACTCTCCTGCCGCCAGACGTGGACGTCCAGGCCCTGCTCTGCTCCCTGTCCCAGGACGGGCAGCTGTGCATCGAGGCGCCACATCTGGCCCTGCCAGCTGCAGAAGAGAGAGCCATCCCCATCAGCGTGTGCCAGGGGGTGAACGCAGGGGAAGGAAACCTGGAGATGCAGGGAAAGGAGCCGGGGAGCAGCGAGATGGGGACAGGAGGAGAGAGAGAGGGGAGCAGCCCCAGAGACTCCTGAAAGCAGCCACCGACTGCAGGAACCCTGGGACTCGGCTCCATTGATTGCCCACAGACGAGCGAGCGCAGCCATTGATCTATTTGTAAATTGTCCTGGCCATATTCCCAGCTTTCGGGACCTAGCCTGTGCTTCGAGTGTCTCTGTCAGAGAAGTGACTGTGGGATGCTATTTGGCTCTGTGCTTGTTTGATTTTGATTTATTTTTATACCTGTCTTCAATCTGCAAATTAAATATAAACCTTTCTAATAAACCCACTCTGTGCTGTGTGGTGAGATCTGTCTGCTCGTCTCAGTGTTTTATAGTTAACATCCAGACATAAACCTGCCGTTCTCCCAGGTCAGTTCTCATCTCTCCTACAGAGACCTCTTTCCATCGGCACGTGCGGGAACACGATGCTTTGGAGGGTTCAGGGTTGTAGATGGTGTTGGAGGCCCAGTGCAAGTTGAGTTGCTGGAAAATTGGCTCAAAGGCCTAACATAGCTGAAGTTGCCTAACATAGCTTTGGCAGCGACAAAGAGGACAGATAGTGACCTGCAGGTGTCTGCGTTTCAGCAAAGCACAGCACAGAATAGGACGAAATGCAGAACACGTGTGCTCGCAGCTGCACGCAGCTAACGCTGTGGGAAATAAGCAGCTACCCTTGACCGTCTGGGGATACACTGTGCCACGGCCGAGGGACATATTTTCTCACCGCCCTGTTAC
Organism: Emydura macquarii macquarii; assembly: GCF_026122565.2. Taxonomy (NCBI): domain Eukaryota; kingdom Metazoa; phylum Chordata; order Testudines; family Chelidae; genus Emydura; species Emydura macquarii. The sequence goes on from NW_027132383.1 coordinate 1,014,977, forward strand.
GGGGGGAACTAGGGACTCTACCATGACGACCGGACCTCTCACCGGGGAGGGACTATAAGAATCACGCCGCTGGTGTTCCAAAACAATGAGAATTTATTGTGTGACAACGTAGCAAAACCACTGCTAGCAAGACTCAAGAAAAGGGGGTAACCCCAGGGCCCACGACCAACAAAACAAACCCTGGTCCCCACAAGTCACTGTAGCCTCACAATTGTTCTTCACTCTGCCCACAGAGCGCTGGTCACGCTCTGGCCTAGCGTCTGCTTCAGTCCCAGGGCCGGCGCCGTCTGCGTCTCGTCCTCGGTGCAGGCTGGTCTCAGTCATCAGGCGCACCCGCCCCACACTGCACTCAGATGGGCCGCCCCCTCTCGGGTGCTGGGTCTCCTTATATGCTTTTTGGTTCCTTAGGTTTCAGCCAATCACACGCTGGGACTCTTCCCGCCTTTGCATTGTGCACACGGCACTAAGCTCTGCACACCGCCCGCTGGTCAGTGCACACGACCCTCTGATTTCGTGCACACGGTACTAAACCCACTAGGTTTCCCACCTTTTTCTCCATCACCGGGCAGACTTGCCCTTGGTGGCATTCTGCCAAGCATTTTTGCCTGCACGTCTCACTGCCCGACTCCATCTTGAATAAAATGGAGTCTGGCCTGGTCAGGCCTAGGAGGGACGTATTTAACTATCTACAATGAATATTCTCCCAACAGCCCCTCCTATCCTTAAACATTGTTAATCTGCTAATCGGGTGCACCGTGTCTCCCCGGTATCCACACTGATCACTGAGTGTCCAGTACCAACCCAGCGTAGGGTGCGGGGCGGAGAGAAGAACAGCTGGGCCAAACGCCCGGTGCCTGTTCTGGTGGCGGGTGTCAGTGTGCGGTTGAAGGCCAGATTTTGGGGTGGGGAGAGCAGGAACCAGAGACCAGGGCAGAACCGTAACAGTCCCTAGGCCTCTGTCTGCCTCTCTAGGCACCGAAAGGCACCACATTCACGCCACTGACACTGTCACAGCTGTGCTCTGGTGACAGGTGACCCCCACAGGCGGCTGTGACAGACACGGCAACTGTAGACCATGAAATTTCAGCTAGGCTGGGTCCACTTGTAAACTTAAGCTACCAACTATTAATGAGATGCGTATTGCAGAGACTGTGAAATGGTGGCTGGAGTTGCTGTTGAAAAGGGGTGCAACACACACACACACACACACACAAACACACACACACACACACACACACACACACACACACACACACAGAGAGAGGTGTTCCAAGGCATGTCTGGTATTTCACCTAGGATTAATCGCTCCTCGTGTCTAGACCAGCTTCCCTCATGAACTTATCCTGGGTGTGTAACTCATCTGTGTGTAAACAGAAATGTGTTACATGCAGGGCGCGCTACACCTCTGTGGGTCCAGCCCTCTCAAAATACTTTATGATCAAAGCCCCTGACTGGATGCCACCCCAGGTATTGCTCAGTTTCATCACAGCAACCCCGATGCCCCTTTGTGTGAAGGGTGAAACACTGTAACAAACAAGTGCTGGATTGTCGACTAAACAACAAATCTAGGTGGCGAGCGCCTTTTAACTAAGTACAACACATGGGTCTCTCTCTTTTGTATTGTTTTCTGGAATTCCTTTGTTTATTCATGTAAATTACCGAAATGCCCTGAAAAACATTGACCTGAAGGATACAAAAAGCAAAGCAATACAGGGGGGTGCAGGCTTCAAGAGTGAGGCATCACGCCCCACAAGAAACTGACAAGAACTGTCATCTCACCCAGCTTTCTTCTGAGCCCACGGATCCAGACTCCGAGGGAAGCTGTTAAAAACCATCCCCGCCTCTTGCCTGCATTGGTGAGGAAAATTACTTTTGCAGCTAATCTGTACTGGACTTTTGGGTTGGGGGCTCATTGTAACCGTTTATAAGTACAGCAATTAAAGCCTTTCTGTCATAATGGAACGAGCGGGGTCTCCATTCCTGAGCACACTAATAGCAGATCCCGCTTAGTTAGTAACAGCGATGCTCTGCCAGGGCCTGGAGAGCTCCCAGCCTGTGATGTTTATGTGTGAGCCATCCCCAGGAGCCGTGCAAACCAATCAGCTGTAGCCTCCTTGTGTTGTTGTGTAAGTGAGTTAGCGGTAGAGAGAGAGTTTTCCTCAACTGTTATGATGATGGCACAGGGCTGTTTAGTGGGGCATAATGGACTCCATCTAGTTAGTTTTGTGAAGTGAGCTCTTTCCTGAAACTCCTTCTATTGAACTGAAAAATAGCTGGATGAATCCTCCCTGTGTGTGTGTGAGGAATGTGTGTGCAGGGCATAAAAAGACACCAACCTAAACTGCTCTGACAACAGAAAGGGGAGTAAAGACACTGGCTGCCATCTTAACCGTGAAGGCTGAAGAATTCCTATCGAGGACCCTAAAGTGCAAAGAAAGGACCATAAAGGACAAAAGCTCCACCTTGGGAACAAACAAAGCACAGAAAGCAGAGAACAGTCCTGCTTGCAATTAGCTGGGCATTAACAACCACACTGAACCGGGCGGCAGCATGACTCAGCAAGGCCCATAGACTTACAGGAGAGCCAGCGAGTGTGAAAGATGGGGTGAGACCCTGGAGACTTTGGGGACTCGTTCTGCAATTGTCACTGGAGCATCGGATTTGCGGCCGACAGAGGCCCGGCTCCCTCCTCGTGCCCAGTCTAGTTGGCCACTGGGCTGGGCGAGCACCGCATAAAAGGACTGGTAATTACATCACACCAGCTTGCAGAACTGCTTGGCTATGAATGTGTGTGCGAATGTGACTGCTTTGTAATCTCCCTACATTTACAATAAACCTGGTGTATTGCCTTCTCCCCCTGAATGAGATCCTGCCAGTCTTTCCTTTTACAAGTATAACGTAATTATCACTGTGGGCCAAGGACTGCTGAAAGTCCGGAGGTGGTGGGTGACCACAGCCCTCCAGCGGCTAAGATCAGTGGGGTGACTGGGCAGATTGAGTCAGGCTGTAACACACCCAGAGAGGTGCCACCACCTGGAGAGCTCACGTAAACTGGCTCCAACCGGGGTCTCCAGAGACCAAGAGAGACACAAAGTCCTGTTGGATAAATAGCCTGAGCATAAACTGATGCCGGCCCTTCTTTGTGACCCAGTGGACAGCCATGCCTTCCGTCCAAGGGGCCCCAATCCTTAGGGAGGGGCTGGCAGGCCTGACCCCGGGCAGAGCCCACGGCTGGAGCTGGGGTGACCTCGAGCTGTGCAGGTGTGGTGGTTCTGTTCTTGTGTGTAACATGTTTCCTCTGTGATGCTTTGCCCATCGCAATCAAGGTGTCTGCCCAGAACGAGCTGGCTGGTGACTAATAACCACTGGCCTGTGCGTTCTTCAGAGCCTGTGTCGTGTAAGCAAAGCGCAGACCAGGCCTGTTCGGTCAGTCTGGCTCGCTGGGGATATTGCAGGGGGGGCAGGGAAAACTGTGCAGCCCAGGAAATCCCTGCTCAGGAGGGAGAGAGACGTGGGTGTCCACCAAGGAGAGGTGAGGGTGGGGAGCTGGCAGCCCAAAGTGGGTGCCCTTGCTGGGTAATGCAAGGGGAATACAGGTGCAGTTGTCCTGCTGTGCAATGGTGACAGACAATAGAAATGTCGCCCCTTTTGGAGAGCACAAGAAGAGGCAAGTTTTATAGACCCGGTTGTAACAACCGTGCCTAGGTCTGGGCTGAAAATTGCAGTGGGTGTAGGGCCAGCGAGGGGTAGGCATTGCATCGCTGAGCAGAGCAACGCCCAGGGACCGTGAAGGATCTGAGCCAGGACTAGTGCTATGGAGCCTCTCCTGAAACGTGTCTGCTTCACCCAGGTCCCTAGGGAGCCAAACGAAAGAATAGTGCAGTGAGTGAAATATAAGAGACACCTCCTCAAAGCGTATCACGCAGGGCAGTCAATGGGGCACTAAAAAGGAGGCAGTGGGCTGGGGAGAGAGATAAGACATGCTTGTCCAGGAGTGCTTTGGATCAGTGGTAACAGCAGGTTGAGTTGTTAGTTAATGGAATAGGAGGCAGGACTCCTGGGTGGCAGACATGGCTCTGCCCCGACCCTCCATTTAGTCCTCGCAAACACCATCGGCTCCTTGTACCTCTGAATCCTGGTCTGTAAAATGGGTGCAATAAACCTTCCTCCCCCGCCCCAGGAGAGGTGGGAGGATCTGAATCAGTGTACAGTGCTGGGATGCTCAGCTCAAAGGCCCCACAGCAGGAGATGGTTTATCAGCAGGAGCATTAATAATTCCATTTTTAGGATGGGAGGGGCCTTTCCTCAGCCTTTAATGTCCCTTTCCACCCCTCCCTCCACCCAGGATCTGAATTACAGCCGCCTTCTTCCTGCTGCTGAGAACTCCCTGCAGCTCCCTGGAGAGCCCGGCTCTGTCACCCGGCAGGCTCAGCACAGGGCGGCAGAAGGAGCTTTCCTAGCACACGCAGCATTTGCCAGCCACAACCTGCTAGTGAATCCCTGAGTGCCTGGGACGACAGGAGCAAGCTGGGATTCCCGATGGAGCCATGAGCCGTGCGGCTGGCCCCTCCTCCCAGAGGAGAGAAAAACGCCATGTTTTGCCCCCCCTTGACAGGCCTGTGTACGTAGCTTTGCCGAGGTTGCTTCTGTATTTTACTCCCATCACAATTATTCTCTCCGCTGGCCAGGCCCTGCCCCCGGGGGTGTCCCTGGCATGGTGCAGGGTGGGGCTCTGAAAACAGAGCGCTGCTCTTCGGTGCCTGGGCCCCTCCCTAGCCAAGTGCCCCCCCCCGCATCCCCCGCCTGACACGCTGGGAACAGGGACCTGACTTTGGTGGCGAGTTTTCCATTCTCTCAGACTGGGCTGGTGTTTGGTCCCTGTCCCCTCCCCACCCATGGCTTCCCCCCACTCGCTGACACCCCCCTTCAGAGCAGAGACTGGCCTTTCAGCACAGCTGTGCTTCTCCTCCTCAGACTGGACCCTGCCATCAGCAGCGCTGAGCCCTCAGCGGGGTCCTCTTCCGCCCACTCCGATGGCAGCGATCCCTGTGAACGGGGCTGGGACCAGCCCTGGCAGAAACGGGGGGTTATTTCTACAGGTGAAACCTCAAACACAAACGCAAAGGACTGGATCTCATCAGCTGACACCAGGCTGTACGTAAAATACAAATCTTTAATTTCTAACTCACGAGAGGTGTAAAAATTGTACAAAACCCCCCAGATGCTGGAACAAAAAGGAGCAGAGTCACAGAGCATCCCACAGTCATTTCTGCTGCAGACAGAGCTTGGAGCCGAGAACAGCTCGGGAGAGCCCAGGAACGGGCTCACGAACATCCACACCGAGATCAATGGCTGCTCCAGCTGGGCTGAGGGCAATCAATGGAGCCGAGGCCCAGGGTTCCTGCAGTCGGTGGCTGCTTTCAGGAGTCTCTGGGGCTGCTCCCCTCTCTCTCTCCTCCTGTCCCCATCTCGCTGCTCCCCGGCTCCTTTCCCTGCACCTCCAGGTTTCCTTCCCCTGCGTTCACCCCCTGGCACACGCTGATGGGGATGGCTCTCTCTTCTGCAGCTGGCAGGGCCAGATGTGGCGCCTCGATGCACAGCTGCCCGTCCTGGGACAGGGAGCAGAGCAGGGCCTGGACGTCCACGTCTGGCGGCAGGAGAGTTTCTCTGCGCATCTCTCTGTATTCCTGGCAGCAGACGCCATCCTCCGACTCCGCTTTCTTCTCCTGCTTCCCCGTCACCGTCAGTTTCCTCCCGTCCATTTTCACCATCAGCTCGTCTGGGGAGAAGCCGCTCACGTCCATGGAGAGCTGGAACTTCTCCTTCGCCTGCTCCTGGGACCCCGGCTCCTTCCCAGCCCCCTTAGCCAGGGACGTGCTGCTCTGCCTCGGCTCCCTCCTCCCCTGGCCCTGCCCGGCTAGCAGGGGATAAGCCAGCAGGAGGGAGCGTCTCATTCGCTCCATCTCCTCCAGGTGTGTCTGCACGTCCCCCAGCAGCTGGTCGAACAGGCTGTGGGGACCCGGCCCCAGCAGGCTGGACGCTGGGTCGCTGCGGCAGAGCCACATGGGGCCACAGATGCGCGAGGGCCACACTCTGACCGGGAGCATCCTCACGGGAGCCTGGAGTAGCTGGTCCCAGCTCAGCTGCCCAGACGCTGCTGCTGCTGCTGCCTCTGCCTGGCTCCTCCCTGGCCGCTGACTGGCTGCGGCAGCCCCAGCGCCGCCTTTTATGTGCTGAGCAGGGCCTGCCAGGCGCTTCCTGAACCTTCCTGCTCCGCCCGTGGGCGGCTGCTGGGCGGGGCCTGGCTCTGCTCAGGGGTGACGTGCCGGGAGCCGGGCCAGCAGCTTCTAGCAGCCGCTGGCAGGGGAGCTCCAGGACTGGGGCTGGCTGGGCGGGTCTGGGCTGGGCTTTGCCTGAAGTTTCCGGATTCTTTGTGTTTGCAGGGAGGGGCCAGTCTCAGCGCCGGCAGGGCCCCCACATGGGGGGGAGGGTACACTTTACCGGGGGCCCTGGCCAAGCTGCAACCCCCATTACCATGAGGAAAAAACTGAGGCTCTATTGTAGATCAGCCTGAGGATATTTATAGACACGTCTGTGTGTGGGACGGGCCGTGTTACAAAATCAGGTCCCCCTGACTGCGTCTTTCCTCCACCTGCTGGTCCCGGCAGTGAACGGGATCCCCAGTTCGTGGTGTTGCCAAGTCCCAGCTCCCCGAGACGCACGCTGCGTTTCTCGGGCTGCCCTGGAGTTCCGGCCGGTTGTGTGTGTATGGAGCTGGGGGTGGGAAGGAAGCGTGAGGACAGGGTGTTCTCCTGGGAGCTCACCCAGCCCCTCCCAGCGCCGCCCTCGGCCCGACAGCACGGGCCGTCGCTGAGAACATGGGGGCACAGACAGCTGCGGGGCCTGACACCCCCTGCACAGAGCAGGCCTGGCTTTGGGACTGGAACAGGAAAGGAGACAACTCTTTGTTCTTGTTTATACACGTGTGATCTGGGTGTGTTTGCCAATGTACCGCGTGTCCACGGGCCACATAAACTGTCCAAGCTCTCTTGCCAACCAGGGCACACTGCTGACTCCAGCTTTTTATCCACCGTTACCCCCAGGTCCTTTTCTGCAGAGCTGCTAGCTCGTCGGTCCCCAGTCTATAGCTGTGCATGGGATTCCTTCCTAAGTGCAGGACTCTGCCTTTTCTTTGTTGAACCCTCATTAGATTTCTTTTGGCCCAATCCTCCAGTTTGTTTAGGTCACTCTGTATCCTATCAGTCTACCACTCCCCCCAGCTTAGTGTCGTCCGCAAACTTGCTGAGGGTGCAATCTACCCCATCCTCCAGATCATTAATAAAGATGTTGAACAAAACATCTTGTTTATACACGTGTGATCTGGGTGTGTTTGCCAATGTACCGCGTGTCCACGGGCCACATAAACTGTCCAAGCCCCTAGCCTGGGGCAGACACCTGGCATGGAAACGATCAGCCCGAAGGGTTAAAGTGCGGCAACGCTACATGCACCTGGCCACAGCGCAGTCTGATGGGACGTGTGGGGACACGTGACCTAGAGGAGTCACCACCGCTGTCCCCTGAGCTGTGTCACACGGGGAGACGCGCGACCGGCAAGGAATCCAGTGACAACAGCAGACCACACGTGCCTAGAGCCACCCGGGAATGTCTGTAGCTAACGTCGCTGTGAGCAGAGCTGTGAGAAGCAATGCAGCTCCCCTAAAAATAACCCCCCGCAGAGCAGGACCCCAGCCTGTGACCCGGCGTCAGGGCCCAAGCAAATTTTTTCAGGCCCAATAGACACTTGTAACATGGTCCCCTCCCCCCCCACACACACACACACACACACACAGACCCTCAGCACATACAGACAATCTCATGAGCAAGGGAAAAAGTCGGAATTCTGAAATCATTGTTACATGACTACATTACTGGAAAATGCCCCCCTCTCCGCCTCCTTTGCTATTTCTGTTTAACATTACACCCAGCCTGAGAGTCCTACACATTTGCTGAGCATTTTGTAACTTTTTGGTCATTAGAACGGTTTTATAGCCTGTCGTGTCTTGATTTATTGATTCGAATGGACCAATGTGACTGCAAACATTTTATAATTAGGCCAATTAACTTTACAGCTTTATTTTTCTGGCCTTTTTCATTGCACAATCATGAATAGCCCCCCAAAGTCAATTTCTCGTGCAGCGTCTCACTCAACAGACAAGAGAACGAGGTGGTTTAACCGTTCTTGCCCCGTTGTAGAACGCCTGCAGTTTTCGATGAGTGCTGCTTGCCGAAACTTCTTTCAGCTTCTGCCACGGTCACTGGCAGTGTGCAAAAAATCCGTAGGCTCTGCACACGTCACCGAAAACTAGCTGCAGTTGTTTTGTGTAAAGCTCATTTCATAAGCTCAGTGGGGGCAGTTGATATTCTTTTCCAAAAGTGGACAATGATTTTTTTTCAGGTGCAACATGTCACAAGGACAACGCTCAGGACGATCTGCAGGACACGTGTGACGTGGACATTTACAAGCTTCTTCCAGTTCCCCAGGCTCTAGTGTCACACGTCTGAGGACTGAACGGGATGGCAAACAAATGTCACACGACCAGTCCTAGTTCACCTGCACAAGCACACACTCTGCGGGCCAGAGACGGGCCTGGGCTGGGCTTCTGACTGGCTCCAGCAAATCTCACAAGACTGGACAATAGATACATGGACACAGGGAAATAAGTGTCTATAAATATCCTCAGGCTGATCTACAATTTAGTTTTTTCCTCATGGTAATGGGGGTTGCAGTCTGGCCAGGGTCCCCGGTAAAGTGTACCCTCCCCCCCCATGTGGGGCCCTGCCGGCGCTGAGACGGGTCCCTTCCTGCAAACACAAAGAATCCAGAAACTTCAGGCAAAGCCCAGCCTTGTCCCACCCAGCCAGCCCCGGCCCGGGAGCTCCCCTGCCAGCGGCTGCTAGAAGCTGCTGGCCCGGCTCCGGCCCCGTCACCCCTGAGCAGAGCCAGGCCCCGCCCAGCAGCCGCCCACGGGCGGAGCAGGAAGGTTCAGGAAGCGCCTGGCAGGCCCTGCTCAGCACATAAAAGGCGGCGCTGGGGCTGCCGCAGCCAGTCAGCAGCCAGGGAGGAGCCAGGCAGAGGCAGCAGCAGCAGCAGCGTCTGGGCAGCTGAGCTGGGACCAGCTACTCCAGGCTCCCGTGAGGATGCTCCCGGTCAGAGTGTGGTCGACGCGCACCTGTGGCCCCATGTGGCTCTGCCGCAGCGACCCAGCGTCCAGCCTGCTGGGGCCGGGTCCCCACAGCCTGTTCGACCAGCTGCTGGGGGACGTGCAGACACACCTGGAGGAGATGGAGCGAATGAGACGCTCCCTCCTGCTGGCTTATCCCCTGCTAGCCGGGCAGGGCCAGGGGAGCAGGGAGCCGAGGCAGAGCAGCACGTCCCTGGCTAAGGGGGCTGGGAAGGAGCCGGGGTCCCAGGAGCAGGCGAAGGAGAAGTTCCAGCTCTCCATGGACGTGAGCGGCTTCTCCCCAGACGAGCTGATGGTGAAAATGGACGGGAGGAAACTGACGGTGACGGGGAAGCAGGAGAAGAAAGCGGAGTCGGAGGATGGCGTCTGCTGCCAGGAATACAGAGAGATGCGCAGAGAAACTCTCCTGCCGCCAGACGTGGACGTCCAGGCCCTGCTCTGCTCCCTGTCCCAGGACGGGCAGCTGTGCATCGAGGCGCCACATCTGGCCCTGCCAGCTGCAGAAGAGAGAGCCATCCCCATCAGCGTGTGCCAGGGGGTGACCGCAGGGGAAGGAAACCTGGAGGTGCAGGGAACGGAGCCGGGGAGCAGCGAGATGGGGACAGGAGGAGAGAGAGAGGGGAGCAGCCCCAGAGACTCCTGAAAGCAATGACAAAGTCTAATAACTCTGGGACTTCTCTGTATTGCTTCCACTCCGCACAGCGTGTGAGGCAGTTGATATTGATGGAAATGCTCCTGTGTCCATTCCTGGCCTTTCAGCCTTTACTCCCTGCTCTCTGTCACCCTGGAAGAAGTGACTCTGACAGTCTCCCTGCCTCTCTCTGTTTGATTGTTGTTGGTTTCTGATTTACAAATGTTGCCTGCCATTACTGTGAAAAATATTTGTTTAAAAACTGTAAATAGCACCTGGGGCGCTGGGCGCTGCGTGTCTCTGAGTTTGTGTAAGTGTTGAAAATAAACACCCATCTTCATCCTATTGTCCAGCCTCCAAACTGAGCAGAGTGGCTTTGTGGGGGTTCATGGGGGAGCAGTACCTGGTGCGAGGCTGCAAACTTGCTGACAGCTCCATCCCAGCAGAGGGTGTCACTTAGCAAATCAGTTGTTTAGGGAGGGTTTGGGAGAGAGAAGAGTTATCGAATCCCTCTCCAGCTGCTCACTCCACCAAAGGACTCAGCGCCCCGGAGAGTAAAAGGAAATAACCATGCAGGACTGAAACTGGAGACCTACCATTAGGCGCTTAAGAAATAGGCTCAGTGAAGGAGGGTGAGAAAGGAGGTAGAGCCGGGAGGCTGGTTTTAAATGTGGGGCTTCCTCACTCTTGCCCCAGTGTATCCCACCGACCGCATCCTGGTGCTCTTAGACCAGGTGCAGCAAGAGGGCAGGATGAGGGCAAAAAGGGGTAGAGTTTTTCCAGCGGTTCCAGTATAAGCCCAGCTGGCAGGGGCTGGAGAAGGACAGTCACTTACTCTACAGTAACTGGCTCAGCAAGATCTTGCAAATCTCACTGTAGGGGGCACACGAGCCTGCACACATCAGACAGGAGTTTTTCTGAACAGCCCTTGTGCCGACCTGGGAAAGGTCTGGATCATGTCGATGAAAGACTAGGGGTGACAGTGTCCCCTGTCCCCGTGTGTTGTTACCCGCTGAGTATGAAAGGGTTAACTCCTTTCTTGAAACGAGACAAGCAATGCAGTGACTGGGGGGGGGGGACGGGGGCGGCAGAAGAAATGACTGAGTGTGAATGCATCATCAAGCGCACTAACAAGTACTTACTGCAGAACGCTAGATGGCGGCCGAAGTGCCAGCCCCTGGGGAATTGTACCTGCTGGTTTTGACTGGGGTCAGGAGGCCCGGCAGATAAAGTCCTGAGAACTGTATAAAGTGGGCAGCCTGCTACAGAGGGGCTGGGGGCCATGCTCACTCGGTTCAAGCGCTGACATGAGACTACCCAAGAGGGCAGACGCCTGCTGGAAGGTTGCAGGACAGGCCCCTGCCAGGGGCTCCCAGGGGAAGACGGGTGACACCTGGTAAGACAGGCAGGCGTAGACGCTGTTTATTGTTTTCTCTGCGTGCTTTTGTTCTGCCTTGGCTCTTGATTTTGAACGGCAGGGGAGGGAAGGCAAACAGAAGCCTCCCTGACCACGAAAGTAGGAAGGCGTCTGACAGGGCTCCCTCGTCGAGCCCGCGAATGGAACAAAACTGACGGCACTGCTTGTTGAACAGATCCACTTGGGGAAACCCCCACCTCCGGACAATCCTATTAGCTACTGACGGGTGGAGAGCCCACGCGTGGCAAGGTAAGGATGTCCTGCTGAGACAGTCCGCTCTGGCGTTCCTGATAGCAGGGAGGTGTGAAGCCACCTGGTGAATATCATGTCCTATCAGCAGGTGCCACCGACTCACGGCCTCCTGCCACAGGTCCAGGGAGCGGGACCCGCCCTGCCTGTTGATATAATACATGGCGGTGGTGGTGTCTGTCAGAACCTGGACTGCCTTGCCTCTCAGGAAGGAGAGGAACACTCGGCCCGCCAAGCGGATCGCCCTGAGCTCCCTGATATTTATGTGCAGTCCCTGGTCTTCCTCGACCAAGTCCTGAGTGCTGGGGCCCAAGCTGATGTGCTCCTCCCACCCCAAGTCTGACGCATCCGAAACCAGGGTTACCGAGGGGGCTAGATCTGCAAAGGGGATCCCTTCCATCACCGACCAGGGGTCTATCCACCAACCAAGGGAGGCTAGGACTTGTGCAGTCACCGTGACCACTCTGTCTAAGGAGGACTGAGGGCTCTAGGCGGCGAGCTCTGCTCCTGTGGAGTCTGCTCGGCCTGATGGTGTGAAGACGCTGCGCTCGACCCCGCTTCCTTCATCTTCTTAGGCATGGGGGAGTGACCCACTGTTTCTTCTGCTTCCTCTTTGACGGCGAAGCAGAAGATCGGTGCCGTGGAGGTTCTGGTGCTGGAGGGGCGCTCTGCATCGACGCAGTGCTTGGCACCAAGAGGGAGTGGGACGGCTCTGAGGCTGGTCTTAAGGCAGCCTCCATCAGTAGAGCCTTCGGACGAATTTCCCCCTCCTTCTGCATCCTTGGCCTGAACACCTGGCAGATCCGGCACTTGTCCTTCCTGTGTGATACCCCCAGGCACGTCAGACAACCATCGAGGCGGTCGCTAAGGGGGAAGGGCTTGCCGCAAGACCTATAGGGCTTGAAGCCTGGATATCGGGGCAGGCAGAGCTCCCTAAAGGGACTAAACCTTAACTACTAAACTATTTACAACTACATATCTACAATACGCTAACTACTTCTACGTAGCAACTACTTAAGAACACTTAAAACTAAAGGCTAAGAGGCACTTGCAGATTGAACAAGCAACGAATGCAGTTCCAGTAACCATCGGTGGCAGAAAGAAGGAACCGAGGGGGGGTGCAGAGGTGGCATGTGCATGGGGCTCCACAGGTCACCGAAGCCGGCCCTACGGGTACTGCTAAGGGGAATGAAATCCCGGTGACCGTGCATGGGGGTGTGCACGCACCTCCAATGGATCAACATTCCCGCAAGCACTCAAAGAAGAGCAGAGTTACCGAAAGGGGAGTAGCAGGACTGGACTGCTTTTTAGATAAGACAAACAAATACATTTATTGATTACAGTAAGATTTTAAGTGAATCTAAGTCAGGTTATTAATAAACCAAGGCATTAATCACAATTAACTACAGGATAACTCGCATCTTAACCTAAGATTAATATGTCCGTCTGTATTCAGCTTACCACACAGGCTGGCTGCGATGCCTCTTGCAACCCAGGCCCCCCCTGCTGTGGGTAGATTCTGTCTTTGTTGTTGCTTAGAAGATGGATTCCAGGGGAGAGCCAAGAATGCTTCAGCTTTTATCAAGTTTCCCCAACACCGCTGGGGTCAGGTGATCGGCCCTGTCCGGCAACGGGCATGATTTCTTCCCCTTGAGCCAAAGTGCTCACAGATGCTTAGCCCAGTCCCTTGTTGCTGTATGTGTGCCTCTGCTGGGCGTGGAAACGTGGCTTTGTGTTCTTATTCAAGCCATGTGAGAGACACATTTGGGGCTATGACCCAGCAGAGTCTCTTATCTGTAGATACGTTTGACACTGCAGGAAACATGCTACCACACCAATCATGTTCCATATGCCACGCGCATTCCCAAAACACCTGACGCGGCCCACTTTGCATCAGACAATACCCAGATACACTGTGAGGGTGAACATGAATGATACACGGCTCACCACACAAGGGTGCACATGGGGTACAGCGTGTCACAGTTTGTAACCCGACCTGTCTCTCTCTCATTCCCTATCACTTCACTCTATGCTCTTTATTAATAACCTTATTCTTAGGGTTACCATAGCTCCGTGCTGTGTATTAAGGGAAAGAGCGTGTTCTCAGTGAGCCAACAGGCTAGTGTGCACCTGCCCTGTCCCTTTGGAGAGCGCGGGAGGGACTGGACCCTGCGGAGAGACATCTCTGGGGAACTCGGGTTCACGGAAGGTTACCTGCCAGGCGAGGTTTAGACTGGCAGGGAGCGTGCTGGCGAGGTGGAGAGATTGATGCGGCAGGGGGTTGTCGCAAGGAGTTAAGCTCCAACAAAGCTTTCTCTTGCCGAGGCAGAGGGGTAACACAGTGGCTTATGGCCCTTCGGCTCCCTGAGGAGTGTCAGAGCACCATTACACCACACAGCAGGGGCCGCGTGATTCCTAGGTTCTTTACCGAGACCTTACGGCCACCCCTACGCCACAGAGAACAGACACGGCCAACTGGCTGACCCCCTCCTCCAGCCAACCTCGCCCAACCACCTATTGCTCCTTCTGCTGCACACATCGCTCTTTAGTAGACTGAACATGGGGTGGGGGGAATCTACAAACAGCAGGTTCCGACTTCTCCCCAGTGGATGACGGGAGGGTACCAGCCTCCATTCAGCTGTGGGAGTGGGGAGATCTTTTACTTTTAACATTTATTCAGTTTAAGGCAAGTGGCGTTTTTAAAGAGGAAACTCTTCATCTAGAAGGTGTGTCGTAATGTTCTAGGGAAGCGAGGAAGAGGCTGAGTCTGGTCTCTGCGTTTGAACAGAACTGTCCCAGAAAGCTGTGAGTAAGTTTTCCATAAGAAACAGCGAGAGTCACGAAAACTTATGCCCAAATAAATGTGTTAGTCTTTAAGGTGGCACAGGACTCTGGCTGTTTCGCTAAAAACAGACTAACACGGCTGCCCCTCTGGAACTTTTCCATACAAGAGTCCGGTTAAATGCACCATTCGGAAAACAAACCAACCTGTGAGCTACTAAAAGACCCAAGAGGATTAACATTTTTACAAAGGTTCGGATTCACAGATTTTTAAGGCCAGAAGGGGCTATTATGATGATCTAGGCTGACCTCTTGCATAGCACAGGCCACAGAATCTCACCCAGGGATTCCTGCATGCAGCCCAGAGCTGTTGGTTGAGACAGTTCTTCTAGAAAGACATTAAGCCTCGATTTAAAGGCTCCAAGTACCGGAGAATTCACATCAGCCCTAGAGAAATCATTCCAATGGTCAATTATCCTCACTATTAAAAATTCTTTTCAGCCTTTACCTTTTTGTATTTCTCCCAGCTTGGACAGTGAAAAGCTACCAACATGGCTACCCCTCTGTAACCAGCTCATATTTCTCTCTTTCCGGTTTCACACTCTAGTTTTCATGCACTAACGCCATGCTTTGGATAAGTTCTTCAGAGCCGGGGCTACATCAATCCTGGTTTTGTGCAACACCGAGCAAACATCTGGTTCTTTGCAATCCATACATGTAATTGTTTTTCAGTCGCTGCAGGGGGAGGTTTAAGTCCAAACCATCAGTTTTCATCACACGTTTATAGAGAGATTTCATGAAAACTTTTGCTGCATTTCATGACAATTCCACAAAGCAGACTGTGGGGCTCAAGTCCCTCGCCTCTATGACACTTACGCTGTATTTGTGTTTCTGAGAGACCTCCACTGGGACCTGTAGGCAAAGTGCGATTATGAGAAATGAGGGGTTTAGGGCCATAGTTGAGGATCTATCTTTAAGAGGTTGGTTTGTATTCTTAAACTTGCAACTGAAGTTAAGATTAAACTAAAAAAAATAAAATAAACCAAGAGTTCTGTAGCACTTTAAAGACTAACAAATTTAATGTCTGCAGGCATAAGCTTTCGTGGGCTGTAACCCACTTTGTCAGATGTAAGGAATAGAAATCAGATAGGAGATGTATATATACATCCAAGGGTAAGGAATCACAATGGGGAAGGTGGGTATAAGGTAGGTAGGTATAAGATTAAACTGCAGCTCTTGCAAAAAGCCCTGCGCAGAACCCTGGGCCAGAGCTCACTGCAGGATTAGGATGTAAGTTTCTCCAGTTTAGATGCAGCTCACGGTACCTTCCTTTGAAGAATCTGGTACTGGCCACCATTAAGACAGGATATAGGAGTCCTGGTCCTGGTCCGATGCAATTACTGTGACCCTACAAATTAGCTATAAGCTAAAGATAATTAACAGTCCTAGACTCTAAACAGAGCATTTCATAATCGAGGTGTCTGTGATGAGAGCTGCATGCTGCTTAGGACGAATCTGCTGTTTCTTAAACGACTCCGTTCGTGATGCGTGAGCCCAGAACAGAATCCAGCTCATTTTCCCATAGCTGCAATGGCTCTGCAGTTCAAACAGGAGTTAAAGAGTACCACCACCTTATTTCAGGCATCAAAGGCAATAGGTTTGACCCTAAACACAGAGCAATCAGACCTACTGAGGAAGAAGGGGCTGTTTTCACAGGAAAACCGGAGAGGATCACGCCATAAGGATACAACTTCCCAAAATACACTGTAGAGCCAGCGGAAGAATAGCACAAGAGGGCAGCAGCAGATCTCAACACTTACTCTGCTAACAGTGTCCTTTAAAACTAGGTACTGCCTTGCTGGACCCTCTGCGTCAATCAATGCCTCCCCTCACATTTCAAATCGGAGCAGAAAATTCTCCTTCCTGTATGTTCAGGCCCAGTTTGGGGTTAAAGGTGGCCACGCCTGGTGGAGCTGGACTGTCCGGCATCTAGGACCTGCATTGCACAGCAAAGCCATCATAAAAAAGTATTAGACAAATCGTGTCGTTTTAAAAAACAAATAAAAGCGCCATGGCCCCAAGAGAGGCCAGGTCTTTGTGCAGGTTAATTCGGGTTTGCAGCACCGGGCTCCTGTGCTTTGCACAGATGCAGTTTGTTCCTGGATGGGAGAGCGCAGGGCAACTCACCGGCTGGATTGTCGCAGGCCATTGAGGAGAAAATGCAGTTTCTCCGTCACAGCAACCTGGGAACAGAGGAAGAGGAGACGGGAAGAAACCAGTCAGTTTGATGTAAGATGCTGCCCTTGTTCTCTTATTGTCCCCTCATAGTGAGTGACAACAGAGCCTTGTGTGATTGGGATGCTGAGCCCCTTACTTGCCAGAGACCCCAAGTACCAGGCGAAGAACAGGAACAGAATGGAAAAGTCAGCTATATGATCAGAACGTGCGTATCTCTGGCGGCTCCCATCACAAAGCACTTTACACGTTCTATTCAGGAAATACTTCATCCCCCAGCAAAATACAGCCACCTCTGCGGTGGGACGGGAAAGCCGTTTAACAGCCCACGGCAGCGCTCTGCAGCATTTAAGCGCAGAAGAAATCTTGCACCCAGCTGAAACTGCAAAGGGCATTTAGAGAGAGAGAGAACGGAAAGTGCGGAGAAATTAATTCTTGCAAAAAGTGCCGGGGGATCTTTAATGATCACAGGTTGTCAGGACCTCGGTTTTACATCCCCTCTGAAACACGCCGTCCCCAGAGGCACAACGCCCCCCCAGTGCTGCACTGGGGCTTTACGGTGAGCACTGACAGAGGGGAGAACCCCCTCAGTCGCCTCCCTCCCCGCCGAGCATTGCACAGACATCAGGGCCAGAAGGACGAGCATCACCTGCTAGATGACCACCTGCAGCACCTGGAGTGTGCCTTGGAATTCTCCCATCCAAGTACTGATCAGACCTGCCCATGCACGGCGCGATCCCAGCTCGAGGTGGAAGAGCTCGGACCGAGAAGCCCTTGGCACTGGAGACAGCCCAGGCCCAGCAAGTTGGCTCACGTACCTGGTAAGGCTCTGGGTCCTGGAATCTCGTGTGCGCAGGGCTGAGCATGCTCAACGAGGCTTGCGCGTGGCTCTTGATCTCCAGCAGGCTGGGAAGAGCCTGGCAAACCTGCTTGGGCGGGGGGAGGAGGGCAGAAGGACAAAGGTTTGCGTGAACAGCAAGAGCTGGGCCTGAGCAGAACAGGGGTCTGGAGCCTAGAAGACGCTGGGCTGGGCGGAGTTCAGAGCCGGGGTTTTGCTTCCCCCGCACACCCACGGTTTAATTTGACGACGCTGCGATTGCAGGGTAAAAGGCGCCAAGCGCCTCATGCACATTCATCCTCAAAGCCCTCACGCCCCAAGAAGGCATTAGCCCCACTGGGGGGGAGGAAGGACCACGGCATAGAGAAGGGAAGTGACTTGCCCAAGGTCACCCAGCAAGCCAGAGACAGAGCAGAAGGGAGAACCCAGGAGTCCGGACTCCCAGTCCTCTGATCTAGCCACTCAACAGCACTCCTTACCACAGGGGCTTCCTTAAAGCTTCTCCTTCACAGCCCCCGTCTGTCCCCGCCCAGTCACGGCACAAAACCTACGACCCCACGGACGCTGTTGAAAGTGAGTGTGAACCAACCCTCGTAGCTGGGCTGCTAAAGAGAAGGTCCTTCTGGGGCAGCCCACTGAGCCACTGCCACCTGGCTGCTGTCCTCCTGCGAAGGGGAGACGGCCTCCTTCCTTCCCCCAAACACGTGCTGCCTTCCAAACCAGGGCAGGGGATCTACTGGGAAGAATCTCCCCCCCACCCCAGTTCCAGGAGGGGCCGTTCAGCTCAGTTTGCCCGCACGGCTCTCTACAGCCAGGAGCACAGAAAACTAAGAGGCACGTGGTACAGGCAAATTTGCAGTTTCCCTCCCAGCTCCCGATTCTTTATCAGCGAAACCACTTCCCAGTGGAACAGCCTGGGTGCTACCAGAGACGCAGCTCGAGAGCCAGGAGGAAAGTGGACTGAGCTGCTGACTTTCTTGCACTATCCTTTTCCTCCCCATGGCTCCCAAAGACCGATTTGGATGTTTACTCTCCGTAGGAACTCCACAGACCGCTGCCTGGCCAAAAGCAGCCACTTCTGGGGTGCAACGTGGCAGCTGTCTGACAGCGCAAAGCAACACTATCCAACAGCGTAGGAGAGGAGGCGATGATTACACTCGGTTGAAATCGGAGAGGTGAGGGGAATGTGAACATCCATGCTGGAGGCTCAGTTTAACCTCTAGACCCCTGCAATTTATGCCAACAGGACAGGAGCTTGGTTTTCTGCCTCACATGAAAGACAACAGAGCAGCCCCTGGTACCTTGCTGGGGCAGGACCCATTTGACGGGAACAGAGCTGACCCACCACTCAAAGACTTCCCTAGAGGTTTCTCATTCAAGCCCTGGCCCAAGTGACAGTCTGCTCAGCCCCAGAGAGTCAGAGGTCACAGCTTGAGGAGTCCCGGCCGCAGGGGAGCCAAGAAATCAGCTAGGCCTAGAGAAAAGCCGGCAAAAGGGTCAAAGCCGCAGCAGCACAGTGGTTTGCAAGGAGAGAGGGGGAGGAAGCCTCTTCTGACCTGTCCATCTTGAAAGTAAGTGCGGTGCAGGATCTCCACTGCCGCGGGAGTCACCCTCCTGGCCTCTTCACGCCGCCCCAGCAGATGGACAGCCACCTCCTGCCCTGCCCCGGGCGGGCACTCCTCCTCCAATGCCAGGAGATCCATAAAGGCGAGACCTGCCGGGAGGCGGAGGCAGATGTTAGCTGCACAGGTTGGACACGGGCGCAGACGCCGGGGTTCGGAGCACCGCTCCGCCACGTCAGGAAGCGGTGCCGAGTTTCGATCCAGATGAAGACCTGGGCTTCGTCAGCCGGTGCCCACTGCCTGCCACGCGTTCAGGCTAGCTGCCTGGCGGGTGAGAGGGTGCAGGGCTGAGCTGTGCGGGAGACAGGCCATAAGCACGGCAGGTCGTGGGATCTCCTCCTTCAGGCAGGGAGGGCAGGAGTCTGCAGTGCTCACACAGGTCAATGGCCCCAGCACGGGGAGGCAGAACTCAAGCTGGGAACAGCTTTTCTGGAGAAGCCAAGCTGCCCCCAGCCCCAGGCTCCGGGAACAGGGTGCTTTTACGAACAGAGCAACCAGCAAGGGCAGGGAGCGGATTCTCACGCCAGGGGGCAGGGAAAGGCTGCACTGGCCTGGGCTAAATAGCCAGAGCCTGGCCAGCAGAGGTTGGGCCTTCCTAGCGCTGGGAGAAAGCCCAGCTCAGCTGAATTCCCCCCGAGAGCAGGAGCCCCAGAGACAAGGCCAGAGGGAAATGTGCAGGCGTTTAGGGTAGATGTGGGCTGCGACAGGGAAACGCTAGGGCTTGGGGCCGTTCCACTCTGGTTGCCCTCCCCGGAGGCTGATGTTCTTAGTCCGTAGTTCACAGAGCAGGTGCCGCAGGGGTAGTGATGCAGGCATCCCTGCAGCACTGTACTCTCAGCCCTGAGCAGGAAGGACCTCACCTCCAGGGCAAAGGTTCAACCTCCGCGGTCCAGTCGATCCCGGGCTTTCTGCCGGGGCCACTAGCAAGGGGCTAGTAAAGTCGCTGGGGAGTTTTATATTTTCCCATTCATTCGTCGTCAGTTCGGTCCCACATGGGAAACGGCACGTGGTAACGGCCTCACCCTGACCTGGGCCAGACTCAAACCAGGGACCCCACAGCGATGGCCACCTGTCCCATCTCTAATCCCACCCCCGCTAAATTCTGAGCCAAGACTCGGCAGGGCAAGCTGTGTGTGTTTAAGACACAGCGTGTCTCAGGTCTCCGTCCTGCTCTCTGGGGGACCAGTCTGTATTCCCAGGAGGTGGCTCTCTTTTTGCGGGGCAAGCGCTGGGTCGGTGTCTCACCAGCAGCATCCCAAAGCCTGTACACCACCTTGCTCCCCGGGATGGTCATCTTCTCTTCGTCTTCAGTCAGCTTCAGCTTGGGGCAGCCATTCACCATCACCAGCTACAGGAGAAAGGAGTGAAGATGAAAGGCTCCTCAGTGCCTACCGCGAAGGAGATCTCACTTTTACAGCAAGCAGCAGCTCAAAGCAATGTCTAGGGATTGGCCTGAGACTCCGGACTAAGCAGCAGCACCACCACCAGTGGCTAGAATCCCTGCCCCCTCTGGGATCAGAACTCCATTTTAGCCAAAGGTTTGTGTCGTGAGTTCTGTCCGGCCTCAGCCCAAGGCAGCAAACCTACTCTCTCTTAAGGAATCTGCTCCCCCTTTTAGTCTCTGGGAGGTGGTTTACGTAAACATACAGATGTATCAGACACAGGGTCCAAGCCCAAAAACTGCAATTTTACAAAAATCTACTAATACAAAGGTTCTCGTGAAATGATTGTTTTAAAATTGAAAGAGTTTTGCTTGGACTGAAGCCTTCCTCAGCAGCAGCAGCTGCCACAGGATGCTGCAGCCTTCAGGGCTTGTGCCGGACGCCCCAACAGTGAAACTGACTAATCCGGTTTCATTGCCCAAGTCCAGTGGAATAAAGAATCAAACAGGATAAGAGGCAAAATGTAAATGAGAAGTTTAAAATGGCTTCAGCTTTAATAATGAAAGGCGTTAATAACAGAAGAGATTTCTGTGTGTGTGTGTGTGTGAGACAGAATAGGGATGTGTGTATACATCTGATTCTTTTCTCAATTTACCCTAGAATAACTCCATTGACTTTGGTATAAACTGGCTATGAATAAATTGAGGCTGGAAATTAAAAGAAAGTTTCTAATCTTCAGAGGACTGAGGTTTTGGGACAGCCCCCCAGTAGTAGTACCCGGGGAAAAACCTAACCATTTTTAAGATGGAGACTGATAACAGGATTATCTGGCGGAGTTGTCTGTGATAGCAGGGAGCCGCACTCAGTGATCAGGAAGGCCCTTTCAGTACTATCTACATAAGAACTAGAGGTCACCAAATGAAAAAAATAGGCAGC
This sequence comes from Emydura macquarii macquarii, assembly GCF_026122565.2. Lineage (NCBI taxonomy): Eukaryota > Metazoa > Chordata > Testudines > Chelidae > Emydura > Emydura macquarii. Next base: position 1,036,310 of record NW_027132383.1, read on the forward strand.
AGGTTTAAAACGAGCAAATGGAAGTATTTCTTCACACAACAGACAGTCAACCTGTGGAACTCCTTGCCAGAGGATGTTCTGAAGGCCAAAAGTGTAGTAAAGTTCAAAAAAGAACTAGATAGGTTCAGGGAAGATAGATCCATCAATGGCTATTAGGCAGGACAGGCAGGGATGCAAAACCATGCTCTGAAGTGTCCCTAGCCTGTGTTTGCCAGAAGCTGGGAATGGGTGACAGGGATGGATCAGTCAATGATTGCCTGTTCTGTTCCTTCCCTCTGAAGCACCTGGCATTGGCCACTGTGGGCAGACAGGATACTGGAGTAGATGGACCGTTGGTCAGACCCAGTCTGGCCATTCTTATGTATGTTACGTTATGTGCTATGGTCCTTACTCCAGATTCATACCCATATAAATGAGAGCAGAATCAGGCCCAGGGTTTTTAACCTGGCAGTGTCTCTTTAGTCATGAGCTCTGTGAGAACCAGAACATTTCAGCACCCCCTAAATCACACAATAAACCCAAAACAGGCCCTGCAGCCTTAAAGGCGAATGTATAATTGTTCCCCGTTTCATCAGAAAGCTGCAGGTCGGGGGCATGGCTGCTGGGCTGTCCTCCCTTGGTTATTCTATGTGGCACTGAACTAGGGTGGGGGGAAACGGAACAGCCGCTGCTGAGCTCTGGTGTGAGGCGGTTACCTTGTAAACACAGCCCAGCGAGGGCTGCAGTGGGCAGGTCACCAGATTGGTCCCAATTCCAATCATGTTAATCTCATTCCCCTAGAAGAGAAGACCAATGACAAGGAGCTGGCACGAGCCTGATTACTTGTTGCCTGCATCGCGGCGGCGTCTGGCAGCATCAATGCCACTGCGCTAGGTGCTGTACAAACAGATGGCCCTTGCCCTGAAGAGAACTCAACCACTGCCCCTTGCTAGCCCCTTCTAGCCGAGGCTCTCGAGTCCTTTACGGCCGTTAGCCAAGCCCCACAGCACCCCCCTGGGAGGGGGAGCTCAGTGTTGCTATCCTCCTTTTCCAGATAGGGGAACTGAGGCAGGGAGGTGCTGAAGGCCACACAGAGAGTCAGTGGCTGAGCCAGGAGTCAAACGTGGGAATCCCAGATCCCCATGGCCTGCTCCAGTCATTGGACAATTCTTTCTCCCTTGTGCTAGATGAAGAGTCTCCCTCCACTGGCTGGCATGCAGCTGGGACACGGCTCACAACGGAAGCACCCAATGGCGAGACGCTCCCCACTGAGGAAAGCCTCTGGGATGAGGGGAACAGGACCCTCCACCCTCTGGGCCAGCCACCTCTGCCCTCCCTTCTGTAATCACAGGGTCTCTGACTGTTCCCCATCTCCAGGAACGTGGTCACTGAATAGGAATATGGGGTTTCTGGCCCCGGAAGGCTCCGCGTTGGGTTCCCAGAAGGGCACAGGCAGGAACAGCGTTTCCCATGCAGGAGCAGAGCCTTCAGCCACTAGCCTGGCAGCCTGCCCTGGACAGCGGCAAAGCCTAAAGCTCCAGAGGAATCATAGAGTTGGAAGGGACCTCAGGAGGTGTCTAGTCCAACCCCCTGCTCAAAGCAGGACTAACCTCAGCTAAATCATCCCAGTCAGGGCTTTGTCAAGCCGCAGCTTAAAAACCTCTAAGGATGGAGATTCCACCACCTCCCTAGGTAACCCATTCCACCACCCTCCTAGTGACAAAGTTTTTCCTAATATCCAACCTAGGCCTCCCCCACTGCAACTTGAGACCATTGCTCCTTGTTCTGTCATCTGCCACCACCGAGAACAGCCTAACTCCATCCTCCCTGGAACCCCCTTTCAGGTAGTTAAAGGCTGCTATCAAATCCCCCCTCACTCTTCTCTTCTGCAGACTGAACAAGCTCAGTTCCCTCAGCCTCTCCTCATAAGTCACGTGCTCCGGCCCCCTGATCATTTTTGTTGTCCTCCGCTGGACTCTCTCCAATTTGTCCACATCCTTTCTATAGTGGGGAGCCCAAAACTGGACACAGTACTCCAAATGTGGCCTTACCAATGCCGAATAGAGGGGAATAATCACTTCCCACGATCTGCTGGCAAATAGAGGGGAATAATCACTGGCAGACTCCCACCCCAAAGCCGCTGCTGGCCAATGGGGAACGTCCTGCAATTTGCCGATGCCCTGAACCACGAGGCCTGATTCGCTCTCTTGCCTGGCATAGCTACAAGTTCTTCCTGGCTAGTGGGGCAGGCCAAGGCTCTTCACATCCAGAGAGCAGCACGTGCCCCCCCCGGATAGCTGAAGGGAGCACGCAGGTTAAAGGCTAGTCTGCCTGGAGGTTACCGAGCGCCCGGGCGTTCACCCATCTGCCCTGCTAGGAATCCCCCCGTTTCCCCAGGTCTGAAGGCAGCAGATACATTCTCTTCGCCCCTCGGGCTTGTCGACACACAGAGTTATGCCAGAATAGCTAATCTTGATTAACTCCATGTGTGGATGCTTCTGTTCCCAGTGCCTTACTCCAAATTAATTTAATCCATTTTTGAAGTGGGTTCAGCTAATTCAGAAGAAGAGCAACCACGCAAGGAGTTAATCAGGAATGGTTAATCCACTTCATATTCACACCCTATTTTATTCCAGATTAATTTTCATGTGTAGACAAGCCCTGAGGGAGTTTCACAAACATTCTGTAGCTCTAACCACCCCCCCCAAGAGGCAGGTTAGTACTAGGGCTGGTTCTCAAGTGGGGAAACTGAGGAGCAACAAGGTTAAAGGGCATGACCAGGGTAGCGTAGCACATCAGTAGCTGCAAATTCATTCCACCCATGACAGCCGGTTCAGAACCCAGGAATCCCTGGGGGAGCTGTGAACTGTGCCCCCCAGTCAGACGCCCCTCCTGGCCCAGCTGAATCCATCTCACCTCCTGCATTAACGCCTCCAGGCTCCTTTCACTGACATCACCGCTCACAGCGATGGGGATGGTCGCAAACCAGGGAATCTGGAACCTGGACAGAAACACAAGGCGCAGGCACAGCGAGCTGAGAAGGGAGTGACGCCTGCCTGCGGCTGCAGAAATCTGACAAGGGACAGGCGTCCCAGCGGGGGCTGAGCCTGCAGCATGGGCTAGTTGAAGCTTTGCTCAGTCTGAATCCTGAAGGGCAGGTGACACTGCGTGGGTTCCCCTCGCTGCTCTCAGCACAGCCAGCCGTGCGGACATGGCCCCCTCCTGGAGGATCTCTACCCCTTGTTTGTTCCGCTTATAAAAACGCCCCCACCGGGGCACCCTGGAAACTGCCCCGGGGATCTGAGAGTCAAGCTGGGCTTTTTCTGGTTCGTGCAGCATCACCGATGGCAAAGGATCCGCAGGCCCAATTTTGCTTTCGGTGGCACCTGCGCGACCCCCTTCTTTCATGCGGTTCCACTGACGGCACAGGACATGGCTCTGCGACCAGGGACTCAGTCAATCTCCCGATTGCTGCCCTGACTCTGACACACAGTGAATAAAGAGGGGCTTGTCCGGTGTTGCTCACTGCCCCCCACACAGGAGGCCCCCAGGCAGAGCCTACATTAAGGGGTCATACAGCACGCGGCACTCACTCGGCACTGCAGGTCCGGAGCACCTGGCGAATCTCCCTCGCCTGCTCGCCGAGATCCCCGCTGTCCACGCGGATCCCCAGCGCGCGGTACCCCAGCTGGTTCAACGCCAGCGCCACGGCGCAGAAGTTTGGGATGCCACTTCTGCCAACAGCAAGGAGGAGGATGGATCCGGCTGCCAAGAACACCTGGGATCCCCAACCTCTGCAACACGTACCGAGAGAGACGCGCCAAGCAGAGTGCGTGCGGGGTGGGGCAGGAGGCGAATCAAGCTTCCACGCCCAGATCAAAGCCAGGACGAAGAAGAGAACAGGAGCGAGGGACTCCTCAGCACAGTCAGAGCTGTGCTAACCCCAGCGTGTGGGGATGGATGAGGCGTGCACACGCAGGACAGCCAGAACACGTGGGCTGGGTCCTAGCGGGGGGGGCACCCATGTGCTCCAAGACATGCTCTCAGAGAGCCTGGCATTTAACCAGATGCCCCGGCATCGCTTCCCCTGTCGGATTCTGACCCACGCATACACTTGATACCTAAACCCACAGCTGGTTTGCACCCGAGCTGATCCCGTTGGCCGTCTCTGCTCCCTCGCTCGACGGGCCGTCGCTGGCACCCGTCACCGTGGAATCTGGGTGCCATGCAACGATCGTGACGCATTGAGCGCGCTCAGAAAAGGCCGCGACCGCCACCCCTCAGCTCCTCACCCCATGACACAGTAAGTGTCCACCAGCCCCTGGAAGTCGTGGGGGAAGGCGATGGCATAGGACACGAAGGCAGCCAGCTCCCCGCGGTGCGCCTTGTCCGGGGGGACCCGGAGCAACTGGCATACCTGCCCCAGCCACGACTCAGCCAGGGGCAGGAAATCCACCGGCTCATCTCCGTCCAGGGGTTTCAGGCTCTGCATGGGGGACGGCACCTCCATGGCATCAAACACATCAACTGCAACGACCGCTCCTCGCCCCACCCTTTTGGTAGGGCCTAGAAAAAACACATCTCCAGATCCCGCAGCCCCTGCTGGCTCTGAAGCAGCAGCTCAGCGGAGACAAACCCTAGATGCAGGCACAGACAAAGGCTGTTTAGATACATCGAGGTGAGGGGCCTGGTGGGCGCCCGCCAGCAGCCCACGGGCTTCTCCTGATCTGCGTGACGCGAGGAAGTCTGTGAGCACCATCATTTTTTAATCCACAGGTGGGGTCCCGGGGGGGAGGAGGGGATACCAATCCCAGCATGCACTGCTCCAAGGAGGCAGCTGGACGGTTCACAATGCTCGAGCCGGTCACGAGCATCGACCGCCGTGCATTTTCATGGCGTGCGTGCGCGCAGCTCCTAGGCACTGGGTGACGACGTGGGCTAGCCAGACAGCTGCGGGGAGCGGGCTGGAGCCACAAGGGTGGGGCGAGCTGAATCTGAATAGACTCCTAAGGGCAGAGGCAAGAGCCCCGTGACGCCGCACAGGGGGGTCCCTACCACAGGGATCAGCTCAGCCTCAGGCCTCTGCCCCCTCTCATGGCTGTGCGAGGCGATTAAACAAATCTGCCCTTCCCCTGGCCGGGCCACTCACCCGGGGCTGCACCTGCTCCAGCGACGTGAAGGACATGATGTAGGAATGGGCCACGGTTCCCCCCACTGGAATCCCAAACAGCTTCCCTGCCAGGATGTTGCTGGTGCAATCGAAGCCTGGAACGGAGAGATCGGGGGGAAGGGGGGAGGAGGGATGATACATGGGCGAGGGGAACACAGACCGAATGGGTGCAAAGGGAACAGGGAATGCCCTGCTGCGAAGAGCTGGCCCGCCGGCATGGCTCCCGGGCTAAACTCACCCCCTATGTACGAGTACTTGGATGCGGAGAGCCCCCCGTCCGGGCCCTGGGCGCGTCGCAGCCCCAGCTCTATCAACTTCTTGTCCGGACCAGCTAGCATCCGGAACCGAGCGGCGTTAGTGGCCACAAGGCTGGAAAAGGAAACACCCAAATATTCCCTGAGCGCCGACCCCGGCTGGGCGCCCAGCAAGGCCCAGGTCCCATGGCCCGTGAGCTCCCTGCCCACAGGGGCAGACGACACAGCTCCGACGTGTCAGGGGCTGGTTTGGTTCAATCCAGACCGGACCATGGAGGCGCTAGGGGGCCCTGACCGGCCGCGCGCCAGGTTAAGGCTGCGGATCTGAGTTACAGAAGAAGTAGCACGGAGCTGTATGGGCTCAGAGCACGAGAACGAGGAGGGTGATGTGGGGCAGAGACGCGGCTCCAGCTGTAACGGAAGGGGAGACCCGAGGGGGCAGGTGGGAGACTTTAAAGCACCACCGCCAACGGGAGAGGGGAGAGCAGACGCAGCCAGGGATCAGCGAAGGGACACACGTGCTGCCCTCGCAGGGGCCAGGAAATGCTCCCGAGTGGCTGGAGCCCTCTACGCAGTGTCCCCGTCCCCCTAGGCTTCCTGAACCACATGCACCAGCTGTAGTGTGCAAGACAAACCAGCACACTACAGCCACCACCCCCCGCGCGTGCCGCCCCAGGGCACCCTACGGCCCCCACTCCACACCTGCCGCAGGAGACCCTACAACAACAAGCCAGCACGTGCTGCCGTGGGGATGCTGCAACTCCAGAGCAGTGCTCCCCCGGAGACCGCACGCTGGCCATTTCCTCTCACCTGGCGTAGTTGACCAGACACAGCAGCGTGGTTTCCAGGAGCTGCACCACCAGCAGCGGCCCCTTCACTTGCAACAGTGGAACCTGCAGGGGGAAAAACGGGGGGAAGGGTTTGCACCAGCTCATCTCCCTTCCTCGCCCCGTCCCAAACCCGGCAGCGTCACCGGCAAACCACATCCGGCCCCCACGTCTGGCCGATGCTCTCGCGTGGGACTCGTGGCCACACCTGCAAAGCCGCCGGAGCAAAGCCCGGCTGCAGCCTGTCAATGGGTTCCAAGCAACGGGCCCCATCGAGGGCGAGGATCGACGTGGCTTCCTCCACGCTCGTTTCACGCAAGGGGGCTCTGGGGCTGCCCATCAAGCCCTCCCCCGTCCCTAGCACAACCGACTCCACCCCCATCCTCGCTGTCACCCTGGCGCAGAACCTGCCTATCCCTCTTCCTCCCGCACGTCTCCAGGATCCTGCCTTTCCGCTGCTCTCCCACCTGCATCGCCGCGGCTTTCCTGACGCCCACCCCGCCCCTGCGGGTCCATACAAGCCCTGCTGCTATGATCACCTTGGAATTACTCTAGCCTCTCTCCTGCAGGGGCTTCCAGCTCCCAGCCTGTGTGCTGTGCTCTACAAAGGATCCTTAGCTGGACGTGGACAACACGCAGCCCTATCTGTGTGTCGATCTGAAAGAGCTTTACAGAGGAGGTCAGTGAATTCTTAGAGGTTACCCCAGCGGGGCTTTGAATACTCAACGAGCGTGGAGTGACAGTCTCTGTCGGCTGGAATGGGGGGTCAGTCCCAATACGAGCATCTGGCAGGAGACAAAGGAAGGGGCCCTCCACTTATTAAGTCTGGCTTTACTCAGTTCCCCCTAGAACTGATCTCCGGTATTCGGTGCGCACGCTTCCGCCCCCAGGATTCGTTCCTGGGTGCTCCAGGAACTGGTGGACATCCTCAGATGGCCTAAATAATCCTCTGCAAGTCCAGAGATGCCTTTCTGCGGCCTGGGATAATTCTGCCTCTCACTAACGTTCTGAGCTGTCAGTCCTCAGCTCCTGCTGGAGACCTTTAACTACCAGGCTCAGCTCCCCCACTGAATATTCCCGTGTAGCTATATAGGGGCTGGTCCACCAATCATTCTATACTTCCCTTCCCCTTCTCGGGATCTTTTCAGAAGACATATGCCTCCGTCCTTTCCAAACTAGCTCCTTCCTTTCCCACAAAACATGACATTATTCAGAGAGGATAAGCGTCTTAATAAAAGACTCTGGTATTTTGAGGGCCGTGTCCCGGCTTTATTTATCTAAGAACACTCCCCTCAGTTCACTCCTTAGCTTGCAGGACAAGTTCATCCTTCTTGTCTTGAAGGAACCAGTCTAAACAAAACCCAAAGACAAGCTCGTTTCAGCTAACAGAGCCAGAACCTGCTCGAACCCTCATCACACCAGCTTTCGCTCTTTTCCATCGGCACGATGCACGCGTGCCTGCACGACTGACACATTCAGACAGAAGCTGCATCCACGCCTCATCCACTGCAGAGGAAATGGCCACAAAGGGCTTGTCTTGTAGCAGAACCACGAGATTTGGAGTCAGGACTCCTGGGTTTTGTTTTCAGCTGTGAGGCCTGGGGTGAACAATCAGCCATACAGGTGAAAGATGGAGCGGGGCAGAGGAGGCAGGTGAAATGCACTGGTTGAGCCCCTCACGCTATGTATTGCCACCAGCTATTATGTAGCACCTCTTATCAGTAGATCTCATAGTGCTTTACAATGGAGGTCAGTATCACTGTCCCCCTTTGCACGGATGGGGAAACTGAGGCACGGGGGGGGTGGGGGGGGGTCATGTGGTTTGCCCTAGCAGGAATAGAATCCAGATCAATTCCGTTTTAGTCCAGGGATCTATCCACTAGGCCACCCTGACTCAAGAAGCATTCTCTCCAGGCCTAGCTGCAGAGATCGCCTGAGGTTTCTCTGACCACGACCGGGCCCCTGCTTTACGATTCCCGCGGCTGACGTGCCCAAATGCCCACCCTGGCGAAGACGACAGAGCCCTCCAGCACAGAGGAGACGGTGACTTCCGAGGCGTCCACGGTGCGCAGGTAATCAAAGAAAGCCTCCTCCGTGGTGCTGGGCAGGACCGTCCGCAGGTACTCGATGTCTGGAAAGCAGCCAGAGATTGGCATTCAGCCAGCGCACGGGTGAGGGAGGAGTGACCGCCCTGCCGCGGGAGAGCTGTCCCGGCTGCAGGAGGGGGCTGTGGGGTGGGAGGATGTCATTAGCAGGGTCTCCCTGAAGAGGGCTCGCAGGGAATTTTTTCCTAACCCTCCCCATGCCCATCACTAGCCCTCTGTGGGCCCATCTACTCTGCCAGAGCCACCCCACTGCAGAGACTCCAGCACCCAGGCAGGACTGCACAGAGGATCTCCGCTGGGCTCTTGCCCGCGGGGACTGTGGTCCTGAGCCCTCCTGCAACCCCGTCACGCCGGGCTGACCAGAGAAGAGCGTTCACACTGCCCGGTGCCAGCTACACAGACCGAGCACCACTCGGGTCCCTCGGCACCGTAGGCAGACGACGGGACCGAGAGCAGGGGACTACACACGCTTGTCGGAGGCGCTGCCGTGGTACCCTGGCTGGCAGAAACTGTGCAATTCTGATCCCCACGCAATGCCTCAGCGGGAAAGCCACAGGAGGGATGATGAACATAAAGCCCAGGGATGGCCCAGGCACAGCAGAGCCAGGCTCCAGCTAACTTGTCTCCGACAGCAGCCAACACCAGCTGCTTCAGTGGAAAGTATAACCCCCCCCAGTCGCTGCGTCTGACCCGCAATGACCCTTCCAGCCAACATGGATCATCTTTAGACTCATCAGCACCCCGCACGGGAGACACATGGGTTGAACTGGGATCAGCTTTATCTACCAGCTGGCCGCGTGCGGGAGACATGCAGCTTTTTATGCAGGAGAATAAACACTTGGCATTTCTGTGGCCGCTTACATCACAGGGTCTCTCACTGCTCTACACCCACAGTAGATTTAAGTCAAGCAACCACCCTGGGAGGAAGGGGATAATCCTGGGGAAACTGAGGCACAGAGCAGGGACGTGACGTAACCCAATAACTCAGGGGAATCAGCAGCAGAACTGGGAGTAGAACCCAGATCTCTCGACCCCCAGTCCTGCGCCCTCACCACTAAGCAACCCTCCCCTTGAACCAAAGACCTCACGGTGCTAGCTGGCAGAGGGCATGGGGGAGCATAAGGGTTACAGAGATCCCGAGTCTGGGATTTACATGTTAGTCCTCCAAAGGGCATCATGTAAGGTCTCTACTGAAAGCCTGCATCACACTGCATAACAATCCCTGCCCGCTGCGTGTGTGGACAGGATGCAAGGAGGTAGGTACAGATACTAGAAATCATCTTCTTAGAGCCTGGTAGTGGACAGGCAGGTTACCCAGAGATACAGGTTCCAGCAGACTGGAGGTGGGAGACATCGCCCTGGCTGACCCTTGTGTATTAGGGGTCTTACAAGGGAAATCTATGTGCACAGTCAAACGCTAATGAGAAACAGAGGGGGTTTCAGGAGAGGAAATTCACAGGAAGAGCTGAACAATGGGGGTGGGTGGGTGCGAAGGACTCTGTTTGCAGGTGAAGAACAAAGGACTGGTCTAGTAGGTGTAGGGCTGCAGAGGGATGCTCCAGCATCTGGGGAGACAGGCTGCCGGCACGCTTGGTCGTATGAAGGGAGGGTCTCAGCCATGCCACTTGGAAAACGCTGGGAGAAGGCCTTTGGGGACGCAGGATCTTATGAGACAAGCGGGCAGCTTGCAAGGCTCTAGAGTGAGTGTTAGGATTGACACGTGACCCTTCGTTTCCAACATTTCTGCTTGGGAATCTCTGTTCTTTATTAGATCAACTTTGACTTGCTTTCTCTATCAGCAAACTGAAGTGCCAGGTGTGAAGCAGGGCGGTGTCCCACGGTGTCACGGGGAAGCTGCTGTGTCCAGCTCCGGGAACTCTGTGTGTGTCCAATGGATGAGGGCCCAGCACGCTCAGGGGTTGCAGTGGGCTGGTTGCTTACCAGCAGAGCCTGTGTGGGCTGAGCGGAGGGCTTGTGACGCCGAAGACCAGTGGATTCAGCAAGCGGACCCCCAACAGACAAGATGTACTCAGGCCAAGGGCAGGTGGTAGCGAGGTGCCTCCCAGCCCTGGGTACCCCCAGAAAGCGTCACTTCCTCCCATTCTGTTTTCATTTACAGTGTCAGAAAGAGCTGGGAGCCAAACCTGGGGAAAGCCTCTTGGTGCGTGGGGGATAAACCAGTCTTTGGACGATGACATGCCTGTCAGATCCCTGTCCAGGAAGCAGCATGGCTGGAGGCTGCACCTAAGACTCAGGACTCCTCGGTTCTATCCCCAGCTCTGCCAACGAGACGCCCCGGGAACGATACTTAGGATGAAATTAAAAAAAAAAAAATGCCTCCAGTTCCAGGTACCCAACTTGAGACATCTGGAGCCTGATTTTAGCTCCCATGAACTTCAGTAGGGGCTGGGAGCTCTGAAAATAGCTGGTCCAGGTTTTCCCTGCCTCCTCCCACGTGTACACTGGCCCCTAATCCGTAGCAAAAGATGGTCTCTGCCCCAAAGAGATTACAGTCTAAACACACACAGGGTGGAAGAAAGGAAGCAGCAGGCGGGGAACAGACAGATTACGTGACGTGCCCCAGGCCACCCAGACAAGCTGTTGAGAAGCCAGGGGTCGAACCCAGAATTCCTGAGTAGCACTGGCCGGAAACCGGGATTCCTGTGCCGCAGGAAATTCCAAAATGAGCTGAGCAGTTCAGGGAGCCAGGCCTGCCAAGGAGTCGGGAAACTCGGCCCCGGGACAGTCTGCCTGGCGGATTCCACAAGGACATCCTTTCTATGCGTCGAAAGCCGGGCTCCTCCCAGCTGAACCACCGTCTCTGCGAGGCCACTTCTGAAAACGTGGGCCTTTGCCGTCGCTGCTACTTGGCCCCCGGCCGTAAAAGTCACATCATCATTTCGGATCTAAACTGGCCTGCTGTTTCATTCAGAGCAACCTTGTTCCCACGAGCAGCCAGGGTGGGGAAAGAACCCCATTGCCAGCGTTCACCAGGCCCTTCCCACGCTTGGACACAGCGCCCTCTCCCATGACAAAGCCTGGCATGGCTGGTGAGCGGTGCCAGCCCTGGAATCTAAAGTCCTTTGTGTCCCTTGCAACATGACCCTGGCAGCACAGGCTTCTCCCTAGCATGTTGATCTCCTCCCTCACCCCACAGGCCTCAGGGTGACATAACCTTTGATCTCCAAGGCCCGTGCAGTCCCGAGAAAGTCACTGCCTGCCATTACCAGTCCTGCCTGCCCTCTCCAACTCCTCTTCCCAGGCTACACCAGCCAAATCTCCTGGCATATAAATCCTGCCCAGAACAATACTCGTCTCCAGGGCTTTTCTCGGGTGCCTCCCAGCCGTCCAGCTAGCGAGGTGTCCAAAAAAATGCAAGAACTGCTGCCTCTCCTGATGGAGTGAGTGAGGCCTTAACAAATCTGTGGCCAAGTGGGGATTCACAGCTGTCCTCTGCTGTAGCCATGGCTACTTGGATCTTCATGGTAACAGCAGAGAGAGGAGACAGGTTCTTCTGCTCCAACAGGACAGGCCCCTCTCAACTACAGGAGAATCTCCATTTGCTGTTAGCAATATAGGCCCCGTGACATGCACTTGGGGGCAATGCAGATTGTAACTGCTAGCTAGTTCATAGCCCGTATCTTCCAAGCACAGGATAAACATGAACTAATCCTAACATCCCCACATCTGTAGTGCAGGAGTCAGATGGGGCATGGGAGAAGAGGAAAGTTGTAGTCTCTATCCAGACTCCACCCATAATCCCCGAGTAGCCGGATGTTCCAAATAAAACAACCAGCAGTGCACTGATTAGCTAGGCTGACATGGAAATCGGTATCGTTGTTCTTCAGAGTTAACACCACATCGCTCTGAACGGGGCCGGTCACACCTTTCAGCGCTATCATTTCAGTCTCTCTCGCTCTACACGCTACAGCATATTCTGGAGGTTTTCTTCTCCAGCCGCACAGCTAGAAATGGAATGATTAGCCTTATTTTAAACAATTACAGCTTAAATTCTGCAGACACTGATGGAGCCATTAGAGTGGTGCTCGTATGTGGTATCAGCCACTGTCAGAACAGTCTCAATCCAACCCCTGCTGGGAGGCAAAGATATCCTGGGAGGTGAAGAAGGGGAAACCGAGGCACGGAAATGTTAAGTGACTAGCCCCAAGGTCACTGAATGAGTCAGTGGCAGAGCAGGTGTTAGGTTCTGATATACCACAACACTAGACCAGAGGAACTCGCAGCGGCTGGTTCCCAGACCTAAGCTCTATCCCTACCATTCTGACCACTACTCTTGCAGAAATCACAGACTCATAGCAGATGAGGGTTGGACGGGACCTCAGGAGGTCAAGCCCCTACTCAGAGCAGGATCAATCCGAATTAAATCATCCCAGCCAGGGCTTTGTCAAGCCGGGCCTTAAAAACCTCTAAAGATGGAGATTCCACCACCTCCCTAGGTAATCCATTCCAGGACTTCACCACCCGCCTAGGGAAAAACTTTTTCCTAATATCCAACCTAGACCTCCCCCACTGCAACCTAAGACCATTGCTCCTTGTTCTGTCACCTGCCACCACTGAGAACAGCCTAGCTCCATCCTCCCTGGAACCCCCTTTCAGGTAGTTAAAGGCTGCTATCAAATCCCCCCTCACTCTTCTCTTCTGCAGACTAAACAAGCCTAGTTTCCTCAGCCTCTCCTCATAAGTCATGTACTCCAGCCCCCTGATCATTTTTGTTGCCCTCCGCTGGACTCTCTCCAATTTGTCCACATCCTTCCTGTAGTGGGAGGCCCAAAACTGGACACAATACTCCAAATGTAGCCTCACCAATGCCGAATAGAGGGGAATGATCACTTCCCCCCATCTGCTGGCAATGCTCCTACTAACGCAGCCCAATGTGTCGTTAGCCTAATGGTTCTCCTGAAGGGAGAAATGGTGCTCCCGTCACACCAATCTGGGTACAGAAATTGCTTTGTCTGCCAAACACATTTACTTCATAATCCTAAAAGATTCCTGCATTACCGCATCTACAATGCCCTACGAGCTTGTGAAGACTTTCCATCTCTACAGGAAACAAGCAACATTTCTTCCAATCACAGCAGATCGAGGGCTTAGGTTGGAACCAGGGGATGACGTAACAATCAACAGGATGAATTCCCAGCAGAACAGAGAGGCCACTGGGACGGAGATCTCACACTACAGCAGCTGCCATATCACAGCTGCACAGCAACTGCAAACCACAGAAACGAGCTCTGACAGTGGCTTCCTCCGGCATGAATTTAAACTGGAAAGAAACAAGAGTGTGATGAACTTGCAACTTCTCAAAGACAGAAACAGGCCCAAAACCGACAGGGCATAAAACAGAAGTGGCTTGAAATGACCCCAGGTGACATTTTGTTTTCGTTCCTAGGTAGTGTTTTTATAATTCACCCTTTCGTAATTCTGCAACGCGGAGCATGTGGTGACTGGGAATGGAGAGCAGGCAGGAGAGATGAATTAGGAGAAGGTTTGGGTAAACATTTCGCAAGTGTGAAAAGGAGATAAATCAGCTATCTATTTGTGACATCCCAAGATTTGAGGCAGCAGATGAGGGAGACAAAGCCACATAGGACGGCCAAAGCTGTGCGCTGGGATAATATTTAACAAGTAATAACCCAAGCCCCAGAAAGGGAGAGTTGCGAATACTGTTACTGACTGACTACTGAGCAAACACCCTGGAGGAAAGCCTAGCCCCACTGAAGCTGATGGGAGATTTGCTATTGGCTTTAATGATTTAGCCAGGATTTCATCCCCTCTCCTCCTCATCTGCCTGCCTGTGTCATCCCGTGTTATACCCTGTTGTACAGAATGTAAGCTCTTTAGGGCAGGGACTGCCACTTGCTACGTGTTGATCAAGTGCTCTTTGCAATAAGGTCCTGAGCAGGCACTTCTGTGATAAATACGGATAGAGGAAGCAGGCAAAGAAAGAAATCTGGGCTGTGAGAAGTGAGGGATTTAGTGAACAGTGAGGTCTGATCTGTACAGGGAGGGAAAAATCCAGGCCCCTGAGCAATGGAGCTTTGTTGCTTGGGTAGCCCTGACTTCCTTCACCCAGGGAGATGCTGTTCTCACACTGACGGGAAAACCCCTTCTGCTGCTGTAGTCTGCGTCTGCACTGTGGGATTATATCAGCCTCGCTACCCGCCGTAGCTCTGCCACATAGTCCCCACAGCGCAGACCTGGCCTCAGAGGCAGTTTACAGGATGCACGGTGCAGGCGGGAGGCCCTGACACACGACAGTGAGAAGATGCCGTACGATGATGTAGAAACCTAGACCGATGGCCCCATGGCCTCCTGTCCACACTTGGAGACGTGGCACAGTGTCTCTAGGAACTCCCTCTCCCCAGTAGGGTTCCTGTTTAGGGCAGGGGAGGGGAACAAATGGGCTGCGACCCCGGCTTACTCCACACAGGTGGAAGCCCAGGGGGTTTTGTAGTACCCTCTCCCCCCGCCCCCCCCCAAAGTAAAACCTGTCCTGGCCATTTCCAGTAGCACCAATCCCCCGGTGCTGACGTCCAGTTCCTAACACTTCCACACGCGACCCAGCCCCCACCCGCTCCAATGCTTCCCCGGGCCTCCTACCCACTACCCGCCCCCAACACTCTCCTGCACCCCCTGCCCTCCCTGCACCACCTCCCCTGCCTGCCACAATGCCCCCTATCCCTATCCCTCCTTATTGCCACGCAGGCTAATGGCATATTGGGCTGCATTAGTAGGAGCATTGCCCGCAGATGGAGGGCAGTGATTATTCCCCTCTATTCGGCACTGGTGAGGCCATATCTGGAGTACTGGGTCCAGTTTTGGGCCCCCCACTACAGGAAGGATGTGGACAAATTGGAGGGCAACAAAATTGGAGGGCAACAAAAATGATGAGGGGGCTGGAGCACAGGACTTATGAGGAGAGGCTGAGGGAACTGGGCTTGTTTAGTCTGCAGAAGAGAAGAATGAGGGGGGATTTGATAGCAGCCTTTAACTACCTGAAAGGGGGTTCCAGGGAGGATGGAGCTGGGCTGTTCTCAGTGGTGGCAGATGACAGAACAAGGAGCAGCGGTCTCAAGTTGCAGGGGGGGAGGTCTAGGTTGGACACTGTCCCTAGGCGGGTGGTGAAGCACTGGAATGGGTTACCTAGGGAGGTGGTGCAATCTCCATCCTTAGAGGTTTGTAAGGCCCGACTTGACAAAGCCCTGGCTGGGATGGTTTAGTTGGGGTTGGTCCTGCTGTGAGCAGGGGGTTGGACTAGATACCTGCTGAGCTCCCTTCCAGCCCTCATCTGCTGTGGTTCTATCCCTACCATGCCCAGACACGGCTGTCCAGACCCTAACCCTCCCCTGCACTATCCTCACCCCACCTCCGCCTGCCCCTACTCAGAGCAGTGCTAGCCCACTGCCCCCCCCCCCACAACACAGAGAACAAAACCCAGTGGGGGGGGGGCCCTGAGCAGCTCGGGGCCCGAAGTAAGGACTTAGTGGCCTGATGCCTAGTGCCAGCTCTGCCCCTACTGCTCCGGGGCCCTACCCCCGCCCCCACAGCTCTCCGGCCCCGCCCCACAGCTCCCTAGCCCCGCCCCACAGCTCTCCGGCCCCGCCCCCATTTGACCCCACAGCTCCCCGGCCCCGGCCCCGCCCTACCTGGCCCGCGCAGGCGGAAGGCCCGCAGGAAGGCCAGGCACTCGCCCAGCCCGGCGCTCAGGGCGAAGCCCCCCTGGAAGGGGCAGCGGCGGAAGAAGAGCTCGAAGGCGGCCGGCTCCCGCTGCCGCCCGGCCCGCCAGTAGCCGTAGGCCATGGTGAGCTGGTAGAGGTCGGTGAGCAGCGCCAGCGAGTCCCGCCGCCCCGGCTCCATCCCGCGCCCGGCCCCTGAGTCCGCTCCCTCCGGGCCCGCAGCGCGCCTGGCTGCACGTGGGCGGGGCGGGCGCACCAGCTGGATCGTCACGTGGGGCCGTCGGCAGCCAATGGGGAGCCCCCGCCGCGCGCCAGGGCGCCTGGGAATTGTAGTCCGCGCAGAGCCCCTGGGGGCAAGGCAGGGTAGGGCAGGGGCAGCCCATCACCCACCCCCTAGGTATCCCCTGTGCCAGGGGAGCGGGGGCTGGACTCTGCCACTGCCTAACCCGTCCCAGCTAGACTTGTCCCATGATCACCAGCCCAGGGCCGCCCGCCTTGCAGGGGAGTTTTTACTGGCACCCAGCGCTGGAGTGGGGTTTTTTGGTACTGACACGACATGTTTTACTAATGTCTCTCAGCAGCCCATGAAGAACACACTAGTGTCACACCCGCCCGGACACGCGCGCTCGCCCGAGTCTGCACCCAGCCCTGCGGAACGAACGAGGCCATGGCTGTAGCCGCACTTAGTTGATGGCTCACGTGAGTTCTTCGGGCCTGGGCAGGAACAGAACACAGGAGCTGGATAAAGTCATAGTCCATATAGTTTTCGGACACAGGCAGTGATTGTGGACGCCGCCACTCCCTGTCACAATACAATATGTTTTATTTCTACCCAATTTCACAGACACTTTCATTTGTTTACAGTGTGTTAAACTTGTACATTTTTACTGACTAAGTTTACAGACGGTTGGCAACCCTGCGGCCGCAGGCTGGCTGTAGGACAGGGTATCTGGTCCCCACCTTTTATGGCCGGGGGAGGGGCTCAAACTTCCCCAGAGTATTTGGGCTCCAAACTTCAACTGAAAGGGGTGGAGCTGAAATACCCTTAGGGATCTGGGCCCAGGGGCTTTCCTCCCTTAAGGCTGAAACAGCAGCTTGCCAGGCACAGCACATGCTTATGCTTCCCTTACACATTCTTACCCCACTAGGGTGACCAGATAGCAAGTGTGAAAAATCAGGCTGGGGGGGTGGGTAAATCAGGCACCTATATAAGACAAAGCCCTAAATATCAGGACAGTCTCTATAAAATCAGGACATTTGGTCACCCTATACACCACATTCCTCACCGTAGCATCCGGGGCACCTTCCACCTGATCATTACGCAACATGACTAACTGCTGCCACCTGTATTTTGTGCCTGAGCTCTGAAACCCAAGACCCCTGTGCCCCACAGCCAGGGTAATTATCTGCACTGTACAGCTGAGGAAACAAGTGAACTGCCCAGTGCAATACACAGAGGATGGGTGACATGAGACTGAATTCACTGCTACATAACCATTGAAGTTAACAGATTGGCACCTGCATATGACAGCTGAGAGCTACTGCTCACCTTTGTACAGGTATAGAATTCTTCCGAGGACCTAGCAAGAGCGAAGGGCAAAACTAGCCCCCGTTCTACAAAATAACAGCACAAGAAATCACTGCCTTCTTTGTTCCCTAAGCGCATGTAGATTTTCAGATGTATGTTTATTCAGAACAGACCAAGTTTCTAATTTTATTTCACTCGTAGCTGCAGGTCGTTAAAACTGCTGCTTTTGAAGTTTCAGCCAACGAAGATTCCCTTTGTAGAAATTCCCAGCCAGAGTGCAAAACCAGCTTTACAGGATCACACCGCTCCAAAAGCAATCCTGTGTTAGGTGTATGCGCTGCACTGCTCACCTTCCTCCGTAAGGCTAGAAGAGACCATTGAACAGACCAATGGTGCATCTAGCCCAGATTCCTGTCTTCTGACAGTGGCTGGGGCCAGTTGCTTCAGAGGGAACGAACAGAACAGGGCACTCATCGAGTGATCCATCCCTGTCATCCAGTCGCAGCTTCTGCCAGTTGGAGGTTTAAGGACACCTAGAGCAATGTTTCGCAAATGCAGATACCAGGGGCTTTTCATGCAGTCACAGCCTCCCAGGCAGTGATTGGGGGGTGAACCAATGCCCCTCTCCCACTCTGCTAGCTGGGGTTGGGCCCTGCCCGGCTCTGGAGCCACAAACACTGGAGGAGCAGGCAGCCAGTGAGAGTTCCCCCCACCTTTCCTGGGGTGGCGAGCTCAGGCTTCTGCCCTTGGGTGGGGAGCCAGCAGGCTCCATCCCCAAGATTAATTATCCGCACCAATTAAACATTTACACCTCCTTTCCAGTCTGAGTTTGTCAAGCGTCAGCTTCATAGAAGTTTAGAAGGGATGCTGAGAAGTCATCAAGTCCAGCCCCCACTGCTGAGGCAGGACCAACTAAACCTAGACCAATCCTGGCAGGTGTTTGTCCAACCAGTTCTTAAAAACCTCCAATGACAGGGATTCCCCGTCCTCCCTTGGAGCTTAATTACCCTCATTGTTAGAAAGTTTTTTTTAACATCTAACCTAAACCTTCCTTGCTGCGGATTAAGCCCATTACTTCTGGGCCTACCTTCAGTGGACATGGAGAACATATTGATCCTCATCCTCTGGATAGCAGCCCTGCACATATTTGAAGAATTATCGGGTGCGGCCCCCCCACCCATCACTCTTTTCTCCCAACTAAACATTCTGTACGCACACACCCCTTTTAAAAAAAAACCCCACCCTTTCCTCAGAGTTCAGGTTTTCTAAACTTTTTATCATTTTTGTTACTCTTCTCTGGACTCTCTCCAATCTTTCGTAAAGTGTGGCACTCAGAATTAGATAGTACTCGAGCTGAGGTCTCATCAGGACTATTACCTCCTGTGTCTTGCATACAACACTCCTGTTAATTTGCCTCAAGGTACTAGCTTTTTTTGCAACTGTATCATGTTGACATATTCAGTTTGTGATCCACTGCAACCCCCAGCTCCTTTGTATTACTGCCTAGCCAGTTCTTCCCCCGTTGGTAGTCGCACATTTGACTTTCCTTCATAAGTGAAGTACTTTGCTCTCATCTTTATTGAATGTCTGATTGATCTGAGATCAATTGTCCCATCTGTCAAGGTCATTTTGAGTTCTAATCTTGTCCTCCTAAGGACTTGCAACCTCCCCCAGCTTGGTGCCATCTGCAAATTTAACAAACACACACTGCCTTGTTTCAGGAGATGGAGTATTTGTCTTTACCTTTGACAAGTATCACTTTGATATAAAAGCATCAAAGGAGTCGCTGCAGGGAGCATTTACAGCCACCATGAGTCCCTGCAGGAACTGTGACCCTCAGACTGAAATGAGTACTTGTGTCTGATCTTCACTGCATTCTGACCCCATCCTATATATTGTGGGTGCGGGGACAAAGGATGTCAGCGCTGGGCCACATTCCTGGGGGGCTGGGAATTGGGCCCAGGCTTTGGACATGAATTGTCCTCCATGGGACCCCTGGCTTGGGCTAAAAGGACCATGTACTACACAAGCAATAATTATGCGCTGATCACACAGCAACTTACTAGTTTTGGAGTTGGAGGAGGAGGGGAGCAAACCTGAAGCAGGGCAAAATGACCTGACCAATAGGTTCCATGGTAACAGTTATAATACAGGCAGGCCATGTCCCCACTTCTATTCCTCCCCTCACCATCTGGACAAGAAGTGCTTTCTCAGACAGCATGCCTGTTAAAGAAAGCTCGGGAGATCTTCCCCCTTGTTCTTCCCTTGCAGTTGGTTTGTTAAGGAGATTTTATAACCATTTATATCACCAAATAGGGATTTTATGGGGCGGATTAGAAGCTGTAACCGAATAAATGCTCCTTATCACTCCACCCAGCTCACTCTTTCCTCAGTCGACCCTGCAACATATATTAGCTCCCCTCTGCTCCTTCTCAGAGTTCTCCCTGCACTTAGACCCCTTTTCTGAGCATTCTCTCCAACTCACAGACCAGAGCTCAATAACAGTGTTTAGTACTGCTAGGAATAAGTCACTTGTTCAGTGGATCATGAGGATACTCACTGAGTAACACAAATGTATTAATCATTGATCAGATAGGGATGCATTAGCAGGAATGTTATAAGCAAGACATGAGAAGTAACTCTTCCTTTCTACTCAGCACTGATAAAGTCTCATCTTGAGTATTGTGCAGTGTTCTGGGTGCACCACATTTTGAGAAAGATGTGTGGACAAATGGCGAAAGTCCAGTGGAAAGCAAAAAAAATATTAAAGATCTAGAAAACAGGACCTATGAGGAAAGACTGAAAATATTGAGTTTGTTTAGTCTGGAGAAGAGAAAACTGTCCATTGTCCCATCTGCAGCTGTGTCCATCCCTGATGCTTTAGAGAAAGGAGATAAAAAGGTGGCAGGCACATTCAAAGGACAGTCTCATGTAAAGATGATTTGATCTTTTTAAAAACATGAATAAAGCAGCTAATGTGAATACACGCAGCTACTTTTAAAAGTTACCTAACAAGCCAGCAATGCTTCTGAACTTAGAGATGTTTTTAGCAGCTCTAAATAAATGAAACCATAAAAACCCTTCACTATTTCATGGCCAATGCTCAGCAAAATGAAATTTAAGAGTTATAAATCTAGATTCTTCAGGAAGATATAAATTGTGAGCCTTGCATTGTAACCTAATATTTGTATATTGGATTTAAGAGTAAGGAAGACAATGGGATCCTAACCCCTGCTTGAGTGAAGTGGAAGCATGAAAGACAGCCAAGTATATAAACATCAGCTCTTGTATATTTCTGTTCACTGTGGGCTATTTTATAGGACCCTTGTGATACCAGGATGTCAATGACATTGGGGATGATAGTTACCACCTTCTGATCCCCTGTGCAACCAGGGCACACTGCAAGGAAAGACACCCCACGCCGTCTGCACTCAGAAACCTTGACCTTTTATTAGTTACAGTTCCAGAAAGGATAAACGTTTGCTCTTAGATCTTGTTGAAAGCAGCTATGTCGACACTCTGCACCTGAAATAGAACAAGAAATGCTGCTAAACATCAGAAAACCCGTTCCAGACATTTAGGACGTATAGAAAGCACACTTACTGGGATGGTCTCTTGACAGAAGAGGTTTGCCCTAACCACTCCCAAACTTATCAAGTACAATTCTTTATTAAAAAACATTTCTATAAGTCAATTAGTCAGTCCCATACATGATCATATTTTAAGACTGCCATTATTTAATATTTATATAAGCCCCCAATCAGGATTAGAACCCCATTGTGGGTAAGAAAAGGCCCCAGTACAAAGAGCTTACAAATTAAACTGGTTTCAAACTCACCCTATAGAAAGGTGATAAATTCCATTTTTAATTACAGGCCAGGCCAGGATATAGTTTTAGGACTACATGCTTCCCTGAATCCACAGCAGACTTTCCCATTGATGTCAAAGGAGCGTTTGCATAGATCAAAAGGTAAGAGAGGGCCTTTATGTAGTAAATTAACTATGTTCTCATTTGTCAGTGCGCCTTATTGTAACCTTCAGCACCACTCCGTGGGAAAAACTCAGCCTTCAGGATTGCCACTATTTCTGCTCTCTTTTTCTCTCCCTGTTCCCCATCCATGTGGGTTCTCCTCTCTTCCCCACACAACCACACGCCAATTCCACCTCTGCTATAGACTTCACTTGAACCCATATCCTCATCCCATCGGCTCAAATGATCCGCAACTAATAGTGAATTCCTACCCCTGAAATGTCAACACACTAAGCATCAGAGACCAGCACCCCAACGAGAATGAGGGCACAGGAAGTTCACACCTCCCAGAGCCATAGCTTCAGGCTGTCTGTAAGCTCTGCATCCTTATTCTCTTCGTGTTTTCAAGGTTATCTTCGCAAACATGGGGAGTAAGAACTCAGTTCTTCCTCCCTCTCCCCTCCAATGAAAGTTTAGAGGATGCAAAATCCGAATATAAGGTGGGCCACAAACACATGAAGTGGGTCAAAATCTCTTGAAGGGGCCAAGTGTTTGAAAGCACTACAAGGCACAAGGGGAGGACTTACATAGTCTTCAAACTTGGTGATCTCCTCTTCCAGTATGTCTGTTCCGACCTTGTCATCCTCCACGATGCACTGGATCTGGAGCTTCTTAATGCCATAGCCCACTGGAACCAGCTTGGAGGCTCCCCAAACCAGGCCATCCATCTGTATAGATCGGACACACTCCTCCATCTTTGCCATGTCAGTTTCATCATCCCACTAACAAAGCATAAAAAGGGAACTCAGAAGGTTTATCTACATTAGCGTTAGAGGCTGCAGGACTGTCCATCAGGACTGAAGACTGCAAAATCCTCAACAGGGCAAGCTGAACTGGATCTACATGGCATGCATTCTGAGTCCATACGTAAGTCAGCAACAAAGGGTTTAACACACTATTGCATAAGGCTGCAATCAGGAAAGCAGCGAGGAGATGAGATGGAACTCTTCAGTGCCCAACACAGAACAAGACTGAAAATCATTCATTCTACTTGTACCATGCTAGTTTGCTGAGCAGTGCTCTAGTCAGTGATGCTCCAGTATTCAGACCTTTCCACCCCATGTTTTCCCATCAGTCTCTGTCAAGGAGTCCCATCTTTGATCAAAGGAGCCTTCCCCAGAGGAATCCTCTCTCCAGTGTGACTCAGCATGAAGCGAGACCAAGTTACTGAAAATGATATGGATTCAGCGTACCTAGGGTGAAGTGTTCTTGGAGTGACACGTCACTTCTTCCATCTCAGGGTCTCAGCTTCAAGAACTAATTCTGAGCCCTGGACAGTTGGTAAAAATACTCAGCACTTATCTCATTAGCCCGAAGTGTTATGTAATCCTAGACACTTTTGTTCAATTGTGATTTTATGAGAGAGTTTTGTGCTTTATTGATCTGGGCTTGTATTTCAGGCTTTTATTCCCTATATTTATGATCAGGTGCAAGTTCTTTTTTCAAGGGGTTGTCCATGTGTGGCAAGCCAGTGTGTAAATGTTCAAATATTCTAGCCTGCCACACACTAAATTTGAAACAGGAATATGTCCAAGTGCACTATGGAACTTTTAGTGCATGGTAACATCATCTACCTGCCCAGATAGTAAACAGCAGGCTAGAGAGCTTTAGATTTACACCCCAGGTTCCCACACATTAACTGACCATGTAAACAAGCCCCAAGAGAAGAAAGTTATTCCAAACCAGGGGTGGTACACTGCAGCCCATAGAACATCTGCAACTGCCATCTTTATTATGGAGCAGAACAGCTCACAGATCTCATCATGCAATGCTCCACGCTGATCCAAACAACTGCATGCTGATAGGTTCTGTAATTTGTGGGCCAAATCATCTACAATGGGCAGCTGCAGTCTGCAAGTTAGCTGTAACCCACACACTCTTGTACTGTTACAATCTCAGTACAGGCACCCCACTTTAGAGCCAAAACATCAGTTGTGTAAGAAATTGCTGAAGTTGCTTACAGGCTTGACATCCAGAAGGATGGAAGACTTGGCAATGAGGCCAGGTTTTTTAGATTTCTTCTCTGCATACTGGCGTAATCGCTCTTCCCGAACTTTGGCAGCCTCCTGGTCTTCCTCTTCATTGTCACTGCCAA
Source organism: Emydura macquarii macquarii (assembly GCF_026122565.2). Lineage (NCBI taxonomy): Eukaryota > Metazoa > Chordata > Testudines > Chelidae > Emydura > Emydura macquarii. The sequence continues at coordinate 1,059,992 of NW_027132383.1, forward strand.
ATAGATCAATGTCATCATCCTCATCCTCATCAGCCTCAGACGGTCCTCCTTTCATTGCTGGTGAAGCAGAAGGGAGTTCCACTTTCTTTGGGGGAGTAACGCGTGATTCCACCTTCATTGGGATGACATGCTTTATGGAAACAATGGGCCAAAAAAGGAGAAAATAAATGCAAGTGTAAAACAAAGCAGCAAACTCCCCCCTCTGACTTGCCAAAACAAGACTATGCCACCATCCAAAGGCAAGAGCTGAAAGTCATAGAATCGTATCATAGAATATTAGAGTTGGAAGGGACCTCAGGAGGTATCTAGTCCAACCCCCTGCTCAAAGCAGGACCAACCTCAGCTATATCATCCCAGCCAGGGCTTTGTCAAGCCTCAGCTTAAAAACCTCTAAAGATGGAGATTCCACCACCTCCCTAGGTAACCCATTCCAGTGCTTCACCACCCTCCTAGGGAAAATGTTTTTCCTAATGTCCAACCTAGACCTCCCCCACTGCAACTTGAGATCATTGCTCCTTGTTCTGTCATCTGCCACCACAGAGAACAGCCTAGCCCCATCCTCCCTGGAACCCCCTTTCAGGTAGTTGAAGGCTGCTGTCAAATCCCCCCTCATTCTTCTCTTCTGCAGACTAAACAAGCCCAGTTCCCTCAGCCTCTCCTCATAAGTCTTGTGCTCCAGCCCCCTAATCATTTTGGTTGCCCTCCGCTGCACTCTCTCCAACTTCTCCACATCCTTTTTGTAGTGGGGGCCCCAAAACTGGACACAATACTCTAAATGCGGCCTTACCAATGCCGAATAGAGGGGAATAATCACTTCCCGCAACCTGCTGGCAATGCCCCTCCTAATTCAGCCTAATATGCTATTAGCCTTCTTGACAACCAGGGCACACTGCTGACTCATATCCAGCTTTTTATCCACTGTTACCCCTAGGTCCTTCTCTGCAGAGCTGCTGCCCAGCTCGTCGGTCCCCAGTCTATAGTCGATCCCCAGTCTATAGTCATGCAGCCAGAGCTTGGTCCTTATCTTCAAGGCACTCAATGGCCTGGGTCCAGCATATCTAAAAGAGCTTAAGTGCCAGGCACACTTCTGCAAGTTGCCTGGTCTAAACAGCACAGCAGCAAGTGCACTTAAAAATAACCCCCAAAACAAATCACTCCAGTGCACAAACAATTCCTTCTGTGGGGAAGGGAGGGAGAGAGAATGAACCACGTTACGTATGTTAATCTCACTGCTCAATGCCCTACTGGAAGACAGTTAGGGTTTGTCTACACAGCCAAGAAAAACCATGGTTGACTTGTGCCAGCCAACACAGGCTCATGGGGCTTGGGCTCCCACCCCACAGGGTCCAAGAGCCCAACTCCAGCCCGAACCTGGAAGTCTACACAGCAACGAAAAAGCCCTGAAAGCCAGAATTGGCCAGCACAGGCCAGCCATAGGCTTCGCAGCTGTGTAGACCTACCCTGAGATATTGATGAAGGCACTATAAAAAGAGTCTTTATAGAATATAATACAAAAGGGCAAACGTTAGTTTCATTAAAGGTCTCCAACGCATCCTCCAAGCTGGTGCAAGATGCAATGGGTGCAGGTTATTCAGGTCCCAGAGATATTATTTTTTCCTCTCCTACCTGAGGTAAAGATTCTCCAGGGGGGAAGGCTTGTGAGAACCAAAGAGATCCCCAAGTATGTCCATCTGTATAGGTGTCTACTTGCTATATATCTAATATGTGCCAAGAAGCTTCGTTTTCTTGGTGTGCTCCCATTTACACACAATGGGGTTAACCTCCAGCAAGTCTAAACTGCTGGCTTAGCATCACTACCGCCTTTGGCAGAACTCTGCAAATTTAGCCCATCTGAGGATCTGGCCCATCACCTCTCCTCTTCACTGGGCCTAAAGCAGAATACCTGCTCTGCATCCACACTTGGGCTGGGATGAGGGAGAAAGAGCAGCTCTAGAAGGCTCTGCTGGGGAGGCCTTAGTGATCTCTCCACACGTTGGCCCCCTCCTTAGCAGGCGGCAGGAAGTATTCAAATTGACCTGGTGCCTTGAGGAGTCAATTACCTGGGTCGGTGGTGTTGGTGAGGGATGGTGAGAGGTGGAGGATTTTTCTAGTACATTCAGGCGAGTTTCCAGCTTGGAGATGGCCAGCTGAAGATCTGCAACAACTAGAAAACGGAGAAAGAACCAGCTCATCTTACTGGGTCAGCAAATAGCAAAAGGCGCAGCAATAATTCTCTGGTCAGGTCGGGATTAGTTTATTTTCACTCTAGGCAGGCTACTAAGCAAACTGCACCTGTCCCAACTAGAGAGAAATCCTCACTTCAATGTTAATAAAACCACCAACAAAATATACATATTCACAAAGCTTCACCAACTTACACTGAGCAGTCAGCAAGGTGTGCCTGCCTCTAGTTACCCAAGTCCAACTTGTTTTCTTGCCACAGACATCTCACTTACCACTGCGGAGATTTTGGTTCTCCACCTCCAGGTTAGCAATTCTGGTGACAAGCTCATTTTGGTCACCACCAGGCCCAGGAGAAGAGGTCGTGCTTGCACTCTGCAACAAGGGAAATCAAGATGAAAAACCAGCCTGTTCATTCAGTTCTCAGACTAAGACAGACAGGCTGACTCTTTAAAGAAGGAAAAGCAGAATCACAACATTGGGAAAAAGAAGAGATTTTATAGGCTAGTGAGGAAAGACCAATTTTTATCTCAAGCCTCTAAAACCAAATATTAAACACACAAGTTAGAATGCAAGTCCTGTGCCACTGAATTTCTGGTGGAGACGGCTGACTCAGAACACCACATTTCTGTAGTCCCAAACTGGGCTATCTTAATATCTGCATCTCTAGCACCTTTTAGAGCTTCACTCATGCACCTCAAAACATTTACAAACATTAGTTGCTATAACACCCCTGACGGGGGAGGGGGCAGGGGGGGAGAGCTTCAAGTTACAGATAAGGAAGCTGAGGTACAGAGAGCTGAAGTGACTTAGCTAAGGTCATACAGTAAATCAGTGGCAAAGGTAGAAATAGAATATACGAATATAAAATTAGCAAAAGACTCAAAAACTTGTTTGCTGTTAGGTTTTTAAGTACATCAGAAGCAGGAAGCCTGCCAAACAATCAGAGGGGTCCACTAGACCAGTGTTTCTCAACCTGGGGGTTTAGAGGGGTCGCAAGTGCAGAGCTGGTATTGGGGGTGGCAAGAAAGGCAATTGCCTGGAGCCACAGGGGCGCCATGAAACTAAGTTACATGCCTCAGCCCCATGGGGGTGGGACTCAGGCTTCAGGGGTACAGTAGTTTGGAAAGGTTAAGAACCACTGCACTAGACGATCAAGGTGCTCAAGGAGCACTCAAGGAAAACAAGGCCATTGTGGAGAAGTTAAATTAATTCTTTGCATCATCATCTTAAATGCAGAGGATGTGAGGGAGATTCCCACACCTGAGTCATTCTTTTTAGGTGACAAATCTAAAAACTTTCCTAGACTGAGGTGTCAATGGGAAGAGGTTTTGGAACAAACTGATTAAACAAACAGTGATTGGGTCACCAAGACTAAATGGGATTCACCCAAGAGTTCTGAAGGAACTCAAATATGAAACTGCAGAACTATTAACTATGACACTTAACTTATCATTTAAATCTGCTTCTGTACCAGATGACTAGAGGATAGCTAATGTGACACTGATTTTTTTTTAAAAAGCTCCAGATGTAATCCTGGCAATTGCAGGCCAGTAAGCCTAACTTCAGTACTAGGCAAACTGGTTGAAATTATAGTAAAGAACAAAATTATCAGACACACAGATGAACACGATTTGTTGGGAAAGAGTCAACATTGCTTTTGTAAAGGGAAATCATGCCTCACCAATCTATTCGAATTCTTTGAGGGAGTCAACAAACATGTGGACAAAGATGATCCAATGGATGCAATGTGCTTAGACTTTCACAAAGCCTTTGACAAGGTTCCCCACCAAAGGCTCCTAAGCAAACTAGGCAGTCATAGGATAAAGAGGGACAATCCTTTCATGGATCACTAACCAGTTAAAATATAGGAAACAGAGGGTAGGAATAAATGGTCAATTTTCAGAATGGGGAGAGGTAAATAGTGGTGACCCCCATGGATCTGTACTGAGACCAGTGCTGGTCGACATTCATAATGATCTGGAAAAAGAGGTAAACCATGAGGTGGCAAAGTTTGCGGACACTACAAAATAACTCAAGATAGTTAAGCCAAAGCAGACTGCAAAGAGTTACAAAGGGATCTCACAAAACTGGGGTAGACTGGGCAATAGAATAGTAGATGAAATTCACTGTTGATAAATGCAAAGTAATGCACATTGGCAAACATAATCCCAACTATGTATACAAAATTATGGGGTCTAAATTAGCTGTTACCACACAAGAAAGATCTTGGAGTCATTGTGGGTAGTTCTCTGAAAACATCTGCTCAATGTGCAGCAGCAGCCAAAAGAGCTAACAGAATGTTAGGTGCCATTAGGAGAGAGATCAATAAGAAAACGGTGAAGACAAAGCCACTATATAAAATCATGGTACGCTCACATTTTGAATACTGTGTGCAGTTCTGGATGCCCCATCTCAAAAAAGACATATTAGAAACAGAAAAGGTATGGAGAAGGCAACAAAAGTAATTAAGGGCATGGAACAGCTTATGACTGGGACTGCAGTAGCCCCCACATGGTCTTGTGTCCTGGACACCAGGGATACTCCGGCAGTTTTGGTTTTTTAAAGCCCCAAACTAGTCTTTTTGTGGCTGCACCGCTATAGCTTGGCTCTGAAGCATGATCCCAAGCTTGGTGGGGGTCAGCAAAGGCTGGGACTGCTGTGGAAGCAGCAGGAATAAGAGGAGCATTTTCTATCTTTCTAACAACCTCCTCCAACTATAAGAGGCGCACACAGGAACACACTTTGAAGAACGCCAGATTCAGCCCTCAGCTAAAGATTACTGTTCTGATACAAGGCTTTGGATTAGTGGGCAGATCTTAGAAGAAACTTCCTGCTCCTGGACCCTGAGAGTGTGGCTTCCAGGTGGCACTGAAGATACCAAAATCATTCTCATCCAAAGAGGAAACCATTCATGATAGGCCCAGGCCTGAAAACAGGTGCAGACCTGGAATCTGGGTCTTTAGCTTGGAGGGCTAACCTATTGAGTCCTTAAGACCTATCTACTTTAACTGTAAGCTCTGACAGTCTGCCTAGGGACAGTCTACATGAAAGAAAGCTCCTGAGTGTACAGCGCAGCACTGGGTGGCAAATACATTGCAAGAATTCATCAGATCACCGGGGCCTATACACTGTAGCATGCAGTTTGTGTCCAAATAGGGGCTGCTTCTTCCTCCAGTTTATTCTCAAATGACAGACAACCGGTGCGTTAGTTGTCCCCATCTCCAAAAGGACTTACAGTCAAGTGGCCTGACTTTCTCTTGGGTTGGGCAGGTGGGACTTCTTGGGGGCTATTCGAAACGGTCTTGCGCTGGAAAGGGTGAAAGGTTTGGGAGTTTTAAAGATAAACAACATGAAAAGGGATGAAAGCACTTCACTCATGCTAGGGTGGGGCATTCAAATGCAGGTGTCACAACTGCATGCAGGAAAACCATTCAGATTCATCCTGGCAGGGAGCCATATCTCCACAGCATCCATGTTCAAAAACACTGCTGTGCTAAACAAAGATCCAAGTGGACAGGGTGGAAAACAGCATTATATTAAAGCTTCCTTGTCAGCTTTGGCTTGAACCTGCTGGGATAAAATGCAGTATATATGCTAAGTGTTAACACTGCCAGCTTATAGTTACACATCCTAGTACTTCCCAGCAGGTACAGTCAGATGGTGACAGGACTAAGAATCAAGAGGTCTGGATTCTATTACCAGCCCTGACGTTGACTTGCAGTACAACCTTGGGCCAATTTCCCTATCAGCAGAATAACATAAGAAAGTGCCCTATACACATGCTAAGTATCATTGTATTATGTAGCATTTTTTATTTTCAAAGCACTGTAAAAAAAAATCAACTAATTAACCCTTAGCACTCTGGTACGACAGGTAAGTATCCCCATTTTACAGAGGGGAAACCAATGCACAGAGGGTATCTCTGGCACAGCAATCTGGAGGCATGACTGAGGCACATGCAGGTGGACACAAGCTAGCTCTGATCAAGCTCATTCACCAGGAACAGTGGTGAAGTCACGGCAGCATGGTCCAGCCGCCTGAGTTTGTACCCAGGGTCCCAGGTGGGACTGTACTCTGTCAGCTAGCCTGTGCCCCTGCAGCTTCACTGCCATTTTCAGCAAGCTACCTTGACCAAAGCTAGCTCAGATATGCGCATATGTACTGCAATCACACCTCCTGAATGCCATGTAGACATATCCAGATAAGTTAATTGACTTCCTTAAGGTCAGACTGAATCAACAGCACTGAGGATTAACTGAGGCGTTCCTAGCTCCTAGCCAGAAGCAAAATCCAGTAGACCACACTCACTCTTCTCCTACAGGCAAAGACAAACTAAACAAACAGCTCACATGACAAAAATTGTCAGCAACAGCTTCCCCCACCTTCCCAAATTGGTGTTGAAAACAATTTAACTGCTGGCAAACATAGGACAACCAGAGTGATCACCAGTCATTTCCTAGTAGAGACTCACCTTACAATCCCCACTCAGTAAGCCAGAAGATTTGCAAGGCTAAAATTCATTGACACTCAGCAATTTGTACTCTTTCAGCTCTATTTACAACATCCAGTCCAACAACAAAATACAGCTAGTTTAATGAAATGAGTGAATAAGGACAATAGTCTCTTCCATATATTATTTAAACCCATTTCCTTCCCCTCCATCCATGTCACAGGCACAAGAAAACAAAGATTAGGCAAGGATGATGATTCAACAGACAAAGTATCTTAGCTGTAGAAAAACGATACAACCGTACAGTAAGATCTTAAAGAATAAACCTGGCTGGTTCTGCTAAGGAGGGCACAATATTTTTGTTAAGAACATGGAAGACAGTTCACAATTTGAAAAAAGTTAAAAATTCCAAAGCCCAGTGTCCGAAACGTTTCAAAATGCACCAAATTCATTTTGCTGAATTTGAGTAACATACCTCCGCTTCACATACCATAAAAGTTTAACCCCTTTTCTCTTTTTTTGGAAGCTGTTACACAGTATTTGTGGCATCCAAAACTATACCCTTGCAAAACAGCTTTCATAGAACCATAGCCCTACATAATTTGGTGACTGTGGAATTTATTGTAAAAGTCACATCTGGCTCCAGACATGTGTCCCAGCATTTAAAGTTCTGTTTTAAATAAATAAATTATATTTATTTCTGTCCTTTATGGTTGTGAAGTGAACCTTAAAGACAGGACTGGAATAAACAACACTATATTGGTTTCTAAGTACGCATACAAACTGAAACAATAGTTGAGAAGTGTGAATTGCCCCATTTGGATCAAGGAGTTAAAATCTGAAGCCTCAAGATGACAGTTTAAATATCAGCATTGCTAACTATTTCACTACTGGTAGCTGGACATTTCTGCTAAAATTATTATGTTCATCTCAATCCCAAGACAGCACTCTTATTTTTGGGGGGAAAGGCGTTTAGTTGTATGTGGTTTGAGGAAAAGGAGTACTCACCTATTTCATGTTTCACATGCTTGTACTAATCAATAAACAGACTTCAAACTTTACAGAGCCCTCACTGAGAAACAGTCAGACTTTGGAAAATATACTAAGATTATGAAGTGATTACGATAAATTTTGTGATTGCAGTTAAGGAATTATTTAAGCAGCATAAAAGCCAGTTGCAAATGTTTTGTATTATGCTGCATCACAGATTGTGTTCTCTCTATTTATAGCATGGCTACATTTAACTTATGGAACCCTGTAGCTCAACTGAGCTGGAGTAAATTTGCTCCAACAGCCTTTTTTCCTCTCAAACAAGGAAATTAAAACCTGCCCTGAGGCAACATTAACATTTCAAATTTAAGCCACAAAAAGAGTTTTGGGTTAACAAAAGCTATACCTGCAACCTGAATATTTAGAAAGGCAGTTAAACAGAGCTGTGCAATTGAACAAGTTAACATTCACGTCCAGTTTCACATTAGCAAAGTTATTGTATTAACAGTTTTGTATTTAATATTAAACGGATATATTTTAAAAATGGGAACTGTGCCCACATAATGTGTCTGGCAAAATGGGCAATGGAGTGCAGCAGGTCGGTGTGGAAAAGCCCCTCTGCTGGCTCATGTTAGGTGGTCATTTTGCAGGGTTACAGAGATTAGGAAGAGAAAGACTGACAGACAGGCCCTGGAAACAGGGACATTCCAGGTTTTCAGGGATTCACGGCTAAATACATTTATTCCTATGTGCAATCAAGTGTTTTTCCTTCTTACTTTTGATTAAAAGATGCCAAAAGGAAATATAGTGCAAAAAACAAACATAAGGATGAGAATTCAAATGCAAAAAAAGTTGGACATTCAAAGATTAAGGTACCCACAGCATCACTGACTTGGTCACATTGAGCATGTTATCTGTAATATTTACAAGTTCAGATATCTTGTGTGTGGGAACTTTAGTTTTCAGTTCCTGATTTCAGTGGAATTAGATGCTTAGCTTTTAGTGCACTGAATTAAAAGTGCATAGAGCTGCACAGCAGTCTGCCAAGGAAAACACTACAAGGCAGAAATCTCAGTCTGCCTGGATAAGCCCCAAGTATTGCATAGGTGCAGGCAAGTAAAAAAATCCATGGAAGTTTTGCCTAGTTATGTAGTGAGGAATGTAGATCTAGCCCTGTAGCTTTCCCATAGGCCCCAGTCATCTGACCCTTTCCAGTTTACGGTTGACACTTGTACTAGAATATACTTTTGTAATTAAGAGTTTAAAATGGTAAACCTAGCAGCAAGCTGAATAAGACGCTGCTCCATTACAAAATGCAATTACAGTGCAGCACTTCCTTTCTAGTCTCAAGCAGCTGCAGAATTGAAATGCAAGGGAAAAAGAATGCAAATGCATACATACAAAATACACAGAAAATTAGATCTTCCTCTGATCTCAGAACAAATGACCACTCAGTTTTACTTTGAGAAGTACACACGTAATACAGGAGTCTACCCTGCCTGTCTTCAATGTAATACAGAACTGCCCACTTACAAATAGTTATAAGTGCACTAACCTGGGTAAAGTAAGAGTGAAAGGTTGTGATAAAAGGGAATGAGATGGGGAAAGCCTAAACAGCAGTTACATTATATGCATTCTGATCCAGATATTATTCTGAGATGCATGGAAGTACTATGATCCATTTATGGATGTCACATTATTACCCTAATAATTCATTAAACATTGAGGATAGGGGAATGATTTATGGGAAAGGCTTGGAAGGTATCTAAAATTCTGTCTCTGTAAACATACTTTAAACCAGATAAAAGAGCATCAACTAGTGGAGAAGAAAGGAAATTTGGGATAGTTTAAAATTCAGAATTGTTAATGCATTTTATATGAGCCCAGCCCAACCCAGGTGGGATCAAACTTTCTTCACCTAGTACATGGAGCTGGCCCAACGCACACAGCTGTAAACTGAGTATCTCCAGATTTATTTATTTTTTGGTGGGGGTGGAGGAAGGGCATCCAATTCTCCAATGGCTCACCATTTAATTAATCAAGAGCATGTTTGGTCTTAAGTATGCGCTACAGATGTCATTGAACTCAATGTGCAAGCTTTTTCCTACAGTCTTCCAAGAAGGCAAACCCAACTCAAGTTCGAGGTGTAGTACAAAGAGAGCCTGAGAAATGAGGCCTGGTATAAGGGACCTAATGTAAGGCCTAAGGCCCAAACACGGTCAAGCCTTGCTAATATAAAGAAGTTAGCAAGAGTCAGGTCAAGTCAGGCCCTGCCCTGTTACAAAGTAGATGCCTGCTTGCAGGTTCACTATCTGATACATGAACTTGGCAAGAATAGGGCTGGCATTGCAAATACGCAAGCTCTCCTAGGCACTAACTATTCACATAAACATATTCCAGAAGGGTGGTATCAGAACACCAAAGTTATGATGTAAACACACTCCTCAAAGATGGTACAGGGACACACGAACCTCTCCTAAAGATAAGGTCAGGATGACAGGATGATGGAGAGAGAGGTTTAGAGCAAACCAACATGTGCTAGGTAAAAGGTGGTAATGGACCATGTCAGAAGGGCAATATGTAATTTGTTTGTATCAGTGTATAAAACGGGCTCTCAGAGGGAGTTCTTTGTCCGAGCCTGGGCGGAACAGAAAGTCCCACCATTCACTGAGCCGTGTCCATTGTTACAGGTATACATGTCTTAGTATTCCCAGTCTACCAGGTGCTATTACCGTGCTTCGTCAGCAAAAAACCTAGCGGGGTGCCTTCGCTTCTGAATCCAGGTCTGTGGATTTAGTGAGGCATTGGATCGGAATCTCCTGTACTGGCTACCTCATCAAAGTCAGTGCAGCACACAGAGAGAACACACACACACACAGCCAACACCTGACAACAAGGGGTAAAACCTCATGCACATCAGCACCCAGAAGCTCTTCCTAATTTACTACTATGTCAGAGTAGATGCTGGTGACCTGGCTCTGGAAACAAGCTGGAAGGTTTGATCATGCTTAAATATAAAGTTTTTCCCACACTGCACTTCCTACAAGAATAGGGCCAGGTTTTCATCCACATTGAGAGCAGCCTATTCCAAATGTAAAGGGTTGCTTACAACACTTAACACTATGACCTGGATACCTCAAACATTTCACTGAATGCTTCCTCATCCCACCTCAAAGGGTGTTAAGTAACCCCATTTTACAGATGGGGAATGCATGTACAGAGAGGTTAAGTGACTTGCCTAAGTCTGTGGGAGAGCAGGGAATAGAACTGAGAACTTCTAAGTCCCAGTCCAGTGCCTTAAACACAAACAATAATTCTGTGGTTACAGCACTGCACAGAAACTGGGTTCAATTCCCAGCTGTGTCAGGCTTTCTGTGTCCCCTCAGGCAAGTTGCTTCATCTCTGTGTCTCAGTTCCCCATCTATAAAACTGAGAAAACACCACCGCCTTTGTCTTGTCTATGTAGACAAAGTCTTTCAAAACTGGGATTGCATTATACTGTATGTCTGTACAATGGGGTCCTCTTATCTCATTCAGGACTCTAAACACCACTGCAATACAAATAATAAAAGCCCCTTCCATTGTCTTTTTGGGAAACAGGGTTTGCAAAAGAGTAGACTATATTTGAAGACATTCGCTATCTCTAGTCCCCATGGCATGTGTGAACACTGGGAAAAAATGTATACAATCTCCCACATTTGCAAGGCGAGTGCACCTGGACTTCCAATTTACTGTACAATCACATCACAAAATAAATCAGAAGTTCTTTGCTTTCACATACAGTACTGATGATTCAATGCATTCCAGCTGTAACGCTGTTCTGTGTGTACACATTAAAGGTACAGAATAGGAAAATGTTAATATCAAACAGGTGAGCTAAAATGAGTGATTATAAAAGCAAAGGTGTCCATGCAAAGCAGAATGAAAGGTATGTGCAAATAAATGTTTCTGGCATCATTTTTTTTAAATCTTTTGGGGAGATGCAAACCACTACCTCAGATTCCTTCCACCACACCGTATTTACACATCTGTAGATATGACTGTCAAACTGCAGTATTACTATTTGCAACAGATCCATGAAATGCAACCAGGAAAAATGAAGTTCTTCCATCTTCCTAACTCTACCCAGAGACAGAGAACAATTAGCTCTATTTTCAGGTTATCAAGCTGATGTCCCCATACTTGGGCTCTCCTTCCCACCATCAAAATCCTGGATACTAAGCATAAAAACCAACAGGCCTCCGATGTCATTCTGCAAATGTAGTATCAAACAGTTTGTTCTGTGAGCTATGAGAATAAAATTCAAGTATCTTGTCTCATCAGGCTATAAAGCAATGTGACACATATATGCTATTCTGTACAGCTGCTTTTGGCGCTTGTATTGTGACAGTCCATAATTTATAATGATCCTTTAGAAACTTAGAAACTGAAAGCTAGGGAATTTAACATTTCAGATCTGTCTTTCTTCACACGTCTAAGAGCAGAAGCCAACAGCTCATACTGCATAGCTGTGCACCAACACAGAGGATGGTAGCAGTTATTCAGTATGTTGCACTACAGATGCACATGGTGCTTTACAAGAAAAATTAAGATGCAGTGTCTGCCCCAATGCCAAGATAAGGCAAGATCAACAAGAGATAATAAACAAGAAAGGAGAGTGGGACAGGTCATTAAAACCATGCATGTGCTTGGTGAGCACTGCAGGTATCTTGAGGGTTACACAGTGGTTGTAGGTTTGCTGTGTTCTTATGGAGCCACTTGAACATAAGACTCAGGTCTTCCAAGGAGTGGCTGCAGAAGGGAGCCGCTGCCTAAGTACCCGGGTGCACTGCCCCCGTCTCCAGGGCTGTAGCAGGGAGCATAGCTCCTGTAGCAGGGAGCATGGCAAAGCGCTGCACATGGGTCCCTAAGCGCTGGGGTCTCTGCTGGAGCCAGAGGGAGGGGAGAACTGGAGGGGGGAGAACTGGAGATCTTCCTCGCTGAACTCCTTCCCTCTAACTGAAGTGGGGGGAAGCAGGCTGCTGGTGGAGACTGGTGGCCCTTCAGGGTTGTAAATATTATTTTATTTTACAATATTTATTCAAATTACATTTGTGGCCCTCAAGCCAAAAAGGTTGGGAACCACTGCTTTAGAGTCTCCACCGCACAATTCTCATATTTGCCACTTTAAGAGATTTGTGGTGCCAGTCTTAAATCGGCAACATCTTCCCCTCCAGAACCCTGCTGCCAAAAAGGGAAAGTCGTCGTCCTTTTTTTGGCGGTGGGTATCCCTCCTTGAAACCTCTTAAAGTGGCAATGTTAGTGGACCCCACAGCGAAACGGTAGTGCCGAAAACTGCTGATGCTGTGCCGCCGAAAATGGGCAGAGTGCCTGAAATATTCGGCGGAGAGCACTGCATGGCCCCTTCAAAGTACAGGTTTTGTGATTTCGGCCTGTCACCTTGAGCGAGTTTGACACCCCTGCCCTAGGTCTTATTACCAGTGGGGGGCCTGGAGAGGAAAGAGAGAAGAAAAAAACTTATAATTAATGTTGCCTGAGAAGTTGAGCTTGATCTCCATTAAGAAGAAGTTTCAAAGCCCATTCCACTTTCTATTCCTATCTGAAAGGCTTTGAAATCTGTCTTTGATTGTTGGCTGAATTCTACATACTCCAGAATGTTTAGACCCTATTCGAGTCTTCCATCTTAGATTTAAAGATTTATACTGAAAACCCAAGCAGATTATGGAAGATTAGAAGTTTACTGGTTATTTCAATGCAGATTGACCAGCTTGCTGAGGTCGTTAGCGATTGCAGTGTCACCAGAAAAGCAGTCAGCACGTCAATCAATGGTAAAACGATTTACTCCCAAGCACTACCTTCCTGAGTAGATATTTTAAACATCACTTGTTTCCCCTCTTTCACTTCCAAAACATATAAACTGTTTTCAGGACCAATTTCAAAAGCAAATCTAACCCTTTTCTCTTGTTTTTTCCCCTTCTGCCTGCTGTCTTTGCATCAAATTCCAAGTCACCAATTTTGTGCTGAGCAGCTTTACTCCTGTGAATGATCTCAGTTATTCCAGCACAGAAGAATATACCTGAACTTGACACTACAAAAATAGCAAGCCCGATGAGAGGACCAGGGAAAAGCAGTTCCCTTCATTCCTGTTTGTCTACCCAAGATATCTGGGTCACAACTAATCTTGTAACAGGCATATTTTGCATTCGAAGTAAATAGCCAGGAAGTACTGGTCTATCAGTACATAGGCCCAGACACCAGATAGTTCTATTTTTGCACTTGTTTAGCATCTTCCATCTGAGGATCTCAATATTTTACAAATATTCTTTTGCCTCAAAACCTTGCTGTGAAGTAGCTGACTATTTTCTCCATTTTACAGATGAGAAAACTGGTGGATTAGAACCTGGTTGCTATCCTTTCTCCCCCAATAAGTCAGCACAACACTTCTTAATACATGATCTAAATTCCATTCTGAACGATCACCATGATTAAAAGAGCCAGCTTTGTGACACAAAGACTATGTATCAGCAGCAAAAAAAATTGGTCCAGCAACTTGATATTACCAAGCTATTATAATAGTGTTCAGAGTTAAAACTAGTAGCCAAGCTTGGTTCCCTGGAAACGGTAGATGGAAGATGCCATTTCTTTGCACATACCCTAACTGAAAGCAAAGAGGAAAGAGAAGGTGGTAGTTCAGTGTACCCCAGTATACCAACATGTCCCTGCTGACAGACAAGTGCTGTTCCTCTGCTGCTCAGCAGGGCTATTTTAACTATGGTTTGGTTACATGTTAGTTAAGGCTTATGGGAACAAACAAACATTCCACTAGGAGAAAAGTAAGAAATGCACAGCCCTTGAAGACACCAATGAATTTTAGCCCCAATACAATTAGCCTTTAATTTTAAAGCCATTGTACTATGTATGGTAAGCAGTGACACAGCATGCATTTCTGCTAATATAGGATGTTCTTGATAAAAGGAGCTAGTCTGGTGGTACACAGCACTGCACACCTTGTCCATCTCCTCTAGCTTACAACAAGAAGCCACACAATCTATGGAATTAATCATAGTGGAGGAGATCTGTGAGATGCGTCATAGCTAAAAATGATTGCAGGTAGCCAGCTGGTGAGAGAGCTCGGGTACTCACTCCGGCCAGCGATTTCTGGATATTCTCCCTGGCTCTGGCAATGTCGCGTAGGATCGTGCTGGCTCCGTTCTCCTGCAAACAGCGCAGAAAGAACCAAGATATTTTTAAAAATAAGACATGAGAAATTGCTGTGGGCAGTTAAGAGGGGAAGATTGGATTTTTCTGCAACGATTAACTGCGTATTGAAAAAGCTGCCTCCAAGCAGCAGCAGCTGGGAACAAAGAAGTATGGAGCGCAACGACTGCATCTTAGCATTGGTCACATCAGGCTGTGCCTCCGGAACAGCGTTCAGTTGCAGAGTTTTGTGACATCAACGTTTTGCTGCTCCCCACTTTTATTACTCTGACAGTCTGGCACAGCCATCACTCAGGCAGGTTGTCAAGATTACATTAGTGCATCCCTGGAGCTCTAGTTAGGCAGCTAATTTCCTTAAAAGATTAGGTGTGAACTTTATGCTGGTGAGAAGGGTCAGAGTCCTGCTGATGGAAATCTTCTATTCCAAAAGTAGGTGTGGTCCAAGCGGTGGCTGTGCTAGCTTTCCCAGCTTTATGTGCCAAGTCCCTGCGCTGGGACAAGAGTTCAGCTTCCAGGGTCCAGCTACTCCTTGGCTCTCTGAGACTACCAACAAGAGTACCAATTATAGCAGTGGTTTCTGTGATATGAACTCCTGCCCTTTGGAAACTGGACTGGGCACCCACACTCATTTCACCTGGGACACCCATCAACCACAAATAATTCCAAACTAGCACAGCACTTCCAAATTTGATGACTTTTTTTAAATTTTAAGGAGGACTCCTAAACCTTACTAGGAAGGGATTGTTGTAATAAACAGCTTTAAGAGCTTCGGTCAGTTGGGTTTCAGGCCATTTCTGGCAAGTTAAATTTCTTCTTCGCTGAATGTTCCTCATACTACACAAAGCAGATTCTGAAGCACAACTCTGCTCTAATGTTTTACCTATAACCTCCAATTTTTTAACACAATGTAGGAACATCTGTCCTTCAAAGGAACGTTGTGCTACTGCTGTGGTAGCATAGCCAGCAGAAATTAGGCAGAACATGCCTCGAAGCTACTAAAGCATTGACCTTTGTTTAAAAGCCCAGCCCTGCTACTCGCAAAACAGCCATTACAAGGTTTCAAGCAGCTTTCAATGGAATTAAATGCATATATGCAATTAACAGTCCTTTACATTTTAAGAAAGGGTTATAGCATCACTGCTCCCTACATCAATCTAGTTGTAGAGGTGCAGACACCTCAGGAATGTAAATGAGCCACGCTGCCTACTTCATGCTGGGACTGGAGTTTGCTTCCTCTGCTCTTCTCCTGCTTCTATCATCACTGCTCTGCTACAGACAGATCATATGTACAGCTTCACCGCTTCGGCCTACTGTTAACACAGCAGGGGAAGCCAGAAAGAGAATGTGGGTCACAGTCTCTCTGGTGCTCTCTTTAGCACCATTATACTACCGTCATGCACCCAATCTCCAGGACATGATGGGCAAAAAAGCAGCTTGGAAACTCCAGAACCCTGGCTCCCTGGAACAACAAGAAACTGCTAGATATCGTAACAGTTGCTTACATATGTCACTCCCTAGCACACCTTTCCATCCTCCCATATTACCTCAGCATTTGTTCTCAGATCTTGTGAATGGGATTATAAATTGCTTGCTGATAGGTCATAGATCCTATTTGTGCCCCTGCCACAAGTAGGCCCACAAGTAACCTGAAGAATTAGGAAAAGACCAATTGTTGTGAACAATAACCCAGTTTCCCCTCCACACGTCTGTTTCACCCCATTCACATAGTTGAATCTTGTCTTATACATAGGCAAATTGGCTTCATATCTACCACTATATTTTGAACATTAGTTTTCAAACTGTAGCCTGTGGAACACTCGAGGGGTTCTTTGTGGTCCACAGAACAAAACATTTTGAAAACCAAATAGCAGGGAATTTGGCGACAAGACTGGAGAAGCCAAGAGAGGATCTCTTATAAATTGGTCTCCAGAATAGGAGAATTACTACTGGACCTTAACAAACACGTACAGATGGGAAGGATCATTCTTTTACCTGCCATCTGTACAGAGAGCTCCTTAGACTCTAGCACACTGCAAAGCCTACTTCCTCACTGCTTGAGGATTTGCATTACCTGTTTGCATGAAGGACTGGCAACTGGCCCATTCATCTGTTCATAGTACCTCCTCTCAGCGTCGTCATACTTGAATTTATCAAACCAGATCTTCTCATGCATAAGGAAGTTAGTTGCCATTTTTCTGCAAATAGGAAGAAACAATATGAGCAGTGAGAATATTTAAGGTTAGTTGCTTGTATCGGGTTCATCAACAACAGCACTTATTTCCTCCACCACAGGACTGTGCATTATAGCTTTCTGCTCTGTAGCGTCCTTCCCTTCTGGTGAAAAGCTTTAAGTAAATGGGATCCTATTAAGAAAGCAGGGCATTCTAATCACCCACCCACCTGTCTGCCTGATCTGACCTGCATTTAGCAACACAGCATGAAGTGGGAGCTGTACACATTGGACAGTCTCCACCTTTCCCCTATGAAAATGCCAGGTCCACCACGATATATAGATCAAAACGTTAGACACCTAAAAATCCACACAAGTCAATTAATACAATGGTTTTTAAAAATGGACAGACAAGTACCGCTCTTTCTGCCTCATGCTGAGAGACTTTTTTTTTTTAAATATGCCTAGCCAGCCTTAATAACTAACAGTACTAAGTTCCTTAACATAGCTTGTAACAACATACAGAGTGGATATGGTGTTTAAGCCACATTATAACTATGTTAGGAGTGCTGAAACCATGATGGGGAAGGAGTCAAGCACACAGGTCTATTGCACACTATCTTAAACACCGTTCAGCCCTGCCCACATTTGCATGAGAACTGTGCTAGCTCCACTGCTCTGACTATCTTACATGGTTAATGCTAGTGCAGTTTGGACCCTCTATATGGACAATGCTTCTCTGACTGCGCTGCAGAACTAGGTTACCCAGTCCTCCTAGATAATCCCATAATAGTACACAGCACGACAAACAAAAGAGGTACTGGACAAGCATCTCCCTCCAAGTCACAAACATTTTAACATTTTTAGAAGATAGCACTTGGAGTGGAAGACGGAACTGCAGGAGTATATTTTCAGAAGACCCTATAGTCATTTAGAAATTAAACTGTTACACTGTTGGGGAGAGATCCTTCCCATTGTGCAACATTAGTCAGAAATCATGAGATTTCCCCCAGAGTGTGTGTGTGTGTGCGCGCATGTGTGTGGTGGTGGGGGGGGGGGGGGTTATGATGTTCTAAAAAGCAAAGAGATTCAAAAATGGCTGTGAAAGCATGTTAATCAATTACTCTCTATGTGGTAACAATGCATTCAGGGGCAAAGGGGTTAACTTAACATGGGCATGCCGTTAAACAGCTTCCAAAAGCTATTCAACTTCATGATGTACGGCGGGATGAGGCTGTTAAAAACCTAACATGGAAGACATCTAGTTATTTCTAAACAAAGGCACAATACAGGAGCGTAGGACAAAAGGTCAGTTTGAGGAGGTAAAGAGAGACAAGAAAGAAGCATCTCAATGAAGCCAAGGCCCTGTTGTGCCAAGTGTAAGCAGGAAAATAGCAACCAAGGCAACATCCGCTAATGTAAAGGGCATTTAAAGATCTTTTAGGAAAAGTTTACGCCACTCAAAATGCCCTAAGGTAGGGACCATAACTTCATCAGTCAGCCTAGACCTTTGCGAGCCCTACTAATCCTCCAAGAAAACATCTCCAGATCTCAGAATTGGGTGACTAAGTAATGCTTTGTATTGGACAGTTGTAAAAACATCTCAGTACCAACATCAAAAAGCTTTAAAAAAGCTGAAAAGTGTCAAGAGAGACTCCTACACTGTACCATCTCCAAATTCTGAAACCCCTTCCCCATGTTCACATCATTCCTGCAAGAGACTGCTAGAAATACCATCCATATACACAAGGCTCCATGCAGACAGTTTACCACACACAATCCTAGTAATGCACGAGCCATATCAATCACACACTGTACATTCTGTACTGACACCATCTTCATTTCATGGGGAGAGGTGTGTGGTAGATTCTCCTCACTCTATCTGGCTACAGAGAATGCTATTCAGATTCAAGTGATCAGAAGTGTCACCTCAAAGGGAGGAGAAAGGAAAATCTATTATCTGCTAAATCTAACTCCCACAGTGGGCTACAAAGCAATGCTTAAATACTGGCCTTTGGACAAGCCCACTGAAGAGCTACAGCTCAGAAGGTAATGTGGCCTCTGAAGGGTAGAAAAGTTTTGGGTTCAGCAAGTAGAATGCAATTATGTAAAATCAAAGTATAAGCTACACAGTCTCATGTATAATGGAAAAAATGCTGCTCTGTACTCACCTGAGACAGGCAGCTTTCAAATATTTCCAGACTTTATAAAAATTAAACTGTTCTAATTAGACTAATCACAGGGCCAATAACTATCAAAATTTTCTGCATTTTAAAAATGCATCTCCCCCTTCCCAGATCCAATATTTGCTCATTGCATTTGTTATAATCTAGTTTACCCTCCTTACATGCCCAGATAAAACACCCACTTTCAGACAAAATGGTTTATCAGATCAGTAAAACTAGCTTCCCTCAATGGTGCAGAGGAAACACCTGCCATCTCTAGACTGAAACTTTGGGTCTATTTTACAGTCTAATAGCACCTTTCATCTTGAAGGATCCCAAAGCTCCTCTATAAACTGAATATACACAGTGCCACAAAAAAGCATCCATTTCTCAAGTGGAGGCCAGCAGAAAACCTACACACAGCAAGATCTGGGGAAATTTTGGTCAAGCGCAGTGAAGCAAATTCCTTCTCTTGTGAAGAGTGTGATGGGACCTTTAATACTTATGCACAGCAAACACTGTCTCCATGCTAAAGGTCTAATCCAAAAAAAGACTACTGCTAAACCTGTCTACAACTCAGTTTATGAACCTCAGAATGACGAAAGGCTGAATCACCTGTGCCACCCCCAGAGCTATGCTTAGACAATATGGTCACCTCCCCACCTTTCCACCAGCAAAGCACTTTGGGATTAAAGACTCTGTGCAAGAAAGGTGTGGCCTGAGCACAGGATTGGGAATCAAAACTCTTAAATCAAGAATTCTAACTCCTCTTTTGACTTCAATTCTTTGTGATCTTGAGCAAATTATTTAACTTCTCTGGCTCCATCTATAAAATGACAATAACTTAGCTACTGACCACACAGGGGTGTTTGAGGATTAATAACAACTCATCAGGAGGGTGAGCTACCTTAACAAGGAGTTCACTCTTCAATAATCCTACTGGTAAAGTGAAGCCTGATTAGGTTAAACAAGACCTTTGGTTCAATGACTGGAGGTTATTTCTATAGCTCCATGCTAGTGTTTGGCACTACAGACCCAGTGGGCAACTGCCTTCTACATATGCAAATTCATTCAGCTCAATCCTGAACCATCAATTTTCCAACTTTGAGTGTTACCCCAGAATAAGCTTTTCCTACTTAGTTTCTGATGCTGGCACACTTGCGACACGAGAAGCAAGTCGAGTTGGTTTTGCTAGCTTGAATTCTGGAATCTTTGCATTATCTTGTTTGCTTAACATTTTCAGGGCCTCAGATGCATAGTATCGTGATTCAGCGCTGTCGTATGTGGGCTTACTAAGCCACAAAGGTTCACTGTCCTTGTGCAGAAAATACCAGGTAGGCGGAGGGTGCTCGACATCTTTAGGAAGGGGAGGGTTGGTGGTGAACTCTACATGTCGGGCATTCATTCGTTTCCCAGGACTGTGGCCTTTCTTGTCCTTTCGGCTGTTCTTCGAGGCTTCTGACCGGCTGCGCTCTTGTGGCCTCACCTTCCCTGGAGGATGCCCATCAGTCATGTTCTCGTAAAAGCATTTCTCAGCATCATCATAAATAGGTTTCTCTAACCACACCTCCGAGATCATTGTCTGCAAACTCAGTATCTGAGGCTTGCCATTTACCGTCTGGTGTGCAGGACTGGGCAAACTAGTAACAAAAGGGGCACCAGAATGAACCACATCTGTTGACAGGCGGGGAGTAGCAGGGGTTGCAGGAGTAGATAGTGCTGTTATATAGCCTTCATCTGGAGTTTTTTGACCAACATCACCATAGTCACTGTTCCATTGTACAGACGGGAGGTCTAGGAAGTGTGGAGAAACAAAAGATTGAGACCTTTCAACAAACACCTTCTCTGCATCATCAAAGTTGAACTTGTTGACCCAGACATCCTGGATGATATGGTGACAAGCAATCAGACTGCCATGGGTGCAGTGCAAATCTGCTAGGTTCTTCCTTGGCTTATGAACACCTGGGACCGCTTCTTCTGACCGGAACACTAACTCTGACTGCGTAGTCTCAGGGGACATCTGGGTCAGGTCATCTGCAAGTTTCTTTCTGTACATGTTTTCCGCGTGATCGAAGAAAGGTTTGTCAAACCACACACGATCAGCTAATAAGCCAGTCAGGATGAAATCTACCTTGGAGACCAAATTCTTGGTTTTTGGAGAGCGCTTTCTTTTCTTTTGCTTCTTCCCATTTCTCACTCTTTTCATGTCTTTCAATTCACCCTCGACAGGATCATCATGACAAACACTGTTCACTGCCTCCACCTCTGGGTGCTTTTCAGTGGCTGAGGCTGCCAGTGTGGCTTCTCTTTCATAGTGGAGCCGCTCTGCTTCGTCATACTTGTGCTTGTCCAACCAGACCTTTTCTAATGGGATTGGGAGCTTTCTTGTCCTCATCTTCCAGAGTGGCAGCATTAAAAGATAAGCATAATAATGTAGTTGCAACATAACTAAACAAGCCAATGGCACACATTAGATTTTAAGCCATTTCTTAAGCACTGCAACGATTATATAAAAACCCACCACTCATTCATGATTAACATATTAAGAAATGGTGCGTTGGGCATTTAATTTCCATTTCATTGTTTACACATATCAGTGAGAAGGAATTAAGTTGCCTCGAGTTTAATCCAAGCTCAAAATTCACTTATTTCTCTGTAAAGCACCTTTTTAAATAAGTTATCTGCTTCCACCTTTATATTTAGTCTGGTCATAACTGTATTAAGTCCTTAAAAACTAAAGCCATAGGCTCTACATGTAATCCACATTTTACAGTATAAGGCACTGTAAAGGCACAATTATTGTCAGTAGCGTAGGCCAAACTTTCATTCTTTTCACTTTTCCAAATCATCATCTGTTAAGCACCAACAATGTGCTAACTAGATGCTCTGAAACTGGTACTTTGGGAAACTTACTGTTTCAAAAAAGATTCCCTACTCATGAAGATTTTTGAGTAGCCACTGCTAATATAGGACATGCTATATTGTGCTTGGCTGCTACAAACCCTGCAGAGGGAGCAAAGGAAACTACTCCCAGAGCTGCACAAAGGTAGCTGAGATTGGGGATGCTTATGTACCTTTTTCATAAAAAATGCTCTTGAAAATGAACTTGGCTTCCTTTAACTGAAGGAGATTTTCCTTCATAGGATGTGCGCTCATTATTAGGTTGGAGTAAGGTTATATGTTAGTAATGGTCTCCTGGTTTTCTTGGAAACCATGAGTATCTTAAATATATTTTGAACCAACAAACTTTGACACTTATTGGATTTCAGTTAAAAACCCAATTATTGCTAAATGAAAAGAACAAGCATGTAAGAGGGTATCTCAGGGTTCATATACATTAACCTCCATTATATATGACAAGCTTGTTTTAAACAAAGCAATTTTAGAAAGATCTGCCTACAACTTTATGCTAGACTTTGTTAAATGCTGTTTCACATTTAAATCAACCGAAGTATCCTGCACAAAAGAAGTGGAATAAATGTTGCATTTGTTTGGTGTGGGGGGTCTTTTGCTTTATATAATGTTTATAATTCACTATGAAGAAGTCAAATTTAGCTTCCAGGATATCAAAATTATCCAACATGATACTGAAAAGATTTTCCTAATTGTAGGATTTACAGCAATGCTCAGAAATCCACTTAGTGGTTAGCTATCAAGTAAATGTGTTGAATTAAGCACAAATCCAATTTAAAATTAAGTAGCTGAAAAGTCAGTTCCCTCTTTACTTACTTGCCAGTCTCAGTTTCAAGATTCTATTTCACTCTGCAATATGTGAGCAAATCAGAAACAGCTAATGCTGAACATTGTCCAACATTCCATTAAGTGCACAGATGGTGACACTAACCGTTGGAAAAACATCAGAATTCTACCTCAGGACTTGGCAGTCAAGTAAAGGAGGTAAGTATTTTCAAATATAAGTGCCTTTGCCATTTTAAACTTGCACTTAGGTTACTTATTCTGGGAATTTTTACATTTTAAGATATTAAAAAACATCTATAGCCTAAACACAGTATTAAAAGCATAATTTCTAAGGGGAAACTCTTTATTTTGCTTAAAAAAGTACCAATTGATACTCTTCATTAGCTGTAAGACATTCAACAACTTTTGTCCATTTGAAACAATCTAAAAAAATATTCCTCTTGATTAAAATATCAAAACTGGAAACCCTGTAAGTCAGAAAGTTTTTTAAAAAATTAGTTTAACTGGATGCTTTACCATATGCACATTAAACAAACACTTCTTACTACAGACAACTGAAAGTGTGCCACTGGTTTCAAAAATAGAGAGAATTAATCCTACTTATTACTTTCAAAATCAAAGCGCTCCATTAAGTGGGTGGCAATGTGGCAATAAAGCAGCAACTCTATGGTCTGGCCATGAGGATAAGCCATGCTGTCACAGCTTCCTTGGCATTGTGACCAAGCAGGCAATGATGACATCACATTATAGGTCATAAAGTCAGAACACATACAAGTTGCATACAAATTATTAAAATGCTAATCAGGTGCACAACGTACTTTACATTCTGTCTAGAGACGACCACATGGCATGCTTTCATTGTAAAAGCAGGGTAGCCCCACACTTATACAGTAGAACCTTAGAGTTACAAACACCAGAGTTACGAACTGACCAGTCAGCCACACACCTCATTTGAAATCAGAAGTACACAATCTGGCAGCAGCGGACAAAAAATAAAAAAGCAAATATAGTACAGTACTGTGTTAAACAAACTACTAAAAATACAGGGAAAGCAGCATTTTTCTTCTGCATAGTAATGCTTTAAAGCTGTATTAAGCCAATGTAAACTTTTGAAAGCGCAAACATAACGTTTTGTTCAGAGTTACAAACATTTCAGAGTTACGTACAACCTCCATTCCCAAGGTGTTCGTACCGCTGAGGTTCTACTGTACTCACATGTTAACCTTTGTGCTCAAAGAACAAAAGAAGCAGTCTCTACCCCACAAGAAAAATGTTGAATAGCAGAACCTACAACCAGAAAATTTTTAAAGGGAATGGGATGTTTGAACATTTTCATTTAAGGAACGTTTTTTGCTCTGGAGCTTTCTTCCAATGTATCCACAGAAAAGAAGCAGCATCCACCACAGAGGAAGAAATAACCTAAATTTTGATTATTGAGCAGTAGGTGGAGAAGGGCAGGGAATGATACTGAAAGATTAGGAATGACAAAGGAATAGGATTAGAAGGAGTTTTCACAGCCAGTGATTACTTAGAACAAGTGTTATTCAAAAATTAAACTACAATCTTACAAGAGCTGTATAATTTTATTATACTGTTCATCTAGTTCTTTGACCATCTTAATGTACAAAATGCAGAAGTGCAGGGAAAAGTGCACGCTTAGATCAGCATGTGACTAAGATGGATAGGACAGTTATGGCTATAAATCTGAACTTTTAACGTATTTACTGCAATAACTCAATAAGGACAGTGAACTGGGGGCTTTAGGTATTGTGACTGCTTTAGGTGTTCTAGATTAACAGGTGTGGGTAGCTCATTGGATTTGAGTTCTCTTAAATCATATCAAGAACAAAATAGAGGCTGGAAGTGAACAGATAAAACCTTCCAGTTAAAAAGTCACATATGACTCTACCAGATGAATCTGTGGCAGGTAAGTGCTTTGTTCTGCATCTAAAGGTCACCTTCTGGTTACAATTCTAAGATGCTTCAGAGAAGAGGGGAGAAGGTGCATTTCCTTTGAAGAAATAAGGAATCTAGTCTTGGCTCTTAATATTCTGCATATTATACATTTAACATTTAGTCTGCATTACTATAATTGAAATCTGACATAAGAAGGCAACAACTGCATAGCAGACAAACTGGATTAAATAGTCTCCCATTTTAACATAATTGGTGAGTTTCTTGCAACTCCTCAAATAGCCTTTGTTTAACCAATGAAGTAGTAGTCATTGTGATCTGCATATATGGTGGTCCGTGTACATTATGTATTAAGATTGTGTTCTCATGTAAAACCAGATAAGAGACCTTCCTCTCCAAAGAGCTGAAACCAAAATTAATTGTTGTATTGGGAAATGGTAAACTCCTACAAGCACAGTCATTTTTAACAAAAAAGACAGAAAACAAACGGGTCACTGCCAGTTAAAAGTGAGGTGAACAAAACCCTAGCACCAATGTATGCAATCCAGTGATTTTCTTGAAAAAAGAAAGCAGCAGTGACAAAACATTGACTAGTAAGTACTTACTTTTTTAGTTCCTATGACAGCATTAAGAAATAAAGTTAAGAAAAGTGAGAAAGTTTTATATCTATAGATGCAGAGCCAGTCAGAGCACAGTTAAACAAATAGTATAGCAGGTAGGACATTGCCTGTATAAAATGTTAACTTTTTCAAAATAAATTAGTAATTTGGTTTACTGAGAATCTGTAGCTGCTTAATACTAGTGAGTCTAAAACTAACTAAATGGAACTATGTACATATACTAAAGACCTATCTAAAATCCAATCATATTTGTTTTAAACTAGTCAGCACTAAAAACAGATTATGTATACACTGGAGTTATTTCCTCAGTGTACTTGACAGGGATCAGCTTTGGGAAAACTACAATAGTTTGTGGAGTATCCAGAATAGCTATGTTAACGGGCTTGAGTTAACTAACTGGCACTTAATTCAAGGTTAAAAAAAAAAAAAAAAAAAACCAGACAAGCCTGTAGCAGAAGCTTGTTGAAAGATTATACAAAAACAATTTGTGGAAGAAGTCTAGTCCCCTTAAGAATTTAACTCTTTTTAGGAAAGAGTGGTTTTGAGACAGAAAAGATATATATTTCGATGTCAGTTACACATGATGTTTAGGCCTCAACTGGAGTACTGTGTCCAGTTCTGGGCGCCACATTTCAGGAAAGATGAGGACAAACTGGAGAAAGCCCAGACAAGAGCAACAAAAATTATTAAAGGTACAGAAAACATGACCTATGAGGGAAGACTGAAAAAATTGGGTATGTTTAGTCTGGAGAAGAGGAGACTGAAAGAGGACATGATAACAGCTTTCAATTACATAAAAGATTATTACAAAGAAGAGGGAGAAAAATTGTTCTCTCTAACCTCTGAGGATAGGACAATAAGCAACAAGCTTAAATTGCAGCCAGGGCAGCATAGTTAAGCACTGGAAAAAATTGCCCAGGGAGATTGTGGAATCTCCATCACTGGAGATTTTTAAGAGCAGGTAAGACAAATACTTGTAAGGGATGGTCTAGATCAGCGGTTCTCAACCGGTGGTACGCGTACCACCGGTGGTATGCCGAAGAAGGCTGGGTGGTACGCGAGCGGTACCACACCGCAGCCGGAAGGGCCCTCCCACCCACCCTCGTGAAACTCTGCCGCCGAAAAGGGGAAACGGTGGAAGGGTTTCGGCAGAGGGCATTGTTCCCGCCATGGAGCCCGCTGCAAAACTCCACCGCTGCCGAAAGTCCCGGCCCCCCTTTTTTTCCCCCGAGTGGTACTCAGGGAAAAAAGGTTGAGAACCGCTGGTCTAGATAACACTTAGTCCTGCCATAAATGCAGGGGACTGGACTAGATGACCTCTTGAGGGCCTTTCCAGTCCTACAATTCTATGAAAAGTTAATTCCGTCAAACAGCTAGCCTGTGGGCCATAAGCAGCCCGCTTAAGATATTTATCAGCCCCTTAGGACATGATTGATTTAGCAGAAATCAAGCTTTTTTTAAAAAAAAATATTTTTAAATGCTACTGCAAAGTAAAATCTTTCAAATGGGAACACAGTGCAGCCAATTAAAAGTCTACAAAAATCCTGAAACAGCTCTGAAACATGGTCAGCCCCCATTTATCTCAATGGAGTGTGAATTCTTAAACCCAATTATGGTAATTTAAAAGTTAGATTTTCAAATAATTTAAGTGTAAAATTGCTAATGTAAATTACACAATTATGCACATAAATCAGGTAATTGCATATGAAACTGTCCTACCAAAAATACCATGTCTACATTAGGGAAGGTGTATTTTACCAAGTTAAAATCCTAGTGTAGACAAAACCATTATTGCCCTAATGTGTGTTAGCTGGTGGAGGTAACCTTGAGTAGTCAATGCAACTGGGTGCTTTATAACAATTCTGCCCAGAGATATTCATTTCATTTTCCTGAGCACAAAGCTTCACCACTAAAAAAGAATGTACTACGGTTTATGAATAATCTCTGGAAATAGAAAAAAAAACAAATAAAAACTGAGTATATGTCAACAGTAGAAATCAGAGAAGTGAAGAACACTACCTATACTTAACTGCAAAGTGCAATCACCTTATAAGCCTTCACCATGCTCCCTCAATTGAATATGGTTATTTGTTTCTTATGCATTTCATTCATCATAACTATTCTAGGAATCACTAGTATTATGTACAAAATGTTTCTGATAAGGTGTGCAGACTAGACAAGAAAAGTGCAATAATGTGTGCTCTTGCTGCACACGTTGGATACTTGCCTTTGTATTATCCATGCCACTAAAACATAATAAGCAGCAACTTAGATGTTGGCACAAAGCATACCAGCTATTTTGTAAGGCTTAATACATCAAAAAGGCAATGGCACTATTTGTGTTGATCAATACATAGTTAACCTCTCTCATACAATGTAAAGTTACACAGGACAATGTAGTGAAAACTTTCCATAACCAACATACAAGAAACACTAACAACCATCTAAACATACTTTAAGTTCAACAGTTTCTAGTTGAAAATGTATAGTTTGGTCAGCTTCATTTTCAATTTCTGCTTATCATCACTTCTTGGATATCACGAACTAAAATAAGGCTGTCATGATGGATTTCCAATGCTGCAGGGGAATGCACAGTTAAAAATATGAGATGAAATCATCTATATCAATGTTTCATAAAACCCAAAATAAATTATGGGCTTAAGCTTTTTAGCTGTATTATCCCTTTAAGTTTGTATATTTTTTATGAAGAGAACACATTTTCCACAGCAGCTATGGTTTCTGAAGGGAAATGTCAGCTGCTTTTCGAAGTCCACAGCCTTAAACAGTGCAAGATTACCAACGAATTCACTGTAACTCCCTACAGTACAGCTCATCGATAATGAAATAGAAGGCAAATCCCAAATAGTTTCATTGCAGTATAATATGAAAACTGTCATTCCGATTCTATCGAAAATGCAACTTTATGATGAGGTGGTTCCCGTTGCATGTGTTCTGTAATACTTTTTTGCAACTATCTACATCTACATGTCATCATTTTGGATTTGGATTGGCTATCTCATTAGGAAGTGAGAATTACTTCTTGTAATCAATGGTTGTGAATAGGCCTCAACTACTTCCCCATTGTTGTTCCTTAAACTTGGATGTATATATATACACCTGCCACTTGATTTCTATTTCTTGCATCTGATGAAGTGGGTTGCAGCCCACAAAAGCTTATGCCTACAAAAATTAAATTTGTTAGTCTTTAAAGTGCTACAGGACTCTTGTTTTTGCTGTATACTGACTAACATGGCCACCCCTCTGGAACTTTTCATCATTTTGGATGTAGATCCGTTTATACAGCTTGGTGTCACTGATCTAGACAAAGCCAGCAGGGATTATATATAGCGTACTCATGTCACATCTCACGTGTCACATCCACCCTCCAACAGAATCTACTGAAAGCTAATCCCAGCAACAGCCAGGAAAATAAGTGTCAAGTGAAAGCCCAGAGTGGAAAGAGAAGATGGGGTCCACTAATGCTGGCCTGCTCTCCTCCATGTCTGACCTTTTCTCTCCCCACAACACTGGGATATGCCAGCCTTGTTTTAATGGACAACCCCAATGCACCTGAGAAGGAACCACAATTAGTGTTCCAGTCCCTCCACTCCCAGCCCCAAATTTGGTAATTAGTTCAGTTATGTGCACATAAGCAACAACGGCTTTAGCTAAGCATTTGATTCCACTGATGAAATGCCAGTCCAGGTACCTGCAGTACTTTTTTCAGGGAGATTGTAGAGGGGGAGGAAATTCTACTCTTTCTGCTGTTTCAGGACATAACTGAGCAAAAGGATTGCTAATCAGCCCACAAAATGACAGTTGGGGCCTCCCAACTATGACCTCTTGAAACCTTGACATCTGGCTCCAGGTGATATAGAAACCAATAAGCAGCACCTAAAGGTACTCAGCCAGAAGGTGCAGAAAAGCGAGTATGGAAATACCTGTCACAGGGAAAGAAAGGCTCCATTTGCTCCTCCAGACAAGTGTGTAGTGCTGCAGAAAATCAGAGTTGGGAAAAACAACGAGACTAACACGGCTACCCCTCTGGAACTTTTCACCAGAGTTGGGAAAGGATAAGAAATAAGTTAATAAGAAAAAGATATCAACCAGTACCTGAGAATGAACAGAATAGCAAGTGGAGGAAAGGAGGAAAGTATACCTATAAGGGAAAGGAGGCAAGCCAGGCAGAGGAAAAGAATACGTACCTGAAAAGGAAAAGACAAGTAAGCAAGGAGGCATAGGGTGCATAACCAAAGAAGGCAATAAGGAATATCTGGCCAAGACAAGCAAGGCCTTATGCTCAACTCTATGATATTTCTCAGCCGGCTTGTAACAGGATAAACTTTGGAATGTTGCATCAGGTAAATTCCAGGTAACGTTCTAGGCATCAATTGATTTTGGTGAAAATCAGAAAGCCAGAAGGAGGTAGAGAGAACATACAAAGCTCCCTGCATTTAGTTTGCAGAACCTGCAGCTTAACCACATCTGTAATTGTCTACAGATCAACAAACCAGTTGATGGCAGTCATTATGCGGGGTACGCATGGAATCCATGAAAGAGGGGGACTGGAGGGAGAAACACAAGGAGTTTATGGAAGGAATGGAGAATGTGTTTGCAATGTGCTCACACTACAGAAGCATCGAAGCACGCAACTCTCTAAGTACTAACTGTGATTATGAACAGAAAAAAAATCAGAGATTTTACAGAGTCAGATTGCTACACAGCAACAGAAATTGCAAGAAGGGCAGCATAATTCTGTGAGGTTCAGGAGCTGTTCCTGAGCTAAGAGGAAGTTGGAGGTGATCAGCACCTTCCTGCATTAGGCTCTTACTTAGGGAGTGCTCAAGGATGCTGCATGACAGATGAGCCTATCAAGAGGGAGCTAAAATATATAGATAAGGGGACACATCTGATTTTTTTCTGCCTTTAGCTTTTCAGGGAGAGCTCCGTGCAGAAAGCCTCAAGTGCCAGCAGAAGTCACCAGAGTGAGAACTGCTGGAAAAGTGAGTCGGCACAAAAGTCCACACGCCACTTATCTCAAGTCAGGCAGCGATTTCCTGCTGCGGACACCCGTGACGGTGCTGCCCGGCTGCCAGGGCAGCATCCTGCAAAGAGGGCTCTGCTCAGAGTGGGGGGTGCAGGGGAAGGAGCGGATTCTTTGGCGGGCCCAGCTATAATCCTTCCTGGGCCCACCTGCATCCACCACCGAACCTCCGGGCTGTGAGGAGAGCACCAGCTCCTCGTGGTAGGGAGGATAACACAGGAGAGGCCCCGCACCCCCAAGACCGTGCTCACAACATAGGCGGGGAAGAAAAGGATTCTTCGGAGGGGGGACCCTGCCACCCCCAGCCCCTGGGGTCACCTGCACCCACGGCAGGGCTCGCTGGCTCCAAGGGGAGCCCGGGAGGGTGGACAAGGCCGGGAGACGGTTCTAGGGGAGGGAGGCAGAGACACAGGCTCCCCGCCCCACCCCCACGGCTCCCTGCCTGTGAGAGGAGCGGGGGAGGGGGTCTGCTTACACCCCCGGAGACGGTCCCTGTCCCCTCCCCCATCTATCTATTCCCCCCCGCGGGCCGCCGGCGGAGCTCCCCACCCATGACAAGCACACGGGACTGCTCACGGTGGGGGAGGGGGGCAATGCCGGGGAACCCGCCACGAGCCCACCGCCCCTCCCCCCAAGTCGCGCTGAGGGGGGGGGGGACATTCACCTCCTCCCGCGTCCCCCCGCCCTCAGCTCCCTGCTGCCCACGTGACCAGCCCCGGGCAGGCTAGTCCCGGCCTCAGTCTCTGCCCGGCGCCCGCCCCGCCCCCTCGCGGGGGGCCCGGTGACTACTCACGCCACAGGTCGCGCGCGCTCCGCGTTCGGTCTCAGCCCGCGGAAAGGAAGCCGCGCTGGCCCGCGCGGGGGTTTCTGGGTGGAGGCTCCAACCAACTGTGACGGAGGGAGCGGGGGGGAGCCGGCGGCGCTGTGAGCGACCCACACAGAGCGGCGTGGAACAGTCCGGGTGGAGGACGGGCTCTTTCCTCCGGGGAAGTGTACAGCCCCGGCTGCGGGGGAATGGAATAAGCCGAGGGAGGGAAACGTACGAGGATTGGACGCCCCCCCCCACTTGCGACAATGGAACATTCCGGCGAGGGAGGGGAGGGCGGCGGTTAGAGAAATGACATCCCAGCCCTCACAGGCGGAAGAGGCCAACGGGAAGGGGGGGGGAATGGAACGTTCCACCTGGCGGGGGGGGGAAAGCGAGCGGCCGGCGCTGACACATGCGCCGTGGCTGCCGCCCCGCCCCTATGGGCTCTTCGGGGCCGGAGAGGAGACAAAAGACGTTGGCTCCCCGCCCCCACCCCCGGTTATAACGCGCCCCCCGGAGCCGGGGCCAGCGCCGGGCCTGGGCCTCGCCTCCTCTCCCCTCCCCGGGACGGCGCGGGGCCGGGCGGGTGTATGGCTCCCAGCGGCCCCGGCGCCGGGCCCCGCCATGGATCCCGCCGCGCCTCGGCCGGGGCAGCGCGGCGCTGCTGCTGCTGCTGCTGAGCGGCCGCGGGAGGCAGCCCCCCGCATGGCCTGCCGGCGGGAGGCGCGGCTGCCTCCGGCCCCCGGGGAGCCGCCGGCGGCGAGGAGCCGCTGCCCGGACGGGCCGGGTTCCAGGCGCCCCCGGGGCCGCGGCAGGCAACCGGGGCTGGACGATCCGAGCGGCCGGCCGCCGCCGGTGGAGCTGGAGGAGCCGGGCAGCAGGGAGCCGTCCCCGCCGTGCCTGGAGCTGGGCCAGCCCCGGGCGGCGGCGGCGGCGCGCTGCTCCCGGCGGGGCGGGGGGTCGCCCGGGCGGGGCTCGGGGCTGTCGGTGAAGATGGCTTTCCGCCGCGCCTACTCCATCAAGGACAAGCTGCAGGCCATCGAGCGGGTGAAGAAAGGCGAGCGGCAGGCCTCGGTCTGCCGGGACTTCGGGGTGCCGGGCGGCACGCTGCGGGGCTGGCTGAAGGACGAGCACAAGCTGCGCTGGTTCCTGGACCAGCTGGGGGGCGAGGTGGGCACCCAACGCAAGAAGATGCGCCTGGCCAACGAAGAGGAGATCGACCGGGCCGTCTACACCTGGTTCCTCACCCTCCGGCAGCACGGCGTGCCCCTCTCCGGGCCCATCATCCAGGCCCAGGCCGAGGCCTTCGCCCGCCAGATCTACGGGCCTGAGTGCACCTTCAAGGCCAGCCACGGCTGGTTCTGGCGCTGGCAGAAACGGCACGGCATCTCCAGCCAGCGCATCTACGGCGAAGGAGGCGGAGGGGTGGACCCCGCCGCTCCGGGGACCCCGCCGCTTAAGGCTGAGCTGGAACTCCGGGCCCCCTCGTCTGCCTTCCCGGACCCCTCGCTGCTCCTGCCGCCGCCTCCTCCTCCTCCTCCGGCCGCCATGGCTCCTGCGGACGGGGGAGGCTATGGGGACGAGCAAATCTACAACGCCAACGTCACCGGACTCTATTGGAAGCTGCTGCCGGGCCAGGCTGGGGAGCTGCGGGCCCGTTCCCCCCGCCTGCCGGCTCCCCCTCGACGCAGGCTGGCGGTGAAGGAGCGGGTCACCGTGCTGCTGGCCGCCAACCTGACCGGCTCACACAAGCTGAAACCTCTGGTAGTCGGGGGGCTCCCAGACCCACCCAGTCTCCGGCACCACAATCAGGACAAGTTCCCGGCCTGCTATCGCTACAGCCCCGAGGCCCGGCTTGGACCTGCCCTCCTCCGGGCCTGGTTCTTTGAGGACTTCGTGCCGGGAGTCAAGCGTTACCTGCGCCGCAGCTGCCTCCAGCAGAAGGCCGTGCTGCTGCTCAGTAGCCAGCCGCCACCCTCCGGAGCCGGCCCTGAGGAGCCCCCCCAGCTGCAGACCCCGGATGGCTCCATCCGAGCCCTCTTCCTCTCCAAGGCCGCGGCAGGGGGCGGCTTGGCTGGAGGGGGAGGCCGGATCCCAGCCCCGCTGGAGCAAGGCGTGGTGTCCGCCTTCAAGCAGCTCTACAAGCGGGAACTGCTGCGCTTGGCCGTGGCCAGTGGGGGAGGCGGCCCGGCTGGGGGGCCTGGCCCGGCTGGGGGCGGGAGTGGTCCCCTGGACTTTGTGCGCTCCTTCCTGCTCAAGGACATGCTCTACCTGGCCGGCCTCTCCTGGGATCTCATCCCTGCTGGCTCCATCGAGAAGTGCTGGCTGCTGGGGCTGCGGGCTGCCTTCGAGCCCCAGCCTGGGGAGGAGGAGCAGGGGGAACCCCTGGGCAGGGATGGGGGTGGCGGGGACAGCAAGGTCTTCAGCGACCTCACCCACCTGGCCGCCCTGGCCTACAAGCGCCTGGCACCTGAGGAGGTGGCTGACTGGCTGCACCTGGATGATGCGGCGCCAGGCACAGAGGGGGAGGATGGGGAAGAGGACGGGGAGGGTGGAGATGAGGGACCGGGAGGCTGCATGGGGGGGGAGGAGGAGGAGGAGGCAGTAGGGGTGGGTGGGGGAGGCGGTGGAGTGGAGGAGGGAGGGGATCCCCCGCTGCCTACGGCCCGGGAAGCCATCAGGGGCTTGGAGACGGCTCTGCGCTGGCTAGAGAGCCAGGA
This sequence comes from Emydura macquarii macquarii, assembly GCF_026122565.2. Classification (NCBI taxonomy): domain Eukaryota; kingdom Metazoa; phylum Chordata; order Testudines; family Chelidae; genus Emydura; species Emydura macquarii. Next base: position 1,093,974 of record NW_027132383.1, read on the forward strand.
CCCCCGGCAGGTGGGGCCACTCAAGCTGGTGCAGCTCCGCTCCCTGATCAGCATGGCCCAGCGGCTGCACCGAGGGGGTAGCTCAGACTCATAGGGGGAGCAAGGGGACTGGAGGTAATTAGCCACCCACTGCTGCACCTTTGGGGGGGTGTAACCCCCCAACTCCCCTGGGACCGAGGGGGACTAACCCCACTCTGCACGGGGACTGACACTGGGAGCCACCCTCCTGACCCACCATCGCTAGGGAATGGGGTCTAATACCCCATGGGGCTGCCCCCTTCCCCCCAGTAACATCACTGAGGGATAACCATACCTCCTGGGGCTAATAAGGGGGACTAACACCCCCACACACAATGCCATCACTAGGGGGCTATGCCTCACTTTAAACATCATCGGTAGGTGCTATTCCCTACTCCATGGAACCGAGAGAGAGAATCCCATCAGTATTACTGGAGGGCTAATCCTTACCCCCCACATCAGCAGATCCCCCAATCCATGGGGTGGAGGCGGGGGGACCGATTCCTTTATCCAATGTCGCCGTGAGGAGTGGGGCATGGAAGGGCTTACCCCATCCTCCTGGGATTGAAGGGAAACTAACCAACATCCCCGAGAAGGGCTGAGGCGGGGAACTGGACTTCCGTGGGACAGAGAAGGCACACCGCCCACTAGCTTGACTGAGCGGGACTAGCGAAGATGGCGGAGCTGTGGCCGATCTGAGATGGCCGGCAGTAAGAATCGTGCTGTGAGGGGAAGGGGACCGTGCATTGTTACGCACCACCAAGAGAGACTCTTCCTGCTCAAGTTGTAAAGAGGAAAACCAAGTGCTGGGCAAGGAACGAAGCTAACCGGATCATTTGGCTGCAGTCTCACGCGCAAAGCTATATGGAGGTGAATCAGGGTCGCAGCAGCAGCTTGTCTGGACCTGAGTCATGTGCGCAATGTTACTGCTGCCAGGATGTAAACTCTGGCAGCCCCATGTTTGCAGATCTTTTCATAAGAACGAACTTCACACTCTGGAGGGGGCTGGTCATTCATACCCTTCCCGTTTGCTAACTGGTTTCTTGTTCAACGAGGGTGGGTTTAAAACTGGATGGGTTTTACATGCACTGGATTGGAACTGGTATGCTCTGGGCTGGGGTACTCTTAATAAGCTACAGGCCACCCCAAGAGTCGGTGGGCTAATGTAGCTTTCATGGCTACTTTCTGTGCCCGAGGGCTACAGTTGCTCTTAAACCATGGATACTTAAGACTTTTTAAAAATTAAATTACTTTTTTTTTTTTCCCCCCAGTCTTCTTAAACAAACCAGTTAAACCGGGTGGCTAGGAAGAGAATTAAATGCCCCTTGGCAGTGGGACATTCTGGAGGATAATTCTAAATGGTTGGTTTTGCCTCTGTAGAGGCTATTAGTGAGGTAGCTTGTAATATGTCCTGCAGCGTGAGTGAGCCAAGAATTGGAGGGGCCCACAACATTTATATTAAAAAATAGAGGTGTGAGATTTTGATTGGAATCTGTTTTTGGCCTGATTCTTTTAAAATTACTTTTAGTCTGGCTATTTAGCAAAAATAAAAAGTAGTGTTGAACAGTCCTGCATTGTGGCAGGTGGGATGGATACTTAGACATCTTTTCCATCTCATAATTTCACAGTCTGTGACGATCTAATACATTTCTATTCCACTTTTGGGGTTTTTTGGTAAATCCTCCCCTTAGCAGGATGTGTAGTGAAGCAAAACAGATTTTAATGTGACTTGTCTTCTCCAAATGATGTTGCAATTAAGCTTTTGATTTAATCCTTGAAATTGCATTAACTGTTCAACTGTACACGATTCTCCTAAATTTGTTTAAGTAGGCAAAGTCAGCCAGTGGCCTGTAAAAACACTGGCTGCTCTGAAAAAGAATCTCTTGAATTGTGGTTCAACTCTTGCTTCTGAGCCCATGAATTAATACTGAGACTTGTTTACAAAATAAAATCTCATAGCTCCAGACCAAGAAGAAGAGTGAATAAATTGATACAGTTGCCTTATAAACTTGGTTTTCTCCTCCATTTGGATAATCCGCTCCAAACAGCATCCTTTCAAACTGGTATTCCAACTGCTGCTTTGGAGTAGCTTTATTAGGGGCAGGTGAAGACATCCTGCGGGCAAATAAAAGGCCCTTAATTTAGAAACCATAGACAAAAAACTAGCACGAAACTGCCAGCAGGGTTCTGGTTGCAAGGAAACAGTCTTTTAAAAAATATAAAGGTAAATTCCACTACAGTAACATTAAACACTTGAAATTACTGGAGCTGTAAACATTTAAAAATATATTTATATTTTTGCTGTTCAATTTGCACTGTCTTCAGAGCTGGCATATGGAAATGGTCTAATCGGTTTCACTTTCCTTTCTAATCAATTTCAGTTTTCTCACTGTCACCTGCAGCACTAGCATATGGCAGTGTTTGGGTTGTGTACACTAGGGAAAAGTTTTAATTCACATCATTTCCACTGATTTACTTACTTTGATTATTTAAAAATAATTCCTGTTAGGTTTGTAATTTTTTTTATACAATCTTAAATTTTAGCCCTGACCATCACTTGAAAATAGGTCAGCAATTTCTATATAGCTGAAAGATATCTGTTAGTCAAACACAAGTAATTTGGCTCAATACAGGAGTAATGTGGTGAAATTATATGGCCTCTCTTATACTGGACGTCAGATTAGGCGATCTAATGGTCCCTTTTAGCCTTAAATGTCTGTGAATCTATATGAAGATTTAAAATGTCACTCTTTGAAGGAGAGTTGGAATTCTGTGACACAATGATTTGTCTAAGCCTAAAAATTGCTCTAAAAATTATGAACCCCCTACATCGTCCCTTCAGCTGAAGGACTGAGCTGCCGGGGAGATGGAAGTCGGTGAAGGAACTGAGTCAAGCTCTTGAGCCGGTGGTAGGCTGGTTAAACGTCGCAGTTACTAATTTCCTTTATTTTTTAAATTAGTGTGGCTGGTATGTGAAAAATGACAACAGAAATGATCTTGGTTGGATCCTTATTTGTCTTTCATTGACTCCAGATAAAATGTACCCAATTGTCAAGTAAAAAGCTGGATTTTATAAGTACTAATGCCACAGACTCCCTCAGGATCTGAAAGTCAAGCTGGGTTCTTTCTTTGCATCATCTCAAGTAATAAAGATTGCAGAACAGGAATTTATTTGGGAATTCTGTTGTTGATGCATGTGCCAGAGTAGACTCCAACTCCCATGAGCGGTGTTTCTTGTATATGGCCAAGAGGTGTGAAATGTTTATCAGAAAAGTGATCTGCTAAAGCATGAGCCATTAACTACAAAACTCAGAAGTAAACATGGCAAAACTGAAAGTAGTATCTGGTCCAAAAAATAATTTAACTGGAGCAGATTTCCTTAAATCAGGAAGGATTTAACTTCAGTTTTTAATCAACATTTTGCTAAAAGCTAGTTTTAAAAGTACTCTGCCTCAGTCTCATCAGTGTCATTAAGTGAGCGAGGAAAAGATTATTAGGAAAATACAATCAACGCTTGGGACTCAGATGGAACGTTTCAAGGAAAGGAACTAATTTTCTTTGTTTCCACAACTAGTGGAAAGGCCGCAGCCTAAAATTTTTACTGGGGTGGGCAAAGTGTAGCTCACAGCTTGGCACGGTGGAACACTGGATGCTGGGACGTGTAGTCTCAGGGTTGAACCTCTAAAAATGACGGGGGCTGCAAAATGCTTCTTTTATGCAACTGGGGCTCATCCCTCAACTTTCCAGCAAGCTGCCATTGTTGTAGCAAGTTGGGCAAAGTTTGGATAGCCATGGTTTAAACTTGGGATGTATCTGTGTGGAAACTAGGGGTCACGAAAGCAGCAATCAAAGGTGAGAACCATGAGAGGAGCAGCGAAAACCGTGGGAGGAGAGGATTTAAGAAATCGGGAGTAATCAACAATCTCAAGGCTCTGAGAGGCTGAGGATGGAGTAAAGGTGTTTGGAAGAGAGCTCGGTCTCCCTGGAGCATAGAGGGGGAAGCCAGTTGGAGAGTGATGGCAGATTTTTTTTTTAAAGAAATCTGAACGATCCTATGGGAGGGGCAGGAGGGAGTCCAAAGTGGCAAAATGAATGGGGGCTCCAGGTGTGAGGGTGGGGAAATGAAAAAGCTGGCAGGATGAAAGGAAGAGAGTGACTTTGTAGTGGAGGAAATCAGCATGGTCCTGTGACTGGCTACAGGAACAAGAGTGGAGAAAATGGGCAGGTGGTTTTTTTAGCTACCAGCTGGCTCAGAGGAGACCAGTCTCAATATTAGCTGTGATGTGACTGAAGATGACAAATAGAGCTGATGAAGGGAGGAGGTACAAGCTATACCATCACACTGATCAGCCATTTTTGTATGTTCACAATCAGGAAGTATAAGAAAAATTATTTGGAGCTCATTTTAGATGTTGGTGAAGTCATGTCATTTCTAGACAGGAAACAGTCTGGAAACATTCTGCCCTGTTTTAAGAAACATGAAGAAATGCTGGTGAAGTTCAGGCCTTGTACGTTTCATCTGGGAACCTTGTTTTGAAATCCTTGATATGAGGATTCTCTTTGAGTGGCCGGCTAGGCTTTGCAGTACTAGCCGCTGTCAGAGACCCCCGGCCCCATTCCCACCCCCAAAAAAACACCCAGTAGGGCTGACTGTAGCATTCTTGTTCTGATATGTATCTGTCCTGCCAGTCCCAACAGAGTCTAGGAGTTACTGCTTCCAATCCTAGTCTTTGGGAATTAATAAAGCCATAAGCAAAGCGAAAGATATTTTTTTTTAAATCTTTTATGCTGAGGGAGAACTTGAGACTTGCACAGAAACAATACTTCACAAATCCACAATGACCTCCTTGTCCTCTCCCTCAAGAGTCACACACCCGCATATCCTGTCATATTTCAATGTATCAGCTGTCAGGAGCTAATGCGTGAGTTGCTTCAGTGTCTGCTCTTCCATGTTAACGCTTCAGACTTCTCAAGGAGCTGCTGCCTCTGCTCTAGGGGTCGGGTCTGTATCTCCCAGGCACCCTTTTGTCTCCCTGCATGGAAAAAAACCTCTTGTATTGTGCATGGGGGCTGAGGCTAGAGGGAAAAGTGATGGTATTCTCCCTGCGTTCCTTCCACAGTCCCAGAGTGCTTAAGTGTTTCTGTTAGGATGATCAGCAGCAAAATAATTAATTACACAGATTCAGTCACTGGAGGAGATGAGTGAAATGGTCACACCTGGTTTTTTAGCTATCCTGTTGATGTGCTGCATAATCTTTCAGCTTCACTCATCGATTTTTTTTTTTAATTTACTTGTGCTTCCTCTACACTCGTTTTAAATGTGGCTGCCATCTTGACACGGGCAGAACAATGATCCATAGATTCCAAGGCCAGAAGGGACCGTTGTGATCCTCTCGTCTGACCTCCTGTGTAACACAGGCCACAAAATCCCCCCGCTACAATTGCTAGAGCAGCTCTTTTAGAAATACGTCCCTGAGCTGCATGGCCACGATCTCCGAGCTACTTTTTCTGGCTGTTGGTATTGCAGACTTGGTGCAACAATGCTGGGTTGGGTCCCAGGCAAAGTTATTGTTGCAGTAATAAGGGCTGTTGTGTAACGCTGATATCTCAGAATTTGCCAACTGCTCTGGATATGGGTAGTCTTTGGAGGAATAACGTAGTGGCAAACAGCTTTAGTTCTAATATGTTGGTTACCCACTGGCTGGCTCATCCAGTGACTCGGGGTTGCTGCCTCAACCAGCTACAGGTTGGATGGGACAGAATGATTATCAGAGGCTGAAATGTAAGGGAGGTTTGTTGCAATTCCAGTCCTGAGAGTCTTGGAGTGCTTGGTTTGGGTTTATCACGAAGGGCTCTTGAAATAGTTTAATTCCATCCCGAGAATAACCTCCCCCTTCCCCAGCATGTAATGGGAGGGCCTCTCACTTCTCTTCTGTATTTCACCATGTGAAGCACCACTGCTCGGAATGACATAGCTAGGACTGACCTGTCTAGGGAGAGACTGGATGGTCAGAATCCAAAGTGAGTGAAGTGGTGTAACGGGGGGAGGCTGGAACTGTGGGTCAGGACATGTGGGTTCTGTTCCTAGTGCTGGAGCAGGGGTGGGGGGAGAAAATGTAATAGAACTAGGTGGTGGGGACGCTGGACACCTGGGTTCTGCATCAAACTCTGGTCCGGAGTGCGGGGGAAGGGGCCGAACGCCTGCATTCAGGGCTTTAAGGAGGCAGTGTTGTCCAGTCTAATGATTTGAGCACGGGAATGGGAATTAGTTACGTCTCCCTGCTTCCTATTAGGCAAACGTCCTGTGTTGCTTGCTGGGGTGACCCCAGCAGGTACACCTCATTTTCAGGAAAGTCTTGGGGGCAGAGCAGCCCTGTCATCTCATATCTGTGCGTTCCAATGTCACCCGAACAATGCCAGGAGCTTGCTTTGAAACAGACACTGAACTGTTATCAGATCTGGTTTACACACAGACAATGGCTTCAGATAAGAGACCAAAGCTTGAGGACAAGTAGATGCTATTGGGTATAATACCCTGTGATGTCCCCCTCCCCCCGGCAATCTGGACTGGTGTGTAGCTGTCACCCCAATTATTCACTCCTGGGCCCTGGCTCACTCTGCTTTGCTGTGTGGACTACCCACTCCTGGGTCAGCCCATGTCCAGCCTCCTGTGAGTAATCAGTCCCTGAGCCAGTGAAGGAGCGCTTCTGGCCAGCGGCTCATGAGACAAACCCCCACCAAACACCCCCAGTCCCAGATGCAACCCCTGGAGCTGCCGTCTTACAGGGTTCAGTGCTGCACCCTGCAAGCTCATTTACATTTGTCCATCAATTTATCAAAGAAATTGTTCTGCACCAGCTCCGTCACTAAGTGAAGTCTCTACACACACTCAGTCCACATGCCCTGTTTTAGATAAATAAGTTTGACTACAGCAAGATTTTAAGTGATTAGAAGTCAGATGAACATTAACCAAGAGATTTGACCACCATTAACTCAAGTAATAAATCACATGCTAAACGAGACTTACTATTTCAGTAGCTTCTGTGGTGTCCACTTATGCACAGCTGGCTGCGATGCAGCCAGGTCCCCCGGGGATAGATGCCAGTCTTTAAGGTTGTTTAGAAGATGGATTCCAAGGGAGAGCCCCGAGACAACGATGTCTCTTTTAACAAGTTTCCTCGACAGGAATGATACACAAACCACCCCCTAAGGGTGTACATGGGGTACAGCGTGTCACATACCCGTGTGTTATACCAATATTATTTAGCATGCGCAAAGAGCTTTTCATGACTGTCTTACAAACTTTAACTAATTTAATCAGTGCAGCTCTCAGAGAGGGAATGGAGCCTAATTAAGGTTGGCAAAATGCTCAGAGCTTCGATGAATGGGGCTGGAGCAGTTTAAAATGGATTCTCCCCTGGATGTGTGTGCACAGCTCCCCCAGAGCAGAAGATGCATGGAGCCAGTTGTCCAGCAAGGACTCTGCTCCAAGCCTCTTGCAATGGAAGGAGGCCGGCTTCAGTGCCTGTGCTTTGGATTAGGCCGGCAGCAATGGGCAGGGACACTGATGACGTGCAGGGGCAGGTGTTCCCCTGGAGTCTGGAGCCATCTAGGGTTCTTGGCCCTGGTGGGAGAAGAACAGCTGTGTTGGGGATAAATAAAGCACACCGGTTGTGCTGCTGAGAATCACACTCTGCTCAGCTGAGTCTGGTGCAGAACAAGGGAGAGCCTTAAAGCATCTGTGACCTCCCTGTGGGTCTTCCATGTTATTCCTCCCCGTGCCGTCAAGGATCTCTAGGGCAACGCGATTAGAAAGGAATTCATTCCTCCTCTGACCCAGCTGAGTTTGGCCTGCAAGCTGCTCGCCAGTAGAATCTACGGTTACCATTTACTGCTGTTCCCACCCCCCCCCGCTTTCATCTCAGCACTTTGCAACCAGAGACATCACTTCCTCCTTCCTTCGGAAGCCCTCTCCTTGTTGTTATTTGCAGAGCCAAAAGTCCCAGCTGAGATCAGGGCCCCACCCTGCTCGGAGCAGAGCGAGGCAGGAGTTTCGTTGGAAAATGCCAATTTATGAAACCCCAAATGTTTTGCAGCGATGTAGCGGCTCTGACGCACTTCCAGGGAACCAGCAGGCAGGGAGCTGGCAGACAGCTGCCTGGTCTTCTGCCTGTGTGCCTGGCAGGTAGCTGAGAACTGCAGGGCATCCAGGGTCCCTTCCACCGAGCAGGAAAAGAGCCACCTCTGGGAGCCCCAGCTGGCACCTGCCCTCTCAGGGTTTTAGGCTACCCATTCTGCGGTGAAGGACTCCCTGACTTGACCTCTGGAGTCGGGATCGGCTGGCTGCCCCAGTTCATTTGGAAAGATACTGAACCAAAGCCGTTTGATTTTTGCCACAAAATAAAAAACTCAGAATGTCCTTTTCCAGGGGAAGTTTTACATTTTCGAGTGTCTGTTCCAATTAGGAACAAAAACTTGTTCAAATGGTCCGAATTTCAGAACAGAAATTCTGTGTGTCGACCCCAGTCAGGAGCGGCACAGACAAGCCAGATGAAGGATGGGGGAAAACGAGGAGTGTTCTCCCCCTTTGACAGATGGGGACCAGAGCAGAGGATTTGCCGAAGGTTATACTAGGAGGCTGTGGCGGAGTCAACTATTGAACCCAGATGTCCCAACTCCCAGCCCAGCCCTCTTGCCCCAGCCCACCTTCCCCCTTTCCTCAAATGGTCAGTGTATGTTTTTAATTTGGGGGGCGAGGGGAGGCTTTTGACTTTTTTCTTTTTAAAGACAAAAAATTGAGACCTTTCCCCACGGCTCAGAGAAATAAAGGCTGGAGCCTCCTGATCAAGTGCCTTACAACTCAGCTTGGCCAAATTCAATCTTTTCTTTTTTGTCAGTTTCAATAGACACCACCCCTCCCCCCTCCGCAATGTTTTTTTTTAAGTATTCTTCTTCTATTGATACGATTTAAATGTTCACATTTGTGGGAAATCAGTGCAGGGGGTCAGACAATAATTACTGCATGATGAGAGCTGCTGAGCTTCCAAAAGTTAGATCTGCATCACTTAAAACCCAAACCGTCAATATCACATTTCAAAACAAAGTAAATATCCTTAATTCAAAGGCTAAGAAGTTCTCAGGCAGCCTATTTCTTCTCTTGCCTGTCTGTAAATTTTGATAATCAGCAGAAACATCGGTTTGTGTGTTTGGTGAAATCGATGATTCACAACATTTGCCTGTAAAAATCTAACTTTTCCAAACCTACTTATGAATACCAGGATGCAGGCCCCTATCAAATGCTGCCATGCGCACTTCCCGCTGGGCGACAAGCCTTCAGCCCATTCGCTGCTCGCCCTCTCTTCTAAAATGCAGCCAGCCAGCGCTGGGCAACAATTTTCATTCAAAGGGCTGGGCGGTTTGCGTACACAGAAAATGACGTTTTCATCAAATACATTTCAGCAGGAAATGTCGGGGGGGTGGGGGGAGGGTTAAAAAAATCAGACAATATCCCCACAGAATCCTGTTTTTCAGTGAAAACCTGAAAGTATTCGTAGAAAAAAATGTAAACAAAGATTTTAAAAATTTCACTTCCTGACCAGCTCCAGGGGCAACCTCATGCAGGGGGTGACGGAGGGAGAGGGATATATCGTCCTCCTGCCCCCCAGTGTTCGCACTCTGGAGGTATCACTCCTCCCCACCCCAAAAAATCAAGGTCCCTCTCAGTGACCCTGATCTACAACTCACTAACCTGACTTCAGTAGGGGTTGGATCATGCCCCATACAGATTCCCCTCTCCCTTCCTGAGCCAGTCCCCCCAGCCCCACAAGCACCCACGCTGCTCTTCTCTGCATCCTACCCCCTTTATTCCTCTCCCTCACTCGGCCCATCACTTCAAGGAGAAGCCGAGTCCGCTGAGCAGACAGGGGCTGCACATGGAGGCAGAGCAGAGAGGGCTGCATGGCTGCATAGCTGAGAATGAGGCGGCAGACTGGCAGGTGGCACACGAGATGGGAAGGGGCCTTGAAAGGACACGATTGTTCAGGCCCCAAAACGGAGGCCGGTCCGTGTCTGTGTCGTCCTCCAAAGCCAGACGAATAGCGCACAACGCCACCTGCCACAGGACCTGCCTGCCCAGGTGCGGTATGTAGGTGGCGTGCGAGGCCCCTGGAGCTTGGCGGACAGACCCAGCGGGGAGCAGGGGAGGGAAGCCGGGCAGGCAGCACACTTCAGAGCCATTTGGCTAAGGGGCGCGCACAGCACGTCCTCAACCACTGGGCCACGTGTCACGCTGGCGGAGGGGAGCCAGCTCAGGCTCCGAGGGGCTCCCCGAGCAGCCAGGCCGAGTGCTGAGGGTAAAGGGATTGCTGAAAGTAAATGGTTTTGGTTGGCCTGTTCGCCCCTCAGCTTAGCCGAAGCATCACCTGCAGGCCCAGCCAGAGCAAACGGGGCCGCAGTTCTGGAAGGGCCGTGGCTGCCCTGCTGTGAGCTCACCTGCATTAATGCCAGAGGGTCCTCCTAGCTCCCACCTGGGCCCAGCTCAGCGGGCAGGCTGAAGAGCCTCAGGCTGTCAGATGAGGCAGAGTGTCTGAGCTCCCAGGAGTTCAAGTCCTGCCCTGGCTTATGTCACTTCCCCTTCCCGCGCCTCAGTTTCCCCAGCTGCAGCATAGGGACAATCCTGCCACCCCGCCTTCGAGAGCCAGGGAGGGAAAAGCACTCCGGGCATTAGCTTGTGACAGCCACAGCGCGCAGGGTGTGTTCTCCTCCCAGGGAGCACGGAGGCCATCGTTAGCCCCAGAGCCCAGCCCCGCCGGTAACTCTGCGAGGTCACCGTTAACTCTTTCACTGCTGAACATTTTATCACACGCATCGAGCCCCAGGGCGGCGGGATGGAGCGGCTCACAGTAGGGCAGTGGGACTGTTGGTCCCGGCTTGCTGGGGTGGGGAGATAAATGCCCCACCCTAGAGTCACTGCTGCCCAAAAGAGGAAGGCGACCAATTCCCTCTCCCTCTTCTAGCTGCCAAAAGACCCAGCTTGCCCCCCTGCCTCCCCGCGTCTAGACGGTTCTGTCAATACCAAGCTCCACAGAGCATTTGGAGAGGCTGGGGGGACTCCCTGAATGACACCTGACAGCAAGCCAGGGATAGCGTAGAGATGGATTTGGCCCTGGGTCAGAGTGGAGGAGCTCAGAGGAATGGAGGGTCTGTGCTATCCCCCCCTTGTTGCAAATGCTCCAGCAGGAGAAGGTTTAACACAGCCAATGGCCAGGGAATAGCTTCTTAGGGAGCCGAGCTGCTCCTCTTCAATGCACACTGTCTAACTCGTGGTTCCTGGACTTTGCCCCCCCTCCCCTCAGGCCAAGGGCTTGCAGGGGCGAGAGCTGCGCTGGCTTCGCCGTTACGCCTTCGTTAGTAGCAGAGCAGAGATGTCCCCCAGGGCCCAGTGCAGCTCTACTTCACCGCCCACGGCTGGCACACATGGCTTCCTACGCCGCATGCCGGCCGGCGGGGCTCTCCTGCCACTGGCCGTGCAGTCACTCCCAGGCAGCTGGAGTTTATGGTCTCACCAGGCCTGGCTCTGCTCCCAGGCCCCTCCTGCCACCTATTTGCTACCCCTCCACCACTGAAAACAGAGCCAGGGAGCCACCGCCGGAGGATCCAGGGCCAGGAACACAGGGAATGCACAGAGGGAGCAGGGGCTGCGGGGACCCAGGGGCTGCACCTCCCTATTAAAGGGGGAGGGAAGCTGCAAGCTGCATTTCGCTCTGAGCCACTGTGACCCATAGCAGGTGCTGGAGGAAATGCCAGCTGTGAGCCGCACCCCAGAGAGAGAAGTATCTACAGCCGTTCTTCCCCAGACCTTCCCCCCCAGAACACAGACCGCATCCTGAGCCGCGGCGCGCAGCAGATCGTCACATGGGCTCCAGGGGACAGACGGGAAGGCTGCACTTTACCGCTCAGGCCCGTTTCCCCGACAGCAGTGTGATCGCAGCGTGCAGACAGCAGGTCTGTCGCCCAGGCTGCCTTCGCAGGACAGGCGCAGTCTCCCACCAGAGGGGGGAGCAGAGGAAGCCAGGACTCTGGGGCAGCAGTTCCCAACTCCTACTGTTGATGTTATTTATTAGCATCCACCATCCCGAGAGAGCAGCCGACGCGCATGGAATGGATGCGAGCGCGCGGTCCCCAAGGCTGGGGCAGGGCAGTCCCCCAGTGCCAGTCCCCCTGTGTAACACAAGGGGACCCTGCCCCACATGGGAGGGAGGACCGGGGCTCGAAGGGCATCCCAGGTGACCTGGAGCAGGGAAGGGCGGGACCTACATTCCACTGGACAACCTGGGACACTTCCTTCCATCACGGGACGGAGATTCCCGCGTCCCACGTGGGCGGCTCTTCCACAGCTCAGACAGGCCCGGCGCCCCGGAACACCCCGCCCAGCTGGGCCCCTATTTCTTGCCCAGCTCGCGAGCCCGGGTGGTCGCGGCCTCCACGGCGTTCATGACAGTGGCCCGCAGCGCCCCCTTCTCCAGCTCGTGCAGGGCGTGGATGGTGGTGCCGGCGGGCGTGCAGACGTCGCCGCGCAGCTTGGCCGGGTGCTCCCCCGTCTCCAGGATCATCTTGGCAGCTCCCTGCAAGAGGCGGCGGGATCAGAGGAGAGCGGGGGACTGTGCCTTAGAGCACTGTATGTCTCTGCCCTCCGAGGAGGGGAGCTGGGGGAGGGAGACCGGCTGCATCCAAACTGCTCCCTTCCCAGGAAGAGAGGCCACTGCACCCCCATCCAACGCTCAACAAGTAGACTGCGCTCGCTAGGAAGCAGCCCTCCCGGGGCTTCTCTGCCCGAGTACAATGCTTTGCCTTCCACAGCCCCTGCCAGCCAAGGACCTCCCGGCATTGTACACACCGGGAATTTACCCCCAGGGGTAGGTCACTATCATCCTCCCCGGGAAACTGAGGCAAGCGACTTCCCTACTCTCCCACCAACTCCCTCGGTGGTCTTTGGGAGCAGAACCCAGGTCTCCCGAACCCCCACCCGGCTGCCTTGCGCAGCTGGCTAGACACAGTGCGGCCTCCTGCTGTTACGCAGTCCGTGCATGGCACTGCTCCTGTGCTGTATCCTCCTTCCCCTCCGTTCACACCGGTCTGACTGGAAAGACTTTGGGGGCAGTCACTGACTCCTCCTAGACTTGTCCAGTGGAGCTGCTGCCACCTCTGCCCTCTCGTGGCTGTGCGAAGTCAGCCAAAGAGGCTTTGCTTCTTTCCAGCTCAGCCCCATCAGGTCCTGGACGCGTCCCCAGGAACCTTTTGCACCGACTGCGGCTGGGGGAGCTCAGGACTCTCAAGCAGCGAGTCCCAGAGGAACCCTAACACACTTGGCAGATCCCAGCTCAGCTCAAATGGCAGAGCCCTTCAGAGCCGCTAAGGGGTGGGAACCAAGGTGAGGCGAGGCAGCGACAGCTAAGGAATTACTGGGAAGGCAGGCGGAGCCACAAGGCACAGGTGAGAGGCAGGGAAGTGATACCGGAGTTTTCCTGAGGACTGAGGACTTTTCCGGCTGTCTGGGTAGGAGCAGAGGGTGCTGGGGCCGGAGCTGAGCTGCACTGGGGAACCCAGGACTGGGATGGCAGGGGGAACTGCAGGTCAGGAGCACGGTGCGTCGAGGCTGGGGGACGGAGCAGGTCTGGAACAGCGGGGAGCTGTGGGACAGGACTGGGTCGAGTGGGGGAATCTAAAGATTGAGAGCAAAGTCCAAACTTACCAGCAGCGTCTGGGCTGCAATTTTATTGGCCAAGGGGCTGGGCATGCCCATCTTCACAGCCCCTTCGGCCAGGGCTTCAGCAAACAAGTAAACCTGGAGCACGGAAAGGCAGATGTTCAGGGAACGGCTAGATCTTATCGCTCTTGCTTCTGGAGGACGGGACGTGGAGGCACCCCAATACGGCCGCCAGTCCGGCAAGGCTGAGCCAGCAGCACCTTCCACAAGCTGCTTGCCACCACCCTCATGCTGGCAGAAATCAGACGCCCGGGAAGCCAGGGGCAGGGGCCGAGGTCGGGGTGACGACACAGGAGGCGGTCTTGCCGGAGCAGTCATCAGCATCCCTGCACTCAGATCAGGGTCTGAGCAAGTTACAGGCAAGGCAACGTGGTCTCCACCCGGACTCCATTAGACCGCTGATTCCCACGCCTCTACGGGCAACTGCACCAGTCACTGGACTAGGAGCTCAGTGGTAGCAGCCCCGGAGCCCCATCTAACCCCCCGGGGGGCCCAGGCTGCCCCACTCTAAGATCACCTGGGTCAGAGGCAACCAAGGGTCTATCGTGGGCGACGGCGCACCCAGCTCAGCGGGTGGTGGGCAGCAGCAAAGCAACCCGGGCTCGAGGTTCCGGGAGCGAGGGGCACCCATCAGAGAAGCCTCAAGTGCCAGGACTGAGAACCCCGAGCAACGCCTGGGGGTCGCTGTGCTCAGCTGCAGAAAGGCCGGGGCCGAGGACATTTGAAGCAGGGCGTAGGGATCTATCCTGCCCTGGCAGATGATCAGCAGGGAAACAGCTGGGGCCGGAGGGCAGCATAAAGAGACGCCGGCCCCAGCGCAAGGGCACTCACGTAGGCGACCCCGCTGCCGCTCAGGCCCGTGTGGATGTCGATGTAGGACTCGGGCGTTTCTTCACACAGCCCGCAGGCGGACAGCAGACCCTTCAGCAGGGCGGCTTCCTGCTCCCCAGCGCAGCTCCCCCGGGCAAACACCACTGCTCCCTCCTGCACCACGCAGGGCAGGTTGGGCATGATCCGCAGCACCTTGGTCCCAGCGGGGAGAAGCTGCGGGAAGAGACAGACGTGATGCTGCACCAGGAGAACACTGCGGCTGGGAGACAGCCCAGCGGGCGCAACGCAGGGCTCAGGACGTGCCTTAGGTCACAGATGACGTGAGCCCGGCAGGCTTCACCCAACCCTTGCAGGGCGTCCACACAGCAAGCCCACCAGGCAGCTCAGCATGATTGCCAGGGGAAGCCAGTTCTGGGACAGCAGGGGGGCTGCAGGTCAGGATAGAGGGGCACAGGGGATAATAGTCAGCTGGTGGCAATCATTTTAGGCAGGAGCAGAGGTGGGTGGGGAAAAACCATTGGCAGTAATTTAGGAAGGAAGGTTTGCCCAGCCTAGCTGGGGGCGGAGGGGTAGGGAGCGGGGGATTGTGTCTATGCATCAGCATCCCCTGTTAGATTAAGGCACATTACCTGCGCACAACAGCTACAGGGATGTCTGCCTGAGTCTGCAGAGAGCCTGGGATGATAGCTCTGAGAGGGGCGAACTGCCCCCTACCTCTCAATGGAGCGGTAACTACACCTGGAAGTAGTAACCACCATCCTTCCCAGAACAATACTCCATGGATGGCAGGAGGGGAAGAGAACAGCGGGTCTGGCCGTCCACCCCAGCAGGCCGGGTGCCAGGACTGGGACTCCCCTGGCTGGCCCCTCCCTCGTTGGGATTGAGGGATGGATGCCCCCTGTGACTCCCTCTCCTGCCCCCAGACCAACTCGTTAGGAAGCACAGCTATGGCACGTGGGGGGACGTGTTGTGGTCTACCGAAAACCATGGTTTGCCTGGTCTGGCCCTGGCTATATACACACCAGACTTACTGGAGAGCCGTGCGGATCTGGAGCCCTCTTTAGCTAGAGCCCTTCTTCCTCTTATCCCGGCCATTGTATAAAAGCAAATGTAAACCCTTCACCCGTGTAAGTGCATGCCCCGGACTCTCACCCAGCCAGCTGCCCCGCAGTTTAGTGGGGGAGGGGGACACAAGAGGGAGCAGCAGACACTCACTCACCTGTTGCAAGGTCTGCAGATTGACTCCAGCAGCCACCGATACAATAACGTGACCCTGGGTGACGGCAGCAGAAACCTCCTGCAGGACTCCAGGGAGCAGGTGGGGCTTGGTGGCTAGGAAGACCAGGGTACAGCGCTGCAGCACCTCGCTGTTGCAATGCGTCGTCCCGCAGCCCAAATCCTGCCGCCCAAGGAGACGGGAGAGCGTTACAAGCTTGGCGGGGCCAGGCCAGCAGAGCAGGACAGTCTGCAATTCACTGGTACAGCAGCAGCACGCAGTGCCCACCTGCAGCGCGGCTCTCACCACGCTGTCTGAGGGTCGTTTCATCTGCTACTGGCACGCGCTTTAAACGGCCAGGCTGGGGTCCTGGGCGGAGTACTGACTCAGAGGGAAGAGCCACCCCCCCATTTCCCAGAGCAGCCGGGCACTGCTGAGAGATCTCTCACCCACACCCTGACCCGGCCCGATCCTGCACAGCTTGCCGGATCAGGCGGGATCACCACCAAGCGCCGCTACCGCATTTGCCTCCCGGTCACCAGGACGTTATTGGCTCTCTCAGTCCGAAGGAAGGGAGACGCTGCCTGCCACGCAGCCTGCCACGCTCACCTGGAAGGCACCCAAGTTCCTGTTGGACGGCGCGCTGGCCAAGACGTTAGCAGCTTGGACTTTCCCTTAAGACAGAGACCAAAGAGGGCGTCAGCTGCATTCAGAGGCACTGAGAGAATCCCGGGTTGCCTCCAACACACTCCGACAAGAGACCAAGATACACCCAGCTGAACCTTGGAAGCGTCACCCAGATCCAGCCCACGGGTGGGGTGTCCACGTTCATCTCTGGACAGACACGTTGCATTTAGCCTGGCTGACTCCCCTGGGACGCAGAGGCAGCACCACTCCTGCTCCTAGCAACAGGGGACTGTACCTCCCACTTCAGGTCCAAGCCTGTTCACGGTGCCCAGCGTAGCTGTTCACCAGCCCATCTCAGACTCCCAGCAGATGTGAACCAGCCGATAGGCAGGAGGTGAGGCTAATGCTGCTGGAGGAGCTTGTCAGGCTTGTGCAAACAGGGGCCGTGTGCAGGACTGGCAGCATTGCCAGGTGATTGCAAGGAACTGACTTTTATCACACACAGGCCATCGTGTCAGCAGACCCGGCAGGGCCTTGGTGCAACTGACACACCTGGGCTGCAAAAGCATCATGGGAACAACCAGGCAGCTCCATGTGGCCTGCAGCCGCCTCTGAGGTGGGGCACGGGGGGGGAGGGGTGATGCACGGACCCACTGCCCAGGGCTGAGATGCAGCCGCCTCTGGGGTGGGACACGGGGGGAGGGGTGATGCACGGACCCACTGCCCAGGGCTGAGATGCAGCCACCTCTGGGGTGGGGCGCGGGGGGGCGGTGATGCACGGACCCCTCACGTTGCGGGGGGTCCCGCTGCAGTGGGGGGGGCAGGGGCTGTCACACCCCCCCGCCGGGGCCGCCCCGCGCGCCCTACCTGCCCGCACCATCCCCTGCGCCAGCCCGCGGGCCATGCGCCCGGCGCCCACGAACCCGACCCGCAGCTCCCCGCGCGCCTCCATCCGCCGCCTCCTCCTCCTCCGCGCTCCCACGTGGCGCCGCCCCCAGGCCGAGTGACGAGCCCGGCGGGCGGCGCTCGGCCTGACCCCGCCTCCGCCTCCGGATTGGCTGCGCCGGCTGTGATGTCATCGGGCGGAAAGTTTAAAAAAAAAAAGAAAAAAATTTCTTCCAGCGTGGGTGACGTCAGGTGAGTGGCTGTCCCACGTGGGGTCCTGAGTGTGTGTGTGTGTGTGTGTGTGTGTGTGTGTGTGTGTGTGTGTGTGTGTGTGTGTGTGTGTGTGTGAGAGAGAGAGAGAGAGAGGTGTGTCCCCCACTTCTCCTACCCTCACCTGCTGCACCCCTTCTTGGCAGGGCTTGGGGAGGGGTGCAGGGTGCATGTCCCCGGGGGGGACCCTGGCCCTAGAGCTCCCAGCCCAGCCCTTCTTGGCTGGGCTCTGCTGACCCACGCCCCGGTGCCGGGGGGCTGCGGGGGCCGGGGCAGAGGTTTCCTGGCACGAGGACCCGGCTTTACCGCAGCAGGGCTCGGCGGCACTAGCTCCACCGTCAGACGTGGGCTGGTGCTGCCGGAGCGCCTGCGTGCCTGGGATGCTGGGCCCGGTCGGATGGGAACAGGCCCGTCTGGCCTTCAGCGTCTAACCCCCGCCTGTCGTGGGGTGTCTGACATGCCCAGAGCCCTGCTCCAGCCCCCCGGCCCTGCTGGCACCTGCTGAGAACTGGCTGGCTCAGGCCAGGAATCGGGATGAGCAAATGTCCCGGTTTGATAGGGCCAGTCCCAATATTCGGGGTTTTCCTTATAGAGGTGCTTATTACTCCCCACCCCACCCCTGATCTTTCACACTTGCTCTCTGCTCAGCAGACAGCTGTCTCTACCCTGAATAGACAGCCCCGGCTCTGGCCTGTGTCCCTCACTGTTTGTGAATCAAAATATCAGTGTGGTTCCACTACCAGTTTTCTGAAAAGTGCTGTCACCTTGCTGTGGAAAGGCCTTGCAGATCCCACATCTAATGGCTGCAGCTGGGGACCGGGAGTCTTGGCTCCTGGGTTCTGTTCGAAGGCCTGTCACTCAGCCTGACTGGCCTCTGTTTCCCTTTCAGGGAAATGGGGGTGTACTTCTCTCAGCTTAGGTGGATTGTGAGGACAAATCCACTGACTTTGGAGGTGCTTTGAGATCCTCAGCCAGACGGTCCCATTGAGCCACAATTTACAACACACTAAAATGTCAGGTTCTGACATGACCGGATGTGAAACCAATAACGCTTGGGGTTAGAAAAGAGTTAGCTACTCCAACGGGCATGTTGAATTTAATCGGGTTTAACCTGCCTATGGATGCGTCTGACCCTTTCCTAGCATGCCTTTCTGTGCATGTCACAACTTGACACCACAGGCTTTGTTTCCTACTCAAAGGGCTGGGGGAGTCTCCCTGATAAGATTGCCTTGTCTGGCTTCATTGTGGCTGAAGTCTCCTACTGTACCAGAGCAACATTTAAATGCATGGAGCCGCCTCCAGAGATGTGCTGCCCTTGGATAAAAAGAATCTGAAGGATCAGCATTAAGGAAATTGAGGCACAGAGTTTACCCAGAGCTAGAAGTTTTCTCATTAAAAGTATATTTCGTCTAGGGCAGAGCGTCCAGCCTGGGAACCAAATTCAATCTCAGCTGCATCTGGGTGTGGCTTTAGCATCTTTAAATGTCCAGGCAGTTGTGTGGCTTCTGGAAACTGTAGATCCCAGCATGCATCAAAGTGGGACTTGTGCAGGCTGGGGCTGTGAGTTTCCCTCTGTGTTAGTTCTTGCTATCTGACGATTCACCTTCCTCTCACAGGTGCCCCCTTCTACGACCCATGCAGGGGGAATCAGGGAGGAACCCTAAGCCCTTAAGCACCACTCAACTCGGTGCCACAAACATCCTGGTTATTGTTTATTGGTATTGTAGCACCGGGTGTGGTATTGTGCGCGGTGCTATACAAACACATCCTTCCTGCCCCATCTGAGCATGGGATGAGATCACAGACAGGTGCGCAAGGCGACAACAAGACAATACGGTTGACATAGCAGGCCGGGGTCTTGGCGTGCCGGCGGCGTAGCTGTTCTCCACGAAACATCACACGCGTGCTGTTCGCTCCCCTCTTCCAGAATGCATGGAAGGCGTTAGGGCCGATCCCAAGCCTGCTCCTGGATGGCCCCCTTTCTGCAGCTCAATACGGTGCCGTTTGCCATTGTCCTGGGTGGGTCCTTCCATGTAGCAGCCTCTAAACCGAGCCAGACTGAGCTGTCTGAGATCAGGGAGTGGTGTGGGTTACAGGGGGCTCCCCTCAGTTCAGACTCTCCTTTCTCTCCCTGCAGGATCCCTCTCTGCACCCCAAGATGCTGCCCCTGGACCACTGGGCTCTCTTCCTTCCTGTCCTCCTCTCCCTGCTCCTCACTCCCTCCTCTGGATTTTTTGGCTGGCTGACGTACGGAGCAGCTCCAGAAAGGAGCCCCGTCCCCCCGACGCCGACTCCAGATCCAAGGAGCGTCCCCAACGCTCCCTTTGAGATGACTACGGGGGATGAGCGATTCCTGGCTGAGGCCAGGCACCTGGATCTGTCTCCTCTGGATTCATGTCACCATAAGGTGTCGTCATATCTCTTTGTCGCAGGAGGGCCGGAAATGTGCGGGGGCTGTACGGACACGGAGGAGGGAGTGGTCCGTGCCGCAGAGCGCTCGCCGTACGTGCTTATCTGTGCACAGGGAGCTGTGCCACTGCATTCCATGGGATGGCTCCCCATGCACAGATGTTTGCAGGATCCGGTCCTGAGCAGAGCAGCTGTGCAAGGGAGAGGGAAAAGGGGGCCAGCAACCAAGCCGTGTGATCAGGATGACGACTGGCTGCACGCCCTGGTGGTTCCATGTCACCATGAATTGCGTTGGTGTTCGTGTGAGCGCTCTGCAGCCACACACACACACACACACACACACACACACACACACACACACACACACACACACACACACACACACACACACACACACACACACACACACACACCCCCCCCCCATCGTTAGCTGGCTCATTTCCTGTGAAGAGGGTCCTGGTGGGGGGGCGTGAAGATGAAGAGGTTCACCCCGTGTCTGCTTTTCCAGCTGTTCTTCCAGGCCGCCCCCTGCCCCTGGAACGCCCCCCACAAGGTCCCACTGCTCTGCATGGTCACCTCCCTCCCCCCTGTCAGGCGGCCTGTGCGAAATGAGTTGCATTTATTTTTAAAGTATATGAAGAGGATGCCTTCTCTCCCCCTCCCCCCGTGCTGTGCAGCTGGTCCCAGGCACAGCCCTTGTCCATGGCCTGCAGTGTGGGCTCTGGGCTGGACACGGTGCTGGCTCCTTCCTCAGTCTGCTTCTGAACTTAAGGCTTCTGGGCTCTTCCTTGTTTGCAGAGCAGCTGGAAATGGGGAGGGGGCAGCTGGCCTGGCTGTTAAAACAACAGCTGCTCAGAGACCTGGCAAGGAGCCTCTCACTGGGGAGGTGAAGGAAGGAGCAGGGAAGAGGTGTGGGGGTGGCAGAGGTAGAAGGGCGCCAGCTCGCTTGGCTCTGCTTTCACAGGGAGGGGCCGTGTGAGGAGGGGCTGGGGGAGGGGGGGTTGGGGCACGGAGGAAAGCAGGAGGAGGGGGGAGGGTGAACCCCACTTGCATGCAGCCCCAGGCAATGAGCTGTGCATGCTCCTATCATGTGGGAGGGTGAGGATTTACAATGCAAGTCCAGCTGCAGATGATGAGTTACCTTCTCTTGCACGTGGGAGGCACCAGCTTGCTGAAACCAGGCACCTAACGCTCTCCTTGCTGCTGGCAGGTTATTGCCCAGATCCACTCCTCCTGCACCGACCTGACTGAAGAGGAACTGGCCAAACTGGGGGTGTCCCTGTTTAACTGCCAAGCGAGCGTGGAGGGGCGCCGGACCTACACCTGTGCTGCTGACATGGTAAGGCAGTGAGGCGCGGCTGTGAATTCATGCCCACTGGGGACAGGGCTCCCGCCGGTGTGGCCAGACTGTGATTGTTGGCCTGTGGGGCCTGGGCAGTAAAGGAGCCCGTGGAGTGGGGACTCCTGGGCAAGGCAACCCTCCCCTGGGCACCAGTGTCCCACCGGATTTGCCTGTCACGCGGGGTACGCTCATTTATTAGGGTTACTTTCCTGGGGGGCGGGGAGGGCTGTAATTCTATCCATGTGCTGCTTGTGTCACTTGTTTTCATATGGAGCTTTACTTCTCCCTTCTGCAAGTCCCCTCCCAATGGAGCTACTCTGCAGGACCTAAGTTTCCCAGGGCTGGGTTCCTCCAGCCCCCGACTCAAATAAACACCCAGATATGTGCACACACACTCACGGATTAACAGAGCGTGGCCGAGCGGGCCAGGTCTATCAGCACTCTCAGGCTGACCCCTTATATGCCCCTGGACTCCACAGGCCGAGCAGAGCAGCACTTTCAAGCTGCCACCTTTATATGCCATAGGTTCAGCACGTCGCTATCCCCACTCTCACTCTACAATTATTCTCGTAGTGCCCCCTGTCATGAGCAAACCCCACAGGATTTTTGGGCGTTACAGGGATCTTTGGCTTAGGTACAAGAAGCGCTGCTGCAGAGCAAGGTAGGGAAGCTGAGAACACAAAGGAGTAAATGAAGTTTGGAGAGTCTGGCAACCAGCGTGATTATAAAAGTTATTGTATTGCCAGGTCTATAGAGTAATAGCCATACAAGGAGAGACCAATAAACGAAACAGTGACAATATGACACGGTTTCAATTGGGGTATCGAGGAAATCTAGACCAAGTTTGATTACAAGTCAGGTTTAGAAAGTTATACCTGGAGTGAGAAAGAGAGAGATCAAATTAAGTGGGCTTACGGGGTGGGGGGAAGAGAGAGAGAGAGAGTTGGGGTTTCATCACGCAGCGCAGCTTGAACCGGTCCGAGGTTCCCGGGAGACAGGCTGTTCAGCTTCGGGTCCGGAGCGCTTGTGACAGGCAGAGCCCCCAACACGCTCAGTCAGGAAAAGGTGAGGTACCAGTGGAGCTGATGCAGCTTTTGGATCCAGGCATGAGAACAGAGGTTTGAACTTGGGTAGGGGTTTTTGTAGGGAAGAAACAATGGTGCAAGAGAGAACACTAGGTTTGTTTATGAGTAAATGATGATTCAAGGGCGTATACCAGAGTGGTTTTGTTTAGGCTGGACAAGAGGAGCTGATCATTGCTGGCTCTGGGCAGTGTTCCTTCCAGGGAGCTCACAGTGCAATCAGGCAGACTCAGTGTTTTGGAGATCAATAACTGGAATGGTCTGATAACTGTGGAGCTGGGTGTGTGCAGGCGTGGGTTCACTAACATCTGGAGCAGAGATCCCCCATCATGCCGTGCTTCCCTGCTTTGCCAATCCCAGAGTTCAGTGTGGTCCATGCCATGGAATCTCTGTTCTTCATTCTGTGTGCTAATGGAGATGTCTCCTTGTCGCATCTTCGATGCAAATGAGGCTAGGGGAGTTGTCCAGAGGGGTTCAGGAGTGTCTCCCGCTGCCTTTTCATTGCTTTGTGTAAGTCTTTCTTCTGATCAGTGCTGGTTCAAGCAGAGGTTGGGGGAGGGAGGGTCCTTCGTGAGTCAGACAGGCTGGGTACGGTGCCCTGGTTCCCCAAGAACACAGAGCTGACAGGTAACACACCGGGAATGGGAGCTCCGTCACCTAGGCCTGCAAACAGTCTTCATGTGGGAACGACCTTCAGCCACCACTGACCTTAGCCAAGTTTCCATGCGAATGAAAGGAGAAGCCTCTGGATCCATTGCTGATCTCCCCTCCTGTGCCCCCAGCCATCTTTGCCCCTCCTCACAGACAGAGCTGTGTTTGCAATAAGCTATTGAAACGCTGCGTTAGGTGGCTGGTTCATATTCCTGACTGGCTCATTGTGTGTAACAGGGATACTGGGACAGCAAGGCTGAGAGAACTTTGCGTTGCTTCAATAATAGAACCTCTTGCGTGTTTGAGGTGGAGATCCGTTAGACCAGTGGCTTTCAACCTGTGGTCCGTGGACCCCTGGGGTTCCGCAGCCTACGCTGAAGATTTCCAAAGGGGTCCGCACCTCCAGTCATAATTTTTTAGGGGTCTGCAAATGAAAGAAGGTTGAAAAGCCCTGCATTAGGATGTTTGGTCCATCTTCCACCCAGTGCAGGACTGGTTCCTGTGACGGATCTTGGAGTGCTTTATGCAGTCTGTCTGTTCAACGTCCCAAAATGGGTCTCCTGCCGCTCGCCTTGTTCCACAGCCCCTGGGAGCTCATTACGAAGTATCACCCTGCATGTTCCCCTTACTGTCCCATCCCTTTGCGCCTTGTCTCACACACTGATATTGCTCTGTGTAATTCCTCTCCCTCTGTGGTGCTCCCCTTTCAAATGTGAAGTGGATAGTCTCCCTAGCTCGCTATCCGTCAGCCACGTGGCTCTGCATGCTTTTTGCTTCCAGCCTTTCCCTCCAGCCCTTGCTCCCTTCTGTTGCTTTTTACCCCTGACTCACTCCAGTTTCAGAATATCTTTCAGTCCCCTGGGTGTGCAGGACCGAGCACAATATCCCAGGTGCACCCATGCAGGGACTGGGTCAATCCATGTGTGATGAGCAGTTCCTGCGTCGCGCTCTTCATCTGCTAAGCATTCCGCAAAGGTGGGTCAGTGCAACCCCCTCTGTTTTAAAGAGGGGAAACTGAGGCACACCAGGACCTGACTTGCCGAAGGTCACATGGTGAGTCAGCGGGAAAGCCAAGAATAGCCCTTGGATCCCTGATTCCCAGTCCAATGCTTTGTGTGGCGGGCCGTGCTGCCTAGAGTCTGGAACCTATCTGCCCTTGAGAAATGACCATGTTGGGGTACTTGGGTCTAATACAGTCGTGCTTCAGCTGTGTGAGAACCGGTCTGTCTTGCTTGTGAGGATAATTCACCCAGCTTGGTCCTAAACAGTCCTAAACAGTCCGTAGCTGTAGAAACTATTCCCTTGCGGGGATCCAGGACTGCTTCCAATCAGGTTGGCTGGATCACGAACTGCTTCCCCTCACTTCCTGGGCTAAGGCCAAAAGGGACCGTTTGATCACCCAGCCTGAGCGCCTGTATATTGCAGCGCACGGAACTTCACCCGCTCACCGCTGCACTGAGGCCAGTCACTCGTGTGTGGCTGAAGCGTCTCTTCCACAAGGGCAGCCCATCTGAATCTGAAGACACCAAGAGCTGGAGAATCCTCCACGTCACTTGGTAGTTTGTTCTGGTGGTTAATCACGCTGACCATTGTGCGTCTTCTTTCTAACTGGAATTCATCCAGCCCTCAGTTCTTGTTCTGCTTTTCCCTGCTGGATTAAAGAAACGTCCGGGCCCGGTATTTTTTTCTCCCTGTGAAGTTACTGATGCGCCTCTTGCTTTCTCTGGAGTGCTGCTCTGCAGTTCTTGTGTTCGGAGGGATGAGGGCCACGGGGAGGGGCCTTATTGAACCTAATCCTGCTTGTCTGACTTTCTAACCAGGCCCTCGCAGAATGCACGGCCGACATGGACCCCGACACCTGGAACGCCTACCACATCGTCAGCAACCGGGCCCGCGCGGTCTGCTACTCCACCCGCCAGATGCAGTTCAAGCGCCAGACGGAGCACACGGTCAACACCCTGGTCTCCACCGCCGTGAGTCAGCTGGAGGCCATGAGGCTTCTGAAGGTGAGTAGTGGCGAGCGGGTCGCTCCAAAGAGGCCTGAACCCTGAGCAAAGGGCGGACTCAACGTAGGGCGCAGCCAGCATGGTTTTCAGTGCAGAGGGGGAGGTTACAGACCGCAACGTGCAGTGCTCCACCATTGCAGCACAGCATGCTGGGATCTGTAGTCTCCCTCTGCCCTCTCTGCACCACTTCTGTGACGTTCCCTTCTGCAATCTGGACTGGTGTATTGCTGGCTCACCCCAATCCCTCACTCTTGGAGCCTGTCTTACTCTGCCTGGCTGTGTGAACCCCCACTCCTGGGTCAGCTCATGCACAACCTACAGCAGGCAAGCTGCTCCCAACTAAGTGAGTGAGTGCTTCTGGTCAACCACTCTTGGGATTATGCACTGGTAGGACCCCAGACAACACCCCCAGATGCAACCCTAGCTGCTGCTGTCTTTCAATGTTCAGTGCTACCCATGGCAAGCTCATTGGTTCATCAATTTATCAAAGAAATTGATATGCACCAGCCTTGTCACTTCAAATGGAGTCCCTAATTCACCTTACACCAGATGCACTGCTTTAGATAAAACAAACACGTTTATTAAGTACAGAAAGATTTTACATGATAAGTCAGAGGAAAATAAGTCAAATTTGATCAAGATGAAACAAAAAGTAAATCACGTACTAAGATAAGTTTAACACTTTCAGCAAGCTTACAGTCTTAGATGATTCTCACCACAGGCTGGCTGGATTCCTTCCCAGACAGGCTCTCCCTTGGGTCAGCATTTCAGGTGCTTGGTGGTGGTTGTAGATGGAGGTGGAAGGGGGAGAGAGATTTAAAAAGAAGACATTTTGCACATGTTCCTTTACGCCCCCCCTTTCAGGGTCAGGTGACAAACAATGTCCTTGTACGGCTTCCTCCATACCTGAGTCAGTGAATATCCCCCTTATCGATGCTTAGGCTAGTCCGTTGTTCCTGGAAGAGCTGGTTTGTGTTTTTGCATGCCTTAGTGGGGTGCAAACTGCCCCTCTGCTCTTGGAGGGTTTTGCCTGAATTTGCTTCAAGCTATGAAACACACGTTTGGGAACATTCTATAGCGAAGCCTCATAACCATATGTGTGATACTGCAACAAACATACCACTGTAACAATAACGTTCAGTATGCCATGAGCATTCCGACAACACCTTACATGACACGCTTTGCATTAAACAATACACAATTGCACCATAAGGGTGTATATGGGGACGCAGTGTGTCACAACTTCCCTCCGCGCATCATTCCTGGCGTCTCGCTGATCAAGTCCGTGTCTCGCTAACAGGACGGCCAGGAGGAACTGAAAGAGCTGACCGCGGAGTCCCTCCACCAGGTGGTGAGCAGTCAGCATGAGTTGCTGCTCCAGCAGGAGAAGATGCAGGACAGCCAGGAGCAGATGGAGTCCTCCATCCACAGCAACCTGGAGCAGCTGACTCAGGAGAAGGCGCTGATCGCCAGTGGGCAGCAGCAGGTGGCTCAGCTCATTGAGGGCATCACCAAGAGAATGGGTGAGAACAGGGAGGCAATGCCTTCCAAGGGCCTGGAGCGTCCCGTGGCGCCCTAGAGCAGGGGTTCTCTGCAGGTTGCAAACAGCTGTCGGGGGTGGTGTGACTTCCCAGATGGGAGGGGTGATCCTGGTGGGGAGGGGTGATCCTGGTGGGGAGGGGTGCCATGAGATTGGGAAAAGGGGATCAAGAGACCATGGTTCTGGGGGAAAGGGCACATGAGAGAGATGGAGGGTCCGTCAAGGGGGATCCTGGTATGGGAGGGGGTCACAAGAGGGTGATTCTAGGGTCCTGGGATAGAAAAAGGGAGTCACAAGAGGATGGTTGTGGGAGGGTATGAGGGGTGGGGAAGGGGGATCTTGAGACGGACAAATTCAAGAGCCGTTGACCTAGGGTGTCTAAAGCTGCAGCGGCGATGCTGTGGTCCATTAGTTTCAAGGACCCAGGCCTGGCCCCAGAGAGCCGGCTGTAGCTAAACCTACCTTGTGAGCCCGGCAAGGAAGGAATTACCACACTTGTTCCCAGCTGAGGTGATTTTTTTTCCCCGCTCCCCTCCCCCCGTCTTTAATCCTCCTGCTTCCCCTTCCCTGCGCTAGCCAGGAAGCTACAGCAAAGGGTCGTGAGCCAGGAATAGACCCAACGTCTCACCCCACCGGGGCCAGGCACCTCTGGGCAAGCCCTAGTGATGGCTTGGTCAACCTGGTTGTAAAATGGGGGATGAGCAAAAACCTCCACAAGTCCTGCCTGCTGCCACTCAGCCCAGCTCCCGGGCGGGGCTGTCTGGCCATCTCACCCTCCAGCTGCCTCCGTGTAGCTCCTGCCTTTCCCTGCTGCCTATTTGGTTTGACCAAAAGAGCGAGACACTGCGTGACTGTCTCTGCAGAATCTTCGCTCGTCTGGGCTAAGAGGCTTTCACCATTGGTGAGTGAACAGGTCACAGGCGTGCAAGACACTTCGCATGGGGAAGGGCTTCATAGGCAGCTTCTGCCAGGGCCTGAACTCTGCCCCTATCTCCCCCCAGAGAACATGAGCAGCCACCTAAATGACCAGGACTCTGATCTGCAGCAAGGACACAGAGCCATCCTCACCGACCTCACCCAGATGCAAAGGCGAGCCCAGGAGGTCTACTCCAAAATAGGTACCGGGACTGCTGCGGGCGGGGCAGGCTGCCCCCAGCTGGCCAGCGTGGGTGGGGCTGTAGTAGTAATTGAGCTGGGATGTATGGGGCCGAGGATCAAAAGTGTTAACGTGACCCAGTGTTAAACAAGATTCAGGATTCAGTACAGAGACCTCGGCCAGTTTGGCCCCATGGGAAATACGCCCGTAACATCCTTTTAACCAAGATACAAAGAAGAAGGGAAAACAGTAAAAGCATTAAACATTTGAAATGTCATTTACTAAGTCAAGCTTTCGTTTTGACAATCCTCGCTCCCTTTCCCTTTATCTGGAGAGAGTTTTTAGAAGGGAAAACCCCCTTGTTTGACAGTCTTAGAGAACTGTCCTTTGTGGGGGGGGGAAAGAGCAGGAGTGAGCTGAGCTGAGCTGGAGGGGGTGTTCTTGCTGCTGTTATAAAGTCCAATCCTGTTTCCTAAAAGCCAAAACACGCACAAGGGTGAGAGAAAAGAACAGGGAAGGGTAGACAATGCAGCTTCTGTCTCTGGTATTAACTCTCGCTTGCCATCTCACTGCTGGAGAAACGCAGGCCCGGATCAGCCACTCAAAGGCCTGGTAAACTCGTGTCCGAGTTGGGCTTTTCTGGGCGTTTGCTTTTAGCTGCCTTCTTCCGGTCACAGACTTGGAGCACAATAGACAGTCTTGTCCGTTTGAGCCAGACTCTTATTAGACAGAAGGCGGAAGGAGAAGAAATAGGGCAGGGACTCAGAAGGACACACGGGGGAGGTGGTGGTGAGATCTCTGGTGGTGGTCAGGATTCAGCTGGAGCCGGTAGGGGTGGTGATGCCATTTGGGTCCCCCTCTCTGGCCCAGTCTGATCAGGGCGTCTCAGGATCAGGATGATGAAGACCTGGGATCCGAGGAGATGGTGGGGGTGGCAGCCGTGATGGTGAATCTCGCATGTCTTCCCGTTCTTTCAGTCAGCCAGCATTGCCAGCAGCCTCTGTCCGTTTGTCCGTGTTCGTCCCCAAAAGGTGTGATGGGGGAATAGCCCATCTTGTTCCCCAGTTAGGCCTGACTTCCAAGATGCCGGTTTTGATCCAGTCTCGCGCTTCTCTTGTTCACCGTGACACAGCCCTGGAGTTAGAGCAGTTTGGTTTGGACAGCTCTCTCCGTCTCTCTCTTGCCCCTTTCCCCCGGAACGCGTGGTCTTCTAGGCGACTGCGACGTTCCATGAACCTTCACGCTCAGCTGAGCTCACAAGGAGGGAGAATCTGTCGGCCCCCTTAGCGCAGGCTGAGGGTTGGAGAGGGCCCGGCAGCTCGCTGGGGCGGTGGGATTCCCACGCCTCCGGAGGGATCTGTCTCCAGATCTTCAAGTAAAAAACCACAAGTACTTCCAGTCCATTAACCCTTCCCCAGATTCCTCACTGTGCTATATTACACACCATCGTTCTACACTGTCCCTGTACCACACTCATTGCCGTAACGTCGGAGCATCACCCGCTGTGCACTAAGCAATGTGACTGACAGCTGTGCTAATCCCTGCAAAATCACCCTGACCCACCTGGAGGTCAGCACCTCCACAGCTGAGAACAGCTGGCCTAGCTATTCAGGAGGAGACTGGGACCACTGATAAATTGTGTCCCCCTTTTATGTCTCCAGAGCCCTGCCTGTATTCTCAGTTCTACGCTCCCAGTTTCCTGGAAGCGCTGGCAGATCCTGCAAGAACCTCTCACAATGTGGGATCTAGCCCTGTAATTTCAACGACCCAGGCCTCAGCTAGGCTGGGCCTGCTGTGGGGAGAGGCAGAGGCAAACCATATAGTGGAGATCATTTTAAACTTGATCAAGGGGAAAAAACCAGACATTTGGCAGGATGAAGAATAGACGAGAAACAATAGAATGTGAAGTAACCTCAAATGCTCGCGCGGGAAGATAATAAACTGGAAATTACGATCACGCTACGTGCCATGCTGTGTCGCGCTTGGAGGGAATCCAAGTCCAGCTTCACCCCAGCCGGCCCACCTTGGCCTCTCTCTGGCTTGCAATGCCCCTTCATCACGATGACTGCACCTCTTCCCAGCAGGTTGACCTGCGAACGACCGCTCCTCCCCCCAAAGGGCCGCGCCTATTCCCAGGCGCCCCAGCTGTATCCCTCTGTCAGCGTCCCAACGGTCTGTCCATCTGTGCCCCTCGTGCGCTCCTTGCACGCGGCTCTCCATGGTCCAGCTCCCTCTCACACAGCTGCCTCAGCAAATCCTCTTTCCAGCCCAGTCCGGCCTCTTCTCGCCACCTCTTCCTTCTCTACCCGCTTTCCCGCTGCCCCCTTCGGGCGGGTTCTGAGCCCCTCCCAGGACAGCTTCCTAGGCTGCTGCATCCCATTTCCAGCATGTGTTGGTGCCGGGGCCCTGGTTACTCCCCTAGCTCTGAATCCTCTCTGCCCCTCTCTGTGCAGAGACCAACCTGGCGCTGTTCCTGGCCTATCAGAACCAGACAACCCTGTACTACGACCAGCTGATGGGGAAGCTGCACAGGATGAACCAGAGCCTGGGGCTGGTGCTCTACGCCGTGGATCGCATGCAGAGCAGCGTGGAGGGCCGGCTTCTGCACATCCAACGATTCATTGGCTGGGCAGGTGACGTGCAGGGGAGGCAGCGTGCGCCTCGGGGCGGCAGGGAGCTGACAGCCTCATCGCGCCCGTGGGGCCAAGTGCTGCTCAGTGGCTGGGGGCAGTGACTTGCAGGCAGCAGAGCCAAGGGCTTGGTGGTCTGCTTGCAGCATCGCCGGGGTTGGGCTCCACATCCCAGCTTCCAGCTCAGCTGGATGGATGTGGGGCCTTTCTCCTCCAAGCGCCATGTGGCTCCGAGACCTGGCTTGTAACCCTGGCCTTGGTCTCCTGCTCTCATCCCCAGTTGGAGCGCCGCAAAAGGCAGCAGAGACAGAGCTTCCAGGCCTTTGTCTGCTGACAGTCTGCTGTACTGAGAGCCTCGGGCGAGGGAGATGAAATGGTGTCGTGGGGAAGGCTGGGAGAGGCATTTGCAAAGGGGCAGATCACCTCTGTCTGATTGCAGGGCCTGTGTGGCTTGCCCCCTGGCGTGAGAGGGTCCCAGCCTGGAAAGGGTCAGATGGGAGTGGGTGTGAGAGGCTGGCGGGAGTAGCAACAAAAGGAGCCGGCTGTTGCGTGGGCAGGTCCTGCAGCAGAGATGCCGCCTACCCCTTGTTAATTACCTTAGTGGTGACACCCCTGCCCTCCAACCCCTGGGCAAAGCTGGGGAGGGGGAGCACTGAGAGGAGGAGACTTCTCTCCCCCTGGCCATTCCGCTGGCAGGAACCAGCTGGGAGATGGCGCTGGTCACTTTCCAGTTTGCAGGAGCCTGGAGCAAGGATCTCCCACACGTGCCTGCTCACCCATCCTGCCCTCTGTCTCGCAGGAGTCAGTCTGGGCGCTACCTACACCTGCGTCCTGCATGCCGCCTACTTCCTGCTCTCGGCTCTGCTCATGACCTTCCTGCAGACCCCGGGCTTCCCCCGCGCCGTGCTCCTGGTCTTGGTCATCGCCAACGCGCTTTCCGAGCTCAACCACTCTGTCTCCCTGGGCTTCCAGTCGCTCACCGTTTTCCTGACCCTCGTCGTGGCCGGTGAGCATGGCCCGGCTCCCTCTCTTCCCCCCCTGCACTGCATCGCTGACTCTGCTACCTGACCTGGCCTGGCTGCCCCCACCCCCTGGGCAGCCCAGCAGAGAGGCCTGGGGCTGAATGGGCCGTGGAGACAGAACCGCCCCACCCCGGCACGGGCTCGCTGGGCGGGGACACGCTGGCGCGGCGTGTAGCGGGAGATTGCCCTGCCGTTGCCCAGGCTTGGCTAAATAGCCCTGCGCCACCAGGCCGTTCCTGAGCTAGGCCGTCTGAAGCTGTGGCTGCTGACGTCCGTCAGTGTCAACCACCCACTGGACTCGAAAGCTCCTATAGTCCAGTCGGTGGAGGGGGGGCAAAGCCACCCTGTTGGCTTGGGTTACGCTTGCCATCTAACCCCCTCCTCCGCGGGCTTCCCCAGCCTGTGCTACATCCCACAGCCCCTTGCAGGGCAGAACCCTCTCCGTTCCGGAGGCGCAGAGCCGCAGGGGGTCAGCGGCAGAGCCGGAATTGGCCTGCTCTAAGCCTCCCTCCCACGAAATGCTGGATCCGTAGGTCCATCCGTCCGCGCCGCGCTAGCTGGGCGCTGCTCTGAACTGGCCCCCAGCTCCAGCTCTGCTCGCGTTTGCAGGTAACTGGCTGCTGGCCAGCGTGTGCCGCTGCGCCCGGCGCGCGACGGGCCGGACGCCGCCTCTGGCACTCTCGCCGCCTCCCCGGAAGGCACCGGGGGCCAGCAGCCACGAAGCAGAGATCAAGGACGACCCCCGCGGTCGTATCACCTCCACCCCGGACAGGTAGGAGTGTGGGAGGGGCGGGCGGGGTTAAGGAAGGGAGGGGATGATACAGAGGACGACGGGTTCGTGTCCAGATGTGCCCGTGTAACAGCCTTCCCGCCTCGGGTCTCTGGTAGGGTCACGTCAAACGCCCTCCGATCACACACTGGTGGAGAGTCTGGACTAGCATTTCCAGTCGAGTTAGTTAACCTGAGTCAACAGACAATCCCTGGATCTCACATGAAAGCAGGGTCACAAATCCTTCCTGGCACCCGACGCCAGCCTTAAAACACAGCAGGCTTTCCACAGCAGATGGCTGCAGGTGGCGGAGGGGGGCAGCTAAGAGGCTGGTAGTGAGAACGCCTGGCGTTTATCTAGTGTCTCTCCCTGCCCACCACAGGAGTCTGTGTGCAGTGGGGATGTCGGTGTGTTCTCTGTCTGGATGGAGCCCACGTCCTCTGGCTGTTCAGATGGAGAAACTGAGGCACAGGGAGGGAGGTGACCCAGGCAGAGCCGGGATTGGAGTTCCCTGCAGCAGGAACCCCCAGGCCCGTACAGGGCAGAACATGGCGCAGCATCACTGGGGCCGCTGTTCGCATGGGTCCTTCTGTGTCAGACTGGGAGACGGCCGGCAGCGCCCCCGCGTCACTAGCCCCGCTGGCTAACGTAGTGCGCAGAGGCTGCCTGCAGGCACGCTTGTTCGCTTGCCGTCAGGCTGCTGCCTAGCCTCTGGGGAGAGGAGCGCGTGGGTGCTCCCACAGCAGCCAGCAGTACGACGCCCAGCCCCAGGCCAGGACCTGGCAGCCGTGCACCCCGCGAGCAGGAAGGCGTGAGACCTGTCACGGTGGTGGCTGCAGACGCGGCGCACTGGTGCCAAATAGCCGCTTGGTGGCAGCAGGGATCTCGCCCTGCAATAGTCCTTCTGCAAGGGGCTTCCCCGTTGCGTCCTCCGGCCACCCCAGGTTAGGCCCACGGTCTAGCAGGATCAGTCTGCCACGTAGGTGTGAGACCCACCTCTGCTCTTCCAGCTGTGGCCCGGAGGAGGCCAGGATAGGGCCCGAGTCTGGGGTAAGGCCACCCTTCGTTGCTCTTGCTCCATGTGCTGTCGCCTACGGCACCCGCGCCCAGGGACAGCGGAGGGGGGGACGCCTCTTGTGAAACTCACCACTTCATGCATGTAGCGGAAGATGAGGCGGGCAAGAGGGAGACGCTCCGTGCAGAGAGGGCCCAGGCCTGGCTGGCGTGTACAGGGCACGTACCCCCCCACCAGGACCCCCTGCTGCTTCACGCGCTGATGGGTGGGAACGGGGCAGGCGCCTGGGGTGACACTCGGGCTGCGGTGGACTCATGTGACCTGGCTTCCTTCCCCTGGCAGCGGGTGTGCGATCGGCTTCTTGCGGGAGGAGCTGAACAAGCTGGAGGAGATGAGCTCCCTGCAGGGTAAGTACGAGGAGTATTCAGCACCGAGGCTGCCTGGGGAGCCTGGCACCAGCAGAACACATGGCTGCCTGCCAGAGCGCGGTAGCAAACCTGGGCCCCGCTCCTCCTGGGGGGCGCAATGGGATGCTGCGTCTCTTGCTGTCTGGGAGCTGTGGGCAATGCTGCAGGGAACAAGCAGCGTGCCCGGAGCACTAGGATCCACCCACCCTGTCTGTGCAAGACCTGATCCCTCTGGGAGAATCACCCCGCAGCGCTTGGACGCCCAGGACTGCCCTCAGTTTCCTTGGAGAGAAGCCGTAACACCTTTAAGAATAATAACAGTAAATGCCCGTTTTTTATCTAGAGCATTTCCTCCATCGATCTCAAAGCGCTTTCTGCACTTTCAATGCATTTATCCTCCCGCCTGTGAGGCAGGGAAGCATTGTCATCCCCACTGTACCGGTGGGGAAACTGAGGCACAGAAGAGGCTGAGTGGCTTGCTGAAGGAAGCCCACGGCGGCGCTGGGAACTGAACGCCGGTCTCCCATGTCCTAAGCCAGTGCCCCATAACCACTGAACCATCCTTCCCCCTCCTTGGCTCAAGCCGCACAGCTGTGTAAAGCTCCCGCAATCAGATTTCTCCTCTCTGCTGCTCATCAAACCGTTTAGGCTCTGCAGCATCGGGAAGCCAGCGGCATCTCCAGCTGAGCCCAGGCAGGGTGTGGTGGGAACCGCTCCAGAGCCATGCGGATGTGAGGGGGGGGCAGAGCTTCTAGGACTGGGGATGGCGTCAGGGTGCCTGCCAGGCCCGTGGTGGCTGGCGAGCTGTAGGCAGAGGCTGGGCTGTAGTGGGTGGGCCTGGGATAGGGAGGCTTATGACCATAGACGTGCTCCTGCGGCTCTGGCGTTGAATGGCCCAGGAGCCTGGTACTGGAGGGAACAGTGGTGCCAGGCATTAATGTATTGCAGATGACTCCTGCCTGGGCAGGGAGTCCCCGCTGATGGGAGACCCCTTTCGGGAGGGCGACGTGCCACTGCCCTCCGCCGGCTGGAAGGCACAGCAGAGGGCCGCTGCTCCGCCGGGTCCTTCCATCCCCATCAGGAACTTGCGCCGCATCAGTCTGAGCCGCACCACCAGGCATGAGGTGTTGGAGAGGCAGGTGGGTGTGTGGGGCTGGCGCTGCCCGCCGTGGGGTATGGGGAGAGGTGGATGGGAGAAAGGGGGGCTTCTCCCCTCCCCCAGTGCAAAGAGAAGATCTGCTGCCCCACACCCTGGCCCCTATGAAAGTGACCAACCTGGGAAATCCCACAGGGGCAGGTCAGGATGTGTGCATGGAGACTCGCGGACCGAGCTGTGCCTGGAAACCCTTCCAGCCTCTCCTTCCCGGGCGAGGCGGCCAACGCAACTCGCTTCCGTGCGCGGCTGGCTCCCAGCTGGCAGGAGGGTGGGAGCAGGGCGGGAGGTGTCCGGGGCTTGCACTGTTCACGCTGGGCTGGCTTGTTCTGACTGCAGGGTCCGAGGCAGGGACGCTCGTGGCATGTGCCGCCTGCCGTCCTTGCTGCGTTCCTAGCCGCTCGCGTGATGGGGTGGGGGGGAGGGAATGCCGGAGGTGTCTGGGCAGCCGATCAAAGCGCAGGCAGCCAGGGACTGGCGCTTCGAGTCCTGCCTCTGCTGGGGTTGTCGAAGGGGAGGCTCCAGGGAGGGCCCGGCTGACCCCAGCCATGCCCCAGCCATCAGGGCGCGAGGCCTGTGATGGATCAGACCTCCAGCGACGCACAGAGGGCCATCCAATCCACTCGGTATGGGGTCGCAGCCTCCCACAGGGCCCTTAGTTCTCAGCTGCAGCTCCTGGGAGGAGTGCTTTCCCTGAGGGCACTCGCTGCTCTAGAGGAAGAGCCTGGCCTGTGGTTTAGATCCCGGGTAGACCCGTGGCGTGGGGCCTGCAGCAGATCGTGGTTCTCTTGCTGCTGGGGGAGCTCGTCTTCCTCCTCGCCAATGTCCTGCCTAACTCTCTCTTTCCCGAACAGGCCACGCTGGAGAGGCGCCACCTGGGCCCTGTGTTTGATCCCTTTTCTGACGTCAGGCCCTATAGCCCGAACCAGTCCATGGCGAGCGCCCTGTGAGTACAGAGCATGGCTCCCTTCTCTGAACGGGCCGTGCAGGATTCCTTCTGTGCAATGGCTTCTCTCTCACTCACACACCACCACCCCCCCAATCCTCACCAGGCTCCTTGCTCAGTGCTTCTGGGCTGGGTTGTTCCCGCTAGTTACTGGCCCTGGCTTTAAGACCACTGGCAGCGGTGGTCTGACGTGATGGGACGGCAGGCAGTGCAGTGCTACAGACGCACACTGGGCCACACCTGCCCCGTGGCTGCTGGTTTGTTTTCCAAGTGGCACCAGCTGGGCCACTCCCTCTAGAGACTAAACGCGCCGTTAGCTCTCCTAATCTCGAGGCCATTGGCTCCTGGGGCGCTGGCTTTGCTAAGTGGTCCCTGGCGTCAGTGGATAGAGACAGACCCATTGCAGAGTACGGGGACGCAATGGGACTGCGTCGGTCGGCAGTGCTGAGCCGTGGTCTCTCCACACCAGCTGCCTGGTTGTTGTCCAGTTCTTTGGCAAGGAGAGTTTTGAAGGAAGAGGGCGAGGTGGCTTTTGCGGACGTTTGTAGAAGCTCCTCCCAAGCACGAGGGGCAGCCTGGGGAGAAAGCACCAAGTCGTTGGTTTGAAAATCGAACAAGAGGGTGCTGGAGGCTGACGTCGAGCTTCTGATACCGAATGCGCTGATCGGTAGGGCGGGGGGTCAGCTGGGAAGGGCCTTGCAGGTCAAGCAGCTCATGTTTGATACCATGGAGAAGAGGGAGCCGGTGGAGGGATCCAAAGAGACGGGTGGCGCGGTCAAAGTGGCAGGCTAAGAGAATGATCTCCCCTGCAGCCTGCTGCGTGGGTGTGAGCAGGGCCAGGCTGCGTTGGTCAGGGCCGGAGAGAAGGACGCTGCCGTAATCGAGACGTGAGACGATGGCTGCTTTAGCTGTGTGGCTGGAGAGTAAAGGGCGTGTCTTAGAGATGTCATCCAGAAAGAACGGACAAGGTTTAGACATAGCCTGGAAGATGCCGCCCAGATTACGGGCGTGAGTGACCGGCAGGATGGTGGTGTTGTCCACAGTGATCGGGGAGGGCTTGGGATGGGGGGAGAAGAGCCCTGTTTTAGCAACATTGAACTTGAGTTGATCGCTCGATGTTCATCTGATTAGATACTAGCGAAAACTTTCTACCTGTAAGGGTAGTTAAGCTCTGGGACAGGCTTCCCAGGGAGGTTGTGGAATCCCGATCACTGGAGGTTTTTAAGAACAGGCTGGGCAAACCCCTGTCAGGGTCGGTCTAGGTTTACTTGGTCCTGCCTCCCGCTGGAGGCTGGACTTGATGACCTCTTGCAGCCCACCATTTCTATGATTTCATCCATGAGGCGATAGCAGAGACAGCTGGAGACTGTAGTTTGGACAGAAGTGGATGGGGCTGGAGTAGTGGAAGATCTGAGAGTCGCTAGCCTGGGAATGGTGGTTGCATTTGTCTTTGCAGAGGAGATTACCCAGAGATGAAGTGTAGAGGGAGAAGAGAAGGGGACCAAGGACAGAGCCCCGTGGAATCCCACATAGAGAAGGGATGAGCAGGTTCTTCTGAAAGACACCCTAGAGGAGAGAGGTTGGAAGTCCCAGGAGGATGAGATTTCACCAAGAAGATCATGGTTAATGGTGGTGAAGGGGCTGATGGGTCACGGAGGATGCAGATGGAGTGCTGGTTCTAAGTTCTGGCTAGGAAGTTCTGGCTAGGAGAGATTCTGGTGAGAGCAGTTTCAGTGGAGTGTAAGGGGCAGAAGCCTGATGGGACGGGGGCTCTAGGGTGGAATTGGAAGCGAGGAATCCCCGACAGCGTGAAACGAAAGGGAGATGGGGCAGTGGCTGGAGAGGCAAATGGGGATTTTTTTTAAATGGGAGAAACTAGAGCACCTTGTATTGAGAGGAAAGAGCCAGCGGAGACAGAGGTTAAGGAGAAGAGTACAGGAGGGGGGTGGGTACCAGGGAGATCAGGAGTGGGAGGGAGAAGGTCACGTCTGTTGGTCAGTTTTCTCTTGGAAGCAGACGACGAGATCCTGTGCCAGAGGAGGAAAGTGGAAGCGGGTGGGGAGATGCAGCTGGGATTGTGGGCGTGGGATTCAGTGTAGTCAGAGACATGGAGGAGTTCACCTAGCTAGCCGGCAGCACTGCAGGGGAGAACGAATCTGTAGTGGAGGGAGTCGGCCCGCGGGTGGGATTTCCACCAGAGACGCACTGCAGCATGAGAGCAGGAGCGGAGGAAGGGGGGCGCTGGGGCGAGCTGGCCTGAGGGTTGGCAGAGCAGACCTCACGATAGGTGAGAGGGGGCGGAGGA
Source organism: Emydura macquarii macquarii (assembly GCF_026122565.2). Classification (NCBI taxonomy): domain Eukaryota; kingdom Metazoa; phylum Chordata; order Testudines; family Chelidae; genus Emydura; species Emydura macquarii. The sequence goes on from NW_027132383.1 coordinate 1,131,959, forward strand.
GAGTGAAGGCGGGGACAGAATCAGCTACTGCGCGAATGGAAGAGAGGGCTGAGGGCAGATGAGACGTCACCAACGCCGAGGAGCTGGAAGGCACGGAAAGGCCACGTGGCCAGGCATGAGGGAGGGGGCTGATGGGGGAAACTCAGCAACAGAGAGCTCTGAAAGCGCGAGGCTTGGTGAGAGGGAGATTAGAAAGACTAGGACTTTTCAGCTTGGAAAAGGCCGACTGAAGGGGGATATGACAGAGGTCTACAAAGCCACGACTGAGGTGAAGGAAGTGAACAGGGCAGCGTTATTTACCCCTTCCCACAACACAAGAACCAGGGGTCACCCCCTGAAATGACTGGGCAGCAGGTTTAAAACAAACCTGGCCCCGGTCGGAAGACAGGCCCCTGGGCTGGGTGGACCGCTGGTCTGACCCAGTATGGCCGTTCTCATGTTCTTAAGTGAACGGCTCTTGGCCAAAGGGGAGGGTTGACCCAGGGCTGCGGGTCGAATGAAAAGAGGAGGGCGAGGAAATGCGTGGGAAGGGGGGGTGTCGTCCGCGCGGGAGCTGACGTCCCTGGGATGGGTGTGGGAGACGGAGGAGAGGAGAAAAGAGGGAGCCAGGAGTTGAAATCGGAGAGCGAGGCTGATGGGCGGGAGCTGGGCAGATGGCAAATGGCCCCAGCATGGAGTGGGAGAGGAAGAATCCGGTGCGGGAGGGAGGGAGGGCAGGGCCGGGGGGGAGCACTGATGTCAGAGGAGCTGGCTTGGCTTTCCCTGGGAGCTGCCAACGACCCCTGCCTGCTGTGCAGAGACTCCCCTTGGCTCGGTGCTACCCCCACTGCTGCTGGGGAGAGCTGACGGCTGCCTGACCTGACCCCGTCCTGTCGACAGAGCTGTGTACCCGCCGGTGTAATCCGACTGTCACCTCCCTTTCAGGTCCACCTCTTCGATGTCTCCACGCCTCCTGTGCCAGGGCGTCACCAAGGCCGGGCATCAGTGCAGGAAGAAGGCCGTGCCCGGCCAGGAGTTCTGCCACGTCCATGCGTTCGGACAAGTATCCTACATCAGCTGATCCTCGGGCCTCTCCTAGCCTGTGCAGCCCCTGGCGTCGTCTGGACCTTTGGGTGGCTGGCGGGCGAGTGACCCGTAAACTCCTGGAGGGCAGAGGGGACGAGGGCTGGGGCGTCACCCCCACTCTGAGCACCAGCCCCGCTGGGGCGTTATTTTAAACACGGCCTTTGATTTTAATGTTTGAATGGAGGGACTCAGGCTGCCGAGAGCCAGCAGCTTTTCCAGGGTCCCACCGGGCTTCTTTGAGGAAAGCCCCATTTTAAATATTCAGCCTGTGCCCTGTGAATATTCCAGCTGGTCTCAAACGCTTCCGAGCCTGGATGAAGCCGGGGAGCCCATGAGAACTGCAGGAGATGAGGAGCTTCCGTGTTTGTACTGACTCAAGAGCCGAGGGACTCTGTTTACAAGCAAAGCTGGCTTTTCTAGTGGCCGCAGCTGGGTTCTTCTGGCCTCTCTCACCTGGGCCAGTGGTTGGGACACTCACCAGGGCTTAGCTGTGGGCAGAACCTGCTGTCAGTGCCAACCAGGCATCCCTCTTTTCAGTGAAGGGGCTTCCATGTTGGTAGCCAGCCCCTGCAGTTTTACATGGAAATCTGCTGTTTGCACATTTGGTTTAATAAACAATGTTGATCTACCACGGGGATTTCCAGGTCTGTCTCCAAAGAAACCCCAGAGCGCCAACCTCTGGCTGAAGCAGGGTGGGGCTGTGTTTAATTTAGATGGAATAAATGGACCCAAAGGGTCGACTTGACCCCGACTGTCCAACATAAAAGTGTCAAACAAGGTGAGGGGCTTGGTACACAGAGACCTCAGCCAGCTTAGTCCTATGGCAAAGCCACCCGTAAGCATCCTTCTAACTTTGCATTAAAGATACAGAAGGAAAAGCATTTGAAATGTAAAACATTAAGTCAGGCTTTCATGTTTCCACCATCCGTTGTTCCCTTTCCCTGTTGCTGGAGAGAGTTTTTAGAAGGAACCACACTGCCTCCCTCCCTGCGACAGCCTGGTAGATGGTATTTAAAGCTGGTAATAACCATCCTGTGGGGGCAAAAGAGAAGTTAGTGTGGCTGCAGCTCTTGTTATTGTGGCTGCTGTTAAAGTCCAATCTCACTTCCTAGAAGCCAGAACCAGACAACTCCGCAGGGGGGGGGAGGAAAGAGCTGCAAAGACAGAAAATGCAGCTTCTGTCTCTGGTGCTGACTTCTATTTGCAACCTTCCTGGTGGGAAAAACACAGGCACTGCAGATGGCTTTATTAGCCACGCTGAGACCTTGCAAACTTGTGCCGCTCTCAGGCTGCTTAGGGCATTGCTTTTAATGGCCGCCTCCTGGTTTACAGCAGCGTTGTAAAAGATCGGCTTAGCCAGCCAAGGCTGACTCTTACTAGACAGAAGGCAAAAGGAGAGGGATGGGGCAGAAAAAGACCATGGGAGAGGAGGGGGGGTGGCAGAGTCTCACATCTCGGGTGGTGGACAGGAGTTGGCCAAAGCGGGTGGCACTGGTGATGTGGTCTGGGCCCCTTTCTCTGGTCTTGTCTGGTCAGGACATAGCTTGAGATTAGGACGACAAAGGCCTACGTGTCATGGTGGGTCCTAGGAGCCGGTGGGGGTGGCAGCCGTGACAGATCATGCCTTTTTTTTTTGGTCTTTCAGTCAGCGGTGGTTGTCACCTTCCTCCTGGCTGGTTTTCCCCCACAGAAGTCTTTTCTTTTAAAGACCCCCAAAAGGACTGAGGGTTGGAATAGCCCCTCCTTGCGTTATGTTGTTTGCCCATCACGCCTAGTTTCTGACCCACACATTTTGGTCCATTGATTTCCGGTCCCTGGGTCTTGTCTATCTGGCATCATCTTAACACAGTCTGAGAGTCCTGGCGGTAGAATCTACCAGCTGAAATTCATCGTCTGGCGCCTTACATTTTTTTCTTCAACAATTTTACGACGGGTCCCTAGGACAGTCCATGAACCTTGACCCCCTGGTCTGGCTCTCAATGAAAGTAGGCCAGGCTAGACCTCATGTACTAGAGCAGAGGGGTCATAGCAAACCTGACCTGGGGGAGAGGGAGAATGAGGCTTGCTGCCATTTCCCATCCCACCTTCCTCCCGCCCTTTCCCCAGGCGCTGTGCCCCATTCCGGCGTGCCAGCACTCGGGCCAGTCGAAAGTAGCGTGATGCAGACCAGTGGGTGGTGGCAGAGGACTACAGAACTCTGCACCTCTCCAGCCAAAGAGCTGTGAAGTGGGGGGCAGGGGAAGAGGCTTGCTAGTGGGAGAACGGGGAGGGTCAGCGCTGGTAAAGCTGGTCTGTGCAACCGCTTGTTCCCTCAACAGGCAGCTGTTCAAACCCTATAGCCTGGGTCAGGCTTTAGCTGTCACGGGGCAGCTCGCTGGTTCACCGCTGCCTGGCTGACTCGAGTTCGAGGCCATGTAACTGCAGTTCTCCTGTGATCACTCGCCTTTATTTTCCATCAGACCCTTCCAGCATGGCCATAATGTGAGTGACCGACTCTTGGCTGAACCCGCTTGGTAAAGCATGGTCGATCTCCCGGGGGACCCTGCTGGCTGCTTTCCGAGCCCTTCCCCCGCTGGCTGCCGTGCTGCACGTGCGCTGCCACCCCGTGGGATTCATTGCTAATGTGCAATGAAAACCAGCCTCTGCTGGGGATGCAAAGGCAACAATTAAGGGCCAAACACTGCAGCTTCGCACCAGGGTCGCTCCAGGGAGGGCAGAGGGCTCCCGCCATAGTCCTACCGGCCCAGGAATTCCTGTGTGCCCGGCCCTGGAGCACCGCCGCGCTTCAGCTGCAGGGAGGCACTGGGCGTCCTGCTCACCCCTAGGTGCAGGCTGGGTTTGCACACGTTCTGTACCGCTTAGAAGCCGTCGGTTGGGCCACCAGGGTGGTTGCTAAATGCACTTAGAAACCACTGCTGGAAGCCCCTTCCCCCGCCCCAGCGATGGCGCCGATTCCAGAACTCCTGCCAGAGCTGGAGACAGATCTTTACCTACCGTCTGGCTGCTCTTCTTCCCTCGCTGCCAGAGCCAGCACATCAGGTATGCCCTAGCCTCTCTCTGCCAGCCTGGAGCTGCCACCGCCCATCCGCCCATAGCTGTGGTCCAGGCAACCGGAGGCAGGGCTTCCAGAGGGGACAAGGAAAGGTCTGCAGCCGGGCAGCCACAGAACTGACCCGCCCTGACTTCCTGGAAGAGGCTGGACTAAAAGTGGGGGCTGGGAAGCAGTGCCTGCTTCCACTGTGTGCTGTTGGCACCCGGGAAGGGTGAAGTGCAAACCACCAGCAGCTGCTGGTCATTGCACAGGGGAGGGTGGCCAGCCCCAGCCGCTGAGCCTGCCCCTTGGCACATCCTGTGCTGAGGGAGGTGTTGCTGAGCCGAGAGGCGGCTCAAAGCCCCAATGGCTCTGTGTGTTTCTAAGGCTAAACGTAACGGGGCCTTGTTTTATTGCCTGCCTGCCCCCAAGGCAACACTTACTGTCCTCAGAGCTGCATAGGCTCAACTCCCCCCCCGCCCCAAACCCGGCCTGTGACTAGATCTTGGAACACAGGCCACGAATCACGGTGTAGACAGAACACGGGCTAGAGAGTGAAGGCTTCACAGTCTGAGCTAAACACCTGCGTCTGTTCCTTTCCTGAAACAGGCCAGGGGGAAATACAGGCTTGGAGACTGAAGAGGAAATGCTTCCTCGAAAACCAGTGGGCAGAGGAGAGTGGAACAGGGGTGCAACATAAGCCAGGACTTAGAATCCTAGAAGATCAGAGCTGGAAGGGACCTCAGGAGGTATCTAGTCCAACCCCCTGCTCAAAGCAGGACTAACCTCAGCTATATCATCCCAACCAGGGCTTTGTCAAGCCGCAGGTTAAAAATCTCTAAGGGTGGAGATTCCACCACCTCCCTAGGTAACCTATTCCAGTGCTTCACCACCCTCCTAGGGACAAACTTTTTCCTAATATCTAGACCCCCCCGCAACTTGAGACCGTTGCGCCTTGTTCTGTCATCTGCCACCACTGAGAACAGCCTAGCTCCATCCTCCCTGGAACCCCCTTTCAGGTAGTTAAAGGCTGCTATCAAATCCCCCCTCATTCTTCTCTTTTGCAGGCTAAACAAGCCTAGTTCCCTCAGCCTCTCCTCCTACGTCTTGTGCTCCAGCCCCAGCACTTGCTCTGGTACAAATGTGCAGGTTGAGTGTGGTGGCATCTCCGAGGAAAGCACCCTGCTGCCGTCTCCTGGGCTGCACGTTGTCTCAGCTGCTAGGTGGGGGGGCGCACCTTCCCAGAAGATATTTAGCAATAAGACTAAATAAAGCAGCAGCAGCACCAGATCTTTCCCTCATTCCTCTGCTGAAGAGTAGTGGAAGCTTCAGCACCTGATTTAAAATAAGACAAAGCACCACAAGCTCCACGCTGGGGAGGGGAAAGCCTGCAGCCCCTTGCCATCTGACTTCTCCCAAACAGCTGTGCTGACAGGGGTTAGAAGGGCATGCATGAGCAGCTGCTGTGGCTAGCAAAAATTCTCTCCCCAAAACTGAACACTGCAGGAGCTTTCTGGGGCAAGACTCTTCTACCCACCATGTATTTTATTCAGTGCTGGTCCCAGGAAAGGCGGAGCGGCTCCAGCCCCGCTCTGATTCTAACCCCAAGAAGAGCAGACAAGCTTTCTGATGTTGGCTAACAGCCAACCCCTCTAAACAGCGTTAGCTGCTGGCAGTAGGAGAGGGAGGGCCCAGGGAATGGGACATAGAGCTGGGCTGCCACGGTGCTGGTTCAAGATTAATGCTCTGCACCTTGTTTTTAGGAGAGCAGAAGAAAAAAAAATCAGCTTTGATTTATTCTGAACCTGATTACAGACGGATTTACACTTGGCCAGTTACAGTTTAACATGAGGTGACATCTGCAGGGTACAAGGCTCCAGGGAGGAGCGTGATGAGCTTTGATGGAGGTGGAGCGCTGTCAATATTCAGTAGACGAGGCGGAGGCAATGTGGAGCTGCCCGGTCCCTCCATCTGCAGGTACAATCCTCCGCCCTCTCCCAGGACAGCCCCTTGGGGGGAAACCAAACGGGTCCTAACTAGGTAACTCGCTACACGGGCAAGACTTCCCTTGCTACACTGCTTTTGACCTAAGCTAGATCTGGCCCTAAGGCGCTGTAGTTCCTGGGACAGTTAGAACGGCAGGCGGGAAGGCTGGAAGCACCAGGGGAAGTGCTACTCTCCTGGCAGGCTGAGGTGACTAGTAGCGTGAATCCTGTGTCAACTGGACACATGCTCCACTTCCCCTGAGAAAGACTGTGCACCTCCACCCCTCACGCAGGGGTGCTACACAGTTCTCACGCACGTTGGCTGAGCTTAGCTGTGATTTGGCTGGATCTCTCCCTGGTCCCACACCCCCCGTTCCATTCCCCCACCCCACTGTCAAACTCTACTTTGGAAAAGCTGTATCTGTCTCCACCCCCATTTCACAGACCCAAACGCCCTCACTCATCCCCCTTCTCTGCTCCAGCAAAGGAAAACCCTGAGTCTAAGAGAAACGGCCTGGGCCGCGCTGGCCGCCATTCGCAATGGCTTTGGTGCGCCGGTCACTTCCTGGCCACGTCGTAGTTCGCGTTGAACCAGTCGCAAGTTTCCTTCACAGCTGGAGGGGAGTGAGAAAGGCAGTTAGATCCCCACAGAGCCTGGAGCACCGCAACCAGAGGAGGCTCATACCTCCAGTTAGGCTGGGTCACTGGTGCTATGAAGAGGAGAAGAATCATTATCCCCATGCTAGAGGAGGAGGAAATGGATGCAGGGAGATGAAGGGACCCAGCTGAAGTCTCACACTGTCACAGAGCTGGGAACAGAACCCACAAATCCTAGTCCCCAGCCCCATGCTTCAGCCACTGCTCTGTCCTGTCCCGGCTACCCGATCTGCTGCCTCAGCTCACATGGGTTCCCCACAGAGTCTCTTTGGAATCATAGAAGAGGAGGGTTAGAAGGGAGCTCAGGAGGTATCTAGTCCAACCCCCTGCTCAGAGCAGGACCAACCTCAGCTAAACCATCCCAGCCAGGGCTTTGTCAAGACGCAGCTTAAAAACCTCTAAGGATGGAGATTCCACCACCTCCCTAGGTAACCCATTCCAGTGCTTCACCACCCTCCTAGGGACAAAGGTTTTCCTAATATCCAACCAGACCTTCCCCACTGCAACTTGAGACCATTGCTCCTTGTTCTGTCATCTGCCACCACTGAGAACAGCCTAGCCCCATCCTCCCTGGAACCCCCTTTCAGGTAGTTGAAGGCTGCTATCAAATCCCCCCTCATTCTTCTCTTCTGCAGACTAAACAAGCCCAGTTCCCTCAGCCTCTCCTCATAAGTCTTGTGATCCAGCCCCATAATCATTTTTGTTGCCCTCCGCTGGACTCTCTCCAACTTGTCCACATCCTTCCTGTAGTAGGGGCCCAAAACTGGACACAATACTCTAAATGTGGCCTCACCAATGCCGAATAGAGGGGAATAATCACTTCCCGCAATCTGCTGGCAATGCTCCTACTAATGCAGCCCAATATGCTGTTAGCCTTCTTGGCAACCAGGGCACACTGCTGACTCATATCCAGCGTCTTGTCCACTGTAACCTCTAGGTCCTTTTCTGCAGAACTGCTGCCTAGCCCATCGGTCCCCAGTCTGTAGCAGTGCATGGGATTCTTTTGTCCTAAATGCAGAACTCTGCACACGTCCTTGTTAAACCTCATCAGATTTCTTTTGGTCGAATCCTCCAATTTGTTCAGGTCACCCTGTATCCTACCCCTGCCCTCCAGTGTATCTACCACTCCCCCTAGCTTAGTGTCATCTGCAAACTTGCTGACACATCAGACGCTTGCTACATTAGATTTCTCAGTGCATGCACCCAGACAATGCCTGAGGCTCTGGGACTGAGTTCCCAGCACCCGCTGGAGGGGGAAAGCCTTCCCAATGAATCAGAGCCAACTCCTTGGGCAGGCAGCTGTGAGATCAGACACACACAGCCAATGCAGGCCCCGGGCAATGCCATGGATGAATCCACCGAGGGGCAGGAGAACTAAAATACCTCCTGAGCAGCGAGACCTTTGAGTCTCACCTTGTTTGAACGGCGTGAACTTGAAATCCGGCAGGTACCGCTTCAGCTTGCTGTTGCTGGCTGTTTTCTTGAACTGCCCGTCGGATTTCGTTGTGTCGAACTGGACAGCGCGGGGGTTAAGGGAAAACAAACGGGAATTCTGCTGAGTTCGAACCTAACCTGGAGCCGGGGCAACCCGTACTGGCAGCAGCCAGACAGGGGATGAGAGCTGGGACCTTGGTAGCAAAGGTCTGCTTTACGGGTCCCTTTCTATAAGGTTTGCAGCTGTCTTGGGCCCGCCAGCAGACCCTCGGCCTTAGCCAGAAGGTCTTGCTGTTGGTTAGTTCTGTGCCACCAGCTGCAGGGGTGAGCGGCGAATGATCCCACAGGAGGGAGATCCCTCGCTCCTGTTGTGTGCAGGGAAGAGGCTAACAAGAAATGGGGTCACAGCACCACCTGGAATGCCCAGTGCGTGCAGCAGCAGCGCTCACCATCTCAGCCGCAGCGTGAATGGAAGATGCTGTCTCCGAGGAGACCCCAGATGGCAGAACCCTCAATCTCCCAAGCATGGACCTAACATCTATGAAACGAGCTCGCCAGTCAGGGAACGACCTACAGGCTGCAGCGGGAGCCCGCTGTTTGAGCCTAGACCAGACCAAGCACTGGAGAACGTGTGATAGGGAATCGTCTTGCACTGGGACCTGATCCCTCGATGTTTGGATGCCACGGTTCTCCCCCTCCCCAGGGGCATGCAAATGTTGGGAGTGGGTGCCAGGCACGGGCCCCGGGCATCAGGCACAGCTCAGCGAGTCAGGGCGTGGGAGCCGCCCTTTGGAATCGGCTGTGTAAAAAGATACGACGAGGTCTCCCTTGAAGTCCATGGCTCCCACGACGCTCTCCGCAGCTTCCCTTATAGAGACCTCGTCCTCTTCTCCAACTAAACAGAGAGCACGGGTGAGACCAGGCCCCTGGCGCCAGCCACAGCGCTCAGGAAAGCACCCTCACTGCCCGCCCCACCCTCCCCGTCACTTGCAGTGAGGGTGGGGGATCAGAGCCCGCAGCCGCCACTCACGCCACCCTGGCGGATTCTAGATCCGCCTGTGGGGGACGCAGAGGGGGGGGCGCATCCCGCGCTGGCCCTGCTACAGAAGCCGATGGCAGCGAGGAGGTGGGAAGGAACGGGTGGCCACGGCGAGTGGGGAGACGGGACTTTCCCTCCCAGGACTGTAATAAGAGCTGAGGGCATCTGCCAAAAGCAGCAGAGCAGTGACACCGTCAGAGGCAGAGATGGGCTGGGTGTGGCGTGAGGGGGAAGGTGGGGACACCTTACCGGAGAGGATGATGGGTTCCACCTCGTCGTACTCCCTTAGGACCCAGAGGAAGAGCCGCGCCAGGTCCTGTGGGCACAAGGAACAGATCCCAGTCGCCCGGCCTCATCCCTTTCCTCCTCCAGCCCAGCTCGGGGCACACACACAACATCCTCTGAGTTGAAGGCTGGGGATGTTGTCCGTGGGCTGCCGGCTACAGCTGGGCTGCTGCCTCCACCGCCTCCAATTCAGTGCGAGCAGGACCAGCCAGCTATTGCTGATCAGCTCTCCCTGCGGGCCTGGCTGCAAACGGCTTTTAAAGAGAGCCGCCCTCCCCGCCCCGGCTCGGTGGGAAGAACAGCCGTCTGTCCCACGGGCGTGAGAGGCCAGGGCAGCTCTCGAAGGACAGCCTCCTTCCAGGCCCGGCTCTGGGGAGGAGACTCCCACACGCTGCCGATCGCAGCCCCTCTCCTCAGCTAGTGCCGAGGGCTGGACCTGGAATCTGGGACCTCGCACTCGTGACTTGTCAGAGGCCCTCGTGCTGCGCTCGTCTTAGCCGCTGGACACGCCGTCCGTGGCTTATATAAAGGTAACAGGCTGCCCCCAGTGCCGGAGGCTAACAACCTGCCCAGCCCAGGGGTCTCTAGGGAGAGCCTAGTCACAGGCCAGCATGTGGCTGCAAAAGGCTGCCTGCCTTCAGTGACAAACACCCCGTCCCCGCCCCGCCAGCAACGCCCCCATCAGAACACACCTACATCCTCCCACGGGGCTGCTCCCTTTCCCACAGGTGGAACTGAGCGACCCAGCCCTGCAGAGGCCAGCGCGCTCATTGCCACGCCTGCTCATCGGTGCCAGCCCCCCAGGGACAAGCCGCCCGCTCTCCCACCCATGGGGTCAGGATGTCTGAAATCTGCTCTGGGCCTCAGGGAACCCAGGGCCAGGTGCGAGCGCGCCGGGCTCCGGAAAGGCCGTGCCTACCAGAGAGTAGATGAACTGTCTCCTGGGCTTTCCCGTCCCCCAGACAGTGAGAGCCGTGCCGTTTTCTGGGGGACAATCACGAGAATGATCATTAGTGGATGTTCCACCCGCGACATCGATCCCTGATGTACCGCAGGTCCCCGATGCATCCCTCTATCCCACATCCAAACACCCTCATGCAACAGAGCAAGAACCAGCCCGGGGTAGCTTTAAACCACAGCCTTCCTCTCTACGGCCGAGGTGCAGCTCCCAGGGACAACAAGGCCTAGCAGGCCATGCTCCAGCGTGACGCAAGGGGCCGTGAAGCTGGAATGGCCCGTCTCTATTTCCTCACTGGCTGAGATTTGAGCGTGGCCCCTTTCCCCACCTCTGCACAGAAATCACTTGCTAGTTTCACTCCTGCCGGGAGGAGCAGTGCCCAGCCTAGAGCCAAGGGAGAAATCCAGCCAGCACGGCTCTCGAGAACCTCCCATCCAACAACGACAGCAGAAAACTCTGTTAGCAGCCCTGCAGCTAGGCCTCCCGTAGCCAGCCATGGCTTGTTACAGGCAGGGAGGTTTAGTTGTACAGTGGAAAAACCCACAGGGTCCCAGTGGACTCTACAGACAGGGCAGCCTGGACGCAGACCATTCTGGATGCCCAAGGGTTAAAACCCCATTTCCTCCTCCTGACCCAAGCCCATCCTATACCTGAGGATCAGTTCCATGCAGTTCGCTCTCTCGTGTGTGTGTGTTTTAGACATGACCTGAGCTCCTCTCTGTGTGTGTCTAAACCGTGCCACAATAAGGGAGGGATCTACCCTAGCGTCCTAGCTAAAACTCCCCTCCATCTCCCATGTGCAGTTGTGTGGTGCTGTTCTCCAGCTGGCTGCTGTCCTCCACCGCAGAGGTGCCTGCATTTCAGCAGTGATATGTGTGGGTTTGTGGAGCTCCGTAGAAAGGTCCCAGCGTCCCCAGGTATAATTGCAGCCAAGGGCAACGTATGCTTATTAAATGCCTGATGCTTTCATTAGCACTTGTGACATCACAATCAGCTCCGTGCTCCATCTAGCCCTGACCGTCTCACGGGGCAATCTCTTCCTAAATGAGTGCCAGAGACTCCCTGGGTATTACTGCTTTGCACACGTAAATTCAGTAGTAAATGCATTTGGTGTAGGTCAAACAAGGGCCCCACGACAATCCTGTACGTTGAGAGATGTAAAAACGTTCTGGATGAACCAAACTCCGACCATCCTCTGATCCCAGCACTGAATGGTACCTAATCAACGTATCTGCAGATGTGAAACACCAGCACTTCAGCAACCCCAATGGCACACCAGGCGAAGATCAGAAAGAGGAAAGGATTGTGCAAACCAAATAATTTACAGTAGCCCCTTTCAGCTATGCATCTTAAAGCATGTCGCTAACATTCATTAGCCAGTTAACCCACGTTTGAGGAAGGTAAGGGAGATGTGAGCATCAATTCACCCATGGCAGAAATGCAGCAAGCTCTGGGGTGGAACATGGCACTTGAGTAACAGCACACAGCAACACTTTCAGATCAGGGATGGGACGTGAAGAACGTCCCAGTTTCATTGGGAGCAAAGAAGTCACACGACTTCCTCCCCGCAATAGGAAGAGTCTTTGCTGCTCAGACTGTCCTAGCAACGAAACCTCTGTTGGGTGGACTATCCAGCCAAGACATGAGTGAAGGCTCCCCACTTACGCTTTGCCAGGTACACCTTGTGGATCAGTCCTGGAAGGACATGCCCGTCCTCGATGTTGTAGTTATCGTAAGGTCCGAAGACATTGGTGGGGATCACAGCGGTGAATCGGCAGCCGTGCTGCTCAAAATACCCCCTGGGAGAAGGCGGAGAGAGCGCCGGGGTAGGTGAGTCACTCGCCCTGTGGGATGTTCCGTGCAGCTGAGGGCTGCAGCACGAGTCACTGCCCCCCTGCCGTGTACCAGGATCTAGCCCTGTTCCTCCAGCAGGGCTTAGTGCAATGTCCCACAGGGGGACCTGGCAGTTCCATCCACCCCCAGCCTCCCGCTCCTTGCGCCAGCGGAGATCAGCGCACACAGGAGGAAGGAATGATCCAACAGTGCCCCTTGGGTGGTCAACGAACAGTGGCCAACTCAGGAGTGACAGGGATAATACTGAACATTTACACAGTCCTTCCTGCGGGGATCACAAGGTCTTTAGAGAGATGTGCGGACCAGGTAGGTTCCTCCCCAGAGCCAGACAGCTTGGGGCCAGGGAGGAGATGGACCCTACCTGTTCTGAACATCGATCATTCTCTTGGCGTACGAGTACCCGAAGTTGGAGCTGTGCGGGGGCCCGTTGTGAATCTGGGGAAACACGGTAGACGGCACGGTTGGAAAAGTAACTTCAGCCTGATGGAAACGGGGTTTCAACCTGGGCTGCCTGGCCCCAAGGGGAAGGAGGTGTAGGGAGAATAAACTGAAGCTATGTCTACACTGCACAGTTAAACTGGGTGATCGACACCCAGATTAGCCTAGCCTGAGTGTGTGTCCCAGGGCAGAGCTCTGCCTGCGTCACCCTGTGCTGACTGTCTCTGCACTCACCTGTGTGTGTCTCCCATGGTTCTTTGTGCCGAGACGCTGTAGGATTCTCTCCCCATCAACCAGGTCATTGCAAGAAAACGTGTCTGTCCTTCGGGAAGGGATTGTGGGAAGGCATTGGAGGACTATCGGCACCCAAGGGATACAGCCTGCATCCTTGCTGCAGTGCAGGTGGGTTCCAGTCCAAGTTAAAGCAGATCCTGGGCTCTAACCGATACTCTACCCCCAGCTGGGTCAGCTAGCCCAGGCTTAAAGCACCCCCAAACCGAGGTTCGAGGCTTGTGTTTGTGGACAGTGGAGAGGAGGGGGCTGGTTTTAAGGCTAGACCCCAGGTAAGTGCCCAGACTAGCCGTGCAGTGTAGACATGCCCCGAGGTTGGCGGGGGAGAGCAGCTCCTCGATCTGCTGAAGGAAGAGCTGTCACCACCTGCCAGCCCCGGGCTCAGCTCACATCACAGGCAAGCCATGGGCAGGCAGACATGGGAGGATTCCTCTATGTCCCCTGCAGGTCCCCTGATTCCTCACCCAGCGGTGCAGAGAACTACGACACAGCTACTGGACCATCCTGACTGGTTACCGCACGGCCTGTATCAGAGAGCTGCTGGCATCCTAGCCGCAGAGACGTTGGCTTTGCTCTCGCCATCACCCACCCACCCGCCGAGTTAGCAAAGCAGGAGGGGGAAAAAGAGCCAGGCAAAGGTGATCAGCAAAACTGGGATCACTTGCTACACCGAGGAAGCCCCCAATGATTTCCCCTCCCCCCGCAAGGCGCACGGTAGCTTAACCAAGGTTCCTGTGCTGAGAACACAGCTCTGGGCAGAGCAAAGGGGAAGCCAAGTGAGCGACGGGGGTTGTAAGGCAGGGTGCCGTGTTCCCAGCCCGAAGGCCATCCCTTACCATGGTCTCGTCGATGGGATAGGTGGTCTTGTCTGGGAAGATGCAGGTGGAAAGGCAGGAGACAACTTTCTGCACGCCGAATTCGTACGCGGAGTGGAGGACGTTGTCGTTGATGTGCACGTTTCTTCTCTGGGAAAAAGATGTCCACAGGGGAGTTAGCAGTCACGTGATATTCGGATCAGTTACCGCACGACCCGCCTGGAGCTTCCAGCACGTCGAGAACCTGCCCTGATTCTGATCACTGCAGGTGCAGGACGGGGGACAGGTAGCCACGGGGCTCTCAGGCTGCTGGTACCAGCGTTGAACGGCTGAGGACCGAAGTCCTGGGGGGAGACCACAAGCTTGTCTACGGAGTCAGAGGTGAGCTCAGCTCTGACGCTCCGCTCTGGACTTTACCGTGCACGCTCACGGCAGCGTCCAACCAGCAGAGGTAGTTCTGGACACGGACCTCACAGCGAGGGCCCCGCTCTCCGATCCACAGCTCCTGCCGGAGGGCTGTCACCGCCTCCACTCAGGGAGTTCACACGCTCGTGTGGGTGCTATGGGGCTTTCAGACCCCCTTCTCCATTGAGACTTGCACAGCCCTTTAATACAGTTGGGGCTGAGTCCAGCCACCCGCCTCTTTAATACGATTCAGCCTGTGAAGACTACATGTCCCAGAATGCAACGTTCCACCTGGAACCAAGCGACTGCTCCGCTCAAGGAGGAGCATTGCATGCTGGGACTTGTAGTCACCATGGCCTGCCCTTCTGTATTACGGGTAAGGCCACTGAACCACATGGGCTGGCCCCAAGAACTGTGGCCAAGCGTGTGCAATTCAGAGAGGAGTGGCAGGGGATCTGATGCCAGTCGCTCATAAGCTGCACCCCTTCACATCTGAGTGTCACCAGAGCCTGGGGAGAGGAGAATCCCAGACAAGGCCCTGGGGCCAATCTCGTGATGCAGGGCCGTGCTGGGGACAGCTCATTAGCCCCACAAAGTGGCTCCCAATACAGCAGCATTCACCTGTGCTCACGTTGTGCCTACACCCCTTAGTAAGCCAACAAGCAGAGTTGCACCTGCAGTGCCAGCAGGCACAGCACCCAAAGGGTTAATGGCTTTATCCACCCATTTAAAAAACTTGAGTGGCCTGGGCTCTATCCCTGGCCCTGCCACACACGCCACAGGTGACCCAGGGAAGGTATTTCCTGGGGCCTCGGTTTCCCTACAATTACAATGGAGCTAACGCTAATTTACATCCTGGAGGAAGGGAGGTGACGAAGGTTAATTCATGAGTGTCTGCAAAGCACTTCCAAGCCCTCGGAGGAAGGGCAGAGGGGACCACACAGCACGGGGCGGTGAGAGGGACGGCTCACGGGACCAACCTTACACATTTGCAATCGCTACCCGTGCCCCTTACCCAGAAATCCAGGTTGTATTTGATGTTTTTGAAGAGACCTCCCACCAAGGCTGCCAAGTGGATCACGTGGGTGGGTTTGTGTCTCTCATACAGCGCTCTGGTCTCTTCAGCGTTCCTACAGGGGAGAGGAAACAACAAACAGCCTTCAGGGACACACTCGAGGTACCTATCTGGCCCCTGTTATCACAGTGTCTGAGCACCTCACAGGCCTTGACGTGTTAATCCTCACAACCCCTGAGGCTGGGAGGCTATTATCCCCATATTGCAGATGGGAAACTGAGGCAGAGTGACTTCCCCAAGGTCACTCAGGGAGTCCAATTCCATGCTCTGCCACAAACCCAGATCTCTCGAGTCCCAGATGAGCATCGTCACCACTGGGCCGTCCACATGCCGGTCGGACTCCATCCTGAGGGCTGGCTGCGAGGAAATGGGAGCAGAATTTCACATCTATGGTGGGGGGAAGAGACACTGAAGGGAGCCTGGTGCCAGGCCCTTGATCCAGCAATTAACTAACTGACTGACTGTACAGCAGGGGTAAGAGCACCCTGGGGAATGAAGCTGAGGGCAATAGCTGGCCCGTGTCCCCTTTAATTCCCAGTCAGGTAACACTCAAGGAATAACGCTGGTAGTAACAGGGCCCCGACACATTCCTTAGTGTTAGTCTGCTGACAGGCTGCAACGCGGTGGGTATATTTGCTCCCACGACTGGGGAAAGCCTGGAAGTTGTTTGTCAGAACGAACAGTAATAAATGTAAAAATATCTGGGAGGTGGAAACACAGAGGAGGGAGGGGAATTATTTAGGAGAGCCCAAAAGAAGAGAACTAGGAGTAACCAGACGGCAGGGAAAGGTTAGGGACAGACATCAGGAAACGCTTCCTGAAAAGGAGTCGACCGCGGAAGAGTCTCCCAACGGGAGGAGGTAAAGAAGAAGGCAAGAAAACATGCTGGAGGGAACAATCCTGCATCGACTGCTGGGGGCTGCATGAACATCACAAAGAGACTCTCCCTGGCCCAAAGGGGACACAGACGAAAGGTGGATACGATCGACGGCACCTTGCAGTGTCCCCTCTGTTGAGCCAGTTCTGAACAACGGGGTAAGCAGGAGACGCAGCACAGCAGCTGCCAAGACGCTGTCGAGTGTTTTGTACCTATCACGGCAGAGGTGAGCTTTGATCTCGCCACGTCTATAGCTAACACTATCGCGTGTCAGTTATACGGCACGTTGTATCCCCAAAGCGATTTACACAGGTCACTAACGGCCCCCCACAGCACCCCTAAGCAGTCAGAGAAACCAAGGCTCAGAAAGGGGATGGTGGCTTGTCCAAGGCCAAAGATGGAGTCAGTGTCAGAGCTGCTTAGAACTGGAGAGTTCCTGGCTCCCGGTCTTGTTCTCAGGAAGCAGTAACTGATCTTGCTGCTGATTAAATGCCACTCCTGTTAGAGAAGAGGTGGAGAGCCATCCAGACCGCACCCAGCACAAGGACAATGAGTTGGACAGTTGTGTGCTGCCATCACTAAAACTAGCCTGGACAAAAGCCCTGGAGAACCCATCGCAGGGAACAATCCTGCCTGTGGGATGGACTGGATGGGACCTTTCCAATGGCTGGGACTGTCTGAGGCTCACCTGGAAAGGGGGCGGGGCTCAGGTGAGCTGCACGCGTGGGGGAATGTGATTGGGCACAGTGACAAGAAGGACTGAATTGCGAAAGAGGACAGGGCTGAACTTTCCTTGGCTGGGATTGGCCAGGCTCCTTAGCTGGAGACATAACAGGCTGCACCGGGGACCTGGTGGCAGAGGCAGGAATTAAACAGCATGTGGAAAGGAAGCCAGCAGACGGAGGATTCAACAGCAGAGATCTCACGGATATACCCAAAGGACTGGTCTCCTGAGGGAGCACCCTCGCTGGCCCTACAGCACCCCAGCATGGCCCTACAGAGCCCCCACTCGCTCAGTTTGGGGCCACCATTTCCTTTTTTAAAGGCACCATACCCTTGACCTCAATCTATGTGAGGATCAACATTGCCCAGGCACCGAGTGCACTCGGGGTCTCCAGCACACTGCATTTCCACGACACCGGGAGCCCATGAAACAAGCTCTCATTCCCCGCCCTCTGCCTGTCTTCTTTTGGAACTCAGCCGCTTGCAGATCAGCCCACCGCCCCAGCCGCCGGCCGCTCCTCTGAGCCACACGCTGTGCCCGGCCTGCCACCTCCACTTAACCTGACGTCGGACATTTCAATAGGCATCCCCTTTGCTTTCATCTCACGACGCCGCAGCCGGGAGGGGAGTCGGCGTCCCGGAGCAAAGCTGGCGCTAACACAAGCACGGCCGCTGTGACGGGCTCATTCTGCAACTGCATCAACTACCCCAGGAACCGGCTCAAAGTGGAAGTGGACAGGATTTTCCTACCCTCCACATTTAGGGCATGTCCCTACAGCAGAAGCTGCCCATAGGCCAGCTGGAATCCCTCTAGAGTGGGTACCCACAGCAGTGAAGACTGCACAGCGTGCATAGTGTAAACCCAGCATCGACCCTCGGTACATACTCAGCTTGCTAGTGGGGGTAGGCTGGCCCGTGGCTGGCTTTTGCTGGGCAGACGCACCTTTAGAGGGAAGTAAGTAAGGGGCTAACAGCATCAGCTTAAATCAGGATCTGGCCATGCCGTTCTGCCAGCACCCCTCCACCCGAATGTGCAGCTATTTCAAGGCTACAGCTTCCCACACAGCTCTGCCAATGCGCCTCACTCCAAACCAGCTAACTCATCCTGGGGTCTCTGGAGAAGAGCTCGCCTGTCATGCCAGAACCGCAGGGGAGTTTGATAGCAGGGGCGGGGATGAGACACAGCCCTCTGCTCCACACGCACTACTTTCACTTGTGTGCCAAGGATTTGAACTCCTCTCTCTGGAGGTTAGGGTGAGAGCGCTCTCCCAGTGTGCGCCCCCCCCAAAATGCATCAGACCATTTCACACAACAGCAAGCAAGCAGAGCAGAGTCCAGGGCGGCAGGGACTCACGTTAAGTCAGCATCCTTGGAGCACACGAAGATCCAGTCCTCATCTGGCCTGCGCTCTCCTTCAGCAACCACTTTCTCGATGGCTCTCCCCACCAATCCTGTGCCACCGGTCACCAGGATGCGCTTTGGCTTCCTTCCTACCGGCTCCGTCATGGCTACAAAATCTGCAGGGCGGGAGAGAAGGTGATTAATCCCAAATCATCTCAGAAGCATCGCGCCAGATCGGTGCTAACATTCGTGCCGCCAACTTGCCTGGCCAGGTGCAACTGCAGAAGCACGGGACACGGGTGAGCTGAACAGGCAGAGATCCTGGCAGGATTAACAAACCTGGCTTCCCACTTCCTTCATCACGCCCCTGGGTTTGGTGGGCAAACTAGGGTCCTGAACAGGTGGGTCAAGAGTGCAGTGGGAAATACAGCTAGTCGGGAAGAGAGCTGGATAACGTGTGCCCTCTCCGCCACTCCACTGCCATCCAGTGGCTGCTCGGTGGAAGAGCTGTTGAGTCTCCGGTTATTACCAGACTCGCCACACAACTGAAACAAGCAACCTATTTGATTCAGAGATGCCGAGGACCAAATAAGGAACTCCCACCTCCCCTCGCACGCGCTACGTCCCAGCCAAAGGGCACATGCAGGAGGAATTTTCCCTATTCTGAAGCAAAGGTTTTAATCATTTTTCAAGGCCCCTTTAATAAAAGCGTTTGTCTCGGCTATAGTTCTATAGGAATTCAAGGGACATCATCCACTCAGAAGCCATAGCCTGAAAACATCTACCTACTATGGTGGTAAGTCACCCCTAGGATCACTCGCACTTAAAGCAACTGGAAACTTTTTTCCAGTTTGTTTCCTTTGTGCATTGAGCAGCTGTTGCAAGAGGCTGTTTACCTTACCTGCAGCAGCAGGAAAGCTGAACTGTAAGAGACAGCAAGCCAGTGTGTGCAGGGGACAAAAGGCTAAGCATATCTGATGGCGTTGATCCCAGACCCTTCCAAAAGACCCTTAGGAATATTACCAGGGAAGCAGAGAAATCCTTGTCATTTATTTAAGCAACTAAAAAATATTTTGTACAGGCTAGTTCAAGGGTGTTTTATAACAGCACTGATTTTAAAAAAGTAGTTAAAAAAAATCAGGTGATCGGTGTTCCTTAAATTAATTATTTTTTTAAAATACCAACCACTCGTCAAGCTGAGGGCATCCCTGAAAGTTCTTGCCAGTGTGTCGCTAGGGCCTCACATTTAGGTTGTGTTTGGGCAGAGTACCGTCAAAGCCCAGTATGAAAAGAAATGTTTAAAGAGATTCTCAAAAAAGTTTACAGCAGAAGGATTTCTTGGATTTATATCTGCCCCTGCAGTATCCCGAACAGGAAATGCTGTACCATGGTTAGCTTCGTGAGGGTGTCTCAATTTGGGAGAGCTATTGCAAACAGCAAGAGAGTTTACTCTCTGCCTTAATCTATCAGAGTCCTTTCTCAGGGCAGAGTAGCTTCGTGGGAACAGGGCACTGGTGTCTGGGCTGAGATTTCTGATTGACTGTGTGCCGTTGTGCCCACCTCTGTTTCAGGACTGGTGCACAGAATGTAAACAAACACGTTACACTAGACATGTACTGAGGCAGGTCTACACTACAAACTTACATCAGCAAAACAACATCGCTTAGGGGCATGGATTTTTTTCACTGAGACACCCTGAGGGCAGCTCCCGTTCATGAAGCTACTGCCTCTCGTGGGGGTGGATTAACTACGCCGACAGGAGAAGCCTCCCAGTCGGCGTAGTCGTGTCTTCACTGAAGTGCTACAATGATGCAGTGTTTTCAGTGTAGACCTGCCCTCAGACTCCGTGTCCGATTTCTCCTCCACTGGAAGCTGGCTAGGAAGGTCCCGCATCTGCTACCTCTCAGCAGACAGGTGACAGTACTAGGATCCCTGTTTTGCAGATGGGTCAATGGCAGGATTGATAACAGGCCTCTCCGTAACTCCCTGGCTCCCAGGCCATGACCCGGATCCTACTGACGCTGAAATCCACCCCCAAACCCCCATCCTCCCGGGCCAGCAGGATCAGGCCCCGTGTCCTCATTACATGCTGGTGCCTTTCTGGGATCAATAGCGGCCGGGACGTAGCTCCCTCTGCACGCGGGTAGGGCGATGCTCCCCCCGGCAGAGCGCCAGCAGCCACAGGGAGCGGCCCCGCAGATGCCCTGGGGTCCCCTGGCTGCTTCACAGCCCACACCTGGCCCCCGAGGGCAGAGTGACCTCCCCACCTTCTGCAGAGACGGCATCGCCCCCGGCCCCCCACACCAGGCCGAGTCACCAGCACCGGGCGGGGGCGGGTGGGGACCGGGATCCCGGCAACCCCGGCTCCCACATGGCAGTCCCCCCCCCCCACAGCCACCGCCCTCAAGGGCCCCCAACTCCTCCTTCCCCGCCACCCCCCACACCAGGCCCCCCCTCTATTCTCCTCCTCCCCCCCATCCCCCTACACCAGGACCCCCAACTCCTCCTTCCCCCCACACCAGGGCCCCTCCTCCTTCTCCTCTTCCCCCCCCCCCCGATTCCCCCCCGGCCCCCCAACTCCTCCTTCCCCCTGAACCCCCCCACACCAGGGCCCCCCGATCCCCCCACAGCAGGCCCCCCTCTTCTTCCTCCTCCCCCCCGGCCCCAGGGCCGCTCCGGCTCCCACCTGTGCGCAGCCCGGCCGCTCGCTCCCTCCCGGACCCGGACCCGGACCCGCACCCGCCCCCGGACAGGAGCCCGGCCCGGCCCGGCCCCGCTTCCGCCTGCCGGCAAGTCGCAGCCCGCTGGGCTCGCTGGGAAATGGAGTCCGGGCCCCGCCCGTCGGGCAGACAGACAGACAGACAGACAGCCGGGGGGGCGGGGGGGAGAGAGAGAGAGAGAGGGAGGGACAGAGCGGGGACGGACAGACAGACAGCTGGAGGAAGAGGTGTCAGGGACAGGGACAGGGCGGGGAGGGACCGACAGACAGGACAGACACACAGCTGGAGGGACAGAGGAGAGACAGTCAGACAGGGGGATGCAGACGGACTCAGGGACGCTGACAGCGGCGGGGGGGACACACACGCCCGTCGTGAGGAATAACGGATCGTGTTTCGCTGCCGCGCCGCCCTTGTCGCCCCAGCGCCCGACAGGATGGACACACGGACGCCTACGGTCGGCACGGACTGGCGTCCCCGTCCCGACGGCGTTTTGCACTGGCCAGGCTTATCTTTTGGGAGCCACCCTCTTCCCCCTGACCCGACCCCGCCCCGGCCCGCTCCTGCCCCCGGGGGAAAGTTCTGACCCGGCTCCAAACCTCCCGGCTCTCCTGGTCCCGACCCTGAGGCCGGATCTGAAGACACGGCCCGGGCTTGGGGAAGGGTCTGGTCTGGGTCGCAAGGCAGTGGCCCTGGCCCATCTCGGTGACAGGTCCCCATGGGACGCCAGGCGTGGAAATCCCTTAAACTCAGCCTGGGGGTTGCTTTAGGAATGATGAATCCGCACCGATTCGGCCTCCGCTGGACTCTTGTGTCCAGTGCTGGGCGCCGTGTTTCAGGAAAGATGTGGGCAAGTTGGAGAACGTCCAAAGGAGAGCAACAAAACTGATGGCAGGTCTAGAAAACATGACCTCTGAGGGAAGATTGAAAACATGGGGTTTGTTCAGTCTGGAGAAGAGAAAGAAGACGGAGAGGGGACATGATAACCGCTGAGGACAGGACAAGAAGCAATGGGCTTACATCACAACAAGGGCGGTTTTGGTTGGACATTAGGAAAAGCTTCCTCACTGTCCGGGTAGCTAAGCACTGGAATAAATTGCCTAGGGTGATTGTGGAATCTCCGTCACCGGAGATTTTCAAGAGCAGCTTAGACCAACACCTGTCAGGGAGGTCTAGATAATACTTAGCCCTGCCATAAGTGCAGGGGCCTGGACTGGATGACTTCGCGAGGTCCCTTCCAATCCTACGATTCTCTGCTTTCCTGGATCCACCTAGGCCTGTGAGCCTGCAAGCCGGCGTGCCCAAGCTGAGCAAACCTGCTTGCAGAATTGGTGCCCTAGCCTGAGGCCTTTTCAGGGTATGTCTGCACTACAGAGACTGTCCCCGCATAGCTACGTCGGCATCACCCCACCGTGTAGATGCAGCCTACGCCAACAGAAGGGTTTTTTCTCTTGGTGCAGACACATCGCCACCCTGACCGACGTTAGCTGCATGGATGGGGGTGTTTTTTCCATTGACATAGCTGTGTCTACACTAGTTAGTTGCTCAGAGGTGTGTCCCATAGCTATGCCCTGAGCAATAAACCTATGCCAATGTAACCTGCAAGTGCAGCTCATGCCTCGGTAAATGGTAGTAACTTTTGTGGGAAGGGCTTTGCAGATTCATCCCTTTTCCTTGAGGAACTCAATGCACATATACACGCATATCACAGGCAAAACAGTGTAAGGACGGAGGCCTTAGAAATCTGTATTATAATATACAGACTGACGACATCTGCAGATCAGCACAAGGATGTGCTCATTGCTACAGTCTGTTAGCAGCATTTCTGAAATCTCATCACCTTGGTATCTAGGCACTGACGATAATCTTTTTCAGCTGCGTAATTCTTTCCATCCAGTGATCACAAAGCACCCCTGCAGTCTGATCCATGCAGCTGGACTCTGAGGCAGCTGAGCACCTCTGAAGTCTTTTGCGCAGGAACAGCACCATTAGAAGCCTGACTGCCCCTCTAAGAGGCAGGGGAGTTTCATTAACCCCAGTTAATAGCTGGGGAAACTGAGGCACAAAGTGGCTTAATGTCTGTTCCATGGTCACACACTGATTCAGAATCAGAAGTTGAACCCAGAACTGCTGATATCCAGTCCTATGTTTGAACCCCATGACCATCCTTCCTCTCTTCTTATGCAGACCCTGTTATCGCCTTTTCTGACACTTTCATTTTTTATAACATAAAGGCTCCAGTTTTCTCTTCTCACCACACAGGCTGTTCAGTGTTTCAGGTCCGCCACAAACTATGGAATTTGTTTAGGACTAATTATTGCCTCGCCGTCCAGCCCTGGTCACAGCCGAGAACTGCTTTCTTTTCTGTTTTCTTTGGAGCATTCTGCCTGGCAAAATTAGGAGCTAAAAAGCCAGTGTACAGTGGGGAGGGAACCAGTTGTTTATATTCTAATTGCTACTGAGGAAAAGAGCATCTGAAACAGCAATTCAACCAATGAAGCAAATTAGCTCCAGCCAAGAGCCTAGAGGCTTTCCTGGGCAATGTTGCTCACCACAGCAGATGTGAATGCAGCGTGCTGGACTAGTTGGCTACGGTAATCCAACTGCATTCATTTCACTGCGCTCTTGCATGCCATGGCCAGTCACACTGGGGCCTGCAGAGTATCAGTTGGTTGTACAAAATGAAATGTGAACTGAAAAAGAACAAGAAGTGGGGTACAGGCTAAGAGAGATTTCGTGTCCTGGTCTCTACTCTCTAGCACAGAGGGCACAGAACTCCTCCTGCAATCAATGATCCAGATTCTGCTCAGAGTTATATCCATGTAAATCTCAAGGAGCTGTCCGATTAATTTCAGTGGGTTTATCTGAGATTTACCCCTGTCTAACTGAGATCAGCAGCTGTCTGCACAGGTACATTACGAAATACGTATGTGAAACATTGCCCCTTGCAGAACGGAATAGGTTGTACCACGTGTGTGTGTGTGTGCGTGTGTGAAACACTGCCCCACAGCCCCCTATGTTGAACCTCAGATGCGTGTGCCCGTGCGCAGGAAGAGGTGCTGCTCTCCTTCCCTGAATGGCATCAGACGTGTTCATTAATGCTGTGTGCTGGATGAGCTGTCAAACCAGTTGTTTCTTTAGAGGGCCATTGTCGACTTGAAATCTAGGGAATTTTTAAAAAAGAATTTACAGTCATTTCAGGTCCTGCATCTTCCCCTGAGCCCCTCTACCAACTTTTTTAGTTTTATAACTGCCAGAATAGGGATAAAAATGTTGACTTCCTTTGTAAAGCATTTTGCTATCTACCAATGAAAAGTGCTACAGCAGATCTAGGCATTATTATTATTATATATTTTTTTTAATTTTCCTGTGGCTAATTTCTCCCCCTTTTGCGTTGGAGAGACACATTATAGCAAGGCGCTGTGGCCTTCCTCCCAGCCTGGGCCAGAGGAAAGGCCGTGACGCCCCAGTTGGACCGATTCAGGAACTGCTGGGTTCAGACCCCGGAAGCAGAAGGGCGGAGCCAAGATGGGGAGTGGAAGTATAAAAGGCCGGCCTAGCAGCTGCTACTGAAGAAGAACCTGCCTTCCCTGGGGCTGTGACCTGAGCACGACCCAGACCCCGCTGCAGGGCAGTGCGAGCCCTCCACTGGCTGGAGTACCAAGGTCCTGCCAGGGCTACTGGGCCCTAGCAACTGGGAAGGGCTACCAGAGACTGGTGACTGGGAGGGACCCCCCTGAGGCCAGCCATGACCCAGAGGAACTACCCATCGCCTGGCACCCCCCGGAGCTGCCTGAGCCCAGGGTGCTGGAGGACCCACTGGGGCCCTGTGACCTGGAGGGGCTGCCATCTGCTGACGGCCCCTAGGAGTTCCTGGACCTACTGGCGGCTGATGGTGAGGGACTGGTGGGACTCCCGCTAGTCACCTATCCTGGGGAAGCTGAGGATGATCCCTGGTTCCCGGGTTCAGGGTGGGAGGAAGTAGCCCAGGGGCGGCTGACTTGGGTCTGGCTGAGCGTGCTCTCGAACCAGTGTCAGCGCGTTGCGGCTGGAGACCCGCTGACCCCATGGCAGAGCCCTTTCCCACGGGTAGGGCCCTGGGCTGGGACATAGTGGAGTCAGGTGGGCCTGCGACCCCTTCCCTAGCCACCCCGGAGCTGCAGAGGAAACCAAGTGTTGGTGCGTACAGACTCCTTGCCAGCCCGCTAACTTTCCCGCTGTAGCAAGGTGCTGTGGCCTTCCTCAGAGCCTGGGCCTGAGGAAGGGCCGTGACGCCCCAGCTGGACGGAACCGCCAGCTTACACACACAAACCGCAGAGGAAAAGTGACTGTCAGTGTCTCCTGGGGAATCAGTGACACTGGCTCTGCACGAAGGGCTGCCGATACGCGGTCATCCACCCAAAACCGCAGAGAGAAATCTCGTTTTCTCTTTAGCCTCTTTCAGTCTTAGGGGAGGTGCTTGGAACTATAGCAGGTAAATGATTTTTAAACCAAAGGGTGGTTTTTTTGTTTTTTTTTAAGTTGACGCTGTCTCTCTATCTCCTAGAGCGGGGACCTGTGTTACTGAAAGCAAACAGGTCCTGACTTGTATATTCTGATTAGCGGGCAAAGCCAGCTTTGTCCAGAGGCACCCTGGTGCCGTTATCCCAGGAAGGCCTTTTTGCTCATCCTCTAACATCGCCCCCCCCCACCCGGGAAACAAGCTGTAGTGGCTGTATTCAAGGAACAAGCCTGATCTCTCATGCGTGCAGCACCTTGCGCGGGACAAGAGATGTCAGCAGAGAGGCAGACTACAGCCTGAGCCTGCTGCTCTTTGGCTGAAGGTTCTGGAATTTCTCTAGGCGCTGTTTCAGGTAGTGTTACACCAGCTGAGCATCTTTGGACACACACACACAACACAAACACACACACACACACATTCCGGATGGGCGAAGCTGCTGCTTGCACAAAGAGGCCAGAGCCATAACAGACAAATCTGAAACAACCTCCTTAACGTTGTCCCCGGGCAGGGGGTGGAGAGTTGTGGCATCTGGGCTGACGGGTGGCTTAGGGGGCACTTCTCGCGAGGAGGCGTGGGGAAGTCTGAGGTCAGATCAGGTGCATTTGTCACTCGGGGACTCCAGGATGGCTTGCAAGACACACCTGGCTCACATGCTGCGGGTGACTGGTGAAGCTCGGGCACTTGTCGCTGGGTGGCAGGAAGGATTGTTCGATGGGAAGGATCAGGTGAGATGGGTGTGTGGGTGGTTGCGCCGGATCAGAGTGGGGAGATCCCTGAGGGGTTGCTTTTCACGAGGTCGCCTCTTGTCTCAGCAGAAAGGCCAGGAACTGAAGGGATCATGGAGACCAAAACTCCTCCCCAGCTGGGGCTGAGGCATCTTGTCAGGACCCTCCCAACCCCCACTCTTCCCCCAAAGAGATGCCAGGAGGAACTGGGCACGTCTCCGCGCCTTCCCCGTCCTGAACAAAACCGGCCATTTTCTCTGTGCTCCCTCTGCATGCAGCAGCCGGACCCTCGCTGGGCTCTGAGCAGCCCCGTTCATCGGCGAGTACGTGCTGCCGGTTGGGTCATGCTGGATGAGCAGGCTGAGGGAAGGGTGCGGTGCAGGGATGCAGGCGGGACACCTCCTCGCAGGGGCCAGCGGGGCAGAGTGACGGCTGGGTGGTGAGGGGAATGTCTCCTGGCTTCTGCATTCCCAGCTTCTCCGCTGTTTATGGTTTGTCTCTTAGTGGGAGGCCAGCCTTCTTGTAAGGAGACGTGCAGGGCCTTCACCCCGCCTTTCCTGGGCTTGCGAGGTTTGAGTTCAGGGCGTTCAACTCTCCCATTCTGGACTGCAGGAGATGCTGCTGTGGGTTTTGCCAGGGAATCAGATAAACAGCTCTCAGCGGAGCAGGGCTTAGCGGTGGAAAGAGCTGGAAGCATCGTCCCTGGATACATGGTATTCGGGGGGCGAAGGGGACTGTTCTCGGTGTTGGGGGCACCGGGCTTGGGAGAGGGAGAACATCCCGCCTTGGTTGGGAATTTCTCTAGGGCAGCCTTGCCAAATGCGACTTGCCTAGGGTAAGTCTATTTCTTTTGGGGGCAGGCCCGTAGGAGATGGTTAGTCATTTCCATCTCCTGGCAAAGGGTAGGCACGTGGATTTTTGGGCCGGGGTGGGAAATGCTCATGACCGTCCTGAAAGGCTGCTCTAGTGATTGTAAAACAAACCGCTGGAAGAGTCAACTCCCGGGTGAGCCCCGGGTGCTAGACGCTGGGTCACCCTTGTGCTTTCCCAGGTGAGGCAAACCCCATCCTACGTGTCCCCCGCAGACGCTTCCCTGCCTGGGCAATTAGAATGGCTCTAGACACACATCCCAGCTGCCAGGAAAATGGTCCCCACCATACACTATGGCCTTTCCGTATCCAGCACTGTGTTGCTGGGGTGATTTCTCTGGGAGGAGCGTGGCAGCTGGGCCTGACTGTGGGTTGTCCTGCAATATGGCCAGCCCATGAGACTGGGGATGGATCAGGTGCATACCCAGAT
Source organism: Emydura macquarii macquarii (assembly GCF_026122565.2). NCBI lineage: Eukaryota > Metazoa > Chordata > Testudines > Chelidae > Emydura > Emydura macquarii. Next base: position 1,159,474 of record NW_027132383.1, read on the forward strand.
CAGACTTGCAAACTGCCGTTGGTCACAGGATTTCCAGCCCCAGCCTGCTGGGCAGCGTGTGAAAGGTCTCAAGGGGCATCAGCCCTTGTATTCACTAGGAAAAAAGGTTTCTTTTCTTACCAGGTGGTGCTGAGCCGTGGTCACTAGCGTGGTCACATTCTAGTCGGGGTGTAGTTTTAGTGGTCGAGATCTGTCCCCACTCACCTGCACAAACGCTGCAAACTCCCGTGAGCCCCCTGTGCCTTTACCACGTTAATCACCAGGTAGCAGCGACTTTGTGACCCAGGGGGTCACCCCATGAGAGCAGTGGTGTGCTGAATGGCTGGGGCTAGGCTGCAGAGTCTAGGCTACTGGTTCAAATCCTGCCCAAGTTAATAACAGCTAGAAGAATGATCCCTGTTCTCAGGTGGGCATCATAATCCACGCTGTGGCCTCCCAAGCGTGCAGTTAGTGTCCTCCCCTCCCCCCCATCGTTAATGTGTGGAAAGTGCTTTGAGAGGTTTTGGCTAAAAGGTGCTGGAGAAGGGCAGGGTGGGGCAGTTTCCTCCGCAGGGATCCTTCTTGCTGTGGCAGTGAAACAGCGACTCTGCTAAGCCTGCAGCTGGGAGCAGCCCTGGAGTGGGGATGAAGGTGAGTTTATTGAACAGTGAGTGGGGCAGGTCCCAGAGAGGCGGGCAGGAAGAGCTGTGGTAGCTGCATTATTGGAAAGCCAGGTTCCCGTGACCCTGAATTTGATTTTGCACAAGCAAAACTCACCCTGACTGCACCGGCTGGGCGTGGGGTTGAGTGGGAACGTGGGCAGCTCTGGAAGTGGAAACAGAGAGAGCCCGCGTGCCTGGGGGCCAGCGTTATCAGCCGTTTGTCCAGGCTGCGGACTCAGCACATTGTCATGTCAGCGCGCGTCGCTCCTCGACTTCTCACCCCACACGTCAGCCCCCAACAGACTCTGCGGTACTGTTAATGGCAGTGACAAGGCTGCTAAATTAGGTGAAACTGTTCCAGGGCTGATGGGGAAACTCGAATTGTCCTGACAGCGGAGGGTAGGGGTGGGGACTCGGCTCTGAGCCGTGGCTGAGTGTTCAGCTCTGAGTGCAGCGTCCTGCCCTGCTCTGCAGTGGCTTTCACAGAGGTAAAAGACAACACGGCCGCTTTGGCTGGGGGCACCTCCTCTCCTGGGGTGTGTGTGGGGGGTCTGATGTCCACTTAGAGCCGGGCATTTCTAGTGATGGCTGGGCTCATGCCCCCTCACCTCCAAAACACGCGGGGCTTGTCTCCACTGCAAAGCTTGGATATTCCCATTGACTCACCCCCCGTCCACACACACAACCCTCTCCTCGAGCTCCCGGGGCTGGCACAACCCGTGGTCGGGCAACTCAGGTGAGCCCGACTCATCAGCAGCTAACCCGCGTGCTCTGTAGCGGGGACACAAGCCGGTGCAATGCGAGTGCCGCTGACCCTCCAGTGCCTTCCCACGGCTCCTGGAGGCTGTATTTTCTTGCCATCTACTCATTCCCTGCTTGCAGACGGGGCATCAGTTACCAGTTCGTGTATGTCGATTCAGTTTTGGAAAGCCACGTTTACATACAGCTTCCAGAACCAGCAACTGCGCTCATCCCGCTCCAGGACGGACCAGCAGGCCTTCGTCTCAGGGTGTGGCTAGCTGGCCAGAGGTTGACACCACGGTTCTGGCGGCTCTCAGCGGGAGATTGTCAGGGGCCATTATTTCTGGTCCAAGGCCCCCATTCACAAGCGCTATAAGAGCCGCGCCAGAAAGCTAGCAAAGCAGAGGGTCCCCCGCACAGGACCTCAAGTCCGTTAAACTCCTATACTGGAAGGACAATTCAAAACTCCTAGTCCAGCAGCTCCCCGAGACTGCGCCTGTGCTGTGCTGGATCAACCCAGTTATTAGCAGCACCCCATGCATTGAGCCCAGTATCACAGTGGATGGTGTAAGGGCTCCAAGACAGGTTGTTGCAACACCAAAATGCCCTCTGTCCCAGGAGACCCAGCCCCCCTGGACTGGGCAGATTCTCCCATTTAGCCAGGTGAGAGGGCAGGGCAGCACCTGGGGCCTATAAAGGCTCAGGGGGCGACCTGGTGAGAGGGAGTCAAAGCCGAGGGGCTCAGTGGGGTAGGGCAGGCGAGAGCTACTGGGGGATTGTGGAAGGAAGAAGGTGTTTTCCGGTGGAAGGCTGAAGTCAAGGAGAGCAAGCGGGGTTTGCTGGCTGACTTCCTCAAGCCAGAGCCAAGGGCTGGGGAGGCAGGAGAACAGCAGAGGGGCTTATCTGCAGACATCCCCGGGGCCAGAGAGCTGGTGTCAGAGGAAGCTGTTGGGGGAGTGAGGGATGGACACTTCCAGCAGAGAGGCCGTGGGAGGCGCCCGCGAGGAAGAGCGAGATTGCCCTCTAGTTGGAAGGGCTGGGGTGGCTGTCCTGGGTCAAGGACAGGAGAGGCTGTGCCAGACAGCCGCAGGGCTGGCATTGACGAGGGGCGCCACGGCTGCACTGGAGAGCTGGGGCATGGCGAGGGACGCCAGGGCTGGATGGTGCCGGGGGAATTCAGGGTTGGGTTGTTGGGAGATGTTACGTGCATGGGGCTTTATCTGGTAATAAATTAACCCCACAAGGGCTGTTTGCACACAGAAAGACTCTTTGGGCCGTGTCTGCGGGACTCGGAAAGAGGGAAACTGAGGCAGGCATGCCTGTCGTGCCGTGGCCTGCCAAAGAGAGGGCCGCCCTGTCATGCCCTCCGTCACCGCTCGTGCCCTCCGTCAGCTTCCTCTTGCCGAAATGAGAATGGCCCGGCTTGCATCAATGCCCCCAGGTGGCCCCGTTCTCCTAGGGCAATGAGCGCAGTCCTGGACAGCCCCTGGCGCAGAGTCACGGCAGCTCCCTCCCGTTCGCTGCCTTGGCTCTGGTTGCGCAGATCTGCCCAGGCATTCTGGCAGCTTTCCCAGGGCTCAGGCAGACTGACTGGCTGCCCCGTGGGCTGCTGGCTGGCCCAGGAAGGAGAGGCAGGGAGAGGGGAGAAGCGGGTGTGGCACATGAATAACAAAGGGGATGAACCCAGCCAGGCCCTCCACCTCAGAGCCGCCCCTGTCGCAGGCAGCCAGGGCATACTCCCGGCCCCTCCGCCCCTGCGCTGGGTGCCAGGAGGGAGCCACGGGGACCAGAGCCTGTCACGTCCCCCCGCCCCCGCCACTGGGCAGCCCCTGCCACCCCCACAGCAGGGGAGAGCGGGAAACAGGCCTGCAGACCCCCCCAGGGAGCGCTGCCGATGCACAGTGGGGGACAGCAGGACAAGGACCTCCACAGACACCCTCCCCCCACGGGACACTGCCATCGACAGGGGTGGGGAGCCAAGGTAAGTGTGGCCCCCGGGCGCCGGAGACCCACGGTGCCCCACTGAGCCCGGCGAGGGCGGATTTGTCTGTGTAGCCTCACACACTGGCCAGATGCGCTGGGTCCCTCTCCAATGGCTGCTCCACAGAGAGGATAAACGCCTGCCTCTGTTACTAGCTCATGGCGTCACTGCTTTCGACCAGCTGGTAGGCGGGGCGCCCATGCTTTCAGTGCCAAGGTCTCCGGTTCACGCCCGCCTGGCATCCCATGTGGGGGTGGTTTACATGTAGGTGGACACGAGCCTTTTCTCCCCGATACGTCAGCCCTGCTCCCGGCTGCCGGACTCGCTGGCTCAGGAGCGGTTGCAGCCCAGGGAGGAAGCAAGTTCACAAGCTGCCCAGCGCCAGATGTTAGCTCATCCGAGAAGGGCCCGTGCTTTTCCCGCAGGAGGCTCCGCGTGCCATTCCCGCTGCCACCATGAGTCCCACCCGGCCACGGTGTGTGATGCAGCCAGGGTGGGCGGCCGTGGCTCGTGGGATGTGGCACCCAGCCCTGGAGTCATTACAGCCTGGCCAAAGCCCTGCAGACCTCGGCTGCCTTTGCTCAGCCAGTTGCAGATCCAAAATAAGATCTCCTGGGAACTGAACTGCCCAGCTGCTGCCTGCCTCGGCTGTCCCGATATTGGTTCCCTCCACCCCAGGGAGGTGTGATGGGGGACAGGGAGAGGACGCAGAGCTGGCTTCGCTCAGCAAAGCTGGCGTGCCAACAGAGCCTGAGTGTCTGCCAGCTGGGGGAATCCCCCGAGCCCCGTGATAACTACAGCTTCAGCAGCAGCAGTTGCTCTGACATCTGTCCGCACCGTGAGCTCTGCCAGGGATTCCTGCTGCCGCGGAAGCTTGCGATGAGCTTCTTATCTTAACCGAGAGCGAAAGAGACAACCGGCTAAGACGGGGTGGCGAGGAACTCAGATACTCGGGGGGTGAGTGCATAGAAATGGGAAGGAAAGAAAGACAGAGCTGGCTGTTTTTTATGAGTTCCCTGATCCCACAGGGAACCTGCCTGATTCCAGAGTAAAGAACGGTTCGTCCTTTTATTGCAGGGCCCCTGGGAGGGTTATTAACAATGGGGATTGAACCCAGGACCTTTGGATATAAAAGCATGAGGCTTTCCGGCCTGAGCTAAAAGACTGTTCTCAGTTAAGCAGTGTGATAGCAAGCTCATCAACTTCTACATGCCCCACTGCTAGGCAGCACCAGACAGCTGCACTGGGTGGGTGCTGGTTTCATGGGCTTCCCACATGGTGCCAGGCTGGCTGTTGGTCTCTGGCACCCAGAGGGTCCTGGCGGGTATGCCAGGAAGGTGATGGACAAACATGGCTCATGCAGCCAGGCCACGCCGCAGGAGGGTGGAGCTGACAGCACTTATAGAGCCCCACACGCAGGGCTAGGGGCTGGATCAGTGCTGTGCATGGAGCTGCGGCTGGGAGCTGCTTCTCGGGGCAGGGTGGAAGGGGCTCTCTTGGGGTTTCTGGAGAAGGGGGATGCCTGCCATTTCTGTTCCTGCTGCTGCTCAGGGAAAGGGGTCCTTGGGTACCTTTGTGAGTAAACAGATCGCACCTTGGAAACACTCTGGTCTGGTATCTAAGTGGTCACAATGAAAGCCCATGAATTTCAGCTGTCGCTCAGCCAGCAGGGCAATTCATGCAACCTCAGCGGGGGCCCCGCATGCTTGGGACAGGGTTTGCAACCAGTGAGTTGCTGGATGCAAAGCCTGCTGAGGCTGTAACTGAGTCTGAAAATGGTTTCAAGCATGGTCACCCACTGTGTGGACGAGGACAGAGGCAGTGGGACTGGGGACTCCTTCAATTGCACAAGAGAGCGAAGACCCAGAAATGGCAGAGAGCACTGCGCAATCCATGGCAGCTCTGCTCTGCTGCTGCCTTTTCCTTTTGCCATGGTGGTAGTCATTGATTTGCTCTTAAAGGTCCCCATCCAGCTCCCGCTGGATTGATGGGAATCTGTCCATCATTGTCTGTAATGGGAGTTGGATCGGATCCGAATGGTGAAATTTACTTCTGTGCAGCGGGCCAGCAAAAGGCCTGTGTCCCAGGACCACTTGGGACATAAGTAGTAGCTAGATATTGTGCTAGGGCTCTGCGGGGGGCAGAATTTCACCCAGAGGGGATTCAGGGGACTGTATAAAGCCTGTACAGCGTAGCCAGAAATGGGGGAGGCCTCTGAAAAGACAGAGCTCAGTACTCAGTTGCTACAAGGCTGGGGTGCAACCTAAGCTGGGGTTCATCCTGTCATTAGCCTGGTTTGGTAAAAGCCTTTTGGTCTTTTGTCTCTTGTTGTAAGCAGTGTGCTGTGCAAACCTCAGCTATACCAATTTCCAGTGGCATTCACTGTGTTTGTTTCAGAAGCAGCAGGGTATATATGTAGATACCCTTGTAAACATGGGTATTTGGATCTCACTGGGCCTGTATGGATCCTGCGTGTTATGTTTATTGTGTAAAGGACAAAAGACACAATGAATGTGCACCGGCAGTCAAAGAAGCTAACAGTGTTGGGAACCATTAGGGAAGGGGTAGCTAATAAGACAGAAAATATCACAATGCCACTGTATAAATCCATGGTACGCCCACATTTTGAACACTGCGTGCAGATCTGGTCATTCCATCTCCAACAAATAATATTAGAACTGGAAAAGGTACAGAGAAGGGCAACAAAAATGATTTGTGGTATAGAGCAGCTTCCATATGAGGAGAGATTTAAAATGACTGGGACTGTTTATCTTAGAAAAGAGACGACTAAGAGGTGGATAGGATAGAGGTCTATAAAATCATGGGGTGGAGATATATATCAATAAGCAAATGTCATTTCCCTGGGTGATCACATAACACAGGAACCAGAAGTCAGACAATGAAATTAATAGGCAGCAGGTTTAAAATAAAGATAAGGAAGTACTTTGTCATACAATGCAGTCAACCTGTGGAACTCCTTGCCAGGGGATGTTGCGAAGGCCAAAGTACAACTGGGTTAAAAAATTAGATAAATTCATGGAGGATGGGTCCATCAATGGCTATTAGCCAAGATGGTCAGGGATGCAAAACCATGCTCTGGGTGTCTCTAAGCTTCTGACTGCCAGAATCAGGGACTGGACAACAGGGAATGGATCACTCAATAATTGCCTTGTTCTGTTCATTCCCCCTGAAGCATCTGACATTGGCTACTGTGGGCAGACAGGATTCTGGGCTAGATGGACCCTTGGTCTGACCCAGTCCGGCCATTCTGATGGTTTTTATGTAAATGGCACTGTGCGTGCATGTCTTCCTATCCCACTGCAGCATGTTAGCTTACCAGGCTGGGGTTCAAGAGATGTGGAGCTGAGCCCAGTGATGTTCCAGTGGGCTGGCTGCATGGCTCAGGAGAAGCCAGTGCTTTTAATTTCAACAGGCCTTCTCCACCTTAATCCTTTTAACAAGTCACTGCTGTGGGGGGAGGGATGGATGGGAAAAGAAGACAAAATCTGGACCCCCTTCTCTTCCCACTTATTCCCCTCATCACATAACACTAGGGCTCATCTGAGCTCCTTAACAACGGATTCCATTGAGACAAGATTTCATCATCTTTAATACACTTAATCTGAGATTAAAAATGAGGGGGGTTTCCACTGGGAAGGCTTCGGAAAGTCTCAGGCTGATTTTTTTCCCCACTGAGATTTCTGCTAAGCAAAGCTGGCTCCTATGTTCCTCCAAATTCAAATGTACCAGCACAAGCTGAAAGGGAGATCAGGATCTGAAATTCCCCATCTCTCCCCTTCCCCCCAAAGAGAGAGGGCCCGCCCGTTGTAGTCAGTGGCAATAGGATCTGTGGCTTCTCATCCTTTCTTGCCCCTGCCCCCTTCTCCTGGGTGAGATCTGAAGAGAAAGTTGAACATTTCATTTGGGGAGGGGATTAGAGAAGCAATTTCATTCCCAACCTCCCTCGGCCTCTCACTTCAAACAGCAGCAAGTGTGGGAATGCCGTGGAAACCCGCCCAGCCAGCGCACACCTCTGCCTGCAAGGCCAATGTGCTGGGCCGGATTCTCCTTTCACATGCAACTGAGGTAAATCAGGAGTAGCTCCACAGAGGTCAGGGGAGTGACACCAGCATAAGTGAGGTCAGAATCAGGCCCGTCATCCTTGGAGCATCTCTCCCCTTTCACTGGAGCAGCTCGCTTCTCTGCGGCATTGTGCCGAGTTCTGAGTAATTGGCATTCTCTGCAGCAGAATCAGGGAGGATGCAAGCTGCAGAAGGGGTGAAGAGCTAGGCCCTGTGTTCTTAATAGTGGTTGACTCACAAGAGAGTTGGTAGCAGCGAGAGAAGGGCAGGCCTGGGGCGAGTGGCATCCACCACAAAACTTCACAAAAGTTGGTGCCGGGTTATTTTCCCTTTTGGGGATGTCAGGTGATCAAGGCAGAGAAGAGGGATTCGGGGGATCTGGATGCAAATCCCTGCTTTGCCACACACTCCCCGTGTGACCTTGGGCAAATTGATCTCCCAGTGCTTCACCTGCAAAATCAGGATAATAATACTGGCCAGTCTGCGTGTGAGAGTTAATTCATTACTGTTCAGTGACTTCAGTGGAGTTACTCTGGAGTCACGCCAGCTGTGACGGGGATCCTGACCTGGCCCCAGCTCTAGAGTCATGCCAGGTATAACTGGGATCATAGAATCATAGAAGATTAGAATTGGAAGGAGGACCTCAGGAGGTACCTAGTTCAACCCCCTGCTCAAAGCAGGGCCAACCCCAACTAAATCATCCCAGCCAGGGCTTTGTCAAGCTGAGCCTTAAAAACCTCTAAGGATGGAGATTCCACCACCTCCCTAGGTAACCCATTCCAGTGCTTCACCACCCTCCTAGGGACAAAGGTTTCCCCAATATCCAACCTAGACCTCCCCCACTGCAACTTGAGGCCATTGCTCCTAGTTCTGTCATCTGCCACCACTGAGAACAGCCTAGCCCCATCCTCCCTGGAACCCCCTTTCAGGTAGTTAAAGGCTGCTATCAAATCCCCCCTCACTCTTCTCTTCTGCAGACTAAACAGTACTCCAGATATGGCCTCACAAGTGCTGAATAGAGGGGAATAATCGCTTCCCTCGATCAGCTGGCAATGTTCTGACTAATGCAGTCCAATATGCCATTAGCCTTCTTGGCAACCAGGGCACACTGCTGACTCATCCAGCTTCTTGTCCACTGTAACCCCCAGCTCCTTTTATGCAAAACTGCTGCCTAGCTCATCAGTCCCCAGCCTGTAGCAGCACATGGGATTCTTCTGTCCTAAGTGGAGGACTTTGCACTTGTCCTTGTTGAATCTCATCAGATTTTTTTTGGCCCAATCCTCCAATTTGTCTAGGTCACTCTGTATCCTATCCCTGCTCTCCAGCATATCTACCACTCCTCCCAGCTTAGTGTCATCTGCAAACTTGCTGAGGATGCAATCCACCCCATCCTCCAGATCATTGATGAAGATGTTGAACAAAACTGATGCCAGCACCGACCCCTGGGGCACTCCGCTTGTTACCGGCTGCCAACTAGACATTGAGCCAGAGCCGTCCCTAGGGTACAGCAAATAGGGGCGACTGTCCCGTGCTTTGGGCAGCCCTGCGACCTGGCCCGGCCTGTTCCCCCCTCCCCGCCCCAGGGTGCTGCCACCACTGACCGGGGGAGGGGGGGAAATGGGGGAGAGTGGGCAGGGCCCACAGACACACAGCCTCCCTGCGGGGTGCTGCCGCTGATGGGGGAAGAGTTGGGGAGAGCGGGAAGGGCTCACACAGTGTGTTAAGGGGGGCCCACACAGTGTCATTTGCTTCATTCCCCACACCCACCTAGGGACGGCCCTGCATCGAGCCGTTGCTCACTACCTGTTGAGCCCGATGATCTAGCCAGTTCTGTATCCATCTTAGAGTCCATTCACCCAACCCAGACTTCTGTAACTTGCTGATAAGAATACTGTGGGAGACCGTATCAAAGGCTTTGCTAAAGTCAAGGTATATCACATCCACCGCTTTCCCCACATCCCCAGAGCCAGTCACCTCTTTATAGTAACTGAGTAGAGGGTCAGACTTGATCTGTCTCTCTCAGCATATAATAATGATCCTGAGGCATTCTCCATTAATTCTTCACCAGATAGCAGATGAAACAACAGTCACCCGTTTTACAACATCAATAAATTAGAGGGGCTTGGGGGAAAAAATAGTCAGTGTATAGCAGCGTTTCCAGCAAGGAGGAGGCATAGCCTCCCTTACAGATGGGATCATTAAAGTAAGAATCTGCTCTGTGCTCAGCGAGTCTGTAAGCAATTTCTAGGCTTCATCTTCATGACATTTCTACAACTCCAGTCGGTGAGTGGGTCAATAAAAATGGAAAGTAACCTTTTTTTACGTAGCTTTTAGCCCTGTAGCTTAATTACTTTATTTGATTGTTAGGATTTCATACTATTCCCCTTTTATTGCGTTTTATACAACACTCTGATATTCAATTATGGAAACGGCTTCATTAGGGGAAATGATCATATTGTGCTACAGCGACGGTTCAGATTAATAGGAAGAATATGTTAGTATTAGGGCTTAAACACCCCAGTCGATATAATTACTGCCACACTTCGCATGTGTTGTGCTTCCTGGAGTGATGGCAGGATTTTCATTTTCTTTCTTTCTGGTCACTAGTCCAAAACCAGAGCTTGGGAAAAGCTTACTGGTCCTGAAAATGTGTGTACTGGTCCCATCAAAGAGTTCCTAGCCTGAGCATGTCACGAGCTATCAGATCTCAAGAATCATGTCATTTTGAGACCTGTCTTGTTTTCCACCACCACTTTAATTGCAACTTTATTTTAGCAGCTGATTAGTCATGTACTGTTAGGATGAAATTCTGGTCCTTTGAAATCCATGGGAGTTTTGCCATTGATTTCACTGGGGCCGAGATTTCACCGTTAGGGTTAGAGATTAATGCTAGATACAATCCAAAAGGTGAGATCCCAAGGGGTGGCATGAAGCCTCTCTCTCTCTCTCTCTCTCTCTCTTTTTTTTTTTTTAAAGAAAGTTAATTTGTGAGTGTTGTCAACACCACAGCTAGTGAAATCAGTTTGGAAGCAGAAAAGAAAAAAAGATGCTGCTAATCCAAATGGCATGACTTCAAGGCCTGATATGTCAGGCTGTGTCAGTGTCTCTGACAGGCTTATCCCTGGAAAGCTGAGATTCCCGTTCAGATGGTTTAAAGGGTGTGCGTCCAGCACCGGTGGTTTGCAGGATACGGGATGATGAAACAGCCACCGAATCCTCCGTCTTGTCTGTATCCTTCAGGACTCCTCCAGGGTTGAATATAGTAAATCCCAGACCTTGCCCTGTGCAAATCTCAGTCTCCAGTTAATGACGTTCTTCATGGAAGAGAGAGAAAAAAATCAGATCTCCTCCCCAGCAACGAACGCCAAGAGACACAGCATGGGCCTTCTGTTAATTCTGCTTCCTTTGCCCTTGGAGATATGGGCAGAACCCGCAGGGAGCAGGTGCTGCAGGAGCCAAACCCATCCTCGTTCCCAGAGCGAGCTCATCCCTTGCATTGAAAAGAGGATGCCATTGTTCAGCTAAGAAATGAAGGCAAAGAATGAACGAGATGACTCAGGCCAGAGAATGGAGAAGGGACGAGGTAAGGAGAAGCTGATGTGCGGGCCGTGAGATCACAGAACCTCAAGATGGAAAAGGCCTGTTAGTGCCCCCCAGGGGCACGGGCAGTGTTGTTCCTCACAGGACACTCCCTAGTCGCTTGTCCTGGCTAACGAATCGAGAGTAACTGCACTCAAGTCAATGAGTTCCAGATTGACACCTGTGTAACTGAGAACAGGATTCAGCCTGAGCAGAGACTGACTGACCTTTACTAGGGGATTCTTCTCCTGTATATGGCTGGGAGGGGAACAAAGGGTAGGAAAGATGGGCCTGGTGGTTAAAGCACGGGACTGGGAATCCTGGGTTAAATTATTTGCTCTGCCACGGACTCCCTGTGTGACCTTGGTCAAGTCACTTAATCGGTATGTGCTTCAGCTCCCCCTCTGTAAAATGGGAGTGATGATACTTCCTTTGTCCAGTTTGTCTATTGAAACTGTTCACTCTTCGGAGCAGGAACGTCTCTCGCTGTGCGCATACAGCACCGTGGGCCCCCAATCTCGGAGCATCTAGGCGCTGTCGAAATACAAACAATAGAAGAGTCCCGACCCTGTGACATGCTGCTCTCACCTTGTGCTGACAGAAGCGTAGCTAACGATTTAAGGGCCTGATTCTGCGAGATGCTGGAACTGAGAGTGCTGTGTACCTTTCAGGATCAGACCAGGATTCATTAGCAGCAATCCCGCCTGCCCATTCAGAGTCACAATGGCCTGACGCCCCCACCCCTCTCTATCATCTCAGCTGCCCTTTGTTTCCCCTTATTTTTCATTCTCCAACACAACCGTGCGAGTATTTCCTGCGAGGCTCAATTTGCATGGGGACCGCAGCCCATTATATGTGGTGGAACGATAGCAAATTGTATTGACAGCTCCTCATTGACCATAATTACTCGGTGGGAAAGCACACTGAATCCAATAATCACACGGCATCTCGGCTTGCACTGGGCAGGCGTCCCAGACTCCGGAAGGTCACCAGCACCATTCCCGCCTCTGCCAGCACACATATGCTGTGACCCGCAGCTATCAGAACAATTTTAGTCTGATTGAATAACTCGCTCCCCATAGCACACCCCAAATCAAACCTCTTTGAATGGCAAAGGGGCAACAAAACTCGCTAATCTGGCAACGTTTGCAGCAGGGCTGGTCCAAACTGGGAATTTCTGTTCTGCAGGAAATTCTGACACTTCAAAGCTGCCCTTTGTCCCAAATCAGAACGAAAAGTTGAAATTTTGAAATGTACCAAAAAAAAAAAAGAAATTTCCAGAAAAAAAAATGTGTGTAGGAGATATCGAAACAACTTTATCAAAATGTTTCGTTTCAATAAGGTCAAAGCACTTTATTCTGACTTTGAATATACTGTGATTCGATAATTTTTCATTGAAATTTTGACAAACTCAATATAAGTTCCCACGAAAGGGTTCGATTTAGGTGAATCCGCATTAAGGGCTGGCACTGGAGTGAATGTCACTGTTACAGAATGCTGGTGCTTTGCCTGTCCGCCACACCTTCCATCTGCGTGTCTCAAGTCTCAATTGTTTTAGACTCACAACCCTTTCATGGGACTGGTATCGTTATTTTACAGATGGGGAAACTGAGGCAGAGAGCGATTAAGTGACTTGCCCAAGGTCATAGAGAAATCCCATTCCTGCCCCCTTCACCACCAGACTTCCCTTTCAATGGATTTTTGGGTGGGGGCAAGAAAGCAACTGAAGCTTGCCCAGAGCTCAGAGGTGGTGAGGGAAAACTGCCTCCTAACGACATATCCCACCTGTGTGTGAGGACAGAGCTAAAGAGCTTGGCTTTCTAGCCCAGGGACCGTAACGGACTCACATCCCATGCAGATCGGCACAGAAGGGTGACCTGTGATGCACACCCAGCGGCAGGATCCCGGCGTGTGCGATGTTCTCAGCGCTCAGGAGGTCATGAAGGAGCTGTGTTCGAGGGAGCCAATAAACAGGGAGCCAGCACACCAGCTGTCTTCAGCCTGGAGAAGGAGCCCTGGGGGCTTCCATAGTCTGTCCAGCGGGGTGAGGGCTGCTTGCGGGGAAGCCAGGAAGGCCCCGTCCATTTGTGTCTCTATTGTTTGAGGTGTCTCCACAGGGACTTTCCGCTCAGGATTGTAACACAGCCCCAGGGGCTGGGAGGTATCCACCCCGAGGCAGGGGATACTCCAAGGTGGGAAATTCTTTCTTGCCTTTGAACAAATATCTCCCTGACTGTCTGGGCTCTGGGGCAGGAAGGTTTGAGTCCCAGGGCCTGATAATCCCATTGCATCTCCCTCTGTTTCTCCTCTGGGAGAAAACCTGGGTCCCTGCAGGACTGAAGCATCATTATAGTCTCCTGGAACCTCAAGTCCAGCCCCAAGGATAAATCTTAGCACCTGATAGACACAGGGCAAAATCTGGTCCATGAGGATTTGCAGCCATGTTTCCTGCATGATAAGAGCCCGGCTGTGGGTAAGTAATCCTGGCCTGAGGCTGAGTTCCAAACTGAATAAGGCCTTTTCCACACCCCTCTCTGTCCAATCCCCATTCAGTTTAATCCATTCACAACTTCAAAGCAGAGTCTGTAGGAAGGCTTAATTCCAGGGAGGCTGTTTTTGTGCCAGGGGGGTGACGCCTCACTGCAGCCAGACTCTGGAGAACAGTAGGCAAGCCAGGGACATGCAGGAAGTGGAAGATGTCTTTCAAGTGTTTATTTAAATCCCCCTCCGGCTCAGGAAGGATAAAGCATCTTGTATCTTGTGAGTCCTAGGTACCAATCATTGATAAACCCAGTATTTAGCCACGTGACTCCCAGTAAAGAGAACGGGGATACTAAGTTCATCGACTCTTCCACTGTGATTTACAGGATAACATCACGTGGGGACGCTGACAGACTTCCGTGTAGCACTTTCATCCCAGCAGCTCCAAACGCTTTCCCAACGCTAACTAATGAAACCGCACAACAGGCCGAGGCAGGTAAGAAATGTGTTGGCTATTTAGTATGAATGCCACTGCCCTCCAACTGGATGGAATTAGAAGTTCACAGTTTTGTGCCATATGCCCTATACTGCTAATGGAGATTCTCCTTTAGCCCAGGTGGGGGCGGGGCTGTACTTCTGGAGCAGGAGGAACTGAATTCTATTCTTCTTGTGGATTTCTGGGCAGAAGTGGTTGCAGCAAAGTGATGACTGTGACAGTAGGTGGCTGCCGATTTATTTTATTATCGCTTCTCAGGTGGGGAAGTGGAGGCACAGAGTGGGTAAGTGACCTACCTAAGGGCACAGAGCGAATCAGTGGCAGAGAAGATCTCCAGAGTCCCTGCCCTATCCATTAATTACTAGCCCAATGCTGCTGCTCCCCATGCTGCACCTCACTTGTGGAGCTTCACTGTTGAGCTGGTCCTTCTCATCGGTGCTAAACCCACTTAATTTGTTTTACCAGAGCAAAGCGGGGTGTGACCCCACAATAACTGCTGGGGGCACAGCTCACTGAGGGGGTGCACAGAGCACGGCCTCCTCTCCAGCAGGCAGCCTGCTGCAGGAGCGTTTAACCTTTGCTACGCAGCAGAGAGGATGGTGCAGGGAGAAGGTTGCTGGGATGGGAAGGGGCAGGCCCCTGCCCGGCGCGGGCTGATCAGCGAGAAATGCATCTTATTAGCGCGGCACAATGGAGCCGAGAAAGCAGCCGCCCGCCCGTCAAAGGAGCCATTCTTGTTTGCACAAAGGCCACTGGTGTGTGCGGGGGGGTTAGGGGGAAGGAGGCTGATCATCTAGCCCCCTCTCCTGCCTGGCTCCCACGCATGTCTTCACATCTCTGTCACTGACTGCCCTTGACAACGGGCCTGGAGGCAGGGAGCGGCTTGGCCCAGGCTGGACAGCCAGCCGGAGAATTCCTCTAGTCCGGGGATGGAGGACGAGGACGACGAGATGAATAAATGCCCTCGGCCTGGACCCAGCCCCGCAGCGTTTCTGAGCACATGGCGCTTGCCAGCCAGACTCAGCAGTGGTGGATTTCTGTGGGGACTGCGCCTAGCAGGGACTTCAGGCTACACGTGAACTAGGTCTTGGGACCCGCCCGCTCACGTTGCCGAGTTAATGGGCCAAACCCCGCTCTTAGATTGGTGTAAATGTCAGTGGAGTTACTCTGGATTTAAACTGGTGTAACAAGCTGGATGGGAAGGAGAACATTGTCTCCAGCTGAAACTGAAGGCAGAATGGAGGGGAACAGAAAGGAAATACTCTGTCCAGACACCCTATTCTTGCAAAATAATTCCATGGGATCTTGAAGGACCATAAGTGGCTAAAGGCTGATTTTTGCATCCCATCAGAAAAACAGATCGCTACAGCCATGCTAATGATACGACCGCTGTTGGAATATGAACTATAAACAGAAGACAATTCAAATGGAAAATGTCCAGCCTTACACGATAGCAAGTAAATGTGTAAGAGGCATTCTCTCAGAGCGCTCCCAGCGCACATCTGTCAGGCTCCACCCTCATCTTTGATGGTGTCAAGAACAGCCCGGGGGGTAAAACAACACTCTTGCAATCATAATGCTTTGCACATGCATCTGAGGAGCCTACGGCCCTTAACAAAGGGGTGTGAGCTCCATAGCCTATCAGTAACTGCCTAGGACTGTTAAAGTTGTCACCTTGATGTGCAGACGCAGCTCTCAGCTCTGCACAGCAACACGTGTTGCCCAAATCTTCCTACTACAAATGCACCGGAACTTTGCCTCTTTAGCCAAAGGAGAATCTCTGTTAGGTGGTAGCATTATAGGCCTCTGACATATAGTGGAGGCGCTCTGATTTGATCCAGCAGATGGCAGCATTGTGCTTTCTCTCACACACACATGCATACACTACTTCATTACAATATTATCTCAATTTTACAGATGGGGAAACTGAGGCACAAAAAGCTCAATATTTAGAAGCCATAGTAATAAAATCCTAGACTAGATACTCATGTGACTTCCCCAAGGTCACCCAGTGAATCATGGACACTTGGCAAAGTGGGGGAATAGACGTCTCCTGATTGCCAGCTCTCCTTGACTGCCCGGTGGAGTTCAGAAGGCTGAAAAAGCACGTGTGTGACTGGTGTCCAGAACACACAAGCACAGGAGACTGGCTGGCTTATGCAATGGAGCCCGGGTGGCAGAGCCTTTTCCTTGCAAGTCAAGCATTCAATTCCAGCCCACATTAGTTGCAACCAGAACTCACCACCCGCTGGCTGCGTAGTGGCTTGGGTGAAATGACGTGATGGGTCTCGATCAAAAGACAGGCAAACCACCATCACCACTGGCTGGCAATTGCAGAAGGGCAAGGACAGATTAAATGGGCCATGGGATTAAACTCCCCTCCTTCCCTGATCTGAGATCCCCACAAAATTGTCTATAGTAAACTCTGCTCTTTCTTTCAATTCCTTGTCTTGCAGGGAAGCGTCTACAAAACGGGTGAGCTCTGCGGCTAAACAGAGGAGTTTGGTCTTCAGGATTTTCAGCTGCACTGAAATATTCATTGAAAGGAAAATGCCAGAATGCCTCTTGCCCAGCTGGAGTTCAAATTCCTGAGGCCTGGTTTACACTGCCGGCAAAATTTGGCGGCAGTCGATGGGAGTTATGCAAGCTTCTCTGCATAGCTTGCATAACTCCTGTCGACTTCGTAACTTCTGTTTAGCGCGCCATCCCCACTGTGCTGCGCCGACGGGAAATGCGTACCCGTCGACGCAGCGCTACACTTTTGGGGGAGGTGGTTTTATTAAATCGACTTCCGGATCGATTGAGCGGGTCTTCATTGCTGCTCAATCAAACCGGAAAAATCGATCTGATGGCAGCGAATTTGCCACTGTCAATGCAGACATAGCCTGAGCGTGTCTGTGCACAGCTGGTGCCACATAAGTTTTAGAGGATAAAGCCATTGCCTAGTAATAACGTCCTTCCCTAAAAACAAAACCAAACACCCTCCCCTTGGAAACACATGGAGGTGGAGAGTGGGGAACATGTTTGAGACTCTCTTTCAGTTAACCGTATCCATTGATTTAGCTAAATCAGGACTAACCTAATGTGTAGACACACTTATTTTGGTTTCAGAGTGGCTTAATTTGGTTTAGCTTAAACCAGTTGTAATTAGCTGAAGCGAAACTGAACTCAGCCTGGTTTAAACTGAAGTAACATCACCCTTGTAGTGAGACCAGTGCAAATGTCTCATGTTTCAAGGCCTTGGAAATACCAGACCCAGATTAATTCCTGGGCCAAACCACACACTGCCTATCCCAGCGTTCAGCCCAGAGTTTACGCTGAGCCCAGCGCATGCTGGGATAGGACTATGGGAATTCAGCAGGTGCTGTGTTGGTTGATACTCACGCGACACACATGTGATCACATAAGGATAATATCCCCTATCCTGGCCTCTCTGTACACACCTTCCATGTGCATGCAGATTTCTCTGGGGTCCATGTGCAGCTGCTCAGAATCAGAACAAGGGCCCAATCCTGCAAGATGCAGCCTCCCAGCATGGGTCCTCCAGAACTCCCCTTAAGAGGGTATGTGAAAGAGTGAGCGACCTGGGTTCCCCGGAGCTCACATTAAGGGCGTGTGGATGTGACGCTTGGGTAGTAGCACAGGGGTCCCTTGAGTCTGTTGCACAGTTTGTTTGAGAAAATTAAGGTTGCCAACTTCGCAATATTTTAAAAAACAGACACTCCAGCAGGGGTGCAGGGATGTCCCTAGCCCCGCCTCTTCCCTCTTGAGGTCCCGCCCTACTTCTTCCCTTCTTCCAATGCCCCGCCTCTTCCCCCAAGGCTCCATACCCTGTTTGCTTCTCTTCCCCTCCTCCCCCTCCCCCACCCTGTCCAGGTCAGGAGGGACTTGCCTGTGGAGCCGGGGCTGGGAGCTGCAGCCGCTGGATTCAGGTAGAAGGCGACCCCAGCTGAGTAGGGGCTGGTGCAGGTGATGACCCTGCGCCTCCCCCGCTTGCAGACTTTGGATGTCCAGTCAGTAGATCCGACAGGACACGGTCAGGTCCCCTTTTCGACCAGACTTTCCGGCTGAAATCTGGGCACCTGGCCGCCCTATTTGAGATCCTTCAGGCTGAACCCTGCCATATAAATGTAAAATCACCCTAGTTATTATTACTATCCTGAATGGCTCCATTGGGAGCAGCCCAGCTCTGTTAGCTCTGAAGCACTCATGAGTTTCCCATAAGTCCAGGAAATGGATAAGAATCTCCCAAACCATTAGTTACCGTCTGGAGGTGCCATACAATTGCTTAGGATGCAGGAACATTTGAAATGCACAGATTAGCTCCCCTCCCTGGCTGTCTCCCTCTGGTCTCTTCACACCCACCTGCACAGAGCACCAGGGTCTGGCCCTGTCAATCACAGTCTGCAGCTGAGCGAGGCCAGGATGCAGAATGGGTTTGCCGTGAATTTCTTGCATTTCTGCTCCCAGCCTGCAGCTATCCGCTTTGTTCCCTAACGCGAATGCAACAAGGAAATCCCTGGTACCTTTGGCTGTGGAGGGGGAAATGTTCTGGGCCTGTGAACTCTACAGATCAGGAGGAAAGGGGCTTTCAGAAATCAATTAGCAAAGCCAGCACACAGCTTCAACCACCTGCCTTCCAGAGGCGGGATCCCTGGGAATGCTTCGGAAGGGGGTGGGGCTGGAGGCTCTGAGCTCTTTGCAGGCAGTAGTGGCGGGATACAACAACTGGGGGTTGGAGATGGAATTGATAAGGGGTTGTGGGGAGGAGTCCACACATCTGGGACAAGGGTTGGCTGAGGTGAGAGGAAGGTTTGAGAGCTGGGATGGGGGTTGGGGTCGAGGCACATGTGGGCAGGGGAGGGTTTTCGAGCTGGGATGGGGGATTTGGTGAGAAGTCTGGCTGGGAGAGGTCAGGAGAGGTGCTAGTTTAAGAGGCCAATTGACAAGGGGCTGCGGCACACTCGTCCATGGCATTGCAAGGGTTAAGAGCCTGGACTCCTGCACTCATCCTGAAACGGCAGCTTACAACACTGTTATGCTTATATTATGTTACAGTCGGACTGAGAGGCCCCACTCAGGATCAGGGCCCCATATGCTCGGTGCTGTATGGTTATTATTCATATTTATTCTCTGGATTACCACCCCTGGCTCTAAGAGCTCTGGCCTGAGAAGCTGCTATGTGAGAGGGCAGACTGCACGCCGGGCATTTGGATGGTTTCCTCACACTCAGGCAGCTAAGAATCTACTTTCCTGAAAGGAAATCCAGTACTGCACCCAGGACGGGATTATTGTGATCTCCCTCATGTGGGAGTCTGAAGATAGATGGGTTGCCCTTTACGTAGAGTGCTAAGTATAATCTGCTGATATAGGCGCCGGGGAGTTTCCTGATTGACTGCTTGGGTTTCACTGGGCTGTTATTCATTTGTTTCTATTATGTAAAGCGAAAAAGCACGTAAGAAGGAACCATCAAAAAGAATCAGCTCATTGGCCTTGGTGCCCGCTCCTTCTCTCAGCATCTGCTCCTTCTTCCAGGGCGGGGAATTTGTTTAGTGGTGGCTACGGGGCAAAAGTTTTTCGCTAGGGAATCCACCTGCCTTACCCAGTTTCAGCTGACTACACTGTGCGTTTGTGATTCATAGATTCCAAGGCCAGAAGGGAGAATTGTGACCATCTAGTCTGATCTCCTCTATAACAGAGGACGGAGACCTGCCCCCAGTAATTCCTAGAGCAGATCTTTTAGAAAAACAGCCAGTCTGGATTTTAAAATTAGCAGTGATGGAGAATCCACCACGACCCTTGGTAAATTGTTCTGATGGTTAATTACCCTCGCTGTCCAAAATTTACGCCTTATTTCCAGGCTGAATTTGTCTAGTTTCAACTTCTAGCCATTGGATGGTGTTAGACCTTCCTCTGCTAGCCTGCAGAACTCATTCTCAAATATTTGTTCCCCCTGTAGCTACGTATAGACTGGAATCAAATCACCCCTTTCCTATATATACGTGTGCATGAAAGTGCAAAATGGGGGGAGGGTTCAGTGAATAGCTTGGTGCCTCTAGACAAGTTCTCAGCCCATTGGGAAGTGATTCATCCCCATTACACACGCGGATCTTTGGCATGAACCTAGTGCAGTTTCATTCACTAAAACATGCCATGCTTTTCATCCCCAGGAAGTCAAAAAATCAGATTTGCCCATCCCGTCATGCTGTGAAATTACTGTGCAGCATTGCTTTTGGAAGAAGAAAGGTTTGGTGGCAAAGGCACAGGGCTGGATCACTCACATGCTGTGGTGATTAGGGCCATAAAACTATCTAGACTGACAGTAGCAGACCCGATTCTAGTCCCTGTTCTGCCACAGATTCCGTGTGACGTTGGGCAAGTCATTTAGGACAGATTTTTAAAATAATTTAGGCTCCTAAAACTGCAGGTGAGAGCCCAGCATGAATTCCACACGTGCTGAGGTGCCTGACTCCCACTGATGTCAAGGATATTTAGGCACCGATCTGCATCGTTAGGCACATAAAAACCTTTAAAATCCTAGCTCTGAGTCGCTCTGTGCCCCTGTCTCCCCAGCTGTGAAATAGGCACAATACCACCAGCTTCCCGGCGGTATTGGAAGGATTAATTCCATAGTGTCTGTGAAGATGCCAGAGGAGAGCAAAGGATGTTATTAAATGAAGCAGCATGGCTTATTTGGAAGACAGCATGGCCTAGTGGATAGAGCAATGGATTGGGACCCAGGAGAGCTGCACTCTATTTCTAACTCTGCCACTGACTTGCTCTGTGACCACTTCCCCTCTCTGGGCCTCAGTTTCCCTGCCACCCTTTGTCAGTTTATGCTTTAAGCTCTTTGTACATGCAACGTGCCTGTACAGCACCAAGTGCGACAGGGCCCTGATCTCAGATGGTCCCTCCAGTTGGTACCATAATACCAACAATAACCAGAGTGCCCAGGTCTGCAGCAGGGAAGAGAGGATGGGACCTCCCCACCAGCTGCAGGCTGGCAAAAAAAAATCACTTCTGCTCACCACCTGTCTGGCCAGTCATCCTTGTGCACGTGTAACAACCCCTACATGCACACACGCGGTACAGCCTGTTCAGACTCCTGGCTGTGGATCCCCAGCCCAGTCACGCATGCGCATGCACGGTGCCACCTGCTCACCCTGGTGCGCGTGGTCTCGCTCGCCTGTGTGACGGTGTGTGCGGTTTCGCATCTTTTCCCAGCTGCGTTTCACCTCCGTTTGGCCTTGAAGCGAACAAGCCTGGGAAAGCTTTTGTGCAGCAGGAAGCGATAAAAGCCTTTAGAATAAAAACAGAAGCCAGGTCCATGGAGAGAGAGACATGAACTGACTCCTTAATTTGCAGATTTGCTCTGTGCCGGGCTGGCTAAACCAGTTCTCGCTAATCCTTCCCAGGCAGTGGGGAGATCAGAGCCCTTTTCCTGCTCCTCTCCTGCTCCAAGCCCTTGGGGCTCTGCTCAGGGTCACGAGAACACCAAGGAGAAAGGCCTGGCCCTCCATGCCAGCAGCCAGCTCCAGTCCTCCAAGGTCCTTCCCGGTCTGATCTTGAGGAGCTGCTGACGGAATGAGCCCAGGAGCTCTCCTCACCCAGAACTTGGCATTTCCGTCAGGCCAGGCAGCAAAGAAAGACGAGCGATTTTTAAACTTGGTGGGTTTTTTGGTTTTGGTGCCGCGGGAACATTTGCAAACACACCTCCATGGCAGGGGTGAGGAAAGTCCTGATCTCTTGGCTGGGAGAATCAAAACCGGTGTTTAAGCCTTTATGCAGTGATGATAATTAAAAAGCCCCCTCCCACCTTTGGCGCCTGTTTCCATGACAACAGAGACACCTTCTCTCTATGGACAGTAGGCTCTGGCATCACGCATTAGTCACAGGTTTGAAGACAGTGTGATTCATGTCAGAGTTCCCAGAGGGCATCGCTCCGAGACGTGGCTGCAAATCAGAGTCCCCGTCTCCAGCCTGCAAGCCTCAGGAAGGGGGAGATGTTCCTGATTTAAGGACTCCAGGCTCTGAGACACGATAGTGAGCTAC
The DNA here is from genome assembly GCF_026122565.2 of Emydura macquarii macquarii. Classification (NCBI taxonomy): domain Eukaryota; kingdom Metazoa; phylum Chordata; order Testudines; family Chelidae; genus Emydura; species Emydura macquarii. Next base: position 1,181,527 of record NW_027132383.1, read on the forward strand.
GTGGCTCATGGAGATTGTACTGTCGCTTGGCTGCTCAGAGCCTGTTTTGGGATCCAACGGCCTTTCCTCCTGGTGGGGAAGCTGTGTTGTCTAGTAGTCTGAGCATGAGCCAGGGAGTCAGGAGCTGCTGGGTCTAGTCCAGGAACTACCATAGATATCCCGAGAGATCTTGGACTGGCTTCATCCCACCCATGCCTCTCCTTCCCCATCTGTAAAATGGGGATAATCCTAACCTACCACCTTGGAAGGGAGGATATACAGCGTATTAAACTCACCTCTAAGCTGGCTGTCCGGGAACATCCCCGACATTCAAAAGAGAGAACATCCTAGAAGTGAATGATTTTCTCTGGGAAGAAAGCAACAACCCCTCCCAGCAAGAGAGGTGCCAGGCTGTGGAGGGACCAGTCCCAGCCCTGATTTACACCTGGCTGGGATGGAAATCACTGGAGATCAGCAATGTCTCACCCTCTTCCATGCATTTCTTTCCCAGTTTTGGAAGTCTGAAATAAATACCAGCTCTTTCCTGAACAACACTGGGAGTGGGACAGTTGACTGGGCACAATAACATCACGGGCGAGGGGGAAGGATGGAAGAAAGAGAGAAAGGGGGAAAGTCTGATAACACCCTCACCCATGCTCTAACCACTAGACTACATTCCTTCCTCTCTCTATAAAGCAGAGTGACTCTTTGTGCACCCGCCAAAAGCTTGTCACGACCCTGTTCTAACTCGGGTCCTTCCCAATTAAATAGGCAAGACCAAATTTGCCAAAGAATTCAGCACCCAGCGTGTTAATCCGGCTACTTATTCTAATGCTGAAACTAAACCACTTTGAACATTCTGGCCTTGATCCCTGCACCTGGGTAGGGGTTGAGTGCCCAACTCCCTTGGGCTGGGATTGTCAAAGGAAACAACGTTAATTATTCTTCATTAAGGGCTTGGCTTTAAGATCCCGCCCCCCTGCTGTGAAAGTGTCTAAGCGAAGGCCAGTGCATTATGATCTGTGGCGCATACCATTCCATCCTTCACAAAGCCAGGCTGCTTCTGGGTGATTTATAAGGGCAAGTCAGGGCTGGGAGCATCCTTGTGAGTTATCTTTACATTGAAAAACATGAGCTCCGAAGTTTGATTGTCAAAGGGCTGAAAACTGCAAGAGGGCTTCAAGGCACTGTGACGAGCCCTTTTTTCATGGGAAACCTGTGTCCTCATCACAGGAGGGGAAGCAGCCTGGAACGACGTGGCCCGGGAATAAAAAGAACTGACCCTGTCCCTCTCGCAAAGGGACAGCTGGTCATTCTGATTCATTGCAGGACCCGTCCCAAGGCATGCTGCTAGTGGCGCGTCTCATTTCGGGCAAGCCAGGTGTAGATAGTGCAGCTCTGGGCAAAGCAGTCTCCCAGAACCTTTACCTGAACTCCAACTGAGACCTTCCTGGTGTCTGGAAAAGGCTCATGAAATCCCCAGCCAGGCCCGACGAAACAGTCACTCATGGGGATTTCTCTACCCAGTGGCAGACCGTGGGTCTCCTGTGCTTACATTTGTCCCCCCACCGCTCCCGTCGGCAGCAGCGGTGACAGCGCCCTGTGAGGGGGGGTCTGTGGGCTTCTTTCCTGCTCTCCCCCACTCTTGTCCCCCGCTGTGGCGGTGGTGGGTGCAGCGGGGAACAGGAGTGACAGGGGCAGATGCCCCCGGGCTGCCTGGCGGCGGGTGAGAGGGGGCGTGACAGGCTCTGTCCCGGAGCCCCGCCTTTGGCTGCCTGGCCTCTGCGCGGCTGGGGTCCCCACGGCTCCCTCCTTGTGCCCAGTGCGGGGGCGGAGGGGCTGGGAGGCCGCTTGCTCCCCCAGCAGCAGCAGGCTGAGGTCGGCAAGGCTGCCAGTAAAGCCCAGCAGCCCCTGGCCACCTGCGACAGCTGGGGTGGCTCCTCTGAGGGCCCAGCTGGCGCCCCTGCCCCGACCAGGGCCCAAGGGCATGGTCCCCCCACGCCACTGTCTCCACCCCTAGTAAATTCAGAGCCACACTCCTAGTACATACATTGGTGCCACAGACTGGCTAGTTCTCTAGCATGAAGAACTTTATCGCATCCCCTTTATAGCCAGACCCCTAGCCTCCCTTAGGTAAAGATGGAGCTGTGAAAATCCCTTAGCCCTGGGTATAATATCAGGGGATCTACAGTTACTCCCACACATCAGCAGCAGTGTGGGGTTTAAAACCCCTACCACTAATAAGCCCTCATATAATGCCTTTTTATTCCTAGATCTCGAAGCACTGAACAATGGGGGTTAAGCACAATTATATACAGGAGGTCAGACTAGATGGTCCCAATGCTGGTCCTTGGAATCTATTTCTGTTGTCAGGGAAACTGAGGTACAGAGAAGCGATGAGACTAGCCCAAGGTCACATGGGAAGCCAAGGTAAGGGGCAGATCTGGACTGTGGATAAGAAGCTGGATATGAGTCAGCAGTGTGCCCTGGTTGCCAAGAAGGCTAATAGCATATTGGGCTGCATTAGTAGGAGCATTGCCAGCAGATGGAGGGAAGTGATTATTCCTCTCTATTCCGCACTGGTGAGGCCACATTTGGAGTATTGTGTCCAGTTTTGGGCCCCCCCATTACAAAAAGGATGTGGACAAGTTGGAGAGAGTCCAACGGAGGGCAACAAAAGTGATGAGGGGGCTGGAGCACAAGACTTCTGAGGAGAGGCTGAGGGAACTAGGCTTGTTCAGTCTACAGAAGAGAAGAATGAGGGGGGATTTGATAGCAGCCTTTAACTACCTGAAAGGGGGTTCCAGGGAGGATGGAGCTAGGCTGTTCTCAGTGGTAGTCAATGACAGAACAAGGAGCAATGGTCTCAAGTTGCAGTGGGGGAGGTCTAGGTTGGATATTAGGAAAAAGTTTGTCACTAGGAGGGTGGTGAAGCACTGGAATGGGTTACCTAGGGAGGTGGTGGAATCTCCATCCTTAGAGGTTTTTAAGCTGCGGCTTGACAAAGCCCTGGCTGGGATGATTTAGCTGAGGTTAGTCCTGCTTTGAGCTGGGGGTTGGACTAGATACCTCCTGAGGTCCCTTCCAACTCTAATATTTTATGATTCTATGTTGAGTCGGGTTGCAGGCTACATTCTTTCCTCCTTTCCCATTTCTCCATTTCCTGTTGTCTCCATTGGATTTCAAAATACTGGGATTCTTGCCACAAGATCGTTTTCCATTTTGGTCAGTCGAGGGCTTGGGTTTCCCATGAGTTTATGTCAATATTGCACTTCTTCATGTTGGCTTTAAGGGCGTTTTTTAAGTGCTTTTTTTGCCTGTCACTCATCCGTTGGCCATGGCTCAGTTGTGGGAACATGACCTGCTTCTAGAGTTGCTTTTCTGGCATTGGAAGAACATGACCAGCCCAACGGAGTTGGTGGTGGATGATCATAGCTTCAATGCTGGAGGTTTTGGCTTGGGACAGAACACTGATGTTGGTGCATTATCATCTCACTTGATTTGGAAGATCATGCAGAGGCATCATTGATGCTATTCTTCAAGAACCTTGAGGTGACTACTGTACGTGACCCAGGTTTCAGCACTTTACAAGAGAGCAGGGAGAACAATGGCCTGGTACATGAGAAGCTTGGTTTGATTCTGGATGTCACAATCTTTGAAGACACGTTTTCTCAAGGGTCTGAAAGCTGCATTGTCTCATTGAAGGCGGTGTTGAATTTCCTCATCAGTATCAGCTTTCTGCGAACAGATAGCTGCCGAGGTAAAGGAAATGCTCAGCGTTCTCCAGTGTCTCTTTATTGATCTGAATTACGGGAGCAGGATCCTGGTGATTTGGAGCCTGTTGGCAGAGTATTTTAATTTTCTTGGTGTTGAGCGTGAGATGAAGTTGGTGGCAGGCCTCAGAGAAAGTGTCAACTATTTTTTGAAGATCTTCTTCCGAGCTGGCACATATTGGATTTCAGTGAACTGTTTAGTGATAGTGTCTTTGTCTTCGATGTAAAGCAAAAGAGGTTGAAGAGATTGCTGTCCATTTCGTATTGGATGTCAAGTCTGGAGGCAAGCTTAGCGACAATGAGAAGGAGGATGACAGTGTAGGCAGGGTCTGAATGAGCTCTCCCCTGACAGCTAGTGATGGGCTGGGGAGGAGGACTTCAGGAGCTGACCTTGTTTGCATGGACACGCCCACCCTGCCTCGGTGCTCAGCATCATGGGGCTGCTTTCCCCAAATGATCACCTGTGACTGGTGTTGGATCCCAAGTCGCTTTGTTGCTGGGAGCAGAGGTACTGAAGGGTTGTTATCCTTGTTGTGTGAACCAAGGGTAACAGAACTGTCCGTGGTATACCCTGATTGAGGGACTCACCCTCAACTATACTGCACTCGCTAGGCAGGGGACATGGGTGCCAGAGCCCAATGGGGTGGAGGAAGGGTGAGAGACAGGGACTTCTTGTACTGGGGAGGTCAGCAGCCCTGGTGGAAACGTGGTATACAGCCAGGGGAGACAGATGCACAGACAGAGCCATCGGCAAGTCGCTTTGTTCCATCTACAGCTGGCAAGGAGGGAGGAATTGTGACGTGCAGCTTGCTACCTTGTCTCCTCGACCTTTGAGTGCCGCCATATGCTCTCCAGGGGGCTGCTGACCGAGACCATTCAGAAACTGCAGTGAGTGCAAAATGCAGTTGCGCACTTACTCAGCAGCATGCCAAGCCAAGACCACCGCACGACTGACCCCGGGCTCTGGGATCTGCACTGGCTACCTGGATGCTGCCAGCGGGATTTAAAGGTGTTGCTTTTGACCTGTTGGGCCCTAAAGCAGTGGTGCACAAACATTTCCAGTCACACCCCCCTTATCAAAAACAGAGTCTGCCCATGCACCCCCCGCCCATTACTGCACAGCCAAGGCTTCTGAAAGCTGCAGAGAACTGGGGATAGGGAAGGAGGTGGGCTGGGAGCAGAGAAGGAAGGAGAGTGGAGGTGGCTGGGGCAGAGCAACGGGCGGATCTGGGCCTGGGGGCTGAAAAGGGTTGGGGGTGCAGCTGGTCTGGGGTTGGAGCGAGGCTGGAAGCATGAGGCTCCTTCCCCGCCCCCTTTGGAGGCTGGCCCAGGCCTGGAGGTAGAGCAGGACTGGAGGACTGGGGCTGAATGGGGTGAGGGGAGGAATGAAACTAGTGGTGGAGCTTGTCTGGGGGCGGAGCAGGGCTGGAAGCGTGGCGCTCCCTCTCTGCCCCCCATGGGGGCTGGCCTGGGCCTCACTGCACGCCCACCAAATATTCCTCTGCACCCCTCTAGAGGGACACGCCGCACAGTTTGGGGACCACTGCCCAGGTTCCTTGAGATGCTTCTCTCCCGCGTGATCCTGGTTCAGAGGTGCTCAGCAAGGGCATTTGATATGGAGCTCTCTGTATTTAAGAGGGTGGGGGGGGGGGCTGCTGGGAGCACATCGTCCATAAAGGGCCTTTGACTTCTGAACTTGCTTCCCTGCGCTCCCCTCCTGCTCCGTGGGCTGCCAGAGCCTGGATTTGTCACGCTGCAAAGCCCATCCCTTTTCCTGGGGACGGGGTGGCTACAGAATCAGGGTTTGGGGCAGGTAGTTACTGGACAGAGGACAGCCACTGCACTGATAAACCTGCACGTTGACATTGTGAAAACATTGGGGACATGGGATGGGTGCTCATCGCCGCTGCAATCCCAGACCAGTCACAGCAGGTTTGTGGGGGTCTGGGGCAAAGGAAGTTTGGGCGTCAGATGAAGGATACCCCTCTTAACAAGAGTCAGCTCATCTCAGGCTGTGGTCTTCTGACCTGTGGGCTGCCCTCCGCTGCCGCACATCCCTGGAGGGGCACAGGACCAGCAAAAGGAGATGGGGAGGAGGGGAGAGAGTCTCTGTGCGCTAGACAGGCTGAGAGGATGGGGAGGTAGAGCGGCGGCTGCAAGCTGCAGAATAAGCTCTGCAGACAATTGGGCAGGGCTCCCCTCTCCCGCCCTGCGAAGCAGCAGCCACTGCTTGACTCTCAACAGCCGAGAAATATCATTTTCAGGGACTCTGAAAACCTGACTTTGGAGGGGCCTCAGCTTGCAGCCGAGCGGCCTTGCCAAGACATGCTTCAGAAACAAGGATGCGCAGCCGTCCCTGGACGACACAGAGCCAGAAGCTTTAGGGTTTGCTCCATCGTTGGCTTGGAGACTTCGGAGGGAACAAAGCTGTTTAGATTCCCCGTTTCAACTGATCCCCTTCCCACTCCAAAGCCAGGGCTGAGGTTCACCGGGAACTGACTGACGAACCATCTCCTGATGTGAGTTTCCTGGGCAAAATGTCTTGCATTTCTATACCTGCGTGCCAAGAAGTGACAGCTCTCCAGCATCAGCCTCTCTGCCGTTAGCAAAGCCCCTCCAGGAGGACTTGCCTCTGTGACTGGCCCTTTCCCATCATAAATCCAAACACGGAGAAACTGGCACCTGCAATCTGTAATGCACGTGGCCACCGCAATGGCAGAGGCTGATGTAAAGAGCTGGTTTTGGAGAAAAGCCGGGCCAGGTCCCCACTAACACGTCTCACTCTGCAGCCCTCAAAGCAGTTTTCAAGAAAAATCCCAGGTGGAGTTAGAGTAAATGACATGCAAATTAGGTGTGACCCTCAGGCTCCCAGAAGGTTTCGTGCTGCAGAGGTCAGGCACTACTGACCTAAATCTGCTTTGCTTCGGGGACTTTCTTGAAGGTCAGATGTGGTTTAACACCTGCATTTTGGAGCCACGTTTCTTTCCATCTGATTGTCTGATGCAGAGAGGACAGTTTCTGACGCAGAGGAGTTTAGCACAGTTCCTTCCCGCACTGGCCCTGGGGAAGTGCCCTTTGGGCTCAGCCAGGTATTTATCCTACAGATTATTACTGGGTTTCCGACGAGAGGATAACACTGGCCTGTTTGGCCACTGAAGGTCATGTTTTTGTAGCAGAGAAGGACCCGGGGCCGGATTCTCCATTGCCCTGTGCCTTGTGTCATCATTTACACGTGTGCCAAGTGCCACGGAGACAGGGCACGGTCCCAGAGGACATTACGTCACGGCCTGGCACTGCAGTCACCCCCCCTACCTCTTCTCCTCTTGGTTCTCCAATCCACTCACATGCCCCCAGGAGTTTTGAGTCCTCACCAAACAAACTCACAGTTCTTCTGGCACGTCCAGACTCAAACCCTTCTTTCCTCAGTCCCTGGCTTTCTCTTGGTTCCCTTGCTACCTTCTGAGCAGGGGAGCTCTGCTAGTTCTACCCAGATCCAGGGCATCTCTAAGAAGACCTCCCTCCAGGTCTTTTCATAGCCCCAGCCCCTGGGCTCAGATTCTTTCCCTCGTGGCAGGGTCTCCATAACCAGAGCCCTGCAAATCTGCGGATATCCGCTTTCTATCTGCAGATGCGGCTATCCGCTGACCATTTTTCGTGGCTCGTGGATCAGATGCGGATCTCAAAGGTGGGGAAGCAGCTGTCTATAGCTCAGAGCCTTTGTGACTGCTTCCTCGTCGTCCAGATCCGGGGATGGGGGCCAGCCGCCGGTCAGCTGTTTGGCAGGGGCCCAGCCATTCGCCGGGGGCTTTCCTGGACCGAACAGCTGGTCAGCGAGGGTGAGGCGGGGGGCCTGCAAGTGCGGTGCCGATGCAGATTGTGGGTCGATAGAAGTTGATTCTCGCAGATGCGGATCGGGTACGGATCCACATTTCTGTATCTGTGCAGGGCTCTATCCATAACCCATCTTGAAGCCATGCTGGAATCCTGGCAGGCTTCCCCAGGCTATTGTCATGGGTCTACTTACAGCCTTCCAGCAGGTCTCTTTGGGTTCCCCCTGCCTGAGCCAAGAGCTCTGTTTTATAATCCCCAGTAGTCACATGACTCATGCACTGCCCCCCCCCCCCCCATCCCCTCTTTCCATTCCCAGCTTGGTCCCAGTCATGCCTTGTTACGGGGTTGCCTAGCTCCAGGTCCCCCTCTCCTTAAAGGGGACAGAGCACTCTGGTTACAGCTACCAAAAGAGAAGGGTGGACCTGCAGCACCCACTTTGCACTGGCGTAAATGAGGGTGCCACATGCTGGCCACAGCGAACTGGAGCAGTTGTCACCTACCATGCTGGCCATTGCCCTCTGCTCTCTGTCCTGCACAGCCTGCGTGGCCCCGCAGGGACCTTTGTTCGTTCTGATCCTGGCCGCCGGGTGGCAGCGGCTGTGGTTGGGTTTGCTTTGTTGCTCATATTGGCGCTAGTGATCTGTTTTGCACAACGTTTCGCCCTGGCAGCTAAAGGGTGAATTAGCTGCCAGACACCTGAGCAAGGACTAAGATGGAGTCCTGGGGTCTGTCCTGCTCCCGATCCGCTCGCAGGGCCTGAGAGCAATGAGAGGTGAACCTTCTACTGTGTCATCTCCACACCCTTCTCTCCCTCCTCAATGCAGACACCTTGGTCCCTGCCCTGCTCCCCTCTGGTGTAAATGTTGGCAATCTCCTTCCCCCAGATGAGATGGACAGGGACTGCTGTCTGCCAGAAGCTGGGAATTGGCAGTGGGATGGATCACTTGATGATGACCTGTTCTGTTTATTCCCTCTAAAGCACCTGGCATTGGCCACGGTTGGAAGACAGGATACTGGGCTAGATAGACCATTGGTCTGATCCAGTATGGCTGTTCTTATGTTCTTACATTCTCCCTGACTCTCCCACTGTTCCCATCATGTTCAACCGAGGTGCAGCTGCTGAAACCATCTCCTCCCCCTAGCCCCTCTTCCTTCAGTGCCTGCACTAGCTTCCTGTCTCCCTGCCCAGCTCATTTGGTGTGTCCTCACCTCCACTATGTCCCATCTAGTGTCCTGTGCGCCGCTCTGCCAGTGCAACACACCGCATTGTTCCTCTGGTCTCCATCTCCCAAGGATGACTGCAACTTTTCTCCTGCCACCTGCAACGTCCCTTCCCACCGTGCAGCAGGCAGCATCGCTTTCCTCCTCAAACCCCTCCTAAAACTTCACCTCTTTCTGCTAGCACCTGCCGTCACCGGACCCTGTGAAGCTAAGTGTCAGGCTACCAGTAGGGAAGTGACTTTAGGCCTAGTCCAAAGCCTATTGCTGTCAACAGAAAGACGCCCACTGACTTCAGCTGGGTTTGGATCCGGGTCTGTGCTGATGCTGTACAAAGCTGCCCAGCATGAACCAGTTGTTTCCAGAAGACTGAGCAGGCTCAGACTGAGAGGGATGCTTGTGCAATTAATACAAGTGCTGGACTTTCTCTGCACCCTGTGTTTTTCTAGACATCCCAGGTCAGGGCCGGCCCTAGACCAAATGGTGCCCCAGGCAAGCAGCCTCTTCAGTGCCCCCTCCCCCCCACGTTAAACTTTTGAATACCTTATTTTTCATTGCATTTGTAGCCCATTTCATGACTTTGATGCATGATTTATCTCTGTGACATAAGTTGATAAATCTGCATGCTAGGGTCTGTAAATCTGTATTTATTCATGCCAGGTATAAGCAAGTAAAAGAAATGGGTTTCTTCTAAGCTCATAGAAACTTTTTAATTTTAAGACTAACTGAAATGTACTAACGTCAAGAAACTGAACCGTGCCCAACATTGGGAGGACCAGTATTAAATAGTGTGACAGGAGGTGACCGCCTCAATGTTAACCCTAGTCCTTTAGTTCAGAAGGTCACTTTTCTTGCCTTTGACCTTCCAAATTGAAGCACAGCGTCTGAGAGATCCAAAGACCGGCCAATGGCATTTGCAAGCAATAAAATAGCAAGTGACGTCAGTCTCTCATCAGCCACCATCGAGCAAAGAGGTCTTCATGAGCCTGAGCTGTGAAATGCTGCGCTCACCACTCACGACTGTGACCGGCCGCGTGAGCAGAATCCTCAAAGCCATCCACACGTTAGGAAAAGTGCCCTTCAGCTCTGTGTCGTGAATGAACTGGAGAACTTGGAGTGGAGAGTGCTTCCCGTCTGGCAAAATGTGAGGGGTGCGTCCAGTTCGACATAGAGGTCTTTATCATTGACGTCTGAACATTCCCCATGTGTCGGTGTCCAGAAAACGTAGTTCTCAGAAAGTCTGGAAGGTTCCACGAGATTCTACAAAAGTCCAGAACATTCCAGGAGGATAGTGAAAAATGAATCCACATACAGAATACCTTCAACATTTAACTTCAATCATTCTATTTTCCCTTTTGTTGCTAACAACAAAAACAGCACCCCAAGCCCAGTTCCCTCAAGTCCAGCACCCCAGGCAGTCACCTGGGTCACCTGCCCCTAAATCCGGCCCTGCCCCAGGTGGCCCCTGGTTTCAAACTATAACTGTTATTATGTTTTCCATACACAAAGACAACAACTCAATATACTTTTGGTCTGAATATTATTTCATTTATGTTAAGGGGAAAGGAGCACTATAGGACAGAACAGAAGTGAAGTTTCTGGGGGCGGGGGAGCACAGTGTGTGTGTCTCCTTTGTAACAAGCTACATCAGGTTTGCCTCACAAAATGGCAGCTGCCACTGCAGTCAGGCTCCTTAATACAGTCCTGACAGTGAAGTAGCTACATACACAACACTCCTCCCCTTTAATTATTAAGCGGAGTCCTAGGAGAGCCCTGTGTTTAGTTAGTGGCTGACAGTGCCTGTCAGGAGGGGCAATGGCTCATCCTCTAGCTCCTCATTTGCATTTAGAGATTCGCTTTCTACAGTAGCACGTTCACTTACATCATCTTCAGGCTAATAAAGCGCATGAATGTTTTCCTTCCCCGTAATTATATTGTCACCTGATTTGGTTTTAGTGCCTTTCCCTTTCCGACCCTGTGTCCTGGAACAGCTGGTTAACAGGGCTTTTACCTCTGCTGTCCTGCTGGTCCCGATCTCTCCCTGAGAACATTTCCCCCTGCTTCTATCCCCTTGGAAATTTCATTCCCAAACTTTCTGCTCTGGGCTTATAGCCCCAGCAGACATATGTTATAGGTTCTTTCCTTAGGCCCTGATCCAGAAAAGTATCACAATTCAGGAGCTCACATAAGCATTGGCTTCGATGGGAATTTAAGCACATGCTCAAAGTTAAGCATATGTTTAGGTGCTTTCCTGAATATGGATGGATCTAAGCACACGCTCAAGAGCTTTGCTGAATTGGGGTCTCTGTGCTGTTTTTAATCTGGTTCTTTTGCTAAATCTGTTCAGTCATTGGTCTGAAAGGCATGTAGACTGAAACACATTGGTTACTGTAATACAGTAATGACCTCCACGAGGCGTTGTATCTTTTCCTCTGCAGTTTTGCAGGTGGAATTTCTGCTCTTGCCTTAAGAACAAAGATAGATTCACTTACAGAGAAAAACAAATGTTTTTATCCTCTTCTCTGTTAACTAACAAACCATCTTTCTAATAATAATGGGCCTGATTCTCATTTATGCCAAGGCCCTTTACACCAATCTGGCAGGGTAAGTGAAATTCACACACACACACACTGAGCAGTGTAAAGGGGCTTTAGATCTCGTCTACATGTAAAAGTTAGGGGGTATAGCTACATGGCTCAGGGGTGTGAAAAATCCATACCCCTGAGTATGTAGCTATGCCGACTTAACCCCAGTCTAGATGCAGCTAGGGTTGCTTGTGGAGATGGTGCTCTCACATCAATGGAAAACCCCTTCCGTAGTTGTAGGTTACGTCTACGTCTACACTGTGGAGTTACGCCAGCCTGGCTATGATGCCGTAGTTAGGTTGGTATCATCCCTGTACTGTAAACATTGCCCTGGTGTAAATAAGAATTGGACTAAATGTTTTGGATTACATCCAGGGTGCCTAGCGGGGATGGGTAAGTTCTCTTTTTGGGCTGCATAAGACTGAATAAATAAATAAAATAAAAACACGAATAACAAAAAGCAAAAAAATGAACTAAACTACTGTAAAATAAAAAAACCCAGCGCCAAACCCATCAAGTTGCAGGTGTAATTTTGTAAGCAGCCACGTTATCTTACTATTGTAACCTTTTCCCCCTTTCTGTCTTTTGTATCCACTTGTGGTCTCACATGCCTATCTGAGGCCCCAATCCTGCAATAAGCTCTGTGTAGGAGGACCCTTGTGTCCACCCAAAATACCACTGGGGCTCTGTGTTGGGTTCAGAGGGTCATCTCCATGGAAGTGCCCACCTATTCAAGCCTGGGACATTAGTGACTACTTCTGTTCTTGGGTGGAAAAAGTCATGGCTGCCTGGCTTGAGATGCCAAGATAGGCCAAGACCACAGTGATGTTGGAAGACCTGGTGGAACAGTGTCTAAATCTCTCCAAAGCGGCTAAAACCCATCTCAGACTCAGCACAGGGGTTTGCACAGCTGCACCCTTCCCCCCGTCCCCCCAAGGAAATGACCTCTTCATCCGCATCTTCTAGATCAGTGGCTCGCAACCTTTCCAGACTACTGTACCCCTTTCAGGAGACTGGTTTGTCTTGCGTACCCCCAAGATTCACCTCACTTAAAAACAACTTGCTTACAAAATCAGACATAACAATACAAAAGTGTCACAGCACACTATTACTGGAAAATGGCTTGCTTTCTCACTTCTACCAATAAATTATAAAATGTATCAATTGGAATGTAAATATTGTACTTACATTTCAGTGCATAGTACATAGAACAGATAAACAAGTCATCGTCTGTATGAAATTTTAGTTTGTACTGACTTGGTTAGTGCTTTTTATGTAACCTGCTGTAAACTAGGCAAATATCTAGATGAGTTGATGTCCCCCCTGGGAGACCTCTGCGTACCCCCACGGGTATACGTACCCCTGGTTGAGAACCACTGTTCTGCGGGGTTTCCTTGAGCTCTGAATATTCCCCAGGAAGTTTAAAGGAAATGATTATGGCTTTAGGGAGAGACGGTCCCATTCGTCCCCATCTGCAAGTGGATGTTTGAATGTAAGGACGGGCATACTGCGTCAGACCAATGGTCCATCGAGCCCAGTCTCCTGTCTTCTGACAGTGGCCGATGCCAGGTGCTTCTGAGGGAATCAGTCAGTCATTCCATCAAGCCCCTGGTTTTAGTCCTAATGAGTTTTGTGCTGGTGAAAGTTGTCGCTCTGAGGGCCCCGGAGTCCTGTGTTTACCCATAAAACTGGTACAGCTCAGTGAGTGGCTCTATAGGCCACCCCTGCACCCTCCAGCTGGTGCTAACATGTCCCAACCTGGCCTTGGAGACACCACTCCAGGGAGCTGGGTCTCTAAGGCACATTCTGACCGTGGCCTTCCGTTGGAAGCTGCCAACAAGAAGGCTGGTTGGGACTGTGGGTTTGTTATGGGGCCACCATTCCTCTAGGCCCTGGACTGAGTTCCACAGCTCATTTTCCACAGGCCACCAACCAAGCCTCAGCTGGTAACAGCCCGTCAGTCACTGGGCTGGACGGGAACTGGTGACTTAGAGGTGAAAGGCGCTACTACTCCCCAGAGCCCTGCAGGCCCCGCCAGTGCAGTGTCTGAGGCAGCTCTCCATCAGCTTGTTTTCTCTACCGAGGAAAGCTTGAGCCGGACGCGGCGTTTGCTAGCCTAAAAAACAGGGCAGCATCCAGCAGACACACCTCACTGCAGCCTCCCCACGCTGAGTCACACGAGAGAAAGTGGATTTAGAAAGTCCCAGAAAGAAGCAAGTCAGAGACGTAAGACGAGTCTTTCCTCTGAGCTGTTGTCGCCAGAGGGACCAGAGAGCGGGCTCTCTGAAGACGCGGCAATGAGTCATAGGGCAGCCTGCTTTCCAAGCAGAAATTCAGCACAATGGCAGTGTCACAGGCAGGAAAGAGGCAAAGAAATCTCCTTGGAAAGTATTATCCTCTACAGTTTAAAAGAGAAGAGCCTGGCTGCTTCTCGCATGGTCTTCCTGGAAGACGCGAAGTCCGTGCCAGAGCGCCTCCCCACAAAGCAGACAGATAAATAAGCCATGGCGCTCCGAAGAGAGATGTATAGGATTCCAGTCCCCACAGTCAGCTGCAGCAGCAAGTGCTTTATCTAAAGACACACCTATTCCCATGGAAGGATTCCCACTGATTAGGATGCAAATCTGGGACTTGGGTGACCCAGGTTTCATTCCCTGCTCTGCCACTGATTTACTTGTGTGACCTTGGGGAAACCCCTTAATCTGCTCATGCCTCAGTTTCCCATCCGATCAATGGGGATAACAGCACGGCCCTGCCTCACAGAGGCGTTGTGAGGGTAAATACGTTAAAGATTGTTATGTGCTCAGGTATTTTGGTAATGAGGACCATATAAGTACCTTAAATAGATAAACTCTCCTCCTTACCCCTAAGAAGATAGAGATCAAGAAAGAAGTAGCTTTGAGGAGAAACCATGGATCCTTGTGAAAGGTGACCCTCGTGGGTAGTGTTGTCTAGTGGTCAGGTAGGGGTGAGGCAGGTGGTCTCCTCCCTGATGTCTCCCCTTTCTTCTACAGCTCTCTTGTGGGTCCCTTCCTTTGCAGCTCAGCGCTCTGGCCAGGTCCCAGGTTCCAGTCCACTCCTTTCAGGGTACACAAAAAGAAAAGTCCAGTAACAGAGAAATCTTTTGATGCCCACCAGGGCTTCCGGGCATTCTTCTTAGCTGTGGGACTTAGGGTCTAAATCCTTGTGCATTCAGGGCCTTCCCAGCTGGATTCCCCTCCAAGGGATAGACTATTATTGTTGTGCCATCTTTAGGGGGTTGGTAGGGGAACCCAGGCCCCCCCTCTCCACCGGACCCGGTAGGGCGCCATGGTGGACAGCTATGTCCTGCACTTTGGGGTACTAAATAGCTGCCTCCCTGGATCACTTCCTGCAGGTGTTCCCCTTTTGCCCCACATGGTAAATTAAAGAGCTGAATCAAAAATAAAGTTTCTGACCTTCCCAAACAGCCACCATCCCTCCTTTGCGGGCAAGGTCAAGTCTCAGGCAACAGTTGCTTACCCAGAGCAAAGGGCTACCCCCCTCTTCTGAACTCCCCCACTTCCCCTTTTAAGCTCTGCCTCCGCTTGTGCCGGCTTTGCAGGTGTGTCTGGGCTGGTCCAGCTGTGCTCGGAGCTGCCCCTTAACCCCTGTTCTCCAGTGTGTGTGGGGGGTTTGTACACCCCCATCACAATCCCCAGTGGAATCTGTGCAAATGCTTTCCTCAGCCGCACCCATCTTAACGCAAGTCCGGTGAGCAGAAGGCAGTGACACCGGGCAGAAACAGACCTCCTAGGTCCCCACTAAATGAAACAGTTCACTGATGCTTGTGGTGTTTTCAGTCCCTCTGTGGCAGGACTGAACTTTCCAGCCAGACATCCGATATCCTCAGAGTTACCCTTAAATGACTTAAAAAGCAAGGGAGTGAAGGGAACCTGGGACAGCGAGTGGTATTCAGGCCACCGTATGTTCCATTGGCTTCCTGGAGGAACTAAGAGGCGCAGTCCAGTTTG
This sequence comes from Emydura macquarii macquarii, assembly GCF_026122565.2. NCBI lineage: Eukaryota > Metazoa > Chordata > Testudines > Chelidae > Emydura > Emydura macquarii. The sequence goes on from NW_027132383.1 coordinate 1,196,905, forward strand.
GCTTGCAGACTTGAGCAGTACCCACCACCAACTCCCTGGCTCATCATCTCTGGCCCTGCATGGGAACCAGGCTATTGCAGGCAGCACACTTCTTCAGCCAGGCAAACAAGGGCCCCAGTCTGCAGCCTAGGTGTGTCTACTGGGAGCATAACTCCTGCCTGGCCTGGCCACCATCTCATCCAATGGTGTCTCAAAGGCTCCTGGATCCCAAGCACTCATAAGCCTGTAGAAGAGGAAAACCATGGAATGATTAACCATCTGGCAGCTGCAGTCATCCACCCCTTGGCCCTATAATGCCTCTTCCCAAATAGCCGCCCCACAGATCCCCACAGTTCACAGGGGAGAGACATCTGACGAAGCGCCAAGGGGGGAAGCCGGTTCACATGTTGCCCTGAAGCCATTCAGCACCTGTGCCATGGCTCAGTCTTGACAAGAATATGCCGCTGCTATGAAGGAAGCAAAAGCTACGGGAGGGAGACAGATTGACTGTCTCCATGGCATTGACTCCCAGCCAATCAGCAAGGATGAGGAGAGGCACATTACAGATGGATTTTCACACTGGAGGAAGGTTAAAAGAAGAGGAGATGTTAAAAGCCCAAGGCTCGATTCTCCCCCAGTTCCAGGCTCTGCTTGGCAAGAGAAGAAGGGATCCGACAGCAGCCCAGCCCTAACGTGCATGAGTTAGAAGAGCGAAAGGAGCTGCTTTAACAGACGCTACCGGCATGAGGGTCCTAAGGAATCTTGTGCCAATGGATGATCCGCATAGCCGAGCTCGGCCTTACCCCGGCCCCTCTCCTGGGATGTCCCTCATCACATCAGAGGTGGGGGTGGGGCAGCTGACGCAGGTGCCAGATTTATGCAAGTGGAGCGTTCCCCTCCAGTAAGGTATTAATTATTGTTGTTATTATTTATATGTAGCACCTAGGAACCCAAGTCATGGACCAGAACTCCATCGGGCTAGGCAGTGTACAAACACAGAACAAAAGGACAGTCCCTGCCCCAGGGAGTTTACAATCTAAGTATAAGACAAGAGAATGTGATGGCGTTTCTGCCCTTTGCTGTATCCGTCTTGTGTTCTATATCCCCTTGCCATGACTGTTTCTCCAGGCTTGTCTACACTTGAAATGCTGCAGCAAGTAGCAGTCCAGTAAAGACGATACCTATGCCACCGGGAGCGGTTCTTCCATCGGCGTAGGTAATCCACCTCCCAAAGAGGCGTTGAACGAGTGCCATCTACGCTGGGGGTTAGATCAGTTTACCTGTGCTACTCAGGACTGCAGATTTTTCACAACGCTATGCAGTGTAGTTATACCCGACTAATTTCCTCGTGTAGACCAGGCCTCAGATATTTTGCTTGGATAAGAGCTTCCCTCTATCCCAGCCGTTGTCTTCTGCTCAATATCCTAATCAAATCATAACCTTGCATGTCAGTCCTTTACCATGGGAATGAGCAGGATGTCTCATAGAATCATAGAATCATAGAATATTAGAGTTGGAAGGGACCTCAGGAGGTCATCTAGTCCAACCCCCTGCTCAAAGCAGGACTAACCTCAGCTATATCATCCCAACCAGGGCTTTGTCAAGCCTCAGCTTAAAAACCTGTAAGGATGGAGATTCCACCACCTCCCTAGGTAACCCATTCCAATGCTTCACCACCCTCCTAGTAAAAAACTTTTTCCTAATGTCCAACCTAGACCTCCCCCCCTGCAACTTGAGACCGTTGTTCCTTGTTCTGTCAACTTCAGCCGTATGACTTCACTTCAGCTATAGGAGGACGGGGACTGGGAGTCGAGTGAGCTTTTGTCTAAACACAGACTATCTTCAGACTATCTTCAGACTATCTTCAGACTAAACACAGACTATCTTCTGTCAACTTCAGCCGTATGACTTCACTTCAGCTATAGGAGGACGGGGACTGGGAGTCGAGTGAGCTTTTGTCTAAACACAGACTATCTTCAGTGGTTAGCAAATATGCCTGAAAACTGAGGTTAAGGCACTTTATGCTTTAAGTCTAGATCCTTCAGAAGTTTGCCCTGGCGTGAAAGTAACAGAATCACAGACATTAGAAATGAAAAAGCCCTATTTGGTGTACTAGTCTGTCTCTCTAGCCAATACAAGACTGTTTCCAAGAGTCTATTCTTCATGACTTTTTCCAGTCTAGTTTTAAATATCTCAGGCTACATCACTTCCCCCACTGGGCAGTCTCGCCATCTTTCATATCTCACCATCAGGAAATGTATTTATCTTAAATTTTCCTGTGCTTAATCTCATCCTATTATTCTTAATTACACCCCCTTGGAACACATTAACCAGTTCTTCTCTCCCCATTGAAACCAGTGGGATTTTATCCTGCAAAAGAAGTGCACTCTCAGGCCTAATTAAAAGACAGGACATCTTGGCATAAGCCCACCCAGAAGCAACTAATGATCTTTTATATGACTGTGACCTTGAATAGATGCCTTCAGCAGCATTAGAGCAGACATCGTATTTCAAAGGCCTGGTGTCAATGCTTTCCTTTTCCTTTCCTTTTATCAGGGAAAGAACATGAATTCAACAGGATCACATCTAAATTGTCCCTTGTTTCTGGGCTGGAATAGTAACGCCTATTGTGATTCGCTGTTGCTAACTGACACAGAAGATCTAGTTAGATCAGAGCGTTTCCAACTCTCTTACTTTCTCAGAGTCTCTTAATCCTGACAACTTCATCTTCTCCCCTTCCAGTAAGGAATTTCTTCTCTACTGATCTGCAGACATACCTGCCAATCCTAATGTTAGGTGTAACGTTTCTATGGCCCCTATGACACCACAATAAAATACCTTCAAGGCCATCCTTTGGTCAGAATGCTCCCAGATTTCCTCTGGAAGATCATCTCCTACTACTGAAGGTAGACAGATTCCATCAGGCGCACAGCCGTGCTATTAGAACAGGAGCTTCCTTCCCTGGGATCTGTGTGTCTGATCTCAATGGGCATTAATAATAGGGAGGAAGGATGGTCTTGTGGTTAATGCACCACACTGGGACTGAGGTGCTCTGGGATGTACTCTTGGTTTTGCTCTCTGTGCCACAGTTTATCCATCTGTAAACCAGGGCTAATTATCCTGACCTGCCAATGAGAAGCTGAACTCACTAATGTTTGAACAGGGCTTTGAGATCATCCAATGGAAGGTAACTGTGAGTATGTGTAGAAATCCTGTCATTCTCAAATTAGTACACAGATGACACCTTGTATTTGTTTCAGGTCTCGTGCAAAGATGTGCCTACAGGCGGAGAGAGGTGGCCTGATGGAGAGAGCAGAGGCCAAGCTTTGTATATTCTTGAGACGAGTCACTTTGGGCTGCATGTTTCCTCTGTAGGCTACTCCAAGGCCAAGCTCTTCTTCACCCCATGGCCAGTTTGGACTCAGCTTTACCTCCATCCTAGAAACACATTTTATTTGGTGTTCACTTTGCTTTTGAAGAAACTGCCACCACCTCTAACTGGACTCAGGAGAAGGCCAGCAGCTTCCCAGAGCTTTTAAACCTATTGGTTCTTTGACGGTAACAAGAGGCCCCTAGTTTAGAGCATCAAAGATCCCAGAACCTTTTATGTAAAAGCAGCATGTTTGTCTCAGTTCTTTGGCCAAAATTTCTCTTCTCTGGATGCGGTGGCATGTTGTGTTGTGCTAGTACCCAAAGGCCCTGAAGGAAGCTGGGACACAGTTGTACTAGGTGGTTTGCAAATATAGTCCCTGATCCTGCGAACATTTAGGCATGTGCATGTCTTTACTCATGTGAGTAGCCACGTTGACTTCAGTGGGGCTACTCGCTTAAGTTATCTTATTCATATTCTTAAGTGCTTGCAGGATAGGGGCAGGGGCTCCAATTCTGCAAATAGTTACAATCAGGGAGTAACTTTAATCATGCTCACGAAAGCTTATATCCAAATAAATTTGTTAGTCTTTAAGGTGCCACAGGATTCTCATTGTTTTGCTAAAAACAGACTACCCCTCTGGAATTTAATCATACAAATATTCCCAGAGTATTCAGTGGGACTAATCATATGCATAAAGATAGTGAGGGTTATATGTATCTGCAGAAGGGCCATAGAAGAAGATTGGTTTCTGCCCCAAGGTGATTGTAGTTTAATATTAATAGTAAACATACTAATTTGGCACTCATTGTGTGGTAAGTGCTGTGTCAGTTGGCTGCTGCCTTTTGCGCAGAGATGGCTGCGTTTTAGTAGTTCTGCATATGTGTAATTTGTGATGTGTTTTTGGACCTTTTGGGATGAATGCACTCAGAGTGTAAAATATCATGATCAATAGTAATAATACAAACAGTCATTCTCAATAATAAAAACAATAAATAAGAAATAGACTAGATAATATACTAGACTGGAGATAGTAGATAAAAGGTATACTGGATTGGACAAAAATAGACTGGTTAAATATTCTAGGTGAAACTGATTAGATAAATAGCTATATTTTAGATAATAACTAGACCTCATTAGATAAGAAATTTAATAGATTATAGGGTGATCTAGCAGCTAACATGTTATACTGGGTGTGAGGAGACATAGGTTCTGTTGATGGCTCTGCTACTGTGATTTTGGGCAAGTACTTTGTGTCTTTATACCACCTGTTATCTGTCTTTTCTAGATTGTAGAATCACCAGATCAGAGACTGTTTTTTATACAGTGCCTAGCACAATGGGGCCCTGATCTCAAGTGAAGTCTCTAAATGCTACTGTAATTCAAATAATATTTGTATAGATAAAATAAGAATAATGGGTTGCATTATAGAAATCCTAAAACCTCAACTCTATACACACTATATAGTCGTGGCATAATTTTAAAATACACCTCAAGTGCCGCATCACAAAATAAAAATAATCCACCAGCAGCGAGTATGAAGGGTGCAAAATGTTGCTAAAAATAGGTATATTATAAACAGCTAGTTTGTCAAAAGTAAAATGAAATGGAGGTGATTACAGATCAGAGTGATTTGGACTGTGAGCGCCCCAATGCAAGAACTGTCTTTTTGTTTATAGAGTCAGAGAGTTTAACACCAGGAGGGACCAAGACATCATTTGGTCTGGCTTCCAATATACCGCAGACCCTTAAATGTCACCCAGTTTGTTTGTACAGCACCTAGGGTGACCAGTTAGCAAGCGTGAAAAGTCGGGACGGGGGGCGTGGGGTGATAGGCAGCTGTATAAGACAAAGCCTCGAATACCAGGACTGTGCCTAGAAAAGCGGGACATCGGGTTACCCTAACATCACCTAGCGCAACAGGACCCGCGTCCTGACAGTGGGGGCGGGGATGCAACGGGAGCCGGGGAGGCTGGCGGAGGGCAGAACCTGGCGGCGTCTAGGGCAGACGCAGCGTGAAACAGGCAGGCTCCAGCCCGCCAGTGGTGGAGATGGCGGCGTCAGGGGAGAAGCAGGCGGGTGCTATGGACTGGGCCCAGTTACTGCCCGCGGGCGGCCTGCAGCTTCTGCAGCCCCCGGGCAACCCTGGGCGGGAACTACACTTCCCATGAGCACCCGAGCGGGGGGGAGAGGGCGGGGCGCGGCTCTCGGGCCCCGCCCCCGGCGGCGCCTGGTTGGCTGCCGGCCGGTGAGGTCAGGTTGTCGATGGTGACGGGAGGACGCGGCGGGGCTGCAGCCGCAGCCGGAGCCTCAGTCGGTGTCGGGAGCCGGAGCCGCCGGGGCCATGGGCTGGCGGGCGGGGGCCGCTGCCGCTCTGCGCACCCAGCCTGCCGCGCGCTAGCCGGCCGCCGGGGAAGATGGCGGAGAGGTGGGTGCGGGGGGGGCTCCCCCGCCAACGGCGCCAACGGCACCCCGCCAACGGCACCTGTTCCCCCCGCGCGCCCTCCCCTCCCTCCCTCCCTCCCCTCGGCCAGTGCCTCCCCCTGCTGAGTCCCCCCCGCCTCAGCCCCCCCCCCGCGTCACCCTCCTCCCTGCTGGGGGGGGGGTCTGGGTCCCCCCCCCTTCTCAGCCCTCCCGCGTCCCCTCCCCGCTGCTGGGGTGGGGTCTGGGTCCCCCCGCGTCCTCCTCCCTCCTGCTGAGGGGGGGGTTTTGTGTCCCCCCTTCACATCCTCCCTTGTCCCCCTCCCCCCTGCTGGGGGAGGGTCTGGGCCCCCCTCCCTTCACTGCCCCAGCGTGTCCCACTCCCCTCTGCTGAGGGAGGAAGCTGTCTCCCATTCCCCTCCCCCCTGCTGTGTTGGGGTGCTTGGGGGGGGGGATCTGGTGCTTGCGGTGTTGGGTCTCAGTGCCCCCCCACCTCTGTGGGGTGTGGGAGTCTGACATGCTGGGGGGTGTTGGCCCGTGGCGGGGTGGGGGTATCTGAGCGAGGGGTGTGTGAGGATGGGAGGTGTGTGGGATATGGGGGCTGGGGTGAAGGGGTGGGTTGGGGGTGTGTGTGTGTGTGGGGCAGGGGAGGGGGTGACGGTTGGGTGTTGGCAGGATGCACATTGGCAGGGATGCATTTGGGTGTGTGCAGGGGATAGAGCGAATAAGCTAAGATGGAGGGTAGGGATGTCTGAGAGGGGCTGATTAGTGCAGGGTGGTGAGATGGGGGGGTGTGGGTATAGGGAAAAGGGGGAGTGTACGGTTCAGAGTCTCCATTTGGGAGGGTCTGTCCAGCTGGACTGTGATGAAGGGTGTGTGGGTTATAGGGCTGTAGTAGGGGTGGGCACTGGTATGGGGTAGGGCAGAGGCATAACGGGGATGAGTTGTGTTTGTGCTGGAATGGGTTTTATTTATTTTTTTTGCATGTGCGGTACTTGCAGTCCTCTGGCTGTCTGTCACCGTACTGTATGCTGCTCAGCTGCTGTGTTGCTACTCCTGCGGCTTTCCCAGCCCTGCATTCTTGAGCTGCAAAAACTGCAGAATGGGATTTTTTTTTTTTTTGCTGTGCGATACCAGTTTAATCAACCCTCAGGTGACCTCTGCAGAAAACCCCACAGCTGTTATGCTCCTACACCTCACATGGCAAACAGAGCTTGGGTGGCTTTTAAAAAAGCCATTAAAGGGACTTTGTTATATAAGGTCCTAGGTGCATGAAAGCAGCAGGTGGCTTGAATGAGGCCGTGCCTACCACTATGTTTACATCTGGCCCGGTAGTAAACAAGGTGTGGTACTGTGATTCAGTGCATTAGTGCCATCAGCCCACCAGGTGTGGTGCTGTCTCTGCAGATTTTTGTGCCCCATTGACTGTGCCTTCCCATGGTAGCATGTGCCCAGATAGTAGTTGCACTGATCACTAATATAACTGCACACTCATTAAAAACAGTGTGATTGCACTTCACTGAAAATCTGCTGCCTTCATTTGCACTGCTGCTGTGAGTGCTTATTTCTTTGATGTGAGGGGGGAATCAGCACCCTTACATTTGAATAATTTGGCTTAATTTTAGAAATGTCCAGTTGCTTTTTTCTATGGAGAGAGACTGAAACAGTGTCTTGCATTCATGGGTGTGACCTGCTATCTGTAAGATGCAGGCTGTGGCTGGACTGTGCTGGCAGGCTAAGCTAGATCTGTTCTTATGTTGGATGCCTTTTTGTAGTACTGTTATTGGAATGTTAGGGTTTTGTTACATCATTGATTTTAATAGATGAAATTGCTTATTTTTTCTGCACTATTAACTATGCTCTAAGTGATCCATAAAGAATGGATGCCGGAGTTAGGGATAAAGGTCCCCAAGGTTGATTACCCTCTTTCAATCACAGTGAAGTGATTGTATGGGATATGGCCATGGGTACCTAATAGATTCTCACTCAGACTGTGCCCTGGATGAATGGGGCTCCTCCCTGCAGGTCTCAGCTAATACATGCTGGGAGGGAAATTCCTTCACAGCCCCGAATTTACTCTTGGATTAGTTTAAACCCAGTGCCAGTGAACATCAATCCCTCCGAAAGTGCGCCTAATCCCATTTATATGGTGGGATGGAATTTTGATTTTTTTTTTTTTTTTTTTAATTTTTTCTTCCCTAGAACCCACTGAAGTAGATTCTGCCAGCACCTCCTGGGGCAGAAAATCCTAAATATTTCTCATTTGGGAGAGGGGAGATGGCAGAGGAAGGCCCTTTGATCTCTAACTTTGTTTCAGTGTCCAGGGGGCTATGGGAAGCATTTTCTATTGAAAGCCCTTGGCTATGGAATTTGTTGCCACTGGAGATCAGATGAGCATAGAGCTAGCCTCCCTGCCAGCCTTATTTCTTCACACAGGTCTTTCACTAATGAGTAGGGAGCAGCCTGAAGAGCAGAAGGCCACTAGTGAGGTTGATCCAATTTGGGGGAGTGTCTTAAAGAGAGAGGAGAGCGGAGCAGAGGTGTGGTCCTTTTGATCGAACTGATGTTGCTTTTGTAGAGGTGCAGGAGATATGCTTTTGGCTGTATTCGCATCATTTACTATTACTGGTATTTATAGGGTGCCTGTGGGCTCTGGGTGTACTCTGTGGCTTAAATATGATCATAAACAATTCTAAATAAAAGAAGCACAAATGCAACAGTCTCCTGTAACCTGCAGCTTTGAAGGAGGAGATGAGGCCAGTTGGCTAAGAGCCCAGGATTTCAAAGCTCACAAGCATCTATAATTCGGATAAAGAGATGCAGCAGGATATGGTTAAACATGTTTCTATTGGGTGCAAGTGCTTTATTGAGAACACCCTATATCTGGCTACCATCAACTCTACTACTGGAATGATGAGTCTGAGTGATCTGTAAAGGGTTGGGTCAAAGATGGAGAGGCTGGTCTTAAAAGTTAGTGTGGCCCTAAGTCATTAAGGGGTTTGTGAATAATGACCAATGTCTTGATTTTCCCCTGTCAGCCAGTGAAGGTTGCCAGGCATGGATGTGGTGTGTTCTTGTCTTGTCCCATTCAGGAGGACAGCTGCCCTTTGTGGTTGCGCTAACCTCCAAGCGGCTTTCCTGGTTAGTCCCAGATTGAGCCTATTACAGTGGTTAAATCTAGAGATAAAGGATGCAAAGGAGTGTAATCTTGGAAGCCTTTGGGGGATTCATGGGTGTGGATGAGGTATGTCTGTCTGTCTGTCTGACGAAATTGGCAATATAGAAGCAGTGAGGCATCTAAGACCCCAACATTATGGGCCATGTTGATAATGATGAGACTGATTACCTCATTTTATTGGGCAGTTATAGACTTAATTATGCCTTCCCTTGCCACTCAACTTCAACAAGCTTGCTTTCATTGAAGTCTGAGCTCCCCCAGACACCAAGAGGTTGGTGAAGGATATCTGGGTCAGGTGAGAAGATTTAGAGCTGAGTGTCAACATACTGTGGAGTGTAGCTATAGACACATTATATCACTCATGTCCTTTTGCATCTTAGCTTGAATAGAACCTTCCCTAGGTTGGTGAACTCCCATCATTAGGATCTTGCAGAGTCTTTCACCCAACTATTCAACCCTAAGATGTTCGGTGTATCGTTAGAGCCAAGGATCTTCCCTAGCTTTTATAATAACTCTTCCCTGTGCTCTCTCCAGGGCAAGGTAAGATGATCAGACCTGGATGAGAACTTTAGATTGGCCCCCAGTGGTATTGTGCAACTTTCCTCTTTTAGAGCCTCTCTGATGTAGGGTTTGCCTGCTGACTCTGAGTTCCAAAATGGATTCTAGCAGGAGCAAATATGCATGGATACATCAGCCAGTTCATAGGTTGTCACGTCCATTCCCTTGGTGTTTTGGGGATATATAACTAAGCGTAATAAGAAAAGGGAAAGCTAGGCTACCTGTCAGGAAAAACAGAACAATGAAAACTCTTCGGCTTGAAATTGTCCCCCTAGAGAAGTGGTGGAAGTCACACCTATTGGAACATTCACATTAGACTGGACAGAGCCCTAGAAAATGTACAATATTGAACAATCCTGACCTTCCTTGGTAGGGAGATGGACTCTGTGTCCATGGCCTAGTACTGGTGTTCTCCATCTCTACCCTGTATGGTTCTGATGTGCTTAAATCTTTCTGAAGGTATCAGTGTTGTTTCCAGCTTTCTGTCTATCGACAAATTTGGCAGCAGTTCTACCAGGACTGGGATTTGGGATTCCTCAGTTTTGTCCTTTTATCACTGACATCCCTGACCTAGGAGAATCATTTAAAATCTCTGTTCTACCAGTTGCTCCCTCTAAAATGAGCATTACCACCTTACTGGGATGCTGGGGATTAAATAAATATTTGACTCTTTGAAATCCTTGGTGCTAAATAGTGCAAAGAATTAGAAAGTACCCATTTCACAGGCACACTCCTCCTTTAGAGTTGACCAAATGAAGAGCCACATCCTCAACCCAGGCCCAGAGGTATCCCACTGGTGAATTCTCTCCATTCCAAGCTGTTAAATATTTACAGTGAGCTGTGCTTATGTTAATCTATCTCATTTGCTGTCCAATTTGTATATCTGGGTTTTGCTGGCCAACCTAAAATCCACATCAGAAATTTCCAAACAAGCATGCCTAAGGTGAGATGTGTCAATCTTGATTGGGTGCTTTACTTTTGGCATCCTTGTTCAGAAGTTTTGGTCTCTCTGTAGGGATTTTGTCACCAGTTTAAATGATAGTGCAGGTGGAGTACATGTGATGTCTTCATCAGTAAGTAGCTTGGTTTGGGGTGACCCTCAGCAAGTTTGCAGATGACACTAAGCTAGGGGGAGTGGTAGATACCCTGGAAGGCAGGGATAGGATACAGAGTGACCTAGACAAATTGGAGGATTGAGCCAAAAGAAATCTGATGAGGTTCAACAAGGACAAGTGCAGAGTCTCGCACTTAGGACGAAAGAATCCCATGCGCTGCTACAGTCTGGGGACTGATTGGCTAGCTAGACAGCAGTTTTGCAGAAAAGGACCTGGTGGTGGACAAGATATGGATATGAGTCAGTGTGCTCTTGTTGCCAAGACGGCTGTTGGCATATTGGGCTGCATTAGTAGGAGCATTGCCAGTAGATCAAAGGAAGTGATTATTCCCCTCTATTCGGCACCGGTGAGGCCACATTTGAAGTATTGTGTCCAGTTTTGGGCCCCTACTACAGGAATGATGTGGACAAATTGGAGAGAGTCTACTGGGGGGCAATGAAAATTATTTGGGGGGCTGGGGCACATGACTTAGGAAGAGAGGCCGAGGGGAACTGGGCTTGTTTAGGCTGCAGAAGAGAAGACTGAGGGGGGATTTGATAGTGACCTTCAACTACCTGAAAGGGGGTTCCAGGGAGGATGGAGCTAGGCTGTTCTCAGTGGTGGCAGATGACAGAACTAGGAACAATGATCTCAAGTTGCAGTGGGGGAGGTCTGGATATTAGGAAAACCTTTTTCACTAGGAGGGCAGTGAAGCACTGAAGTGGGTTACCTAGGGAGGTGGTGGAATGTCCGTCCTCTAGATGTTTTTTAAGGCCCGGCTTGGCAAAGCCCTAGCTGGGATGATTTAATTGGGGTTGGTCCTGCTTTAAGCAGGGGGTTGGACTAGCTGACCTCCTGAGGTCCCTCCCAACCCTAATATTCTATGATTCATTTTATCTATTATCATACAGGTTCTGGTAACCCATTCTGTCAATGTGTTTATGATAGTCTCCATCATTTTACCTACAGTAAGACCACACTTGTTGGGTTGCACCCACTCCTTTTCTGCAAGCAGGAGGTACCCCTCAAATTCTGAGGTGATTACATAACATGGTCGTGTGTGGTATTTTAAAAACAACAAAACTAATAGAACATAAAATTCTCAAGTGTCCAGCTGATCCCAGGTATAAAACAAATATATATGTTAGTGGGGTTGTCAGTTCACATGCAGCTCTATTGATATTCTGGGCACTGGTTATGAATCATTGGGGTGTAAGATTTTAGGCTTACAGTGCTGTACTGTGATAGTGGCTATATCATTCATCCCATGCATTCTTATGACATATTTGTTTGGACATGTTCATGGCCCACAAAGGTGTATACTATGGAAAACTTCATTCTTGCCATCTCATCCACATCTCTTGCTGAAGTTTCCTCATCTTAGGTTCTTTAATGATCCTATAGTAACCTTTTCCCTTTAGTATGTTTAAAAAATAATGTATTTGTTCCTCTTTTCAGCAACCATGTTCTCTCCCTCTTGCATGTTTGCTTCAGTGATTATTCCCTTACATGCTCTAGATAACTCATTGAACTTAGACTTCTCCTTTTTCCTCTTCCATCTCTTCTCAAAACATTTCTGATGTAATACTCTTTTTATTTTGTTTCTAATCCAGAATGGCTATTTTTTAATCCCCTACTTGCTTTCTTGGCAATTGGGATAAGTCTACTGTAGGTGCTAAGTGAACCACCTTGAGTATTTTCCAGGCAGTGTATACATCCTGCCCTTTAAATTAGTTGTTCCTTTTTGAGTGCACTTGTAGCAACTTCTAACAATTGCTTTCTCAAAGTTCTAGCTTTTTTCCTCTGGGCTGCTTCAGTCTAGCAATGAAAGAGCTGCAGCACTGTACTGCAGCTATTGCTATCATATGTTTCTCAAACCCTGGAGTTAATAATTGCTGTGTCTGTTAGCACTTCCCCCTTACTGGCACCCTGGCTGCCCCTTCAGAGAATGCTCTTGCCTAATAAATTCAACGCTGCACCTGCTTATAGAGATATTAGCTTTTCCCTGCTGGATGTGGATTTTCCAAAGAAAAGTTAGTCTCAGGACAGTCCCCTTCCCTTGTTGGCTAACTCCTAGGCCACCTATCACTGTGGAGCTGTGGCACATTTGCAGACACTTGACCCAGCCACCTGAATCCGACTCCCTTTCCTAACCTCACTATGTTGTAAATGATGCGTGTATTCTGTCTATGCAAGGCTACATGCCCTTTGTATTCTTCTAGTGATGTAGCCCAGTTGGAGACTGTGATCTTGGATGTTAGCTGGTAGCTGGCCTAGTGGATAGTAAGCTCCCCCCACAGATATCTAACTTGTTGGCCCTTGGTCTCATATACTTAAACTTCTCCCTAGTCCTTCCAGAGAACATCCTCCTGAGTAAGAGAGGCTATCCTGAACAGGCAGGCTTTGTATAGTCCCAATAGGTGCTCCAGTTCCTTCAGCAGGAGGAATTCAGGTCCTTCACAGTACACTCTCAGCCACGCAGCAGGGCACTGGATCTCTTGTCTCTATATAGATCTGGATCTCCTGTCTCTCCTATATAACATTTTTTGAAGGTTTTAAAATATCTAGCCTTTAAAAAAATCAGTAGAGGCAAATGAGAAATAACCAGTCAAAAATAGCACAACATCTCATAAAACTTGTAGCAAATGAAGCCTGAAATAGACTGTCAGAATGAGAAGCCTTTGCTTATTGTATTTACTATGTATTTTACTTGTATTGTGTGATCCAGGAAGTTTTGTTCTTGAATTGAACACTGATTGGTAGTTATTGGCAGAGCTGTTTCTTGAATTCTGAAACATTGACTTTTTCATCATTGCAGATTTCCAAATACAGTTTATCTGGAAAGGCAGAGAGAGTGAGCATTTATTGAGGACATGGGGGTTAAGTGAAACAACAGCAAAATGATATCTGAAAAATCTGATATTTTAATGGTCTACAGAGGGAAGAGTAGCTGTCCCATCCCTCCCCCTCAGATTAATGGTTATTGTGTATAGTTCAGTCTGAACTGGTTGGTACAAGGGTGGCTAACTTGCTGCTCACAGAACTGGACAGTGCTTACAAGTTGTCCTCCTCTTTCTTGTGAGGGCACAACACATGAAATGCCCCTTGTATCCAGAGGAGAAAAAGGAATATATTTCAGAAAAATCTCTATCCCAGAGTAAATTCTTATAACTATTAATGCTTTGTGCTTCTCTGGCACATTCTATCTGAGGCTCTCAATGCATTCTACAAATATTTATTAAGGCTCACAACACTATTACTCCCATTTTCCACATGGGGAAAGAGACACAGTGAGGATGACCTGTCCACAGTCGGACAAAAATTATGTGGCAGGCCCAAAAATAGAAAAACCCAAGTCTTCATACGCTCCTGGTCCTTGACCATGAGATTATTTTCTCACCTGTACTGTTAAGTGTCACGGGGAATCTTTTGAATTTAAGTTAAAGTGAAACATTGCAATTTGGCATTTATAGAAAATAAACTTGAGTTTGTATCCATTTCTGCTGTTGTCAGATGCACAAGGTCTCTGTTCTGCCTCTTTTGAGGTATTTTTCTGTTTGCCTCACTGCATTTTTATCGATCTATTTGCTCTGTGCTCTGCTTTAATGTAAATGACTTCCACAGGCAACGTGTTTGGAAATCCAACCTCTTTACCATCCAGAAATGTTACTAATCCTGTGAGTTGAAGGTACATTATTTTATTGATTTCTTATAGTACCTCTTGCAAGCTCGAAAGCACTTCACGTGCTACCTGCCGACAGCATATGAAGTGCTTTATCTAGTAAAATGCAGCCATCTCCAGGGTGAAATATGGTAGCCATTACTCCAGACCAGAGTTTAGGATGGGAAATCAAAAATACCATATTAATGTTAAATGGGGGAATTCAGGTTGCCAGACTGTATTTACCCATCTCTAAAATTTTCTAGAACACTTGCTGCTCTTAGGGGGGAAAAAATCTTTAATGACAAATGACTGCAACTGGTTTTGTCTCTGAAAAATAGCAGCACAGTGCCCACACAGAGGGGTGTGAGTTACAAGCAGACTCAGAAGGAAGCGTGCTATCAGTTAAATTGCTGGTCTCATTTCTTGTTGCATCTTAGGTTTTGTTAGCCTTCCATCTAAATCCTGACCTGGTCCAACCCACCTAAATGACTAAACTCATACTCGAGGTTATCTAGCAGAGTATATGGCATACATACCAGGTTTAATGTCACTAAAGTTTCACAACCTCTTCTTTAGTAACTAGTCTGTCCACTTAATACCTCCCTCTTGCTGGTCGCTGTTATATAACTTTCCTATATGCTATAAGTCTCTGCTTCATGAGCCTCATCACTTATATTGGTATAAACTATGCCACGTGTGTTAATTTCCTTTTAGGCCCATCTTTCGGGGCACATGTGCCACAGAGCTTTCATCAAATGCCCCATTACAAGGCCACTGCTGTAGGTAAAGACTATTGATACATTAATATGTTTGATTACTCTGGTAATATTTAATGTGGCTGGAAATGTTTAGAAAGGTTTCAAAGCAGGAAAAACATCAGGCAGAAAATCAGCGTTTGATAGATGCAGAGTGGTTGAGGGATTTGTAAAATTATCTGTCAGGCCAATGGCCTTGAGGATCACGTGGCTTGTTTAGTCTTAGTAGAGAAAAGATGTGGCAATGAATAGGACTGAGGCTGCTGACAGACAGATCCTATGGCTCTCTAACCACCTGACAAAACACATCCTATGCTATTTAGTTGTCACATAAGATCTTAAGAGTCCTGGTCAGAACTAAGAGTCATGGAAAGCAGTGCCTGGAAGCTGCAAGAGGAGGACCACTGACTTTTATTATCTGTTGGACTGACCTATCTATATTCCTGATGATCGGTTCCAACAAAACCCATGTTATTGGCAGCCACTCTTTCAAAGGGTTCAGGCACTTCCACATTGCAATTGGTTCATAGTTCGAATGGGAAGGCGACTTGGATCTCAGGGCTACGTAGTGGAGTGTTTCCTTGGTACACAGGAATCCATCCCTCTTGTGAAATTCCCAGTTGTGTTTCTTGTTCCTGTCTTTTATCGCCGTCAATCGTGATATCCATGCTGAAAGGCAGCACTGGGGGGGAGAAATGGACACTGTTTTCTCATCTCAAGCTTCTAGAAATCCTTTCCTTTATCCTGCCTTGTGATCAACTAAAATCCACCTGTGGGTGCCTTTGAGGTAAGTGCCCACACTTCCCCCATTCTACATGACAAATGAAATAAATACCTATACTAATAGGTCTGGTATATGGAAGCCTAGCTAGATTTCTGTGCCTGGATCTGTTGAAGAGAATTCCTTATGCTCTCAGCTGTAGTAGGGTCCCTCCTACTCCTTTCTAAAAGTCATGTGCCATCTGCCTTTAGTGGTGTATCCTATCCAATCCACCTCTCCAGGGGTGTATCAGAACTGGTCAGGAGAAGGGAGGCTGAAATGAGGATGGAATAACTAACTTCATGACAAATAGCTGTGTTAATTGAGTGTGATTGTTATAAAATAACAGGATAGGATGGGGGGAGAGTCTCCATGAGGTTTTTCCCTTCAGATAGAACTTTAGTTTTTCTTTTAGGACTGCAGGGAGCTTTTACATCTATTTCTCCCCCTTCCCCCTTTCCCCTCCACCCTTTGAATGATGCTGTTGAATCTGTCATAGCTCCCAATAGTCTCACTTTCAAGGCTGTAAGGAAAAATTGTAAATGAATATGTCAAGGTTGCATTAATTTAAAAGCCTTTTTAGTTTTGCATATCTAACGTCTCCTTAATGTCACCTTGAGTAATCTGTATCATAGTGCAGATGCTCGTGCAAGAGCAAGGTTTGTCAACCTCTTCATTCAAATCTGTTTGAGAGTAGGGTGGGGCCTATAAATTAATTCTAAAAAAATTGCTCCTGGGACCAGCTTGGCATATGTTCTGATTTAATAAAATTTCCAATTAAAACTCTAAATATCAAGGCTTATTTACTGTGACTCGAAGGAAAAAAAGTGTGGCTGTGACACTAAGCTTTGACAAGTGATCACTGCATGCAGTAATGCCTGGAGCAAGTTTTTTTCCCCCCAAGAAAATTTTATTTAGATAACCAACTGATGTACTTTCCCCTTCTCTGCTGAAAGGTATTCAACGTGTGGTCTCTACATGATCACAGTGAAATAATGGCTGGAGTAGAGAGACACTCTAAGGAGACAGGATGTCAGATTTGCTCTTGACCTATCAAATGGAGATTTTAAAGCAAGTAGACTATAGTCTGAGATATAGCACTTTCGTGCAATATACTTGAAAGGCTTTATTGTATTAAGTTAATGTATTATGGTGGGCTGGGATTGTATGTGACCTCTCAGGGTGGGAGGAGGGGAGGGGAAGATGTGACAAATATTGCAACCCCATGCAGTATAATTGGGTCCATTGGAACTAAAAACAGTGAGTGGCAATTCAGACAAATCGGCCAGGGTGTAACTCCTGCCAGAGAGGTACCACCTTTTGGGGAGGCTTGCATATACTAGTTCAAACTACAATTATCAGAGACCAACAGACAGGAAAGGACTTTTGGGATAAATAGCTTGAGTTTAAACTGACTTGGGGCTTTCTTTCTGATCCAGCAAATGGACATGACCTTCTGTCTAAAGGAGATCCAGTCCTTGCAGAAGGGTTGGAAGGTCTTGCCCTACTAGGGCCCTATCAGATTGATGGGTGACCTCTGATAAGTTTGGCACATAGAAGGAGAACACAGGTGCAGTTACCCTGAAACTGTGATGGTCTGCCTGGATTTACCTAAGCCCACCATTACTGTGATAGTTTAAGAACCTCCAGGTCACCATGGTTTTCCAGAATGATCAGTAACTTTACAAATAGCTCTGCAGCATGGAGTTTAGTTGTAAGTCCACATGGACTTCAGGATCCATGGTGCTGACGTTTAGAGTTGAATTATATTTGCCTCAATGTTCCTACCTGCTGTTGCGAGGTTCCAAACTGAGGGGGAAATCTTGCGTGGATGTGAAGTTTTGGGATCTGGTATAGAGCCAGACCTGGGAGCAGAGGTCTGACTGTCTCCATTTAATAACAAACATAGTTGAATATATAGGAGGGAAGGGAGGTCCTGCATGGAGTAAACAGCAAGCTCAAGAGGAAGTGGTGGTGGTGTGGGGGGAAGCAGAGAGTTGTTTGTAGGTACAGTTCTGCCTCTGGGCTCTACTACTTACATCAGTAAAAACAATAACGTTCAATACCTTTTTAAAATAAATGAAAACTCTTAGAAGGTGCTGAGTTTGAGCAGTAACCTTGTGCCTGCTTTATGAAGACGAGCGTAGGCAGCCTAGCTGATTAGTATGAGATGCTGTGTCCCCCTCTCCCCTCCATTTATCCAGATCTTTAGCCTGCGTGAAGAATCTGAGTCATGTCTGTAGTGGGACGTGGAGATCCTAGCTCTTGGTGCCATGTTTTATGCAGCTGATTCTGACAAATCAAGGGGTTTTCTGTTCTTAAAGTTGTGAAAGTGGAGGAGTTTTCTTATTTTGTGGGTCAGGTCACTCAAGTTTGCATTTCTTTGAATGAATCAAAATGGCTCAGGGGGGAGGCTCTCAAAATGTAAAGGAAGGGGTGGATTGGAGCAGCAGGTTGCTGTCACTGATTGGCCAGTTGGGGCACTGTGCACTGGTAAACTCAAATTCTGTTGATCTTAGGTGATCAACATGTACATTAGCAAGAACTAAGGGATGAGCTGCCTTTCATATTGTTCGTACAGCACTGAGTGTATGGCTGGTACTCAGTAACATAACTCCTGCTCACTAAACTTAATATTAAGTATAAGAACCTAATCGACAGCCCTCTGAAATAAATTAAAAGATTTTTGGATTTCCATGACCACTGGGTCAAACCCTAAGTGCTCATAACCCACAATAATGGGTGAAGTATAAGAATCTAGATAAAGATCTGGAAGATATACTTGGACTGTCTCTTTATCTGTAGTAGGAATAGAGCAGTGATAGAGCTAAAGATACTCACAGATGGTGCTACATAGATTTGTCCCTATAAGCTATGAATATAGTTTTTTATCTAGATATTTTAATAAAAAGAATAACATTTTAAGAAGTGAGATTACACAGAAATACCTACAGTTCTCTGGTGGCTTAAAATAATTGGATTTTAAGCCTTGAACCTCATATGGTATAACTGCATGTCTGCTTGCTTTGTCATCAGTTATTACCTATTAGTGTTTTTATAATGAGGGAAATCTACAGCAGAATGTCAGAATGAAAGCATGCCTATTTTGTATTAGTGCAGTACATTGCAAACACATGCAGAGCTGCCTCTAGAACCAAAAGCTTGAACATAAATCTTTCATTTTGGTACCCTGGGGAAGATGCTACAAGTTAGTTTATTTTAAGCCAGTACTATTTATCTTTTAAAATTCCCTCTCTTCCAGATCCCACTGTTAGGATTCTAGTTTGTTAAATGATCATGGTTGTCAAATTAAAAGTGTGAATCCTCTAGATGAGGAAAAGCATCTGAGAAGAGAGCCTTAGTGAATAGGAAGAACTAAGATGAAATATATGCGCTGTTTACAGTACATTGGTACCTGGAGGCCACAGTTAGGATCAGAGAGCCCTGTTGTGCTTGGAACTGTACAAAGACACATAAAGACATAGTGTCTGCCTAAAAGAGCTTGCAAAGTACGACAAGTGGCATACGTAGGGTATGGAGAGAGGGCTGCAAAAAATAGGCAAATCTGATCTAGAAGAGTAATTAAAAATTTAATGATCAGTTATCCCCATCTGTCCCAGATAAGTAGGCTTGGCAGAATTTGATTCTTAGTTTTTTATAATTTTGATGGATAATATCAATATTTACTTTTTAAGCATTTTTATTGATTTTTAAATTTTCAGTTGTGGGAAATTATGGGGATCAGGCAATAGGGGGAGGTCAGACAATTTAATGACAATAGTTGTTGAGATTAAAAAAATTAAAGCTTTATAACCATTAAAACTCAAATTGCCAACATCACATTTCAAAATATTAAAAGTAAATATCCTTAAATCAAACTAAGTTCTCAATCAGTATTTTTTTTACACTGCCTATCTGTAAATTTTGATTATCAATGGAAATATTTTGTTGACAGTTTGTACGTGTATGGTTAAAATCAATGTTCATCGACATTTAGCAAGAAAAATCTAATCTTTCTAAGCCTTCACATAAGTGTCACTAATGCATATTTCCCCATTTCAGTATCTCCTCATGCATTTCTGAGCCTTTGATTTTGTTTGGTAGGAGCTGTTTAAACCTCAGATTGTTCAGATCTCATCCCTGGGTGGACAGTTAGTGGTAGCATATGTTGCAGTGAGCCAGCTGTTATACTTACCTACTTTAATTATGTCTACATTCAGCTACAGTAGTCCTGGATGGTTACTTGGATTTGCACATGTACTGAAGAGTCAAGGAACTCAAAATCCCAACTAAGAATCCTAATGCCAGTCCTGAATAAATGTGCAGAGTTCCCAGTGAATTAATTGGGCGAGCCCCTGTGCATACATCCCACTGAAGAATTTGGCCCTAAATTTATTAATCTCAGGGACATATTTTTGCTAAATTTGACTGTGTGAAGGCATAACTAGGTCAGCATATAAGAAAGATGGGGAAACGAGTTACTTTGTCTGTCTTGATTTAGGCACAGGTGTGCAAAAAAAAATCAAATAGGTTAAATGTTGGAAACTTGGTAAATGAAATGACCAAAGAAGCAATATCAATAGCAAGTTAAATTATCTGAATTAGAAAGTCTTGTCTATACTAGAGATTTATCCACACTAATGCAGCTGTCCCAGTATTCATGTAGTGCATTGGTGTAAACTGCAGATTGCACCTAGGGTGGCTTGTTGTGGTTTACACCAGTGCAGAATATCTACACTGGGGCAGCTGTGCTGTTTGGCTAAGACCCTAAATGTAGACAAGTTCTTAAAATCTCACGGTTACTTTCTTAAGATACTGTTAAGTGCCTTAGAGGCTGACTATGTGCAGAGAGGAGGGAGCACATACCTTGGCCATGGGAAGGCAGGAGTTGGCTCCTAATTAACTCCAACTCCCCTGCTTTCTCAGTTGCAGATTCTTGACTCCTTCCTCAGAATGGGAAGCATAGGGAGGGGCAGGATGCATCAGGTAGTCGAGTGGGGGCAGCTGTCTGAAAGCTCAGGAGCAGTTCTTGTTTCAGCTCCCTGTACAGAGCTGAGAAGACAGACTGGCCTCATGATGGCAGGGACCTGTTCAGCAAGAGGTAAGTCTGCTGCTGCTTGTGGGGAGAGCTAAGGAGGATGAGGAGCTTGCTAGGGAAGGGGGGAGGGAGGGGGGGAAGAGAGAGAGAGTGGGAGGTGAGTCTGGAGTCTGGAGTCTTCAGGAGGGAAAGAAAAGAACCGAAAAACCCTCCCCTTCAGTCTATTGGTTCTGGCCCCTTGGCTTGTATGGTGTCTTTTGTACCTGAAATCCTTTGAGGAAGACTCCAGAAGCTTGATAACAGTAAAGGTAAAGTGCATTCCCCTCACTCTTTCACAGAGCTCACATTTTTCCTTTCTTCTCTTTTCTATTTCTCCTCCTCCCCCCACAGTACATCCTGGGAATTATAGTTCCTGGACTCAAAGTTACAGCAACCACCTAAAAACAAACATAAACTTGGGGAAGCTGTCTGCACCTAGCTAGATACAACACACCCTCCCCCTTTAGAGTCACCATTGTAAAACTTAAACAGTGACTTCCAAACTGTCACTTGAGTCTGGTAACAGTTTTCCAGTCTTTGCAGTCTCCTTTGTCTCACACTTCTTCTAATACCTGGAGAGGCAGGAATGAAAGTAGGCAGTGGAGCAGTTCCTAAATGCTAAAGACTGTTCATTGCTATCGAAGTCATTGATGCTCTTTGGTCTAAGGTGGAAATCGTCAATCTCTTCTTCAGCTGCTAGTTGATAAGATGCAGACAATCTTGAATGTTCCATTTCCTTCCATCTATGAATACAGCGGTGTCTCCATGGATTTCTGTTATCTGCAAAGGATATGAATATCTTGAATGTCCTTTTTTGGCTCTGTATGGCAGCTTCACGTGAACCAGATCTGTAATTTGAAATGTGTGAGACTTCATCCTTACAATCTACATACTGTCTATTTCTCCTGTTTGTTAACATGTTCACAAATAGTTTCACTGTTAGATTTGGGGGGGGGGGGAAAGGAGAATGTGTAAGCTGTGGACAGGTAGTAAATCATATATTGGCCTTGCATCCTCTTAGGAGTATCACCCTTTGAACTGTTGTTGAGTGTGGAGTGGTTCTATAAACAAACATTGTTTCATGTAAAGTTTCTTTCCATGGTCTCACTTGCAAATTGGTAAGTTGCAAACTTTCTTTCACTACTCTGTTCATTCTCTTGACTAGACTATTAGTTCTTGGCTTGTATAAAGAAACTGTTCTGTGCTTGATACCATTGCTACTGAGGTAGTATTGCATTTCAGCAAAGGTCAGTTGCCTTCCATTCTCTGTTACAAATTCCTTGGAAGATCCTTGTCAGGTAAAGACAGATGACATCAACTTAATCACTGTTTCAGTGGTACCCTTTCCAGTGAGTGTAACTTCAGGTCACTTTGAATGATAATCTACCATTACTATGGCAAACTTTTGAATAAAAGGCTGATCTTCAAATGGTTTCATTATGGCTCTTGACATAATTGGACCATTATCAGTTGACCATCCCAACTTCAATGACGGGAATGCTGAAGGTTTTCTGTAATTTATCATTTCTAGTACAAGGCATGCAATTCTTGATTGTTTCCTCAACATGCTTGTTCATCCATGGCCACCAGAAGCCTTGTCACAGTTGTCTTTTGGCTAGACTCATCCCAGATGTCCTTCGTGTGCCAAGTGAATCAATCATTCTCTCAGAAGTGTAGGCACAACAAGGCGGTCACTTCTCAAAATCCATTCATTTACAAGTGACAGCTCATGTGAGACATGTCTATGTAGTTGCAAGTGTTCTTACGTCATCGTCTTGTAAGGTCATCCATAGACTATGTAAGTCTTTAGGTTCTGAAGTATCTTGTCATGTCTCATGGCTATTGCCCATTCTGGTACTATGATTGCTCCTTGAGTTGTAGCAGAGATTTGTGCAATGACACTCTTCATGATCTTTCCTTATTACACCTTTATGATAAGGTATGGGCTGGTGAGAAGACAATCCATAGTGGTGTTCTTGGCTCCTAGAAGTTACACTGGCTGGAAATCAGAGTCCATTAGTTTGGTGGCCCATTTGGTAATTCTTGATGTTGCTTGTCCAGAACCTTGCATGGTGAATAAAGCTGAAAGAGATTTGTGATCAGATCTTAAAATAAATCTCCTAATCTACAGGTAGGTTCTCAAATGTCTTACTGCTCAGAAACATGCCAGAGCTTCTTTCTCAGTGACAGAATAGGATTCTTCTGGATCAGTCAAGGTGCTGGAGGCAAATACAATAGTGATTCCTTGTCCCTTTTTTAGCTGAGTCAAGCCAACAACAGGAATGTATGCACAAGCATCTGTTGTGACAATGGTTTGCTTCTCAGAATCAAAAGGGCTAAGAGCTGGGTTGGTGGAATTTGCATGTTTTATATCATTAATGATTTAGGGGGCTGGTGCACATGATTTATGAGGAGAGGCTGAGGGAACTGGGTTTGTTTAGTCTTTTTAGAAGAAAAAAATGAGGAGGGATTTGATAGCGGCCTTCAGCTATTTGAATGGGGGGTCCAGGGAGGATGGAATGAGGCTGTTCTCAGTGGTGGTAGATGACAGAAAAAGAAGCAATGGGCTCAAGTTTCAGTGGGGGAAGTCTAGGTTGGATATTAGGAAAACCTTTTTTTTACTTGGAGGGTAGTGAAGCACTGGAATGGCTACCTAGGGAAGTGGTGGAATATCCATCCTTAGGGGTTTTTAAGGCTCGGCTTGATAAAGCCCTGGCTGGGATGAGTTAATTGGGGTTGGTCCTGCTTTTTGCAAGGAGTTGGACTAGAAGACCCCCTGAGGTCCCTTCCAATCCTAATAGTCTATGATTAAAGCTGTTTCTGCATGCTTCATCCCATTCAAATCTCATATCCTTTTTAGGAGCTGACATGAAGGAACTACATTTATAACAAATTGCTGCACAGACTTTGAATAGTATTCACACAATCCAAGAAGAATCTAAATTTGTCCTTGTTAGGCTCTGGTGCACCACAAATGGCTTTCAATAGGTCTGGCTTTGGTTGTATCCTGTTCTAAGAGATCGTATATGCTAGATATGTCACTGAGTTGGTACAGAATCTTCTTGTTAAGTCCATGTTGTTTGAAGTTTTTATAGAACCTTTTTTAGGATAACATCAGGTCCAGATTCATATTTGCCATGCACTGGAATGACATCTTGAAAGTAACAAACAAACACCCTTTGTCTCTCTAGAGCAGTGTTTTTCAATTGGGGTTCCGCAGGAACACTGTTGGGGTTCCGTGGGCAGCTGGCCGCTGCCGCCGAGAGCAGCTGGCCGCCGCCACAAAAGTGAAGATGTCCCGGATTTGTCAGCGGAGGGTATCTAGTGCAAGTGTAATTTAAGTGAAATTTAATTGAGAAATGCTGACATTTGGTGTTAAGAGTTTGGGGGGGGGGGTTTCCGCGATTATTTATGAAGTTCAAAAGGATTCAGTGGCCAAATTTAATTGAGAAACACTGCTCTAGAGGTTGCATCTTTCTCTGGAATACAGACACTGCAGAGGCTAACCCAAATGGCATCCTTTTGAATTGTAAAAAATTTTTCTGGAGTGATGAAAGCTGTGTACTTGTGGGATTCTTCCATTAAGGGGATCTGGTGGTAAGCAGAGGATAAATCAAGGATCATAATGACTCTTGCCTCCTTTGAGGTGATCAGCATTTTATTGATGTTAGGTAGAGGATTACAATTCACAACAATGTTGGAGTTTAGATTTCAAGTCCACATGCATGTGGATAGCACCATTATTCTTCCTGGGGAGAATGAAAGAAGAAACCCCTTCTGATGAATCATCCAGTTCAATGATATCTGCGTTGCATAATTTCAGAATCTCCTCTTTGCACAGTTGTCTCAGTGCAATTGTTTTGGTTAGCACTTTGTTGTACAGTCACTGCATTGGTTTTAGGCTGGATCTTGGATTTGGACTTTTTTGCAATCTCTATGATATTGGTGAAAACTTCTGAAAGGTCAGATGATTCCTGGTTGAAACCTATCCTTAGTTTGCAAGACAGGTTCTGTGCTTTTTGGATCAAATATCATATGAAAATCCCTATGATTCCATCCTAAAATAGAAACTCCCTTTGGGGTACATAGATTTCCCTTTTCCCCCCTCTTTGGGCCATACAGCTTTTGTACTCAAGGGTAGCTATAAAATAGCCATTGATGGGGATGGGGGATCCACCATACTGTCTAGGTATATGTTTGAAGGATGCAACTCAGTTGGAAGCTGGCAAATAGCACAGCATAGAGTTGGTTGGGAATTATAGTGTAAGGTGAACCAGAATTCTCTTAACATCCTCATCTCATGGCCGTAGACTTGCACTTGTCAGTGTGGAGTGGTGTGGTGATATCCTGTCACATTCAAAAGACCATAGGGATTCAGTTCACCATTGTCATCTGTGAGAACTCCAGATACAGCATTGATGGCAGACTTCAGCAAAATGTACTTTTTTGCTCTTCCTTTGTGAAATTGGCAAACTCACTGGTTGCACTCAACTCACCTAATGCAGCATTGTTGTGGTCAGTGGGCTCGTGGGTCATCTGTACATGGGAACAGAACTTGAAGCATTCGGCAACAACATTTAGTAGAGGATTAAAATGATCATTCAGGGCTCAGAGTAGCATCATATGGAGTCACATCTTGTGTTAAGTCGGTAAGAGGAGGATGATGCTTGAAGATTTCTTGCCCTTTAGGACCAAGACAATGAAGCAGTAAGGTTTTCCTTCCACTTTCCTGGAGTGTAAGGAGAAGTTTCTATAGTAAGCATATAGTTGCAGAAGTAAGACTTACATTGTTCCCATGGGAGCAAAGGATCTCCTAGGGTAGGCATGAAGAGCGGTGGTGGTGGAAGGTGTGTCATGGTAATAAATATGAAAGCAAGCTGCAGAGGAACATACTGGCTGAGGGAAAAAAGAGCACTATGGAAAAAAAATTGGCACTGGCCCTTTACATTTTCTTTCTCAGAAAACTGCAGTCACTGGTGGTAGCAGACTTGAGGCCTGTGGATTTTCCCTAGGAGCAGCAGCAGATTTTCAGCAGTAGGAATCATGTGGCACTTGGATAAGAAATTTCTGTTTCTCTGTCGTTCTTTTATACTTATCACTGGTTTGATTTTGTACCTGAATCCCTTTGAGGAAGACTCAGGAAGCTTGATAACAGCAAAAGTCAGGTTTATTCCCCTCACTCTTTCACAGAGCTCACATCCTTCCTTTCTTTCTCCTCCTTCTGCCGGTGCATCCTGGGAATTATAGTATCTGGACTCAAAGCTACACAAACCACCCAAGACCAAATTTACAAACACAAACTGCGGTAACTATCTGCACCTGAGTAGATACAACAGCATCCTTAGGATTTTGACTGCTTTCCACTATTCTAATCTCACAACATCAACTTCACTGGCGGCTTGCAGGCAGAGCTGTTGAAGGTTCTGCAGGGAGTGCAGAGAAAGCTAGTGTTCCTAGCTTCAGTATGAGAGCACTAGTATTACTACTGAGATTGAGGGACTAGCACGTGCCTAGGCTGGACTGGAGCACTTCAGCCTGACAGAGATCCTAGTGGCTTTAAAATGAAGTTAATATCTTACTTCATGGTTTAAGTATCTGTCTATTAAAGTAATGGTTGCTGTGTAGACTTTGTTTATTTCCTCTCCTCCACCCTAAGGTAAACCAAGAGTCAAACTCTTTCCAAGGAGACCTTAAATCTGCAACTTGGTTATTGGGCATCATTGCTCAAGCTTTTATGTGTGGATACAGCTCCTGACAGCAGACCTCTGTCCTAGGGGAATGGTCGATCCCACTATCCAAGGTTGCTTTTGGGGGAAGGCATTTCTCCAGTTCACACTGGGAGTGAAAGGTTCATCTTTTTTGGCATAGGTGAGAGGGTAAAACTGGCGGGTGCTGTGGGATGGCTTGCCATACAATCTTGTCATGCAAACCAGGGTGGGCATAGAGTTGGATTGCATCTCTTGGTTGAGATTCTCAACTAATTCAATCCTGGGATTTTGATCCTGGGATTTTTAGGTGGAGAGAGGATTGCCTGGCTCATTGTTTTAAGGGCTGAATAATTAAGGATAGAAGATCCAATTATCTAAACACAGGCTGCAAAACTTGACTCTGGTAGGCAAACAGGGTAAGTGTGTCTCATTCACGGGAATCAAGCTAAGCACATGAACTTAAGTTTTATTATTTCTGTATTTAGAATTTCTTTGTCCTGGTAATTCCCTGGAAAGCCTAACTTGTGCGTACTCTAGTACTTTTACCATATAGCTCAAGATTTTATCTATAGACAACACCATTTCCTACCAAGTGATGGTGATTTGTCTTCCAAAGCAAATTGGGAAAGGAGGGAAATTACTTCCTCTGAAAGATGCAACAACATCCCCAGGAGAGAGCCCTTGGCCCTTAGTCTGTTATGCATGAGAAGTAAATTACTTTGGTGGCAAAACTTCCAAACTGTATGAAACATTAAAGAAAAACCTCCAAATTCTCTTGTTGCAGTTGGCTCTTTTAAACTTATAGCTTAAGGTGCAGTGGGCCATAACCACTGCATGGAGGCCATTGAGAATAGTTAATTTAAAATCGTATGCTCTTTGGATTACTAAGTTTTAAAGAAATTGATGCAAATGGTGCCTTTTACAAGGCAGATCATTGAAATTTGATCCCATATTGTGCTGTTAATCTTACTAAAGATCGACAATATATCCCTGGGATAGTGTTTTATTTGTTCAATAAATGACATACCCTCTTAGGAGGACCAATAAATCTCCAAGGTGCATATATACAAATGATAGAAATATGGGAAATAGGAAGAGCTGGTGATGAGATGGCACTACAGGAAAAAAGTGACTTAGCGGATAATATGGAAGCATGGTGGGATAAATAGCATGATTGGTATGTTAATACTGCTAGATACAAATTTCCTAGAGGAAAAAAGGACACAGGAGGGAAAGAGGAGTTGCACTAGACTATACATCAAAAATACTTAAACATGCAGTGAAACAGATAATGAAGGCTATTTTCATAGTGATTTATTGTGGGTTAGAAGATGAGATAAGCAACCAAGTAGAATGCACAACAGGAATCCTTTACAGCCCTGGATCATTGTGAAGAAGCTGAAGAATGCCTTCTTAAATGGATGTCAAAGATGACAGTTGCAGGATCTAGCTACTGTAGGATCCTGTAATTCCCAGATTATTATTGGGAGACTATACAAGTTCTTGGTTTTTTGTTTTTTTTTGTTTTTTTTTAATTTAATAGAGCTAATAGAATTCTGGAGGAAGCATTTTTGGATTTGGTAATAGCTACCAGGCAGAAAATAATTGAATGTGGCAGTAGAGCGGTATGTGGAAGCAACAGTTGATTATGAATTAGCTGAATGCTCTGTTCTGCTGAAAGGGATAATAGGGAGCTCTACCAAGATATTTGATTTAGCACTGCTAGTTTCCCAGAATGTGATTCTTCCCCCCCTCCCCTCCCCCAATCCCCCAAAGGATTCTATAATTTTAGTATCCCTGATTGAAAAGTATTTGCAAAATGGTATGAGAAGGATGTGTGATCCGAAGAGCTGCTATCTCGTGGATGTGGAGGACAGACTGAACTACACAGGAGAATATTTTGTTGGCAACAGCTCTCCTTTGACCCTTTGGGGTAACCTGTTAGGTGACCTAATAGATAAAGGCAGATACTTGACTTCTGGCTAAAATGCACAATGGAAAGTGAGTTGTCCTCATTTGTAGGTGAATTAAGGCCCAAGTGATACAGGGAGAGTTACTGAGAGCTGAAAGGTAAACAATGTGGACATCAATATAAATGTCGGTGAAATCAGAAGGGCAAATGTGAGTTGAGTCAAAGAGCGTACGTGGTCCTTGTTGGATATTAGTTGAAGCTAACCACTGCTTCCTCATACCAAGATAGGCAAGCATTTGAGAAGTGGAGTAATTGTTCTGGATTAAAGTCACTTTTATTCCAGAGTAGTGTCCATGTTATAGTGGGGGAGTTATAGTGTAATAGTTATTCAGCTATAGCTATGGTGATCAATTTCCCCATGTGGACAAGCACTGAATAACATCTTGTGGTAATTCTAGATTAAAATGTTCATTAGGAAGTTCCTGCCATAACATCGGACACCCAAGGATCAGTAGTGTAGTTAAAACAACCTATTAGATCTACTGAGCAGAATGAAAAACTGGACACGTCACAGCCTGAGAGATACCATACTATTACATAAACCCTCTGTGCATTATGTCAATAGTTTTGCTTATATGCAAGTTCTGGGAACCTTTTAATATTTAACCGGATAGTTCTTGTCTTTCTCAGTCTGCTCACTTAGGAGGCAATTTGAGGAGCAGCAGGGAGCATAGGTTAATAGAGATTACAGCACAGCTGATGGCTTTCTTTGACAGTTACAAGCTAGATACGAGGGAATACAATGGACAGAACCAGTTCTACTGACTCTTCTGTGAAATGTCTGGGGGTGTCATGTATCACACTCGAGCCATGTGCTGCCTCTGTCCACACACACACACACACACACCCCACCCCTTGTCACTCAGCTGGAATGTATCCCGTATTTACGGGCACTGGCACTTTTTACTCCCCTGCCTTTTGGTGCTGGCACTTGTTTGCTCAGTCACCATTAATGTATTGAGGAGCTTGTGCAGTTCTCATTCTGCTGCGTGGCCGGTACCCTATGAACTGTGATTGTAAAAGGTAAAATGTCAGTCTGGGGAGAGGTATCAAGTAAATTCTAGAGATATCCCTGGTGGTTACTATCTTCATAAACAGTTCAGAGAGAGAGAAGTAAATGGTACACTAAATGTGCAAATGAGGAGGCATTGCTATGTGTATTAGAGAGAGTAACTATAGGAGGTATAGAAGCAGTAGTCCAAAGGGGCAGTTATCAGTATTATCCTTTCATTCATCTATAGTTCAAGTTTATTTGTATTTATCTAAGGTAAATGCTTGGATAGTACCAGGCAGACTTTAAGGAGAGATGCTTGTTTACAGAGCAGTAAAGCAGAGGAAGACCTGGTTGTGATAGTGGGCAATAGATTAGACATCAGCTTGAGCTATGGTTCTATTCCCGAAAAGTGAATACCATACAGCACATGTGATGCATACATGGGTTAATGTGTAGTACCAAGGAATTAGTAATACTTTCTTCCAGCCTGGATTAAAGAACTGGAGGGCATGACCAATGAGAAGGAAGATACTAAGAGGACTAATGTATCTTAAAGCAGACATGACATATTTTGGATTGAATATTTTCATTGCTTTAACAAAGCGATGAGACTAAATCTACATTGTTTGCATCAATGTGGAAACAAAATGAATAAGAATCTAAAAAGTACAACTTAAGTAAAAATTTGCACTTGCTTCTTTCTGAACTTTGAGTAAGATGTTAGGTTGCACAATATGAGGAATTTAGAGGTGATATTTTGGTGGTCTCCCTTTATTTTTATTGGTTTAAAAAAGTTGTCATTCCCAATAAAGATATTAAGTTCAAACAAGCTGAATTGTCTTGTCTGTATGAAGACTTACTCTATGCACAATCATCCTTTCATGAAAATTAGACTTGATGTTTTCTTTCACAAAATGGAACAGTCAGATACTTTAAATACAGATTAATTTTGGTTAGTAAAGATAATTAAGTGTTAAGAAATGTAGCAAACTATTGGATATGCGGAGTTCAAAAGATATGAAGGATTTAAATTAAAACCCTACTGCAGGAGAATTGGAACTCTCTGAAATAACCTATTGAATGAAGCATCTCCCTTCTCTCAAGTTTTTGGTTATCAGCCATATGAATTTGAAGTGATGTTTTCCTCCAAATGATTCTACTAGTGCAGGAGCACTGTGGCTAGAGTGATGATTTAACCCAGGATGGAATTATTTTAAATCATGATTTAAACCAAGAGAAAATCATTGATTTAATCAAGTTTCCCACTGATACTTCTTCACATATTTCTTAAACAATGATGCAAATCTGATCACTAAAACATGTTAATTTACAACTCATTACAGCATTTTACAACATCGAGGAGGGTATATTGTGTGTATTTTTTGTAGATAACTTGATTTTTATTAATTTAGGAAATAGTGCATAATACTCCTCTACCTTTATATCTGGGGTCGAGAATGTTCGCAAGAAAATGAGGTGGAGTTTTAGTGCTTTATTTATTTGCTGTTTTATTGCCTGCAGTTTAACTTTCTGGTGAGGTATTTCTTTCTTCAATGTCTCTTGAAGTGCCTTCCAAATTTCAACAGCATCAGCAATGCAGGAACAATTTCTCTGAAGTTTGTTTAAGGCTATGGATATAGGCTTCAGTATACTGAGCATATCCTCTACATTCCTCTTTAATCCAGTGTTAGATACTTTGGATGAGATACTTCCATCGGTTTTATCATGGTTTTTCTTCACAAAATTTTATGAGAATGGGCCAGTTCTTAATAAATTGTTCAAAACAATCAACCACAGAATTCCATCGAACAGCTTGTGAGAGAATTAGTTTGGATCCTCCTGCTCTCTTCAGTGAAGCTGAAGCAAAATGGTTGTTACGGAAGTATTTTGTGACTTCAACATTTTCTTTTATTCCTGGAGAAGACGTACTTAAGTCTTTGGCTAAAAGATGCATTAAATGGGCACTGCAGCCATATGTAGTTAAGGAGCATCCTTCCGTTTCTTTTTCTAAGTATCTTCTCATCTTTGCCACGTTTGCAGCATTGTCTGCAACAAAACTGCGCACGTGACAGTTGAATTTTTGGTCACAGTTTATTACAGCTTTCACTGCCACTTCTTTTAAATATTCTGTTGTGTGGGCATTTCCAGATGTATCTATTGTTTCTGAAAGATATGCAACCCCATCTTCTGTTGTCACACAGGCACATATTACTGGATCATTGTGTACATTGCTCCACCCATCAAGGCTTAAACTGGCAAATTTCCTCTCAGTATTTCTTGCACACTGTTCAAGTTCCTTCTCATACCCTGTATCTAGCAACCTTCCACCAATGTCTGCTCTACCAGGTGGAGTGTAGCCTGGTCATAAGGACTCAACCATGTCAATGAAGTGTTTATTGTTAATGTTGTGAAAAGGAGAATTTGTGGCATAAATGAACCGAGCAATCTTTTCACCTGTCGTGTCTTGTTGGTATTTGCTGGTCCTTATTACAAACCCATCCATGGTGGTGGTTTTACTGGATGATTGAAATCTTTTGCTTGCTACTGATACTTTATTGTCTGAAATACGTTTAGTTGCAGCACTGCTGCTAAAAGTACCAATGGATGACTCTGAAGTTGTTGCAGATAGACAGTCACAGTCGGTCTCTTATGCTTAAATGGAAACCTGAAACAAAATTAAAAAATGATTTTGAATAGTCATTCTTCTCAGTTCTTCTTACTCTATTATTCAGTTTGCATTTTTTTCAGCAAGGATGCAGATCCGATTCCAAATTACCAAAAAAGCTAAGACTGACTGCATTTAGTGTGCACTTAATTTTGACGTAAGCCCCATAGAACTCACTGGCACTTCTGTTTTTTGAGAAAACAAGTATAGGATGGGGTTCCCTTGGGAAAGCTGAGTTATGCTGAAGTAAAATAGGAAATAGATTTATGGCATCACCATTATGGTCTGTGGCCATGATCCAAAATAAGGGGCGTGTATTCTGCAATATAAAATAAGAAAATGACACCCAGTGGCAACTGGCAACTCTCTAGATTTCTCTTACTGCAGCTTTTCTGTACCGTATACTTGGGTGATAGATTATAAACCTAGTTAACTAAATAAACATTAACTAAATAAACAAGCCATGAGGATTAGCTAAGCTAAACTTTTTTTTCTAGCAGCATCCAACATAGCAAACAGCTTGGGAATTTACTTGTTAAATAATAAAAGGCATAGAGAGAGTCTTGAAGAATGATGCATTGCAAAGTGAATTATGTAAGTTACTAACCAGTTGATCCACATTGTTCTTCAGGCATATGCACATCTTCATCCACATCATTTTCTCTCAATAAGCAGTTTTCATTATAATGTTTTATTCTTGCAACTAGACCCTGCATCTCCTTCTTGCACTTGACATGTTTTCCTTTTTTACCCAGGGAAGGAATTTCTTCAAAATATTCCCAGATAGGGTGTCTCATGCCCAGAAGCCATGACAGTTTTTCTGTGGCAAAAGTGTGGGGGAATATAGGAAGTTGTGTGTGTACTGAATGTCTTCCCTTTTTCTTTCCAGTCCACACCACTGTTCCTTTCTATTCTGCCTCCGTCCTTTGTGTCTCTGTCATTAAGACACTGTCTTAACTAACTCCTCTGCCTTGCTTGGTCCAGCTCCACCACCACATAAGCACAGAATAACAAGAATCCTATCCAGCCTGTGTCTTTCTTTGCACATGTGACTTTAGTCTGCTGAGAAACAGTAACAGAAAGCCCAGAACTTTCAAGGAGCAAGAGCTGGTAGTTGGGCTGGACAGACTAGAGCCATTAATTCATTTTTGAGACTGTAAGTGTAGGTTTAGCATGTTTGCGATGAGACTTAATTGTAACTGTTTTTTAAACGAGAGAGAAATTTAGTATTTGATTAAAAAAAAATTTAAATAAACTGATTTTTTTCTTTTAAAAAAAGAAATCACTGATTTTTATCCACCCTGATTTAACCCTGAAGCCCAAGGCCTTAAAAGAGAGAGTAATTGAGAAGGTTTGGGAAGACCTCATCAAAAACAATTTTTTGTGTCACGCTGCTCTCAATTCTCTTCTCCTGCTGTTCAGAGACATCTACTTGCTTCTTCTCCAGAAACCTAATCATCTGCAAGAAAAAAGACAAGTGTGTCGGGTCATCACAGCTCAGCCTTCAGCATGGCGGGATATAGCAGCGTTCAGTCTCCAGTCCTGCATCTTTCTTTCTTCAGTTGCTTGGATTATTTTCTGATGCTGAAGCTTGAATTGTATCCAGAGGCTGGCTAATGCCTTTAGAGACCTTAGGAAGCTAACCTACTGAGAGCAGTCAGATATGCTAAGTCCTCTCATCAGTTTCTTCGTACTGTGTGTGGGGAGATCGAAACATCAGATCATTAGCTGGAGCAAATCTAGTTTGGTTGTACTGTTGTTACTGATCATTGGAGAAGTACCAAAATACAATGGAGTACCTTTTTTACCCCACACTCAGAGAGAACTGAATAGAGATATTTGTTAAACACAACCTAAGTTGACTCAGCATTAAGCCATCACTTACTGCTTCGATGATAAAAAACACATTGAGTTTTGTATTGTTTGCAGATAGTTTGTTCTACAGATACAAGCACTATCTCCCCTGCAGTTGACCTCTAAGGTGAAAATGTTACTGGGCATACCAAGCTATTACAGAGCCTGTCTAAGTTTTACTTTACTGTTCCTGAACTTCCAGCCTGCAAAAAAGCCACAGGTAAAGTAATTGAAAACATTCAATATTTCATGAGCAATAGTTTAAGAAATCTATAGTATAACTTTTTGATTGTATTTGAGTGAGATGGGAGAACCAGGCTTTATAATGGAAATTCAATGCTAACCTTCACTATGGAGGACTACAACTACAGAATAATATGTACTATTTCTCCCTAGAACTTGCTAAAAATGCTTTATCCATCTAGCTGATCTGTCACGGGCACCTGAGATCATTCTCATTTGTGCTAAGGTACTTTTTCATCTAAGAACCTAACATTATATTCTGATACTGGATTGAACTTGGTATTTGCTGGCCCATTTTAATTTTCTGCTCTAATGAGCCATGCAGTGGCCTAGCTAAAATCTATTTTGAGCACTAAAGAGATGAAACTCTATTTATATTTAAATACACCTTGCATGCAAAACGGAGTCGCTGATTTGACTGGTGCTGCAGGTATTTCAATGACTAACCAGCTATAAAGCAAGGCTGGACATCACACATGATTGTGCTTTGTACTCTAGCTTCATGTCCACTGCAAACCCGGAACTGTTGGAGTTTTTCCCACCTGCAAATCATTGTATTTTCATGCCAACCCCTCCCTTGTTCCTAAGCACCTAGTGACTTTTGGTTGGCTTTTTAACCCTAATCTCCATTCTGGTGCTCTCTTCCTATAATCTTCTTGCTACTCTAAATACACGCATTAGACTGTCAACTGTCCTTTCTGGTCCTTTTCTCTTACCCATTCCTGTCTCATGCTGGTTTTGTCTACATTTGTATTAATCATGTTTTAACATGTTACACTGAATTTTTCCACATGGTAAACAAGGATCTGCCTTAGAGTTAACTGCAATCAACTTAAAATCAGTGTCCTTCTCTGTATGCTTGTCTTTATTAGGGGAAAAAGTATGTGTCTAACATTTTAGCTCTCACATGTTAAAATCCTAGTGCAGACACAAGACAGTTAGTGTAAAATTATCCATTTGCTGGTCGAGATAAACCCTAGGCTTCCTTAAGGCTTCACTTGACTGACAAACATGTTAAATTTGCAGACTGCTTTGTCTATGCTAGGATTGTTGAGAAGTTAGTTACTATATTAGTTAATACATCAGGATGGAATTTATTTAAATCTAAGTGGTTTAGCTCACCAATTTTAATCATGATGTGAATCTGCAAGGCAGAAACCTTGATTTAAACCTTCAATTTTAATCGTGTTTTGCATTTGTACTTTCTAGTTACTTCCTAAACAGGTTAATTCTCATTGGTTAGTAACCATTAAAACAATAGATTGGCACACGATTTGATGCTGCTTCTTGCTAACCAGGAGGATGCAAATAACATACATGTTTAAGCAATAATGTAGCTCATCTTTTTATTAGATAAATTTTTGACTTGTGACTTGTCATACTGTATTTAGATGAAAGTTCAAATTCAGTTATAATGCACAAAACCAATTTTAACAAAACAGTTAAATGCTATCTTAAATGTTCTTTTATACCCAGAACACTTATCGAAACGTGTTTTGTACTTTAAACTATTTTATTAAACAAAGGCAATATAGTAGTTAGTGAATTGAATTGATTTGTTTCTGTTCACCGCAAGTCTTTGGAGCTAGTAGATCTCATTCTCACACATAATTTTTATTCAGATTGGAAGAGGAATACAATCTTTCCTGCTTTTTCAACTCCCAATTGATTTCTTACTGTTGAATGAATTAATCGTTGAACTGAGAAACTAGTTAAGAAGCCGAAATGAAGAAAATATTCTCTCTGCACCTGCAGAAGGGACTAGTACTGTCAAAAGTTGGTTTAGCCCTTCAGCAGATTCTGGTTCAAGGTGCTTAGCCAGTGATGACTTCTAGTTCAGTGGTTTGACTTTGAAACTTGGTAGTAAACACACTGATTCATATTTTTCTATTTAATTTTAATAGATTAGAAAACTTTAGGTCCTAACATGTCGTCAATTTCAAATTTAATTTTAGATTTTTTTTAAATACAAATATTTATTTAACTTAAATAATTTTATTTAAAGCATTTTAGTTAAAAAATGAATTTGTCTCCACCCTATAACATGTTAATGTACCTTTTTTCCTCATGTAGACATGGCTTATACTATAGCTTTTAATCATGCTAGTGAACAAGTTAAAACATGACTGTTAGTTTAAGTGTACACAAGCCCTTACGGACGTTAGCTCTTCAGGGCAGCTAATGCCATCTTTACCCATATTATAAACCACCAAGCAGATTTCTGGCATTCTAAGTAATAAAGAAAGGTAATGCCTATGATCACTTTAAACAATTGTCCTTCAAGCACAGATTTCCCTTCTAATTACTCCTCCCTTCCTGCCCTCTTCCCTGCCTGCCATGGTCTGTTCTGTAACTCCTTTAGAGCCTTGGGCCAGGGGTCTTATCCCCTTGCATGACAATAATGCCCCTGGTGTGCCTGGAACTCCTCCTTTGTCACGTCTAGCTCATCTACAGGGCCTTCCTCCCAGCCCAAGAGAAATGTAGGTATCCCACGAGTCGATGGCTATTTCTCATTCGAGCAGTAAGTATTCTAAATACTACCAGTGACAATGAAACTTAACTATTTATTGTTGCTGGAATTCCTCAGCCTAAATGGCTTGCTTTGCCCCTTTTGTGTCCCTCTTCCTTGGTGTCTGCTTTTATTATGCTTTTGATTACTCTTCTCCCAGCCTTATCCCCAACCCTGTTTAAAAATGGCTGACTAAATTTTTCTTCCCTTCCTCTGATGCCTCTTGCATAGGCTGTTACCAGAGGCAGAGGTTTGTGCTATGTGGCTCCATTTCTGGTTTGCGTTCTTTTTTAGATTGATTTAATGGACCTAAAAGATTGGTGATAAGAACCATTGATCTAACCTTCTTACTGGAGCCCTTCTTGGCGTGGATTGCTCCATGGTGCCCTCCCATGTAGAGTGCCTTCAGACCATGCCATGTCACAGCAACAGATATCAATATCTTTGGGACATCTTACTGTATTAAGTTTATGTATCACTGTTGTTCAGGGACTGTGTGTAATTCCTTACGGGGGGCTGGGTTTGACCAGAGCCCTCCAGGAACTAATAGTGGGGGTGATTGGGCAAATTTACTCAGGTAGTAACACCTCTGGAGAGGCACCACCTCCTGGAGATGCTCATGTATACTGCTTCAAACTGGATTCTCCAGAGACCAACAGTCAAAGAAAGGACTTTGGATAAATAGCCTGAGTTTAAATTGACGTGGGGCCTTCTTTGTGATAGGCCGTTCTCTTCAGGAGCAGCCCCAATCTTTAGAGAAGAGTTGTAGGGACTGACACCTGTCAGAGCCGAAGGTTGGAGTTGGGTTCATCTCTGGTAAGCTGTTTAGCATGTGGAGGTTTTTATTATTTTTAATGTTTTCTTCAGTAATGCTTTCACCTTAAGAATAAATGTGCTTGCTTAGAAAAGTCTGTGTAGTAATTTATAACTAGGGGCAATTATGCTGTTTATAGCCTATGAGGAGAAAGCAAAGCAGACTTGCTTAACTGGTCTGACTTTCTGGGGAATTCAGTGTGGGCAGGGAACTGTGCAGGCTGGAAAAACCCTAGGCAGGAGGGAGTGTGATTCGGGTCTCCCACCTGAGACAGGTGACAGTAGAGGAGCTGGGAGCCTAGAGTGGGTGCACTTGCTAGACCACAAGGGGAAATACAGGTGCTGAGAACTGTGCCATATCTTTCCTTTTTATTTTTATCTGTTTTCTTTTGTCTCTTCCCTTTTCTGTCTGTTTTGTTTCCCACACCTTTTGTTTTATCAGCACCTCCCCACCCCGTCACAAGCATACCTGTTACTTTGAGGGGGGAGGGTGCATTAATTTTTGCTGCACCAGTCTAAGCTGAGTGCTCTAGAAGCAACCCATCGGAGTGCTGGAGAAGCAAAGAAAAAATGGTTGGGAGGCAACTGCTTCCTGCCCACAACAATATAAAGAAGGAGATGTCTGCTCCACTTAGCTTGCTCTGTTGGAGCCCTTGCACCAAGACGGTAGAGAAAAGCAGGTGTTAAGCAGCAGGTGGCTGCTGGCTAACCTACAACTGCAGAAGCAGAGTGAGCTAGGGACAGACAGCTTTTCCCAGCCCTCACAGTTCCTCTTCTTACCCAGGTCCCTCAAGATAAGACCACAGAATTGGGGTCCTCCATTCTGTTTGTCTTGGAACACAGTTATGGCTTTGTTTGTTTCCTGACATGTTGGTGACTTCTGCTTAATCTCTGCTTTGTTTTTGCATCTCATTTTCTAGGTGCTTGAAGGCTATTTCTGCCCCACTTGACTCTCTCTCTCTCTCTCTCTCTCTCTCTCTCTCTCTCTCTCTCTCTCTGAGTCTTTCCCTACCCCCGGGTTACTGTTTCTGTCATTCTGTTGGTTTGCATGCTTTCCTTTTTTTTTTTTTAACACATTCAGAGAATCTGCTCCTTTTACAATCTCACTTTTGTCTTTTCTCTGTGATTTGGTTTTGCTGCTCTTGTTTGTTCTGTCTGCTTAGTGAAAGGATGTTTTCACATTTTAGAATCTGCCTCAGTCTTTGATGCTGGGCATGTGCTAACGTACTTGCATCTTTGTCTTGCTAATATATTTATCATTGCAACTTGCATATAGTATTTTGTAGGTATAGCCTTGCTGTATCTAGATAGGGACTAACCACCTGGCTGAGGATATGTCTCTGTTGCAGAGTGAAGTCCATTTACTTTAAATCAACTTTCACCTGCCAAACTTTAGAAGTTGCAGAAGCGTGATCACACCACGCTCCTTGCGCTGGGCTCATATGTCCTCACTCGCCACGGTTGGGTCAACATTCAAAGCAGTGCACTATGGGTAGCTATCCCACAGTGCAGCTAGTGCCGGAGGCTGTTGGGAAGATTCTTGTCGTCCCTTGATGCAACGCTCCTTCCCCCTCCCTTCCTGCCCCAGACAAACAGGAAACGGGTTTTTGCACCATTTGTGTATGTGGTGTATTGCTGCAGAGACATAGTGCAGAGCTGAGCAGGCTCCATCATTGTGAGCATCACAAATACATCACGGCTTATCCTGGAGTATTTTCAAAGGCGAGAGAGGAGCCAAAGCACAGAAAACAGCAATGTCACTGAGGCTGCCCAGCTACAAGCCATAGAGTGGAACAATTCCCGATTGCTGCAGGCTGTCACGCATCATCTGCAGTTGGTGGAGCGCCAGTTCTGGTCCTGGGAAACAAGCACAGACTGGTGGAATTGAATTGTTATGAAGCTGTAGGGTGATGACCAGTGGCTGCAGAACTTTTGTATGCGAAAAGCCACTTTCTTTGAGCTTTGCTTGGAGCTGTCCCCAGCCCTGAAGTGTGTGAATACTTGCTTGAGACCGGCTCTGATGGTGGAGAAGCGAGATGTGTCGCTCTGTGGAAGCTGGCAATCTCCGACTGCTACCGGTCAGTTAGGAATCAATTCGGAGTCGGTAAATCTACAGTGGGAGCTTCTGTGATGCAATGTGCAGGGCCATCAATAGGCTTCTGCTACGAAGGGTAGTGACTTTGGGAAACATTCAGGACATACTGGATGGGTTTGCTGCGATGGGGTTCCCAAACTGGGAGGGGGGCGGCTATTGATGGCACGCATATCCCAATCTTAGCGCCTGACCACCTTGCAACAGAGTACATAAACCACAAGGGATGCTTTTTCCATGGTGTTACAGGCCCTTGTGGATCATAGTGGTCATTTCACCAACATCAATGTGGGAAGGTCTGGAAAAGTGCATGATGCGTGCATATTTAGGAACATGGGTCTGTTCAAGATGATGCAGGTGGGCACTTTCTTCCTAGACCAAAAAATAAACATTGGGGATGTGGAAATGCCAATAGTCATCCTGGGGGATCCTGCCTACCTCTTGCTGTCTTGGCTAATGAAGCCCTACATCGGGTACCTCGACAGTGAGAAGGGGCGTTTTAATAACAGGCTCAGCACTTGCAGAATGGTGGTGGAATGTGCATTTGGCCATTTAAAGGCCAGATGGAGGTGTCTCCTCACTAGGCTAGACATCAGTGAAAAGAACATCCCATCAGTTATATCTGCGTGCTGCATTCTTCATAATGTATGTGAAGCGAAGGGGGAGAAGTTCCCCCTGGTTTGGGCTGTGGAGGCTGAAAGGCTGGCTGCAAATTTTGAGCAGCTGGATGCCAGCGGTACGCTTAGAGCCAACCATGGAGCGCTTCGCCTTTGGGAAGCATTGAAAAACTGGTTCTGCAATGACCTGCAGTAATGTCTGTATGTTTTGTGCCTTTCTTTCCCATCCCACCTACCATCAATATCAGTATAAAGTCATTGTCTGTGAAATTTTTAGTTTGTACTGACTTCGCTAGTGCTTTTCATGTAACTTGTTGTAAAACTTGGCAAATATCTAGATGAGTTGATGTACCCCCCCCCGGAAGACCTCTGAGAACCACTGATCTATATAGTGTAATGAGCACTACCAAAAGCAGATCTATTACATGGATAATGAAGGGCAAATGAACATAGACAAGAGGGGGAGATGTACTCTGATCAGCCATGGAAGATGTTAGTGGTGGCACTTTGGATGGACTTGGTCTGAAGAGAGAGAGGAGCATTCATGTAATCCCAGCGAGTCACAAGTGAATCATGGGGGGTATGAGGGAAGGGGCATTGGTCCCATACATGCAGCAAGTATTTTCCAATAGGCCCTGACATATTTTAAACACAGTTGGTGAAGTAATAGCCTTTATTGGACCAACTTCTGTTTGTGAGAGAGAGAGAGAGAGAGAGAGAAGCTTTTGAGTTTATACAGAGTACATATCCCAGACCTGAAGAAGTACTCTGTGTAAAGTCGAAAGAAGTTGGTCCAGTAAAGGATATTACCTCATCCACCTGGTCTGTCGAATCCTGGGACCAACTTGGCTACAACAACACTGCTTACTTTAAACATATTAGTTCTGAGGTGAATTATTGATGACCCTCCAGCATATAGCCTAAAATCCTGCTGTAACTGTCTGAAGTTCCCTCCCATGATTGTGACAAAATATGGTCTATGACCTTGCTCCACAGGCTCTGAGATGGAACTAATAGATGTTGAGGCGTTTTGTCCTGGCCATTGACCATTACACATTGTGCTAATGATGATGAAATTCCTCATTATTTTCATAGTGATTGCAGCGGGACCCTTTTGATTCAGTCCTTCAATCTGCAGCCATTTTATGAGCTTTCTTCAAATATAGTTATGCTAATTTTTTTTACTGCCGCATTTCTAAAGCTGAGACAGATTAGACAGATAAAGCCAGCAATCTATCTGATTGGGTGCTGTGGCTGTATTGTTGCATCTAATTTGATTCTATTCTTTACAGGTTTTATTTTAATACAAGCAGTGTGTATGTGTGAGTGTGAGTGAGAGACTATTGGCATCGCCCAGAAAGGCATCTGGTTCCCAGAGAAATTGGCATTTGGTTCCCGGAGCCGTACCTTCTAATCAAACATAAGGGAGGGGGAATCTGAAAGGTGAGAGGTCTGAAGGTGATCTGCAAATAAAAAATGGTGACCGTCTTATACTATGTAAAGGTCTGATTTAAAACAAAACATGCTTGTACTTTACATTAAAAATTCCAGTCTCTTATCTATGACTTTTTACTGAAAATTCAGGTTTAAATTACCCCAGCATCACATCCCTCTGGAATTACTATGGGGCAGAATCTCCTCCAACTATGCTTTGGCCCCAGCACACCTCATAGTGGCCCATTTCTCCCATCTGGGAGAACAGCATTCTCCTGCTGCTAGCTAATGTAGTTAATCCTGTAGCTCAGGTGACCGTGTTGAAGGCTCAATTTTCAGTCCCTGCTGATGCATGATTGAGATGAGGGAGGGGTTGTTAGTGGTGTATAATAGAACTTGTTTGCTACTTTCCAATGAGAGAGAGAGACAGACAACAAACACAGCCTAGGAAAGACTAAGTTAAAAAACCCTCCTACATTAAAAGATTGTTTATTAGGTTGCAAAGTTTAGCCCTTGAAATTTAGGATAATAGATTTACAATCACCAGTGCAACTTTAATTGTGCTCTTGTGTCTGTATGCATTAAGTATTTGAACAGGTGATTTAATACTATTTTTTTATCACCAGATCCCAGCCTCATTCATTATGCAGGTTGGATGCATAAGGAGGCCAAATTACAAGCAGCTGTAAATTGAGCAATTCCTAACTTTTGAGTGTCTGATTTTACAACCTAAATAACCTTTTAGTGTAGCTAGTCTTTGTGTATATGAATCCATTTTTTCCTTTTGCAAACGAACTTTAAAGAATGGAGAAGATAGGGAAAGACATTGTCTAAAAAGGCTTACATTGGGACTTCTATTTGTACAGCCCTTTTCATCCATGTACATCTCAAACTGGTTTGCCAGCTTCAATAACGTAGTACAAAATGAGTTGGTATTTAATTGCATATTAGTTTGAATATGTGTTTATGCAGCATCTTATGTGCTAAATCTCACCTTCCCACTACTGAATAGGAGACTCCTCTAGGGTGGAGCACAGCAACTGTTTGAAAGTGAACAGGAACAATACATGAGTTAAGGACAGGAAACATAAGAACAATATGAACAGTTAATAGATTTTATTGATAGTATCTTCAATAGATCCCATCAGAGCTCCTCAAACACTGTTGACTATATCTTCATAATACCTCTGGTAGGTAGGGAAATAACATTATCCACATTTTAGGGATGGAGAAATGAGGCATGGAGAGAGGAAGCTTGTGTGTAAAGTCATAAAGGTAGCCTGGGATAGAAACCTTATCTCGGGGGGGCTAATCTAGGGCGTTAGCTTTAAGATTTTCTTTCCCCTCTAAAGAGCTGGATAGCTGCCCCTCTAGCATTGCTAGAGGTAGGATTTGGCCAGGACACCAGGGACATCCTGACTCCTGTAAAACTAACATGGGATTCAATCCTGGGTGGTCGGGACCTTGGTTTTGTCTCATCTGAAAGACTTACAAGGAACAGTGCTGATGAATACTTGCCTCTTGCTACAGCATTTAGGTTTCCCTTTGGGGTCTCATTCAAATACTTAACAGGCCCAGCTCTGCTGCGGCTTTGAATTAGTCAGCTACTTAATTGTTGTTGGGCTGCTTTTAAACTTCCAAGTCCATTCTTGACTGAACTCAGTCCCAAGAGGAAGAGCTATTTTGTAATTGCTTATAATTTAGTGTCTTCATTACCCCTGTTTAGTCTAAATAGTTACTCTCTTGCTGAATTCCTGCATTCAGCTCATATGATAGGCGAAGAGTATAAAAAGTGCAGCATTGCTGCTGATCAATACAGACCAGTGCTTTTGGGGATCAGTGAAGACTTCATGAGGTCTGAGGTACCTTCATGCTGATAGGTATCTGCAGTTTGAAAGTAGAGTACCATTCTCGTATCCTGCTTTGAACATAGAAATTACGGTGCAGGCAGCAAAGGTGGTAACTCTCTGCATTTACTGCATTCTGAATGCAGAAAATTAAATGAACAAGCATTTAAATATCAATTGTAAGTCAAGACCGTTTAGTTGGCCGTCATTTGCTTACGGCTAGATTCCATTTCATAGCTGCCTTGGCAACCATAAAGCTTGAGCACACTTTAGACCTGGTATTTGGTGTGGTTAGGTGAATTTCTCACGGACACAGACACACGGACACGGAGAGACCATTGTCGTGTTAGTTGTGATGCTAGGGTCCAGCTTGATGGGGTGAGAAGTGTCTTGATGGAATGGTTTGATTTGAGCCAATGAGGTCCAGAC
Organism: Emydura macquarii macquarii; assembly: GCF_026122565.2. Lineage (NCBI taxonomy): Eukaryota > Metazoa > Chordata > Testudines > Chelidae > Emydura > Emydura macquarii. Next base: position 1,240,938 of record NW_027132383.1, read on the forward strand.
AGCCTTAAGAGGGGAACATTTCCCTGGTAGGTAGGATGGGAAGAATGTGTCCCAGCACATCTTTATGCTTCCTACCAGCTATTTTAAGAATTTCTGAGGCTTACAATTAACTATTACAGTAATTCAGAAACGCTCACAAAAGTCTCATCATCACTGTATACACCCTGAAAGATTCATTCTCCCAGGAATGACTGTACAGCAAATACCTGGCTTCTTTCTGCTGGTAATGCTTGTTTATATGTCTTTATGGCACTTAGGATACCTTTTTCTGAAGTACTCCTTTGTTTCATCCCTGCTGCCAAGAATTTATTCTTACAAACCCCTCTCTCCCACAGAATGGCAACGTAAAGGGTCATTTCTGAGTGTGTCGGCATCCTGTATTTGCACATAACTTAATAAAGGGAAACACTCTTTGAGCTTTCTCATCTGTTAGAGAATCCTGCTGCATGCTTAGTGTGACCATCTGTAGGTAAAGCAAAATGCATCTCTATTAAATTAGCTATTCTAGGAGAAGAGGGGTAATTTAATTCTCTCAAATCTGGGAAGTGGGCAATAAATTTTAAAATGCTGCATGAGAAGATACCCGTGTGTCACAGATTGAACCAAACTAGAATTGTGCAGCTAATGAAATGTCAACTTTGGCATTTTCACTCTTGCTGTGACTCCCCCCACAAGTGGGTTTGTCACCCCGATCAGCGGGTTGAGGCAAGAATATTTTCCCACCAGACTGACTTCATTCTTTCTGTAATTCATGACCATAATGTACTGGTGCAGCCGTTTAAATTCTGCGGGATAGTAAGCGAATGTGCCTTAATGCATGAAATGTGGAACAAGTTTAGATGTTTCATGCACAGGCTTTCTGTCCTAACCATGCTTCAGCACCAGTTATCCTGTGCCGAGTCTTCTATTTTTAGGTCCTATTGACTGTTAGCCAATGACTAGCAATCAATATTTTTGCCATCTAAAGCTATTGCGTTGAGGTAAACTGTCCGATTACATGGCTCCCCCGTACCATGACTGTTTTAGTCACACAGTGGCATAGGTGTGCATGGAGTTTTACAGACGGATCCCTGTGCTGAGGATCCTCGTAGCGTAAGACCAGATGTAATAGTGGACAGTGCAAACTCGGGGAGGACGAGGCTTGCAACTAATGAGCTTTAAAGAAGGAAATGGGAAATTGTGGAAGACTGAAAAAAAAACAAATGGCCATGGACATATGATGGGAGGTCATTGCTACATTGAGAAGACAAGCATGATTCCCTTGGGTCTCTTCCCCTTTAGTAATGTAGACATCGCAGATTTATAGCCGTAATGCTTACACAACCCATGCACACTATGCTGCATGTATGTGCTGTATACACATACAGTGCTGCTTAGCTATGTTCTCAGCTGGTGGATTAAAGCAAAATATTTTGAGGTCCATGTGCTTTCTCTAAAAAATATCTGACCCCAGCTCTTGCTTATGTATAGTATTAACATAGTCCAGCTCCTGTCACCTGCATCAGTACATATTAAGTAACTAAATGGGCTCAGTTGAAGGAACATGCGTTATCTGCAAACTTGTTCATATCTATTTTCTGTTACAGCGCCCCGGAGTTGCTACTGCATGATACTCACATATACAGTGCCTTATGGGTGTGACAGGTTACAGTAAAACCATTTTCTGTCCTGAAGAATTTACATTCTAAATAAGGCTGTAAGTGCTTTAGCTAGGAACTATCTTTGTTGTAACAGTGCCTAGTACAATATAAAATATAACCCAGTGAGGTAAGAGCAACCAGACAATATAGGGGAAGATGAGGGTTACACCATATCTAGATCATGGATTCACTTGTAATGCTGCATGTTTGTCTCATTCCCTAGTCTTACAAACTGTTTACTTCTAGAATTACAAAAGAGACACTAAGGTAGCTGCCAAAGGTATAATGCTATTCCCGGTGGGATGCTGTTGACAATCCAATAAAAGAAAAGCCCTAGCCCTGTAATGATAGAGATGAATAGCATCTAAGTGTCCCGTCCTTTGCAGTCAAATTGTACTGTTTGAAGATGAATTTTCTGAATGAGGAGGTTTTGAATGGCTATCTGTTCTACAACAGAAAACATAAACATCCACCTTTTGCCCTTAAATATATTGAGGAAGTGACTGCCTGGGCGGAATTTAGATATCAACGGTTGTTTCTGCAGTTATTAAATTCCATCTTCTCTAAAGATAAGTGATGCTTCATCTCCGTTGTCCAGTGGCTGTAAACACTTTACAAATCACTTTTGAAAGCCTTATGATAGAATTTTGAGCACAAGTCCAGATTCTGCTAGCCTTACTTGTACAGAATAATACTTTAATCTGCACAGAGCCCCACTGAAATCAGTGGAATATTTGTGCAATAAGGTACTACTGATAGTAAGGGTGCAGAATCTGTCCTGTAAATCTTATACCACATGTTCCACTTCAGTTCTTTGCGAACATGATCTGCTGGAAAGAACCCAGGTGCTTAGTCAGTAACCTGCTGAAATGATCTAGTGGTGTGGCTCAGATGATATTAAAGTGTAATAGAGAGCAGGAGTTAAGCTGAGAAGAGAGAAAATCAGCTTGTTCACGGAACATTGGTTTTTGAAAGGTGACTAGCACTCAAGAACCTCTGCTCTATAAGGGCCTGATTATGCCAGTGGTGACGACTTCTAGCATTGAAATGGATGGAAAGGAAGACTTCAAAAGTATCTTGTTGGCTGAGGTATGAAACTTGGAATCTAGTTTTACTATCTGGTGTTAGCCTTTCTCAGCAGTGTTTAAATGCTGATGAGTGTATGTAAAAGTTAATAGTACAGTAGTGCCCCAAATGAGTGGAATAGGTTTCCTAATTTACTGAAACACTTGTGTATTTGGCTGGGGGTTTTAGCTGTTGTGTAGCAATAGGAGCAGCCAAGTGGTGTATTCCCTGCTGTTGTGCTGTACACTAGCCTTATCTATGGGCTCTGTTCTCTACCTAAGCTGGCAAGGGCTCTGTGTGCTACAGAAACAGCATTCTCACGTGTGTGGTGTGTGCAGAACGTCTTGTTGAACAGCAACCATCTCTCCTGTTTGGCTAATGAATGGTATTGACTGGCTCCATGTAGTTCTAGCCAGTTGTCTTCATCCATAGGAGCATGGATTTGCAGTGGAAAGGGAGAGACCTTCGATAAGCCAGTAAGAGAGCAAAAAGTACAAAGTATTAACATGGTGCAGAAAGGACTGTTTTAATCACAAAACTCCTGCCTTGGAGTCAGGAGAACTGGGTTCCATTCCTAGCTGTGCACCATATTTCCTGTGTGACCATAGAGCAAGTCATTTAATGTCTGCATACCCTTCTGTAAAATGGGAGTGATAGCATTTGTGTCTCTTGGTTTGGGGACCCTTCTGTATTTTCACTCAAGATCCTTGGACTGAAGGTGCCATAGACAGCAAAAAGCCATGGCTGGGTGGAAGGGTTTGGAAAGAAGGTTGTTAACAGTAGCCATGTTCAGTCACTGTCAACACTAGTGGATGTTCCATAAAATGGGAGAGCAGTGTGCAACTTTAATTTAATTCAGACCTTTGTTTAATCAAGTATGTTTGTACAGAGGAATTAATTTTTCTCAAAATAGAGTTGGTGCCAAGCAACAACCGTGTAATTCTAGCCCAGTCTACGTGAGGTATAATTCCAAATGAGCTAACTTTTTTATATAACTGGCATTTCCTACCTGGCAAATTGACAAGCTCATTATGTCTTTTTAAACATTTACCTGAATTACAATGATTAATAATAATGATGAATGGTGGGAGAAAATAGGAGATATTTCCTGAATATTAGACTCCTTTTTCTCTAAACAGTTCACAGTTTTTGTAGCCAAAAGGTTAAGTAGAGATAAAATGCAATTGGAAACTTAAAATAAGGCCTCTACGATACTTGAGTGCCTTTTCAAGCACTTTGGGTAGTATTACAAAAAGGTTAAAATTTGCAGCTCAAATGTTAGATGTGAGTTTGGCTGCGTGACTCAAAATATTCCTAGAATATTAGTTCACAAAATGAAACCTTAGGGGTATTGCAAATCAGAGGGAAGAAAGCAACAGAGCTAAAGGACATAGGAGCAGAGACCTCTGAACCCCAAGATGTTGCATCACTGGATCGGAATTATTTGTAATCCAGCCTTCCTAGACTTTAAAAAAACCATGTAGTGGATAACAAGAAGATCATTGAGTGTATGTGTGCTGGGCCAGATATTTTTCAGCATCTTGCAAATTAAAAGGGCTATTGTAAATGTGCAAGATCTTATCAGTGTCCAGTGCAACTGTTGGAAACTAGAAAAATATGTTGGGAATGATCTGGTGACAGTTCCAGTTGCAGTGTTTTGCACTAAGCCACAGAGTTCTGTCAAAAGGTCCCTGGAACATAAGAAACAAGTTAAATCTGGTGGTTTTGAGGGATGTGATTGATCACTGCAGAGCCAGACTAGGAGGGAGAAAGATGGGGACAGGAATAGTTGTGGGGAGAATTACTATGTTGCAGTTTGGGGGGCAAATGTGGGAGAATAGAAAGCTAGTAAAAAGAGTGAAATTTCACGACTGTGGGGAAGTGAGGAACCTTGAAGTTTTTGTCTTGTCTCAAGCAAAGGCCAGTTCAGATGACTTTGTGAATGTTTCTAAGATGAGCAGGTTGCCACCATTTCATGTTCCCACTGGTATTGCTAGTTTCTCCCAGATCTCTTGGCTGGCACCTCATAGTTTATGGCTATCCATCTTCCCATAAACCCAAATAATGCACCAGTTTTGTGACTTGGTTTAACTTCCTTAGGTAGGAAACAAGAATGCTGTTCATCCAGGATTTCTTGTGGCATGGTGCTTGTTGCTGGAGCAGGAGCCGGTTTGCATGCCTTAACAAAAAGAAACTAATGAAACACTTTAAATTACTCAGCCTGTTTGAGGACACCTGTACTCAGAACTGAATTCTGAACCTCTTTAATCCCAAATAATAGCATAAATTACTTCATTGCACATGGAAAAACAAGACATATTCAGCATTTCATCTTGTCAAAAGACCCTCTGCACAATCTCTGGATTCAGTGATTGACACTAAAAATGGCTAGTGTGTGTCAAACTCAGCTCTGAGCGAATCAGCTCCTTAACCTGAACCCCTATGGTCAGAAACTTTCCCTTCCTGAATTCTGAAAGAAGAACCTGCTTCAGAATTTTTTTGCTGAAAAGGAAAAAGCAGGTCAAAACCAAAACTACTTTGAGTGAAACTGGGACCTATTAGTGTGATAAACACTTTAATAAACAACTTTATCTCCATATCCATAGAGAAAAAGTTGTTCATTAATCAGATGTTTATGAAATCACAAGACCCTTGGGTATTGTCAGACATCTATCATTAAATTTAATCAGCTACTCAACTTCCTTTTCATTCAGTTCTTAAAATTTATTCCTTGCTTCAAGATGTGCCTGGAGTATACCTGGCCTGGGGCATTCACCTAACATCTCTCCCAGAGACCCTGCAAATACTGAGGTTCAGCTCTTCTAAAATAGATCGTGTGGGAACTATGGCTCTTCCATTTGGATCCCTGGGAGTCAGAGAGGTATCTGAGGCTCCTGATTCAAAAATAGAAGGCTTGCTGCATGGTGGGATATTGGCATGTAGAAAAGGTAAATTAGAGTCCCCCAACATGCCCATGTGGGCAATTCCATAGGTAAACTATCCCCTGATTAGCTAGAACAACTGACCTTAGGCTATTTAAATAAATGACTTTCTCCTCTCCCTTTTCTTCCCCCTTACCCTCTGTAAGATAACAGGGTGACCATTTTATATATATCTGTGCCCTTGATCCTAAAGGCAAGGTGAATGGATTGGACTGGAGTATACGTTTTTTATATATTTTCTTGCAGTCTGTTTCTTGTTTTCTTTCTGTTTCCATTAGCATCAGATTGATCTGTCTTTTATGTGATTCCCATAATGTTAAGTGGTCATATATTAACAAGTATACCATGTGCACACATGTCCTATATGTTCTGTGTAGTATTTAATTCTCTGACTAAGCATCCTTTTCAATTAAAAACAGGGATAGTGTATTCCTTTACTCAGATAATATGACAGCAGAATGCTCTACTGTGCATCTATGTTCACCAATCTTTACCTTGCATAGTGCAAGTGAAATTATGGTTGTAAATCTAAATAATCATTTTATCATAGGCTAGTTGTCTGGAATTCTGCAAAAATTCCTTTTGGTTAAATAATTGTGGAAGATGATTTAGTCTACAATTCTCAACAGCTAAAAACAAGATTAAATGGAAAGCTGTCAGGTTAAAATTAATATATGTAATGTTCCACTAAAGGATCTACATAATAAACAGAGTGACAAATTTTTAATAGCAAGACTGCATTGTACAATATTGGAAAAATATGACTTCTCTTATGGAATTATGGTATAGTAAAATATGGACTGTCCTTGTAATGGAAAAGCTTTCACACCAAGTACATACACCAGAGAAGTGCTAAAAAGAGCATAGGTATTTAGAAACTCACTCTTTTTAGCATACTCAGAGAAAGCGGGCTTCCAAACCAGCAAGACAGAATCTTTTGCCAGATTTTTTTATATTAACCAGATCCTTAATAATGTACAGTGTATTATGATTTGCCTTAATAAAGTTTTTAAATTAATATAGTTTTTTGGGGAAAAAACCTTCCTCGAAAGTCAAATAATTCTAAAAACTTAAAATGCAACGCAAATAGCAATAGCAAAAAATTATCTTAGATTAGGAGAATAGGCTAATTGGATTCATTAATATTCCTAGACACTTTAACTTGCTGCAATTTTTGGTTGCAAACACTGCAGGCCAATAGTTTTCATTAGAAATATTCCAATGAGATTTAAAAAAAAAATCACCATAGAAACATATCTCTAATGGGTTTATGGCTTGTAAAAGCTTGTTTAGGAAAGCTAAGTTGTGGGCCACATGTGACCTGACGGTCACTTTCATTGAATTTCTTCCCTTGGTTCAGGAGAGTGCCCAGAATGACAGATAAATGTGTGTATTAAGAGATTTAAGATCCTAGTCTAATCCCAGACATGTGGGTAACTGATTTTTACAAAAGATGCAACAGCAAGCACCTGTGTATCTTAAATTAGAAACAGCCATTAATGTACTTTATGAAACTGTAGTGTGGTAGAGTGAATGCTTGTTCGATGAAAAGATAAATATACATGACAGGAATGAAAACATCCAAGTAATTTACCATTGCTGAAGACTGGTTTGGGTCATCTCTAATGTGCATACCAACATTTCTGATCAAATTATAGCTGATTGTGTGTGTGCGCGCTACAATAAAACGCTGTAAATTCCACTGAGTTTTTTGCCTTGCATACCCTCTGGGTGGAGTAGAAGGAGACTGCTGTTTCCATGCTAAGAAAAAGGTTTAATTCATAAACTGAAGCTTACTATACTGCAGTGCTTCAATCCAGTTTCACAAAGGAGAATTATTAATATGGTGTACAGTGTGTGCAGAGGGATCAGAGGAATCTCGAAACAGAATATTGATTTATTGAGTCACGGTAGTGCTTCTATAATACAGCTTGACTTGGATCCAGGGCACTATGCATTTTGAATTCTGGATTCCATGTGTTGCTTGGAATGAGACCAGCATATTGAGTGGCTTGTGTTCATAAACCTTGGAATACCAAATAGATAAGGTTAGCCTAAAGTGGTAGAGATGCTGAAAGAACTTAGGGGTTTGGAGAAGGGTGTGAGTGGTGTATGGAGTACTAGTGCAGTGAATAAACCAGCACATACAAACCTGATTTAAGCACCAGCTGATATCTCAAAAGATTCTTCAAAAAATAAAACTGCAGAGAGAGAACTCTTGGAATAATTTTTAAAGTTGTCTAGCTTTAAAAAATAAATAAAATACAAAATGTGCTGAGCTCTCAAAGGCTGGGATTTTAGAGTTCTTGATAATCCTTGACCAGGACATCACCTGCTATTTGCTTGCAGAATTTCTGCTTCTGCTGTGAATAGCAGGTAAAATAAGTCACTGGCCAGGATTTCATCACTTTGGTAAGGGAGCATATATTGGCTAGAAAGACCTGTACTGAAGATGCAGAGGGCTGTCTGGCTTCAGTGTTCCTGTGACTTCTAGTTCTTGTTGGCCTCTGCTTGGGCTACTGGATTCTGGATTCTTCCTTATATGTGTTTTGGGAAGCTAGGTTTTATGGGAGAAGAAATGGTTTCAGTGAGAGGGGATTAGTAGAAATTCATGGTAGTGCTTGGAGTAGTCAGACTCCCCTGATCTGTAAGAGGTAATAATGCAAGATTGGACTGGCATGGCTTGGCATGGCAATCCTGCCTTTGCTGTGGACCGACATACCTCTGACAGCTTGCTATCAGGTAGATCAGGTGCATCGTTTAGCAGATGGACTATTCTACCATGGGGTGGGCTTTCATCCCAAACTAGTCAAAGCCCTAGAATTCAAGTGGGGGTCTACCATTTCTGGATCATTTTTGAATTATTGACTAATATGAAGCTTGCTTGTAGACTTAACTCCCTATGGTTTGAGGGCTTGTTAACACTTGCCCTCGATTGCCTTGATTCCCAATGTGAGAGAGAGAGAACAAAGGGCACTGCAGAACCATGGACATAGAATCGTAGGACTGGAAGGGACCTCACAAGGTTTACTTATGGCAGGACCAAGCATTATCTAGACCATCCCTGACAGATGTTTGTCTAACCTGCTCCTAAAAATCTCCGATGATGGAGATTCCACAACCTCCCTAGGCAATTTAGTCCAGTGCTTAACTACCTTGACAGTTAAGAAGATTTTCCTAATGTCCAATCTAAACTGCCCTTGCTGCCGTTTAAGCCCAATTGCTTCTTGTCCTGTCCTCAGAGGTTAAGGAGAACAATTTTTCTCCCTCCTCCTTGTAACAACCTTTATGCACTAGAAAACTGATATGTCTCACCTCGGTCTTCTCCTCTCCAAACTAAACACACCCAATTTTTTCAATTTTCCATCATAGGTAATATTTTCTAGATCTTCAATCATTTTTGTTGCTCTTTTCTGGACTTTCTCCAATTTGTGCACATCTTTCCTGAAATCTGGTGCCTAGAATTGGATACAATACTCCAGTTGAGGACTGAGCAGAGCAGAATTATTATTTTTCGTGTCTTGCTTACAACAAACCTGTTACAAACCAGAATGTTTTGCTGGTTTTTTTTTTTTTTTTTTTTTTTTTTTTGTAACTGTGTTACATTAGTGACTCATATTTAGCTTGTGATCCACTGACCCTGCCCTCCCTCCCCCCCCATCCTTTTCTGCAGTACTCTTTCCTAGGGAGTCATTTCCTATTTTGTATGTGTGCAACTGATTGTTCCTAAGTGGAATACTTTCCATTTGTCCTTTATTGAATTTTATCCTATTTACTTCAGACCATTTCTCCAGTTTGTCCAGATCATTTTGATTTTTAATCCAGTCCTCCAAAGTGCTTACAACCCCTCCCAACTTAGTATTGTCCACAAACTTTATAAGTATACTCTCTCTGCCATTATTTAAATCATTATTGAATATATTGAATAGAACCGGACCCAGAACTGATCCCTGCTGGACCCCACTCAATATGCCCTTATAATTTGACTGTGGAAAACCATTTCCAGAGAGCAATCAGTGATTCAGTCAGTTATGCACCCAGCTTATAATAGCTCCATCTAGGCTGTATTTACCTTGTTTGTTCATGAGAAGGTCATGCAAGACAGTATCAAAAGCATTACTAAAGTCAAAATATACCACATCTACTGCTTTCCCCCACCCACAAGTCTTATTACCTTGTCAAAGAAAGCTATCAGGTTGGTTTGACATGATTTGTTCTTGACAAATACATGCTGATCGGTACGTATCACCTTATTATCTTCTAGGTGTTTGCAAATTGATTGCTTAATTATTTGCTTTGTTATTTTTCCGAGTACTGAAGTTAAGCTGGTCTATAAGTCCCTAGGTTGTCCTTATTCTCCTTTTTATAGATTGCCACTATATTTGCCCTTTTCCAGTCCTCTGGACTCTCTCCCATGACTTTTCAAAGATAATTGCTAATGACTCAGATATTTCTTTAGTCAGCTCCTTGAGTCTTCTAGGATGTATTTCATCAGGCCCTGGTGACTTGGACATCTAACTTATCTAAGTAATTTTTTACTTGTTCTTTCCCTATTTTAGCCTCATATCCTACCTCATTTTCATTTGCATTCACTGTTAGATGCCCAATTGCTACTAGCCTTTTAGGTAAAAACTGAGTCATTTTGCACTTTTGCAATTTCCACGTTTTCTGTTATTGTTCTCCTCCTCCTCCTCCCCCCATTGAGTAATGGACCTGCCCTGTCCTTGGTCTTCCTCTTGTTTCCAGTATATTTGTAGAATGTTTTCTTGTTACCCTTTGTCTCTAGCTAACTTAATCTCGTTTTGTGCCTTGGCTTTTCTAATTTTGTCCGATCCCTATGTGTAGTGTTTGTTTATATTCATTCTTTGTAATTTGACCTAGTTTCCACTTTTTGTAGGGACTCTCTTGAGTTTCAGATCATTGAAGATCTCCTGGTTAAGCCAGGATGGTCTCTTGCCATACTTCCTATCTTTCCTATGCAGTGGGATAGTTTACTCTTATGCCTTTAATAATTTTTCTTTGAAAAACTGCCAGCTCTCTTGAACTGTTTTTCTCATTAGACTTGCTTTCCATGGGATCTTACCTACCAACTCCCTGAGTTTGCTAAAGTATGCCTTCTTGAAATCCATTCTCTTTATTGTGCTGTTTTCCCTTTTACCATTCCTTAGAATCATGAATTCTACCATTTTATGATCACTTTCACCCAAGCTGCCTTCTACTTTCACATTCTCAACCAGTTCCTCCCTATTTGTCAAAATCAAAGCGAGACCAGCCTCTACCCTAGTAGCTTTGTCTTCTTTCTGAAATAAAAAACTGTCTCCAATGTTGAATGTGGGTTTCCCAACATGCAGTGTTTTTCTTCCCCAATGTAGTCCCGCTCCTCCAAGGACCTGACCTCTGTGGAATCTGATGACACTAATAGGCTTGTTGTGAAAGCCCTACCCTCCAATATCTGGAGTGTCTGGACAAGGCTGAGAGTGCTGAAGTGCAGCTAACTTCAGTGTATGTGGCAGAATCTGGGCCACTATCTTCCTCCTTGTCTGCTAAATGGAGGGCAGTGCTGAGTGTTCGTTTACCAAACGGGGGTTGTTTTACCGTATGCCCTAGCCCAGTGGTCCCCAAACTATAGGGTGTGTTCCTTTTGGGGTGCACAGAGGAATGTTCAGGGGGCATGGTGTGGCCTGGGCCAGGGAGGGGCACAGCCCAAAAAAGTTTGGGTACCACTGTCCTAGCCACATCCCTCTCCCCAGCCTCCATCATCTGCCTAGGTGATGCTGCCCTCTACAGACTTCCCAGCGGTGGGCACTCTGTGGCTGCGTTCTGCTGCAGCCTTCCTCCCAGTGGGCTTTGTGCTGGTCACTAGGGACTTGTGTTCCGGTCTTGGCAGTATAAAGCCAGAATATATCAGGGTGGATTCAAGCCAACTTCTACTCCAGCCTTCTGATACCATCAGCAATGAAAACTGAAGGTGGGTGTTGAATTGTAGGTATCCCAAGGACAGGGCTATACATGGTCACTTCTCAAATTCTCTGAACACTTAGTTCCTAGAGCGGTGGCCCTTAAACTATGGGGTGTGCCCCCATAAGAAGTGTGGAGGAATGTCTGGGGGGCATGGCCAGCCCCCGTGTGGGGGTGGGGAGGGAGTACCCCTAGCTCCATCCTGGCCCCTGTTCTTGGCTGCTGGTCCCTGTTCTTGGCTCTGCTCCTGGCTATGCGTGGGGGCACAGGCACATTCTGTTACTGGGGGGGGGGGAGTGAGAGAGAGGAAAAGTTTGGGGACCACTGTCTTAGAGGCATTAGTCTAAGTCCAAAATCTAGTTTTCATGTCATCTTTAAAAACAAATATAACCAACTTTTCAAATCTAATCACTTTCATGATCTTAAATGTTCACTGAAAAATTTCAGCTTTCCTTTGAAGTGCCTGCAACCCAAACATGGTGATGTTTTTTGCTGACACAGTAGAAGGCAAAACTGACTAGTCTACATATTCTGTAACCAAGGTGAATGAAGTGCAAAAAAGGCATCAATGGGGAAAAGTAAATTTTAAATAACTTCAGTTTGATAATCTAAAGCAATGTTTCTCAACCTTTTAAGTAGCAAGTACTCCCTAACTTCTGAAAATTTTAATAAGTACCCCAACACTCAATTTTCCATTCTGAGAAATACAATCTTTTCCCCTTTTACCGCTGGACGACTGTATTTCTTGTAAAGCAGGAGAATTCTGAGTTGTGCAGTGCTGTGCAGCTGTGGCAGATCATAAAACCCCCTGCTGTTTCTCCCCACCTTCCTCCTCCTCCTCCTCCTCCTCTACATAGGAGCGAAGGTCAACACCAGCCAATCACTATGGCCCAATGTCAGGGGTCACACGGTGTTCTCCTCACACAGGCAGGAACTTGAGGTATGAGCAGGCACTAGTGGCCCCCCAGAGTGGATAGCAGCGCTCCCCATGGCCGTCCCTAGTGGGGTGCGGGCTTGGAGCAAATCACACTGTGTGGGCCCCTCTTATCATTTTTATACTGGTAAAATCTGGGGTTGTCATAGTTGTCGATTTCAGGGCACAGCTACAGCAGTGAAATTGACAAGTGAGCCTGTGGGTAGAGCCCGGCTCCAGGACTGGGCAAGCTGGTGGGCTCTCCGCCTGGCTTTCTGGGCACTGGGCTTTGAGCCGGGGAGGGGAGCTGCTGCCTGGCTGCCAGCCTGGGAGGTGGATGACTGCCACCTGCTCCGAGCTGGGGTGGAGGAGGATTCTGCGCAGGCTGGAACCCAGGGATGTGGGCAGGCAGCTACTGCCCATCTTCAAGCCAGGGTGCAGGAGGCTGTCTCTCAGCTCAGAGCTGGGGCACAGGTGGCACCTGGGAGCTGGGACTGGGCAGGACATGGGTGGCTGCCTCCTGGCTTCCCCAGAAGTCGGTGGCTGCTGCCCACCTCCCTTCACTGGGTTTTTCACCACGTACCCCCTGCCTGTGTCTTGCGTACCCCCAGGGGTACGTGTACCACAGTTTGGGAACCTATGGTCTAAAGTGTTGGTAACACCAATAATGGAAACTTGGTTTTTAAAATTATTTTAAATTAGTGTCTGTAAAAAGCAAAAAGGTTGTTCAGAGTCGTTTTTATAGTGTGCAAGGCATGTTATCTGAAGTGAACATAGTCCTTGCCACAAACTAGATGTGATGCCAACAATAGAGTGGGGTTGAGAGTGGGGGGAGGAAGACAAGAGTTGTACATATAACCTTAAATAGGCTAATTTTATATCTTGATTGTTCCTCTAAATGTCCGTGTATACATAATAGAAAAATATGCATGTTAATATTCTGCAATTTTAAATTGTGTAGAATCCTAGTTTTGAATGATCATGTGGCCTTGGCAATTTTGTGTGTAAAGTAACAATGCATTTCATCTTGGTACAAGGCAATGCTATTCACCAGAAGAGCAGAACTCTTGCTCTGAAACTAATCTTACTGCAAATTATCTTTGACGTGATCCTGCCCTCCAACTCGAGAGTGCACCATTCAAGCAGGCTTACCAAAAAAGGCCTATAGAGCCAGCAAGACGTGGTGAGAATGAAATGAATGCAAGGATTACTGTCTCTGGTCATATTCTTCTGTAGTATTTGGTCCATAGGACTTCTGTTGCTGACCTTCTCACCTGAGTCCATACAGATCTCTAGTCAGGATAAAATAGTGGCAAATGTGTCTATTTTAACTATTCATAAGGCACCTATCATCTAAGTGTTGACATCTAATAGTTTAAACTACTAATAAAGTAAGTTGTGGTGCTACAAGTGCAGCAGGTGTAGCTGGAATTGTAATGTCCACTCTGGAAGTGGTCCTGACTCTAATTACTCAGCAGCTGTTTCAAAGGGTTGCAAAGTGCTGTGGTACCTATCTCGCAACTGCTACTTCTTAATACTCTGCCCTTTTCTATCCCCTTCATTTGAAAGTACACATGAGGCACACACTTTAGTGAGGTGGGTTGGTATCTCTGTTTTACAGATGTGAAAACTGAAGCACAGGGAGGTTGACTGGCTGAAGGGTCATATGCAGAAGGCCCATGGCATAACATTGAATAGAACTCAGATCTTTTAGGCCTATACTTAACCACGAAGCTATCCTTCCTCTATCCCTAATGATTGTAATTGTTTTTAATGAGCAGCACACACTTTTTGTTGAACATCTTAATCTAATAGCATTGAAAGCCACAGTTCAGCATCAGAAATGTGATACGCAAGATTAGTGATGTTTGTGGAAAATGGAGAGTGGCTTATAACACCTCTATATTTGGCCATCCTGCTGTGAGCTTTCTAGTGAAAACCTAGATGCTGTTTTTGTGTGTACGTTATTTAAAAATCACTCCTATGCATTCTTCTGTGGAACTTTTTGCATGGACATCTCATGCAAATAGGCTTTTGACTAGTTGTTGCTAGAGCTTCCGGTTTCCATACTGATTCTTATCAAAATAGATTAGTTCCAGCCAGAGGTTTTTTTCTTCAGGGGACTTACCACATCAAAACAAGTCTGAAGCTTAGTGCAGTGCTAAAAGTGACACATTTATGTACTCTGATTTGCTGATGGTCTCTTCTGCAATCACCTTTAGCAGTGGCCTCCAAACTGTTGGGCATACCCTCCCAGGGGGACACAGAGGAACGTTTGGGGTGTATGCAGTGGGGTCAGCCCCAATGGGGGCTAGGGAGTGTAGCTTAATCTATAGATTATATATTGATTACTTAAGAATTCCCAGTTACTACTTAGAGTGTTGACAGGTTCTTGTTCCAAGATCAGAACCAGTATTATTCGAATTATTAAATGCGCACAGTTGCAACATTCACACTAGAGGAACTCTTCTCTGTTTACAAATAGTTTATTAATACATTAAGCACAGCTGCAAACACTCCAGTTCAGTAAGGTCGGTAGTTATATTATAGACTGTACATCTGAACATCCATATATTTACACCATCCCTTGCAGAACAACCTGAAAGGTTAGCCATTGTCTTCATCACCTTCCTCCTCCTCACCAGTGGCCATCATTCTGGCACCTCCCAAAGAGTACATCTTTCTTTCTTACTGCCCACGCTGGGATGACACTTCTGTAATATGTTTCACTACAATATAATATGCTGCCATGTCTAATGCATATTCGGTAGGAGTTTCTCCCCTCTTTCTTATTTGTATTTCCTTCTGTACGTTAGTATATTAATGATCTCAACTTATCATGTAAGTCAATTTGTTGCCATGGCACTCTTGTGGTTTGGATGTTCTTTTGAAAACTTTCCAAAAGCTGGTATTAACTCATGTTTCTGTGGTTGGCTGATGTCATTATGGACAAAATTCCCACACTCCATTTCCGGTTCCCCAAAACTTAGGGGTTACTGTTGGGCCGTTTTATCTGTGCTTGCTGATCTTGCTGGTGTTGGACTGATTCCCATGGCTATTAAATCTAACGTATTCAATGTAAATTCTGTTGTAGGAAAAGGACCAAATGCCACCCCATTCCAGTGCTTAGCTAAGGATTCCTTTCACTCCCTTGTTTCCTCTTCTCTCCATGCCAACCAGTGGAAGCTAGGGTTCTCCCTACATAGGGCTGTGATCCAGTAGCGATGAGATCCCTCTCTTCTTCCCTGCAAGCAGTGCATTCCCCTACAGCATTGTGTTGCCATGGCCATGTGCCACCAGCAGAGCTTGATAGTGTTCAGAATTAATCCCCATGCAGCCTCTTCATTGCCCGCCCTATCCTGACACTGGAAGCCTGGTGGTTCTGTTGCATGTTACCATGCCATGCACACATCTTAATGGTTGCTGAGAGTTTAATGTTAAAGTCTCTTCTAGTGATATGGCAGAAAGGTGACACTTATGTGTAGAAAGGCTCTCTGGGCAGATCTGTGTCTGGGTTTTAACATGTACCAGTTTAGGGAGTGCTTATTGAAAATCTCTTGTTGCTGAGTTGGAACTAAAATAATTATAATAAGAATAAAAAGGAATTGGTGAATTTGGCAAGAGGCAGCTCAGCCCATGTGGTAGAAAATGGGAATGTGTTGCTGTTCTGCATAATAGTTTGAAAGGTACATTGACTTCATTAAAAATGTTAATAGAAGGGTTTTTTTTTCCCACTGAAGAGGGGTTACACTGTTCTGTTCTATGAGTACATTTCATTAAGAAGTTTTTTGCAGAGAACAAGGATACACAGTATCCTCTCCTGCAGAGTCAGAATAAAACCCTTCTCTTGTCAGCTGGCTCCAGAATTACATGTGGATGAAAAGTCAGGAGTGTTTAGATGCTTACATCTTGTATGTGGGGGGAGAGGAAGCCATTAGAAATTGCTCCTACCAAGAATATTCTGGATTCAAGCCACGTTAGTTTCCTTGTGTGGAAGGTTAAACGTAGAATTCTGTAAAATAATTTGAGTCACTTTTTGATATAGGCAAATCAAAGGCACTGACTCACATTCATGGATTTTGCTCCAAGGCTCTCAGAAAAGCCTGATGTGCACGAGACGTATTGGCGCTCGTCTAACAGTGGGAATCTATTTAATTTATCAGGATCTCATCCGTGTGTGAATGAGGTTTTGAAAATAGTTTTTGTCCCTCATGTGATCTTGTAGAGCTGAAGCACAGAGAATGCAGTTGACAGCAATGAAGTTAAATCATGTGAACAATTGGTGCTGCTGGTGGGTTTAATCTCTGATTCTTCATATTGTTTAGCAAATGGAGAGAAATCCTGTATGTGTCTGTTTTATACCTAATGCCTGACTTGTAAATGAAGCCTGTTGTTTTCTCTCTCTCCCTCTCTCTGACCCCCGCCCTTTGTCGGTATAATTGTTTTTGTACCAGACAAAATGTTTGTCAGTTAAGCTCTGCTTAGATAGGCTTTGGCAGCTTTTGTGATTGCATAGCATTTAGTCAAGCAAGTCTGGTGTACTCCTGTAGTGGTCAATATTTAGTGAATCAAAGGGAGGTGAAAAATACTATAATGCACCTAGTCAGTTGGAGTAAAAGTGATTTTAACACACACCCCCCCCCCCGCCCCAATACATTTTGACTTCTAAACAATGAATCATGCAGTGGCTCAGATCAGTTTCCATAGAACTCAAACACCAAAGACCTAAAACAATCCAAATGGAGTAGATGGATGGAAACATTCATGGGCAGCCCGTGAAAATTCCACGCACATTCTTTGCCATGCTTAGAATATTTCAGCCCACAGTTGAATGGATTTGCATTGCAAACATCAAACTTAATGTTCTGCAGTGTTTAAGTGTTGATAGGAATGAAGTGCAGCATGAAGATTTATTGCTGCTTGGCCTGATGTTTAATATTATCCATATCAAATACATCAGGATTTCTGATGTTTGACTCTGCCATGATATTCATATGCTATAATTCTACCTAATGATATTGCTACCACTAATTTTAACTTGGCCTTTTTCATGTTGTGTTGATGTGACTGCTTTACAGCAATAACAATTCGGGTTAGAGCAAATGTAGTTGTATCTTCTAGCTGCCATCTTTTCTTGCATCAGCACTTCAGTCACTGAAGGTAAAATTCTTCTCTCCAGTTCATGCAGTGAATTTCATGCCATACCCTACTGCATGCCATCTAGTCATTTCATGGACAGACCAACAAAGCCTGAGGGCCAGATGGTATACCTGCAGAGGTCCACCATGCTAGTGGCTTCCAGCTCATGTTAAGATTTCATCATCTAGCTCATCCTCTGCCTCTGGGAAGAAGAGGACATTCCTGGTGATCTTAAGAACATGCCAATCGTGACCATCTACAAGAAGGGGGACAAATCTGACTGTGGGAACTACAGGGAGATTTCCCTCCTGTCCATCACAGATAAGATCCTAGCCCACATCCTCCTGAACCACCTTCGTCCCCTTGCTGAGGAAATCCTTCCAGGAAACCTAGTGTGGCTTCCGACCATTGCGGGGTACTACGGACATGGTCTTCGTTGCCAGGCAGATTCAAAAAATAATATTGGGAGCAAAATTAAGAACTGTTCCTCACCTTCATTGACCTGACAGGCGTTCGATTCCTTAAATCGTGAAGCTCTGTGGATCATCCTCCAACGCTTTGGTTGCCTGCTGAAGTTTGTCACTATACTGAGACTCCTGGACAATGATATGACTGCCACTGTCCTAAGTGGAAGATCTGAAACTAACGCCTTTCGCATCCGGACTGGGGTCAAACAAGGTTGCGTGATTGCCCCCACCTTGTTCACCATCTACTTGACCATCATCATTCACCTCATCCAAGATGATCTACCGCCCGGCGTCGTTATCTAGTATCGACTGGACGGGAAGCTCTTCAATCTTGGTCGCTTCTGGGCAAAACCAAAACTCACCACCAAGGACATCCATGACCTTCAGTTTGTGGACGACTGCTGTGTAGTGGCTCATTCTGCAAAGGATATGCAAGCGATGCTAGATCTCTTAACTCTTCGTATAACAGACTTGACCTGTCCATGAATGTTACCAAGATGAAGGTCCTCCACCAATCTCCCCCAGGCCAGCTGAACATCCCTTGCTCCATCCACATAGACAGGGAGGCTCTGGAGTATGTGGAGCATTTCTCGTATCTCGGTAGTCACCTCTCCCAATGGGCTAACATCGATAAAGTCCAGCACTGGGTCAACTGCGCCAGTGCCGCCTTCGGAAGTCGACGGAGGTCCTGATTTATAAGGCTGTCGTTCTGACTACCCTTCTCTACTGCAGCGAAACTTAGACTGTCTACTGACACCACATTAAGACCCTTGAGAGCTTCCATCTGTGGTGCTTGTATCGAATCCTGGGGATCAAATGGGAGGACTGCTCCATAAAGTTGTGCCCACCAGCATCGAAGCCTTGCTCTCGAGCAGTTAACTTGATGGATGGACCACTGCGTCCAGATGCCCAAGAACCGCCTCCCTTGCCAGGTTCTCATCTCCCAGCTCTCCGTTGGCCAATGCTTAAAGGACGGACAAAGGAGATGGTACAAAGACACGCTCAAGGTCGCCCTCAAGCATGGAGATATCGACATCAATGACTGGGAGAAGCAAGCTGCTGACCACTCGGTGTGGCGCCACCTTGTTCATCAAGGTGTGTGCGGCGGAGGAAGGAGAAGGAGACCAACCCGGGGCTGCGAATCCCACTCCCCCACGCAACAACACGCCTCCACTGCCACAGAACGTGTGCATCCAGAACTGGGCTCCTCAGTCATCTGAAGACTCACCAAGTCTGACGTTTCCGAGGGACTGCAGACGACAATGACCATGCACAGAACTCCTGGTGTAATTGAGTGCCATGCCTAGATCAAGGATAGATTGTGTTCTAGTGGCTAGTGCCAGGAGACTTGGGAGTAGGAGTCCTTGATTTCGGGGTACCTCTGCCACTGACTTGCTGTGTAACCTTGGCAGATGAGTTAGGATCATTGATGACTATGCAAAACCAGAAATATAGCCCAAGTGATGTATTTTTGGGTGGGGGCATGACCAGTGGGTCTGTAAACTGTATAGCTCCACCAGCCAAAATTAGTTCAGAGGGTGTAGCTGCTCTTGTAGCCCATGGACTGTAAAGTGAAAGAGACTGTGCAGGTGTTCCAGGCTGTGAGGCAGGATTCTGACTTCAGTTTCCATCTGGTTCCTTGATTGAGGAGGTTTATCCAAATGCTGAGTGCGGGTGACAGTATTTGTCCTTTAGTGGGGCTGTACCTCTGACCCTGACCTGCAGAATGAATCTAATACTTACCTGCCTTGCTGGGGAGCTGTGAGGCTTAATTCATTGAAATTCTCTGATGGCAGGTTGCTCTAGAAATGCAGGGTATTGTAGAATAGGCAATACACCCCTGAAAGTGTGGATAGGAGACATCCTAGTGCAAATCAGAGGGGAAAATGTCCTTTTTATTAAAAACCTTTTGTCTGAACGGTGAACAGTATAGTTTGCTTTATTTTAAACCACCAATAAAACAGATGGGAAATAGCTTGCAATATCTTACGTAGAGTTTCTGTGCTTCCAATGTTGCAGATGTGGCCACTTAGCAAGATAACTTCTCTCAGCCTTCTGCTGGTGGCAGTCATCAGATCTTTTATTTTCAAACCTGTTGGAGTGTCCTTATCCTTGGGATGACAAATGTTTCTTTCCTTTTGTATGCAGTGTTGTAGCCTGTGGGTCCCAGGAAATTAGAGAGTCAAGGTGGGTAAAGTGGTGTCTTTTATTGGACTCACCTATCTTGTCTCTTACCCTTTGTGCTTCCAGGTTGCAGGGCTGAACAAAACTACTGCAGTTTGTTTGTAAACAAACCACAGCAGGAGGCATATCTCTATCTGTCTATTGCATTGCTGTGTGGTGGCATGAAGTATGAGACCAAAGGCCTAAAACTTCATCAACCCAGAAGTGTGAGAATTCCATGGAAATGTACAGCTTGTCATGTATCCGTTTTGTAACTATAATAAAATAGGTTTACTCTTGATTGTGCTTATTATGACCACTAGACCCAATGCATTGAGTGTGTGGCGTTGGCAGCAGAGTAGAAAAGCTTAATTTATGTTTGGCATTCTAAAACCATGTCTCAATCCCATGCATTTTTGTCATAAACTGACAGTACAAGGCTAGATCCTGATGTTGCATGAATGCTTCTTGGAAAACTGGTGACTGCAAACAGAGAGTGATATATTCCCAATTAAATTTATTCTTGAATGACAAGATTAGATATTTTAAGGGACAGGGAGGAGGAGTGAAATGAAGAATAGCTGTATAAACTTCCTGCACACAGATACAGCATGTAATAAATGTACGTCCAAGCGTCTTTTAAAACCAGGATCTCTACTAAGCTTCACCTGTCTATTCCATCAACTTTGTAGGTGATGTAGGTAAGTGAGTTTAGAGTGTGGCATATGGCTATTCTTAGTAAGGAGGACCTATAAATGGCATCCATTGATACCAGACTGTTCACTTGGCTGAGTGTTTACATGTTACATTTATGCTGATGATACACAGTGGAAGGTGGGGGGATAGAGGATGAAACAGGATACAGAGCTGCCATGAATGTCTAAAATTGGACAAGGGGTCACCTTGTTGGTGCAGCCTTCTGGGAAGCTGTACACTATAGAGTTCAGTATCAGATGGAATGTGGTTCTGGCCTCCTGTTGGGTTCATGAGTTGTACTTAGAATGATCAGACTCTCTGGGTAAGAATTTTGCTCTTACTAAATAGGTTTCCTTGTCAATGGAGCTAGCCTATCAGTTGCTGAAATGGTTGGTAGCTTTCTTCCCCCGCCCCACAGGAGAAGTCCTCTGTAGATTCGCATGTTCATTGCTTTAAGAGCAGATAAGGGGAGTGAATGTTACATTGGGCAGCAAATTGAGGAAGTTTGCTAGAGATAAGTGTTCTCAATATAACTGGAAGTGACTTTATGGGCATTGACAGACCTTATGAGTACAACCAGGTGTACCTTCGGGGACAGGTGGCTGTAGTGTGGCCTGTGAGCCTGGTGTGGCCTATGGTGTTGTGCAGGGTGGACCTTGGGTGTGTAACCTATGACAAGTCCCAGCATTCCATACTCAGTGTTGATGTAAGCAACCTTTCACTAGAATCTGAGGCTCACATGGCTTGCACTGGTGCCTCAAAGTGACAATCAGCTGCAGTCTGCTTAATTTTATGACAGTTAGGTGTGGCCTTTGTTTTCCTGACAAGGTGACAGTGTGACACTCACATGGGAAGTTTGGGTGACCCTGTTCTATGGATTTTTAACTGTAGAAGTGAATGAAGGCTTCTTACTAATGGTGGAAAACTCATGCTGAGATACAGCCTTGGCATTCATCTCAGCCATATAAATGATTCAGTGAAAATGGAAAGGCATAAAGCATAAGGGATTACAAAGCATTGGTGGTTTTGTGAATGAGGATGTACAGTGTTTGGGACAAACAAGTGCGTAAGCAGCAGTCTCCAGTACTCCCTTGACTTATCCCAGCATGTGCCAATCAAACGCTACATGGCAACCAGAAAAATAATTATGCAATACAAGATTATAGTCCTTGGCATGGAAATTCCAAAAAGTTAGGAAAAACCTACCTTCAATTTTACTGTCCATCGATGGCATTCATTCTGGACAGCTAAAATAAAATCATTAAATTACAAAGTGCAAAAATTATTTTTGGTGCCTGGATTTTTTGGCCTGGATTTTAGGGATAAAGACACTGTTTCAAAATGAACACAAATGATGCATAATGTGCACTGCAGTTCAGAGTAAGCATAGCACTCCTTGTCAAAATGTATGTCAGCTGTCTCTAGTTAATTAGAGATTTCTGTAAGTTTGGAATTTGTCAGCTGAATTTAAGGCTGCAGAATCTCTTGAAAATATATTGATGATAAAATCACTTAAGGAGCATCTTATTTGTTGGGGTTTTTGGGGGGTGGAGGTGGGAGGGGGACTTCTCATGCCATGAGCACAAGGAGAAAAGGAAGCATTAAAATAAGGCTGCTGTGTTCCAGGGGCTAGAACATAGGGCTGGGAGTTAAATGGACTGGCTTGTGTTTCTGGCTCTGCCTGACTTGCTGTATGGTTTAGGGCAAGTTGCTTGACTTGCTGTCCTATCTGTGAAAAAGAGACTGTTGCAAAGCTGAGAACAGAGTCCAGATCTTTTGATTTTTTGGGGTCGTTCGTCAAAAGGCTTATGCTGATGGGTGGAATTTAGATACTCACTCTCCTTTTTATATTATGATAGTGTCTTGGGACCAATAGAAAAAGGCACCCCATTAATGCTAGGTGGTGTACAAACCTAGAATAATACAGTCGCTGCCCCCAAAGAGCTTAGTTCTGAAGAGGGAGATTTTCATAGGTACAAAGTAGACGTCCAACTCCAATGGAAAGACAATGGGAGCTGGGTGCCTTGTGTTCCCCCTAAATACACGTCTACATCAGCTGGCCTCTGAGAGTAGCTGCAACTTTACTCTAAACAAGGGAAAATACATTTTCTGCAGTTGTTTGGAACAAGGTCTCTTTTTATGTACTTATGTGGGCACTGGTGACTAGTGCTGGATCCTAGATCCTCCCCCGGCCTTTTTTTGTTTTTTGCCCAGACTCATCTGAGAAGAGGCCCAATGTTGGAGCTGGAACATAGCTGCGTGCGGGAACAAACAGTTCTCCTTTCACAGAACAAGAGGGCCTTTTCAAATGGTGAAGTGTGCATGGGGAGCTTCGGCATTCAGTGTATGGGTTAAGGGGGAGAGGCAACAAAAATGACCAAAGCTGAAAGCTTGCTAATGTATGCAGTGAGTAAATGAGATGGAGGGGAAAGCTGATTGCCCAGTAAACAGCAGGCTGTTTTCCTTATGCAAACTGCATTGTACTTATGCCATCAAACCACATTCCTAATCATGGCTGCCACATGCTTCTGTTCTCCCTCTGGGTAGTCTCTCTGATAGATGCTTTGGTTAGTTTGTGGCTTTCCTCTTTTATGATGGTGGCAGCCTGGCCTCTCTTCTCCCCCATTTATGGTTTGCAGTGGCCCAGGGTGTGTAGCTAGGAAGTCTGCCTTTCTTCACACCCCTGGGCAGCCTCCATTATTTCAGCACTGGGGGGGGTGCTAAATAGGTGCAAAGTCTGTACATTTAACTTGCTCTGCTTACAGCTACCCTTGAAGACTCTCTCCTGGAAGCTTCAGCTAGCGCAGGATGAGAGTTATGAGCCCATAACATTAATGCTTGGTTCTGTGGACTGGCCACCCAGTGCAATTAAACCTGGAGTGCTCTGGGAACTAGTTGCCGAAGAAGTGACCATCATATCCCCTCAGAGAGCCATGCCTTCTGTTGTCAGTTGTTAGGAGCAATCTGCACAGGACAAGTGACAGGGCATTTGAGAAGAAAGCCCTTGCTTAGGAAACAATCTCCCTTTAACAGTCTCAGGGCCTGGTGATTGTCAAGGCATGTGGAAAAGTACATGAATTTGATTAGGCTTTTGGATACCTACTGGGGCCTGTTAGGTTAGAGACAGCACAGGTGATAACTGGTTTTAGGCTGCTCTGTTTTTGGTATCTTTCTTAATGTTTGTGAAATATTCTGCTTTTCTAGTGCTTTCCAGGAGATTATAAAGTACTTTAAACCTAACCCTAATGAATCCAGGTTCTCACCACCCTTGCCAAGTAGGTCTGTATTTTCTCGATTTTACAGATGGGGAAACTGGGGCATTAAGTGAAGTGATTATCCCCAAGGTGGGTTGGTGAGTTGGTGGCAGAACCAGGACTAGAATGGCTCTCAGTCCTGAAATTTAACCACAAGACCAACCAGACCCACTTAATGAAACTTGCAGGTTAAGCCGATAGCAACTTTAAAAATCTTTAAACAATTGCAGGAGGAGTGGAAAATGGGAGGAGAATAGGCACATTAATGAAATGTGTAGATCAGGAGGAATTGTGAACTTGGAGAAGTGAGACAAAATGATTTAGAGGGGTTATAAATACAGGCAGAAGATGACAAAATGAGATTCAGTTTAGAAAAACACATGGGGCTGAATGTATTGAAAAATGCTATCTGAAAGATTAAATGGGAAGAAAAAAGCAGAAAACCGCAGTAATGGCCAACGCACCTCTGGGGTAGGCGATAAACAGTAGATGCAGGTTTGCAGTGTGATAAGGCAACCAATGGGAGCTATACAAAGTTGAGTTTTGTATTTGGAGGCAGCAGATCAGAACAAGGATAGAATAGTCCCTTCTTTACCACTGGGATGTTGCACTGAGTTCAGGGGACTTCAGTGCCAAAAGAAATTAACTTTTGGAATGGAGCTCAGAGAAGAGCAAGGAAAATGTTTAGGAAATGGGTTGGTTTTTAAGGAAAGCTTATGTGAACTTAGTCTTGGTCAGCCAAGTAAATTCTAAAGGGCAGGAAAATTGTCCAAGTATTTGAAAGGGACGTGTATTGGTCTCTCGCCCTCAAATGGGGAGGGAGGCCACTTTGTTGCTGTGTCAGGCAATAAATAGGCAATTAACAGTAGAGCTCCAGCCCTCTGGGCAGGGCTGGGCAGGGAACAGGCTTTCGCCTAAGTCTCCTGGCTAGGCAGCCTGTAGACAAGCAGTCTGGGGCTCTGACCTTGTAGCAGGGCAGAGCTCTAAAGCAGGCCTCCTGGCCCAGTGTGAGGTAGCTGCCACCCCAGCCGTGAGTTAGGCAGCAGGGAGAGGGCAGGGGGCCCCGGCCTCATTCTATTCCACTGGGTCCCATCCCAAGCCCCATCAGTGGTGGAGGGTCCCGGCACTGGGTCAGCGGAATCCCAGCTGAAACACGTTGACACGTGTTCCAACAACCAAACTGGATTAAAGTCTGGCTTCCCCCTCCCAGGAGCACCTGGACCTTGGGGTCATTGTCAGTATCCCCAGGTTAGGTAGCTAGCGGCAGCTCCAGCAGTTCCTTGGCATCCCAGGTAGGGCTCGAGCACTGGTGGTGAGGAGGGGGAGATGTCCTTCTGCTCTGGAGGCTCCAGGCCAAGTGAGCTGGAGGGCCCACCTTTTGTACTTCTACCCTTCTGCTTCTGGTGGGGCAGATGCAGGTGTACTGGCTCTGCTCGCCAGGTGGAGTGGAGTGGTCCTTCACTCGCAACTGGTTAGGGAGGCCACTCCACCTCACTACACTCCCCCTCCTGCCCCCCCACGCCCATTTCCCAATCAAGAGAAGAAATGGCATTGGTGTGCTCCTCACCAGCCTGATGGCGCACTGTAAAAGCATAGGCTGCAGGGTGAGGTACTACCGCATCAGTCAGGGATTTGTTTCCTTTAGCGTATTCAGCCACTTCTTCAGGGGAGCGTGGTCAGCAACAAACACGAAAGGGTTTCCCAGGAGGTAGTACCTCAAGGCCTTGACAGCCCATTTGACTGCTAAGGCTTCTTTCTTAATAATGACAACGAGAGTTCTGTGGCACTTTAAAGACTAACAAATTTAATATTTGGAGATATAAGCTTTCGAGAGACTTAGCTCTCTTCTTCAGATGCAGTAATACAGAAAATAGGTAACACAGAGGTATCATATAGGAATCCAGGTGCATTGAGAACAATGCGGGAGGTGGAGTCCTGTACTTAACACCTAATGCCGACCATTGAGTAGGAGTTGAGACTAGGTGGGCAAAGTAATTTACCTTCGGTAGTGAGACAGCCATTCCAAGTCTCTGTTTAAACCCAGTTTGAATGTGTCAAGTTTGCAGATCATTTCTAATTCAGCAGTTTCTCTTTGAAGTCTGTTTTTGGAGTTTTTTTGAAGTACAGCAATAATTAATTAATTAATAATGGAGGAGTTCTTTTCCCGGGGGAACAACTTACAGCTGATGTACAATATGGGGTGCTCTTTCTCTTCAGCCTCCTGGGAGAGAGTGCCTCTCAGCCCCACCTCTGAGGTATTGGCTTATGACAGAAACTCCTGTTTGAAGTCAGGGCTGAACAGCACCAGCTCTTGACACGTGGCCCTTGAGGGTTTGGAAGACCTGTCCGCACTAGTCTGCCCAATGCATGCCTAAAGGGCTTTTTCAGGAGCTCTGTTAGTGGCGCTGCAAGCGAGGCAAAATTGGGGACAAAGCAGTGGTAATATCCCATTAGCCCCAGGAATTGTCATACCTGTCTCTTTGTAGTGGGGTCCAAGAAGGCCTTCAGAGCCTGGACCTTCCCCACCAGGGACCCTACTTGGGTGTGTCCAGCGTGTGTCCCAGATAGATGGTCTCCTCCCACCAGATTTTACACTCCTAGGTTTTGGCAGTCAGCCCAAAAGCACGAAGGCCCTGAGGACAGTGGCGACCTGGTTGAGGTGGTCCTCCCAGCGGCTGCTGTAAATCATGACATCATCAAGATATGCAGTGGTGTAGGAACCATGGGGTGGTAGGATGCTGTCCATCAGCTGCTGGAATGTGGTCGGGCGCCATGGAGGCTGAAGGGCATCTGGGTGAATTCATACAGCCCGGACAGGATTGCAAAAGCAGTCTTTTCCCAGGAGCTCAAATCCAGGGGGTTTGCCAATACCCCTTGGTGAGGTCCAGGGTGCTGATGTAGCAGGCTTTGCTGAGATGGTCAAGCAGCTCATCAATCCATGGCATCAGTTAGGGATTGAATTTAGAGATGGCGTTGATTTTCTAAGGGTCCCATCAGGCTTTGGGACCAGAACAGCGGGGCTGTGCCACTCACTTTGGAACCTCTCAATCACACCTAGTTCCATCATGACCTGGACCTCCTTTTCGATTACCTCGGGGTAATCGAACCCCTTTGCTAGGCTGCTCCTGTGCTTTCTGAGCATTGTGGAGGTTCTCCCTTGCCAGATCCCCTGCCTTGGCCAAATGCCCCTGAAGCTGCAGGTCATACCGGAGGAGGCCCTATGATGGGGACAGTGTTTGTTCCCAGTTCTCCTGCCTAAGATCTAGCAGCCCCCTCGGCTTTTGGCCATATAACAACTCAAAGAGGGATAACTTTGTTGACAACTGGGGGATCTCTCGAATGGCCAGCAACAGGGGTTGGATCGGTCGGTCCTAGTGGCGGAGTTCTTCTGGAGGAAACTTCCCCAGCATTTCCTTAAGGGTCCAATTAAAATGTTCCACGAGGCTGTCTGTCTGTGGATGATATATGGATGTCTGTAACTTCTTTATCCCCAGCAGGTCACAGACCTGACACAGGAGCTTTGATGTAAAATTCCTACCCTGATCGGTCAGGACTTCCTGGGGGAGGCCTGCCCGTGTATGTTTAGAACTGTTGGGGGTGGGGATAGAGGGTGAATGGAGATTTTAAAGACTAGCACCCGGCCCATGGCATCAGAACCCAGGTTGGTGATAACTACTTGCCTTTATTGTATGTGTCTTCGTTTTAAAGGGTGAAAATATAATAAACCAGTAAAAATAAATGGTTATTTTGGCAATCTTAAAGCAACCAAAGCCAAGTCATTCATATGTGTAATGGATGTTGCTAGCAGAGGAGAATCGACAAACTCCAAAATTCTTCCCCATTGTAATTTTTCTTTAATGCTGCTGTTCAAGATAAATTGTTTCGTTGGGAGGGTAGGGGATTGGAGAAAGCAGCAGATGGTGACTTCTGTAGAGAAGTGTATGGAACATTAAAAATGCATTATATAGTGTCATTCCTTGAGTGCTTGCGTGGGATGTTTACTATACATGATTTAAATTTCAGACCCTGTGCTTATTCCAGTATGGCTCTGAAATTGTGTCGGCATTCTCTGAATCCAGCAGCACTCATACAGAAATGGGTTTCTCTTTCCCTTGTCCAAAGTTGTGACCTGTGCATGGCAGCAAGCGTATTCCTTTTGTTACAGTTCTCTTCTCTTCCTCTTGGGTCTCATGCAAGTCCTCTGCTACAGATCAGAGTTCAAACCTAAAACATATAGTAGGGGTCAAACTTCTTGTGTACGGGTAGACAAGACAAATCTGGGAAAAGTTATATTAGCACTGAAAGCTTCATGTTCCTAAGATTACACAAACACATGGGAAAGGACAACTTAGTGGCCACATGGGGATCTTCCTTTCTGTAACTATTCTGTTCTGTTTCTTGTACCAGGCCCAATGTATAAAACTAATCAAGTGCTCTTTGTTCAAGCCACCTTGGAGACCAGACCAAAACATTTCGTCCCTCTGTGATGCTTGTAAGGACTCTTTTTCTTAGCTTTGTAGCACACCTGTAAAATGCCCCAAACTCAGTAAGCCCCTGAAGTGGATAGTGTCCAAGTCTGAGGGAAGTTATCCTCTAAGGGTATGTCTTCAGTGATGGTGGTAAATTCTGCTGTCAGATCAATTTATCCAGATTGATTGAGCGGAAGTGAATACCCACTCAATCGATCTGGAAGCTGATTTAGTAAAACCACCTCCCCAAAAAGTGTAGCGCTGCGTCGATAGGTACGCATTTCCCATCGGCACAGCGTAGTGGAGATGGCGCACAAAGAGGATTTAGGAAGTCGACGTAAGTTACGCAAGTTATTCTATGTAGCTTGCATAACTCCCGTTGACTGCCGCCGGACTTCCCCGTAAGTATAGACCAGGTCTTAGAGAGTGGTTCCCAATCTTTTTGGCTCAAGGGCCACAGATATAATTTTTACAACCCTGAAGGGCCACCAGTCTCCACCAGCCGAACCCCCGCTCCCACTGCAGCCAGATGGAAGGAGTTCAACGAGGAGGCTGCCTCCCTCCTTGCTGATCTCCTGTCCCGCTGGCTGCTGTGGGGAAACTGCAGGGAAACCGCATGTGTCCTGTAGCCTCATACGCTCCACCTCGGTCCCTAGGCAGTGGCTCCCTTCTGCAGCTAGGGGGATGGGGGATTAGTGCCTAGGACCCAGGCAGAGCACTTTGCCATGGTCCCTCCTACAGCCAGGGGAGGGGAGTGCTGATCTCCCATACCTTTGGCTGCAGTAAAGAGCCTGCACCGGTCTTGTAGCCCTGAAGCAACGCGCTCTGCCTGGGTCCTTAGGCAGCAGCTCCTTATGCAGCCAGCGGGAGGGGAGTGGTGGGCCACTTTGAAAGCCCCAGGTCACGTGTTGGGGACCACTGCTCTAAGACCTGCTTCTGGAATTATACACTCCGGGACAGGCCATAAAGCAGAAGAGGCTTTATGTAATGCTAGAACTGGTGACACCAGGAGTTTCAGTGGAAAGAGTGAGGGCAATGTACTTTATAATCTGAGAGTGTCTCCTGGGCTGAGTAACCATCACTGTAATGGCTAGTTCCTTAGCTAACGTTTTGTAGCACTTTTTCAGACTAGACTGGATGCCCAGTGGACGGAGAGCTTTCACATCCAGAAACCAAGGTTCTCTGCTGACAAATACTGCCTCCTCTTTCCCTCTTTCTGCTTCAGGGCCATAAGATCTGTCTGGGGTGACTGCCACTACTTCCTTCTTAACCTAGAGGAGCAGAGCTAGAGATCCCACCCCTGTTTTGTCTGAGCCTGTCAGCAACTGAGCCAGTAAAGCCATCAGTGCAGGAGTCCATGTGGGGAATGGAGGAGAGGAACAGAGGATTCTTTTCTGGGCAGATGGAAATCTGTCAGCAGTTTTGACAACATAAATTGATGGGCATCTGGAATGAGCTAACTGTCTTGCTTTTACAACCCTTAGAGAAAAAAATTTGCCTGCTGCTGTTGCTGCTTTTCCTTGTTTCTCTGGGCTGCTTCATTATTTTGATTAGTTTCACAGTTTGGTGGTGGTTCTTAAACTGAAGGAGCAGAATCTCAAATACTTCATACTCCGAGGTTTCTATTAAATGTTTGTTCATATGACAAACTTTATCAACAGTAGCTACAGTCTATTCAGACTAACTGTAAAAAGCATTTATAAACACAATTGAGAGCAAACCTTCAATGGCTGGGAAGTGAGCTTATTTTTAATTGATCTCTTCCATCTGATTCCTGTGATGGCATCTAAATGTTAAGGCAATATTATTTCTTAAATTGCTTTGCTGCTGCTTTCCCATTGCAGGCATTGCATGGAAAGTGGTAAAAGAATGTTCCTGGCATACTGACATGCTGGCAAGTCACTAGTGGTGTCTGAGGTACATGGGCCAGTCCTGAAGATGTATTTTGTCCCATATTCCTGGTATGTTGCAGTGAAGTGGGTTAATTGATATGACCAACTATTGTAGCTTGTAACACTGGAACTTTCTCTCTTCCAGTTACCTGGGCAACTAAAATTTCCTTTTTTACTAAACTTAGAATCATTCTTTTGCTGGTTTTTTTTTTTTTTTAAACAAGCATTCTCTTCTGATGGAGCTGACATTATCAGGAGCTCGGATACCACAGAGATGAGGTTGATTATCAATGCCTAGTGAGAATATGGCGGCTTTTGTTTCTGATGGCAGCAGAGTGCTGAGAAGTGTTCTCATAGCTAACTCCTACTGCAGAGTCAAGAGGGGGAGCTTGGATTTTTTGTTTCCTACATAAATTTGGAGTGAATGTCTTTTTAGCTTTTTTGGGGGGAGTTTTGGTGCCCTAACTAAAAATCTGAAGAATTTTAATGGCCGTTCCGTACTTTGTGTTCATGCAAGTAAAATTTGAGACCTCACGATACTTGATTGTTCCTTCAAAGGTGTACTTTGAAGTTTCCCTTGTGTTAGAGGTGTTGTGCGATGGGTTAAACTTTGTTATGGGTTGAGTTGGAACCTTGTTGAAACTGATGTGTGACCATGTCCTTGATTTAAGATTGCTGTAAAGGACAGGTAGGGTATGTCTGCACTGCAAAGAACCAAAACGCTCCCACAGAACCCATGGCAGTGAGTCTCAGAACCTGGGTCAACTGGGTCAGGCTCACAAAGCTCATGCTATGGGATTGAAAATAGCAGTGTAGACATTTCCATTTGGGCTGGCACCACCCCCCTCACTGGGTCTCAGGGTTCAAGCTTCAGCCTGAGCTGGATATCTACATTACTGTTTTTAGCCAATTAGCGCTAGCGTGAGTCAGTTGACCTGGGCTCTGAGACTTGCTGCCATCTGTTTGTTTTTTGCAGTGTAGACCCATCCTTAAGGGGCTACACCTAAAATAAGGCATAATGGAGCTTGTCCAGTCACAGGCACCATATGGGCAGATGGTTCCACTGGGTATTCTGATCAGGTGTGTGGGGGTGGAAGAAGTGGAGCTGTGAAGTCAGGCAAACTGTCAGAAATTCAGACGTGGCAAGAAAGTCCAGCAGTGGACTGTAAGCAGGGTGTGCTCCTGAAGAAGCATAGAGGAAGGTTCTGGATCAGGGGTTAGCTATAGAAAGCTTGGGTGAAGAAAGCCTCTGGTTTTGGTCCTTCTTGTGTTCAGAGAAGCAGGACTTAAGAATATTCTTTGTAAATAAACAAGATTGCATCAAAGAAAATACCAGATTCCATTAACAATTTCTACTCCCAGAACCCCACATTTTGACTAGCTACTCAGGTCCAAAAATGGGGTAACCATTTGTAATTACCACTAAAATAATTAACAATCTGCAATGGGAAAACTAGCATGGTGTATAATAAGGAATACTTGTGGTTAATTACTTGTATGCTGATTGTGATTGTGATTTGAAGCAGATAAAGCACAAAATGGGGTACTAGTTGGTGTCTGCCGTAGATCATCAAATCCAGACTAAGGAACAGGATGATCAGCTCCGGCTTCTTACACACTTATCTAAAACTTGTAGTGGAAAAAACCCTGCATTACCATGGAGGACTTCAATCTGAGTGAGGTATGCTAGAGATCTCATGCTTCTAATACTTAAATATCCTTGGATTTCTAAAAATTATAGATGACAACTTCCTAACTCAAAAAGCATTGCACCAAGCCTAGTGGAATTCTGAGACCTCATCTTGGCAGATAAAGGAATTGATCTAAATTGAACTAAAATCTTGTGATTGTTTAGTACAAGTGATCATGACTTAAGTACATTTGTTATTTGTAAACAGAATGAAGTCCCCGTCAGCATATGTTTTTAAAAGATTGAGTTTCTCAAAGATGAAAACAGTTATGAGCCAAATCAGCTGGGAGAAAAAACTTAAACAGAATAGTGACTGATTAGGAACTGTTTAAGAACATTTTGCTAGATGCCCGTAAGTCACAATTGACAGAGAAGTCTGTGTAAAAACAAAAACCCCTGCCTGTTTTAAAAAGTAGTAAAAAGCAGAAATAAAAGATGTATAGTATATTGGGGGAAAAAAAGAAATTAATGGCAACAAATATAAATTAAGTCAAGTTGTAGGAAAATTGATAAGGCAAGGAAAAGGACACAAGGAGAAATCTGTGGACACAGAAACTAAGGACAACAAGGAGCTTATTAGGAACAAAAGGAAACCTAACAATGGTATTGGTCCATTACTAGATGGAAGTGGTAGAATTCTCAATCATAAAGAAAAGGCAGAAGTATTCAATAAATATTGCTGTTCTGTATTTGGGGGAAAAAGTCAGATGTAGTCATGTCATATATAATGAGATACTTTCCATTCCAACAGTGACTGAAGGTGTTAAACAGTAGGTTCTCTCATTGGAGTCTGTGTTCCTTAATTACTGTTCTAAGTCTCCCAGGCAATCAAATCAAGGTCTCCTACATGACAGATCCTTTATCACGAG
Source organism: Emydura macquarii macquarii (assembly GCF_026122565.2). Taxonomy (NCBI): domain Eukaryota; kingdom Metazoa; phylum Chordata; order Testudines; family Chelidae; genus Emydura; species Emydura macquarii. The sequence continues at coordinate 1,274,095 of NW_027132383.1, forward strand.
GCTGCCAGGTGTTCCTGGTAAATCATGCTCTATCTCCCCTATGTCTGTTTGAGGGAGAAGAGGCAAGTCTCTTGATTAGTTCTTGTGATTGGGTGGGATGTGGATTCTCTTTCCAGCTTTTCTGTAAGTCTCCATGTGTCTCCTTAGATCAGTCATTCAACTTCTCTGAATAAAGCTACCAAGTGAGCTCCACTGAGTGAAGAGGAAGATTTTGGGGACAAGTGTAGGTAAAGCTTAAGTACCAACTGTTGGATGGAGAGAGAGGATCTGGGAATGCATCCAAGTGGAGCTTTTCTGTGAGGTAGCAGGCTAATTTCCAAGCTATGTGCTTTAGGAATCTCCGCTGGTTAATGGAAATACCAATCTACTTCAGAATTGCATTTTCCAGACTGATCTGTTCCTGCCAGAAACCAGCTTCAGACATTCCCATCTGTTACCATGGACTGGCCAGAATGTGCTATATATGCAAATACAAAAACTGTTGTATTGATCACTGTGCTTCACATCATCTTTGACTATTTCACTCCTGCATACAGTAAATACAATTTTGCATTTAGAATAGGAAATGGGAAAAGTGACTGAAAAATAGCCCCTGTTGTGATGACTGGAGAATGTTTGTTTATTTGGGGCTTTGTTTTCAGGAGATTCTTTTTTCTGGAGGTGATATAGATACTTGCAGATCTTCTGTCATGTTAGATAGAGTAAATTTTCCTCTGCTGAATTCCTAGTGTAAACAGTTGGTTATACTTCCTATTCAGATGAATATATAGCTACAGTAAAATAGGTTAGATAGCATGAATGAGTGTAATTCAGCACAAATAATATCAGAACTATTAATCTAGCTAATTTTAGTAAAATGTGTTAAAATGGATTAAAGTAATTAAACATCAATAGCTTAAACAGTAACATACCTGCCACAGGGCCTTCCTTATCTGACTTCACTGTAACAAATCCATGCCTACCTAAGATGTTATGGTTGTCTGGTCTTCATATGTGGCTACCTAGATTTCAGTGCAGCAGCTGGGGCAGAATCTAGAGCCTTCAGCTCAGGATGGAGAATCTTTAGGGCTTTTTGCATCATAGAGCAAATGATGCACACTTGAGCAGTTTTGGTTTCATCCAGGATAGGGCAGTGTTGCAAATCGACACCAGCCAGCTCCTAAGATCTAGAAAGAGAACCAAGAACAGCTCGGCTCCTACCAGAGCTGTCCCAAGCGGTATTGCACTTCCTTCATCTCATTGTGCTGAGGAAAGGGGTACACTGCCGCTTGCACTAGTGTCCAACTTTCTAATGTTCCAGCACCACAGTGCTGGCTCCCAGCTAGGCAACACTGTGAAGGGCGTCAGCTTTTAATAACTGCAAAGTATAATGAAAGAGCTGTGAGGTTTGAGGCTTTTACCTTTGTTTTTAGCACCAGGTTAGCAAATGGAGGTTTGAAGGGCCTTTGGTTTTTGTGTGTCGCTCCAGCTCTTACAGCACTGGTTTTCCAAATTCTAAATGATTTTGAAAACAACTTGTAGCTGTTGACAAGTGTGCATCTAGTTACTGTAATTACCTTCAAATGTAAGAGAACTGGGTTTAATTGTAGACTTTTGCATTTTCTGTGATTTAGAAAAACTGCACTGAGCTTTCAAATAAACACTGCTTGTTCTAGCTTTCAGACTTGTCAGAATGCTCCGTGTTTTCCGTGCCCTCTCAGTCCAAGCGACTCCTGCTTTAAAATATGGCCAACAGCAAAGAACGAAAACAAAACCTCCAGAAGGTGGTCTGCCTTAAATCGAACCCCCGGCTCTGCTCTCCCTGGCAAGCACAGCACTCTGATTTCAAGATGCTCTTCCATAAAAACACTCCTGGCTACATACACCACAGCAAGCCACAGGAACTTTCTCACTTTTGTGTTTGAATGTATTGACGTGAGGATTAAGGTGACTAAACTATAAATGTTTGGCTCTGTTATGGGGGCTTTTCCTTCATCAGTCCCAAAACACCTCGTAAAGGGGGAAAGTTTCATTATCCCCACTACAGATGAGAGGGAAGACTGGGGACTGGCCCTTTAACAAAGGAGCTGGTTCTTGGGACTCTCTTTCTCCTTTGGAGGAGCCCCTGCCAGTAGGAAGAGAAATATATACCAGGAGAGCGGTCCTTTTGCCTGCTGTCAAAACAGCTGTGATGGGAGAGGAGGGGGGAGACAGATTGAGTTCCTTCCACTCTAAATCCATTCCCCGGAGATGGCTCCAGTGGCTCAGCTTCCCGCACCTTCTTTGGGAAGCCACATTGCAGAGCCACCCTCAATGCCATCTTGGGGTGGAAGGAGGATCCAGACACACATTCAGCTGCCACCAGAGCCGGGTTGGATGGGTGGGTGAATCCCAAAGCTCTGATGGTGGAATTGCCTCCCTAGATGTCAGCAGATCCCTTCCAGTTTCTTATAGGGAATAGTGCTATTTCTGTGTCATGAGTCGGGGTATGGAGGGCACTCTGAGCCAGCATTGGCAGTACATGTTGGCTGAGGCACCTGACTGTGGGGGGATGGAGGAGGCTGGGGAATAAATGCAATAAGCTTTTGTACTGTTCATCTGTTTACACGTTCTACTACTTGAGTATAATAGGAGGAATCTGTAGAAGGAGTATGACTGTAAGCCCTTCAGGGAAGGGCAGGGACTCACTTTCTCCCTGTGTGTATTTCCTTTGCCTAGCCCTGATCCCATAATATACTATCAAATATTAATAATAACCAGGAACAAAGTCTTGTCTCTTCTTCCTTCTCTCTCTCTTGACCTGGGTGGACAGTGGAACTGGATAGCCCTCATGTAAGGGAGCCAGATTAGCCCATGTCAGCTATGATTTGCTAGCTGGGTAATGGCTAATGCAGAGAACCTGAGAAACCTGGCACTGGGCCTCTGGTGCATGAGTGACTCTCCTGAAGCCTGGCTAATGGTCTCATACTTGCCAAATCTACTCTTTGCTGGCTAATTAGACAGACGTATTTGCCCTTTCTACAAGGAAATCTACTGTTTTGATACTTGGTTTGGTGCAAGAGCATTTCACATGTAATCAGTGTGATTTGTATTAATAGCTCTGATCCTAGAATGTGCTAGTCATATTCTGTTTCCCAGACTCCTCTTGCAAATTAATAGAGTCAAGTCAGATTCTCCAGGCTTGCATGCATGCATTCAGAATTTTCTCTTCAGCATTTGAAATGTTCTAAGAACTTTTAGGCTGCCTTGTTGTTGTTGATCTTGTCCTTAGGATTAAAGAGCAGACACTTATTGCAGGAAATATGGTAATACGGTTTTTTTGGATCAGTGACTTTGTGTAAATTTAAGTTGAATTTGCCAGCTTTTATAAGAGCATCACTAGAAAGTTATTGGAAATGGTTTATCTTTCTGCATTTCCTTATGACACATTTTAGAGTGCAGCTTAATCACAAAAGTATTAAACATAAAATAAATTCAGTATAGTCTGGTTTACGACCATGAAAAATAGATTAGGAATAATACTAGAAATATGTCTTGAAAGGTTACCCTGTGGCATGTTGTATTGTGTGTGTGTGTGTGTGTGTGTGTGTGTGTGTGTGTGTGTGTGTGTGTGTGTGTGTGTGTGTAAATTGTAGGTATTATGGAACTTTTAAAGCATTTTAATTATCTTCTTACACTGGTGTTTTGTTACAACATAACATGGAAAACAGAAAGGTGCATCTGTTCAAAATCTGTGATCTTGTGACAAATGTGTGTTTATCCCAGCTCAGACTGGGGCTATTGATAGCTATTTAATTCATTTTCTTTATAGTTTACATTTTTTAACTATCTAAATGCCCACAGGAACACATGGCTACACTGATTATCATTGTTACCCTTGTCCTCCTTCCCTGGTCTCTCCAACTGTTTTATTACACCCACTTGTTGCATCTTGTTCTTAGGCTGTGAGCTCTTCAAATCAGGGACCATCTGTGTTTGAACAGCCCGTATCACAATGGAGGAAAAATGGTGTTGTCTAAGGTACTTGAGTTGGAACTCTGGGGACTTTGGTTCAGTTTCTGGCTATGCCAAGAGCCTTAATGTGTGACCTCAGGCAAGTCACTTAATCTCTTTTCCCCAATTGTAAAATGAAGATATTTCCCTATCTCCTAGCAACTGCTGAGGATAAAACCCAAGTGCTCACATAATATGGTGCTAGTGTCTGCATAAGTACCTAGAGCCTGATTTGGGTTCTCTGGCACTACCACGCTCCTGATTCTTACTGTATTGTTGATTTATGGAAGAGGAAAAGTGAGCCAATTTGATGATTTGTCCAAGTTCCTGTAGAAAGTGTGTAAAGCACAGGAGACTCTTACTGTATTTAGAACTTGTGCAGCACTGTAATGTGCTGCCATATTCAGTGTGTGTGTTTTGGTCTCGGGGAGTGGGGCACTGCTGAGAGCTAAAAGTGCGCAATAATGATTTGATGATCAAGGCTCTGACAAAAGCATGTAAGCCCTCCTTCCCTTAGAGGAAAAATGAACTACAATGATGTGTGATTCTTATTAAACTGACATTAAATGACAGATTTCTCTCCAACTGTGCTGAGCTATTGGGTTCTGTGCCTGCGAAACAGGTGTGCTGTAGAAGTGATTTATAATAATAACAGCATATGGACAGGTTTGATTGTGGAGAGCAGGTACTTCGCATCAGTTCATTTCTGGTTTTGCATACACTTGTTTGAGGAGTGAGTCACTTTTCTCATATCCTGCCACCTGTTCTGGCAGCAAAATGGCTGGGGAGGGGACAGGGATCCTCCAACCTCCCAGTACCTATGACTTGTTTTGCACAGAGATCCAGACTGCAGTTATAAATATGCCTTTATAATGCTGAGAAAAGTGGAAGTGCTCTGCTTTCTGCCAAACTGCACCTTTCTTTCTGTTCCCCTTATGAGCTTATTGTGTTTGGATGGTGTCATTTTCTAGGTTTATCTTTTTGCTTCCTCAATGAGCTCTCATCAGTTGATTTTTTAAAGTAAGTAGGACATTAATGCCACTAGCAAGGGTAATGCTTTGTAACATGAGGTTGTCAAGTGGGAGGCTAAGGGTGTTTATTTTTAATCTCTACCTAGGGTCAGGTGGATGGGGATCCTGCCTAGTCCACCAGCATGGACATGAAAACTCTAAATGCGTGAAAACTGTTTGTCTACACAACTTTGTTAAATTTTTTTAGCCTGAAACTTATTTGTGATGAATTGCTTAGTTAATATCCCACCAGCTGATGGAGACAAATTGCACTGGCTTTATCTTCAGCCTTCTACCATACACTCCTCCCTCTTAGCATGCACCAGCATTGCTGCAGACTGTTTTCCTATATCACAGGCACTTTATGAGGAAGTAAAGTTCCCACCCATTATTCTAAGTGCAGCAGTGATGATAAATCAAGTGATGTCAGGAAGCTAACAGGTGGCAAATTCTTCTTGGTTCAAAAGGCAGTGGGAATCCATCTGTTTTGGGCAGCTGGGATTTTCAGCCCTGGTTCCTCTTGAACTGCACAGGAGCTGCTATGAGTAGGAGAATTTGCATGTAATATGAAAATGGTGGCCTCTTTGTGCCCACGCAAAGTTCAATCTGTGGTCACACTGTGTGATCACACAGGCAGATGCTTAATGTTGGTAACAAAGAACTATTGAATCATGGCTATGATTGGCTCATGCTTACTTCTATGCTAGTATGTCCAGAGTAAGGGTGTGCATTTGTCTCCATACCCCAGCTGATATCTGTTCCCTGTTACATACTGTTCCTCTCCCCCCCCCCCCCCCCCAAGTCTCTTGATCGTTCTATAGCCTAATGTATATTTTTCAGATCACTTGCCACTCCTTGTGCACTGACTTTATTGCCCGTATTCAAGGAAGCTTCACCAGATGGACTGCCTCCCTTTTCTTGCGCAGTCATTGTCATTAGTAAATCAGTAAATATTTTCACAGTTTGCTCCTTCTTGGTTTCCACTGCTTTCCAAAGATTTCCCTTTCTCAACTGAAAGCTGTTAATCACAGGCATTTTATGAAAGAGCAAGCAGTCATCTAAGCCGTGGTACACACAGTAAATATGGTACATCATGGAAATTTAAGGGTGCAACTTTAATAATTTTTTCAGTGGCTTGCACTACTTTCCTTCACTTGGAAGAGTCTATAAAAATCTGTAGAATGGTAATGGCATTTCACAAAGCTGTCTGGATTGTTTGTTCTCAAATATCAACTTGAGTTGACAAATCACCGAAAAATAAAGTTGAGCCATCATTTCACATATGTTATGGAGGCTTAGGTTTGTTATCATGTTGGTGGAATCTGTCCTCTTCTACTACTGCTCCAAGTGCCATATATATCTCAAAACTTAAATATTAAGCTCTTTGTGGCAGGAGCCATGTCGTCTTGTGACTGTAAATCGGCGGGCATGCTTTAGAGCTGTATAAATAACATATAGTGAAAGCGGATAACTGCCCCTTTACTTTTGTGGTCAGGTGACTATGCCACTATATGGAACATTGTCCACCTTCTGTGGTATCTCTACGGTTAGGAATCACAGCCTTTCCCACTCCACCTTTTATGACCGTTAATTAATTACCAGTCAACCGTGCCCCTCCCCCTTACCTATGTTCTCTTTCATGAAAGATTTTGCCTTTCTCCCTTCCTGGGTCAGTCAGCCTATTCTCCTCTTCAGTACTAGATTGTATCCCAGTTAGTTGCATTTAAACAAGATGTTCGTTATTGGAGAGAGACCAGGACAAGGAAGAAAAGAGTTTTCTTGATTTCATTCAGGCAGAGGCTGCACAGAGCCTTGAAAGAGCAGACTAGATGACTTCATTACAAGGGTCAAAAGTTGGCAGCTGTGACCTTGCATGTCAGAATCCAGGCCTGCTCCTTTTGCTTTCTTCCTTTCTCTCTCCCCCACTACATGGCCAGCTGCCAAGCAGCGAGCTGGTCTGTCTGTCCTCAGTAGTTCAGTTCTCCTCCTGGAAGTGGCTGGCTCCTTTTAGTGAGGCCAGTTTACTCTGTCTGAAGGCTCCCCTCACTTTTTGGTGTTGAGGGATATTACTCTCCCAATACACATGGGTCCAGTGGCTCTTGGAGCTTGTCTTATCACTCCACGGGAATTTTCCTGTACAGTATAACTTACAATTCCTTCCTAAATTGTCAATATAGCAACTCTCACAAGGATAAGAATACACAGGAAAGGATCATTTATATGTCTGGTCATAGCCGAGTGTCACAAACAGTAAAGGTTATGACAGCTAACGATCTTTCTAAATAAATGGTTTGCTAGAGAAGCTTAAACTTCTCCATGTGCATACAGAACAGGGATGAATGGTGCAGGAAGCCAGTTCCTGAGCTGATGTATGTCGGTGTAGCTCCATTGAATTTAGTGGAGCTCTACCAGTTTACATCAGTTGAGGATTTGGCTCCACATTTCTAAAACTAGAAGACTTCTCTTTCACAGCTAGTATTGGCTTCTGTGGAATTCCAGGGCATGCAAAAGCCAGTGTTTCATCAAATGCTGGCCCATCATATGGGAGTTTGCATGTTCAATGTATTTTGGTATATGACTCAGACTTCAGATAGTTCCACCCAAGTGCTTTGCATTCCCAATAATTGGTAATGTGCTGCTATTAATAGTAGGACACTAATTGACCCTTCTCAGAAAAAAAGCAAAATAACATTAGATTTTTTTTTTTAAATGTAGTTTTGGCAAGTCATTGATCATTTAAAAATTAAACTGCATCGATGTGAGTTTTTAAAATGATTTTAAAATACGTGGAATGCACAAAAAGCTCTCATGTTACTACTATATAACATTTAGATAGTGTTAATTGGAGCTGATTCCAGTTGGGCTCTAGGGGGACAGCAGGTAGCATTGTGCTAGGTGCTGCACGAACACAGATGAAGACACCATCTCTGCCCCAAAGAGTTTACAGCTGAAGTCATGTCATTCCGATGCATATATTGGGTCAAACCTTGCAGCATCTCTCAAAGGTCTGCTGACAGGTTTCCTGTATGTTAAGGTGGAGAATCATAACTCACTCTATTCTGAGATTATGAATAAGCCTACACAGTATGGTTTATTTGACAATCTATTCATTGAACAATTGTGAAAATTCAGTGTACCAAGATTGTATAGCTAATTACTAAAGGATCTAGTTTGGCTGGAAATGTGGTTGGTCTTAAAATGCGTGTTCAGATGCTTCATGGAGATGTCCTTTTACCCTCAATTGATATCTCACTCTTTAAGTTTTCATAGGAGCTTTATGATGAACAAAACTACATAAAATTGTTCTTATGAAAGGAAGTTTTATAAGACACGTATAGATACCATTTATAGAGGCTTCAGGAAATGGGCGTTGCTACATCTGGAGAATAATAGTTGGATTTTGGGTTTGTTCTAAGCCATTCTGTATCCTTGATGTGTTGCATTGAAAAAATACTGTGAGCCATTTTGGGAAGCCTGGGGTTAGCCCTGCAAATCGTTGCTTTCATGCAGACATTTGATTTGTCTTCGCCTGTTTGTTATCTACTTTCTGGCAGCTTTTTAGACTTTCGGAGTTTAAAGGAGATAATGCTGGAGCTAACGTCAGTCTGTGAAGTTTGGATTGGGAGCATCAGGATTTGCCAAAAGGCAGCTGAAACTTGGGGAGACTGATAAGAGGAGAGGAAATTGGATACAGTCTATCCTCTTTACAAAACTGTCTTTTGAAGCTGGTTTTTGTGTATGCCTATTTATCTCTGTGTGTCCTCTGAGCTAGAAGCAATGTAAAGATTACAAAGTCATCAGTGTAAGGCAGGGGATAGAATGTGGAGGGCCTTGCTGTTGCTACAACTCTGGCTTCCTCAACAGTTGCAATTGGTAAGGTAACAGTAAAGATTTTTCAAACAGAGAAGCATGATGGCTGCTTCTTCCCTATCTACTGGCACCTCCGTACCCCAACTCATTTTAGGAGAAGCAAGTATGTGGGGATGCAGAGAGATATGCTGTCAGGCAATGAAAGATGCTTGAAAGAAACTGGAGTGTAATTTTAAAAAGCTACTTAAAATATATATTAGAAACATAAAGGACAAGTAGAAGAAATATTTTGGCTTGGGATCTTCGTTTGTTAGAACAAAACAAAGAATGGCTGTTAGATCTGGGCTTTGTGTGGTACAGAGTAATTCTTCCTCGAAGCTTGTATTTTAATTTTGCTGACTCCATGTAGATTTGGTTCAGTGGTTCTGCAAGAAAACAAATAAGTTAGAACTGAAAACATCTAGTCCAGTCTCTGTGGTAATGCAGTTTTGTTCTCTACAGGATGTTTTGTGTGCTTGGTTATATAGCTAAATGCCTATTGAGAGAGAGAGAGATGAGGATCTTAAGGAGAAGCTCAGGAGGTTACTTGTTTCACCTGGAAATGTATGTGCTCCAAAGTTGGAGAAAAGTAGACATTTGAATAGTGTACACTTACTTTGTTACCTCTGCAGTAAAAAATTGAGGTGGATTTTAGGGGAGTTCACAAACGTAGAAATAAAAGTACCGTGGCAGCATCACCTCTTACGGGTAATGAAGATGTTAGAATTACAATAAGGGAACATAGGGAGGCCCGAGCATAATTTTTTCGAGCCCAATACAAACTTGTAACACGGGCTCCCTCCCACACACACACCCATGGGGGTTGCAGCGTACCTTTTTCCCCCCATGTGGGGGCCCTAAACATAGGTTGCTACTGGACCCAGATTTTCATGTCTCTAGCCCTCAGAGGTACCAGCGATGTCCTAGTAGCAGGCTCTTGTTTTCTGTTGTGCTTGTCATAAGATAAGGTGACTGGCTGCATATATTTCCTGGAGCTGAAGGAAGGGACACACTGCATACTGGTAGTTTCAGAAGTATCTCACAATGCTCAGTATGAAATTATGCCTTTTGGCTAGCCACAGTGTGTGTGGTTAAAGCAGGAGACCTTTGTTCCCTTACCTTGATGATGTCCTTGCTAGACAACATGGTACATGAGTCAGATGCAAGGCAGTGGCAATAAATCTTGCTCCAGTGGTAAAACCTACATAAATAGTATTTCTTAAGTTAAATTTCATGAGTTTCCTAGAAGTTTTTTTCTTCAGAATTAGCCCATGGCTGGTGAGGATTTTCAGGTTTCTTGCACAGGTCTTCAGTTCTTCAATCAGACTTAGAGATGCTTTTGTCCTCTCCAACGTGGTCTTTCCCAGTGGCTGATGCGAGGTCTTTCCAGTTGGGGCAATGTTAGGAAACCCTATCATTCAGGCCTTTGCTGCCTCGGTTGCAGTATAAATACCTACACTGAAACTGTACATCAGCATTTGGGGAAATAAGCCATTTTTGAGTTTATTCTGTTTTCTGAAGGTCTGAAAAATTGGCAGCATTGCCAAATCTTACCTTATTCCCTGATGTCAAAGGGGCAAAAGATAAGAACTGAAATGCTTATAACCCTCTGAAGAAATATACTATTGGCAGTTACAGGGCTTGGCTTTTAGACATGTTGAACAATAGATTGGCTAACTAAGTAAGATACGTGGTGTGGGTGTGAAAACTTCAAGTGAACTATCTGGGGCACTTACGTAAGTGTGTAACCCACCCTGTCTGACATGGATTAAGTATAAATGCATCAGTCAAGAATCAAATATAGTGAGCCATTTGGGTTAAAAACAAAATTCTCTGGATTGCAAATCTTTCCATGTTTACATTGGTAGAAAACAAAAAATGCAGCAACCATTTGACATAGCAGTGTATCCATCTGAACAATGAGATTGCTAGGGTTCAAATAGTGTACAATGCCTTTAGGATTTGACAGTGTATGTTCCTACCTGTGCATAACTTTCCCAAAGTCATGGTGCAGCAGGTGTGATGTATAAAGCAGCATTTGTCAAACGCTTGTCCATGGAATGCGTGCTGGTAATTTGCAGAGCTAGCCAATCCACATGGTGCTGCCCTTCTTGCTTCTTGTCAGCTGTCAAATTCCACTAAGAGAACTAAAAATACATTGGGAAAGTAATGTTCATTTTCCATGTAACCAATTGTTGTAGTTGCCACCGGGATGTTATGTGACTGAGCAGGAGGGGAGGAGGTCTGTGTGATTGCAAACTTCAGGGGAGCTGCCCATGACAGTCTCTAGGGTGCGTGCATACTTTTAAAAAGTAACGCCTGGTCTGAAGGTAAATGCAAAAGTCCTGTAGTGCTTGGGTACAGTAAAGCATTGAGTCAAGGGGCGAAGACCCTATTGATTAAATACTCGAGCATTTGGCTCCGTCTCTGTCATTCATCATGGTGAGCATACTCAGCATAGCCCATTCACTCCCACAGTTACAGAACATCCTCATCTGCATAGTTTGGTCTATCGGTTTGGAACAGACTCTTGGTATAGTAGGTCCCAACTTTGATGGCAGCACAGTTCAAAACTCATGAATGCTACTGCACTGAAGTCTCTCCTCCTCTGGATAAATCTGCATAGTCCCAGCTCAGAGTTCCTCATGTCCATTTACCACGCTCTACAAACTAGTTGTCCTAGTAGTAGCTTCTTCTTTTGAAAGACAGGAGCTGTAGGTGGCACCTGTTTGCTCCCTTTAACGTACTGCTTAAAGTTGAGGTTATTTCCTTGCCAGGGAAGTTAGATGATGGAATCTGCTTGTATCTCTGTTTTCTGCTCTTAAATTCCATGCTAGTTGGTGGGGATTGAACCAACTTTGCCAAATAGAGGGAGTGAAAGATTTTGTTTAACTTCTGAAGAGAGTAGGTTGTGGTATGACTTTCCGAGAAGTGTAGATGGCTTTGTACAGTGTCCGTCTCTTACTGAATGTGCTCTCCTCCTTGTTCTCCTGCATGCTTGTGGGCGAGGAAGTGTGGATTACATTTGTTCTTGGAAACATTTCTTCTATTGTCATTTCTTAATGGAAACTAAACCACCAGGACAAGGTTTGGCTTGCAAAGCAAGCTTATAGGCAAACCTTTCATTTGATCTTTCAAGTATTTCTAAGGAGTCCATCGTTTTGAATTTTAGGGTCCTGAAGGACAAAAAATCCTCTGGGACCTGCATGGCAGAGCTCTGCTGTGGTGTTTTATTTCTTTGAGTGAGTGACTCCCAAACTTCTGTGCATAGATAGCAGAATAGAGGTTAGATCTGCTGTACAAATGAGCTGTGTGTGTGACTAATTTACCAGTGGGGAAACTTAGATGCTCTTGACAGACTACAAAAGCCTTAGTGGGGTAAATCATAGAATCAGAGTTGGAAGGGACCTCAGGAGGTCGTCTAGTCCAACCCCCTGCTCTGAGCAGGACTAATCTCCACTAAATTGAAGAGATGGGCCTAAGCTGCACAATTCAGATGAGGTGCTGAGCAAAGTTCAGGGCAGTTCAGACATGGGGTTTCAATTCAAGGCCACCCAGGAGAGGCTAAATATTTTCAAGTGGAGAGCATCATGTCCTTGAATCTGAAAACATTTCTATTTCTTTTGCCAATGAATCTCATGAATTCCATGTGTAACCATAGTGATATCAGGAAGGTACAGAGCATGGAGGGCGAGCTTTTCCCCAAACTTGCCAGAAGGCTTAATTTTCATATCATTGCTGAATTATATAGTGCCCTTGAGGACTGTAACAAGGTGGTCTGTCACTTTAAAGGCCAGGGGGCTTTTGAGCCAGCCAGCCCTGTTCTGAGGCAGAGCTGTTTACAGACATGTGGGCCTAGTAGAGGGGATTATCGGCCCCAGATAGGAAGGGATTGGGTGATTGTCTGGTGAGCACCTGAATCCTATAAAGGCTGAAAGAGCTCAGTTAAGGTGGAGAGCTACTGGAAGCAGGTTTATTCCTATAGCAAGGGGCTTTCAGGTAGATGGCTGGAGAAGATCCACCAAGACTCTGGAATGAACTTGCTCAGGAGCAAAGGACCACCACAAACTTCATCTCCTGCTCCAAATGCCAGGCACATTTCTTTGACGTGGTCGTCTCTAACAAACGCATAGCAACATGTTTTGGTAGGGTTTGCTTTTTTAATACAAGGCACTCCACTGCCTGTACTACTTCCCCAGGGAGAGAGGATGAGGGAACAAAAACATGAGATGTGTATCATAGAATCATAGAATATTAGAGTTGGAAGGGACCTCAGCAGGTATCTAGTCCAACCCCCTGCTCAAAGCAGGACTAACCTCAGCTATATCATCCCAACCAGGGCTTTGTCAAGCCTCAGCTTAAAAACCTCTAAGGATGGAGACACATTGTGTAATGCAATGGCTCTCAGATGATTGTACCCCCTTCAAGAGACTGATTTGTCATGAGTACCCCAAGTTTCACCTTACTTAAAAACAACTTGCTTACAAAATCAGACATAAAAATACAAGTGTCACAGCACCCTGTTACTGAAAAATTGCTTGCTTTCTTTTTTACCATATAATTATGAAATAAATAAATTGGAATATAAATATTGTACTTGCATTTCAGTGTATAGTACATAAAGCAATATAATCAAGTAATTGTATGAAATTTTAATTTGTACTCACTCTGTTAGTGCTTTTTATGTTGCCTGTTGTAAAACTAGGCAAATATCTAGATGAGATGATGTACCTCCTGGAATACCTCTGAGTATCCTCAGCGGTACATGTAGTCTTTGTTGAGAACCACTGGTTTAATACACTACTGGCAGGTGCTCAGATACTACAGTGATGAATATGGTATAAGAACCTGTATAGAATATAATAGGAGTAGGGGGCTCTGGCAAAGAAGCCCCTGGGCCAAGGAAAGTTAACAGTTGGATTTATTGAACAGTTTTGTTTTGGAGTTTCTTGAAAATTGTTGGCGCAACCAATAAATGGTCTTATAAAGAAAGGGCCTGACCAGACTCTCGGTGTAGTGTTTAATGCTTCCTGGACTGGGGGGGACAGGCCAGCTGCATATGGACCAGAAATCTTTACGAGGGAAATACAGAACAATAAACTACACTGCCCAAACTAGTGGGCTTTGCATGTGCATAAAATACATCTCAAATCCAACTTGAAAAGCACGTCTCTGTTCACCTGGGGGCTGTATGAACATGTCTAGAAGATCTTAAGGCATCAGGTGACAGATGAAGGGTGGGGAAGGATATGATCAAACCATGCACATGAATTTTTATATACATCAATCGTTTTTGATTATAAAGTGCCAGCTGCCCCTCAAACCATCACTGAGATGGTTTAAACTCCATTGACTTCACTGACAATGCTGATTTATAGCAGGGTGAGATCAGAAATAAGTGAATCACTGCACTTGAGACAGGCTGGTATCTGTTACATAGGAGCTAAATGGGCAAATTACTTTTTTTTTGGGCAGTAGCATTAAGCCAAAAGGGGATTTTCATGTCTAGATCATAATTCCTGTGTGGGAATATATAGACTCAATCAGAGAAGTATAAAGAAGTTGTGGCGTAAACTTCTCTACATAAAAACCTGATAGTTTTAGGAGTAGCTAATTGGTAGCACAACTCAGTGAATGACTATGGAAAAATCACAATACAAGGAGTGGAGAAGGTTAAACATGCTGCTGTTTTTTTAAACCGATTGCAATTAAGTTATGAAAAGGGGCAGGAATGAACTAAAATAATATTGCAGAGCAAAATAAAATACTCAGCAGCAGTTGTGGTGTTATACTGGGAGAGTGCAAGGGAAATAGCTTCAGTGCAAGTCTAGGGAGATAGCCAATAGTCGTGCCAATCTGTGTAATGCAAAAGGATTTTAATGGAAATGTGCAGGGATGCTCCTATGATGGAGACAGTCACGGCAGTACAATCTCAGTGCTGGATCATTACTACAGTGATTCAATTAGAATGGGATATTACATATGGATACTTCTTGGAAGCTGCTGAAGACTCCATAATTAGAGTACTGACCATTTTTGTGGATGCGGAAATAAATTTTGTCTCCATGCAGGGGTCTAAATGTAGACTCTCAAAGGCGGAGAAGCAGCTATCTGCAGTTCCTAGCCTATTAGGTTGCTTCCCCATCTTCAAGATCCTATCTTCCCTCTCTCCTTGAGCCCCCCCCCCCCACCTCCATACAGAGAAAGAGGAGGTGATAGATCAAGACAGTCAGCAAAATCCCCGATAAGCAGCCAAGCAATTTAGAAAACCTCTCCCAGCGTATCAGGTCAGTTGGAGAGGGAGGCTGCTGCTTCTGCAAAGTAAGTCAGGAAGCCATACTTCAGTTGTCACTGCTGCACACTGATCACTTCTAACTTTATAGCAGCAGTGGGGTTAGAACTCAAATCCTCCGTCTTCAAAGGTACAGGTCCCTATCCCTTGAGCGAAAGAGGAATCTGTATTAACATATGGCATATGACGCAAGCTGATCAGTTCTGTCTAGAAGCAGTGGCATGTGCACCCTAGTTGATTTGCAGTATGTTACAGCTTGGGTTTCCTAACAGATTGCATAATGGGGCTAACTATGTAACTTCTATACTTAAGGGAGAGGGAAGTAAACCTTTGCGTCTGTGCTGGCAAACAGACTGAAAATATTAAGTTTCAGTCTGTGCTTTGACAGTTGTGACAGTAACTGCTGAAAATGGAGGTCTTAGAGGTGGAGGGGGGCTCCAACCCAAACCTCAGATCTCCCCTCAAATAGGAAGATGTTAGAGGTGGATGCAAACTCTGTGGCTCAAGCTCTTTTAGTTTTAATATAAAAGCTGAGGATCCTCATTACTTAGCACCCATATACATGCATTATCTACCTTTGATCTGATCAGAGCAGATACTGACATTCTTTTGACATTGCTGGTATCTGCAGTAATTTCAGCAAGGGAAAGGCTTCAGTGAAAGTGCTGACAAAGCAAGAGAGAGACTTTCTTTAAACCCATCATGGGAAACAAACTTGCGTATTAAAGTGAATCTCAGTTGTGGACTAGTCTGAGTTTGTGCTTATCCCTCTCAAATTAAAAGCAACGAGCAGAAGGTTGCTATTGTGGATGGCTCTTGCCTGCTCTCTGTATTAATGCCCTTCCCCTTTGAAGAGAAGGGGATTTGAGTTTCTCTTTACAATGTCAAGGAGAAGGCTAGGGGGCTTATACTGTTCTGGGAAGATTAGGCATTATGTAATGACCCCACTATGAATCAAAGGGATTTGTGAGATCACATGAAGAGTATTACAAAACTGTCAGTAGGAGTTAATAGACATTTGTTTTGCTTGGTAGCGGGTGGTCTGTTTATACTGCACAGTCAATAGTAATGAAATGGACATTGTGTTCCAATAGGAAGTAGCTTCTTAAATGTCATTATAAAACAGAGGAGCAAAACTTTTCTATGTTGAGTGAATAAGTTGGCAGGCAGATGCCTCAGATGTTAGCTGTGTGATTCCTGCTGGCTTGTGTTTTTATAGCTCTCGGGTTTGATAGAACTTAGTTCAATTTTATTAGCATGAAAACACAACAAAACTCCAAAACACTGAGAGATTCTATAGAAAGGTTGAGATCAGTTGGTGCTGCCATTCCAAAATCCCTTCCTGGCTACTCTTCAAGACCATTGCTGATACAAATGGCCTATTTATGACTAGACTGTACTCCCAAAGCAAGTCATGCAGCAGCACTGCTAACATATCTACTCTGTTTAGGTCAAATACTTTCAAACATAGAAAGGTGAAGCACTCTTACTAGGTTAAAGAGTTCACATTTTCCTTGAGTAACCCAATGTTGCACAAAGTTGATTCTTAAAAGAAGAGACCAACATTAAAAGAGGCAGCCTCAGAAAATGGTTAGCATCCGTTAGATGCATGTTGAAAGAGTGAATGCCTGGATGTTACAGTGAAAGAGACTGAAAGTGTATATACTGCAACACAAGTTAGGAAGTCCCTGTCCAAGGCCAAATTTCACTGAAATTCTGATATCACATGCAAAAAATACAACCCTTCATAGTTTACTGTTAGCTCACAAAATAAACTACGTTCAGCTGCATATAGATAAGGCTACAGTCCACTCTTTTCTGCATGCAGATGGATGTTCATTTGTCATGAAGGCATGGACCTTCCATGCCATTGTTCATTTTGAAGTCTGTACTTTGATGGTTCTATGGTGATTTCAAAGTTCCCCCAGCTAAATAGCTCATTGGATTGATGTGGTTAAAGCACGTCAGTTTCACAGCCAATGATACACAAGGGAATGATGTGGCCAATATCATTGCTGCCCATCCCCAGTTATCCCTTTTGCAGCTGAGCGAATGAGAAGTGACCTTTCAATGGGATTGAATGAGACTCGAACCAACAACCTTCAGGAGTGTAGTCAAATGCCTTAATCTCTCAGACACTGTACTATAGTGATTTGCATGCTGGCTAATCCAGTCTGAGTCTAAGGAGTCGTTGGTCATTAAAGATAATCCTGAGGAGGATTCGAATTTTCTTCGAGTAGGGGGTGATAGTCAGGGTTTTGTTTTGTAAACCCCTTTCTAGTCCTTAGTTTAAAGTGGGATCCTTTTAGTGAGTGTTAGCCAGTGCAACCATCTCTTTAATCCCAGGTGTCAGCGCAGAGCATTTCTCTTCAGCACATGAGCAGTTGGAGTAGCTGACACTGAAGTGACGCACTGAGTTGCCCTTAACCCAGCCAGTCACTAACTGCTGGGAAATGGCTTTTCTGTTGTGTTAAGCATCCAAAGTGTTTTCTGTGCAAGACTGGGCTATGCATATGTGCTCATGGTCCAGAGGAGCTTCGCCTTTCAATGGGCCATCCACATCGGTGGGCCCCAGTGCACTGAGAGCTGCAGAAGGTGGCTCTACCTGGATTGCTCTTGTGACCCTGGTTGGCTGAGCTGCTCCTAGTGATGGATAAAGATCAGGTGTCCATGCTGATATTTGAGCTATCGGCTGCCTTCTGTACTGTGCATGCCTGCAGAAGTGGATGAGTCAGCCTCTCTATAAGAGATCCCAGAGTGTGCAGGGTTGGATAATTGCTCTCCAATCCCAAGGACTCTCACGTGGGATACATTGGGGTTCTCTCTTGTCACCCCTCCTGTTCAGTATTAGTGAAGAGATGGGTGGAAGTGCTTTCTGGATGCTGCTGATGCTCACTTCTAAATCTCTTCTTATCCAGCATGGAGAATACAGTTGAATGTCATTGAATGCTTAAAACTGGGGGATGGATGCAAACAAGCTGACAGAGAATCAGTCTGAGACCGAGAAGGTTGTGGTAGGGCAGTGTCTAGAAACTGGAATATTTGGCTGAGTGATGAACCTCTGAGCATGTTCATCTGCTCTTTGTTACCAGTGTTCACAACTTGGGAGCCTGATTATATCAGAGAAGATGGGGATCTAATCAGATATTGGAGATCTGGTCAGTTTTCTCCCATCTGCTTCCTCCTTGGAGATCACAAACTCTTCAAACACGTGGAGCTTGCTGCTGTGATTCATGCTTCTGCTACCTCTGTTTTGGTCTGCTGCCGTTTGAGTAGCAACCTAAGGAGGGGAGCACAGGTTGCAGGAGAGATGAATTGGGAGAAGCCATGAGGAAGTTAGTCTGTAGGCCTGTGACTTCAATACTAACTGCAGTTGCAGTACCTCTGTAAATAGTTCTGATCAAGAACCAGTTTAGTTTTACAGGCGTGAAGTTCTCTCATGCTGTTACCCACCATGCAGTATGTGAAAGCATGCTCTATGCAGGGCTATATCTTAAATCCATTCAGAAGATGACGCTCATGCAGAATGTTTGTAACCCATTTATCAAGCTATACCTCTGGGCAGGAAGGGAGTGGGCATTAATAAGTGAGCAGACACACCGGCAGGATGGAGTTGTGCAGAGCCTGTTAAACAATGTAAAATCAGAGAGGGGCTTCTTAGCTCATGTGTTTGAAGAATTAAACTAGAGTTATGCCTTACCATGAATACAGCAATAGTCTCTTTTGGGCGCTTAGTAACCAATTATTTTATAACACTGGTTATAATTGGGTTAGGTGCTTAACAGAAGGTATAGAAAGATCATGGCCCCTTCCAGAAAGATTAGTTCTAAATTAACACTGTGACACGAGTGAGCCTGTTGCACCAATACTGCATGTGCTGCACTGGCTGTCTGTTGCAGGGGTGGGCAAACTTTTTGGCCTGAGGGCCATATCTGCATATAGAAATTGTATGGCAAGCCATACAGAGGGGTGGGGTTGTGGAGGGGGAGCGGCCGTCGCACAGCGCTGCTTGGGGCCGGGAGCGGCTCCGGTCAGGGCGCCGCTGGGTCCACGTGGTGGGAGAAGGGCAGGGGTGGAAAGGCGTGAGGCTGGGAGGGGGGAGTGGCCATCGTGCTCTGGCCAGGGCACCACTGGGCCCACCTGGTGGGACAGGGGCAGGGTTGGGAGGGGGAGTGGCCGCCACTGTGCCGTGACCACCGGTTGAGCTGGAGGGCCTGATTAAAAGCTCAGATGGGCCGTATGTAGCCCGAGGGCTGTAGTTCGCCCACCCCTGGTCTATTGGCTCCTGGGTGGAGATTAGTTTTGGGAGGGGAAGGAGAAGGGGTAATGGGAGGCCAAGAATTAGAGCTGTAGGATGATATGTTTATTCTCACTGTAGGTAGCTTGGTGGTTTCATGTGCGGCTTTTTTTAGTACAGTGAGCAGGTGAGAAACAGGACTTCATTCCTATTTCCTATAGGCTTTTAAAATCTACTGCATGCACGCTCTTCACATGATGCCTCTGCTTCTTTTAATAATAAGCCGTTTACTTTCTATACAAGTATGTTGATGCTCATCTTAGAATTAAAACGGTAACTTCTACTGGCACTGAAGACTAGAATTTTTTTTGGTAACTCCCATCACAGCTTTTGGTTTTCTTGTTTCTTTCTGCTCTGGCTACCCTAGCTCCTGTACCCTCTTGCTGACGTTTTGTATAGTTTAATGAAATTGTTTGTGTAAAGGTGCTTGCAGCCCCTGAAATTATTACTGGAGAAGCAGGGCTAGGTCACTAAACAGATTTTTTTGCCATCATCTTGGGAGTTCTTTGATATTATTATTCTGGAAGCTGTTCATGGTGGGTAGAGGATACTGTTTTACTGCTGGTGTTCAGCAATTCTGTGTCGATTCTGCTCATGTATTCATCAGCTTGAGCTTTCTAGGGTCTGACGTGCCTAGGAACTACAATTTGTCTTGTAGCTAAAACAAATGTTTTATTTAAAACATTGCAGTAGAATAACATGTGCCCTCTGAAATGTGTATAATAAACCAAATTGTCCTGCATGGAGCCTGAATGTTTAACAAAGAATCAGATCACCACAGATCTTTAAATTCTGAAAGAAATGAAAATATAGTTGGAAAAAATCTTGCTTGGCAATATTGTAAAATGATGGTAGATCTTATTATCTTCAGACCTCTTTAGCATGTTAATTTCCTAGATCAAAGTATGGCTTGCCAGCTACCTTTTAATATGAAACCATGGCCCATGCTGACCATTGGTCCCAGCATGCAGTGCTCCATGGCTGGAAGACAGATTGATTGGCTGAAGGGGAAGTATTTAGTGATGGCACCTGTAATTTCCAGATGTGGGGCAGAAAAGAGTGTAGAGAGCCAAGTAATTTTATCCCAAAAATTACTTTAAAAACATTTAGAGAAACAAAAACTGGGTCAAATCTTAATTCTCTTTTAATGCAAATTCAAGCACATTGTTTCAGTTGGATGGGTTTCTTGCCATATCTTAGAGGACTCCACAATTACAACAAGCAAAATTATGACCAATTAAAGAAAGGAAAAGAGAAAAATAAACGAAATGGAACACAAGCAGTAAACAGTGTTTATTTACTCTTTGGAGAGCTTTCAACAGAGATGACACCTTTGGCTGTGGATCTGCCTCAGTGTGGAATACTTCTCTAGACCACTTCTAAGACCAAAGTATGTTATTCCCCAAATCCAGTAAAGTCATTTTTTAATATATCATAGATGTGCAAAGGAATCTTGTTTAAGGATTGAATTGTTTAGTTTATCATGGATAATTTACCACTGCCAATTTATAAACTGTTTAGGTTATTTTAAGGCCTATGAAGCCAAAGAAGTATTTTATCACAGACACGTTTAAAAAAAAAAAAAAAAAAGGCTATTCAAGGCATGGTCTTGAGACAGGCAAATTAATTAACATTAAGAAAGTTAAATACAAATTAAATCCCACTATTTTTCTGTTCACTTAGGTTAGCTGATGTCTGCTCTCCAGGAATGTGTTTTAACAATCTGCCGTTTAACAGGACAGGCTAGTACCTTAGATTACAATAACACTTTCAATGTTCCGTTTAAATTATTACAAAAAAAGTTGTCTAATCCTTGGCAGTGCTTCTTGCAAACTTTGTCTCACCAATGATGCTGAAGTCCTTGGTGATGTCATCAAGCCGCAGAAGCTGTTCTGCAGTGGCACTCATTTAGATATTTCTTGGGGGAGGGATGGAGACCAAATTCCAGTCACAGCCCTCCCAGCAGGTACCCCCTTCGGGTCCCTGCTGATCCCCCACTCTTGCTGCAGGGACTGTGGTCTCCCCTGTTTGGGGGAGTGTCCACACTGTTACCCGCACAGCGTGTGAGCTGGTGCTGCCGGGAGTCAAGTCGTTGTCCGACTGCTCTGCGCTTTGCCATACGGGAAGAGATTCCCTGTGTGCCAGATCGCAACACCATTTGATACTGCTACTCCTGCCCTGTCTATACAGAGGGGGTGGCCAGGGGGAATTTCAGTGGCATTGTGACCATGCCTTCAGGGTGATCTCTGGCAGCACCGTACGGATTTAGTATGGGACCACTGCTTAAAATAGTTGGGCCATGATCCCCCTGGCTCCGCAGCCTATGGAACTTTGAGCAAGTGCAAAAAGCTTGTGGGGGGGGGGGGAAGGGTTGCTTTTGCCTGCAGCTCCCCCGCATCTCAGTTAGTCTCTCTCTGCTTCGGTTTCCCATCTGTAAAATGGAGATAAAAGTACTTCTGTATGTCACAGGGGTGTTGGGAGGATAAATGCATTGAAGATACTGCAGTGATGAGAGCCATACAAATACTTAGGACAAGGTTATAATAATTCTTTGTTACATTGCTTGTCTCTCTGGCAGGAAACGCAAAACATCTTTAAAGTTAGAATTTTGACATTGGTGCCTGTCACTGATTGACAGGAAGCAGCGATTTCCTAATAGTAACCAAAAATGTAAGCATGTGAGTTATCATATTCTGCAACTGCATCTACATGAAAATCATAGAACCACAGGGTTGGAAGGGAGCGCCAGGGTCCTCTAATCTAACCCGCTGCCAAAATGTAGGATTTGTTGTCTTACTCTGAACCATCCAAGGCAGGTGGCTATCCAGCCTCCTTTTGAAAGCCTCCAGTGAAGGAGCTTCCACAAGCTTCTTAGGCTGTTTGTTCCATTGTCCTACCGTTCTTACAGTTAGGAAGTTTTCCCTGAGATTTAATCTGCTCTGCTGTAGTTTGAACCCGTTGTCTCTTGTCCTGCCCTCTGTGGCAAGAAAGAACAACTTTTCGCCAACTTTTTTATGGCAGCCGTTCAAGTATTTGGAGACATCATATCCCTCCTTAATCTCCTCTTTTTCCAAACTAAATATACATAGTTCCTTCAGCCTTTGCTCAGATGGCTTGCCTTCCCTCCCTTTGATCGTGTTTGTCGCTCCCCTTGGGATCCTTTCCAGTTTCTATACATCCTTTCTATATGTTGGTGATCAAAATTGGACACTATTCCAGCTGAGGCTTAACCGATGCCGAGTAGAGCGGTGCTATCAGATCCCATGATATGTCTTTGTTAATGCAACCTTAAATTGCATTTGCTTTTTTTGCAAATAATTATCTCCTAAAATACAGTAAATGCAAAATCAAGATTAATTTTCATAACCATTTTTCATCTATATTGAAGCTCTCCGATAATTGAACTGTAAGCATCTACTTCATTTTGTACAAACGAGGTGCACTCCTGTGAGTTGCTCATGCAGGCTTGAGCTAGGATAAGTTTGAGTGCCCCTGTTGTCTTGCAATGAAAATGATTTCTTCCTTAGTAGCACAGCACAATAGAGCACTCAGGAGCAGCTCTCAATTTCCTTGGTTAAATTTTTTTCTAGTGAAACAGCAATATAGAAAGTCTCCAAAGCCAGCCAGAGCAGCAGTCATTGGAATTACTTTTGTTGTTGTTTATCTTAAAACCTAAGAGATGCTTAGTGAAGGTAAAATTGCTTTATCCTTTCAAGCCCCTACGTGTTCCCTCTTTAGAAGGATATTAACTTGTGATGAGTGAACTGTTTTGTATGCAGGCTAAAATGTGTGATCTGTAGTATGCCACATGGCGCAATCTGCTCTGGGACCAAGAGGAAAATTACACTTGTAAGCAGACCACATTAAACGAACTCCATCTTCTGTGCACTTGCGCTGCATATGTTACAGGCCTCTACTGTGAAACATTTCATTCTAATCTAAACAGAACCATGAGTCAATGACAACTTCTGACCCTGTTATGCTTTTGATAAAGAAATATGCTTATCTCACTATTTTCCCCTCTAACCTGGTTTGCCAATGAACCACTTAGCTATAAAATAACACTAAAGTGATTGAAATTAGCATTTTTCATAATTACCGCAGTGTCACTAGGGTACTTAAAGTTCCCCAAACTTTAACTCTTGGGTGCTGTGAAAGAACACCGCTGTTACAGGTGTCTATGGGTGGTAAAATTGTCTGTCAACATAACTTTTCCAGACAACTACTACTATTACTGAAGTTGTTAGAGGCTGTTTAGCAGAAGATTTGTAAAGTTTGAATTATTGCTAGCCATCTGACTAGATGAGCTGGCCGCTGTAGCAGCAGTGTAGCAATGCTGACTGGCTAGGTCTCCTTCATGGAGTTGTTCTGGAGGCAATTGCAGATGAGCAGGAAAGCAGAGTTTGAGACTTACATTGGGCACAGAAACTAAAAGCTCAGAGATACCTCCTCCTCTCTCTGAAAGGGGTAGTGATAGTTTTTCTTAGACAGTTAATATTAATTTGTCAGTTACCTGGATTTCCCTAGAAATCTCAAACTCTCACCTAATCTGTCATTATATTTTAACAAACCTGTACAGGCTCTCACACAATTTCACA
The DNA here is from genome assembly GCF_026122565.2 of Emydura macquarii macquarii. Lineage (NCBI taxonomy): Eukaryota > Metazoa > Chordata > Testudines > Chelidae > Emydura > Emydura macquarii. The sequence continues at coordinate 1,298,113 of NW_027132383.1, forward strand.
GTTGTCACTATGATACATGCCATAGCTACTTGGAACATCACAATAGCACTGGAGACAAAACTGCTGCTCTGAAAGTGCTGGCCCCTGCCACAGGAGCTGAAAAATAGCAGTACAGGGCCTATGAAACATAGAATCATAGAAGATTAGGATTGGAAGGGACCTCAGGAGGTATCTAGTCCAACCCCAACTAAATCATCCCAGCAATGGCTTTGTCAAGCCAGGCCTTAAAAACCCTTAAGGATGGAGATTCCACCACCTCCCTAGGTAATGCATTCCAGTGCTTCACCACCCTCCTAGTGAAAAAGCTTTTCCTAATATCCAACTTAGACCTCCCCCACTGCAACTTGAGACCATTGCTCCTTGTTCTGTCCTCTGCCACCACTGAGAACAGTCTAGCCCCATCCTCCCTGGAACCCTCCCCCCCCTCAGGTAGTTAAAGGCTGCTGTCAAATCATCCCTCACTCTTCTCTTCTGCAAACTAAACAAGCCTAGCTCCCTCAGCCTCTGCTCATAAGTCTTGTGCTCCAGCCCCCTAATCATTTTTGTTGCCCTCTGCTGGACTCTCTCCAATTTGTCCACATCCTTCCTGTAGTGGGGGGTCCAAAGCTGGACACAGTACTCCAAATGAGGCCCTGCCAATGCCAAATAGAAGGGAATAATCATCTTCCTTGATCTGCTGGCAATGCTCCTACTAATAAGGGCATACTGTTGAGTCATATCCAGCTTCTTGTCCACTGTAACCCCACAGGTCCTTTTCTGCAGAGCGGCTGCCTAGCCAGTCGGTCCCCAGTCTGTAGCTGTGCATGGGATTCTTCTGTCCTAAGTGCAGGACTCTGCACTTGTCCTTGTTTAACCCCCTCAGATTTCTTTTGGCCCAATTCTTGGTCACTCTATATCCTATTCCTTCCCTCCAGCAAATCTACCACTTCCCCCAGCTTAGTGTCGTCTGCAAATTTGCTGAGGGTGCAATCCACCCCAGCCTCCAGATCATTAATCAAGATGTTGAACAAAACCAGCCCCAAGTCTGACCCCTGGGGCACTCTGCTTTTTACCGGCTGCCAACTAGATATCGAGTCATTGATCACTACCCATTGAGCCCAATCGAGCCAGCTCTCTATCCACTTTATAGTCCATTCATCCAACCCATACTTTTGTAACTTGCTGGCACGAATCATGTGGGAGACCGTATCAAAAGCTTTGCAAAGTCAAAATGTATCCCGTCCATCACTTTCCCCACATCCACAGAGCCAGTCATCTCATTTTTTTAGCATGAGAAGACTACAAACGTTATTCAAATATTTTAAAAAGCTGATAGACAGTTATTCCAATTTCTTACAGTGATTGCGAAGACACCCCTTCCCCGTAGCCTTTCCCTACCTTTTCCCCCCCTCCATATACAAAGTTTAATGTTCTCCAGTAAGTAGCCTGTTTCACTGAACGAAGCCATCTGGCTCTAGCACTTGTGTTCTGGATCAAACATCCTGTTCGGAGTTCATGGTTACAACTGCACATGTTGCTAGGCACCGAGTTTCATGATTAAAGCTTCATATAGCTCTGGTAAGGGAGAGGTTAGTACCGAGAATATTTTTCAAGAAAGGATTCTGCAACATGACAACCGTTGTTACAAGCTTATTGCAGTGAGTAACTGGTTGAGCTGCTTAGCTTGTTCCTTGTTCTAACCTGACTGGATGCAGGGAGAAGCTTTCCGTTTCCCAGACACTTATTTCTCTTTCACCTCTACCTACCATCATCTCATCGTAGAAGGCGATCAGGTTGGTCAGGCATGGCTTGCCCATGGTGAATCCATGCTGACTGTTCCTGATCACCTTCCTCTCCTCTAAGTGCTTCAAAATGGATTTCTTGCCAATCTGCTCCATGATTTTTCCAGAGACTGAGGTGAGGCTGATTGGTCTGTCATAGCTGTGCAGTTCTGATTCCATCCACTATAGAGCAGTGATGTTCTCATGTATTTACAATAATGAATCTTTTATAGTTTTATGCAATCCTCATCACATGCCCAAGTGTCAGGGCCTAATTACTGTGTGTAGAATGAGGCTCCCTTTATTGCCGTAGATGACCATGGGTGGTGGTGTTTCCTGACTTTCTGTTATGGGTGTGTAACAAAACCATTTGTTTCCAGGGAGACATGTCATTGCATCTGCACTGAATACACAGTAATCAGTGCCAGGACAATTAAAACTGGCAGGATATTTGTTTCAAATAACTTGAAAGGTGGAGCTAAGGGCCTGAAAGGCAGGCTGCCCTCACAGATCTCTGAAGTACGCCCACTGCAGGGTTTCTACAGCAACGGGACATGGCGGGCATTAGCATTCTTCCAGCCTCTTGTATTTTTAATCCTGTATTCTTCTTGGAGGGAAGTGAGGGAGGGTGTGCGCATTTCACATGCCATTTGACTGAAGCTTGTTCCTTTGTCTATCTTTTTACTTGGATACAATGGTTTTGAAGAAAATATTAAATCCATTAAGTCTCTAAATTGAGTCTCTGAATGGAGCTGGTTCCAGTGCGTTTTCACCAAGCATTAGGATTAGTGTAAATAAAGCATAGTTTTTAAGAATGAGAGTAATTAACCAGAGGAACAATTTACCCAGGGTCTTAGTTGATTCTCAGTCACTGACCATTTTTAAATGCAAGATTGGATATTTCTATCTTGCTGTCTGGTGAGGGGAGAGATCAAAGATCTTGCCAGAGGACAGGTGGAACTGGACATAGCTCTGCTGGCTTTTTAATTAGCTTGCTGAGAAGCATGAGGGGCGTAGAGTGGATTGGACACTAGGCAATTGCTAACATCAAGACATGGTTTAGCATTGGCCGGACTGTATTAGGCATGTGTTAGGGTGGATGTTGGCTTTCACCCTGGAAAGGAGAAGTTGACTCCTGGTGGAATTTGCAGATGCTCTCGACTTTCACTAGTTGTGAGGAGCCTGATCAAAGGCCCAGGTGATGGCTTAAGCCTTAGATGTCTTGTAAGATCTTCCAAATCTTTGGCCTGGCAGGGCCACATTTCTGGAGGGAGCATGAGATGAATGGAATATGCAAATCCCAGCTCTCAACTACACGTGATTCCCACCTGCTCCCAGGTACAGTGTAAAGATGTTGGCACTGATGCATGAGGCCCTATATATACTTGGGCGCTCAACTCAATGAAAGAGCAGCTTTTCCAAGGTGATGAGTGCCAAGACAGCTCCACCAGTGAAAGGATGGTGTGTGGCTAAAGCATAGGACCGGGAGGTAGGGGCTTCTGGGATCAAATCCCAGATCTGTCACTGACTTGGTGTGACCATGGGCTGTCTGGGCCTCAGTTCCCCTTCTGAAATGCGTATACTGTGCTACTGATATACTGGTACTGCCTAGGCTGAACTGGTTAATAGCTGTCAGCCCCTTTCAGGTGGCACTGTAGGAATGTTGGGTATTACAACTGAGACCAAAGTGACTCCAGAAGAGGCTGGCTCTCTTCTCTCTCTCCACTTGTGGTTACAGTGGCTCTTTATTTCTGCATAATAGGTTCTAAACTCAGCATGCTGCTGTTAGCAAAAGACAAATGAGAAAATGTGATGGTGAAACGTTTTTCCCCCTTCCTAGTTGCTCTCAACGATTCAGAGATTCAAAACGCAAAGCAGCACATGCTTTGTAGAAGGCTGAGATCACTAGTGTGAAGAGGGATGGGCTCTGGGCAGCCCTGCAGGACCCATGGCCTCCCTGATTCATTTGATTCTAGGCCTGGTGGACACAATTGTGGAATGCTGGCTGTTCCCAGATCTTTGTTATTTGGATGGATTGTTTTCCCCTTCGCCTCCCACTTATGGTCAATTGTATTAAAGTGAGTGGCTGAGGTGAATGTACCTTGGCCATTGATCCGTTGTTTCAGGGAGGGGTAATATATTGAGCTGTGCAAGTTGAGTAATAGACCTGATAAATTAAAAGGCTGGGGGGAAAGCAGGAGAGCCATAAAGTCTCCAAAAGCAGGGGAAATAATGATGTAGAGAAGGGGAAAACTCCTAGTGGAACAAAGATGTTTCCCAGCATTATTAGCCTGCTGATCCTCAGAGAATGCCATGAGGAAGAGTGAGGGCAGCCGGCTTCACAGTGTTACGGAGCATGCTCAGTATAAGCCAAGCAGCACATGTGAGCTGCCATGCATCTCCTATTTGTGGCTCCTGGAAATATTGCTGACTGGGCTGGGGAGGAGTGAGCCTCTATCCATGGGTATTATTTTAAATCTCCCTTTCCCCTGCATGAGCAAGGAACCTGCTTTAGTGAGCAGGGTGAAACTGTTTTCTTGTTTGGTAGCTCAGTGGGCTACGAAAAATAGTAGCTCACCTGGACGCTTGGGTGTCCAAATCTTGGGGGGAGATGAGCCATTGTCTGCTCAACCTTTTTCTTTTCTGCTGTGTTTTGGTCTGGCTCTGCACAGCCAGGAGTAGTACTTAACATACGGTGGGTATGTCTGCACTGCAGCTGGAGTGGCTTGAGCCAGCAGCAGCATCCACACTGCTATGTTTAGTGTGCCAGCTTGAGCCCTGCTAGCAGGAGTCTGTCTGTCTGTCTGGGCCAGGAGGCTTGATCCGTGGTGCAGTGTCGACATACTCTAAAGGGCTACAGCAGAGGGAAGCATTCTAATCCCTTCCGTGTGTACACAATTCCCCTGCTCGGGTTTGTTGGTTCCTTTTTCTGCATGGAGTTCTTGAGACCTGGAGTCTGCTGCAGGAGGACCCACAGTAGGATTTGTGCAATGGTAGTCAGTTTCCTTTTGCAGCTGGGTCTGTTTGTCAGTGCTTCTGAGCTGGAGAGCAGTTGTAGCTGCTGCTAGCCAATAGACCTCCAAGAAGGCGGGTCCAGGAGAGTGGTGAATTAGGAAACATGGCAGGTGGCCAACAGCATGTGCTGGAATCACATTAATATGTTAGAGGGTGTGAAGTGAGAGAACTCATGCAGGTTTGTGCTCCAGAGACTCAGAACTGGCATAGCAGTGGGTGCTGGAAGTCGAGATTAAGGCATGTATGCCGGCAGAGCTTTGTTGGGGTCCCAGGAATGAAATAGCAGGGTGTGCTCTAGGTGGGGAGCAAGGGCAGCAGCTGACTTCTTGGGGGGGTTAGTAATAGAGAGGTAAAAGGTGCTGAAGGTGGGGCTCGAGGTTCATTGGCATAGTTGTACGGCACGAGAAGCTTGCTACAGCTCTTAGCAGCATCGTAACAGCCTCTGTGCAGGATTTAGCTCCTCGTTTTCATAGTACTAAATTTATGCTCACGAAACCCAGTGATGCTCAGAAGTGTTGTCTGAAAGTCTGCTGCACTCCTGCCAAAAAAGAGGGCTTCTATGATTCCCTTGGAAATAGCTAAAAAGGAGCCAGATCTGGTGCTCTGGACTGCAGTCACTAGTTGCCGTGGTTCTGTTTATAGAAAGTGAGTCCATTTCCATATTATTGGTGGTGGTTGCTGGATTTTGTTGCACTCTCTTAACATCACCTTTTTATTCCTCTGTATTTCTTTATTATTTGTGAGTACCAACAGCATAAGCATTTCTCAGGCCAGTCTGTGTCCTGAGAAATTTAGAATCAGAATAGACAATGTGCTAATGAGGGTAGTGGTATGGTTCAGGAAGCGAGAGGAAAAGGGTGTGAGTGCTAAAAATGTAGCAGGTCTGGTTAGTGCTTTGATTTAAAAAAAAAAAAAAAAAAAAAAGCATGTCTAGTTTTTTAGATGGTCATCAGATTAGCTCCTTCCCCTCTGTGCTGTGGGCTGGGGAAGGGGCAGAGAGGCCTTTCAGAAGGGATGCATTTTAAGGGAGATGCTCTGGAGTCCATAGCCTTGTATACGGACAGTGTGAGTCAGGGTTGGGGGAAACTTGACTCTCATGCCTTCCAAGCAGCCTTTGCTCTCCACCCTGCCTTCCTAGCTGGTTCTGGTCAATTGCTACAGCTTTTTAAGTGTCCCTCTTCATTTGTTCTCCTCCCTCAGGCTGGAATGGGTGGAAATCATAGAGCCTCGAACGCGGGAGCGCATGTACGCCAACCTCATCACAGGGGAGTGTGTGTGGGATCCGCCCTGTGGGGTCCGCATAAAGCGCACCAACGAGAACCAGTGGTGGGAACTCTTTGACCCGAACACTTCACGGTTCTACTACTACAATGCCACCACCCAGCGGACTGTGTGGCACCGGCCACAGAACTGTGACATTATCCCTTTGGCCAAGCTCCAGACCCTGAAGCAGAACACAGAATCACCGAGGGCCTCCACAGAAAACAGCCCTGGGCGCAGCAGCAATGTCAGCCGGGAGGGCAGCACCAGCTCCTCCCTGGAGCAAGAGCTGGAGAGCAGCGAGAAGGTGCAGGACCAGACAAGGTCAAACCGTCAGTCAGCCCAGTTTGCTGCAGTGAAAGAAGAAACAGAGAGGTAAAGCAGAGCTGTCTACGCAGCATGTGGTATAGACTGATGGGTAGCAAAGTACCCTCAGCAAAGGGAAAGCTGTAATGAATTTGTTCTGCAAAGAACAGATGCTGTGTAACACAACTACCCACCCGCCCCATCCCTGATGAACTGGGACTGGCGTCCCGGTCCTGCAGCTCGACCTAGAGGATAGCTTCTCTAGCTAAATTATTAAAGGGCTGGGTACAAGAGGGCAATGCCATTCATTCAGAAAGCAATTACGTATTGGAGGGAGGGGTGTCACTGCCTCTGACTGCAGGGAAACCGCTGTGCCGACCCCAGGAGGTAATTTAGTGCTGTCTACTAACAAAACACTTAGGAGAAGCAATTTTCTAACCTCAGAAATGTTCCATATTTCACAAAATGGAACATCTTAAATTATCACCCCAGGTCAGGTTCCCCGCCGGACCCCTTTACCAGGCAAAAGGGGCTTTTATCCCTTTTCTGTAGCTCATTGGGCACACGTTGCCCTGCTGAGCGGTTTGTGCGGACTTGGGCATTTTCTCTTTTACAAAGAAGATTTTTCAAATTGAATAAAAATACAAAGCCAAGTTTCTGGGTATGTGACCACAAATGGCGAACTGTGCTCTCAGGTCTGGCAGCTGCATTGCACCTTCCTCTTTGCACCCATGGTTAGGGCTGTTGCTTGCTTGCAGTTTAGATGCCTACTTACATTTTAAAGAGGGAAAACTCCCCAGCCACGTCTGCCTGCTTGTTACCAGGGTTTTACTTTCTCCCAGTCTACATAACGTGGCATGGCCTAGTTCTGTGGTTCTCAACCTGCCGTCCAGTCAGCACGCACCTGTGGCCTGTGTGACAGCTGCAGGACCATACAGGTAGTATTGCATGCAGCCAACAATGGTAAATAGGTTGAGAATCACTGGCCTAGTGGTTAGACCCAGGTCTGGGGGTCAGACTTTCCTGGCTCTGCCACTGGCGTGGTGTGGGACCTTGGGCAAATCCTTTACCCTGTCTGTTTCTCCATTTGTAGAATGGAGAGAGAACGGAGCTTTGTAAAACTCTTGGCAACCCTCTGGCAGAATGCACTATAGAAGTGTTGAGTCTAGTAGTGCTGGGCTACCTGCCCAGTGTGCTGCATAAGTCCTCTTAGAGCGCACCACCCTTTCTTGGGAATTTGAGCAGCGTTCATGTCATGCTGCCATCTTGTGGATGCAGCCTGCAGGCTAGATATAAACCCTATTATCATTATTTTTTTATTTTATTTTATTTATTACTAGAGAGTCTATAAATGGTAGTTTATTTTACTCCTAAAAATGATCCCATTGTCAAACCTCTAGATGTAATATTCATTCAGAACTTCCGTAGTAGCATCTACTCATTTCCCGCCCTCCGCTGTTCCGGCAGTTACTACTGATAGTAAATATCTATAGTCTGGTAGTGCAAAGGCCTTCGTTGGGATTTCTACCCCATTTGCTGAGTCTTGCGCAAGCACAATGGCCTAGGAGAGCTTCTCTTCTAAAGATGCAATTGCCCTTTCTCCTGCTATGTCTACACTTGGGGCTGGTGGGGGGGGAGAGGGGGTGAGTCCTAGCTCTGGTAAACATACTCATGCTAGCTCTCTCTGAGTGAGTGCACTAAAGATGATCGTGTAGTCATGATAGCCTGGGCAGCAGTGAGTGATGGCATGGGCTAGCCAGCCAAGCACAAACCTGCCTAGATCCCATGGGTACATAATTTGGGGAAGCTACTCCATGCCACTGCTTGCTGCTGCCCATGCTACTGCGGTTACACTACTGTTCTTACTGCACAAGCTCCATAAGAGTGTCTACTCGAGCTGGGAATCACACCCCTAGCTCCAGGTGTAGACGTAGCTTCATGTAAACTCCCATCTAGGCTGTCACTGTTTCCTAGGTTGATTTATTGCACCTTCCCCCACCCTCCGGCCTCCCTGCTTGTGTTGGCCCTCTACAGTCTATTCAAAATACAGCAGCCGACTTCATATTCCTTATCCATCATTAGAGTGTCTTACCTCCTCTGTGAATCCCTCTACTGATTTCCGTTCTCTGCCCTGTCACATTGTAATTTCTTGTCCTCTGTCAAGGCTCCTGGCAACTCTGACCCTTTCTTCTTTGCTCCCCCCCCATCCCTCTGCTATGTCAATGATGCCAAATGGGTCTTCCTGCATATCCACATCATGCTTCCCCCTAGGCATGGAATGCCTTCCCTGAACAGATTCAAAAGGCCACTGCCTTCACGTCCTTCCAGTTCATTCTCAAGATACACTTCTGTGATGCCTACATGCAACTGGCCAGCTAACGCTGGACGGGTGGAGGGGCAGTTGGTATAGTTATTGGGTGTTTCATTTTAAAATGTATATAAAAATCAGACATGTTTTTGATTGCATTCCTCTCCTCCAGCCTTCGTGTGTCACGTATCATCTTAGATAGTCCCTGTCCTAGCTATGTGGGCAGCACCCAGCATACGGAGAGTGCTACCAGAATAAATAACTGCATCATGCGCTGAAGGTCACTCACTACAATTAGCCTCTCTCAGGCTAGTGTAGGGGAAGTGAATTCCAGAGGTGAGTGCTCTGCCTCCAGATCCCCAGTGTCTGAATACATGTATGCTTAGTGCAAACACCCCACTGGGAGCAGGGAATGGCAGTACTAAGCTAGCTAAAATCCAAACAGGGAAGGCTTTGTAGACCAACCTTAAACTGTAACCAATACTGTGGTAAGTCTGAATACTTCATGTCCGTGCTGGCAAGGGATAACTCTTCTGTAGCACCAAACAGACCTTCAGCATTCCAGCAGGGTTGTCAGACCTTAAGAAAGATAAATTGATCCCTTAGGCACTTATCTGGCCCTTATTAACAAAATATCCAAGCACCCCCCAATCTTTTAATGACACTCTTGTGTCATAACATAACACCCTTGTGATGCAGGGCAGTTCTGTTATCCACCGAGAACAGGACAAGAAGGAATGAGATTAAACTGCAGCAAGGAAGATTTAGGTTACATATTAGGAAAAACTTCCTGACTGTCAGGGTAGTTAAGCACTGGAACAAATGACCTAGAGAGGTTATGGAATCTCCATCAGTGGAGACTTTTGAGAACAGGTTAGACAAACATCTGTCAGGATAGTCTAGATAATACAAAGTCCTGCCTCAGAGCTAGGGACTGGCCTAGATGACCTATTGAGGTCCCTTCAGTCCTACATTTCTATGATCCCGTCCTCATTGTACAGATGGGGAACTGAGGCACAGAGGCAAAGTGATTTGCCCAAGATCACACAAGAAGTCTGTGGCAGAGCAGGGACTTGAACTCATGTCTTTCAAGTCCTAGGCTATCTTAACCAGTGAAACATCCTTTCTCTTTAATGAACCAATCTACTAAAGTTTCCCATGGCTCTCTTCCAGATTTTTCTTGGGTTTCACAGTAGATTCAATTTGACCTCTCATTTTAATACTTACGTCCCTTTGTAAAGCTCTTTGAGGTTTACTTATGCAAAGTGCTATATAAGAGCTAGGTGGTTGTGGTGGTGGTATTAGTAATTTATTATTACACTAAGAAAATTGCAGCAGCCCTAAGCGCTAATGTGGAGGTGCGGCTGCCAGAGACTAGCTCCCAGCATGCACTAATGCAATTTGATCTATGCAGTTGCCTCTCTGCTCAAAATGGAAACTTTGCCTGCTGGAAGCTTACTTCTGTGGGGTGCCCCTGTATATTCAACTGTGGCTTGTTCCTTTTCATGCCAGTTAGTACAGCTGCTGCTTCAGCAAACTGAAGTTTGAGCCTTTGTCCCTGCAGAAGTGTGAAATGTTAACTAGAACTGGAATGGGACGTTTTAATTTTCCGTACAGATGGTGCTGTGTTTTTCTGCAGGCTGCAGCAGCGTATGCATGCTCAGCAGCTTCCTGAAAGAGAAGAGAAGATCCATTTTCCTTTTGACTGTAATACCAATTCTTGTTTAGTGCCCGTCTTTACTGGTGTTTCATTCTGCAGACACTGCAGGCCATTAAAAGCCCCCACTGCTTCAAGTACCAGGTTGCTATGCTGCAGGATGCAAAGGCTCAAGAGAGTGAAGTGAATGAAACTGGGTCTGGAGCTGAAAGGGCCTTACCCTGTAATCCTGGAAAGTGGGTGGACAGTAAGAGAGAACAATAAAACCTAGGGTGGTTGCAATTTTCTTCTGAAGCTGCAGAGCCAGAGCCAATAGGTCTGAGAGGGGGAAATTCCCCGTGCATCTGAGAGCTGGGAGCTGGCTCTAGAGGTGGGCAATATTTACATAGGGATTTAAACCCCAGGCCTTCCTAGTGCCCTAACCACCAGGCGATAGGTTATTCTTGGATTACGAACGTCTCAGTCTCTCCTGGTGAAGCTGTTCTATTTCGTATACATCCTTGACTAGTCATTGGCCCTGAGAGAGAGCACGGCTGGTCAGGGCACTTTTCAGGGAGTTGAACCTGGGTCTCCCACATCCCAGGTGAGTACTCTAACCACTGGGCTGAAAGGTAAGCCCTCACCACCTCCTCTGGCCTGAAGCTTTTTTCCCCACTCAAATATGCCCGACAAATCCATGTTAAATTCGCAAATAGCTTTGGGTCGACTGAAACTGCTTTTTATATCAAATAAACTACTTGTCTGAAAAACTTCACCCAGCACTAGTTAACACCTAGACCGGCTGCTTTGTGGAAACTGGGGGCCTTTCCACCCCAACAAGAGGCTCTGAGCAGTAGGATGGTGTAGTGGGTGCAGCTTTCTCACCCAAGCTGATGCATCCTGACTCTTGGGGTAAGTACAGTGCCATTGCTGCTCCTGAGGGCGATAATAGGGCCCCCACTGCTGCTCCAGTCTTTCTGGGTGGGGAGCTCCCTACCCTACCCGATTGGGGGGGGGGGGGGGGCAGGGACATTGTGTGCCTACGGCCTTGGATTGCCATAATCTGCTCTCTGCACAGCCTCCAACCCCAAGGAAAACAAGAGGCAATGCAGGGAGCAAAAAGGCCTGCTCAGCGGAAAATTCTCAGCTGGCTTCCTAAAAGGCAGCAAGTATGAAACAATCATGCTCTTTTAGCTCGCTGGAATCCACGTCCGCCAACTTTAGCTAAAATGTATTTAATGCTGCTGATCTCAAGTGCCTTCTGGCTTCAATGGAAACACATCCTCTTTATTCACCACCCCCATGTATGAAATTATACCTGGCTGAAGCAGTATGGACTGAAAATTAACAATAGATAAATAAAATCCTGAAACCCCACAGGAGAGAGGTGCTTTCCCGTTTGCCCACAAAAGATGCTCTGCACTCTATTGCTAATGAAACTCAAGTGCACAGCGCAGCTCATTTTGCTGCCATTTGTACCTTATGAAACTAGGATTGAGTCAGTTACTTGTACCGAGGGGCTAGTGGGGCCTGCTGTTAAAGCTTCAGGGGACAGATCTACTTCCAGTCAAGAGCTACCCCTCTGGAAAGTCCTAGAGCATTGATGTGCCGTCAGGGAAGCTAGCTTTTACTGCTGCACGTTTTTCATCAGCATCCCCACATCAGGGCAGTCTCTGGCTGGCATGTGCCCCTTATTGACATTGTAACTTGAATGTGAATGGCTTTGCTGCTGCCCAGGGCACCAGGCCCCTCAGAAGAATGCTGCTGACTGTACCAGATCTGTCGCTATATCTGAGAGGGATTTGAATGGAACGTCCGGCTAGATAAACGCTGCTGTAGTGCACGCATTCTGAAGTGGGAAAGCAGCAGTGAGACAGTTAATATATTTGGCATCGCTTCAGTGGCTGTGAAAACCATCAAAAGAGAGTCAGCCCATGCTCATGCTGTAGTGCATGGTGTATGGCTGAATACAGGTGTTGGATATGCTATCGGTATGCTGTATTTACCAGTAGCCAGATGCTGTCTGCTTGGAATAGTGGCCCCTGCAGGTTGGCGTACGGGAGGGGGCAGGGGAGAGTGGTGTCCTTTGCTTTGGAAAGCTAGCTATTCCTGGCAAATGAATTCTGGGAACCAGCAGGGGACCATGGCAGTGTAGTTTGTAGCACAGTGTTGCCATCGTGTCTGAAGCAGAGGCAAGTTGTTGTTTTGAAAAGAATGAAACTATTCAAAAGGGGCAAGATGTAGGAAATAGCCTGCAGGGACCAATCCTATGCTGGCTTCAAGGTAGGCTGGATGACCTAATAGATCTTTTCCAGCTCTGATTTGTATGATTCTGTAGTGAAGCACAAACGAGGAAGGAGGGGTTTCTGCGGTCAAGGCTCTTCCATGGGAATGCCTACAGTAGGAGAGCTCTCACCTCTTAAGTGTCCAATGCTCTGGGTCCAACAGAAGATAAGCTAAAGAACAAGAGAGCTGTGCAAATTAAAAATTGATTTTTTTTTTTGATTGCAGTGATAGCGGCTGAGAAGGGCACAGCCAGTCCAGGCGTCTGCTGCTGAGCTTCTGTAGCTGCTCCGAGCTCAGTGTGTTTCTGCCTTTTATTGTGGTTTCAGAACATTAGCAACTTGATGGGCCTTAGTTTTCCACCTTGTGCCCATTAAATTATAACCATATCTTTACTAGTGTCTTTTAGCTGCTGTCTGAATGGACCTTAAACCTTAACAAACATACTTCATACATAGAGCAATGCTGAACGCTCGCGTAGCGCTGTCTATGCTCAGAAAAATGTACAGACATTACAAGTCCTCAGAGGGAGGGAGCGAAGTATTAGAACTATTTCAGCTGAGACACAGAGGTGAAATAACTCATCCCAGGTATTGTAGAGTCAGTTTTAGAGCTAGGACTAAACTGGGCAATTCCCTGCTCTTCGTGTGGTCTAATGACCTGAGCTGTCTCCACATAGAACAACAACAGTTTAAAACCAACCCCCATTATCTGGAAGATGTCCCTGAGTACGATAAAGTCCAGAAGTCTGCTTTATAACAAGCAAGCCGAAATGTAGACTTGAACTGAAGGAATCAGTTTTTAGAGGCTCGTGATAGATTGTCTTACTATGTGGCTGTCTGGTCTGAAATCTAGATCTAAATATTCTTTTTACAGGCAGTAAATGTACATTAACATTCACAAGACCATTTCTAGCCAAAAAATATGTAGTACCATAGACGGGCACCTGGCCCTGTAAGGCAGGGAGCTAAATTCCCTACAGGTGTAAGCTGGTGCAATGCCACTGACTCCATTGTAGCTATCTGCTCACAAGTGGTGAATTTGGCCTGAGGAGGGGCTTATGTTAGATTTAAGGCTACCGAATTGTGAACAAGTGTGGGGGAAGACAATTAGCTTCTCTTCACCTTTTTACCCTGGTCTATACTTTCTTACCAACCCCTGTTGATTGCTTTTCCTGTAGCCCCATTGTTGTGTAAACGACACCAATGGAATTAGTGTCTTGCTTAGGCTAATTTACCCTGAACTTCAGCTTGTTAGTCTTAAAAGGATACCATGTTGTCTCTCTAAAAGGATGGATTACAGAATCTGTCAGAGCTAATGCTTCAACACTTGCATTGAATATTTCGCTTCATTCTTTTTCTTTTTTTTAAATTTGGAGAAGGCTCTGTGCTGATTACTGGCCTGTACGGAGTCTTTCTGATGTGTCTGAGCCCCTCTCCCTTGTCAGATAGCCCTAAATCCTTGGAGAAGGCTTTCATGTGGGGCAGAGATGATGTGATGTCTGTTTTGGGGCATCATGTGGCTGCCACAGATCATAGAATCATAGCAGATTAGAAGGGACCTCAGGAGGTCACCTAGTCCAACCCACTGCTCAAAGCAGGACCAACCCCAACTAAACCATCCCAGCCAGGGCTTTGTCAATCATAGAATCATAGAATCATAGAATCATAGAATATTAGAGTTGGAAGGGACCTCAGGAGGTCATCTAGTCCAACCCCCTGCTCAAAGCAGGACTAACCTCAGCTATATCATCCCAACCAGGGCTTTGTCAAGCCTCAGCTTAAAAACCTGTAAGGATGGAGATTCCACCACCTCCCTAGGTAACCCATTCCAATGCTTCACCACCCTCCTAGTAAAAAACTTTTTCCTAATGTCCAACCTAGACCTTCCCCCCTGCAACTTGAGACCGTTGCTCCTTGTTCTGTCATCTGCCACCACCGAGAACAGCCTAGCCCCATCCTCCCTAGAACCCCCTTTCAGGTAGTTAAAAGCCGCTATCAAATCCCCCCTCACTCTTCTCTTTTGCAGACTAAACAAGCCCAGTTCCCTCAGCCTCTCCTCATAAGTCCTGTGCTCCAGCCCCCTAATCATTTTGGTTGCCCTCCGCTGCACTCTCTCCAAATTGTCCACATCTTTTTTGTAGTGGGGGGCCCAAAACTGGACACAGTATTCTAAATGCGGCCTCACCAATGCCGAATAGAGGGGAATAATCACTTCCCGTGACCTGCTGGCAATGCCCCTCCTAATGCAGCCCAATATTCCATTAGCCTTCTTGACAACCAGGGCACACTGCTGACTCATATCCAGCTTTATTCTATCCTCTTCTTCTATCCTCTGGGTATTTTGTACAAATCTGTCACAGAACAGAATTCTGGACAGATCCTCAGATCTCAATCTGCACTAGGGATGTAAATAACACATTTATATTTGAAATGAAAGGCAGACCTATCTGTATATGACCGTCCCCACCCCTCAGGAGAGCTGTACTCAAGCAGGTAATATGGCAATTGAATGATCTTGAACAGGGCA
The DNA here is from genome assembly GCF_026122565.2 of Emydura macquarii macquarii. Classification (NCBI taxonomy): domain Eukaryota; kingdom Metazoa; phylum Chordata; order Testudines; family Chelidae; genus Emydura; species Emydura macquarii. The sequence goes on from NW_027132383.1 coordinate 1,313,210, forward strand.
TTCTTGACCTGAGGACCATTCACTGTGGAATTGCATCCCAGAAGATATCCATATCTAACCATCTTTCCCATAAATCTTCCCCAAATAGCAAAGGCTGGCTTGGCGGCAGAGAAGGAATAAATGTGTTTAAATAACCCAACTGAATAACAGTGGCTGAACTGGAGTAGGCAAGGGAAGGGTCCTTTAATAGATCAGTTGTTATGAACCTCTCAGTTCCAGGAGCTGTGGTGATGGGTACTGTAGGGTGCCCAGCTCTGTGGTATGCATTCCTGTGAATAACGTATTGTTACCATTGGGTATAGAGCTTGTCTATTACAGCTTATCTTTTACTTTTTTAGAGAGGAGCTCTTGCCCCGATGCAGATAGAGCCATTTTATTGCTGCAAAATGCAGATATAGGGAAGGCACTGTGTGCGTTTGTGTAGATTTAATTTTGTTCTGGTTTTGTTTGACGTAAAATAAGGTGTGTTAAGACTGGAAAACGCATGTTTTGCTTTTATGTGGGGAGCCATTTCTCTACCTGTGCATGCCCCAAATGACCAGAGGATGCACTGAATTTAATCAGTTTAATGTTTGTCTTTTGGTGAGCTTTGTCTACCGATTTTATACTTAGTATAGGAACATGATACAGGACTTGCCATGCTAGGTCAGAGCACTGGCTCGTCAGTAATACAGCTGCCTTTCTCGAGCGCCTGCCATGCAAGAATCTCACTGCGCTTAGAGATTCTCAGCCTCTCTGAGAGGAGGAAAAGTATAATTATCCCCACTTCCCAGGTGAGGAAGTGGAAGCGCAGAACGGAAACTCACTTCACAAAATCACACAGCAAGTCTGTAGCAGAGGAGGATGCAGATCTGCAGACACAGATCTCGTACCATTGACCCGAAGACCATCCTTCTGATTTGAGCCCAGTATCCTATTTCCAACAGCAGTTAATGCAGAACACTTCAGAGGAAGGCCAGCTCTCACTTCAGCACTTGGCCAAATGGGTGAGGGCATGCTAAGGAGGCAGAGTTCCTTGGCGGAGATCAGCTGAGTGACTCTGATCATGTATTATTTTAAGTGCTATTCCAAAGATTATCCTGACATGAAAATAACTTACATCCATTGTACTTATAACAATTAACCATAAGTCAGGAATGACTCCTCAATACCATTGTTGCTACATGAGGCTTTGAGTTGTTGAGCTGGACTAGTCCCCATGCTACATTTGATGGTGGTTCTATTTGTGACAAGGATGCAGGAGGCACATGCTGTGTGGGGCCTGCTCTTTGTCCTCTAGGCTTCAGTGCTGTGAATTCAAGGATGTTCTGTAGTTGCTTTATCTGCAGAAAAGTCATGGATCTAGGGAGCAGAAGCACATTTGGTTTAATGAGAAGAAGAAAGCAACCTGGGTGCCGTTTCCCATTAACACAGAGGGTGCAGCTCTGCCTCTCCCTGTGAACTCCATCTGTAATTGAGGCAGTCAGATGGCCAGCTTATTACGCCCAATGGGGCTTCATGCAGGCCTGTGCTTAATAAGGTTGATGTGGTGGATGCAGGACTGGGTCCTGCACATAGGCTACCTTATCCCATCAGCGTTGTGTATACTTTTTGTATTTTACCCGCACTGTCTCCTTAAGAACAAACCTCACCAAACCTCTTGGTTGATTTCAGGATGTTGAGGCAACTTAGATACGTTTGCACAGATTGTAGTTCAGGCTCCAGCATATAAAGGGCAGGGCATTAGTATCACTGCTAAGCAATGTCGTCATTACCACGTGATTCATTGCATTGCATGAAATAGGCTGGGGATGGGCATGCACTGCAGCTGCTCTTCTGCAGATCAGGCAGCTTACATGTTTGTCAGCTTGGAGGGGGGAACGCAAGCATGCTATAGCCTTCACGCTTATCAACCTCTTGGTGCAGGAGGTTGAATCCTGGAAGCATCCATGCATAACTCTATACTAGCACTATAAATACTGCCTAAGTATTCCTGAAAGTGAAGTAGCCTCATGGCAGAAAAGGAATAGGGCCTGATCACCGCAGCCCTGCTGCAAGACTAGTGGTATCAATGCTCCTGATAACTCCAGTGGTGTTGAATGTTACTGTTCCCTTTGTTTCTTCTCTTGTGTTTTTATGCTTCTTCCAGGCCTGGAACTCTCTCCGTGCAAATACACAGGTGGCCTTCCTTTAATTCAGAGCCCTCCATAAAGCTCACAGATTCCTCAAGGTTCACCAAAGAAGAGAAAAATGTTACTTTCCTATCCTAAAATAAAATAAAATGTTCTCTATATCATCAGGGCTTTTTGCATCTAGATTGGTTGCTCGGTTTAGATCGTAAGCACCATGGGGCATAGACAGCGTCTTCCTCTTGGGACAAGCCCATTCAACAAGTTAAACAAATCTCTCTCCTTTCACTTTATAGAAGGTCAGTCTCTTTAGCTTACCAAGAGAAGATTGAAGTGACTTGATTGTGGTCTAGAAGTATTTACAGAGGAAAAGATTTCTGATAGTACAAGGCTCTCTAACCCTAGCAAAGGCATAACAAGATCCAATGGCTGGTAATAGAAGCTAGATTAATAAATAATTAATCATTGGAACAACTTACCGAGAGAGAGAGTGTATTCCCCATCCTTGAAGTCTTTAGAAAAAAACCAATCTTGATTTAAACAGTGTGCCCCTAGCCCAGTGGTCCCTGAACTGTGGGGAGGCATGAAAGAACGTTCGGAGGCGGGGGGGCACAGGAGGGTCTGGGCCAGTCCCCACGTGGGGTGGGGGGAGCACCATCCAGCCCCACTCTCCCCCCTAGCTCGGCCTGGCCTTGGCCCCGGCCCCCAGCTCCTGGCCCCTGGGGGGGGTGCAGACTGGGTAATGCGGAGGTGCAGACCAAAAAAGTTTGAGGTCCACTGTCCTAACCCAATCACAAGATACAGGCTTGATGCAGAAATCAATAGGGGAAATTCTATGTGGTCCCTTCTGGCATTAAAGTCTATGAAGTCACAGATTTCAGGTAAGCTCTTCAAAGTTGCCTTTTTAACTTGTTTGTTTTTTTTGTTTTTTTTTAAACATTTAAACTCCCTGCTTAGGGGACATGATCAACTTAGACGGGTGGTCTTTTTTGACATTGTACCTGCTACAGGTGTCACTGAGACACACGAGAGAGAGAGAGAACTATTTCTCTTGTTCACTCTGTGCATCTGACAGCACTTAGTGTCCGATCCCTTTTACTCTCTTCCCTGCATCTTCAGTTCCCTAATTTCTCTGGGTCTCCTATAAAGCAAGGGAGAGAATCACTGTGGAAAAATAAAATGCAGTTGTAAAGCCACCAAAGCTGGTGGGCGACTCAGGCATGAAACTGAGTCCATTTCACTTAATAAATTTAATCTCAAATTGACCCTTTAACACACTGGTCTGTGACTGTAGCATTGATATGATAGATGAGTTGAGTGCATTGGTCCAGGTACCTTCCGTAATCTGAACCATGTTCTAATAGGCCAGTCTTGAGTGTTTTTAAATACGGATTTTTTTAAATGATTAAAATAACTTATTTGTAGCCCTTTATGCAACTTCTAGCATGGACAAAACTTCATACGGGGAGAAAAATGACGTGAGCTTGGAGACTACAGTGTTCCATGCCAAAGATAGAAGTGTGGAAGGGAAGGTTACTGTAACTCTTCTGGTCTAATGTGGAATATATTACTGATGTGCTTTGGCCTCCCTTTCTTTTCTTTAGTCTCCTGAGTGTTAGTGTTTCTGGTTTTTTAAAGGCAATATGGCCTAGTGGCCTGACGATAGGACTGGGATTCAGAAACTTGAGTTCTGTTCCTAGCTATGCCACTGACTTATGTGAGCCTGGCCAAGTCATTGACATTCTTCAGGGCTTGTGCTGTTGAAGTGGGGATGATGCCTGCCTCCCAGGGTTGTTGCTGGGTTAACATTTGCCCCTTGTTTGAAGATGTAAAATGCTATCTGCGTCTCTGTTCCCGACTCCTCTCCTACTTCCCATCTCCCGCTTTGGTGGTTGCCTTTTCAGCAGTGCTTTGTGACCTGCTGGGTTCTTTTTATCTCATGCAGTACAAGTGAAATGTAAAGGGAGAGATGAAAGTGTCCAGCGGGTCACAGTGTGCTCCAGAAATGACAGTCAGATGGATACAAAGGCAATTTAAAACTCCCTTCAGCTCTTCTGTTCCACTCCTTCCTCAGAGCAAGTCAGGCAGTTTTCAAATGACCCTTCTTCAAATAGCTGAATCAGTCAGAGCTGAATATCTTCTTTTAAATTGCATCAAATCATTGACACAAGCCCCCAGCTCCATCTTGTAGCAGTTTCATGAGACCATAGCCACAGCTTCTGAATGCACTGTGAAGTGACTCAAACCCTCTTTGACCCTGAGAGCACCTCAATTCCAGAGGGCAGGGGGCTCCTTGGTATGCAGCAGCTCAGTGTACCCCAACTCACTGTTATCATAATCTGTATCTAAAAGGGGTCATGTAAATTATATGTGAACTGGCAACACGCTGGCAACTTTAATCGTATTGTGTGGTGGATGCTTAGGTGATACATGAAAAATTAGAAATGTGTGCTGGAAATAAATTCTTAAATGGTGTCTGGCAGGCAGGGCTTACGTCACCCCGTCCTAGACAAAGGAATGTGGTTCCACCTGCTTGGAATGAGTCTCCTTTGTAAATTGATCAAGGAGAGGCAATGAAATTGCTTACATTGAAGGTAGACAAAACCATCGGCAAACCAGTGTGGAGGATGGCCACTTACCAGTCTTGGCAGGGATGGAAGCTGTGGGTCCAGGAAACCTTCCTGCCTCCCGAAGCAAGCTCATTGAACTTTGGAAGATATAAATGAGGACAGAGCCATTCTGGTATCCACCACTGGGCAGAAAGAAGAGTCCAGAGCTCTTGTACATCTGAGAAAAGTGGAACCTTTCAAACATGGGGGTTGAAAGTCTCTCGAAACAGAATAGAGATGAGAGCAAAGCTATGTCTACACTACAGGTTATGCTGGCATAATTTGTCGCTCAGGGGTGTGACTAATCCCTCCCCCTCCCCCCCCGCAACATAAATTACTCCAGCATAAGCACACGTGTGTGAGAAGCTCTCCTGCTGACACAGCTTCATTCAAACTGAAAGGGAAAGCCTTCAGCCCAGTTCAGAGGCTGGTGCTGTGCATTGTTGTTAAAGGAGCAGCACATTTGATGAGGTTTGTGAGTGCTACAGCAAGAGAGGCTGAGCACTGCAGAGGAGACCGTTTTGGGGAGACACGAGGCTGGAGGGGCTGTTGATGTCAACCTGCAAGTGGTATCCTGGCTGGTGGAAGCCAGGGTGAGGTCACTGTGTTGTAAGCCGGAGGCTGGTTTCAGGGCTCTGAGCAGAAGCAGCATAGCACAGGCGAACCCGGGGTTAAAGGGCAGGCAGTGATGGGCTGGTTTGGGTGAACCCTCATCAAACCAGAGTCTCTCAGAGACACTAACTGGAACCACCCAGTGGTCCCTCATGCTGAAGCAGTGCTAGCTGACTGAATCTGGGAGCATCTGAGGCAGGATGGCTGCTGTTTTTCTAATGTGTAATTAAAGCAGAGCTCCCTGAGTACAATAATTTTTCAGGTCCTGGTTTTTTTCCCCTTGACTCTCTTCCAGGGGAGAAAGCAGACTGTCTGCTACAAGGAGTTCACAGGTGGAGCTGAGTTATTGTCTGATGGAGCTGTCTCTCCTACAAACCTGGTTCTGTCTCATGAGCAAGCTCCCAAATAAATCTCTATCTTCTGGTATGAAGCACATTATTGGCTGAAGTATGGACAGGGGGCTTTCTATAATAGTGGTCATAATGCCCTTTGGAACTGGGGATTTTTGTGGCTGGGTGCATGCTGCTCCTGTCTCACTGGAAGCTTGTTAACGTCACTCTGTCCACACCTGGTTTAGATGCTCAGCACCGGGGGGTGGGTGGGTGGGTGCGTGTGTGTGAGAGATGAACTGCTGTGCATGGGGCCATCACAAGGGCTATGCATCACTTGAGCCCTAAGTGGGACTTGAGTTGTGCATAGTTCTCACGCTAGTCTTCTGCACAGGGCTGACTTTTACCCTAACGCATGCAGATAGTCAAAGGAAGCTAGAGGGCCGGCTCCTTTACCGAGAGGTACTTGCTGCCTCTTCAGGAACCTTCTAGTTGCTGCACGTCTCCTTGTTTTCAGAAATGAGTATCCATTCTCATGGCTCTGAGCAGTGGGGTGCCTTCCACCATTATGAACAATCCCCTTAAAGCAGTAGCCCTCACAGTGCGCTCTGGTCAGCGCCTTCCATTCAACAGACCGTCTCCAGGAGAGATGATAGTTCAAGCTCCTCGCATACTGCCTTGTCTGTCTAAAGCATTTATATCCCCACAGAGCCTTACGCCGATAATCCAGTGTGCTGGATACAATCTCTCTTGTGGTCCCTCTTGCAGCCCAGGGGCTTTTAGCTGCCAGTGCCAGTTGTGATGCTAGCGTTGGTTCTGTAGACTCCTGTCCGCTGGGAACTGAACCATGGCAACAATGAAATCACTTTGTTCCTGAGCATAGCATAGAGCATAGCACAGCAAGGCATGCAAGCCTTACGGGTTTCGTCAACGTCTGGCTGTAGCTCACTGGGAAGCCTATACCTAGTCCAGGGGACGGGTAACTGCATCTGACCAGAGGCCACTTGCTCTATCTGGAGAGGTTGTAGCCCTTCACTGTCCTCTGACCTGTCCACAGAATGAGCAGTAGATCAAGCTGTCAGCTGTTCTGCGGACCTCAAGATGATTCTTAAGGTTCCTCACTTGTCTTTCCTCTGTCACAGACGACTGTGCCCTAGGGTCAGGACCTTGTTCATGTTGTGTCACTGCTCATTTGGTATGGCTCAGGCTGCACTAGTCCAGGCTTCGAGCCCCACTAGAGATAAAGGGGTGTTCCCCACCCTTACTCAGTCCTTGGCTTTTCTAGTGAGATACTTGCTGCAGTGTAGAGACTCTTTTTGAAGGTGGGTTTTGTCACCTTACAGCTGGGAACTGGAGTGACATTTAATGAATCCATATGTCAGATACTGCAGTTGGATAACCTTCTGGCCAATGCTCCCAGCTGTGTCCTGAGAAAGGGATGATGGAATTGCAGGGTGCTGCAGTGGCCAGGAAGGAATCTCAGTCCCCATATATAGCATTGAACAGCTGGTCTTCAGTATTCTTTCTGAATATCCTTGGAAGCCTCCGCCATTGAATCCTGCTATAAATAAGCTCCTGGATTGACCATTGCTCTGAACTGGCATGGCAAATCCTGGAATCAGCACTGGATCAGAACGTTAGAGCTGGGTACAGAAGGGTTGCTTTGTTTGTTCCAGACGGAGCACTGTGCAGGTCAGAAGATGGAGAATAACCACATCGTTCCTTTCATTCCCTTTGAGCAGGTAGCTGATCTCTGTTCGCTATGTTCCTGCCCAGTAATCTGCTTTTTTGATTTGCAATGATTTCCAAATCTTATCAGAAAGGTGCCTTGCTTTAAACATACCCCAAGGTAGTAAAGGGGAACTCCAGTAGGCTAGAAATTTCAGCATGCATTACAGTTGTGTTGTATTTTACCTTTTTATTGGCTTTTTAAAAAACACACCTCTTCCATGGAACTTGCCATTTCCTGGGGAGAGACGAGAGGAGGTTCTGCTCTATCTGAACTTCCCAGATACTGCTTAGCAGTGGAATAAATGCCAGTTACTGGAAGCTGAAAGAAAATGACATTTGCCTGATGATTCCTCAGTGTCTCATCTGATTCAAAACAACTTTTTCTCTTTACTCCCCCCTTTTTTTAATTTTCTGCTAACACTTCTTGGGATTTTCTGTCTCCAAACCCTTAGAAACAAGAAAAAAAAAAAAACTCCCTGGAGAGTTGTGACCCTGAAAAGGAAGAAGCCCCCGAGACTCTAATGAAGTCCAGTAGGGACTTCATCATTGCTATTGATTTTTACATGGAAGGTGCTCAGTACTGCAGAGATCGAAAAGGGTGTAAAGGTATGTCTGCACTACAGACGCTACGGCAGGCGGCACAGCTGCAGTGCTGCACTATGCTGCTGTAGTGTAGACACTTACTGCAGCGATGGAAGGAGGAATTCTGTCAACCTTAGCAGTGTCTGCCCTAGGGCTTAGGGCTGCTTAGCTACTTCTGTCAGGGATATGAATTTTTCACCTGCCTGAGTGGCGTAGCTAGGTTGACCTACATTTTAGGTGTAGACTGGGCCTAAAATCTTTGGAAAGATGGATCTATTTCTTTTTCTGTCCTTGTTCTCTGTGATCTTCCATTTCAGTGTTCTTCTGGCTTCAGTAGTCTTCCTTTTAAAAAAAACCAACCAGACAAAAAGCCATCCAAAATCACCATTCTTGTTGCTCTGGATAAACAAAGGTTGGTGTGTATGGGGGGGGACGACGACATACTTAACAGATCCTTTTGGGTTATTGGGGAACAGCTAGATGTGAATTAGAGATCTAATGAGTGGAGCTATTTGATAAGGTTGTTCTACTCCCCACCTGTCGGGGGAATAAAATCCAGTAACTGTAATCCTTTCATTGTGAATATATAAACAAAAACCCAGTTGATTGTGAGCGCATGTTGTTGGAATCTGGCATGGATGCTGTATTTTTTGTGTGTGTTTAAACAAATGCCAATGAGAAGATTAATACAACTGAAATTGGTTCAGCAGGGAGCAGTGGAAGGTGAGACCTCTACTTTTTAGAGGGAGAGAATGCAGAGTTCCTTATGTCACCCTGGTAAGTGAATAATAGAGGGCTCTCTAAAATCTTGGTGATGGCTGTCCTAAGGGAAGATGGTGTTGATCTAAGGTTAAGCTTAAGAGGTTCATCAGAACAAACTGAGGAATATGTGTCCATTTCTGTTGCGTTGCTGTAAATGTTGGGCTTTAAGGAGGTTTTATTGACACCCCAGGTTATTAGCTGCTTCTAGTCAGTTGCCACTGTAACTGGTCAAGTTATCTGCCTTTCTATTGATACCTAATTGAGCGAAATAATGAGCTCACAAGTGCCTCTACTAACCCTTAATATAAACTGGGGTAAAGCAATTCAGTACAGGATTTTATATTCACTCTTCTAGGCTGATGCATGTAGAATCAGTTTCACTGCTGGACCAGGGCAGGGATTGGGCTTCCAATAAAGCACATCAGTGAGGATAAAGAAAATGGTGTATGCAAGCACTGAGTTAGTCTTGGGAGAGTACGGTGTCAGCATGAGGTCCTGATGTTGTACCTCAGCCAAGGCACAAAGCTACGTAAGGACCTAAAGATGAGATTTCAATCTGGAGAGAATGTCTAAGCACTTTGAAATACTGCCTGAACCAAGAGCACTGAGGCACTGAAAGAGTTGCCAGCGAGCAACCATAGTCCTTGAGAAGTTTAGCTGTTGCTGCTGTCCCATGTTGCTTTCCTTGTGCAGGGTGGGCTATCGCTCACTCATGTAATATCCATTTCAGTCCGACAGCAGCTGTAGAAGCTTGACTAAAAGCTCTATCCATGCTCTATCTTGACTAAAAGGCTCTGTCCATCACTGAAATAAAACTTTCCATCACAGCTATGGAAAGGGTGGCAAAAGCCTTGCCGGCGATGTCCTTCAACTCCCGTCCTGATTGAGCAAAGTGGGTCCCTAGTTGCTGGCCCCTGATATCTTAGCACACCATTTGTCACCCATTAGTGAAATAGGACTGTATTTTATTCCTTCTGCAGGTGCTGAGGAATACTGTGCTTGCATTCCCAGCACGTCCCCCAAGCTAATTGCTTCATTGTGTCTCACAAAAGACCCATTTTGCAATTCTTTGACATAATGCAGATACTTGACTTCAGAGCATTTACCTTCTTGGAAGACTTGAACTGATTTGTGTGTGTGTGTGTGTGTGTGTGTGTGTGTGTGTGTGTGTGTTTTCCTCCCTCTTCTTGTGATTGCCCCAGGCATTTTAACGTCAGGTGTGCTTTTCCTTTCCACTGTGTGCGCTGTGCAGGAAGAATATTTTTAAATGATATCTTAAACCATTTTTCTAGTCTGGGTTGAGGTAATAGATTTTTTTCGTTCATTTCCATTCTCTTGCTGCCTTCCAGTCCTACCCCTTGTGTACTGGAGTCAAGCTGTGTCAGGAGGAGCAGCACTGTGAGTGATTAACTGTTTGAAAATTCCATACAGCTCTCTGAGGGGTTTACAGGGGGAAAGAGATTTTTCCATATGAAATTAATAAAAAGTCAATTTTAAAAAAAAAAAAAAAAAAAAAGCCCTTTACATGCTCAAGGAAATATCAGTTTGTATTATTTTTTAGGTCAAAATAAAGTTTGATTTATTTACTTACACTCAGCCTTAGAATAGAAAACCATCTGTCAACTTTTTTTAGGGGCAGTGGGAGGCAGTGCTGTCCAGTGGCTAGAGCAGGGGGCTAGGCATTGGGACTACTGGTTCTATTTCTGGCTCTGCCCCGACTTGCTGCGTGACTTTTGAGCAAGTCATTTCCCTTCTGTGTTCTAGTTCCCATCCCAGCTCCGTTCTTTAAAATAAGTGAATAGGCTAGGGCCACATAAAAAAGTTAGGTCGACCCAGCTATGTTAACGATCTAATACCCTTCCCCCGCCGCCTCCCCCCCCTTGTAGACAGCACTAGGTTGATGCCTTTCAGAGAGGTGAACCCCTCCCATCGCTGTACTGAAGTTCTATGGCGATCACTGGAACTTAAGCCTTGTCTAAACTAGGAAAGTTGCACTGGTTTAAATAAATTGAACTTTGCACTGATTTAGATAAAATTGATTTATCTCCCAATGTAAATGTGCTAAGTACAAGACACTTGCATAAATTGGTTTAGTTTAATTCAATTTAATCTAGTAAATTGTGGATGCATGCCAAACTGATTTATGCAAGAGTTAAACCAGTTGTGTGTCTACATTGGGAGTTTACATTGGTTTAACTAGATCAATTTTAAGTTTAGTTAAATCAATGCAACTTCTCTAGTATAGTCTAAAGGCCTAGCTAACATTTGCGAAGCATGTAGAAAACCTCTGATGAAAGGAAGTAAAAAATAATTCTGGGCTTCCTGCTGGTCAGTAAGTGTATTGCTGGAAAGAGACCTCATTTGCTACATTAACAGTGCAGGAGTTTGTCAAGCAGGTGGGATCCCTACATCAATTTCTCTCAAGCACTTTCACTGTCTTAGTAGAACAGTTCTCCTGTATGTGATGGAACAGTTAGGTGGTATATAAGACATCCATGTTCTCCCTAATTACCAACACCAGGTGGATGCCCAGACACACCCTAATGCAGGGATATCATAGATACCTTTTTGTATCCCTGCCGCGAAGTTTTTATGTTGCCTGCGGCGCCATCTTGTTCTGTTTAATGCTGCCGCCAAAAGTGTGGAGGACGCGTGGTTTTTCGGTGGACGGAGCTGCGTGATCTTACGGCTGATGGGAAGACACCACAATCTGCCACTGAAATACCCTGTCTTGCATCATTTCAAGGTGGAGACGACTACGTTGCGAGAATTCCACCATTGGGTAATTCAAATGTTGCCCGCCGGCGGAGTTGAGTTTGACACCCGATTACCTAATGAAATGTGCTGCGCACGCCTATGGTCTTGGACTGTCATGCTTCCCAGTTAAATAAATCATGGCCATTTCAGAATTACAGTTGGCATTTGCCCCTCTGGCATGGTGGGAAGCACTGTGACCATGTGATTTCTCAAAAGACCATAGCTCCCCATAAAGTCTTCTGTTCACTTTTCACGCCATCTTGCCTTTCCTGCCCAGCTCGATCTAAAATGCAGCCATTTAAATCCACTTCCCTCTCCCGTTGCTCCAACCATACTCCCTGATGTCAAGCTGCTACTCCTTCTGCTTCCAATGCTCGTCCAGTCCTTGCAGTGTACTGTTCCTGTTTTCTGGTGCCAGTGTTGCGCTTGCAATGGCAGGTGCTGTATGCATGGTAAGATATAAACAATCCAATCTCACACTTGCAGAGCTGAGAGGCAAATGTTGGGTTTGTAATGGCATCTGCTGTAATACCGAAACGTTGTAAAACTCAGCCTGGGTATTTAGCTCAATGATCACCGTAAAAATACACTTGGAAACTGGTTTTTGAACCTGGGCTCCCGGTGCAAGACTAGTCATTGGGGGGTCCTGTAGTCCATTAGTTACTTGGAGAGAGGGTTAGTATGAATTCTCGGCAGATAAATGTAAGCAGCGAGTTGCCCTTGGGGCAGGCAGTGCATGTTATGGATAGTGGTGTGAAGTATGAACCTAGAAGCCGTAAGGGCCCATTCTCCCTTTGAGGCACATCCATGGCTTGTTAACAATACAAGTATTGATTTCACTTGCACAGCCTCGTGCGTAGAATGTTTAGCTAAGGTGGTGAGTGCTATTTTTGGAGGCACTTGGCTTTTTTCTTGCTGTGCTTTTAGTAACTCACTTTGGGAGGAAGTTTAGGTTTTGAATTTGTAATTATCAAGCTGATGCATGCCCTAACGTACTTTACGTAGATGATATTGCAGGCTTCCTTGGTGATCAGGCAACCAAGTTCCTAACTACATAGACCTGCCTGATGCCTGCATGGTCCAGAATTCAATATGAAACAAGTCAATTAAACCATTGCACATAGGCTTCATTACAAATAAGGTGAGATTTTTTTGCATGGGAAATTTTTGTGTGGGAAGTTTGCATGGGAAAGCTAACCCTGCATTTGCCAGAGCCGTCATTCATATGTGCTTTAATACTAACTGCTTATCTACATGGGGATGCTCAGGAAAGTTATGATGAATTAACTAAAGATGTGAAGTTAAAGCGCATTAAACCCTACATAGACTTATGCTAAACCATAAGTCTGCTTTAAACCAGAATAAGAGCATCCACACAGACTTTTGCACTGATTTAACTACATCAATTTGAAATCACATCTGAAGTTAAACTAGTGCAACTCATCATGTAGACAAGGCCTCCAACAGTATCAGTATAAAGGCACATGAGCTTCTGAGCTATTCTTTCCATATGGATGGAAGTGGAGGCATGAAGCCCTGGGAAGGGGAGGAAATGCTTTTTTATAAAGTAAAAATATTCAGCTCCTGCAATATTGCTGATTGTAGCTAAAATCTTACCCCTTTTAAACCACAGTCTCTGAAATGGCCCAGACATCTGGATCCAGAATCATAGAAATGTAGGACTGGAAGGGATTTCAGAGGTCATCTAGTTCAGCCTCCTAGGTGTACCTGATCCTGCCTCAGCACAGATCATCCTGCACAGGTTTGTCCACCCTAGGTGTAAAAACCTCCAAAGATGGGGATCCCACAACCTTCCTTGGAAGCCCAGTCCAATGCTTAACTATCCTGACAGTCAGAATGTTTTTTTCCTAATATCTAACCTGGATCTCCATTGCTGAAGATTAAACCAATTACTTCTCATCCTACCTTCAGTGGTATGGAGAAAAATTGATCATCAGCCTATTTATAACAGCTCTTAACACATTTGAAGACCGTTATATCCCTGCCTAGTCTTTGTTTCTCAAGACTAAACATACCCGGTTTTTTAATCTTTCCTCATAGGCCAGATTTTTCTAAACCTTTTATCATTTTTGTTGCTCTCCTCAGGACTCTCCAATTTATCCACATCTTTCCTGAAGCATGGCACCCAAAACTGGACAAAGTAGTCCGGCTGAGTTCACACCAATGCCCAGTAGAAGGGCACAATTACCTCCTGTGTTTTACATGTGACACTACTGTTAATACACCCCAGACTGTTATTAACCTTTTTTGCAACTGCATCACATTGTGGGTTCATGCTGAATTTGTGATCCACTGTAATCCCAGATCCTTTTCTGCAGTACTATCACCTAGCCAGTTATTCTGCATTTTGTACTTGTGCATTTGATTTTTCCTTCCTAAGTGCAGTACCTTGCACTTTATCGAATCTCATCTTGTTGATTTCAGACCAATTCTCCAATTTAAGGTCATTTTGAGTTCTAATCCTGTCTTCCAAAGTACTTGCAACTCCTCCCAGCTTTGGTGTCATCTCCAAATTTTATAAACATAACCTCCACTCTGTTATCCAAGTCGTTAATGAAAATATTAATAGTACCGCACTCAGGACTGACCCCTGTAGGATCCCACTAGATATGCCCCCCTTCAGTTTGACAGTGAGCCATTGATAACTACTCTGAGAATTTGTCTTTCTACTGATCATGCACTGTTTAAGTAATTTCATCTAGACCACAATTTCCTAGTTTGCCTGTGAGAATGTCATGTAAGACTATGTGAAAAGCCTTACTGAAATCAAAATATATCTACAGCTTCTCCTCATCTACTCAGCCAGTAATCCAGTAAAACAAGGAAATAGATTGGTTTGGCATGAGTTGTTCTTGACAAATCCATGTTGGCCATTATTTATCACCCTATTATCCTCTTAGTGCTTACACATTGATTGTTTAATAATTTCTTCCAATATCTTTCCAGGTATCAAAGCTACGCTGACTGGTTTATAATTCCCTGAATCCTCTTTGTTCCCCTTTTTAAAGATAGATACTGATTGCCCGTCTCTAGTCATTTGGGACTTTACCCATCCTGCATGTGTTCTTGAAGAAATGGTTTTCAGATTACTTGAGAAACTAGCTGAAGCATCCTAGGGTACATTTCATCAGGCCCTGCAGACTTAGACGTATTCACTTATCTAAATATTCTTTAACATGTTTTTTCCCTAGTTTGGTTTGCCTGACTCATCCAAGGTCACATCCCTTTTCTGCTTCAGTTTTCCTGTCTAGAAGGGGATGATCATACCTGCCTATCTACTCCTCCAGGAAGGTTGAGGGTTAGCGTGGAAGGTGCTGTGTTCATGCAACGTACTACATTTGTGTTTATTTTGATATAACCTCTCTCTTACATAAGGCACCAGAACTCCCTTACAAAGCCTTCAGGATGTGTACACTCCTTAACTGAGTAGTTCAGCAATCGTATTACTTGCCATATTTGCTCTATTCTTATTTCTATTATCGTAGCACCCAAGAACCCTAGTCGTGGACCAGGCCCCATGTGCTAGGCATTGTATAAATGCAGAACAAAAAGATAGTCCTTACCTCAAAGATTTTAAAATGAGAAGAGAAGAAAGAGACAACAGATGGATACAGACAGATGGGGGGAGTGCAAGTAAACAATCAGACAGTATTGGTGAGCAGATTCCACAATCCCGATCCTAAAACCAGTTGGAGCTAAAGTATCTAAATATCCTTTAGAACAGTTGTGACTATTTCTACTGTATGTCACACTTGTAATACATTGTAGAGGTCAGTCAAACAGCAGTCTGTCGTTACACACATCTTACGCTGTACTGTTGTGTGAGTTTGCCTGGGTAAGCTGATGCTCTGGGTTCAGAAAATTTGGAAAACATTTTTGCTGCTCTGCAAAACACATTCAAGGGGAATACATAATTTTAGACTGAGAACTTTCTGTTACAAGCATCTGTATCAAGAATGCAGGTTGCTAATTAGGCTCAGGCATCTCACTGGTAGCTTTAACATTTCACAGGCACAAATATTCCTGAGACAGACAAACCACTCTATAGTTGAGGTAAGATTCCACAGCATGCCATCTCCTGGTTTGCTGAACTGTGATTATTTTATGCTCTCTTGCTTGCATCTCGTCCTTTCTACACTAGATGTGTTTTTTCCATTCTTGTTTTCACTGTTGCAAGCAATGGAAGTAACACTAGTGTAAGTGGGCTCTCTGGTCCACACCACTCTGTACTGAAGACCAGCTCTGAGAAGGATAAAAATTCCCACAGCTGGTCTCTAGGGGAGTTTTTCTTCATTGCTCTAGCACTAGCGAGAGAGAGAGTCCCAATATAGACATGGCCAAAGAGCTGTTTTGGGGGAATATCCCCAAACAGCAGGGAGAAGCTACTGTTTATTCTATTGAAATGTTCATGCACAATTTTAAGAAGCTCTGAATCACCTACCATAAGATTGAAAAAAACGAGAGTCCTTTAGCACCTTAAAGACTAACAAATTTCTGTGGGCATAAGCTTTCATGGGCTGCAACCCACTTTGTCAGATGCATGAAGATAACCATATGATGGTTATAGATGTGAAAATAACCAATATTTTGACAAGCAATGCAGTATTAATAAAGTTTAGCTAGGCACTATGACAATGCAAAGCTAATCCTCACGTTACCCATGTGAGGAGGTGGCTATGATGCCAGTTTTACAGAGTAGGAGGTGCATGGGTGGAGCTGCCTCCCACAATCACAGAACCAGTTAGTGGTAGACCGGGACTAGTTTCGGAGTCTGGCTCCCAGTTTCTTTCTTGTTTCTCAGACCGTTGCTTCCCTCTAGATTGTTAGCCATTTTAGACCGTGCTGCAGCTAAGCAAGTGTTGCATCAATTTTATACTGGACAAGTAGGTAGCTGTGGGCAAGTAGCTGGATCTTTGGTCTAGAAGTCAGGAGAGCTGGGGGTCTGTTCCCAACTCTGCCACTGGCTTACTGTATGACTTTCTTTTTCTGGGCAAGAAAAGCTGTTTAGGCCTAAATTTCAAAAGCAACCATTAACTTTGGGTGCCCAGCTTGATATATGCAGGGCCAGGCTTTCACAGTTGCTCAGCACCCACAACTCTCATGGAAGCCAATAAGAGCTGCAGATGCTCAACACCTCAGAAATTCAGATCCTAGGTGGGAAGGTGGGCATGCAAAAAATGAGGAGTCTGAAATCTGTGCGCATGTTTGAAAATGTAGGCCTTAGCCTCTCTGCCTGACACACCCTCTGTTAAAGGAGGGATAATACTGCTCACTCCACTCTCTGCGAAGCACTTTGAGAACAGCTGTGCACATGGTTTGTGGGGACACTTTGCTCTGACCTGTCACTGCTTAAGCCTTTCTAGTTAGAGAGGTATTTCTGTCTTCAACAATATTCCTGTGACATAGTTTGCACCTCCTGGGATGGGGGTGCTGGAGTCAGATTGCATGACTGCTTCCACTCTGGGAACCTCATGAAAATCAGCTGTGTATCTCACAAGGCCTTCATCTTATCAGGAAATTACAGTGCGGTGAACAATGTTATAAATGACACTGAACAATCTGAGTCTCTGTCCAGTGCCATCCTACAGTAGCTTATTCCGCCAGAAGACAAGGCTGTGGGCTTAGAGAATGTAACTGTTCTCTTCCCTAACTCCAAGGCCAAGGCTTATCTATTGTACAAGCTGAAATAGTCCTGGGGGACCGAGATGAAAAGCTACAAACTCCAGTCTCATGAATTCACTTATGATTTTGTTGGATGGCCTGCGGATTAACCCAGAACTGTCCAAATCAAGTGGGCATTTGCAGAGGCCTCTTCCAGCAAGGTAATTAAGCATTGCCATTAAAATAGACTGCAGTGGATGCACTAGTTCTGTGCTTTGCCTTCAATCAGCCTGCAGATGGCTTAAAAATGGGTGAGTTCAATTGCTTTCCCCCACCCTCTTTCTACAGCAGTATATGAGTAAAGCCACCAGCCATATGTTCCCAATTGCAGACATTAAAGGGATATTTAACCTTTGTAAACACATCACTCACAGAATAATAATACACAAGAGGGTGTGAAAAAACCTGTTTGCATCCTGTGACGGGCTGATGTGATTTTTTTCTTCCTTTTGAGGATCACAGGGTTGCCCAAGGCAAATCTATACTTGTCCGTGTACCACGGTGTGAGCACCAAATCCTCTTACTGTAGTGTAAGGGAGGGTGAATGTAACGTTTACTAATAGGATCATTTGCTTATCTGTAAAGGTCTCCTCCACACAAACAGGCTCTAGGAATTCAAATTATTCTCCCTTGCCTAACCAGCCCTCTAAACAAATAGCAGAAGATCATTTTGTTTGCGAAATGAAATCAAAGGAAAGTGTTTCAAGGCCAGGGGTCTGATTCTCTTGTCGCACCAGTATAAATTGGGACAACGCCATTGAAGTCAGTGGATTATGCTGCTGTCAAACCAGAATGAGAGGAGAACGGGACCCCATGCTTTCCCTGGAGATGTCCTTAATGCACTGTGATGCTGAAAGCTGCCTTCTCAGACTTTTGTTTTAGTCTTTTTATCTGATACGGGAGCCTGAGATGCGAAGAGGATACTTGTCTGGGTTTGCTCTCACTTTGACAGTTTTGGGGAGGAAATTCGGAAAATTCCCCTGCATAATTCAATTTTTCTCCTCTGTATCCAAAGTGTCCTTGCACTTCGTGAGGACCATTCGCATACTGATATTTGCTCAGTGACTTCCTGAAATCAAGTGGTAATAATCTCTTTGAAATAGAGATGCTCAGAATAATTAGCTCAGCAATAGCTAGAGATATTTGTAGCTGCGTTCAGGAAGGAAGTGGAAGACCTAGCGTTATATCTACCATCTTTCACTCAGTAATGGTGTGAACACATGTGAGGCCTGGGCACCCACTTGTTTAGTTAAAGTTACTCGTATGAGGTCCGTGTATATTTTCATACATAAGCAAATCTGATTGCATTAGTAGATTTGCAAGCACTTAATTTAAGCATGCAAAAAACTGTGTGCAAAGTGGAGATTTGCATAGGCATGTGGCCAGGTAGGTGTTAGGTGATCATGTGTGCTCATAAATACCTGACCTGCATGTGTTCACTGGGCATTTATGTGGCCTATGAAACCTGTGCATTTGGTTATGCCTGTCTCATTGAAAATGTGGGCCTAAATCTCTCTTGGAAATGCACAGTTTCCATAAAAATGTACTTGGTCTCTTTAGGCCTGTGCTGGCAGGCAGCCCATTAAAATGTAGCCAGTGATTCAGCCATCTAGGCTTCATGTAACATATTCCTCACGGGGTGGATGGTGGTGTTCTCAGCACGCAGAGATAAGAGCTTGAGTTGGTGAGTGTGTGATGTGGTACTGTGTATAATGGGTTTCCTGAAGGCTGCTCTTCTATACACTGGTTTGTGTGGAATTGCTCTTGACTTTGATATTTTTTGTTGAGAATTAAAGAACATTGTAACACTGTGGGGTACCCCCATCTACCCCAGGCCCACAATGGGCTTTCCTTGACAGGTATTTTGATGCTATTTGTCACCCTGATATCTGTGTATCTGTAAGGGATATAAGAAAGATGGTCAGATATTGGGGACTTTAACCTTCACGTTTCCCCTTTTAAAGAAGCTTGGTGTGAAAGCTGCATTGCTATACATGCAAACAAAGGAGTGAAATGGTGTTACACCATTCCTTATCTCCTAGGACTATTTATTTTGATGTCACTCTTCTTACAGAGCTGCTTTTCCATCAGCTAAGCAATGTTAGTTTTAGTTACTGAGCATAAGGCTGTCAAATGGCTTCCATCAATCTCATTCATGGCAGGGAGAGGTAATGTTTTGTGATAAGAGAGGATTCAGTAGGCTTGAGGCATCAGCATGGATGTGCACTTGAGAATAGGGACTCCATAAAAACTCTGATTATAAGGAATGTCATTGCTGAGGAGTGTAAGGGGTGTCTGTCAAACACTTCTGAAGGGGTGGGATTGCGTGAGCCCAAATCTTCATCTCCCACAATGCTCTACAGTGACAATTTTATCCTGGTGCAAAATGTGTGTCGCCTTTCCTCTGCTGCCACCCCCAGATGACCGATCAGTCCGGATGAAGAGCAACAGTAGCTAAAACTGCCAGGTTATGAGGCTGCTCCATGTAACTGTTACATCCATCTTAGCTTCTCTTTTGGCTTGCTTCTGGTACCCTGGGTTGTGAGACCCAGGTGCCCTCTTCGAAATGTTGCCTGTGCTCTGTTTTGATTTTTTTCGGCAGTCTCTAAAGGAAAGTACTTTTGACCGTACAAAGTGCCTGTGGCACACTGAAGGCTAAGAAGCAGAGGGACTTTAGTCCCACAGTCTGCTTTGACTCAAGCAATTTTGTGTCAAAAGAAGAAAACTCAGCAAGGTTTGCAACCATAGCTGATTGTGCTGTTACTACAGAGATACTGTCAAGGCAGCTCCAATCAGCTCGTAAAACCCGTTTCACATTGAGCTCCACTCAGAGCCCTGGGTATCTGTAAAACAAAAAATAGGTGTCAGCCTTGACAATAAAGAAACCTCTGTCTGAAGCATTCATTTCTGCTGGGAGAGGGTATTTACAAAAGAAGGGGTTTTGTTGCCCAAGATCTCTTGCTAAGGAAGTGTATTTTGTGTTACGTGTTGAAATGTTTGCAGTGTTGTAGCTTCCAGGATGTGAGACAAGGTGGGTGACACTTTTTTTTTTTATTGGATCAACTTCTTCAGGTGAAAGGGACAACCTGTGAGCTCTACAGGAGCTTCATGTAGCTTGGAGGCTTCACTTTCACCAACAGATTTTGGTCCAATAAAAGATATTACTTCCCCCGCACCTTGTTGGACCATGGCATTTGCACTGTTTGTCAGGTCTCCTCTTGCAGCTGGCATTCTGGGTAGGTGAGAACAGCATATTGAAGTCCAGATACATATTGCAGATCTGAGAGGTTGCCCGGAAATGCACATGTGGTGTTGGAGCCTAAAATGGCAACATGTTGATTCTGTTGTACTGTTTGTTGTTTAGGATGGAATTCCTATCCTACCTCTACACAGCAGATCTGTGTCCTGAGATGGGGCCTGCAGCCTTGCCATGCTGTGCTGTGATCTTGTCTCATCTCTTAAACCTCAAACCATTTGGCCTAGTCTGTTGCCATATTTTACTGTACTTGAACATTGCTGTGAGTATTGGTCAGATGACTTGCTAAATGCAGGTAAGCTGGTAGTGCAGACCAGGCCAAATCACATTCTGGACTGTCATCTAACTCAGTTGTCATCCATATTCAAACATGGGAGCATTTTGTATTGTAGACAAGGTCATGGATGGGAGATGGCCATTTAATACTACAGTGCTGGAAGGAGTGCTAGTGGTTCATTTTTGACTCATTGTTAACACAAGAACAGCCATACTGGATCAGACCAATGGTCCATCTAGCCCAGAATCCTTTCCTCCGACAGTGGCTGATGCTAAGTATTTTAGAGGGAATAAACAGAACAGGAAATCATCCATCCTGTTGGCCATTCCCAGCCTCTGGCAGACAGCAATTCCTGCCTATCCTGTCCACCACTGTTTACTTCTCCCCATTCTGAAAACTGACCATTTATTTCTACCCTTTATTTCCTATCTTTTAACCAGTGACTGATCCAGAGAGGACCTTCCCACTTGTCCCATGTCCGTTTACTTTGCTTAAGAGCCTTTGGTGAGGGATCTTGTCAAAGGCTTTCTGAAAATCTAAGTACGCTATATCCACTGTATCGTCCTTGTCCACATGCTTGTTGACTCCCTCAAAGAATTCAAGTAGATTGCTGAGGCACGATCTCCCTTTACAAAAACCATGTTGATTCTTTCCCAATAAATCGTATTCATCTATGTGTTTGAAATTATAGTAAAGAATGGAATTATCAATCAGTTTGCCTGGTAGTGAAGTTAGGGTTACCAGCCTGTAATTGCCATGATTGCCTCTAGAGCCTTTAAGAATTGGTGTCACATTAGCAATCCTCCAGTCATCTGGTACAGAAGCTGATTTAAATGATAGGTTACATGCCACACTTAGTAGTTCTGCAATTTCACATTTGAGTTCCTTTAGAACTCTTGGGTGGATACCAATTACTCCTGGTGATTTATTACTGTTTAATGTATCAGTTTGTTCCATAATCTCCTCTAAATGACACCTCAATCTTGAACAGTTCCTCAGATTTGTCACCTAAAAAGAATGGCTCAGATTTGGGAATCTCCCTCACATCCTCAGCCATGAAGATCGATGTAAAAATTTAATTTAGTTTCTCCGCAATAGCCTTATCTTCCTTGAGTGTTCCTTTAGCATCTCAATCGTCCAGTGGCTCACTCATAGTTTAGCAGGCTTCCTGCTTCTGATGTACTTAAAAAAAAATTTTTTTTTTTTGCTGTTATTTTTTTGTCTTAGACTCTAAGGTCAGAAGGGACCAATATGATCAGCTAGTCTGACCTTCTGCACAACGCAGGCCACAGAACCTCACCCAACCACTCCTGTAACAGACCACTGGCCTATGACTAAGTTAATAAAGTCCTCAGATCATGGTTTAAAGACATTAAGGTACAGAGAATCCACCGGCAAGTGACCCGTGCCCCATGCTACAGAGGAAGGCAAAAAACCCACAGAGCCTTTGCCAATCTGCCCTGGGGGGAAATTCCTTCCTGACCCCAAATATGGCGATCAGTTAAACCCTGAGCATGTGGGCAAGACTCACCGGCCAGACACACAAGAAAGAATTCTCTGTAATAACTCAGAGCCCACCCTATCTAACATCCCGTCACAGGCCATTGGCATATCTACCACTAGTAGTCAAAGATCAGTCAATTGCAAAATTAGGCTGTCCCATCCGCCCATCCCCTCCATAAATTTATCAAGCTTAGTTTTGAAGCCAGCTAGGTTTTTTTGCCCCCACTGCTCCCTTTGGAAGGTTATTCCAGAACTTCAGTCCTCTAATGGTTACAAACCTGCGTCTAATTTCAAATCTAAACTTCCTGATGGCCAGTTTATATCCATTAGGTCTTTGGCTAGCTGTTCTTCAAATTCTTTTTTGGCCTTTTTAATTATATTTTTACACTTCACTTGCCAGAGTTTATGCTCCCTTCTCTTTTCCTCAATAGGATTTAACTTCCACTTTTTGAAGGATGCCTTTTTGCCTCTAACTCCTCCTTTTCCTTTATTTAGCCACAGTGGCACTTTTTTGGTCCTCTTACTATGTTTTTTAATTTGGGGTATACATTTACATTGAGCCTCTATTATGGTGTCTTTATAACATTTCCATACAGCTTGCAGGGATTTCACTTTTGGCGCTGTACTTTTTAATTTCTGTTAACTAACTTCCTCAGTTTTATGTAGTTCTCTTTTCTGAAATGAAATACTACCGTGATGGGCTGCTCTGGTGTCCCTCCCGCAAGGATGCCAAATTTTATTATGTTATGGTCACTATTATGGAGCAGTTCAGCTATTTTCACCTCTTGGACCAGATCCTGTGCTCTACTCAGGACTAAATCAAGAATTGCCACTCTTCTTGTGGGTTCCAGGACTAGCTGTTCCAAGAAGCAATCATTTAAGGTGTCAAGAAACTTTATCTCTGTATCCCATCATGAGGTGACATGTCAACTATCCCCATATTGACTGGGTACATCTCCCACTATTATTTTTAGTTTTATAGCCTCTCTAATCTCCCTGAGCATTTCAGTCACTGTCACCATCCTGGTCAGGTGTCGGTAGTATATTCCTACTGCTATATTCTTATTATTCAAGAATGGGATTACTATCCATAGAGATTCTATGGCACAGTTTGGTTCATTTAAGATTTTTATTTCGTTTGACTCTATGCTTTTTCACGTATAGTGCCACTCCCCCAGCAGTATGACCTATTCTGTCCTTCCGATATATTTTATACCCTGGTATTACTGTGTTCCACTGATTATCCTCATTCCCCCAAGTTTCCTGTGATGCCTATTATATCAATATCCTCATTTAATGCGAGGGAGCCACTCAAGTCCACCCATCTGAGTATTAGACTTCTAGCATTTGTATATAAGCACTTAAAAAAATTGTCACTTTTTAGCTGTCTGCTACTGTGTGATGTAATTGAATAAAACTCTTTCATTTGACTGTTTCTTATGAGATCCTACTCATGTTTTCTCCTCTTCTATCCTCTCCTCATTACTAGGATATAGAGAATCTTCATTCATAGATCCTTCCATAAGGGATGTTTCTGTCCGAGCCCACTTCCTCCCTGTACTGCTGATGCTACATCTCTGCTGAAAGATGGTAAAACTGACCATCACGACCGGGAGATTGGCAGTCTGACTTAGTGGTGGGAGCAGGAGTTGGGAGTCAGACTGGGTCAGATACCATGAGGTCAGAGCCTGAGACAGGCCAGAGGGCAAATCAAAAGTCAAGCGTCAGGAGGCAGGCAGGGTCAGGTTACCAGGAGATCAGAAGCCAGGGGACAAACTTGAGAGCAGAACCACAGATTTGTAACCAGAGTCTGACCAGGTCAGGATACCAGGAAGTCAAGCCAAGGGAGCAGGAGAAGGAAGCACAGGGTGCAGACCAGAGCAAGGTGGATCCCAGTTGCATGGACAACTTCCTGTTCCTGTCCTGGGTTTATATAGAAACTATGAACCTATCAGGAACCCCAGCTTTCGGCCAGTCAGATTCCTGAACTGGAGTCCTCTCTCAGGGTTTCGCTTCTGTCTTAGCAACTGCCAGCTGCTTACTGAGTGGCTGGTTGGAAACTACTAGTTCTTAAGGGCCCTGTGGGCCAGAGTTCAAGATCTGTGGCCCTGACACTGAGCTGATTACAGAACTAATGGCACTTCTCACAAGAGTTAAAAATGTTTAACCCCAGTGATGTTTCCAGATTCCAACTGTGCTAGTTCTATTCTGCCTTCCCCCATTCCCTTTCCTGGTGAGCTAGAGTACTTCATTTGTCAGATTTTATCCTACAGTGCTGCGTGATCCCCAGTGGTGGCTGAGTTCCAGGGTGGGTGAAGTGATTCCTGGTAGTTTGATACACTTTAATTTCATAAATCATTTTGGTACAGAAGGCACTCACTCATTGTAAGCAGACATTACAATACTGTTACTCACTCTGTGTCTACACTAGTGCAGCACTTCTGTCGGTATAATTTATGTTGCTCAGAGATGTGAAAAAAACACAACCTTCCCTGAGCGACATAAGTTACACTGACAGCGCTGTCCACACTGCCGCTTATATGTTGGCGGGAGAGCATCTCCCACTGACATAGCTTCTGCTGCTCATTAATGATGTTGACAGGAGACCTCTCTCCCGTCAGCCTAGAGCAGCTAAATGAGTGATCTTACAACTTATGCTGTCAGTTTCCACACAGCTCTTTATAAGCACGTACATTTATTCTTAAGGTGAAAGTATTTTGGAGAAGATCTATTAAAAGCAGTAAAACATCCATGTTAAAAAGCTTACTGCAGCTTAGGGGTATGGAAAAGCTTCCAGAGGTCACCCCAACTCCATCCTTGGGCTCTAGTAGCTGTCATTGCTTCAAAATCCACAACTAGGTTTTCCCCATGTTTACAAGTTCATAACTGTCTCAGGCCTGTTCTACACTACAAAGCAGAGTCAATGGAAGCTGCCTTGCTTCAACCTAATTGTGTATGCATTTACACTTAAATTTGTCTCCCACCGATGTAAGTTCTCCATTATGCAGACATGACATAACATCATCTCCCCAAGTGGTGTTGAGCCATGGTCAATGTATTGAGGTTGACTCAGTGCAAAGGTAAATGCTGTGTTACTTACGTTGACCTTAACAGTCCTCCAGGTATTCTACAGTGCCAGACATTGACTACTCTGACCTCCGCTGCCCAGGAGTCATGGAGAGCAGAAGGCCCTCTTCAAAGCCCTGTGAATTTTTGAAATGCCTATTCCTGATCGCCCAGTTTGGTGAGCCCACCTAACAGCTCTCCATTGTTGTGCGCAATTACCCAGCTGACCATTCCGGGTAAATATGCAAATTTATTTCCCATCAGTGATGAATCCCCAACTTAGCAGGACACAGCTATCAACTTGTCATCAATTTATTCTTATGAGACAAGGTGGTGGTACAACAAAGAGAGGTTGGGTTATTTGCTTTTCATTCCCCTGTAGTTAAGTGAGAGGGACCATGCAGAGCACTTCGGTTATATACACCAGGATGTCCCATGAATTCTCCTGAGAGATCTCAATGAAACTTCTATGGAGGTACTCTCCCGTAGATTTCTAGGGATGGCAGCCTTATTTCTTCCTCCGCGGTAGAACGTTTTCCCATGCCAGTCACCAATAACTTCAGCAGGCACCATTGCAGTAAACAGGCTACCTGCAGACGGGTCTGGGCAGCTTTGGGATGCCAGCAACAGCTGATTCTCTCTCTCTTTTGTTACCCTCAGCAGTGAGATATTAGCTACAGTCATCACTGCCTGTGGAAAATAATGCAAGCATTCAGTGCCATTGCCTTATTCTCTTAGTTTCATGCAACTGAGCAAGTCCCTCCTCATTTTTCTCACTCCTGGTGGGCCACACTCACCATGGCTGGAGCTGGGAGTTGTACCATGCACAAGCACTCTGAAGCAGAAGTGTCAATCAGCATGCCTTGTTTAAAACTTATGGCAAGCCAGGGAAGAGAATTCTGAATCTTAACTTTTGCTTTCCTTTGTGACTATGCTGGCAACTGTACCTCTGTGTGTTTTACCATTGCGGCCTTGAGGAGTTCCTCCTCCAGTGCCACAGAACACATGAGTCAGATGAGGAGAAGAAAAAGAGAGGACTCAGGATGACATGTTCAGTGAGATCCTGAAAGCCAATGCTGCATCAAACCCTGAACAGAGGGGCTGGAGGATGAATATTGCAGACTGCATGGAGAAAGGCCTAGGAGCTGGAGAGGGAGATGCACCAGGATGTAATGGGCCTTCTCGGGCAGCAAACAGATGCTGTGGACGATTTTGGACCTAGAGGTTGTTATCCCAGGCTTGCTTCCCTTTGCAGTCCATGGAGAACTCCAGTAGGGCACTTCCCTACATTCTCCCTCCACATTCCACATGGCATCGGGGCCACATTCCTACCCCTGCTTCTCCACACCAGGGACATTATGGACAACCACAGCTTCAACTGTGAGATCCACGATTGATGGATGTGTGGCTAAAATGGACATGAATGTTCCTTCCCTTTCTTTTAAGCTCTGTTTCATAATTAAGGTCTTAATATGTTTGCTTTTAACTTGCACAGAATTTTTAAAAAATTGTTTGTCACTCAGTAAAACTCTCTTGCTTGGGAAATAATTCATCTTTATTAGTTCATAATATATGCTGTGGAATGGCTGGCAGTATTGAAAGCATCCACTTGTTGTTGTACACAATTCATAGGGTCAGTGACACACAGGGTAATAATCATAAATGTACAGCAGGCGCCAGAGAATTAATGGATGCAATTGCCAGTGTTCTACAAATAGATGTGGGCCAAGCACCACACAGTTCCTAACCAGTCCCCAAACAGCGGGGCCAGGTAGAGCACAATACACCAACACGTTACTATGGCTTGCTGTTAGAGTTGCCCTTTCAAAGACTCCCTGAGCAGTATAGTTCTGCATTGTGCTCTTCTGATAGCCCTTGTGTCGGCTGTTCAAATGCAGCAGACAGCCGCTACACCTCCGCCCTCTGTTCTGGATCTTTTCCTCCTTGCTTCACAGATATTATGCATGACACAGCAGGTAGCTACAACCATTGGGATATTTTTCTCAGTGAGATCCAATCTTCTGAGTCAATGCTGGTGCGCCCCTTCAATCTACCAAAAGTACTTCAGCTGTCATTCTGTACTTGCTGTGCTGGTAGTTGTATCCTTCCTTGATGCTGTGTAGGTGGTGGGTGTACATTTTCATGAACGAGGGGGAGTAAGTTATATGCTGGGTCCCCCAGGATCACCACTGGCATTTCAACATGGCTAATGGTAGTCTGCAGGTCGGGAAGGAAAGTCCTTGCTTGTAGCTTTCTGAACAGTCCTGTGTTCTTAAAGTTGCAAGCATCATGCACCTTCCCTGACCAGCCCACATTGATGTCAGTGAAGCATCCGCAGTGAGCCACCAGCACTTGCATAACCATAGGAAAATGACCCTTTCTGTTGATTTACTCTGTGGCAAGGTGGTCTGGTGCCAAAATAGGGATATGTGTGCTGTCTATTGCTCTACCGCAGTTTGGGGACCCTTCTGCAGTAAATTCATGCATTATCTCCTGCATGTTGCTTAAAGACACAGTCCTGCATAGCAATCAACGATTAACGGTCCTGCACACTTGCATGACAGCCTCCACAGTGGATTTTCCACTGACTGGTAGCAATCTGTCATTGCAAGTTTCCACAGTGCAATTGCCACTCAATTCTCCACTATCAATGCACTCTGCCTGGTGTCCCTGGGGTGAGCTCTGCACACAAATTCAGGAATGTTACCATGCGCATCCGAAAGTTCTGCAACAACTGCGTGTCATCCCAGGCCTGCATTATGGTGCCATCCCACCACTCAGTGCTCGTTTCTCGGGCCCAGAAGTGGCACTTCACCTTTTTCAGCTGCTCCAGGAAGACCACTAACAATCTTGAATTGGTTCTTGCTGTGTCCAACAGCAAACTGACCTCCAGGACATCGTTACCTTCTCTTGCAGCTCTGCAAATACTGGAGGATTCTGCATTCCGTGCTTCTAAAGCGCCTGACAATAATGTGGAGCTGTGCAGGCTCAATGCTTCTGACAGCGATGGCAGATAGTGACAAATCCTGCATGTGGGATTTTCCTGTATGTGGGATTAGTGGGATTTTCAAAATAGGCATGAAAATGATGAGAGATGGCATTATGGGACAGAGAAAGTTGCATGATGGGAACGTCACTCCGCTGTCCCAGTCCCCCCTGCGCAACTTGCTTCTGTTCCCCCATGCATTGCCAAAACTTCCCAAAAGACAATGCCTTGGATAGTGGCAAGTTGCACGCTGGAATACCTACTCATGGTGCACTATACTGTTCATTGAAACAAGCACTCGTGAGCACGCACAGCACCGACACGAGGAGCCAAATGTGCATGCATGGAAGAGATGTACTAATTGCGATGGCTTCATGTCAATATAACTGGCATTGGCAAAAGTTTGTAATGTAGACATGCCCTCAGATTCAGAACCAGATAATTCAATCTTTCCTTTATACATGTTGGGCTCATGCAACGGGCGATCAGCAGACAATGGCCCACTCTTCAGGGGATAGCTTCAAAAGGCCTGGTTTCTGCATAAACTGGAGGTGGGGAATTTGTATTCACCTCCCCCTAAATATTAACACATTTTGTTCCGAAATTCCATCCTTGTCTGGCACATTGTTCAATATAGTCCTTTGAACCCTCAGGCCTTGCATCAGTCACTTCTCTTCCCTCAAGCAGTTACATACAATCCCACCCCACAGTAATACATAAATCATGCATTTAATACAATGGACCGCAAAGAGACTTAAACTTAATTCAGTGAGTTCTGTCAAGGTTATGGCAAGAAATTGCCCATCCGTCACAAAAACTTACGAGCCCTTACACTGTGCCCTTATTGCCAAGAAGGCTAATGGCATATTGGGCTGCTTTAGTAGGAGCTTTGCCAGCAAATCAGGGGAAGTGATTATTCCCCTCCATCTGGTGAGCCCACATTTGGAGGATTGTGTCCAGTTTTGGGCCCCCCACTACTGGAAGGATGTGGACAAATTAGAGAGAATGCAGTGGAGGGCAACAAAAATGATTAGGGAGCTGGCGTACATGACTTATGAGGAGAGGCTGAGGGAACTGGGCTTGTTTAGTCTGAAGAAGAGAAGAATGAGGGGGGATTTGATAGCAGCCTTTAACTATCTGAAGGGGGAGTTCCAGGGAGGATGGAGCTAGGCTGGTCTCAGTGATGGTAGATGACAGAACAAGGAGCAATGGTCTCAAGTTGTAGTGGGTTAAGTCTCGGTTGGACATTAGGACAAACTTTTCCCCTAAGAGGGTGGTGAAGCACTGGAATGGGTTACCTAAGGAGGTGGTGGAATCTCCATCCTTTGGGGTTTTTAAGGCCTGGCTTGACAGAGCTCTGGCTGGGATGTTTTAGTTGGGGTTGGACTAGATGATCTCCTGAGGTCCCTTTCAACCCTGATCTTCTATGATTCTATGATAGCCCAAGCACAGATGTCTTCCTCATGTGCCCTGATAAGACATTGTACATGACTCTCAAAGATAGATAAACGTGTCATAAGCAAGTAGAATTTTGCATGATTGTCTTAGAAATGTTGGATTTAGAATAAATCAATATGTAGGCATGTTACAGATTGCTCATCTCCACGGGGGGCTGGAAACCATCTTTGCTGCTTACAAGGCTTTTATATATGGTACAAAGACAACTGCATTGTCCTGCACTGCCACTTAACTGCCCAGAGAAAATGCTGCAGGGGAAGCCTTTTTCCTGAACCTATTCCCAACTTTCAGTACTTGTGTAATCTTCTCAGTAGATTTTATACTAATTCTTGAACAAGCTGGCCTCCACGGATCACAGTGGACCAAAGGCAAATCAACTAACCCGAGAATATTGGGTGATGACAGCATTCCATATTGCCCGTCTCAGGCTCATGTCTTTGGGCCCAGAAGCCTGCATGCATATTAAGTAAATGGAACCAGTGGAGCCAAATTCACGTGCACTCCTTTTCTTCCCAAGCATCAGGTGCAGTGCCAGGTAGAAGGAATCAGGTAAAAGCCTTTGCTGAAGGGATGTCACAGACTGATGCTGGTTACAGGGGAGATCTACATTTTGAACAACTGCGTATGATGCTAAAGAGTCACTAAGGCAGGAACACTTTTTTTTTTTAGGTTTGGTTTTGCCAAATTTTCAGACAGTGACCATATGGCCTCTGCAAAAAGGCAAAAAGGTGACAATTCTCTTCCCCCTTGGGCGTTCATGCTGGGGTGTTTCCTGGCCCCCTGGGGCTGCACGGTGTTTTGACAGTTGGAAACTGGAGTTTTTAAGTCAGTCTGGTGCATTTAAGACTCTACAGCATGCTGTGAAGAATGCTGGCTGGGAATTGGGTCCTGAGTAAATTGTTCTAAGCATCGGATATAAAGGGACATCAGCTGGTGAAGCATTCCTGGAGTCTGTCAATCAGAGCTGAAGCAATGCATCTGAAGGGAATCAGGCCAGCAGCAGGCTGCTCTGAATTTGATGATCCCCAACTTAAAATATTTAGAAATCTAGATTAAAAAGGATTTGGCTATTTACTGTGGGGGGGAGAAGTTGAAGATGTAGGTTTTCCCCAAGACATTTGCTTTGCCCTTTCTGCTAAGAATTGTGGTGAGCCCTTGGTTAGAACATAAGCCAGGGTGTTTAATGGGAGACCCTGTCTACTCTGGTGCCTCCTTGTCTTCCTTTCCTTGCTGGTCTCATGTCCTTGACCTCAAGGATGCATCTTCCAGAAAATGAAACTCTCAACCTGAAATCTCAGGGCTGGATAATGAATATCCACATTACTAATCTTGTGTCAAAGAAACAGGGGTCTAATATTGTAGTGGAGGTTGCAAATTCCATGTGTGTATCCTGACGTGAAGTGGACAGGATAGGATGGCCATATCCACCCTCTAACACTTAACTATAAAAGCCTTGGATTAGCTTATCTTTTTATCTCCTAGTCAACTAAACAGCCCTTGCGTGTTTCAGAAGTAGCAAGCCTGGGAAAGAAGCCATCCACACATAAATAGTAGCTATTTAGTTAAAATCCTTTTATGTTGGCATTAATTTTTGCTCCTTCCTTTAGTGGATTCCTTTTATTACACTTCTTAGATCATTCATCCTCCTTTAAATCTTCCTCTTCTACCAGACCTGTGATCACTTATGTCCACCTGCAAGTCCATTGACTTGTCAATTGTTTATGCCTCTAGACTGAGCACTTCGGGGCCATTTGTTGTATTTCAACTATTGCAAAGTACCTATGGTGCCATGCAAGTAATAGAAACTTTGGGTCCCAGTCAGGATCTGGCCTTTCCTCTGTGCAACAGTAGGGCAGCACTGTCCCTCACAGATCCCTTTTCAGGTGGGGGAGGCAGGTGACATGCTTTCTTCCATGGCACTCTGCTCTTTGCTCAGTAGTCCATGCAATGCCTTTTGTGCATTGGGCAGAGCAGAGATCATATCTTCTTTCAGCTGCTTAGACACCATGGGGACAGTTGTGGCACGAGAACTTGCACACAAGAGTCACAGTTTAGATATTGCTGCCTTAATCTGCTGCTTCAAGTCTTCGCTCTCCCATGGTAAAAGGCAGAATAGCTGCTTTTTGAAACCATGAATTTCTTTGCTTTTGTAAGTTTAAATCAGATTCTTAACATCAATGAGGCATGTTTTCTGCTTTGATGCACGTGTATTTGTGTATAGAAATGTATGTACTAGAAGTGTGTTTGAGTTGTTGAGCAGTCTATTTGCACGGGATAGTTTTATACCTGAGTCTTCACTCGGGCTTCACGATTTGATCCAAAGACACTTCTCCTCAACACTTCGTTATCTGTTCTTATTTACAGCATCCCTTGATTTGCATAGTGTGCTAACAGAAATTGATGCCTTTTCTTTTCTGCCTACAGCACTTTCACATTTCTGAGCATGCTCTCTGAAACTGTACCATCTTCATCCGCCCCTTTGTTCTTCAAGCTCATTATGGACTGTAGGAGGGACAGGCACACGCCATGCTCCCTCATGGAGACTAACTCGGGCCACGGAACCTAACCCATTAATTCCTGCATCAGACCCATAACTTTTTGATTTGAACAAAAGCAGATCTTTTAGAAAGACATCCAGTCTTGATTTAAAAACTCCCAAGAGTTAGAGAATCTACCATATTCCTAGGCAATCTGCTGAAGTGGTTAATTACCCTGGCTGTTAAAAATGTGCATATTTTCAGTTTGGACTTCAACTTCTAGCCTTTGCATCTTGTTATGCCTTTGTCTGCTAGATTAAGGAGTTATCTAGTATCAGATCTTCTCCCTTTCTTGATTTATAATAAGAAAAGCACAACAGTTTGTAGGTGATCTGACCCATGTAGATCTATCAAAAAGGGACAAAGCTAGTGTCTTTTGAAAGTTTGCTAATCACTTCCTGCTGATGCTATAAAAAGATCTTTTAACTTGAGCAAAGGCTTTTTTTCTACACTCCTGTCAGTTATGGTGGCTTTCTTCCCTTCCTCAGTCTAGCCAATTTACACGATATTCTGCCCTATCTAGGGATTTTGTTTTTCCGAGTCAGAACCTTCATAAATCAACCTAAAGATAATGAGTACAATAGTAATGGAGTGGTGAATTTTCATCTGCTATAAAATAAGCAGTTGATATGGAATGTCTGTCATAAATGACATGTTACCATATTTCTCATGACCTTGAAACTTGTAACTTGCAAGTGAGGGACGAGATAGTTGCCATCAATCACATTTCCAATTGGGTGCTTCTGTAGGAGGAGCTGATTATCATGCTAATGAATCCAACTGTGGTTCACCAGCACCTGAATGAAGAGCGATACCATCCATTGTGTGCCCAGAAACAGGGAGTCAGGACCAAGGAATAAAATCTCCTTATTTCTCCGGACATGTAGTCTCATCCAGAATCTTCTTGCAATACTTAGGTGGGGAATAGGGATTGTTAGCTACTCCAGAGCTTGTCTCTTGGCATGTGATCTTATGACCATGCAGCAGCACATATGGTGTATGGCGTCGGGTCATTGAGCTCACTCATATACAAGCCTGATGTTTGAATCATTCTATCCTAATTGCTCTTGGGCTGACATCTCCTGCCACTTTCTCTGAAGCTCTGCAAGGCACTAACATCTGCCAAGTGAACATGAGCATGTTTTAGGGCAGAACATACTAAACTCTGCTTCATCTGAGCAGCCTTATGTGCACTTTCAAGCTTTCCACTGAACTTAAAAATCAGAACTTTCGACAGTAATCCCAGCATCACTTGCATTGCTCAGGTACTTCCTTATCTCGCAGGCATCCAAAGGACAAGGGGCACATCTAACAGTCTCGGTGAAGGAGATGTCTTAGGTGTCAGTTCTTCAAATGTATAATGCCTTCCAGGTCTTAATTTCTCATAGATTGTTTCCCGGGCTCTGGGCTTCAGCTGCTGGGTTGGAGGATGGGGAGCTCGGCGCTTATGCCCTGCGGTGGACAGAGGGATGCTGTGGTACGGGGCTTCAGTCCTTTGTGGGAGGGTGCTGGAGCTTTCTGTGGGTTTGAAAATATTTACTGGCGCTCTGCTCTGAACAGCTCCAGCCCAGTTTAAACTCAGATGCCTTCATAGAGCCATGGAAATATCTAAACATGGAGAGGGTGTGTAATGGTTCCTTCCTGTCCGCCTCAGAGGGAGGCCACTCTGCCTTGCTACGCCTAATGGCTGGTAGCCAACTGACGGGATTAGCATGGTAAATGTCAGCAAAGAGTCTTGGCCCCTGACCCCTTGGGTCCGGGCAGGGCAATTGGCAGTCTTTAGCCCTGCTCTCTGGCTGGAGCAGACAGGCTGTCCAACCTAAGGCCAAGGGATGGAGTTGGCAGCAGGGGGTAGGGGGACCTGGGCCCATCCAGTGGAGTAAGGGCCCTGAGCTGGGACCCACCAGTAGTGAGTGGTCCTGCCGCTTGGTCAGTGGGGATCCTCCCAAAACACGCTGCCGCTAATTTCGACAACACAACCAGACTAATGTCTGGTTTCCCTAGGCTTACTTCCTACCCCTACCTGTTCATAGGGCTCTGTCTGTGAGTCCTCAATCTCATTGGGGTACTTAATAGCTGGCAGTCCTAGCAGCTCCTCGGGGTATTCGATAACCTCAGCTGTTGTTTGCCCTCAGGGTCCTCTTCCAGGAACAGGGGTTGGCACAGCTCGGTTCCTGGTCCAGCACCAAGGCAGACACATTGGACTCCTTCCCAGCCTCTGGCCCAGCTGAGCTGGAAGCCCCGCCTCTTACACTTCCTCTTCCACCCCTCTGCTTCTGGTGCTGGGAGAAAGCCCAGTCTGGCTCTCCCACCAGGGGGTGGGGAGTGGTTCCTGCCTGTCCGTCTCAGAGGGACGCTGCTCGGCCTTGCTACAGGATGATATGAAATAGAAGAAATAAAATATAGCTGCAGTCACTGCTGACTTTCACCATCTGAGCCTCACAGACTTCACATCGGGATCACTTGTTCATTTTCTGGATCCAAATGTGAATAAATAAATACAAGCTTAATTCACTAAGTCTTGTAGACTCAGCTGGGGGAAAAAAAGTCTTACAAGCAACATTACTGAACTGGAGCCTCTGTCTGGGGCATCTGGAAGAACCTTCCCACATGCTTATTTCAAACAACCGCCCAGACTCCCCAGAAGTTCTGTGGGATAGTTAGACAGAAGGGAGACCAGGGGTTACTGTGGCCAACTCCTTGCTGGGTAATTCACTGAAGAAAGGCATGCCATGGCAATGTCTGTTCCACTAGCCCCTGTGATTCAGATGGGGAAGAACAAGGTGGGACTTGAGGTAGGCATAGTCCCCAGTGGGATTTTTTCCAAATTCCCTTTGTCTCAGGCAGTTTGTTCTGGGAGGCAGAGAGGTGCTGAGTGCCCTTAGTTACAGATGTTTGCTGTGATGGAGGAACTTCATCCCTGTCTACTTTCAGGCTGAGGCATCTAGTCCATGATTTTAAAACTTGCCTGAAGACCTTCCTCAGTTAGAGCCTATTCCAGTGGCCACTGAAGCCAATAGAAAACCTTTGATTGACTTCAGTAGACTCTGGATAGAGCCCACAGCTGGACCATTTTCTAAATTACATCCCAGCCTTCTGAAGTTGCCTGAGCCAAGCCTCAGTAGATCATGTGAAAGGAGATCGCAGCTCATCGTGAAGGAGTTACCATAGTCTTTGGATTTGGATTCAGAACTGAACGTGATAACAGATGTCTGCAAGGATTTCGGAATAGGCTGGGTACCAAGAGAGTGTGAGGCAGGGAGAACATGTGCATGTGCTACAGAGAGAGAGACGAGGGATTAAGTGACTCAACACAGTGCTTCTGCAAGTCATCATTTTAAGGCTCAGAAGCCTCATTAAAATTAGCTTTGACAGAAGCTTAATTTTATTGCCACTTCCCTGAATAACATTTTTTACTTCTATTAGGAAGGTGGCTTTTTCTTCTTTCTGAAACCAGCATCTAATCTGAACTCTGTGTTTTTTACACCATATCTTTTAGAGAACTGATCAGAAACAAGTAGTTTTTCTAGCTTCATGCTTTATTGTATAAAGATCTAACAAAATAAAGGTCCCACCTTTTGTTCAGTGTGTATGGATTGCCACATGTTCTATAAATAAACCAATGATTTACACAGCCCTTTACAGAGGATTATTAAGGGGATGAGAGTCCCCTTACATCTCATGCCATTAAAGAGACCTGTTAAGCAAAATTGGAGGTGTAGCTCTTTCACGCTGAGTCATATATGCATATAAAAATGTGAATGCCGCCTTTAGACAAAGAATGCTAGGATAAACTCAATCTAGTGCCTAAATGAAGTAAGGTGCAAAGTGACACTGCATAT
The DNA here is from genome assembly GCF_026122565.2 of Emydura macquarii macquarii. Taxonomy (NCBI): domain Eukaryota; kingdom Metazoa; phylum Chordata; order Testudines; family Chelidae; genus Emydura; species Emydura macquarii. The sequence continues at coordinate 1,349,307 of NW_027132383.1, forward strand.
TTGCTTTGTGATCAGTAGGAGGAACATGAAGTGGGAGTATCAAAAATGGCATTATGAGGCTCTGGGCTGGTCCTGTCAACGACTTCAGATCAGATCTACTCAGTGTAGACCGTTGGTGTTTTCTAACTGCCAGGCCTGTAAACTCCCTTCAGAATCTGAGAATTAAGCTGGGTTCTTTCCTTCCCACGTATGATTGCGGGCAATGAAGGTTCTACAGGCCACATCAGGCCGCCAGAGACTCCCTCGGTGGTTTTGCGCAGGTGATTGGAACTTGGTAAACGATTCTGTTGCTTATTGCACAGGAAGTATACTTTTCAGCTACCTCCTAGCTGCCTTGGCTCTGCAGGACTAAAGGAAGTAAAAAAAGCAGTAACATCGACAGACCTGAATCAGGTCCAGATGGGGGTGGAGGACGCAGTTTACGAGTAGCAAGGGGCCATTTCTACACACGCAGTTTTTCAAAGGAGAATTAACAAATAACAAAACATTGAGAAGGCTCTCCATAGGTGTGCAGATGAATTGACAACAAAACAAAAAGCTCTAGCCCTGCAGAACTTACAATAAGTTGCAAGGTATTTTATCTATTAAAGTGCCGACAGCACGATAAAAGTTGTACAGTCTTGCCCTGAACATCTATGGAGTACCATGCTAATGTAGAATGGCTTTCAAATAAATGGATATGGGTTGATCAGCCCTGGGAAAGGGGGTGGTTTGAGAGGGAAGAAGGTTGTGGGAAGTGGTTTTGTTATGGGCACGCCTTGTTGGTTGCCTTCTTAATATAGAAAAACAGCAAGAGTCCTGTGGCACCTTAGAGACTAACAAATGTATTTGGGCATAAGCTTTTGTGGGCAGAAACCCACTTCGTTGGATGCAATTGCAAGTGGGTTTCTGCCCATGAAAGCTTATACCCAAATACACGTGTTAGTCTTTAAGGTGGCACAGGACTCTGGCTGTTTTGCTAAAAACAGACTAACACGGCTACTCGTCTGGAACGTCTTAATATATAGTTAGTGTTTAGGGGAAAATATGGTATGTTTGGGGTTTTGAGAAAAGTCAGTTGAGAGCAGTCACGGGAGTGGAAATCTACTGAACAGTTGATGGATGGCTCAATGGTGGTAACTGAGTCTTCTGCCACCCAAGAGGTAAAAATTCTGAGTGTGGTCCCCAGGTTGAAGGTTGGAGGCCAGCAGCTGTGAATGCGGGTGAAGGTACATCCCTGTCACTTGCAAACTACAAAAATAGATGTGAATTGCTGTCCTCCTTGGTAACGTCCTTGTTCACCATTCCTGTATTGCAGTTCTTCACCTCCCGGAGTGTTTGAGAAAGAATATGAAATATATCGGGATTACAATGCAGAGGGTCAACTTCTCCACTACAGGTAGTTGAAATTTATCTACAGTAACAGAGCTTTGTCTTCTGAGAATGACTGACTGAAATGTTAACTCAGCCATATTGTGTGTGGGATTGGGAACACTGTGAGTGTGTCTGTGTGGGGAAAGCAAACTCACATAGCAGGAGCTATTGAATGCCTTATCTTTTTATTCCTTTTGATCTTCCTTTGTAAACTTTGGCTCCCTCATGTAAAGATGATGATGATGTTATCCCCTGCTTATTTAGACCGTAAGCTCTTTGGGAAAGGAACTGTTTACTACTGTGTTTGTATGATACCTTCTACAGTGTGGACTCCATCTGTGTTGGACCCTCTGCACTAGCACAATAAACATGGTAACAATGGTGTTAGAGCAGGACATTTAGAGCCCGGGGCTGGAGGCAGTTTGGTGACAGGGTTGGGAATAGAATACAGCAGTTTCCGTGTTTTCAGACCGTTAGCCCCTACTGCCTCTCTAGTGTGTTTGACTATTCAGATATCTCTTCTGCTGAGTATGGGCTGGATAAGACTGGAGCAAATATTCATTTATGGGAGTGATTATTCTGGGTGCATTTCAGAGGTTATAAAAATTGCATTTCAGACAGAAGGCTGCCGGTCTGTTAAAATTTCTTCTGTGCTGTAATCTTGTCTTTTGAAATATGCTCAGCTGCTTACATTAGGATTTTGTATAACAAAGGATCAATATTTGGTTTGATTTCTCATTAATGGTAAAACAAGATATTAAAAAAACCGGAGGAGGGGGGGAGAAATTAACATCCATATTCTCTGCTTGCTGCTCACAAAGCCCAGTAAAGCTATTGAGACCCATTTCACGAATCATGCAGGCTCCAGCAGCCTGTAGCGCTGTCTGTCACTGCTGCATGCACCACTGCCTTCTCAGTGAACCTGCAGTTTGCCAATATCTGGTAAAAACAGCGTTGGCAGCATTTGTCCATGTTGGGGCCAGTTTTTGTTGGCTTTTTGAGATTTGTCATTATTAAGAATGTTTTGTTTGGGGCTGTAGATTTTTATTTATTTGGGTGGTTTGTCTCATCAGGAAGTTCATTTGGTTTCAGGCATAAATCTTCTGCCACCAGGCTTCCTCGTTCTCTGTAGGCAGAGGAGCTGGAGGCTTCACCAGGGGAAGGGAATATAACAATGCATAACCTCAGTCATATCTCCAAGTAGAGGCAACCCATGGTAAGAGTGACTAGCACTTCTGCACACAGTGCACCTTAGAACTATGGTTGAACCAATGCATTTTTTGTCTTCCAAACATAATGCACTGTATTAGGAGATGGAGTGAGGAGGTCTGGCTAAACTGTTATAGCTGTAGCATTGATGTTTCCTGGTTGCTCTACGACAGTGGTTCTTAACCAGGGGTACGCAGAGGTCTTCCAGGGGATACAACAAATCATCTAGATATTTACAGTAGAACCTCAAAGATAGGAACACCAGAGTTATGAACTGACCTGTCAGCCGAACACCCCGTGAAACCGGAAGTAAGCAATCAGGCAGCAGCGGAGGGGAAGGGGGGGGGGAAGAAAGCAAGTAAATATTGTCCCTGCATTGCATGGTTGTATCTGCTCTGTATGCCAATCTGGGGTCTGCGCTGTTCCTGTAAGCCAACAGCACTGTTTCACCCCCTCCTACCCCACCCCATTGAGAGAGGGAAGCTGTTTTCATCACCCCTCCCCACCCACCCCCACTCCAGAGCCCTGGAAAGAAAGCTTCCTGCTTATGCTGCTACTGCAAGAAACTGAAGGTTGCAGCCAAAGCCTGGCCTGGAGCTGGAGTGCTCTGGAGGAGCTTTAAAGGGCCACAGCCTATGCATGGATGCAGCCCAAGCTTTGCCCGTGGCTGCACTCCTGGATGCTGTCAGCACCTCTGGGAGTGCAAGGGGCAGGGGAGGGAGGCGTGCTGACAGCTGGCTGGCACCAACCTGTGCTGCCTCTGGAGTGTGGCAAGCAGTGCACTGAGCAGGGCGAGCCCTGGGGAGAGGCAGCTGAGGGCTGGGGCTTGTAGTGTCAAGGGTGTGGGGCAGGCCCCCCTCCAGTCCAGCCCTCCAGAATAGGGCAGGGAGCTGCTTGCAAACCAGGCAGTGCTGCCAGGTGCCACCTTTTCAGAGTTCTCTGCCAGCCTCAGCTGGAAGACACTGAGTGCAGGGTGCTGTACATAACGTTTTGTTCAGAGTTACGAACACTTCAGAGTTACGAACAACCTCCATTCCCGAGGTCCTCGTATCTTTGAGGTTCTGCTGTGTCTTGTTTTACAACAGGCTACGTACAAAGCACCAAAGAAGTCAGTATGAGCTAAAATGTCAGAGACAATGACTTGTTTATACTGCTCTATATTCTATACACTGAAATGCAAGTACAATATTTTTATTCCAATTGATTTGTTTTATAATTATATGGTAAAAATAAGAAAGTCAGCACCTTTTCAGTAATAGCATGCTGTGACACTTTGGTATTTTTGCATCTGATTTTTGTAAGCAAGTAGTCTTTAAGTGAGGCAAACCTTGGGGTACGCAAGACAGTGAGACTCCTGGAAGGGTTGCAATAGTCTGGAAAGGTTGAGAACCACTGCTCTGGGAAGAAATTGTTGAAGACTGCATGGTTTCAGCTAAGCCACTGCCTTCCATTACAAAATGACTGTGAAATGTTCTGCGTGGCTGTTGCATGTGGATGGAAGGTGTTTGTACAGACAGTGAGAGTTCAAAGTGTTCTAAGCAATGGCTTACTGCAGCACTTCTTTCTTAGTGTAGACAAGGCCAGAGAGGTCTGTCTAAGTTGGGGATGGTAAGTTTTTCTCTTACTTGCGGCTGGCAGAGTCCAAAGTAATCCAGAAGGTACTACTTGGACATTAGTCTTCTCTAATAGTCTTTCTCTAATACCAAACCTGAGGCCTCTCTCACAGGGACTCGCTGGCCAGATGGCACAAGCTGCATGCCTGATTTCAGTCACAACACTGCAGTGCACAGGAAGGTGCATTCAAGCACTGATGTGCTGTCTGATGGTCAGTGAAGCCGTTTTCCAGAGCATCATGCTTACATTAATGCATCTCTTAAGGACAATTGTTCTGTTGGTTAGTGGGTTTCAGATTTCTGTCTCGGGTATGAGCTTCAAGGATTGTTCTGTTCAGTGTTGCTCTGAGCCTTGATTAACATTCACAGAACGTGAGCTCCTAATGGGGGACAGACTCAGAATCGTAGGTTTGGAAGGGACCTCGCAAGGTCGCACTTATGGCAGGACCAAGCATTATCTCTAGACCATTTCCAACAAATGTTTGTCTAACCTGCTCTTAAAAATCTCCAATGATGGCGATTCCACAATCTCCCTTGGCAATTTATTCCAGTGCTTAACTACCCGGACAATTAGGAAATTTTCCTAATGTCCAACCGAAACCGCCCTTGCTGCAATTTAAGCCCATTGCTTCTTGTCCTATCCTCGGAGGTTAAGGAGAACAATTTTTCTCCCTCCTCCTTGTAACAACTTTTTATGTACTTGAAAACTGTTATCCTGTCCCCCCCTCAGTCTTCTCTTCTCCAGACTAAACAAACCCAGTGTTTTCAATCTTCCCTCATAGCTCATGTTTTCTAGACCTTTAATCATTTTTGTTGCTGTCCTCTAGACTTTCTCCAGTTTGGCCACATCTTTCCTGAAATGTGGTGGCCAGAACTGGACACGACTCCAGTGAGGCCTGATCAGTGCAGAGTAGAGCGCAAGAATTTCTTCTTGTGTCTTGCTTACAACACTCCTGCTAATACATCCCAGACAGATGTTTTGCTTGTGATCCGCTATGACCCCAGATCCCTTTCTGCAGTACTCTTTCCTAGGCATTTATTTCCCATTTTGTATGTGTGCAGTTGATTGTTCCTTCCTCAGTGGAGTACTTTGCATTTGTCTTTATTGAATTTCATCCTATTTACTTCAGACCAATTCTCCAATTTGTCCAGATCATATGCGGCCTCACCAATGCCGAATGGAGTATTGTGTCCAGTTTTGGGCCCCCCACTACAAAAAGGATGTGGAGAAGTTGGAGAGAGTCCAGCAGAGGGCAACAAAAATTATTAGGGGGCTGGAGCACAGGACTTATGAGGAGAGGCTAAGGAAACTGGGTTTGTTTAGTCTGCAAAAGAGAAGAATGAGGGGGGATTTGTTAGCAACCTTTAACTACCTGAAAAGGGGTTCCAGGGAGGATGGAGCTAGGCTGTTCTCGGTGGTGGCAGATGACAGAACAAGGAGCAACAGTCTCAAGTTGCAGTGGGGGAGGTCTAGGTTGGACATTAGGAAAAAGTTTTTCCCTAGGAGGGTAGTGAAGCACTGGAATGGGTTACCTAGGGAGGTGGTGGAATCTCCATCTTTAGAGGATTTTAAGCTGCGGCTTGACAAATCCCTGGCTGGGATGATTTAGCTGAGGTTAGTCCTGCTTTGAGCAGGGGGTTGGACTAGATACCTCCTGAGGTCCCTTCCAACTCTAAGGATTAAAAATCAAAATCAATCCTCCAAAACACTTGCAATCCCTCCTAGGTTGGTATCGTCCACAAACTTTATAAGTGTACTCTCTCTATGCCATTACCTAAATTATGGATGAAGATATTGAACAGAACCGGACACAGAACTGATCCCTGCGGGACCCCCACTTGATATTCCTTTCCAACTTAATTGTGAACCACTAATTACTCTCTGAGAATGGTTTTCCATCCAGGTAAGTACCTGCCTTATAGTAGCTCCATCTAGGTTGTGTTCCCCTAGTTTGTTTATGGAAAGGTCATGCGAGACAGTATCAAAAGCCTTATAAATTTAAGATATGCCACATCTACCGTTTCCCCTCTATCCACAAGGCTTTATTACCCTGCCAAAGAAAGCTATCAGGTTGTTCTTGACATGATCTGTTTTTGATAAATCCATGCTGACTGTTTCTTATCACTTTATTATCTTCTAGGTTTTACAAATTGATTGCTTAATTATTTGCTCCATTATCTTTCTGGGTACTGAAGTTAAGCTGACTGGTCTGTAATTCCCTGGGTTGTCCTAGAGGGCATTCATTTCCTGCCACATATTTGGCATTTTGAGTCTCCAGGACTATGTGGAAGGATTGTCTGTGATTCTTCAGCGACATTTGTTCTGTACCATGTATACAAGTAGAGTTCATATTCTCTCCACTGTTCACCCACTTTGGACAGCTTAAGATTTCAACTAAGGCCAGGGCTCAGCACAGCAGTGCCTTATCTTTATAGGTCCATCTGGCCTTTGGTAAAAGCATGGATTATTACTATGTGTTCTTATTTATGATTTGCATTGTGGTAACACCTGGGAGCCCCAGTCATCAACCAGGACCCTATTGTCCTAGTCACTGTACAAACACAGAACAGACAGACAGTGCCTGCCCAAATACCCCACAGTGTAAGTAAGACAAGGTGGGGGAGGTAATCTATTTGATTGGGCCAACTTCTGTTGGTGAAAGAGACCCTCTTTCACGCTCACACACAGCTGTTGTTCAGGTCTGGAAAAGGTCTGAAGAAGAACTCTGTGTGAGCTTGAAAGTGTGTCTCTTTCACCAACAGAAATAGGTGCAATGAAAGATATTAGCTCACCCCCCTTGTCTCTCTAATATCTGGGACTGGGACACGGCTATAACCCTACAAACAGCGATCGAAGTATCAGACCAGAGGCAGCAGGAGAAGCACAAGGAAACAAAGGGACAGGACCGGTCACTATGAGAGGCAGCCTCAGGTGCTCTGCTGTAATTTGGCCTCAGTTTAAGATGAGTTGCAGCTCTCTGCATGAAGCTGCCCTAAGACCAGCATGGTGATGCCTGGTTAGCAACTCATCCATTCTGACAGGATTGAATCAGAATCTTCCAGTTGAAGAGGTCCTTGCTTGTGTGAGTTGATAGTGGTTGGCAGGGCTGGTTGCTGTGCTGGGAGCTGGGGCAGAAGTCTGCAGAGGCAGAGTTTGTACCTCTCAGCCTGCATGGCCAGTTATAAATATCGCCTTCCAAATGTCTGTTCTGCTAGTTCTGTAACTTGATTCATCTGCACTGACCTCACAAGAAGAATTCATTTATACTGACTCTCTGGCCTGTCAAAATTAATCTCCATTTGGACCGTGGGATGAAAAACAAACTTCCTAAAAGTAAGAGATCAGACTTCCCAATACAAATGGCAATGACTTTTTTACTGTAACACTGAACCATGGAATGACCTTAACTTTCCTGTTTAGCCTGGTAGAGCTTCCTGTGTGTCAATGGCACTGGGCAGTTGTATGCACCTGCAGAGTTCTGTATGTGAAGTCAGTGACTGGGCTTGGCCAGCCGAACCACCACTATTCCTCATAGCTTCCCCTGTGAGCTGAGTAGGTTTCATGCCCATTTTACAGATGAGGAAGCTAATAGGGGAAGTGATTTGCCCAAATTCTAAACCATTGTTGCAGTTGGTATTGAACTCAGGGGTGCTTGGCCCATTAGACCACATGGTCACTCCTTTGGTTTGCAGGTAGCTGTGGAATACTCAGTCAGTATGCAGCCAGGTGAGTGACTGAGCAAAGCCAAACAAGGCTGGAGAGGTAGCTGAGACTCAGTGGCTTGCTTTGTGAGCAGCTTTCTGTAAACGGGACAGAGCAAAGCAGGACAGGGATTTGATGCTGATCAATTCGGACCCTCTGTCAGCTCAATTATCACACTGGATACAAGCTGAAATAAGATAGGAGAGAAAATGTAGGTTCTCTCAGTGACAACAACTCCATCTGCAAGTGGGCGAATGCCCCCCGCCCACCAATCAGGAGGTGTGTGTAGCTGTTACTGTTCGAGCATAGGGTGCCTTGTCTACCTTACGCTCGGCAGCAGCACCCTTTGCAACAGCTGCCTGTTTCTTCCTTCCTTTCATGTGGGGTCTTTTCCAGCAACCAAGCAATTAAAAGATGAAATTTCACATGGGCTGTTTGCGTTAGCACAAGCTTTGCTGGAGAGAGAGACTTCCATTTCTTTCCCCTCTCAGCTGTATTGGCTGTAAAGCAGATTACCCCTACCTCGCACATATCTGAGCCAGAGGGAAGCTAATTAGCAGCTTCGAGCACCCTGTCTGTTTAATTAGCGAAGAGAGGATTCTTTTCTGGAGGACCCAGCCAGAGGTGTCCTTTCTGTGCGCTGCTGTGTGCAGTCAGGAGGGAAGCGTTGTAGTAACAGAAGTGGGGGCTTCTTTTGCCGGTATAGCTAACCCCCCCATTAAAGTGTAGCTGCATGGGCTTTGGCTTCTGTGCAAACTGTTCTCTTGCCATGTACGGTGAAAGTTAGGGCCAAGACTTCCAGCAGGACCTCATGATTTTTGGGTGGCCACGCTGACACTATTAAAAGGGCCTGATTTTCAGGGGCAGGTGCTTGGTGCTTTTAGAAAATCACCTACTCTCCCCCAGATTTAAGGTGTCTCAGCTTGGGCTCCCCAAAAACTGAGGCAAGCCAGCTCAGAAGTCACCTCCTTGGGCTGGGTCAGGAGGCAGTGAGGTGAGTCCCTGGTGAGGAGAGCGTGCTGCATGTCACATTCACATAAACCCATCTGACCAATCATCAGAGATGTTTGGATGGGGGTCCATGTTCAGTCGTCGGTTGGCCAGAAAAAGGGGTTTTGAGTGGTTGGGGGAATCAGGATCTCCCTGATCTTCCCCCTGCCCTTCCAGCATGCTCATACAGACACTGAGGTGGTGACTGAAATGGACCAAAGCAGGGATAGTTAAAGGTTTAAAGGCTAAATCCTGCACCAGCTTGGGGTGCACATATCATTGCCTGGTTTGCAGAATTCCCTTTTGCACTGCAGATTAGCTCTCCACCATGCAGGATCACCAGGCATTTGCTGCCTGCTCTTTCATCAAAGCTGCCCCCGCAATCATCCAGCCTCAAAGAATCCACCTGATTATAGTCAGCAGCTTGCCAATCCCAGGCAACATCCATTTATAAAATGTGCCTGAACAGTTACTGTAGGGCAGGGATTTAACATCTGAACAGAGCTGAAGCAGAGCATACCTGTGGAGCAGGAGTAGTGCTGGGAGGGGGGCAGAATGAGGCAAATCCTCCTCCCAAATCCTGCATTAGAACCATAAATGTTCTTGGCGCTGCATAGATACATAAGACCAGGTTCTTGCCCTGAGGAGTTGCAAAGTAAATGAAGAAGTAAGATGTCTGTGGACAGACTTCAGGCTTGGTAAGTGGGACAGAGGGGCATGTTCTGTCGGCGAGGCTGTGCTCTTGCTGCAGTGGCTGATGCATCTTGGAGGTCAGCTTGATACTTTTGTTCACTCTCCTTCCTCCTCTCTCATTTCCTCCCCCTTTGTGTGCACACGCCAATGCATGTGCTTTCATTCACGTGCCCCACTGTGGAGAAGGGAAGAATAGGCGTTGCAGGTCTTGGGGAAGGAAGGTGTTTGAAGAGACCCTGGTGGTGGGCTCTAGGACTGGTGAGAGGGAGGATGCATGAAGTGTGCCGGCTTTGTGGCTTGGGTAGAATTAAGAGATGAGGGAAGCTAGTGAAGGGGTTTGAGGTGGGACAGGACGAGAATGTACATAGTGGAGGCTGGTTGGCTTTCCCCTGGGTCTGCCGGTGCCTTGCTCTTCTGAATGGCGCTGCTGCAGTATTTTGGGAAGAGGATGCATGGTGGAAGGCAGAGGGCTGTGTTGCCAATTTGAAAGTGCCACTCTCCATCTGCCATTCTGCAGGGTGTGCAGTTAAATGCCTCCAGTGCACCCCCATTCCGCACCATGCACCCTGCTCTCCTACTATAGTCCTGCGCTTCAGGCTAGTGTGTGTGGACGAGTCTGAGGCTCAGGAGCTCTCTGCTCTGAGAAACATGTGCTGTACTGCCAGAGCCAACTCTGGGCCTGCTGACAACCCAGCAAATCACTGCTCCCTTCTTCCACCCAGCTCAACAACCCACCTGGTGTTCCCTTCCTGAGACCCCTTCCTATAAACGGTGTCCTTCATCTGCTGGGGGCACACCATTCCCAGAATCCTTTGCAGCTGTGCTCCAAAGGAGGGTGCTGGGACAGTGTGCACCAAGGATTCTAGGGCACATTCAAGATCAAAGACTACCAGTCACTTGATGGGATAGACACCAGAACCCCCAGGGATTGTCCGAGCATAAACGCCACGGTCTAAGACCAGGGGAGTGACAGTGGCAGCCGCTGTACAGTCTCAGCAACTTCCCTGCCACTGTCCAGCTTCCCAATCTCAGCCCAAGGCTACCCCAGGCTCTGCAGCAGGATCGGTGGAAGGGATGGGAAGGGAGCTGGCTGGAATTCTCTGTCCTCGTGGTGGAACGGGATCAGCGCAGCCCTCTGACAGTTTGCCTGTGGGGAGGTTTTTCTAATATGGTAAATGATGATTAGTGGGTGTCATTAAGGGGCTGAAGTCTCATTCTGTCTAGATGGCACTTGTAGGAAAGCCCTTGCATCTTAATGCTTGTCAAGATGGCTGCAATAATCAGCCGTGTATTTAACTCTTTTTATGCTTACTGGGCTGAACATAAAGCAGCTTGCTGTGGCCTCTCGAGCCCAGATTCTTAGATGATCGCAGGGGCTAGGAAAGCATTTCTTGTCTTCCTGGCCGTGTAACAATCCAAAGGGATGAATTCCTTGTACATCTGTGGCAGATCTGTCAAGGAAGGGCCAGTCAGTTCTGAGAAGCTGCTTACCCCCATACATTAAGCTGATATATGGTCTGATGTAATGCTTCCGTTGATTGACTGGTTGGGAGTGGAGTCTTTTTAAAACATGCTAGGACTAATCTCTTTAGGTCAGAACGCTCCAGCTCACCTGCTCATGTAGTTGAATTCATCCTCTGTCTTAATAAGCAGCTGCCGTCTTCCAGTGTCATCTTGGCAGTGATTCAGCACTGCACAGGGTGTGCTAAATCTCCCTTCTTTATATGCGCAGGCAGTCCAGGCTTTGTCTGTGGCTGTAAGGAAGATGTTAAATCTCCATGGCTGAGCTCTGCAGTTACAACCCAGAATCCTGCAATCCAGAGGACGCACTGTGCATTGTAGTCAGCAGATATGGATGCAGTGTATGTCATCGTGTAATAGTAAGATACAAATGCATCCTCCAGCGCATCCTGGGAAACTGGGATATAACTCTCCTGGGGATTTCCCAGGGACAAAAGAACTTTACCTTAAAACAAAACCCTCATTCCATTATGCAGGCAGTTCTGTTCTGGGAGTAATCGAGGTGTCTGCTTACTTAAGTGTAGGCAGGATAATTTTAAATAGACTCAAGGGGACTAGAGTCTGGATTGGGTGCTCTTCAATACTGTTGTATAACTCAGGGTAAATAAACCCTTGGTACTTGGCTTCCATCTTAGGTACTTGATAGAATCAAGATAAAAGGCCAATCAGACCCGCTAGCTCTTTCAGCCCATCCTTCAGGGAATCATTGCAGGATGGTTCCTTGTTGAGTGTTCTGCCCAAACTAGCTTGCAGATGTGCCAAGAGATGGGGCTGCAGCTGTTCTTTTTCAAGGTCCGGTACATCTCCTGGTGAAGGAGGTTTCCTTGCAGAAATGTTCCCTTTTAAATTTCATTCGATTCTAGTTAGTTTTGTGATATCACTTACTGGGCGCTGGTTAGAATGGAGAAGAGTGACCGTGTGGGCGGTGAGTTGGGGATAGGTGTGAGGAGTTCTGACACTATTCCCTACTCTGCCCCCAAACAACACGGTCTCTGTGGACTCCAGCCACACAGCTGCTTAGGAAGCTAAGCATGCACCTTTCTACTAGCTCAGGAGAGTGGAGCTGGGAGAATATTTAATTGTGGATGAAGTGTACCAGGTCCTTGCAGAACTCCCGCTCAGTTTGCTGTGGTGCCATCTGTGTCCTCAGGACATCACTAGGTTGCCAAGTCCCTTGCCATCAGGGAGTGTTACTGCCGCCTATAGGGAACATGTGCCAGCTGACCTCCCTGCTGTTAGCACAGGGCTCTGGACATGCTCAGTGCCTGGCCTGTGGGAGTAACACTGCTGCTGATCTTGTGCTGCCAACCCCTTCTTATACCTTGCCGCGGACTGAGGTGCTTCCGTGTGGCTGTGGGTTCAGTTCCCATTGGAGCCAGGCTGGAAGGGGTGGTGGGTGGGGGTAGTGGAAGCCAGTTCAGGGGGTTGTCCCTATGCAGGGAGCAAATGAGAAATGGGCTCATGGTTCCATCCCATAGCTGCCACAGCCCCTTGGAGAGAGGTGTAGTGAGCTTTCCTGGTACAGACCAACACACTGTCTGCCAGCTGGTCTTCCACTCAGTACAGTGATAACACACTGCCAAAATATCATGGAATGGAGGGCAGGGGCTTGGCAAACCATGTGGTGCTGTCTCTCTGATCGTCTCTCCACGCATACGGAAGCTTGTGCAGCGGTGTATGGTCCTCACCGCCGTCCAAATGTCCGAAAGTCTGAGCAGCATTGGCTGCACGTGTGCATTCCTTCAGTGCTGAGCATGCTTTGCCTACCCAGCCTGATCCCTTCTTGAGCCCGAGAGCGGCTGCAATCTTTGGCTGAAAGCTCCTGGGAGCTGCAGTTCACAGCAGGCATTGTTTTAAGGGGTAAATGGTCTGCCACCTCCAATATTAAACTATGCCAAAGACGCACACATCCCAAGCATTTGTTTAGCTCTGACGACTGCTGCTGGTGCACCTGCCCACGAGAACATCTCATTGACAACTCCAGTTGTCCTGCATGTGGCAGAGTCCAGAATCACTTGACACTGTGCCCACCAGCTGTTTGGTTCATCCAGCTACTTACTACACTGACTTCGCAATTTATGACTGTAAATTAGACTGGCTCTCAAGATCTTCTCATAATAAGTGTTTTTTCATTCCTGATGCTTAAAAAATTAAGGGCAAATCTGTTGCTTGGTTTCTTCAGAAATAATGAACAGGCTTGTTTTTAATACAAATTGAGTCCTGAGAGGCAAGATTACAGAAGGATTAAAAACTCGTGTGTGTGACTGAGAAACTGAAAAGAAGTGTTGACAGGTTTGTTGTTGTTCTCAGCCTATAACCTCCCGCGGGAGAGAAGCTTTGTTGTTTGGGACCTTTATATCTGGAATTGGAAAACGTATCGTTTGGCGCGAACTACTTAATAGACCATTTCCATCTCCAGTTTGAGATTCAGTGATTTTAATCTTACTGTATAGCGAAAAGGCTGCAGAGAAAAAATTCTGATCTTTTGTCTATGGGCAGTTCAGACTTCAAATTGGATTATCTGACAGGAACATGTGGCTGTTTCAACTTCGGGGCAATGGTTTCATTCTTATGTCAATGAAAATGAAATGCTGTTTGTGTAAGGAGAATTCTCTGCATTCAGGTGGTTTGGGTCTACACTGTTGTGCTAGTTTTATTAATCTCTTAATGTGTCTGACTCACTTGGCTTTGTGTTCAGTTGCATCCTTGTTTTAATAAAAATTAAAAGGCGACTCTCATCCCCAGTTTGAGACTAATTAATTTCAAATTCAGGCAAAATTCCTAATACCTAAATGACATGATGTATAATATCTTGCTTCTATGAAATTTAGATCTGAGTTTATGGAATAACAGAATAACTTGATGTTTTGCTAATAATCCCTTTAGCACAAATAGACAAGTGTTGACATCTAGGATCTGATCTTGAGCAAGATGTGCAAATGGCCAGTGGGATGCACAGTTGGCTGTTTGCACACAAATCAGGATACCTGTAATTACACACCTTTTATCTTTTGAAGCTCAAGCCCTTAATAGGTTGTTAGACTTTAGTATCAACATAGCATTGTGTGAACCAAGCAGATCACAACTCTGAGCTATTGAATTAGCCTGTCTGCAAATTACGGAGTGGTCAAATTACTTTCTCAAATTCATCCAACTGTCTGGTTTAGAATCCAGGACCCTGTGATTTAAATGGCCTGGGGGTGGGAGGGTAATTTAGCCTTTTATCTCTGAACTCCAGGGTCCTAGCTCACAAGAGGAATTGAGTTTGGTGAGCTCATCCTAGTTGGGTATTTATCCATAACTAAAAACCATCATAGAGCCTGGTCTATGAATAACGATGATGGACTTCAGAAAAACAGACTTGAATAAACTCCGAGAGCTAGAAGGTAAAGGTGCATGTGAAGTAAATCGAAGGGAGTAACTGGTCAGGAGTATAAATTAGAAGACAGGAATTGTAGAAAATGAATAAGGGAAGCAAAGGGACACAAGAAGAAAGATATGGCCTGCAGAGTTAGGGGATAGTAAGGAGGTTTTTTTAAAGTATATTTGTAACAAAAAGAATCCTAATAATGGTATTCATCCACTACCAGATGGCAGTGGTAAACATGTCAATAATAATGCAGAAAAGGCAGAAGTGTTTAATAAATATTTCTATCCTGTATTTGGGGAAAAACACATGTATTCATGAGATAATGATAGTACTCTTTCCATTTCATTAATGTTTTAGGAAAATGGTAAGCAGCAGCTTATTAAAGTTAGAAATTTTTAGATCAGGCAGTCCAGATAACTTTTAGCCAAGAGTTTTAAAAGAGCTGGCTTAGGAGTTTGCTGCACAGTTAATGGTAATTTTCAATAAGTCTTGGAATGCTGGGGATTACAGGCTGGTAGGCCTAACTTCAGTATCAGGCAAATTGGTTGAAATTATAGTAAGGAACAGAATTATCAGACACATAGACAAACACGATTTGTTGGGAAAGAGTCAACATGGTTTTTGTAAAGGGAAATCATGCCTCAGCAATCTACTCAAATTCTTTGAGGGAGTCAACAAGCATGTTGGCAAGGGTGATACAGTGGATATAATGTACTTAGATTTTCAGAAAGCCTTTGACAAGGTTCTTCACCAATGGCTCTTAAGCAAAGTAAGATGTCATGGGATAAGAGAGAAAGTCTTCTTATGGATCAGTATCTGGTTAAAATATACGAAATAAAGGGTATGAATAAATGGTCAGTTTCCAGAATGGAGAGAAGTAAACAGTGGTGCCTTCCGGGGGATGTAGTGGGACCAGTACTGTTCAACATATTCATAAATGATCTGGAAACAGGGGTAAACAGTGAAGTGGCAAAATTTGCAGATGATACAAAATTACTCAAGATAGTTAAGTCCAAAGCAGACTGCGAAGAGTTACAAAGGGATCACACAAAACTGGGTGACTAGGCAACAAAATGGCAGATGAAAGTCAATGTTGATAAATGCAAAGTAATGCACATTGGAAAACATAATCCACCTATACTTATAAAACAGTGGGGACTAAACTAGCCGTTACCACTCAAGAAAGTTTCTTGGAGTCATTGTGGATAGATCTCTGACAACATCTGCTCAATGTGCAGCAGCAGTCAAAGAAGCTAACAGGATGCTGGGAATCATTAGGAAAGGGATAGATAATAAGGCAGAAAATATCATATTGCCGCTTTATAAATCTATGGTACGCCCACATCTTGAACACTGCATGCAGATCTGTTTGCCTCGTCTCAAAAAGGATATATTGGAATTGGAAAAGATACAGAAAATGGCAGCTAAAATGATTATGGTTATGGAACAGCTTCCATATGAGGAGAGATTAATAAGACTGGGACTTTTCAGCTTGGAAAAGAGACGACTAAGGGGAGACATGACATTCTCATCAGCAAATCAGGGAAACATGGTCTAGATGAAATTACTGTAAAGTGGATGCCCAACTGTTTGTAAAACCATACTCAGCAGTTATCAAATGCTTGCTCTAAAACTGGGAGGCCATATCTAGTGATGTCCTGCAGGAGTCTGTCCTGGGTCTGGTACTAGTCAATATTTTCATTTATGACTTGGATAATGGACTGGAGTTTATTTTTTAAAATTTGCAAATGACACCAAGCTGGGAGGGGTTTCAAGCACTTTGGATGACAGGCTTAGAATTCAGAAACACCTTGATAAATTGGACAGTTGATCTGAAATCAACAAGGTGAAATTCAATAAAGACAAATGCAAAGTACTTCACTTAGGAAGGAAAAATCAAATGTACAAATACAAAATTGGGGATAACTGGCTAGATCGTGGTACTCTGGAGTTATAATGGATCACAAATTGAATGAGTCAACAGTGTAATAATACCCTTGTGAAAAAGGCTAATATTATTCTGGAGTGTATTAACAGGAGTATCATGTCTAAGATACGGGAGGTAATTGTCCCACTCTCCTCGGCACTGCTGAGGACTTAGCTGGAGTACTACATCCAGTTTTGTGCACCACACTTTAAGGAGGTGGACAAGTTTTGAAAGAGGCTATAGGAGAGCAAAAAAACAAGATAAGATTTATGAAACCTGACCTCTGAGGAAAGGTAACACAAAACAAAAACCCCACCCTGGTCATGTTAAGTCTTTAGAAAAGAAGCTTGTGGGGGAACCTGCTAAGTCTTCAATTACGTTAAAGAATGTTATAAAGAGAATGAGGATAAATTATTCTCCATGTCCTCTGGAGGTAGGACAAGAAGTAATTGGCTTAATCTGCAGCAAGGGAGATTTAAATTAGATATTGGGAAAAACGCTCTCAGGGTAGTTAAGCACACTGGAATAGGTTTCCAAGGGTGGTTGTGAAATTCTCTTCATTGGAGGTTGTGGGTGTTCTGGACTGGAACTGCCATGGGAAGTGTGGGTAGGTCAGGACTGAGGGGTATCAGCAGAGCTGTTGGGTTGGGACCAGGGGCAGGCTAGAATATCATCAGCGAAGGGGCTGCCGGTTTGTGTTTAGATGCATTGGCGGAGCTGTGCATGCTACACTCTAGGAAGGGTGGGACTTGCCTTGCCTATTTGTCCCAGGTCTTGTCAGGTCTCAGTCTCTCACAGGCAGATTGCTGTATGCCAGAAACTGAGCACGGGCGACGATGATCTTTTTCACTTCGCCAGCTGAAGCATTTCCCACTTATGGAGTTGATGGAAGTTTCACTTGAGGGTGATGAGGGAGACAGTTGGGGAGAGGGGTTGCTACAGGGGCCCAGAGACCTGTGATGTATTCCTGATTTTGTCAATGATCTGATACTATGGATACATCTACCCTTCAATATCAGATCATTGGCATCATTGATATTTAAGGGCACGAGGAATACATCTATAGGATGAGGGGCTTGGCTATACAGGAAAGCTTTGGAGTAGAGCTGCTACTCCTCTGGCTCAAGAGGAGCCAGCTGAGGTTATTTGGGTGCTTGATAAGGATGCCCCCTTGTAGGCTGCCTTTTGGAACTATATTGGGCACATCCCACTGGGAGGAGGCCCCGAGGCCGACCCAGGAGAGCACTAGAGGGATTATGTCTCTCCCAGCCGGCCTGAGAATCCCCCAGTAGGCGCTTGAACCTGTTGCGGAAGAAAGGGAGGTTTGGTCCTTCCTACTCTCCATGTTGTCGCTGGAACCCTCACCAGGAGAAGCGGCATAAAAGGAAAGAAGAAGATTAATACATCTACGCTGGGGGAAAATAACCAAAAAAAGCCTTTGGCGGTGTGTATCAGAGCCAAGGTCAACTGACTCAGGTTTATGGGGCTTGTGCTAAGGGGCTAAAAATAGCAGTGTAGACGTTCCTACTTGGACTGTGAAGATCGATCCCTCTCACCCAATTTTAGAGCCCGAGCTCCAGTCTGAGCTATTTTTGCTCCGTAGCATGAGCCCAAGACTCACTGCCACGTGGTGTGTCCTTGCTCTGCAGACATTCCCATGTCTCTGGTCTCCCCCATCTTGAAGCTAACTCCACTTTGTAATAGAGCAGCGATACTCAGACTGAGGCTCACGAGCTGCAAATGGCTCTTTAACATGTCTCCTGCAGCTCTATGCAGCACAGGATATTAAAACGCTGTGTGAATTACCCAATATAAGTTAATTATTATTTATTAACCAATCAGGATGCTTTTACTATGTTGTTAGCCATTTGCAGTTGATATAATAGTTGGTGAGTCATTTTGCTGTGACAGTAACATACAAATACTAAATATTTCCCCTGCTATACTGTTTAAATATGAATATATAGTATAGTGAATGAAACAATGAATTCACACTACTGTGGCTCTTTTGGGTAATATTGATTGCTAATTTGGCTCCTGAACCACTGAGGTCTTAGTATCACTGTAATAGACTCTTCTCTTTTTCTTACCTTCTGGTAAAAATGTTGAAGTGTGGCTGCTGTAAAATACCATCTTGTGGTTTTCTCCCATTCAGTCAGCTGCAGAGAGTATCCTATTCCCCATTGTGTGGTCCTTCGTGTATTCACAGAGATACTTTGCACTTTTGTAGCTCCTTCTACCCAGGGCACTTAGAACACCCTATGAAGGTGTCTGTTATTCTGGTGTTACAGTCAGGGAAATGGAGGCACTGAGAAGTTAAGTGATTTGCCCAAGGCCCTAGAGGGAGTCAGTGGCAGAGCCAGGAATTAGACCTCCTGAGACAGTTCCCTGCTCGTTTCACTAAATTGTGTTGCCTTTAGACTTAGATTGTAAACTCTTTGGAGTAGGACTTGTGACTTCATGTACATTTGTACAGCAACTAGCACAGTGGGAGCCTGATGGGTGCCTGTGAGTGCTACTGTAATATACATAACCAGAATAAATGCAGTCCTGACACAATATATTAATGACACAGCTCTGTAGATCTGTGTGAGCAGAGTATGAATTCTCATGCTTCCAAGAACCATGATCTAAAAGGATGATATCCTTCCACAGCCCCAAACAAGGTTAGGCCTCATCAAATTACCTTTCAATAAAGATTAATTGAGCTGGTACAGAGATAAATTGGGCACCATCTTCAGTCCTCCAATCAGCGTAGCCTCTCTGAGCTCTCATCTCTCTGCTATCTGCAGGTATCCCATAGAAAGATATTGTTCTGCGTCCTGCTGGAAGGCTTCTTCAAAGAACTTCTGACTCTCCTTTAGCTTCATCTGCTGGCTATGCTCCATATCCAAAACTTTCTGGGCATGCTCAGCATCTAGCTCAGCTCTGAAGGTTTCGAGTTCTTTCCGTTTTGTCCTCTTCTAGTTTTCCAGCTGTAGTGCCTGCATATGTTTATACTTTTCCAATTCACACTGTCCACATAGGTGTTCAGGGTGCAACAGATGGTTCTCCATTTCCTTAAAGTTCACCTTTAGCTGGGCCAGATTTGCTGTCATGGACTCCAGATCTGCTAAAAACCTTGGAACTTGCTGGAGCTGTTCCTGCAGCTCTGTTAGACTACTCCTCTTCTCCCAGTGTGCAGTAAGCATCACAACTTCGCTATCCATGCTTTGGTTTTTTTTTTTTTTTTTTTTTTTGGAATTAGATTTTTTCCAGAGTGGACTCTTTATTTAAAAATTACCATTTGTAAAATGAAGAGGAGAAGGTCTCTATGTTCCTCCTCCGTGGCTGGGCCACACTCAGATTTAGGTAAATGTCCTTGCTTATGTCATGAGAGAGTTTGGGTGGGACGTGCGTGGGCTAGAGGCTGGGCTCAGGGAAGTGAACAACAAACAAAACAAAGAAAATCCCTCTCCCCAAACACAGACCGTAACCTGCCTGCCTCATTCACTGACCTCACTTCAGTTTAGATTCAGCCAATTCAGGACTGGGAGAATCCTGGTTATGGAATAGCACTATGTTTTGCTCAGGCAAAGGGTCCTGCCCCATGGATGTCTGTGTCTTTCCAGAGAGCCAAGAGATTTTTTTTTATTAATTGTAAATGAGATTTATACAATATCAAATTTTTGCACATTTTCTGTAAGCTTGTGTCTTAAAAGCCCCTTGCACAATTCCAATAACTCAATCACAATTTTTTGAACAAAAAACATCTCACACCCTGTTTAAGATAGTTTTTGTAGAAGTGCAAAGGGAAGACCAAACTGTAAACAGTTTAGGCCAGCTGCTGGGAACTGAACAGCAGATACAGCCCTTGAAAGCTGATTCAATCAGCTATGTATAGCAGGCAATAGGATCAAAGCCAACAAAGGCACATGTTGGGGAAATGCTGACACTGGATTAGACTGAGGCTAGAGGTGTAGTGGCTAGAAAAGCTCTAGCAGAGAGTCTTTGCAATTGCAGAAGTAAGTGGAGTTAAGGTTGTGTAATGAACAAAAATGAGGTTCATGGGGGGAGTGGCTAGAGCCGAGACTGAGTCAGGGCTCCTAAATTCTGTTCCTGGCTCTGCCACTGGATCTCTGTCTCCTTGGGCAGTTATCTTTGTGTGCCTCAATTTCCCATGAAAGAAGGGAGACCATCCCTGACCCGCCTCCCAGGAGCATGTTATACCAAGTATTTTTAGCGCACACTGAGATCCTCCAGATAAGCAATGCATTTTTATTTATTAGCAGTAAGAATGGCAAGCTGTTACTCATCCACTAGCACAGCAGATCCTAACACCTGACTGGGTGTACTCAGTCCCCAGTGCTATTACTGCATACAGTGCCTGGATCTCATTGCACACCTCCATTCCAAGAGTTAGTTTGAGGCTTGCCAGGATTATGATGAGAGTCACCAGTTATATGAGCTGTAGGATGTATATGGCAAGTAACCCAAGTTAACACTGATCTTTGTGACATTGTGTCCTTCAGCAGCTTCTCCGCTTAAAGGCAATTAGCTGGAAACCTGCCATTCTTCAGCATCAGCCATCCGTGGTCTTTCATTCCAGCGTTCATTTATTGTAACCATTTCAAGATAATCCTGCACCCCCAAGTTCTATTGTGTTTCTCTTAGTATCCTAGGCGGGATGGGATCAACTGTGCGTCCCTGCCCAGTTAAACTTATGCTACTGATCAAGAGATTTAAGGGTACATCTACACTGCAAAACCCCAAACCAGACCCATAGCAGCGAGTCTCAGAGTGCAGGCTCACCCCACAGGGTTAAAAATAGCAATGTAGATGTTTCCACTTGTGCTGTGCAGCCCAAGCAGAACCTCTACAGTTACCTCTTCGTGTGAACCCTGCGAGCCGGAGTCTGTAGACCTGGGCTCTGAGACTTGCTGCCGTGGGTTGGTTGTTCTGGGGTGGGTTTTTTGCACTGTGTGTACCCATAGTGTTCGGAAACAGTCATTGTGCCTCTGAGAAGTGGACTTCCATCATCGCAGCAGTGAATCTGGAGTTCATGGTGCTCTTCGCTCCATTGCCCGGTGCCTGCGCGGACTGTCACTAGAGCTGGTTGGAAATTTAATGATCAAATTGCAAACTGCGGGGAAGAAAATTTTGAACAGACTTCAGTCATTTTTCCTTTTTTCGCTATCAGCTCTATTTGTCACTGACGGAAAATAATGCGGAGGCGGCTTCCTTTTGAGTTACTGGAAGTAGCAGTGTAAGGGCTAGGAACACGTGAAACACTCTACAGAATGTTCATAGACCTGAAAGCTAGAAGGGACCAATCTGATGATCTAGTTTGACACTTGCATTACACAGGCCAGAGAATTTCAATTTGACAACCTCAGAATTTGAGGCTTTTATGTTTCATGAATATAGTGCCGCTCGTTACATGTTGGAGAGGGGTGTCACTTAAATATTGCCCACTTTTCACTCTGAAATTGTGTGTTCTGTGATTTTGACACTGTAATGCTTTTTCTTGACGGCACCAGTATAATGTGTAGGCAGCAGCTCTGCACTAAGCAGTTATTTTAGTTAGAGAAATGAAATTCACCACGTGCCAAGAAGCCATCTAAGGCAGGGGTGTCAAACATGCGGGCCGCATCTGGCCCGCGAACCTTTTTGATCCGTCCCGTGTTTGGTCAGTTTAACTAAGTAGTGCTACTGGCGAAAGTTTATCTGCATTGCCACTTTAAGAGATTTCTGGGTTGAGAGTATTGCCGCCCTAAGAGAGTTTTAAAGGGGCAATAGCTTCCTCCTCAGAACCCCGCTGCCAAAAAGTGGTAGACGCCCTTCCTTTTTCGGCGGCGGGCATTGCTCCTAAAAATCCCTTAAAGCGGCAATGCAGTCATCCCGGCAGTGGGACCCACTGCATGGCCCCTTTGAAATACAGGTTCTGTGAATTTGGCCCGTCACCATCAGCGAGTTTGACACCCCTGACCTAAGGCCTAGGCATGACCTTAAATTCTGTTCTGAGAGCTCAAGTTGTTCCTAAGGTTTGTTCTGGCTCTCTGCACATCAGTGAATTTCACTTAGTCAAAGTTAAGTAGAAAATCAATTTTACTGATGTAAGTTCAGATTCCAAACCCCCTCTATCCTCCGCCCCGTGCATAACCAGCAAAAATATCTCCAAGATCTAATTGCCTATAGATTCTGTTTAGCTGAATGTATCAGGCTATTTGTTGCCACACCATCTGGTGACTCCCAGCAATGTTACACCTTCTGGGCAAATACGTTGTTTTTAGAAAACTTGCTTGGACAAAGATAGATTTTGGAAGAAGATGTGAGTGATCTATGTTCTGATGCAAAAATCCCAGTTCGCAGCATTTTACAAAAAGTCAAAACTTTGCAGGCTCAGAATAGTTGGACATCTTTATGAAAACTTTTCCTCCACTTTACAAGCCTCATTGGGAATCACTGCAGTGTTCAGGCTGGTTGGAGTCTGCGCTCACTCCTTGTATGCTGTGAAATCAGTGTGTCTTCAACAGATAAATGGACCAGTAAATACGTGGAGTGTAGGCGCAATAATTTCTGGGGTACCAAATGATGGTCTGATTTCCAAATGGGGCAGGCTGCTCCTTCAAATCCACTTATTTCCATGGTGCATTGATACTGAATGGCTTTGCAGAAAGGCAAGTGTCTTACCATCCCGGATGGATGTGAAAATAGAGGAGGGAATTCAAAGAAACAGGGGAGGGGGAATGAGAGAGTTAGCATGTGAGGATTCAAGAGGCTTTTAGGAACATGGTCTGTGCTGAGCATAGGCAGGAGGATGGGAGTGTGAGAGCTCAGATACAGGTAGGAGCAGAGCTGGGCAGGGCCCTGGAGGTGTTCATGGGGAGTGTGAACTTAATGCTGAAAGTGCAGGGAAGGCAGCAGAGGGATTAGTAGAGGTGAGACATGGGGTGGCAGCAGCATTATTTGTATGGATTACAGGTAGTTAGGTCAGAGGAGCTGCTGAGGCAGGAGATGACCCAGGTCCTGGACAGAATTTTAGTGGAGGGGGTGGAGAGAGAGGCATTTTGAGATGTTGCAAAGAAAAGGATGGCCGGTAATGTTTTGTGTTGACAAATATTTCTGCTGCTGTTTGCCAATAAGCAGTGGTCGTGTTCCAGATCATAAACTTCATTGCTTTTGCCTATCATTAAATATTGAGATTAAGAATGTAACGTGTGACAAAAACCTTGCTACCCCTCAATATTGTATATATTTTAGAGGTAGATATTTTTTGATCAGTGATTGCTTAAAGGGCTTTGAGAAATTCAGGGATAGTTCTCTATTTTTACATAATTTGAATGACAAAAAAATCTTGTTTCATATCAATGTCACCGACTATTCCTTACTTGAAAATAGCCTTGTTTTGTTATAAATCAGTCACATAATATAGGTAGTTTTGTGGGTTTTAACCATTTAACCAACAATGTCAATGGCTATTAAATGCAACTACCAATTCTGTGTTAAAAGGCACTGTTGTGGAAGCTATAAACAACACAACATAATTTTTTTGGTTTTGTAACTAGGTCAGAGTGCCTAGAACTATAAAATCACAGACATGTAGGACTGGACTAGACCTCAAGAAATCCTCTAGTCCAACCTGTGTCATGCCCCCCTGCGACGTACCATGAATAACATGGACAGAGAGGGAGAGATCATTTGGGGCATCTGCCTTTCCTTCTTCCAGAAGCATCTCCAGCTGAGGTGCAAGAGACAAAAGGTCTGTGTTGACAGGACCCCTGCTGATTCTTGGCTAAAATGTAGAGTTTTCACCCAACCCCTCTTTCTTGCCAAAGATGGGCCGTTTAACAGGTGATGGCCCATTTGACTTTGGTTACACCTGACTGGTGAAGCCACTCCCCAGACTTGGAACATGCCTATTAACATCATATAGTGGAATCTTATAACTTTACATCCAATGTTGCCCCACGTATTTTACCAGGACAATAATGATCAGCAAATCATGAGTTTTCAAATGATACCTCACAAGGCATACTTTGGACAAAGATCCTTACAGCAGTATGCAAGGGGTGAATACAGGAGTACAGACTGTCTCAACCCACACACACCACCCACACACACACACACACAAGCAAGATTAAGTATACCCAGCCTAGACCATCCTTAGCAGGTATTTGTCCAGCTATTCTCAGCCTCCAATGATAGGGATTCCTCAGCCTCCTTTAGCAATCCAGTCTAGTATTTAACTATCCTTATCATTGGAAAGCTTTCCTCTAATATATAATCTAAAGCTCCCTAGTTGCAGATTAAGCAGATTACTTCTTGTCCTACCCTGGCTGGACATGGTGAATGATTGATCCATTGTCCTCATTATAACCTTTTACATATTTGAAGACTGTTGTTTCCCACCAGCCTTCTTTTCTGTGGATTAAACGTTTATGCCTAGTTCTTTCAACCTTTCCTCATACATCTTGTTTTCTAATCCTCGTATTTTTGTGTTCTCCTTTGGACTCTCTCCAGTTTGTTCACATCTTTCTTAAAGTGTGGTGTCCAAAACTGGGCACAGTTCTCCAGGTGAGGCTTCACTAGTGCCAAATAGAGAGGAACATTTACAATACAACACTCCTCTTAATACAGCCCAGAATGACATGTGCCTTTTTTACAACAGTGAGAAGTGCTTCTGTTTATTACTGCAGAAATCAAAATAAATATATTGAAATGCCTGACCAATTTATACACCTCAACTTTCTGCAATGGGGATACAATCCATAATGACTCTTATTCAATTTTTTTGTTAGTGAAGATAATTAACAGACATCTTCCCACAAAGAACAATTTCTTCTGTCTGTGAAATTTGGAGTTTTCTGTAACTTGATGTGCTGAGAAAACGTGGACCTGAACTTCACGTTATGGGGTATTTTCAAAACAATTGACTTTTTTGATTACTTAGCACATAAGTTTCTAACCTTTAACTTTCCAAAGTCTTTAAAAAGATACTGATCGGATTTTGAAAAACGTCAGCGACTTAGCACCTGGCTGCTTTTGAAATAAACGGAACTTTTTAGTCCATTTAAATTATGTACAAATGTACAAGCAAATTGATTTCTTCAATCAAAAGTTAGAGGCAGTTTGAAAACAGGGTTTATAGTGGAAACCTCGAGGCAGCCTGCCCTATGGAGTCAGTGGCGTACCGTGGGTCTCCGGCATTCGGGGGCCAATGCTTGCATTTGTGCCCGTCCCTGCCCTTGCTGGGGGGGTGGGAGCCTATGGTGCTGTGGGGAAAGTTGCAGCCCACACTGCTGGGTGGAGAAGACACACGGTTAGGGAAGAGCATATTGCTGGTGTGTGTGGGGGGAGGAGACACAGCTGGGAGGGCGATATGGCTGGGGAGGCAGGCTGCTTGACGGCATGGACGGGGGGGTCCCGCACTGCTTGAGGGAAGGCATACATGACTAGTAGGGGTACAGTACTGGGGGAGACAGACAGCCGAGGGAGGTGCTGCTGGGGGGAAACTGATGGCTGGGGGGGCACGCTGCTGGGGGGGGAGATATACATGGCTGTGGAGATTGCTTCTTGTGGGGGCTTGATTGAGGAGCAGACAGTGAGGGTGTGATGCTGCCAGGGGCTGGGGACTAACCTGGCCTTGTCTTTCCGGCCCGGCCCGTTGGCCTGAGCTCAGACTCAGACCTGACACCGGCAGGCCAGGCCCCCGTGGGTCTGGCTCATGGTCACTGGCCCCAAGCAGCACAGCAGCTGCCCCTCCCCTCACGCGATAGAACTCTGAAGGGCCAGGCTGGCCCCCCGCCCCCCAAAACCAAAGCCCGGGGACCACTGCCTCCCCCACCCTCCTGTCGATCCGCCACTGTGTGGAGTCATGACTGATGCCCCCAAAATTAAGAGAAATGATAGATTTCTTGAGAAGTCTGGTGTAACAGTAATAGTCTGGTGGAGGTGTACTGTCCCCACGTTAGAATGAGACATGGAGGTGCCTCAAGGCTGCGACGTTTCCGAGGTCACCGAGCATGTCAGTTGCAGAGGGAATACCATGTAGGGATCCTGACTTCCAGGCCCGTTCTTATGCATCAGACCAACTAATGAGAGCCTTGGTAGCAACATGAGATTACAACGGTGTGAGAAGGGTGTGTGTGAAGGGTGTGATTTCTCTTTCAAGTTACAGCAGTTTTCCTAATGTCTCTGCAAGTGGGAACACAGTGCTGCACCGTTTGAAATCGGTTGTGAAGCTTCCTTTTTGTTGGGGAGTATCGTTGGGGCATCTAAAGCACTGTCATTAATCTGACTAGCTGTGGCCTAAGGAGCTAATTAATTAACTCGTTTGTGTGTCTCAACGCTACCCGGGATAGGGCAAAATCAGTACTGCTCAATTGTTATAAATCTATACCACAAATGGCTAGCGGAGGTCACGTGGGCAGGACCTATACTTCTGGAACTGGAGGCTCAGGGTGCTATCCCAAAAGGTTATTCTTGCTCTGAGGCCAGGCTGTGCAGCGTGCTGACAATGGTGAAGTTTTAAGGTTGCCACATGTTCATTACCACGCTTAGCATTACACAGCAGTTTTCATGGTAAGTGCTTTACAGACTCTAATTAAATAAGAGCAACGGGGGATTTTCCCCTCAACTGTTTGCTCCATTACAGCCAAATTGTGCTCCTGTTCAGCTGAATGGCAACACTCCGACTTCAGTGGGACAAGGATTGGCTCTTAGTGGATAACAGGCTTAGTCTTCTGCGTAGCAGAATCATTTTTTGTTTGTTAAAGTAACTGGCCTGCCCTTGAGAATGGTGGCTGCCATGAATTAGTCACAAAAAGGCCTTTCATAGTATTGCTTTTATGGGTAGAAAATTACATTTAGTCTGCAGCAATACATTCTAGCGCTTAGCAATGATCAGGGACAGTATGATGGAGCTTTCAGGTTTATTAGTTGTTGTTTAATATTCTGATTTAAAGCTCTACCGTTGCCAGCTCATTTGCTGTGCAGGTTGGCAGTCTAGTTCACAGGGATTTTTTTTCATACTACAGCATTGCCAGATGTATGCTGCTGTATGAAATATTAATACAGGCCACAGATCCAGGAATTAAAGATGCTTTCACCTGGCTTCATTTAAAATGCCCGGTTCCTGTCTGGGACCGGTGCAGTCTGCATTACCTGGCACCCATATGGAGGCAGTGGAAGATTTAATGTGGTCCCATGTGCAGGAGCCATTTAGCAGCCATCTGAGCAGCATTATGCATGGCCTGGAAAATGAGTGAGAAAAATTGCTGGCTGCCCTCCGTTCCTGTGTGCGTGCATGTGGCTCTCTGCTCCAGTGGTTCTCCACAAAGCAGTGCTTTTTGGGGGCTGGAAGGTGACAGGTGAAGGTTGTGTGCTGTATACTATGTGGTAATCTAGTTGTGAAAAGAGAAAGTAGGAGCTGACACAGTGAAGGGCTTTTTCTTCCTGTCTGAGACCTGAAGAGCTGGTGTTGAAGAATCCGTGTGCAAGGAAATATCTTGCTACGCTGCTTTTCCCAAACACTCGTAGGATACAGGCCAGGAGGGAGAGGCTTAATTCTTTTGTTTCTAATAGAAAGAGATGATTCAGGATGCGAGTATTTATATGAATATAACTTTTCGTAGCATGAGATCACCTGCAGAGGTGCCCCACCTGTCACTTCCAGTAATGGCCTGGCTGCTTGGGCCGCGACGGAGTACTGCATGACCTTCATTGGCTGCCTGTTGGCATTGGGGCCGAATTGAAGTCGTTGGTGTTGTCCAATAAAGCCATAAATGGTAGGGAATTGACTAAGAAATTCCTCTGCCTGGGCACACAGCTACACTGTGATCAGTGGGGCGTTTTTCAGCTGGAGCCCTTTTGCGATAAAGCCAATAGTGCAAACCAACCCACAGGTGGTTTTGTGTAATTAGGGGTTGGGTATTGTAGATACTATACACTGGTGCTCTGTCTTGATTAGTGGGAAGAGAGGACTTAGATACTGTTGTCTTTGCAAGAACATAGACCATAAACTGTATGATTTCATATCATCATTGGGGCCACTCAACTTGCATCAGCTGGCTTTGATCCCCAAGGAGCATTATACCAGGTAGGGCTAGCTGGTGTGCAGTGTGTTCCAGCCACTCTTCCGAACCATGTCCCTGCACCCCCGTGCACTCCTGCACCATAACCAGGGAACTGATGGGCAGGATCCCCTGGGAGGCTTATATGAGGGGGAAAGGAATCCAGGAGAGCTGGCTATGTTTTAAACAAACCTTATTGAGGGCGCAGGAACAAACCATCCTGATGAGCAGAAAGAATAGCGAATACAGCAGGCGACCAGCTTGGCTTAAGAGAGAAATCTTTGGTGAGTTTAAACATAAAAAGAAAGCTTACAAGAAATGGAAGCTTGGACAGATGACTAGGGAGGAGTATAAAAATATTGCTCGAGCATGCAGGGGTGAAATTAGGAAGGCCAAAGCACAATTGGAGTTGCACCTAGCAAGAGACGTAAGGGGAACAAGAAGGGTTTCTACAGGTATGTTAGCAACAAGAAGGAGGTCAGGGAAAGTGCGGTCCCCTTACAGAATGGGGGAGGCAACCTAGTGACAGATGATGTGGAAAAAGCTAAAGTACTCAATGCCTTTTTTGCCTCTGTCTTCACATACAAGGTCAATGCCCAGACTACTGCACTGGGCAGCACAGAACGGGGAGGAGGTGAGCAGCCCTAAGTGGTGAAAGAACAGGTGCAGGACTATTTAGAAAGGCTGGACATGCACAAGTCCATGGGGCCGGATGCAATGCATCCGAGGGTGCTGAGGGAGTTGGCTGATGTGATTGCAGAGCCATTGGCCATTATCTTTGAAAACTTGTGGCAGTTGGGGAAGGTCCCAGATGATTGGAAAAAAGCAAATCTAGTGCCCATCTTTTTTAAAAAAAGGAAAGGAGGAGGAAGGTCTGGGGAACCACAGAGCAGTCAGCCTCACCTCAGTCCCTGGAAAAATCATGGAACAGGTCCTCAAGGAATCCATTTTGAAGCACTTGGAGGAGAGAGAGGAGATCAGGAACAGTCAGCAAAGACAAGTCATGTCTGACCAACCTGATTACTTTCTATGATGAGATGACTAGCTCTGTGGATGTGGGGAAAGCGGTAGACGTGATATACTTTGACTTTAGCAGAGCTTTTGATAGTCTTTCACAGTATTCTTGCCAGCAAGTTAAAGAAGTATGGGTTGGATGAATGGACTCTAAGGTGGATAGAAAACTGGCTAGATCATCGGACTCAACAGGTAGTGATCAACGGCTTGATGTCTGCTTGGCAGCTGGTATCAAGTGGAGTGCCCCCGGGGGTCGGTCCTGGGGCCAGTTTTGTTCAACATCTTCACTAATGATCTGGAGGATGGGGTAGATTGCACCCTCAGCAAGTTTGTGGATGACACGAAGCAGGAGGGGAGTGGTAGATACGCTGATGGGTAGGAATAGGCAAATTGGAGGATTGGGCCAAAAGAAAACTGATCACGTTCAACAAGGACAAGTACAGAGTCCTGTTCTTAGGATGGAAGAATCCCATGCACTGCTACAGACTGGGGACCGATGGGCTAGGCAGTAAATCTGCAGAAAAGGGCTTGGGGATTACAGTGGACAAGAAGCTGGATGTGAGTCAGCAGTGTGCCCTTATTGCCAAGAAAGCTAATGGCATATTGGACTGCATTAATAAGAACATTGCCAGCCGATCAAGTGAAGTGATTATACCCCTCTATTGTGCACTAACGAAGCCACATCTGGAGTATTGTGTCCAGTTTTGGGCCCTCCACCTCAGAAAGGATGTAAACAAATTGGAGAGTCCAGCGGAGAGAAACAAAAATGATGAGGGGGCTGGAGCACATGACTTATGAGGAGAGACTGAGGGAACCGGGCTTATTTAGTCTGCAGAAAAGAAGAGTGATGGGGATTTGATAGCAACCTTTAACTATCTGAAGGAGGGTTCCAGGGAAGATGGAGCTAGGCTGTTCTCAATGGTGGCAGATGACAGAATAAGGAACAATGGTCTCAAGTTGCACTGGGAGAAGGTTTAGGTTGGATATTAGGAAAAACTTTGTCACTAGGACGGTGGTGAAGCACTGGAATGGGTTACCTAGAGAGGTGATGGAGTCTCCATCCTTAGAGGTTTTTAAGGCCCAGCTTGATGAAGCCCTGACTGGGATGATCTGGTTGGGGTTGGCCCTGCTTTGAGCTGGGGGTTGGACTAGATGACCTCCTGAGGTCCCTTCCAATCCTATTATTCTATGAACCATCAGGGAGGAAGGCCTAGGAGTCCACTGGGGATTTACAGATGGCCTGAGTGGTGCAGAGAGAACCAACTGGGTTAAGTACTACAGCTATCATCCTCCATTTTTCCTCTCACTCAAATTCCAAAGTAACTTCAATGGCTATTATCTCAGACAATCATTTGAAAAAGTCAGTGCTCAGTCCCGTGCAGTAACCTGGAATTCTAACTTTTCTGGACACTTTTCTGCCTAGTTAAGTAAGTTCTATATTCAAAAAAAGACAAATTCTACCCCAGAAAAGAGCTGTAAATGTCTGCTTCTGCACTCTGTGTCTATGCCTGCTGCTCAGCTTTCCCTGTCTTGGTGCATGTCAGCAAGCTGCAAGCATAGCTGTTTCTTGCTTTATTATTTTAGATGGAAATTTTTATATGCATAATGGGATCTCTTAAAGAAATAATTAGCAGTGCTGTAGTCAAGTTCTTGTAGCATCAAGCAATTGGAAACTGTTTTCTGTTCCATTGACATTTCCCGTTAATGGTACCATAGGACACATTTTGAGTCTGAGACTTGTCAACGTTTCTTTAATGGAGAGTTGCTGTTATCAATGGGCAAGATCAGTGTAAAATTATATAATCTATATACAACCGAATAAGTCAGCTTCTTTCCTGTGAATGGTACAGTGCCCTTCCCGTCTAATGCAAGTTGGTCAGGGAATTGCATTGCTGATTACAAATCTCATGGGCTGGCATTGATCAAAATTATTTACTGCCAAGATTACTTCAATCAAAAGATTTGTGATCCAGATACACTAAGACAATTTGGAGTGGGGAGACTAAATAGAGAGAGAAAAAAGAAAACAAGGGACCTAGAGTCTCAGGTAATCTTTGCCCAAAGTAAACATGAATGTCAGTCTTTGGTCTGAATTATTCAGTCAATCCTTCACTGAAATGTTAGGAAAACCCCCAACAAGGAGCACTCTGTGGTCTCCAGATGCATGATCCTTATTTCATGTCCTGCAAATCAATAGCAAATGGGTTTTTTCTGTTGTCGTTTCACAGAGTATTTGTTTACTTATGGAAATCTAATTCTAAACGAGGGGAAAAAAGAGGTAGTAATATGCTTGAATTTCTGAAAATATGTCAGGCTCTTGCAACCTGTACACCCACCAAATTGCTTATCCTCCCTCAGAGAAGGCAGCCTGCAGAGACTACAGCTCCCAGCATGCCGTGCTCCTTCTGGACGCAGATGGAACATTGCTTGCCTTCTCTTCTCCCTGTTTACATGTCTTGCTATACTGAATGTGACTAGAAGATCTAAATATCTACTGAATGGGTTCATGAGGCTTTTGACTGTAGAATGAAGATTGTTGTGTTATGTGCACCAAGCTGTAGGTACATAGACTATAGGATGGTCCCTACCCCAAAGAGTACAGTCTAATTCAGGTACTGATTACACGTTTAAACCTCACTTGATACTAGTGTAAAGTCAAACCAGTGGGATGTCTAGGAGAGTGTTACTGTTACTACCTATTCATATGCCTTATAGGATATTCTCATTGCTTTCACTGCAGCATGTTTGTATGCACAGTGCATTGTAAATTCAGTCTGTGTGCTGGCAGTGATGTCGATTGGAGTCTGTGTTTCTGGCAGTTCGTAACTGACTGAAGGAGAGTCCAGCCAGCCGTGAACTGCCAGGGAATGTCCAATCCAGAGAGGTCACAATTGCTGGCACAAGCTGTCAGGCACCCATGAAGACAGCTGTTAAACCTGGTAGAATCTGGAGACTCAGAACGGCTTGCTGTTGGATGGGAGACAGGTTGTCTGGGTTCTCTCACCCACTGTCACTGTCTCAGTGTGACCTTGGTGCCCGTTTTTCAGAGGTGCCTAGCAGTGTAGTTACCACTGACTCGTCACTTTCCTTTCATCATCTGTGAAAAGGGCAAGTGATGCTGATCCTCTGCTGTAAAGTTCTTTATAAATGCAAAATGTTGGTTACCAATCATATCTGGACAGTAGGGAGTGCAGTAAATAAGGAAGCACTAGGGATACGTGAGACTGGCAGATTTAGGATGGGGACGTTGGGGGTTCAGATTCCATTTTCTATTTTTAGTTGCTGGCGAAGTGTTTGGTGCTGTACATGACACGTGGTTGTGGCCCTTGCCTGAGGGGTTTAGAAGCTAAATAGGCAGCACCAGACACGGTAAGCCTGAGAGAGGTTCTATTTTGGAGTGTTTTGGGAGGTGGGGTGGGAAAGACCTGGGTAATGTGTGTATCCATTCAGGATATGGCATCAGTAACCTAAACATGTGTCATAAACTCTTATACTACTCACAGCTGATGGAGAGTCTCCTTTTGTTCAAGTGCTAGCTAGAGCTGAGCTTTATCTCTGCTCTTTTCCGTGAGTTTTGAATGACCGTGTTACGCAGCACAGTGACAGTCAAAGTCCTGGGTGGCCATGGATGTGTTGCAAATAATAGGCAGGTAACAGCACGTTTATAGATAATCTGGATTCTGCTGTAATGACCTTTGGGGCGTTGGACAGTTAAATGGAATTACACCTTGTCATGGATACAACATGCTGGTCCCAGTGTGGCCTTCTGTGGGACTGGCACAGTCATTCCTAGGAAATCAGGATGCCTTTCTTAACTTGGTTATGTTTATAATGTGTCATGATCACACACTACCTTCCAAAACATTTTGGTCAGGAAGAGGAAGGAAGGTCCAGTGCTTAGGGCACTGTCTTAGAATTTGAGACCCAAGTTGGCAGTTTTGCCCCAGACTCCCTGTGTGATGTTGGCAAGTCACTTCGTCTCTCTCTGTGCCATAGTTTCTGCCCCATTGTACAGATGGGGATAACAGTATTGCCCTGTCTCCAAGGGGCATGGGGAGGAGATTCTGGGATGCTCAGATGCTACAGTAATGGGGCTGTGTAAGCACCTAAGATAGACATTCCCAGTAGGAGAGCAATTGGCGCTCTCAGAACTCATTGTTCTGCTTTGTGTTCGTTCCCCAGTAAGGTGTGGATGGAAGAAGGGCCCCATATGGAATTGTCTACTGCCTCCTCAACAGCCTGTATCTCGGAGTCTGAGCAGGACCGCTGCAACTGGTACAGGTCCCCTCCCCGCCTCCATTTGTTCTGCCTGGCGTAACTCCTCTTAGCTTCCTAGGCTGAGCTTGCCTGCGGCTGTTGATTTTTTGTTATAATTGTGGAGATGACAGAGCGAGCCACTGCCTACTGGGTGACATTTAATTCTGCAAAGATTAGTTTAAATAGATGTTCCAACCCCAGCTCAGCTCTGTAGCTTGATGCATTTTAAACTGCTGAAAATAATTTGCAAGCGTTGTTGAAATGCAGGTGATCCTGTGACCTCAGTTGAGAACAGCCATCCTGGGTCAGACCAATGGTCCATCTAGCCCAGTATCCAGTCCTCTGACAGAGGCTCATGCCAGGTGTTTCAGAGGGAATGAACAGAACAGGTCATCATCAAGTGATCCATGCCATTGGCCGTTCCCAGCTTCTTGCAAACAGCAAGCCTGCCTATCCTGGCTAATAGCCATTGATGGACCTATCCTCCATGACCGTATCTAGTTCTCTTTTGAACCCTAGTTATAGTCTTGGCCTTCGCAACCTCCTCTGTGCATTGTGTGAAGAAATACTTCCTTTTGTTCATTTTAAACCTGCTGCCTATTCATTTCATTTGGTGACCCCTAGTTTTATGTTATGGGAAGGAGTAAATAACATTTCCTTATTCACTTTCTCCGCACCAGTCATGATTTTATAGACCCTAAGTTGGAAGGTGCTGCCCGCACCGTCCCTGTACCGGGTGCAGAGGGGGAAAGGAGGACTTTGTCAAATCAATCAGCTCTCACTACTCCTATTCGGTTTTTCCCCACTACCCCCAACACTGTGACTTCTTCTCTTGCCCTGCAGTTATTGCTGTATCAGGGCCCCCCCCTCCCCCCGCATGATTATTCCCCCACCCCAATTTAGTGCAGCCCTGATGCACCTGTCTTCTAGTTGAATTGTTGCCTCCCTTTGCGACTTTTTCACCCTCTCTCCTTCTTCCATGCCCCACCCCATTATAGCAGCCTGCGTGCCCTCAACACTCGTGACCTCAGCTGAGTGGTAAATGAGTCACTAATGGTGACAGCCTCTGCATGAAGACGGTCAGAAGTCATAGCAGTGCTCCCTCGAGGTGCTGTCCCTCCTTTCCAGCTGCTCGTGCAGGCCTCCGGCATTCTCTTTGCAATGAAAAGCATTGGCACCTGTTGAAGTGAGTGCTCTGCTGCCCAGCAGCTTGGGAACCCCTTCTGTAGCAATTAAAATAGAGGCCTCGGCATCAGGACCCCGACCTCTCTGTCCTTCAGATTTACCCTCTGTACATTAGGGAAAACTGCCACCCCCCCCCTCTTCCCCCCCGCTTGTGGCATCATTGCAAGGCTCAGTGTTGTGAAGTGCTTTGTGATGCTCGAGAGGTGCCAAGTGTTGGAATGCCAGGTTGTGTGGGTTTAAGGAATTGTTCTCCTGCACCTAAATAGTGAGCAACTGAAGACTAAGAAATGAGTTCAGACAAGCAACATTGCTAGTCCCCCACAGGATTTCAGCCCCTAATCATTTCATTGTCCAAACCGCCCTCGGATCCTAGTTACACAACTGCTTAAGAAGCAGGTTTTTCTGCTTTGAGTTGCATCTGTAATGAAGGCTTCAGCTTCCGTTTGAAACACACGCGCAAGGACCACAGTTCGATATTGGTGGCAGTGCTCCGTTTCTGTTACATTAGCAGCAGTGATTGTTGTAGCTCTATTAAGTGCTGTGTTACAGGAGAGTTTTCATTAATTATAAGAAGGTTTTATCAAGGACACCCTGATTATGAATTACTGTGCTTGTTGATTTATGTTTCTGGATGTGAAATACAGCTTGTTTTCCCCAGTGTACAGCTGCCTGCAGACACTGATAAGCAATTTTATGAATCACCTTTTAATCCTTTGTCTTGTAATTAGATCCTTAGGAAGAAGGCAATATCCTCCCTATACATTAGTGTTGTAATGAGGCCACGTGGTGGAATCGGTGCACTCAATCTTGGCCTGCAACGCCCTTATTTCTCCTGCCTTGGCTTCTTCCTGAGCTGCTCAGTTTTGTCAAGCTGTCTGACAGTTTGTGGTCTGGACAAGCATCCATCTACCAGGGGGTAGACTGAGACCCTTGCACACAGCTCAGGCATGGTCTTGTTAACTCTGTGTACTGCCTGATCTCTGATGAATGGAATTCCGTGTGAGAGGCTGTTCCAGTTCAGTGAGCAGTGAGTCTGGTTTGAAGGCCAGTGTGTCAAAACACACCAAGGGAGCTTTGATCTGGCAAAGGCAGAGTACAGGACAGAGATGAGATGCGTACAGGCAGGTCTTAAGTCTTCCTCTGAAACAAGGAGCATCCCTATAAGCACCCATACGTGTCTGCACTTTCTTGAAAAGCTGACCCGAAGTCCACTCAATGAACTCTTCAGCTAAACCTGAACCAACTGTGTCTGCTTTGCTGTGGCCCAGCTTGTGTGTCCTGCATTCTGCTCAGCCAACGCTCCCTGGGCTTGTTGGTGCTGAGACATTAAGGACCCATGAGTTGCACTTGTAAATTATCCACATGCCCATGTTTGCACATGGACAATGTGTAACTGAGCCCACAAACGGGTGCTTACTATGACAGGCATGGTCTGAGCATCGGGCTGGGAAGCAGCCACTACGGAGTTCCAATCCTGACTCTCCCTAATTCTGTCTGGCCTTGTGCCCAAGTCATTTAACCCTTCTGTCTCCATTGCCCATCTTCCCCACTTGGCAATGTGTCCCTTCACCTTGCCAATGCCAGGCTGCTGAGAGGATTCATTAGATAATGTGTGAGGCACTATACACCAGTATGTGTTAAGTACTGCAGGTGTAGTGTGTTCACATGCAGTAGTTCCATGTGTTTTGCAGGTGCACCTTGGGCTTCCATGCTTGAAAATCAGGCCTAGTGTGTGTGGTTACTAATTTGCTGGTTGAATTAGGACAGTATCCATACAGGTGGCCTGGAGCCAGCAGCTTTGCTGAAGAACATTAAGTGCAGTCCAGCTCCCCCAGCAGGTAATTATTTCCGTTCGTAACCATGGTGAAAATAAATGAGTGTTCTCTGCAGTAGGGTAATTGATTAAGTAATAGGAGGGCACGGTTAGTGCCCCTGCTGCAGGAGAAGAGGTCATTCATCAGCCAGCATTATCAGGACAGCAGGCGAAGAGAGAGAAAAGGAGTGAGAGGCCGGGCCAGGCTGGTGTGTTGAGTGCATACTTGGCTGCATCTTAAAATCTGGGGAGATGGTTCACTTGTAACCTGAGGGGTAAAGCCTATGGGAGTCCCAGGCAGGACTCTGCATAGTCTCTTTACTCGAGGAAGCCTTCACTTCTCAATGGGTGTTTAGATGAGTCCTTTATAATCCAGTGTGGATGTGTTCCTGTGGCAGAATAGGGAGGCAGAGTGGGCTAGTAGTTAGAGTGCAGGGCTGGGAGTCCAGAGTTGGATTCTACTCTCGACTCAATCTGTGACTTGAAGCGAGTGACTAATGGGCTGATTTTTGGAGGAAGGGAGCACCCACATGGACTTCAGTGGGAACTGTGGTTGCTCAGTACCTCTGAAGATTAGGCTATTAGCCATAAAGTTTCTCATCTTTTTCTCCCTTTCAAAATAGGGATAATGTGGCTTGCCCACCTTTGAGGTGATTTTAGATCCTTAGATGAGATTCTAAGTGTAAGAGTGTGAAGGTATTAGTAACTACGGTAAATGGGATTGCAGCAAACAGCAGCTTCACTAAGAAACACCTGGATTTCTTGGCCAGCATCTTCTCACTGTTAGCTGGGTAAGTTTCCATTGGTGGAGTCTCAGGGTTTCCAATGGCAGGTGGTGAAGTCCCTGCATGGATGTTGAGAATGACTGTACAGTGGCACAGGGGCTTCCAGTCCAAAGGATTCCAAAACCCGAGTTATCCCATGAATAGGGATCGCCCCCAGCAGTGGAGTTACAGGTGGGTAATCTGCGTTCTCATTGACTAGTTTAAATGGCTAAACAATGTAAAGTGTTCAGGAGAGAGGGAATGACAGGGACCTTAGCAGATGGAAATGGGAGGACCTTAGATCTCATACAGTTCAGCTTTGTCAGGCAATAATCCAGGGTTGGTGAAATCCCTCCTCCCATGCTCTCAATACTCATGGGATGCCTTCTGTGAATGTACCATCACCTCCTTTGAAGTCTGACTCCTCTTGGTCATGTGTGTATGTTTTTGTTTTGTTTGTATTGTATTCCCTGGATGCCCTGGCTAAGTTCAGGGCCCCATTGTGCTGGGTGCTGCACAAACACACAATAAGACACAGTCCCCATCCCTTAACCTTGTGGGAGACAATGGCCACGAAGAGTGAATTCTCCCTTTGCCTCAAGGTCCCTCCAGAGCAGATCTGATCACATTGACAGAAGCAGTGATGTTGGGAGAAGCCTGAGAACTTACATGAGCAGAGTTCACAATTACAAATGAGTCCTGGGCTGCAATGCTTGGATGTCAGGTTCAATCTTCCTGCCCCCAGTGTTTTAACTTGTTACCTTTTGTGGGGTACAGCTGTGAAATTTAGATTCAGGTTTGGCAGGAGTATGGGGTTGTTTGGATCCGAGTTTCAGAATGCACAGGTGGTGATATTTCAGTACCTGAATCCCCCTCAAAACTCGCCACTTACTGTTTGTTCAGTACATGGTGGAATCTCATTAGTGAGCTGTGAAAATGTTATTCATATACAAGTGGGAACCTGATCTCTCTTTGTATGTAGAATTCCAGTGTGTGGTGTGTATTATGCTTCTGCATAACATAGAAAATTTGGAGCCTTCCTCTTCCCCCAAAGCCACCTCCATTCCTACTGAGAGAACTCTGGCAGCCAACATCTTATTACTTACGTTAAAAATGACTGCGTAAAGTGGTAACGTGGGTGCTTTGCACACATCCAATTGTGCTGTTATTTCTGCCTCTTTAGATGTTGCGGATGAGGCATTGCTAGCAGAATCAGACCAGATTTGCAAATAAGGGCTCCCTACCTGTAGCAATTCTTTGTAAGTCATGAAGCAAAGCACAATTCTCAATATGTACAATAACCAGCAGTGTGCATGAGAGAAGTGCATATGGGGAGATATTTGTGTCTTTGTCTTTCTTTATGGGCATTTTTCTGCAAAATCCATAATTGAACACATTCCATAGATTTTTCTGAAGGGCAAAAAGGACAAGTGCTGTGAACAGGTAACGGAGAAATGGAAAGAGAAATTAACTAGGAAATCAGTATGTGTTCTCCCGAATGTACTTTCAGCTTATATCTCCAGTAGCTTCTATGCCAACATTGGGACTAAGTGAAGAATTAATAACTTGATGCATGTCTCTAGCACTTCCCACTTGAGGATCTCAAGGCCCATTACAGACCTTAATGAATTCAGCCTCAGATCTTTCCAGTGAGGCAGGTAATTGTTGTTGCGCTTCTTTTAAAAATTACGCAAGCTCCTCATCCTGTTTGCCCCCAGTGTCAGTTTTAATGTGTGGCGCTGAGTGAAGGGCAGATGGATTGAAGAACCCTCCCAACCATTGGACTTTTCAGATATGCAGATCTATCTAATGGAAAATAATCCTCCTACCTCAGAGCTAACCCAGGTGATCTGTGTGGTGCGCTCGTATGCCTGTTTGTGGCAAAGGTGTACCTATTTAAACAGTGTTAGATTGGAGCCGATGTGGCTGTAAGTCACCAAAATGATTTTCACAGCTCCCAGGTTGATAGTCTTTTACCAGGTAAGCCCCACCAATGTGCTGTGAATGC
The DNA here is from genome assembly GCF_026122565.2 of Emydura macquarii macquarii. NCBI lineage: Eukaryota > Metazoa > Chordata > Testudines > Chelidae > Emydura > Emydura macquarii. The sequence goes on from NW_027132383.1 coordinate 1,388,780, forward strand.
CCTGGAATTCTGCAGTGCTCATGCCAGTAATGGAATCGTTTCGGAGAACCATGTGTTTCATCATAAACTCATGGAATGGGTCTGCAATGAGTCTTCTCAGTTGGTGAGAGGTCTCCCTGGAAACTTTTAGAGTGAAGTGGGACAGCAAATGGGAAAATGAAGCAATGGTTTTAGGTAACCAGAAAACAAACCCCAGTCAGGGCTATGACCCAACCCCGTAACAGTTGGGTGGAGAACTCTGAGGCTCTTCTCTCCTATCTTACCACCAGACAGGTGGTATGGATATGTCATCTGTCCTGGATAGTTTAGAAACAACAAATCCTGCATCTTGGCAGGGGTTAGACTAGATGACTCTTGCTGTCCCTTCTAACCCTATGGGTCTGTGTCACAGCAGTTAAAATCCTGCAGCTGGCCCATGCCAGCTGTCTCGGGCTAAGGGGTGTTTAATTGCTGTGTTGATGTTTAGAGGCATTGCTTTGCATGGGTAGAGACTGTAAATGTGACATTTCACATTAAATCTGTAGTTGAGTGCATCTGGAGCTCGCTTGGATTTTCCAGCTTAACCCTTGGTAGCCACACTTTGGAATTAGTGGAGCCACTGTGGCTTCCAGAAGCTATGGAGACAGCCACATGCTGCTTAGAGAAGGAACTGGGGAGTCCTTGACCAGGAGGAACTGATGTTGGCCATGAGGAACTCAAGTGTCTGATTGGCAGCCGGTAACAAGCGCAGAGCCCAGGGGTCGGTCATGGGGCCAGTTTTGTTCAACATCATTAAATCTGGAGGATGGAATGGATTGCACGCTCAGCAGGTTTGCAGATGACACTAAGCTTGGGGGAGTGGTAGATACCGTGAAGGGCAGGGATAGGATACAGAGTGACCTAGACAAATTGGAGGATTGGGCCAAAAGAAATCTGATGAGGTTCAACAAGGAGAAGTGCAGAGTCCTGCACTTAGGACAGAAGAATCCCAATGCACAGCTACAGACTGGGGACTGACTGGCTAGGCAGCAGTTCTGCAGAGAAGGACCTGGGGGTTACAGTGGACAAGAAGCTGGATATGAATCAAGAGTGTGCCCTTATTGTCAAGAAGGCTAATAGCATATTGGGTTGCATTAGATGGAGCATTGCCAGCAGATTGAGGGGAAGTGATTATTCCCCTCTATTCAGCATTGGTGAGGCCACATTTGGAATACTATGTCCAGTTTTGGGCCCCCCACTACAGAAAGCATGTGGACAAATTGGAGAGAGTCCAGTGGAGGGCAACAAAAATGATTAGGTGGCTGGAGCACAAGACTTATGAGGAGAGGCTGAGGGAACTAGGTGTGACCCATCCGTGCCTAGGGCAGCCACCTGAAAATGCCAAGGTCAGGGCAGGCTGTAAAACAAGAGCAGATTCTCCCAGCACTGGTGGGTGACACTGAAGTCAGACTTCCAAACCAGCCACAAAACAGTGCTTCTGATTCTCCACACTGGTTATCAAGAAGCCAAAATAAAAATACACACAGCCCCCTTTACTGCATTTCAGTCTCTGGCTCCCAATCAGCCACTAGGTCCAGTCAAGAGACCCATTATTTAAACTATGCTCTTTACCAAAAAGGTTTCTCCTGACCCCAAAGGGTCAGCCACAGTACCAGATCAATATAAGTTTAGATCTTACCCAAGATACCACGCTGCCAGCCAATCCTTTAGTAACTAAAACTAAAGGTATATTATAAAAAGAAAGAAACAAACTATAAGAGAAATATTAAAGGCTTAAAGCAATCAGATACATACAAATGATTTGAAAGTCTATATATATCAGGTTTCTAGTAGGATTGTGGAGTTTGCAGGCTTGTGTAGTCCCTCTGGTGTACATCCAGAACCTGGATGGGTCTCAGTCCTTTGTTTCACGGCTTAAGTTCAGCTCAGCTGTAGAGAAGTTGATCCAGAGGTAGGTGAAGACTTGAAGACAAAGACAGACTAAAGACAAAATGGATGTTGTGCAGCTGCCTTTTATGTCCTTTGGCCCTTGCCATGCTGCTTATGGAATTTTACAGGAATAAGATGGAGTCCAGAGTCACATGAGTAAGTCCTGGTGACTCATCAGGTATATCCCTGGCTTCTCCCCCTGGGCCCCTTGTACCTGTGAATTTCTTAATGGGCCATTAAACAGGCTATTGCTGTAGCCATCCTGTCTGGGGTGTCGCCCAGACACAGCACAATTTGAAATACAGATATATCAAACATATCCATAACTTCCATTACACACATAACACATGAACATAAACATCATCATCTTAGCACATTATAGCCTTTCTAACAGTATCTGACATGGCATATCTCACAGGAATTATTATGATTCTGACGTATTGATGTTAAATAACATAATAAATCCCCCTCTCCCCCCAATCTAGCCAGCGTGACACTAGGCTTGTTTAGGCTGCAGAAGAGAAGAATGAGGGGGGATTTGATAGCAGCCTTTAATTATCTGAAAGGGGGTTCCAGGAAGGATGGAGCTAGGCTGTTCTCAGTGGTGGCAGATGACAGAACAAGGAGCAATGGTCTCAAGTTGCAGTGGGGGAGGTCTAGGTTGGACGTTAGGAAAACCTTCATCACTAGGAGGGTGGTGAAGCACTGGAATGGGTTACCTTGGGAGGTGGGGGAATCTCCATCCTTAGAGATTTTCAAGTTGTGGCTTGACAAAACCCTGGCTGGGATGATTTATTTGGGCTTTGAGCAGGGGATTGGACTAGATGACCTCCTGAGGCCCCTTCGAACCCTCCTCTTCTATGATCTGAGCAGTAGTGGCTTAGTGCTGGAGAGTGTTCGTGTCATGGGGACGCAACTGATGGTCAGTGTTTGAATGGCAGGTGACTGGCACTGGAGAAGTGTAATGTAAGTCAGTAGCACCCATACGTCCGTTACAGTCTGATGGTTCTCTGTTGATTTATGTGCAGTGAGTTATACTGGTTCTCAGATGAGTTCCTGGTGGCACAGGTGCACTGCAACTGGTGCTTAAACTCTACTTGTTTTTCTTTAAAAAAGCCAGGGGACAAATGGGTCATAGATACTCCACTCTCTTCTTAACCCTACAAGTAGGCCTCAGCACTGCCACCCTATGTGTGGGGCAGCATGGGGAAAGCGCTGCTTGATTTATGTCTGTGCTGTGGATAGAGGATGTCTGTCTCCAGCACTTTCTATTAGGCATGTTTTAATGAAAGAATCTCTTTAAAAGAGAAAAGGAGAGCTGGGCTTAGGGACAGAAAAATAAAGGTTGAAGGGGTTTGTTCTTTTCTAAAGTAACCATTAAGTGTAGATGGGGACTGATACAGTGACTCTGGTCCAGTGTGTAAAATACTGGATTGGGAGCCAGGGGATCTGGGTTCTGTTTCCGGTTCTGCTACTTCCCGTTTGACTTTGGGTGAGTCAGTTCGCCCTTCCACCCTTTGTCTGTCCTGTCTGTTTAGATTGTGAGCTCTTTCAAGCCAGCACTGTCTTTCGCTTTGTGTTTGTACAGCACCTAGCACACTGTGGCAATCTTGGTTGGAACGTCCAGGCGGTACAGGGATACAAACAATGACATCCTGACACAAATTGGAGGGAGATGAGGAGTTGAGACATTGTTTCATCAGGCTTTTTTGGTTAACAAGCCCTAGTTAGTCGCTGAGAAAAGATACAATGGTTTAAATCTGGCACAGTTTGATAGCAACCAAAAAGCCTCTGAGCCTGTTGAAGTCAGCAGGAGCTGCAGGTACTCAGCGCTTCTGCAAACCGGACCCTGCATCATCTGACTGCGGTTTGGAGAAGGATGGGGACAGATTTTGATTTGTCCTGTTCTTAACAGTCAGATATCCACATGGAACAACCTACTGTCTCCTGCTGTTGAAAGATTCTTGTGCTCCAAGAGGACGCTTCTTGGCTCTCGTCCACGTCAAAATAGATTGTATTCTAACAGATTTTATTGTTTTTTAAATTCTATTATTTTGACCGTGTTGCTGATAATCATGCTGTAGGGCATGGTCAGACAGGTGGTCATGTCACTTTATAGAGGAAACTAGGCAGAGTCAAAGCTGCTGAGCTCCCTGGAATTATTTATATAGTCTTATCTGTTGCTGAAGCCAGAGAGCGCAGTTCTGGGATTTTGTTCCCCACCAGGTGCGTCCACCACTGTGAAATAGGTTCTCTCTCTCTTTTGTGATAAGGGGGTGGTTATTTGATGGGATCTCTGCTGTAAGCTCTTAGCATTACCCAACTTGGAGCAGCAGAACGGGGATCCAGGCCCTGTGGGGATCATCCATGTTGCTGATGGATTGGGATCTGGAACTGTCATCCTGCCACCAGCGGCGATGGAAACTCCTGCCTTGTTTGTGTATTTGAGTGTCATTTTTTTTCTCCATTTGGTTTCCCTTTCCTGTTGCTCCATGAGCACCTAGCAGTGAAGAGGTGAAGGCCTGAGGGCTTGAGCAGGTCAAGAGAGGTCATGTGGATGTACCTGGTTTTCTGCGACTCCCTGTAGCACAGTCCTAAAGAGTTAATATTGCAGATCTGAGGTTATAATTATTTCTGGCCATGAATTATTAATAGAAGAAAAAACTGTGTTCATTTCACTGCAAATTCCAATTAGAGTTGAAATGTATAACTTGAGGACATGCCACTAGAATGTAAATTACGGGAGTTCCAGCTGCAAGTTGGAAATGCCTTTTGCTGGATTCTTTATTATTCTGGGAAAACATTACTGACAGTGAACTTAAAATGCATTACCGGGGAAGCTGAAGGCAGGTCTGGTTTAATGAAGGTCAAACCTCCTTTCTTGGTGCGATTGCCGGGGCTAGATCTCTTTCCAGCCCAAATCTTATCCAGCATCACTTTGACTTCATCCCAGTGGTGGGAGTTCATGCCGCTGGGGACTTGGAATTTGGGTTTCAGCAGCGAGAGGATGGAGCTTTATATTGTGTCTTCACAAACCTCCCCCTTCTTTCTTGTCATCCTTCCCTGGCCTGACTTGCATTCCTAAAATGGCCTTGTAGTCCCTTCAGTCACAAGCACAGGAGTGAGCTCCCACTAAAGCATTATGCTTTCTTTCTCCATCAGGAAAAGTAACTACCAGGATGGTCACAGCTGTTTCCTGGCCTGGAGAGCAAGGAATTGAGTACGAGATGCCAACCCTTTTCAGCATGGCACAAAACACTGCAGCTGGCCCAAGGCTAACTATTGAGTGCTGGAAAAAGAGAGTTTCTTGGCCTTATGCTCCAATAAATGCAGCAATTCCCAGTGGTACCTACTCAGGACAAGGCTGTACAAGTGCCCTTCCACAGTCTACCTCCCAAATGCCTAATCCGTCAGGTTCTCTTCTTTCTTTTGGTTCCTTTCCCAGATCTGAAGAAGAGCTCTGTGTAGCTCGAAAGCGTGCTCTCTCACCAACCGAAGTTGGTCCAATAAAAGATATTACCTCACCTGCCTTGTGTCTCTACTATCCTGGGACCAACACAGCTACTACTACTCTGCATACAGGTTCTCTTCTGGAAACTGAAGTCGATAAGAGGCGCTCCCTCCTCCTCATTTTACCAAGACTCACCCACTGAAATAGAAGGGCTTTTATTGGCAAAATGTGTGGTCTCCTGCTGAGATGATCTGATGTCCATGGAGCTATTCATGTTCCATTGGAGCAGGTTACCCATGTTTACCTGCATTGTTGGTAAAATCACTGCATCAAATGATATGAGAGCATTAAGTTAATTATTTTTCTTAAGTATGAGATGTAAACAAATGAGCAAATAAAATAGGTAGCCAAAGTTGTTACTCACCATTTATTCTACACTTGTCATCTTTTAAAAAATTGACTCAAAACCATCTAGCAGGTCCACCTAATCATATTTCTGTAACTGTTACCCTTGACCTTTGTCCATCCTCTGCCCTTTCCTTCCTGTTGTGTTACACAGAAAACCCGAGAGTTTTGGAAGAGATACAAACAGGGCAAATCTAATCTCCACCTGTCAGGGCTAAGAAGAAACTTCCACCACAGGCAGGGTGAGAGGAAGGATGGGCCAGTGCTTAGCTTGCTGGCCGGGACTTGAGAACTAGGTTGAATTCTTTGCTCTGTCAGAATTCTGGTGTGACCTTGCTCAGGTCACTAAGGGCCCAATGGGATTTTCAAAAGCAGTAAATACCATAAAAACCCTGCCCCTTAGTCTCTCTCTGTGCCTCAGTTCCCTGTCTGTGCAATGGGAACAGGACATGCCTACCACACGGGGTGTTGAGGATAAGTGCATTAATTATTGTGAGGTGCTCGCATACTAGGGTAATGGGGCTATATAAGTACCATAGACAGACTGCAACCAGGCGGTATGAAATAACCTTTCTTGCCATTTCCTCTGAAGGACTGGCTGCCATTGGAGACAGCACACTGGTCTAGCTAGACCCCTCTGGTCTGATTCTGTGTATCAGTTCCATGTTCCTCTCCTCTTGCTGCATCAATTAGACTGCAGTCTCTGCCCCAGAGGGGAGCGGATCGTACTGTAAACTGGCACAGTACCAAGCATAGGGGAACTTCGTGGGGCCACAGTAGCACAAATTATCGGTGTATTCTCTTTATAAAAAAAAAAAAAAACCAACGAGAGTTCTGTAGCACTTTAAAGACTAACAAATTTAATTTCAGCAGGCATAAGCTTTCGTGGGCTTCAGCCCACTTCCTCAGATGCAGATGGTAGAAATAATACAGCAAATATTGGCAACATATATAGGAGGCAACATCTACATATCCAAGGTGTATTCTCTGGTGCTACCAGATGTCTGAACTCACCAAAAATGTAATCATGTTTTTTGAGTGTTGCAAACCTGCTGAACCTATTTAACTGCTTCACTGCCATCTAACCTAGGGCAGTGCTCCAAGAGAAGGCTGCCTGGCAATGAGACAGCAGGCTGAAGGCAGCATCTGATTGACATATAAGGAAACTAGTTGTTTATGACAGAGATACAGCCCAGGGAAACTACAGATCCCAGCATACCATGGGTCTCTGAGGCTCAGATCTAGATAGTGCATGGCATGCTGGGACCAATGTGCAGAAAGAATAGCAAACATAGTAGGTGCCCAGCTTGGCTTAACAAAGAAGTCTTTGGTGAGCTTAAACACAAAAAAGAAGCTTACAAGAAGTGGAAGCTTGGTCAGATGACTAGGGAGGAGTATAAAAACACTGCTCGAACATGCAGGAGTGAAATCAGGAAGGCCAAAGCACAGTTGGAGTTGCAGCTAGCAAGGGACGTGAAGCGTACAAGAAGGGTTTCTACAGGTATGTTCCCATCAAGAGGAAGATTAGGGAAAGTGTGGGCCCCTTACAGAATGGGGGAGGCAACGTGATGACAGAGGATGTGGAGAAAGCTTGAGGTACTCAATGCCTTTTTTTGCCTCTGTCTTCACAGACAGGGTCAGCTCCCAGACTACTGCACTGGGGGCACAGAATGGGGAGGAGGTGAACATCCCTCCGTGCTGAAAGAACAGGTTCAGGACTATTTAGAAAGATTGGACATACACAAGTCCATGGGGCCAGATGCAATTCACCTGTGAGGGAGCTGGCTGATGTGATTTCAGAGCCGTTAGCTATTATCTTTGAAAGCTCGTGGCAATTGGGGGAGGTCCCTGATGATTGGAAAAAGGCAAATATAGTGCCCATCTTCAAGAATGGGAAGAAAGAGGATCCGGGGAACTACAGACCGGTCAGCCTCACCTCAATCCCTGGAAAAATCATGGAGCAGGTCCTCAAGGAATCCATTTTAAGGCAATTAGAAGAGAGGAACATGATCAGGAACAGTCAACATGGATTCACCAAGGTGAAAGACATGCCTGACCAACCTGATTTTTGTCTTCTCTGAAGAGATGACTGGCTCTGTGGATGTGGGGAAGGCGGTGGACGTAATATACCTTGACTTTAGCAAAGCTTTTGATAGTCTTCCACAGTATTCTTATCAGCAAGTTAAAGTAGTATAGGTTGGATGAATGGACTATAAAATGGATAGAGAGCTGGCTAGATCATCGGGCTCAATGGGGAGTGATCAATGGCTCCATGTCTAGCTGGCAGCCGGTCACAAGCGGAGTGCCCCACTGGTCAGTCCTGGAGCTGGTTTTGTTCAACATCTTCATTAATGATCTGGAGGATGGGGTAGATTGAACCCACAGCAAGTTTGCGGACGACACTAAGCTGGGGGGAGTGGTAGATACCCTGGAAGGCAGGGATAGGATACAGAGTGACCTAGACAAATTGGAGGATTGGGCCAAAAGAAATCTGATGAGGTTCAAGAAGTACAAGTGCAGAGTCCTCCACTTAGGAAGGAAGAATCCCATGCACAGCTACAGACTGGGGACCGATGGGCTAGGAAGCAGTTCTGCAGAAAAGGACCTGGGGTTACAGTGGATGAGAAGCTGGATATGAGTCAGCAGTGTGCCCTGGTTGCCAAGAAGGCTACTAGCATATTGGGCTGCATTAGTAGGAGCATTGCCAGCAAATGGAGGGATGTGATTATTCTCCTATATTTGGCATTGGTGAGGCCGCATTTGGAGTATTGTGTCCATTTTTGGGCCCCCCGTTAAAGGAAGGATGTGGAGAAGTTAGAGAGAGTCCAGCGGAGGGCAACAAAAATGATTAGGTGGCTGGAGCACAAGACTTATGAGGAGAGGCTGAGGGAACTGGGCTTGTTTAGTCTGCAGAAGAGAAGAATGAGGGGGGATTTGATAGCAGCCTTTAACTACCTGAAAGGGGGTTCCAGGGAGGATGGAGCTAGGCTGTTCTCAGTGGTGGCAGATGACAGAACAAGGAGCAATGGTTTCAAGTTGCAGTGGGGGAGGTCTAGGTTGTATGTTAGGAAAAAGTTTTTCCCTTGGAGGGTGGTGAAGCACTGGAATGGGTTACCTAGGGAGGTGGTGGAATCTCCATCTTTAGAGGTTTTTAAGCTGCAGCTTGACAAAGGCCTGGCTGGGATGATATAGCTGAGGTTAGTCCTGTTTTGAGCAGGGGGTTGGACTAGATACCTCCTGAGGTCCCTTCCAACTCTAATCATAGAATCATAGAATATTCTGTGACCTATATCTCTGGGGTAGTCACTGGCTGCATGATACGTATAACTCCTCATGCTGTGTTTGGCCCACACACCATGCTTTGGCCATCCTCAGTACAGACTATAGAACAAAACTCCCTCTGTACCTTCCACAATGCCAACACTCCATCACAATTCCAATAGAACCTCAGTCCTTGGAAGGGAAATTTCCTTCGATGGGAACTGGCAACTAACAGGTTAAAACTGTTTTTGTATTTAAAAAGAAGGAAAAAAATTGCATCCCTGCCGGCCACAGTCCAGTCGTTTGACTCTACACTTCCACCCCATTCAGCTCTGGATCTCACAGGTTTAGAATAGCAACAGCAACAAAGCTGATCAGCACCAACCCAGCGCAACTCTGTAATTAACGTGTGCACAACCAGTCTCATGTTAAAGGGGAAATGCAAGAGGGCGATTATTTATCGCAAATATGCCTTTGAGCCATGCCCACTGAACATCAGCAAGGTGCTTTTATTCTTTTATTCCCTTGTTAATGTTCCCCTTCTAAAGCTGCCCTGTTTGCATTCGCCTCCGCAGGGGTGTCAGATTGACTTAGCTGCAGCCATAGGCAGATTTGCGTGTGCAGGACCGTCACATTTCTCTCTCCTGCTTGCTTCTGATTTGAATTTGTGTGTATTAACGTGGTGGTTGTTGATGTTAACCTGGTGCAGTGTCTTGATGTGTCTGAAGTCTGGTTTGTAGTTTAGTCAACAGCGATGCTATTCCTTTGTGTTGGAGAGGGTATTAGAAAATAATATAGTACTGGTTGAGAGCGATATGTTGTGTTTTCGTTCAAGTGCAATGCACACTGTGCCATAAGTTAGATCCCTTCGTTGAAATAAAGCGTTACATGAGCTGTTGGAAAACTTCCATAAAGAGTTGTAAACTGAGTACTCTGTAGGTGAGACGGAGTAGTAGACAAAATTACCTTTATCAGCAGAACTAAATAATAAATATCTTACAATCTGTGCCTATGGAGCCCGATTCTGATCTCATTCACCCCTATGTAAATCTGGAATAAATCCACTGACTTCAGTGGAGTTTGAGTTCAAAAGCTGTCCCCTGCTGCATGTGTACAGTGGGCAGCATTTCTTTTAAATGAAGGAAAAAAAACTAAAAAACTAACCACAGCCCCAGAAATGGCCCCACCTGGTGAAGACGAAAGTGCTGCACTTGTATTCCCTCTTTTGTTCTGCATTGTGTTTGGGGACTGTGCTGTTCTATACCTTCTGTTTGCTAGTCTGTCAGCTGACTTCTCTGTCTGGCTCACTTGCTCACTGGTTTGTGGTGAAGATTTTATTCCTTTGGTCCCGGTTCTTTGCTGCATGCTGTGTTACTTACATAACTGGCTGCTCCGTTCATTGTCCAGAGTTGTGCTGCAGTACCAAGTCTGGGAAACAATGCTACAAGAATGAAACTGCATTGTTTTTCTGTGGAATTGATCTCTGATAGTCTGGTTAGACTCTCCATTTTCAGTTGTTTCCTTTTGTTAAATGTTTTATTTCAAACCAGTAAAAATTAGCTTTGACCTCCTGTGACACCAGAATTTACCCTAGCGTTGGGCATCTCCCATTCTAAGTATATGAGATACAAGTGCCATGATAATGCTAGATGCCCTGGCATGGCAGATCTATTGGTTTTTATTGATATGCACTCTTGTGAAGGTGTAACTCAGCGAAGAGGAACAGCTGGCTGTGATGGGAAGGAAGCTATAATCTCTCTGACTCCTGCTGTCTTGCTCCCTTGCAACCAAATGGGGGAGAGTGGCTGGAACAGCAGTGCTGGTGACCCCATGCAGTGACCAATATGAGAGGCCATATTTCTCCATGGGACAGTGTTGTGTAGTGAATGAGAGGCTCTGATCTGTGTTTTCCTCAGCTGGAGCACTTTGCTGGGTAGTGCCAATAGAAATGTCTCCACTGAATGAAAGTGAAACCTCGAGTACAGGTAACTCTCAGTGATGGTGGTGGTAGGCAGTCCTACCAATAACTATTAAGTTTGCCCAACTCATCCCTTTGAGACCTTATTTTCAGTTGCTTATAAATTTGCCATTCTTGAACTGTTTGGGCTGAAATTTTCCATGCTGTGTGTCTGCCTCTGGTTGAATTTTTGGCAAATTTCAGCCAAAACACTTCAGCTGTGTCCGAGAACAAAGCTAAGGAGAAAATATATTTTGCAACGTTTAAAAAAAAAATTCTGGTGACCTTTTCTTTGAGAAGCTCTAGTTCCTCCCTGCTTTGGAGCAGGGACTTGAAATTTGGCCAGGGTAAAGTATTGCCGCTGTGTCAGGGAGGTACATTTGGCGGTTCCTGTGAAAATCCACCCAAATTTGGCCAAGTTATGAGCCTTTGAGAGAATTCGGTCTCTGCGTGCTCAGTAGAGACTTCTTTGAATTTAGTAGGTAACGTTTCTGAAGAGTCCATGTTGGGTGAGCAAACTCCATCCCTTCACAGCTCCTAGTGCTGGCCAGAATGCATGTGCACCATCCCCACAGAGCATGCTCCAGCCCCGGGCTGTGGGGGCTAAGAAGGACTGTTCTGGGCCAGGGTGGGGCCAAGCACTGGCAGTGGGAGCTGGGAATCGCTCTCTCTTGTACTCTCAATGCTGGCACACAGGCAGTACGGAGGAGGAAGTCCCCTGACTGGAATGCACAAGGGACAAGAATTGGATGGAGGTGGGGTAGCGGAGAGAGAGGGGTAGGTTTGGAGAAGGAGTCTGAGAGTGGGGTGGGGAAGAGGAATGAAAATGTGGCTGGGAGTTGGGGCGGGCTGGCACTGGGATTGGCTGGGCGAGGGGCTGGGATGGACAGCTGTGGGGGATGGGAGTTGGGACTGGGAGACGGTGAGGGAAATCGTGGGGAAAGGAGGGAGGAGGACTGGGAGCCAGTTGGCTGGGGCTGTGGGGAGATCTGAGGAGGAGCTGGGGTGTAGAGGAAGAACAGGGACAAAAGTGAGGGAGGGATTTAGGGGTGTGTCTGAGCCTGGATGAGGAGTGTGGGGATTGGGGACGGGGGAGAGACTGCAGGCTGTGGAGTTGGTGGGTGTGGGGGAGAAAGGTGGGATGAGAACCTGGAGGACTGGAGAATGGGACTGGGTAGGCCAAGAGAAGGCTGGGATGAGGAGCCAGTGCTGGGCAGGAGACAGGGCTGAAGCAGGAGGGTCAAGCATGGGGGAACAAAGACAAGGGTCAATGACAACTGGAGCCCACACCCCTTCAGAGTCTGGGGTGGGATCCAAGGCTCCTGATCTCTCCAGTCCTCTGCTGCCAGCAAAGAAAAGTCTGTGTTTTATTCTCCCTAGTGCTGGTACACAAAGGATGGCAACCTACTACTGCTGTCTGTTATTCTGGCAGCTCAAGTGACAGCTCTGAGCAGTGCCCAAAGGTGCCAGCTCTGCTGATAACCAGAGGGGTGTCAATATGAATAAAAGGGCTGCGAGTCTCTAAGGCAGAAGGAACGAGGTACAGAGACACAGGAGCTCCTGCAGGGAAAAACTAGGAACAGCTTAGAAAGCTTGGGCTGAGGTTTATGTTTGGAAGGAACGAAATCTGGATGTTATCTAGTGTGTGTGTCTGTGTCGGGAGCAGGGCGAGGTTGCCACCTGCTTATAATAACGAATGCGCCCCTGGGCGGTGGAAGTGAGTATCTTGAAAACCCACCACACAGTATAAAAATTCTCAGGCAAATGCTCTTTATTCTTTGCATGAAAACGCCCACTCCCCCGTCCCTCCCATTCTGACCATGGCTTTGTGTGTTCTCTGCCTCGCACAGGACATCGTCCCTGCGATGGAACACCGGCACCAAGGAGCGCATGCTGATCAAGGTGACGGACCGTGAGCCGAGTTTTCTCATGCACCAGGGCAATGGCTACACCCCCGACAACCAGCAGGGGACCCGCTCGCGAAGGCCCTCGGGGGGGCAGCAGTCCCCCAACCTGCAGACGTTTGCCCCGGACACTGACAACTCCGTCTTCTTCCCTGAGAGGAAGCAGTCTCCCTTCCTGAAAAGGGCTGACCACGTGGGCAGCTGCTCCCCTCTGCTGGGCCGGGGGGATTCGTTCTGCTCGCCGCTCCAGTCCCAGCACCGGAAGCACTCAAGTGAGTCCCAGCCATCTTCTCCTCGCTATGCCTATGAGCCCCCCTTGTACGAGGAGCCCCCCATGGAGTATCAGGCCCCCATCTATGACGAGCCCCCTGTGGACATGCAGTATGAAGCCAGTGGGAACTACAAGGCGGGCTCCCCGCAGAAATCGCCCATCCGGAAACCCCACCCGTTCTTGCAGTCACCCAAGCAGGGCCCCAACTCCCCCTACCAGCAGCTGGTGCTGACGAAACAAAAATGCCCCGAGAGGTTCATGAGCCTGGAGTACAGCCCTGCAGGCAAGGAGTACGTAAGACAGTTGGTTTACGTGGAGCAGTCTGGTTCCAGCCCCAAGCTGAAAACGGGCCTGCGACACAGATACTCCCCCAACCCCATCGGCGGCTCATACTCGCTGCAGCACAGCCCCTGCCTGCTGAGGGACCAGCGCCTGGAGATCAAATCTGGGGACTACAGCAGCATGGAAGGGGCTGACTTCCAACACAGCCAGTCCATGAGCCAAGCCTCCCAGGAGGAAGACTCCATGTCATGGTCCAGCCATCAGGACACCATGTCTTCTACAGGGTACTCACCCAGCACCAGGAAAAGGAAAAGCAGGAAGCCCTCCCTGTCCCATGACCCCAACACCTCCTCAACAGATGGCTCAGGGGATCGGGAGGCACTCAGCGAGCAGCTGATGGCAGAGGAGAGGCCCAGCACTAACAGGCCCCAGATGAACCGCACAAAGAGCAAATCCATCGAGGCCGAGGCAGTGCGGGGCTTCCCAGAGCCCTTCCTGGCCCAGGCCCGGCTGGCATGGGAGGCCCAGCAGGCTCACTACCACATGAAGCAGCGGAGCAGCTGGGATTCCCAGAAGGACGGCTCAGGCTATGAAAGCGATGGCGCCCTGCCTTTGCCCATGCCCGGCCCTGTGGTGCGGGCCTTCAGCGAGGATGAGGCCCTGGCACAGCAGGAGAGCAAGCACTGGAAGAGGAATACCTTCGAGAAGCTGGGGTTCCCTCAGATCCTGCTGGAGAAGAGCGTGTCTGTGCAGACCAACCTGGCTTCTCCAGAGCCCTACCTGCATCCATCTCAGGTAACGCACACAGCAGTGCAGGGTTTGGCTGTTGGATCTAAGGTGCCCATTACCGCAGTGTAAGGGCATCACACTGCTTCCTGACCTACCACACGTTCTGTAGGGTGTAAGCGTTACCCCACGTTGATTTGCTCACTGTGCAGCACTTCCCATGATGTCAAAGCCCCGTGGTATCCATCAGGGTTCCCACCTGATTCAGATCTAACACAGCCTTTGCTCAGCCTGTCAGTGCACGCGGGCAGTGGCAGAGTACAGTGCTGCAAGGATCGATACCTTGTGACAGGCACATGACTCTGGCGAAAGTCAGCCCAGAGAGGTTTCATCATGACCTGGTGTCAGGCCTAGTGGATCCCTAGGAGCCAATGCTGGGATGTTCCTGAGTGTCTCCTTTCCTGGGGTTGATCACAGTTCATGTGACAGCCATAGCCCCCTCGAGACTCCAGCAGGGCATCCCCAAATGATCACATGCAAAAATAGCTGCTGCTGTGGCCTAGGCATTCAGGGGCTCTGCAAGGTGGGTTTGCTCAGCTCTGCTTGTACTGCTCATAAAGGTCTCTGGTTTTATTAGCCATGTCTTCTTCCCTGTAAAATACTCAGCCCTGCTGTCACTCTGCAACAGGATTAACTGAAGGGAGTGAGCGGTTGTAAGGCTCCAGCTGCTCTGCTCTGCTCACAGTGACTTTCTCTCTTAAGTATAGCCCTGTGCCTGAGCTTTATCATAAAATCATAGAATATTAGAGTTGGAAGGGGCCTCAGGCAGTTATCTAGTCCAACCCCCTGCTCAAAGCATGCCCTGGTGCTCCTGTCATGCAGGGGGCCTGTGTGCCAATAAAAAGGGCCCTGTGAACGTTGCAGTCATTGATTCTCCCCACCTGTGTCCTGTATGATGATGGTGATTGTCGTATTGAGTGCAAAGGGAAGCCACTCCAAAGCCAGCAGCACAATTTGCTGTCAGATTGTGGCAAGGAAGGCAGGACTGGGGAGTGCACTTGGCTCTAAGCTGCATGCATAGAGAAAGTGGTTTAAGTGGGAGCAAAAAGTGCTGGCTGCCTCTTAGCAGTTGCTAGCAGGGAGGCTGTGGCAGTGACCGTAACAACTTCTTGGAATTGCCAAGGACTCCTCCCTCCTGTTCTCTGCACAGAGTGGCTTCTCTCCACACTTGGAGATCTCCATCACCAGGAAGGCAAAGCCTACGGCTCTTTACCTGACCAAGGGGCTGATTCTGCTCCCACGGAAACCAGTGGGAAAGTTGCCATTGACTTCACTGGGTGCAGAATCTAGCTGAGTAGTTCCCAGCTTGTGGCCCAGGAGCCAGAAGTGGCCCACGGGGTCTTTCAAAGTGGCCCGCTGCTTCCCTCATGCTGGCTGCAGAAGGGAACTGCCGCCTAAAAATGCAGGTGGGGCGTGTTGCCATGGGGCTACAAGACCGATGCAGGCTTCTTAATACAGCCAAGGGGATGGGAGATCAGCGCTCCCTTCCCCCTGGCTGTGGCAGGGAGCATGGCAAAGTGCTCCTCCTGGATCTGTAGGCGCTGGGGTCCCTGCTGGAGCCAGAGGGAGGGCAGCACTGGTCTCTCATCCCCCTGGCTGCAGAAGGGATCCACTGCCTAGGGACCCAGGTGGAGTGCACAGGGCTACAGGACTCGTGCAGTTTCCCTGCTGCAACCAGGGGGACAGGAGGATGCAGCCTCCTCACTGAACTCCCTCTGTCTGGCCGCAGTTGGGGGTGGGGGAGCTGTTGGTGGAGCAGCCAGGACCTACCATGTTTGAGGAAGGGCAGGAGTCTAAAACTCAGTGCCTTATGGGTTTGGTCTGCACTTAGCAGGCCACCCACCATGATTTAGCTGCCAGGCCATGTGCTTCAGTGTGTAGTGGCAGTCACTCATCTACACTAGTGCTCTGTCGGTGAGTGTGTGACACACTGTGAGTCATTTGTAGGTGTAAAATAGTGAATGTAAAAATGAGCAAAGACGCATCAAACTGTTCACTTGAAATATGTGGTGATTTGCAGTCCTTAATGGTGTGTGCGTCAATACATTTTTTATGAGTTGATAGACTGGTGGCCCTTCAGGGTTGTAAAAATGACATTTGTGGCTCTCGAGCCAAAAAGGTGGGGAACCAGGGCCCTAGCACTAAAAAACAATTCCTGAGAGACTCTGGGTCGCAGTAGGAGTGTGCCTACCCTATGTCACTGCACTGTTGAGCCAGACACCGGATCCTCATGTCAGGGTTTCTATCAGGAATAAAGGGAAGCCATAAAGCATTTAGGAAAGGAAATCCTGATTCTTAGCCACAGTTCTAACAGTCAGTGTGTGTGTTACACATATATGGAACCCCAATCTTCATGGTCCAGAAAGAACAAACTCCTTAAAAACTGTGAGGGATGGAAAGGAGCCCAGCAAAGAAATCTCCAAACCATTCCTGAGCTGGCTGGGGAGATATGTCAGCAACTTGCACTTTTCCTGCATGCAAGACATCTTGGGAACCCTCTAAAACCTGGTTAGAGGCCAGCTGTACTTCAGAACATTTCTGTAAGGCATGAGAGGGTTTGTCGGGTTAGGGTCGTTCATGCTACTTTATAAAACAAAGTAAGCAGCAGCATAGCCTAGTGGCTAGAGTAGAGACAAGAGATGGAGGCTTTATTTCCACCTCTGCCACTAGCTCACTAACTTGGGCAAGTCGCTTTGTTCTCTCTGTGCCTGAAGAAGAGGGGATCAGAACATAGAATCATAGAAGATGAGGGCTGGAAGGGACCCCAGGAGGTATCTAGTCCGACCCCCTGCTCAAAGCAGGACCAACCCCAATTAAATCATCCCAGCCAGGCCTTTGTCAAGCCAGGCCTTAAAAACCTCTAAGGATGGAGATTCCACCACTTCCCTAGGTAACCCATTCCAGTGCTTCACCACCCTCCTAGTGACAAACTTTTTCCTAATGTCCAACCTAGACCTCCCCCACTGCAACTTGAGACCGTTGCTCCTTGTTCTGTCATCTGCCACCACTGAGAACAACCTAGCTCCACCCTCCCTGGAACCCCCTTTCAGGTAGTTGAAGGCCGCTATCAAATCCCCCCTCATTCTTCTCTTCTGCAGACTAAACAAGCCCAGTTCCCTCAGCCTCTCCTCGTAAGAACATGTTCAGCATTGTTCTCTGTAACACATTGAGAACCTGGCATGAGAGGTGCTAAGGAAGTGCCAAGCAGGATTAGCCCTTAGCAATAGAGGAGATCTGTATCCGCCCCCTCCCCCGACCGGGTGCACCCACCATCTGTTACTCTGAGGGCTGGTTATGGTCCTTGGCTGCCCCTGAATGCTCAGGAGCTGCTGTGGTCAGAGCGCTATTTCCAGCTGCACGGGATAAGAAGGTTGCCCCTGTCCTTTCCCATGCATCACCTGGCTCCAGTGATCCGTGCCATTGGCACCTCCAGATTAAAGTCTTGCCATGACCTCAGCAGCATTTGCATCTGCAGACCTTTTGGAAACTTAACTTATTAAGTGGAGCTTCATATTGACAGCACATCCCACTGGGGCTTACTGGTCTGTGCTGGCCAGTGGGTATTGGTGTCTAGGGGGAATCAAAGGGATTGGCCTTTGACATCCTGTACACAGTTCTGAACAGACTGGGACCAGAGACCCAGCAAGTATTGGGCAGCTTTGACCTTTGGGGGTGCTAATACCCCCTAGTTTGAAAAGGGAGGGTGGCAGGGCACATTCCTCAACCCACTCTCCTGCCTGGTCCAACAGAGTCCTTGTAGGATTTGCCAGACTTGATCAGACCTGAGGTCCATGTAGTCCAATGTCCTGTCTCTGACAGTGGTCAGTACTAGATGCTTCAGAGGATGGTACAAGAAACCCTGAAGTAGGTAGGTGTGGGGTGACCTGCCCTCCCACGTTAGGTCTTCCTTTTAATCCCTAATAGTCAGAGATTGGCTTAAATTCCAAAGCAGGAGACTCATAGACTTTAAGGTCAGAAGGGATCATTATGATCATTTAGTCTGACTGCCTGCACAACGCAGGCTACAGAACCTCACCCACCCACTCCTAAAATAGCCCCCTAACCTATGACTGAGTTATTGAAGTTCTCAAATCATGGTTTAAAGACTTCAAGGTACAGAGAATCCACCAGAGAATCCCCAGCAAGTGACCCGTGCTGCAGAGGAAGGCAAAAAACCCAAAATGTCCCTTCCAAAACTTGTATCGGCTTTAGCTATAACTCTGGATAATCTAGCTATGCATATAAATATCCAGTCCCTCTATGAATCTCGCAGTTTTTGACCACACTGATACTGTGTGGCATTGAGTTTCACAGTCTACTTCTGCATGTGGAAAAATATTTCTTTTTGGTTGGTTTTGAATGTCACCTTAATTCCATTGAATGTCCCCTTGTTGTTGTGTTATGAAACATGGAGATGTGGCGGGAAGGGGAAGGAGCAGGTCTTCGGAGGACTACAGTGTTCATGTGTTCTCCCAGGCGTGTTGGTGAGGGAGTGGAGTGGAGCCTTGGCCTTCAGTTCCCATCTGTAAGACTGACCCAGGACCTCCCACTCTGCTACGTAAGCTGCAAGCTCTGTGGGGCAAAGACATTTTCTCACTGTGTGTCTGTACAGTGCTCAGCCCACCGGTGGCCCGGACGTAGGCGTGTCTCTGGATACAAATACTCATGGCAATCTAAGGGGGATGCATTTAAAAGAATCCCTCCAGAATTAGCTGGTCCTTGGGGAACATCTAAAACAACCCATTTTCGAACTGTAATGACAGATTTCTGCCGGAGTATTTCCCAGAGTTCTGAAAACCCTTTCTTTTGCTCATCATTGTTGACACTGATCTTTAGAGCTGGAAGCAGGACTGCTGTGTTCGCCTTTGTGCCTACACACTATTGCTGAGCTGTTGCCATTGATTTTGTCTGTAAAGAAAGGAGAGCATTAAAGCCTTTTCTTCGGAGAGAAGAAAAACTCTGTATGAATAAATGCATGGGGCTTGCAAAGAGACTGAAGAGAAATAATGAGTCATGTCTTTGAGCCCCCACCACCTTTGACAGCATTCTGTTGCAGGGCAGTTTTAAGAGGAAGAATAATTGTGGTTGTTTGCTTTTTTTTTTTTTTTTTTTTTTTTGCTTGATCCATAATGAAGGGCCTGAAAGGTGTTTTCAAGAGCTTCTATTTTCTGCTGGTTTGTTTAGGCTAGAAATGGGACGCCAGCTTCCTAACAGTGCTTAGTGGGTGCCATGTAGGACCCTACATACTGTAGGTGGCTGTTTTCAACAGAGCACAGCACTCATTTAGATCCTTAAATGAAGTGGGCAGGTTTTCAGCCAGCTTCCAGTGTTCTCAAAGGGAGAAGGTTGTTGCTGAGCACTTCTGAAAATCTGGTCCTTGAAGTCTTCTCTACCTTGTCTTTCCTGGACGATTCCATGGATGACTAGAGAACCAGTAGGATTATTTCAATGCCACCAGAGTGAATTAAGAGCTGAAAAAGCTCCCACTCTAGCTCTCGAGTCCTCCAAGGAGAACTAGTAAAACCAGAAGGATTAGATTTAATATTCCTGACATGTATATTAGTAAAAACACTACCCAGAAGGGACCTCGTTTTGTTTTTCCAAACGCTCTTCCGGTCCTCCTTTTAAGCATCATGAAGATGCAGGAAAGGGCACAAACCTCTGTCTGCCTTTGTAGGCCACCTCCCAGCCCAGGGACCTACTGGTGTCCATGTAGGGCTAGTGTCCAAGGTGAAGCCACGGCTAGCCAAAGAGGAAAAATAGTCCTGACTACTGTAGAGTTCCAGTTGTCAGCATAAGGATATCTTCAGATAATTGTTCCAAGAAGTTGCAATATAGTATTTCCATGGAGGATACAGAGAAGAGATTAAATGTTTTTCTGATGGCATGTCCAACACCAACGCACAGGAAATTGTACAAGTCCTGCTAGTAGCTAATACTGGTCATCTCAATGTTTCTAACCCTTCCAAGGTGTGAGATAAAGGACTTGAAAGGAGAATTAGCGCTGTGATTCCCATCTTGCTCTGTTTTCCAAAGGGATTATCCATCAGAAACCTGGGATTATGTCTCCCAGGGTGTGAAGTACTTGTTTGTGCTCTAATGGTTTAAGATATTGGACCTTTAAAAACTGTCACTGGTTCTTTGGTTTGGCAGTTGTCAGATGCTTTCACGGGGACTGATAGTGCTGCTGGTCCAGGACTGAAGAATAAGACCAGGACCAATATAACTTTCATTCCCTGGAGCTATTCTGTTTCCTCAGTAAAACTAGATAATCCTCTGATCTATTGATCCAAGTGCCTCCACTTCCAGCCGGCTGAACCAATAATAAATACCGAGCAACAGAAGGGAATCTCTGCTCCGAGCTGTGTGAGAAACATGCAGCCATGTTTTCGGAGGTGACTCTCAAAGCCTCACTTCCAGACTGCTTGCTCATCCGTGCTGTGTGCCAGCCCAGTGTCACAGCCACAGATAACACCTTGGCCGGTGCAGCCTTGTGCACACACCTGTTAATGTGCTAAAGGCAAGCATCAGCCTTGGAAGGTGGAAGAAGAAAGTGCATGCTGGCTGGTTTTGGTCATTTAAATGGGACCTCTTAAGTGCCTGGATTTTACAGCAGTACTCAGATTTCTGTTAGCTCAGAGACATTTAGATCAGAGCATGTCTTCATCCACAGTTAACCTGCATGTCTGCCATTCAAATCATCTGGATCGCCCAGGTGATCGCACAGATTTCCAGGCCCATGAAGACTCTGTGGTCACATGGAGTGAGTGCCTTGGGAGGGGCCATCACCAATGAGAAAAGGGCGGGTTCATATTGTGTGCGTGGAAGGTGATGGATGGTCTCATCTGCCTTCTGATGTGCTGAATCTGCTTTTCAGGTGCTGTTGGTGTTTAGCACCACGGAACCATGATTAACTGGACATTATCCTTGCGCCATCCATGTGACTCTTTCACTTCAGACAGTGTGAGCTCTGTTACTAATTCAGCAAATCCCTTGCTGTCTTGCAAAGGCAGAAGACAAGATGATAGGTAGCTATTCCCTAAGATGCAGTTCTCCAGCGGGAACCCGACGTGCTAGGAAATGGGGGACCAAGGAACTAGCTGAGATGAATATTCTAGGTCAGTACTGTTACAGTTACAGGGCTAGATGCACCCCTGTCCACTCGCTCTGAGCCCCTTTGGGTGTCATGCCTTTACTTCTCCTGGGATGCAATTCTCCCATTAGTAGACCAGGTGCGTGGCTACAGTACCATTGATCATGCTCAGCCAGCATGTCCCACTGGGTGTGGGACCTACAGTTCTTCCCTTCAGATGTTTGTGACCAGTGCTGAATATAGTGACCATTCAACCTCCTAGCACCAAAGAATTGGTTAATCTTAACAGTGGGGATGCAGCATTTAGGAAAAAAGAATTTGAAAAGAACAATCTCTACACGTCTCTTACCTCTTAATGTCCCACCTTCCTGCCTGAACAGCTCCTCAACAACAACCTCCTCGGGGAGGGATTAGTTATTTTTTTTATCCAGCTAGGCCTTTTATGTGTTCCAGGGCTTTTCACCTTACTTGTCCAAACAAAAAAACCCCAAACACTCCAGTTCTGTAACTTGGCAGTATAATAGCTTCAGCATTGTCTCTTACCAACCTTTGAGTGTCTACTGTGAAGGGTGACTTATTTTGAGGCATTCCTCCTGCTTGTTTTCCTTACAGCTTGCTATTAAACTAAACCCACCACATTCATACGGTAAACATCCCCGTGACCAGGTCACCTACGGCATTCATAAATTCTTAGAGTCGCACTGTGCAAGTACAGTGTACCTGAAAGAGCTGGATTGCCGCTGTCAGTGAGTCTATTCACAGAGCCACAGAAACCATGGCCCTGACACTGCTATGCTTGCGCCCTGATATTGTGACAACACAGTTCATGGTCATCACATACTGCTGTTGCAGTGTGGTGATGAAAACATTGCAACCGCTGGATGTGGTCTGTGGTTATTTTGTGGCTCATGGTGTTGCATGGAGTTATAGAATGTTCTTCTCCCTTTCCCTCCCATCTCAATCCCTGATTGGCTGCTAGGAGGGATGGGGGCGGGGCCTGGTGGCTCAGGACCATTTTTCTGTGTGCTCGTGCTGTGTTGCCTGTGCCTGGAAGCACCCCTGGGGCAGCACTCTGCTCATTGTACTTGGGGCCAGGCAGAAGAAGAAGAATACTGATCAGACTTGTGGACTTCCTTAGGCCCTTATGGGATTCTTTGAGCTCCATTGCCAAGACACTAAATGAAAAACGCAAGCAGCCCCAGCCCTATTCTGTTGGCTGAGCTGGAAAGAGGTCTCCAGTCCGGAAGAGTTCATGCTTGCATTATTTTCAGAACTGCTGTACCTGGAACTTTCTATGCTTTACAGGCTAGGCACCCTCAACCCTTGTTTGCTATAAGCGCTACAGTGTGGATAAAGCTAACCTAGAACGCAGGGGCCCACGAAATGACACATTTTCCATGCTTGTGACGAGATGAAAGTTGCTGAGTGATAAGGATATAGGTGGTGTATTGAGTAACTCATTGCCCACTTGATTTAAGTAAGCAATAAGGATAAACTCCCTGCTTGTTTAAAAACCCATTCTTTTGTACAATATATTGGAGGACAAAAATATCAATACATACAAGGAGATTGATTAGTCCTGAGTCCCAGTGGGGGAATTGAGCTTGCTGATGTGGAGCCTATGTAATTATATCTTCATCATCACATTCAGAAACTCATGCATAGATGGGGGGAGGATGCATGTTGGTCCCCAGCAGGCATGGAGTTTTGGAGTTACCAAAACTGCCTCAAAATCTTCCTACACCAATAGCTCTGACAACCTGTCCCTCAGCTCCATATGGAGCCTTTGCCAATGTGATAATTAGATTGCACTGTGCCCTTGTTATTTAGCGCATAAATAGCTGCCTCCTTACAGTGCTTAGCATCCCCTTGACAATACTACTGTAGCTGGGCATCTGGTGTGCGATAGCTGGTGAAACGTCAGAAAATGTTTCTTTGTGGGCTTAACAGCGCAGGTCTATTATAAGTCTGTAATAATCTAACTGTAGCTCTGATTCTCCCACCCCAGGCTCCAGTGCCCTCAGCCCCCACGTGGTTTTATTTTATGAAGCTGGAATTGCCAAGGATCCTCCAACAGTCTCGAATGGGGGAGTAACCTAGAGGCAGCCAATGGGATGCAGGTCACTGAGCTACAGGGAATGTTAGGAGTCGGGCTTCAGTCATGAATTAGCCTTGGCAGGTTTTCGAGGAGCCAGTTCTTCTGACACGAATATATATATATGCACATAAAAGTGATGCATTGATAGCAGATCTGTGCTTATGAATACTGAAAGATTATGTGGCCTGAAAACTGTGCAATGGTAAATTTAGTAGGGGATAGACAGTAACCCTCTGGGGAGACTTCCACCATCATCGCTCAGATCTAAAAGCCTAAATTCTCTCCTCAGCCAAAGCCAAAGTTAGCCAGGTTTGGGCTGTGTGTGTGAGAGAAGGAATAGTGGATAAAGGAGAACCGGTTGACAGAGTTTGAGAGAGACAAGGTGGGTGAGAGAATCTTTTATTGGACCAACTTCTGTTGGTGAAAGAGACAAGCTTACACAGAGCTCTTCTTCAGGTCGGTCACAGCTAAACACAAGATGGAACAGAGTATTTAGCATAAGTAGTTAATATATATTTCAAGGAACCATTCAAGATGAAGTGGCCTGTTAACACCCCTCAGTCATAAGGGAAAAGGAAGAAAACAAAAGCTGGGGGCAGGGTTGTTAGTGGGTTAGAGGGTGTTGTAATAAGCTATAAATCCAGTGTCACTGTTCAGTCTGTGATTTTTAGTATCTAGCAAAGTTATGAATTTAAACTTGCAGGCTTGTCTGTTGAAGGTGTTGTGCAGCTTTCCAGTGAGAATGAGGACTTGAGAGGTCAGAAATAAAGTAATCACTCTATATCGGATCTCTTAGACCTCATCCTTGAAGGCCACCTGCACAAAACCTTCAAAAGACCAGTATGAGACTTACGACAGTTGATGCTAACAGATTTTTGGAAGGGACATCAAACCCCTGGTTTAAAATCTGAAGCATCTCTCTAACTGTTAAGGCCTAAAATGAGATCTTCATACAGGGCAGAGTATCCCACAGTGGTCTACTCTAGGAGTCTTCCACCATCCTCCGAAGAATCTGGTGCTGACCACTGTCAGAGACTGGATACTGGGCTAGACATGCCATGGGTCTGATCCGGTTATGTGAATCCTCTCCACATCACTAAGGCAGCTATGTCAGGTGGCAGCTGGCCACTTTACAGCAGCTACTGCAGCCTGAGTGTCCCTCTTCCCTGTAGGCTTGCATAGCAATGTTCTCCCTTGCTCCATCCTTTAAACCCTGCCATTCAGCACACCTAGAAGCCCAGGCAGATGGGGTTCTGTGGCCTGATGAAGTGGAGTAGGCAGGCACGGACCCCTGGCCCATGCTCCTCAAATCCTGGTCATTCTCCCTGTGCACATTTGAGACCGTTGGATACAAGATACTATAGAACTGCCTGGTAGACACCATGCACCCTATTCTGGAAAGGGTGAGTGCTAGAAAGGGGTTCTATCCACACTGGAATGAGAATATCCTGCCGAGACTGAAGCTCACATTGCTGCTGTAGGCCATCCTCTGTTTATACTGCAGTAGCCCCTGGAGGTCAGCGCCCCATTATGCCAGGCATGATGCAAAATACGGCCCCTGCCCCAAAGAGCTTGCAATCAAAGCATAAGACTATAGACGACGGGTGGATAAATCAAAGAGGGAGGAGACACAAGGAAACATGAGATGATACTGGTGTGCCGGAGTCCCCCAGGAACAGTGCTCTGGAACCACTCGGCACGTAGCTAGTCAGAACTCTAGTGCTTCGGAGTCTGCCCCCTCCGCTCTCCACATACCAGTGTGCTGCCTCTTGACTGTGGCCTCAGCGGGTTCAGCTCCCCTGCTCTGTCTGAACTCCCCCTGTGGGTCCCCGTGGATGGGACACTGGAGAGCTCTTCCATGTCCCCGAAAGGGACAGGCACCCCGCCTTGCTGTCCGAAGCGATTCACAGCCAGCGTGGGCGTCAGCAGGGTTTGTTAGTTCTCAGGATCACCGCATAGAAAGACTTTGCAGCTTAATGAGAAGTTACAGCAGCCACCAGCTGGAGAGCCCATAGTCTTGGCCCCGACACCTCCTGGCCCCCCATGGGGTACTGGACCCGCCAGCCACCCCCCCCCCCCCCCCCCAGACCCATCCCCCTGCCCCTCTCCAGTCCTTTCTCCTTCCTGGGCAAGGTGGCCACTCCTCCTGGTCTCCACCTGCCACAACCTGTTGCAGCTGGTTGGGCCAGGGCAGGGGGTCCTGACCAGGTCTGCCTGGGTGTCTGGGGAAGGCCCATCCGCCCTCTAGTGGCCTCTGCAATGATCACACACCCGGGTCCCATCCCTGAAATACATGAGTAACATATGGGGGAAACTGAGGCACACCCACAGCACTGAGAGAAAACCCCAAGAATATCTCCACTGCATCACAACTGGTCATCATAAAAACCAGTGATCACAAGAAATCATGGAGGCTGTGTTCTGCAGGATCAGCCCATCTACAGCTCCAGTGCTTTTCTGATGATATCCTTCATTGCCCTATAATCTTTGGCTTTGTGCTTGCGTTTTCCAAACACAGCATTCACATGCATGGTCGTTTTACAACTTGGGGATCCTCCTGATGTACTGGAGCATGTATTTATAGCATATGTAGCTGGTTATAAACTCCTCCAGTATCTGTATACTCCTCTATCCGGAACGGAAGTCTGATGTACAGCTGTAAGCTACAAGGGTGTTTGTTAGCCTCCAGGGGTTTATCCGTGTTTGGAAATGATTTAGTTTCATGATTATTGTTCATGGCTGCTTGTAATTTCTTTCAGGAGATCTTAATTTTTTTCTCTCTTGATCAGCTATGGGACTGGAGGAAGCTTAAATATTGGTTAAAAGTGTAAACAGTTTGGAAGGGAATAAAAACCTCAAACCAATATTAAATGTGTATTTGTACTGAGAAGAAAACATGGTTATCATTCTGCCTGTTATAAGACAAAGTAGCTACATAAGAAGTCTGGCGCAAAGCAATGAAAAGGAATACACATCAGGAATTTAGGATGATATATATTGGAAAGAGGAGATCTACAAATATAGTGCAGTATATGAAATATGTGGTAGACTCCATTAGGTGCTCTTTGTTCTCTCCCTCCCATTCCAGAAGGAAACAGAGGCACTCTAAAAGGCAGACAATTTAAAAATAGAAAATAAAGTACTTTTTATATACCTCATGTAGTTAACTGTGGGACTCACTGCTGCAGGATAATATTGAGGCAAACCAATGAGTGAGTTTCCCAGTTTTTCTTTGAATGTTCTTTGCATATTCCCACTGATGGGTTACTCCAGCTGGTTCAGCCTGAACAGGTAGAAGTCTAGCTAGCAGTAGTCATAGTGTTCACATACCTCCCTCATCTTTCTCTTTGAACGTTGAATGTTCCAGGGCAAGGTTATAAAAGGGAGGGGGCGCTCCAGCCCTCTTTCTTCCAACTGCAACCAGCTGAATAGATAAGGAACTGCTCTGTGATGCTCCCAGCTCTGTAGCTTATTAGCTGATAAATAATTTTATAGTTAGATTTAGTTCATTGGTTAGACAGTTAGTGGTTTAGTGTTAGGTTAAGTTAGCAATAAGTCATTGGTTCAGAGATGGTGGAATTGAAGAATGGAAAAGCCCAGTTTTAAAAGATGCGTGTCATGTCTGGTAGTGTTTCCAGCGTCCAGCGCACCTACCACAAGTTCTATGGCCTGTGTGATACTGCAGGTCAGACAAGATGATCACAATGGCCCCCACTGCCCTTGGAAACTCTGAATTTGCTAAACGGGGGGGGGGGCTCAGTCTCCATAATTGCGCATAGCAGCGAAGCATCTTTTGGATTGGTGTGCAGAACAGGGTAGTCACCCAGTCGCAGCTCATGTGTCGAGGCAACAAAACACACTTGCAGCTCACCTGAGCAAGTTAACCTCTCAGATGCACAAATGGTCTTTTGAAAGACCAAGTAGTAACGCACCTCTTCAGCTTGTGGGGGAATCCTGTCATAGTTTTGCATCCAGTAGGAGCAGGAAGTGCCAGAAACTTTGCTCGAGAGCGGGAAAAGACAGAGGCTCAATATCAGATGTTTCTGATAAACTGGGGTCAAGGCCTACTGTGTTGCATTTCCCCCATTTCCCCTCATTCACATAGTGATCAAATAAGACAAGGCCAGTGTCATTTTAATGGCACCAGCATGGGCGAAACAACAATGGTACCTAGACTTACTTCACCCGTCTAGAGCGTTAATCAAATCTCTACGTTAGTACTCGACTTGTTGATGCAACAAGAAGGGATGGTCTGTCACTTGGATCTTCAGTCTCTCCGTTTAAGAGCCTGAGGAATAAGACTTTAGGATTGTTAGAAAAGTCTTGTGCATTAAAGGTACAAAGTGTATTGATAAATTCAAGGAAGGCGTCCACTTGAAAATGTTATAGTCATAAATGGAAAAAAATATTTGGTGGGTTACCAGGATATTGATCCATATAGAGCACCCATTAATAAATACAATTAAATAGAAGAATAGCTTCAGAGAGCAGGTCTTTCACTATCTTCTGTGAAGGTTCACCTCTCAGCCGTATCAGAAGGCCATGTACCTGTGGATAGTAAATCAGTTTCTACTCATGATGAGGTTAAAAGGTTCTTAAAAGGCCTTAATAATTTATAGCCTCCAATCAGACATCCTGTACCATCTTGGGATTTGAACATAGTGCTTTTACAATTGATGAAACCTCTTTTTGAACCGTTGGGAAACTGTATATTTTTCCATTGGTCTATTAAGACCATGTTTTTGATAGCTATCTCTTCAGCAAGGTGTAGAAGTGAGTTACATGCATTAATGGCTGATCTGCCATTTATTGTTTTTCAAGGAGTCCACGTGGACGCTGAACATGCCCAAGGTTTTTACCAAAGGTGATTTCAGTTTTGCATATAAACTAGTCTATAATTTTGCCAGTGTTCCTTCCCAAGCCTCATACTCAAGATGGAGCAGCTAAATTATATACACTGGATGTTAGAAGGGTGTTAGCCTTTTATTTTAGACAGGCCTAAACTATTTAGATAGTCTCTAAAACTTTTATTGCACATGAAAAGAGGAATAAGGGTAAAGCTGTTTCTGTGCAAATGCTGTCAAAATGGGTTACATTGTGTTAATGAATCCTATACAATGATGAGCTAGTCCTTTCCCTGGGGAATTAAAACACATTCTGCTAGATCGAAGGCAGCCTCTATGGCTTTTTCTAGACACGTTATTTGTAATCTAGATCTGAGGCAAAGCAATTCAGCTGCAGTCCTTATCACCCTGCATGAGAGTACTGCTTGTTAATCTATCCCATGAGTGGGAATGGGCAGAGGTCACTTGAAGGAGAAATGAAGATCACTTCCCTGTAGTGGGAGTTCTTCGAGATGGACTCTCCATAATCCCACTCTCCACCCGCCTTTTCCTTCTGCTTCGGAGTGCTACTGACCAAAGGGCTTGGGGTTGCAGAGGGAGGAACCGAGGCAGCTGCAGTGCCAGACCCGTTTTATACCCTTGCCGTGGACTGTTTGACATTCACTGAGGGAAAGGGTGAGGGAGGCGCGTGTGTTCCAGCAACCGGTGCTAGCTAGGGGTCTGCCATTCAGGCTGCACCTGTGTGAGCATTCCATGAGTGTGAATGTGCAGAATCCATCTCAACAAACCTTGGTTACAGGTAAGTAACCTTCACTGGTATGAGTTGAGAAAGGGGGCTGTAATGGTAGGAACTCCATCATCGTCATGTGTCTGGGAATATGCCGGGATCATCATCCGGAGGAGTTCCCTTCCCCCAGCATTTGGTACAGTATTGTACAATATGGGGACTATGAGTGGGGGAGTGGGCCGTTTACACTTTCCTTTGTAGGATTCAGCATTGGCCTGTCAGGCAACGTATCCGACTAGATAGACCGTTGCCCTGCTCCAGGGCCAATTCTTATGCTCTTGCTGATGGCATCTGAGTCTGTGCCCACCTTTGTCTCATGGTGACAGTCCCCTTTTAGTAACTTAGATTATGCAGTCATTTTCTCCCTTGTGCAGTTGTAGAATATAATTCAGGTCAGGAGCTGGCTTCCAATGAGCCAATGGCACCATGCTGCTGTTCTTTCCAGCAGCAGCAGCAGCATCTGTTATCCATCATGCTTTGTGCACCAGTTGTGGAATACGTCAATATTTTTTGATAACGCTACCAGAGACAGTGAGCAAAGAGCACCATGGTACTAGATCCCGCACCTGAACTCCGGGCTCTGAGGCACAAAGTTGAAGGCCAGCAGCCTTCCTGCACGCAAGAAACAAAGCCAGGTAGTATGAAGAGTGGCTGCTTACCTTACAGTAACCAGGGCTGTTTGAGTGTTTGTCTATAGGGATCCTGTTTCTGGCGCACATGCATGCAGTCCACCCACGTGGAGCACACGCACACCAGCGCAGGGATTCACATGGACAAATACTTGAAGAGGACCCGTGCCCATACTTTCTGTTCTCTGTGTGAAGCAGTGGCTCTCACCCTTTCCAGACTACTGTACCCCTTTCAGGAGTCTGATTTGTCTTGCGTACCCCAACTTTCACTTCACTTAAAAACTACTTGCTTACAAAATCAGACATAACAATACAAAAGTGGCACGGCACACTATTACTGAGAAATAGCTGACTTTCTCTTTTTTACCATATCATTATCAAATACATCAATAGGAATATAAATATTGTACTTACATTGCAGGGTATAGTATACAGAGCAGTATAAACAAGTCAGCGTCTGTATGAAAGTTTAGTTTGTACTGACTTCGCTAGTGCTTTTTATGTAGCCTGTTGTAAAACTAGGCAAATCTAGATGAAGTGATATACCCCCTCTGGTAAACCCCTGGAAGACCTTTGCATGCCCCAAGGGCTGTGTGTACCCCTGGTTGAGAACCACTGGTGTGTACAGGTGCTTGGAATACGTTGGCTGAGAGAATGTTTTAAAGTGAACCATCATCTGTCCAGAAAACACACCCTTTCCCTCTGGGGCAGTGGTGGCACCATGTTAATTCTCGAACTGCGATAAAACAGGTTCTATCATATCTTAACATGAGGGACCATGTCTAGTGTCATTGCAAACCCCTTGCCGAGAGGCTCCTATTTCAGAATATCCTAGGGCGTGGGTCTGTGGAACACTCATCAGCCCCTGCTCTGAGAACTGAGGCGTTCACTGGTGTAGCTAGAGGCAGAAGCCTGGGCTGCTTTGGCGGGCTGGCTGCCCTCCATCCTTCCTTTTTCCTTCTCACCCCTCATGGTTCCTTCCTTTTCACTCCAAAACCCGGATAAAGTGGGGGGACAGCTTAGGGAGCTTCTGGACTTACGTGCAGGGTTTTCAGGGGAAATGTCCAGCTTGTGCAATAGGCCAAGTACTATCTCCCCTTTCCCCCCTGCCCTCCTTAGATGAAGAAGACCCTTAATGCAGCTGAATTGCTGTGGTTCCCCTGTGCTAGTGCCAGGCCAGTTGATGGGATTCATACCTTCCTGCATACAGAGCTCAGCTCCTTGGCATCTCTGTGCAGCATGGTGGAAGGGACTTTTAAGACATGGTGGGGGCAGGCTGGAAAAGCAATCATGGGCTCAGCCACTGCATGGATTCCCTGGACCATATCCTTGTGAAGAGGACAAACAGGGGGCTCCAGCTGCTGCTATAGCCTATACCCCATGGGCTGAGAAGAGGCCGCTCAGCTGCCCTACACCAACTTCCAGGTTGGCAGGGAATTGTCCTTCCCCACACCTCCTTCAATCCCCTGTACAAAGCCTGCATGCTTGGGCTTTCTGGGAGGGTTGCAGAAATTGTCCATAGCAAAGGGACAGCCAGACAGACGGCATCTGATGGGGGACCCATCTGTTCGTCAGGTGCAAGTGGGGCCAGTACAGCACCAGGATCAAATGTGATCCATGGAGTTCTACAGTGAATCAGCTTGGCTTCCTCCTTCATCTGAAATGCAGAGGTGCAGACTCGGGGACTGCGGATTCCAGCATGCAGTGCAGCCTCTTGCTCAGAGTGAGCTTCTGTTCTGATGAAGAGGCTGCGTTGCATGCTGGGACAGAAGGCCTCCGCGGGCGACACTTCAGTCTGGTTGGTTGTCTGCAAACTCAGGCTGCTGGGTCTAGTTGCTGGGTATCGTTGCTCTTGGTTGGGTGAACCAGGCTCAGTGGCATGATTGTGACCTGGCATTTTTATATCATATGCATGAGACTTAGCAGGTGAAATTTCAGCTCAGACAATTTTTGAAGAGTTATGAGCAACTGACCAGTCGTGTGGAGAATGGGAAGTGCCTTCACAACCCTGACTGGTGCTGCTTGTTGCTAGAGAAAGGCATGATACAGGAGTATCACCCATAGCAGAAATGCAGCCTTGGCTGCAGATGGGTATCCCTGAGTCTGTTGGTAATTGTCATGGTGTTGGCCCCAGTCCTCACACCATATTACATAAATACCTTGGGACAGCAAATGATCATGGGATGAAATTAAAAAGATGGAAAACTTAGTACTAATGCTCTGCCCATCTGCAGTGCCGCTCATCTGGGGATCTCCGAGCACTTTAGAGGCCTCCCCTAGTTGAGTAGTATGTCCAGCTTTGGGCACGATGCCGAGAGTCCAGAGGAGAGCAACAAACCTGATAAAAGGTTTAGCAAACCTGACTTACGAGGAAAGGTTGGAAGAATTGGGTATGTTGAGTCGAGAGAAGAGAATAAGGAGGGATAGACCTGATAAGTCTTCGTATGTGCAAATGGCTGTTCCAAAGGGGCCAGTGATCGATTTTCTTCATGTTCACGGAGGACAGGACAAAAGGGAATCAGATGGATTTGGAGCGAGGGAGATTTGGATTAGAAATTAGGAAAATCTTTCCAATTCTAGTTATCGTTAAGCACTGGAACAGTTAGCTTGGGAAGTTCTGAACTTCCCATCACTGGAGGTTTTTAAGAACATCTGTTAGCAGGTGTCTAGGTGGACTTGGCCCTACCTCAGCATGACTAGATAGCCTCTTGAGTTCCCTTCCAGCCTTACATTTCTATGATGAAGTCTTGCAACAGCCAGAGCAGCAGGGGAGTGTTCTCCCTGTTAAACAGATGGGGAGACAGAAGCCCAGAAGCGAAGTGACTCTCCAAAAGTTGAAGGAGGGGCCTGTGTCAGAGCGTGCAAGAGAATCACTGATCTCTTAGTGCCTTAACCCCATGCCTTACGCACGGACTATCTTCCTGCCCTGAGAGTGAGTACTAAGTATTTCCTGCTGATGGAAATGCATGGATACCATCTCCCAAGGAAAGTGGGAGAAACCTTGTCACATGGGTCATTTGAATCTTGCGTGGACACACCACTAGTAATGAGCAGTCAGGGGCAATCTTGCACAGGCAGGGAGATGGGGCCCAGTATGTCTTTTCACTCTCTAAAATCTTTGGTTCATATTATCCATGTTCTGTAGAAAAGGACCTGGGTGTTACAGTGGACAAGAAGCTGGCTATGATTCAGCAGTGTGCCCTGGTTGCCAAGGAGATTAACGGCATATTGGGCTGCATTAGTAGGAGTATTGCTGGCAAATGGAGGGAAGTGATTATTCCCCTCTATTCAGCACTGGTGAGACCACATTTAGAGGATTGTGTCCAGTTTTGGGGCCCACACTACAGGAAGGATGTGGACAAATTGCAGAGAGTCCAGCGGAGGGCAACAAAAATGATTATGGGGCTGGATCACATGACTGCTGAGGCGAAGCTGAAGGAACTGGACTTATTTAGTCTGCAGAAAAGAAGCGTGAGGGGGGATTTGATAGCAGCCTTTAATTACCTGAAGGGGGTTCCAGGGAGGATGGAGCTAGGCTGTTCTCAGTGGTGGCAGATGACAGAACAAGGAGCAATGGTCTCAAGTTGCAGGGCGGGAGGTCGAGGTTGGATATTAGGAAAAAGTTTTTCCCTAGGAGGGTGGTGAAGCACTGGAATGGGTTACCTAGGGAGGTCCCTTCCAACCCTAATCTATGATTCTATGATCCTTGGACCTGTTGACCATTCCCTACACCTAACAGTTGTTTTAGGGATAATTCGCTGCAAGGGGTAAAAGAAATGTCATTTTCTTGGAACAAACACCAGATCAGGCAGCAATTCAAACCCTCCATACGTACTCGAGGCAGGAACACTTTACTGTAGCTTTCTGGGTGGTTTTCTGATGCCTTCCCTTCCCCACACCTGCTGTCAGTTTCTTCCTGCTGCTGTTGGTTCCCCTTTGCCGCTGCCCCTTTCCATCTCACTTTTGCTTCTCTCTGCCCCGTTCTCCTCATGCAGAGCACAGAAGAGTTAGGCCGCGACAGCAATGAGATATTGCGCTGTGTGGTGGCTCACAGCTCACAACTCCAACCCCAGGAATGGCAAAGCAATATCGCCGTTCTTGATTTCACACCTGAGTGGGCCCCAATGGAAAACACGTCTGTGAAGTGACAAGGAAGGACATTGGATTCTTCCAAATCAGAAGCAAAAAATAGTCCTATGCCTCTGTATCAATTACAGGGCACGTTTCCCAACAGGCAAAAATTCTGATTAAAAGAAACAAGCTTCACTGCACAGCGATGGCTCCTTAAAGCCTCTCAGTGTTTGCAAAGTTCATGTTCTTAAAGGTCATTCAGCTGGGAATCAGGCTTTGGAACTATAGGGCCAGTTTCATCCCTGGGGTAACTCTGGGTTATGGGGGGAGGGGAATCAACAGTTACTGTTTGTAACTGTTAGAACTCCCCTCTCGGCTCCAGGAGAAAAGGGTCTTTCATGGATACTCTTTGTGCAGCTTTGCAGAAGTCCATCCGAGGCTTTGAGTCTATTCATGGGGTTTTCAGTCACTCAAGGCTTGTAAGTTGTGGCCCACCTTAGCAGCAGTAAAACCACGCTGGAGGTTGTGCAGAGGTCCTGTAGAAGCGTGTTGGAGTTTCCTGTCTTGTTCGGAGACCTTGCATCTATCCTCCATGAGTTTAAGCCACTTTCCTGTGGGGCAAGGAGCACAGCAAGTAAATGTCACCACACCTGATTTGCAGGGGTCGGGACTGGGAGACGGGTAGTTAATAACCGAATTACCATTTAATATGTGTATTACCGTGTCGCCTCGAGGCCCCAGTCAGGAGAGCAGAGCCTTGTGCTAGGCCCTGTACAAACCACTGCTTGATTGGATGTTAAATAACACACTGGGGCTTGTGAATTTTCTAAGTAATGCCCCAAGTGCTGCCACAACCAAGACCTTCTCCCAGCAGAGGACGGGGGAAAAACTCCCATTGACTTCAGAGATGCAGGACTGGGCCCCTGGGGACCAAGATTTTTCTTCTCTAATCAGCACAAGGCGGAAGAAGGCTCTGCTGTATCCCTGACTCCCAGAGCTGGCGAGAGACCCTAAATCTCCCCATTCCCTGGGGCGTGCCTGGGCTCCTGCAGTAATTAATTTACCTTGCCCTAAAATAAGGTGCTATGGGATGTGCTGCTTTGAAGTAGTTTCCCTCTTCAGCTGCTTGTTGGTGATGGCAGCATCCTTCCTTTCACCTGCCCCCCGGCCCATTCTCCCATCTTCTAGTGTGAGCCAAAACTACCCCAAAGGTTCAACGAGGTGTAGAACCAAATCCTTCGGGAAGTCCCTCCTGATTTACCTCTCCCTGAAGAGACCCCTTTATATCCACATGGGACGCACACCCCTGCATTTCTCACTCCCCTCTCTGGCATAGCTGTGACTGCAGGGCCGTTTAGTCACACCAGCTCCATCTCGTAGACCTGCAAAGACAATCCGTGGCTTTCGTGAGCTTCTCTGGAGGACTGGGCCTAGGGTGTGGTAATCTGCAAGTGGCAGCCCAGCTGCAGGTCTGGGGGTTAAAGAGCTGCAGTGGAATTCAGTGGATAGAATCATGGAAGGTTAGGGTTGGAAGGGACCTCAGGAGGTATCTAATCCTACCCCCGACTCAAAGCAGGACCAACCCCAACTAAATCACCCTGGGCGATTGCCTGAGACTTAAGCCCTGGATTAAATTCCCAGCTCAACTACAGACTTCCTGTGTGACCTTGGGCAAGTCACTTAGCCTCTTTGTGCCTCCGTTCCCATCTGTAATACTTAGAGATCCATGAAGATAATACTTCTCTACCTCCCAAGAATGCTGCGAGGATAAAATCTGTGAACAGCTGAGGTGCTCAGATACTACAGTGACATGGGCCATAGAAATAGATGGAAACTCGACACTCTCCTCTCTTCCCATTGTTTCATGGGTTGGGTGTCTAAGGTGCTGCCGTGGCCATCCCCACGGTATCTGGTCACTAATAGTAGTAATGGCATTTATAGGGAGCTTTTACATGAAATGCACTTTACAGACATTAAAAATAAATCCCCCAACAGCTCTGTGAAGCAAGTAAGAAACTCACTTTATTTAGCAGTAAATGTTCTCTCTGCTCCTATATGTGGAACACCTTCCCTAGGCTGCTCTGAAAGGCCACTATGCACTCCTCCTGATCCCTTCTCAGCCCCACTCCTTGAGCATTGCCACAGGCAATCAGCCAGGCTCCGAGGCGCTGCTGCGTGGAGGAGAGAGGGGATTGTACCTATGAATGGACATAACTGCACTTACTTTCGTTTATTGTTTTGTATCCCTGCGTATTAAAAATGTATATATGGGATCATCTCCCTCCCTAGCCGTCGTAATCGGTTTGTCTTGGATTGTACACTGGTTGAAGCAAAGTCCACCAGGGCCCTGGTCGAGGCTACTCTCATATCAATAAGAATACACTTCGCAGCTGAGGAAACTGAGGCAGGGGAAGTGACTTGTGCAAGGGAATTGGTTTGGGAGCTGGAATTAGAACTCAGGATTTCTTCATTTCCAGTTCAGGGCTTAAGCCACTAGACCTCATCTCACTCTGCCCTCTGTGCCAGCTGTTATTTTTAGGGATAGTTACATTTCCTGGCTTTATGCAAAAATCCCATCATAAATGCTATAATCTCTCTCAGTTTTTGGTTTAAATATGTTAATCTTTACATCTGGTTTATATTTCCTGGACACAGCTAATTTTAAAGGTACATTGACAAAGCCTCACGTTTCAAATTAGTATAAATCCCTAGTGCTTTACAAACATGAATTAACTTCCCCTTACTACATCCACCCTGTGACAGGGAGTAAGGGCATTATTTGGTCCCCGTGGAATAGGTTCCTGGTCCATGACTGGGGCTCCTATGAGCTACAGTCGTACAAATTATTGAGGGGTTAACGTTCTCTGGTTGTTGGTGATGCAGAAGGGGCTGTAGCATTTGGAGTGAAATCTATCCTTTCTGCTTCGGGTCATTCACACTTCCCATTCTAGTCCCTGATTTGGGACAACACAATCAATGCATTTTAAGCACATGCTTATGTGCTGTCCTGAATAATGCTGCTTTACTTACTCAGAACCCCACACACTCATTTGTGGGAAAGACCTTGCTGAATGTGAGGTTTTCCCACCTCTGCCTAGTCATTCTACGAGTTCACAGCTCTTTGAAGTAGGTAAATATTATCAGTTCCTTTTACCAATGGGAAAACTGAGTCATGGACTGATTTGACTATAGTCGCTGGAAATCTGTGGCAACGGTGGAAATAGAATACGAGTCTCTTGACTCCTAAGGCTTGTGCCTCAACCACAAGACTTTCCTCCTTTCTGCACTGTCTTAGTAAATGACTGCTGGTTACCCACGTGCTTGGTTTTAAACATGAATCCCTCCAGCTCTGCGGAACCAGCATTTAAAACACTGTGCCTCTGACCGTAGGTCCTACACCTAAACACATCTCTGCATATGATTGCACATCTGCAGGACACTTTTCATGGGAGATACTCAGTGAGAGCAGAGCTGGGTTTGTGATCCCTTCCTGTGAAGTTGGTTTCTCTGTCACTATGGAAAGATGAAGTTTACTGGGAAAGTTCTCTGACCAGTGGCCTTCTCCATGAGTGCACGTTCACATTCCCACCTCCTCTGGATATCTGACTTTTGCCAGAACACATGTATTTTGAGCTGTTGGGAGCCAGTGAGCATTCTCACACAGCTGAAGAATGTTTTTCAGATGAGATGTAAAAGGCAAGGTCCTGTTCACTTGTGGTTATTAAAGCTCTGACAGCCATTTTCACAAGAGTGGGGCTGTCAGCCCCAGCTTCTTGGCCAACTAGGAGTATTGCATTCTGTCCACCTTCTGTTTCTAGTGGATAGAGGATTCTTTTCTTCACTTCCTGGTCTAACCTCTGGTGTGGCATTGCTGTGCTTAGTTAAATAGCAGTTATTTCACCCCAAAGATGGCTTCTTTTTATTGCTGAGTGAAGCGTCACACACAAAAAAATAGTAAAGCCCTTTGCAGTGAGAAGTCACTGTGTAAACACAAGATGGGATTGTTAGCTGCAGGTATGAAGATAACTGAACTGAGACTGATGTTCACAGCTGCCTTAATGCTTTTGTTCCAATGCTCTTCTTGAGTACTGGGCTAAACTCTGTACAACTTGATATCCTGTGCGACCCAGGGCCTGAGCAGTCTTCGTGACTTGTGTTTTTCAGTCTCTCTGTTCTCTCCGCTCTCACCCCAAGTCACCTTCTGTAGGCTCAGACACCTTTATGTCAATGCAGAGAGTGCCCATGCACTTGAAGTACCAAGAGCTCGTGTACACAGGAAAGCTATCCTGGTATAAGGCAAGGTGTGAATTTAAACCATACAGTTACACCGGGGTAACCACCTGTGTAGAAAATCGTATTTGAATATAAAAGTGCCTTTTTTCAGTTTGGCTTGTGCTGCGTGAGCAGGAGTTTAGGCTAAACTAAAAAAAAGCCACTGTCATAGCAGAATAGGAGTGTCTACACTGAGGGCTGTACTGGTAACCAGGCCATGCAGAGACGGACTAAGGCAGTGATTTCCAAGGCTGTGTTGGGCACTGCTGTGTTGCAAACAGTGTGTAGAGTATGTGTTTGGGGGGGAAAGGATGATCTTGTAGTTAAGGAACAAGTCCGGGTTTTGCCACATGATGGTGGGCAAATCACTTCCCTGCTCCTGCCTCAGTTTCTCCATCTGTAAAATGGGAATGGCAGTTCCCTTCAGGGGTGTTGCAAGGTTTAATTCATTAATGTTTGTAAAGCGCTTTGCGATCCTGAGATGGAAGGTGCAAAGGTGTAGTGCAAAGCAATGTTGATTGTTTCTAGGGTGTGCCCGCAGGGCAGCTGTTGTATTTGGGGGAATTCTGTGACATCAGCTCTTTATAAAAGGTCCCTAGAGTTTCATATGCAGCTTCCCCTTCCCAGCATGATCCCTTCCTGGGACCCAGCTCTGGGCAGAACCATTTTTGTGCCCTGAAACCTAACTGGGTCTGGAAGCCCTTCCAAAATCCTGGACTCCCCAGGGGCCTACTGGGACCTTGCTTGTGCTACTCTCCTTTCCCAGGAGCTGTCTGCTGTTGTATTGCTGTGGGTGGCACCCCAGTTTCTAGTGCCTTCCTCATACTCCAAGTCACATGCCTAAGAGTGGAGAACCCCACTTCATCCCACCAGGCCCAAACCCCTTGGCTCCCTTCCACAGCCTCTGGGGAGGCAGGCATTCACCCCACAAATACATGGATATAAACCAGTGACTTTATCTGGGCAGGGGCAATATTGTGATGAGTGCAAGGGGCTGTTCGGCAGCTCCTCCCTGGAGTCCCACACACCCTCTCCCCTGGCAATAGCACAACAGACTGAGGCCCCAGGGCCTAAACGCAGAGTACTGCTGTCGAACCTGGGTAACAATCCAGACGGCCCCAGCTCCAGTGTTAGGGTAGGGCTCCTCTGCCCTGCAGGGATCGCTGGTGCTTGGGAACCATGCCCCCGAGTCGCGAGTCCTGCTCTCCGCGGCATTGCCTGGTGTCTTTTGCCATGGTTGCTACAATGGTCAGGTCTCCTCAGCTGCGTCTGAGCCACATCTTTTATCTGGCTCTGGCGATGTCCTGGCCTGTGCCAGGTGCCAGTCCCCTGCCCCCAGATCCGGGCTGTGTCTGGGCCTGCTCCCTCCAGTGGCCGTAGCAGCGCTGTGCTCACTGCCCAACTTAAGCCCCTGGTGCTCTTCCCACCACCACGCTGTGTCAGCGATGGGCTCAGAGTCCACCAAGTGATCTGCAGCCAATCCCCTGTCCCCACCTGGGCTGCTGGCTGAGCTCCTGCAGTCACAATGAGAGGTAGCACTCGGGGGGTTTCCTCCCAGCCCTTTACCTGACTGACCAGGGCTCTGGGCACAGGGGCCAGCTTCCCTCTCTGCCTGCCCACCATCCATGAAGTCTCACGGAGGGCGGGATGTGGGGCTGGTCCTTGCACTTCTGCCCTGTGCAGAGAGTGAGGGGCTCCACAGCACAATCCAAAGAAAAGCCCCAACCCGATTTCCATGACACTTGCATTATCAGTACTATAGTGAGCCCGTAGTAGGGCAGGACCGGGGACAAAATCCTATGCAGAGTAAGGTCCAAAGCTTTTCTGTCTGCTTGGCGGTTTTAAACAAACTAAATCTTCCTAGGCCGCAGTCTGGCGGGTGAATAACTGCTTGCTTGCCCAACGTGTTCCTCTTCAGTGTGGCTATATTTCTGCGTAGCACAGAGCCAGCCCAGTATCCACTTCTGAACTTCCAGAAGGACAAATCTCATTCTCACGCCTATTTGTATTCAATTGTGAATACAAAGCGCAGCCCCAGTGTACACTCCAACGGCCCCTCCCCTTGCAGGCACATGGAGATTTGAAGACTCGTGACCCTAAGTGTGTGGCTTGATGGAGAATATTCTATTCAGCAGACTCTGGTTCCAGGTGAGTGTCTTCCCTTTCCAGCTGGACACTGGCGTGGATAAACAAGTGGTTTGAGACGATGGCTTGTCTGTATCCCAGTTACAGGGCAATGCAGTCTGCCATTCCAGCCTGCTTTCCACACGCTGGGAAGCTGGAAGTTCTCCGTGGTGTTACAGCCTGTACTATCCCACTGGCTTCCATTGGCCATGGTTATAAGTAGGTGTGAACACAACTGGCCATAGTGAGCAGGAGGGGAGGCTGAATGGAGCCCTGTGACGGTGTACTGACATCAGCTGACCAGTGGCTTTGTTCACCTGCTCCAATAGTCTCTCCCAATGGTAACTGATCAGATTGGCTGGTGAAATGTGACGGATGACGGACGTTTTACTTATTAGCCATGATTCTGTCTGTCAGCTTTACATCCGTGTAGGGTTTCGGAGCCCCTCTCCTAGGAGTGTCCACATCTGGGGGGGGGATGCCCTGTGCTGATTGATTTGCTGTTCAGTGTATGTGACGGATCTAACGGGGTTGATGCAGGTAATAACAATGACTTGTCTGGCTATTGTTTCTCAGTCGGAGGATCTTGGTGCCTGTGCCCAGTTTGAGAGCAGCAGACAGAACAGAAACATGATGCCTAGTGCCAGCTGTGTCTTCCCTACCTTCACCCTGCGGAAGCCCTCCTCGGAGACGGACATTGAGAACTGGGCCTCCAAGCACTTCAACAAGCACACCCAGGGGCTCTTCCGAAGGAAGGTCTCCATCGCCAACATGCTGGCCTGGAGCAGCGAGTCCATCAAGAAGCCCATGATCATGACCAGCGACCGCAACGTCAAGAAGGAAGCGTGTGAGATATTTAAACTGATTCAGATGTACATGGGGGACCGGCGGGCCAGGGCGGATCAACTCAACGTGGCTTTGGAGATCGCCACCAAAGGCTGGAGCATGCAGGGCCTGCGGGACGAGCTGTACATCCAGCTGTGCCGGCAGACCACTGAGAACTTCCGTTATGAGAGTCTGGCCCGGGGCTGGGAGCTAATGGCTATTTGCCTGGCCTTCTTCCCTCCCACTCCCAAATTCCATTCCTACCTAGAAGGATATATTTACAGGCACATGGATCCGGTGAATGACACCAAAGGTAAGAGAGAGACCACTGTTGGTTGGTGTTGTCCCGAAAGAACTTGCAACCCTTTTTCCTTTTGTACTGTGCATTATGTCCTCACTGCGAGACAAGGGCAGCACTTGTAAATAACCTGACAGCCAGAGAGGCTTAGCGAAAACATCCTTAAGCGTTAGCACTGGCCTTTCATCCCTGGGACACTGTGAAATCCAGCATGAAATCCAGCATGAAATGAGCTCAATGGCTTCACGGTAGGCCCAAATGACAACTAATGTTTTCACCATGCACCAGCTGGGCTCATTCACACACGCGCACACATGTAACATACAGATGTTTGGGTCTCTGTTCGTCTCTGCTCAGGGCCCACACAGTCCTGTGCTGTTCTTTAGCGTGTTTTTGTTCTAAAGAGAAATGTAAGCAGCAGACCTGCAATTTGCTTATCTCTAGTGATGAAAATGTAGTGCCGTGTGATTTGAACAGGGTGTGTCTCCTGTAGGTTTGCTAATAAGTGGCAGGCCCTCAGTCAGTGTGGAGTAGCCAGGGTATCTGGGTGACCCACTCCAAGTGCTTTTCTCTCATTGGAGTGCACACCCACGCTCCCTGGCTCTGCAGAGCAGCCAGCCACAAAAGGAAACCTCTGCAGGAGTGCTCGGCTCTTGTTGCTGGGTGACTGTCACAAACTGGTGCCTCTACAAATTCATGTCTTGTGTTTGTCCTTGGACATCTCAGAAGGCATTGATTAAACCATGAGCTGAGGAAGAGAGGGGGTGTGTTAGGAAAGGAAATGGTAAAACTTAAGTGACTGGACACGAATCGAGTGTCATTTCTCTTTGCTAAGCTGGTCACTGCATGTGATTCTTTTGGTAAGAATTGTGTAAACGGCTAACACGCTCCAGGTTCTGTGGATTCCTTGGTTTGCTACAGGTAGCGGTGCGACAGGAGACCATAACGAAGGCTCAAATTCTGCTCTCCAGCATGTCAATGTCAATTCAGAGGAGCCCTATTGACGTCAATGGGATTTCCTCTGATTAACATTCATGCAACCAAGAGCAGAACCAGGGTCATGGTCACCAAGTAGTACCTACCCCAGTATGTCAAATATCACTGTGTTAATACACAGCGGGGCTGGATTCAGAGGCAAGTCTAAAGTGGTGAGACTTCCTCTTTCTGGCACCTCAGTTACACTGTCTTAACCTCCCTTCAAGTCAGCTACATTTAACTTACTTCTCTCCCTGTACAGACCTTCTGAGCTTGGCCCATGAGCCTGTCAGCATGAAGGAGCCTCAGCTGAATCATAGAATCATAGAATATTAGAGTTGGAAGGGACCTCAGGAGGTCATCTAGTCCAACCCCCTGCTCAAAGCAGGACTAACCTCAGCTATATCATCCCAACCAGGGCTTTGTCAAGCCTCAGCTTAAAAACCTCTAAGGATGGAGATTCCACCACCTCCCTAGGTAACCCATTCCAGTGCTTCACCATCCTCCTAGG
Source organism: Emydura macquarii macquarii (assembly GCF_026122565.2). NCBI lineage: Eukaryota > Metazoa > Chordata > Testudines > Chelidae > Emydura > Emydura macquarii. The sequence continues at coordinate 1,431,532 of NW_027132383.1, forward strand.
GAAAAACTTTTTCCTAATGTCCAACCTAGACCTCCCGCCCTGCAACTTGAGACCGTTGCTCCTTGTTCTGTCATCTGCCACCACCGAGAACAGCCTAGCCCCATCCTCCCTGGAGCCCCCTTTCAGGTAGTTAAAGGCCGCTATCAAATCCCCCCTCACTCTTCTCTTTTGCAGACTAAACAAGCCCAGTTCCCTCAGCCTCTCCTCATAAGTCCTGTGCTCCCGCCCCTTAATCATTTTTGTTGTCCTCCGCTGCACTCTCTCCAACTTCTCCACATCCTTTTTGTAGTGGGGGGCCCAAAACTGGACACAATATTCTAAGTGCGGCCTCACCAATGCCGAATAGAGGGGAATAATCACTTCCCGTGACCTGCTGGCAATGCCCCTCCTGCTGCAGCCCAATATGCTATTAGCCTTCTTGGCAACCAGGGCACACTGCTGACTCATATCCAGCTTTTTATCCACTGTTACCCCCAGGTCCTTTTCTGCAGAGCTGCTGCCCAGCTTATCGGTCCCCAGTCTATAGCTGTGCATGGGATTCTTCCTTCCTAAGTGGAGGACTCTGCACTTTTCTTTGTTGAACCTCATTAGATTTCTTTTGGCCCAATCCTCCAGTTTGTTTAGGTCACTCTGTATCCTATCCCTACCCTCCAGGGTATCTACCACTCCCCTCAGCTTAGTGTCGTCCGCAAACTTGCTGAGGGTACAATCTACCCCATCCTCCAGATCATTAATAAAGATGTTGAACAAAACCGGCCCCAGGACCGACCCCTGGGGAACTCCGCTTGTGACTGGTTGCCAGCTAGACATGGAGCCATTGATCACTACACGTTGAACCCTATGCTCTAGCCAGTTCTCTATCCATTTTATAGTCCATTCATCCAACCCATACTTCTTTAACTTGCTGATAAGAATACTGTGTGAGACAGTATCAAAAGCTTTGCTAAAGTCAAGGTATATCACGTCTACCGCCTTCCCTACATCCACAAAGCCAGTCACCTCATCATAGAAAGCAATCAGGTTGGTCAGGCATGACTTTTCCTTGGTGAATCCGTGTTGACTGTTCCTGATCACCTTCCTCTCCTCCAAGTGCCTTAAAATGGATTTGAATGCATGCGAAGAGGCCAGAAGAGAGCAGTATAGTGAGAAGCAGCGGGCAGGTGGGGTGGAAGGTAAAGTAGCCCAGAGCTGACTTTACCTTGCACATTCTTCTGGGGTTCTGGCATGCAAGTTACACTAACTGAGCTTCCCTTGTGCTTCAGTGATTGGCCTGGAGGAGTCTGAGCCAAAGGAAGATGGTCAGTGTAAAGTAATCTGACTTTCATCAGCCCCGAATCAGGCCCTACTCTAAGTAACTTCTGTTCTAGGTGAAACAAAGCCTAGCAAATCAGTGTGCTGCTTCGGGAAGGTGTTCGTTCTAAACAGTCCAACTCTGCCTGGTACAGCAGGCCTAACGCTGTTGAAGCAGTAGAGCTGTGTCCGTTTACGCCAGCATTGAACTTGGCCCTTGCTTTCCTGCAGCCCAGAGATCTCTAAGAGGCAAGCAATCTTAAAAATGAGTGTTCAGCTGTTGTACTTCCCACCCTGTGTTTCCCTTTCTTCTCCTACACGTTTACAGCCAGTGCTCTAGCTCAGTGTTTGTCAACCTTCTAAGTAGCAAGCACTCCCTAACTTCTGAAAATTGTAATAAGTACCCAACACTCAGTTTTCCACGCGGAGAAATACAATCTTCTTCCCTTTTATCGCTGGACAACTGTGTTTCTCGTAAAGCAGGAGAGTTCTGAGTTGTGCAGTGCTGTGGGGCTGTGGCAGATCACAAAACCCCTGCTGTTTCTCCCCACCTTCCTCCTCCCCTTCCTTCGTATAGGAGCAAAGGTCAACACCAGCCAATCACTATGGCCTGAGGGCAGGATCACAGGGTGTTCTCCTCACACAGGCGGGAACCTGCGAGGTATGAGCAGGCAGTAGTGTCCCACCAGAGTGGATAGCAGCGCTCCCCATGGCCATCCCTGGGGGTGTGTGGGCCTGGGGTAAATCACACTGTGTGGGCCCCTCTTATCATTTTTATACTGGTAAAATCTGGAGCTGTCATAGTTGTCAATTTCACTGCTCAGCTGGAGCTGTGAAATTAACAAGTGAGCCTGTGGGTAGAGCCCGGCTCCAGGACTGGGCAAGCCGCTGGGCTCTCCGCCTGGCTTTCTGGGCACTGGGCTTTGAGCCGGGGAGGGGAGCTGCCACCTGGGCAAGTTGCAGGTGGCTGAAGCCTCACTGCCAGTCCGGGAGGTGGGCGACAGGCTCCCATGCAGGCTGGGACCCAGGGATGTGGGCAGGCGGCAGGCAGCTGCTGCCCATCTTCAAGCCAGGGCACGGGAGGCTGTCTCTCGGCTCAGAGCTGGGGCACGGGTGGCAGCCACCCAGCTGCGACCCCAGCTCGCAGGGCACAGGAGGCTGCCGCTGGGCTGCCACCTGGGAGCTGGAACCGGGCCGGACGTGGGCAGCTGCTGCCTGGCTTCCCAAAAAGCTGGCAGCTGCCGCCCAGCTTCCCAGGACTGGGGCGGCTGCCGTCTACCTCGCAGCTAGGAGGTGGGATCAGGCGGGAAGCCGGTGGCTGCTGCCTGCCTCCCAGCTGGGAGCTGGGACTGGGCAGGAAGTGGGCGACTGCCACCCGGCTCCCCCAGAAGTCGGCGGCTGCCGCCTGCCTCCCTTCACTGGGTTTTTCGCTGCGTACCCCCTGCCTGTGTCTCACGTACCCCCAGGGGTATGCGTACCACAGGTTGAGAAACGTTGTTCTAGCTCTCCTTCTGTGAGACGCTGCACAACCCGAGTCCTCTGCGGGTCCTGAATTCTGTGAGTTTCTCAATCTTGCTCCAGGCAAGTTTTAAAAAAATGAACATCCTTGGTTGAGTAACGGGTCCTATCATCCGAGGTGATCGTGGAATCTCCTAGTCCCTCAAGAGCACAGATCTCTCACAATCACTGCTTTCAGAGACCCGGGATTGCAGGGCGCACTCTTTCCTCTGGAGCAGGTTTTCTTAAAGTGTGAGTATGGCAAGACAAATGCCTGTGTGAAAAAAGGCTTTTCTGCACATTCAGAATCAGATCTGCTGATGTTAGTAACACAAGTCGTGTTTTACTCCTATTAGCCCTGCAGAGACACAACCCAGCTGTGGGAAAGGGAGCTGGATTCTCTCCTGGCTTCTGTATCATCAGCAGAATTATTAACTCAGTTCCAATAGCAGAATCTTCTTATCCGTGATGATACTGGAACTAGAGAACACCCAGCTTGACTCTCAGACCCGAGGTGCAGTTCGTGGAGCTGGCAGTTGGAAAAACCAGTTTCTCATGAATTTAGAACCTTTAATCTGGAGTCAGTGAAAGCTCTCCCAAGGCCGTTTTAAGGGTCTCTTTTCAGAGCTGAACTGCACTTCAAAAGTGACAGCTTCCTCTACTTCCCCGCTGTTGAGCAAGTTGCTATCTAGAAACGCATGCTCCACAGTGCCAAACTCTCTGTGCTAGCACAGCATTAAATCTGAATCTACACGCCTCTTCAGCATTTTGCACAGGTTTGAAACCATCAAAGCTACCAGGGCCTGCTCCTGTTCCCACTGACTTCGCTGGGAGCAGGAGTCAGGTCCTAAATGAGAATGGTGCAGTGGGATTGGGAGAATTTTATTCTGGTAGCCCCAGGGGTGTGCACAAGGGTGTAGTCTGAGCCCGATATTTCATGTGAACAAATCCTTGCGGTGCTCTCAGACTGACGCAGTTTGCAGGGACGGGACGGTGTAAAGCAGCGGTTCCCAACCTTTTTGGCTCCATGGCCACAAATACAATTTTTACAACCTTGAAGGGCCACCAGTCTCCGCCAGCAGCCCCTCTCCCCAAGTGCAGCCAGAGGGAAGGAGTTCAGCGAGGGGGATCTACAGTCGCCCTGACTGCAGCAGAGATACCATGCGCTCCACCTGGGTCCCTAGGCAGCGCCTCCCTTCTGCAGCTAGGGGGACGGGTGATCAGTGCACCCCTCCCTCTGGCTCCAGCGGGGACCCCAGCGCCTACGGACCCAGACAGAGTGCTTTGCCATGCTCCCTGCCACAGCCAAGGGAGGGGAGCGCTGATTCCTCATCCCCTTGGCTGCAGCCAGGAGCCTGCACTGGCACCGCGCTCCGCCTGGGTACTTAGGCAGCGGCTCCCTTCTGCAGCCAGCGGGAGGGGCACTGCGGGCTACTCTGAAAGACCCCGCGGGCCATGGTGTAAAGACTTCAGTGTGCTCTTCACAGGAGCCAGCGAATAGTTTGCACCCCCCAATTTCCCTTTGTGCAGTGTCTGTCATTCCAGCTGTCTCCCAAAGTGCAGGGAAATACACGAAGCCAGCTCCTCCTTGCTTTGCACTGCCTCGCTAGTGTGATATTGCTGTAAATCTGCTGTAGGAGTCTGGGGAGGGTCAGCCAGCTGCAGGGGTCCCAGCTGCGTCCAGCCTCGCAGGGAGAGGGGCATGAGTGGAGAAAAGAGGGCATGGTTGGGGCACACCCATTTCACACTGCTTTTCAGCCCCCTGTGGCTGAACCCAGTGTAAAGCAGCAGCCGGGATGTTGTTCTGTAACGCAGTGAACGGGGTGCACAGCAATGCACAAAGCAGTGCCGGGATTAGGGGAGTGCCAGATGCAGGAGGCAGCAGAGATGGTTGCAGATGAGGGCTGAACATGGATGAGATACAGGAGAAGGCTCGCAGACCTGTGCTAACCAGGGCACGCGTAGAAATAAGAGAATGTTGCCACTAGATGAGCTAAGGGGAGGCTGACACTCAGGGAAGGGGTGCAAATGTCCCTAGATTGGCAGAGGGTATTTTGGACTGGATCTGGAAGTGAGTGGGGAGCAGGTGGAGCTGGCTGCAGAAGGGAGATACAGATGGGCTTCTCTTGTCTACACAGCAACATCCACAGCCAACCCGTGCCAGCTTCCTTGGGCTCGCGGGGCTTGAGCTTTGGGGAATTTTCACTGCTGTGTAGATGTCTGGGCTCGGACTGGAGCCCGGGCTCTAGGACCCTGTGAGGTGGGAGGGTCTGAGCTCCGGCACCAGCCCACACCCAAATGTCTACAGAGCAATGAAACAGCCCAGCCGCCCCAGGCAGTTGGCCCAGCCATGGGTTTTCTTTTCTGTGTAGACAGATCCTCCATGCTTGTGCAAAGTCTGTGAGCTGCACTCTGCACGTGCTGGCATTCAGGCCATGAAGAGGGCGAGGAGGAAGTTAGATTTTAGCACATCTTTCTCTCCAGGCTCTGCTGGTGAGTTAGAAAGAGGAGCAGCTGCAGCTTTAAAAGCCGCCCCTCTGCAAGTTCTGTTTCAGCTCTGACCCATTAAATGTCATTTCCCTATAAATGTCATCTGCAATATGGCAATCCCTGAATCATCTGTTCCCCCTCCGTGCTGTCCGGCTCTGCAGTTAACGCTGGTAATTGGTTATTCTAGACACTATGAATGTACAGTTTTTAGTTTCAGTCATGAACCAGTAAACCATATATTAACTGCTGACCGGGCCAATCCCCAGCTAATGCTCTCTACCTGACGCCCATTCAGGAGAAAATTATTCTTTTAACGAGGTGTGAAAATGCATTACATTGTTTCCTTTTCCTCTTCCTTATAATAACTCACCATAAATCCCTGAGATGGCAGTGCTACAAAATCACAGCAAGAACAAGGGTGCTGACACCTTTCCTGGCAGGCTGGAGCTACAGACAGTCATTCAAATTAGCCACACAGTTGGCTGTGAAGTTTCCTTTATTTCTTGACCCTACTTTCCCGTGCTGTATAGTCAGCAGCTTCTTAAGCACCATCCCAGCCTCAGGAGCGAAGGACTCGCTCTGTTTCTCCAGCTCCCAAGCTGCTGCAGGGGACAGACATTGCTCAGCTTGTTTGCTCTGGACTCCTGAACAAATGCCTTCGGTCGAGTTTCCAGTCAGCAGCATAGTGTGCAGTTTAATTCATTCTCTTCGTTACAGCTCTGCCCTGGAACTCAAGGAGCCTTGGGCCTGCTGTAACCCCTGGTGGTAATCCAAACAAAGGCTGGGGACCAACACTCTTTTCCCTGCACACTAGGGGTTAGGCTCATCTTGACAGCAGCTGCGTAAGAGTTTAGCCTTCCAGAAACACAGTTATCAATGCCTGTGTATACAAGTCTGTTAATGATACACTGCATGGTTCCTCCTCCTCCACGGCCTTCCCAGGTCACAGCTGGCCAGGCTCCTCATTCCTCTCCTGATCTGGTGCAGAATTCCTCCCCTGGCTTTTCTTAAAAGGCTTTGACTTGATCCAAGCAACGTTACCATCTTGGTGTGTCTTTTCCTTCTAAATTCCTCTCTGTCCGTGCTCACAGTCTAGCCACCTATTGCGCAAGAGCTTTCTCTTGTGCAGCTCCTGCTGCCTGGAACAGCCTTTCTGTATCTCCATCTATTTCATACCACAGCTGAAAACCTCTTTCGTCCTTGTCTTTCCCTCTTAGCTTCTCTGTCCCTTAATTATGTACCGCAAGACCCCTTAAATCAAATTGGAGCATCGCAGCCTGGGTCCTATGTTCTCCACAGGCTGCACATGTACATTAAAGATCTATCAAATCTGCTGGCTTGTCTGGTCCCCAGCACCATCAGCAATATCTGATCATCGCCCCCACATATTTAAAAATACATTCAGCAATAACAATTTCTCCCTTCTCAGCCTGTGGGAGAACTAGCTGGATTAATAGTTTAGTGTTTGTAGATGTGTGTGTGTTGTGTATGCAAAGAACTTACTAAGGGAAGGTGAAATCCAAGAGATGAAGGTTTTTTAGATTTAGTTCTAAGTATGATGAGGCCTGTCATCTCGTCTCTTGTGGCATTGAGTTCCACAGCCTAGATCTCTCTCCTGGAAAAGTTTGGTCTCTTGCAATCACACTCTATACATGTCTTCACGAGGAAAAGATTTCTGGTAGTAGATGGCTCCTTAATCTTCACAAAGGCACAGCAAGATCCAGTGGCTGGAAGCCGAAACTTGACAAATTCAGGCTGGAAATAAGGCACCCATTTTTAAAAGACAGTAACTGATGGAACTATTGAAACAACTTCCCGAGGGATGTGATAGTCTCCATCACTTGGAGTATTTAAATCAGGATTGGCTTTCTATCTAAAAAATATGCTTTAGTTCAATCACAAAATATGGGCTTGATGCAGAGGTTCTGTGGCTAGCACTATGCAGGAGATCAGACTAGATACATCTGTGTATCTCTGGGCCTCCCCCCTCGGCTGACTGTTTTCACGGTTCCAGTGGAACATAGTTATGGCTGAGGAGGGGGGGAAATCCCTCAAGTAGCTAAGGTCATTCCCGTGGAGAATTTTGAATACAGGGATCCTGTATTGGGCTGTATTCAGAAGAGCCAGTGCACTGAGCAGAGGTCCAAGGGGCTGCGTCCATGGCTCCCAACGCTCCTAACAGATAGTCTGATGTGTTTTGCACTCCATGGAGCTTTTCCAGGGCACGTGCTTTCAGTCCTAGATCTGGGTCACAGTAATCGAGCCTGGCATCCATGAATGCATAGATCAGCCAGGCCAGCTCTGAGTAGGATACAAAGGGACGTAGCCCTCTGGCAAGTTGCAGATAGAAACTGGGAGTGTTTTGCTGCCACGGCTGTTTGGCACTCAGTAAAGATACCCAAAGACCAAAACCCCCAGGCTAAGATTGATTTAATCTGCAGGAAGCGGCCTTGGATAGCGGCGAGGTTACAGACAAGGCAAGTTCTTGAAAGTGCTTCCCTCTTCCTACCAGTATTGCCTTGGTCTTGGCTGGATCTGAGTGCTCTGTCCCCCTGGTGATGCTCTCACCTGGACACACAGAGCTGGGAGAAGGGTGCTGGCTACATTTGATGCAGTGACCGAAGAGCTGGGTGCTGTCTGTGTCCGACTTGCCCTTCAGCCCGTGTCAGCTCCCTATAGATGCTGAATAACATGGGGGTTACTGGGGTTTGGAGGTGCAGGAGCAGTTCTCCATTTGGTTGGCGAGGAGGGGCCTGAGCCATTTTGGCGTATTTCTGGTCACCCCTGCAGCCCCTTGAGGGCCGGCCAGGAGTGTCTGGTGATCGGTGGTATTAGAGGCAGCAGAAGGGTCCAGCAGGAAGAGTGTGGATGGACTTGGCCTGTCTATGGGCAGGAGGAGACCATCCTCTAGAGCCACAGGTGCTGTCCGTCCCTGCTGGAAGTGATCCAGGTGCCTTTGGAGACTGTTGTTTTGAAGGGAAGCTAGATACCGGGTAGTGGTTTGCAAGATCTTGAAGACAAGGGTAGCTGCCACCTGCTCCAGTTCTATACAAGCTCCAGGCAAATGGCCAGGATAGCCCTCTCTTGGGCAAGGCTTGGGCCCCCTCTCTGTGTTCCCTGTATCTTGTGGTTTCTGTAGTGGGCGGTGGATTGCGTCCCAGCTCCTGGCGTGCATGCAAGCAGCTGATACTTTATCCTTGGCTTCAGGATCAATTCTGAAGCAGCACAGCTCAGTGCAGATGCCTGTTCTTGGCGATGCACAGTACCGTCCAACCAACCAGCTAGGTACCCATGCAGAGTGCTAGCTCCGGGCCATCATTAACGCTCAAATGGGCTTTCAAGTGGCAGCAGAGCTAACCTGGCTGCCTTCTGCCATCTCCCACCCTTCCTTCGCCTGTGAACTACCTGCCTGCGAAGTGATGTGATATGACAAAAAAGGCCTATGTGATTTTTCAGCTGTATATGCAAAGGCCTCAGGTCCTGGAGCAGGGAGGGGCTCACCCCACTGTCCCTGGCTGGGAGAGCCTGAACTGGGAATGCTAGGTTTCATTCTGGGCATCGCATGGTTGGAAAGCTATCGGCAAAGTGGAGGGCGTTCAGAGAAGAGCAAAGCGATGCTGACCGTGTAGAAGGAACTGGATGTAAAGAGCTAAGCACATGGAGCTCAGCTGAGTGATGCTAAGGGAGGATACCAGAATCATGTCCACATACTAGTAAGGCATAAGCACCGGGGAGGTGCTTGTATGTGGAGGTCAGGGACATGGGGAGTAATGAGAGACGATAGGATGAGGGTTAGAAGGGGAAACTGGAGGGGAATGTTTTGGGAAAACTTCCTGACAATGAAACTCACCGGTTCTAGGATCATTGCCTCAATGGAAGAGTGGTGGAAGCCCCATCTGTCACCTGACCCAGAGGGAAACTATCGTCCCAAAGCCTTAGAAAGAACCATCCTACCCTGCTTCCCAGGATTGGACCAGGTGGCACCTACAAGCAGGTGTCCTCCCTCTGTGTCTTTGGGGTCATGAGTCGGGTAGGGGCAGAGAGAGGAGGTGCTCAGAAGCTGCGGTGATGACGGCAGGATAGGAACCTGATCAGAAAAGAGAGATCCTTGCGGAATGCCGTGCAATGGGGTGTCCTGGTAGAACATGTGTCCAGAGCCCTGGGCACCTAGTGACATAGCAGCTAGCGTAACTCGGGGGGAGGCGAGCACTAGTGATCGTGGGCTGAGTGAAAACAGCAGCACTAGCGCTGCTCACACAGTCTTCTGGAGCCAGCTGCCAAACAGCCGGAGCGCGGAGCATCCGAGGACAGAGCAGCTTGCCGTGGGCAGAGACCATCACTGCGGCATTGTTCCTGTAGAGTTCCAGCCTCTCTTTCTGCAGAGACAAACCCCTTCCCTTGTCTGCCGCCTGCACTGCTGCCTGTTCTCCTGGAGTTCACATGTAGGTGGCAGGCAATGAAGAGCTGGGCTTGACACAGAGGGCTTCTTGTTCTCCTCGGATTCAATTCCTTGCCCAGATGAGCCCCGTGGCGGGTAGGATGAGATCATGTTCTTTGGCCTTGTGGCTGCTGCTTGTTGTGGTGGCACTTGTATGGCCTGGGTGCTCTTGTGCCACTTTGCCCTGGGCGCAGACAGGATTAATAGAGGCCACTGTGCGAACTCCAGAATGAGAGAGCAGCCCCTCCTCTGAGAGCAGCGGTGACGCCAACTGTTTGGGAAGGTGCAGATTTGTTAACGTCCCTCTCTGATCAACATTGTGCCCATTAAATCGTCCTTCCAGCAACCTGCCGGCTTCCACTCGCTGAGCCATGCAGAGCAGCGTGTGCGCATGTGAGCGTGCGTGTTGTCTGATATCCTCAGCCCTCCCAAGCTTTGTCCCAGCGAGAGCCACGTGGGCAAATTGCCATGGGCCCAATGGCTGCACCAGGGCACATCACAGCCGCCCTTTTCTTTCATGCAGAGTTGTGGCTTGTGAATACTACAGGACCCAAATCTAATGCCATTTTGATCCAAGATGGAGCAGTACATGCTGGGACCAGCGATCCCTGGGGGCGGTTTCAGGCTGAACTGTAGATGTGACACATGGGACCATGCTCTTGTCTCTTAGTGCCTCTGACTCTCCTTGTTGTGTTAAATCCCGTTTCAAATTCTCACCTGCTCTCTCGCCTTAACGCTGCTGCTGCTGCTTTGATGTCTCTCTCTTCCTTTTCCTATGGCTCACTCTGCAGTTCTGGGTCAGGGAGCCCCAATTTGTGGTTGTGTTGATTTTTATTGCTCTGCCCTTTTGCCCCCGGACTCCAGTGCTTCATATCAAAAGCACCAGATAAACTGTGGTGTCATGCTGGAGCCCAACTGTCCTGCTGCTGATGTGACATTGCAGGCTCCTATCAGTGTGACTGAAGGGAAGACAAGCTGATAAACAATGACTTGTTTACTATACTGGCACCCTGTGAGCCGGTTTCTCTTCCCCCCCTCTATCTTTAGACTTCTGCAAGGCGTTTGGCTTGATACCGTACAACGTTTTGATTTAAAAATCTAGAATGATATAAAATTAGCATGGTGCACATTCAATGGATTATAAGATGGCTAAGTGTTAGGTCTCAAAATGAAATTGTAAATGAGAAATCATCATCGTGCAGCGGTGTTTCTAGTGGAGTCCTGCAGGGATTGCTTCTTGGCCCTACACTGTTCACAGTTTTTATCAATGACCTGAAAGAAAACAGAATCACCACTGATAAAGTTTGCATATGACACAAAAATTGGGGAAATGGTGAATAACGAAGAGGACAGGTCACTGTATCAGTGATCTGGATTGCTTGCTAAGTGTTTTAATATAGCTAACTGTAAACGTACGCATCTGGGAGCAAAGAACAGAGGCCATACTTACAGCATGGGGACTCTGTTCTGGGAAGTAGCGACTCTGAAAACGATTTTGGGGGTGACAGTGGATAATCAGCGGAACATGAGCTCCCAGTTCAACGCTACAGCCAAAAGGGCTAATGGGATCTTTGGGCGTATACGCAGGGAATCTCGAGTAGGAGTAGAGAAGTCATTTTACTTTTGAATTTGGCACTGGCGTAACTGCTGCTGGAATACCGTGCCCACAATTCAAGGAGGATGTGGGAAAAATTGGAGAGGCTTCAAGAGAAGAGCCATGAGAATGATTAAAGAGTTGGTAAACACGCCTTATGGTGATAGACTCAAGGAGCTCAATCTATTAGTTTAACAAAGAGAAGGTGAAGCGGTGATTTGATTACAGGCAATAAGTACCTATATGGGGAACAGATCCTTTATAATGGACTCTTCCATCTAGCAGAGAATGGTCTAACGTTATCCAGCGCGTGGAAGTTGAAGCCAGACAAATTCAGACTAGAAATAAGTCATACACTTTTAACAGTGAGGGTAATTGACCATGGGAACAATTTACCAAGGGTCGTGGCAGATTCTCCATCACTGACTATTTTTAAATCCAGATGAGCTTTTCTTCTAACAGCTCTGCTCTAGGAATGGTTTGGGGGCAGGTCTCTGGCCTGTGTTCAACCGGAGGTCAGACGAGATGATCACAATGGTCCCTTCTGGCCTTAGAATCTATAAATCTCCCTAAAGGACTATTCAGGCTATGGTGGCCCTTTCAGAGCCCAGTCTCCTGGTCAGCTGGAATCCGTGCATTGTAATTTTCCCAAGGGCCTGATAACCTGCCCCTTGGAAAGTCCTGTCCTCTCAGCTGTTTCCCAAGTATCTCACCCCACTCCCTGAGCAGTTTCAGCTCCTTCCCAACTTCTCTCACAGCTGCCCCCTTCTGCGTGAGCTGCAGCCTTTTCTCCCCTCTGTTGCTAGTCAAATAATTAGTCTCTGGTGGGGGAAGTTGTTCTGTCCATGAACTCCTTTGTGGCTGTTGGTGTATAGGGTTTCTATATCCCATCACCATGCCCCAATCCTGCAAGCCTTCCAGCTGCAGAGCTCCCACTGACCAGAGCTCTCCAGGACCTTTCCCCTGGGCTGTAAAGAGACGAACATGAAGATAGTTGATAGGCATCTCATCTCCCTGTCTCCCTTAGCCACCGTATAGCCAAGCTCCCTGTACATAGGGAGTGATCAGAACCTGGCATTAGGAGTCAAGAGACCCATATTCTATTCCTGGCTTTGCTGCAAGCTTCCTCTTTAGCCTTTGGTGAGTTACGTCTCCCCTTTGCACCTAACTTAATGTGCAAACACACTGTAGTCCTGCCCAGTAATATATGGAACAGGTGCTTGAAAGGGCTAGTTTCTCAAAGCTAAAAACAATCATGAGCAAAACTGAATGGGAGGATAAATGTAACCATAAAAATCTGAAGCACAGTGGGGAGCTGTTTAAGAACGCTTTATTAAGTGCTGCAAAACCACAATTCTGCAATCATTTAAGAAGACCTTTGGTTAAAAAAGTCCCCAAACATCCTGGTTAAAGGGAGTGGGGGAATGAAAGTAGCAATTACATTTTTTTTTAAATGGAAAAAGGGGGAAGTTGCTTGCAATGAAAACAAATTAGCAGTTAAGAAGTGCAGACAATTGATAAGACAAGCGAAATGTATGAATGAACAATCTCTGGCTAACGAGGTTAGGGACGGTAAGTGGGAATTCTTTAAATATATCAGGAACAAACAAATACCTAACATTAAGCACAGCTCCATAACGGGATAAGGATAGTAAAATTATCCATCAAGATGCTGAAAAGGCAGAAAAATAGTCAATACGTGTTTCTGTATCTGGAAAGAAGCAGGCTGATGTACTCACATCTTAAACTGATAAGGAAGTACTTTCTATTCTTTAAGTAACTGGGAAGAATGTTAAACAGCAGCTATTAAACAGTTTTAAATCAGCAGGACCAAATAACTTGCGCCCAAGATTATTAAAGAATTAGCTGAGAAGCTCTCTGAATCACTGATGCTGATTTTTAACCAATCTTGGAACACTGGAAAGGTTCCCGAGGACCGGAAAAGCTCATATTGATCCCTGGCAAAATCTTGGAACGGCTGCTATGGGACGCAGTCAGCAAGGAATAAGGGATGGTAGCATAATTCATGACAACCAATATGGTTTTACAGAAAATAGATCTTCTCAAACAAACTTGACACTTTTGATGTGAGTACCAGTTTGGCTGATAAAGGTAACTGTGCTGATGTTAAACCGAATTCCTTTCAGAAGACTATCCCCACCTGACATTCTGATTTTATAAAAAGTAGCATTATATGAAATAGGCTGGGAACTGGCTAACAGAGATCTCTCAACAAGTAATTGTAAATGAGAAATCATCGTCCCATGAGGGTGTTTCTAGTGGGGTCCCTCCCAGTTCTGTTCTTGGTCCACTGCCATGCAATATCTTCATCAATGATCTGAAAGAGAATATAAAATCATTACTGGTAAAGCTTGCAGGTGGCACACAAATTTGTGAAGTGGAAAATAATGATGTGGACAGGTTAGTTATACAGAGTGAGCGGGATCATTTGGTAAGGTGAGCTCATTTGAACAACAGGCGTTTTAACACAATCAAATGCAAAGTCATATGTATAGGAACAAAAAGGGTAGGTCACACTTATAATGGGTTGTGCAGAATTTGGTTTGTTTTTGTTTATAATTTCAGTGGAATAATATTGCTGTTTATTTTTAAGCTTTTCCCCCCATTTTTATCTATTTAAATGTTCACAGTTGTGGGAAATTATGGGGGAGGTTGGACAATAATTATTTAATGACTGTAGATATTGAGATTCAAAAAGTTAAACTTGGTAACCTTTAAAACACTAATTGTCAACATCACATGTCAAAATATACAAAGTACATATAATTAAATCAAACTCAAGTTCTTAAGCAGTATTTTTCTCATGTTATTATCGATTGAAATACGTTTTTCGTGTGTGTATGGTGAAATTGATATTTACTGAAATTTACCTATGAAAATCTAACCCTTCCAAGGTTACTTACAGGAAGGTAGAGAGTATCCTGCAGTGATGTGACACTGACAAGGATTTAGGAGAAAAGGTAGATAACTAATTGAACATGAGCGCAAGAGAGTGAATGTAATCTGTACAGTCAGAAGCAGGGGCAGATTGAATAGGAGTAGGGAGGTGCTATTAACTCTGCATGGCATTAGTGAGACCAATACTGGAAAAAGTGTTCTGTTGTGGAGTCCACACTACAAGAATCATTTGAGGTCTGGAAAACCTGCTGTATGGTGAGACTAAAGAAGCTTACTCTAGTTTTTCGACGAGAGAAGGGTAAGAGGGGACTTGATCATGGTCTAAAAGTACCTACATGGAGAAGAGATTTCTGAAAGTAGATGGCTCTTAAATCTAGCGAGAAAAGCTTAATGAGATCCAGTGGCTGGACGCTGAATTTAGTACTAATTTTTCACAGTGACAGTAATTAACCATTGGAACAACTTACTTAGGGATGTGGTGGCTTCTCCATCACTTGAAGTCTTTAAATCAAGACCAGATGTCTCAAAAAGTTGAGCTGTTGCGCTAAGTTACGGGCTTGATGCAGAAATTACTGGGTGAGGTTCTCTGCCTGTGTTATACAGGAGGTCACACTAGATGATCATAATACGCCCTCTTCTGGCCTTCAAATCTTTCTGTTTCCTCATCAGTAAAATGGGGGTAATGATATGGACTTAGGTCACAGGGGAGCCAAGGGATTAAGTGTTTGCAGAACGTTTTGAGATCCTTTCTGGATGGTGCTATAGACACACCAAGTACTATGAATAATGCATTCTCATAAAGCAGTCCCGTTAGCCTGTTATTCATTCTAGTTTCTCTTCCCTAACCCTCCAATTTACAGGCACCTCTTTGGCACTGAGTTGCTATTCTGGTGCTAAACATAAGATTCTTCTTTGAGTGATGGTCCCTATGTGGATTCCATCGTGGGTACACATGCACGCCATGTGCCAGAACTGGAACTATTGAAAGCAGTGTCCATCGACCTGCGTGTACACCTCACGTTGCCCACGTGGTGCGTCCGAGGTCTTGTATGTCTGTGCAGGTTGACAACCCCTCAGTTTCCTCTTACCATCGCATGGCTAGAGTCAGAACATCATCTCCTCTTCAGACCTGAATAACAAGTAAACTTTTTCGTTGTTAGCAGTTAGAATAGTTGGTAGATAGTTAGCAGATCATTAGTAAGTCATTAATACAAAAAAAGAAAAAAGAGAGCGAATTAGATAGATATCCAACCCTGCTTTGTGTGGGGGAGTATGCCAAAACAGGTGGGCTTTAAGAGCTGCGCCTTGTGCATCGGCCCACAGTCGTCCGTCCGTCCCCCGTCCTTCTCAGTAAGTGACAAACATTCACACTGCTTATATTGCTTGGGGGAATCTCACATTGTTTTGCGGTGCTCCATCTGTCGCTCCTTCCTGCTGAGAACACAAGAAGTGAGACAATTCAGACTTAGAAAGTTCCTTATGGAGGAAGCTATGCGTCCACGTGCGCACCTAGAGGTGGTACCAATGGACCCGCCAGAGCGCCCATCCGCACCAGTTATACCAGTGTCACCAGCAGCCGCATCGGTACTGGTGAAGCTGTCGACACTGACAAAGTCACATAAGAAGAAACATAGTCATGGGCACAAGAGTGGATCCCTGAGAGGGACCACCTCTAAATGCCATGTTCCCTCCTTGAGCCATGATCAGCTGGGTGAGAAGTCGCATGCGGATTTCGAGGCACCGGCACCTAAAAAAGCTAAAGGTAACGAGAAAATGAAGCATGTTGTCAGCCCATCCACTTCTGAAGCCCCTATGGACTATGGACCATCCATGAGTCCACCCGGCTCTGGGATGGCTATCCCTGCTGACCCCCACAGCAGAACTCTTGAGACCTGTGGAAGGCGCTGCTCACAAAGAACCTCAAGATAACATACAGCCACCGTCTCCAGCCGATGAACCGCTGTTGTTGTTCTACCGTTCCGGTGCGAACAGATCATGCAGTTCCGCTGGTACCGCTGAGCCCACAACCACATTCAGTCTCACAGCCTCAGCTGACAACACAGCCAGTACAAGCTCCGCAACCTCCACCAGTTCGGCATGTACCATCAGCATCACCACTACCGGAGCTGTCGGAATCTGACTGGTCCTCTGAACCAGAGCACCATTTCTCCCCACAACGTAGCCCAAGATGGCGCTATGCATCACTACAAATGCCGCCACAACAGTGGTTTAGATATCCTCAGGACCTTTCTGCAAGCTCGGATACACTCCCTTGGCAGGAGTGGGACCCTATTATGACTGGGCAACAACCTCTCATCCCCCATCAGTATACACCACACCATCGGTATCTGGGGTATACACAGGAGCCACGGTACCTCCAGTACCACTTGATCTGTCGGGACTGATGGATCCACCACCCCTACGGGAGCCTAGTTGTCACTGGACGATGCCATCATTCTGCCATCTGCATCCCCTCCGGATGATCAGGCCCAGTACCAAAAGCTTCTATGACGCATGGCGGCAACCCTAAAACTTACAGTGGAAGATGTCACAGAATCACAGGATGAATTCTTAAACATCCTTCAACCGTTGGGCCCAGCTAGGATAGCACTACCGATCCACAAAGCTATCTTACAGCCAGCTCAAGTGATCTGGCACACCCCAGCCTCCTGTTCGCCATCATCTAAACGGGCTGAACATAGATACTTGGTACCAGCCAAGAATGCAGGCTTCCTTTTTATGCACCCGCCACCTAACTCACTGGTGGTTCAAGCCGCAGTACAGCGGGTCAGGCAGCAACACCCTTGGGCCCCCCCTCCAAACCAGGCCGCAAAAAAACTAGATCTTGTTGGCCTCAAGGTGTATTCTTTGGCGGGCCTTCAATTTTGCATAGCCAGCTACCAAACCATACTGGCGAAATATGACTTCCAGTCTTACTCTAGACTAGCAGAGTTCCAGGCCTCACTGCCAGAGGACAAATGTGTAGAATGTAAGGCCTTAATAGAGGAACCAAGCTGGTCTCCAAAGTTGCCCTCCAGGCAGCAGTAAACGCAGTAGACACAGCGGCATGGTCCCTTGCATCAGGACTTATTCTGCAACATGACTCTTGGCTACAGGCCTCGGGCTTTCCAAAAGAGGTCCAAACGACACTGGAATATTTACCATTTGACAATCCGAAATTATTCAGTGACAAGACTGATGAAAGTCTCCATTCCCTGAAGGACTCCAGGGCCACTTTCTGATCTCTTAGCCTTTACACCCCTGGTCCTGCCAGATTCAAATATCAACAAGCTTATTGGTCTCTCTACCAACCAAGACCCAATTATCAAACATACCAACCCTACCCTCAATGACCGCAGGAGCAATAACGCCGCCAGCAAAGATAGCAACGCCCTCGCCACTCCTCAGCTACCAGGCCCACATCCTCTACCCCACATCAACGCCCGAGACAACACTTTTGACTCTCAACAAGAGAACCGCGAACCCACCTTTGAACCAAGCTCGGCCCCACCCGTTCAATTTAGAGGCCATCTTGCTCACTTTTACAATGAATGGAGCAAGATTATCACCGACCAATGGATGCTGGATATCGTACAACAGGGCTACTCCATAGAGTTCCACACATTACCACTCCACCACGAGCAACCAAGGCAGATGCAAAGCAAATCTACCTCCTATCCTACTCTAACACTACTCAAAAAGGGAGCAATAGAACGAGATCCCTCCCACTACAGGAACCGTGGGTTCTACTTTCCCTACTTCCTCATTCCAAAGAAAGGGGGAGATCTCAGACCCATTCTGGACTTAGACGCTCAACAAATTCATCCGCAAATTCCGTTTTTGGTTGGTAATGATACCACAAATCACCCTCCCCCTCAATCAAGGGGCCTGGTTCGATATGAAAGACGCATATTTTCACATAGACATCCACCCAGCCCACCGCAAATCTCTCTGCTTTCAAGTCAGGCTGTCTCACTATCAGTTCCGCATTCTCCCTTTCGGGATAGCTATGGTGCCTCAGGTGTTCACAAAAGTGTTTGCCGTTGTGGTAGCTTACATGCAATGATGAGGCCATTCTGTTTCCTTACCTGGATGAATGGTTACTGGTGGCATCATTGTGCGAACGCCTGCTAGGATCTGTTCGCCTCTGCATGTGTATCAACAAGGACAAATACACACTTATTCCTACCAGGAACCTCACATTTATTGGAGCCACTCTGGATTCTCGAGTAGTGCGGGTGTTCCTTCCCAAAGACCGCTGTGCTGCACTGCCCTCTCGAACATTACTGCACGATTGCGACACCATCAATGCACACGTGCTCGACTGTGTGTCTCCCTTCTGGGACACATGGCAGTATCTACATTGGTCACACTGTATGCCCGACTCCACATGCACTGCCTACAACATTGGTTACAGTCGGTTTATGACCCGAACAAGGACCACCTGGACAAATGGGTCTCCCTCCCACCAAGAGTGCTAGCCTCCCTGACATGGTGGCAGGATCCCTCCAAGGTTTTGGTGGACATACCCTTTCACCAACCCAAAACAGACATGATCCTCATGATGGATGCGTCTCTCATGGGTTGGGGAGCCCACATACAGGGTCACACAGCTCAGGGGCTGTGGTTGCCCAGTGAGGTGAGGATGCATATCAACATCCTAGAAATGAGTGGTTCAATGTGCATGCAACACCCTCCTTCCCCTATTCGAGGGCAAACACATCCAACTCTTGACGGACAACATGTCAATGGTATTCTACATAAACAAACAAGGAGGGGACAGATCCCTATCCCTATCCCTATGCTAGGAAGTGATCCGCGCATGGAACTGTGCCTGCGGCGCAATATAAGATGACAAGCGGCGCACTTACCTGGACCAGACAACATCCTTGCAGACAAGCTCAGCCACTCCTTCCATTGTTCCCACAAATGGGAACTCCACGACCCCACTCCGGGACATTTTCTGAGAGTGGGGAACCCCCACATGGGACCACTTTGCCTTGGCAACAAACAGCAAACTTCCCCTCTTCTGCTCCAGGGGCTCCTTGGGATAGGGGTCACAGGGGGACACCTTCCCTATTCCATGGACACCAGGCTTCCGGTACACCTTTCCTCCCCTTCCACTCATTCCTCGAGTTCTCAGCAAACTGAAACAAGACCGTGCACAGATCATACTCATAGCCCTGTGCTGGCCCAGGCAGCATTGGTGCTCGGACCTACTGCACCTGCTGATGCACCTCTCCCACTCATACTGAACCTACTTACCCAACAGCGTGGGTGCATCCAGCACCCCAACCCAGCACCACTCCCCCTCACAGCTTAGTGTTTGAATGGGTCTCGCAAGTAGACAACGCCTGTTCCTCCCCAGTGCAATGGGTGTTCACTCACAGCCGCCGTCCCACGACCAGGGCCTGTTATCAGGCCAAATGGCGACGGTTTACTCAACAGGCTTCAGGCAATCACCACTCCTCAACCATGAGTATTCCAATCGTCCTGGACTACCTCCTCTCCCTACGACAACTCGGGCTTGAGCATTCCTCTGTAAAAGTTCACCTGGCGGCCATAAGTGCCTTCCTCCCACCTGTGGATGGGTCCTCTATATTCAGTCACCAAACCGTCGCTAGGTTTATGAAAGACCCACTTAACTTGTTCCCAACCGTCAGGGACCCCACTCCAGCCTGGGACCTCAACCTAGTCCTATCCACGCTTACAAAGCCCCCTTGGAATCCCTGTCCTACCTATCTATGAAAACAATCTTTCTTGTGGCTATTACCTCAGCTCGACAAGTTAGTGAACTAGCGGCAGTGATGGCAGACCCTCCTTTTACCATCTTTCACAGGGACAACGTCTCCCTGAGGTTTCAGCCCAAGTTTCTTCCTAAAGTAGCTTCCCAGTTTCATCTCAACCAAGTTATTCACCTCCCTGTTTTTTACCCTAAGCTACGCTCCTCCACCGGGGAAAGGACCCTACACTCCCTTGATGTCAGGCAGGCGCTTGCCTTCTACCTACAACGCACTCACCTTTTCAGAACCTCGCCAAAACTCTTTGTGGCAATAGCAGATCGCTGCAAGGGGCGTGCGCGTTCTTCCCAACATATTGCTCACTGGATTGTTCGCTGCAGCAAAGAATGCTGCTCCCTCTGTCAAGTTCAACTTCCACCTCGTGTCAGAGCACACTCCACAAGGGCACAAGCAACCACGACGGCCTTCCTCGCTGGCGTCCCATGGCAGGATATTTGCAAAGCAGCAACCTGGACTTCCATACACACGTTCACAGCTCACTACGCTTTGACTAACGCCGCATCTACTGACGCACCAGTGGGTTCCGCAGTCCTACAAACTCTGACATCTACGGAGCCCTAGGCCCACCCGCATACTGGTTACTACTCGCTATACTCCCATGATGGAATCCACATAGGGACCATCACTCGAAGAAGGGGAGGTTACTTACTGTAACCGATGCTTCTTTGAGATGTGTGGTCCCTATCTGGATTCCAATCTCGCCCCCCGTCCCCTCTGCTTAGGGCTTGATGCCAGGGTATAAGAGGAAACTGAGGGGGGCGCTGACCCGCGCAGACATACGTGACCTTGGATGCACCATGTGGGCAATGTGAGACGTGCACATGGGTTGATGGACACTGCTTTCAACAGTTCCGGCTCCAGCGCATGGTCTGCGTGCGTACCCATGATGGAATCCAGATAGGGACCGCACATCTCAAAGAACCATCAGTTAAAGTAAGTAAGCTCCCCTTCTGGGTGCAGAATCACCAGTGCCATCCGATAAGGACTATCCTGTCCCTTGCTTCCTGTCCTGACTCGTCTGCGTAATACAAGAGAGCCTGGCTTGGAACAGAAGGGTTATTCTGGCAATATGTGCTGTCTGTAACTATCCCCAAATTATTGCTTCTAAACCTAAGCAGCATTTAATTGCTCTTTCCCTAGAAATGTTCCTTGCCATGGTGGTTGCAGACATTAATTAAACCAGAATGTTCCTGGAGTTAGAAAGCAGTAAATCGCTTCTGAAATGGATGAAACACTACACACAGCTGATAATTGGAGAGACCTGGCGTGGGAGCATCCTCCAACTCCCGGTGATTGTTACTGTGACATGGAATTTGAGCAAAGAGGCCTTGGCAGTTTTAACTTCACCACTGCCTCATTAAGCCATTCATTCTAGTGTCATAGACAGATATCCATCGGGGCTAGGAGATGATCAGAAGGGGGAAAATGGAGTGATCCTCATGGCGCCCATGGAGCAAAGTGAGGGTAGTTCTGCGCTTCATAATGCACGGATCTGCATTTCATCCTACCTCGAGGGAAGAGGATTCAGAGGCCATTCAGTGATTTGTAAAGTGCAGTTATTGCAACTTGAGGTGGGTGCATATGGTGTCAAAACACTGCATTGGGACTGAGGCAGAGGCAAAAGAGGAGCAGGAAAGGTTCATGCACACACACACCCTTTGTCAGGTTGGGTAAATCCATCCTAGGCAGCTGTCTTGTCTGCGGCAGTGAGCCGTACTCAGATCTGTACGTTTGGGGGTGGTGAGGATCCTCATCCTTTGAGCGTGGGATTTCATTACCATTATCTTAAATCCATAGCTACACTTATATTTCTAAGGCATCCATAACCATGCTATCTGAGTACAGTTTGCAACATTTCACTAAGAGAAAACGCCTCCCAAGCTGGGCCCAGGCTTTGTTGGAGGAGACTGTATGAGAGCGAGAGGTTATTTTATAGTGTACATGTACACAGCAGCTGGAACGCTGCCATTCCCAGCGCGGGGAGACTTCCCGCATGCTAGTCCTGCTCGGGCTAGCACACTAAATACAGCAGTGTGCTGTGGCTGCCCAGGCAGTGACTCGGACTGACCACCCGACTACATACCTTGGATCTCGGATGGCTCGGTGCTTGTGTGGCTAGACCAAGCCACTGTGGCCACGATGGTATTTTTAGCACACTAGGTTGAGCAGTGCTAGTGTGTGTATGTCTACCCAAACTGAGAATTCCACCTCCCAGCTGCAGTACAGACGTCGCCTTAGAGGGCTCTGTATTCATAAGAACAGCAGCTGCAGTGATACATGTGACAATAAAATATCACAAGTTCCATCAAATCTCATGGCTTCGAGGCACAAGCTAAAGTCAGCTGGGGTCAGGAAGAAATACCTCTGCCGGGGGACAGTGGTGTATAGCTGGCCATGTGCATTATGGGGGATGGAGGAGGAAACACATCCTGTTTTGAAGAATTTGGTGTAAGCCGTTGCTCTGAAGGCAGCATACCATACCTAGATGGATTGATCCAATCCACCTGCTCCTGATTAACAATGTGACTGACATTAGTAGGAGACACATGACTAACGCTGCAGGGTGCTCCCCGGAAACTGGCTACCCCACAGTTAAAACCTGCTCCTGATGGGATGCATTTCAGAACGTAGCAACTGCCAGGGAATGTAACAGTCAGTGTTCAGGTTGTTTGAACAGTCGGGTTTGCTTAAATAGGAGAAATCTAAACTTAATGGCAGAGTCTGTGTTGGCCTGTTAGCCAGGAGCCCAGGGACCACACCTATGTCGGGATAGTCAATCGGTGGACTGTGGGCCAAGGCCAGACTGCTTTTGAATGGACCCCGAGATCTTTTTATTTACTTATTATCATTATTGGTTTTTATTATTATTTTCTCTGGAGTCTGGACTTTGACTAGACGGTGGACCTTGGCAAAAAACAAATGACTCCCCCCGACCTACGTGAGTGCCGTCACACGGTTCTGTGACACAGAGCTGGGTCCTGTGGAGACGGCAGCCCTGGGCTGCAGACGTAATATACGGCTAGTTCCGTGCACGTGAGCCTGTCTCCCTCTAGTGGCTGGCTCCAGAGTCGCTAATAGCTGGCTACTAGCGGCCCGCCAGGAGGAGTTGCTCCTTCAGCGGACGTGGGTAGGATGTTGTGCATGGTGTTGAAAGTTCTAGGTTCCGTCTCCACTGAGGTTCATGTTGTCCGCTGGTCTGAGGCCTCGGTTTGATGCCCAAGTAACGTGCCAAGTAACGTCACACCGCCTGGATCATGAGGGAGCATTGTGTGGAGTCGATGCAGGCTGCAGTCCATCATTCATGATGGCATGGCCAGGGGCTGCATTGTGACACTCAGGGCTGCATTCGACCTATACGTGCACTGCTTGCTGGCCTCCCTGACTGAAATTGCAACACGTGGCCGGTTCTTCCGCAGTGTTCCCGGCATTGTGGGCCCCGGCCCTCTGCTGCAGAGGTGTGCTGAGCAAAGAGGAGCTGCCCTTGAAGCAGCCACTAGCTTATGCTCTCAGTCGACAGGCTCCAGCATGCACCTTCGTATGCCCGCATAGTGACGTGTCTGAGTGCATGGGCCCACGCTGCCCTCGCATGGGGCCTGTGAGGCAAGGAGAGCGTCATGCCTCTGTCATGTCAGACTCTGCGGACAGGGCAGCTGAGGCAAAGAAGCAAAGTCAGTTGCCTGAGCCATGCAGTGAGTTAGAGGCAGAATGAGGCCTGATCTCAGGAGTTGCCAGGTCCCAGTCCCGTACAGAGACCATTAGACCTGGCTGCCTCTCTCAAACTCTCTCCTGCCCACACATTTGGGCCCTGCTTCAGCAGCAGTCCACAGACTGCTGTGCCGATGTCATGCCATCGCTCCCCAAGCCTGGTTTCCAGCCCAGGCGTTGCCATCAGACAGGTCACTGGGCTAGACCATGTGTCAGTATCATTACGGTATCAGATGTTTGGTTTTAGCTGACAAACACCAATAAAATAAAACACCCCAATACAAAAAAAGGGTGTGTGTAAATGGGTGTTTATCCAATGAACACTGGAAAAGCACCGGACATGGTTATTTGTATCTATGGGTTTGTCTATACGGAGCAGTGAGACTCCGGTGGGGGAGTGATTTCTAAAGTGTATTAATATGTTGCCCATTAGTTGGTTCCTGTAGAGCTCCTGGTACACACTAAAGGTTCCCCAGTGCACTTTAGACATAGTGGGCAGGGTGTTTAAAGGTCTCATGGCACACCCAGGAGTAGCTGTCTCCTGGTGACTCTCCATGTTGTTAAGCGGCCATACGTAGTGCTAACAGTATGTATTGGGGGGTGCAGAGAATCACAGGAGTCAGTTGGCCACAGGACTTTCATGTGTGGGTCTCTGATGCTGTTCTCCACTTTAAATGTGTATCTTTTATATACATTACAATACACACGCATGCACACACTCACTGTTCCTAGACTGACCTATAGCAGGCAAATGAAGCTCATTTCATTTAAGTTGTCTTGGTCAATGCTGGATTCTGGTGCTGCCTGTCCCACCTACGAAAGCCAGTGTCTAACATCAACCCTTGTTTTCCTTCCGACCGTAGGAGGAAAAGGCTGGCCGCATGCCTGACATCTTCTTATTGTTTTATTATGGTTCCTTTATTTTTTCCATGTCATTTTATGTTGGCAGGAGCTATGTTTTCAAATCCGCCGGCCTTAGATCTTTCCAATGCGGTGTTAAACCAAGGTCCTGTCCCTTTCTCGTCACTGAAGATCCCATGGAACTTTTCTGCAAGGGCGCAGGTCTCAGCCTTGGCGTCCTGACCAAATCCCAGATTGGGTAGTTGCATTCTTCCACCTTCAGTTCCCCTGCAGTTTCCATATGAGGAGTAAACCTTTTCTTAAACTTTTGAAAACCTATTGTGTGATAGTGTTAGTGAAGAATGGCTGCAGCGGGGACGCCCCCAGAGAGAGCTACCGATCAGCGGTGATCCCTTCATTGTCAGAAGGACCCTGAGAGACTTGGTACCAAGCTCTCCATAAACGTAAGATTGTCAGAAGCAGCATTTGAGTGCAGGAACAGGTTAGGATTTCAATTGCAGATGGTATCAGAGAGGTGAAGGGACTCGCCCAAGTCACACTGGGGGTTAGTGTCAGGGCTGGGAATAGGTCCCAGGGCTCCTGGGTGCCAGCTCTGTGCCTGGACCAAACGCAGCAGCTGTTTAACCATACACACAACAAACCCAGCATGACAATTTGAGGCAGGGCGTGAGACTGCAGGGGGATCCGAGTCCAGCAGAACATAACGACCCGAGCAAGACAGACAGCCTGACATTTTCAAACTCGGAGCCTTCAGTTGGGCACTGCACAGAAGTGATTATACATTAGGTGAGGCTGGTTTTCAAAGACGCTGAACACCCACAATCACCACCACAGTGAAGAGGAGCTGCTGATGCTCAGCACCTTTGAAAATCAGCCCGTTTATACTGACTTCAGACACTCAAGTTAGAAAATGTTGGTCCTAGGCCCAGATTCTACTCACAGCTGTGCCCACACCGCCTGGTGCAATGGAGAGCAGAACCTGGCCGACGCGGTTTATTGCGGCTCTGCTGGACGTCACCAAAAACTGACAAGACAATTCGCTGAGGTGTCTGTCTGCCTTCCCCATTCCAAAGCGACCCAAACAAAGGCCAGTCTCCTCTGAGAATGCCTCCCTCTGCTGCCGGCTTTGAAAACAGGGCTCTCTGCACGTTAAGCCATTTTCTCTTTTGTGTTCCATTCTGTTGTCCTCATCGTTTTGTTTGTTTCTCAGTGACTCAGCACATTAAAGAGCTCCTGGAAAGGAACAATAAGAAGAAATCCAAATTGAGAAAGAAACCCAAGCCCTATATCGAAGAGCATGATGGTAGGGTCCATGTCACTGTTCGTTTAGCGCCTTCCTGTCTTAGACGTAGTAGCAAACCTGCTTTTCTTCAGCCTCTTACCCCTCTCCTCCACCTCCACTGTGACTCTGTTCATCTCCTTAACCGTTCGTTCGGGCTGTGCCTGCGCTAGGGATGAGACGTGTTTGTGATGCCCTCTGGCGCCTTCTGCTACCATGGCTTGGACACTGGTGTGAATGGGAGCCAAATGAGAGCGAGACTGGCCGTGGGGCTGCTCTCTGCCTTGGGTATCTAGCCCACTTCGGCCCTGCTATGGAGAGTCCTGTCTGAGATCCAGCATCAATCCCTGTCCATCCCTAGTGTAGACAGGGCCTGTGCTTTGCTCAGTAGCATTTACAGCCTTTGGGTGGGGTTGGCCGTGGTGGGAAATGCCATGGTAGCCAGAGGTGCCTGCAGAAGCACTGGTGGCTGCGACGGAGGCAGTGAATGGGACAGGGATGAATCACTCTGAACTGGCAGCAGCATTAATGAATTCCCATTAACGTGGGCTCATTAACGTGGGCTCGGCCACCTTTTCATCATCTGCCGTGGAGCTGAGTCACCAAACAGGCTGTTCGGTGGTAAATTGCCGGCAGATTTCTACAGTTCTGGTATTTTTATCTGGCACCTGTTTGAATAAGGTTAATTTATTTCTTGTAATGTACCGATTAGTAGAGGGGGCGGAAGTGTAATTAACCAGAGCCCGTTAAAGAAAGGGCTTAGATTTCCATGTTGTTTGCATAGAGATGAACCTGATCTAGGTTGGTTGGCTTTTATACTGCGAAGGTGCATGGAGAAAGGGGGAAGGGGGCATGAGGAAGATGTGGAAAGTGCTGCTTTTTCTTTGTGGCCTGACAAGACATGTAGAGTTTTTCTTAAAAGGGGGAACTTGCCTGTTGTGTTAATGCTGAGAAATGGGTGTTAAAAAGGTAAGTGTTTGGGACAGAGAAATGGTCCTGGTCAAATCTCCTATGAGCCAACGTGTGCAGATGATTAAGCAGTAAAGGTGGGGTGGGAGTGTGCGTGTGTGTGTGAGGGAGAGAGCGAGCTAGCTATTTAATTACAACGTTTTACTCCAGTGCAGTCTAAAGACACTGTCTGTAACAGCCGAACGTACCTCTTGCTTTAATGACAAGAGCAGTGTTACAACGCTAAGTCAGGGTGGGTGCAGCACTCCTTTCCAGCCCAGAAAACCTGCCACCTTGAGTTCTGATCCTCCCTTTCCGTGATAGCTCCCACACCCCCTCCCATCTCTCCAGCAGGCCAACTTACAAGGTGACCGGCAGTAATGCTCGAGACTGTAAGTGCCTGGGAAACACCAGTACCTGCACCAACGCGACATCCTGCATCTTGCTACAGATGTTCTAGACAGGGCAACCTTCCCAGTGGGGGGCTGGGATCATTCAGTGATGGTTCACCTCATTGGCCCCTTAGCCTTTCCCAGGACGGCACGCTTTTAGCCTTCGACAAAGTGCTGCCACAACTGGACCCATCAGCTGGGATGCCTCAATCAGTTGTGAGCAAACTGCAACTCCCTTGGGCAGCTGCAGCAGGAGGATCTGTTCTTAACTATCCTGCACATGTATGGAGCGATTCAAAGCCAATGGGGGGCCTGTAGTGCTAAGAAAACGCTCTGTTGTGTAGAATTCCAGCTCGTAGACATTTGCTGAAGGTAACCGGTCAGACTGAGTGCAGCAAACGCCTGGCCTCTTAGCTCAGCGTTAAACCAGCTCAGTGCGTGTAAGGCGCTGGCAATCACTGGGGGCTGGAAACCAAAGGCTAGTTTACATTTAATCACCACTTCTCAGCTCCATCTTGAAAAGGGATCAAGCGAGTGCATTGAGCAGTGAGACTGATATGCCACAAGCACATTTAATGCACATAGCTATAATACCCTGGCCCAGATCATTCGAGGGGGCAGGAAGTCCTTGACTGTGTGTGACACGCAATGCTAAAGAGCTGCATTCTAAAAGACATCCCTTCACACGCAGTGCTACCGTTCTGATTGTTTCATATTTATATTATGGTGGCACCCAGAGGTCTCACTCCGGATTGGGTCCCTTGTCTGTGGACATCCCCTCACATTCCTGATAGGGACCTTGGAACAGCCATAGTAGTGGCTGTGTCCAGGCCACACTTTAGGATGGGCCCAGGGAGTGCTGGTATAGGCGTCGAGTGGGTGCTGCGTGGATCCCCAGGCAATGCAGACACGGTCAGCTCAAACTGAGAATCATGTCTTCGCTATGGGGGCTCTGCGCTTTGATCTGAGAAGCTCCCAGTTTGACCAAGGATGTGACCTGAGCCGGTATACGTATCACACATTTTGCAGCATCTGGTACTGGGATATTGGACTTAGCTGGACCACTGATCTGATCTGATCTGATCCGGTGTGGCAGCTCCTGTGTTACCGACACACACGCAGAGTGCAACACACACCATATGTTTGGTAGGAACAGCTGTCTGCGGTTGTTTGTTGGGTTTCTTTTGCCATCCCCTCCCCCCCCAGTCTATCTCTGTAACAAGGGGGGAGACAAGACAGACAATCACTCCGGGCTGTTCCGGGCTGTCCTGCTGTGGTATCGGGTGCTCTCCTGCTGTCATGAACTCCTTCCCCTGGAGACAGAGTACAGGAAGAGGATTTTTTAAATACATTCTCAACCTCCGCACTTTTAACACGTCTCCCTTCTCTAGCATCTTTCCGGGGATCTTGGAGCACTTCCCCAACATGCACTTCCCCTCCCAGTAACCACGTGAGATGGCAAAGCTCCATTGTACAGAAGGGGAAACTGAGGCACAGAGAGGCACGCGATGATGGCACGCCAGGCAGAGCTGAGCTTTTCGCGCTGGCACATGCTGATCCCCTTAAGAGGCTGCAGGGGAATGAGTTATTGTGTAATAAGTCATGCAATAGTGGAGCTCAGCTCTGGGCCTGGCACGTCACCTTCAGGTCACGTGAATTAGTGCACAGTGACTTTTGTGCTGTCCTTGGCTCAAATAACTTAGCTGGAACTGACAGCGGAGACATTTAAAAATGGGACATAGCTCCCCAAATGGGATGGGCCTTTCTTCTGCAGGAGACACTTGTGTTTGGGAGATGCAGCCTCCTGTTACCAGCATGCAAAGTGAAATTCAGTCTGGTAAGGTGCACCAGCTCAAGAACCTAGATACCTCTAGTCCCACTTCAGCCATGACTTAAGCTGTACCTACTGTTTGGATAGACTCATAGACTTTAAGGTCAGAAGGGACTAATATGATCATCTAGTCTGACCTCCTGCACAACGCAGGCCACAGAACCTCACCCCCCACTCCTGTAATAGACCCTGACCTATGGCTGAGTTAGTGAAGTCCTCAGATCATGATTTAAAGTCTTCAAGATACAGAGAATTCACCAGCAAGTGACCCATGCCCCATGCTGCAGAGGAAGGCAAAAAATCCCCAGTGCCACTGCCAATCTGCCCTGGGGGAAAATTCATTCCCGGCCCCAAATATGATGATCAGCTAAACCCTGAGTATGTGAGCAAGACTCACCAGGCAGACACCCAGAAAGAATTCTCTGTAGTTACTCAGAACCCCCCATCTAACATCCCTTCACAGGCCATTGGACATATTTACTACTAGTAGTCAAATTAGGCTGTCCCCCATACCATTCCCTCCATAAATGCATCAAGCTCAGTTTTGAAGCCAGCTCGGTTTTTTGTCTGCACTGCTCCCCTTGCAAGGTTGTTCACTCTCTGATGGTTAGAAACCTGCGTCTAATTTTAAACTTCCTAATGGCCAGTTTTTATCCATTAGTTCTTGTGTCCACACTGGCACTGAACTTAAATAATTCCTCTCCCTCCCTGGGATTTATCCCTCTGATGTATTTATAGAGGGCAATCGTATCTCCCCTCAGCCTTTGTTTGGTTAGGCTAAACAAGCCAAGCTCTTTGAGTCTGCTCTCATAAGACAGGAGGAGCATTGCATGCTGGGATCTGTAGTTTCCACCAGTCACATTTAGAACATAAGAACGGCCATATTGGGTCAGAGCAATGGTCCATCTAGCCCTGTATCCTGTCTTCTGACAGTAGCCAATGACAGTTGCTTTAGAGGGAATAAATAGAACAGGTAATCATCAAGTGATCCATCATGTCAGCCATTCCCAGCCTCTGGCAAACAGCAATCCCTGCCTAGCCTGGCTAAGATCCATTGATGGACCTATTCTCCATGAACTTATCTAGTTCTTTTTTGAACCTTAGTTATAGTCTTGGCCTTCCCAACATCCTCTGGCAAGGAGTTCCACAGGGTGACTGTGCATTGTGTGAAGAAATACTTCCTTTTGTTCGTTTCAAATCCGCTGCCTATTCATTTCATTTGGTGACCCCTAGTTCTTGTGTTATGAAAAGGAGTAAATAACACTTCCTTATTTTCTTTCTCCACACAGTCATGATTTTATAGACCTCCACTGAGGACAGTCTCAAGCTGCGCTGTCGAACGCCATGTACTTTGGCTGCCCTCATACCTCACCTGTCCACTTTAACGTTTGTCTTGCCTTCTGATTGACACGTCCATAGCACTCATCACATCTCGCACACATTAATAAATTAATCTTGTGATCCGCCCCCCTGCAGCCTTCATGAGGTAGGAAAATGTCAGCATCCCCAGTTTACAGATGAGTAAACTGAGGCACAGAGGGAGGAAATAGGATTAGTATGAATTAGTGCATTAGTAAGAGCATTGCCAGCAGACCAAGGGAAGTGATTATTCCTCTCTATTCGGCACTGGTGAGGCTGCATTTCGAGTATTGTTGTCCAGTTTTGGGCCCCCCCACTACAAAAAGGATGTGGACAAGTTGGAGAGAGTCCGGTGGAGGGCAACAAAAATGATGAGGGGGCTGGAGCACAAGACTTATGAGGAGAGGCTGAGGGAACTGGGCTTGTTTAGTCTGCAGAAGAGAAGAATGAGGGGGGATTTGATAGCGGCCTTTAACTACCTGAAAGGGGGTTCCAGGGAGGATGGAGCTAGGCTGTTCTCAGTGGTGGCAGATGACAGAGCTAGGAGCAATGGCCTCAAGTTGCAGTGGGGGAGGTCTAGGTTGGATATTAGGAAAACGTTTTTCCCTAGGAGGGTGGTGAAGCACTGGAATGGGTTACCTAGGGAGGTGGTGGAATCTCCATCTTTAGAGGTTTTTAAGCTGCAGCTTGACAAAGCCCTGGCTGGGATGATTTAGTTGGGGTTGGCCCTGCTTTGAGCAGGGGGTTGGACTAGATGCCTCCCGAGGTCCCTTGCAATCCTATTAGTCTATGATTCTGTGAAGTGACTTGTCCAAAATCACACAGTGAATCAGTGGCAGAGGAGGGAATAGAACCCTGTTCACCTGACTTCTAGCTCCTTCCTGTAAGCTTTGGTTCAGTAGAGCACTTCAACATGTGCTCAAAGTTAAGCATGTGCTTAAGTGCTTTGCTGAGTCAGGGCATTTTTAACCACAAGGGAGCATCAAGAAGAGAGTATCTGTATCTTACTCAGGTCCAACATTCTCTTGTTCATAGAATAAGGAACCTTAAACCTGGTCTGTTCTTGGAAGACTAGGCCACGTAAGCTGCACCACGGACTTCAACAGAGCTGCTCGTGGGAGTAAAGTTATGTACCCAAGTGTTAGCAGGATCAGTGTGCTCCTGGGACCTTCTACTGGGACAGTCTCCATTTTTCTTCTGATGTCCTAGGACAGCTGAAATGTTCTGATTTTTCATTTGAGCAATCAAAATGTTTGAGGTTCTATGTAACTACAAAATGTGTATTCCAGCCGTGGTGCTGAACCAGGCACAATCTGCTCTGTTCACTAGGATCAAATTGTCCCGTGGAACGAGTGAGCGTTCAGTGTGATACATGGTGTTTGGAGTGAAGGGAAAAGTCAAATGAGCATAGATGCTCTGTCCAACAGCTGTTTTGCTCAAGGTGAATGTTAAGGACACCTGTTCAGTGTGTCACCGTGTAAGCTAATTCAGACATGAAGTTATTGAAAAACCGTGTAGTCAGAGAAATAGACCTGTGTTGCTGTAGAGTGAGAAGCTGGGTGTAGTGACAGAAGTGCACTATTGTCTTTTGTACAATATTTCACAAGCTTTAAAAAAATGTAAAGACTGGGCCCCTATTTGATTTTGGACCGAATACTACTGCCAAAAAATAGGCTACATACGTTACTTTTCTGTTCCTCGTATTTGATGTTTCTGGGCTAAAATTCTGTTTTGGACTTTCCTAAGAGCGATTCTGCATTCCGCACCTTTCCCCTCCACAGTGTTGTAATGGGAAGCACACGTCTAACCTGTTCTTCGGGGCTATTTTTAGCTCTCATCTGGAATAGAGTTTGGCAAAAGGGCTGATCACATTTCCCATGTGCCAGAAGCTTTGATTACAGTCGAACTGGTTAAACTGACAGACCCTTGCAGAGCATTCGGGTTTTTATCTGAGCAGTTTGGGCCCTAGATAGAATCAAATCCTCTTTGTTCTGTTTGCACTTGTAACAGTACAGCTGCTTACACGAATGTAGCCCCTTAGCGCATCAGAGCTCTTCACGGACAAATACTGGGCAGAAAGGCCTCTGGGGAAAAGCCCTGGAAGGCAGCGCTCGGCCAAAGGAGCAAAGAGCCTGGGGGCAAAGAGCAGGGAACTTCAGCGTAGCCCAAGGGGCTGGAAGAATAATTTGTTCAGAGGCTTATTTGGGTTTTCAGTTGGATTTTTGTGACCCTGGAAGGGGGCTGAACTGAAACGGTGACCTGGCCAGAGGACTGGGCTTTGGAAGAAGTACAGTGGCCGGCATAGGGCCAAAGAAATGGTCAGCAGGTGGTGTGGGAACAACAACCCCTGCAACACCAGGCTGTGACACGGGGGTGTTATGGTGTTGAGAGGAGCTGTTTACAAGGTGTCTTTGGAGGACTGACGAGGGTAGGTGTTTTTTTCTCCTCTTAGTTGTTCAGGAGGAATGGCAGCAAACCCCCTGACTTGGTTTAAGATGGCTCTTACTCAGTTTATGAATGGGCTTGTCTGATGGGCTTGCCTGCAATAGCCGGGGACTGGACTCAATGACCAGGGATCTCTTCCTGTCCTCTGTCGTCTGTGACACGCTTTGCTCCTTTAAGGCGCTCTCTTTGTGAAGTAGAACCGGCATCTTTGCACTCAGAAGACACGGCTGAGTCCCCGCCAGTATGGGGCTCTGTTGGTTGAACTCTGATCTCATGCATGGGAAGTTCAGCTGTTCAAGCCACTCCCACACCCTAAGGCCCCTTGCATAACCCCAGCCTCAGTAACTACCTTGACAACCTCCTTGGTGCTGGCACCCAGACCTTTCTCCTGACTAGCAGACGCCAGTGTCTCCTCAGCTGGGTCACTCCGCTGCCGAAGAGGAGACGAGAGAGAGGGAGGCAGGCGGTAAGATGCAGTATTGCCCCCAGTCCGCGGCTGTTCTTCCCTGAAAAGGGTTGCCCATAGCAGCTTTTGACCGGTCTGCAAAACATTTTCCCACCATCCTTTCCCCCTCCATCCAACTTATTCGAGCCCTGTCCTGGAATGGCAGGGAGCTGCAGATCGGGATTGAGGAACACCAGCAGAGCTGTGCTTGGAGGCCAGGACTAGAATAACAAGGGGCAGTCGGCCAGGAGCGAGGGGGGTGATGTGGCTGGCACAATAGGAAAGAGAGAGAATTGTATCAGTAGACAAAGAAACGTAGGAGTCGTGGAGAGGATAACGCTTTGGCCGATGGGACAAAGGCAGATGATGTTTGAGGCATGGACCAAGTTTGTAGCAGTCAGGATGGAGAAAAAAGGACATACCTTGGAGATGAAATAGAGGAGGAAGAAACAGGACGTACTGAGGAACAGAGCGTGGGGGCAGACAAGAGATGGGAAAAGGAACCCAAAGTTGCCATCCTGGTTGTCTGGAGAGGAAGTTGATGTACTCAGCAGGGATGTAGAGATGTTGAGAGAAGATTTGGTGGGAAGATCAGCTCAGTTTTAAACACATTGAACTTTAGGTGGCTGCAAGACACCCAGGAGGGTGTATCTGAGAGTAAGTGCGGAAATGTCAGGGCTGGAGAATCACCAGCATAGAGGGAATAGCTGGGCTCCTGGGACTGAATTGGACCCTACCACAAGGGTGTTAGATGGTAAGAGCAGGGGACCATGGATGGAGGCCTGTGGGACGGTGATGACACATGGAATGGAGGAGAGAAAGGGAGATGATGCAGAAGGTTACTGGAGAATATGCTCCTGTGAGAGCTTTTAGGGAAGAGCTGAAGAGTGGGGAGGATTGAATCATGAATCATGGTGGGCCGGGTCAGGGTGGGAATTCCGAGTCCGAGGGAACAATGTGACCAGAGGGGGACCGCAAACAAGAAGTGGCTGTGAGCCATGGGCAGGATGAAGAGGGAATGCCAGGGAAAGAACACAGGGCAGAGACACGGGCAAGAGCTGGCTTTGGTGGGGCCGTGAAGGCATGGACCGGTCCAGGTGTGTAGCTGAGACCAATCCAGCTTGCTCCGTGATTTGTCCCCCTCTAGGCTGTTGTAATGACACCATGCTTTGCATTACTGCTGTGTAGTGGGTGGGACCCAGCGTAATCCCCTTTCTGTGGGAGACATTAAACTCCTCGTTTGGAATTCGTTTCCCTGTGCTTAAAGCACAAGCTGGACGTAGCGTTTCAACGAGTCTCATTGTTCCGCCCTTGCTGTATCACAGAGGCAGCCTCTGACTCTAAGAATGCTTTACATCCCCAGCACATGCTGCTTTTAGACTTGACATTCCAGGTGCAGGGCTGCGTGGGAGTCCTGGCTTTATGTAGATCTTGGTGGGTGGGGAGGAAGTTGTACAGTTTATGTAACACGAGGGCTTTGACTTTGTATTCATGCAAGGATCACAGTACATGCTGGAGAGCAGGGGGCTGGGAGTCAGCCCTCCTGGCTTCCATTCATAGTTCTGCCCCAGCTTTGTGGTGTGACTTTGGGTGAGTTGCTTTCCTTCCCTGTGCCTCGGTTTCCCCATCTGTAACATGGAGATGATGATCCCGACCCATCTCCCAGAGGATCGTGCAGCTGAATTGTTAGGGTTTGTAAAGCGTTTTGAAATCCACAGGTGGAAGACGCAGGAGAACCAGACAGTATCTGTGTTATTGCCTTCGCTGGTTAAGTTTCGTACATTCCCATGTTGTGATGGGTCGTGTGCCGATCCCACACTGGTGGTGTGCAGAATAATGCAGTGGGACACTGGGGATATGGGAGGGGCATTGGCTTCTTAAATGAGATCATGGTGGCGCAGGGGCTGGGCATGGGCAAGGGACTGAACCGGGGCTTTCCTGGGTGCTCTTACCATGGAGTCTCCAACAAATGTAGCCAGTCTGGACGGCACAGCAAGTGCAGCAGCAACCCGTGTCGTGGTATCTGTGCTGTCTCCCCTACCGAGCGCAGGAGATGCCTGTGGTCTCTTTAATGGTGTGTCTGGCCCTGCGCATACGATCTGTGATGTGACCCAAACACCGGCCCAAGTGGTGGGGGAGGTGACTAACTCTGTAACGAAAGGTAGGACTGGTCAGCAAGCGGCCTGCTGCAAGTCCAGAGCCCCGGGCCCTGCGGCAGAATTGAACGACTCTTTTTGGAAAGGCAATCGCAAGTGTGCACATTGTTGCTTTGGCAATTGTTCGGTTTCCATGGCTACATGCCTCGTTGGTACAGTAACGTGCTTTACAGAACCAGATCGTGCAGCATTCACTGCAAATCCACCAGCGAGTTCTGGCTGCAGGACTGAGTGCTGTTTGTGGCTGTTAGTCCTAGACATTGCGGAGGGGGAGCTGTGGAATTGTATTAATATCCAAGCAGGTCTCGGCGAGGCTATCAGGGAGCACAGCAGACTTCCCACTTGCACCCCAAACAAGGAGCGCTGTTTGCCATACCCAGTGTGTGACGGACCTTGGGCAGTGCTTGGACGGGAGATCGATAGAAAACCCTTGCCGAGGTGGTACTGTCTCCGCTCCGAGTTAAACCACTGCCCCAGCCTGGTGTTAAGGGCTCAGGCACTGCTGAGGAGATGGAAGCAGCGGTTAGCAGAGATCATGTAGCACCCATCAGAAGGGTTAGTGTTCGTGTCCTGGCCACACTTCAACTCTAGTTACAAACTGCTTAGCTAAGATTTCCCCTGGGCTTTCCATCAGGCTCGGTCTTGTTCACTTCCTCTCCGGCACTGCTGCAGAACGGCACTGCTCACTATTAAACACTGCTGCCATCCACCCCAGAGGCGGCTGCACTTTAGTGGAGGGTGAAGCAACCCGTGTAGAGTTTGCGTGTCAGCGTGCAGAGCTCTCTCTCCGGAGCCAGGCAGTTGTTATCGTTAGGCCACAATGGGCTTCTTTCATAAACTGGGCTCTCCCCTTCACCCAGCACCTGCCAATGGCCACAGTCTGACTCCGCATCCCTCTGTCCACGAAGGCATCTTGCATGTGCTTAGTGTGGCTCATTTTCCTGGCGAGAGCGCTGGGTTGCTCTGCACCACGGCACACGTGTTGCTTCCCAGCCGAGTGCGCTGAGAATTGCTCTCATGTTCCCCTGAGCTCTGTTAAAGTTCACCACGCTTGCCGTACTCACTGCGCGTCAGGGGCTTGCATTGCAGCTCTGGGCTGGGCTGGGGGCAAGAATGAAGGTCTCTGAAAGCTTCCAGGGGTCTTAATGCTCAGCTAGCAGAAACTCTGCACCCCCACTGGACATGCTGTGAGCTAACGTGACCCACTGGTCTGTGCTCTGTGAAGTGCCTCCCCCCTGTGTCTGGTCCACTGCAAGTGCAGGTCTGTTACAGCCCTCAGCTGTCTACCTCAGGCTGTAGAGACGCCTGCCTAGAACTCGGGACGACTCAGCCATCCTACTGGCACATTAAACCCCTGTTTGGTCAGGGTAACTTCACCCAAAGGAGCCGGCAATAATAGCAAGTTATAAATGAATAACAGCAGTAAGCATTTCTATAGCTCGTTTATCTACAAAGCAGACCTTAGCCAGCCTTGTGAGATAGGAGGTTAGCCCTGTTTTACAGGGGTGGGGGAACTGGGGCACCGAGCAGGGAAGGGGCCCTCAAAGCTGCAGCTGATTGGTGTCAAGTGGGAGAAACTAGAGGTCCCCTTACGTTTGATATGGAGGGAGCAGGCAACAGAGATGGTGGCTTCCCAGCATGCAAACCCTTCCCCACAGCTCCACGGGTGCACCGCATGCTAGGACTTGAAGTGTCTGCAGGCTGCATCTTCATAGTGAGGAATCCCCCAGGCTTGCACTTTGGTCCTCTCTGCTCTAGATGCAGAGGGCTGCCTGGTGACCTGTGGGTAGTCGGGCAAGGCCAGCTCCTCTCCTCATCCTCCTTCTGGAGCATCTTTCCTCAGAGGTTTCTAATCTTTTAATCAGTCTCGTGGCTCTTCTCTGAACCCTCCCCGATTTATCAACGTGCTTCTTGAATTGAGGACACCAGACTTGGACACAGGATTCCAGTAGTACCAGTGCCAGATTGATGAGGTAAAATAACCTCTCCGCTCTTACTCGAGGTTCCCCTTTTTGTGCATCCAAGGATCACATTAGCCCTTTTGACCATAGCATTGCACTGAAAACTCAAGTTCAGCTGGTTATTCACCATGACTGCCGTATTTTTTTCAGAGTCACTGCTTCCTAGGCTAGAGTCCCTGTCCTGTAAATATGGCCTATGGCCTTTGTTCCTAGATGTATTTGTTTACATTTAGCCATATTCAAATATAGGTTGTTTGCTTGCACCCAGCTTACCAAGAGATCCAGATTGCTTGCTATCAGTGACCCGTCCTCATCATCATTTACCACTCCCCCAAGTTCTATGTCGTCAAGGGCGATTTTATGTTTTCTTCTGGGTCATTGATAAAAATGTTAAACAAGAAACGATCCCTACAGGGCCCCACTAGACACATACCCATTTGATGACGATTCCCCATTTACAATTACATTTTGAGACCTGTCAGTTGATCAGTTTTTAATCCATTCAGCATGTGCCATGTTAATTTTATATTGTTATAGTTTTTAATCAGATTGTCTTCCGGTACCTAGACAAATGCCTAATAGAGGTCTATGTATGTTACATCAACTCTATTACTTTTGTCATCCAAACTTGTAATCTCATTAGAAAAAGATATCAAGTTAGTTTGACAGGATCTCTTTTCCCTAAACCCATGTTGATTGGCATTAATTATATTACCCTCCTTACATTCTTTATTAATTGAATCCCATATCAGCTTATCTTGCCCAGGATGGATGTCAGCCCGGTCATCTCGTTTACCATTTTTAAATATTGGCACCAACATTATCTTTCTTCCAGTCTTCTGAAACTTCCCCTATGTTTGAAAACTTATTCAAAATCAACATTAATGATGCATCTGGATCCTCAGCCAGCTCTTTTAAAACTCTTGGATGCAAGTTATCTGGGCCTGCTGATTTAAAAAGATCTAATTTTAGTAGTTGCTGTTTAATATCGTCCCAGAATAGAAAGAGTGTCATCATTTTTTGCTGAGACTAACATCTGTTTTTCCTCAAATACAGAACAGGAGTATTTATTGAACACTCTGCATGCCTGTTCTGCATTATTATTAATAATTCTACTATTTGCATCTAGTTGGCCGCTCTCTTCTCTCCATTTGTAGCTAGCAGGAGCCTCTCTGGCTGCCCTGGATCCTGAGAGCCCTGTGTGTGTTGCTGACAGGCTCTGGATTCCATCACGCAGAGCCCCTTGTGCGACATCTGCATCAAACATCCAAGTGCAGGAAGCAGGAGACAGGCAGAACGTGAAGGCCCATGGGCCTCTTCAAGGCAGCCAGCTTAGAGGAAACTCACCTGCCAGTCCCTCTTACTGTGAAATCTCTGCATGACAACCCAGAGTGCGCTCAACCCTGGCAGTGCACCATCTCTGCAGAGCCGCTGGCTTGGGCCAGCTCTGCCTGCTGGGGAAAAGTTCCTGAGATCCACCGCTCTGACACAGCTTCAGACACACGCAAAGTCCCTGGCTGGGGAAGGGGCATTGAGTGAACACTGCTCACTGCGCTCAGGCTTTGCCTGGGACCCACACACACAAACAAACAGGGGCTGGTCCAAAGGCTCTGATGCTTTGAAGCTTCATCTCACTGCTTGCAACTAGTCAGAACTTGCCCCTGTGTGCTGCAGATGCTGCAGTGGGACCTCTTTCCCTGGCTCCCTCCCTGGGTCGCAGCATGAAAGTTAGGCCAGGAAAAGCCATGCGTCTCTCCCTTGTGGTGTTTCCCTCCTCTTGCAGTGCTTCGTTCCCCTTCCTCCCGGCCTTTCATTCTTCCCCTTCCAGCTAGTCTTTACCCAGGCATCCTCTCCTTCCACAGACTGATCGAGCTTAGTGGTGGGAAAGCCCTGTTGGATCCAAGCCAGTCCCTCCCCCACACATCTCCGGATCAGGGTAGGATCCTTCAAGTTCCAAACTCAGATAATGCAGCTTCCATCATTTCCCTGAGACACCCCTGCCCCCACCTTGCCTTCCTCCCTGTGTTCTTCTCTCTTCTCCTCCCACCTACACATCCTCCTCTGCTCCTTGTAACTCCGTCTCTTCTCCTCCCATCCCTTTTCCTATAGCTCCATCTCTCCGGCATCCTCTCCTGGCCCTCTGCCTTCCTACACCCCCTCTATGACCTGTCCTGCCCTCTCTAGCTATTCCGCTTTGTGTGCGCCTGCAGCAGCATAGTGAGACTGGCACAGGCCTGGGTCTGTGAAGTGTCAGTAGAATCGCTGGGAGCCAGGGCAGGTTGGTACAGCACAGCCAGGCTGCCTGCATGTGCTGGCAGATGGTGGGGCCCGGGTGGCCGGGAGTCTTAAACCTGATTTGAATAAAGGAGCAGTAAAGCATGAATCATACTCTGGGCAAACAAGCTCCTGGATCGTGCCATGTTGTGGACTCTGTGACTGTTGGTTTTGCTCATCAAGTGTCTCCAACACGGGCATTCTGAACTTTCTCCTTAGGTCTCTGATCAGAGACAAATCATCCTTCGGCTTTTCATAGAGCTGGAACCGTTCCTCTTCATTCTGAATCTGCCAGCGGAGCTGCGCAGACCAGCAAGTGAGTCTTCTTGCTTGCAGAGCAGGATCTGGAGAATTTTTGGCCCCTCACCCCCCAGATGTGAGGCAGAAACCCCGTGGGGCTCCACCTCTCAAAGCATGGCCCTTTTACACAAAGGCCACATCTATGCTGGGTCTGTAATGAACGTAAGAACAGTCATCCTGGGACAGACCAATGGTCCACCTAGCCCAGTATCTGTCTCTGACAGTTGCCGGTGCCAAGTGCTTCAGAGGGATGAACAGAACAGGGCATTTTAACTCAATTATACTTTTGGCGTTCACAGCATCCCCTGGCAGTGAGTTCCACAGGTTGACTGTGCATTGTGTGAAGTAGTACTTCCTTCTGTTTGTTTTTAACCTGCTGAAACGGAGAGAAGAGACTGTACTTACTGGGTTCTAGCACTGTTTGCCTGGCCATTGTGCACAGAGCCAAGTCATGTTAGACCCATGGATTTTTTGGTCTGTTTTGTCCCCTGGCAGGGTTTGCTGTACCCAGGTTACACAGACAGTCCGTCTAAACACTAGTCATTTAAAAACAACGTTGTAGGTTTCGCTCTTACAGCGGCCTGCAAATCCTCTGCCAGATTTTGTGATTTTACAGCCAAACTCTCCTAGTTCTGTACATGTTTTTCCTCTCCCCTTCTGCTGTGTGAGACCCACACGCGGAACAGAGGGAAGTGGTGCACTGTGCAGGGGAAATGGGCTATACGCAATCTTCTTGTCGGATTTCAAGGCCCCCATTACAGAGTGCCTCCCAGCCTTCAGGGTGTGCTGAGGCTCAGAGAGACTGAATGACTCGCTGAAGGTCACACAGAGTCCGTGGGAGAGCAGGGACTTGAACCCAGGTCTCTCAAGTCCTAGGTCCAGTGCTTCAGGCACTAGCCATCATTCCTCTCCAAACAGCCTGCCTGGGTTGTCTAAAACTAGCTTGAGCAAAGAACCAGGAGACAGGCTGGCCCTGAGGGAGATGGACTGCATTAGCTCAAAGCTCTTTCCTCTCTCTGGTTTCTCTAGATCACTATGTTCCTATGCTGAGCAGTGTGTTCTTGCACCAACCCACAGTCCTGGATGTAACAAGGGAGTGGGATTTGCATTAAAACCACCCCATTGTAGGATGATGATAACAAGAAACGGAAGAATTTGCGGGAATGCCAGCAGAGCCAGGAAACCTAGCTGGTATAAGCCGTGCAGGCGGACTGGCATGGACCCAAGCGCTGATAGCATGTCCCTTTGCAATGAGGAAGTCCCGACTGCCAGTAGATTGCTTGATCAAAACTCAGAGCGCCGCAGAGGGTTTGTGTGAGACGTGATTGCTGTCGATCCGTCGAGGTGGGCTCCTTGTCAAGCAGTGCAGCGCGCTACAGAACGTGCAAACGAAACTCCATCCATGCAGTGCCTGTTCCCGCAAATCAGCCCCAGGCTGCCCCAGGCGCTCAGAATCCGTTCTGCCAGCAGATGAGATGCCAGCCTGGAAGAACAGGGGTCGAGCAGGCTCTTGGCCTGCAGATTGAGCCGGGACCGAATTCTCACATTGATTGGATCACTGGGGGTCCAGTTCTGCTCTGTGACTCCTTCCTGGCTGGGTAGCAGGGTGAAAGCTGTTGAGCTTGTGAACACCTGGGCAGAGGATGGGAGGGGTCAGGGGATGTAAATAAGATGCAGAGGATCGTGGCTATGGGGTGCAGTGTGAGGACAGAGGTGTTTTCATTTGTCGTGAGTGAAGGGGCGGGACACAGACTGCAGTGGAGAAAGCCAATGAGATCATGGGACATCTCCTGGGGTGTTGAGAAGCAGAGGGCAGCAGGTAGCAGGGCTGAGAGTTTGGATGGACTCTAGGCTGGGAGAGGATAAACACGTTCGAGGTTGTGAGGTGCTCAGTAATGGGGGCCAGATAGAGAGGGAGTGAGAACGGCTGAATCCTTTGACCTTCTGCACTGCTCCGTCCCTGGCTGGTTGCTCTGCCATCTAGCTGGAGCTGCACTAGGAGGATGCTTGGAAGGCCAGGTTGATCCGGCAGCATGCCATGTGCGCCATGCATCCCTGCTCTGCAGGGTATAAGCCAATCATTGCTGCTACCGTTAGGATGCATTCTGTGTTGCTGTCTAATTGCCCTTCACCCCAAAACCCACTCTGGCATGAAAAGCAGCTGCAGCCTTCTTCTGAAGAGGGGAGCCTAGTGAATTGGGGCCTCAACCAAACGTTTGCCCATTTGAAACTGTGTCGTTGTGTGCTGTCAAAATACCCCCAGAGCCCAAAGAAAACGGGAGCCCCGGAGCCAGGCCCACAGCACTCGCTGTAGTTGTGTCCCTGGTCAGAAGTGCGGTGGCCGGCGGCTGGCTCGCAGCATGCTGGCAGTTCTCCTTTGCCTGTTTGTGGTAGGTGGATGTGGGAGGAAAGGCCCAGGCTGGGGAGGGCTGGCTCTGCTGTGCGGCACAGGACACCCGCGTTAGCTGATTTACTCCAGCTGTGTGTTAGCCTGGCTCGTTGCGGTGTCAGGAGGGCAGGGTGGGATGGGGCAGCACATTCATGGTGGCAGTAATGGGAGGGAGGCATTAGTACAGCACCTTAGAGATGCTTGACAAGAGGGGGAGGTTCTCTGGAAGCAGGCTGGGTTTTTCCATTTGCCCCCAGTGCTGAGATGATGAGGCTGCACTGAACATAAGCATGGCCATGCTGGGTCGGACCAGTGGTCCATCTACCCCAGTATCCTGCATCCGACCATGGCCAATGCCAGGTGCTTCAGAGGGAGTGAACAGAACAGGCAATCATCGAGTGACCCATCCTGTCACTCATTCCCAGCTTCTGGCAGTCAGAGGCTAGGGACACCCAGAGCGTGGGGTAGCATCCCTGACCATCTTGGCTAATAGCCATTGATGGACCCATCCTCTATGAACTTACTAATTCTTTTTTGATTTCCCTTAAAGTTTTGGCCTTCACAACATCCCCAGGCAGTGAGTTCCACAGTTTGATTGTGCATTGTGTGTGGAAGTGATGTTATGTTAATTTTAAACCTGCCGCCTATTCATTTCATTGGGTGATTCCTGGTTCTTATGTTATGGAAAGGAGTAAATAACACTTCCTTATTCACTTTCTCCACACCATTAGTGATTTTATAAACCTCTCTCATATCCTCCATTAGTTGTCTCTTTTCTGAGCTGAATCATAGAGTTGGAAGGGACCTCAGAGGTCATCTAGTCCAACCCCCTGCTCAAAGCAGGACTAACCTCAGCTAAATAATCCCAGCAAGGGTTTTGTCAAGCCGCAGCTTAAAAACCTCTAAAGATGGAGATTCCACCACCTCTCTAGGTAACCCAGGGTCCCAGTCTTTTTAATCTCTCAGATGGAAGCTGTTCTGTATCCTTAATCATTTATGTTGCCATTTTCTGTACCTTTTCCAGTTCTAATATATCGTTTTTGAGATGGGGTGACCAGCACTGCATGCAGCATTCAAGATGTGGGCGTACCAAGAATTTATATAGTGGCATTAAGACATTTTCTGTTTTATTATCTGTCCCTTTGCTAATGGTTCCTGACATCCTGTTCGCTTTTTTGACTGCCGCTGCACATTGAGTGGATGTTTTCAGAGAACTACCCACGACGACTCCAACATCTCTTTCTTGAGTGGTAACAGCTAATTTAGACCCCAACATTTTGTATGTGTAGTTGGGATTATGGTCTCCAATGTGCATTACTTTGCATCGATCAACATTGAATTTCATCTGCCATTTTGGTGCCCAGTCACCTCGTTTCATGAGATCGCTTTGGATTTAACTACCTTGAGTAATTTTGAATCATCTGCAAATTTTGCCACCTCACTGTTTACCCCTTTTTCCAGCTCATTTCTGAGTATGTTGAACAGGTCTGGTCCTGTACAGACCCCTGGGGGACACCATTATTTATCACTCTCCATTGTGAAAACTGACTCTTTGTTCCTAGCCTTTGTTTCCTGTCTTTTAACCAGTTACTGATCCAGGAGAGGA
Source organism: Emydura macquarii macquarii (assembly GCF_026122565.2). NCBI lineage: Eukaryota > Metazoa > Chordata > Testudines > Chelidae > Emydura > Emydura macquarii. The sequence continues at coordinate 1,475,512 of NW_027132383.1, forward strand.
CCTTCCCTCATATCCCATGACATGCGCTGGCCCAAGGCTGTTTCATGAGGAACCCAGCAGTTGGGAGTTACCTGAGGAAAACCAGCAGCCAAAGCCCCTGGGGTGATTCCCATTCAGTACAGGAGATTTGCCAGCAATTGTCCACCCTGCCATGGAGCATCCAGCCCCAGTTGTTGGGGTGAGGGAGCATACCTGCTAGTTTGCCCGGTGGCTATGTAAACTCAGTTCAACTCTGGAATGGGCAGAGTGAAGCATTTGGGGGTGAAATGGGGTTCCCCGGAACTGTGCAGAGACTGTCTCCAAACAAACGTGCATCCCTTGGTGGCTCAGTGCTGGGTCCCAGCAGTGCTGGATCTGGTCTCATGAAGGAATGAACCAGTAGGAGGTACCCAGGCCTTACTCTAGCTCTCCTTCGACTCCCGGGCAGAGCGGAGTAGTTGTTAGCAGTCCTGGCACCTGCCAGCCAGCCAAGCTCACACCCTGGCCGGTTATTACTGCAGAGCTCTTCACTCTTGGTCCCACTGCCAGTTACGGTACAGCGACGTGCCTAGGACCGGCTAGCGTTTCCTCTCTCAGCTGCTGACCCGACTAACTATTGCCAGTGTCTGCTGGCTCTGCTCTTTCAGCTTCTGGCTCAGTGGCTCCAGATCAGCAGCATTTGGTATAGACGAAAAAGGCCAGATTCTGTTCTCCTTTGGACCATTGCTGCTCTTAGGAGAGGCTGTTCCATAGCCTGAAGCATCTCGCTGTCAAGACGATGTCTCTGACATTCATCCTGCAGTCCTCCTAGTTCTTCCCCTAGCGCCGTGCTTTCACTGCCTGGCCTTTGCACCTTTCACATACGTGCAGCCTGCTCATGTGTCCCTTGGCCAACGCTCAGACTCAGCTCTCTCAACTCTCCTCCCGAGTCCATCCCTCCAACCTCTGATCGCTCTGGTGTTGTTCTCTGGATTCCTTCCAGTTTGCCAGTATCTTTCTGCTGATGAGGTTTCCATGGTTCCCTGAACACAGTGTCCTAGGCACAGGTACACTAGAGCCTGACCGAGAGAGCCTATCCCATTGCTGGCGCCAGGATGTGAGGGGTCTGTGTGTGCAGCCCCCAGCCCCCTGGCCTGGATATTGCCATGTCTCACTGCAGACTACTGTTGAAGATGCAGCCCACTGTCACCCCTAGCATGTACACTCACTCGCTCTCCATTCCTCATCCCTTAGTTTCTTCCTCCTGTTGGGCATACGCACAAGGGATTATTTTTCCCTGGGTGGATGAACCACATTTTGCATTTCCTGGCGGTGTCATTGGGATCCGGAGCTGATGGCTGCAGTGGCTGGGGACGTGCAGCATAGAGAGGCGTAGCAGATTGGTAGGTGAATCGCAGGGGACTCTTGTCCCACACTGCCCACTGTAGCCTGACAACCAGCAGTGACCTCCGTCGGCAGCGCAGGGGCAGTTGTAGCTAGCGCCTCTGCCACAGGAGGGGCTGCATCTGAGTTTTACTTCACTCCTGCTAGCGGCAGAGTTCTCCACATGGAGCTATCAGCACACAGGACCCCTTGCTTGGTTCTTCTCCAGCCAAGCCTCAGTCATTCCCAGCCCCTCCTGCGCCCTACAGGAGACAGCTGGCTGTCGCCTGGATAATGAGGTTACAGTTCAGCTGCAGAGACACCTGTTGTTAACCCGTCTGCTTCTCCAACAGCGGCTCTGATGCAGTCCAAGGGGGCAGCAGCGGGGTCACAGAGACTTCCTGGAAGCCAGTGGCATTGGCTGAAAGGAAGTGATAGAGCGTTTGGAAACTAGAGGGTACGTCTGCATTGCAACAGAGCACCTGCAGCTGGCCCACGTCAGCTGAGTCCAGCTCTGGGGCTCGGGCTGGATCTTTGTGGGGTCCCAGAACCCAGGTTCTAGCCCCAGCTGAACCATCTACACTTCAGTTTTATAGTCCTGCAGCCTGAGCCCACTGACACGGGCCAGTCGCGGATGTTTCACTGCAGTGTAAACGCACCTCGAGAGAGCAGGTCCGGGAGCGAATGGCCCTGGGTAACTCCTGAGTTCAGTGTATGGCAAGGGCACAGCAAGTCCTGGAAGGATGCAACGCGGGGCGCTTGAGGGGGATAGCAAATGCGGTGCTGCGTCTGGGCAGGGCTTGCTTAACATTCAGTGAACTCCTAAAACATCCAGGATGGGAGATGTCCCTGGTACATTCCCGGCCTAGTGGTGAAGTGGTCCCCGCTCCTCCCTGCGCTCCCCAGCAGGCTTGGCGTTCAGTGCTGGACTCCGGGCATTGGGGGCTCTGCACTCTCAGGGAAATCACACCCATCAACCACATGCTCTTTGGTTAAACATGGGGCTTAGTGCCCAGCTCTGCAAGGGTTCACGGGGGGACCCAGGAACCGATTCACTCAGCCCCTGGGTCACAGAGCTGCCCTCTGGCAAGAGGTTGCAGAGCTTTGTCCAAAGTAGAGAACATCTACACGCTGTCCTCTCGGCATGCCTCCCGCCTCTTGCTGCGCTTGCCTGCCTGCAGCTCTACCTGCCCTCCAACCTGCCGTGACCCCTCCTTGGCTCCTTATGGGGCCTGACCCCTGTAGCCCCACTAGCAGTGACAGAAGCAGGCCACAGCAGGGAAAGCCAGAGGAAGGCAGGCAGTCCCGAGGACAGAAAGCTTTGTGTGCCCTGGACAAGTGGGCTGCTCCTGCTGTAACTGACTGTGGTCGCACGCGTACGGGCAGGCCCACAAAGTGTCACGTGGCTCACAGACCAGCTGCGGTATCCTTTGTTTGCCTGGGCTGCCAGATGGCCTACAGTTTCTGCCTGTGGCCACCAAAGATCATTGTGGGGCCTGCTCTTCCACTGGCCAGCCGCGGAAGGAGCGGACGATGGGTGATACCTGCCAAGAAGAGGTGACTGGCCTGGCACTAATGCCAGCCTCTCCAACCTGCTAAGAAAGCAGCCCCCAGTCCCAGACCCTAACCCCAGACCTTCCACTCAGCTCTCCCAGGCACAGCCGCCAGGGTTTGTGCAGCTCCATGCGCTGCTTGGGGCAGGGTGTGTTGACTGTTAGCTGAAATTTATGGGCATAGGCAAAATATTTGGAAATATGCAAACTGGCTTATATACTTTGTGTTAAATGGAGCTTAACCACGCATGGCAGCTACCTACAGTCATCATTGGGGGAGCGCCCGGGGGGGTGAATATAAAACATGGCTCATTAGCACCAAAAATGCAGACCTCCCTTCAGGACGCTTGGGTGTGGGCTCGGTATTGATGGAGCGGGATGAGGGCTCTAGTGACTCGCCAGTATTCGTGGAACGGTTCCAGCTCTGCCCCTCGACAAATCTGCATTTGTAAGCGTGACTCAGTGCGGCTCTGTGTCTGAAGGTAAATGATCATTTCCAGACACGCCAGGCTGCCTGGGACAGCAGCCGCCCGGTCGTTACGGGGTTAACGTTCATATGTCAAGATGAGTGCGGTGCGCTCACCGAAACGTCTGATTGCTGGCTAGCCCCTCCTGCTTTGAATGAATGGTTGCCGCTCCTAGAGTACTATGCTTTCAAAGCAGGCAAAATATAGGTCAGAGGGAAGAAAAGACGGTCACGTGATTAAGTGTGACCAATAAACAATGTTTAAACCCCGCTCTTCTGTGTATTTGTTTTTCTCATGATGGAGAACGAGCACTAAGAAGGCAGCGGGTGTTTTTGAAGGTCTTTTTCCCCCTGCTGTGTGTTTCCTTCAGAATATGTGGAGCACCAAATCTGGCTCTGGTCAAGGAGATGTTAGGGGTCTCGTGTGTTGGATGCGCTCCCCGCTCTTCGTTGAAGGGTTAGGCTGTTAAAATTTAGCCCCACATCTTTTCTCCCACATGTTTATTAGGTGTTGGAGTTAAATGGGTGTAAGCAAAAAAGGGTTTGAAACAATCCGACTAAAATTCTCTTTCCTTTCTCAGTTGTTGCAGCTTTCACTCTCCAGCCTCTTATGATGACAGAGTTTTGGTCATGATTAGTTTTTAAAGGTTTATACGTGACTAGTGGCTGGTTTAATAAATGGCTTATCAAATGTTACAGATTACTGTAGAGTCCAACAGGTCAGCAAATTGCTGCATATCCCCCTGTATTATAACCATCTATAGCACATACCTCCACTCAAGTCTATAACGTGCTTATAAGAGCTGGTTGTCACTTATTACCCTTTATAAACCGGTGACAAAGTGTGAGTGTAATTGCACAAGTTCTCGAGTCACCACAAAGTTTTCCAGGGCTGCCAATGCCTGAATTTCTAGTGCAAAAAATCCAAGACAGTTCAGTTGTGTGAAGTCTCCTGCACGTCCTGTGCCATCTTTTCCAATCTGCACTTGTCATGTGGTTTACCTGAAGTACTTAATTGGTATTTAGCACAGCCTTACATAACAGTGGCATGTGTCCATCATGGGCATGAGTGGGGAGAGCTCCCCTAGCATAAAGCCGCTGGCCGCAAGGACAACTCGGCTGGTTCAGTGGGAGTGAGACAAGCAGGGATTTACGTGTAGAGTGAAATCAGACAGTCTCACAATGTGGTCAGCAAGACCTCTGCGATTCTCAGTTCAACAGCCCTGCAAAGGGAGCAGCGCTAATCGACACCCAGAGAATCAGCCCGGTGCCGTCCCAGGGCCTTGTTTTCTGACCAGAATTGCTTCTTTGGTTTTGATCCTGCCCTTAGAGACCAGGGCAACGCTTAGCTGCTGTTATAAGGAAGCTGCCTTCTGAAAGGGAAATCCTTTAGGTAGGTGTTATGTTAACTTGGGGTCATTGGGTTCCATCCTAGCTTTAAAAAAAGCCATCTGTTCCCAGCAGGGCCTCTGAATGCCAGGAATCCTACCTGTAAATCAGATTAAATGTCTAATTACGGGCTGCCAGGGCATTTTACACAAGCGCTGTGCTTCGTGGTTGGGGGGGAGGAGGAATTCTTGGTTTCCTTTTATAAGGCACATTGAAAAATGATTGGGCTGCCATGTGTGTTGCTGCCTTTCAGGAGAGAGAGATCTCCTTCTAAAATCAGCAAGGACGCCTCCTGGCACGCTGTTCTTAGTGACACGTCCTTCTCCTCCCTGCCACGTGCTTGTTGAGACGCCTGTCAGAGCGGAGGGTGTTAACTGCAGCATCTTCGTGAAACTGTAGCTTGGGAAACATACTTACTTCCCCCTCACCTCCCCAGATTCCACTGGCCTTCTCGTGGGGAATTGTTGCTGGGTTGTTGAGTGCTGGTAAACCATTGCCCTTCTCACTGGTAAGGTGAACGTTTTGTAGCCATGGTAGGAACATTGATGGCTTAATCAGTGGGGCAAGCCGATGGGAACTGAGAATGCTCAGCACCGTGCAGGTCAGCCCTTGGGTCTGTGTACCACTTTGAGAGCCGCAGATTAATGACGCTTGAGCTAAATACGTCCTTGTTAGCCATGCCTAAGGTCCATACCTAGGGTGCCCAGACTGTGCCTGGGCATGGGCTGTACTGGCAGTTTGCCAACTGCCTGTGGGCTGCACCTGCTTTGCGTAAAATAGACTGAGGCCTCCTTTACCTTTAATAGGGGAGCACAGCTGGTGGAGACTACAGATTGCAGCATGCAGTGCTCCAGCAGGGACCTGCAGTCTCGGCCAGCTACGTCTTTCTGTCAAAGGGACGGGGAGAGCCGGGAGTTCCACTGCACCATTCTGAGCTGCTGGCTGCCCTCCTCTCCCCCGTCTAGCCTGTGGGATCCAGAGAAGAACAGCTATCCTCACTCTGATGTAGAGGAGGCAGCGTGTCCAGGGGCTGGGGCACAGGACTGGCAGCCAGGGGGACCTAGGTTCTATTTCCAGCTCTGCCACAGACTCCCCTGTGTGACTTCAGTCAAGTCACTTCATCTGTCTGTGCTTTGGCTCCCATTAGTGAAATGGGATTCAAATAGTGACTCTCCCATGGCAAGATGCTTGGGTGAAAAGGGCAGTGCTATTACATGTGGCGATGCCCTTTATGTTAATTATATCCAATCTGCCATTAAAAACTAACCAGCCCCTAGGCAGAGCATGGACTAATTCCAGAAAAGCTGCTTTGGGCAGCAGCTGGAGATGTCTTCAAAGACCTTGCATTGTATTAGCTATAATTATGGCCTTTCTCCTCCCACTTCCTCGCAGTCCGGGCATCACCCGGGCTCTGGAGCAGTTGGGAAGTGCGGCATTCCCTGCACTCCTGTGCCCCGCACAGCATGTGCTGTAGAAGATACACATCTGCAAACAGGACCGTCCGGCAGCAAATGTAATTGAATTACTAGATCCAGTGCAACAGTAAAGCTGGGCTATTAATAGACTATGTAGCTGCCTCCCTGTTAAACAATCAGAGCTTTAAACTCATGCTTTCAATTCTCGAGGACATCTTGAAAGCTCAGTGAATGGAATTTGCCCCCCTTCCGAACCCTTTCCTTATATGGATTAAATAGAAAGCTCTCCCTGGTCCTTTCATCTGCTGTATGCAGAGTAGGAGTCTTCAATGAAAGCAGAAGGGCTGCCCCTGCTAAATCAGAAACACTGCTAAATGCTTCCCAAATGTTGTGATTTTAAAAGGCATCCCAGAAGTGCTCGGGTGGAATAAATGCACTCAGGCAAAGAAATGAGGGCACATCACAAAAGAGAATACTTCTGTTCACATTGCATAAATACCCTCTGGAACTCACTGCCACTAGGTATCATGGAGGTTAGGATTCAACAAAGTATTAGACATTTATATGGATAATGGGAACTTCCGTATTTAGATTGGAGAGGGCAAAATAAAGCTGTGTGTCAGGGACATAAACCCTGTGCTTCAGGTCTGAGCCAGCCACTGAGTGCATGGGAGTAAGAGGAAGCTTTGCTACAGGTGAGTTATTAGAAAATTGTCCAGCAGGTGGTTTCTTGCACCTTCCTCTGAAGCAGCTGGTGTTGGCGGCTGTCTGACAGGATCCTGAGTGAGAGGGACCCTGGTCCCATCTAGTTTGGCAGCTCCTATGGCTTTGTTTGGTGGGCTGTGCTGAGAATTTGGACCTGAGGATTTGGTCATATTACACAATCCACAGGAACCCTGGAAATGAATCATGGAAAAGATCCATGAGGCCATATCTCATCCGTCCCCAGCCAGGCCCAAATTGTTCCCCACTATTGTTTTTAGGGCTTTAGTCCACTCCAGGGTTAAATGACCCAAGCATCAGGGTTTCCACCACTTCCTTGGCAGTATTGGTCCCCAGCCTGCCAGATCTCACTGATGGGGAAATTTCCCTCGTGCTGAGTCTAAATTTGCCTTTTCTTTGTGTTACAATCTAGAGGCCCCAGCTGAGCTCAGGGACCTTTTGTGTCAGGCACAGCACATACATATAGTGAGACACACTCTCTGCCCCCGAGAGCTCACAATCTATACAGCACAGACAGCCATGACGTGTTAGCCCAGAGGGGTTACCTGTCTTGCTCAACAACACCCAGGGAAACTGAAGCAGGAACCAAACCTAGCCCCATGAGTTCCAGCCCCAGGTGATAATCACAAGACCATCCTTCTTCTCAGCTTTAACCTAACATTCCTGCTTCTAACCCTCTGCACCATCCTACACAATTCCCTCCCACCCCCTTAGGAGTTACAAGCTCCCTATCACTCCTCACCTTCCCCGGGGGTGAGCTGAGCTCTGCACTACAGACCCCATATTTGGATCCCAAGTGTGGAGCCAGATCTAGATCTTGAACATGCCAGAGTCCAAGGTGTTCAGACTCAGGCCTTTGATTTAGCTCACTATGGAGGTAATGGGCCAACCACGCAGGGCTGTAATACTGAGACCAGTTCTAAGGTCCACATTTTAAAAAGGATGTTGAAAAACTGGAGAAGGTCAGAGAAAAGCCACAAAGATGAGTCGAGGGCTGGAGAAAATGCCTGACAGTGAGAGATTTAATGAGCCCACTCTGTTCACGTTATCAAAAAAGGAGATTGAGGGGTGACTTGATCGGTGTGTGAAGTACCTTCCTGGGCAGAGTCAGCCAGCAGTAATGGGCTCTTCAGTCCAGCTGAGAAAGGCAGAACACGTAATCGTGGCTGGAAGCTGAAGCCAGACCAAATTCAAATTAGGCCTTGTCTACGCTTGAAAAAGAAGTCGACCTAACATAGTGACAGCGGTGGCTGATGTCCACTCTGCCCTCCGTGGGTTGGTGGAGTGTGTCCTCATCAGGAGCATTTCCATTGACTTAAGAGGGGCGATGTGCTCCGGGCTCCCCCCCAGGCTCCCGCGTGCCCTGCGCGCTGACCTCCCACTTTCCCCCCACTTCCCAACGGGAGCTGGGGGAAGCTGCCTCGGGATTCTCTCCTCCCCATTCCCTGCTCTCTGCCAGACTGGGCATCCTTGTCAATTTCACGGCTCAGCACAAGGTGGCCACGGCTCCCTGGTGGAGAAACACCTGGGCTTCTTGCCTGGCTAGCAGCCAAGAGCGGGAACCAGCCCCGCAGGCTTCCAGCAACCCAGGCTTCTCACCCTGTTCCCGGCCCGGAGACGGGGCCCTGCTGCTCAGCTCTCGGGGGACTTTGCTGTCAATTTTGAAATTAACAAGAACGACAGCCCCACAGCCGATGTAAGGGGATGCAGTGTCTACATTGACACTGTATCGCCCTAACTAAGCCGCCATAAGCCCTACACACCTTGTCAGGTGGTTTTGTTTTGTCAGAAAAACAGGGCAGTAGCATCAGCGGGGGTTGGTTGCAGTGTGTACACAGCCTCCGTTTCATTGACCAAAGCTGACTTTGGTTGACAGAGCTGCCTAGTGTAGACCAGGCCTTAGAAGTAAGGCACACGTTTTTTCACAGTAGGAGTGATTAACTGTTGGAACAAACTACCTGCTGAAATGGGGGATTTTCCATCTTTTGATGTCCTGAAATCCAGCCGGGCTGCCTTTCTGGAGGAGATGCTTTGGCCACACACAACTGATAGGTCTCAATACCTGGATCACTGGTGAGATACTCCAGCTAGCCTGTGTTCGGAGTTCAGACTACATGATCTAATGGCCCCTTCTGGCCTTAAACTCTATGAGAAGTCCAGGTCAGCGTCTGGGTGTGGATTCGGATGACCCCAAAGATTGCACCTGTGCAGATCTGTGATTTTGGTCTTAGCCTGTAGTATCCCCCGTGGCAGTGAAGAGTCAGAACTCTGTGTGATGAATACAAAGGGGACTAGCTAGTGAGACTGCTGGAGACACAGACCCTGCTGTTTTTTTCTCTAACTCTCAGGCTAATATTCTCCCTCTGCTGCCCACCAAGGCCAGTCAGAACTTCACAGCGATAGCAGGAAGGAGCTGAGAGTCCTGCTCCAAAAGCACAGAACTCTGCTACACGAGCAGAAGAGAATTTCTGTTACCTCTCCAGGGCCTATGACACACAGCTGAGCAGTTCTGAATCTTTCCAGCAGAGAGCAGTGTTGACACATACTAACCCCAGCTAGCCCGTTCGCTATGCTACTATTACTATTCTACACAAAGAAAATGTTGTACAGTAAACCCCTTCAAAGACAGGAGATTCCAAAATTAAGGCTGCCCACCTAACCTTAATTCTGCCCCCTTGTTGGTAAATACTCCAAAACTTCCTTTAATCACATGATCACATACCATCTGAAACACAGTCACAGGAAGATCTTTCTGCAAAGTGTGCAGCTGCCTTTCCTAATCTGCACAGAGTGAGTCAAGTGTTCACCAGGAGACTATTTCTGTGTCAAATTTCAGCTTTTAGCTTTTAAAAGGATCACAAAACTTTTGTTAAAATAGGTAAAGGGTCATTTCCTCTCCCCCCCCCAACACACACACACACACATTCTCTCTCTCTCTCTCCCTCTCTCTCCTTTTATTCAGAAACAGCCACACTGTTTTCTCTCAAACTTTCCAGAAAAAAAATCACCTTTGAGCAGAGACCAAGTGTGGAAAATTTCAGGTCAAAAGGTGAAAATCTCAGCAAATTTTGAGCGAATTAAAATAGGATAGGGCTGGGGGCAGGACTTGGAATAAGTCATGAGTGACTGAAAGGGACAGACTAGAATGATGACTGTATTTTCAAAATCAGAAAGTGGGACACTCTTCCAGCAATGCTTTCTAGGCTTGTGAAATACTTTACAAAGGACAGTGGTGAACTGGCATCCTATTGCCAGCCTCTGATTTAGCAGTGGCATTGCCAGCCCCAGCTCTGCCAGAATCAGGTGTTAGGCCCTGAAAATCATGAGATTGGCTTAAAACAAGAGATTAAACCTCCCCCTAACATTCTGGAGTCTGTTTATTTGCTGGCTGGTGTTTGAGCCAGTAAGGTTTGTGCTTTCAAGCTTATCTCCTCAGCCATGAGGGCTAAAATCTTTCATTTAAAAAAAAAAGCCACAAGATTCTCACTTAATCACTTGAATGAGAAGCTGGGGCTTTCAGAAAAACACCGAACACAAGTCTCGTGATAAAATTGTGAGACTTAGCAACACAGGACCAGTGTCATAGGCCTATTTCTCCAAGTGGAGGGTTTGTCCAGTGACTTAGTGTCTGAATGCGATTAGCATGAAATGCTGAGCAAGTGTCTTTATAACGTTCACTTTGAGCAAAAGAATTGGTTGGAGACTGTGGATGCTCCTTGAACTTTGCCCGTCACTCCAAACACTGTCTGTCACATTGAACGCTCATTGCTGGACTCTGTTCCTGGTAAACATACAACAACTGCTGCTCAGCACAGCTCTCAATCAGAAACATTTTGTGTACAAAATAAATAAAATAAATGTAACTGATAGAAACAATCTCACCCCCTTCTCACCAGCCCTGTTTCTCTCAACCCTCTCCCTTTCCCTTTAACTCATCCCCTTCTACCTAGCCCCTTCTTCTCCTCCCTCCCCCAACCCCACCTCCCCCTCCCAAATTGTGGAATGCAGGTGGTGTTTGCTGCCATCACACTGGTCATTCTGCTTGTGTGTTACATCCCTTCTCTTCCCATCTCCCCCGGTTCTGTGCCTGTTTTGTCTCTTTGGATTGTAAAATCCTCAGGATAGGATTATTGGCTCTGCATCTGTGTGGTGTGTAGCACAAAGGGGCATCAGTTTTTTGCTGGTCCCTAGGCACGGCCATAATAAACATAGGTAATAATAATAACAAAAATCCCAGGATCTTTCAAGTGTTTTTAAAGAAACTCTTAGGATGCTGGGACTGTCCCAGCCTCACTTAGCTGAATGGAAACTCTTAGAGAGACTGAAAACAGAGGGGGCCAGAATGGAAACAGTTAGGCATCCTTAACCATAACTGTCACTGCTCTGGGCTGTAGCCATAGCCGCTGCTGCTCTGTATTGCAATGCAGGGACGGTCTGTTACTTGGGTCAACTTTGACTCTTGGCTCCAGCTGAAGGTTTCCCATGTTTGTGGGTGATTGTGTTTGCAAGGACACAGAGCAGCAATCAGGATTTATTGCCTTCTGTTACTATATGTCATCCACGCAGACATGACCTAATGAATCGGGACCTGTTGCCTACTATGGAGTGATAAATTGGCTCTGGGATCTGTTATTTATTTGTTTTTAAAACCCTCCTGCGCTTATAGGTGCAAGGAATGAGTGAGGACAGATCAGAAACAAGCAGGAAGTAAATTTGAAATTACTCCCTTTTTTGTGCAGTGAAGTGAATCAAATCTTCTCTCTCTATCCTGGTATTATGTTTTCCCCTCTGGCGATTGTTCGAGAAGTTCACCTCCCAGATGGGACACATTAAAGACCACTTCTCACTGTCACAGACCGGAGTGCGGGCGGTGAGGCCTAGTGGTCAAAGCCATGATAGTCAGGCCTAGTGATCAGAACCAGAGTCAGAAACCAGGAGACAGAGCCAGAAGTCAGAGCAGGAGTCAGGAACCAAGCAGAGAAGCAGGACTGGCGCAGCCTGGAGCAAGGAAAGCAAAGCAAAGTAAGCAGTCATGGGATGAGAGGGAAGGACCGCTCATGGATCAGTAACTGATTAAAGACAGGAAACAAAGGCTAGGAATAAATGGTCAGTTTTCACAGTCCCGCCAGGATCTGTACTGGGACATAAATGTCCATAAACGATCTGGAAAAGGGGGTGAACAGTGAGGTGACAAAATTTGCAGATGGTACAAAATTATTCAGGGTACTTAAGTCCAAAGCAGACTGTGATGAGTTACAAAGGGATCTCACAAAACTGGGTGACTGGGCACCAAAATGGCAGATGAAATTCAATATTGATAAATGCAAAGTGATGCACACTGGAAAACATCATCCCAACTGCACATACAAAATGACGAGGTCTATGTTAGCTGTTCCCACTCAAGAAAGAGATCTTGGCAGCAACGTGGCTAATTCTCTGAAAACAGCTGCTCATTGTGCAGCGGCCGTCAAACAAGCCAACAGAATGTTAGGAGCCATTAGGAAAGGGACAGATAAGATAGAAAATATCAAAATGCCGCTCTATAAATCCATGATACGCCCACTGGAACACTGTGTGCAGATCTGATCACCACATCTCCAAACAAGGTATATTAGAATTGGGAAAAGTACAGGGGGGCAACAAAAGTGATGAGGGGTATGGACCCGCTTTCGTGGGGGAGAGTTTAAAAAGACTGGGACTATTCATCTTTGACTAAGGGGGGATATGACAGAAGTATATAAAATCATGACTGGTGTGGAGGTGAATAGGGAAGTGTTGTTTACCTCTGCTCATAACACAGGAACCCTATGGAATTAATAGGCAGCAGGTTTAAAACAAACAAGGAAGTCCTTCTTCACACAACACACAATCAATCTGTGGAACTCACTGCCAGGGGATGTTGTGAAGGCCAAAAGTGTAACTGGGTTCTAAAAAGAATTAGATAAGTTCATGGCGGATCGATCCATCAATAGCTATTAGCCAGGATGGTCAGGGATGCAACCCCATGCTCTGGGGGTCCCTAAACCTCTGACTGCCGGGAGCTGGGACTGGACAACAGGGGATGGATCACTCGAAATTACCCAGTTCTATTCATTCCCTCTGAAGCATCTGACACTGGCCACTGTTGGAATACAGGATACTGGACTAGGTGGACCATTGGTCTGCCCCACTATGGTTGTTATGTTCTTGAGGTGGGAACAAGGCAGACACCGGTGCGATTGCAGCTTCAGTCAAGTGCACTGCGCAGCCGGAGATCAGTTGTTGCTGTTGGGCGTCAGAGCAGGCTTGCTGATTTCCTCGCCAGTCAAGCAGAGCGGTCAGTCGGGTGGCCCAGCTGTGCTCATAGGCTGCCCGGACACTGGGCAGGCGCAGCTGCAAGTCCTTATTCCTGGCACTTACGTGGGATGAGCATTGTGAACTCCCAGTTGTGGGTTTGTTGTTAAGGTTACATCTCTCCTGGGGTGAAATGCAGCCTGATGCAGAGGGCCAGCAGGGGCTGAAGCAGGGCGTGTGTGGTAGCTCGGCTTGTGCTGGCCATCAACCCCATGGTCAACTCGGCGTCTAGCGCTGAACCGGCAATGGTTAATGCAGCTCCGTAAGGAGCGGGTCTCTGGTGACTTGTCCTTCCCCATTACTCTCCACATCAGAGCTTCCTATACCATGCCTTGTAATCTGTCTTCTTCCAGGACAATTAATCGAGTTCCCAACAGAGCCCTGGAGAACATTTCCCCCTCCCTTAATTATCTCGGCATCACCAACTTCAAGCATTTAAAAATTGTGAGTGAGGCCCCCACCCCCCAAATTCATTAGATTGGCTTAAAAAAAAATGAGCTATTTTTAAAAATAATAATCTGGGGATCCTTTTTGCTGCCCTTATAGGTTTTGAGCCGGTAGTGAGTCATGTTTTCAGTCTTTTCTATGCAATCAGGAGGATTAGAAATTTACTTTTTTCTTTTAATGAAAGCTGGGAGTCTTGCTTAATAACCTGACTCCAGGTGCTTGGGCTTTAAGAACACCACGAAGTATCGTAAGACTTCCAATAAAATCCTGAGAGTTGGTACTATCCAATTTCAGGGCAAGTTTCCACTCTCAAATCTCCCCTCTGATTTTCTGCCATCCTTGGAGACCATGGTGTTGGGCGTGGTGTAAGAACCTAAATAAATCCAGATTGGATGTTTTTCTAAATGATCTCCTCTAAGAATTGTTTTGGGGCAGCTCTCTGGTGTGTGTTAAACAGGAGGTCAGACTAGGGCCTTGTCTTCACTTACCTCGGAGATTCAGCAGCAGTCGACCGGAGTTATGCAAGCTACGCAAAAAACTTCGTAACTCCCATCGACTTCTCTGCTTCTGTTCTGCACGCCGTCTTCAGTGCACTGCGCCAACGGGAACCGCGTTTCTGTCGACACAGTGCTATTCCACTCGAGAAGGTGGTCTTAATACGTCGATTTCTGGATTGACTGAGCGGGTCTTCACTGACCACTCAGTCGATCCAGAGAAGTCGATATTCGCCACCATCAGTGTAGACATAGCCTAGATGATCTCTATGGTCCCTTCTGGCCTTGGAATCTATGAAAAATAGATCCACGTGATTCTGCCACTGTCTGGGAGAGATGCCATGTGGCCCAGGATGGAACGAATAGCATGAGGCTGCCGGAGAGTGTTCTTACACAATCTAGCAGCCATCAAATCCGTTGGCTCTTCTATTAAATCTTTCTCTGCTGGGCTAGATGAGATTTAGCTGCATCTGAGTCTTTTGGGAACTAAATTGCTGACGCTGACGTTGCTTGCATTCATTATCACACTTTCTTCTCCCTCAGTTACATGTCATCAGTCGCAACTCCAGCCTTGCTGCCGTTCTGTCCCATTGTGATTTTACTTCTGTTTTCTTTACTGCTTACATGGAAGGTGTACTGTACTGTAGAGCCATTTGTCGCCTGGGCAAGTCACAGATGGACCCACGCTGTGTCCTGTCAGCTCCACGAGGCTGTGGTTGTTACAGTGGCAGTGCTGTTTGTCTGCTTTCGTCACTGTTTTGAGGTGAATGCTCAGGAAAATGGTGCATTGGCGTTAAAACTTTGCTTTTAAGGAAACTTAGGGCTTATCTGAAGCCCATTGTCTTCAGCGCGCATTGGGTCCAGCCCTCACTGAGCTGGTTTGCATGTGGGGGGGCTACTTCTGGTGTTTCCCGATTGGCGCTGCCTGCGGTGAGTGGAGAGAGAGTGAAAAGTGACCCTATAAAACCAGCCCCCTGGGGGGTCATCATCAGTAGGCGACTCCGGATCGTCCTTGCTCAGGCTCTAATACAAAGTTAAGGAGCCCGAATTGCTGCTTGCTCTGGACTGGCTGCGCTCAGTTGGCAGTTTCCCCAGGGCGTCACAGCAGAAGTGGGCCCCGAGGAGGGATTGAAAGCACAGGGGATCGTCCTGCAGCTGGGTTCCAGGAGCGAGTTCCCACGTACAAGGGGCGGTGTGGAAGCAACTGTGCCTGTGCCGGTGGGAGAAGCGGCTGAGTGAGCGATGGAGCAGAGGGCATGGGGGTGACACAATGAGACACGAGAGTGGGTAGGCAGGAGAGACAGAGCACAAAGGGCCTTGGAGTGGGGCACTGGAAGCTTGTGCTGCATGTGGTGGGGGAGCCAGTGGAAGACGTGGAGGGGGACGTGAGGGGTGACAAGGTCAGAGGAACGAGCCAGGAAGATGATCTCATTGTGAATGGGCCCGAGCGGGGGTTGAGGTGGGAGTCGTGGAGGCCGGAGTGGGAGGTGGCAGCACTCGAGGCAGGAGATGCTGAGAGATGGGAGATGTAACCATGCGGTGGGAGAGGAAAGGGCAGATCCTGGCACTGTTCTGCAGGGAGAACCGGCAAGACTTGGGCCTGGCCTGGCCGTGTGGGGCTGAGCACCTCACGGGCCTGAGTGACAGGGAGGATGGGGGGGCTGCTAGTGGTGACAGAGCAAGGAGAGAGATGCGAAGGAATTCCGTTTGGGGATCGGAGACTCAAGCTGGGCTCCTGGCTCCTGCATCGTCCCCACTACTGAAGACTGCGCGGGCCAAGTGCTGCCCTCGGTGCTAGCTCTGCATTGTTCTCCGCAGGATTGTGGGCCGGTGAATGAGATCTGGCCCTGCAGCCGAGCGTGGTTAACGGTTGTTTGGTGAGCCAGAATAGAGTCCAGCCCTCCTGTGTTGGCTTTGCAGGGCTAACGGCAGTGAGGTGCATTAATAACTTACTTTTGCTTCTTGCATAAACAGCACTGAGTGGATCCATCGGGGGCAGGTCTGTAGCTGCAGGGGCGTCTTTGCGTAGTCGCCCGGCTGAGGCTAACTGCACTCTAAGAGCAAAGTAGCACAGACACCCAGTTATCTCACTGCCATGCGCACTGACCACGCTCTTCTGTCGATTCGTGCCGAAACGGCCATCACGTGAGAACCAAAGAGAACTTGAAACTAGCCTGTACAATCAGGAAGAGTCGTGTTAAAAACATCAATCCCTCAAGCAGGAGCTGGGAGTCCAAGGGTGGGTTACTGAACGTGCTCAAAAACACCGAGCTTCCAGAAGCAAAGATGGCCACCACGTGCGCCCTGTCCCTGGGTTTGTAGTTCTGTGTTACATAATGGACAATATTATTAAAACAGTGCACGCCTGTCTCTTCCCTTCCGAACGAATGATATTCTCAGCACTGTCTAAGGGATTTAGAGACACAGTCCTCATTAAAATCAGTGGGAATTGGGCCTCTGAACCCTGGGGCAACTTTGAAAATATCACCCTAAATCTTCCCTCCAGTGGGGAAATCTGGCCCCAAGCCCTTGGCCTTATGTTGCTGGTGACGTTTCCATCCTCCCTCGTGATCAAACAGCTCTTGCCTTCCGAATGAAATATGTAGCTTGCCCCGCCACTACGCCTCTTGGAACCAAATGCTTTCCCTTCCCTGGGACTGTCCCGCTGCGGGGGTTAACTTCACAATTGGAGGTAAGCAGCTTGTAGGGTCTGTTCTCCAAAGCCAGGCATGCACTGGTCCAGCACTAGGTGCCTAACAGTGCAGGTGCTACTAATACCAGTTGTGTGCAATTTTGGATGAAACCCCTCCCTGTGCAGAAGGATCAGCAGAAGGCCCAGGCATCAGTGAGGTCCCATATCCGCCCTGAATGCCACCTGAGAGGTGCTAAGCACTCAGAGCTGACACGGGACCTCAGCGACGCTGAAGCCTCGTGCACTCCCTTCTGAACCCCATCCCTGAGCTTTCCCAAGTGCCTCTGCAATGGATCACAGGGCTCCTGCTTTTCCTCTTTCCTGGAACGTCTGGCTTGACTCTCTGCTCTCTGTTTTCTCTTGTAGGGGTGGCAATAAGCACTTACGCCAAGTACTGTTACAACAAGCTCCAGAAAGCAGCCTTGACAGGAGCAAAGAAGGTACCGTCTGGCCCCTTTTTGCCTTGTTTCTTTCACGTTGGCTTCCGAGCCGGCTGGTATGTGCAAATGCCTGACTGTAACTGAAGCATGCCCAGGAGGGTGGGGGTGTGATAGAACCAGGTGGGGTGGATGGAGTGTGTCTTATCTCACCAATCCAGGCTGTTTCCTCCAGTGTTCTCTATCTTTCAACCTGCTGAGTCTGTTCAAAGTCGATAGAGTCCTGAGCGTCCTGGAGATCCACTTGGGTAGAATGATCAGATCATTGAGGCGCAAAGTTTGTGTTACCGTGAAGGGAGAGATTGTGCTTTTGCAGGGGAACTGGCATAGATGGGCCTGAATGGAATAATCTGGAGCCAGATCTGGGTCTGGAATGAGTGACTCTTTGGCTTGGCGCATGATAAAAGACTGGGGCCGTTTGCAGTATTCCAAACTAGCTTTCCAACCAGTCTCTTTGTTCTGCGTTTGTACAGCGCCTAGCACAGAGGGGCCCAGGTCTGCGATGGGGCTCATCGGTGCTGCTATAATACAAATAACTTAGGGTGGTGCATCAAGGATCCCACCAAGCTCAGGGCCCCGTTGTGCTAGGTGCATGGTAAGAGCCAGTCCCTGCCCCCAAAGAGCTCAGACGCTAAACAGAAAAGAGCAACAGTAGGAGGGAGGTGAGATGACTTGCCCAAGGGCACCCAGGCGAGCAGTGTCATAGATGGGAATAGAACCTAGGTCTGGGGATGTTGGCTCTGGAGGCTTGATTCAGGCTCAGTCCTGTAGCCCTGGGTCCCACCTGCATTTCCAGTTTAATTTAGGCCTGTGGAAACTGGATAGCTGGAACTGCTTTTATCTGCACAACTGGAGTTGCACACGTTACACTGGAATTCAGGGTCCCCCAGGCCTTTGTGTCCAGAAGACAGCAACTGTACTGGATACAGAGCACCTGCCGCTCCTCTTGCTCACCAGCAAGTCGCTCTAGTTCTAGCTGCGTGCGGAAGCAGAGAATTGGGCCCCTCGAGCCCATCCTGTGGGGACCTGATCCTGGACTCCATTGGCCCTTTGCGTAGCCAGTCTTCCCAACCAGCCGGCCTCTGCTTTCCCTGCAGCTCTCCGATCTGGCCCCTTGCCCACCACCTTTCGACTGCAAAGGCTGCTTTGCTGTCTGGCTGGGAACACAATCCTGACTTTATTGCTCCCCCTGTTAGTTTATAGCCCCCTGTTTGCATGAGAACCAAAAAGGGCAGAGCTGAGCAGTGGAGTGAAATCTACAGCCGGCTGTAATAGCTGTTCGGGGAGGCGGTGTTCCACCGCTGCTACAACCCGGTCAGTGCAGCCTTCCCTGCATACTGCTTAGTGCAGAGAGCTGAGTAAGAGTGTAGTCCAGTCCTCTGAGCCCTGACTAAACCTCTGCAGACTCCACTGGCTAGCGACAAATCCTGCCGGTTCCCACAGTGCGCGGCGCCAAAAGGCAGGAGATCATTACTGGGTCCCTGCTGAGAGAGGGGGTCGCTATCCCTATGGACGTATGTTCATGTGTCAGCTGGTGGTTCCAGAGGTGACAGCTCAGGCTGCGGCCTCGGGAAGGAGAGCAGGAGTGTTGAGTGCCTGGGAGGGATGGGCATTTTGGAGAAGCCCGTCCCATGGCTGAGCAGACCCAGTCCCTCAGTGGAGATTTTTAGGACGAGTCTGTTTGTCGGCAGAGCACTAACAAGCTCATTTGTTCCTTGCTCTCTGCCATGGGGCCCTCGTCACAGCGGAGACCGGAAAGCCAGCCTGGCGGGGCAGGCGCAGGAGCAGCATGTGATTTCCCACAATCTCTTGGACAGGCCCAAAGTAACTGAGCGTCGTTTCCCGGGTAGGGAAGGACCTGCCATGTGGGAGTTCTCAGGAGCAGCCGGGGGCTCCCTGCTTGCACACTGGCTTCACGCAAGCCACACAGAATGAAATGAGTTTGCTGGGTCTTGGCCCAGATTCTGGGCATGGGTGCCCGTGAGCAGAATAACCAGCCCACTTGGCACGAACTGGCCTGCGAGGAGTCTGTGGGCTGAAAGGACTGAATTCCGCCCTCGCTCCTAGTGGGGGGTCTCTCCAGGGCAGGGGAGACAGTGCCAGGGTTCACATCCCAGGGCAGGGGCTGCGGTGGGAGTCCTGGAGGAGCTAGATCCTCCCGGAGGTCAGTGCAGGGCACTGGAGCTGGGGTTTGTGGCATGGGAGCCCGGAGGGCAGATGTATCTAGATGCTGGAGGTGCTGCTGGAGCAGGGGGGTGTGATGTGGGAGCCCAGGAGGTATCTATCGGTAGGAGACCACATAGGGTGGGTGACACTGGAGGGCAGAGCCAACGGGGTAACTATCTGCAGGAAGCTGTGCTTGGTGGGGCTATCTGCTTGGTGGGGTGGGGCAAACAGACACGGGAGCCCCGGGGGTATTGGATGTAGGAAGCCGTGAGGACTGGAGAGTGCTGGAGGCCGCGCTGGGGTTTTTCTCTCTCCCTAGCAAAGTTTTCCAAGGCAGGTGTCACTGCCTAGCATGCCGCTTGGTGGTTTTCTGTCTTGCAGTACAACCCCCAGCGCAGCCTGACTGATACCGTAGGACACAATGCTGTGTTCAGCTGAATGGCGCACACAGCCCATCAGCCAGAACCCGGACCTGTCTCACCCAGTCCACCTACTGGGATGAGAACAGAGGCAGTCCCATGGAGGAGTTCCTATGTAAGGGACTGTGGTGGAGACCATCTCCCTAAGCCACGGCCCCAGCGGTCAGAGCGCTAGCTAGCCATACCACCTGGGGCTGGCGGTAGCACCTCGTGGTTCACGTCCAGGGTTGGCAAAAGGGGAACTTGGGCCCTCCCGCTCCTCTGGGTGCCAACCCAGGGCCCTGGCGCAGGCAGTTCAGGTGTGGGACTGTGGCCACCAGCCTACTCCCAGGGCCACTTCCTCCCTGGCACTGACCGCCCTGACTGAGCTCTGCTGCCCTTTAAAACTCCCCCTCCACGAGCGCGTGGCCAGCAGGCACGGCTGGGTGAAGCCTGCTGTGCCCAGAGCTGCTCCTTACCGCCCGGTCCCCAGCCCATCGCAGGGGTGTAATACTGATAACACGTGGTCCTTCCCTAGCACCGTGCGATGAGCTCAGAGCGCCACACGCAATTACGAGCTCAGCCTCACAAACCTCGATGAAGGGGAAACTGAGGCACAGAGCGGGGCAGAGACTTGAGCACAGTCCCGCAGCGAGTCAGGCAGAGCGGGGAATCGAACCTGATCGCCAGTCCTGTACCCCCACCCCGGCTCTCCCCCGGAGTTCCCTGCACCCTGGGCTCCCGTTCCGCATCAGGAACCTGAATGCGTATGGGGCAGGGGTCCGTCCGGTCCTGTCAGACCCAGCTCTTTTTGTGAGCTTAGTGCTGGTGAACGGTGCCAGATTGACAGCCCTGGTGACCTAGGAGTGAAAGGCTCAGTGTCCCACTGCCTGTCCCCTCCAATGCAGCGGCTGAGCAGTTGTCCAAGAGGCTGTTTTATCTACTGAGGAAGAGGGCTGAACTCGATGTTCAGGGCCCAGGAGACACAGATCTCACTGCAGCCTCCCTGAGCCCAGTCACACGAGACAGACTGGACTGGGAAAGTCCCAGAAGCAAGTCAGAGACGTAAGATGAGTGTTTCCTCTGAGCTGTCATCCACAGAGGGACCAGAGTGTGAGTGATCTGCAGATACAGCAATGAGTCGTAGGGCAGACTCGTTCCCAAAGGAGAATTTCAGCACCATGGCAGCATCTCAGGCAGGCGGATGGAGCAGGAGAGGGAAAGAAATCTCCTGGAAAACACTCTCCTTTTCGATTTAAAGGAGAAGAGCCTGGCTGCTTCTCGTACAGTCTCCCTAGAAGATGCGATGTCAGAGGCAGAGTGCCTGTCCACAAAGCGGACAGATAAATGATAAACCCTGCAGGTCCCAAAGGACAGATGTACAGGAATCCAGGTGCCAAAGGCAGCCGCAGCAGTAAAAGCTTTATCTCGAAGGACACTCATGTTCTCATGGAAGGTGAGAGGCAGCACTGAGCAGAAACCATGGATCCACAGATTCACAGATGTAAGACCAGAAAGGACCCCTGTGATCATCTAGTCTGACCTCCTGCATAACACAGGCCATGGGATTTCCCTCAATTAATTCCTGTTTGAACTGGAGCAGATCTTTGAGAGAAACATCCAGTCTTGATTTCCAGCCATGGAACCCTTGATAGTTTGTTCCAGTGATGAATTACTCTCACTTTTAAAAGTGCACCTTATTTCTAAATTTGTCGAGCTTCAACTTCCCACCATTGGTTCTTGTTAGACCTTTGTCCGCTACACTGAAGAGCCCTCTAGCATCACACTTCTGTTCCCTATATATCTACTTATAGATTGTGATGAAGTCACCGAGACCTTCTCTCTGTTAAGCTAACTAGATGGAGCTCCTTGGGTCTATCACGATAAGGCAGGTTTTCCAATCGTTTAATCATTCTTGTGGCTTTTCTCTGAACCCTCCCCAATGTATCCAAATCCTTCTTGAGTTGTGGACACCAGAACTGGACACAGGATTCCAGTAGTGGTCGCACCAGTGCCAGATACAGAAGTAAAATAACCTCTCTGCTCCTCCTCAAGATTCCCCTGTTTATGCATCCAAAGATTGTGTTAGCCATTTTGCTGACAGCATCACCTGGGGAGCTCATGTTCTGCTGGTTATCCACCAGGACCTCAAGTCCTTTACAGAGTCGCTGCTTCCCAGGAGACAGTCCACACCCTCCTGTAAGCATGGCCTCCAATCTTTGTTCCTAGATGTGTGGATTTACATGTGGCTGTATCGAAACACAGATTATTTGCTTGTGCCCCGCTTACCAGGTGATGCCGATTGCTCTGTGTTGGTGACCAGTCTCACTGTCAGAGAATCAGCAGAAAAGGAGACGCTTCCCCTTGTCACTGTGTGAAAATGGCTCCCAGGGAGACCAACCTTTGAGCAGGGACTGAGGGTTCCCTTGGTCCCTCCTGAAGCTTCTCCAAGGAGCATGCTTCGGAGCGCAGAGAGGGATGTGGACAGATGCTCCTTTGGGCTCCACCAACAAATTCTGCTGTCTGTTACAGCTGTGCAAATTCAAAGCGCTATGTGCAATCGACAGGGGTTTAGAGCTGTGGCACTGAGAGCAGAATCTGGCCCACTATGACTTAGCCCTGACCAACAAGGGAGTGTTTCTGCCACGTCCCAGAGGGGTTTGTGAATGACAGCAATTATACACGAAGGCTGTGCCGAGAGAACTGCTAGAGAATGCGAGTTACGGATGTCTCCAGCTGTCATCAGTCCAGTCCTGGGAGAAATGAACAGCCAGGCAGTCACTAACAAGGAGTAATGTGGGGAATTAAAGAAAGGACAGAAGATCAAGAAAACATCCCGATGGCTGAGATCTGTTAGGCTGGGGCGTCATCTCACCGCGGGATGTGGTACAAACCTTGTCAATGGGGATGTTTACAGCTCGGAGCGGCATAGCCCTTGTGAGACAGCAAGGCCAGACAGCACCAGCAGGGTCGCCCTGTTTGTATTCTGGGAAGAAGCCGGAGCAGAGGCTGCAGCCTGGCGCACTCCAGGTAAACGTGTGCCAAGGTCTCCCTCACACCACAAAAGGGGCAGGTGTCGGAGCGAGGGGTGAACCGTGCCAAGTACGCGCCCATGTTCACAGCTTTGTGAAGGAGCCGCCAACTGATGTCCCCGGCGGGCCGCGGGGTCAGGGTGGAGTAGAGGCTGGCCCACCGGGGGTCCTCGCCCTCCACAGGTGGTCTCAGGTCCCGCCATTTGGTGTCTGGGTGGGACACGAGGGCGAGGAAATGGAGGGTGAGGAGCACGAGCGTGCACAGATGGTCCCTCGGCGTGGTTCGGA
Source organism: Emydura macquarii macquarii (assembly GCF_026122565.2). Lineage (NCBI taxonomy): Eukaryota > Metazoa > Chordata > Testudines > Chelidae > Emydura > Emydura macquarii. The sequence goes on from NW_027132383.1 coordinate 1,498,686, forward strand.
AATGGACCGGCTGCAAATCTAGCAGCTGGCTCGGTGTGTGGGGAGAGGGTGGCTGGGGGGCCTCATGGGGCTGGAGCCCGATGAAAAGCTCCAGAGGGCTAGGACTGAGGGGGGACGGGGATTGCCCTCTCGCAGGACCCGCTCAAGGTAAACCCGAGCAGCGGGGAGCAAGGCTGCCCCAGAAGGGAGGTATATAAGCCCCAGAATGATTACAGCCTTGTTCCCTGTAGACTGAGCAGGGTTTTGAAGGGTTAATTAGGAGCACCTGAGGCCAGTTAAGGCCCAGCTAGAGTCCTGCTAAAACCCCTGCTCCAGCCAGCCAGAGCGGGAGGAGAGCTGGCAGTACAGTGGGAGGAGTGTCGCTGTTGAGCAGAGGAACCAGCGAAGAGACAAGAGATCAGAGGGGGAAATAGCCCAGGGGAAAGAAGTGCAGCTGCAAGCATTGTCAGTAGCGCATAGCTGCTGTGCGTAGAGCCCCTGGGCTGGGACCCGGAGTAGAGGGTGGGCCTGGATCCCTTCCGCCTCACTGGGCACTACGAAGGGGCTGATGCCCAGAGTCAGGACAACAGGTGGTGCCCTGACCCACCACCTGGGAGAAAAGCACGGGACCCATCACAGTGGAGCCGGCAGTTTTGCCACGACCTAGACACCACACTGTAGGATACAGTCCTGCATTGGACTGGCTGATGTTCTAGTCCTCGTCCATCTCTTAACTTCCCGTCTATCATTCTGTGCTAGTGATTTCCTGGCTCCAGCCCGGGGCGATGGAGCGCTCGTCAGGGACTGTCTCTAACCTCTACTCCTCCTTTCTAATGGCTGTTTCAGTGTCCATCCAGAAGCACCTATACAGCCTCCCAAGGAGGCAGGCTTGAGCAGAGAGACTCTCTCATTGACCGACCCTCCAGTTTGCCCTCCTGATACAAGCGTGTCCTCTCGCTCCAGCCGCACTTTGATGACAGTATCGACAGCTTTTCTAAATTAGCGAGTGCCTAGCCGTGTCAGCCCAGCATATTAAACTGTCGCTGCGCATTTGCATTCTCCAAAGAAGGCCATGGAGAAGGAAGGGGAACACTTCCTCTCTTGTCCCCAGGGTGATCACAGCCCGGCGCGAGGGAGGGACGGCGGCACTGAATTCTCCTCTGGCTCTCTGGGGGATGGAGAACCTCACACTTCTTGAGCTGCTCTTTTGCAGCTGCCTTGCTGGTTGAGGTCTCAGACGTTGGAACGGGCAGGTCCCCTGCCTATGCTGGCCCTCTTCTCCGTAGTTCACGCACAGTAGCACAGGCTATTTCTTGTCGCGTGATGGGATTTTTCCACACTCACGAATCGGCAGATAATGACTAGCGGGTTTGTGTTTCAGCAACAGTGAGGAAGCCTCAGGTGGGAATAGCAGAATTGCCAGCCCTTCGTGTTCAAAACTCAGGAGTCAGGCCTAGAGAATAACAAGACTCACTTAAAAAGCAGGAGGTATTAAAAAAAAATGGGGTCCTTTTAGCTGCCTGCGGGTTTCTGAGCCCTTACGGGTCTCATTTACAATCATCTCTGCAACCACAAGGGCTACCAAACCTGAAAACCCAGTAATGATGGGGGATTTCAATTATCCCCCTATTGACTGGGAACATGTCACCTCAGGATGGGATGTGATGATAAAATTTCTAGACACCATCAATGACGCTTCTTGGAGCAGCTAGTCCTGGAGCCCACAAGGAGAGAGGCAATTCTTGATTTAGTTCTCACAGGATCTGCTCCAACAGGTGACTCTAGCTGAATCTCACAGTAACAGTGACCATAATATAAATACATTTAACGTCTTGGGGGGGAGGATAACCAAGACACCCAGCACTAGCATTTAACATCAAAAAGAGGAACTACACAAACATGAGGGAGGCTAGGTTAGTTTAAACAGAAAGGAAAAGGAACAGTCACAAGAGTGAAATGCCTGCGAGCTGCATGGAAACATTTTAAAAACACCATGCTAGAGGCTCAAACTGTATGGATACCCCAAATAAAAAATAACAAGAGGAACCCAAACCCCCCCCCCCCCCCCCCAAAAAAAAAAAAGCAAGCACCAATCTGGCTAAACAACAGAGTAAAAGAGGCAGCTAGAAACCAAATGACCTCTTCTAAAACTCATCCTTCAAATCCTGCTGAGGAAAATCAGAAGATGCATAAACTCTGGCAAGTCAAGTGTAAAAGTATAATGAGGCAGGCCAAAAAAGAATTTGAAGAGCAACACGCAAAAGACACAAAAGGTAACAGCAAATATTTTGAAGTACATCAGAAGCAGAAAGCCTGCCAGACTGGGTGATCGAGGTGGTAAAGGAGCACTCAAGGAGTACAGGGCTGTTGGGGAGAAGTTAAACAAATTCTTTGCATCAGTCTTCACGGCAGAGGAGGTGAGGAAGATTCCCACACCTGAGCCATTCTTTTCAGGTGACAAATGTGAGGAACTGTCCCAGGTTGAGGTGTCAGTAGAGGAGTTTTAGAAATATATTGATAAATGAAACAGTAATAAGTCACCAGGACCAGATGGTCCCACCCAGGAGTTCTGAAAGAACTCAAATATGAAATTGCGGTACTAACTGTGGGCGGTAACCATCTCTTAAATCAGCCTCTCTGCCAGATGGCTGGAGGACAGCTAATGTAATGCCGATTTTTTTTAAAATGAGCCAGAGGCAATCCCAGCAATTCCAGGCCGGTAAACGTAACTTCAGTACCAGGCAAACTGGTTGAATCTATAGTAATGAATAAAATTATCTGACACAGAGATGAACACAATATGCTGGGGAAGAATCAATACGGCATTTGTAAAGGGAAATCATCTGTCAGCAATTGTGACATTACTCAGGGTACACTCTGGGCTGACGAACAGCTGTGTCCCCTCCGTTCTCCAACTGGGGATGTCTTTTGCACTGCTTTGCTGTGAGAACGACCACTCCTGGTCTGCTCTCACACAGCCTCCAACGTGTAAGTTACTCCCAGTTACACTGTGCCAGTGCTGCAGGCAGCCACTCTTGAATTACACCGCAGAGCAGTCCCAGCCTTTCCCCAGAAATGTCCGGCTGGTACTGCCCAGCACCGTCCTGGGCAATACAAGCTCATATAAAGGCCATCATTTTATTAATACAAAATGATATGCACAAATCCTGTTATCCCAAATGGAGTTTCCCAAACAGTTCAGTCCAAACATACTGGTTTAGATAAATCAGTAAAAGAAGTGTATTAGATTTTAAGGGACAAGTAATGAGGTGTAAAAATCAGAATTGGTTACAAAAAAATAAAAGTAAAACGCAACTAATGCCTAACTTAAGGAGCTAAGTGAATTCAAAGCTAAGATCTCTCTTACCATATGTTTCAGCAGTCTTACTGGCTGAATTTCTTTGTCCCCCAGTCAGTGCGGCTACCTTTGTTCTTCAGGTGTTGTCAAGGCCGTGGGTAGAGAGAAAGGGAGAGAGAATTTGGAGCATCTGCTTTCCCTTCTTATAGTTCTTTCTCCTCTTTGGGAATCATCTCCAGCTGAGGTTCAGGAGACAGAACGTCTGTGTGAACTGGAAACCCCCACCCCGCACCCGCTGTTTCTTTGTCAAGATGTAGATTTTTGCCCACATCTTCTTTCCTGCCAAAGAATGGCCACGTAACCACGTGCTGGTCCATTTGATTTTGTTGACACCTTGCTGAAGTGTGGGCTAGCCTTTTGTCTCTGGGGAACTGGTTTGTGACTGCTCTCCTGACTTGGAACATGTCGTAGTCATATCATATAGTAGAATCTTTTAACTTTACACACAATGTTGCCACACATATTTTACCAGGCCAATAATGATCAGCAAATGATGAGTTTTCAAGTGACACCACGAGGCATACTTTGTGTCCAGGTGATAGAGTAGACTTGGATTTTCAGAAAGCCTTTGGCATGGTCCCTCAACACGGCTCTTAAGCAGAGTAAACAGTCATGGGATAAGAGGGAAGGTCCTCTCCTGGACAGTAAATGGTGAAAAGATAGGCATCAAAGGGTAGGAATAAATGGTCAGTTTTTACAGAGGTAAATAAGAGGGTCCCTCAAGGATCTGTACTAGGACCTGTGCTGGTAGTGATCAGCATCGTGCTATGCGATCTGGAAAAAGCGGTAACCAGTGAAGTGGCAAAGTTTGCAGATGATAGTAAATTACTCAAGATAGTTAAGGCCAAAGCTGACTATGCAGAGTTACAAGGGATCTTATTAAAATGGGTGACGTAGGCAGCAAATGGCAGCTGAAACCTAATGTTGAGAAATGCAAAGTAACACATGGGAAAACATAATCCTAACTATAAATACACAATGATGGGGTCTAAATTAGCTGTTATAACTCAAGAAAGATCTTGGAGTCATTGTGGATCGTTCTCTGAAATAATTGTGCAGCGGCAGTCAGAATAGCAAACAGAATGTTAGGAACCATTAAGAAAGGGATGGATAATAAGACAGAAAATATCACAATGCCACTGTATAAATCCATCATATTCCCACACCCTCAATGCTGCATATGGTTCTGGTCATCCTGTCTCAAAAAGCTATATTAGAATTGGAAAAAGGGCGGAGAAGGGCAACAAAAATGATTGGGGGTATGGAACTGCTTCCATATGAGAAGAGATTAAAAAGACTGGGACTGTTCATCTTAGAAAAGAGATGATCAAGGAGTGATGTGACAGAAGTCTTTAAAATCATGATTGGTGAGAAGAAAGTGAATAAGCAAGTGTTATTTACCCCATCACATAACGCAAGAACCAGGGGTCATCCAATGAAATTAATAGGCAGCAGGTTTAAAACAAACAAAATAAGCTACTATTTCACACAACACACAGTCAACCTGAGGAACTTGTTGCCAGGGGATGTTGTGAAGGCCAAAAGTATGACTTGGTACAAAAATAATTAGAGAAGTTCATGGAGGATTGGTCCATCAATGGCTATTAGCCATGATGGTCAAGGATGCAACCCCATGTGCTGGGGATCCCTGTTTGTTGACTGTCAGAAGCTGGGACTGGATGACGGGATGGATCACTCAATAAATTGCCCAGTTCTGTTCATTCCCTCTGAAGCATCTGGCACCTGCCACTGTGGGAAGACAGGATGCTAGGCTAGATGGACCATTGGTCTGACCCACTATCGCCATCCTTATGAAATGCGCTAGAGGGTATTCCAGGAACATCAGGACTTCAGAAGCTGTGGAAGGGATGGCCTGGAGAGAAAGCAGAGAAGATCCTGCAGAAAGAGCAGTGTGACTGGATTGGAAATAAACGATAAATATGAAAGTGCCTTTCATGCTATTAGGCAAAGTATGGGAAGCAGGTGCTCTGCTCTGGCTTGCCATGACTGGTTTTTCACTTCTTGACTATAGATTTCAATGAATACATCTAAATTTCATGACTTAAGCACAGGGCTAGAGTTATAATTGCTTTTTGAGAGCATCACAGGCTGTGTGGTTCCTCAGACAATGGGTGGCTGTAACCCTTCATGGGCAGGAGTTTTGTCTCCCTGGCAGTGAAATTGACCCCAGCGGGTGGGGACCAGACACAAGATCCAGGCACCACATACGTCCTGCTTCAGTCTGCTAAGACGGGACCTGTAGGATGCCTGGATCTTGTGTCTGCTCCCTTGTTCCCTCCTGCATGGCGGTCATTTTCACCCTCGAATCAAACAAGCACAGCTGCACCTGCTTTGCAAACAAACCCAATTAGATTTTTCTTTGCAGTTCGGATTTCAGTTCAAGTAAACCCCATCGCAGTGCTAAATTGCCGGGCACTGAAATAAAACTTTCCACCGTTAAGCATTACAAGGTGCTCATCCGTTTTCTCTTTACTCACTCATTAGGAAAGTTACTTTCCCCCATCTGGTGTGCTTAGGCTACTTACAGCTTCCAAAGGCTCGACTCTTTCTCACCCATTAGGGTAGCACTTCTTTTCAAGGATGGGAAAGTATGGTAGCTACGCGGTACAGACTGCTTAGCTGCCTGCGGTAGGAGAGGAAATAACCCTGCATCGTGATTACGTGTACTGCGGTAGTAGCTAAAGGCTCAACTCTGTGCAAACAGAGTAAAATACAATCCCCGCTGCAAAGAGCTCACAGTCTGCATAGACCAGGCAGAGACAGGGTGGGAGGCAGTGAGTATTCTTGTCCCTGTCTTACAGATGGACAGCTGAGTTGCCCACAGATCAACGTGACTTTCCCACAGGCACCCAGAGAGCTGGGAACAGTCCCAGTCCTGCATCTTTACAAGCTTGTCCTTCCTCGATGTCTGTCATTAGAGCACAAAGTGTTCCACAGAGAGTGGAGCTTCCCTGGCCACTTGGCAGGAGTCTGCGCTTCTGTCTGAGCCTGTGGGGTACCTTAATTTGCTCCCAGCTGCTCTGGGCTGTTCTGGCAATCAGGAAGGTCCAGGGTGTAGGGCTCCCCCTGCTATGCCCCTGTGGCACAGCCCTGAGGACGCGGGTTCTGCAGGGAGCTATGTAGAGCAAGCTGTACCAACTGCACCTGCCAAAGGGGTGCTGTGCAGTGAGCTTCATGGCTCCTTCGTGCTGCCAGAGTCAGCACAAAGGAGCTGAGGGGCACTGCCGAATCAGGCCCCTCTTTCACCCTTCACTGCCAGCAGGGCAGGGCCACCCGTGAGGCAGGCAGTCCGTCCCAGCAGACAGGGCTCCTGTCTGGCCACTTCACTCGAGCTGGGCTGTTAACCCTGGGACCTGTGTTCATGGTGAAGGGCCCGTGTGTGTGGCACCTCAGCCATCCCAGGTTTCCCGTGTCCCTCAGTAGGGTGTGTCTCCATCCACTGCTGGAAGGAAGGAAGGCTAATACGAACGGCATTCGATGGGCCTGAGTCTCCCCTCAGGGAGATCTTGGCCTATGATTTATTTCCTCTCCATCAGTTGGACAAGCTGTCTTGAAACCACTGCACTCCCTGTGTCATCTCTCCTTTGCTAGTGCCTGTTCCCCAAAGACAAACCCGCCGTGTTGGGGAATTCAGGGCTAGCTATGTAAATGCGGCTCAGCCCTGAGGAATGCATTGAGCTCCGGATGCAGCGATGCCAACCAGACTTCATTGCTGCCTCTCCTCCCTGATTTCCTGCAGTGCCACACGTGCGGCCCTTAGTTATTTCACACTTGCTGCCTTTCCAGCTGCAGAGACAGACGAGAAATGGCAGCAAGCAGCTGCCGCCACTAGCATAATCCTGACCTGCATTTTGTCCTCCAGACAGATTCAGTCCTGTCTCCCTCAACCCTTGTTCAGCAACTGCCTTAATTAAATTGAAACGGATCAGATACCCTCCAGACAAGACTTTCCCAAATGGGAGGCAGAAAACAAATGAAACAGGATTTGGCAAGAGCCCCTAGCCCTGTGCTGGCTTTGGGGCTGTTGATAACTTTTTATTTAATAAAATGCCCTGGATACAAATTCATTTTCTTTGCTTGATATTTATCATGCTCTGAGAGGGGAGCATCAGCAACTTGGATCAGTGGATTGAGAGGCTGCATAGCTGCTGCGAGGGCTACCGTGTGCTCTGCTGAAATGCAGTTTAGTGACTTCCTTAGTGTGTATCCCATGGAGTAGGAGGTATCCCATGGAGTAGGAGGGAGCATAGCAACTGAGGGAGCTGCCAAGGAGAGAGAGTCTGGCTGCCGGAGGAAGAGGCCAAGGGATTTAACAGTTACAAAGGCACCAAGTCCCCCAGAATAAAGAAAATCCAGTGCGCTTAACAAACATACCGTTAACCAAGGCTCCATCAAAAAGCTCCAAGAATAAAAATGCCGGCAGAAGACCAACAGCAGGGTGATGGCTATGCAGTTCATTGCATTGACTTCTGATCACCTGCCTCCTGGGCAGGTGGTGTATGTGTGCATTCCACGCAAGCAAGTCACGGCCCGCAGAGACAGAGTACAGGCACTGGAGGCCAGAGGGGCCGAACTGGAGGAGCAAGCGGGGACAGAGATACATAGAGGAGACTTTCAAGGACAGGGTAGATCTCTCACCTCCTGACCAGCAGCCCGTGTGCTATTGAGGAGGACAAAAGTCTCAGGACAGAAGAGCATCAAGTTGGAGAGGGAAACAATTCGATAGTTGGGACCCATCTTCCAGATGTCATGAAATCCTCTTGCCCTGAGGATATCCCTCCGGGGCTGAGACAGGCAATAGTAGTCGTGGGGTTAGAACTATAGATAGCTGGGTTTCTGATGACCAGGAGAGCTGCATGGTAAATTGCCTGCTGGGTGCGAAGGTTGTGGATCGCATGAGACATCTGGACAGACTTATGTGCAGTTCTGGGAAGGAGTCTGTGGTCATGGTACGCATCGGTACCAGTGATGTATGGACAGGTCAGAGGGAAGTCCTGAAGGCCAAATTTAGGCTGCTAGGTAAGAGATTAAAGTCCAGGACTCCATAGTAGCATTCTCTGAAATGCTTCTAGTTCCAAATGCAGGACCGGTGAGACTGGCAGAACTGCAGGGTCTAAATCTGTGGATGAGACCCTGTAGGGAGGAGGTATTTAGGTTCATTAGGAAGTGGAAATCTTTGGGGAAGGAGTGGCTTGTACAGGATGGATGACTCCGCCTAAACCAAAGCAGAATCAGCTTTCTGAGAAATAAAATGTAAAAGTCGTAAAGGGTTTTTAAAACTAAAGCCTAGGGGAAAGCTGACAGGTACAGAGGCCCACACCCCTTAGGGATGAATTTATTAAAGAAGGAGCTCTGTATCCTAGTAAATAGGATAGCAAAGAAGATGGTAAAGTACAGGTTGGAGCTAGTGCGTTTACATTTAAAAATAATTCATGTATGCAAGGAACTGAATATTGACCAAATGAATAGGTGCATGTAGAGAAATGCTAGCATTCTACATGCTAAGAGAGTGAACTAGAATGCCTGGCACTAAATGAGGATATTGATATAATAGGCATCTCAGAAACTTGGTGGAATGAGGATAATCAGTGGGCTATGGTAATACCAGGGTACAAAATATATTGGAGTGACAGAGTAGTTTGCGCTGGTGGGGGACTGGCACTACATGTTAAAGAAAGCACAAGTGAAATAAGGTAAAAATCTTAAATGAAAAACTGTACCATAGAATCTCTGTGGATAGAAATTCCCTGCTTTTGAATAGCAGGAGGTAGATCGACTTGCAGATTTTAAAATCAGACGGGATCATCATGATCATCTAGTCTGACCGCATGCACATTGCAGACCACAGGACCTCACTCCTGAAATAGACCCCTAACCTCTGGCTGAGTTACTGAAGCCCTCAAATCATAATGTAAAGACTTCAAGTTACAGAGAATCCACCATTTACACTGGTTTAAACCTGCAAGTGACCCGTGCTCTGCCAATCTGACCCAGGGGAAAATTCCTGCCCGATCCCAAATATGGCGATCAGGTAGACCCTGAGCCCGTGGGCAAGACCCACCAGCCAGACACCTGGGACAGAATTCTCTGTAGTAACTCAGAGCCCGCCCCATCTAGTGTCCCATCACCAGCCATTGGAGATATTTACTGCTAGCAGTCCCAGACTGGCCACATGCCATTGTAGGCAGTCTCATCATACCATCCCCTGCATAAACTTATCAAGCTCAGTCTTGAAGCCAGTTACATTTTTTGCCCCCCCTGCTCCCCTGGGAAGGCTACTGACCACCTGACCTGAATGGTGACCGTGATTGTGAAATGCTAAGGAAGGCTAGAGAGGCTACAAAAGCAGAAAGCTCAGTAATAATGGGTGATTTCAGCTCTCCCCATATTGACGTGGTACGTATCATCTCAGTACGTGATGCAGCGATAAAACTTCTAGGTATCATAAATGACTGCTTCTTGGAGCAGCCTGTTGTGGAAGCCACCATGGGAGAGGCAATTCTTGAGTTAGTTTTAAGGGGACCACAGGATCTTGGCCAAGAGGTAGCTATAGCTGAACCACTCAGTAATAGTGACCATAATGTAATTAAATTTAACATCCTTGTAGGGGGGATAATACCAAAACTCCTCCCTACAATAACATTTCACTTTAAAAGGGGAACGACACAAAAATGAGAAAGCTCATTTTAAGTTCTGTCCAACAAGCTATCACCATGGTTAAATGCCTGCAGGCAGCATGGGGACCATTTAAAAACACCATAATGGAGGCCCAGATGAAACGTGTCCCAGATCAGAAAAGACAATAAGAGGTCCAAAAGAATGCCACCATGGCTAAACAGCAGAATAACTGAGGCTGTTAGAGGCAAAAAGGCATCCTGTAAAATTTGGAAGTTGGAGCTTAGTGAGGATAATAAAAAGGAGCTCAAACTCGGGCAGGTCAAGTGTAAAAGTACAATAAGGCAGGCTGAGAGAATTTGAGAAGCAACTTGCTAAAGACACAAAAACGAACAGAATTTTTTTAAGTACATAAGAAGCAAGAAGCCTGCCACACGGCAATCGAGTCACGGGACGATTGAGATGCTAAAGGAGCACTCAAGGAAAACAGGGCTGTTGCAGAGAAGCTAAATTAATTCTTTGCATCAGTCTTCACCGCAGAGGATGTGGGAGAGATCCCCACATCAGAGCTATTCTTTTGGGGCGACAGATCTGAAGTGCTCTTTCAAATTGATCTGTCAGTAAAAGAGGTTTTAGAACAAATTAATAAATTGAATAGCAATAAGTCACCAGAACCAGAGGGGATTCACCCAAGAGTTCTGAAGGAACTCAAATGTGAAATCGCAGAACTACTAACTGTGATATGTAAGCTATTGCTGAAACAAGCCTCTGTACCAGAATACTGGAAAGTAGCTAATGTGATGACGATTTTTTTAAAGGGCTTCAGAGGCGATCCTGGAAATTACAGGCTGGTAAGTCTAATTTCAGTAAAGAACAGAATTATCAGGCACATAGATGAACACATTTTGTTGAGGAAGCGTGAACATGGCTTTTGTAAAGGAAAGTCATGCCTCACCAATCTATTAGAACTCTGTGAGGGTATCAATAAACCTGTGGACAAGGGTGATCCAGTTGATATAGTAGACTTGGATTTTCAGAAAGCCTTTGACAAGGTCCCTCACCAACGACTCCTAAGGAAGCTAAGTGGTCATGGGATAAGAGGGAAGAACATCTCCTGGATCAGTAACTGGTTAAAAGATGAGAAACAAAGGGTAGGAATAAATTGTCAGTTTTCACAATGGAGAGAGGTAAACAGTGGGGTGCCCCAAAGATCTATTCTGGGATCAGTGCTGTTCAGCATACTTATAAAGAAACTACACATATATAATGAAGGCTCTAAATTAGCTGTTACTGAAGAGTCATCATGGATAGTTCTCTGAAAACTCAATGCACCGCAGCAGTCAAAACGGCTAACAGAATTTTGGGAACTATTGAGAAAAGGAAAGATAAGACAGAAAATATCATAAAGCCACTATATAAATCCCTGGTGCACCCACACCTTGAATACTGTATCCAGTTCTGGTCGTCCCATCTCAAAACGGACAGAGTGGAACTGGAAAAGGTTCAGAGAAGGGCAATAAAGATGATCAAGAGTATGGAACAGCTTCCATACAAGGAGAGACTAAAAAAATGTAGGGCTGCTCATCTTAGAAAAAAGACAATTAAGAGTGAATATGTTAGAGAGCTTTAAAATCATGAATGGTGTAGAAAAGTGAATAGAGAAGTATTATTTATTCTTTCCCACAATACAAAAACCAGGGGTCACCCATGAAATACAGCTTAATATAAACAAAAGGAAGTATTTTTTCACACAATGCACAATTAACCTGTGGAACTCATTGTCATGGGATGTTGTGAAGGCCAAAAGTGTAACTGGCTTCAAAAAAAGAACTAGATAAAGAACTAGAAAGAGGATAGGTCCATCAATGACTATTAGCCAAGATGGGCAGGGATTTAACCCCATGCTTGGGGCGACCCTAAACCTCTGACTGCCAGAAGCCAGGAGGGGGAGACAAGTGGGTCTCTCCAAAACTGCCCTGTTCTGTACACTCCCCTGAAGGTCTGGTATTCGCCAATGTCAGAGATTGGATACTAGGCTCAGTGGACCATTGCTCTGACCCAGTATGGCCATTTTTATGCCCCAGTATATACATATATGGACTACTTTTCCTCTTTCTCACCCCCACCCCCAAGAGCTAAGTCATGGTGCTTTATGTCAGGATACCAATGGGTCCTGTACTCAAAGTACAGCAGGGACGAGAGGAAAGGCTTATATTCTTTTGTCCCTACAGAGGCCTCCTAATCACTTAGGGTAAGTGTGAATGCTGTGGCATGTACAGTAATCTGCAGCCCAGTGTACGCCCTGCTGAGGGAACGTGCCCAGTGCCGGCAGTCACAGCCTCCTCTGTACTGCAGAACAATGGGTGATCCTTCTAATGAATGGTCATCAACTTGTGAGGAGAGGTGGGAAACCGAGCAAGGGAGCGCTCGTGTCAAAGCACGGCACTGAGTGTGAGCGTTGGAGCCCAGTTGTGCAAGCTTTACAGCGATTGGCCATGGAAGCCTGGGCCAGAGGAAAGATAGTCTTGTGGGTGCAGGAGACATGGCTTCAGTTCTCAGCCCTCTGCCTTTCTGTGTGCCCTTGGGTGTGTCACTTAATCTGTGCCTCCAGCCCCTGTCTGCAAAATGGGGACAGCGATGCTCCCAGGGATGTTCCGAGGCCAAGGTCATTAATATGGTGAGGCCCCCAGGCCATCCACTGCGGAGGCCAGGAGAAGATCGAGACAGAGCCACCTGGAGCGTTCTCAGAGGAGATCTGTGGGGACGTGCTCCCAGAATGCCTTGCTCAACGTGTTTTTCCTTATTCTTAATATCAGTTCCCAGCCAGAGGCACAGCAAGGACTCTGCAGGCATCGCATTTTAGGGCAATTACACTTCCCGCTTCCCACTTGGCTTTTGGCTTCTTCACCTCACTCAACTACCACCTGCATCTGAGGAAGTGGGGTGCAGCCCACGAAAGCTTATGCCTGCTGAAATTAAATGTGCTCGTCTTTAAAGTGCTGCAGAACTCTCGTTGTTTTTGCTGTGTACAGACTAACACGGCTGCCCCTCGGGAACTCACTCGAGGAGCGTTACAAACAGCTGACCAATCTCACGCACAGCCGTCCTGCTTCAACTAGAAGATGTCATCGTAGTGCGATGCAGCCACCTGTCCAACGGCAGATTCAGAACAAGCAGGGACTTGGAGAGTGCAAATCAGGGCTGCATATTGCTCTGCACAGGCAAGATAGAGCTTTCCGAGAGCTGGGAAAATGCTCTCCTGCCAGCCCACAGACAGCAGCCACGTTCTGGGGCATTAATAACAAACCTGGTTGCCCATAAGACATAAAAACCTGACGTGACATTTAAAACGTCAGTGAATTTACCTGTCACAGCACAAACGTACTGAGCAGAAACATGTAGACGGATTACCAGCTCCGCCCCTGAAATGCAGCCGGCTCTGGCAAGGAACAAAGCAGCTGCTTGACATTGCACAGCAGATGCTATGCAGCATCTTGAGACAAGGCTAACATAGCCATTTCAAAGCGCAGGGGAATCTAGGTGAGCAGAGTACCCCAGCTGAAACTTTACAGCAGAGTTCCCATTCCAGTCCTTGCGAGAGGTGCCATTGGATTGGAAATAACCACAAGTGGTCAGGGCTTCGCTTCTAAAGCTCATCAGAAGAGGTTCCCTCTAGCCACATAGCTCCTCATCTCACTCTGCTGGGGTATTGGTTCAGTGCTCGGCCGGGGAAGGGAGCCAGCTGCTGGTTACTGAGTTTCATGCAGCCCGGCCTCGCTTTGCACCATATAGAGATGCTTAGAGAGAAGAGCGCAGGCTATTAAAACACCAATAGTGCTTCTGTAGCAGCCTGTGTGGTGGTGGTCTCCACCCTGCTCCACACCTGTGCCATCTGACTGGATTATGGCACGTAGGGATAGAGCTGCACGGTCTTCAGACATGCACAAATGGAAGCCAAGGGAGCGTGCAGCTCTGCTCCAACTGTACCTCTGACATATGGGCAGCGTCCTTTAGTGCCACATCATCCTCCCTGCCTTGTAACACCTTCCCCCCATGCAGCAAGCAATGACCTTCCTGTACATGGAGCTGCTGGGAACAGGCTTGTCACAGAGAGTGCTTCTACTCTGATGTCCATCGAGTGTATTAATGCCCTGTTTTCCATGGCTGGGCCTGTAGATTGCCTTACCCAAGTGCCGAATGGAGACTGGGGTGCCGAGCAGATCAGGGCTGGGCTGATACTCCAGTGATTATTACTGGTCGGGCAGCCACTGGATGGAACGGCAGAGATAGGAGCCACACCCAAGCATAGCTTTCGTTTGTTCATAAAGATCCCCGCTTGGGCATGTTATGAACGGCTTGCAGGATGCCCACGAATTGCCCTTGATTTTCATGCTGAGCAGTTGTTATTGGCAGGACTCCTTGTTTCAGATAACCCTTTGCCACAGATCTCAACGTGCTTTTCAGATATCCCTGCTCAATGGCCAGGGCCACCTAGGCACAGAGAGGGGAAATGATTTGTCCAAGCTCACACAGCAGATCACTGCCAGTGTTAGGAACAGGATCTAGTGCCTTATCCTCTTATCTACACCTGTGTGCACTTAGCAAGGTGGTTGGGTCCTTTTCTCTCAAATGGGGGATCCTTGCCTTAGCTCTCTGTGCCTTTGTCCCTTTGAGGTCAGGCTACTGGAATGGGATCCACATGGGGTCGCACTTCCCAACGATCTGGAAGTCACAGCATATGACATCTGAGCTCTGGGATCTGCACTGGCTACCAGCTGATACGTGGGGGAGGTCAAGGGGTTCCAGGTGAACTAGCAGCCCCTGAATGGTTTGGCTCCTACCTACCTGAGAAAGTGATGTTCACCTTGATTCACTAGATACAGTGGCCTTCAGAACAGGCTGGAGGATTCTCGTTTGCCCAGGCATATCCTGGGAAACTGAGGGGCTGACTCAAAGGGAGAGGTTCTGGTGGAGGCCAGGCCAATGGTGAGGAACGCTGTCCAGGACTTGGAGACCTGTGCTTGAGATCTAGTTTAGTATCTTGGTAAAGCGTGTGTGTGTTTAATGCATGGAACATGCTGAGGCTGGGATGCAGGCGCCAATGGGAAAATCCAAATAAATAAATCAAATGAAATAATGGAAAGTCTGTCCTTGCCAATTCTCGCTGCTTCCTCCAATTTGCCAGGACGTGAAAAAACAAGATTAGGGTCTATCCAACCTGAACTTTCCCTTGGCAATTTCAAGCCTTGATAAGAGGCGCATCTGAGGCAGGAAATTGTGCTCCCTGAAAATCCTGCAGTGTCAATGATGAGCGCTGGGCCACCTGGGCACAGCACGTAGCGTGGCCCCTGCACGTCAGCTCAATTTTGATTCAATTTATTCTGTGCCCTTCTGAATTACCCCACGTACAAACTGCAGCCATGAAAATAAACCCAGGCAGGAACACAGAGTGGATCTGCAAGCTATTAGCAAACCAGCTCTTAGAATGCGCTGGAGAATGATTGTGCTCATAAAAATGACTAACGTGGCTGTGTCATGGGCATGTAGCGCAAAGCATTTCTTCTCCAGCTAGTGGGTTCAAATCCCATCCAGGTGAGAGTGACCAGAAGCTGCCATCTGACAGCTGTTAGGTGAAATGAGTTTGGTGGGGCTCGTCCAGTTCCCCAATAGGCAGGAGTCCACGTCACAGAAGCCGCCGTCACTGTTAGCACCATTAGTTCCCTTGTGGGCAGCGTCAAAGGAAAGGCCAGCGAATGGGCCACAGAGACTGAGCTTTCCTTCCGTCCTTTGTGCTGGTCCCTCCGGTGCATGGGTAAAGCATATTGGTGTGGTATGTGGATTGAAAGTCTGTCTGGACTCAGCCCGTGCTCTCCCTGCTCCGTCCCCAGACCTACTAACCTGGCATCTCTCCCCAGTCCTTTAAATCCCCCTGCAAACATTTATGTGATTGTCAGCGTTTGTAGCATTCATTTTCCAGGCCCAGGACAAGCTTCATCGCCACGTGTTCTCAGACACGTGTGGAGCATGAGGATGTTAGCACACAAAGTGCAGACGGGTTTGTGAGCCAGCTGCTAATGTGTGACTAACCTGTCTGCTGCGTGAGCTCCCCAGGGGCTGCATTACAATAATCCAATCCCCGTGTGACAAATGCCTCGCTGCTGTGTGATAGATCAGCTGGTGGGAGACGGGTATCACCTGGCTATGTGTCCCAGAAGGTAGGGTCTTCTCCTTGCCACAGCTGACATCTGAACTCCAGTGGGTGAGAAGGACCCTGAAATAGCCCAAGAGCAAGGAGAAGCCTAAAAAACAAAGGAGGTGACACTTAATCTAAAATAAGTGACATGAGGGTTGTTGGCACAAATGCATAGTGTTGAGGAAAAAAAGTGTAATTATAAGTATAAGTATAATTGTAACTTTGTCAAATAGAATGAATGTGGCTGCATTTAGTTTTAACAAAAACAGTGTATCAAATGGTCCTATAGAAAGTATAGTAACCAAAATGTTCTTAAATGAGAGCCATTTACACCTCTCTCTCCAAAAAACTTAAAGAGCCTTTTTAAAAGATCCTTATCTATTCTGAATAATGTTATGTTTTGGGGAAAAGTGGAAAAGAAAAGAGCTGGTTCCAAGAGGACTGAAGCAGAAGTCTTCTGGGAAAAAAAGGGGAGAAACAGAAGGAAAACAGAATGTAAGTGTGAGGTTAAGATTAACAGATTTTAAATCCAGCAACTGGACTATCCAGTATGTATTTACAAAGAATATTCAGGGAGAAAGCCAGGATGGAAGTTAAAAGGTCTTCAGGACAAAGCCCTGGCTGGGATGATTTAGTGGGGGTTGGTCCTGCTTTGAGCAGAGGGTTGGACTAGATACCTCCTGAGGTTCCTTCCAACCTTATTCTTCTATGACAGCTGGCCAGTGTGCATAGCTAGGTCATTGCCAGCGTTACAATGGCTGGCTCAGCATGCTGGCCAGGCCTGCAACTCAGCTGGCATTTATTAAAGGAATCAAATGATAATGTGCCCAAGTAATTGCACCATCTCCAGACTGTACCTAGAATGGATGGTTTGAGGCCAGCTTCAGGACATTCGGATACAAACCATTTTGGTGGCAGAAGCATCCCCAGAGCTATTTGCAGGTGCTAATGGACACGCTAACCTTCCTCGAGAGGCCCCTTCCTTTCCATGAACCCCAGCACCATCCATGGCTCCCCAGCTGTGAACAGTCATGTGGGCCACTGGGCCAAGCTGCCTCTGGTGAGATGCAGAGCAGGCATTGCTGCAAGGGAGGACGGTTTTGTGGTTAGACGCAGGATCGGGCAGTCTTGAACATCACTCTCAGCTGTTGCGGTAATGCGACGGGAACGCAGACTCCTCGTGACACTGCCCTGCCTCCCAGAAGTCTTGTGAAGATAAATTCAGTCATGTTGCAAAGGCCTGCAATGGGACGTGCTATGGAAAAGCAAAGCACTGCATGCAGCTCAGGCGGCGTGAGAGCTCACTGCACGGAGAGCCGCCCTGACATCTTCGAGTGACGTCCTGTCCTTTTCCGTTGTTTTCTTTCTCCCGGGAGAAGTGAACCCATGGTTCACACTCAGATGGTGTGACGCCTTCATTCCTCCATCAAAGCTGGTCCAGGCGTGGAAGCATGTCCATCCCCAGAGCAGGCAGACTCCAGGAGCAAATGACCTGGGGAGGGATAAGGCTTTGCTGAGGTCAGTCCCTGGTCAGGCGGGTAGTGTGCTCCGGTGTCAGTATCTCTTTGTAGCCCTGGTAACTAAGTGGATTGGTCCCACAGTCTGCAGCATGAGCAATCCCGTAGCACCGATGCTGCGCAGCAGTTCCCATGCTGCCCAGGCCCCGTTGAAATCAGTGTCAACCCAGCTCACTCAGGAGTAATCAAGACTTCGAGGAGTTAACACATGGGGAATTGGCTGCCTTGCTTCCGTCTCCCCCCCCCAGCCCCGCGAGCATCGGATGATATCTGGGTAACAGGTGCTGTGACTAGAATGACTGTGGCCACTGGCACATGAAGGGAACTGAATACAGCGTGGGAGTCATGTGCCAGGCTGTGCCTCCGGGACAGCGTGTAGTACTTCAGAAAAGAACGGCATTGTGGCTGGCAAACTGAGCCGTGGTTGTTGGAGAGCCGTAGAGGGCGGAAATCTAAGCCCCTTGTTTCTGAGGCTCTCTGAGGGACTCCTTGTCGACAGAGGGACACTCCGGTTTTCATCCAGCCAGCTTCGCTGCACACAAGGCCCTTGCAATTAGAGTGAAATTTGTCATGATTCAGGCCATCAAGGGCTTATTTCTGTTAAATATCCTGTTGACCTTTTCAGTCAAACACAGAACTGATTCAAGGAACAAACCGCCCTGGCTGGAAACAAAGCGAAACAGCTGGAAACAAAACGGGTGGCTTTGACCTCAGAATAAATGGTCTGCCAGAGCTTGTCCTTTTGTCTTCAGTTCTGTAGAACATCCCAGGCGCCAGCATTTCCCAGCTGAGTAAGGAGTCCTGCCCGCACAATGACGTGCTCAGGAAAGCACCCTAAAGCTTACAGAAATTCGACTCTCTGCTTTGATCACCAGACTAGTGTCCACCACCACCACTCCCTTCTCCCCCCCCCCCAAAAAAAAATAGCCATTGTGCTGAGCAAAGTGTTCACAGGTTTTCTTTTCACACTGTACAAGCAAACTTGTGCTCTCTGCTGCTGGCCTTTTCCCCAGGAAGCCTTTCAGGGCATTGCTTTGTAGGCGGGATTCCTGGGACATCAGCGGTGCTGGAGTAGCACTGGCTGTGCGATTCTGAGTGTGTCTCTAATGATTTTGCCCTGCAGCCAGTTGGACGACGGCTCGCTGAATTTCAGTGTGTTTCCTTTTCCTTCAGGGCAGCAGCATGGCTAAGGTCTCTCATCTCTTCCTGCTTCTCCCAGCCACTCATGTCTTCTTGATGATTACTGGGGCTTTGGAGCTTCCTGCCAATGTTAGAGTGGTCTCTCGTCTGCTTTCTGAACCGGGTGCTAGACCTTACAAAGAGAGCTTCTGAATCCCCCACAGCAAGAAGCTGGTGGGTTTCCTCTCCCCCGCAGGGGAATGGGATTGTGGAGCTCACACAGTGTGCAAATACCAGTTATGTTAAGCCAAACACCCGGTTATCTGAGGCCCTCAGGTCTGACCTCTGGGCAGGAAGCCATTGTAGGGCCAGTCCTGCAAGCTGCTGCATCCACTGCTACCAGCAGGACTTGGGACATGCAGGGGGATCAGGCCCAGTCCATCTGGCGCCCATCACCAGAACATCTGAGCACCTCCTGATCTGTAATGTGTTCATCCTCACAGCCCCCCATGAGGTAGGGAAGTGCTGTCACCCCCACTGTACACGTGGGGAGCTGAGGCCCATTGACATCAACAGGGTGACTCCTAGAGTAAGTTACTGCTCACCAGGAGAGAGGCCATAGTCACACGACAGCCACTCCCATCCGAGCCCGTCAGTGCCAGAGGGGACGGGGCCTGAGTGTGCTGCCTCTTCCCACTCCCGGACCATTTCCACCTCAGAGCGAGAGGTGAGTGGCGATTCAGACCGGGCTCTTGCATGGCCCTGCCCCAGCCTGGGCAGCTTTTTGTCATCCTGTTTTGGTCCAGTGCGTTAAAGCGTCTATGCAGTGTGCAATACACCCCTGGTTATCCAGAGCTGCGCGGATTGACGCCAGTGCAGCCTGGCTCGATAAACCTGGAGTCTGGAGGCTCTGGATCTTTGACTCCCAGTTTGCCTTCAGCTCCTCGGCTCCCCAGGACTGGACCAGATCTCTGCTGCTCTGCAGCTAACACGCTGGGACTGAAGCTTGCAGACTGGCGGTGACACACTGGTGATTGCTAGGAGGATGGGATAATAGTCATGTCCATCGGGTGTCCCCTGCTCTTTGCGAGGCGCTAAGCACCGGCCTGGCATTGCACTGCACGGCCTGTTCCCGACGCCCGAGCGAGCTGTCACACTGCCGTGCACAGGGCCACGGGCTCTCTCACTGTGTTACCGGCCACAGGCAGCGCTGGGGCTTTTCTCATGGCAGATGTTTAAGCAAAGTCACAGGACGGTTGCAGTCAAAGGGCGCAGGCCATGGGAACAGCCGGATTGAATAAACCCCCCCAGGCTAGGCTGCGTGCTGCACCCACAATAACCTCTCGGTTTCCAGTTGGAGTGTAAGTCACAGGGACCGGAAGTAGAGTTTCCAGCATGAACCTCTGTAAACCACGACCCACCTCTTTAAATACAGCTCGGCCCAGACCAAGCCCCCACATCCAGACGCCCCTGCACTCTGGGAACAGCTGAATCTGGAGCTGAACTTCCGCAGCTTGGAACCACCTGTTAGAATTTAACCCAGGCGGGGAGGAGGAATTCTGTACCCCCCTGAGGCAGTGAGCCTTGCCCGGAAAATCCAGGGTCTGTGCTCCATCCTTACCACAGCGTGTCACTGTGCTCCAGCTCTCGGGTGTTACCCGTGCACCGTCGATGGTGCGCTGGACACTCTGCTCACCTCGTGTACGCCTGGGCAGCTGCCATCACAAGCACCCACCCCATTCGCTCACTCACGTGTCCCTCGTCCTCCAGCGCTCGCCGCTTTGTTATCGTAGGGGTGCTTGTAGGAGATTGGCTGTGTGCGCTGCTTTGTTATCTGAGGGCTGGGCAGCTGGCCTGGCTTGTGGTGAAGCATTGATTTTGGAGAGAGAAACAAAGTGTGGCCTGACAAGGTGGATGACCAGATCAGGCTGCAGGAGTGAGGGAGGCTGCTGGGAAGTTATTAGCAAGTCAGCAGTCAGGCCATGCGCTACCATGGAGCTCTCACGCTGTGACAAGCCTGCCAGGGATGGTAAAAGCTGAGACACGATGCTCTGAGGGAGAAAGTGGGGAGCTTTTGCTGGTGTTAACCAGCATTGCTGGAACCCCCTGGGCGGAGGTTTGCTGTGCTGTGCTTGGGGTGATAGTGCAGTGTGTATGTGAACAAGAAGGCGCCTAGATGCTGTGGGGATGGGCCCAATAAAATGCCAGAGTGCTGGGTGCCTCTGTCAGTGCATAGATACCAGTGATTGGTACCCTCGAAATACCCCGGGTGGCTGTACGGACGGATGGACTGTAGAACCAGACTTCTGTGGAAAGGACAGATGAGGGGGGAGCTGAGATGTCCAGCTGAGATGCAGAGGGAGAGGCTGTCACCCAAAGGAAGCTGCTGAGGGTGCTGGCCAGGGAATCATCATTCTCTTGGGAGGAGAGGTCAGGAAGGTCTCCCAGGCTAAGCAGTAACTGCAGGTGGGAGCGCCCAGCCAGCCCGTATCCCTGGGAGGAGTCCTGCCTACAGCACTGGGGAGGGCGGCCTCTCCAGGCTCTTCTGGCAGCCGGGAAGCAGGGAACCGCACCTCCTGCCGCCTCCTCTCCAGTCGCGATCCTGAGGCACAGACGTTATAGTTTCATAGGGAGCTGGGGGGACCCTGACGCCCCGTCTGCTCAGGCCCCTAGGCCACACTACCTCCCACAGGGGGTGGGAAGGAGAAACCCCACCCACATTGTTATAGATGGCCCAGCGGCCTGCTGGGACCCTTCCCCCCGTCCAGGTGGCTCCCAGGGATTAAACCAGCCTTGGAGCTGTGCAGACTGGTCTGCGTGGCCCCTCGAGCCTTTAGAGATCCTGCAGGTGGGAGCGTCCCCCCTCCTGAACTCCTCTGCTGCGTCCGTAGCCTCCTGGGCCCAGGGGGCACCTGCACAGCAAGCAGCAGCTGGACGACAGGGGCTTGCGCTCTGGCCCTAAAATATCTGTGCAGACGGTTAGGCTCAGGCTGGAGCCTGGGCCCTAAAGCTTAGGGAGGGGGGTGGGCGTCAGAGTCATGCTCCGGCCAGAGCCCAAACACCTGTGCCCTATTAGCGCCGCAGCGCAAGTCCAGCCTGGTCTGGGAAGCCGGGCGCTGCGACTCGCTGCCGCTCACGGTTAGGGACACTCCGCCTGGCTGCACGTGTTCTGCCGGGTCAGGCCCTCGGTGAGGATGATTCGGTGTCTGCAGGGGAATGACGGGGCCGTGTGGCCGCGCAGCAGGGATGGTCGGAGCGACAGGAGAGGGCAGGGCAAGGCAAGCAGGCAACTTCTGTGTGTAGCTGGAGACCTCCAGGGGAGCGGAAAGAGGGGGCCTGTTCCAAGGCCCTGATGGGGTCAATGAGTCTGTAACGGGAGCTGGGCACGAACTGGAGCTAAGGCTGGCTGCCTAGCAGCTGTCCCAGCCCCCTGAGCAGTTGCCTGGGCAGAAGCTAATCCTGCAGCGTGATCAGCGCACCTGGGATCTAGCGCTGGTAGCAGTGTTGGATCCTGGCATCCCCCGGGGGATCGGTACCAGAAGAGATGATGCAAACGTTTTGACTTGAACGAAGTGAACTGCAGAGGCACGTGAAGTGCACTTTCCTTCCAGGGATGGCCATGCTGCTACACAGGCAGAGAAACTCCAGCTGGATCTCACGGCGTGGCTGCTCCTAATGGGTACTGGGCCCACAGAGGTCACCATGTGAAACAGGGAGGCAAAGGGAACTATGAGAAGAAGAAGCAGGTCCCCAAACCAAACCTTCGCCCAGGGAGTCTTGGCAGGGAGGATGGGCCCATGGCTAAAACATGCGCCTGGGAATCTGGAGAGCTGGGCTGTATTCCTTACTGTGCCGCTGCCCCTGGGCATGTCACTCCCCAGCTCTGTGGCAGGGGCTCCATCTGTGATGTGGGGATCATAGAAGCTCTCATTCAAACTTTGTGTGAGGCTTCATTGTTTAATGTTGGTGAAGCACTCAGAGATCCTCCATGCCAAAGGTCATACAGAAGCAGTCATTGCCAGGGCCAGGAACAGACCCCTGATTCCCAATCCTGTGCTCTAGCCACTAGACCACACCACCAAAAGCACATAAACGTTGTCTAGGGCAGTTCCCCGTCTAACATCACTAACTAAGGTACAGAGACACTATGGCCAGGACTGTCAAATTCCTGATTTTCTGGGTGCCAGACGAGAAGGTACCCAGCACCTTGGACAGTCAGACCCAAGGTGTTTCATGCTGGGCAGCTGAAAACTGGTGCACCTAACAGAATGGCCATTGCTCAGAATGTGGGTTGGTGTGAGGGGGCAAGGGATCTCCCTGGATGGAGAAACGCTGATGGAACAGAGAAATGAGAGCATCTCTAGTTGCTGGCAGGGATCTGCAGAGACACATCTGAGACAGTTCATTGTAATCTACATATTTTATCATCTACCTGCCCCCTAACGATAGGAAGTTGTTGGATGGACACAGGACGTCTTGGTAACTATCAGATATGACGGCCCTGCCTTCCAGAGCTGCAGGCTTAGTGCCCAAGAGGTTAAGACCTGTCTTTGGAAATGCCAGCAGTCTTGTGTTCAGCAGTAAATGATAGGAGAGGGTGACATTTTAACTCGGGCTGTGTGGCGGTGTGCGTTTGAGGGGAGCTCTGAGAACTTGCCTTGCGAACTGTCTTTCACTGACCGCCTGTCTTTGCAACATGCAATGCAGCACACGCTGGGTTAGTTCTGCCACACACAGATCAATCAACCTCTGCTTAGCATCCAGCGAGCAGGAGTGACAGCCTAGTGCCTAGTTCTGACGGAACTTAATGAGATGGAGGGAGACGGTGGCGCTTTCCGTTGGCAGTGGGCCGAGGCATTCCCACTCTTCTGGCACTGCGTTTAGGTCACAGGTGCTGGCCCAACGTCCCTTCAGTGTCTGCTCCCGCCCTCTGGGCCTGGGCCTGGTTCTGACGAGGTGAAGAGACACATCTTGTTTGCAGATGTCGCCCTGAGCTGTGCACAGTAATAGCCCGCTCCTTTTCTTGAGTGGCATTGGTTCATTTATAGTCTAGGGAGAGTAGGATTGATTTAGATTATTCCTCCTCGTGGGCACAGTTGCGTTACATCTTCCATCGTGTGGTCCGTCATAGAATCATAGAGATGCAGGCTGGAAGGGACCTTGAGAGGTCATTTAGTCCAGCCCCCCGTGCTGAGGCAGGACCAAATCAACCTAGACCATCCCTGCCAGGTGTTTGTCCAGCCTGTTCTTAAACACCACTGTCACAGGGCGCTCCACTCACTGCTTCAGGCACCTCCTTCCGGTCGCGCTCGGGATTAGCTTTGTCAGGCGACGCCTTCCTCTGCGGTTCACACACTGTGGCTCCAGCTTCCTGTCCGGCCTGCAGCCCCACTGACAGCCTCGGGAACTTCAGTGTCCTCTTTGCGGCTTGGCCCTCCAGCCAGGTCACTATCCGTATTCGGGGGAAGTTTAGCCCTTCAATAGTCCTAGGCAGTCCTCCCATTCACTGCCGTGGCCCACTCGCCCAGTGGCTGGTAGGGGAACCCAGGCCCACCCTCTTCTCCGGGTTCCAGCCCAGGGCCCCTCAGCTCAGCAGTCTGGGCCCTCTCTCTGGCCACACCACTCTGTCCCTGGGCTGCTTCCTACCACTGGTTCCCCTTTTCTTTCTGGGCCTACAAGTTCCCAACGCCTCCTCCCTCTTCCCAGGGAGCACCTGCAGCTTCTACTTACTCCCTTTTCCCTGGGAGTGTCTGCCTTTTCCCAGCAGCCTCTTCTCCTTTCAGTTCCTGGGCTTTATAGGCCCCACCTATTCCTGCACAGCTGATCCTCCTTAATTAGCTGCCTAGTGGTTAATCGGCCCATCTGGCCTGCATCCCAGCTCGGTGTCATCTGCAGATGTTATGAGCACTGTCTCCACTCCATTAGGCAAGACGAAGTCATTAATGAAAATATTGAATACCAGACCCAGGACTGACTGCTGCAGGACTCCGCTAGTTACATCCCCCCAGTCTGTCAGCAAACCACTGATAACTACTGTCTGAGTACAGACTGTCAACCAGTTGTGCATTCACCTTATAGTGATTTCATCTAGACCACATTTCTCTGGTTTGCTTATGAGAGTGTCATGTGGAACTGTGTCAAAGCCTAATTAAAATCAAGATATATCACATCCACAGCTTGCCCCTTATCCACTGACCAGTACCCACGTCAAAGAAGGAAATTAGGATGGGTTGACATGATTTGTTCTTGACCAATCCATGTTGGTTATTACTTATCGCCTACAATGTGATTGTTCAATCATTTGTTCCAGTGTCTCTCCAGGTATCGAAGTTAGGCTGACTGGTCTATAATTCCCCAGGTCCTCTTTATTCTCCTTTTTAAAGACAGGTATTATGTTTGCCTATCCACCTGCCCCGGGCATGTCCCTCAGAACTTCCTTACAGTCTTCTCTCGTCTTGACTAACTTAAATAATTGTATCATCTACCAATGTTGGCAGCACCCCATTCATCCCCACGTTAATAATTAAACCACGCCAGCCCCAGGACAGAACCTTGAGACCACACCTCTGCTGGCCTGGTGCCATGATGAAAATGGACCATCCATTCCTGTTCTTTGTGTTCTCTCTCTGACCCAGTTTCTGAGCTCTGCTCTACTTCTTCCTCTGCAATGACTTAGTTTCCTTAATAGCCTCTCATGAAGGACATTGTCAAAGGCTTTTTAGAAAGTCCAAATAAATTAAGTAATCCCGTGCTGTTTTATCCACTATTTTGCTGGCACGCTCAGAAGAGTCTAATAGATTAGAGAGGGCTGATTTTCCTTCCTAAGCTGAGTTGGTTTGTCCCTGTCATGTAATAATTATCTAGACATTGTATAACTCCCTCCTACGTTATTGTTTCAACCGGCGTAGCTGACAGTTAAATGAGGCTCCCTGTTGTGTAATTCCCAGGATCTCCCCTAGGATTTGAATGTAGGGGATCTCAGCTCTCGTATCTGAGGCCAGATGCAAACACTACAGAAGCTGCCCCTCCTGATTTGCCAGTCCTTTGAGCAGCCTGCTGGTGTGCTGGTGAGTAGAGTCATCTAGCCAGAATTTGGAGCATCACAGGAGGATGGGTATCTTCTCTGAGGTCAGGTCCTAGCCAATGCAGGTTTTATACATGACAGAGTTTGCATTCTTCAGTCCAGCTGTTTGTTTGGTGTCTTAGATACTGCCCTGAGGTGCCTTAGAAATAAAGCAGATCAGAGAGGATGTTTTAATCCTCTTAGAGATCTTCCCATCTGCTCACCCACCCAAGGCCTTCTAACCAGGGGCTTTTTGTCAGTGAGTGTATCCCCTGCCCAGATATGCCAGGGTGTGAGCAGGAAAGAAGAGGCCCATCTAGCTGCCCTGAGCTTTCAGAGTTTCGGACAACTGTGGAAAAGTCCAGCTTCCTTCAGTCTCCATAAACCCAAAGCATGTGCAGCTCTTCATTGACGCTTCTGCACAGACCACCGGAGCGGGAAGAGCTCACATGATAATTCCCTCCCTCCAGAAACACCGTCACCTCTCACACACAGCATCCACCTACACACAAGGAGTCGCAGGTCCTCTTGCCAGGCATTTCTTGAGTGGATCAGCTGCATTTCAAAGGGGGCACCTTGGACCTGGCGAGGGCTTGTCTTTTACGGCCCTGTTTGCGTTGGCTGGCCTCTCCAGAGTTGCCCTCCATTGACATCTGCTTAACAAAAATAATCTCTCTCCTGTGCTCCTTGGGTGTGATCAGGTGGCCGCAGGTAACTGTTGGAAATGAGGGCAAATCCTGCCGGCCTTATAGGCACATGGTTCCCACTGCATTGGTGGGCATTGGTTCTGGGCAGGGGCAGACCCTGGCAGTATGTTACTGGCCACGTGTGAGTGCAAGGCTGGCATCTGAACTTGTCCACGTTGGTTTGGAACATTGCAGCCCTGTGGCCAACCAAGCGGTTTTGTAACAAGAAGCTTGTCTCAAAGCCTCTAGTGCAATGGTGCGCAAACTGGGGCAGGGGGGCACGGAGGAACGTTTTGGAGGGGGGTGGGAGGGCGAGGGGCAAACCTCCTCTGCCGGAAGCCCTCCTGAATCTAAGCTGATTTACTACACTGCGTTCCCCTGTTGGTTCCACCCATCACAAAGCCATGCGCCAGCGGGGGGTGGACACGGGAGCTTCTGATGCCAACCTGGACTCAGCTGCCCTTCCATCGATGAGCTTCAGACTGCGAGAACAAAAGGAGAATTGCTCGGCAGTGAGAGGGCAGAGGATGAACTCCGCGTGAGTGCTCCCACTCAGACTCTCCTGGAGGCGTGCCCATCAACGCAGAAAGCCGAGGCAATCCCACCGACCTTTGGAAAGCTCCAGTTGGTGGAGAACACAAAGGCTCCTAGACCACTTCCCCCCCAGTCTGGCTGGACAGCCTGCTCTGGCTTCTCAAGATCCAGGCTCCCTAGTCCTCCTTGGTAGAGCCACCCCTGGGACTGGCCCCAGTTCCCATGGAGACCCCTTCTTTCCTTGCATGGCTGTGCCCCCAACACAGCGCCTTCCCCTGGGACAGTGGATCAGTCAGGATCAGGAGTGGGACTTGTATGTGCAGGAGATGGAGCTTCCTCGGCCGCCGGTCCCGAGTGAGTGCCAGCCACAGCCCCCATGCAATGACTGCCAACCCCACTGCTTCCCAGCAGGGCCTCGGGAACCCACCCAAACCTCTCGCCACGTACGCGCCCTCCCCGCGGAGCAGCAGGAGGTGGGGAGGGGAAGCTGCTCGTGTCCGTGCTGAGCTGTGGGGCAGGAACGGATCGATAGATCCAGCAGGCCCAGTTAATTTGTGCGGGAGCTGAGCTGGGCTCAGGGCTGACGGGGAAGAGGAAAGGTGACTTCGTGCCACCTTTGTGCCTCCTCTGTCCAAAGCCAGTGCAGGTGAGAGCAGCCTCAGGAGCTGCCTTATGCAGTGCCTGGCTGACTATCACCACGGCCCTGTTGCAGCTGCCAGGAATAGCTCGAGCATACCAGCCACAACCCGTTCTCCTGGAGATGCCCCAACACACCCCTAGGCCAAGGGCTCTGTGGGGAGTGGCATGGGGCTATGGTGCCAGCTGAGGAAGCCCCCTTTGCCCACTGACACTTGCCTGTGAAGTCCTCCACTTCTATAGCAGTTCTCTGGCCAGTAGAGCTGGCATAAAGGCTCAGGTGGCTCCGTGCCCACACCAACCTGGAGTCAGTGACTCGTGTGGGCTGCGTGTGCCCAGTCGATGGCGTGCTGGATGCCAATTCATACCAACTAATCCGATCAGTGGGCTCTGGGCACTGGCAGGTGAGTTTATCTGGTTCAAGACCATGAGGAAAATTGGTTCCGTAGGCCAGGGGCCAGTCTACACACAGCCATTGGGGCCGTGCCCGAGTAATAAAACAATGCCCCCTCTGCCATCCCCTCCCCATGTCCAGGCCAATTAGCCAGCCCTCTTCTCCTTCGATTTGTTTTCTGTAAAACCGAAGTGGAAGGCAACGAACGGAACAAGTGGACCCTGAATTGGAGTGTGGGGAAGGCTGGGCCGCAGACAATAGCCGGGACTTTCTGCACGTTTCACAGGGTCCTTAGCGAATCCTCCTGACCTCTCGAACCCCTTAATATAAATAATCCTGGCAGCGCCGCGAGAGTGTGTGTGACTCGGTGCAGGAGAAACAGCCAGCCCTAATGCTGTGTGTGCAGACAGCACCGGGCACGCAGCCGACTGGACACAGATAATCATAGAATCAGAGAGTTGGAAGGGACCTCAGGAGGTATCTAGTCCAATCCCCTGCTCAGAGCAGGACTAACCTCAGCTAAATAATCCCAGCCAGGGCTTTGTCAAGCCACAGCTTAAAAACCTCTAAAGATGGAGGTTCCACCGCCTCCCTAGGTAACCCTTTCCAGTGCTTCACAACTGTAAGCTGACTTTTAGTTGCTTGACCACAGTTACTCCATTTTAGCTAGCCCCTTTGTTTTTAGAGACAGGCTAGGCCGTTCCACTCTGTGCAAGGATCATGGAAAGTTTGCTGGGATGCAGAAGGAGAGGAATGCAGAAGGAGATAAGCCTTGGCCGGATTAAGCAAGCTATGTAGCCTTGATAGATAAGATGTAGCTAACTGTAAAGCATCAGCAAAAACACCTTATGAATAATGTATACCTTTGTAAGTAGAAACAGAGATAATATAGGCCAATAGTGAATGAGGGAATAGGTTTAGGCCCTTGTAAGGGGGATATGTATGGTCTTGTCATGAATGTTTAAGTAGCAATAAGGTATAAAACTGTCTGTAATTCTTTGTTCGGGGTCTTTTTCCACTGTCCACTTGTGGGCTTGGGAATTGACCTTCTGCAGAATAAACACTGTTGGAGACTGTCCTGACTGAAATCCTGTGTGGGTCTCTTAGCGGTGCAGGTAACCATCCTCACTTGGAATCTTTTTCCAGCACCACCCTCCTAGTGAAAAACTTTTTCCTAATGTCCAACCTAGACCTCCCCCCCTGCAACTTGAGACCATTGCTCCTTGTTCTGTCATCTGCCACCACAGAGAACAGCCTAGCCCCATCCTCCCTGGAACCCCCTTTCAGGTAGTTAAAGGCTGCTATCAAATCCCCCCTCACTCTTCTCTTCTGCAGACTAGAAACTCTAGTTCCCTCAGCCTTTCCTCATAAGTCTTGTGCTCCAGTCCCCTCATCATTTTTGTTGCCCTCCACTGGACTCTCTCCAACTTGTCCACATCCTTTTTATAGTGGGGGGGCCCAAAACTGGACACAAAACTCCAAATGCAGCCTCACCAATGCCGAATAGAGGGGAAAAATCACTTCCCTCCATCTGCTGGCAATGCTCCTCCTAATGCAGCCCAATATGCCATTAGCCTTCTTGACAACCAGGGCACACTGCTGACTCACTCCAGCTTCTTGTCCACTGTAACCCCCAGGTCCTTTTCTGCAGAACTGCTGCCTAGCCCGTCGATCCCCAGTCTGTAGCTGTGCATGGGATTCTTCCATCAGAAGTGGAGGACTCTGCACTTGTCCTTGTTGAACCTCATCAGATTTCTTTTGGCCCAATCCTCCAGTTTGTTTAGGTCCTTCTGTATCCTATCCCTATCTTCCAGGGTATCTGCCACTCCCCCCAGCTTAGTGTCATCCGCAAATTTGCTAAGGGTGCAATCTACCCCATCCTCCAGATCATTAATGAAGATGTTGAACAAAACCAGCCCCAGGACCGACCCCTGGGGCACTCCGCTTGTGACCAGCTGCCAGCTAGACATGGAGCCATTGATCACTTCTCGTTGAGCCCAATGATCTAGCCAGTTCTCGATCCATTTTATAGTCCATTCATCCAACCCATACTTCTTTAACTTGCTGATAAGAATACTGTGAGAGACCGTATCAAAAGCTTTGCTGAAGTCAAGGTATATCATGTCCACGCTTTCCCCACATCCACAGAGCCAGTCACCTCTTCATAGAAAGCAATCAGGTTGGTCAGGCATGACTTTCCCTTGGTGAATCCGTGCTGACTGTTCCTGATGCTTTGCTCTTCTCTGGCGACTCTCAGCCAGCAATCTCCAAGCACTGTAACAGTGTTAACCAGTAACACCTCCCAGCCCTCAGGGTGGGAAAGTTCAGTGTTATTGTCCACGTTTGACAGCTGGCATGGAGACGCGATGTAGCTTGCCCAAGGTCCGATATAGAGAGACAGCAGCAAAACTGGGAAGAGAACCCAGATGTCCTGATTCCCGTCCCAGCCCCCTTGCTCTAATCACTAGACCCCGCTTATCTCCAGGACCTGGGAGCAGACCCCAAGAGTCCTGATTTGATCCCCAGACCCCTGCTCTAACCATAGTCCTGGAATTAGAAAAGTGTCTTTAGTTCTGCTGGCGTGTGAGTGGTTTCTGTCGGATGATAGAAATGCTGCTGTCACCTAGCAGAAAACCCTCTGGATCATTTCCTCCTAGGTAATAGAAGGGAAACAGATGGCATTTCCTCCATGATTCATTGATTTATACAGAAGTAGATAATGGAATAAAAACTAAGAGGGAAACTCCTAAACCCAGAGCAGGGAGGAGGTTGGGGAGTTGATGATTCCATAAATCTCTGGGTCGGCTCAGTGTTTATAGGCCACAGTGATCAGACTTGGGTGATTAAAGTGAGGCCCTTCAGTCTGTGCTTAGGTAGTGACTAAAAGCGGCTTAGCATTCAGAGGTGTTCACTGCATTTCAGTTGGAGTTCTGGGCACTCAAACATTTAAAAATTAGGCACTGTGTGTCTAAAGTCAGGCACCCAAAATTGGAGTCCAGGTCTGAATGTGTGGGCCTTAACTGCTCTGTGCCTCAACTTCCCCCGCTCTGGGATTAATGATCCGTGCCCACCTCTGTAAAGCGCTCTGGGAAGTGGGGGTGAGAATGCTTACACCAGCACCAAAGATTTGTATTGCTGCTGTTGCTGTATTTGTTTTTATTATGACACAGAGCCACATCTCTAGTTCCCGTGGCAGAAGCACTTCCGTTCCCAGCAGTCATGTTCAACTGTTTGAAGTCTTCCCTGTCTGACCAGAACAGGAGGGATTTTTATTTGGTAACATTTGAGCCAAAATGGTTCTGCCATTTTCAAGACTAAGGAGGGTGGGGAAAATATCCTTGTTCTGAAGATGTGAGGGGTTTTTTGAATGCATGGGAAATGGCAGGACCCTGGAATTTGGCAGCTCTTTGGTCCCTAGGGCCACGCCTTTTCGGACACAGTGTAAATTGGTTGTGACTTGCTAAAATTCTCACCTTTGAATAACATTCTGGGTGGCTGAACGCTGGGTTTTATAATGTGATCTCTTAGCAGTAGATGAAGGGTCTGTGCGGGTGAGCCAGGCTGTGTTCCTTTGTGCTGGCGAATGTGCAGAGCGAAGAAGACAGATGGTCGTTAACTGTCAACAGTGACCTGTTGATGCTTATTGTCTGAGGTGAGTCCTGTATGAATAACCATTGTGCACGTATCTCTGGGCCTTCACGTTTGTCTTGGTTCCATCTCTTGCAGGGCCTGAAGAAGCCGAATATTGAGGAGATCCGGCATGCAAAGAACGCAGTGTTCAGCCCCTCCATGTTTGGGAGCTCCCTGCAGGAGATCATGAACATGCAGAAAGAGAGGTACCCGGATCGGCAGTTACCCTGGGTACAAACCAGACTGTCTGAGGAAGTGCTGGCACTGAACGGAGACCAGACCGAGGGCATCTTCAGGTAAAGCCGCCTTGTGACTCTGACCCTTCCTGCGCACGTCAGCTCTCAGGGGAATTGCCCAGGCATTCACTTCCAATGGAGAAGATGCAGCTGGCTGGTCTTTACTAGGGCAGGGTGGTCCATGAGGGCCCAGCAGTGGTCTTACAAAGGCGTGTTTTATATAGCAGCTATCCCCTTGGTACCTAACCAGGAGCAATGGATGGACTTAAGAAATGAGCCAAAGGTTTTCACAGCCTGGATTGAGTCTGCACAATTAATTCAGGGTACTTGCTCTCTCTCCATTGTTTCCTTTTTTTATATTGCCCATCACCACAGTATCTAGGCTCCAATTCTCCTGTCCAGGAAATCTGTTGTTCACCTGTTGCCATTGTTTTGGACAAGATTTAGCCGTGATAGTTGTAACACATCTCGTGTGCAAGGGCATTGTTACAGCACACAGCTCCTCTCCCCACGGTCTGCCTGGGGTTAGGCCCTACGAGGGGGGCTCTGTCTTGTCAATGACAAAGTGTGATGGACGGCATATTTCCATAGGCCTCTCCCGTGAGACCAAGCAGTGGAGAGAGCACCGGGGCAGAGGAGGCAAAGATTTCACAGGCCTCTCCTAGCCCGTCCCCTCTGTGGGGGTCCTGCAGTGTGGGGGTGCTGCTGAGAGGAGAACTGGGGGTTCTCCCAGGTGTCTGGGCTAGCTGTAAGCCACAGTGTATCCCTGCGGACAGAGGGGCCTGGACTGGAGCCCCCCCAAAGCGTGGTAAATGGTCGGCGTCCCCTTTTGCTGCAGCGGACTGAACCAAATTTCCAGATGCTGAATTCTGGGGAAGGTCACAACTAGACCTGAGTCTGCGGCCGGCCTCTTCCCCGAGTGGGCCAACCCGACCCCTGTGCCCTCTGGATCTGGATCCCAGCTCAGTGCCTCTAGCCCGTCTCTCAGGACAGCCATGTACTGAGTGAAGTGCAGCCTATATGCCTGCTGCCTAGCAGAGGGGATTTCTCCTTGCTCCTCTCGGGTTCACAGGAGGAGCTTGGCCTATTCCCACGTATCGTGTTTGTCCCCCCAACTCCACTGTCGAGCAAGGTCTCAGCTGGTTACTCTGTCCCTCCAAAAGCTTCCATGCGGACAGAGGGCTTTTACCCCTCCTTCTCTGCAGGATTGGTGCTGCCACACCGGCGCTCAGAGAGAGGAGTCAAACTGCACAGGAGGTACACAGCAGTGAGTGACTCTGCTCAAGCTCCTCCCACAATCCCAAACCCCACCCACATGCCCAAGACCCACCTATCACCCCCAAAGAGCTGCAGGGCTGTGCTCCAGTGAGCAGCAGTGAAATAGTTAATGCTGCCAGTCAGTGGCTCTGTTCCCAAGATGGAGGAGCAGGAGGGCCTCCAGGGCAGGGGCTCTCGAACTTTTTTTGCTGAAACCCCCTTTGAAAACATTTCAGGTTGTGATGACCCCCCCACAAAAGTGATTACCCCCCATCCCATGCCATCCTTACTGGCAGCTCACGACCCCCCCATATTAACTTCGCAACCCCTGGAAGGGTCACAATCCCCAGTTTGAGACCCCCTGCTTTAGGGCAAATCTGTGCAGACAGTCGTGCTATCACAGCTCCTGCAACCATAATATTCAAGCACAACCGCACATGCAGATACCTAGTGAGGCAGCTAAATAGCCATGTGTGTGCAATCACACAATTTATATGCACAGGCACCATAGTAATGCCCTTTAGATGCTTGCCTTTGTGCACACGTTTCCACGTGGACAGCCTCTGATCTCTGTGTTTGAAAAGTGAACTGCTGTCATCACTAGGTTTCAGAGTTAACATCCCATTAATCAGAACGAAGGTAGTACGTTTGCCCCTCTCTGAGCTATTGTTTCAATCTCCCTGCAGACTCAGGCAAGGAGTGCTGCATCAAGTATGTTTAAAGTGCTCACCACTGAAGTACCTAAGTGTTTCTGCAGACTCAGCCTATAACGGAGACATGGCCTCAGCCAAAGTAACTGAGTAAATGGCCTTTTAACCCCCGGGGGACCGAGTCTTAAATCTGTGGGGCTTTCTATTTCTTTTCTGCGCAGAGTGCCCGGAGATATCGACGAGGTCAACGCCCTCAAGCTGCAGGTCGATCAGTGGAAAATCCCCACCGGCTTGGAAGACCCTCATGTTCCTGGTAAGGGCTTCTGACCCCTGCTCCCTCCACGTGGGGGGGGGAGGGAGGGATGAAGCTGAATCCCAGTGCAGGGGGAGTGCGAAGTGAGCCCTGCCTCTGAGCTTTGTGGGGGTGAAGGCAGCCAAGCCTGGGCAAGGCAGAGTAGAGTCCTAGAGCAGGCCTTGGCAATGCGGGGGTGGGAGCCCACTTCAGGCACTGGGCAAAGGCGGGGGGGGGAGGGCAGGAGAGTGCTAAGGAAGGGCAGGGCTAGGGCCTGCCAGGAGGCAGGGTTTGAGGCTGACGAGACGGAGAGCGACATGGTCTGAGCAGAGGGGAAGAGCTGAGCGTGCAGGAAACCTGCTGGGGGAGCCCTGCACATGTGGCCCAGCCAGGCGAGCGCCCCAGGACACAGGAGAGGAGAGCCCGCCCCAACAGTGAGATCTTCCTGGCTGTGAGAAGCGATGGGAGACCCGTTGGCTAGGACTGGAGCTGGGCCACGGAGGCTCTGCTGCAGAGACGGTCCTGGCCTGGCCTCGGGTAGGGGTGCACCACTGAATAGGGCACGTCCGTCTCTCCCCTCTTGGAGTCTGTGCTCTGCTGCCCCCGCAGACGCCAGGGGAAGGGGCTTCATGCGCCAGCCCTTTCGTGGCAGGATTAACGCTGTAGAACAAGTGTCCATGCTGCCGTGAGACGGACGCCTGGCCGAGGTCAGGCTCACCGACAGCTGCTGGGCCTGTTAATCACAGCTGAAGAACGGCCGAGTGTGTCAGTATTTAAAGCCTTCCCATTGATTCCTGCTGCATAATCCGCCAGCCCGGTCTGCTGAGCTTCGGCTGTCTGCCTAATCCCTCTCCAGGACACAGAACAGTGGCAGAGAGCTCACTGTGGGAGCGTCTGCCAGAGGCAACCAGTAGCGTGGGATCACTCCTGACCTCTGATATGGCAGGCAGGGGGCCAGCGGAGCCAGTGAGAACTGGCTGGGCCCTGGCCCAGCCTGTGCAGGAGAAGAGTACATTTCCCTCGTACCCAGTACGTAGTAGAGCATTGCTGGTGCCTTGTGCATCTCAGGGAAGGAGTCTGATCAGTGCTCATTGACATAAGGCCAAGAAGCGGTTCAGTTGCAATAGGATGAGAACAATAAAGAAGCATAACAATGGCCATTCTCTAACCCTGTGGTAACAGCCTCATCATCCCATCTCCAGCAGGACACAGCAAAGAGCCAGGCAAGGGCGGCTGGCAATGGGAGTGGGGGTTCCATGGGGGGGTCTCATTTAAACTCAGTGACGTTTTGCAGCACAGATGAGATCGGGGGCACGTTAGTTTGGAAAGGGGGGAAGAGGGCTATGAAATAACAGAGCACATGGAATCTCCTACCTACCCCAGCTGGTGACACAAGCGAGGGAGCGCTCAGTGAGACGGCTGCATGTTTAGAATGGATAAAGGGAGCAGGTAGACAGCCTGTGGAACTCTCCGCTGCAGGATATGAAGACAAATAGCTTAGGGACAGATTCTGCGTCGCTGACTCACAACAAGTGCTATCGCAGAGGGCTACTCGTGGAACAAAGTGCTACTCAGAATGAATAAGGGTGGCAGAATCCGACCCTCAGTGCTTCGAAGAGCCAGACGTTTGTCTGACCGAGAGCAGCAGCGTCCGTTCCCACTAATGAGGCTGGCCAAGATAAGTGTAGGAAGCGAGTTCCCCCACTGTGGAAATGTTGCATAACGAGGACTGGTAAGGGAAAGCCAGCTGGCCCTGTGCATACAGCCAAGGGCATAGCAATCAGCGGAACTGGCTTCAAGTCCTGGTGTAGCCACGTGTGTATGTTGTGAGCGAGGGGAAGCTGCTTTATCTCTCTGGCTCAGATCCTTGCCCTGGAACCTCCCAGTGAGGAGTAAGTCACCAGTGTCCGCACACGGCGAGCACTTTTCCAGAGAACTGGCAGGAGCCCTCTCACGTGAGACGCTTAACAGCAGACCAGGCCAAGACTTGTAGGGAACGTCCCACACTCATCCCTGCAGGGATGGACTAGATCGGCCCATACATCATAGGCAGGACTTTGATTTCTGTGGTGCTCTTAGTGACACATAAGCCAGACCAAATCTCTCCCGTTAACTCACCCGGGGTCGTCAGCAGAGAGCCCAGTATAAACCTGTGTCCTCTGCTAGCCAGGATCTCTAACCTCTACAACCTCTAGCATGCTTGGCTCCAGCGAGGCGGTGCTTACGTTCAGCAGGCGGTAGGAGCGCTGATCTCTGCTCCGTTACCTATGGTGATCTCCTGCCATAACAGAGAGCAGCCAGCGGTAGCTTTGCTGTTTCTCTGGCCTGCAGGGCCTCTGTCCGTCCATGGAAGAGCGTGTTGGCCTGTGTGTTGTGGCCTGGTTCGGTACAGATTGCACGAGTCCTCAGGAGCCCGTGAGCTCACTGGAGATGGTGCTTTGGTTGTAGCCCTGGGCAGGGAATCCAGCCATGGCAAGACCTGGAAAACATTTCCCAGCCTAGAGGCAGCATGCAGGGCAAAGGTAGCCAGTGCTCCTGAGAGAGGCGGGACGGGGAGGGAGAACATGCAGCGGAGGGAAGAGGGGGGCAGGGACCAGCAGTGGGATCTGCCTTTGATCCTGCAAAGGTTAGATTGCCAGTGTCAGTTGCATGTAACAAACACAAGGTGCTGTTGGGATATAATTAGGGATGAGCTGCCTCGCTCATGGGGCCTGCCGCGCTCCAGACAACTCACTGCGCTGTCATGGATACTTCCCCTCCCCCTGGCATCACAGCATCCCCTCAGGCAGGCCGGCTCCCAGGGCCCCAGAAATCCCACCCCGATAAAAAGCGTTAACCTCACCCCCCTGTGTGAACAGAAGGGGAGGAATTTCCACCCCTCTGGTGAATTTCAGCCTCTCTCTGGATGCAGCTGAACCCTCCATCCCTGGAAGGGCTCAGAGATGTCTAGTGAGCAAAGATTTTGCCTTTGAGATGTGCCAGCTTGCAGAAATGGCAGGCACCGTTCCCGGGGAGAATCCCCCCGTTCCACCCTCTGCTGCGAAAGTTACACTCTTTCACAGAACCCCCCACCCCCTCCAGTCACTCAGCGCCAGAGCTGAGCCGCAGTGACAGCCACATTTACTCTGCATCAGCAATAAGGCCGAGATGATCCCTCTCCTCTAGAGAGGTTCAGCTGAATTGGCAAAGGAGAAAGCCAGCCAAGGAGAGAAGCAGGGAGACCTTGTCCGCTTACTGCCGGTGAAGTAGGGGTGGGCTGGTCCCCTTATCTGGTGGGGTTAGCCAGGAACCAGGCAGCAGAAGCGTGGTGACTTTTGTCTGTGGTAGGCCTAGAGAGCAGCAGGTCAGGAGAATGGCCAGGCAGCCGGAGGGCACTGCGTGGTGTCTCCTTGCAGAATGAAAAGTTGCTGGGAGATCCACGCGCCCGGTCAGGTGGGCACACACCCGTCAGAGCTGCCAGACACTTCCCTTCCACCTAACCTTGGGGCTGCCCGGTGTTCTGCTTAATGGGGCGAGAGGCTCGGAGGCCATGTTAACAGGGATCCTGGCAGAGTCTGCCGGGGCCCAGGGAAGCTAATGCTGCTGTAGATGCTACAGACCACCCCGCCCGCAGGTCAGCATGGGGGAAATGGCCCTGTCATTACCTTGACAGAACGGTCCATGATTGCGAATGCTCATTACAGGACTCGTCCGAGTGGCTCCGTGACATAGCTCTGGATACCACAGTGGTGAGCACAGGATAGACAGACAGCTCTGGGCTGGAAGGGACCGTTAGATCATCTAGTCTGACCTGTATAAAAGAGGCCAGAGAATTTCAGCCAGTCGCCCCTGCATTGAGCCCAGTAAGTTGTGTACGGAAGCACGGCTGCAGAGATACTGTAGCTGGCGGGATGGATAACTCTTCAGAAGGAGAGGCCCCCGGAACGCACCCTCCCTCACTTGTTCCCTGCGGTGTCTGTCTCTTTAGGACAGGTCCTCTTTGGTCAGGTTATTCCCCCCCCACCTTCATCCATTCGCATGCACTGCCACGCACAACGTGTCAGTGCAAGAAGCAGCTACAGCCTGCTACCGCTGAGCAGTTTCCTGGGCAACTAGCAATCCTGCAGGCAGTCGGGGCGGCTGTTCTTCCCATTGTAGAGCCGTTTGCAGGGAGCCCGGCTCCTGCGGCAGGATCCTCGGTCAAACTCCCCAGGACCTCACTGGAGAGAGCCCCTTACCAAGGCTGGTTCCCTTGCAGGGCAGGGAGGGGAGGACGGTCTTTATACAACGCCCCTCCCCTGTCACTCAGTCATCGGCTGGTGCGGGTCGGTTGTGCCCATCTCCCATCCCTAGAACACGCAGCTCCGCCCGGGCAGGGTCATTGCACCAGGGCAGCATGTCCACACCCCCCACAGGGATGCCTGGGGGATCCCATGGAGTAAAGCAGCCAGGCACTGGTGCGAAGAAGGGGACGTATGGCAATGGCTGAGCCGCAGGCAGGGCACGGGGGACGTCAGACAAAGCAGCTGGTGGGTCGAGGGAGCAGCATTGCGAAGGGCCGTGATGGCGCAGTCCGGAAGCCTGTACTTGGTGCCTGGCGGGGGGGAAGTGGCGGCATCAGAGCAGCAGGGCAGGAAGATGATCACAGCAACATGGGCCCGAGTGGGGGTGGGTGTCGGGGCCAGAGAGGAGAGGTGGCAGCAATCGAGGTGAGAGACATGAGGGGCCCGAATGGCAGGTTGAGCTGCGTTGACACTGGGAAGTCCAGATGCTGGAGGGAGATCTGAACGTGATTTGGGCGGGCAGGACCAGAGACGGCAGGGCCAAGATGGCACCCAAGGTCCCGATTTGAGTGACGGGGGGAGAAGGCTGCTGCCAGCAGTGATAGAGGAAGGGGAGGTGTCAGTTCTGAATCGACGATCAGATGAACAGTTAGCCCCATCTCGGTCGAGTAGCTCAGGCCAGAATGGGGCCAGCCCTGTCTTATCTGCCCGACATGTTTCATTGAAGCAGTAAGTGAAGTTACAAGTACCCAGGCATACAGAAACCCCCTGCCATACGTGTAACTGTAGTCATATTCACATCCTCAGCGATATCCTAGGGTCTGACCGAGCTCTCCCCAGTTGACCAGCAGCAGAGGGAAAGTTCCTGCTGGGGTTGTCCCCTGGGAATTCCCACTTTCACCCAACAGGGAACTCTTTATATATTGGAATTCTAACTACGCCTGACACCGCAGGACGACGTCAGCCATCTTTCCCTTCTCTGTACTTCCATTCCCCATGAATATTGGGGTGCCCCGTTGTTCACAGATTCTTTGTAGCTCCTCTTATTCTCAGTAGCATCTGTGCATGACATGCCCTGCAGTCAAGACAAACATTCAAAGATGTTACAATCAGGTGTCCCGTGGGCTCGGACAGTAGTGACTTCCTGAGCTCCCTTCCAACCTGAATCTTCCATGAGTCTGTCATTCTAATCCAGTGTGGTTTGTTGCAGTGATCTATTGGCCCATCTTTACAGTAACCTTGTGACCTTTGGGGCATAGGATCATGCCTCGGTCACCCACTCGTGTCAAGCATTCTTAAGCCTATGGCCTAGTACGACTACGCTGAAATCTTAGCGGTCTCAGCCTGTCAGCCTTGCGTTTCAGCCGTGCTTTACGTAGATACCTCATATACATGCATGACTCCTAAATACTTACCAGTCCGAAACTTTGTCATCCTACAGCTTAAACCTATTGCGCATACATGGATTAGCTATGGCATAGCATGTGAGTCCATCATAACATCACAGAGTTCATCTTACCATCCATTTAGCATTGTGCTGATTGGCCACCGTGGGTCCGGGTGATGGGGTCAGATGCACAGGGGGTCGGGGTAGTGGGATCAGTCCATCCCCGTGTGGCGAGGTCGGGGGCACAGTGGGTCAGTGTGGTGCAGTGCTCCTGGGACCCCCTCCACCATCACGCCCCACAGGCTGAGAGCAGCCGGTACCGTGTGCTTGGACTTGCCATGCCCTCCGGGTGACTCCCTGCTGCATGTTAGCGGGGTTACAGCTGGGATTCGAGAGGGGAGGATGTCGTGCCCTTGATGGCATCACATCTAGACACACCTCACACCCAAGCATTGGCTTCCTTGGGGGTTTGTCTGTCTGTTTACAATGGTTTTCTCTCCCAAGCAGCCTTCACCTGCCCCAGAGGGGGCTGCATGTCAGTGCTGGGTGTGGTGACCTATGCAGCGCCCCGGGTCTGTGGGATAGAAGGGGAATGGGGGGGTCCACGGAGTCACTTGGAGACAACTGTGCACTTTAGGACAGGGCAGCTGCACCTTTGATGCTGCACAGGGGATGTGCAGGGCCCTTGTACAGTGGGGCAGTCAGGTGAGTGGGCAGCAGTGGGGTTAACAGAGGACTGGAGGGTTCTTTAGCATTTCCCAGGTAGGTAGCCTAAATGGCTTCCACCAATCAGCAGCCAGGGCTCCCACCCCCTGATCCGTCAAGCACAGTCCTATCAGACATGGCGGCATTATCCACTAGAGGATCCAATTCAAGCATTGATCCAGCCTGACCCTAGGTAGCTTACCAGAGCCTACAGCTCACAACACAACACAACACGAGCTGGCCTGACGACAGGCCAGCCATTAACAAGCAGCCTTTCCTGAGCGCTCAGAGGGCTGAGAGAGAGGGGAGAGGCCTCTCCGGTTCCAGCTTGCAAATGCTCGCTGGCCGCAGCGAAGTTCTCCGGGTGTGCAGGCACAGCCAGCCCTGGCGCTCACGCCACTATTCAGAGCGACGTTGGGCTGCTGGCTAAGCCTCTTGCTCCATCCCTGGACTCCTGCAGCCCTTGCTGTAACTGCAGTGACTGCTGCTCGTTCCCCTTATCATCGTATCCCCAGCCTGATTTCGCTCCCAGCATTTCCTGGCAGTTCCACTATCAATCGGGCAGCAGCCAGGAATTGTCCACCAGGCTCCAAACCGCAGCCCAATCGCACCCCACATCCTGGCTGCGTGGGACGCCCGGACCTCTCCTGCATACTGATAACCTGCCCACACTGTGTTGCTGTGGCCCTGAGCTCTGAGGCGATGGAAAATCACTGTCCCCAGAGGCACGCTTTCATCTCCAGATGGCTCCTAATAACATGGGGGGGGGGTTGTATCGTAGCCATGTGACATCTCTGTTAGCATTTTATTGCTTCCTGAATTCTTTGTGAAGCTGTGGTAGGGTGAGGGGAATGGACATTGTTGAGGTCTCTCCACATGCCCAAGCTGAAGAATGAGTCAGGCAGGTTATTGATTAATTCCTGTAGAATCTTCCACCTCTGGATTTCAAAGCACTTCGTCTAATTCTGCCTCACATCCCTCTTGGTGGGTATAATACCCGTCGTGTGGCAATCATTTCACACAGCACTGGAATGCAGCCACCTCTGGGGTGGAGCATAGCAGCTGATTAACAGCTCACAGCAAGGCTTCATAACACTTCAGGATAGGAAGTGACGAACAGTGTGTCTAAGTGAAAATGCAAAGGGTGATCTGGAGAGGCACGTTAAAATCACCCAGACTGGAATTTGTTCAAGACACCAGCTCATGCCTTAAGCTGTAAATAGTGCTACCAGATCTGTAACCACCACAAGACATCAGGATTGTCGTTTCGGATCCTGTCAGAAAGAGGCGCCTCCAGTGGCGCCTCCATGCCGATCTGTGGGGCCTGGGTTAGACCCAGACCGTATCAATTTTCATTACAGTCGGGCCTGCAGTGGGCATGGGGCTGCCCACGCCCAGTGGAAGAGACAGTCCCTGGAAACAGAATTTCTGTCAGATAGGTGCAAGAGGTGCCTCGGCTTTGAGCCCGTCATCTGCCCAGAGATACGCCTCACCCTGGGGGAACAGAGCAACTGTCGGGGGAGCTCCTGCCCCCCTGCAGGGCTGTCCTGAAGACAGAACCTCAACGGGCAGCCAGCGCACCTCTGCAGAGGACTGGGGCGTGTCCCAGACTCACAATTCTCCTGCTCAGAGGCAGGCAGCTACATGATGTTCTACCCTCCTCAGCACTGACTGACCGCAAAACACCGGGCAGTCAGTCACTTCAGTAGGACAGACGCAGCATGTGCCGGGTCCACATGGATTCACCTCTCCCTGCCTGCAGTGACTCTATGTTTACGGCTCATTCCCCCGCCACTGAAATGCAGCCACCTCTGGGCTGAACGTGGCAGCACATTCTCTACCACCAAATGCCCCGTGCGATGTGTAGGAGGGGAAGTGAAGAACCCTGGGTCCAGCTGAAACTGCCGGCAGGGTAGAACGGTCTCACAATAGAATTTTCTCACAAAGCGGGGCGAATCCCCCCTCACTCTAGTGAACAGTGCCCTAGGTGCCAAATCAGCAGGAGTGGGCGGGACCCGGGGTTTAGGCCTTATCTGAAAAATGACACCCCCTGCAGCACAGCACCCCCTCGTGCCACACGGAGGGATCAGTTCAGTACCGACTCGGAGAAGAGCGCCCCGTACTGAATCACCCACCCCACGCCTTTTGTACAGTGCCTAGCACGCTGTTAGGGTCAGCACTGACTCCAAGGGAAGAGCACCCTGTACTAAATCACCCGCACCTCTGCACCACAGCACCCCTAGTGTTGTGCTGGGGCATGGGGGCCTGTATTGACCAAGAGTGGTCCTTACTGGGTCATAAATATAACTTGCTGCCACACCTGGACTTTCCTTGGGCGGGGTAGGGGGAATCGTCCGGGAATCTTGTTTCCTTGGTTTTTATTTCAGTCCCTTGGGCAACCTTCCCACATTGCTTGGGGCGGCTTCTCTTGGTTCC
Organism: Emydura macquarii macquarii; assembly: GCF_026122565.2. Taxonomy (NCBI): domain Eukaryota; kingdom Metazoa; phylum Chordata; order Testudines; family Chelidae; genus Emydura; species Emydura macquarii. The sequence goes on from NW_027132383.1 coordinate 1,541,656, forward strand.
CAGCTGCATGGATGGCCCTGGAGAAAGTAGTTCCACGTATTTGTCCCTTCAGCACAGAAGAAGTTGTCACGCGGGCTCACCATGTTACAGTTACAAAAGACCTCTCTAGACAGCTCCAAATAGATGTTCCCATTTGATGGTTAAAAGGCTCTGTGTCTATTGAAGAGCAAATGGTGTTGCTGCCTTCGTTGGTTTGTGACAGTAACTGTTGCGTTTCTGTGCTCACTGAGGAGGGCCATTTTCACACGGGCTGGAATGTGAATCCTGCCATCCTGGCCAAATTCCAGATCATCTCAATCCATTCTGCTTCCTGCATCCTCCCTGCCATTTGGGAACAGGATTCTCTTTCACTTCGTGCCCTGAAATGCTTTATGGCATTAAGGCATGTTCTTAAACAGCTGCCACGAACCACCCCAGAGCAGGCTGCATTTTACTGGTGGGTGAAGTGCATTGAGAGTCCCTCTCGGGTGCAGGACTCCCTGCCATGGTCCTTGCCTTTGTTCCTTTGAGAATAGGCTTGCAGTGCATTGTGCATGGGGCTGTGCCTTAGAACAGCTTGAGCACTGCAGCAGCTTGTGTGCGAAGTAACGCATTTTGCAGTGAGCATGTGACACGCTGCTCCGGGAGCTGCTGATTTGGAGCACTAAAGCCCTCGCTGGCTGGGGAGCTGCGTCCCTGAGAGACCAGACCCACTGTCCTCAATGCCACACAAACAGTCACATCAGTAAATGGGCTCCGGTGTTTATTTCGATGACGCCAATCGCTGGTGACTGACGGCTGCTCATTTAATGGCGTAGCACAGCCAGCAGGAAGGCTGCCTTCATCCTGACGGCAGCTCTCCTGTTGCTTAATAGGAGCGCCTTCCTGGTCCCCTGGAAGAAATGGCTCCCAGGCAGATCAAGACAGGAACATCTCTGCTTGCATGTCAGTGAGCTGTGTGCTGCTGCTGCAGATAATGAGCCGCTCGTGTATCCCGTCGCTGCCCCGTCATGCCCAGGCTGGGCACAGACTCTGACAAATCATTTCAGCCAATACCTAGGGATCATCTGCAGCAGGCAGAGCCGAGAGGGAGCAGCACATCTGCATCAGCAGGCTGCTTCGCCCTCCCGGGCGGCCCATCCATGCACACAGAACAAATGCTTCGGCGCTGTGTGTCCATTAAGGCAAGGGCAGATGGGGACTGAGGGGAGAATTCATCATGGGAGGTAGCGAGTGACGGACGAGCTGTAGTGATTCCAGGGATCGGGGGGTCTGGGGCTGCTGGCTTTCTGATGCCAGGAGTGTGACTGCAAAGAAATACCCCAGCCTGGGGCCAGGGGAACCTGGATGCAATGCTGAGGGGCACAGTTCAATTGGCATAGGTAGGGGGTATGGCCCTGACGTTCCCAGGGCAGCCCTCACTTGGCGAAGTTCGCCCATGGCTGCTGTTCTGTGTAACCCCCGTCATGTCAGACACTGGCTGTGGCACCAGTACCAGCATCCCAGAGCACCAGGCAGCATGTAGGGGGTCAGAAGCTGCGGCTGAATCTGTAGGTTCTTGGGTATCAGTGTAAAGACCAAAGGAAGAATGACACCGAACAACTTCTCCTCTCTTGCCGTGCAGGGTCCTGTGGTGAGCTCACCCATGGGCAGACTGGTCTCATGCTCCTTGCCCAGCATTTTCATTAACACGTTGCACCTTCCTGCCCAGGACGTCAGCCAGTAATAAACCCCCTGCCAGCAGCTGGGTCAGTAACATTTGATGGATGGGGAAACTGAGGCAGCGACCAGCCAGGACCAAAGCCTGCAGGCTCTTTACAAGGGGAGTTCTTCTTCTCTCCAGTGGGAGTTCAGCCCACGGAGAAGGCATGATTGGGCTCTAAGTAATCTGGGGAGGCTGTGGCAGATCCTGGACCAGAACTCAGGTCTCCTGGCTCCCGGCTGTGCCGTAAGCACAAATTCATTCTTCCTCCCTTAGTTCTTTGGAGCCTGACTCCTGGCTTTAGTGGATCCATCTGGCTGGACTCCCAGCAAACAATGGCCCCTCTAGTGCCAGGTTCGTGGTGTACCCACTTACCCTACCAGTGCCCTTTGGAGCAGCCAGTCAGGGAGGAGAGTGTAGGTTGGGGGCAGACAGCAGGAGGCTTCTGTGACATTGTTTTTCCGACCAGCCTTCTCCCCCAGTCAGGTTAGCCAGTAAATCTTAAATCTGTTTGCAGGAACTGTGTCTGCCTGTGTCCATAAAAACCCACAGCTCGTCTCTCCTGTGGGGAAAGAGCAGCTTAGAAAGAAGAACATTGTTACTGATCAGCTCCTCTTCCCATGGCAGGAGAATGGCACGTTACAGACCTTGCTTGATCACCTGTCTCATTGGCCAAAAGGTTGTTCTGCCAAATGCTGCATCCGGATGCACTTCCTTGGCAGTATCCCATGCCAGCACCGACCCGGCCCGGCGGTGAGCTGAGCTGGGCAAAAGCAGAAATTATTCAGAGCCCTTTAAGCGAAATAGAAACTGGATTTCCATTCGCCATCTTTTCTCATTTGTTTTTTGTGCGAGTGGATTTTTGCTTCCCCTGGATTCGGAGCCCCTGGCTGATCCTTGTTCTGGGATGAACTAGCAGCTCCCTCCCAGCACAGCAGCCCCTCGCAGTGGTGCTCGTGTATGAGGATGAATCTGGGCTGCTGGTGCCCCGGTTAGGGCTGGCCCCTGGCATCTGTCTTGGTTTTTTTGCACTGCTACCTCTTTTGTTCACTGTCTGAGCTCATGACCCGTCCAGAGCCCTGACACAGAGGCTCTACCAGTCTCCTTCCCCTGCGTCTCTCAGAGGCTGGAAACTTCTTATTCCTTTGGGTGTCATTCAGTTCCTCTTGGCCCAAGGCTATGCAGTATCAGTGACCCGGTTCCAGGGCATTGTGCTTCAATACGCACCACCTGCCCAGTTGTGCCAGTGCCCGGTCTGTGGATCTGCTTTGCTGCTCCCTCTGATGCCCAGGGTGATGATCTCTTGCAGCTGCAGCGATTCCGCAGGAAACCTGCCTGGGCTGTAATTGCCGCATTCAGAGTAGATGAAGCTGCTCTGCAATGCGCTTGTTGCAGGAAATTGATCAGCAAGTGCGCTGGGCAATATCAGTGGGAATTGAGTTGTGAATTTAAACCTCTCGCCTATAGTGCTGGGAAACACAAATACCATCAACCCATTGGGTTTGTATGTCTTGTGTCCTCTCCGCTATTGATTTCTCTATAGAAATGGATAATAGCCTACTACTGCTACCTGTTAATAGGATGCTCCTTTAGCTCAAGTGGCAGATGCTCATGCAGTTATAGCTGAAAGTCTTGGGAGCCATCGCACAAACTGAACAGCCTTGAATGAATGGATGAGAAGCAGAAGCCTAGCTCCTCAGCCGGTGTCAGTCAGGGGAGGTTCACTGGCTCCTGCTGGTTCCAGCAGAGCATCTGGCCGCCAAAGGAAGGTGACCAGCCTAGTTTTAAAGCGGAGTGAAATGCAGCCATGTACACAGCCAGCACCGGGGCAAGTGGCAGGTCACTTTCCTGAAACAGGTGTTTGCTGTGATCCCGGCAGTGGCTCTCCCCCTGGAACCTTTCTGGCTGCTGCTACGTGCTCCTCTCACATCCTCTGAGCAGCGATGCTTCCTGCCAGTTGGTGCCCAGTGCAGGGCTCTAAACCAGACCAGAACTGCCCCGGGGGAAGCAGGTTCCCTTCCGCCTCCTGCCGGTCGCTTCATGCCTTGCAATTGCATTTATGCCAGCAAAGAGTAGCGGCCCGCCTGCCCTCTGCCCACCGGCCGGGGCGAGGTGGCTGTGAGCACTGGCGCTCGCTCACTGGCTGCCACATTCTTGGCTGAAATCCATTGGCCAGAGCCCGTGCCCTCAGATGGTTGTAACTCCTCAGTAACCTCTGTGTCTTGAGACGCTGCCGACCTCCTGGTGAGCTGATGGAAACACCACAACCTATAACCAGGGGCCCATAGAAATGCCATATCTCCTCCCCCTACCTCCCCCTGCAATCAGGGGCCCATAGAAACACCACAACCCCTCCCCTGCCTCAGCCCATAACCAGGGGCCCATAGAAACGCCACATTCCCTCCCTCCACCACGCCCTGCAATCAGGGGCCCGTAAGGAACAAATGTGTCAGATTTCAAAGCTCTGTCTAGGAAGTTGAACAGCTGAACTCCTGTGAGGCAGGTTGGTGACCTGTGGTGGGAAGGGCGGTCGGAGTCAGACTGACTTGGGAGTGCCTGCCTCCTGTACAGATCCTGGCTGCATGGGGACAGGCCTCCCTGGGATCAGAAGCAGCGGGTGAAACTGACTAGGCTGCTGTCATTTCCAGGGAGAGAGAGACGCAGAGGCGGCTTGCAGTGCCTGGCGCTCTCCCCCACCTACTCTGCCCCACTCCACCCCCACGTCCCCCCCGCACCTTGTCCCATCCCCACAGCTCTGCATCTCTCTCTCTGACCCTAACGCGAGCGCTGCTCCTTGTCTCCTCTCCGCAGCGTCGTTGTTGAAGCTGTGGTACCGGGAGCTGGAGGAACCGCTGATTCCCCACGAGTTCTACGAACAGTGCATCACCCACTACGAGAACCCAGAGGCGGCCATCGCAGTCATCCACTCCCTGCCCAGGATCAACAAAATGGTGCTCTGCTACCTCATCCGCTTCCTACAGGTAGGGCAGGGGGGTGGGCTCCAGCCTGGGGTCACCCGTGGGTGTGCTGCTGCAGTCCACTGCCGCAACGACCAAGTGCTTTGTCACCCAGCTCCCCGCCAGCTCCGCTGCATTTATAGACCGCAGCAAACCAGACCAGCTAAACAGGCCCCAGCCTGCGCAGTGCTTTCTTTCCCAAGGCTGTGAGCGATGTATTGCCTGCAGTGAGAAGGCATTGCCCGCAGTTGAGTTATCCCACAGCTCCTTGTAAGCAAGCACCTTTATTCCTACGGTAAAAGCATTGCAGAGAAAACATGTTAAAACGATAAAAGAGCCCACACGCCTGCTAAAAAACATCCCAGAGATCACCATCAGTCTTAGGGGGCCCTGTGTGGAGCATAACTAAGTGGGGTCTTTGCCTGGCCTTACAGCCGTCACAGGCCCTAGTCTGGCAAGGACACGGCACCCCTTGGACAGAAGGTCCTGCCCGCTCGCTGGAGCAGAAAGCAGGCCCGACTCAGTTGAAACTCATGCGATTTATCCAAAAGGCCTTTCTTTGTCTGTTGGTGACCGGAGAGCCGAGTTTGAGCCAGTCTCTGTGAGCCTGTCCCGGGGGCTGGGGGGACCTCAGGGCGGTTACAACCCGGCTGATTTGCTGTAATCACCCCCCGCTGGTTTTAGTTCCTGGAGGAGCTGTGCTGCCCCTCCCCCACGGAGTAGGACACAGTCGTCCACAAACCATTCGTTCGAAACAACGGACCCCCAAGATACTGCCGGAAGTCGCCCTACCTGTCACAGTCACAGTTACTGTCTCGCTCTCATACCGTGCCAGCGATCCCATTGCTGCACTTTGTGGGTGTGCGCAGCAGGGGCTCCAGCCTCAGTTCTGGGCTGCTCCAGCAGACTGGGGCCCTGATCTCAAGCAGGGTCCGTGCAGCACCCGGCGCAGTCACAGTGGGGGGGCAGCAGACCGAGCTCAGGGCCGTGATGCCAGCAGACGCCTGGGGAGTGCTAATAGCACACAGGGTCATTTTGAGATGTCCGAGGAGCCGGTGGCGATGCGGGTGGAGGGGGAGGCGTTTCCCTGCGCGCTGTAACCTCTCCCCCTTCCCCAGGTATTTGTGCAGCCGGCTAACGTGGCAGTCACCAAGATGGACGTCAATAACCTGGCCATGGTGATGGCCCCCAACTGCCTGCGCTGCCAGTCCGATGACCCGCGGATCATCTTCGAGAACACCAGGAAGGAAATGTCCTTCATCCGGGTGCTGATCCAACACCTGGACACCAGCTTCATGGAGGGGGTCCTATAGCGGCAAGCAGGGGGAGGAGCCAAAACCAAATCTGACAACGACCACAACCAACCCCACCCCCCCTTAGACCCTACGTCAATCAGCCGATGCGCACGAGCCAGACACCACAAAGGGAAGGTGACTAAAGGGAAGGCACTGGGCCGCCATGTCCTCGGTGCCATTACGACCTGCCCTAGTCTCGTCTGTCTCGCCCTAGCATCTCTCGTCATCCTTCGCCCTCTAGTGTCACACAGGGAACGGCGGGGGGACCCCCGCAGCGGTTTTGGCCCAGTGACAGCCGCCCTCTTCGAACCAGACCTCTGGAGATGTCGCTGCCCATCTCCCCTCGCCAAACCGCCGTCTTCGTGAACCAGCTACCGGCCTCTGGAGAGTCCTGCCCGGCGTCCTGGGCCTGCAGCCACGACGGGATGTGGGATGCTGGGCCCTGCCACTCCTGGGAGTGCTGCATCTCGCCAATGGCCTTCCAGGAGAGCCATTCCCAACGGGCTGCAGCTGCCACGGGCTCCCTGAGGGAGGGGCCCAGCTGTAGGAAGGGGGTAGTTAAAGAGGGCAGGGGGGATTGGAATAAGCCAGTGAGCATCATCGCCATGGCCTCCCGACGCGCCTGCCCTAGGCCCAGCACTGGTTGTGATGGCGGGTGGGACGGTCTCAAGGCAGGGACTGCGGGGAGTGTATCTGCAACAGTCCTGCCCAGCCCTGGGGCTGGGGGATGCCTGTGGGAACATTTGTGTGGAATAGGGCATGGAGCCGTCTGCTAGGATAAAGCCCCTCAGTAGGAAGGGGTCTGAGCCCCACACAGGTCCCATCAGCCCAGACCCCTGCTGAGAAGAGGGACCCCTTTATGGAGGGAGGAGGGGCCCAAAACCAACGCCAGAATGACAGCTCTCAGGTTAGACGTCTCCGTGAGCCAGAGCCACCTGCAGCTGGTGGCGTCACTTCCCTGTCCTCTGCTCCAGCTGCTTTGAATGCTGCGCCGGTGTCGAGAGGGGCTGGGCGGGCGGGCTGTCGACTGAGCCGTGGGAATAAGTGTGATTGATGCTCAACGCCCGAGACCTACCAGGCCTCTCTGACCAGGAGCTCTGCGGCTGTGCGGGGCCTGCGATGTACAGCTGGCAAAACGGTCTCGGCCTGGAGGTCTCTTCATGCTCCCTGCGTGCCTGGGCTCCCGTTCCGGAGCAGGAGGCGCTGGGCTTCGTTTGCGCGGCTGGCGCGGGGTTTGGCTACGTCTCAGCAGGCCGACAACCCAAGTGGGTTCTGTGCGATCTCTCGAAGGGGATTGTCCCCGGCCTATCCTGACTGTCCGGGGCAATGAGCCACCTTCGCCTGCCCTGTCGAGGGTGACGGGGCTTACCCCCAGCAGGCAGCGGATGCGTCTCCCAGATCCACCTGCATATGTTGGATTTAACATTCGACCGGGGTGAGAAGAATGAGCAGTGAAAGTGGCACCTAGGTTCCACCTTCCCCCTCCTGTGCATGGCTAGGGCTGGTTAGCCTCTGGCTGTTTTGCCCACACGGCCCGTGCAGACCTAGGGCCCCGTATCAGCAATTAGCACCCTCTGTTGCTGATTTCCAAGACAACGTCTGCTTGGTTTATCAACCCATCCTGACCGTCGATGGGCGGCGCTGCCTGCGGCAGGTCAGAACCCGGCTCGCTGGGCCCAGCTCCGTCGGCTCAGCCTGCGGAGCAGAGCTGTTTTGGGCAGGACACAAGGAAAGAGAGACGCTTTCAGGAGTGGGTGAGCAGAGCACCCAGGAGCCGGTGCCACAGGAGCGCCCGGCATGCCAGACCCTTCCACTCTCGTGAGATCCCGGCGCTGCCCTGTCGGGGTTTCTTTCTGTCATGCCTGGATTCTGCAGCATCAGCCAGGGCAAGTATCCGGCTGCCACGCAGAACCACGGTGCTGAGCAAGGCTTTTAAAGCATTTGGGGCTAGTGTGGGACATGCTCCTGGCCAGATGTGATCATCAGCCCGTGGGCGGCAGCCTCCTGGGCGGCGCTGCTGGCTCCTGAAGGCAGAGAGAGCCCCAGGATTTCTCTCCAGCTGTCAGAGACTGGAAGTTTGGGCCAGGCTCGTGCAAATCCCACCTGGCAACACACATCTGGAGGGCCCTGGGCATCAGCCCCAGCTAGGCCTCTGGGACTTCTGGATCCCTGTGCTACGGCTCAGAGGGATCAGGGCTGTGCGGTGGAGCTGAAACCATCAGTCGTGCCGTGGCTTCACTTGTCCTTCCCCTCCAGAGGGTCTCGAAGGTTGATGGCTCCATTTCTCTGTGGGCGCTGGGAGGCTGATGGGAAGTGGTTACAATCCAGCCACTTCCCTCCTCTCCAGGGTCTCCCCTTGGAACATCCAAGAACCACGCAGGCTGGACTCAGGTCTCTGAACGTAACCCTGGCGTCTCCACCACCACACCCGACGGGCAAAATCCCTTCCCGTAGAGCAGCCTGGCTGGCCCAAAATGCCCACGCGAGCCTGGCGCTGGGCACCAGCCTCTCCAAACTCCGGTGTCTTCTGCAGTTGGCCCCTGGCCCAGCTGCCACCCCAGCGCCCATCCAACCCCATCGCCGGTCCCTGAGGCCGGTTCCCTCCTAAGGCTTTGGTGGGCTGTAGGGTTGGCTGGCCCGTATTAATCGGGAGTCCAGCTCAGGATACAAATGAAACCAGCGCCGGGGGTGCTTTGCTGTGCCTCGTCTTTGGCTCTGCAGTTCACGGCCCGTGTCCCTGTTTTTATAGAGCTCCCCGGTTTAACCCCAAGCTCCCGGCTCGCGTCCCCCCCCTCCCTGCAGGAGAGTTAACCTCTTGGCTGCTGGTGCTCAGGCAGGGACTCTGAGCCCTACCACGTAGGTTTACATTTTTCCACGTTAACTCTCTTCTCCCCAGCCTCCCTCCCTGCTCTGCTTTTCAAGGTGCAGCCCTGCTTCCTGGCGATCTCTGCGGAGGATTTTCTGCCTGACCTGCATTTATCTGGTGATTCCCAGTTAACGCTGGGGTGCAGACTCTTGGTAGCAGCAGATGCTGGCTGCGTGCATGTGTGCAGGGCCGACCGCAAACCTTCCGGCAGCTGCGAGGATTTTACTTCACTGCGCTAAGGGATTGCTCACTCCTTGGAGAATCCATCCAGTGACAGGTCAGAGACCCCGGCGCTGGATCCCTCTGTCTCCTGCCTAGCTCAGTTCAGCATTCAGCTGTGCTGGTTCCCCCTCGCGCAGGGAGAACATCTCACCCCGGACAGCCTGGGCCCGGACAGCCCAAGCCTACGCGCACAGGGGAACCTGAGCCCAGAGACCCTTCCTACCCAGCTCACACTGCCATTGGTCTCTGGCAAGCAGCCGGGTCTCCTGTGCTGCTCGGCACGTGGCAGCCTGCAGTGGTTGGGGACCCCAGCAGCAGGCGCTGTAGAGAGCCGGGCGTTCACAGACGTGCCAGCGGTGCAGTGTCCTCAGACACTCCAGGAGAGAAAACAGCAAAGGGTCCTGGCAGAGCCCATCCACTCGCCTGGGGTGTCTCTGAAGAGCCCATCCCCACAGAGTCTGGCTGAGCGTCTAATGCCTTGGATGCCAGGCGGCTGACAAAGCGCTGGAGGAGAGCGCGGTGCACATCCGCTGGGGAGCGTCGGGGGGCCTCTGGCCTGCCTTCTGTGGCTGCCATCCCCGCAGCCGTGACGTGCTGCTCTCTGGGACCAAAACTTGTGTGGAGACAGCGCACAGCACTGGTGGGAACAGTCACACACAGCCGGGCAGGAGAGTCTGGCTGGGATTGTCCATCCCTCCCTGCCCTGGTGGAAACATCCCCTTCTCCAGTACATTTGCCATCCTACTAACTGGGAAAGCGCAACCCCTGCTGTTAGAGACAGGCTGGGCTTGAACAGGGTCGAACCACTGAAGCAAGAAGTCAGATCTAGTGGTCTGTCCTCTTCGGTATTTCTCATGTGCCCGTCATTGCATGACTAAGTGCCAAGAACACACAATAGGGTAGCGCTAAAATTGCCCACAGGGTCCTCACTCTTCATCCTCCGGGAGTCATTCACTGTTACAATATTTCCTCTTTCTTTTCCTTCTCTCTCCTCCTCCTCATCACCTGGCCACGAAGAAGGATGCATCTCATCACCAGGGAAGGCTTCCCGCGGAGTGCCAAAGACACTCAGGTTCTCCTGTGGCAAGGAGTTCCACAGCTGGCCAAGGACGATGTGCCCCAAAGGCCAGGAGGCGCCGCTCCCTGGCTGGCAGCTGTGAGTGTCCGGTTAGTTGCTACCCTACAACCCCCTGGGGGAAGAGAGTCCCTGGGAACTCTCCATCAGCCGGCCCTACGGTGTTAACCCCCTGGTGTTTTCACAGCTTCCCACCTGCTCCCCTCCAGCCTTTCTGGAGGAACAAGAGCCAAACCTTGCCAGCAAGCCTGTCCCTCAGAGAGGGGTGGGGATGGGGTTAAACCCATGCAGAGTCCTGGACAATGGCAGTGACAGGCGTGCCGGGTTGGAGCCGAGACACGATTCCCTCCATAAAGCGCAAGTGCCTTCAGCTCCCTGGGAGAAACAGCTACAGCCAGCACAGAGCCAGCCCCAGCAGCAAACGTCCTCCCTGCCCGCGCCCCTGCCGGGACATGAGCAAGACGCACAGGTGCTGTGAGGAGCCCGGGAAGCTCAGCGGTGACCCTGGCAACCTCTGGGCCTACAGGGGCTGGTGCTTTTGTCCTCGGTCTCTCTGGAGGTCCCATAGCCTCCTGGAGAGCAGTTAGTCTGTTCTGCCTCTGGACTCTGGGTATCAGATGCTGCATGGGACGGACGGATTAATCTCGCTTGTGTCTCCATCCTCCCTTGGTTCCTCGCAGTTCCGACCGGCTGCACTCGGCTCCCCAGATCTCAGCTGGGATCTCTTAGGCCTGGACTTCAATTCTCCAGTCCGACAGTGAGATTTCATCCCTTCCTGCCTGAGCGGTTCCCCTCGTCACCCACGTGTGGCATCCGTGTTGCTGGCGGGTGTGCTCCAGCCATTCTCCTGAGCCCACATGGTGCTGCCCCCGCCGGAGTAGAAAGGAGCTGGAAGCTGCCTGCCCCAGCCAGAGGAAACCCCGAGATGCTGTGCCCAGCTCAAGAAGAGCTTTCAGGTGCATTCCTGCAAGCCCTCGCTGAGTCGTTTCATGGACGCCAGTGGGATATTCGGGAGAGAGGGGTTTAGGGTCCAGCTCATCATCAGCCCAGGGGGTAGCGCCCTGCGCACGGGCTCCCAGGATGCTGCTGGCTATGGTGACTTGCCAGTCCCTACTTTGGGCTGGGTCAGCGCTGGCAGCACTTTCAGTTTCTGCTCATCCATTTCCGCCCCCCACCACTTGGGACGGGAAGTGGCTGGGCCTGGACAAACCTGGCCAGATGCGTGACCTGTCCCTGTCTTGGGAGGCATCTTATCAGTGACCCCCTGGCCTGCCGTGCCTGACCTGTTTCCGCATGTTGGCTCGGCACTTAAAAACTCTCGGGTCCCAGAGCCCAGGCTCCTGCCCAAGCCAGGACATCTACACCACAGTTAAACAGTCCCTTAGCCCGACCCACAGGCTGGATCAGCAGTTGCGCACTGCAGTATAGACAAACCCTCCGTGGCGAGGCATGGTCAACACCTCTAAGGGCTGTCACCAGGTAACCATTCAGATAAGCTGCAGATGCTGCCACAGATCAAAGGTGAGGGGATGTGGAGGGTCCTGCCCACTTTCCTGTTAACAAGTCATCTGATGGCTTCAGCTCCCCTCCCAGAGTCCTGATTCTCCCCACAGAGGCCCTGACCCTTCTGAATTGGCCTCATGTAACTCTCCTGTCCACAATGGCATGAAACCCACTGCCCAGGGCCGTACGTGAGAGCAGCGTCAGTGCATTCATTTGACCCGTGACAGTGGCTGTTTCCCCATCCCTCAGTGTATCCCCAAAGATGACCCAGGATGCAGCAGACGGCAGGATTCTTGCTGCAAGAGAGGGAGGTGTCAGCAGGGGGCACAACGCCGGCACCGGGGAGGACACGTGTCAGGGTTTCTACCGGTTGCAGCGGCCGGGTCTTAGAGCCGCTGTCTGAGCAATTAATCAAGGCCTCCACTTTTGCCCTTCCCAAAGCAAAAGGCGATCTTGCTCACAGCAGGCTCCAGAGGAAGGGCACCAGGAGAGCTGCTTCCTCTCACCTGAGGCTGGGGGAGGACACTCATTTGGCTGGTGCTCATTTGTTCTGCCCTCTGTTAGTGGCCCGGTGACGCAGGCAACACCCACAGGCTGCAATGTGAGTTATGCTTCGTCAGTGCCTGTACTGGATCCAAAAAGAAAAGTGATGGAGGCCCCAGACCAGGCCCCCGTTTGGCTGGGCAAGTCTCCTTTCAGAACCCAGCAGCTCTGCTGTTTATGGGCCTGACCCTGTGAGACGTTGAGGGCCCTCAGCTCCCAGGAAGTCAGTAGGAGATTAGGACCCTGGGCCGTTCTCAGGATTGGACCCTCAATCAGCAGAAACCCACCTCTTGCATGGCCTCACCTAGAGATGCCTGCTTGGCCCTGGCGATCGCGGTCTGCATGTACAATGCTGGGGAGAGGAGGCTGGGCGAAGTCAGCCCGACACTCCCGCTGGGGTTTCTGGGTGTCCGTGGTGCCTGGGCCTGCTGCCATCGGCTCTTTGCACAGGGTGAATTTCACCAGTAGGACTTAGAAATGGAAGAGGCCTCCCAGCCCATCTAATCCATCCCCTCGGGAGGACAAGATTCTAGAAGCAAGGTCTAGAGTAGCGCCAGCAGGAGGAGAGAGAGTGATATAGGGAGAGATTATTTGTATTCAGCGCATTCCTGCCAAGTTGGAATGTTACGGCGCATCCCAGGCCTGCCAGATTATATAGAGAGATATAAAGAGAGATATACAGAGTAAAAATCACTAATGACATAGTTTTAAATCCAGATGCTATTTATCTTTAGAGCCATCGTCTGTCGTCCTTTCATTGCACAAGAAATCATTTTCATCCCAGTTTGTTTGGGGGGAGGGGTTTTCCATTGCAGGGTTTCTTCACGGCTTTTGACCAAAAAATAATACTCTTCTTCCCCCTGCATCTTGTAGAGAAAGCACCTTCGGCAGCTCCCTTAGGGAGACAGAGCTGACTCCGCTTGGTCGAGTGCAGGGTCTGCCTAGTTGTTCCCAGGATAGTTGCTGTGGGATCAGTCAAGAAGGCAAAACCGGAATGTCAGAGTCCCCCAGCGGTGAGATGCGGGAAATTCGTTCTTGGGCACTGAGGGTCAGGCCCTATGGGCAGCCCTGGTCTCAGGCAAACCCCGTGCACTTCCCACCCTTCAGGCTGTAGTTAAAGATCCAGCTCTACTAAGCAGCTGATTGATTCTCTGCTGCTTGCCCAGGCGGCCACATAAGACAGGTTTAACTGTCAAGACGTGGTGAATTCTCCCCTCTGGTTCTTGGAGGTAAGAAAGTGCACGGGGCTTGCACAAGTTCCACGCCTCACCACACCCTGCCCCTGGATACCTGAGCGCAGTTCCCTGGCTCTTCCTGACAGAGCAGCTGGGAGGCACCTCGCTTTCCCAGAAGCAGCTGAGGAGGCATTGTTGGCTGGATGCTCCTGGAGCCAGTGCCTGCGTCTCTGTTCTTGAAGCCAATGGGAAATGCATGAGTGTAGCCAAGAGCATCACTGGGCCCGGGCAGGGTCCTGGGGCTGGAGTCTGATCTTGGCGAATCCAGAGAACTCCACTACCGCAGAGATCAGGAGCTGGCCCTGGAGCCTCCAGGCAGGTTGGGAGTGCCAGAATCCCTTCTCCCCCATTGGTGCACCTTCCCTCGGGCACAAAGGCCTGGGGGAACGTGGCTCTTTCAAGGGACGTTGTCCGGGAGTTTGGGCCCAAAATGTAGGTTGTGTTTATTACAGGAACGTCTGACCACGCAGGCAGCCGTGGGGAAGGGTTTCGTGAGCTTGGGTTTCTCAGCCGTCAGACGGGGATTGACCTTTGCCCTCCAGACTTTGCACCCCAGTGAGCCCTGGGCTAGTGCCTGAGAGCCAGGAAGTGAAACTGACCTGTCTAGCTGCACCACCTGACCTGAAGAACTAAGCTTTGGCGCTATTAGCAAGCCAGGGAGGGGAATTTAACCTGACAGCGTCTCTTTACATAGGGGAAGGGACAAACTCAACCCTGAGGTGAATCCCTTGAAATCAGGGCTGAGTCTGGCCCCGGGTGTGGCAGGGGAGCGATGCATTGCTGGGGCCACCACGGAATAAAACGCAGACGAGTGTTGAATCCTAATCTGTCTCTAGAACTCCGTCTGTCCATGGGCCCCAGGACCAACGGGAGCGACTGGTGCCTAGCTGCGTGGTGCGGAGCACTCCGACCATCTCCTTGCTGGCCCCCCTGCGCCACGTATGGGGAGTCCCGGTTGTGTGGCGAGCCCCGGCTGGGTGCTTGCTGCCTGCTGGTCTCTGCAGTAACTCAGTTGATTCGCTTTGGCGTTATCAATTTTCACGTGCATAGGAGGAACCCATCAGGCCTTTCCCAGCCATAGCTGTAGGTTTTCCCGAGGGAGGGACTGGAATTGCAGTCTTAATGGGCTTGTCCTGTTGAACCAGATTCCGGTTTTGGTCTCATTTACCCCAGTGCAAGTCCATCAGCATCACTTGTTTTTACTCTAGATTTACACCGGCATGAGATGAGGAGGCCAGATCCTGACCCCACTGACGCCATGGGAGTTTTACCCTTGACGTCGGTAGGACTAAGGCTGGCCCGTAACACTGGAAGTACTGGCCTGAATCCCCGTGCCTGGAGAATGGGGATCTGATGCTGATTCTCTTTGTATCAGCTCCAGCCTTCCTCGGTTAAAAACAGAAGTTGTATAGAGATTTTTAACTGTCCAGAAGCTCTTTTGATCTCATAAGAAGCACTGGAGCCAAATCGCCCCCTGTTCTTTGTGTTAATGGAACTGGGCTTTCTCCAGCTTTGTACGTTTTGGATGTTCTGTTTTTGTTCTTGTCGTCATAAACTCGATTCCCCTCCCCCCCAGTTTTATATATCGGGTTTTTTTAGAGTTGAGTTTTTATTTATTATTAAAAAGACAAAAAAAGACCAAACCAAACCACTAATCACGCAGCAAGGAAGGAGCCAGACATGCTGGGAGTCGTGCACTCTCCAGCGAGGGGCGGCAAAGCCTCCCACCCCCACCCTCACTGGGTCAGTTCCAAGTGAAGAAACCCCCTACAGTGACACTTGCTTTTTAACCACGTGGTGACTACCCAGTGATGTGCCCCCAGCACTGACCGCGTGAGTGGGTTGGGCCAAGCGACCCTGGCTCCCTGCTGCCCCGTCCCAGGGGGTTTTCTCTGGGCGGGGAGGCTGGGGCTTGTGGGCAGTGTGAAGCCTGCCTGTGCCCGTTCTGCTGTCCAGGGCCTTCAGTCTGGCACCTCTCACCAGCACAGGCAAAGCAGAACCCAGACAGTCCAGGAACTGGGCCCGCTTCTCCACTCGCCACCATCCGCACAGCTCTGCTGACGCCCTAGAGTCCCCCCCCGCCCCCAGTTTACACCTGTGTGAGCTCACCCTCAGGCCCATGCAACAGCCAGAACAAACCAGGCCATCCCTCATGGGCCAGCCCCTAGCGCATTGTGTCGATTTACAGCCAAAGGGCCGGACTCGGGGTGAACACAGGCGTCAATCTGGGGCGAGGCCACAGAACTCGATGGGCTCAATCCTGCACCGACACCCAGTCAAGATCAGCTCCGTGCTGGTGAGCAGAGGGGCAGGGAGAGCAGAACCAGCGTGACTGAGATCAACTCCTGGCCTCATTTCTCAGCTGGTGATGTTAGTATTTGGCCTGGCGGTGGCACAGTGCAGATGGTCTCACCGTTACCCCATGGGGGATTCACTGGCCTGGAATTGTGCTGTCCTGGGGTCGCTGCTGGGTGCTGGGTTTCTGTCCTGTTTTCTTTCCTTCCTTTCGTGTGTCAAGGTGAATCTGAAAGTCCGATTCCTCCCCCCCCTCCCCCCGTCCCTCCCACTCCCCGATGTTTTCCTTGGACAATCATCTCAGGCACTGGGCAGGCGGCAAGCAACGCACCCGAAGGGAAACAGACGAGACCTAGGCTCGCTCTGTCATCCGCATTCACGGTGGAGCTGGACGTTTATGAGACATGCTGAGTAACCTTTGACCTTTAATGCCACGGGCCTTGAAGGCGATTAGGGGGGCAACCTACTGTGTAACGTTGTCTGACTAACTAATGATGAAGCATGGACATGTAGAGGCGACTCCATGTTGTGTGAATAAAGCTACATATGGACATTCCCCTGGGCTGCGTGCCTCCTTTGTCTTGGTAGCTGCTTCTGCTGCCTGCATCTCTAAAGGGCCCCTTCTGCCCCAGACACGCACACAGCTGTCATTAGCAGGGGGGAACAGCACAACCCCCCCGCACGGCTCGTGGGCAGGGTGTGAACACGGGACTTTAAGAACAAAGGACCCTGCCATTCAAACTAAAGCGGACACTCCATTCGCTGGTAGAAGTAATAGGCTGTTATCCTCTCTGGTGAAAAGTTCCAGAGGGGACTGTATACAGTCCTGCTACAGGACTCTCCTTCTTTTTACTGCTAGCCTCTAGTTGACCAGCTGCCAGAGGTGACACACACACTGCTGGTGGGTTCCAGCAACCTCCAAAGTCTGCAATTCGCTACGTTTCCTGCAGGAGCCCAAAGCAAACGGAGCCCGAGTCTCTGTCCTTAGTACCAAGGTCTCTCCATCAACTTCAGGGGAGCCGCTCCTGATTCATACCACTGTGAGATGAGCATCACACCCTGTTTATACAGGGAGCCTTTCACCCACCACTGAAATGCAGCCACCTCTGGGGTAGACAGCAGCAGCTGTTTAGCATCTCACAATGACACTACACCACAGGGCCAAGAGAAAACTAGGGTGCTGGAATGGGATGAGCTGAGTTGGGATCCAGCCATGGACCTGGGGACCTCAGGTACCCTGACTCCTGGGGATCTTCACTGAGCCCAAGTGCTTGGGGTCTCGGTTTTACCTCTGCTTTGGAGGATGGCACCTCTCCCACTGGAGTTCTGGGGGAGATGGGGAGAGTGGCAAAGCACTGAGCTGGCATCAAGGGCAAAGCCAGGAGCCTTTACACTCCTGGGCCGGGCGGGGGGGAGGAGGGGACACTAACCAGCCCTGGTGGCAGCAGGCACATGTGCCCGAGACATCACTGGGAGTTTCTCTGCCCCAGGTTTGGGGGGATGGGCTTGGGGTGACATTTCCGTTCACTCATATCCCCTTGATACTCCTCTCTCCATTGGCCACCACGGGGCCACCCCGAATCACACCAGGAGAGCAGAATCCGGCCTGATCTGAGCTCCGGATGCCCCAGGCTTAGCACAGAGCAAAGGTGCCAGCCAGGGCGTGGTGGTGACACGTCACCCAGGTTCCTGTCAGAGCGCTGCCAGCCGGGTGAGGGCTGGAGGACCTGGGCATGGTCACAGCCTCCGAACTAATCACCGGGGCCCTGGCCTGGTATCCATCGGAGCAGCCGCTGCCGTGGAATGATGGCATCATCCAGCCAGGCTGAGCGGAGGCTCCCGCCTGAAGGCCATGACTCCAGACAGCTAGGGGCAGGGACTGCGTCATCCGCTTTGTCTCTGATGTGCCCGCAACAGGAGCCAGAGCACAGGTTCTGCTCCCAGCTTGCCTCTGGGGAGCTCCCAGCGGGCAGCCCAGTCTTAGGCGCTCAGTGCTTCTTATTAGCGCTCAGTTAAACAATTGATGGCTCACCAAATACCCCAGGTGTGAACTCCCCGCCAGCTGGTCTGCCAGCCTCTCCTCCCCAGGTACGGTGCTCCCCTTCCCACCCCCAACAGGTTGGCTAAATAACCCTGGACCAAGCATCCCCAGGCTGGGTTTGATTTCAACCCTTCCCAAGCCCCAGGGATTGTAGCATGAGTCTCATGATATTTGGTGTTTCACTTAAAGCCCCAGCTCCTGGAGTCCTGGGATCAGGTGGGACGCTCAGCTTTGGTGCGTGGTGTGGAAGGCTGTTCCAACTTCCAGGGGGCAGGGGGAGTCAGTTTCTAGCCCTCGTGGTTGCCGAGAAGACCTTGAAAACACGCCCTCTAAAAACTCCAACATCAGGAGGGGAAACAAAGGCCCCGGCTGGCTGATTTTTAAACCACTCGCAATATTGCGGAATGGGGGAGAAGGGGCTGACCTGTGGGGCTGGGAGCTGGTGACAGTAGCTTAGCGACAGCCCCAGTCGGCTAATTCTGGGGGAATCCCAGCTTGGATTTGTTAAACTAAGGCTGGCGTCACAGGGCGTGAGTGAAAATAACCAGGAGCGGGTCAGGTGTCCGCACGGTCAATGCGCCGCCCAGCCAGCCGGGGACCTAGGGCTGATGTTGCTCCCATAACACGCTGCCGTCATCACCCGAGCAGACGGAGTTTGGCTGGTCCAGCCTGAAGCACCTGGGAGCTCGGCACCCGGAAGGGCTGGCTTCACGGGGATCCCCCAGGGCCAAAGTTGCTCTGAAAGCAGTAACGTACAAGCTGCCTGGGAGCACACGGGCACCGTGGGTCAGCGGAGGGGCACGGCCTTCTGTCGGTGCAACCAGGGACCCGCTCCCCCATGGATCAGCAGTGGCAGAACTTCGCCAAAGCTGCAAGCTGGACAAGGCCTGTCGGGCTCTACCTCTGGTCCAGTGCCTGGCGATCAGGGCAGGACTGGGCCCCAAAGGGGGACTGGCCAAGGATGAACCATCCACTGCTCCCCTCGGGAGGCGTCCGACACATCTCCCGCCTGGGAAAGGTTTCTTGCCTTTCCCAATTCCAGGCCAGCACAGCTCGGCCTCCAGCACAGCACACGCAGGGCTCAGCCGGCCGGGCCTGGCTCCGAGCGGTGCTGAGCGACTGCAAAAGCACCTGGGGACGAACTCAGAATATCCGGCCACAGCTGCCTGTGACTGGCCACCCGCCGCCAGAGGCCCCCAGAACGAGGGGAGCCCTTTGGAAACTGAACAGAGAGCAGCACGTATGGCCACGGCAAAGCCACGCAGCGGGACTCTGCCCTCGCTGCGCAGAGCCGGGCGACCTCTGCCCGCGTCACCTCCTCACACAGGCCTGCCGTGTTCCCTGCCCCTCCACCTCTCACCCATTCCTCCCCCTGGCTCCCACCCGCCAGTCAGGAGCAGAGTGTCAGGGGCTTTTCCCACCCCCATGGGATGGGCTTGAAGGTGCCTGGGCTGGTTTCTATTTCTGGTGCTCCTCCAGGGGAAATGTCTCTGCATGGCAGGTGCAGGAAAACCCCACCCAAGGCAGTCGTCCCCTGCTGCTCGCAGCTGGGGCGATCAGTCCGTCAAAGCCGGGGGACAGGCTGAGTCTTCGAAAGGCTGAGGAAGCTGCAGGGACGCAGCGTGAGCTACCAGCCTGTTTACAGACCCAGCACGTGGGAAATGACAGCCCTGCTGGGCTTATTTCAGCTCTCCGGCATCTCCAGCCCGAGGGATGTTTCAGTCAGTCAGTAGCTTCGTGTGAAGGGTCCGGCCAACACCAGCTAATCTAGGGCAGGTCCGGACTGTCCCCTGGAGCTGGGGTGGGTGCCAGCCCCTTCCAGGCCTGCTGGGCCTGGGGGCACGCGAAGGCCCTGCCATCTCCCTCGGGCACTCGGGGTTATCTCTGCTCTGGATGTGCCTGAGGATCCGTGGCACTGGAGAGCCACCTAGTGACCAGGAGACTGGCAAAGAGACTCAGCCACTCACGCAGACGTTTCAGAGCAAGGGAGCAGCCTGTCTGCCCGGGAGGAAGGGCGGCCTAGTGGTTAAGGTGCTGGCCTGCCACTCAGGAGAGCCAGGGTCAGCCCCTCATTCTGCTGTAGGCTTCGGGTGTGACCACGTTTCCAGAGAGCCGCGCGGCGACGCGCTCCGCCACTCCAGGTGCAATGGTCTGGTGTAACCAGCTGAATGTAACATTCTAGTTGGTGATTTACGTGCGAAGAAGAAAGAAGAGAGCCCTGCACGTTGGGTGCTGAGTGCTTTGGAAAATCCAGCCCTTCTTTAGGTTCCCTAAATGGGACCCAGCACATCTGCAAATTTGCCCCAAGTTGCGGGTGCTGAGCATTGGGCGATCTGGGCCCCCATCTGTCCAGTGGACGGCAGCTCCCCCTTCCTGTCGGCCACCTTTTCCCTGTCTTGCCTAGTTCGCTTGAAAACTCTTCGGGGCAGGGGCTGTCTGCGTGTCCGTGCAGCGCCTGGCGCAATCGGGCTGCAGTCCCAGATACAACTTGCTAAGGACTCCTGCTTTAGCGTGTCTTAGCTCCTGCACCGCCACCCCACCCCACCCCACCGCCTTCCTCAGCACCGCTCTGCAAGGGCAAGACCTGTCCCTGGCTCACATGGGGCCAGCTGGACTTGGTGCAGGGAGTGACACTGGTCAGAGTGTGGAGGACAGATGGAGGGGAAACGGGTGGGGGGCAGGCTGGGTACAGGAGGGCCAGGCAAGTGGGGGTGTGTGTGGGGCAGGACACAGAGGTGGCTGGGTGGGATGAAGTGGGGGTGCGTATGGGGCAGTACACGGGGGCCGGGCGGGATGAAGTGGGGTATGTGTGGGGCAGGACACGGGGGCCGGGCAGGACGTAGTGGGGGTATGTATGGGGCAGAACACAGGGGCTGGGTGGGACATAATGGGAGTGTGTATGGGGGGCAGGATGAAGTGGGGGTGTGTATGGGGCAGGACATAGTGGGGGTGTGTGGGAGGGGGGGCAGGACAGAGGGGGCCGGGCAGGACGAAGTGGGGGTGTGTGTGGGGCAGTACACGGGGGTGTGTGGCGGGGCGAGCTGGGGCAGAAGTACACGGGGGCCGGGCAGGACCCGGCCCGGGGGCGGCCCGGCCCGGGGGCGGCGGTGGAGGCGGCCCGCACTGCCCCGCCCCGGAACGCGAGCGCGGGGCCCGGGGAGCGGCGGGAGGCGCTGCCGAGCGGACCAGACCGGACCGGCCCGGCCCGGCCCTGGTAACCGGCCCGGGCCCGCCGCCAGCGGGGGGCGGGATGAGGCTGCTCCGCGGCGGGCTGCGCTTCCTGCGCCGGCCCGGCGGCTGCCCCGGACCCACGGGCCCCGCCGGCTACAGGCAGGGCCAGAGCCCCGCGCCGCGCACCCGGGAGTACTTCTACTACGTCGACCACCAGGGCCAGGTGGGCCGCCGGGCCGGTTCGGTTCGGTTCGGTTCGGGGCGGGGGGCGCTGGGTCGGGGTTGCCCGGGGCAGGTCCGAGGGCACCGACCAGGCCGCGTTGGGGGGGGGGCACGGGGAGAAAACTGCCCCCCCCCCGCGGGCCAAGAGCGGAGAGTGGGGCAAATGAACGTGGGCGGCTTGTGCCGGCCGCTGGCAGCCCCCGGTTACCATGGCGCCAGCCCCCCGTCTTCAGACTCCAGGAGCCGGGCTCCCCGGGACGTCTGGCTTTGAAAGCAGGAAGGTCTGGGCCGGTGCCAGACGTGGGCACGCTGCTTCCTCCTTGCCTTGTGCTCCGGGAGCCTGTGGGTGCCCTGGGGTGTGTGGGTGTGTGTCACGGTGTGTGTGGGTGTGTCACGGTGTGTGTCACGGTGTGAAGCTTTCTCCACAGCCACGAGGGCGAGAAACTTCCTTTTCTGTCAGAAGGAAGGCTGAAATCATCACATCACCACCTGACTCCGGGAGCTGGGGCTTTGAGAAAAACCCTAGTTCTCAAGTTCCAGAGGAGGAGCCGTGTCAGTCTGTTTTTAGCCAAACAGCCAGAGTCCTGTCGCACCTTGAAGACTAACCCATTTATTGGGGCTAAGCTTTCGTGGGCATTGTGGATGCATCCCACAAAGTGGGTTTCTGCCCCGAAAGTCAAGCCCAAATAAATGTGTTAGTCTTTAAGGTGCGACAGGACTCTCAGAGTTATCCAGAGACTCACGAGCAAATCGTGAGAGTTGGCCCCAGCTGGTTAATTTCGGCTCTCTCCCAGAGCAGTGACAGCAGGGTGACTGGCTGTCTTGGGAGGGTTAGATTTCTATCAGTAAATGTCCATCAGGGACCCCCAGGATATTTCCATCTGTGGTAACCCCAATTTACAGATAGGCAAAGCCAGAGAAATCCTTCTCAACAGCTCACCAGGGTTTGAGTTAAGGCTAGTGACTTTGTATGTTTTGACATGGGATGTGGACAATTGGTGTTTTAAGCATCGCAAAGATTTAACTGTTTGCATCTCAACGTGTGTTGTCGTTAAGTCACTATTGTCTGACACACACACACACACACACACACACATGTGAACTTTACACTGATACAAATCGAAAAGCTACTTAAACCCCAGACCTGGGCACAACTGTGAACATTTAAATGGATAAAAATAGTAAAAGTTTAAAAATGAACGTGGATATTACCAATCAAAACCCAATTCTGCACAGCCTCATTATATGGGACGAGGGGCCCGGAATGAGCTTTGCCCGTCGCAGTAAAGTGAGCTCAGCTACGTAGTGCCCAGCCTGCGGACAGGGAGAGCCATTCACCCGCGCTCCAGCTCTGCCTCTACACAGCAATTAAATAGGCCCATAAGCGGAGCCCCCAGAGCCCCAGTCAGCCATGGGTTTTTAATTGCAGTGTAGACATTCCCAGAGCGTCACAGCTGGACCAGGGTGTTTTGCATCCGTAGTTAATGCACATTCTGACACCTCGTCAGTCACAGGACAGAGAAGGGGGGTTAGTGGTTATAGGCTGCTGTAAGAAGCCATAAATCCAGTGTCTTTATCCACACTCTGATTTTCAGTGTCTAGCATAGTTCTGAATTGAAGCTCCCAGGGTTGTCTTTTGAAGGTGTTGTGCAGGTTTCCTTGGAGGATGGGGTCAGAGAGGTCAGCTCTGGAGTGATCGCTATGAAGCTTTCATCTTTTATCATTTTCCTGTGTGAGTTCATCTGCGAGCGCAGTGATTGTCTGGTTTCACCCTCACAGTTGTTATGGGGGCATTGGGTGCACTGGAGGTACACCACGTGTGGTGACAGGCCGGTGTAGGACTCACGGATCTTGAAAAGTGCGTTGTAGCCGTGGAGGTATGTCATTGTTTGTTGCTCTGTCAGGGTCTGGTGCTGCTTTGACATGATGGGCCCTGCTCTCTGGGGAACTTGCTTCTGATAAGAGCTTGGGGGTTGTTAGAAGGCCAGAAGAGGAGGTTTGGGAAAGATTTCTTTCAGGGTGGGGTCCCCATGAAGTATGCATCGTAACTGTTTAATGATAGCCCGTCTGGGTTCCAGTGTGGGGTGGCAGGTGACAGCTAGAGGTGGGAAGTCGGAGAGTTGGTTTTTTTCCCTGTATTGAAGCTGGTTCTTTCAAGGCATTTGGATAGCCCATTCCATGACGTGATCTGCTTCTCTGGTGGAGTGTCCTTCTTTAGTGAAGGTAGTTTTAAGTGTGTGAAGGTGTGTATCCTGGACTTTCTCCTCAGAGCATATTCTGTGGTGGCTGAGCGCCTGGCTGTAGATAACAGATTTCTTGAGGTGTTTGGGGCGGTTACAGGCTGTGTGAAGGTTGTTGTGGTGATCCGTGAGTGTTTTGTATATAGTTGTCTGTAGGGTTCCATTGCTGAAGCTGATCGTGGTGTCCAGGAAGTGGATGCCGGTGCAGGAATGTTCTAGAGAGAGTTTAATGGATGGGTGGTGGCTGCTGAAGTTGTGGTGGAAATCTACGAGGGAGCTTAGTCCAGAGGATGAAAATATCATCACTATATCTCTGGTGTATCATTGGTTTCATGGTGCATTTGTCCAGAAATTCATCCTCCAGGTGCCCATGAAGACGGTGGCATATTGGGAAGCCATCCTAGGACCCAGGGCTGTTCCCGTGGTCTGGACAAAGTGTTCGTTGAGTGGGTGAGGATGAAATAGATGAGTTTGGTGATGTGTTTGGGGCAGATATCTGAGGGTTGTCCATTGTCTTGTAGATATTTGAGGAAGACAGCTGTGCCGTCCTGGTGAGGGAGGTTGGTATCCAGAAAGGTGACACCCATGCTGGCAAGGATGGTGTTCTGAGGGAGGCTGTTCATGTTGCAGAGTTTCTGGAGGAAGTCAGTTTTGTTCCCTTGTTTGTGTATCTTGGGATGCATGTAAAAGGTCCCTGGGGTGGACTCATGGGGGATGAGGTTGTAGAGTTTCTCTTGGAGTTGTTTGGGGAAGGATTTGATGACATCCTTTAAAATCCTGGATAAATTGTGGTGTGGGGTCGACTTTGAGTTCTTTAGAGTAGGTGCTGTTGGAGAGTTGTTGGCCTCATTGACGTAATCCACGTGATTGAGAACTGCGGTGACACCACCTTTGTCTGCTGGTTTGATCACTCTCTGGTGGCTGGATTTCAGGGACTGTATAGCTGTCCTCTTGGCTGTAGAGAGATTGTGGTGGATATGATGTTTGTTAAGGATTTCACAGTCCATTTTTTTCCTGAAGCAATCAATGTCATGATCGAGTGTGTGGCTTTGTCCATTGTGGAGCGTCCCGACAGACGATGCTTTTTTCTTATGATTATCATTGGGATCATGGCAGTTGTGGATGGCGTCGTCATTGTTGTGAAAGAATTCCTGGAGGCGGTGACAGATTTCTTCTACCTCTCCACCTGTTAATATGGGATCCGGTTCTGCGGTGGGGAAGAAGTTCAGTCCCTTGGAGGGTACAGATAATTCAACTCCCGTTCAGGGTAGTCCTGATAAACTGATGATTGGAGTGTTGTGGAGGGGTCTCGGTGTCGTGGCGTCTCCCGAAGAGGTGTTCTGTGGGTTGTGAAGTTGTCCTAGTTGTTGTGTGGGAGGGCTGTCCGGTCAGGTGGTTTGTCTGGCTTGTGCAATCGGTTTAAAGGGACAATACCCCGCTCATGCCACCAGATGGTGGTAAAAAGTTAAAAATGCACATTACGGCGCCAGAGTCTTCAAACATGGTGACAGTGAGGGCAGCCTGGGCCCTGCCGTGACCCAAGAAAGGGGGTTGGCATAGCCCCGAGAGCGAGGCCTTTGTGTCCATTCTCGCCTGAAAGATGGGGGGCAATGTCCCTCAGTAGCGTGTGGGGCAGTAGCTTTGCTCAGCAGTGCGACCCCAGGGAGGCAGGTGGTGGTTACACAGGGTGAGGCTGGTGGGGAGATGTACTTGGTGAGAGGCTCTTGTAACTTGTGTGGGGTCTGGGACCCCGTCTCCCTCGAGCAGCTGGCTCCAGTGACTATATCTGCCTGGTTCTGACTCCCCGATAATGGAGTTACTCTCCTAGCCCGGGTGGGGCAGCCTGTGATCTGGCAGGACATCTGTCAGGTCTGGGATAGTTCTGCTGGGCATGAACTACGGATGATCCCTCTCATCTGGGGACAGAACTCCCTCCAACGGGAGGCAGATGAAATCTATGCCTTGGTTCTTTTGTGGGGATTCCTGGCTCCTTGGAGCCAGCAGCAGCTCCCCTCTCCCCCACCTTTCCTCCTGCTCTGCTCTGATTCATGCCAGTGGCTGCGGCATGGAGGCAGTGCCTTTCAGAGTCCATTAATGCCACCCCATGAGCAGCCAGGCAGAGTGTCCTAGAGCAAACTGCAGCCCCTCCCCTTGCTTGCCAGGGGGTCCATGCAGCGCCATTGCCGGGAGCAAAGGGGATGGCGGCTGGGTTCCCAGGAGCAGTAGCAGCGTGCTAGCTGGCAGGTCCGCAGGCTGTCCTGCTTTCAAAGCCAAACGTTATTAGTAAGCTCCACGTGAGATCTAAAGCCTGGGTATCGTCGGCTCCATGAAACGGTCTGTGTCTGGCTTGAGAAATGCGCTCTGGCCCTCTTCCAACCCTCCGGGCCGCTTGTGCCTCTCTAATCTGGTAGCATCAATTGTTCCTTTCTTCCCCCATTGAATTGAGCACGTATTGAATTGCTGGTGAATTAGTCATAGCAGGAGAGACGAAGGGTTGTAATTAGTGCTAAAGAAGTGTCTGCGGTGCCTCGACGTGTCAGCCTGATCTGTACATGAACCGTCCCAGCAAATTCAGCCTTTGGGACTGTTCGTGGCTGCTGAAGAATTGCCTCCTTCTGCTGTGGGGAGCAGGGACGACCGGCCTCATTTTCAAAGATGCCGACTGCCCAGAGAACCTGCTGATTTAAGTGGGAGCTGCGGGTGCTCAGCACATCTGGAAATCAGGCGCTTTTAGTTCCTGCTGCCAGGAAGAAGACACATGGGTGGGGACGGCTGCACGGCCTGAACATCAGGGGCCCAGTTCCCTCCCCACCCCAGAGGATACTGGAAACTCCTCCTGACACCAGGGAGTTGCTTGTTCCCTGCAGCTGGGGCGGGGGCGCCTGGCGGGGAGCGTGTTTCAGCAGGGCTGCGTTCAGACGTGAGCTGGCATGTCTGCATAGCACCTCGCTGCCCTCGATCAGCTGCGGCGACAGCGTGGAGCCAGTGCTCCAAAGCCGAGCAATGCCCAGTCCAGGCGTGTGTTGGGAGAATGGCGAGGACCAGTGGGTCACACCGAATTTGCAT
This sequence comes from Emydura macquarii macquarii, assembly GCF_026122565.2. Taxonomy (NCBI): domain Eukaryota; kingdom Metazoa; phylum Chordata; order Testudines; family Chelidae; genus Emydura; species Emydura macquarii. The sequence goes on from NW_027132383.1 coordinate 1,568,068, forward strand.
CCTGTGGAGCCGAGGTCTGGCTCTGTTCTTCATCGTGACCAAAGGGGCCCCACAGAGATCCACCGGCCATGCTTTGCCCCTGCCGTAGCCCACACCAGTTGGGCTGTGAACTCCTTGTGCTCTGAAATGGCTCCTGAGGGCTCCCCTGGCCTGTGGGGCACGGTCCTCTGGGGAGCCCTCCGTGCGCTCGGCAGATTGATCCTCACCGCCCGCCTCTCTCGCCTTGTTTTGCAGCTTTTCCTGGACGATGCCAAAGTGAAGAACTTCATCACCTGTTTTAAAGGTAACGGCCTCCTCCCTTTCCAGCACGCTGGGCCCCTGCCCCGCACGACCCGATTCTGCACTGCGCCGGTGAGGAGATGGTTTCTCTCCCGCCCCCCCCTGCCACCGTCCCGCCTTGGGCTGTGAGCTTGGCCACTCATGAGCTAAGCAGGGTTGGGTCGGGAGACATCTGAGGAAATCTCCTGGGTCGCAGGAAGCAGAGCTGGTGAATCAGCAGGTGAATCCTCTCCTCGGAGTCGCCACTGATCCCATGGGACCCTGCCACTCGGAGAGGCTCTCTCCCCTCTGGGGCGGTGCAGACCCCAGTGCAGCACTCAGGGGCGCTGTGCTGTAGGGAGCAGGATGGGGGGGCTCTCCTCTCTGAGCAGTGGCGTTCCAAGGGAGGACAAGGGGACCTTGGAGGAGCCGCCCCCTGTCACAGGCAGCCAGGGCGTCCTCCCGGCTCCTCCACCCCTGCGCTGGGTGCAAGGGGGGAGCCGTGGGGACCAGAGCCCATCACGCCCCCTTTCCCCCCCACACTGCTGGGCAGCCCCCGTTGCCCCCACAGCGCCGCCAACGGGGAGGGAGAGTGGGGGAGAGTGGGACATAGGCCCACAGGCGGTTCCCCCCGTGGGGCGCTGCTGCTGATGGGTGGGGAGTGAAGGGCGCTGAACCGAGGCGTGTTGTCTGGCTCAGCTCCTCCCTCTGGCCGCCTCTTTGGAGTCTCAGGTGTGGTTTAGTGGCTGGGATGATACCAGGCAGGTGCTTGGCATTGCCCAGTCAGGGCCGGCGAGCGCTTTGCAAGGGGAGAGGCCGGGCATCTAGTCTCTGTGACTGTTGTGCTCCCCCTGGCTCTGGCCACCGCTGCCCGCTGCAGTCGGGGTCAGACCTGTTTGTTGTGCGATCTTGTTGCCTTCTAGTGGCTGTAGCCCTCTGGGACGATAAGCCTACTACTGCTATGCAGTTGTGACTGTGTCCCAGGCTATCACTGTTAACTATCTATTCTGCTGCGCTTCCTAGGCGTGGAGCCAGCCTGGTTCTGCTTGTGCAGCAGGCGTCGTGGGCTGTGGTGTGAGGGATATAACTGAGCTCAGTCCTCCAGCCCCGCTAATCACACATGCGGAAACACAGTCCTCCTTGCTGCTTGTAGGAGGGGTTTATTCTGGGATCTGCCTTCAGGACGGCTGCACTGACTTCCGCAGCACTTGCTGCTGCCATCTGAGCTGTGTGATCCATGAGCACACCCCGTTGCAGGGACAGATGGGGAGCGGGACCCTTGGAAGGGCCAGGCTGGGATTGTGTAAGTGAAAGTTCAGGGCAGGCTTTGCTAAGGCCGGAGATGATTCCTAAAATCCCCTCACTTAGCTCCTCTGCAGGATTTGTATCTCCCTCTGGCGCTGCACTCATCCCCTTTTCATGTGCTGCTTTTTAAGAGCTGCTTGTGTGAGTGTAATCCGTAATCAGGCCGGCTGACCACCGGAGACAGCTGCACCCATGTGTCATTAAAGCAACTCATCTGCAGGCAAATCTGCGCTCCCCTGTACCAGCAGCCTGCTGCGCCCGGGGCAGTGGGTGAGGAGAAAACCCGCTTGTGATTGAAACGTGTTTGGTGGGGGGTTACCCTGAGATCAGTTCTCCCCCTTCGTGGCTTGGATGAGCGCAGAGGGGTTCACCACGCCACCGTGTAGCAGGTCACTGTTCGTTTGCCACCCCTACAATAAGCGTTCTCCGGCATCAGCGGCTGTGACAAATGGCTGGGTAAATGCAAATGGGGCTTTAAGATCCACTGATATTTTCACATGAGCTGAAAACTGGGATTTAGATTCTAAGTCCCCTGAGCCGCTCCTGGCCGGTGGCCCTGCTTGGCCTGCCAGTGCCACCACTTGGCATGTTGGTAGCCTGGCGTGGTCGGGGCCTGGCCCTCTTCCGGACGGGTCACCTGTCAGCAACCCCTCCCCCTGCTTGCTGGCCATCAGTCAACTCTCCACTTCGGACCAACCAGGGCTTGGGAGGTGGAGGAGGTAGCATAGTCACACAAACCTTGCCCCACAGAATAGAGCAAAATGCAGCCCCACCCCCCCCATTTAAATGTGGCTCTGCAGCCACAGAGACTACAGGTCCCAGCATGCAATGCTCAGCCTTCATTTGGACCACAGGCTCAGCTCAAGATGAAGCATTGCATGCTGGGACCTGTAGTCTTTTAGCGAGTTGTGATTGGTACATGGCTGTGACATCACCTGCATGGATATCAGCTGGCCAATCAGGACATGCCTCTGGACAATCAAATAGACATGGACAACCATCAGTAGACTTGTTTGCTACGTTCCAGGCAGGTGCCCCCATGCATGCTCTCAGGTGGCCGGAGGGTTACACAGGTGTTGTTCCAGGCCAGATCTACCTTCCAACTTTTTTTTTACTGATGATAGTGTGTGACCCAGATAAAACCCAGCTTGACTCTCAGATCCTGGGTGAATTTGGTGCCGAACATTAGGAAAATCCTCTTGTGAACTGAGCATGTCCGATCAGATAATCAGGCACCCCAACATCTTTGGGGGTTGCTTTCCAGAGAACAGCGCTGTAAACTGCCTCCCTAAAATCTGCTTGTCCTCACTTCCAGAAGGCTCCTCCCACCCCAGCTGGCCTTGGGGGTTATGTTTCTTCTACTCGTGGGAGGAGTGACTCCTCTAGCAAAGTTTACACCCCGCCATGCGTTTAAAGGTGCTGGAGTAATTCCATTGATTCACGCAGGGGACAAATTTGGACCCTTATTTTCAAGTGACTGAAAACGTGGGTGGGAAGTAAATTGTGACGTTCACTCAGGTTCCAACAGCTGCTGTCAGTTACGAAGGGCAGGACACGGGGATGGTTTCCTCAACGCTGGGATGTGAACCTCAGGCCTCGAAGCTACAAATTAACTCTCCCCTGAGTCTCCCTACAGCAGAGGCACATGGTTTGCATGAGATCACAGTTGTCTGTGCCTGGGTGAGGGAGGTGCAGCCTGCTGAGATTACAGATCCCAACATGCGACAGTCCCGCCTGATCCGAACGCCCTGGGCGTGCCAGAACTCGCAGTCTGTGTGGATCCAGCGTTGGTAGCGGTGAAGACAACACTGCAGCGCTCTGTGTGCCGGGTCTGTCTGCGTCTCTCCCTGCCCACCCCGCCAGGATAAAATAAACCAGGGAAACCCCTGTTCTGGCTCCAGGGCCGGCTTGCTCTCCACTCTGTGTGCTGGGATGGAGGGGAAGTGACTTGCCCAAGGTCACCCGGCAGCTCAGTGGCAGAGCCAGGAATAGAGCCCAGGTCTCCTGAGTCCCCTCCGGTGTTCTGTCCAGATGGTATGATCCCACCGTCATGGCACGCAGGCTTCCCCAGGCATCTGCACGCCTCCGCTCTTGCTCTGTAGCAAGGTCAGAGCAGCCTGTTCTTGGCCGTTCGCCCCGAGCCCTTTCACTTGGCAGGCTGCTTCCCAGTGGGCCCGGGTCAAAGCCAGGACTCCTGGTTCAGTTCTCAGCTCTGACACTGACACGCTGCAACGCCCGGGGTGAGTGGCTTTCCCGGGGCGGCTGTAGGGCATCACGCGCTGTCTGTAGGTCTCGAGGGTCTCCGATAAAAAGGACTAAATTATTGCTGCTTCCCATGTACCAATGTCTGTTGTGCCTTTCAGCCTGGATCTCAGGGCGCTGCCCCACCAGGAAGGTGTAGCGACCCCCGTGAGGGCAGGTGAAGGATATATAGGCATTGCTTCACCCACTGGTAGAATGCAGCAGCTGTTAACAGGGCAGGGTAGTGGGCTCGACCGACGGGGGAGGACTCCGTATTGAGCTGCCCATGCTGCTCCCTGCAGCACAGCACCCCTAGCACTGCGACAGCCTGGCACGGCAGAGTGTTCCCTGGAAGTCTCCCATCCCAGTGTTTGGCCTGACCAAGCCCTGCTCAGTGCAAGATCCGACTCAGAGAAGTTGGGGATCGGAGGAGCGAATAGGTCTGTCCTGCTGCTAACATGGACCAAAGTCCAGGATCTCCTGGCAGCAGATACAGCTGGCCCCTGACTAGCCGGCATCTGGGACTCCCCCTAGCCCTGGCACCATCTTTCTTCGAGCGCACGTGTGTGTGGGATATGCTGCTCCTTTCACTCCGTTTTGGTCCATCCTAGTCTGCGTCCCTTTAAAAACTGTTGGCAGGTCAGTGTTTCTCCAGCAGCGGATTCTCTAGCAAAGACACCACAGTGCCTTTTGCATATTCATTTCCTTTGCCCAATTACAGTTTCAGCTCTTGCTATTAATAAATTCTGTTGACTTCTCCCCTGCCTGTTAAAACCCCTAAGCCTTCCACCTTTTTAACTCTATTTCCCTGATTGAAAGAGGCAATAGAGGGTGAGTGGCTGCTGTTTGCCTCCCCTCGCTGTATTTTAAGTGAGCAATCAGCCACAGTCTAGCCACCCTCTTCCTGGCGCTGCTCCAGAAGAAAGCTGTTAAATTGCTTGATGAAGGAGGCAAGGAGAAACTGAGCGATAAAATACACCATTAGCTAACAAAAAGGGGTCCAGCCAGCAGGGTATAAACTAATAGATACAGGGAAGTCATTTGCTTTTGCCAAATGACTTCTTCCTGAGCTTCAGCTTTTCCATGAGCTCCCAGCAGCTCTCGCTGGCAGGGTAGGTGCAGAGGCAACACTGCAGCTGTATAGTGTTTTTAAAGGTGATTTGTGATGACCTGATTGCTGTAGGAGACAATTCACTTGGCTAACAGGAAGCTGTGACTTTTATTGCTTCATTATCTTTATTACATAAAAATAACTGGAAAAGGCGTCAGCCGTGCCTCTGTGCCCTTGAAAGATCAGCGAGCTGCAGAGCTGGCCAGCGTTGGCACGGGGCTCTGCCACCGGAGCCGCCCGGCAGCAGCAAGGGGTGTGTAATGGGCAAACGATCCCCAGCCAAAATCAGCTGCTTCACCGTGAGAAGCCAGAGTCCTCCGCCAAAGGAGAGTCCCCCCGACTTGCCTGCCAGCGTGACTTGCTGTCTCCCCCTTCTTTGTGCACACGCTCCCCGGAGCTGCGTTCTGAGCTCAGTTGTGCTGGTGTAGATGTCTGGAGTGACTCTGTTGAAGGCCATGGAGTTACTTTGGATTTCTTTGGGGGAAACTGATCGGGATCTGGCCAGAGTTCTGGGGAAGCGGGTAGGCAGCAGGTAGGTTTCAGCAAGCTAGCTAATGTACCTCCGGAAAACAGGGTGACTGGCATCTCATCGCAGGATTGTGAGGTCCTGCAAGGTTTCCTTTAGTCCATTCCCCAGGGACCAGTCCATGAGCAGTCCTTGGTGATTCACCAGCGCTCTGGCCAGCTCTAAACGACCCAAACTCCTTCCTTCGGGCAACTTTTCCACTGTCCAACAGACCTCGCTGTGAGGAAGCCCTTCCCTCTGTTCGGTACATCCCGAAGGATGGTCTTGTGGGTAAGGCATTGGGCCGAGTCGAATTCCCAGCTCTGTCGCTCACTCACTGTGTCACCTGGCAAGTCCCTTTGTCTCTGTGCTTCAGTCCCCCACTTGTAAAAGGGGGTAACTGCGCTTTCCTACCTGACAGGGCCAGGAGGAGCGGGTAAACGAATGGCTGTTTGTAAGGCACTTGTATGACTGGCCTTCGTCCCAGTAGTAAAGTACCTAGACAGATCAGTTTCAGCCCCTTACTTCTGGTTGTAATTCTCTGCATTTCACTGCCCCATTCCAGCCAAAGCCCACTGTGTACACACCCTACTGAAGTCCCGTGAGGTGGATCCGTTTCCTTGCCCCTGTTTCACAGAGGGTGGTTAACTGAGACGGAGAGCTATTAAGAGACTTTCCCAAGGTCACACAGCTTCTCGGTGGCAGAGCTGGGCATAGACCGCTAGACTCCCCTCCCTTCCCCCTCTGTGCATCACTTGCCTGTTTAGATGGTAAATTCCTTGAGGAAGCGACTGTCTTCGTGTATCGTAGGTACAGCCCCAAACACAACCGGAGTCCGGTCCAGGCCTCTGCCTGCCCTTGTAATACATAGGCTCTAGTTATTATTTAGTGTATCTCTTCTCTTCTCCCCCTTGGCACACCGACAGAGCTCTGCTCTCTCATTAGGCGTGACCCCCTGTGGGGAATATTTCCAATCCCAGATGCACTGACCCGTTTTTCAACAATCATCTGTGTCGGTTTTCAGGAATATGTGAGATCTTGGCAATAGATTTCAAATCAAATGCGACACCGACTCTGACAAATGGAGCGGGGGCTCTGTCACGAGGGCTGCGCTGGCGCCTTCTCCTCTGTTAATTAATGCCTGGCTCGTTTTCGGTAGTGCTCACCATGTGCGAGGCCCTTTCTAAAGACAAAAGGGCCCCGTCCCAAAGAACTTCCATCGGAGAAGATTCGGGCTAAGGGGCACAACGGGCGAGGGATGTGGTCAAGGTGGCCTTGGTCACTCAGCTTGCAGTAACACCGTTGATTTTTTTTCAGGAGCTGGCTAGGTTCTAACCCGGGGGCCCCAGCCGCCCGATAAGCAGCCAGCTCGTTTCTTGTAGGCCTCCCGGAGAAGCAGGACTTCCCCAAAGGGCTGCATGCAGAGAGGACATGGCCCCGCAGGGCAGCTTGGGAAGGATGTTCCAGGCGTAGGGAGCGGAAGGAGGATGGAAGGAATGGCTGAACGGCCTTGAGACTTGGAGGAGAAAGAGAGAGATGCAGAAAGAGAGGAGGGGGGGTGAGGAGGAGACAGTCCTGCAGGGCGCTGAAAGCAGAGCCAAGGAGTTTGCATCTGATGTGGTGAAGGAGGAGCCAGTGGAGGGATGAAATGATGAGAGAGAGGAGGGAAGAAGGTGCTGGCCTGTCCCTTTCTCTTTCCTGCTCCTGGCCATAGAGCAAAGCCATGAAACTGACCAGATCTTGTATGTTTCACTTTCCTGCTTTGCTCAGGTATAGGGGACAGTGGGAGTCTGGCAACAGACAGGTGCTCCGTGGCAGGCTGGGTTCTGCACTGCTGCAGTGCGACTCTGGAGCGTCCCCACGAGGTTCAAGCTGTGTCAGGCATCAGCCACCGGGGAGAGAGGTCTGATGCCCCCTGGTTCTAAAGATAGTGCTGACAGCGAAGATGTAGAAGCAGTGTCCAGGGAGCTGTCGATGGCTGTTATCAGCAAGGGCTGATTCGTTAGCCCCATAAAGCCCCCAGCAGCCTTTAGAAGTCAGCTGGAGATGCGCTGCGCACAGTCAGCCGAGAGAGGAACGAGAGGCCTTTTACAGATGGGAATTAATCAGGAGTGACGTTTCCAGGAATTGCTGTGGGGCTGCCTCCTGATTAGCCTGCCGGAGTGCTGGGATGGAAGCAGCCAGGTGCAGGTTTGCTAATCTCCAAGAGAGACGTTGCTTAAAGGCTGTAACTGCATTTAAATAAAAGGCCGTGGGGAGCAGGATGGTACCTGACTCTGAACAGCCCATCTCCAGCCAGGAGCAGATCAGTCGTCAGGCCCATGCAAGGCCAGGGAGTCGCCATTGCTTGGACTCCTCCCTCCTCAGCATGCATTTTGGGCTGGGTTTAAAGTGAATTAGAGCCAGGAGTGAGCCCCATGCTCCGAGGTTCCCGAGGGTGCAGCAGAGCCCCTCAGGGAACGTGGCTTTTGGGTGCCTGACATCTGGGGTTGCTACTAAACCCGCTCGCTGAGTGGGGACGGCGTGCGTGTCAGGTAAAAGAGGCTCCAGCATTGTAGTGCGCACAGATCTACTTCCCGGGCCACACAGGCCCCTTCGCCCTGGGATCCAGAGCTCCCAGCCCCGCTAGAACTCTCCTGCGGTGCCCTTGGCTGCCTGGCGAGGGAGGCACTCAGCGGTGGGTTGAGTTGCCCAGGGTCACACAGTTCGTGGCAGAACTGGGAATGGAACCCAGGAGTCCTCCCTTCCAGCGCCTTGATCTAACCACTAGGCATCCCTCCCACGTGCTTTGCATCTGGCTTCAATATCGCCCCTCAGGCAAGGGGAGATCACGGGAGGAACGACTCCAGTGCCAGACTGGCGTTCCCTGCAGCAGTCGCAGGCCAGTCCCCGGGGCGCTGGGACTGCTGGCCAGGATGCGGCGTTCGCTCTGCCACCAGGAAGATCAGTGCAAAGCGGGGGAAGGAGAGTTCAGATCCAGGGGTAAAGAGGGAGCTTTGCACTGACGTGGGACAGACTGTCTGCGCTCTGAGAGCAGGAATCTCGCTTGGTGTCCCAGGAGCGGCCGGTGCGGGGAAAGCCTGGGGGTGCACAGAGGGACTAGGCCTGGCCCAGCTGACACAGCGTCCTCCAGGCGCCTCCGTCCAGGACCAGGCAGCAGCTCTGTTAGTAATGCTGAATGGCAGGGAACAGCCCTGGAACAAGGAAGGCACTGGCTGACTGTCAGGCAGAGCGCTGGTCCCTCCTTACCGGTGGGGAAACCTGAACTCCGGGCCTGGCCTGATGCCGGGGTCTTCAGGAATCCAGTAAGAGCGCCGGGGTCGGCCTCAGGCCAGCAGGCACCGTGGGGAGGGAGGCGAAGGAGGATCTGGGTGCAGGAAGCTCAGGAGCTTGCAGATGAGACGTGGGAATTCGTCCGTAGGTGACATCAACACACCCTGCTCAGCAGGTCCCAGCCAACCCTCATTGCCACCTGGCAGCTCTTCAGTGCCCCTGAGTGCGGGGGGGGGCTCACAAAATCCTCCCCCCAGGTGACAGCCTGAGCAGAGAGGCCAAGGGCTGCGTGGGCCATGGAGAAAACTCCCCTCCCTGCAGAGCAGGGCTAGGCCAGCTGGCAGGGCCGTGTGGGGGAGAGCCGGCTCAGCTCTGCCCTGCCCTGCCCTGCCCTGGGGATCCATCTTCCTAGGCCGTCATCCTGGCTCTGAACCTCCTGTGGTTTCTCTCTGATTCCCAGACAGGCAGTTCCTCGTCTTCTTCTTCAAACAGCTGCAGCTGAACCGGAGCGGGCGCTACCAGGACGCCTTCCCCTACCTCTCCCCCTGCGGCCGCGAGCACAACTTTATACGCTGCGATGACCGCCCCATCGTCTTCACCCACCTGCTGCGGGACCCGGCGGGCGAGGAGCGGCTCTCCTACTGTGGCGGCGGGGACGGGCTGGTGGTCAGCTTCCAGCCAGAGAAGCTGGTGATGTTCCCCGAGAACGGGCGCGTCTACCACCCGGCCCCGCAGAAAGCCGGCAGCGTGGGGCTGGTGAAATCGGCGCTGGCCTTCGAGCTGAGCCCCTGCTTTGAGTACAGCCAGGGCACCGGCGGGCCCCCCACCCACTTCCGCTGGCAGGGCGAGCGCTACACCCTCACCAACGAGCTGGTGCAGCTGATCCGCTCCGGCAGCAACGCCTGAGCTGGGGCGTCACCCAGTGAGGCCAGCTGGCCCTGAGGACAGAGCAAGGGCCGGCCCAGAGACTGGCCAGCCGCAGTCGTGTCGGCTGCTTTGCGACGGCCTCGGCACAGCACCTCCGCGGCACTCACTGGGGCAGATCGCACCCAGCCCCCATGCTGCACAGCACCCCTTGGCTGCCATCCCCACGGGCCCCACCTCCCACAGGGGCCTGGGCGCTCTCTGCTGTGGTCTGGGCAGCCATGAGCTCCAGCAGCCGCCGCCTCCTGGGAGCAGAAGGGAAGCCGGGAAAGCAGCAGCTCTTGTCCCCTCTGGCCCAAGCAGACGGCCAAGCGAGAGATGAACGGAGCCCCAGTTTTGCCACTGCAGGGGGAGCTGGGCTGGAATCCTGTCCCTGGGGAGCAGAGCGGGGTGGGGCAGACCCCGTTTCTGCTGATCTCTGGCCCTGCGTGTTTCCGCTTTGGGGGCTGGGGAGCCCAGCCCGCTGCCCTCGTGCTGCTCACAGCACAGATCTAGGTTCCCTTGAGAGTGTGATCAACATCAGCAGGGCTAAGCCTCATGCCAGCCTGTCCCGGGGGGGTTGAATCCAGCCTCTGCCTCTCAACCGACCCCAGCACAGAGCACCGCCGGGTTCCCTGCCAAAACCAATCGATGCGCGAGGTCTCTGAGCCGCGCAGACCTCGTCTTAAAAGGCTTTTTTGCCAGGGATTTAATGGTCCTTGACAGCTTTCGAGCGGGACCCTAACCTTAGCCAGGCTGCGCTGCCCCTGGCATCTATTAGCAGCAGCCGGCACAGAAAGTGTCTCTGACGATCCTCAGATCCTATTTTTAGACAGCCCAAAGTGTGCTGGGTTCTCTCACTGCTCGGCGGCAGCGAGGGGCGTTGTGGGGAGTGGGGTGGGAGGGATGGAGCCCAGGCTGGGATCCGTGACCACAAGAGATGGGTGCTCCTGTCCTGGGGATTCGCAAATCTCATTAACCCCTTGGCTGCTGTGCTCCGTGCCCTGGCTCGATGGGCTGGGCTGGGGGAGTTGAGCTGCCGGGTTCCCTGCTGCGTAAATTTCACACGTTGCCTCACCTGGAATTTTCCAGCAGCCGCTGATTGTAGGCGCTGCCAGTTTTGGTATCCGGGCTGAGACCCCTCCAGCCTGACATTTTAGAGGGGGCTGAGCACCCACAGCTCAGGTGGTATTGTGGGGGTTCAGCACCTTCCAAAATGCCTCCAGTTGGGTACCCAGAATCAGAAGGCACTTCTGAAGGTGTGGCTGCTCAATTGTGAAACTGGCCAATAGACCTTGGTGAGATGCCCTGAGATCTTTCTGTGCAAAGCAGCATGTAGCGTTACTGTGCTGCACTGCTTGTGCCATGCCGTTAGTTCAGTGGAAGGCTGTCCGGGGGGGGACAAGGCCCTAGGTACCAGGACGGCAGCAGTCAAGTGGTAAATGAGTCGCATACGTTCCCCTCTGGAACAGGCCCTTCCTCCGAATGGTTTGATGCTGCCTCAGCCTCGGGCAAAAGCCTGTCCCTTGATTTTGATTCCTCAGACTGGAAATGCCCAAATGAAGGGAGGAGGAGGGGGGGAGAAGACGCCCAGCAGTGTGCATGTGGCTAAGCCGACGAGGCTGCATGGGTGGGAGATCTGTATGTGACGTGCAAGTCGGTCCCATGTCCCCTTCCCAGAGGGGCCGGATAAACTGATGTACTGGAATTGATTGCGGTGCGCCAGCTGTGCTGCAAACAGCTGCTCCACTTGGCTGCCACCTCCTTTTACACACGCGCGTGCACATGCACACGCACTCTCTCTCGCTCTGTACATGGCTGGAGTCTCTTTGGGTGGAACGGTTTGGTGTTTTATCTGCGAGAACCACTTAATAAATTGATTGGCAGTGGCCTGGCCTGATTTCTGTTATGGGATCACTGGGTTGTGGGGTCCAACCTTCCCACAGGTTCAGGGATCCAAGCTTGCTTTCCAGCTAGCAGGCCCTTCTCTGTCAGTCACCTGTGTGGACAGTCGTCCCGTCTCCCCCACCCCAACTGCCAGAGGAGCTGGGTTCATGGCTACAGAGGAGGAGGTTGAACTGTGAGTGCTGCCTCCTTCATGCTTTCCTGAGTAGCAGGAAGGCCCCACTCCTCTGGACTCTCCATACCTGCCCGGCGGCCAGTGCTCTCTTGCTGATGTTACCTCCAGCCGCTGTTTCTAAACTCTCTGCTCCTGCTGCCTGCACAGCGGGAAGTAGCATTGCTGGGGTTGTTAGAGCTGCGGGTGCTAAGGTCGGAGAGTACAGAGAGCTGTGTTGGAAAGGAGCATCTGCACTGCAGATCCCAAAGGGGTGCACTGCCAGGCTGTGCTGGGGCAGGGACACACCCACAGCCCGCATGTGTGTACTCAGCACGTGGTTATCGTGTGGTTCCTAGCAATGGGAGTGCTAGTGTGCTATGAAGGGCTCTTTAAGCTAGGGAAGTGAGACAGGGCAAGCACCGAACGCTGGAAGTTAAAACACGACACGTTCCAATTAGATGCATTTTTCGGTTGGGGTGAGTCACCGCTGGACCCAGCTACCAAGCAAAGTGGTGGATTCTCCATCTCTCGATGGCGTCAGAGCCAGGCTGGCTGCCTTCTCGATGAGCTGCTTCAGCCAAACAAGTGACGGCGCTGAATGGAGAGGTGCCTGGGAGGAGGTCAGACTGGGTGATCCAAGGGCCCCTTCTGGCCTGAACTCTGAGATGAGCACACAAGGTGCAGGAGAACCATGGGCCGGGCCCTGGGAGAGAAGCACCTCGGAGCAGCCGCAGCTCGCCTGTTGGTCAGCCCGTTGGTACAAGGGGAGGCAGTTTGCTGTGATGGGTGTTTTCCCTAGTGTCCCCTTTGCAGAGCACTGTGAATTGAGGCCCCGGGGGAGTTTAGTTTGTCCTCTTTTCAAAGAGCAGCGGGACCAAAGGGTGCGTTTACGCTAGGCCCTGTGTGTAAACAGCTAAATCCATGTGGTGCGCGCGCAGACGCCAGTGTCTGAAAGCTGCTAACACGGATCGCCACCTAGGATCGCCACGTGTCTTCGAATTACTGCTCAGTTCGATGCTCGCTCCCGGTCATTGGGGCTGTCACAGGAGAAGCGAGAGTCCTGCTGAAGCACAGATAAATGAGACGTGTCAGACTGTGGAATGGCTTCTTTGGGACCCCTGTTGCTCAAGACCCTTGAAATAGTTTGAACAAAGCCCTGATTAGTGCCTGGGGGCCGGGAATGCCCTGATTCTGGCTGGGCGATGGATTGGCTGAGCCCACAAGTGATTCGTTGCCTCGCCCTCCACCCATCTTGGGTCCGTGGTGGCTAAGCTACTCACCCAGCCATCCCGTACCTATAGCTCCACGCTACAGCCTTATGCCGAAATGCCCCCTGGGGAGCGGGGCGAGGCCTGCCTGGATCTCACCCTGCCCTCCACCCCGGGGGAATTTCAGCCAGGGCTTGTGTCATGCACTGCACAAGCCCAGTCTGTCCTGTCCAAGGCACATGGCCTGAGCAGATCCCCGCCCTCCAAGGCGCTTGTCCTGCATGAGGGCTAGTTTCTGCCAGATTTCCTCTTTCTCCCTTAAGCCATATTGGCTTTAGAGCTGTTCACAACGAAGTGACACTTGCCCTAGGAAAAGGCTATTTGGGGATGGATGAAAACCGAGCCCCACCCAATAGTTCTACAGGAACTAGACACGACTGAAGAGCAAAGAGAGTATGCAAGGTACAGCAACGTGAGCCGACCCCTGGCCTCAGCCAGTAAGAAGGAAGCAGAGGTGGGATGGGGCGGCTCCACCCTTGCTGCTTGTGGCTGAGAACACGAGCCATGCCAGGGTGCAGGGCTGGCTGCCCCCGCGCTACCGCCTGCGAAAACTTGCTGGCACCGTTGCATGGGACGCATGCACACCACTGTGGAATGGACAAAGAACCGGAGTTCCAGGAACCGGTTCACTCACACACTCCCTTCCTCCCCAAGACTGGGAATGGCTGAACTGTTTTTCTCTCCCTCAAACTGACGTTCCCCTTCAGGGCAGGCTGGCCAGTGCTGTGGTAAAAGCAATGTGTGGCTGAAAACGAGGGGGTTTCCTATGGAACCCGAGCTGCCGGCTTAAAGGCAGCCCTGGGATCTCTGCCAAGCCTCCCTGGAAGACGTGTCAAAACATTTGTTTGTGTTATCCTAGCGCCGAGGGGTCCATGGAGCCGGCCTGCATTGTGCTAGGTGCTGTACAAACACTGACCAAAAGACCAGCCCCACCCCAAAGAGCTGACAATGGAAGTAGACGATGAGGCGACGCTGCCTGGGATGATAGGCAATGGTCACAATGTGTTGTCTCCCCACAGCAGGGTCTAGCTGAGAGGCAAGATAGCCTGGTGGTTAAGGCACTGGACTGGAGGCAGGCCTGGAGGGCTGCTTGGGCTGAGTATGGAGGCCTGAACCGGACCTAAACCCACCCAACCCGCGTGCCAGGCTCTGGTTCCAGGCAGTCAGGCCTGGGTGGTTGGAGCGTTGGTCGAAGCCAGACGTGGGGTCGGGACCAGGCTGAGAGCAGTGCTGAAAGCCGGGGCCGGGTTGTGGGTCAGACCCAGGTCAGACTCTGAGGACTGGCCACGTCAGGATCGTGGTCGGAGCGTCGATGCAGACCCAGGGTCGAAGCCGGGTTGGGGTCGGTCCGAGGGGCTGGGGGGCGGGGTGGGTGCAAGGCTGGAGCGGGGCGGGGGCAGGGGAGGGCACAGACCAGGCTGAAGGGCGCTGGAACGAGCCTGGGGCATGAGCAAGAAGCTAATCCAGGGCAGGCTGGAAGCCGGGGGAGCCCGGAGCCTCACGAGGCAGCACGTGGGGCTCCTGGCCGAGGGCTGCTGTTGCACAGACTCGCTCGCAGCCCTGGCGGGGTCAGTGAATCCCTGTGCCTAGAGTCAGCCGCCCCGGGCCCTGCCCACGGCTAGTTGCTGCCCCGGGCTGGAGGGCTGGGTGGCTGCAGGCTCTGCTGGAGGGGTGAGGCGTGGAGCGGGGTGAGCAGCCCTGGGCCGGCTGCGGGTTTGCCGCCCGCTGCGCTGGAGAGCGCTGCGTTGTTTTCCAGCCCTGTCCCTTTTCCCCTGAGCCTGCATCAGCTCTGCCGCCTCGGGCTGGCACGCCGGGGGCTGCCTGCCTCGCTCCGGCCACCCGCTGCCCCTTGCTGGGTGGTGTGGGCATGCGGCCAGTGGTACGCTGATCCCACGGGCAGCAGGAGAGCTGGCCTGACCCCCCCAGCACGAGAGGGGCCCATTGTTTTCCCAGCTGAGCTGCCCCAGACCCGACGCTGGCAGTCGGGTCCTGGTCACGTAGGCGGGAGACATAAGAACCCAGGATGGATCGGCCCCTCTGGGTCACCACGTCTGGTCCCAGCAATCGCAGGTGGCCCCATCAGACAATCCCGGTCAGCCATGCATCAAGCTAACATTACTTAGGGTCCTCGCCCGCACGCCTGCGATGGGAGACCCGGGTTCAATTCCCAGCCAACCTGGGTGACCCTGGACACAATCACTCCACCAGCCTGTGCGCTGGTTCCCCATTTGTGGAACTCCTCGCCAGAGGATGTTGTGAAGGCCAAGACTGCGACAGGGCTCAGAAAAGGGAAGCTCATGGAGGACGGGTCCGTCAGTGGCTCCTAGCCAGGCGAGGCAGCATTGCTGTTTGCCAGCGGCTGGGAATGGGCGGCGGGACGGATCACGTGATGGTCACCTGGTCTGTTCATGCCCTCGGAAGCACCTGGCGTTAGCCACTGTTGGAAATTGTCTGGTGCTTGGCCAGGCTCATGAAATGAGATTTGTTCCCCGTTTCAAAGGAGTCATTTCCCACCCATCTGCCCCCTGGGGTCCCGCTCTGAGCCGGTGCCGGGCGCATTTTCTCTGTGCATTGCGATGCAATAGCTCGGGTTCAATGCAGGCTAGTGAGTGCGCCCAGGATGGTGTTATTGCAGGAGAAGAGGTTGCCCGGGGGCTAGGCCGATGGATGGAGAACCGGTTGCAGTTCCTAGCTCTGTTACTGGCTCTGCGTGTGACCTTGGCCCCAGCTCCTCGAAGGTATGTAGGTGTCTAACTCCCATCGACAGCAATCGGCTGGAGTGCGGGGAATGGCAGCCAGGGCGTGCGCTGTCCCGCAGTGCAGGGGTGACTTTCACCCAGGAGCGAGGACAGCCTGGATCTGGGCTCCCAGCTCCGTACTGAGCCAGCACCGCTTCGGGGCCAGTCCAGATTCCGACCTGCCCTCTGAGTCGCCACCTCTGGAACCGGGTCCCGCTGCGCGTGGGGACACAGCCCGCGGACACGCCAGGGCCCAACAAGCTCAGCCCCCTGGGGTCCGTGTCAGCCCCGCGCTGTGAATGCAGCAGGATGCACTGCAGCCCTTCGTTCGCTGCGCGGGGGACGCCCCCAGTGGAAACTCCAAGCCCTCCAGCCCGCAGCAGCCTTCAGGTGGGCCCAGCCTGCTCTCCGGGGGTGTGAGAGGAGCTGCTGAGACTCAGTTTCAGGCCGGGAAGGAGGGTCCTGGGGGTTCCTATCCACTCCCAAACCCATTCCAGACCCTCTGGGTCCCGCTCCTTTGCCCAATCCTGGGCCCTGCGGCACCCACGCCATCGCCTCTGCGGCCCATTCTCACGCCCTCCCCCAACATACCTGAGTTCACACGTGGGCAAAGACCACACAAATATTGCATGGCAGGGGCACTCGCCCCCCTCCCCGCTGCTTCCGCCACCCCCGTGCTCTCCTGCTCACAACACACACGCTTGGTTCCGGCGGCTCGAAACGCCCCTACTTCCCAGTGCCTTTAATGGGCGCCGGAGACAGCCCAGCAGCTCAAATGCCACCAACTGCTCGAGCAGCCGGAGCACAGGACGAGGAGCCGGGGTCACTGCTGCCTTTGGGTTGCCGCTAAGGAAATGTCCTGCTCTCGGGGGTTTTCTCATGGGGCTGGAGCAGAGCCCAGGGCCACTCCGCTCAGTCTCCTCTCGCTGCCAGTGGCAGCACCAGATGCCGGAGAGGCAGTGGAAGAACCCTGCAGTAGCAGATGGGGGATAATCTACCCCCACATGAGGTTTCAGCCTAATCTCTACCAGAGATTGATGTAAGCCCTGAAGCCGGCGGTTTAATATCCCTGCCAACGTTTGTTATAATCAATTATAACTACGGATATTCCTGTTCGCCTTATGAATGCCCAGTCCCCCTCTGAATCTTGCTGAGTCCTTGGCCTCAATAACATCCTGTGGCAAGGAGTTCCACAGGCTCATTATGTACCTGAGTGGTGGATTCTCCATGTCCCAGGGTGGCTGGCCCCTTTAAGAGGGTGCAGGGGCCAGAACACCTGGACTGATTACCTGCTGCTCAGCTGGGGTTTAAAGGGAGGCCCCTGGGCCTGGCACAAGAGGGAATCAGGCAGAGGCTGCCGAGGCAGAGGACGGCTCCTGCAGGCTGTAGCGTGCTGTTACCTGCTGCTCTTGCTGGAGCAGTGGGAGAAGTGACTGGATGAGCTGCTGTGCGCAGGGCTGCACGACCCTCGACCGGGGGCGGGCCTGGTCGCTGGAAGTGACGAAGGCTGAGGACCAGGGAGAACAGACTCCGTGTGCGTAGAGGGGACTCCAGCCAGGAAGGGCCGAGAGGGGCCCACCCAGGCACAGAAGAGCTGCAGAGATCAGAGCTGGGGGCAGACGAGACGCCCTAGGCCTGCACACCGTCCTCCAGTCTTATGTCAGTAACGGAGCCGCCGGCAGAAGGGCAAAGCTAGCACCTGCGCGCGGTTTAGATGAGGCGCCCCAGTGAGGGGGAAACCGAGGCAGGGCCGCTGTGGAGCCACCTGGGGCTGCAGGGCCGGTTCCCTCGTCTAGCCCAGACCGGCTGCCTTGGGAAGGGCTTCGGCCAAGCCTGAGTGAATGGGCGCAGCAGAGGGGCTGAAATCGCCCGGCCTGCCCGCCCACCTCTGGTGGGGAGCACAGGGGGTGCTGATTAGCAGCAGAGGTCGGGGGCTGTGGGTCCGGCGTGTCCTCTCAGAGCCGAGGGGGCTGCTCTGTTGGGGGGCTGCCCCGGGGCAGGGAGGGGCAGAGAAGGCCCCAGCGTGGCCTGCGGAGAGGGGAGGGGGGGGCTATGGGTCACTGCTGGCCCTTGGGAGGAGGGGGCAAAGGCCTTCGCTGGAGGCTATCTGCATGTGGGTCCAGGCCCCCGTGGGGGGGGGAAGGTGCAGAGGGGCTAATGGAGAGGGGGTAGCCCCCATGGGGGAGGAAGGAGTGGGGTCTTCATTCCCCTCCCCCCAAACAGCAGGGCCGTGCTCCCATGCCCCCCACACCTTGTACCCCCCCCTCCCCCCCAGCAATGGGGCAGGGCTGGTGTGGGCGGAGGAACTGGCTGGCTGTGCCCCCCAACAACGCCCCTGGTGGTGACAGGGTGAACAGCCAGCGCTGGGCTGTGGCCTGGCCCAGCTGGCCGCTGGCTTTCCGTGGCTGGCTGGGCCTGGCACCCCTCGGGGCTCGGCGTGCTCCTGTGGCCGGGTACCAGCCGGCGGAGTCGGTGGCTGGCCCCCCGGCGGTGGGCAGGGGAGGGGCAGTGGCACGGGGTGGTTGGCCCCTTGTAAGGCGAGTCAGGGCCCAGCCCCCCCGTGACAAACACCTGCAAAGGGAACCCGCCCGTGGAGGCGTCTGAGTGACTAAGGAGCCCGTAGGCCGGCTTGTGGACTTGGTAGAGCCCACGCGGGGGGGGCTGGGGGGGAGGCAGAGGAAGGAGTCCGTTCTTGCCTGCTTTTGGAGACTGTGGAGTTTTTGAGGGGCCCTGCAGGAAGGGAAACTGAGGCAGGGTGCCTGCAGAACTATGCTGTGCCACAAGAAGGCGGGTGTGAAGGCTGTAGGAGACGTGAGATCATGAGGCCGGAGACCTAGCATAACAGGCCACGGCATAAGGCTTATGCTAAAAGAACGGCCAAGTCTGTTATAAAACCAAGTTGGCAGGCGTCCGGCTGGGAACTTACAGCCTCACAGAAAGTGGCACGAAGAAAGCTGAGCCTGCAAACACAGATATTCCCGCAACGTTACTAAAAATACATCGCCGAGGCCGAAGGCAGCAGGACGTCCCAACAGCACCGAGATCACAGGGGCCACCTGACCCCGGGAAATGACACTTCACTGGGTAGAAATGTCTGGTCATCTGACTGTAATAGAGATGTTTTGCAAGGTAAGGGGTGGGGTCAGACGACGTCAAGCGGGCGGCAACTACCTGCGTCAAAGGGGCAAAACTAACCTGCTCTGTAACAGTGTATAAAAGAGGGTGTCCGTGAGACCGGCGTTGTCCGGCCGAGGGGATGACGGAGGGTCCCGCCGTTAATTGTGCGGGTCCACGGCAGTGGAGCGCTCGTGTGTGAAGTGCACGTGTGAGCGCTGCAGCCGGCAGAGTGGGTTTCTGCCCACGAAAGCTTATGTCCAAGTAAATGTGTTAGTCTGTAAGGTGCCCCAGGTCTCGCGCTGTTTTGCTAAAACCAGACTGACCCGGCTGCCCCGCTGGAACCTGTCAGCCATAGGGCGCGGCTCATGGTGCTTCAGCTGCAATAAACCCGGCCGGGTGCCTTCACTGCTCAGCGGGTCCGTGGTCATGTCGATTGATTTGAGGGCGGGCGCCGTCTCAGTTACGTGCGCGGAGCTGGGACAGCACCGACACCGGGAGGGGCCATGCACGCAGCCAACGCTGACAACAAAGGCGATGCCCTTCAACGAGCAGGCGCCGCTAAGCGCGCAGGGCAGGGCCGGGTGCCCCCAGCCCCGGCGCTCATCCAAAGGGGAGAGAGGGGAGTTCAGCGGCTGCAGCCCCCTCAGTCCCTGGCCGGACACCGAGAGCCAGGACTCATTTCACTAGCCAGTTGGCTGCATGCGGCTTCCTCCCCCTGGAAGGCTCCCCCCAGGGCAGGACCAGCTGGTGCTGCCCATAGGATACCCAGAGCGCGTCTGTCTGGCATGAAGCTGCTGCTTAGCATGGGGCAAAGAGGCAGAGCCGGGGGCGAAGGGGCCCGGCGTGGGGACGGGACATGAGACTTCGTGAGTGAATATTTTCGAGAGTGGGTGAAAGGCCTGGAGGCTGCACATGGCGTGACGCAGGGTAACCATTTTTCTGATCCAGGTTAACACAAGAAACAGCCCCAGACTGAGCCCTTTCTCCAACAGCCCATAGCCGGTGGAGCCGTGGGCCAGACCCAGCGGGAGGGGTAGCTCCGGGACGCGGTGGGCTGGGGTGGGTGCAGCTCTAGGGGATGCAGCCATCCTAGTGATGGGGCTGGAGAAGCGCAGAGGCCAGGCCCTGATCTGGCCGGCTTCCCCCGGGCGACTGGGATTGTTGGTGTGACACCTGAGAGCGTGAGGACGTCAATGGCGCAAGGTGGCTCCCTTGGGCCCTGCCCCCCCCCACCTGAATACAACACCCTGCCCCACACACCCTGGCCGACTCAGCCACACACCCCCCTAACTTCATCTGCAGCCTCCCCCCGCTGCCTCCCAGCTGACCCAGCCCCTGCGCTCACAGGCAAGGGCTGCCCTGCTCTTTGCTACTGAGCTGCAAAAGCGCCTCAGGCGGTGGGGAGGGAGGGGTCGGGGCCCCGTTGGAGTGGCCAGGCAGTGGCGTGGCCGTGTGGGAAGGAGCCGTGGGGCCGGCTGGCTGCAGCACAGCTTTTCCCTTTGCACTGTCTACGCGGCAGCTGGGCTCTGGCGGTTCCACCCACAGCGTGACCGTGGCAGCCTAGCTGGGCGCTACGGGGGTGGAGCGCCTGGGCCGGTTCCCAGGGCGCAGCATCGGGCCCCATGGCACTCTGTGGCCAGCCGAGTAAGGGTGACACAGTCTGCCAGGCCCTGCCTTGGCGGCAGGACGGTGCCGGATCGACGGGGAGTCCACTGCACCCTGCGGGATGGTGGCGGGGTCCTGCTCCAGGGCTGACTAAGCGCCAGGTCCCCTTGCTGGTCTCTGCTCCAGACCGCATCTCGGGACCGCACAGACGCGGTTTGTGGCTAACGAACGCCTGCTGCTGGTGCCGGTATTTGCTGGCCAAGTGTCTGGTCTGGCGTGGTTTGTGTGTGCCAAGCTCTCGCTAACCCTCAACAGCCAAGAGCTCCACCACAGGGTGGACATCATCTGGGGTTAGCACCGTGCCCTTCAGCGCCACAGCCGGGGTTCCTAGTGCTAAAGGAGGAACTTGACTGGCTGGTAGCAGTAGTAGGCTGTTATCCTTTATGGGGCCACTACAGGGGGACATCAAACACATTGCGCGAGTTGATGGCCCCAGGAATATAGATCAAGACTGACACCAGCTTGCACCAATCACTCCGCGTGTGCCCCGAGACCATTGGTAGCTGCAGTCTGGGCTTTTAGCTGGTTTCGGAGCGGCCTGTTCCTCACAGCTGGGCTATTCCCAGCCTGCACTGCTGGCGTGGCTGTGGCAGAACAGCGCTGTGCTCACGGGCTGTTCTCCGTGCCCGGGGTAATGTGCCTGGTTGGAAGAGGACTCAGCAGAGAGGCTGGGAGGACAGCGAAGGTCGGATCGGTGGGCGCCGGCTAATCTCCACGTCTCCCTCTGTTTGGAAAGCAAAGGGGCGAAGCTGCCATTGTTAGTTACTGGCCGGGGCTGGAAAGGATGCTCAGAGGCAGTGAGCACTTGCTCGTGCGGACTGTGCGGTCCAGCTTTGGCTGCCCCATTGCAACAAGAAATGAATTTGCACGGCTGGATGCAACGTGCCTGCGGGCGGTCGCAGGGGTGTGTCTCCATCCTGCTTTGCTTCGCTAGCCCGCGGAGCCCAGGCCCTGCTGAGGGGCCTCTCTCGGCTCTGCCGGGAGAGTCGCCGCCCCAGCCTGCCTGTGCTTCGGGTGGGTGGGACCATCGGCAAGACAGAGAACAGCAAATCAACCTCCAGCCAGGGGCTTTCCCGCAGTGCACAGGCCAGGAATAGCCAGGGTGCGGGCGTGCAGCCGGCTGCCAGCTGCAGCTGCTCCCTGAGGGGCAGAGCCGGGCAGCTCTGCTCCGTCTTTAGCCAGGCGAAGCAGTGGTGCCAGCTCTGGCCTGGCCCCCGTGTTGAGTGGGGGTCCCCTGCCGTCCCGTGCAGTGCACAGGGGCTCAGACCCGCTGACAGTCAACAGCCAGCAGCGAGCCGGGCCCGTCAGCACCACCCGTCCTGCCGGCTGAGTGAAAACCAGCTCTCCAGCCGCTCTGAGCAGCGGGTGCCAGGCAGCTCCTGGGGGAGACACGCTCACACGCACTGAGCCGTTGCCAGGCGCTTGCCCTCGCGGGCCGTGGCGCCCTGGCTCAGGGGAGATCTGAAAAGGGCACCGGGGGGCTGGCTGGGCAGGTGACCCCATGTGGCGTTAGGCGGCGCGTTGGGGAACAGCTGCCCTGGGCTGTGTCAGAGAGGGCCTGGACCGGGACCGCCGGGGGGCTGGTGCCAAGTGATGAGATACCTCTAGGCCTCCCCCTAAGCCTTGCAGAGATGCCCTGCCCCCCCCCCGCTCCCCTTCCCAAGCTGCTGGGGGTGGGGGAGCGCATGTGCAATGACCCACCAGGCCACACGCCACCTCAAAGGCTTCGCTTGCCTCGGCAGCGGCTGGGCGCTGTCCATGGTACTCGACAGCACCCAGCCGCCCCGCCCCCACAGGGGAGCAGGCCCCGGCTGCAGTCAGCTGCACTGTGGGGACAGGAGACATGGGGCTAGCATGTGACCGGGGGGCCTTGTGTGTGTGGGGCGGGGAGTGAAGGGGAACGGCCCCACGGGCTCTGGAAACGATCAGCCAGAAAGAAATGGGAGAGTCAAGCCTGCCAAAAAGCTGAATAGCCGAGTGCTTCCTGTTGGCCCCTGTCTGTCCGTCTATCCCCGTAAGCAAGCCCTCTGTCCATCCCCATGGACAGCCCACTGCCTGTCTGTCCATCCATCCATCCCCACACGCAGCTCTCTGCCCAGCCAGCCCTTTACACTGTCTGTCTGTCCATTCAGCCCCATACACAGCCCTCTGGCCATCTATCACTGTTCACAGCCCTTCGTCCATCTGTCTGTCCATTCATCCCCAGCCCTCTGTCCAGCCAGCCCTGCACACAGCCCTCTGTCTGTCCATCCATCCCCATACTCAGTCCTGCATTCATCCATGCCCATACACAGGCCTCTGGCCATCTGTTGCTGTACATAGTCCGCTGTCTGTCCGTCCATCCATCCATCACTCCATCCATGGCCCTCTGTCTAGTATCAGTGTCTGTCTGTCTGTCTGTCTGTAGTACCCAAGCACCTGCAGACTCTGGCAGTGACCTTGCTAAGGAGATCGATGACGTCAGCTCACCGGAGCCTGGTCTCATTTACAGTGGGGTGAATCTGGAGTGACTCGGCTGCACTCCCTGGATTTACACTGTTGGCACTGACCGCGGAAGTGGGCGGGGTAACCCAGGGAGGAGCAGAAGTGCAGAATCAGGCCGGCGTTTGTAGTAGGATGTGGTTTGGGGCTGCAGAGCCAGAGGCCGCCTGTCCTGGATGGGGAGGGGGCTCCGGCTTCAAGGATCCCCCACCTGCCGCACACGCAGCCTGGTTCTGGGCCCTGTGGTATTGGCCAGACGCTGGTTACGGGCCGGGCGTTCAGAGGAGAGCAGCGTGCTGGGCCCACGCCTGCAAACACACGTGTGGGTGAAGTGACTCCAGAGCAGACGCAGTTTTTCTGGCTCACGGTAAAGCCAGTCAGGGCAACTCTGCGCCTGGAACTAGCCGGTGCAGGCGGCCTGTGGGGCTGTAGGGCAGGGCGCGTGCCCTCCGGGGTCTGTATGATGTGGCTACGTGATGGCTAGCAGGGGGCATGGTAACGGTTTAGGAGCATGTGCATAAAGACAGCGTCACAAGGATCCCGGGACGCACCCAACCCGCTAACCTGGCTCCCAGCTCCACCCTGGGGCAGGCCAGTACCGGGTCCTTGCAAGTCTCAGAGATGCTCAGCAACCCAGCCAGCCCTGGGGAATCCGCCCCCGTCTGTTCTCCAGGGCTTACCCCAGGCGTGAACGCCCCAAACCATGGGCTGGGCGGGGGGGTCACTGAACCCCTCCTGCCGGTATCTGGACATGGCCATGCCCATGTCGCCGTAAACATCCCAGTGAACAGGGCGCCTGGCAGGACATGGCACAACACACCCCTCACGGTCACAACCGCCAGGGGTCAGCCCGAAACCTGACCTCAGGGGCGCGCTTGCCGGGTCAGGGAAGAGAAAAAAATGGCGCGTGACCCGCGTGTCCAACCGAAACGGCTCGACCTCAGCCTGCGCGCGGACCAGGCACGATTCAGCCAAATGGTGACTCCACTGGAGAACGTGGGACGCGTTATGGGCGAGGGTGGGCAGAGAGGGGTGAAAGGTGAGGGACAAATGAGTGGCCGGGGGTTCTCCGCCCACCCCTGGGGGGCTGCTCTGCTGCCTGATGGGTCATGGTCAACCTAAATCTCGCTCAGTCCATGCTCAGCTCTCCACCCACCCATCCCCATCTGTATTCCCACAGGTACATCTCTAGCTGGGTATCCTGCTACACACCCATCTGTCTGTTCATCCAGCCCCAGTGCTTAGGGGGCAGTGGGGCCGGGAGTCTCTGCTGGGGCTGTCCTCTGCTCCCAGCCCTGGGCTCCCGCACACCACAGAGGACAGATGTGTGTGTGTGTGTGATCTCAGTGTTGGTTTGTGTGTAGGGTCTCTGAGTGTTCTGTGATCTCTCTCTCTCTGTGAGATTTATGTGTGTGTGTGGCTGTGTGTGTGTGCACGCACGCGTGAGCCCAGTGTGTGTCTGTAATCTGTGTGTGTGTGTGTCATCTCTGTGTGTATCTCTGTGACCCATGTGTGTCTCTGTGGGTCTCTGTGTGTGTGTCTCTGTCTGTGTGTCTCTGTGTGTGTGTGTCTCTGTGGCTGTGTGTGTCTCCGAGTCTCTGTGGCTGTTTGTCTCTGTGTCTGTGTGTCGCTGTGGCTGTGTGTGTGTTTGTCTCCCTGTCTCTGTGTGTGTGTGTCTCCGTGTCTGTGTGTGTGTGTCCGAGTCTCTGTGGCTGTGTGTCTCTGTGTGTGTGTGTATCTGTCTCTGTGTCTGTGTGTCGCTGTGGCTGTGTGTGTCTCCAAGTCTCTGTGGCTGTTTGTGTGTGTGTGTGTCCGTGTCTGTGTCTGTGTGTGTGTGTGTGTGTGTCTGTGTGTGTCTCTCCGTGGCTGTGTGTGTGTGTAGGACCGCTGGCGGGCTCCGGAGCGTGACATCACATCGCAGGCCCGCGGTTGGCCGAGCCCGGGCTGATGTCAGCCGGTGCCGCCAATCGGGTCCGAAGGCAGCGGGCCGGGGCTGCGGGCCGGCTTCGCTTCGCTTCGGTTCGGAGCCGCGGGGAGCCAGAGGCGCAGAGGGGCCGCCCAGAGCCCGCCCCGCCCGCCCGCGGTCCCGGGACGCCGCCCCCTGCAGCCGGGCCCGGCGCGCTGGGCACTGGGGGCCCGCGGGCGCCGGGCGGATGCCATGGACCGGGAGCGCTGGCCGCACAGCCCGGCCGCCCAGGTGAGCCCGCCGGGGGAGGGGCTGGCTGCGCCCCAGGTGCTGAGTGGGGGTGGGGCCGGTTGGGGGGGCAGCAGACCCCCCCCCCCGGCTGAGGTCACTTGCTGGGCGAGCGGCGAGGGGGTGGGAGGAGGAGCCCCCCCCCCCCCGAGCCCGGACTCCTGGGTTCTCTCCCCGGCTCTGGCCCGGGGGGCAAATCCCGCCTGTAAGGGGGGGCGGATGGGGCCGTGCTCCCCCCACGGCACGCCCTGGCCTCGGGGCCCCCGGGGGGGGGTCGGTCCCCGAGCGCGGCTGTCCCCGGGCACCGGCTGGGCCCCCGCGTCTTGCCCCAGCGCCCGCTGCCCGCGGGGAGCCCGGCTCCGGCCGCCCCTGCGCTGCGCTCGGCCCCCGGGCATGGCTCGGCTCGGCCCGGCTTCAGGCGGCTCGGGGAGCCCCAGGCGGGCTGCGATCTGCCCCCCAGGCAGCCCCACTGAGCCCAGGGGTCGCCGCGGGGCTGTGCTGGTGCCGGGGATCGGGGGTGCTTGATGGGGGGGGAGTCCGGCTCCTGGGATGGTCCAGGGGCTGGGTGGGGGCACAGGGAGAATAAAGTGTGTGTGGGGGGTGGGGGGGTAGGACTGGGACTGGAGGTCGGTGGGCACAGAGGTTCAGGGAGGATGGGAAAAGCCAAAAGGGAGGAGACAGGGTCCCTGAAAGGGGTGGGCTGGGATCCCCCCCCCTCAGCTTTGCCACCCTTTTTTGTGGCATCAGCCCTGAGCCAGGGGCGGTGGGCTCCTGGCACTGAGCTGGCCGTAGGCCCGGAATCAGTGGCTCACCCACGCTTCCCTGCAAGGGGGTAGGAGAAACACAAGCCCGCTGGCGACATCCTCTCCCAGCCGTGCAGGCCTGCATTGGCTCCCTGCTTGGGGTGTGCACCCAGTCATCAGGGCTGACCCGGGTACAGGGCCCTAGGGAATTCTGGGCATGGGGGATGGCTGGTGCTGATCTCTCCCTCCATACCACACCACACCCCTCCCTCCCGGCCTGCATCCCCCTAGTCCATCTCCGCTGGCGGGGGCACAGGCAGCTGACACCCTACACTCTGGGATGTGAGTGTGTGGGTCCAGAGTGCGGAGACGAGCTCTCTGTCCTGGGTGGCGTGTCACGGCATGTGGGTGCATGAACACACCACTGATCTCAGGGGTGGGGCGGGAGGGGATGGACTCAGATCTGCCCAGCTGTGTCACAAGCCCCGTACTGCTAACGGCTGAGGAGAGTCTCCTTGCCGAAAAGGCAGGGTCTGTGCGTGTGGGGCGTGAAGACCCTTCGTTGCTTTAACCACACGGTGCTGGTTGTAGACGGTTACAGGGTGCAGATGCGTTGGCTGATGGCAGTTTGCCGGCCGGCTGGCCTGCCTGGCGAGGAAGGTGTTATGTGGATTTATTGCCGGTGAAAGGGGCCGCGTTGGTGGCCGTCCTCCGATCCCCAGGGCAGACGCAGCCCAGGCAGTAGTAGTGCAAGGCCTGGCCCTGGCAGCACCCCATCCTCATGGCTCATCCAGGCTGCCGGCTGCAGGGCCACGTTGTGATGAGGTTGTGATCACAGGCTGTGATGAGGACGCCCCTCAGGACATGGGCGGAGGCCCACGCAGGGCCGCAGGGGGGACTGGCCATCAGCTCTCTGATGGCAACAACCGTTGGGGCTGGATTGTCGGGGGGCTATGGCGGCGGGAGCTGAGGCCTTGACAGTCTGGGACAGTCTCGCTCTGCCTTGCCCGCCGGCTCAGCTGGCGACGGACCTGGGGTCACGCCCGCCCCTGGTGGTCTGATTCCCTGCGCGCCAGGGAGTCCGTCGGTAAGTCACTGGCCTGCAGCTGGACTATGATGATAATAACGATACTACTGTAAGAGATTGGCCTGGGTACATGTGATCGCCACTGCCCTCTAGTGCATTGAGTCAGAGCTGTTCAGCTGTGTGTCATAGACTCTGTACTGTCAACAGCAAATGGAGATTCTCCTTCAGCGCATGCAGGTCTGGTTCTAGCCTCGCTGTCACTCTGTAATTCCATGTAGATTTGTTACGTTCCCTGGTGGCAGGAGGCTTTGTATTGGTCTTGCACCGGTTACGTCAACCGTACCGCCACATCTCACCGGTAGGTAGCCCAAGCCCTTGTTGCACAGGGCGGCTCCAGCCACATCGGAGCCACCTCGGAGCAAGTGGATCAGGAGTTTGTTCCGAGCACAGGCTGGGAGAAGCCCTGCAAGAGGGACAGGAAGCAGCCTCGAGAGTGTAGCAGTGAGATCGGAGACGGTATTGTTAGCCATTTTCACAGAGGGGGACACTGAGGCACAGAGCAGGCACAGGACCTGCCCAGCCCAGGGTCACAGAGTGCGTTGGTGTCAGTGCTGGTAAGAGAACTCAGCTGTTCCTGTCTCTGGCCCTTGCGCTGGCCCACGCCCTGTTAGCTGCAGACAATGGGGCGTTAGTGTCCCAGCCAGACTGGTAGCTCAATCACTCCCCACCCTGCCCCCACCATTTCCCCTGCAGTTGCAATTGGCTGTGGGCTTTCTCCTCACTTCCAGTCCGAAACTGCTGTGTAGTATTGCACCATTACATGGCTGAGATGTTCTACCCCAGAGGTGGCTGCATTGCAGTGGTGGGTGGATGACGGGCTATAGCCCGTGTCTAGTATTGTGGGAGCCTTTCATGGGAAAGTTGTGTCTCCTTAGTCAGATCCTGTGTGTGTTGTGATGTGATCTGCCAGTGCCTGTAGGACCGTGAAGGTGCCCCAGGCACTCTCTGGGCACAAGCTCTGATCTTTCCTTTGTTTTGAACCCTGGACGGTGTGTTTAAATCCCAGGGCGGGTGGTTGTGAGTATCAGTGTAGGGCTTGAGATTGGAGCCCCACACTGTGCTAGGTGCTGTACAAGAGACAGGCCCTGCCCCACGCAGCTGGTGCTCTGTCTGCCTTGGCAGAGGAGAAATAGAGGCCCAAAGATGATTTTCCCAGGTCAGTGGCGGCGCTGGGAATAGACGAATTCCCAGCCTAGTACCAATGACCGGAGCCTCTCCTGGGTCCAGTGTCAGCCTCCGCCTCCTGAAGAGGCTGTGTGGTTTCTCCTCGGCTCAGCGGAGCCGCCCGGGTGGATCAGAAGCAAAGCTCTGGGTCGGAGGGAACGCTCAGTTCTGTGCCAGTGGCCGATCCAGACAGAGCCAGAGCCGTCTGACGAGGAGCCGCCCCCAGGGCCGATGTTCTCGTCCAGCGCTGGTGGAATCGGCTAGCTGCCCCGTACGGACAAGTCTTGGTTATCTGATGGGGCGGGGGGTGCTCAGTGGGCCAACCTCTGCACGAGCCCCTTGGTGCGCAAGGTGTGAACCCAGCTGGGACGGTTTGTGGACGCCACCGAACTTGCTTTGTTTGCGAGCGCGACCGGCTGTGAGAGAGCTGTGAGTTCACACGTCCGGGTGTGCAAAGCTCGCGTGCCGCACAAGGCAGGTCAGGCAGAGAAGCTGATGGGAAACTCCTGGGAGCTCCCCCCCACCCGGCTGCTCCACTTCGCCGAGCTACCTGCCTGCTTCTTGTCGGAGCTACTCCGGCGTTCTGGAGCCGCGCCCGCAGGCGGCAGGCTCCCAGCAGCACCCTTCCGTCGAAAGCAGGCGCGTGCCTTTGCTCCGACATGAGGGACGCGGGGGGCCCGACATGAGGGACGCGGGCCCCCTGCCCTTGGGAGCGTGCACACAATGCTCGTGCATGCACCCACACTCACGCTCCAGCACACACGCAAACACACCCACGCTCAAGCGCACGCAGCCCCATCGGCACGTGTGCCAGCCCACACCAAAGACACAGCGCCGTGCTGAAACTCCCCTTCGTGCTCCAACGTACGCCCACGTCTCAAAGAACACCCGCTGCTCCGATGCACCCGCCAGCACCCCTGTCCCAACGCAGGCACAACGGGACGCGGCAGTGCGCGCCAAAACAGTCACACGCCACCGCACTCCCTTCTGTGCGCCAGTGCGCACTCCCCGGTGTGCACCAGCGCCATTCCCCGTGGGCGGACGGACGGACACGCGCGCTCTCTCTACAGCTCTCGTGATTTTAATTGCAACTTGTTTTTTTCCTCAAGTCCCGCTTCGCTGCACTCAGGTGCCTAGGGGAGACTTTGCTTTAATTAATAAAACAAAACAAAACCCCTCCTGGCCCTGGTGAAAAACCCAAAGTGTCGTGTCACTCACTCACTCACACACGCACGCACGCACGCAGCCCCAACAGCTCAAACCTGCAGGTGAATGACAAGGCCCCGCATTTTATCATTTTAAAAAGTCTCCTGGCTTCTGAGCCGGTCTCGTGATCTCCTGGGGCCGACTGGTGGCTTTGGAGCACGTGGCGCTGGTGATGCTGTCCCTGTGGTATCCGGAGTCAAGGTGGCAGCCGCATGCGGTGCCAACCTGGCGTTGGTTCTCCCTCCCACGGGGTGGGCAGCTTGTGGGTGGGCTGGGAGAAATGGCCCGTCTCTCTCTGTGCTGGCCCCTGAAGGTGTCCGGACGAGGGAGGCAGTCTGATTCAGTGGTTAGAGCAGGGGGGAGCTGGGAGCCAGGACACCGGGGGGCTCTGCCCCTGACTCTGTGTGGCAGATCCTGCAGCAGCACCTTGCTGTTAGGATGGCCCTGAACTGGACCAAAGGGTTGCAGGGCCTGGCTCAAGGACGCCCTCACTGCACTGGGCCTTTGCCACGCTGGAGATCACCACGTCTCTGGGTGAGCAACGCCCAGTGGGGGGCCGGCCGGCTCTGGGGGGCTTCCAGCCTGGCACCCATCCTCCTCTCTGCCTTGCACCCAAGGTTGCGGGTGCTGCCTGCCTTGGTTTGCCTCTGGAGGTGGGTGGGCTCTTTCCCTGCCATGCCTCCCCCTCTCCTGCAGGCTGCAGGGCAGCCGGGTGTCTGGGGCCGGGTGCTGGTGGTGGTGTGAGGGATGCACTGACCTTTTCTTCGCTGGCCCCTCCCTGCTCCCCGCCCACCTGCAGTCCAGGCTCCTGGCAGCTGAGCAGTGTTCGCTGAAAGGACCCCCCTGCCTTTCCGCTCCCCCTGCAGAGAGCTAGCGTTCCCCTTTGCCCCCCCCCCCCCCTTCTGACTCCTGGGTTCTATTCCTGGTTCTGCCACAAACGTTCCGTGCGCCTCTGGGCACGTCCCCTCCCTTTGCCTCCGGTCCCTCCTTCCCGGGGGATCAATAGCCCTGATGCGCACAGTCATTCCACACAGCCCCCTTCCCTGCACCCCACTGCCCCAGGCCATGCACAGACCCAGCTCCCCACAGGGATAAGCCCTGCCGGCCTCCAGGTGCTTGCGGGCCCCGCTCCCGCTGCCAGTGGCTAATCCCCCGCCCGGTAAGCAGCTTTGGAATTATTTGGCGCTCTTTAAATACGCCATGAAACCCGCTGTAAAGAGGCCAAAGCTGCTAGTAACCCCCTGTGATTCCCCTGCCGTGGGGCTGCCTGCGGGGGGTCATGCCGTCAAACCCCCCCCTCCCCCCCGCCTCAAGTGTCACGCCGTCACCGGCTCACAACGCCCCTGCTGGCACCCGTCACCCAGCTGTCACACCCCGACAACCCCATCCCAGCCGCCCCGGTGTCCTGCCCTCGGTGCCCCCTACCCCCCTGCCTGGGCGTCACCTTATCAACTCCCACTGCCCCCGTCATGCCTTTAACCGCCCCCCCCCCAGCTGTCGCGTCCACAGTCACCCCCAATCAAAGTCTCTGCGTCGGGTGGAGGGTCCCTTTGGCTGGTGGCGACTCAGCTGCTCCGTGGGGCAGAGGCTGAGGCTGCCTTTACCCGCTGGGATAGCAGCCCAGAAACCCGGCCCAGCCCCGCTGGTGGCCTCTGGCCGGAGGCCGGGATGCCCAGAGCCGGGCACCGTCTCTCCTCCCCGCTTCTCTGAGGGGCGTTGTTTCTGACGCCTGTTCCCGCCGGGGGAATCTCTCCCTTGGGTGCTGGAGCAGATGGCGTCCGTGTCTCCGTCTCTCCTGTGCCCAGCTGCCGGCGCGGACGCTCCTCTCTGGGCTGCCCCTGGGCACTGAGTCCTGCCACGGCTTTGGTGGCTGTGAGGGGGGGGCAGCTGCCAGCCTGTCCCTTCCGTGCAGGGAGCTGCAGTGTCCAACTTCTTGTCTTAGCGTCACTGTTCCCGGGGACTCGCCTCTGGCTCTCTTAGCAGCTGCTCTGGCCCCCTGAGTGTTTGGGGCCTGAGCGGGGTTGTGGGGCGCTGCAGCTTGGGGGGCTTGGAGCTGAGGGGTCCGGAGAGGGATCCGTGGTCGCTTGTGGCTGTGTTGTCTGATCCCTGTCGGTTTCTGTTTTAGGGTTTTTTTCCCCTTCAACGACTGTGATTTTTTACCCTTCCCAGAGGGCTGTAGGGGCAGGCGTCCTGCCCTGTGTTTCTGACGGGGGCTGGCTCCCCCCGGCGGCGGGAGATGGGGCAGAAAGCTCTCAGCTGGTCTCTTGTTTGTTTGGTTTGCGTTGGACGGGTGCAGTGGTGCTCCATGGTGCTCAGCAGCACACAGTGAGACGATCCCTGCCCTGAAGAGCTCCCGGACTAATGGCCGGGTTCTCTTCCCCCATTTGTACAGAGGGGAACTGAGGCACAGAGAGCGTAAGTGATGGGCCCAAGGTCACGAAGGAAGTCGGTGGCAGAGGCAGCAATCGAATCCCAGCTCAGTGCTGTGGAAAAGCCATTTTGGGCCCCGAGCCTGGTCTGCTCCCTGGGAGTCAGTGCAGAAGCGTCCCCTGCAACCTGCCCAGTCTGGCTGTGAGTCACCCGAGCAAGGGGTGCCCAGTGGGAGGGGGCTGCACAGCCCAAGACGTCTCCGGGTCACCTAGTTGCCGCGGTTATTCAGCCTCCCCTTTCCCTTTGCTCCACTGTGTTCCTGTCCCCCGCTTAGCCCCCCCTTGTCGCCTCCTGCGTGATTCTCCTCCCTCCTGGAGTGGGACCTAGAGGGTGAGCGTGGGTAATGCTAGGCACTCACGGGGGCCAGTGCACCCTGCACGGCTGAGCCCCGGCCTGTCAGAGCCGGCCTCTGGGCATTGGGTGGGGCCATCAAAGGAGTCTGAGGATCAAATGGTGCAAGGGGTGTTCTCCTCCGTCCTCCTGCTGAAGGAAAAGGCCCAGGAGGGAAAAGGGAGGGACCATCGGATTGCGGAGGTAAATACATGGCTAGGCAGGTGCTGTCGGAGAGAGGGCTTTGGATTCTTCCACCAGGCGATGTTGTTCCAAGAACATCTGCTACAGGCTGGGGATCGATGGGCTAGGCAGCAGTTCTGCAGAAAAGGACCTGGGGGTTACAGTGGATAAGAAGCTGGATATGAGTCAGCAGTGTGCCCTGGTTGCCAAGAAGGCTAATAGCATATTGGGCTGCATTAGTAGCAGCATTGCCAGCAGATGGAGGGCAGTGATTATTCCCCTCTATTCGGCACTGGTGAGGCCACATTTGGAGTCTTGTGTCCAGTTTTGGGCCCCCCACTACAGAAAGGATGTGGACAAGTTGGAGAGAGTCCAGCGGAGGGCAAAAAAATGATTAGGGGGCTGGAGCACAAGACTTATGAGGAGAGGCTGAGGAAACTGGGCTTGTTTAGTCTGCAGAAGAGAAGAGTGAGGGGGATTTGATAGCAGCCTTCAACTACCTGAAAGGGGGTTCCAGGGAGGATGGGGCTAGGCTGTTCTCGGTGGTGGCAGATGACAGAACAAGGAGCAATGGTCTCAAGTTGCAGTTGGGGAGGCCTAGGTTGGATATTAGGAAAACCTTTGTCACTAGGCGGGTGGTGAAGCACTGGAATGGGTTACCTAGGGAGGTGCTGGAATCTCCATCTTTAGAGGTTTTTAAGGCCCGGTTTGACAAAGCCCTGGCTGGGATGGTTTAGTTGGGGTTGGTCCTGCTGTGAGCAGGGGTTGGGCTAGATCAGTGTTTCTCAACCTTTTGGATACCAGGGACCAGCTTGCTGCCTTCCTAAACTGTGTCAGGGCGATCTCAGGGACAGGTGCTGGTCCATGGACGGGTGGTTGAGACACACTGCACTAGATGACCCCTAGGTCCCTTCCAACCCTCGTCTTCCATGATTCCCTGGTCGCTCACGCAGGATGCAGCCCAGCTGTGTGACGATGCAGCGCTGCCGCCCCCAGGAACAAAAAGGGCTTGGCTGGTGCTGTGCCCGCCTGGCACCTGGGGGGAGCGAAGGGGTGGGACCCCAAAGGTCTCTGCCAGCAGAGCACAAAGCAGCAAGCGAAGGCACCTCCTCCCAGCAGGGTTGTGCAGTGGGATCCTGGCCTGCTCCTGGTGAAAGCGTGCCGAGGGGTGGCCTCGGGCTAGAGACAGGAGCTGAGCTGCAGAGAAACTGGGGCCGTCTCAGCGCTGGGGTCTCTGCCCTACTGTTTTTTAGGACTGTCTGCCTTGGCGTTGCTCCCGGGGAGAGTAATGGGGGGAGCGCGTGTGCCGATGGGGGGCCGGGGCTCCTGGTGCTGTACTCTGCTCTCAGCAGGGCTGGATGGCAGGGTGGCGGGGGTGGATTAATGCCCCCAAACTCCACCCCCCGCCCACGCTGAGCTGGGTGGCGCCAGACCCCGGCCGGAGCCTGCATGCATCCCCCCACGGCAGCAGCGTGTCTGCATGGGTCACTTCCGCAGCTTCCCACCCTGCACAGGGAACCGGGCCCCCCTGCCCAACCTCTCTGGCTTGTTCTGATGCCCCCCACGTGCCAGTGGGATCGTCCCTAGTCGGGCACTGCAGGCGGTGACCCGGGCCTGCGCTGGTGAAAGCCGCACGAAACCAGCGAGGTTCCTGCCTCTCTGCTTCAGCAGCTGGGGCGCAGATGGAGGGCGCCTGCCACGGGCTTGGGCTGAAATTTTAATCACGCCGAGCCTGCTTGTTGTTCGTTAAGCCTTAAAGGGACTGGGAGGCAATTCAGGAAGCGCTGGAGCGCGCGCATGTGCTGGATCAGGGCACCCGGGTGCCAGGCAGACGGGGACCCCCGCCTGGGCCCAAATGATGCCTGCATTTTTAATGGCATCGAACAGAGCCTGGCCTTTAATACGGGGGGTGCAGCCTGCTGGGGCGACAGGGGCTAGCTGCAGTGCATGCTGGGAACTGTAGTCTCAGCCGGCCTCCCGCTGCGCTCTGGAGATTGCACTGATTCGTTTTAGATCCGTGCCAGCCTGCCCCGGGCACTGGCAGCTCCGGCAGCCGTACAGTCGGTCCTTCTGGGACGGCTCCAGAGCAGAGGGAGGGAGGGAGCTGCACAGCTCCGAGCTGTGCGTTGTGGGGCGCTGGCGGGGAAGGGGGCACGGGGTCAGCTTGCAAATCAAATTGGGTCCTCAGCGCAGTTGTACGCAGAGCCTGGGGCCTGCAGGGTGTGGGCGGCGTTTGGACGGGGCTCCCCAGCAGGCTGGATTCGCTGCCCTGCTCTCACCCGACTGTGCCAGACGCTTGCCCTGAGACTGGCTGAAGGAGCAGAGCCGAGCGGCTGGGCAGAGACCTGCCTGGGGGCCGGGGGGCGCCGGCACCAGCCCATCACATTGGAACGTGCCAGCTGCCCTTCGAATGGCTGCGCCTGTGCCGAAAGCCCCTGCGCTCGGCTGGCCGAGGGAAGCCCGGCTCTGGCTCCTGTATGCAGAGACTGCTGGGGCCCTGGGGTGCCTGCAGGAGCTGGGGCTGGGCTGAAATGGGGATCAAAGGGGCTCTCTGCTGGGACTGCTGGGCGCACAGCGACCCAGGGGTTCCCTCCAGCTCTGCGGCCCAGCCTGTACTGCCCGTTGGCACCATTAAAGGTCTCCCAAGTCTGTTGAACAAACCGTGGCAAACGTGGATTCATCCTCCCGGGGAGGTGAGGGTGGTTCCCTTCCTTTCCCACTGCTGCAGAGTAAGTGACTCTCCCAGGGTCACACGGGGAGTCAGTGGCAGAGGCAGGAATTGAACCCGGCTCCCCGGAGCCCTCCCGGTGCTGGGACCCCAGGGTTGTGCATCAGGGAAGACGGGTAGCCTGGCATGGGGGTGAGTGCTGGCGCTTGGGGCCTGGGGAGTCTTCGCCATCTGAAGGATGCTCAGTGAGCTGACGTCTGTCTGGATACGCGGCCTGCACCATAATGGGGGAATCTCAGCAGATGGGACGGGCCAGGGAGACCCCTTCTGCCCCGTGGGCAGCAGCTGGCATGACGCCCCTTGCCCCCGATGCCGCGCCTGCTGTGAAGTTCTTTGGTGTCTAGGGCCGCCCCGGCACCTGTCAGCCGTGAGCAGTCGCCTCTCCTCCCCTGGGCTGGGCCGGTGGCTGCTGGGGGGCTAGGGAGGAGGCAGGACTCTGCTGGGGGGGCCGCTGACGTTCGCGGGCTTTGCTTGA
Organism: Emydura macquarii macquarii; assembly: GCF_026122565.2. Classification (NCBI taxonomy): domain Eukaryota; kingdom Metazoa; phylum Chordata; order Testudines; family Chelidae; genus Emydura; species Emydura macquarii. The sequence continues at coordinate 1,603,532 of NW_027132383.1, forward strand.
TTGCTTGAGATGGGAGCCAAAGCCTCTAATGGGTTTAGGAGGCGCTGAGCTGCCTCTGCTGGCTCGGGGGCAGGGACGGTGGCACCAGGCGCCTGGCGGAGGGGACGCGCCGCAGCCGGAAAGACCTCGCTGCCGGGGAGCGTCTCCTGCGGCCCTGTCTCCGTGAGGTCCGGCACCGCGTGACCACGGCTCCCCCGGTCTCCAGCAGCTGGTATCCAGCCCGGGGGCCCCGCCGAGCTGCGTCCCCTGAAGACGGGCCCCACAGGTGGGAAAAGGAGAGCGCAGCATGGCTCCGCGGGGCCCCCGGGGCATGGGCCTAGCTCAGAGGATGCCCCCGGGGCAGGTTTGAAGGGGGCTCGCTGCAGTCTCTGCCGGGAGGCTGTGGACAGACTGGGTCCTGCGGCTGAGCCCCTTCGCTCTGCCTCTTGTGGGGCGCCCCGGGGCCGGCGGGCTCAGGGCTGTCAGCCCGGCCTCGCGTTGGCGCCAAGCAAAGGGCCCGATCCTGCTGCAGGGCTGAGCCCAGGAACTGTCTGTTGAAATGGCTGCAGAGCAGGGAAGGGGGGGGAGAGGAGCTGGGATGAGGTCCTGGGGTGTGGGGCTGCAGAGGGCAGGCTGGGGGGGGGAGCGGTGCTCAGGGCTGGGGGTCGGGGAGGGCAGGCTGGGGGGATGATGCTCGGCTGGGTGAAGGAGCTGGGCTGGGTCAGACGGGGTTTCCAGCGCAATGCGCCCAATGGACGAGCGATCGGGTCCTGGCCAGGCTTGGGGGCCGGGCTCTGTCCTGCTGTCTCGGCTCCAGCCTCCGGCCCACCCAGCTGGAAACATCTTCCAGCCTGTCCCTTGGGAGCCGGCTCCCCCGTTTGCCCGGCCGCTCGGACTCCGTGTTTCCCGCGCCGTTGCCTGCGCCCCTACCTGCTCCCTCCCCGGGGGAGCTGCTCTGGGCCGCTCACCAGCCTGTAGACCTCCGCTCTGGACCGTCTCACCGGGGTAGGGTCCCTGGGTTGGGGGTGGATGGGTCAGACTCGCAAGTGAGCATCACCCTCTCGTGGTTAGCTCAGCGCCCAGGAACGGGGCCCGACGGCTGGGCTGGGCTGGGCTGGGCTGGGCTGGGGAGGCGCTCCCCTGGCTCAGTGGGTGAGCGTGCTGGGCTTGGAGCTGGGGCTCCTGGTTCTAGTCCCAGCTCGGTGGGGTGCGTGGTGGGGGATCTGTTGTGGAGCGGTGATGTTCAGCCCCTGCTTTCTGTCCCTTTGGCAGCTGGTCTAACATGGCCCTGCTCGTCCTCCTGCTGGGCCTGCTGGCACTCAGGACCAACGGCTGCCCCGCCACCTGCCGATGCTACAGCATGACCGTGGAGTGCGGCTCCCTCGGCCTCCAGGAAATCCCAGCCAGCATCCACCCCTCCACCCAGGTACAGTCGGGCCCACCCAGCCAATCTCCCTTGGGAGAGGGGAAAGGGTCCATTATCCCCTTCTATGTAGGGGGAAACTGAGGCATAGAGGGGGGGAGGGACCAGCCCAAGGTCAGGGATACAAGCCAGGTGTCCTTTTGTATTATGGTGGTGCCCAGGAGTTTGAGTCATGGCCCGGGCCAGCACTGCGTTAGGTGCTTTACAGACAGACTAAAAAGCCGGTCCCTGCCCCAGAGAGCTTACAGACGAAGTGTAGGGCAAGCCGCGACAGCTGGATACAGACGGGGGGATACAAGGATACAATACTGGCCCGTGGCAGGCCGTTGGCTCAATGCACCCGGGCCGAGCTGCTGTCCAAGTGAAGACGAGCGGCTCACGTTTGATGCGCTAGGGAGGGGGGAGCCAGGGCAGGGATCCAAAGAGGGGCTGCCGTGGGCAAAGCGACCAGCTAGGAGAACGGTCTTTGCTGCCGCGTGGAGGTGAGTGGGAGAAGACTGCACGTGTCACGGTCAGGGAGGATGCTGCCGTAATCGAGGTGGGGGCGAGTTTTAGCTGTGTGGCTGCAGAGGAGAGGCCGGATCGGAGAGACGTTGTGCTGGAGAGTCTGCGTTGCCAGGACTGGTCTACACGTAAACGTTAGACTGACCTGGCTGCATCGCTGCGGACTGGGGAGCATGCCGTGCCCTGAACACCTCAGCCCAGCGCAGGCTCCGCTGGGACGACAGAGGAATTCTGGCGCGCTAGCTACTGCCGTGCGGAGAGATGGATTGACTCCATCGATGGGAAACCCCTTCCGTCGGTCGCAGGAAGCGTCTACGCTGGGGCGCTGCGGCTGTAGGGTCGTAGCTGTGCCCCTGGCCGTGTAGACGCGCCTTGCCCGCAGCCTGCGAATGAGGCAAATATTGGTATCGGGAACCGGGGGCTGGCTGAAAAGGGGCCAGCGGCAGAATCACCGCATCCGCTGAGTGACCTGGGCAGCAGCCCCATCGCAAAGCACACTCCAGAGCACCCCAGCCCCTGGGGCTCAAGGCATAACTCGCTTAAGGCACCCCCACCCTTTCCCGGTCCGTAGGGCTCCGGGGGAAAGGCACCTACCCTTACCCAATTCACGCTCTAGGGCGCAGGGTCACCCAGTCCCAATTCGGAGGGCTCCGGCTGTGCGTCTCTGCGGGTTTGCAGGATCTTTGAGCCGGGAAGGAGCTTTACACAGCCAATCCTCGTCCTCGATTTATTCACAGTCACCCAAACCGAATCCGTGGTTTAAGCAGACAGTGCTCAGCACCCCACTAAGGCAGTCAGGATCAGATCAGCGGGGGGACTCCAGCTTCGGCAGGATAGAGTTGGCTGGCTGTTGAGATCCGGCAGCTCTGATCTGAGCTGTGTCCTGGAGTTAGGTTCCAAAGAACGTCCTCCTCCGTTTATAGCGTTAACTTGGGTCCTGCTTAGCTGTACCTTAACCAGTCATTTGAAACTAAAGCACTACCAGACAGCAATCCTAGCCCCTTCCGAAACAGTCCTTAAACCCGTCCCAGCCCACCAGCGTAGCTGATTTCAATAGTGCACACTTCCTTATGCAACGGACAGAAACAATCAAAGACCCGGCCAGAAATCATTCAGCCAAACAACAGAGAAGTGGGGACCGTAAAGACCAAACAAGAAAGCTGCATAGCATTTACAGTCACAGCGGTGGGTGAGCGGTTCCTTGCCAGACGGAGGGAACGCTCTCAGACAGAGGTTTCTTTAACCAGCTGAAGATCTGTTTCTTTCTCTGGTGGGGGTACGTGCTGCTGAGGACAGAAACGCCTCCTTAACTCCCCGATAGGACGTTGTTTGATGTAACGTAGCTGGAATGTGACCGCCTGCTTCTTAGCGTATGGCTGCTGTTCTGCTTAGCCAAAGAAGGCGGCCTCAGACCTTACATTCTGGGTAAACCCGGCTCGAATGCCCCCATGCGCACTGGGTGCCCTGCACCTGGGCAGATGCCCTAGTGCCAGAGTTACCACATTACTGGGGCTGGTATGGGAGAGCCCTTGGCCAAGGCCTGGCACGCGGGGCGATTTTGTCTGGGCTGGGTTACTGAAGGGGCCTTGAGTCTGTTTCTCACCCTGGGGCCGGGACGTTCCTGTAATTGCAGGAAGGTTGTGGGGGTCTGGGGAGGGCAGTGCCAGGGCGTTGCTCTCACCCCGTGTCCCGCCTGCAGACCGTCTTCCTGCAGGATAACGGCATCACGCAGATCCACCAGCAGGACCTGGCGGCGCTGCGGGGCCTGCGGTACCTCTACATGCAGAACAACACCATCTCGGCGCTGGAGCCGGGCGCCTTCCGCAGCCAGCAGCACCTGCGGGAGCTGGCCCTCAACGGCAACCGCGTGCACCTCCTCAACAGCAGCGTCTTCAAGGGGCTGGAGCACCTGCGCGTGCTCTACCTGGCCGGCAACCAGATCACCAAGCTGCTGGATTTCACCTTCTGCGACCTACCGGTGAGAGGGGCTGCCCTGGCAGATGAGGCAAGGGGGAAGGAGCCCCGGGCACCTGCCGGGCAGCCGGGAGCGGCGCTGACAGGACTGCCCCGGGGGTTCCGTGCTGTGCCCCGTGACCGGATGTCCCGATTGTATAGGGAAGGTCCCGATATTCGGGGGGTTTTCTTATACAGGCGCCTCTTCCCCCCCGCCCCAGCCTGATTTTTCACACTTGCTGTCTGGTCACCCCAGGGTGGTACCAAGGCCCACTCCGGCCAAGGGGGGGCTGGCTCGAGAGCCATGTGGGTGCGTGGATGGAGGGGATATTACCTTTTTTTAGGGTGGGGGGGTCCCCTGGGTTCCCTACTGCCAGCCCAGGCCCACACGCCGTGAACCTGCTCGTGTCTAGGTGATTGCACTGGGGTTTGTGGAAGCTGCTTCCGGTCCCACGCCGGGACCCGTTGCCGTGACTCACACTGCACCTGGCAGCAGCTCCTGCGGCTGGCGTGCCGGTTCAGCTGCTGACCACAACAGACGGAGGAGGCTGGAACGGCCTGAGAAACGGCCGGGAGCCCGGACGCCCCCACCCTGTACCATGGGGATAATGCTCACCCGTTTCCCAGCCGGGGGGGAGGCTCGATTCGTTCGTGGGTGGGCGTGCGGCTCTGTGGGTGTGAGACGAGCTGATTCTGTGTTTGCTGAATGCTCCGGGGTCCCTGGCGCCTCTGGGGTGGGGAGGGTCTCTTGAGACTTGCAGCGTGAAGGGAAGTGGCTCGCAGCGTTCTGGATGTGTGGGGTGGGGGCATGTGCGTGTCATTTGGGGGGTGCGGGCGCCCACATTGCTGTGTGACGGGCGTGCATGTGTTGGTGTGCATTGTGGGTGTGCATGTTGCGGGGGGGGGGGGAGGCGGCGTATCGGAGCATGGATGTGTGGGCCACATGCTTGTGCCTGCGCGTGTTTGCACATGTTTGCACGTGCGCGTCAGGCCGTGTCTGCTGGCGGGTGTCAGCCCCACTGGCCTGGCCCGGCTCTCCCCGCCGGCCATCGCAGGTGACCCTTCCTCCCTCCCCCTGCCCTGTCTCAGAGGCTGCAGGAGCTGCACCTGCAGGAGAACAGCATCGAGACGCTGGAGGAGCAGGCGCTGGCCGGGCTCTCCTCCCTCGCCCTGCTCGACCTCAGCAAGAACAACCTGCACACCATCAGCCGCGCCGCCCTGCGCCCCCTCATCAGCCTGCAGGTGCTGAGGCTGACAGGTAACCATCGCCCCCCTGCAGGCCGGGGCAGGGTGGGGGGATCTGCTGGTCTGGACCGAGGGCTTCCTCTGGAAAGTCCAATAATGATCTGTGAGCAGGCCCCAGACCCCCGCTGGACCCCCCCACCAGTGCTCAGGGTGCTGGGGGCCTGGGCAGCCGTCTGGCCTGGTGCCACCAAGCAGGGCAGGGAGCTGGCAGAGACAGGCCCCTGCTGCAGCCCAGCCTCTCCCCCCTGCCCTGGGATCCGCTGGGGGGATCAGACAGGGCCCTGGCTTGGGCAGCGAGTCCTGGGGAATTGGCTGGCAGGGGGCTGCCCAGGGGGATAGAGTGTGCTGACTGGCAGGGGTGCTTGGGGGCTGTCCCCCCCAGGATAGTCCTCCAGCGACGGCGGCGTTGTTCCAGGACATCTCTCCAGCTGACAGGCCTCGCTGAGGGGCAGCATATCGAGTGGTAGAGCCCAGGGCAGGGAGGCTGAGATGCTAAAGCTCTCTGAGATGTGCTGGAGAGGGGCGAGGCAAAACCCGTCTGCCCCCAGGGGCGACCCGTTGTCCCTCAGCACCCCTCATCTGTGCTCAGCCCGTGAGCCCCTCTCCAGTACTGCCCCGCGGCTCTCGCTTGGAGAGAAATTCCCCCAGCTTCATCCAGACTTTCCCTGAAATTTCCAGCCCGTTTCCCCCCCCCGATTACCTCCCCCGCCCCGGCAGTCAGCCCTATGGACGTTCCTCTTCATCAGCCAGCCCCTAGCTCTGTGGTGGGCCCGGTGACTGACGCTGACCCGGCTTCCCTTGGCAGAGAACCCCTGGCGATGCGACTGTGCGCTGCACTGGCTCCGCGCCTGGATGAAGGAGGAAGGGCGGCGTCTCCTCGGCTCGCTGGACAAGAAGATCGTGTGCTCGGAGCCCCCGCGCTTGGCCTACCAGAGCCTGGTGGACATCTCTGGGAACAGCCTGATCTGCATCCCGCCCGTGGTGCAGGTCGAGCCGCTGGAGGTGACGGCCCGGCTCGGGGACGACCTGCGGGTCTCCTGCCAGGCCTCCGGCTACCCGCAGCCGCTGGTGACCTGGTGGAAGGTGGCCCCCGGGCGGGCGGGCCCCGCCATGGCCAGCGCCAAGTCGCCGGGCGGGACGGCGGAGCTGAGCGAGCCCCGTGGCGGTGAGCGCTTCGACTCGGACACGGGCAGCGGGATGCTCTTCCTCAACAACGTCACGGTGGCTCACGCCGGCCGGTACGAGTGCGAGGCTGCCAACCCGGGCGGCACGGCCCGCGTGCTCTTCCAGCTCTCCGTCAACCTCTCCCAGCAGCAGCAGCCACCGGCGCGGCCCCCGCACGCCTACCCGGCCTCCGTGGACATCAGCCAGGAGCCCCTCTATGACATGGAGAGCATGGACTTCAACGCCCTGAGCATGGCCACGCAGACGGCCATCGCCGTGGGCATCTCGCTGCTGGCCCTCGTGGCCCTGCTGCTCGCCGTCATGATCTGCCGGAAGCACCGCAAGCGGAAACAGGCCAAGAAGGAGGAGAACATCCTCTACGTCAACGACTACTCGGACGGGCCCACCACCTTCGCCCAGCTGGAGGAGTACCGCGACGAGCGGGGCCACGAGATGTTCGTCATCGACCGCAACAAGCCGCTCTTTGCCACCTACAAGGACCCCGAGGGGCTGGCCGGGCCCTTCCTGGGACTTCAGGAGCAGCTGCAGGACCAGGCCACCCAGACCCTGGAGGGGGAGGGCGAGCGGGAGGCCAACGAACCATTCATCAACCAGGGACTCCCGTTCCAGCCGCAGATCGCCTACGAGATCCACTGCTGAGGGGCCGCGGGGAGATGGGGGGCGTTAGGGCTGGGCAGTGGGGCGGACGCCCCCCCACTCTGGTGCGGCTGTGACCCCGGCCCTGTCGAGGCAACAGCGCTGCTGCCCCTCTGTGACGTGGGGTAAGTTGGGAGGGAGCCGAGTCTTGTCTGCCCTGGCAGGGGCTGAGGCATGCCAGGGCATCACCAGCACCGGGCATGGTTGGTTCCCAGGGGCAGGCATTAGACAGGCCATCTGCCCAGCCCGCTGGCTGCACTGCAGGGAAACCCCTGTTTGCTCCCGGCCACCCCTGCCTGACTAGAGACACTGTGAAGCTACCCAGGGCCCCCGGGGCGTTGTCCGCCTGGCCGAGGGAAGGAAACGTCTCCTGGAGCCGGAAGAATATCCGGGGGGGCCTTTTTAAACAAAAGAAATAAAATTGCGTCGCTGTCACGGGAAATGGAAAAGCCCCGGATTTGCAGGACCCTCCAAGCCCGGCCTGGCTCCACCCGCGCGCACGCCTGCACCATCAGCCAGGCAGTTTTCACAGGGGCGTGATGGCGAGAGCCGGGGGCTGTGGCGCCCTGGCCTCGCCCTTTCTGCCTCCCTCGGTACGGAGGGGACCCCGTCGCTTCCCAGCCACCGGGGCTGGGCAAAGCCTCATGGCTGTTTCTAGCTCTGGGACTCTGGGACATCCTCGTCGGCTTAGATCCCAGAACCTACCCAGGGCGCCCGGGGTGTTGCCCAGAACCTCAACCTTGGTGTCTGAGCCCTGTCCCAAGCCTCAATCGCCCACACGTGCCCCCAGCGATCTTAGCTTCCTCCTTCGGGCCCCACGGCCAGGCCCGCGGGCTTAGCCCAGGAGATTCTGAGCCACCGTGACCGTCCGCTGGGACTAACAGATCTGTGGAAACCCAAGTCCCGAGCGGCCGGCCCCGCACGCCCAGCCCCTCTGCTGAATCTGTTCATCAGCCTCTCGGGCTGGGTCGAGCCCCTGCCCCCGTCTGGCTCTTGGGACCCCTTCTCACGTGGGGCGACGGCTGCTGCCCCATGCTCGCCCTGAGATGCTCCTGATCCCCCGCCGGCCCAGCCAGCCACGGGGACTGGGGGGTCTCGGGGAGAGCAGGGGGCGCACAGCATGGCCCAGGCAGATGCTGAGAGCAGCTCCCACACGCAGATGAGTGCAAAATGAAAAGGGAGCCAGTGAAGTAGCTGAGGGCGGTGTCTGGCGGTGCCGGTATCGGGCTGATCTGCTCAGTGGGTCCCCCAGTGCTCATGCTGTGGGTGGGGGTGCCCAGAGGGGGAAGATCAGACCTGGGATCCCCCACATGGGGGCACTATCCAGCCATCGATGGCCTTGGAGGGTGCGTGGCCTCTTGCAGGATCAGGCCCGGTGCTTGTCTCTGAGCGGGGAGAAGCAATGGGGCCTTTGATCCGCTCCTGTGGGGGCTGCACTCCTTTCCAAAGGCAGCGGCCAAGCCCAGCCGGGCTGGCCATGAGGGAACCCCCTGGGACATGAACTTGCAGTGGTCTCCCCTCCCCCACTGCTCCCAACCCTTTGGTCCAGGGTTTGGCTTGGTGGGGAGCAGGCGCAGAGGAAGTGAGGCCCCGCTAGTCTCCACGCCGCCCAGCTGGGCCCCTGCATCCTCCCACCACCTGCCGTTAACCTGTGCGACTCCCTGCTGCAGGGTGCTGGTGAGGCCGATGGCTCGGTGGGACCACACCGTGATGCAGCTGTTTGTATATGTACAAAACCTTCTCCAGGGGCCCCCTCTCCTTCCTCCCCCGCCCTGAGCTGGGAAGTATCTGATCCATACTCTGGGCCAGCCAGGCTCAGGGCATCTTCCTGCCCCCACCCCCAGGTAGATCACAGCATAGTAACGTGCATGGGGGGAGGAGTTACACTGGTGCCCACTGGGAGGTGATGGGGGTTCGGGGGGGATGCTGCTGTCTCCCAGCTGGCAGCTCAGCCGAGGCCCCGGGCAGGGAGGGGTCACTGATTGGATTCCCATGGGGTCACCGCCCCCCTGCTTTGGCCGGCACCCTGGGAAGGCCCCTCTCTCAGCCCCATGGAGCTCTGCCCTACTTCAGCCAGGAGCTCTGGACCGGACTGAGCCTGGCCCCATCTGGCGTGGAAAGCCGGGCACAGGCTGGATGCGAACAGCTTCCATCAGCTGGAAGCCCAGCCCCTGGCTGTTGCTGCCCACCCAGCGTAGCATCCTCCTCCCCCGGGACTCAAGGGGTGCCCGGGGCGGGGGGGAGGGATAGCCCGGCCCCAGCCCCGCTCATGCGAGCCCTGCCCGTGTCTACGCTGCAATTAAACACCGGGGGGGGGCAGGACTGGGCGTCCGGACACTTGCGTCCTACTCCCGGGCATGGGAGGGGAGTGTGGCCTAGTGGGTGGGGTGCGGGGTGGAGGGGAATCTGGAGTCCTAGACTGTGCTGCCCCTGACTGCCTGGCGCCAGGCGGGGAGGTGATGCCGGGTTTGTCTCCGAAGCGGGTCCAGTAACAGTGATTACCTCCCCCACCTCGTCCGGCTGCGCTCCTGGGCCCTACACGGCGACGCCACCTGCCTACAACTGATCTCCTGGGTGAGATGCTGCCTCCGCTCTGGGCCTCAGTTTCCCTGGGGGGGGGGGGGCAGGGAATTGTGCCTGTGGGCTGGTAGCAAGCGTCCGCTCCCTGACTGGGGTGAGTGCCTGGCAGAGGGAAGAGCTGCACTTGCTGTAGCTTTATTGGGAACGGGAGAGTAAAAAAAAAACCCAGGCCCGCCCCACAAGGGGCCCTGTGGCCTATGGGTATCTTCCCGGCTGGCAACTCCACACGCCGTCCTCCTCCTCCTCTGTCTCGCCCCCGCTCAGGACGCCCGCCGCGGTGAGGTCGGCCCTGGTCCGGTAGCCCCGGAACGCCGACTGGATCTTGACTGCTGCCTCCCGCTGCTCGCGCAGCGCCCGGCGCGCCTGGCAGCCCCGCCAGAAGGCCTGGATGCGGGTGGCCGCCCGGGCCAGCTCCCAGTACCGCTTCCTGGTCTTGAAGACCCTCCTCTCGCTTGCGGGCTCGCTGGGCCAGAAGTTGCCGGCCAGCCAGGCCCCGTCCGTGCCCCCTGCGTCCCGCTGGAACTTGGCCGGTGGGAGGCGGCTGGCAGAGGCGTGGCGTGGTGCGGCATGCCACTCAGCCGGGTGGCCCCGGCCCAGCGCCCGACCCCGGGCTGCCGTCTGGGCCACCCAGGGGGGCCCCCTCTGCCCGGGCTCCCTCTCCTGATGCCACACGTTGGGGGCAGCCCCCCTCTTGCGTGCGAGGGGGGAGCCGACCGGGCGGCGGGGCCCTGTGTGAGCCGCTCTCTGTGCGCGGTACAGCCCGTGGGGCACGGCCCGCCGGACCGGAGCGCGGCCGTGCCCAGCTCTGTAGGGCGCTTGCTCGGCAGCCACGCTGAAGCCAGTGCCTTCCCTCCAGGCGCTGGGGTGGCCGGGGGCCGTCTCCGCGCTGGCGGCCTGCTGGTAGGCCGTGCCCTGCCCCACGCCCACCAGGACCCGGACCGTCGGGCTCTGCCCGCACTGCGGGCATCTCTTGCTGGCGGGCGGCTGCCCGCCCCCTCGCTGTGGCAGGCCTGGCGGCTTTGTCAGCTTCTCCCCCCCGGCCCCGCGCACCCCTGGCTGGCGAGCCGGGAAGCGGCCCGGGCCCTGGTCCCCCGCAAGGGCGTGTCTCCTGGACGCCAGGCTGCGGGGGGCCGGGGCCTCCTGCGACCCCATCACGTAGTCAATGAGCCCTCGGCACCGCTTGCTGAAGAAATCCTTCAGGCTGTCCGTGGGGTGGGGCGCGGCCTGGGCGAGGGCTAGCTCCTGCCGGGTGCGGTAGCCCCGCCAGCGGGCTTGGATGGCGGTGGCGGCTCGGTGGTTCCCCGCCAACGCCTGGCGCGTCCGGTACCCCCTGTAGTGGGCCTGGATGGTGGCCGCTGCCAGGTGCTCGGCGTAAATCTCACACCGCACCCGGTAGCCCCGGTAGTGGGCCTGGATCACCACGGCGGCCTGCTCCGCCTCGCGCTCCGCCCCACGCCAGGGGGTCTCCCGCAGGGCCCCATAGCCCTGCCAGGTGGCCGGCTCCGCCTCGTGCTCCGCCCCATGCCAGGGGGTCTCCCTCAGGGCCCCGTAGCCCTGCCAGGCGGCCGGCTCTGCCTTGTGCTCCGCCCCACGCCTGGGGGTCTCCCTCGGGGCCCCGTAGCCCTCCCAGGTGGCTGGCTCCACCTCGCGCTCTGCCCCACGCCAGGGGCTCTCTCTCATGGCCCCGTAGCCCTGCCAGGCGGCCAGCTCTGCCTTGCGCTCTGCCCCACGGCAGGGGTTCTCCCTCGGGGCCCGGTAGCTCTGCCAGGCAGTGGGCTCCGCTTGCTGACTGGCCAGCCGCTCCCTGGCCAGGAATCCCCTCCAGGTGGCCTGGATGGCGACGGCCGCGTGGTACTGGGCGCACAGCCGCTGCCTGGCCTGGTGCCCTCGCCAGGCGGCCTGGATGACGGTGGCCGCCGTGTCCAGGAGCATGTCGAACTCGTCCACCAGGACGTCGTCGAAGGAGCTGGCCCGGTGCTTGCTCCGGCGCCGGCTGGGGCTGACCCGGCTTCTGGGCCGCTGCGGGCTCTGGCTACCCGACGGGTGCAGCTCCTCCACGCTCAGATGGATGTGGCCACGCCAAGGGCGTAGGGTAGAGGGGTAAGCCTCATTGGCCGCCATCCTGGGGGGGGGCAGAGCCACCTGTCAGGGGGCGCAGGGAAGCCCTGATCCTGCCACTCCCCCAGGACAGATTCCCCATTGCCATGGGGCCCAGCTGCCCCTTCGCTCTCTGCCTCTGAGGGCAGCGAGGCAGGCAGCTGGCGGGGCTCATGGACCAGGCTGGCCTGCCTGCCTCCTCCTCTCCCCCCAGCCCGGTTTGTCGTTTCCAACCCCCTGCTCAGCCCAGCCCCAGAGCAGGAGCCCTGCCGGGTTTGCCCAGCGCCACGGGGCCCTGATCCCTGAGTGGGGCCCGGGGCTGCTACTGCAGGAGAAAGAAATGAACATGAAGAGCAGGTGTGAGAGGCACGAGTCAGACCCGCGCCCGCTGCCGTACGCAGGCTGCTGCCCAGGGTCGGGGCGTGCCAGGTGCTCCATGCCGGGCCGGGGACCCCTCCCTGTGGCCTCGCCTTTGTGCTGCGCAAAGGAGGTGGGGAGCTGGCTGAAAGGGAGCGTGGGTTGTTAACCTGCAGAACTCGCCACTGCAGGATATTAGCATGGAAATGCCTGGGAAGCTTTTGTGAAAGGCTTAGCCAAAGTGACCTAGACGTGGGGACATGAGTGTCACGTTCACTAGCCAGGACAGACAGACAGTGCGATTCCTTGCTCCCAAACAGACGCACACTGGTGCCCCTCTGCCCTCTGCCCCTCCTCCAGAGATTAGGGCAAAACTCAGGCCATCAAGTTTTTGGTTCTGTGACAGGGCCCAGGTGAGCCTCGGACAGGCCGGGACTAGGGTGCCCGGCTTATTGGGCTGCTGGGCTTGGTCCGGGTCGCTCTCCCCTGGGGCTGAGGTCATTCCTTGCCCCGGTTCTGCTCTTGGGCTAAGGGGCTCCTTTCCCCAGCGCGCTGAGCAGGGCACGTCCTACCTGTCCCCAGCCAAGCATCCCAGCTCCGCCGCGCTCAGGCCTCTGTGACGCTACGGGCGGGGAGAGCCAAGCCTGGCCACAGGGCATCACCTGCAACGAAGGCGACGTCTCTGCTAGGGGTCGGCTTGAGCATCAGAGAACAAATGGGGGGGGGGGCGGTCCAGGGAGCCCAGCTGCTCCTCAGGGCAGGCCGGGCTCGCAGGCACATGCCACAGGGCCTGGCTCCGTCCAGCCCAGGGGCAGAGCATTGAGGGAACCCGGGCACTTGTAAGGCAGGAGCCCAGCCGGGCGCTGGGTGGAGGCGGGAGTGGCCCAGGGTGTCAGGTTCGCAGGGATGTGCTGCCCACCCCAGTCCCAGGGGGAGCCACCGACCTGAATCCTGGATGCACCTGCACTGCGCTGGGAAGCCTGGCCCAGCTGAGGGGATGGCCCAGCTCCTCCAGCGCCAGCCGTCGCACGCCCAGGGAAGGAGGCTGGCGCACGGCGTGATGTCACAGTGACGCTGTTGCCATGGCCTGTGAGCCACCATTCCAGCTGGGGTGGGGGCAGGCATGCCCTGGCCCGGCCGTGGCCAGCCAGCAGTGCCAGCGGTGTGGGGGGGTGGCACGTCTGGCCCAGCCCCACCCCGTTCCAGGGGCTGGCACAGCCCGAGGCCCTGCCATAGCCGCACTTAGCAGGAGGCGGGGGGGGGTATGGCTCGCACGGCTGGGGGGGGGCAATGTTTCCCAGCCGGTTTGCCTGCATTGGCCCGTGTGAGGTCACAGCGTGACGCTGTGCCCGCGCTGCTGTCATGGCATAGGGCCAGCAGTGCCTGGTTTGGGGCGGGGCGGGAGGGTGCAATCCAGCCCTGGCTGCCCTGAGCTGTTTCACAAGGGTCGCTGACACGCCCCGGCTGCGGGAGGCGCTGTCTGCCGTGGGCGGCAGGTGAGCTGAACGCCAAGCCCGGGGAAGCAGGCAGCTAGAAAGGGGCTGGGCTGGGCTTCGCCCTCCAGGCCGGGAGTAAAGCGCCAGCCCCCAGGCTGCCCCCGCGCCCGGCAGCGTTAACGTGGCAGCGAAGGCGGCCTGTGCCCGCGAGCCTCGCCTGTTTTCGGCCCCTGCTGGCTGACCAATGGCTTGTCACCAAACCCTCAGACACCCCCAGCCCTGGCCACGCGAGCCGGGGCGCCGTGGGAAGTGATGCGAGCGCCGGCCCATTGGGGGCCTGACGCAGGAATATTTTGGGCCCAGCACACACTGATGCTGCTGAGGGGACCCCTGCTCAGGGGCAAAGCAATGGCTCAGGCGGCTGCTCCCAGCGCCGGCTCTGGCGGGAAGGCGCTGGGTGCAGATGCCCCGTGGTGGTGGCCCGTGGCCCGCGTCCGAGCCAGGGTGGCAGCGAGATGAGTGGTTAGGCATCACTCTGACCGCAGAGGTGACTCGACCAATCGTGACCAGACCCCTGCATGCTGCAGTCCCATTGGTGGAACTGTCCAGGTGGCGTGAGGGTGGGGCGTCAGGAGGTCTCATTGGCAGCTCATTGGGGACCCCCCCATGATCCCCCCAGCCAGCTCCTGTCTCCCTGGGGGCCCCCTCAGTGGCAGCAGAAAGCACCGGGTGCCCTGCCTGCAGACAGCTCTCAGAGCAGCATGGCACAGATGGCGGCCCCGGATCGGGACAGATGTCCTGCTGGTCTCCAAACTCCCAGCCCGAGGAATCTGCTGAGCCCACCCAGCTTGTTGAGCGGTTGAGGGGGGATCTGAGCGCCGTCTGCCAGTCCCTGAAGGGTGGCAACCCCAAAGAAGGCTTCTCCAGCTCAGGGTGAAGGTGCGCTGGCAGGGGGCTCTGTGTGTGTGTGTGTGTGGGTGTGTGTGGGTGTGGGTGTGGGTGGAGGGGAGGGGAGCTACACCTGCCCTGAGATACACCCTGGACCTCGGTGGCCAGGGCTGCTCTGACGTGAGCAGGCGGCCAAATGGGAGGAATGAGCGAGCGAGAGCCCTGGGACGCAGTCTCGGCGTGGGAGCTGTCAGCCAGGCGAGTTAACGGCAGGAACCAGGCGATGAGTGTTTGCGCCTGTCGTAAATCTCCCTGACAGCAAGAACATGGCTTTACCATCTCCCTGGGGAGCAGGGCATGAAAAGGACGAAGTGCAAAGGGCTGCGGAGCGGCTCTTCATCTCACCGCCCGGCTTGTCACCCTCCTCGTTCCAGCTCACAGCCTTCCTGGTGAGGCTTTCTGCTACAGCGGCCGCACCACGGCTCTCAGTGACTCACTCCCAGCCTGCAAGGGGGTCTCAGCATGGCCCAGCGGACCCAAAGATGCCGGCCCTGAGATCAGGGCTCCTAGGTTCTATCACCAGGTGTGAGAGGGGACTGGGACTCAGGATTTTGACGCTGGCAGACCAGGTGCCCTCACATGCCAAGGTTCCCCAAGCCTCAGCTGAACACTGACACGTCCATGGTTGGAACCAGTCTGGGTCATCTGCGTGTGGGTAATATTAAACTGAGGATTAGCCTCGTAAAATGGGGTGTGGTGTTTAGACTGTACGGGATGCTTGTGAGTTGCTGCCGGCATTAAATCTCACTTATAACATCTGTATCCCCTATTGTAAGGGAATATTTGAATGGTTGTATTGTGAGCTGCAGGGACTGTAAATCACCAGGCAGGAGAGAGCCCTTAACTAGTGTGACATGCAGCTGGCCTATTGTGGGATGATAAAGAGGACAAAAGACTGTGTTGTTCTGCTCTCCCTCCCCATGAAGAAGAATCCTGCAAGGGGACTCCTCCCATCAGCTGAGTTTGCAGCTCAGAGCACATGGCAGGAGGGGGATACACCTCCCAAACAAAAGGAACTATGTATTTGAATATTGCTTGTGTTCGGGGGAAGGAGGGGTGTGCGTGCAAGAGCTTTCTAAGCATAAACAAGAGATCCCCAGCTGCTTAGCCTGGGTTAGGCCTAAAGGACATATACCGCTTGTTGCTTATAGAAGCCTCTGTTAACTTTTGAAATGCCAGTTTCATGTTTACCTGCTTTAACCGTGTAAATAATGCGCTGATTTCCTTTTCTTATTTAATAAAGATATAGTTTATTAGAGGATTGGTTACCAGCCTTGTCCTTGGTGTGAGATCTAGGGTGTAACTGACTCGGGATAAGCACCTGGTCCTTTGGGACTGGGCGTAACCTGAATATTGCTGTGATCCTTGGTGTAAGAGACCAGCTGTGACACAGGCAGGCTCATCGGGGTGGTGCGATAGAGCAGCGTACCCAGCGGGACTGTCTGTGACGCCAGGGTTAGGCTGTTATAGTTCCTGAGGAGTTCACACTTGGTGACGGGTTGGTGAGATCTAAGTATCGAGCTCACGCTCGAGTCACTGCAGGCAGCATTACAAGGACGCTTGGATTCCACCCGTTTCTCGACCTCGAGGTGGTCTAGTGTTTAGAGCACCATCTTCAGAGCCGGCACACCTGGGGTCAATCCCTGCCTCACCCACTGATTTGCTGAGCCCGCCGGTAAGTCCCCGCCCCTTTCTGTGCCTCAGTTTCTTCACGGGGTTCATAACACTGGCCCGCTGCCCAGTGGAGTTATACACGCTTGAGTCACGACTTTTTGTGGAGCCCCAGCGTGTGTGAGCCCAGGAGTGTTATAGGCGGCATCTGTTCTCATCTGAGCAGGATGGGTCCCGGGGCGTGGGGCTGGTGCACTTCTTTGCTGCGGGGCGCCCATCACCGTGGCACCAGGGCACCAGGGCCCGGTGGGGAGCTCATGGGGAGCTGGCCGGGCCAGCAGCTCCGGGCGCCGCCAGCAGGGGGCGGGGCAGCGCCGGAGAGCGGAGGGGAGGGGAGGGGGGACGCTCTGGCCTCCAGCTGCCTCCGCCTCTGCTCCCGGCCCGGGCCGTGTCGCTGGCCGATGACGTCTGTAGAGAGCGCGCCGCTCTCTGGGCACCGGCACCCGGAAGAGCCCGTCACAATGGGAGCCGCGGGGGGAGGAGCCGTTCAGAGCCCCGGGGCGGGGGCGGGGACGGAGCGCCGGGGAGAAGGTAGGTCAGGGGGGGGCGTGAGGATGGGGGCTGAAGTGCTGCTGTGGGGGAGGGGAGCGAGTGTTCTGGGGGAGGGGCAGCTTTGGGGGGGGCGGAGGGAGGGGCTGCTCTGGGGGACCGGGGGTGGGGGGAGGGGCTGCTCTAGTCCCGAGGGCTGCGGGCAGAAAGCAGCACTGACAGAGGGGGGTGGGGAAGCTGAGGGGGAGGGGAGCCATCCAGAGAGGAAGGTGGGAGGCAGGGGGAGCCGGGGCCCCCCTCCCGGCACAGCTGAGCCATCTGGCTGCCGGCACCGGGGGTGTGAAGTTTGGGGCTGGGGTTTGAGGGGGGAGGGGTATCCGTCCCGTCCCGTCCCATCCCGTGTAACGGCGTGGTGCTCTCTCCGCAGGTCTCCCTCGCTGAGCGGCACTGCCATTGACCCTCTCTGCGCTGGGTGCGGCCTGGCCCGTGGTTGCTTGGGCGCAATGCCTCGGAAAAGGAAACATGGCCAGCGTGCAGCCCCCTCTCTGCTGGCTGCGAGCACTGCCGTGGTGGCCAGGGCTGGCTCGGGGTGTTCCGCCCCCATACAGCTGGGTCGCCGGATTAGGAGCCCAGCCTACTTTCCCTTCAGCTTTCTGCCCGTGGACTGTCAGCTCCACGTCTTCTCTTTCCTCTCGGAGGTGGAGAAGTGCACCGCTGCCTCCGTTTGTGAAGCCTGGAGCAAGCTGATCCGCACCCCCAGGCTTTGGAGGGTGGCTGACTTCATGAGACTGGGGGCCTTCCAGTCGGGCATGGATTTGGTGCTGGTTTCTGCCAGGGAATTTGAGAGGTGGAAAGAGTGGGTCCACCAGTATGCCTATCACCTGACCTCTCGCAGTGCTAGCCTGCTAGTTCTCAAGGCCAGCTTCGATCTGGGTGACCAGAAAACCAAATGGGCTGACTTCCTTTCACGCTTCTTGGACAGTGTCCACTGTGGGGAGCTGCAGGAGCTGGAGCTCAACTGGACGTTGACTCACTTGGAACCCCCAGACTTCTACCCACCTGGCGCTTGCAGCATGACTCAGGTCAGCTTGACCAAAATGGACCAGATCAGCAATTTCCAGACCCTTCTGGAGAAGTTTATCCAGCGGTCCCCAAAGCTCACCCGAATGAGGTTGCCCTTTGACTGGTCTGCACACTCCGTTGCCATGCTGACTCGATTCCAGCAGCTTCACACCTTGGAGCTGAAATACTTCTGGAGCTTCAAAGGGGTTTGCCCAGAGATTATGCAAGAACTCACCAAAGCCCTGCCCAACCTCAAAACTCTCATCCTTCATGTGCTGGTGCCAGTCAAAGACTTGGGCATCTCCTATTCTCTGGAATCCAGGTCCCTGGAGTACTTGGACGTGTCCCAGAGCCGTGGCCTGGTGTTCTGTCACCTCGATCTGCCTTCCCTGAGGGTGCTGAGAATCAAGAAGACTGTGCGGGGCATCATCCTGAACCGGAGGACCAGGCTGGCTCTTCAGAGTCGCTGGTCCTGTCTGTACAGCTTGTTACGGAGCGGCACGCCCAGCCTTCGCGTGTTCAACAACCAGGTGTTGCTGCCGCACTGGCGGGAGCAGACGTACAAGGAGCTGAATGCCTTGCTGCTGCAGTCGTGCTACTGTGTCCAGCACTCAGACACCTGGTTACTGTAAAGACTGATGGTGAAGGGAACAGCACGGAGAACTGAGTTCTCCCATATCTAATGGTGTCAGTGGAGGGGGGGTGTGGCATGAAGAGACCATGCATCTGCCTTGGGGGGACCAGGTAGCTTGTGTGTCTCTGGGCCTAGCATTTGTCAGATCAGGAGTGGCTGCGTTTGGGCCCAGAGTTTGCTGAAAATGGGAGGCTGACTGGGGGGTGTTTAGAGAGAAGGATGCTCTGTGTTTCTCTTCTACCAAGATAGAGTAAATGTTCTGTTCCCTACAATTGTTCTCTGCTTTTCATTTCTAAGTGCACTTTTCTGGCCTATAAGTGACAGCCCGTGTTTCTTACATGACAGGAAGGCCTCTGACTGCCGCACACAATAAAATTACATGGCTACAACCAGATATGGGTGCCCTGGTTGTCTAACTGCACTGATGCAGAAGTGAAGATAGAATTAGTCACCTTTTGGCCTCAGAACCCCATGAACCTCTGCCTGATGCATTCACAGAGCAGTTCCATGCTTTCAGCTGGACAGGGAGTGTTATCAGCTGGTTAGAGCGGAGGAGTTGGGATTTCTGGGTTCTTTTGCAGTCTCTGCCCCTGGCTTTGGACAAGTCACTTAGACGCATTTTTCAAAAGTGGCCTTTAATTTTGGGTGCCTGACTTGAGCCATCTTGTGAGTTGCAGGAGCTCAGCAGCTCTGAAAATCAGGACCAAGGGGTCTCGGATTAGGAACCTCAGGTTCGCCATCTTTGGGAATAAGCCGACCTTACCTCTCTGGGAAGGCTGTGAGGCCTTTAGACCCTTGGACGTAGGTGCTGTCAAAATGTAAAGTAGTATTAGACAGTGGGGGGACACGGATGTTTGCCATTTCCCAGCCACTAGAAGGCACCCCTACTTCCCAGCATGCTCATACGTAACCTGCCTGGTTCTCCAGACCATATGTCGTCTCAGCTGGTTCTTCTGACACTGGTGGCCTGGTGTTGAGTTGACCCTAATAAAAATTAATAGATTGCCATCTCTGTCAGTCTGTTCTAACCCAACAGTTGTCTCTGTTTCCTCGTCGCCTCTTCCTCGCCTGGAGGGAGCATAAGTGTAATCCTGGTTTTGTAGGGGTGACGCTCCTCGTGGGACGTGGCGTTGTGCTGGAGTCCTTTTCATGGGCTGTGATGAGGGAGCAGATCCAGCGTTATTCCTCTGAGGAGGGCACCTAGATGCATGTGGCTTTCAAACTGCACAAGTGGTGGCTGGGGAAGAGGGAGTTTCGCTATCAAATGCTGGCAAGGATGATTCCCAAGGGGGGACTCTAATGCTTGAAAACTGGCTTTGCTGGAGGTGGCGCTTGACAGCTGGGCTTGTATTTTCCTGTTGCTCCCCCATCCCTTGCCTTTCTCCCTGCCAGGAGCCGTAGCAGCATTTCACGTTCATTGCTAGGAGTGCTGCTTGTCTCCGTGCCGGCGGCACTGATAGCCATCTCCATCCCCCCAGGGAGGTGCCTGAGGATGGCACGGAACACATCGGCACATCTCCTCAGCAACGCTGACTACCACCAACATGTTACTCCTGTCCTCTGCTCCCTTCGCTGGCTTCCCAGAGAACATCGAGTCAAGTTCAAGGTCTTGGTCCTTATCATCGTGGCAGGGGGCCCAGGGTATCTAAAAGAACCTAAAGCTCTGGGATGCAAACCGTGATCAACAGTGGGACTCTCTCCAGTAAGGATAAGGCTTGTCTGTGCAGGAGACGGAGCCTCCTCAGGGATCAGTCCACGCCTGTGGCATGAACTCCCCCAAGTCTCCCACTGTTCACTCAGCACATTTCCTTGCCTTCTGTAATGTAAACATGCAGCATTGTGCATGTATCGATGTGAAAGAAAAGACTCCCTGGCATGCACTCCTCCCCCAGGGAGAATACAAGAGAACGAGCACGTGCCAGATGTGTGGTCATGTTGCTTAATGTGCTACGGGCAGGTGCTCCGATACAACGATGAGCGCGGTATAAGAACTGACATTGTATAGAATTTATTAGAACTGTGCAGCTCTGCAGCCTGAAGTGATTCACATGGCCATGAGTGCGTCAGTAATGTGCAGCGACTGGGTGGGTTTTGTTCCCCTTGCACGCAGCTGTGGTGGGGATTGTGGGTCAGTCACACCTTGTAGGGTAATGAGAGGCAGCACTGTACTACTGTAGGGCCTCAGAGCCCCAGTCATGGCCCAGGAGCCCATGTGCTAGGTGCTGTACTGACACGGAACAGTCAGTCAATGAGAGAGGCAGTTCTGTCTCGCGTTGTGCTGGAACATGGCAGCCAAGTTCTGCTTGTCCCTTGTGTGGGCAGAGGGAGTGCTGAATGCACGGTAAAGGCACCTGTTGGTTGGGGTGCGCTTTCGGAAAAGCCTTGACCTGCTTGAGGAGGGAGCATGCAGCACTTTCACTTCCCTGAGCTCGGAGGTGGCCTTGGTGAGAAAAATACACAGCTCAGTGTGTGTGGGCGGACGCAGCCAGGCACTTGAGATGCATGGAGCCCAAGGCTCCATCCTCTTTGATAGCCGAAGTCCTCTCTTCCCGGACAGCTGCACTCTGAGCAGTGCAGTGTAAGATTCCCCCTTGCCCTGGATGGAGGATCACCTTTAGGGGCCTGAGAAGAGTCTAGGCTTCTCTACATCTTGCTCTCTTTGGTGAGCTGCCAGCAAGGAGTTTGATTGTGAGGCTGCTTATGAACTGGACTGGGAAACAACTCCCTTCCCTTAGGCCACTGGTCATCAGCAACTTGCTTTCTGCTTGCATAGCCACCAGCTCATTACGAAAGCCGTTACCGGACGTGAGTCATGTGAATGGCTGCCCTAAAAGCGGAGGCCGTGTTCCCCATTACAAATCCCCTGAATCACCTAGAGCCTTGTCAAAGCCCAGTGCTCTGCTGTTCTGAGTATTAATTTGTGGTCACAGCATGAGAGTATTTTACAAAGGCCAAGGCCCTTTTCTCTTTCAGTTGCAGGAATAGTTCTACGCTGCGTCTGTTCTCGGTTCTTAATGCCCTTTTTTAAAAAAAATCCGAAATAAAAAAACGCTTCCAGTCCAGATGTGAATTCAGTTTTAAGAAAATCCACTGAGTTGTGGTTGGGTTTTTTAAGTTTCCCAAATCTTCTGAAAGCAATTCTGACCAAATATGTCCATGCAGACGTGTACATCACTTCTTCGCTGAGGAGAAAATGAAATATTCCACCCAAAATGGAATGTTTTCACCAGACAGACACCAGGGTTTGGACTGGAAGGAAGTGTCACCATCACTCCTCGCATTAGAAATACATAGACTAGGTGAGAATCTTTACCCAGGGACAGTAGTTTTAAGCTGGTATAGAATTAGGTGATTGGAGAGACCAGGTAGCTCATCTTCTACGTTGGTCTGGTGGGAATAGGTCCTGACAGTACTGCTCTCCCTTGTCTAGTCCAGTTCTAAAGCAACCATCAGCGTTTCGGCTTGAAGCTGCCAAGCTGTGTGTCTTGTTTTAATTCTGGAACTGTGTCCATCCCAAAACTCTTTGGGGTTAATGGGTTCTCTCGGAAGCAAAGGAGCATTTCAATGCGAGTCGCTAAACATGGGCTGAATATTTAAAGGTAAAAATGTATCACTGAAGTAGCTTTGGTTAGCAGGACTGAATAATGCTTCCCAGATGCACACAGACGAGGTTGCGTTTGGCTCATGTCAACCTAGAGTAGCTCCTTTGACTTCAGAGGGGAGATTTTGCATTTCCAGCTGTGTAAGGAAGTCAGGATCTGGACCACTGACTGCATACCCAGTCAAATGAATCTCTGCATCCACCTAGAAATAAGGAGAGAAATCCAGTGCTCGTCTTCAGCTGTGCTGTACGCATAATCTGTGTCTAGAAATGTGGTGTAATGAAACATCTGTGTTATTGATCAGTTGTCAAATGGACAGTGTTAACACTTGAGTTATGCGGGCTACTGTTTTTGTGACCAGCACTTACTGTTCTAGGCTTTGTTGGGAGCCTACGTGTTTGCCATTTATAATCTACAGGAATGGGAAGGGCAAATTGGTACCAATCAGTGGGATAAACATTCCTCTTAGAGTTCATCTCCTTTGCATTTCAAGCTGCATTGCCACCAGCACTACTTTGCTACAGCCTTGAGACTGCTGCTGCTGTCTCTTAACTATTGTGATATAGCGAGGGCAGAGGGCAGTAGGAGACTGGTCCCTATTTGCAAACCGGGAAGTACCCGCCCACTGCTTAAGACCCCTCCCCCAGCCTAAGGGGAGGAGCCACTAGACCCAGAATGCAACTGAATGCTTGGGACAACAAATGAAGAAACAGGGAGGGGCATGGGGGTCACAGGTGTAAACGAAGGAAACCGGAAGGGGACATCGAGCAGAGAGCCCCAGACAGTGTCCACTGCTCCCGGAAGGTGTCAAGGGAGCCAGTGGATGGGAGATATGTGAGCCCCAGAATGCTCAAGGCTCTGTTCCCTGCTGACTAGCTAAGAGCCAGTAGGGGTCAATTAGGAGCAGCTGAGGCCAATTAAGGACCAGCCAGGTGCTTGATAAAAGCCCTCTGCCCCAAACAGTCAGGGCCTGAGCTGGAGGAGTAGGAGTGGCGTGGCGTGGCGTGGCTAGGAGTGCTGAGTTGAGTGGAGGAGCAAATCGGAGTGTAGAGTTCTGTGGACAGAAGGAAGGTACCAGGCTCAAGAAGCCAGAAGGAGGGGGAAAATTAGCCCAGGGGAAGACAGTGCAGCTGGGAACACTGTGCCAGCAGCACATAGCTGCTTCTCATGGGGCCCCTGGGCTAGGACCCGGAGTAGCGGGTGGGCCCAGGTCCCTACCCCCTCCTCGGGGAAGACGGGGTGACTGGAGATGCCCTGGCCCACTACAAACAGTACAAGCGTGAGACCGACTAGAGGGGAGCCGGCTGCTTGCCACACTATAAATGCACAGAGTGCTTCAGTCATGCTTTCCAGCTGAGAAACTCAAAAGCACTTAGTAGACATTAACAAACTAACCTGGGAGATAGGTCAGTCCTATTCCTTTCCACACGTGGGGCTACCGAGATGGAGAGAAATGAAGCAACTTGGCTCAGTTTCCCAAGAGCCAGACCTGCTGACTTCCCATCCACAAGGCTGTGCTTCCTAAACAAGATAGCGGCTTGTCAAACAGAGTGCCTTTCAAACTCCTCAGAGCCTCCCTGCTCTGTGCCTCAGTTTCCCTATCTATACAAAGGTATCATTTCTACCTTGCAGGGTGCAGAGAGGCATGGTTCATTTGTGTTTGCTAGGCGCGTGGATACAGGGGAATGGAAGGGGCTACAAAACAGCACAGTATCAGGGGAGCAAAAGATCAATGTAAAGGGCTGTTTTGTGGCATGTGAGGGATCCTGAATCAAATGCAGCACGCTAAGGAACACCTCGGGCGAGCATCACCATGTTACAGATGGGCAGACTGACACGGAGACGTGATGCGACTTGCCCAAGATCACCAGCAAGTTAGCAACAGAGTAGGAATAGATCCTAGATCCTCATGACACCTGGCCCATTGTCCTCACTATTCGACCATGTTGCTTGTCCTGGCATGTCAAATCACAGTCTCCCAAGGTATGTCTTCTGTGTCTACCGCTTTGAGCTAGGCATCATTGCTTTGCCAATGGTACTTAAGATGAGCTCAGTCCTTAGTATTTGTTTTCTAATGCTCTAAAATGTGCTAAGTATTCTCCCCTCCCCAAACCAGGAAGGGGTTTACAGTCTAAATTAAACATCATTCCCCCCAGCTGTTGGGATTATTTTCCCCATTTTAAATACCTTAAATATATCGCACCGGTTGGTTGCTGAGAAAACAGAGTAACAAGAACTGGTCTTTACACAACACCTTCCCTCTGAGGATCTCCACACACTTTACTAAGGCGGGCAGGTTGCTATTGTCACTCTTTGACAGAAGAAACTGAAGCACAAAAGGGACCTAACTCAAGGCTACAGAGAGAGTCATGGGCAAAAATGAGACTAGAATGCAGGTCTTCAAATGCTCAAGCTTCTCTTCTAACCACTGCACAGTGCTGCCTCTGCAGCTGTTTATGCGGGGTCTAGCACACTTTTGTTGTGGCTGCGGCAATACTAGAAAGTGCTAACAGACCCTTTCCTCTGAGCGGGGTTGACGTGAGCTCTAGCTTAACAAAAAGAGCAATGGGGGCTTTACCTGAATCATAGAAGATAGATATGAAACTGACCCAGTAGGCCATGCAATCCATCTCCCTGTCAGTGCCTATTCTTTTGCTAGTATTTTGTCCAGTCTAGTGTAAATTTCCCAAGCCACTGAGCTGAAAGACACCAGAGAATCCCCCATGGTCCATCCCACTGTTTGCTAAGTGGCTCTGGCATGTTGTTTTCCAGCTTCAAAGAGAGTAAAACAAGCCTCACAGATCAATGGCAAAGCGCTACTGCAATGCCGTTCTCTAGCAGCAGCACCGTGGGACACCATGTTCATCGCCTCCCACTGACTCCGGATCGGATTCACTTCATTTCCTGGTGAAGAGGGGTTTGTGCGGCTGGAGATGCTCCCCCCCTGAGATTGGAAAGTCAAGCTGGGTGCTTCCCTGCTTCCTGGGGAGACTTTCAGGCTGATCCCATTCGTGTGTGGAAATTGCACGGAGCTCCATGGATGCAAGGTATGGTTGCTTTGCGCACTGGCCAATGCAAGGTTGGCATATTCCAACTGGCCTCAACTCCACAGATGGGGCAGGGAACCTGCTGCTGGCTTTATTTTTTAATATGCAACTCCGGTGCCATAGTCTTGCAGGGTGCTTTAGTCAGCAGGCTGTGCCATGAAGAACATATAACATAGGCTGATTATGATACTCTGTAGGAGGCTGGTGGTTATACCAGGCAAACAGGAGGGATGGTTGGAGAGGGGAATACACAGAATAAACCTATGGGCTTTCTTGTTGGTTCCTAGCTTTAGAAAAATGTTTGTTGTTTTTTGATTGCTGGAAAGGAAGTGGCAGATTGTTTGAGGGGCTGCGGGGAAAGGAGGAGGAGGAGGGAGTGCAGAGTATTGGGTCAGGGGTGTGCTCTGGGAAGGGGAAAGGAAACAACAGGGGCATGGCAGGGAGCTGTGTTGGTGGAACGCAGGGTCAGAGTGGTGGGGGACCGATGCAGGCGGGTACAGAGCTGGGCAGGACCTTGGTAGGCAAGGACTTTGAAATGGACGCAGAAGGGGCCGTGGAGCCAGTGAAGGGACTTGTGAAGGGAGGCGCTGGGGTCTGGGTGACGTGATCAGAGCAGCAGGTGAGAAAGCTGAATGTGGCGGCAGCAGTTTGGATGGGAGCGAGATGGGCGTTGGGAAGGCCAGAGAGAAGGAGGTTGGAGTTGTTCAGGTGGGAAATGGACGAGGGGTTGGCAGCAGGGATGGGCGGCGAAGGAAGAGCATCGGAGCCAGAGGTCAAGCGGTGCTAGGCCGAAATGAGGCGCCTGCCCGTGCCTTGAAAGAGCAAGAGGGGGAGAGCTCTGCAGCTGTAGCCTTTCCACTAAACCTGCCTTACAGCCAAATCCCAGCCCTGGCACTGCCGCATAGAGAGAGACAGTCACGCATCCCCCATCCCAGCTTCCACAAAGCAGCAGATGGCTAGGAACAGAGCAGGGCTCTGCCTTCCCTCCTACAGCTGGCTAAGAGGGCTTTCTCTGCCAGCTGTGTGCTGGCAGCGTTTCCTGGGCTCCAGCATTCAGCAGGGTTTCCTCAAGCGAGCTGTCACTCCTCCAGCCTCCTAGAGCGCACCACTTTGAAGTTCCTGGTAATTTGCAGTAAGCAGCAGGCACTTAGTGCCCCTTGTTGATTTCAGCAGGTGGCAGGAGATGAACAGCCTTCGTGTTATTAAGACTGGAGCTACTCCCAGCAGCAACCCATTAGGCTCTCAATTAGGGGGAGCATATAGCTGTGGGCATACATTTGTGGCCACGTGTATATTTAAACTTCAATAATGCAGGCTAAATGGAGTACGTCAATCCTATTATCTCATGCCTCCAAATTGGAGTTTCAATTAATGGTGGAGCTTCCTCGATGAATTTATGCTGGCACAATCGTAGAGTCTCTGCAGAGAGGGGAATCGCTTTATGAGAGGAAATGTTTTGGCAAAAAGGCAACTACTGGGGGTTCCTGAAATGTCTCCCCATTCCAGCCCCAGGCTTAGTAAAGAAAAGACAGCCTAGAAAAAGAACGGGGTGGTGATCTGTAAGCCCACTCGCCTGCAGCTGGGATCAGTAGCTGTGAGGGGCTAGGGAAGGGGAGAGCAATGGAAGGACCTGTGTTGCTGAGAAGCTAATAACTGGGCCCTAAAGGAGTTGAGCATCTGCAGTTGCCCCCAAGTTGTGGGTATGAGGCAAGTCTAATGTTGCTGAGGTGCTTTGAGATCCTCAGACGGAAGGGGTCTTAAACCTCCTGTTTTGAGGCTTAAGGTCATCTCTAATTTTAATGGAGCAGGATGATCACCCGTGGGGGGTAGATTATCCCACAACTGCCATGGCAGGATTCTCACACCTTCCTCTGCAGTATCTGGTGTTGGCCACTATTAGACAGGAGACTGGGCTAGACGGACCTTGGTGCTGATCCAGTCTAGCAACCCCTTGATCCCAAGCCCAACAGGATTGCAAAATGCTTCTATCACGGGCTGGCAGTGCTGCACGCCGGAGGTAGATGTGGCTAGCAGGGTTGGTGTCCGGCTACTCACATCCCATAGTTTTCGTGGCTAAAATCCATTAAATGGAGTCGGTGACCTTAACTTCTCCAGCCAGAGACCTGATACCCAGCGGGGGCCCCCCTCCTGGAAGAAATCATGGTAACGCTCATCACTTGGTTACACTGTGACGGCCCATTTGGGTTTCCTGCCTGTACTCGGCTGCCAAGCAGGGTGAATGGACTAGATTTCACAGTGGTGGCTCGGAGGGGGCAACTCTTGGCAGACTGTTGCTCCAAAGGGCACCCAGGTGGCCTTGTGGTGATCTCAGGAAAGGCGAGAGGTCATTGTGGGGTGTACAACCTTTGTAATGGGCCAGGGCACCAGGCGGTAGTGATGCAACCTGCAGAGCAGCTGCAGCTGGCTGTATCCCACATCTCCCTGAAATGCCTCAGCTGAAGGCAGACTGGAATGGAAAAGGGAGAAAGCAGGCTGCTCTCTGCTGGGCCTGGAAGGAAGCAGATCCCAGGGGCCTGAGAACTAGAGCCAGCCTGGAAGAGAGAGAAGGCAGGTTGAGGCTACAGATTGTCCCTCTGCTTGGTGAGTGGGCAGCCTGCCCAGGTCTCCTAGGTGGAAGTGGGTGGGTAGATGGCCCAGCTGCAGCCTGTTGGGATCCAGGGGGGTGGGGTGTGGGGGTTTCACCTCACAGCAAATGGATCTCCAGTAGCATAGCCCTAACTCCTGGGAATGTGAGTTCAGCTCAGAAATGCTCCTACCCTGCACCTCACTTGGGAAGGGAAACTGAGATGGATGAAAACAAGTGGAGAGGTGGAACTGACCCTTCGACAACTGGCCAGATAACTGCCAAAAAGTGACTTTTCCAGGACTTTGCTGGGTCTAGTGCCAGGTGGATGGCTGGGCAGGGATGGGTCTCTTGCCCTACATGAGTGCTTCCCTGTTCTACCTTGTAGCTGGGAGGGGTGGTCCCCCTCGGAGAAGGACCAGAGGGAGAACCAGACCCACCCTGGCTGATAGAGCCCCAAAGGAAAACCCCTGACTGGAAGCAGGGGGGCAGAGCCAGGCCTTTAAAACCCAGGCCTGCGAGCCCAGTCAGGAGAGGACGGCCGAGGGAGAAGGACGCCTCTCCCCCTGATCTCCCAGCTAAGACCAGGCTAGAGAGCCATGCTGAGCAGGAGCGGCCGATCTTAACCCCAGCCTGGGAGCCGGAGGAGGGCCCATCGGAGTTCCCTGCTGCCTGGGAGCTGGAGGAAGGCCCACCTGAGACACCCGCGGCCTGGAAGCTGGAGGCGGGCCGGCAGGAGCAGTATAGAGCCTGGGACCCAGAGAACTTACCGGTCCTGCCTGCAGCCTGAGGGCCGGAGGACCCGGAAGAGCTGCCCTCTGTGGAGGAACCCATGGAGCTGCCAGAGCTGCCACCCGTGGATGAGGAGGGCCTCGTAGGACTACCACGCCTCAGCGACCCGAAGGAGGCAGGTACCAGGGGTTTCGGGGCAGAAGCAGCCCAGGGAAAGCCATACGTTCGTGGCTGAGTCTGGGGCAACCCGGGCGGCATGTTGCGGCAGGAGCCCCGCCAACCCCGTGGCAGACGCCTTTTGCCACTGCGAGGGCCCTGGGCTGGGACGCAGTGGAGATGGGTGGGCCTGCGTCCCCCTCCCCCCTTCCCTAACAGCCCCGAGAGAGCCTCACCCTCCATACCACTCCAGAGAGCGGGCCTGCTCACTGGCCAGCCCTGCCTGGGGGCCGGGCAAAAGATTGCTTGCCCGGAAAAGAGGCTTGAGACTGCTCCCGGCTGGAGATAGCCGGCAGGGGTGGTCCCCCTCTGAGAAGGACCCAGAGGGAGGGGCCTGGACGCTGCCCCCCGCTTCCAGGGGCCCATCCACATCCCTCCTTGATTGGTGAGCTCACACGCCACAAGCAAACAGGCACTGTTCCAGACTCAAACGCTAGTACAAGCAGGGGAAGGCAGGCTGGCCAGCCAGCCGTGCATGCCCAGTTACACAGGGTTACACAGGAATAAACTTGCTGGAGTGAATGAATTGCTCTTTGGAGGGGGCAGGGATCTGTGCTGGTGGTGGGGATAGACAGGAGGTGGGGGGAGTGTTAGATCACTATATGGGTGCAGAGGCAGGATGCCCTAAAGCTCATGATCTAGATGATGCTCATTGCCCTTACAAACATGAAAATGAGACAGCCAAGGAAAGCCATAGCGCTATACTCTGTTTCCCCAACAGTTAACTGAGAACAGTGCTATGGCCCTAACTCACAGGACAATTAAAAGACTAAATGAACTAGTGTTTGTAAATCACTGTGAGATCCTGGGCTGGAAGATGCCAGGAAAGCACAAACCCTTAGTATTTCCCCCACCCCACAAGAGCTGTACTTTCAGCCAGTCTGTATAGGGCATAAAAAGAGAGCCAGTTAATTTCCAGGAATTAATGTGTGTGGTTTTTCTAAAGTTGGAGCACAGGGTTCTAGTGGCTAATTCAGAACAAGGGCAGGCACATTTCTATATTGGTTTCATTAAAATCTCTCAGTGGGTTCTAGAAAGGGGGATAGCTCAGACTGGAGGGTAAAAATGTCCCAGTGACAAGAACTGCACGCCAGTTCTGTTATCTACTAGCTAATTACAGTGCAAGAAGAGTTCACATTAATACTTACCCTGCTCTGATTATCCATGCTTTATGCTAGAATGACCACACTGGTTCTTCAGCAACAGAGGCTTTAGAGGCCAATACAAATGCAGAAGGGAGAAGGTTTACTACTATCTATTCTACACTAATAACATGCTCAAAGTGGACGGGAAGAAACCGGCCGATAATTTAATTCGTATCAAATGGAAGCTGCCTCCCAGAAATCTGCAAGATCAGTTCCAAGCATAAGGGAATCTATCACCCCACCTATGCTTGAAATGAACTAGCTCTCCCCTCTGCAACAAACTGGAGAGGGTTAAAACTATTCCATCTTACGCATAATGGAAACGCGGGTTCTGATGGATTGGAATGTATGCCTGAACCACTTTATCGTTCATTTTAAACTAATTAATTTAAAGGCAGGACTAAGAGTTTAATGCATTTACTCTTTTCTCTGTAATCACTCAGGGGAATGAACAGACACTGGAAGTTGCTCTATAGATTATTCTGATATTAGATACATGCCTTTGAGTATTAATAATGTTTGAACTTCTTGGCTTGGTTTTGGGTATTGCTGTAGAGGACATCCCTGAACTGCCCCAAGATTAGTCATAGTAAATAGCATTTCACTTTCCAAAGCACACGTGCAGCCTTTGCTGCCGCATGTCAAGAGCAAGCAGGTTTTAGGCTCAGCTGCACTGCAGTGGCTAAACTAGTGCCCTCACTAAGAACCTCAGCTAACTCGCATCATCAGTAATTTCATCTTATCCTTAATTCTGGGACGTGGGGGCTTTGGAGCATAGTAATCCACAAAGCAGAGGAGAGTTAGAAAAACAAGTACTGCATTTAATGAACTTAGCTGAACTGGAGAAGCAAGAGAGGATCGCTGTCCAACTCCACCCTTAGAACTCTCCAGGTCAATAGCGAGAGACAACACTTTCAACCCATGACACACACGTTAGAAGCTATACATCCTCTGAACATACTCGCATTAGTTGACTGTCCCCCAGAAGTGAGACACTGTTGTTGGCAGCTGCTGCCGTATAGAAGCCCACCCTTTCAGGGGTGTCATGTCAAGCACAGTGTGTTAATATCATCAGTACAGTTTTGCATTGGACAGCAAACTTTCCCTTTGCTGCGGATTAACAAGCCCCAAAGAAGTTGCTCTTCAGACTGTTCTCCACCGTTTGGTCTCATGATCATGACTGCAACCTACGGGCAGAACTCCCACCTACCCTCTGGAAAGATCCGAGTGGGAGAGTGTCCCATAGGGCATCATGGAGCAGGGTACGCTCTGTTTGGTTTTGAAGGGATACCACGTTTTTGTTTGAACACTTGGCCCCTTAGACTCAGACTTGAAACAGCGGCTTGCCTGATTTTCCTGGCAACAGTTTGCAAATGCGAGAAGCGTCTCTTCTGCCCTGACCCACCTGTTTGAAACGTGAAGGGCTAGTTCCCTCCTCCCATTTCAATGCTTGGAGAAATTGGCTATTGTAGGCTCCAGCCACGGCAGCAAACATGGCAATTCCATTTCCAAGGACACACACAACCAAGATCCTGCTGAGTTCTCATAGTGCTTTATCCAAGCGTTGAAACACCAGTGTACTGATCAAATTCCAACCTCTGCAATGACATTCTGCCTCCCTGCATCCCCTCCTGGGTTTTAACTAGACACAGCATTGTTCAGTTGTGTCCTAACGTGTTGTTGGGCTGTTGAATGTCTGGCGTGTTTCACCCCCGAGGTGGCTGCATGTCATCAGCAAATGAGGCAATCTCTTGTGCATAGTCTGTAAAACACCATGGGATCCCTTCTAGCTGTGAGGCTGTGGTACAAATGCGAGATCATTTCCAAAAAATAAACACTGGTTGAACCATCAGTAGCCACTGCGGCACTTGGCTAGAGTGAGAGGCTCACAGCAGTCCATGAGGAGATGCTCTCTGGCAGGAAGGGAATGTAAAAGATATTTCATCGCTGCAAAGGGTCTAGAGTAATGGAGGTGCGTAGCCATCCAACAAAGTGCCTGCTCCATGAATCTGAAACAGAAATGATGGAAAGACAGACCAAGGGTGAGGGGACAGAGCAGCTTGCGGGGCAGGATGAAAAAGTGTGTGGAGAAGTGAGGAGAAGGACATGAAGGAGGGAGGTGCGGGCAAGGCCACGAATGGGAGGAGGAGCCGGAAGCTGACAGAGAGGGAGACACGTTTAGCGTACACCTGCACTGGAGCTGGGAGGGAGCATGCTCGCAGCTCAGGTATCTAGCACACTAAAACTAGCAGTGTAACCAGGCCAGCATGGGTGGAGGCTCCGTCTGGCTTCCTGATTACAAACCCGGACCCCCTGGGGACATACTTGGGTAGCTAGCCTGACCCGCCACTCCCAGCTACATTGCTACTTTCAGTATGTGAGCTTGAGCATGGCTAGCAAGCATCTGTCTGCTCATGCTGGGACGTGTGCTACCAGCTCCAGTGTCAGACATGCCCATAAATGTCTCTTCCCTTCTCTAAAGGGGAAAGAGCTCTGGAGTCCTGGGGCTGACACACAGCACAGGGAGCTGGACTTGATTTCCTGAGGTCCCTTCCAGCCCTACATTTCTATGATTCTAATGGCCAAAACTTATCTGAACCAGGGCTTTGCTCTCACATTGTGTTGCTGCTGGCAGCTCCTGCAGCGATGTCTTCACCATGAATGCGACACTGAGCTTGTTTTCCCATGTCATTTGCACAGGGGGAGGTGGCAGAAAGAGAAAGTGGCTCCAGAACAGTCTTGACTCAACCAAGTGTGTCCAACAACAGCAGAGTGACCTCTGCCAAAGGGCAGCCAGTTAAATAGCTGTTACAGGGGGAAAGTCCCCTGGGTCAGAAGACACTTTATTTTGTAGAGTGTCTTTCCTATGAAGAGAGACTGGAGTATGGAGATTGTATGAAAGGCCAGAGAGGAGGCCAGCTTTAAACAAGCAGGGAAGGGGTGGGTGGGTGTGTGTGGAAGTGAGACAGGATGGCCAGTTAGAGTCTTTACAAAGCATATTTTTAACTGGATCTTAATCTTGGATGTGCAGGGACCTAATGGAGTTGTCTGAGGATGGGACTGCTAAACAGAGGACATACACAGAGGTAAGTGGATTTTGGAGAGGGGCTGCACTCATTAGCTAAGGTAAAAGGAGAATTTAAGCAGAGGGGGAGCCCAGGTAACACCGATCAAGGGTACTGTGCTGAAGTAATGAGTTACTAGCTTTCAAAGTCCCATAGCTGGGCAGTCTCACAAAATTAACCCCCCATTGGGCATGATTATACCAAAGTTACGGACAGCAGAAACAAAAGTGTGTGTCAAGAGCCGAGCTGGATGTGAGGGCGGGTCCTCTTGCCCAAGAGAAACAGTTGGGTCTTGAAGACTTTAAACTGATGGGAGTTAAAATGAAGCCAGAATTTTAACAGGTCAAGACAGGGATCATTGAAGGTGTCAAGTAATGTGTGCAGTAGAATATGTATCATCGGCATGAGTTAAAGCAAAAAGGAGCTTTAAAATGATTATGCAGGTAAACAGGACAGAGGGTCATGAAAGTAACCTTGTGGGATTTTACAGAAGAGAGAAAAAAGAAGCCCCTTTCAGACATAAGTTAGACAGATAGCAACAAACCCGCCCTAGAAGGGAACCAGATAGCTGCAGGGCTTGAGTGTGGAAAGGTATGCAGAAACCGAGAGTATAAATTAAATGGAAGAGATCTATTATGACCCCGCTCAGCTAATGCAGGGTTGTTCCCTAGGGGATGTTTTTAGTACTTAGTAAAAGTTCTAGTTTGAGGTGAGGGCCTTTGACACCAAAAGTCTGATATTCAAGGCGATAGGAGACCAGCAGCTGAAAGGAGGAGACGTGAAGAGGTATCAGCAAAAGCTGTCCTCACAAAGTTGGAGCGAGTGGATAGACTGACCAGGGAGAAATAGCACTGGGTGTGCGCCAAGCCAGGGGAATATTTTAGGGAGAGAAGATGGACAAGTTGTTTAGAGGTGAAGTAGGTCTCAGTGGAGAGAACAGGACTTAAGCTTTATCTGTGACTGCAACACTACCTACTTGGCCAGGTAATGAGGCTTTCCAAGGAGAAAGCATTCTTCAAATGGAGAAAAAGCGAGAGTACAGGGAAGGGGAAGAGAGATTCAGACCCTACACCAAGCTGAAAAACTCCATCTGCCCATGCTGGTAAACATACCAGAATCACCTTCTGCAGGATCGAAGCACTAATTTTAAAAAAAGGTTTCTTGTCTTTCCAGTTGTGAAGAAAGCCTTCTGCATACAAGCGGGGTGTAAACAGTTTGCATACAACGCCAATGCCTCTGCTGCTACTCAGACCTGCCATGCAGCAGCAGCACAGTGAAAACTGACAGGGGTGCTGTCAGTTTCACCACCCCTATACTCTGTAGGTAACTGTGAAATGGATAAGAACTGGGTCAATTGTATTTTGCTGCATCTTAGGAAACTTTCAGGCAACAGCAGAGAGAGGAAATATTCAGTTCAGGGGAACTCCAAAGCGAAGGCTGGGGGAGGGGCAGAGTAGCACAAGACACCCCACTCGCAGCAGCCAGAAAGCTGAGGGGGAGGACAGTAGAACTGTCTGTCCCTAAATACAGGGCTCCCCATCTTTCAAATCTGTCTGGCTAGTAGGTTTAGAGCTCTGGCTACTAGATGACAGATAAAATTTCTAAGCCCTACACACACGTGTGAGAGAATGATGGGATACGTTGGAAGAGAAGTGGTGAGAGGTTTTCAGCTGAGGTACTCCACACAGGGAAAGAGAAGAGCAGACTGCTCAGACGCTAGAAAAGGATTGGTGTTTTTAGAAGGGGGCCTTCTAATTGTTGGGCTGCTGGATTTTCACTCTTGCTAGCACACTTTGCTAAGAATCCTGCAGGGCTACACTAGAGACATGTAAGGGGCATGTAAGAACCGGCATAAGGTAAAGGGGTCGTTGGCACAGCAAAACAGGACAGCAATGGCACTATCTGGGATAAGCCTTGGATAAAAAGGCATAGAGCCTGGCAGCTTTAATCTCACCTTTACAGAATGGAGGTGCAGAAGGGGAGAAGAGAATTTCCATTTGAATTCATGCACTAAACAGATGCTGTTAAAGTGTATAAACGTGTTGTTGCTGCATCCGCTGAATTGCACAGCTTTGATGGGGCATTAAAACCCATCAGCCTGACCAGAGTTTGTTTCCTCCTTCATTATGCATCCCTGATGAGCTACAAGTTAAAATAATCTAGGGTATTGTGTCTGCATAAGTTCGTGGTCCAGACAGTGTCAGCCTTGCTTGCACTCAGCAGCATCTGCTGCAGCTCAGCGCTCACCCTGGAGAACTTCTCTTCATCCACAGAGCCATTCAAGAGGTTAGAGGAGGTGGGGGGCCAAGGCAGGTTCTCACTGTAGCAGTCCACAGGGTAGGGGTAAATGACAAGTTGCAAGTACAGCAGGCCCATGGTCTTCTGCAGCAAGTTCTTTAGCCCCCGCGTGGAGAGGGGGTTGCCAAACACGCCCAGGTAGCGAAGTCGAGAGCAGCGGCACAGGGCGGGAAGAAGCGACTCCAGGTGGATATCCATCAGGCGGCATTCCATGATGTCCAGGTGGAGCAGGGATGAGGCGGCCTCTTCTAGGAGATGCTGGAAGGGCTGGAGAAGCGAGTCAGACAAGTTGTTGCCGCTGAGGTCCAGCTTCTTCAGGGTGGGGGTGTGAAGGCTTTGGGAAAGGTAGGCGAGGTCATTGGGGAGCAGGTAGCAGAAGGCCAGCTCCAGGCTTTCCAAGGGACCCTGCAAATCACTGGTGAGAAGAAAGATTGTAAGCATAAGTTCCATTTCAGAGAATTACTGTAGCTCGCAGAGGACAGAAACCAAAATGGTTGGAAACGGCCACACCACCAGGTAGCTCACGGCCAAATCAAGACCTACATTAAAGGTTCAGACTCATATGGTGAAGAATGTCCCTAACGCTAGTTAAAAAGCCTGGATGCTCAGAGAATTGCATGATGGGACCGGCAGTGCATTGACCACACTTTCACATTAAAGGAGGCTGCAGAAGTCCCAACATGCAAAGAAGCTTCTCTGATCAAGATGGACCATTGCATGATGGGACCTGTAGTCTCCACGGGTCACAGAAGAGCCGTGACCTGGTCTATTACAGTCACTCACACGCCTGTCAAATTGCCAGCGCAGCCCTCAGCCGGGCCCCCTCTGCCCTACAAACAGCTTACCCCAGCAGTTGCCTTAGTTTTCCGGAAAGCCTGGAGGAGCCCAAATTCAGCTCCTTGAGACAGGACAATCTACTGAGCTGGGTGGCGAAGTAGTGGAGGCTTCCTTCCATTCCTGCTGAGAGCCGTCGCACATCAATGTTGCTGTAGGGCAGCTTCAGGCTGACCAGGTTGGTGAACTTTGCCATGTGAGGGAGAATCACCCTCAGGCCAGACAGCCCCAGGTTATTGAATCTCAGATCCACCTGCCGAACACCCGTGGGATCCAAGAACTCCAGGAGCCCCACTGTACTTGCAATGGGCAGCTCCTCAGCCCGGAAGTCCCGGCACTTCAGCCGCAGCACGCTGTTGGCGTTGTTCTGCAAGGCGTCTTTAAGGACTCCATAGGAGGTGCTGTTCACGAAGAGATCCACATGGACATCTACAGAAACAGGCTGCGGCAGCGGCAGAGCCACTGAGCTGCTGTAGGGGCCCTTCCTCCGCTTCAAGGTGCGCTTGGTGCACTTGCTCTGGTGTTTGGACACGTCGATGCAGGCTTTCGCCAGAGTCACCGTCCTGGACCACAGGCTCATGCTTTCTGGGCCCTGGTCTATTCCATCATCCTGAAGCCCCGTCATGTCCAGGATCTGCAGGCGCTGCCTCCTGTTGGGGGAGACAAGAAAAAATGAGCAAAGATAGAAGAGTGAAAAGACCTATTGGGTAACCTACTTCATTCACCCAGCCACGGCAGGGATTGTTCCCTATACAGGGCCACAGAGGAGGAAACCCCAGGGCCATAAAGCAGGGACTAGAATCCAGGTCTCCTGATTTCCACTCCAAGCCCCTATCCAGCGAACCTCACAGCCTTCCGTGGCAGGGCCTTTGTAAAACAAAGCATTGCATATCAATTAAGCTAGACTGAGATTTAAGACCATTCCCTCCCTTCCCTCTCTGAAGGGAATAGAGCAATGCTCATCTTGTAAGATGGATAAGACCAGTGGCTCACCGGCAGGAATTACAGAACTGAGTCCCACCTCCCAAAGCTGCTTATAGCCTGTCACTTGACAAATGGCTGTTATTTAATGCTGCGTACGGGTTAGCGCTTCAACAGTAGTGCCACACTGCAGAGAAAGCACGTGCATAAAGACCACAGAGCCTGCTTCCAAAGCATTGTCTGCAGCACAGTCACATGCGAGGAGCCAGAGGAGGGATTTAGCAAGCGGCTGCTACCTGAGAGTCATGGGAAGACACGTGGAACACTTAGTCCACCCAGGATTTAAGTCAGCCTCCAGCACCTCAGATCAGCAGCTCTTCCTCCAGAAGGACACAGAGCACCACTTCAATTTGGGCTATAAGCTCATTATGGAAGCCACCACATTTTCTTGTCACACAACCAAGAACAAAGGCAAAGCTTGTCTCAACCCTAGTGGATCACCACTGTGGGCTGTACTAATGGGCCTCAGGCCAATACCATTTAACATGTTAGTGCAGTGCTTCTCAAACTGGGGGTCCCGACCCAAAAAGGGGTTGCAAGGCTATTGTAAGGGTGTCACCAGATCACAAAAAAATATCGCGGTAACCTTCAGATCCTTTGCTAGGGTTTCCATATTTCAAGTTGCCAAATAGAGGACACTGCTGGGGGCAGGGGGAGCTCAAGGGGAGGGGCTACAGCAGCCATTGTTCTCCGACCACCTAGCTCTGAAGGCAGTGCAGAAGTAAGGGTGGCAACACCAAGTCACAGACAATTGTTCATATTTCAAAAATGAAAACTGAACGCGGAGGACATTTTAGGGTCCGCCTCAGTTCCCTGGAGCCACGATTGAAAAAAGTGTGTGCTTCAAAACAGCAGCGCCACTCGCATTAGGTGGCCAGATACTTGTTTGTATATAGTTGTGTATAAAGCCACAATCTTTGGACAATGTTATGATTATTGCCACAATCACTGGAAAAGGCTTCCAGCTCCCCAAACTGTAACCTGTTGTCTATTTTTCCCCCAGAAAACGTGTTTCTTAAATGTCCACATACTATATTTATTCCTGGAAACTGTTGCTTTACACTTTTTGAAAGGCTTCAGTGCCTTTGACTGCAGGGATGATTAGATGCTTCATTCAGTGCTCCTGTGAGTATGCACAGTAATTTAGTATCACTTGTTTTGGGAGGAGGGTCGTCACAGCCTGAACTATTTTCGAAAGAGGACGCAGCAAAAAAGGTTTGAGAACCCCTGTGTTAGTGTGTTACTAGACGTCTTCTCCCCAGCCTCCCCCTAATATGGTTTAGTCTCATTAGTATGTGACCCTTTTGGTAGGTGATGAGCTGTGTGCTGACAGGTACCTTTGGCTGCGGAGTCGATCTTCTAGAGCCTCATTCAGGTAGGTCACCACTCCCAGGATGACAGTCTGCACACACAGCTTGTTGGGCTTTTCCTGAAGCAGAGCACGGTCACAGTGCTGACACTTTCGCAAAAGCTTCTGAAAACTGAGTACTGGGAAAGGCCACATCTGCACCAGGTCTTGTAGCACAAGGGTCCTCTTGTCCATGAAGGCTGCCTTGAACAAGACGGGATACAACTCCTTTGGGATGAACTCCAAGGCACCGCGCACCGTGGAGTGGTGGGAAACCACCTTCTGTGCACAGAGGAACACAAGGGAGTGCATGGCTGCGGGGAGGCAGCAAGCAAGAGCCCCAGCTCCACGGAACCACTGAAAGAGAAGACAAACACCTCGTGATACACTTGTCCCTAGGACCCACCGCAACTCTCCATCAGCAGGGCAACTCTCCTGAAGAGATCCTGGACTTTCACCACCAATCAACCAGCTGTTGCATTGCTCCCTGCAGCTGCAGTGTGGGTGGGCAGGAGAGACCTACCCCATCCTCCTCTGACCTATTCTGCATCTCCTGCTCAGATTACCACTTGGCCCCCACCTACATGCTGGTTTGTTCCACCCTTGTCTCCTTATGCTGATCCAGACAGAAAGCAAGGAAGTTAGGTCAGGCGGTTGGACTAGATGACCATTGCAGACCCTTCTAACCTTATGATTGTAATATTCTAAATGGGATGGGACAGCGACTCCTCATGGCCCTTCAGCAGCCTTGCTCCACCTGTTCAGTCAAACAATCTGGGCATCAGAGGGTTTCAGCCACAGATGCGGGAGGTTCAAGTAACGAAAGACCAAACACAGAGCAAGAGGCATTCTAGTGCACCCTTCTCAAACCAACCAGCTCCATTGCCAGCAGCACAGCCCCCACTGCACAACACGGCCCACCCACGCCTCATCCCCCTGCACTTGGCCATAACATCACGGGGTGGTCCAGCGAACTCTGGCACCAAATCCTGGCCATCTCCCACACCGCGGAGGCTGGTCAGTGGCACACACAGGGGGACGCTCAACAAGGATAACCTCTGAGCCCTGTAGCGCTCCCATAGCCCCTTCCTTTTATTTCCTGCTCCAAGTCACAGGAGAAGGGCAGAGGGACAGCTCGACCAGGAGAGGCTGGGATTCAGGCAGTCACCGGTGGAGGAGACTGGACC
The DNA here is from genome assembly GCF_026122565.2 of Emydura macquarii macquarii. NCBI lineage: Eukaryota > Metazoa > Chordata > Testudines > Chelidae > Emydura > Emydura macquarii. The sequence continues at coordinate 1,642,770 of NW_027132383.1, forward strand.
ACAGCCTAGTGACCAACAAGAGGGGGCAGCTCTCCCCAGCTGCTGCTGTCCCAAAATGCTGGGGGAGCCTCCTCTGACCGAGCCCCAGCCCCCCTGCAGGGGAAGCTGCTCCCCTGGGCCCGGTTCTGTTGGAAGCGGCCAAGGAGCTGCTGCGGGAGGCATCAGCACGGGGGGTGAGCGGGGCAGCGGGGGGGGGGGTTGCGGGGGGGAGGGGAAGAGGACCCGCCGCCCCTTTCCCGGCGACGTGGGGGGCAGAGGGCAGCAGCGGAGGGACAACCCCCCCCCCCGGGGCAGCGTCTGGGGAACGGCCCGGTGCCGCAGGGGGGAGGGGGGAGTCACCCCCCGCACACACCCCGCCCCCACACTACTGCCTAGGAGGGGCTCAGCCCCAAGGAGGGGGGCTCCCCCTTCCCCCCATAAGGCTAATGCCCCTCCCCCCATAAGGCTCATGCCCCACCTATTCCAGACCCTCCCCTACCCCCGGGGGGGGTCGCACCCCACTTACCCCAGAGCCCGGCCCCAGTGGGGTTCACGTCCCCGCATCCCCCCCAACTCTCCCCGGGGTTGACGCCCCGCCCCGCCCGGCGCGAGGAGCCCCACCCCCCGGCCCTTACCGTCTCCCCACCGGCCAGGCCCCGGCCCGCGCGCGCTCTCGGCCGGCCTCCCTCCCCCCTCGGAGCCGCTCCGGGCTCCGCAGGCCCCTCCCCCACCCGCTGAGAGAAGCCACCGCACTTCCGGGTGTGCGCGCTGACGGCGGGGCGTGCCCGCCCGACGTCTTCCGGCATGGCGAGGCGGGTCCTTCCCTCCCTCCCGCTCCCTTGCGTTTCCTTGGCGATGGGGGCTGGGATTGGGCAGCGGCCTCGTCCGTCCCGCTGCGGCCGCTCCCATTGGTCGGCGCGCCGGGCAGGCGGGAGGTTTGTGCGGGAGCCGGAGCGCGGTGAGTCCGGGACTTCTCGCGGCTCCGAGCCCGGACGCCTGGGTTCCTTCTCACGCGGGGGCGGGGCGTGGGCCTGGGCTCTGGAGGGTTCCCCTCAGGTGGGTGGGGGCGGGGGGTCCCGAACACCGGGGTTCCCCTCAGGTGGGTGGGGGGGTGGGTGGGGCGGGGGGTCCCGAACACCGGGGTTCCCCTCAGGTGGGTGGGGGGGGTCCCGAACACCGGGGTTCCCCTCAGGTGGGGGCGGGGGGTCCCGAGCACCGGGGTTCCCCTCAGGTGGGTGGGGGCGGGGGGGTCCCGAGCACCGGGGTTCCCCTCAGGTGGGTGGGGGCGGGGGGGTCCCGAGCACCGGGGTTCCCCTCAGGTGGGTGGGGGCGGGGGGTCCCGAACACCGGGGTTCCCCTCAGGTGGGAGGGGTGTTTGTCCCGGACTCCTGGGGACTCCTGGGTTCTATCGCCAGCTCTGCCACTGAGCGGCTGCGCCACCCTGGTGAAGTCTCTCCCTCTGTGCCTCAGGCCTGCTCTACACCCCGGCGTTAGGCTGATGTAAGGCAGCTGACCTCGACCTACCTCTGTAAGCGTCTACACTGCAGCCTGGCTCCCACCGATGTCCCTTGTCCGCTCTGCCAACATACCAACTCCATGTCCGCCGGCGACGTAGTGCTTCGGGCAGAGAGTAGTTGGGGCGACGCAGTGGACCCATGGACCGTGGCTGCCATTCAGAAGCCATCCCCCAGCGCCCCTCGCCGACAGTTACATGAGTGCAAGCGCTGCTGGTGAGGACACAGACTGCCGACGCAAGGAGCATAGTGTGGCCGTGTAAAAGCGATTCAGTTACCGTGGTGGCCGTGCAGCGAGGTAACTTCGGTCGACTTAATTTTGGAGTGTAGAGACTTGCCCTCATTTCCCCCACCCCCTCTATCTGTGACATGAAGATAGTGATTCCCTGGTGCACACCTGGGCTGGGGCAGTGAGTTACCTCTGAGTGCTCTACCAGGTGTTTGCCAATGTTTACCAAGGTTTGTCCTGGGGAGAGAAACCCCTTGTATACTAATTACTTGCTTCTGGAAACTCCAGATCAAAGACCCCTGGATCTGTATAAGAGGGTGGACTGAACTTGTGATGAGGATGCTTGTTCTGAGTTGAAGCTCTGATGAACTTGTAAACAAAAGGACTCCCTGAGGGAGGAGAGGTGAAGTGCTTATCCTGCCAGAACCCACATTAGAGTTGGAGTGAACTCTGATAAGCTTATTAGCATGTGTGTAGGTTGTTTTAATATGTTTTCCCTGTAATGCTTGTTACCTTACGAATAAAGTAGGCTTGCTTAGAAAGCTCTGCGTGGTAACTTATGTAGCAACTACTCTGTTATCAGTCTCTGAAGAGAAAGCAAGCAGGTCTGTTTAACCAGACTGTCTTTATTGGGAAATACACAGCGAAGGCAGGGAACTGTTCAGCCTGAGAATACCTTGGTCCCGCTGCAAAGAGATGCAGGCCCTCCACCCGAGAGAAGCATCAGCTGTGGAGCTGGAAGCCCGAGAGTGGGTGTCTTTGCTGAGTCACTGAGGGGAGATGCTGGTTCGGTTGCCTGGAGCTGTGAGAATACTGCACTGCCTTCTGGAGTGGAACGTGGGAGCTCTGTAACACCACTCAGTTTGGGACAGGAAGTGAAGCAGTAGACTGCACTGATTTCATACCATAGTGGGATGTATCCATTTGCCCTGTTTGTGGGGCACAGACAGCGTGAACCACTTGAGACTCTATCAAGGGTATTAATCCTCTTGCAAAGTACCCACAATGACGTAAGGGTTAACGTGCAGGTTCCTGCCAGATGTGGCAGTCCTCTGCTATGGCTAAAGTGGTCAGAGCCTGGGCCTTACATTACACTGACATTCCCCTTGTATTTGCCTATAGAAGGTGCTTGTATGACTACTGCATTAGTATTCACCAGAAAGCAGTGGGGATATCTGACTCTTGCTAATAAAGCTTCAAATGGCTAGTTCTGGAGAGGATTAATTTGAAGACCTGTGCAATATTTACAGCTGGTGAAGCTCTTCAGAGCAGGGCCAGGCCTTCGGAGCCATGGACAGATACAACGACGTCAAGGTCCTGCTGAAAAAATGGGAGATGACATTTCTTCAGGAGCACCAGAGGAAACCGAACAAGGTATCTATGCAGGGACTGGAGGGAATTAGATTCAAGGAATCAGAGGTTTAAGAGTAGCCTTGCAAAAGACAAATCCAGGAAAGAGAAGAACGGGTTTAAATAGGCCAGTGCTCATCTGTGCTAGGGATTATGTGACTCTGCTGCTCTCTGCATTGATTTGAGGAAAGATTAAAAGAACTTAATCTGCAGAGCGTGGCTGAGCAAACATCCTGGTGTGCCAACTGTCTGCAAGTTCAAATGCCAAGAAGAGCCAGGAATTGTTTAAGGTGGTATGAAGGAGGCATAAATTGAAGGGACGGGATGACAAGAAGAGGGGAAATTTATGACTGAGAATTGAGGAAAAAATCTTAACAGTGGGTGAAAAGTTCCAGAGGGGTAGCTGTGTTAGTCTGTATGCAGCAAAAACAACAAGAGTCCTGTAGCTGCAGCCCATGAAAGCTTATGCCCGCAGAAATTTGTTAGTCTTTAAGGTGTTACAGGACTCTCATTGTTTTTGCTTAATAATGGGTATGTAGGATGGCCTCTCCGGGGGATTGGAGGAAATCCTGTCACTTGAGAGATTCAAAGGTTATTATTTATTTGGATATTGATAATATCTGGAGGCCCCAGTGGAGCCAGGCTCCATTGTGCTAGGTGGTGCTCTATGTTGCATAGAGGAGGCCTGCAAAGTTTCTGTTAAATGGTGGGGAGGGTTTGGTTTTCTCCCTGTTTATTTTAACATTAGAAATTCAGGTTTTGTCTACCTTGGAAGACTCTGTGGATGACTAGAGAACTAGCAGGTTCTTGACTTCAGAGATATCAAGGAAGTGTGAAACTGGATTAATTTAGAAGGGAAGTGACTTCTATTCTCCCAGTTTAAAACTTTTTTTGCTAACCTCTGTGTAACTCCAGCTCTCTTAATGGTTGGAAGAAAAACTCTTTTGTTAAAGGTAAGGGCTGAGAGAGCTGCTGATCTGCATCTCTCAGAGAGGTGAGACTTGACATTCCTGATATTTTTAAGGATAACAACCGAGTAGAATTTCTTTGAATCTTTTCATAAAGAAGCAGGAAAGTGCAAAAATCTATTTTTCCTTCCGTTTAGGTCACCTGTAAAACTAGACTGGATAAGACACTAGCAATCATAATAGTGCATGAATGCCCTGATTCTGCAGTCAGATTCACGTGGTTGGACCCTGCACCTGTGCAGAGCTCCTTGGTCCAGTGTCTGACTACAAAACTGAGAAATTAGTAAGGACAAAGAACTGGTATTTTCAAAGGGCTATATAGATATTAGCTAACTAATCTGCATTAAAACCAATCTTGCATCAGGAGGGAGATAGTGTCATCTAGGTTCTATGTCCTCTAAGAACCTGGAAAATCTGATCTGTGGACATCCTGGCTTCTCTGCCAATGGGATAGATGTCACAGATATCCTAATGGCAGGTGGCAGAGAACTGTACAATTCTCCCTGCCTCAAGGACCTTACAGTCTAAGTGGAACAGAGTGCAGTTCAGCTGCATAAGACTCTGGATGACAGATCAGCAAGTCCAAAGTGATGCAGATACTGCATATGTATATTTTAGCTCCATTAACTTCACTTAAAACACAGTGAAGTACGTGCATAAGTGTTTGCAGGATCAAGGTCTTAAGTCACTATTTATTTGTTTATAACAGCCCATTCTTGCACTGTGCATCAATAGGGGACATCAATCTCCAGGGCACCATAAATGTTTTAAAAGAAAATAATTAAATATTGGGCTGCATAGAAAATTGGTCTTTTCCTTTTCTGTGCATCTGCCAAAAAAAAAAAAAACCCTCCCTGAATTTTGTCAAGTAATAAAGGCTGAGAAATGGAAGCCCCAGTTCTCTTTAACTGTGCAGTAATGTATGTCCTTTCAAGGAGGTTGAGGCAGTATCATCTAGTGGTCTGGGAACTGCTAAGATGGTTCGCCATTGGCTCCCTCTGTTGTCTAAGTCTCTGAGGCTTTCTGTGGCTCCGTTTCCCCATCTGTAACATGAAGATGATACTCTGCTACTTCTCAGGGAGTAGAGAGGTTACCAAAATGTGTGGAACGGGCTTTATATGTGAAAAGTGCTATGTGGTAAGAGTTATTAATGTGACTTCTGCCATCTTCATCTGGAGACCTGGCCTGTTACTACACCTCTGAATTAGGAACTGGATGGGATGGTATCACTTGGTTATACAACTCACTGATATGTACACAGTTCTGTGCAGTGGGTCACATTCACCAGATGAAAGGTGGAGTGAGGCTCTGTCCCCAAAAGCTTGCAGTGTAAAGGTATGAGCAAGAGCCATGCAGGATAAACATGGAGCGGCGGGTGGTCATTCCTGCTGGAATGCAATGCAGAACAGAAGGATTCTCAGGAGTCCTTGAAGCAGGATGCTTCGGGCACTTTGTGCACAGGGAGAGGACGGGGGTTCCAAGTGGGAGAAGGAGCCACAGGGGCAAGTGGGAGGGATGGAGCCTCACTCTAAACACAACTCCTTCTGTGGTTAATGCCTCATAGTTTGGCATTTGTTTTACAGACCGATATGGAAACGGCTCCAGAGGAGACCAAGAGTAAGTGTGAGCTATAAACCCCCCAAACGGCACAGCTGCTCCCCAGGGTGAAGGGAGTGTGTGCTTGTGTCACTAATGAGGGGTCAGCCCAGGGGGAAAATCACCATCGACTGCCGCGGAGATAAGGCCTTTGCTATAACTGTCCTGGGAAAAGCTCTCCTTTCCCTCAGGTGATCGGTAAGTTAGTTGGCTCCCCCTCTTCCCTGTACAGCTCTGCCTCAGACTTTCCCTGTGACCTTGGGTAAGTTACCTAAACTATCTGCCTCAGTTTCCCCTTTTGTGAACTTGAGATGCTGCAGCCCTGCTTCACTGGGAGTTATATGCGTTTAAATAAAGCACTCTGAGATCCTTGGAAGATGCTAGATGAGAGTAAAATTATTACTATATATATTACTATAACATTATTACTATTACTAATTAAAATTATGACAGAATATAGAAAACAGGCATTTAAAGTTGAAATGTATTTAAAGAGACGAGAGAACAGTATTCAATCTTAGACTTGAAATGTTTCAAAGTCTTTAATAATGTATCGTTAGGCTTGGAAGTATTAATTTTTAATTGGCAAACATCGGTAATTTTGGATTTCTCCCTCCACTCAAAAACAACAGGGAGCAGGAGAAATTCCAGAGTTATACCCATTGAAGTCAGTTGTAGTTAGAGGCCCAGTCCCATAAAGCACCGCCACTGGGCACATGGGTGACGTATGCTTTGATGGGACACATGTGAGGAGTGGCTTGATTTCAGCACATACTACTTCATGCTTAGAAACTAAAACTTAGGGCCCAATCCTGCCAATACTTACACGATTGATTTTACACGTGGGAGTTGTCTGTTTAACTCAGCGGGGCAACTCGTGTGTAAGTTTAAGCAGGTGTGCGTTTTTAGGGTCGAGCCTAAGATGTGAAATATGGTCATCAAATATTATGCGTTGACTTCTCAATCTCTTGCAAATCTTGATGCCAGTCATGAAATATTGTATAAATAACGATGAGGATGGTTTTGGTTTTTTATAAATTCCAGCTAGTGTAAACTGTTAGCTGTCAAAGCCAGGGGAGGGTCTTTAGACATAATTATTGATGTACAAATCCAATTCCTCCAAACTTAAATCTACAGAATCCTTGTTCTCCTGGGAATGGGAGTATGCCTTCCTTTACTAGCTCATTACTGCTTGGGTTTTCCAACAAAAATAAGATCATGGGGTATGTTCCAGCTACCTTATGAAATCTCTTATAATCCTTGTTTTAACGCACAGAACTGTACAGAGAGTATAAAGCACTAAAGCAAGCAAAAGAGCATCAAGGCCTCCCCGAATCCAGCTCAGTCTGCCAGCAAGCTGCTAAAGAAACCCCACCAGTGGAACAGGTAACCAAGGGACGCTCCTGCTTTGCTGAGCTCAGCGGCTTCTTTGCAGTGACATCTTTCTTGGAGTTCTGACAGCAGGCCTGATTCTGCAGTCCTTGTATATGCAGAACTTGCACAGACTTGATAGCTGTGGGTGTGGTGGGATTGCAGGATTGGGCCTACAGTGGCTGTCTCCTATTGATAAACATTTGTGTTTCAAGAAGCCCTTTTTTATCAAAATCCCATCCTGCTTTCACACTAAGTGATTGTCCTCTGTAAGTCTGAGGCTATCAATACAGCTATTTGGATTGTCTGCCCTAGAGAACTCTCTCTCTTCTGAAGATGGGATGAGAGAGGGTTGGGGGGGGAATTGAAGCCCTGTTCACTTTTGCAGCATCTCTTCTAAGATCGCGCTGCTGCCTGTTAATGTGCAGACAAGATTCCATTGATTCTGGCTATGCAGAAAGATGCTTTGCTTGCCCTTTGAAGGGAAAAGTGTCCCATTAGCAGCCAGTGTTAGGCCATGTCTACGCTACAAAATTACGTTGACCTAATTGATGTTGGCATACAGTCACTGCAGTTATTAAATCACTTGTGTGCGCACATTTGTCTTCGTTGGTCAGTGGTGTGCATCCATGCCAGGAGCACCTGTACTAATTGTATTGTCAGCGTGAGGCATTGTGGGACGGCTCCTGGAGGCCAGTAACAGTTGACATAAGCAACGCAGTGTCTACCCTGACACGGCATCAACCTAATTACATTAACCATGACTGTACAACACTCAGGGAAGGAGGAGTTACTAAATCTCTGGAGAGAGGCACTTTTATGTCAGTGGGAGCCAGATTTAACTGAAGACACTTCCACGGCGAGGTCGACATGAGGCAGTTTACGTCGATCTAACTGTGTGGTGTACACCAGGCTTTAGTCTGAGGTGAAAGATTAAAACTCCAGAAAACAAAGTGCAAAGAGCGTGAGGACAAGACACTGTATTGGTGGAATGATGAATGATTCCAGTCAATTGCATGTTTCGTGTTCCCAGGCTTCTAGGCTGTGATAGACCGAGATGTACAATAGGATTTCAGAATTATGTTCTGCTATATCCAGGATTCTTTTCTTCTTATGCAACTGAGATATTAACCATTGCCTTTGCAGCTGGTCTGGGATCTAATAGGTCAGAAGGTTAGCATTCCATCAGTTACTGCTCCCAGAACATACCCTTGTCTAGCAGTATTTGCATTTGCGTCTCTAGGTTTCAGCCACCGGAGGATGACAGGTTGATACACACCAGAAGACCTGATGTTTTCCATCCAGCTACGTTTGCCCTCTGGGGAGGGCTGACAGATAGCACAGTGTTATTTATTAATATGTAGGTGATCTCTGGCTCTTCATCCTCCCCTACTTGTCTCAAATATAAGTGAGCATGTGCCTGTGCTTTCTCTAATTGGCTCATGCTTGTGCACGGAGAGAAGTGCTCTAGCTTGCTTTAACTGGTTTCTCTTTATTCAAGGCACTTGACTCGGGTTGCTGGGGCGCACATCTGAATCGAGGGCAGGCAGCCCCCAAGTTGAGCCACCAAGACCGTGACACACTAAAGGCGTCTGTGCAGTATTTTGGAATGAAGCTGAAAGCCAACCTGGGAGCAGCCACAAAGGTCTGATGACTCAGTGATGGGGGCCTTTGAAGTTTGGGTAACTTCAGTGTCCTGATAAACAAATCCCTTGGCTTCCAAAGTGGTTGCATTTGTGTAAGAGGCTTAGGAGAGGAGTCTGAGCTCTAAGACTCTGAATGGGATTCACAGGGCAGAATCTCATACCTGGGCCCAAAGAGCAGAGGTAGGCAACGTGTGATCCCCTGAATTCGATAATGTTGTTCTCTTTAATGCAGAGGTAGAGACCTGAAGGACTACAGCTCTTAGGGTGTGATACTCCACAGGAGTCAGGGTTGGATCAAGAGGGAGCATTGCATGCTGGGAACTGTAGCCTGCAGCTGCCCTTCCCTTTAGTACAGAGGTTCAGCCTGCATAATCAGCTCCTTTTCATGCCTTCTAGGTGAGCTTCAGGCCAGCTGCTAATGCAGCAAGAGTTTGATCCTTTCCTGCCTTTCAGAAGGAGAAGCTCTCTTGCTCTCAGAGGCAGCATGTGCCAAAGGATAGCATAAGCAGGCGCAGTTTGAAATGAAGCTTGCATGGCAGGCAAGGGAATGCAGTGGGGAGAGAGCCTGGAAGGTGCCTCTTAAAGCCACTTATGGCCCTTTCTCATAAGGCGAGGAGAATGCCCCGCTGCATTTCCAGAGAGAACCCTCGGGGGTAAGTTCCCAACACATTTTCAGAGAACCTTATTAGAAAATCAAACCTATGAATGCTGCAAATCTCTCCACGAGTTACAGGGGCTCAGCTCAAATGATGCTGGGGAAGATAAGGCTGCCCAGTTGGAGTCATATGATCCATTTTTATGAGGTCATGGTGGTGGTCTGCAAACCAGCTAAGGGGTTAGACCGCACCCCACGCTCTGTGTGAGACCTTCTGTTTCATCTGTCTCTGCTGTGATCAGATAACAAGGCTGGAGAAGGGGGTTATGGAGATGATACAATTTTGTTTTTTGGGAGGGAGCCTGTCTAATGAATCTTTGATATGCCCTTGCTTGGCACCGTTCACAAGGTAGTTCTTTTGCTCAGCAGCTGCTACGTAATGAAAATGAGTCTGGTCTCTGGTGAGATCTCTTGGATATGTTCAGCACATGTGACTGAGTCACTGGAACTCTCCTTTAAGAGGCTGCTAATTCCTGCCCAAGGCAAAGCTGATGTTTTCAGAAGCAATGGAAATTCGGTTTTGATGTTTACTGTACCGTTGCAAATATGAATCCTTGGGACGCAGCCTAAAACAGAGCTCCTGACTTCTTGTAGTCACTACAGATCCCCTGGCACAGAGGTGTTAATTCTAGTGTCATGATCCGATTTCATTTTGAATGTTTACATTCTACAGCATTAAACCTCCCCAGTAGGTTCTGTAGGATGCCATATTCTTCACTTCCTGTCCCAAAGCTTTTGAGTAGTTTTGTTAAAACAGCTGCCACATTCCACTCCAGAGGTGGCTGCATTTCAGTGATTGTTGAAGTGATCCCTGTGTGCGTAGCTTGTTTATCTGGGCCAAATTCTACTGGGTTTTGCACTCACACTGCATCATGAGTAAGACCCGTTGTATATGGCCCATCACATCCTTGGGGGCTCTCTAAAAGTGTCAGTCATTCTTATCAGAGGGAGGCATCTGTTGAAAGTGTCTTTGTTCTCACATCTTTCCCTTAGTGTGAGTAGAAGCTAGGTGCTGAGAGTTGATGCGTAAAAGCAAATGCAACCCATTTGGAAGCCACTGATGCACTAAAGAAATGCTGCCCAGAGCAGCTGCGATGGTAGCATGGTTGGTTCTTCACTGGGGGATTTTTGAAAGCGCTAACATTTTCTTTGGGGCTTGTTCTAAGTTATGAACGTGCTGATGCTGCACTTAAGGCTATTTGGTGAAGCCAGTGTTTGCCTTGAAGAGTTAGCAGAGCTGAGGGAGGCACTGGAAGCCCAGAGGAAGGAATATTTTGGAGCTGCTTTTTAGATGTTGGTTTGTGTCCCTTGCTGTGGACATCCCAGAGGACGTGAATCTGTAGAAGCAACTTGGATTTGGGGAGGGGAAGGGCCTGGGGAAACGGGATTCAAAGGGTGTCCATGCACAGGAATGACATGGAGAGGAGCAGTGTAGGGCCTCGATTGGGACTGGGAATGCTGAAAACTTACTGCCATTTAATTCTGATGGCAGGAGCGTCCTAGACCTTTGAGGAAGTCCTTGACTCCCCGAGGAAAGCTAGCTGTGTCCCTTTTGGAGAAGAGCTTGGACAACAGAAACCAGGGTGCATCTCCAAAGCTCCCTCAGATGCCATCGGTGGATAGCGACAAAGACTGTATTACTAACTCTGATCCTAATGAACCAGGAGATCTCCTCCTTCCTCCATCCATGTTGGGGCTGGCCCCCACCATCCTCTCTGCAGGGCTGAAGCCGCATCCTCAGGTGAATAAATTCCAGCAATTGAAGCAGACAGTGGCCCAGAGACTGGACTCCCTGGATCCTGGCTGGCTGGATAGGTGTCAGGGCATCAGAGAGCAAGCAGTGGAGAGACCAAGAGAGGAAAGTGCTTCTACCTCAAATGGCAGGAATAACGATCAGACAAAAGCAGGCCCTACCCTGCTGGGAAATGCTGATCAACCTCTGCATGACCATTCCCTCAACCAAAACACTGGAGCTGGGGCTCAGTCCCTGGAAAACGAGAATGTTCCACCTTTTGGAAACTATAACTGCAGGGCAGCTGTGAAGGATGAGGAGGGTGCTAATGGAACCCAGGGGAACGGCCAGATGGACTTAGCACTTGGTGCTGCTGAAATCTTTATTGCCAAAGAATGTGTCAGGAAATCTAAGAATCTCCCGAAGGATGTCCCTCAGGGAGCAGAGCTTGGTAACACTTCACGAGGGGAGGAAGGGGACTCTTGTAGAGCAGGGGACAGGCCAAGTCAACCCAAGAAGGTCCAAGCGACTGATAAAAAGAGGCAGCGAGCTGCCAGGTCCAGCAAAGATGAAGGTGCAGCAGGCCCAGAAGATGGTGCTGTGGCCCCAAAGCGCAGGCGGACTAATGCATCAGCCAGAGATGGCCCTGTCTCAGCGAAGGAGAAAGCAAGTGGGGCTGTCCGTGAGCGAAAGCCGGGCAAAAACAAGTTGGGAGAGGATGGGGAGTCCGGAGAGGTTAAAGAGGAGAAGGGAAGGGATGTGCCATTGCTCTCTGAAAACCTCCTCGGAGAAGTCGAAGGGGAGGGGAAGCACAAATGGAGCAGCAGAGCCAGTGTCTGCAGGTGGGTTTTGGTCTCTCTTTGGTGGCTCACTTTTGGGGTTGGGAATCCAGCAGGGTTGGCCGAAGTGCAGCACAGAGGGATGTATGCCGTAGCCAGTTGTCCTTGACTTGAGTATAGAGAGGCAGCCCTGGGAGACTCACGGTACTATCCCTGTTGATCAAAGAGGCCAGGAACCTAGAACGTGCCATCTCACAGATCTGTAAGCTGGGCAGTTCTTGCAGAATCATCTGCAATTCCTGTAACGTAAAATAAATGAGTTAGAGTCAAACCTGTTTGGACCTGAACAGTGACTGAAATGGGTATGGAAACTGGTCTAAGCTGGCGTTGCAAGGTGCAGATGCTTTCCCTGTTGACTTCAATACAGAAGGAGCATCCTCATGTCCTAATTTAGCCTGCTTCCTGCTAGCAGCGCTTATGGAGTGTGCATGGGCCAGATTCTCTCCTATGTGAAGATGCACTTGGTGCAGCAGATGAGAGGAGCAATCAGGGAGTCCCCAATTCTCAAGCTGGTCCTGGCATAAATTGGAGCATCTTAGAGGCTGCTCTGATTGTGACGGTTGGCTCTGGTCCTTAAAGACCATACACCAGCTGAGAATTGCTATAGGGGAGCAGAGTTTGATCTGGTGCAAGTGAGAGGAGAGTCTGCCTCTCTGCAATGAGCAGGTGACTAAACCTCCAGCTGCCGATAGCAGGGGTGATTCTGACATACGGGAGAAATCAATGAAAATCAGAGTAGGGAAGGAAGCTGAGTGGGGGGGCTTGCCAAATGTGAATTGGGAGCCAGGGAGGTTTAGGACGAGAGAGTTTTTTCACGCTGCTGACAGTGAAATAAACCATTAAAACCTAGCCCAGCAGACATGCTGCGAGGAAGCTAGACGACTTTCCAGTTTGCTTGTCAAAGCACCTCCACATCCCATTTCAAGGCATGTGGCACGTTAAATATTGTCAGAGAAAGAGGATCTGTATCCAGAGCATTTATCGAGGTAAACACAAGTAAGTGGGGGTTGGTCCTGCTTTGAGCAGGAGGTTGGACTAATGACCTCCTGCGGTCACTGCCAGCCCTAAGCTTCTTTGATTGCAAGTGCTGAGCTGCTTGGCTCCTTCTGCAGAGTGACTGCAGGGCTTCTCAACTAGCGCGGGGGCACTGGAGGGGCAGAGCAGGGATCAGTGTGGACTGTCTCCGAATAGCTCCCTCCCTGTGTTAATCAGCATGTGTTGGAGTCTTTAAACACTGCTTTAAAAATAGAGCATGGGGACAGATTCTACCCCACCACCTGCATTGTCCAGTACCCAAATCAACGGGATCGCTCTCCTAACGGGCTCATTCAGGGGGTGTGAGGGTGGCAGAATCTAGCCCTTATCTTGGGTAGGCTCATGTTTAAAACATGGGAGTGGGAGTCAGGGCACCTGGGTTCCATTCCATTCTGTTCCCACAGGCGGAGCATCTGGCTTCGGGCCACACTTACGTCTCCACTAATTTTGGGTGCCCAATATGAGCCCCTTTGCACTTGTTTTTTCCCAAGCACCCATTGGCTCTGATTGGAGTTGTGGGTGGTTAACGCCTCTGCTGGTCCAGCCAAAGCATCTCAAGTTGGCCTCCAAATCAAGGCACCCGGAGTGAAAGCAACTTCTGAAACTGTGGCCATTAGCCTCTCGGTGCCTCAGTTTGCCTTCTGTGAAATGGGGGTAATAATACCTATGTCATGGGGGGTTGTGAAGCTTAATCGTTGTTCCTGCAGCACTTTGAAATCCTTGGAGGGGAGGTCCCAGGACTGTGTGGTGTTGATTTCACCAATGATGCAGCTTCACTACTTGCATTTCACTCTGCTTGGGAAAATGAAACCAGGCCTATTCCCATCTCTCACCATTGCATCATGTGCCTGCTGTGAGGCTGTCCCGCTTTCATTGCAGCAAGAATACAATCCAGTGCATCTTCAAGTGCAATGTGCACTCTGCCTGCCTCTACAGTCTGAACTTGCTTTTCCAGGGCCCCTCCAAAGAAGGATGGCAACTTTGTCAGACTCAATCTGAAGAAGAAATCTCACGTTAAAGGTTACATGTTGAAAGGAAACCGCCTTCGCAAACAGGTGAGGCTGCCAATTGCTTGGCAAGTGCGAATTAAGGGGAGGAACCCTCTCCCCTTTGTAAAAGAGCAATAACCCTCATTTCCAATGTCCCTGTGTGTTTCCATGCTGCTAACTTCTCCTTCCCCATCTCCGCTCCCCTGCAGCATATGCTGTGAGCAGTTCATAGAATCATAGAAGATTAGAGTTGGAAGGGACTTCAGCAGGTATCTAGTCCAACCCCCTGCTCAAAGCAGGACCAACCTCAGCTAAATCATCCCAGCCAGGGCTTTGTCAAGCCGCAGCTTAAAAACCTCTAAGGATGCAGATTCCATCACCTCCCTAGGTAACCCATTCCAGTGCTTCACCACCCGCCTAGTGACAAACTTTTTCCTAATGTCCAACCTAAACCTCCCGCCCTGCAACTTGAGACCGTTGCTCCTTGTTCTGTCACCTGCCACCACTGGGAACAGCCTAGCTCCATCCTCCCTGGAACCCCCTTTCAGGTAGTTAAAGGCTACTATCAAATCCCCCCTCACTCTTCTCTTCTGCAGGCTAAACAAGCCCAGTTCCCTCAGCCTCTCCTCATAAGTCATGTGCTCCAGCCCCCTAACCATTTTCATTGCTCTCCACTGGACTCTCTCCAATTTGTCCACATCCTTTTTGTAGTGGGGGGCCCAAAACTGGACACAATACTCCAGATGTGGCCTCACCAGTGCCCAACAGAGAGGAATAATCACTTCCCTCCATCTGCTGGCAATGCTCCTACTAATGCAGCCCAATATGCTGTTAGCTTTCTTGGCAGCAAGGGCACACTGCTGACTCATCTCCAGCTTCTTGACCACTGTAACCCCAAGTCCTTTTCTGCAAAACTGCTCCTAGCCAGTCGGTCCCCAGTCTGTAGCTATGCTGTAGTTCTGAATGTTGAATTCTGTGCTGCGGATCCTATTTCTGATGGATCTAGGTATTTATACCTCCTTGCTTGCTAGGTTTTGCCTCTTCCATTAAAGGGACTCAACAAGCTTGAAATCTAGTCCACTTTCTAAAGTGAGTTTAAAGCAGTTTCAGGTTTACCCTTGCCCGTGAATCCTCCTGCTAGTTTTTGTGGTTTTACAGTCACATTTTTCTATAGTTTCCTCCTCTTTGTTACCGTGTGGATCCACGCAAATGGAAGACAGCGACTGACTGTGCAGTGGGGATGGGGAAAGGGGAGAGTGACTAGAGAAAGTGCTGCCCGGTGCATGTAGTAAATGAACTGAGGGGGAGGGAAGAAGAGAATCATTTTTGTTCTCTGATCTCAAAGCTATAGGGATCTTGGGCCCTAATCTTGTCAGTTACTCTGAGAGCAGAACCCTGCACCCATGCAGAGCCCCACTGACTTCACTGTGTGCTCCGCTCCACAACCGGCACCAGACTTTCAGGCAGGATTGTGCTGCTTACATTGACAGGAGCCCTTTGAAGTGTTTGAGGCCTTTGCCGTAAAATATGCCATTCCGTCTAACATGCCTAAGGGCAATGATGGTGCGCAGAGAATTCACCAGAGAAGGTGCCCCTTAGGCTTCTTTAAAATCCACCCTGTTCCTCCTTTCCAAAGGCCACATGAGAGCCCTGAGTGAGACTCTTGGCGCCTTTAGCAGCCGGACGTGCTGTAGAATTACTGTTGTTTTAGTTTAGAGAATTACACTCTTAATGAGACACACGAGTACTGGAATCCAGCAGGAGAAACCGCTTCCCATTAACATCCTGACAACACTTCGGTGCCTCGCTGAGCTAATAATCCACGGTCGAATAGCATTGGCTTAATCTCACTGCCAAGCCAAGAATTGCTAAATAACTGGGAATTCAACAGCACGTCTTTTAAGAAGATGAAGATCTGTATGACTTGGGGGATTCCAGCCTGCTCGGAGATGTTAAACAGAGGTACTGGTCACGTGGTCAAAACTCCCAAGACATTTCTTGCGAGAGCAGTGGAATTAACCCTTATGTTCTGGCCAAATTCTACCACGGGCGGCTGCATTCTGCCTCCTTTAATCCCCCTCCACTCCCTGCAGCTCTAATTGGATACAGTTGACTTCCTTTCCTGCCCTAAATTGTGTAGTGTTGCTGTGTTAAGCGGCTGCTGCATTTAGCCCCAAAGATGGCCACACACGCGAAAGGATTTCTGTATTGTAGTTTTGCATTGTCCTGAGGGTTACCCCAGATAAAGTTCCTTGCAGCTGTGAGAACTGAAGGTGAAAGATGTTCCACGCTGTTGTTTGCTAAAATGCAGATTGATCTGTTCCTGCCCCCTTTGCTTGCCAAAGAATGGACACTTGACCAGTGTCTGCCAATTAACGTTGAAGACACCTGGCTAGAAGCATCAGCTTGTCCTTTGTCTCTGAGGAACCAGCTTACTCTCCCTTGCTGTCCCAAGAACTCTGTTTACTATGTATATGTAAATGGGGGTGTAAACACATTCCTTTGTTTAGGATATTGCTGTTTCACAACTTCTGCCTAGTCAGGGCTATGTGGATTCAAACATGCACTAACATCATCATACAGGGGGAATTCATAACTTTACATATAATGTTGCTACATATGTTTCACGGTAGTATTATTGACCAGTGAGTTTAGTTTTCAAATGATACCTCACAAGGCCTATTTTGTACAAAGATTATTACAGTAGTTTGCATGGTGTGCACAGGGGTGCATTTGGTTACATATACCACGTACTATACAAGGTGTGTGATGTAGTTGAGTTAGTTACTGTGGCAACTATAACACATATTGCTTTTCCTTCCGTGTTTTTAACTTTAACTGTGCAACATAAATGTAGGTTTGTGCATTTAATAGATACTCTGGGTAAATACATTGAATCTGTTACGTTCAAGGCATATGCACAGAGAAGTTGGATTAAAAACACAAAATATTTTTGCTGGAAAATTGCAATGTAATACTTTTATTTCGTAGAATTCTGAATGATAAAACACAGGAACCCACAATCAGAGAGAAACAAAGCAGGCTGCTCCTTATGGCAGAGAAGCATAACCTCCCCCCCACACCTTACTCTAGGCTGCAGCCGACTGAATGCTCAAGGCCTAGGTTGCACACTTCCCTACAGAGTCCCCTAGCCTGCTAGCAGGACTTAGAGTGATAGCTTGTAATTTGAACACAATTTGCAGTACGCCACAGGGGCCTTCTCCAAAGGTGCTACAGAAATATATTATTAGCCTTTTAGCAAAGATTTGCTGGGACGCCTCATTGGACGGCTGTGTGTGTGAGAGCAAGAGCGTGAGCGTGTCTAGTTGTGGAGGGTGGGGGAGGAGGAAATACATTCTGATTTTAGCTGAAAGAAAAGCCTGTTTGACGCTTGGCATGTTTACACAGCGAACCTGCAAGCATGTCATCCGTGAGCAAAGGGACCAAGCAGTATAGAAATATCTGGGTTATCAGTTGCTTCTCAAAACGGTTAACGTGGAAGCTCTGATAACCCATGGAAAGGTTAGCTCTTTGGATGATGATTGTCCTTGTGTCACATCCGAGAGGGCAGGTGAGGACAGCAACTGCTGCTAGGAGAGGCTTTCTGTAAGAATTTTCTTTCCAGTCTAATAAAACCAGGAGAAAACATCCTGATTTTGTTTATTTCAGATCTCGAGCCCGAGGTAGCGCGTTTCAGTTGGCGTAAAAGGCCATGGAAATGTCCAAGGAGGGTTGGTTGTATTTTGATTCTATCTCAAAAATAAACCTCTCCCTTGTGTTTGATCTGCTGTTCCCTGCCTCGCTATCCCCTGGCGTCTGGATCTCTTAAGATCTCAGACTCTTAGGGTTCTAACAGCCTCTCCTGCAGTAAAGGGAACCAGAGGCCAAAGGAATGCTGCCTTGGGCTGGGTGCCATGGAGGAGGCAGGGGGGTGCGCCCTCTAAACCCCACAGATCCTGGGTACCTATAGGCTAGAGATACTGACACTGTAGAGCGGGGACACTGCTTTCTAGGGGTGCTCTTCCCACCCCGCAGGCTCCTAGAACCCAGGCTCCAATCCAAACCGGAAGTCTATACAGCAGTGAAACAGCCCCGCAGCCTGAGTCCTGTGAGCACAAGTTGGTTGGCCCGGGCCCAGCTGTAGGTTTTTCTTTGCTGTGTAGACAGACCCTCAGTCTATTCAAGCTTAACAAAGAGAAGGTGAAGGAGTGAATTGATTGCAGGCTATAAGTCCCTGCACGGGGAACAAATATTTGATAATGGGCTTTTCAATCTAGCAGGGAAAGGTCTAACGTGATCCAAAGGCTGGAAGTTGACGCTAGACAGCTCAGACTGGAAATAAGGCAAAAAGTTTTTACAGTGAGGGTAATTAACCATCGGAACAATTTATCATGGGTTGTGGTAGATTCTCCATCATGGGCCATTTTAAATCCACCTTGGCTGTTTTTCTAAAAGCTCTGCTCTAGAAATCATTTTGGGGAAGGTCTGTGGCTCATGTTACACAGGAGGTTAGACTTGATGGTTGCAATGGTCCCTGCTGGCATTGGAATCTGTGAAACACCTAGCAAGAGGCAGTTCAAAGAGTTTACAGTCTAACTTAACCTAGGAAAATGCAGATGGTTTTAACGCTTCTTCACATCAGGGGCAAGAACAAGGAGTCCCTTTGCAGCACTTTTGTTAAGTGAGCTGCCAAAAAGCCAGTCTCCAGCCTAGGTCATTTCTATCCTCCCATCATCTGCAGTTTCAAATGAATTCAGTCTTCTCCTTTGCTTTGCTTCACAGCCTAACAGTTGTGTAGTGTTGCTGTGCACTGTTACATACCTGCTGACTGCCACTCCAGAGGTGGTACACTTCCCAGGAGGTTGAAGGGATCACTGGGGGGGTGTGGAGATGTAGGAGGTTAAGATGTTCCTCATCTGGCTGTGTCTGGTGGGTCTTGCTTGACTTACAAGCAAGGCCCTGGCTTAGGCATGCTGGTCACTTTACAGGTGTGGAAGCAGAAGTGGCAGAAGAAAGGTGAATGGTTTGGAGGAGGTGGCAAATGCTTTGACAGGGGCTCAGATACCTGCTTCAGATGCGGCGGAACAGGGCACTGGGCCTCCGAGTGTAAGGGCAGAGGTAAGGTTTTCCACTTCCCACAGCCAGCTGGCCCAACCTGAAAAAGCAAGAGACCACATCACCAATTCTTGCACTGGTGTCAGAAACTGCTGCATAATGATGATGACCTGCTAGGGACAACCATGCTTGGTAACAGTACTTTTGGGAGGCTGACGTGTGGCCAAGAGTCAGCTGGATGCATGGCAGGGGATGTTCCTGGATTTTACTTTTTTGCACAAGCTGGTGTGGTTATGCGTGCTACCCACTTCACATTTGAATGCTGGATAAATTACAGCAGCAGCATGAGATAAACGTCAGCTATGCAGCCCCGAAAGAGAACACAACCCAAGGTCTAATGAATGCAGAGAGCCCACAGCTGTGCAGGACAGTAAAGACTGCTGCTTGTCAGAGACAATAGGTAACTTTGTCAAGGCCAAGCGTCATCAGAAGTAACAGTGGGAATCTCTTCCCTCCCACTGGTTTCAGGACTTTGCCTTTGGGGGGGAACCTGTCATAGGAAGATACTGAAAAGATTGGGATTGCTACCTTGGAGAAGAGAAAAAAGGACATGATAAAATTCTATAAAACAATGAATGGTGTAGAGAAGGCGATCCGGAGCTTCTGCTCTCCCTGTCTCGTAGCATGGGAACAAGGGGACGTTCAGTGACATTCAAAGGTGGGAAACTGATCAGAGGAAGTACTTTTACAGAAAACCTGTAACTAGGTTATGGAACTCACTGCCACAGTGTATCATTGGGGACAAGAACTTAGCAAGACTGAAAAGTTAGAATAGCCGATGTAAAAGAGAAGTATTGGACGGGACATCAAACCTCCTTTTTCAGGATTTAAGCCCATCTCTGAGTACTAGAGACCAGGATGAGAACTAACGTAGGGGCAGACTATCCCACATCTGTTGCTGTGGGATTCTTACACCTTCCTCTGAAGCATCTGATGCTGGTCAGAGAGAGGATACCTCGGTCTGAGCCATTCCTGTGTTCCTATGCAAAGTGAACTGGTCCTGAAAGCTGCCCAGTCCACCAGCTGGCAGAGAGCTAGATATTGGCTCTTAAGAATCATTTTGTGGTCTTGGTCTCATTTTGCCTTTTTTCCCTCCACTTCAGCTAGATATCCCACAGCCTGATCAGCCATAAGCAGCTTCTGTTACTTTGTAATATTGGAAAGGCCAAGAGTTGGTTTCTGACTGTAGAGGTTTGTGTGAGAGCAGCCATTGCTATCACATGAGAGAGGAAAGCAGGAAGGTAACTGGAATGATGTGCTTTTAAGGTCCGGTATCTCACACCCCTTGTACAGTGAGAACAGAGGCTGTACTTTGCTATTGCAAAGTAGCAAACCAAGAGTGCCCCGCGGTACAAAGCAGTTGTTTCCAGTCTTGATGATTTATGAGGTATGGACCTTTGCACCTTAAAACTTGCTTTGGTTCTGTAGTCTAGGCATTCATCCAGAATTGAATATAGCAGGACCTGGACCTCGGGCCAGTGTGACAAACATAACGACCAGCGGCGATGACCTAAACCCTCCCTAAGTCCATTAGGACATGTATCGGCTTCATTTCTTTGAAGTGTTGGTATGAAACGCGTTGCATTTAGCAGCCAGGCCACTGGGCATTGCTCTGCAGTGGGCGCTGCAGCTGGCTCTAACCGCTGTGACTGTTCAGGGCTGACAAGTTTACATGCTGGGACACAGAGGCCCTCCCTCCAGTGACTGCCACCTCTATAGGAGTGAGACTCTTTCTGCCTTGCAGGACCAGCTCCAGCCGTTGAACCACCATTGGAGGAAAACAATGAAGCTATTGAAGAGGAGATGCCATTACCCACTCTGGAAGAAGTGGCCCGGATGACTAACACGGCTTACAGCAAGATCTCAGGTGAGACTCTAATGCCGCAGAAGTTAATGGTTCCTTGGTACCTGTTTGCTCCCTGAGCAAGTCAAGAGAGCTGGCTTTGCTCAATGGGAGGGCACATCTCCCTTGCTCTCCAGAGGCACCTAGAGCCTGGTCATGGAGTAGCAGGGCTGTCAGTGACTGGAAGGTTAAGTACTTATGTAGGGTTTTGTAGCTGCATCTACAGAAGGAAAGCTGAGATGGGAGTTTAGAAAGGTGCATGCTAAGAGGGAACACAGTCACAGATGGCAGCCTTTCATGAAAATCACAGCAGTCTGGCCTCTACCCTGCTGGTAAACTCTGTGGTCTCTTGTTTTTAATTGAACTAATCTGCAAAGTTCCCTTGGAGGAACAAACAAATGTCGTTGCAACCCTACAAAAACAGTGTTTTTCTCTCTACCTTTTTCATCTCCTGGGCTGCCTTTCTGCTTTGTGCTTGTGAGGAAGCAGGTGCCTGGATCTGCTCCCTTCTCTGTGCAATGAAATTTAGAAGACCCTAGCATGAGCCGTCAGTCAAAACCTGCTCTGTGAAATTGACAAGAAAGGCCCCCTGAGAGCTGGGAGCAGGGGGAGAAGCCCCAACGTCTGGACCTGGCTGAGCCATGAATTAGACATGGCTGCCTGGTTCCCAGTGGGAATGGGGAGGGAAGAAGTCCCAGGTGGCTTACCCCAGCTCCCTGCGGGGAGTGGGTGGAGTGGCAGGGGTGGTGAGAAGCAGGGGCAGCTGGATCCCACTCCCCAGGGGCAAGAAGCCCGGGATGGCTTCCCCCTGGGAATGTGGGGGGGAGGAGAGGAGCCCTGGGCATCTTCACCTGCCTCCTGGCAGGGGAAGGGAGAAGCCCGGGGCTGGCTCCCAGCGGGGAATGAGGAGTGGAGTGGGAGGAGCCCACCAGGAGCCTGTGGGGCTCCCGGCAGAGAACTGAGAGACCGGGCTTTCGGCTCCACACTGCCCCTCTGCAGAGTGGAGGGCCAGGAGGATGAGTTCATGGTGACCTGTGCTGCCACAGAGAGACTGTTACATTCTGTACCCGTCAGAGCCTTTCGTGGAGAGAGCGCTCCCCGGGTCTTTAATGGCCAAAGGAGTCAGAACCTCTGGTCTGTAGCTAGTCTGAGTGCAAGTCCAGCTCTGACTGCGCTGGAGCATTGGGTCTGTGCTGACAGCGGGAAAAGAGCCACGCGTGGAATCACCCGCACTTTGGGTTTCCTTGGAGGCCTCTCAGCCAAGTGCTGTATAACCCTAGCGTGGGTTTCATTGGCTTGTGCCTGTTCTGTTTCATCCCCAGCCGAGAGCGGAATCAGCCAAGCCGGGCCTGGGAATGGTGGCGAGGAGGAGTTTGACCTGCATATGCAGAGGCCGGTGTATGAGCCGCCTGCTCCGCCCCCGCCGATGGAGCCTCTCTATGGGCTGGGGCAGGATGGGAAGGTGAGAGGTAAGAGCCCTGAAAGGCAGCTGTTCCTTGGGAGTGGGATTGTGGTTAGCTTGTGCTTGCTCCTGCTTTCTGTTGGATGCACTGGGCCTCTTTCATGCAGCTGAGCGCGCGGGCCTGGATCGCTTTGCAACGGGCACCAGCCCAGGGATGTGGAATTTGCGTTCTGCACTGAGCACGTCGCTCTCCCGCGGCCCCTGGTGCTGCTGGTCCCTCTGGGAACTGCACTGCCACGTTGGAGGGGAACGTAGAGCGCAGTACAGTGACGGTTCCGTTGCATTCTGCTCATGCCCCTGCTCCCCTTGGGGAGAACAGCTTGCATTGGCTTGGGAATGAAATCGGACTTGTAATCCTTAGCCCAGGCGTCACACCCAGAGCTGGAAATAGAGCCCCGGAGTCCTGACTCCCAGTTCCTTTCCCTGTATCCACTAGTCTCCATGCGTTCCCAGAGCTCCGATAGAACCCAGGAGCCCTGGCTCCATTCCTCCGCTCGGTGCTAGCAGCTCCTCCTGGCCTGTGTGTGCTGCTGGCCGCCTTGTCCCTTGGGCTTTGCAGTCCACTGTAGGCCCTTTCCTGACTGCATGTGTCTCCACGCCATGCAGAGACCCCAGAGGAGGTGTTTCAAGCTCTGGCTGAGCTGGGATACAGCGCCTTCCGGCCGGGCCAAGAGGTGGCTGTCATGAGGATTCTCTCAGGTAGCCTGTTTCACTTACCCTGGAGTAGATTCTCCCTCCCTGTCTCTGTCTCCCCCATGCCTGTCCCCCCCCGCCCACTCAGGCACTGTCATCCATGGCACCAGATAGTTGGGGTTAGCTATATGTGCCTAATGGGGGGTTAGCTACAAGAGCGCTTCCCCGTCCCTGGGCTCATTTCCGTGTGGGCGGTCTGGGGGGGGGGAAGGCATCTGTGCAGCCCACACCTCTCCGCCCCCTGCCCATGCTGACTCCTCTGGTGAATTCTGAGGATCACAGCTGCTGACTCTGCTACTGCCCTTTGTGAGCCAGGTCTGTCCACGCTGGTGGTGCTCTCGACGGGGATGGGGAAGTCTCTGTGCTACCAGCTCCCTGCGTACCTGTATGGCAAGCGGTCCAGGTGCATCACCCTGGTGATCTCCCCACTCGTGTCGCTGATGGATGACCAGGTAAATGGGACCTGGCTTTGGTCACAGCCTTGCTGCACAGGAGTTCCTTCCCTTCCCCCTCACGCCCAGACCATGCAGGGGAGGTGCTCAGGGCCTGATCTCTCTGAAGCTGAGGACTCTTGCCACTGATTTCCTTCCTTCATCCACTCCCTTATCCCTCTTTTAATCTCTAGCAGCTGCTGCTAAGGCCCTTCACCCCACAGGGTGGTACGTTTTGGGATAAATATTTCCCATCTGCAGATCCATCCTGTTTCCAGTGCAGGGATGGGGCCGGTTGCTGGGAATTCCCCAGTCAGCTCCAGGGTCCTGTCCTTTCTGACATGCGAGGTAGGAAATCCTGGGAGCCTCAGATATAAGGATTACATAGGAGCCCCAAGCTGCTGGATACCGAGTCTATAGACAGGCCCCCAGACGGAGTGCGGAGGAGTGCTGTCCCTTGAAGAGCGCTGTCCACTGACGTGTGTGTAATGGATTAATTCCCAGGTTTCGGGGCTTCCCCCACGCCTAAAGGCGGTCTGCATTCACTCCAACATGTCAAAGAGCCAGCGAGAGGCTGCTCTGGAAAGGGTGAGTTGTCTGGGGTGACGGGACACTTGCTGTACGAGCTGAGAGTCTGAGCCTGCTCTTGGACCCCGGACTGGCTCCCCGCTCACATTTGAAGGGCACAAGGGGCACGGCGCGTTGCCACTTGGCTTGTGGTGCAGGCCTGCTGCTGTGTGTGACGTGCTGTCCGTTGGCTGGGGCTAATTGTATCGGTGGCTTTTGAGGTGCAGGCGTCTGACCTGAGCGCTTCCAGCTCCTCTCACACACAGCACTGAGCAGCCAGTGTGGGGTAAAGACCTTCTCTTCTCCCCTTCCCCCCCCAACACCCCATGGGTGGGGTTGGAGCTTTATCCAGGCCTATGGGCCATCCAGCTCCCCTCTCCTTGTGTGTGTGTATTTCTGGGGGGCAGGAGGGGCTGGGTATGTGTAACTCTTTTATGGGGGTGACCTTCCTTCCTGACTCTGTGTGTTTGCAGGTGAAGGGAGGGAAGGTGCACGTGCTGTTGCTCTCCCCAGAGGCCCTGGTGGGCGGAGGCGGGTTGAGATCTAGCTGCCTCCCCTCTGCCGACCAGCTCCCTCCTGTGGCATTTGCCTGTATCGATGAAGCGCACTGCGTCTCCGAGTGGTCCCACAACTTCCGCCCGTGCTACCTGCAGCTCTGTAAGGTACCCGGGGGCAGATCCGGCCAGGGCTCACTGGCACCAGCGTGGCATGACACTTCTGCCTGCGGGGAGGGGGAGAGATGGGCCGGGCTATAACGACTCCACACGCCTGCTCTGTGGATGTTCACCGCAGCACAGCAGCAATGAGACAGGTGGTGCCGGGGAAGGGGTCTGGTACAGCAGGGCTGCCATCTCTGAGATGAGCTGTCAGACCAAACTCCTGGCTGCTTAGTACCAGTTCCCTCCTGGGTAACTGCGCTCTGATCCCCTGTGCTCTGCTTGCCTCTGGTGGGACCTTCCTCCCGTCCTGCCCCAAGCTGTGGTGTGACATTGGGAGGGGGAGATTGGGAACTCTCCAGAGAGCGGGTGGGAAGGGGCTGTACCCCTATGTGCAGTGCACCGCCACCTCTCGGCCAGGAAGCACCAGCCCCTGGCATCGGGGAATGACAGCTCTTTTCCCTGCAGGTTCTTCGGGATCGTCTGGGGGTGCGCTGCCTTTTGGGCCTTACGGCCACAGCCACGCTAGCCACGGCGCAGGACGTGGCCCATCACTTGGGCATCCAGGAGGAGGCGGGGATAGCAGTGCGCTCTGCTGCCGTTCCCCCCAACCTGCACCTTTCTGCCTCGACGGACAGGGACAAGGATCAGGTAGGGAGGGAGAGCAGGGCTGTCCCGGGAACACCTGGTCGTTAAATCACTAGGGCAGCTTTCTGCTGTCTCGCTAAATCTCAGCTCAATTCCCCCCGTGGTTTCAGCTGAGTACAATATTCATCCCTTCCTGACCTAAGTGGTTGTGTGGTGTTCTTGTGAGCTGCTAGATGGCTGCCATGTGCCTCTCCTCTCTAAGAACGGATGAAATGATCTGTGTGCCTTATATCCTGGCTCCGGGCTCTGTTGGGGTGTGAGGCTGTCTATATGGGATCCTGTGCTGCACAGGGAGTGGAATTCCCCAGGAACAAGCCGGGGAGTTGTCCGTGGGAGCGGGTCAGCGTCCCTGCCTTCCGGGGACTTGTAAGCTCAGGTGTGGGCTTTTCCAGCCCAGTGAGAGGCGTGCGTTGCCTTGAGAAGCTCCGAGGGAGTGAAGTGTCTGTAGAGCGGAGACTCATCCTCTGCTTGTCTGGTTCCAGGCCCTGGTCTCGTTGCTGCAGGGGGAGAGGTTTGGGGGTCTGGACTCGGTCATTGTTTACTGCACCCGGCGAGAGGAGACGGCCCGGATTGCGGCGCTGATCCGCACGCGCCTCCAGGGCACAACGCTCAGGGAGTCCACGGCGGCTGAGGAGCAGCACGCTGACGATAGCGCTGGGCGAAGGAAGAAAGCCAAGGGTAGGGGAGGGTTGTCGCTGGGCTTTTCTGCAGCTACAGCGAGGGAAGCCTGATCCAGCCCCTCTGCTGTGATTAGACACTGCGCCAGCCTCGGGCCTCTGTGTATAGATATGCGGGGGGACAGCGGAGGCCGCTGGGATGCAGTGTGTTAGGGATGAATTGACATCTGGATGGAGCCGTCTAGGACACACCGGACTTTCCATGCTGGCTCAGACCACTGGTCCCTTAAATCCAGTAGTGAGTCTCTGGCAGGGCGAATACCTGATACTTCAGTGGAAGGTGAAACTCACTTGCCCCTCCTGCACCCCAGGCGCCCATCCTGGCTGCACATGGGGCCTTCTCGATCCCCGTGAGCGTCAGATCCCTGAAACACGGGCTTTGCTTACCCCATTACAGGCCATCATTGCAAAGGTCATTAACACCTGGCTGTTCGCCTAGCACCAGCTGTACACTGCGTGCTTCACACGCAGGTTAAGGGTCCATCGATGGGATCCACTTTTATTTTGCTACCCAGTGTTTTTGGTATTGATTATTTATCATCTTGTAAAGCTGAAATCCATAAGGGCTCCCAAGTCCAGACGTCCGTCCAACCCCAGCATGCGCTGGCGGGGGAGGTTAAACCCTCTCCGATGGTATCACATGAGTGGTGTCGGGCAGGGCACTTTGTCCGAGGATTCCTGCTGTCTGGCCCGTTGGCCTCTCCGTGTTTTTGACCCTGTTCCTTGCCTGAATCTTGGAGCAGTCCCACTCCTGCGGGTGGGAGCTCCTGGTCAGCGGTGTCTAAATCTCAGCTAGGGAGCATAAATGAGGAGTGAAGATTGAATTGAATCAAATCGAGGCTTAATGTTCCATCAGAGAGCCCCTGCCGGGGGAGGGGGAATGAAAGGGAATTGATCATCTGATGATCAGGAGCAGATCATGCAATTGCTACCCAGCGTGGGTGACTAACGGGGGAGGGAGGTGTATGTTTCCTAAACACTTCCTTCTTGGTTTACATCTCTGATTGATTGGTGGCTGCTTGCAGGGTGCTCTGACAAAGGGAAGCCCTAGGTCAGCGCTAATGATGGAAATTCAGTGGTGGTCACTTTTCTCTCTCCACATCTGCCTGGCGTAGCTAAGAAGAGCATCCGGCGCCCCCTGAAGTGGATCGCGGATTCCTACCACGGCGGCATGTCGGCCGCTGAGCGCCGCCGCGTCCAGAACAACTTCATGTGCGGCCAGCTGCGGATCGTGGTGGCCACGGTGGCCTTCGGCATGGGGCTAGACAAGTCAGATGTGCGCGGGGTCGTGCACTACAACATGCCCAAGAACTTTGAGAGCTACGTGCAGGAGATCGGGCGGGCAGGGCGGGACGGGAAGCCAGCGCATTGCCATCTCTTCTTGGATCCAGAGGTAATTGCTGCCGGAGGGCTGGGGGGTTAATCCAAGAGCCAGCGCAGCCCATCATCCGCTTCTGCTGCAGACAGAGACAAAATCCCAGTCAAACTCAATGCGCCTGATAAGTAGCTAGATGTGCAGCCATTCTAGGGAGAACCTACCAGGTGACCTGGGATGGCTTTAGGCACACACAGCCTGTAGCCAGGCAGCCCTTCGCTGAGGGAGCCAGTCACAGGCTTGGGCCAGCGTCGAGTCCAGAGGGAGGAGGAAACTCGCCCCAGATCCACATTCCTCCCTCCCCCCAGTAGGACTGACAGGGAAATGGCCATCTACAGCTTCCTGGCCGTCCAGCCTCCACCTCTGACGTGGCGAGCAATAAGACCAGAGCAGGAGGCAATTCTTGGCCCAGTTTTCCCCACCAGCAGCTTGGAAGCTCTGGGCTCAGCGTGCATGGCGGGGGCTGTGCTCTCGCCTTTGTGTGTGTGTCTCGCTGGTCACTCCACACTCCCCGGCTCCTTCCTTCCTTCCCAGGGTGGGGATCTGCAGGAGCTCAGGCGACATATCTACGCTGACACCGTGGATTTTTTCACCATTAAGAAGCTAGTGCAGAAGGTTTTCCCTCGCTGTAAGTGCCGGGAGCTTCACCGCAAACAACAGGACCTCAACAGGGTGAGGAACAAGTCCTGACTGCCAGTGTGGCCAAAGCATGGCCTGAGCTGCCTTCTCTCCTTCAATACAGTGGTGCAGCCTGTGGGGACTACAGGTCCCAGCATGCCATGCTCCTTCCTGATCTGATTGGCCTGCCCCCTTACCAGCTGGCTGATGGCAGGTTCAGAGAGTGACCTTCTGTCCGGCACCTGGAGGGGTACATCCGGATCGGGCCGACACACGTAGGCCTGGGATGGTGCCCGGGGTGGTGGTAGGACAGGCTGCCCTGGGCTGCACCTTTTCTGGAGATAAAGGGGAGGCTTCAGGCTGCCCGTTCGGCCTGGAATCACGAGTTCATCTGACCCTGGTTAGAAGTGGGATGGGGAGCGTCTGGCCTGGGGGAGCAGAGCTGCAGCCAGCTGTGTGGGGCACCTGTGTTAAGGGCAGGGCTGCGTGTGGCCTCTGCGGGAGAAGGAGGTCTCCAGTGCCCCAGCTGCTCTCCTCTGGTGTCTCCTGCCTGGCAAGGGTTCGGCGTTTTTCCCTGCAGGGGGGCGAGGTGTTTGACGCTCAGATGATGGAGCTCGTGGGAGCCAGCGAGGAGCAGGCTCCTCAGGATGACGGGGTGACTGGGCAGCAGCGAGTGTGTTATAAACACGAGCGCGCCATCCCCGTGCAGCAGACGGTGGAGTCCCTGGACATCCGAGAGGAAGGTGAGGCTCACGCCGCTGCTTGGTGTGGCGATCCGGAAAGGATTCTCCGTGGGCAGGACTGGGTCCCTGGCTGGGGTGGTGTGGGCTTCTTCAGCTTTGTGCAACATCCAGGGCTGGTGGCAGGAGCGCAGACTGGAGGGAACCTCGGCCCGATCCGGCACAAGCTGGGCTGGGATGCGGGGCCCTTGGCCTGATCCAGTAGGACAGACCGTCTTCCATTCTAGGTCGGGCCAGGCCTTGCTGCTGAATCTGTTCTCCTTTCCTTCTCCAAACTTGCTGAGGCACGACAGGCAC
Organism: Emydura macquarii macquarii; assembly: GCF_026122565.2. Classification (NCBI taxonomy): domain Eukaryota; kingdom Metazoa; phylum Chordata; order Testudines; family Chelidae; genus Emydura; species Emydura macquarii. The sequence goes on from NW_027132383.1 coordinate 1,671,795, forward strand.
ATCGGGAGAGGGGGATTGCCGGGCAGCCAGCATGTCTGGTGTTTGAAAGTTGCCCATCCGGCCTGGGGCTGCTCCCAACCTGTGTCCAGCCAAGGGCCCGCACCTTGCTGTGAGCATGAGAGAGGTGTCTGCTGCACGCACAAGGGAGCAGCAGCTGCTCCTCTTCAACATAGAGGGGGCAACTCCTGGAGACATCTTGTCCCACCACGTCCTGTTCTTGAGCAAACCAGATGGAGGGCATTACCAGGTCCTGTGTGGGGCGGTCAGCAGGAGGCATGGGAGGCTAGGTTGCATCCTGGGGGAGGTGGGCCATAGTTTCCCTATGCCTGCAGCGCTAAGAGCCAGGGTCTCTGGAGTGGGGCTTGGAGGGGTGACTAGCCCAGGCCAGTCCCACCGGAACGCCCCTTGACTGGTGCTTTTCTCCTCTCCTCTGCTGCAGGCATCGAGACCCTGCTGTGTTATCTGGAGCTGCACTCGCAGCGCTGGCTGGACCTGCTGCACCCCACTTACTCCTCCTGCCGGGTGATGTGTTATGGGGGCCCCCCGCAGCTCAGGGCAACTGCAAAAAGGTTAGAGTCACTGCATGGCATGAAATCTGAGCGTGTTCCTGCTGGGAATGGATACGCCTGGCAGGGGATGTGCAAAAACTGCTGCCGTCGCTGAGCGAACTCTGTGGGAAACGCCTTAATCAGATCAGACACGGCATCTAAACGGTTCCATCTGCTTCTGGGCACCTCTGACCGGGAAGGGATAGTCAAGCCAGAGAAGTGGTCAGGGCAGGAGCTGAAAGACTGGACTTGGCAGGGGAGGAGCTCAGCTGGGAATGTTCCTGCCAGCAAGCATTGGGGGAGGGGATCAGGAACCTGCACGTGGGGGTGAACGGGGGATAACTAGGAGTCATGAGATGAAGTCAGGAATGTTTCCTGGAGGATCTATGAGGGGTACGATGGAGAGCTCCTCTCCTGGGATGCGGAGAGAGGGACAGGTGGCTAGGTTGGCAGACACCCTGCACTGGCTGGGGGATGGATTGGCCCAGCTGGGTAGTTCTCTTGCATCATGCATCCGAGAAACAACCTGCCCTTACAGCCTGATCCCCTGACGTGTCACGGGCTGGGTTACCTGGATACCTGCAGTGTGAATGCAGGCTGCCAGGTTTGTCACTACACCACCAGCCTGATGGCCAGATAATAGGGCAGCCGGGTTGGCAAGGGCTGAAATAAGTGCCCCGATAAAGGGATTGGATCCTGTGCCCAGTGCGTAAACCAAGGCCTCCAGGAGCCAGGCAGGAATTGCCCTTTATGGGCAGCATTGCACAGCTGGCCTGGAGCCTCAGGGCTGCCGGATACGCTGGCGTAAGGGGCCAGTGCAGAAAACCTTCCACTAATAAAGATACTCAGAACCTTGCACATCTTATCATTGTTTAAGCCTCCCAGAGGCAGAGGGACAGGCCCAAGGCCACAGGGGGAGTCCGTGTCAGAGCTAGAACTAAATCGGAGGAATCCCTGGCTCCCTGCTCTAGCCCCCTTCTCTCCTCAGTTTCCGTGCTATTGCTGCTGGCTTAGAATCTGTCTCTGGGTTCTCAGCATGCATCCTTGGCTTTTTCTCTCCTCCCGCCCTCAGCTCCCCGCCCATCGCAGTGTGCCTGGCCCGGGAGCGTCTGGCAGGGGTGGATCACACGCACGCCAGCTCTGTGGAATTCGACGTGGTTGCACTCAGCGACTCCATGGGCTGGGAGGTTCTGCCGGTGAAACGAGCTCTGCGCCAGCTCCAGTGGAACACACAGCTGCAGAAAGGTGCTGCGGCGCTTGTGCTAACTGAGACCGCTTCTCTGGAGACTGGTGTCTAGGGAGGGAGCTGGGGAAGGGAGCCCCAGAGAGCTATGTTGGAAGGGTGAAATCCCCCCTCCTGCTGCAATCCACGAGGGTTCTGTAGCACCTGCAGTGGGCAGAGTCTCTAAAAACGCCAACGGTGCATATGGGATTGGACCTCTTCTGTGCTCAGGGCAAAGCCCAGAGATTACGGAGGAAGCTGTATGGTCTGGCCCCATGTTTAGTGATTCTTGCGTGTCCCCTGCAGTGGGATTGTATCCGTTCACCCCCTTGCTGAGCCAGTTCCCATACAGAGCCCCTTCTCCTCTCTTTGCTGCTCAGGGTGCCGTGGCACTGGGAAGAGCGGTGTCCTGGTGGAATTCAGCGACCTGTCCTTCCACCTGCGCTCCTATGGAGACCTCACGGACCAGGAGATGGACTCGGTGTGCAACTTCCTGCACCAGCGGGTGATGGTGCGGGAAATGAGCGCGCTCTGCCAGCTCCAAGCCTGCTTCAGAGCCTTCCAGAAGTGAGTGTGTGTGTGGGGGGGGGGGGGCAGCGATGGGGACCCAAGCCCCACTCTGCATGCCGCGGATGGCCTGTCCCAGCAAAAACCTCCACAGATTGGTTTCATCTCGTGCTTCTCACCCCCACCCTCCCTCCCCTGCTGGCAGAGGCTCCTGGGGGTTACCAGGTCCTAGTGATAAGACTTCGGAAGCGGAGGGGGTCTCGTAGCACTCGAGCAGTGAGTTAGACAGCAGCAGTCCAGGGCTGGCCAGACAAATGCAGAAGTCCTGCGGGGTCTGTCGGGAGGTCAGATGGTGTGTGGGGCAGTGAGGAGGTACTGCTGGAGTGGGGTGGAGACCAGAGGCGGAAGATCCGTGGGGTTGGCTGGGGGAGTCCCCAGACAGCTTTTGAAAACAAGGCATAATTTTGCCCCTGATCCAGTGATGGGGGCCAGTGGAGCTGCGCCCAAGAGCAAAGGATCATGACATGCCTCCCCTGTCCTGCTCCAAACACCAAGAGCACTCCTCTGGTCTGCCTTCTCTGACGTCAACACACAGCAGCGTGGCCATTCCAACTCCCTCAAACCCTCCCCAAACAAACTGCTCCTCTGGGGAGAGGAGGAGAGAACGGACCACGCAGAGGATGCGTAAATTACATCACTTAAGACGTGGCTGGCAGGTGCTCCGATACACCGGAAGCAGAACCTGTATGATATAGACTAGCAGTCCAGGGCAAGGACAGAATGTGATTGTCCTGCTCTATAGGCATCGCTTGCTTCTCCCCTGTCCTTGGGATCGCTTCCCAGCTTGCTGCACGACCCTCTCCTTCCCTGTGGTGCATCCCACTGGCTTCTCCAGTTACCCTGCACCCTAAGAGCCAGTGGTGCCTGTTTGTCACTAACGTCCCTTTTCCCGAGCAGCGTGGCCTTCCAAGCCGGCAGCACCCTGTACTCGGAGCATGTGGATGAGGAGAGGAGTGCCCGGCTGAAGGCCTTGTTGATGGAGTATTTTGAGAAGACACCTGCACTGGATGAGACGGAGCTAATGCGCAGGGAAGAAGAGGACGCGGAAGATCTCAACAGCATTAAAGTGAGCAAACCTCTTTGTTTACTCCCTTTTGTTGGTATCTAGTTTTGAGCCCATCTGAGCCACTAGCAGGCATGTCCGAACCCCTGTAACCAGGGCATCTAGGCACTGGATGTAGTGTCAGCTGGTACATCAGACCGGCTGTCTGAATCGCTTATGGTTGTACTGGGGTAAGAGCTGGGGCTGCCATTGGGTGAGCATTCTGTTACTGGCGTTGAGACGCTTCTCTGATACTGAAGTTAGGAAGCATTTTGCCCAGCGGGGTGGATAGGGAGGGAGGGTGTGTGTGTGGGGGGGGAGGGAGATGTTTTGGTGTGTGCTTGTGTGTGGTTGTGTTTGTTTTTCCTTCATTGCACTTTGCTTTTAGAAGTTCAAAGGGATGCTATCAAATTATTCTACACCTTTAAATTTAGGTCTTGTTAGCCACACCTGCCGGCCAGTCCTGGTTTCATTGACATCCCTGACATTTGGCAGTTAGTACTTTGCACTTTTCATCTTCAAAGTGTTCCAAATATGAATGTAAAGGGGTTGTTTTGGTAAAGGTTTCACTGGATCAGCTGGGAATAGAAATGATTCCATAACTTTTATTTTCCTTTAATAAGTCTCCCTGCACTCCCTGTTTAAACACTTTCTCTGCAGCATCCTTGTGCTCCTGTTTGACAACCAGTAAATGAAACTGACTGAGTGGAAACGAAAGTGAAACTGATCCCTTTGGTTTCACTCTCCAAAGTGGAGAGCAAAAATAATCAGCCATGATGGTGAAAAGTAAATTAGAGGGGTTTTGCCCTGATTCCATAATCTGAGGCTCTGTTAGATGGACACAAATGTCTAATCCCGGTTTCTGTAGAGCACTGTGCTATCTCAGCACCCGGTTTCGAAATACGTCTTTTATCACGTGTCCTTTTTATGCAACCGAAAGAGAACTTTTTAAATCCAAGCACGGGATGAGACCGCACCTCACTGATTTGGTCCCAGTTAATTTAACCCTTTGGCATGAAGTGGGTTGTGAGTGCTCATTAGCACAGTTTGTTTTTTGGATTTGTCTGGTCAAGAAATGGTCTCTCCCAACACCACGAGGCTGTAGAGAGAAGGAATCTGCCGGGGAGACCAAGAGGGAACTTGGCTTGTTTTCCCCAAAAAGCTTAACAAGTTCCAAATATTTTCTCCGTAGCTGCGGGAGTGGGAAGGGCAGATCCGCTCGGACATCCGGAATTTCCTGTCCATCCGCCAGGATGAGAAGTTCACTGGCAGAGCTATTGCCAGGATATTTCACGGCATTGGTAAGGGAAGCCGAGCTGCCTTTGCTCTTTACGTGGTATGAATTGCAATAGTACTAGGCAAGATTTTGCATGATCTCTGTGTGACCGCTGCACAGATCTCATTTTAGCCCTCCTTAAAATGGCTCTGTAACCATGGCCCTGGTGAAATGTGCTGATTTGGAGACTGACTGCCTCTTTTGAGACCGGACCCCACTGCTGTCTTTGTTGTTGTGAAATGGTGAGCAACATCTCTGTCTGATGGAGTGGAGTGTAACCCCCACTATTGCAGTCCAGGGGGGGATTTGAGCTGCAGGGGACCTCTGATCCTTGGGGAAGGGGGGCTTCTCCAGTCAGGGGGAGCGTGTATCTGTCACGATTACAGGGCAAACTGTGCTTTAAGGCCCCTTTTAAGAACTGATTTTGCTGCCTTTCCCCACTCTCTGGGTGGAATCAGAGTCTTGCCTCTCTCAGACGAGGCATCTGGGCTGCGGTCCCCTGGCCACCACCCTTGTTAGCCCAACTGGGCCAACTTGTTTGGCACCTGCAAGCCCTTTTCCTTCGAGGCCTTCAGCAGCAGCTGATTAGAGTGATTCAAAACCAGCTTGTTCCAAGCAAAGCCTCATGCGCTCACCCCCCAGGGCCAGAGAGAACAGAGCCACGGGTAAGACCAGTAACGGCCTGTGAACATGTTTCCCCTTACCTAGACCTTCATCTTTCCTTGCCAGCTTGGAAAGCTCCCTCCATCTCTGGGTTGGCAGCCAGCCTGCTTGCAGCTCCCGTTTTCCCCTTGCATCCCTGGGCAGCTCCAGCAACTCACTCCACCCCTCTTCCTTCTCTATGCCCCGCGTCCTCCAGCAGCTCGGTATATCCCTTTGGTCCTGAGTTCAGGCCTGGGAAGAGTAAACTCGACCGGCCTGCCTGGAGCCAGGCGGGGGTATTCCCCGGTTTATAGCATCCCACTCTTTCCTCAAGGCCCCTTGGGAGATCTCGGGGGACTGTACCTTACCTTTGGCCATGGTTTTGTTTCCTGCTGCTTTCCCTCCTCCCAGCCTCCTCTGATTTAACTCCTCGCTGCCAGGCAGGATAATATCAAACAGGTGAACTAAGGGGCCATATGGTGATTATAAAACATAGTAGATATAACTCCCTCATCCTGCCTGGGAGCCCATGCTGATGGCGGAGTCTATCTCCCTCTAGTGGCCACACCACATATAGGTTCAGGGATCTGCTCCTGCCTCTGAACTAGGAGACATGCTCCTTTCTGTCCAGGCTTTTAGATGAGGAATCAGGCCTCTAAAGATCTAGGCCAAAGCTGCACGTTCTCAGCAGCTATTAATGTTCAGGCCACGTGTTTGAAAGCTTTGGCCACTGCTCAGGCACTGCCACTCGATGAAAGACGGGGCATGGGCTTAGCAGCTGACTGGGGCTTTTTCTTTCTCTCACCAGGGAGCCCGTGTTACCCCGCCCAGATCTACGGCCGAGATCGCAGGTTCTGGAGGAAATATATCCACTTTGACTTCAATAAAATCATGCGCCTGGCCACAGAGGAGATTATCCGATGCAAATGAGCCTGCAAGGGCCGGGGTATGATCCACAGAACGTCTGACACTAACCAGCCGGGGAATGAAATGGTACAACAGCCACCAGAGCAAAGCCAGGGAGGCCTGGAGGCCGTGGCTCCTGTGTGCCATTCACCTCCCTGCAGATCCCTTGAGCTCCCTCGCGGGCCCTTTCTCCAATGGCTCTGTGTCATGATTCGAGCCCAGCTTAACTCAGTGCTGGCATCTGGGGCTCCCGCTTGCATTGGGAACTCTCTGCACATCCCAGCAGCGCAAGTACCCGCCTTTCAGAAGTGGAGAGGACGAGCCTTTGGCTGTGCCCAAAGGAGGCTGGGCGAGAGAAGAGTTAAAGCTCAAAGGTGACCCCCCGGCTCGCTGGGAGGAAGAGGCTTTGGGCGATTGTCCAGTTGACTGTATATAAATGTCCCTTTAAGGTGCAGTCCCCTAGATCTGCCCCAAGCAAATGCACCTCTCTGGCTCAGGGAGGCGAGTCACCCGCCCTGTGTGCTAGGGGTTTTGTCTTCCCACTTTGCAGGGCTAACTCCACTTCTGAGTTCCACTCATTTTGTAAAGCTGCACAAGATATCTGAACCCAGGTCCTGCCCCGGCAGCCCCTCACCTACAGTACAGGGGAAGGGCAGGCTTGGTTCAGCAGGACTTTTCTCCTGAGGTGTGGGCTGTGAACAGAAACATTCAGTTCCCACGTGAGATTTAACAACCATCATGGGAGGTGGCAGCATTTGGCTGGTTCAGGAGGGTGTGGGGCACTGGCCATGCATTTAGATGGGGCAGAGGAGGTGGAATACCCCTTCCAATATGACAGCGTGTGTAAAAAAGTAACAGACGTTCATGCCTGTATTTATGACCAAGCTTTGACTGTTGTGTTGTTTCCCCTCACTAACGATTCCTGTTGCTCAGAGTCTACTCCAATGCCTGTGGCGTATCTTCTCAGTTCTGTGTGATTTCCACCGACCCTCTGAAATCTTTGTCTCGCCTTGTCCATGTGGGACAATATTTGGGTTTTATATTCACGCTAATAAACAGTAACCGCTTTTTAAAGTGCCCATGACTTCACCTCTTGGCCCTTCCCTTCCCTGTGTGGGAGCAGAGTTGCAAGACTGTCTGTCTCCCTGGGAGCTGCTGGGGGTGGTGGGACACTGCGGGGGGTGGGGTTTGGGCATGTGGCCTGATCTCTTCAAAGACCCCTGATAGAAAGAGGAGCTCTAAGAGCCTGTCCCATCCTTGGTTTCTATCTGCATAAATAACCAGAAAGCAACAAACTCCACAGCCTGCCCTTGTTCTGAAGTGAGGCAGACTGGGCTACGCTAATCTGCACCACAGGCTCAGGAGAAGTGGGGGGAGAAGCTGCCAAATCCAGACAAGGTCCCAGCACCGTCCTGCAATCCTAGTTGGCTGTTTTGAAAAGGATCTGCTTTAGGAATGAATTTGTGGCAGGTCTCTGGCCTGTGTTATACAGCTGGTTGCAGTGGGCCCTTCTGGCCTTGAACTCTATGCAACTCCTCTTAGCTGCCTTTTTTTTTTTAATCCACTAAGCTTGCAGGCTGTCTGGTAGTTTAATAAGTAGATGTGTAGAAGTGATTTCAGAACTAGCCCCCTGATGCGTTTCTAAACTGCCCCCGCTTTGTGTGGGGTGCATGCTGTCATGCTTCATCTCTGCTAACGGCTGTCACTGGCTTTTCATGCTGCTGAAAGCTGGCGAATTGAAAGCACGGCAGGCCTCTTGCAAATGGGTACAGGCTGGGTGATGGGAGGGCAAGCTTCCCTGCCACCCTGCTGCAGCCCTGCTGTGGAGGGCCCCTGGTTCTGGAGGTGAGAGGGACCTCAGGGGGGGTCATCCAACCCTTAGCTCTGCTGAGACACCCTCTGCCCCCAACAACGGGGCACTTCCACCATTCCCTCGCTGCAGCTTTTAGCTGACAGTGTCCTCCCCCCTTCCTCCCCCAACCAGCACAGGGCAGTGGCTACAGAAAAAGCTGCCCAGGCAGCTGTGAAAATGGAGCTGGGCTAAGAGAGATGGGCCAGCCAGGGCGTGATCCCCAGCCCTCAGAACATCCTTCTCTCAGCAGCCTGCAGCATGGGGGAGGACGAGTCAGTGATGGAAAATCCCCATTCAAGGGGGAGGCTTAGGCAAAATACACCCATGTTGTGTGTAGCGAGCAGTGGGGCGGGGTGGGCATCACACTTGTACCTGTTTGCTGCCTGCTTACCATCACCTGTTTTAGCAGCGGTCAAGGACCTAGAAGTGACTCTTCTCAGTAGATGGGGTCTCTGCAGTGGCGGGTTGGTACAGTGTGGGGCTGGGGGAGGGGGCCAGCAGGTGTGGGGGGAAGAAGGGGGAGATGTGGCTGGTTAGGGCTATGGGCTGCGGAGCTGATGCAGGGGTGAGATGCATGGTGGAGGAACGGGGGGGAGCTCTTGAGCTGTGGGGCTGTGGCAGTGGGGGGAGGAGGGCAGGGGTGCGGTGCGGGAAGCTGCGGTGTGGGGTGGCACAGGAGCAATGAGGGGGTGATGTTGGGGGAGGGGGACGGGTGTGGGGTGGGGTGGCACAGGAAGGGGAGGGCGGTGCAGGAGCAATGAGGGGGGGCAGGGGGGCAGGGGACAGTGCAGGGGATGGTGGGTTCAGGTAGCACCCCCGGCCATGGCCCTGGGGGCAGGGATGTGGCACATGCTGGTGCCTGAGCCCCAGAGCCCAGGGCTGGGCCAAGCTGCCAGGAGCCCCCTGAGCCCTTGGGGGGGGCGGGGTCAGAAGGGGCAGCCACAGCCAGCCCAGCAGGGCAAGACACCACGGTCGGTCCTCCACAGCCATAGAGAAGAGCGAGGGGCATGCTAGAAGGGCCCCCTCCGCCGCCCGATACCAACGAGGAGCAGGCCAGCGGCCCAGACGGGACCCTCTGCGCAGCCCCGGAAAGGCCAATGGTTCGCTCGCGCTCGTTCCTCAGCCAGTGGGCGGGGCTAGTCGTCGGGGGAAAGGCGGCCCCTCTAGCCGCCACTTCCGCGTTCTCCGTGGCTGTGGAGGACCGAGGCGCTGCTGCAAAGACCCCTGAGCCCCCCCTCCCTCGAAGAGCCGCCAGCCCCTCGCAGCTCCGCCCGGGCCCCGGAGCGGCAGCGGGGGTGAGCCGAGCCGAGCCCCGCCCCTGCTGGGGGGTCCCTGGCCTGGGGGCTCTGCCATCTTGGCTGTATGGTCACAGTAGGTGCCCGGTCACCATGGTGACTGTCGCCCTGGCATCAGGCATCAGTTGCCATGGCAGCGCTGAGTTGTGACTATCACCCTGGCATCAGGCCCTAGCTGTGGCATGGGGGGGGTTGTTGCCATGGCAGCGCTGGGTTGTGACTATCACCCTGGCATCAGGCCCTAGCTGTGGCATGGGGGGGGGGTTGTTGCCATGGCAGCTGAGTTGTGTGGCATTAGCTGGGCATGGGGGGGTTGTTGCCATGGCAGCGCTGGGGTGTGGCAGCAGGAGGCCATGTGGTGTCTCTGTTACCATAGCAACAGGTGACGGGTACCATAGCACCTGTTGCCATGGCATGAGGTGACTCCAGGGCCTGGTCCAGTCCAGCCAAATGCCCCCTCCACCCCCCCAGCTCCCTGCACCCACCCGCCCGCCTCGCAGCGCATTTAAAACCCGTGGCACTGAGCCCCCCAGCTGAGGCAGGGCCCTGTGTCTTTAGCCCTGCTGTGCTGGGCCGGTCGGCTCGGCCTCGCCTCTGGTCGAGCCCCGTGCGATGCCCGTCTGTGCTTGTCTTCCCCACAGCCCGGCGGGTCTCCCCCAGCTCTTGTCCTGCGTGAGCCCCTCGGCCTGGGGCTGAAGGATGAACGCCAAGTATGTGCTGCTGGGGGGTCTCTACTTCGTCCAAGGCATGCCGTACGGGCTGCAGTCTGGCCTGCTGCCCATCTATCTCCGCAGCGTGGGCCTCTCCTTCACCAAGGTCAGCTTGGCCAAAATACTCTACCTGCCCTGGATCCTTAAGATGCTGTGGGCTCCTTTTGTGGATCAGTACCACACCAAGCAGGTCTGGCTGGTGCTCAGCATGTCTGGACTGGCGCTGGCCTGCCTAGCGGGTGCCGCTATGTCGCCAGAGACCAACTTCCTGCCCGTCGCCGCCATGCTGCTGCTCATGAACTTCTTTGCTTCCGTCCAGGACATCGCGGTGGATGGGGTAGCTGTTCGGCTCCTGGGGCAGGACGAGATCGGGTATGGGAACACCATCCAAGTGGTGGCTTACAAACTGGGCTCTGTGCTGGCGGGAGGAGGCCTCCTGACCATGATACACCTGTTGGGCTGGGGGATTCTTTTCTTGTTTCTGGCCATCATTTATCTTCTGGCCATACTGTCCGTGTGGAGTGCACCAGAACTGCGACTCACGCTGGGACGTCCTTCCCAGGATGGCCGGCTCCGGCCAAGAACCTTCAACCCTTGGAGAATTCTCCAGGAGCTCCTCCGCGTGCCGGGCACCCTTTGGACCGCTGGCTTTGTCCTCCTCTACAAGCTTGGTGAGTGTCTGCCTGGTGGGGGAACAGGTTCCTCCTGCTAAAGAAAGGAGCGTTTAGGGTGGAGTACTCAGCAGGGCTGCAGGTGGAAGGGAGCTATTGGATGTAACAGCTGTAAATCTGGACAGGGTCACCTGGTGGGGCTGGGTTAGGGGGCAAGCAAAGCCCTTAAAGCTCCTTGTGCTGTTGGACACCCCCACACGCAGGGAAGCTGATAGAACTTGGACTCAGCTGTGACTCACCTGATTGTGTCCTTTCTCTTGGCAGGTGAGCAGGGTGCCAACACCATGTTCCCACTCTTCCTGCTGGACCACGGATTCTCCACCCAGCAGCTCGGCTTCTGGAACGGGATGGTAGCCATGGTCTTCTCCATCACTGGTTCCTCGCTGGGTGGCCAGCTGATGTCCAAGCACAGGTTAAGTAGAAGGGGACTCTCCTGCCTCCCTTCTTGTATGGGAAGAAAGGGGTTGGTTTGTAGGTGGGGTGGGGGAGGCGTGCATGGCAGGAGAGGACAGGGAGATGCCTAGTGTTGTTTTGATTGGTCTTGGGCCTAGGTGCTGTATCTGATTCGTGATCCTTCCTCTCAGTCCAATGGGGAGGAACCAAACACAACCTCCTCACCCTTCCTGTTCTGCTTGCTCTACCCCTGCCTGCCGCGTCTTGCTGCAGTGGCTTCCTTGACCATCTCTGCATCGGGTTTGTGTCTCATTTCCAGGCAGCCACTGTCTCTGCTGAAGGCTCTGTTACTGCTCCGCTTCTGCAGCCTGAACTTACAGACCTTCTTGGTCTTCATCTACGATGATGGAGTGTCTCTCTTTAAAGGTGAGCATAAAGGGCTCCTCCTTGATGTGGGGTGAGGGGAAAGAGGACAGAGAGGTGGTTGGAAATTTGCCATCAGAACTGGGTTTGGATGGAAAACTGGGTTTTCAACTATACAACATTTTTTTGCAACAGGTTTCAGTTTTCTATAGAAAATTTTGATTTAGTCAAACTAAGCCCACCAGAACATTTCAGTTTGGATATGCTGCCAGCTTCCTGGCCGGACTAGGAAGCAGCACATTCAGGGACCCTCATGATGCACCCCCACCTCTCTCCAAGAGGGGGAGACCATGGTGCATCATGGAAGATATTATTCAATATGGAAGCCCAGGCTATAGAGGAGAACAGGAGTGCGAGGCACCCAAACTACACCTCCCAGGCGGCACTTTGAGAGCATTTCCAAATGCAAGTGTTTCAATTTTGGCTACATTTTCACCAAAAATTTGAAATGTTCTATGTGAAATTTAGACAAAAACAATTTAGTTTTTTCACAGAAGTTTTTAATTGGGGGGGGGGGGGGGAATGTTTCCCACCCAGCTGCAGGGTGTATTGATTTAAATCAAGTCGATTTATATCATTGATTGAAATGATTTAAATCACCAAGAGAAAATCATTGATTTAAATCAAGTTTCCCACTGATACTTCTTCACATATTTCTTAAGCAATGGTGCAAATCTGATCACTAAAACATGTGAATTTACAACTCAGTACAGCGTTTTACAACATCGAGGAGGGTATACTGTGTGTACTGCTTTAGATAACTTGATTTCTATTAATTTAGGAAATAGCACATAATACTCATTACCTGTGTTATGCTGCAGATGCAGCAGCAGCGCATTAGGAATGGTAAGAACTAAATCACACACACACACACAATAGCACTTATATTTTATTAAACTAAATCTTAACTGTTACATAATGTTTCACATTTGCAATTGCAGCAGTCTCCTGAGTTGCCAGCTGACGGCTGTCCGTAAACTCTTTTTAAAAATTTTTATTAACTCTAACAGACAAGCCATCACAACACTAAACGTACGCTGTTCTTAAAACTTCTACAACTAGCTCTCATCTTCCCCGCCCACTGTCATTTTTATTCATAGACTGAAACAGAAATACGAGTGTTCCTGCTTTTTCAACTCCCAGTTGATTTCTTAGCTTTGAGTGAATAATACCAAACGATGAAAATATTCTCTCTGTGCCTGCAGAGGAAGCTGCTGCTGTGAAAAGTTGGCTTAGCACCTGAAGGAACTCTGTTTCAAGGTGCCTGGCTAATGATTTCCACCAATTCAGGGGAGTGACTTTGTTCAAAACATCCTCAGTGAACATGTGCTGTTTAAATGGTTCTGCTCCAGCCCTGAAATTTATTATGATTGGCATAACTGAGGAGTGATTTGGAGATGCCCATGTCATGGCAGCAACATCTTCTTCAGAAGTTAGGCATCTACCTTTATATCTGGGGTCGAGAACGTTTGGAAGAAAATGAGGTGGCGTTAGTGCTTGATCCATTCGCTTCTTTATTGCCTGCAGTTTAACTTTCTGGTGAGGTATTTCTTTCTTCAATGTCTCTTGAAGTGCCTTCCAAATTTCGACAGCATCAGCAATGCAGCAACAATTTCTCTGAAGTTGGTTTAAGGCTATGGATATAGGCTTCAGTATACTGAGCATATCCTCTACATTCCTCTTTAATCCAATGTTAGATACTTTGGACGAGATACTTCCATCGGTTTTATCACGGTTTTCATCACAAAGTTTTATGAGAATAGGCCAGTTCTTAATAAATTGTTCAAAACAATCAACCACAGAATTCCATCGACCATCTTGAGGGAGAATTAGTTTGGATCCTCCTGCTTTCTTCTGTGAAGCTGAAGCAAAATGGTTGTTACGGAAGTATTTTGCGACTTCAACATTTTCTTTCATTCCTGGAGAAGACGTACTTAAGTCTTTGGCTAAAAGATGCATTAAATGGGCACTGCAGCCATATGTAGTTAAGGAGCATCCTTCCGTTTCTTCTTCTAAGTATCTTCTCATCTTTGCATCTCCTTCTTGCACTGCTTACACGTGACACATTTTCCTTTTTTACCAAGGGAAGGAATTTCTTCAAAATATTCCCAGGTAGAGTCTCTCATGCCCAGAAGCCATGACCACGTTTCTGTGGCAAAAATGTGGGGGAATATAGGAAGCTGTGTGTGTATTGAATAATGTCTTCCCTTTTTCTTTCCAGTCCACTCCACTGTTCCTTTCTACTCTGCCTCCGTCTTTTGTCTCTCTGTCTTTAAGACAGTGTCTTAACTAACTCCTCTGCCTTGCTTGGCTCATCTCCCCCACCACATAAGCACAGAACAACAGCAGTCCTGTCCAGCCTGTGTCTGTCTTTGCACATGTGACTTTAGTCTGCTGAGAAACAGAAACGGAAAGCCCAGAACTTTCGAGAAGCAAGAGCGGGTAGTTAGGCTGGACAGACTAGAGCCATTAATTCATTTTTATGAGACTGTAAGTGTAGGTTTCACATGTTTGTGATGAGATTTAATTGTAACTGTTATTTTTTAAACAAGAGAGAAATTTAGTATTTTATTGATTTACAAAAAATTTTAAAAATCCAATTTAAATTTAAAAAATCCGATTTTTTAATTTAAAAAAAAAAATCATTGATTTTTATCCACCCTGCCCAGCTGTTTCTGAGAGGTGAAGTGACTTGCCCATGGCCACAGAGAGTGTCAGGGTCAGAACTGGGAGCAGAACTCTGGAGAACTCATGCGCGTGGGCCATGCCTCTCTCCAACCCCGAACTGATCACCTGCGTTTCTCCCCTGTTGCCCTGTCCTGCTGAATGCATCATTTCAGGAGCTGCGATCCTCAGTGTTTGTGTCCAGCACTTCATCGGAGGGCTGATCACCACCCTGGCTTTCAGCGCCATGATGCAGTGCACGCAGAGGGCGGATGGAAGCAGACAGGTACCCTGCAACCAGCACCTCTGGAAGTGTGGTCCAAGTGGGACTTGCTTTGAGCGCCTACAATCCAGGGCCATTTCAGCCATCTGCCTCCCTGTCTGCAAACGGGGGATGTTTGTAGTATCCACCAGTGCCGGGGGGCTGCTGAGTTAACTCGTCAGTGTTCGTAAAGAGCCTTGAGATGCAAGTCTCTGTGTGGCCCTCCCAGACGTGAATGCCCCTGAGGGAAGCGTTAAGCGCACTGGGCCGGTGGGGACTCAGGCACAGAGAGGGGAGGCGAATTGCCCAAGATTACACAGGGAAAGGCCCCCCAGGCCATCCTGCTGCCTTGAGATGAGGCTTGGCTCCAGGCTGCTGAAGGGAACGACAGCTCAGTGCTTCCTGGGACTCCTGGGCCTTTCCCGCAGCCCTGGGGTGGCAGGGGTTGGCGGCACTGCCAGGTTTCTTGGGACTCTGTGTGACAGCGTACCTGGCTCTCCTTTGCAGGCCACTCATTACAGTTTCCTGGCCACCCTGGAAGTGCTGGGCAAGCTGGCGTTCAGCACCTTTGCCGGGAGCATCGTGGACTGGCTGGGCTTCAAATCCAGCTTCTGCTGCTTCCTCTTCCTCTCCTTCACCTCGGTGCTCTACGTCCTGAACGTGCCTCCCGGCGGGAACTGACGGGGAGATACTGCCTGGCTTCTCCAGGCATTCACTGTGGAGGGGGGGCCGTGGGCCTGGCTTAAGGAATCCTATTGCCAAGGAGCAGGATGGCTGAGCCACTCTCCGGCTGGACTTGCCAAGGCCTCGAGCAGGCGTATCAATTTGCGCTCGTGATAGACGTGGAGGAGCCCAAAAATGCTCATCAGAGGGCCAAATGCTGAGCTGCTGAGCTCCCACCCTCCTATGGGAGCCCGCAAGAATTGCAGGGGCTCAGGATTGCCCCATGGGGGTCTCGGCAGCTGTAACCAACGTCTTAAGATCTCCTCCTGTCCCATCTCCTGTAGGGCCTACGCTCCCGGCTTTCACCAGAGCTGCGTTAAGGAGCCGGCTCCCGTGTGTGCCAAGCCAGGGGTGATGCAGCTACCAGGAGCCGGCTCAGTGCCGCACTCACTCATCTGCTCACACTCCAGCCCCTGGATCTGAAATTAAAACCTTGGTTTATTGAATGTGTCTCCTTCTCATGCCCCTGCACCATGCTGCCTCCACCCTGCTCAGAGAGCCGCTGTCCGGACTGGGTCCCGTGCGGGAGCCTTGGGAAGGGAGGAGCAGGGCTGGCGGTTACCAGGGCCATGCGGGTACCGGGTTTGATGTTCTTGCTAATGGTTAGACTGGCACAAGCTGCAGCTGGCCACACTGCAGAGTGCTCAGCTCTGGCTCAGCCAGGCTGCTGTTGTAGGAATCTCAACAGCAGGGCCCTGCCTCTGTGTTAGCAGAGTCCTTCAGAGCCAGCAGGCACGTCTGCTTCCCAGCTTCTCACGCTGAGGGGGGTGTCTCGGGGTGCGGGAAAGCCACACCATCAGCTGTGGCCTGGAAACCTGCCTTACGCCGTTTGGGGGGGGTTTCTGCCATGCATATCATGGGTATAGACAACTGGGTATTGCGGGGCGCGGGGGAGGTTTTGGCCCCCACCAAAGATTTAGGGATTGAATTAAGGAAGAAAGAAAACAGTGAGCTAGGAGCAGAAGCTGTTTTATCTCATTTTATTAGAAGTGGATGAACGTAGTCACTGGACAAAACTACTCATTAAAGGGGGATTCCCAGCTGCTATTTTAGCATTTTTGACCCTATAGCCACCCCCCAGAAAAAGCTGTCCGCTCACCTGCGGTGGAGGAATGTGGGGGGAGGTTGAAGATGTTTGAGGAAGATACAGTGCCTTGTTTCAGGCAGTTAGCTCATTGCTAAGGCAATCATCAGCCCCAGTGTTACAGGGAGGTCGTTCCTATGGTTTGAAATAAGAAATGGGATCAGCAATGCTAACTCCACCGCTTAGCAAAGGTGTGTCTGTGAGATTAGAATAGTTACATCATCATCATTAGAGTAAGGGTTAAGAAAAGAAAGCTGGCTGGGCCCTGGATCTGACTAGGATCCTAGGACGTGGCAGGGTATGTTTTTCCTCCCCGAAATGCTCATGCAGCGTCACGTTTGCCCCGTGCTGCAGCATGCCCTTCCAGAGTGTGAAGAGTGGCTAAACTTAAACCACAACATGCAAAGAGAAGGCCCCTACCCCACCCGCAATGCACTTGTAACCTGGCTCTGGCTGAAGGATGCCCCAACATACCAGTAACAGGCGCACTAGCACTGTTCTCAAAAGGGCCTGCTGATAACAATCTTTCTAATCTCCATCAGACCCCTTTGGCCAGGAAATAGCAGCCGTTTGAGAGGGGTTACATTTTGGTCTTTATGTGAATCCTGAGACTAGGGCGCCTTTCCTGAGGGCACAATACAGCTGACTTTGCTGACGTCCAGCAATGCCTTTGATCACACTCAGCCCCATCGTTCAGGAAATGGGGGAGAAGCATGAGTCCTGCTCATGTTACCCTAAAGCTGCAGCTCCCTGAAGTCTTTCATCTTCCCTCTATTTCATTAATACTCTTTTCCCTGAAACTACTTGTAAAGTAGAACCTGAGCCTGCAAAGGGTTTTTCGAACACGTTGAACTAGCTGCTGTCAGGGCAAAACTTCCAGAAAGAGCTTCTGACAACACAGCTAATGTGTACCACCCCCGTTCTCAGAACACTGCCAAGGCAGGGGTTGAACTCACATTATGTGGGCTAGAAAAAGACTTTCTAGCCTGGTGGTGAGGGCGCTCGGCGGGGAGGGGGCAGGCCTAACATCCTGTCATTACTCCAATGACCGTTTACCGACAGTGGAACAGCTTCAGCAGGAAAGACTGAGAGTGCATCACCTCAGTAGCTGGGACAGTCTGCAGTGTGGGGGGCCCAAGTGCAAATCCCTTCTCTACGTCAGGCAGAGAGGGGAATTGCCCCTGGGTCTCCCACATCCCTGGTCAGTGCCCTGATCAGTGGTCTGAAGTTTATGAGACAGGTGCCAGGGCCATCTTCTCTTCCATTCATTGTGTGACTGGTGCCTCAGTACCAATTATTTTTCCCCTTCCTCCCCCCCTCCCCCTCCCCCCAAAAAACCCCCCAAAACTATTTGGTGAATTCACATCAAATCTGTGAATAATATTGGTTCACGCCAATGGGCATTTTTCAGTGAATTTACTATTAGCTGACAAAAGAAATCACCCAATTCTCAGAGCAGACCTGGTGCCAAAAGTAGTTCAGCACCATCTGGGACGTCCTGCGGTGTTTTCTGGACTCTGAGTTGGGAACAAACCCATAAAGTGACACTGACCCATGAACAAAACTGGAAGCGGAAGAGATGTTGCAGTAGACGGTGAAAAGGCGACTACTCATATCACATCCCCGCTCCAGGTAATTCCTGCGGCTAGGCGTTCCTGAGCAGGAAGAGCTCGCTAGTCCCACTGTTGCTGAAAAGTGTTGCTACAGAGCTTCATTTGTACAGGCAACTCACCCACAGTTCTAGTGGCTCGTGGGATGTCACCACAAGTATCCAGGAGCTTGGATTTGGGGGATTAGTGAGCCCCCAGAGAGGCTCATAAGGGGGGAAAAGATCCTTTCCAAGCAACTACAATTCTGCTTACGGTCCTAAGTGCTCATCTCTTCCCACCACTGGAGATGTGGCTGCAAGAGACGACAGAGAGGGAGGGTTTTGCTGCGGTAGCTGTTGCAGGGGCCTTGTGGGAAGAGAGAACCCAGGGGACAGCCGCGGCAGGAGAGCTGAATGGACTCTGCTGAGACCCGCCCCATTCTGTCAGTCTTAACGCAACCGAATCACGGAGCTGGGGTAGGTGGTGGCGCCTCTGGACAAGCAGCCCCGGGGGAGTGGAGCCAGGGCTGCAAACAGACATCGGACGACGACTGCTCCACGCCGATGCCAGCCATGAGGGGCTCAGTGCTGAGCGAAGTGGTGTGGTCAAGGGGCTATCAGCTGGGAGCCCTTGGCACAGGCAGGTGGAGGGAGTTAGATGGACGGCTGCCAAGGTTCCTGGAGGGCAGGGCAGGCGTTTTACTCTTTATCTGCACATCTGTTGCGTTGCTGTGCTGGTTCAAGTTTGCCTGTTCTCCTTCCATTAATAACAACTCCCTTGTGTGCACAGTGTCTCAGACAGCTTGTGTGCGGCAAGAGTTCTGTGTTCAGGGCACGGAGGGAGGCTGGGTTTGATTTCCCCAGGATTCTGCGTGGGAGCCTGAGTGGGTTCAGTTGTTTGTCAAGAGGGACACGCCATGTATTGACTCGCTTATTGCTGTGTTAGCCGCCTGGCAGCCCGGTTCCAGACAATTAGAGTCGAATTGGGCAGAGCGTCCTTATTCCATCAGTCAGAATTATAGTCAGCTCTGCAGCTCGTGGATGAGGGGCTCGTGCGTCTACATCGATACGGCTTCAGTGCAATCCACGCTGAATGCTGAACTCACAGCTCGGCAATGCGGCCAGCCACGTCTGCCCTGTGTCAGCTGGCTTGGCACAAATACGTGCTTCTCGTCCCATCCATTCCCCAAAGGCTCCAAGGAATCAGGACCTTTCTGTCCAGGAGGCATTATGGACTTCTTCGGTTTTCTCTTGTATTTCCTTTTCTCGTTGCTGGCCTGGTATCCACTGCTGGGACATTCCCTAGGCATGTCATAGCAGCGTAATTCTTAACGCCTCTGTGGGAGTAGCCACTAGATCCTAGACAGGTGGTGAGCACTCTGTCCTTTTGTGGGCAGGCCCGTCTAGCAAGAGCCTGTGCGTAGCAGAGACTGCACTGACGCTCTCTTGTGGTACTACGTGTCCTCACTGCTTGACGGACGCTCTGCAGAGCTGCTGTTTCTCAGTTGATAGCCTTAGACCAGAGGCTTCAAGCCTGTCTAATGCTTCCGGGAGCTTTTCTCCCTGCTCCTCCAAACGTCTTCCACATACATGATACAGGCCAATGTCTGCAGCAAATTCACAGCTCCCGCCGCTTTCTCCATTAGACGCTGAAATGTGCCAGGCGCTCCAGCTATGCCTTGGGGCATGTTGTGTTTGAACCGATAGAAACCCCAGAAGCAAATGAAAGCTGTCTTCCCTTTCTCATCTTCTCCAAGCAGGATCTGCTACCAGCTACTTTGAAGGTCCAGCGCCCGCTCACGGCCTAGCAAGCGGTCCTGGGCAGCTTGTATGTGATGCATGCTGTGCTGGTCAGCCAGTGCAACTAGTTAAAGTCCGGGATTTTACACACTTCCTAACCTTTCCATTTTTCTCCCTGACCACTGCCAAGAAGGCTAACGGCACATTGGGCTGCATTAGTAGGAGCATTGCCAGCAGATGGAGGGAAGTGATTATTCCCCTCTGTTCGGCACTGGTGAGGCCACATATGGAGTATTGTGTCCAGTTTTGGGCCCCCCACTACAGGAAGGCTGTGGACAAGTTGGAGACAGTCCAGCGGAGGGCAACAAAAATGATTAGGGGGCTGGAGCACAAGACTTATGAGGAGAGGCTGAGGGAACTGGGCTTGTTTAGTCTGCAGAAGAGAAGTCTGAGGGGGGATTTGATAGCAGCCTTCAACTACCTGAAAGGGGGTTCCAGGGAGGATGGAGCTAGGCTGTTCTCAGTGGTGGCAGAACAAGGAGCAACGGTCTCAAGTTGCAGTGGGGGAGGTCTAGGTTGGACATTAGGAAAAAGTTTGTCACCAGGAGGGTGGTGAAGCACTGGGATGGGTTACCTAGGGAGGTGGTGGAATCTCCATCCTTAGAGGTTTGTAAGGCCTGGCTTGACAAAGCCCTGGCTGGGATGGTTTAGCTGGGGTTGGTCCTGCTTTGAGCAGGGGTTGGACTAGACACCTGAGGTTCCTTCCAACCCTCCTCTTCTCTGGTTCTGTGGTGTGTTTGTAACTGGGAAATGGCTGCCAGTACAGGACAGCTGGGGAGGGTGTGTTTCGTTATCACAGGTTATTGGGGGATCAAGCCTATGCAGATGTTTGTCGAAGGGGTGTGTAACCCAGGTGCCTGATAGTGATACTTGATCTCTTTACGGCATCTCTCGGGGGTGGGCAGGAATGAGTTGTGTCTGTCCTTGTTGCTAGGCAGATGCAGTTAGCTCCCCGTACCCAGCAGTTGCTGCAGTGGGGTGCAGTAGTTTTGGGATGCCCTCGGTTCCCTGTCGCTACACACAGGTGCCATGAGGGCAGTTATTAGTCAGGCAGCTGCTTTGCGAAGGGCCGTGTGCACTGTGTGGGCTGGAAGAAGCTGAGTCCCCGGAGTAGAAAGCAGGCTCTTTTCTCTAACGCTGAAGCCTTTGGCAGGAGGTTAGTGACATTGTTAACCTCCCGCCAGGGGAGCCCGGCCAGTGGTAATTATAGAAAGGGGAAAGTCGGAGGGAAAAATACCTGATTTTATTTTAATTCTATTCTTTGTTTTAGTTCAATTGTCTCAACAAGTGTGAGCCACCAACTTTTCTCTTATTTAAATGTGATGATGGGGAAAGGGGCATTTATTTTGCTAGTCAATTTCGTATTTTTCTTGTAACTGTTTTTTTGTTTGTTTGTTTGTTTGTTTTTAACTGCGTGGTTGGTTATTTGGTAGCTGACTAAGTTAACTGTGTGGTTGGTTAATTGGTTACATGGTTGGTTAATTGGTTAGCTGGCTAGCTAACTGTGGTTGGTTAATTGGTAGCTGGTTAGCTAACTGTGTGGTTGGTTATTTGGTAGCTGACTAGCTAACTGCGTGGTTGGTTAATTGGTTACGTGGTTGGTTAATTGGTTAGCTGGCTAGCTAACTGCGTGGTTGGTTATTTGGTTAGCTGACTGGCTAACTGAGTGATTTCAGCAGAGGCGGAGGAAGAGTCTGCCTGGCTTCCCACTGAAGATTCCTACAAGCAAGGGGAGGAAAGATGTTGCTTTCGACTCCGTAGACTGTGTAGATTTGGTGATCAGAGACTCTGGCTGAGGCCTGATCTACACCATAGAGTTAGGTTGACAGAAGACAGCTTACGCGGAGCTAATTACGGCGTCTGCACCGCAGCCTCGGTCCCACCGATGTAAGCGCCTCCTACAGCGACATGACCGCACCTCCAAGAGCGGCAAAGGTTCTGCTGGTGTCGCCAGGGCAGTGCACTGTCTGTGTAAACACTGTTGGCTGTCATTCTTCAAAATGACGAGAAAGGCTGGTAGGATCCCGGCTGTGGACCCAGTGCTGGGCTCTCAGCTCGGGCTGTCACCTCCAGCTAGAGCCCTGCCCCCTTGGGCTACTTCCCGCGGGCTCCCTGTTCCCCACTCCCCGCAGGGAGCCCGGCAGGAACTCTGTACAGGGAGCCCCAGGGGGCTGCCAGGCTCCCCGCGGGAGCTCTGTGCGGAGCTGAAAGCCCAGGCGCTCAGCCCCCCACGCTGCCCTCTGAAGTCGGTGGACGCTCTCCTGGGCAGGACGTGCACCACTGACAGGAGGGGGGTTGTGTGGACATGAAAAACCACAGTCATTACTGCCGGGGCTGTAAGTCGACCTGACATAGGTGGCCCTACGTGTGAGTGTAGACATGCCCCGAGACCTGGTGAGCTCAGCCGAAGCTTTGGGCAAGTCTGTCTGTCTCACGGTGGGTCTGTGGGAATTGACCCGGGTAGCCTGAATTTGCTCCTTTCTGTTTGTGTGTCACTGAAGATCAAGTATGTGGACTATGAAATGGCCATGTTAGGTTGTGCAGATCAGGTTGCAGTTGTTGTTAATTATGTTTCTTTATCATGAGATTTTATAAAGTTGGTACTTCAGAATTACATTCCTACCTACTGTTCTTTTGGGGACTTGAATGTGGAGAGGCTGAACCCGTGCAATCCTGGCTGAAAATCCTTAGAGACTGAATTCTGGGTCTCCAGGTGCTTTTCTATGGGACATTGGCTTTTTTAGGCACTGGTGAAGGGCAGTGAAGCAGACGCTAGCCCACCCAAAGGTTACATTTATTTTTGTCAGGTGTCTGGGGATCAAGAGGATTTAGCTGTCTGTGAAGGGGGGTGTTTAGTTTTCCCAGGTTCCTGGGAAACTGGTACTCCAGGTTTCTGGGGACTCAAGTGCATTTACTTTGGCAAGATCTAGAAGAGATTAGATATATTTGAACCCAGCTCTCATTGTGCTGTTAACCGCAAGGTAGAAAGTTTACACACAGAGGGGACTCAGCTTGTATTCAAATTAGGCAAACTGGATTCTTCATGAGAAGCGTGGATCACATCCTCATTGGTCCACACCAGCTTGCAGAGTAGTACCCAGTCACCGTACCACCCCTCGGGGACTGAAACAAAGCAGCTGGACTTCACTTCCCAAGCTCATTCGCCCACAGACCGTGGCTACCAGGGCTGGAGCTGTTGAAAGTGAAGTGAATCCCACCTGACCTACACAACTGGTGACTGCAAGGTGCCCAGGTGAGCTGGAAAGTCCCTCTTCACCTTTGCCACAGCTGGTCAGTTGACTTTTATACCTGCCTTTCCTTTCAGCCAAGCGAGGACATGATCCTTCTAACGCGCCCCCTTCCCAGGGGACACGCACGGAGCTAGAAATTCAGTGAGGGTGCAATTCGCCCCGGTGCCAGGAGCCAGGAAAAGAGTCAGGCTCCACATTAGTCCTCAGACTAGGATGGAAGTGGGATTGCACTGGTGACTGGGCCTCTTCCCAAGGCAATTTCTCTCTCAGTGACGCAGATGCATAAGGTACAAGCAGGATTTTCCGACAGGTTAACCCCAGTTGTTTCGGAAGGGTTGTGAGTCAAAAGCTGGCAACTCGCATCTTTGGCCGGAGCTGGAGCCAGTCAGAAGAGCAGGCGAGAAGCTGGCTGTGTGACTGCTTTCCTCCAGCCGGCTTTTCACTGAGCCAAGCCTTCCAGGGTCTGGTTTAAACCCCATTTTATCAAGCCTGAGGCAATAGCCCCACTTACGCCCTGTCCACATAAAGATACTTCACCTTCGGTTTTTGAGATCTCCGGGTCAGAGACGTTTTGCCCTCTCCAGGGATCAGTGCAACTCTGCAAGGACTGGCAGTGACACCAGGAAGCTTTTCAACATGGAGTAGGGTTTGTTAGTCACCTGCAACCTAGCCTGGGGAAGACCTTATGTGAGCAGAGAGAAGGAAAGGTAAAGACATAGTCCATCCTGGCCAAGCCAGGGGTCCCTGGAGCCATCCTGCTGGAGGAACCACCCTTGTATCCTCTCTGTCTCTCTGTTCCTTTGTGTCTCAGTCCCAGGTGAGAGCTCCGGCTTCTCCCAAGACCAGGTCCTTCCCTAGCGTCCTGCCACCTCCTGCTTCATTGTCTTCCTTCTGCAGACTCAGGCTGAGTTCTCATGTTCCACCTCCTGGAGCGTCCCGTGGCTGGGTGTCCACTGTTCAATCCTGGGGCTCCCCATTGTCTTTCTAGCTCCTCCATTGATCTGGGTCGGTTTCAGCCAGACCTTTAACAACCCATTCATGCCAACCCAGGCTGCTAGCGACCCAGCACCCCTGTCTCCTGCTCTGCTCCTGCTCTGGGTAGCAACCCCTCATCGAGTAAGTCACAGCCATGCATCTGATTCAGAGAAATAATACAGGTAATTCCCTCTTTGTCACATCATCCACAACACTTGATATTTAAAACAAACAAACAAGGAGAATTCCAGCCAGACACTACATTAGAGGTGCAGCTGAGAGAGCAGAGCAGTAATGCAGGGACGACACATGGCAGGGGTGATGCAGTTATCCGGGAACCAAGTGTCATAAGCTCAGGAAATGCACAGTTAAGGTTAAACTTAAAAGAAACCCACATATGTTGCGTTCACATTAGAGCAGCCAAACAACCTTAACTTTGCCCTGCCACAGACTCTTCCAGCTTCCCATACAGTTAAAACTCCCTGCGATCTTGCGCCTGCCTGCATCAGAATAGTCTCTATGATTCATGAAAGCTTTTTCCTGTTGTTCTTCATTGCAACAATGTTCTTCATTGGCAGAAATCTTCATTCTGCCCCACTGCGGCACCATGGAAACCCCAGATCCGTATGATTTTAGGGGGTTGACGTACAGAGCCTGGCTGCCGGACGGATAAGGACCTGTATTAAAGGATCTAGCCGCCCTGAGACAGGTTCACCGGCTCAGCCATGTTTTGTCCCCAACGGCCGGTGGAAGCTAATCAGAAGACGCTGTCATAAGCCCAGAAGGATGGACTAGTGGGCAGAGCAGGGCCCTAGGATTTAAGGGACCATGGTTCTGTTCACAGTTCTGCCCCTTACCTGCTTCAGGATCTTAGACAAGTAGCTGGCTGCCTGTGCCTCAGTTTCCTGCCCTGTAAAGTGAGGACCATTGGGGGGTGTGAGGTGCTCAGCTGGAACGCGCTACGGGCAGCGTTTATTCGGAATAAAACATTCCCGTGATCTCCTGTGTTCACAGTGCAGGGATGGCGTTTCTCTGGCGTCTGTTGCTGACTATCGGGATCCTGGCCGGGACGGGGGTGTCACAGGGCTGCACCCCACCGCCTGGGGGTAAGGAGCTGACACAGTTTGAATGGAAACTTGTTCTTCGTATTTTATACTCCATTCCCTTCTGCCCCGGTCTCTGCCTAGCAAGACTCTTCCCCCGCTGCCGCTGCTAACTTGGGCCTGGCCGCCAGCGGGAGGGGGCAGATGGGAGGGGCTCCATCTGAACATTGTGCCCCATCCCTGCCTCGGGGAGCAGCTCCGGCTGGGCATGGGACGGGGGGCTGAGAGAGGCTCTCTCTGGGCTGAGACCCCAGCACTGACCTGCTCTCACTCCTGTCCCTTGGGGCCAGGGCTCCCAGTATGGACCTGCCTCTCGTGCAGTGGCTGGTTTGCGTGACACTGCTGGGAAGCGGCTCTGGCTGCGTGTGGGATACAGGGCAGCTGGAGCCCCCTTGTGATGGGTACGTCCCACCTCCCCTCTCCTTGCAGCGCAGAACTTGGCGCTGAGACGCCCGGCCACTCAGTCCTCCACGTACAAAACTGGCGTGGCTGAGAACGCCGTGGATGGACAACGTAACGGGAACTGGTTGCAAAGCCCCTGCGGCCACACCCAGGCCGACCCGGACCCGTGGTGGACCGTGGACTTGGGCAGCCGGCATTCTATCTCCGCGGTGATCGTGAAGAACAGGGAGGATTGCTGTGGGGAGAGACTCCGAGGGGCCCAGATCCGCGTGGGAGACTCCCTGGAGGACCACGGCAAGCAGAACCCCATGTGAGTTGCTTCCCCAGTTTCTGGATGGAAGGAAACAACGCGTCACTGAGCACAGGGACCCCGGCCGGGCAATCCAGGGTAGAGCCGGTCTCCGCAGGCCCCTGCCTGTTCTCTCGCTGCCCGCACAGCTGCTCCTCGTAGAGAAGCATCTCATCCGAGGTATAGAAACTGATTTTCCTGGGATCCATAGATTTCTGGGGCCTGAAGGGACCTTTCCAAAGTCCAACTTCCAGTATCTCACAGGCCAGAAAACCTCAGGGTGATTCTACCCTGAGCCCGTCATTTCAGTGTGAGCAGCCGGGTATCTGTCAGACAGACGTCCAGTCTGGATCTAAAGACGCCAGCGAAGGCGAATCCGTCGTGTCCCTCAGGGAGCTGCTCCAGCGGTTACAGACCCTGCTAATACCGGGTACCTTATTTCTAGCCTGAACTTGGCTGGGAGGGGAAGAGGGACGCTCGGTCTCTTACGGTCTCTGTTGTTTACGCCGTACGTTGGCCTCTGCAGGCTTCCCACTCACTTGTGCTCCCTGATCTCAGCCTTTGCTTTTGTC
Organism: Emydura macquarii macquarii; assembly: GCF_026122565.2. Lineage (NCBI taxonomy): Eukaryota > Metazoa > Chordata > Testudines > Chelidae > Emydura > Emydura macquarii. The sequence goes on from NW_027132383.1 coordinate 1,698,055, forward strand.
TTCTGCTCTTTGCAGCTGCGGGACCATCACCGACACCGCAGCAGGATCCCTCAGCACCATCTGCTGCAACGGGCCGGAGGGGCGCTACGTGACCGTCACCATCCCGGGCAGGGCCGAGTATCTCACCTCTGCGAGGTCGAGGTCTACGGCACCCAGCCGGGGGATCAGTGCTAGGAAGCGGGAGTGACGCACCTTCTCCCTGCGCGGGGGGCAGGAGACGGGGGAGGAGAGGTGGGCGCGCAATGAGCCGCTGTCCCTTGATAAACGCCGCCGGTCCCTTCCTGCGTCTCTCCTGTCGTTTGTCTCCACCCTGCACTGTTCCGGCCGGATCTCCCATCGCCTTCCCTGCTCCTGCAGGCGCCGGGTTCTGATCCCACAGGAGCCAGAGGGGCCTTGGCTCCAAACCCCAAGTTAATCCAGGTCTGCTGCTTCCAGCCCTTCCCTTTTCCCACGGACCACTGCCCATTCCCCAGCCTGCTCCCCCGCTGCGCACAACCCGCTCTCTGGATCCCCCGCCCTTCTCCCGGCCTGGCTCTGAAGCTCCCCTTCTCCATCCCCCCATCAACCCAAACAGCCCTCCCCTGAATCCCAGCTGGCTCACGGCCCTGCTGCCGCATATGCTAGCCCTGGGCCATCAGCAGAGCAAGCTGGGCTTTGGGCTGTGCCTCCATGCGCTCTGCAGCTGCCTGGGCCCTTCTGGGATGCCTCTGACCGCGAGGAGCCCCAGGAGCTGGGAGGAGGACAGCTGCCATGCGGCAGATCCCAGGCTGGGGCAAGTGGGCACGACTCCACTGGGGGTACAGCCATTGCAGCCGCTTAGACCAGGGCTGAATTTGGCCCATCTATTGTGCCACTCTACCCCTGAGAACAGCCTAGCTCCATCCTCCCTGGAACCCCCTTTCAGGTAGTTAAAGGCTGCTATCAAATCCCCCCTCACTCTTCTCTGCTGCAGACTAAACAGGCCCAGTTCCCTCAGCCTCTCCTCATACGTCTTGTGCTCCAGCCCCCTCATCATTTTCGTTGCCCTCCGCTGGACTCTCTCCAACTTGTCCACATCCTTCCTGTAGTGTCAGATGATCGTTAGCACCTCTACCTCCACCGGGCTAGTGCAGATGTTTCTGTTACAAGCCTTTGTTGACCCACTATCCCCGCTGGCGGCGCCGTGTTACCCGCACGCTAGCCCCGCGCACAGGCCCTGTCACACCAGGCCTGTTCTCCGAAATTCCTCCCCTTGGGGTCCCCAGCGCCTCCCGCTGCCTCCTTCTCACTCTCAGCCCAGCCCAACCCTTGTGTCTGGTGGGCCCTGGTCCTTAGCCACTGGTTTTAAACCATCTGTTACCTCGGCTGGCACCAACCCGCTCCGCCGTCTGTGAGTTGTGCCACGCCCAGCGCCTGTCACACGTCCCAGCACAGCCACCACAAGCGGCCGTGCGCGCTGTCTTGGGGGGAGACGCGCCCGGCTGCTACCTACCTGTGCAGTGAAGCGTGTGCGAGTCACGGCACCAAGATGTTGGGGCTCCCCCGGCCATCCTGTCGCCTCAGTTCCCAGCCACAGGTCGCCGGAAAGCACCAGGCCAGAGTCCGATGTGCAGGCAGCGCTGCGAGGGGTTTATTGGGGTTACACTGACAAGCGTAAAACCAGAGCCGTGCCTCCAAGCCCATCCCACCAGCCGGGCTTATTGCGCTCTGCGCCGGGAGAGGTCCCTGAGTCTATACCCATGGCGCGCCCTCTTTCCCCGGCCATGGGTCACGCCGACGAAAACCCCTCTCCAGCCTTCTGCTTGACAGCCTGCGTTATACCTGCAGCCCCCCCAGAACCACCCCTGCCCATATACGGTCATGTGCTGCTGTGGGGGGTCTGGGTCTGGGGGCTTTAGTACAACCCCGTTTGTACCCCACGGGCGGGGCAGGGCGTGGAGGGCACAGCCTGGCCAGGGTCAGTTTATGGCCCTGTGTGTCTGTTTCTTTTTAACGCCGCCCTCGCTTTCCCAGCCGCCTGCTTGGCCTCGCTCTGGTGTCTGCCCTGACGAGGAGGCAGCGCGTTCCCGCACGTGTGCACTCACGTATCACACCGACACAGCGCCTGGAAACGTGTTCGCTGCAGCCTCGTCTGCCCCCCGTGACAGCGACAGCCCGGCTCAGAGCGGGCAGGCGGGACCACACCATGGCTGTGCTTTGCTGACAGGTGCCGTGAACCTTCAGCCAGGCACGCCGGCCCCGCTACCAGCGCCGGAGAGACACGGGCCTGGATTCCTACACACACCGGAACGTGTACTGATCTCCTAGCAGGGCCCCTGTGTTACCAGCATCCTCGCCAAGCACCGGGCATGTGCTGGCTCTGGGTCCCCCTCTCCTGGCTACTGCCAGCAACCGCAACAGCTGGTCGGGACTGCCAGGTGGGGGGGCTTTGGTGGTCAGGTCGCCGGTTCGATCCCTGCTGCCCATGTGGCCCCGGTGTGGGCCGTGCCCCCCCGGGGTTGTTCTGCTCCTGGTGGCAGGTCGGGTCCAGAGCAGGTGGTGCATGGAAGGTGCCAGCCAGCCGGCTGCTGGAGAGACCCTGCTTCTGCTGGCCAGAGCTGTCCCCAGAGTAGGGTGGAGCAGGGCGACTGCCCCAGGCCCTGCGTTTTGGGGAGCCCCCTCTCCAGCCTGGGTGGAAGGGGAGCAGCTACAGCCGGCCCAGCTGTGCAGCAGATGGGGCGGGAGCCAGGCAGTGGGGTATTGAGGGGGCCAGGCCAACCCGGCTGCGGGGCTGGCATGGGAGAGGCGGGCGCCGCGTGACGGGTAAGGTGGGTACGTCAGCTAAGGGGGGGAACAGCGGAGCCTGCCGCCCCACACAAGAGGAGGTAAGCGATGTGTCCCCCCCCCCCTGCGCAGGTTCAGACCCCCTTTTCTCCCTGGGGCGGCGCTGTCTTGTGAGACTCTTCCTGCCCTGCGCCGGGGGGGGGCATGAAGTCTGGGGGGGGAAACACCCCAAATGCTGGCTCAGCCCCTGGGTGCCGGAGCCCCAGGGCATGCCATTGGAGCCGGGCGAGCGGCTCCCCGCCCAGTGTGCTGTGCCCCGGGGCCCGCACCCCCCCGGGGCCGGCCTGGCTGCTGGCTGCGGAGGAAGGGCCTGATCCTGCCGCGCCGGTGCCAGGCGCACACGGACTGACGGGCTCCGGTGTGGACGTGGGCTGCAGCTGTGGGCTCGTAGCCAGGAGCGGCTCTGCTGGCCGAGCCCCTGGGCCAATGGGTGCTGGAACGCAGCTGACCCCCACTGGCACAGAGCCACAGGATCGGGGTTACACCCCAAAGAGCCCCGCTCTGCTTCCGGGCGCGCCACACAGCCTCCCTGCTGCCTCGCCTGCCCCCCGGGCTCCACCCCCTGCCTGCCCCAGGCGCTCTGCCCGGCCAGGGCAGCCGAGCCAGACGCCGGGCACAGCCTTGGCTCCCCCCAGCCAGGAGCTGGTGTGACACCAACCAGCCAGTGGCGGGATTGCAGTCAGCGGCCCAGGCAGCCCTGTGGGCCCAGCACTGGCATCCTGGGGCATCAGCACTGAGCAGGATCCGACCGGTCCCTTAACTGCCCGATTTCCTGCAACCCCCCCCCCCCCCGCCCCTCCCAGCGTGCACGGCTCCCCAAGAGTGTGGGCAGTGGGGGGGGAAGCAGAGCCAAGCCTGCATATGTGCCCCCCCCCCCCCCGTGCCTCATGCCCCCCATAGGTACAGACCCCCCCCCCCCCCCAGTGTAGTTGGGGGGGGGGGGGGCGCCCGGACCCCTCCGGCCCGGCTGGGGGGGGGGGGGGGGTGAGGCCCAGCATTTGGGAAGGGAGGGGAACGTAGGCTTGGCCCCCTGGGCACCAGAGACCCTCCATACGCCGCTGAGCTGGCTCCATCCCCAGGGATGCGGCCCCCCCCCACCCCCGCCCCACCTGGGCCTCCTCCTGCCCCAAGCACTCGCCCTCTCACCCTACACCCAGCTGCAGACACTGCCCTGGGGGGGGGGGGGGGTTATGGGGTGGGGCGGGGCTGGGCTCGCTCTCCTGCATCACTGCAACTCCCCTGGGACGCTGTGTCCTGCTCGTTCCCACCAGCCCAGCCCAGCCCTGCGGCTCCAGGGACCGGCTACCCTGGGCCCGACACTGGTGGTGGTGATGTCCCCGCTGGCGCCGCGCGGGCCTGGCCGGCCCCACACCCAGGCGCAGCGAGCCCCTGGGGCCTGCCAAGGGCTGGGTGCACCATGTGGGGCAGGTTTGCCTGGTTATCCTTGCCCTTTCTTGTCATCCTTCAGCCACGAGAGGGCAGGAGCACGCCAGCCTGCCCCCAGCTCGGCCCCATTGCAGACACCTCTCCCCCCCCCCCCCCGGGCCCCCGGGGCAGTGCGCACACACACACACATACACATACATGCATGCTCTGCCCCAGCAGCTGGGTTGGCAGACCCCCCTCCCCAGCGCCGCCTGCCTGGTGGTGCCCGGCTGGTGCCAGCGCGGCAGCAGCGTGCCCAGCAGGTGATGCTCACTCCTGCGATGTCCCCACACGGTCAGAGGTTTCGGGGGCCGCGTCCCAGGATTTCTGGGTCACTCGCTGTCTGGCGTCCTGGCCCCATCCCCCGACGCACCCCCTGCCTGGGCAGGGGGAAGCCCCCCAGAGGCGGGTGCAGAAGGGCAGGGCGGCTAATGGTTACAGCAGTGCAAGACTCAGGACACCCGGGTCCTTTTCCTAGCCCTGTCACTTGCTGGGAGACCCTGGGCCAGCCCCTTCCCCACCTTGTGCCTCAGTTTCCCCTGAGCGGCGTTCTGCGTGTCAATGTCCCTTGGGTGCTGTGGGCAGATTCCTCTCCAGAGCCCAATATCCAGCCCCCTCTCCTTCCCCCCAGCTGCTCTGCCCATCCCCCTACACCTCCCCCCAGCTCCTCCCCATGGAGCAGCAACCCTCGTTCAGTCATTAACTGCCTTTATTGATGCCCCGAAGGCTCCAGCCCAGGCCCAGGGGGAAGCCCCGGCTCCAGCCAGCCATTGCCAGGCTGCTGCCACCCATGCCGCCCGCGGGCAGCTCTCCACCTGGGCAGGTACCATGTGCCCGGCTCCCTGGTTGGCTCCGTCCGTCCTGCAGCCCCGGGGAAGGGGATGGTACAAGGTGCCCCGCTGGCTGTGGGGCAGACAGAGCCGCTGGGCTGCCCCCTCGCCGGCGGAGGTGGGGAGACAAGGCACTTCGGGACAGATGGCTCCAGGCCCCGTGTGGGTGGGGAGGAGCCGGTGGGCGCCTGGCAGACGGGCACGGCCCCAGAGGCCTGGAGCCTGGCACTGGGGGGCTGCAGGGGCTGAGGTGGGTGATGCAGATTGGGTGGGGGCATCGGGGAGCACAACGCGGCTGGCCTGCAGGACGCGGCGCGAGCCCACCCACAGGTCCCACTGACTGGCGACGCCACCCCCATCCGGCTGTGTCCAGCAGGCCGCCGTGGGGTCAGCTGGCTGGGCAGCGAGGGGGGCAGGGAGCGTGGGGGTGGCAGGCCCCCCTACCCCGGGCACACAGCTCCTGGTGCTGATGCGTCCCGAGCCCCGACTGCCCCTCGTGGAGATGGGGTGTCGGGGGCAAGGCAGAGCGCCTGGCATGCCTCGGGGGCACTCGGCAAGTGGGGCAGCCGGGCTGGCACAGGCGGGGCCGGTGTGGGGGCACGAGCACCTGCCAGCCCCGCTGCCCCAGCGAGCGCCGTCCCGGGCCCCGGGCGGGCAGGGCAGGGCAGGGCAGGGCAGGGCAGGCGGGCGGCTGCCCCGGGCGGCACGTTAGGTGTATTCCTGGGTGAACTTGGCATGGAACTGGCTGAGCTTCTGCAGCAGGATCCGGAGCTTCTCCACGGGCGGCAGGATGGTCATTCTGCGGGCGGGCAGAGAGATCCCCTCAGTCCCCGGGCACCCGGCCGAGCCCAGCCCCCCAGCCCGGAGGCAAGGGGGCCCGTGGGGGGTCACCCCCCCTGCAGAGCGGGCGGGAGTCAGAGAGCTCCCGTGGGGGCGGGGCTGCAGGGCGGGAGTGAGGGGCACGGGCAGGGCAGGTGGGGCTGGGCGGGGGGAGGGGGGAGTGTCAGGATTCGGGGGGAGCCTCACCTGAAGTGGTAGGTGCCCTCTCTCTGCCCGAACCCGCTGCCCGGCACGACGCAGATGCCCGTCTCCTCCAGCAGCTGGCGGCAGTAGAACATGTCTGGGGCAAGCCCTCGGGCCTGGGGCAGAGCAAGGGCTGGGCTTAGGGGAGGGGAGATGCCCACTCTGTGCCCAGCCCCCCCCGGCCCTGCTCCCCCCCGGCCCTCCTCCCCCCCCAGGCTGCTCCGGGCCCCGGCTCTCACCTGGGCCTCCTGCACAGCTCTGGCTGGGAGCTGGATCCGGGGGAAGGCGTACATGGCGCCCTGCACCGGGTTACAGCGGATCCCGGGCACCTGGCTGAAGATCTCCTGGGTCAGCCGGGCTTTGTGGGCCAGGTCGCTCAGCACCGCCTGCTTCTCCTGGGGGGGCCGAGAGAGAGAGACGCACAGCGCTGAGTGGGCAGGGGCGGCCGGGTGGGAGAAGAGATGGGGGGGGGGCTACAGGCAAGGGGAAGTGGGGACAGCTGTAGCAGGGCCTGGGGGCCAGGGTGAGAAGCCCATGGGGTGATGCAGGGGGCATGGGGTGGCTATGGGGTGAGATGCCTGTGGGGCTGGTGCATGTGGTGGGGGTGACTATGGGGTGAGATGCCTGTGGGGCTGGTGCGGGGGGCATGGGGTGTGGTGGGGCTGACTATGGGGTGAGATGCCCGTGGGGCTGGTGCATGTGGTGGGGGTGACTATGGGGTGAGATGCTGTGGGGCTGGTCGGGGGCTGGGGTGCATGCCGTGGTGGGGGTGACTATGGGGTGAGATGCCGTGGGGCTGGTGGGGGGCATGTGGTGGGGGTGACTATGGGGTGAGATGCCGTGGGGCTGGTGCATATGGTGGGGGGGCATGGGGTGGCTATGGGGTGAGATGCCGTGGGGCTGGTGCATATGGTGGGGCTGGTTCTGGGGGGCATGGGGTGGCTATGGGGTGAGATGCCGTGGGGCTGGTGCACATGGTGGGAATGGCTATGGGGTGAGATGCCTGTGGGGCTGGTTCGGGGGGCATGGGGTGGCTATGGGGTGAGATGCCGTGGGGCTGGTGCACATGGTGGGAATGGCTATGGGGTGAGATGCCGTGGGGCTGGTGCACATGGTGGGGGTGGGCTATGGTGGGGCTATGGGGTGAGATGCCGTGGGGCTGGGTGTGGGGGGGCGGGTTCGGGGTTTTCCTCGGGGCGGGGCCGGGCCGTGGCGGCGAGTCCCCCGCACTTACCCGGAGGAAGCTCTGGTACGAGTCCTCGCCAGGCTGCGGTGGGTTCATGACGACGTCCAGCAGCACCTGGCCGGGCACGGGCGGGCACAGACGCACGGACACCAGCTTGGAGAGCTGCTGCTGCACGGCCGGGTCCACGTTCACCACCTCCACGTACCCACCGCGGAACCCGCACCTGGGGCACGGCAGGGCGAGACATGGGGCTTGGCTGCCTCCCTCTGGGACCCCTGGGGGGCGGGGCCTGGCTCCCCCCTCCTTGGGGGGCTACTGATTTGCTCCCCCCCATAGGCACCCCGATTCCTGACCTCACCCCTCAGTGCCTGGGGCACAGGAGAGGCTGCCCGGCGCCTGCGGAGTCCAGGGGGCCGGTGGGGGCAGGTGGGGGCCGGCGGGGGGCAGTGGGGGGCAGGCGGGGGCCGGTGGGGGCCGGCGGGGGGCACTCACTCTCCCATGAAGCCCTTGGAGACGGAGTGGAAGGACGCCAGCTCCACGCCGGCCGCGTACGCGGGGCCCAGCTCGAAAAGGACCTTCTTGAAGGAGTGGAACTCGGAGCCCTCGGCGTAGACGTTGTCCTGATAGACCTGTGGGGCGGGCAGAGGGGTCAGGGCTCCCGCAGCTGTGCCCACGGGCGGGTGCGGGGCTGCCACCCTCCCGGCCTGGCCTGGCGTCGCCGGGAATTAAGGGCTAATCTCCAGTTGTGGGGGGGGACCTCCAGGAATCCGGCCAACCCCCACTGGCATGGGCCGCCCCGGAGCTCTGCCGGCCCCACTCCTCCCACGGGTCTCCCCCCCCCACCAGAAAAGGGAGCCCGGCCGTGGGGCAGCGAGGGTGGCCCCCGGCCCTCGCCCTCACCTCGTCAGCCATCAGGAAGAGCTGCTCCTCCCACGCAAACTTGATGACGTCCTCGATGCATTTCCGGCTCTGCACCTGGCCTGGGGGCACGGGACGGGCCCATCATGGGGGGCACAGAGGGCCCCCACCAGCCTGCACCTCCTGCCCCCCCCCCCACGCCGCCCTCACCCACCCCTGGCACTGGGTGGGCTGTTCCCCTCACTCTGCCTGGGTGGCTCCATTCCCCTCCTCACCCCACGCGAGGGGTCCCCTGGTGCCAGGGCCCCTGGACATGGGGCCGCCGTGCCCCCTCAGCTGCCCACCCACGGATCTCAAAGCCCTTCGAGAGCGTTCATTCTAGGCAGGGGCTACGTGTCACGGTGGGGAACTGAGGCACCGAGGCGGAGATGGGCCCACGGTCACACGGCGTCTGGCCGTGCTGGGACCGAACCCAGGAGTCCGGGCTCTCCGTGCCCGGTTGTAACCCCTAGCACACGCTGCCTCCACTTGGCCCTGGCTGGGGGGCGGGGCTCGGCTGCTGCCCAGACCCGGCCACCCCACTCTGGCCTGTCAGCGCCCAGCCCCACGGCTGGTGACGGGGAAGATGGAGCGGGATAAAGGAGCCAGTTCACGAGTTATGGGCTGGTGACGGGGGCTGGCGGGGCACCTCTGGAGCCCTCCTGGGCCGCGTTCCCTGCCCCCCTGAGCCCGGCCGTCCCCGCCCTGGGGCTAGTCCGGAGCTGGCGCCCCCCCCCCCCCCCCGTCCCATTCCCGCGGTACCAGTGGGGTTCCCGGGGTTGATGATGCAGAGCACGCGGGGCTGGCAGTGCTGGCGGGCCTGGTGCAGCGCCCGGCGCAGCTCCCCGACGTCCAGCGCCCAGCACCGCTCCTCGTCCAGGTAGTAGTCGACCTGCACGGCGTCCAGCTCGGCGATGCCAGCCGAGTACAGCGGGTACTGGGGGATGGGGATCAGCACGCCCGTCCGCGACCGGCCCTCGCCCGACACCAGCAGCTTCAGCATGGTCTGGGGAGAGAGGGGGGGCATGGGCCGGGGGCGGAGGATGGGGGTCAGGACCCTGGGGCTGGACCAAAGGGCCATTGATGCTCTGGGCAACGTCCACTGGGCCCCTTCGCACTCCCTGGGGCACCCCCAGCGACGGGGGGTGCAGGGCAGGGTCAGACGCCACCTGCCCTTGCAGTGGTTACGTGTCCCCCCCGTCGCTCCCCCTGATCTCCCCCATACTCCACCCCCCTCGCTGCCCCCAGCCAGCTCCCCCTCCCCCAATCCCAGCCTGTGAGGTGCCCATGGCTCCGTGGCTGCCAGGATGTGCCAGGCATGGCACAAAAGGCCCTTTATGCGGCTGCCCGAGCGCCCAGGCAACGCTCATGACTGCACGGAGGGCCCAGAGCGGGGCTGGGGGGGGGAGAGGGGCTGGGGGGGGCCCTGGGAGCTCCAGGGGCATCAGCAACCAGGCAGCAGAGGAGAGGCCAAACCTTCCCCGGGCACAGGGGCCCCGAGAGCTCAGCAACATGAGATTAAAGACACCGGGGGGGACGGAGCCCCCCCCCCCGGCTCTGCTGGTGCCCCTCAGTCCCGCCCTGCAGTCCCGGGCTCCCCCCCGACCCAGCTCTATTGATGCCCCTCAGTCCTGGCCTGCAGCCCCCCCCCGGCGTGCCCGGGGCTGGGGGAGGAGAGGGGTCGCCGTACCATGACGCCGTCGCTGGCCCCCGTGGTCAGGTAGATGTTGGCGGGGTTGGCGGGGATGCCCCCGTCCCGCCGCTCGATGTACCGCGCCACGTCCTGGCGGATGAGCTCGATGCCGGGGCTGGACGTGTAGGCACCTGGCGGGAGAGAGGTCCAAGCTGGGGCTCAGGGAGCAGACGCTGGGGGGCGCCAGTGAGTGGAGGGAGCCCAGGGGCCGCTGCCCTCGGGGCCTGGCTGCGGGGTGGGGCTGCACCCAGGGGATTCGTGCTCCTGGTTGGAGGGCTGCTGTCGGCGCTGCAGGGAACAGGGACACGCCGCCCGCCCTGGAGGGGCCCCTCTGGGGATCCGGGGGGTTCAGTGGTACCAGCCTGAGCCGCCCCAAACATATAACCCAGTAGCTGACGCAGGGATTTGAACACGTTCCGGGCTCCCGCTCTCCTGTATGGGTCGCCCTGGAGGGCAGCAGCAGCAGGGCCAGTGGGACGTGCCAGCCACTAGCCCACGGGCTCTCCTGCGTGGGCGCTGTGCACCCGGAGCCGATGTCCCGGGTGGCTCTGGACCTGCCCCTGCTGCAGGCGGCGCATGGGCCGTGTGCGCCCCCGCTGTGGCTGGGCCTAGGGGCGCGGGGCAGCGCGTGGGCCCTGGGTGGGGGGGCAGCACGCTGGGTTCCCGGGCGGGCACTCACCGGCACTGTGCCCGCCGCACGCGGCCAGCAGTCTGCGCGCCCTCTGCTTGGCGTCGTTGGGGAAGAGGGGCTCGCTCAGCAGCTCAGGGCAGAGGCACAGGGCGCTGACCTGCAGGGCACAAAGCCTTGAGACTGCCCCACACTCTGCCCCACGGCCGCGCCGCTGCCTCCCAGCTCCCCGTCCGGCGTCTCCAACCCCAGGAGGCTTCCCTGCCGATCAGTCTGGCTGCAGGGGGAGGCGGGGGCCAGCAGGGCCCCCCGCGCCGTGTGACCCAGCTCCAGGGAGGAGCCTCGAGTCCTGGCTTGGCCGCATCTCAGGACAGGGCTGTCTCAGCGGCTAGCCCATGCCCGGAGTTTCCTGCAGCAGTGAGTTCCACAGGCTGCTGAGCCCTTTCATCCCATTGTCTGCGCTGTGTGCCCCCTTGCTCGGGTACAACGGCTCAGGGACAGTCCTAAGCTGGGTGCTAGGACTCCTGGGTCCTATTGCTCGCTCTGCCATTGGCGCCCTGAGCAATCTGCTTCCCCCACAGACGGACAGCGGGTTACTAGCTGCACTGGCTGGGTTTTATAGCCCCCACCCTACCCCCACCAGCACAGGCTCTGCCCAGCTCCCTGCCTCCCCTCCCCAGGCCCAGGCTTGTCCCCCAGACTCAGATCGGGGATGAGGGGGGTGGTTTGTTGTACTTGGTCCCCCCCCCACACACTGTTCCCACTCCCGGTGAAGGGCTGGGGGGCGGGGCCCTGCCGTACCTGGCGCAGGAAGGTGATGGGGCGCTGTCCCATGGCATGGGCATCGCCGATGTTTGCTTTAATCACCTCTGTGAATGGCTTTTTCACGCCCTGCGGGGGGGGGGGGGGAGAGAGAGAGAGAGAGAGGCCGGGGAGATAATGGAGCCCACCCGGGAAAGCTGCCCCTGCCGGGGCATTGCCCCCGCCCCCCCCCCCCCCCCGCTACGATACCCAGCCTGCACCCAGAGGGGAGCGCGCCCCACTACTGAGCCCCCGTGACAAAGTGTGAGGTTTTTTTTTCTTAATGTTTTGCATGAACACGGTGTGTGCCTCAGTTTCCCCTGTGTGTTACACACACACCTAGGTGGTGGATGGGACACGAGTGTGGGGGTCTTGCAGAGACGCCCCCCCCCCCCATGGGCAGTGGTGGATGCCGCTAGCTGCCTGCCCTGGACACGCTGTAACCTGGCATCTGGTGGCCCGGAGCCTCTCGCCAGCCGGCTGTGACCCGTGGGACCAGCCGGGCCGAGGCCAGGTGACCTTTCTGCCCGGGAATGAGCCCCAGGGGGCCGGGGCGTGTCTGAGGCCGGGCTGCTGGGGGCTGCTCCGTCTCCTGGTTCGGGACTCGTGCGGGCAGAGCCCAGGACTTGGCTGGATGTTGCTAACAAGCTCTGCACGACGCTGGCTAATAAACCTGCTTTCCCTCGCTGGCTGCGTGTCGCTGATGGCGAGGTGGGGGGCCCGGCCCCTTTGGGGACGCACGCGGCTTCCCCGGTGTCCCAGCCCGGGGGACTCGCTGCGGGCACGCACAGTGTGAACGGGAGCTGAACGCCCCGAGGGCAGGCCCAGGAGGCGCCGGAGCCAAGGAGCCGTGGCCCAGTGAGCGTGTGCCCGGCGGGGACTCAGGCTGCGCTGGGGCCCGGACCGACTTCATCCAGCGCATCGCAGGGCGCCGGGACTGACAGCCTGGGACCCGCACCCAGCCAGCAGCCCCCCGCCCGCCACTGGGACCAGCACCCACTGGGGAGCGACTGCCCCCCTGCCTTGGGACCAGCACCCACTGGGGAGAGCGCCCCCTACTGACTGCCCCCCGCGCGGCACAGCGCCACCCTGGGACCAGCACCCACTGCGACTGCCCCCTGCGCGGCACAGCGCCACCCTGGGGCCAGCACTGACCGGGGAGAGCACCCCCTACTGACTGCCCCCCGCCCTGCACAGCGCCCCCTAATGAAGGGCTTTGACCGAGGCTCCAGACCAGCTAATTCCTGCCTCGCTGCCCTCAAGACGCCCCGCCGGTGGCGCGCCCGCCCCACAAACCCGGGCTGGAGCAGAGCTGCCAGAAGCTGCCCTCCACATGCTGGGTGCCCCGCCAGCCGGACTCCTGCGTCCCCTGCCGGGATGCAGCCCGCCCAGCCAACGCTCCTCCCCTGCGCCCCACAGCACCCGCTGCGGGCGGGGCTGGGGGGCGGCACCGGCCTGGCTGCACGCCCAGGCTGTAATGCTCACGCAGGCAGGGAGGTCGTTGCCCTCGGGACGCCGCTTCTCGGAAGCGAGAATCCCTGAGTCACCCCGAGCGCCAGGGACCAGCTGGGACAAGCGTCACCACGGGCCGGCAGCCAGCGCCCGCCACACCCCCGGGGACTTCGACCCACGCCACGTGTGCGCAGGGTGAGCCTGCAACGCCCGGCCTTGCCCACGGGACACACAGCCAGCCCCGCACGGGGAGGCGCCCACGCCCGCCCTGCGGGGCATGGCCAGGCTGGCCAGCCTGGACCGAGGGCCAGGGAAGCACCGGCCCTGGCGGAGCACCCGGGCTGCAAGGTGCCGAATGTCACCGCAGCCTACACAGACCTGTGCGTGCGTGTGTGTGTGTGCGTGCAAACTACTGCCCCCTGCTGGAGGGAGCCAGCCCTGGCCTCGCGTGTGTGTGCACGCGCCTGTGTTTGCCCACCTACATGTGAGCCTGCCACTGCCCCCTGCTGGTTGCACTAAGAGCCGATCGTACGTCCGGGCTACCTGCGGGCGGCCCGGCTAATGGCTCTGGGCTTGGCCCGCCTGCGCCCCTCGCGCTGCCGTCCGGGGACCTGAGCGGGAGCCGTGCCCCAGCCCAGGCGTGCCCTGCCCCGCCAATGCTCTGCTGCCCGGCCCAGGGCTGGCGTGGTGCGGGACGCCGGAGGCTGAGCCCAGCCCCAGACGCTGGCCCCCCTGGGCGTTTGCTGCCTCGCCGAGGCCCAGGCAGCGACCAGGCGATGCAGACAGGGCTGCCCGGTCACATCCTAGAGCTGCCAGTGTCAGCCCGGGGGTGGGCAGCCCCCTCCCCAGCCATGGGCCCGGGGAAGCACAGACAAGCCATGGGGAGGACACCCTGCCCAGTCCTGAGTTGCCCCCTCCCCGGGGGAGATGACCCACTGCTGCCCCGTGCCCCAGGGACGCTCGCCCATCCCCGCTCACCCTGGCGTCAGCCCTTTCTCAGCCCCCTCCATGCCGCCCTCTGCCCCGCACTGCCCCACCCAGGGCCCCGGCGTCCCGCGGGCAGGCCCCTCCGTGTCCAAGCGCTGGGACGGGCCAGGCTGTCTCCCCCACCCCCTGCTCCCTCTCCCGGCCGCTGGGGACTGAGCCCAGAGGCCGGGCAGGGGCGAGGGCCCCCCATTGTGTGTGCAGAGCGACGGCGTGGACTTGGGGCCGTGGGCTCCGCAGTGCGGACGTGGCCTGTGCCAAGCCAGCTGGACGCAGTCCAGGGCAGGGGAGGGGGGCAGGGAGGGCGCTCAGGGGACCGGGCCGTCCTTTGGGGTGGTTGGTCGGAGGCTGGCAGCGAGAGGGGCTCGCGAGTGACAGGAGAGGCAGCCAAAGCAGCCAGCGAGGTGGTGCCGTGTCACATGGCGGGAGGCACCGGCAGGGGAAAGCGTAACCGGCTGGTGCCAGAGGAACCCTCCCGGCCCTGCTGCCGCCGCTAACTAAGGAAGGCCCAACCTCTCCCCCGGGAGCAAAGGGCGCCCTGACACCTCATAGCATGCAGCAGGCACTGGGCAAGGGCCAGCCACCGCTTGCTGCGAGGCGAAGTAAGACCTGGCTGGGACGTAAACTACACACACACACCACTTCCCTTTCCTGCATGGACTCAGAGCTGCTCAGCTGTGTGTCATAGGCCCTGTACTGCTCGTAGCTTATAGAGATTCTCCTCTGGCTTTTGAAGCAAGAAGATTCAAACCCCGACCCAGCTGTTGCCGAGTTATTGCAGGTGCCCATGCACACGGCCCAGGGGATCCTGGAGCCCTCAGTGCCCACAGATTCACTCTCTGTGTAGGTTGGTTGTCAGTCAGGGCAGAGAGGTCACATTTAACCCCCCTGCTCGGCCAGGCAGTGGGGCTAATGTTGGGGACAGCCCCCTCCCTGCACTTCCGTCTTCCCCTCCCACCCCACTCCTGCTAGAGACAGACCCACAGCCGTGGGCAGCAATGCCTGTAATTCCAGCCGCCATAAGACCCTGTTTTCAGGCTGAATTTTAGAGCTTCAGCGGAACCAGCTCAGCTGTTTCTGAGAACGAAGTCAGGGGAAACCACAGTGCTTTGCTCTCGTTAAAAACGTTCTCACAGCCGTTGCGCTGAGATGATCTAGCGCCTCTAAGCTTTGAAGAAGGGACTGGCAAACCGGCACAGGGGCTGCTCACCCTGGGGCTGGGAAGTGCCTCTTGCTGCTCCTGGGGAAATCTGCCCAAATGTGGCCACGTTCCAAGCCTTTGAAAATCTCAGTTTGAAAATCTCTGCTGAGCATGTGCGAAGATAGAAGATAACAGCCTGCTACTGCTAGCAGTTACTCTGGGGGCAGAGGATCTAAAGGTCTGATCCCTGCTGCACCTGGCTCCTCAAGATGCAATCTGGGGCTGTCCATTTTTAGTGTTTGCGAGCTCTGCGTTAAAAGACCCTGTTAGGGCTGTACAGGAGAACCCCCGAAAGTCAGAAAAAGCAGAATTCAGGCTGCGTCTGTTGGACGTAATCTCAAAACCCACCGGGCCGCTGCCTGCGGCGCCTGCCCTGGACGGCCTCCAACCAACCCTTCAATCCTGACCCGCAGGCCCGTTGCTATTCCAGAGACGGGGCAAAGGTCCAAACGTCCCCCTCTGGGTCCCTGGCTTCCTTGCCTCCCTGCTCTGAGGCTGGGCCCCTGACTGCAGTGGGGGGATGGAGGGAGCTGGGGTCTGGGGGTCACAGCTCCACTGCAGGGGCCTTGGGGGGGGTTTGCATGAAGGTTTTTTGCTGCAATTCAGCAACCTGCGTGGTGGGGGCGGTGGGGGGCGGGGGCTGGGCTGTAATGCGGGTCCAGGGGGCTCGCTCTGGCACTTCAGATCCCAGCGCTGTGCCCAGTGCCACTGCACCCTCTCCGCCCTGCCAGCGGCTGCTGGCCACTCCCCTCCCCGCAGAGCTGACTGCGCTGGGCCGGGCTGGCTGGAGCCAGGTCTGATGTTCTGCACCAGGCTGAACGAGGCGGGTCCCGGACAGTGCCTGGAACGGGCAGGAAGGGCACAGAGCTCACAGCTGTCCGTGGCTGGCAGGGCAGGAGAGACGTCCCTGCCTGCCCCTGAGTGCGAGAGGCCATCCCCGGCGAGGTGGCATGGAGCCTCGCCCGCCCATTAACCCTTAGGTAATGCCCCCGCTGCCCCCCGAGCCGTGTGTTTGCACGCCCGTCGCCAGCCCCCAGCACATGCCCCAGGTCCGTGAGATGCCACACCTCGCTGAGCCCCTGCCTGCACCGAGCCGCCCCCCAGAGCCGGGCCTCGCCCTGGGCAGGTGGTGCCAGAGACGGGACCTGGGACAGGGAGCTCCCAGCCCTGGGTCGCGCCCTCCCTCTCGGGCTGTGCCCTGGGGCGAAGGAAAGGAGCAGGAGGGAGCCCCAGAGGGAAACAGTGGGGAGGGATGGAGCCAAGTTACGCACCAGGCACCTGCGCCCAGGTGTGCAGAGTACACGCCCGGCTGCAAGCGTAACCCTGGCGACTGGCCCCGCCCCGCCTCACCTGCCAGCTGGTGGGATGGCCTGAACCGGCAGCACCAGACCCAGATGCCGGAGGAGGAGACTGGCCTATCCCTGGGCCACAGAAATGGGAAGGGGGGACCCCACGGAAGGAGGGGGCTTGTCTCCTGCCCCCTGCAGAGATTGGAAGCTGCTCCCACAGCCTGCCATGGCGTAGCTAGTCACTCTCCCAGTAAGACCCCAGGGCAGGGCAAGGGGGCATGGTGCGGCAGGGAGCGGGGTGGGGGGCTCAGTAGGGGGGCGCTCTGCCCCCTGTCCATGCAGACTCTGCTGCCCCACTGCAGTGCTAGGCCAGTGCCTCTCAGCCTTCCCAGAGGGCTGGGCCCCTTTCAGGAGGCTGATTCGTCTTGCAGACCCCAAGTTTCACCTCACTTGAAAGCGAGACATTTACAGAATCAGCCATAAGAGGACAGCCGTGTGGCAGCGCCTGCTCCTGAACCGTCATGGGCTCCCTCCCTCCTCCCTTAGCGCTGGAACAAAACCGCCGGGAACAGAAATCTGGTACTTGCATTTCAGGGCACATCCAGCCCGAGAAACAAGTCAGGGTTTGTGTGAGAGTTTAGTCTGCACGGACTTCGCCAGGGCTTTGTGTGGAGCCTGTTGTCACACCAGGCAAATATCAAGCCCAGTGGATGCACCCCCTGGAAGAGCTCTGCATACCCCGGGGTACACGTACCCCTGACTGAGAACCTCTGTGCTAGGGGCCCTGTACCCCCAGAGGGGCCATCCTTGAACCTTGTGCTTAACCAAAGTCCCGCTGCGCCTTCCCTGAGAGCTGGGCTTTCCTCTCTGGAGCCCTAACGAAACTCAGCTCAGGGAATCACAGGCAGCTCCTGACACGGTTCTGCTTCCCTTCCTGGCCTGCTGCCCACCCTCACCGTGCGCTGCCCCGTTCCACCCCAGAAGTGGCTGCATTTCAGCAGGGCTGGCGGGATCCCTTTAAATGCACCTACGGAGTCTGCAAAGGGCTTTGGGTGCTGAGGGCACGAAATGCAGTTAATTCTTCCGCTTCCACCCCCACCCCGCCTCCCTTTATGTCACCGGCAACTCCCAGGTGTTTGCTCAGGATCTGGCATGCTGAGAAATCAGCAGCTGGGTGCCCTCCTGCCCTCATCCTGTTACAGGCGGTGCCAGGGACCGGGTGACTGCAGGCCAGCTGTCAGAGGAGCCAAGTGCTGTGCCCTACCCAGCTGCAGGGCCCAGGACCAAGAGACCCTTCCCAGGAGGCGCTGGGGGTGTCTTGTTCAGGATCCCACCTGGGGAGGGGGCGCAGGGGGGCCTGCCGAGAGCCTGCCCATGGTGCTGCCTGCCGGAGGGGTTCTTTTCTCCTTCTCATTAAGGAGACTTGAGTTTATCCGGGCAGGGCCCCCAGAGATCCGGGTCTGCGCCGTGCCAGGCGCTGTACAAACAAACAGCGCGGCCGGTCCCTGCCCCGAGGCGCCGGCCGGCTCTCCCCCCAGCCCCCCCTTCCCCTTACCTGCTCCAGCTCCTGCTCCAGCTCCAGAGCGCGGGCCAGGATGGGGCCCCGCACCGCGTACTCCAGCCGCTTGACGCACGGGTTCATGGAGTCCAGGCTCAGCACCTTCTCCCGCAGCCCGTTCTCCGCCATCCCGGCCGGATCCGCCGCCGGTCCCGAGGCCCGGGCTCTGCGGGGCGAGAAGCGGGGAGAGCTGAGCGCCGGCGGGGGGCGGCGGGGGCCGGCGGGGCGCACGGGGGATGCCCAGCCCAGCGCAGCCCGGGCGGCCTGCAGCGCCCTCATGGCTCGGAGCCGGGCTGGGGAGGGACCCAGGGGCTGCCCCCCACCCCGAGCCCCGGGGCCGGAGGGATCCGCACGGGGCAGAGGGAAGGGAAGTGAGCGGAAAGTGAGCAGGGCAAGGGCAAGGGTCTGCCCCCCCCCTCCTCCCCGGGCCGCCTCCAGGGACGGGCCGCCCGCGCGTCTTGTTGCCCCCGCCCGGCCCCAGACGCGCCGCCCCCGCCGGAGAAGACAGAGGCACCTCCGCGGCTGCTGGCGGGGCCGCCCCGCCCGGGTTCCCAGGCGCCGGGCTGGAGCGAAGCGCTCGGCGGCTCTTTAATAGCGAGCGGAGACGGGGGAGGAGACTGCCCGGAGCCGGAGGGGACGCGTTTGGCCCCGGCCCGGAGAGGAAAAGCGAGTGAAAGAGGCGCTGGGGCCGGTCCTGCAGCCTGCCAGGAACGAGCCTCTTTGGCACCGTGGGAGAAACGCCCCCCCCGCCCCCCGCGGTGCTTTTCACCGGCTCCAGAAGGGAAATTGGACTTTTCATCCCCTGGGCGGGTGGGGTAGGGGGGGGGGGGGCCAGGCAGGGCTCGGCGGGATGCCCAAAGGTGACAGCGCTCCAGCCCGGGAGTGCTGAATCCAGCGGGGCAAGGCACCGGAGGCCACTGGAACGAGGTGCTGGCTGGCGTGGTTGTCCTGGGGCCGCCACTCAGCATGGTGGCCAGGCCCCCAGCCGCCAGGCTCCTGCCACTGGAGCTAAGTTAGGAGACTCTCCACTCCCTGCAGGCAGTACAGGGCCTAGGACACAAGGTGGAGCAGTTCTGATTCCACCCAGTAGAGGGCAGTGGAGCACACTGTAGCCACATATACACCTGGCTCTGCAGACTCTGCTCCCAGTAACAGCTGCGGGGCTGCCCAAAGCGGCTGGGGAAGAGGGTTCATAGAATCACAGCAGAGGAGGGTTGGAAGGGAGCTCAGCAGGTATCTAGTCCAACCCCCTGCTCCAAGCAGGACCAACCCCAACTAAACCATCCCAGCCAGGACTTTGTCAAGCCTCAGCTTAAAAACCTCTAAGGATGGAGATTCCACCACCTCCCTAGGTAACCCATTCCAGTGCTTCACCACCCTCCTAGTAAAAAACTTTTTCCTAATGTCCAACCTAGACCTCCCACCCTGCAACTTGAGACCGTTGCTCCTTGTTCTGTCATCTGCCACCACTGAGAACAGCCTAGCCCCATCCTCCCTGGAACCCCCTTTCAGGTAGTTAAAGGCTGCTATCAAATCCCCCTCACTCTTCTCTTCTGCAGACTAAACAAGCCCAGTTCCCTCAGCCTCTCCTCAGAAGTCTTGTGCTCCAGCCCCCTCATCACTTTTGTTGCCCTCCGTTGGACTCTCTCCAACTTGTCCACATCCTTTTTGTAGTGGGGGGCCCAAAACTGGACACAATACTCCAGATGCGGCCTCACCAGTGCCAAATAGAGGGGAATAATCACTGCCCTCGATCTGCTGGCAATGCTCCTACTAATGCAGCCCAATATGCCATTAGTCTTCTTGACAACCAGGGCACACTGCTGACTCATATCCAGCTTCTTGTCCACTGTAACCCCCAGGTCCTTTTCTGCAGAACTGCTGCCTAGCCCGTCGTCCCCAGTCTATAGCTGTGCATGGGATTCTTCCTTCCTAAGTGCAGGACTCTGCCCTTGTCCTTGTTGAACTTTTCTTTGTTTCCTCTCACCTGAGCCTGCGTGGGAGGCATGAGACAGTCAGGTCCCGACTGGGGAGAGGGCAGTGGCTGCCTCACCCTGCAGCAGGGCCCAGGTAATTGTGTCCCACCCGTATCACGTTCCGCGGCCCGTCAGAGCTGAAAGGAATGGAGCAGAACTCCCTCTGCACGCCAGGCAGCGATGCTGGGGAACAGGTTCTCCCATGCACCGGCCGGCAGAGCGCACCAAGAGCCACCTTGGACAGGCTGGGGAAAGCCAGCAGCCGGGCGTCTCTGATTGTCCCTCCGCACGCAAGGCAAACTCATTGCGGGGAGGAGGGGAGCCAGCGCTGACCCCAACCTCCTGAGTCACCGCTGATCACGTCCCCAGTGGGACGGGACGGGGGGTTGTGCCCGGCCCCCTGATCCCCTCAATGCAGGAATCCTTGGGGGCAAAGTGATGCCCAAATGGGACCTGCCTCCTTGGCCAACCCAGGCTTAATGCTCAGCAGTAGGGAGAGAAAACCAGGACCCTTCTGCTGCTAGGCCTGGATCACTTGGGATAAAGGAGACTCTCCCTCAGCTGCAGCAGTATAGCGCTTATGAGACACACTGGCGCAGGTCAGCTGATCTGCCTTATGTGGCTACCCTCGGTGCAGTCAGGGGAGACACAGGCCCACCCGCCATAGGTCCCAGCCTCCAGGATCACGTGCGAAGGGGGCACAGGAACAAAACCCAGCCCTCCTGCTGCCCTAGCACCCCGCCTACGGGCCCACGCGGCAAATCACCTGAGTCCAGCGAGGCCGTTTCCCCAGCATCGGCAGTTAACGATGTCAGCGGCTCTAGAACACGGCGCTTGCGTCCCGGCAGGCGAAACAACAATTCAAGGGGCCTGATGCGGGCAGGCAGCCTGCTCTCGCAGGCAGGGGGTGGGGCTGGGAACCCGGACACCTGGGTTCTATCCCTGACTTCCTGCATGAACTCGGTTGAGTCACATAAATCTCTTTGTGCCTCGGTTTCTCCTTCTGTAACATGGGGGTATTATCTGTGACCACCCAGGACCTGCTCCCATCCTGCACAAGGTGGGGGGGCTCAGATTGTCCTGTCCCAAAACCACAGGTCCCTGGCACTTGGTGTAGAGGAGAATCTCCATTATCTGTTGGCAGTATAGTGCATATGGCACACAATAGAACAGCTTGTTACAATGCTCACCCACCTTGGCAAAGTGCTTTGAGCCCCATCATGGGAGGTGAGAGAGATTGTTAATGAGTGTCGTGTCCTTACCATTTAAGGTGGGTGACGGTTCCCAGCTCACCCACGGGTCCCTTAACGATGCAGGAGCTTTTCAACCCACGGGGGGAGTTTTTAAAGCAATCTGGGCATTAATGAGGAGGGGGAAAGCCTCCAGCCAGGCTGGTAACCCTTGAATCACACGGAGTTGACCCTCTCTGAGCCTGGCCCTGGGGGAAGCCAGCTGGGATCTTCAAAGGCCAGCCAGTGGCCCCGGGCCCCGCCTGCGCTGTCTGACCCAAGCCACCGAGCTGCATGCTCAGGTCCAGCACCCCTCTTGAGATGCTCGGAAAGTCAGCGGCACCCAGCCCTGGGCACAGATCCACACGGCATCCTGCGATCCGCTCAGGGGCGGCCACTCCCCCCCAGCATGGGGTGACGGGAGCAGGGGAGGGTGGGTGCAGACACCTTTGGCAGAATGGCCTTCCCTGCCCCCCAAACGCGGCGCCTCCTTGCTGTGGAGTGAAGGGGGCTCCCTTGGGAGAGGGACGGCCCGAGGGGATGGGGCCTGGAGCCAGCCGCGCTGGCGCTCTCCCCGTGCTCCCCTCGCAGGCAGAGCAGACTGGAGCCGGGGCAGCGCAGGGAAGGGACCAGGGAACGGCTGTGCACAGCACAGCAGGGCAGCGAGAATTGGTTTCACATTTGCCCTGGCTCCATGCCTGGGCCAGGGGCAGGGGCAGGGGCAGGTTTGACCCAGGGGCCTGGCGCCGCTGGGGGATCTCAGAAGGGACAGAGACTGGGGCGGAGGAGCCGGCTTTTTCAGCTTATCCTGCTGATCTGGAAACTTTCCCCGTCCCAACCAGCTCTTTAGCATCTGGGGTTCATGCGGGAAGGGGCCCCTACCCCATCGCTGCAGGGCAGGGCCTCCCCGCACTCAGCCAGCAGCACACGGGGGCTGGGGATGTTACAGCCCGCAGCAGCTTTGGGACGATGGTTCCGGCTGATTCTTGTCCGAGCCGAATGGGCTGGCCCCAATGAAAGCACGCCTGGGCCGGCCAGCCAGCCCGTGTGGGGACAACTAGGCCCCAGTGCCCCGGTTAGCCAGGCAAGGACCCTGGGCTCCATGGGGCTGGAAGGCAGTGTGTGTCAACGCTGAGTAGAGGGATCCCTTTCCCCACCGCTGAAATGCAGCCAGGTCTGGGGTGGAGCGTGGCAGCTATTCAGCACAGCAGATTGGCACAGGGAATGAAGAGCAATCCCATAGTCACATGAAACTCCGCTGGCCTGCCGGGGGCAGCACTGACTCCAAGAGCAGAGCAGCTCTGCCCCAAAGCCCCTGCATGGACCAAGGGAACAGGGCAGGTGACTCAGGAGGGGGATCCCCCTGGCAGCCCAACTGCAGCCCAGCTCTGGGGAAGGCTGGCTTTGGATCAGAACCGGGGGACATTGGAGCAGCCCGTGTGTGTCTTCCTCCACCGGCCTCCTCCTCCCTCCAGCCCACCCGCACTCGTTGTCCCTCAAAGGATCAGTTGAATGCAGGGGCCTGCCCTGCCCAAGGCTGCAGCAGCCTGAGCCGGAGTTTTTGGCATTTCATTTCCTAGGTTTGGGGAGCTGGCGGGAGCTGGCTCAGCCAGTTACACACGCCCAACTCGTGGAGCCTGGAGCGCAAGTCCCCAGCTGAGAGTCAGTTCGGCAGTTCCCAAGCTCCCCTGCCCACTCACGTCCCCCCCAGGGCCCCGGCTGCTCAGGGAGATGCAGAGTCTGGGCGAATTCGCACTGTTTGCCTCCAGGGCACTGCCACCCGCCAGGGCTCAGCTCACAGGCAGCCCTGCTTGAGTCCATCAAACCCTGGCTGCCCTGGCCAGGCCAAGGCACCGGCTCTCAGTGAGGAAGGGGCTCAAGGTAACGTTTTAGAACAGGCAGAAACAGGGCAGGGCAGGGCAGGGGTGTGGCCAGCCCAGGAGCCCCTGGCCCCACTTCGCATCCCCACGTGAGGATCCAGGGAGAGGGAGGTTATGTCCCCTCCCCTTCCCCCCCCCCGGTTCCAGCACTGGAAGAGTTAAAGGAGGAGTGGCGCCCGCAGGTCCCTGCTGACACACCCACTGGGACCCGGCTCTGATTATCACCCCAGGAGCTGAGCCCAGGCAGAGACCCAGCCGCCCGGTGGGACCCGATAGGCTGCCTGCCGTCAGCGCGGCGGGGCCCCTCCTGCCTTGGGCCTCCCGCCAGGACTGCAGGTCCCGCTCCCAGCCCCAGCCTGTCACTCACCAGCTGTTGAGGCTCCCAGTCCCCTTCCAGCCTGGCTCCGTCAGCACCCGCCTGGGGCACCCAGAGAGCAAGCAGCCCCCCCTCTGTCCCTATCCCCCCCCCCCAAATAAACAGACCCTCCCCTTCCACCCCCAACTGATGCAATCACCAGGAAGGACACTGCCCAGGCCATGGGACAAGGGGCAGGGCCCAGCCGCGGGGCTGGAAATGCAGCGATTGCTGGGGGGGGGAGGGAGGGACCTAAACCCCAGCCCCCGAGTGGGACACAGGCAGGCGTCTGCAGTGGGGTGCGGATGTGCTCGGCCAGGGTGATTCGGGGCTGCAGACCCGCAGGCCTCCTGTCCCAGAGCCCCCACCTGCCGCCCGCCGAGCCCGGTGCTGGCCCGTGGCACTGGCCCGGCGCTGCCGGAAGCAGGATGCCCAGAGCGGAGCCGCCCAAAGCATCAGCCGTGAGGGTCTGTCCCGCCGGGCCTTGTCCCGGGGCGGTGGGACCAGGGGCCGGGGCCATGGGAGGGGGAGCCGTGGGGTAAATCAGAAGCAGTGGGATGAAACGGAGCCAAGGAAGACGGGGGTGGGGAGAGAGCCCCGGCCGTGGGATGTGGGTGAGCGGGAGCCCGGTCGCCTGGGACAGAGGCAGCGGGACGAAGGAGAAGGACCAGGAGAAGGGCCGCCTGGCCTGGCCGGGCCCCACCCGGCTTGCCCAGCTGCAAGGGGCCAGGACCTGGCCAGCTAGGGGCCTGGGAGCAGCCGTTCCACCCTGGAGGGAGTGCGCTCGGCTGGGCTGCGGGGGTAAAGCACAGGCCCGTGGGAGTTGCCCCCTGGGTGCCAGGCTGCAGGGGGCACCGCTGGGCAGCAGACCCCCACTGGACCCGAAGGCGGGTGCTCTGCCCCCCTGGGAGCGTTGAGCGGTGCCAAGGGGCCGCGCGTTCAGGCCGTCACTCACCTCGGCTCCCGGGGGCTCCCTCTGCCGCCCGTGCTGCCCGAGCACCGGCGCTAGCAAAGCCTCTGGCGAGGCTCAGGGCGGAGTGCGGGCGGGCGGGCGGGCGGGCGTCCCCTCGCTGTGCGCGTAGCCAAAGCCGCTGCGTGACCCTTCCAGCAGCAGCTGCCTGGTGGGGCGGCCCCAGCCGGCTCCTGGTATGTAAAGAGCGCTGGGTCTGCCCCGCCCGCCCCGGGTCTCCCCCGCCCGGCAGATCCCCCCACCCACGCCCACCTCCCGGCCCTCGGGGAGGAGATGCACACACCGCGCTCCCTCGGCGGTGCTGGTCCACTGCCAGCTCCCCCAGCTGAGAGGCGAATGCCGGGGCCTTGCCCTCCGGGTGACTGACAGCCCTGCCGCGCGGATCCAGCGGTGCCCAGGGGCTGGGCCTCGGATCCCTGATCCCTGACCCTGCAGCCAGCGACAGGCAGCCTCACGCCACTGGATTCGAATCATTCTGAGTGCGCCAAGGTTTCCGGGGGTGCCTGAGCTGGGACATCTGACAGGGGCGGATGTGAGTGCCCAGCACCTGCCCTCTGAGGGACAGGGACCCTTCAGGGTCTCTCACGTCAGGCCCCGCCCAGTCTCTGTGCCTCAGTTTCCCCCCCGTCTAATGGAGGACAGCCCTGCCTTCGCCAGGAGGGCTGCGAGGGTTCCTGTGGTTGCCCCCACGCATGGAGCGACCGTGCCCCTCTTGCCTGCGGGGCTGGTGGCTGTGAACCTGTCCCTGCAGCAGGTTATGGCAGGGTCTCCGGGACCCAGCACTGGTGAGGGGGCCAGCCCCACTGCTAGGACCTTGTCCTCCACCCCTGGGGCAGGCGCAGCTCCAGGGTCGCAGGGAACTCAGCACCCGCCACCAGCTCTGCCCGGGAGGGAGGGGGCGCCCAGGATCCAGGGCCCAGCCTGTACCCGGCCTTCCTGCCAGCCAGGGCCAGCTGGGATGGCTGTGTGCACCACATCCATCCGGGGGGGGGTCTGTGCTGAGACCCACCCGGCTTGTGTCACGCCAGGACCATGGTTGGGGGCTGTTAGAACTGAGCCCCTCCTGGGCACGTCCCCCAGCTGTCAGGCTAGCCCCACGGCCGGCAACTGGCGCAGTGGGGCACTCAGCGGGGGGAGATTCCTGCGTCTCTGCTCAGATGTCAGCAGGTGACGTGGGGAGATCCAGCTCCCAGCAGCTCGCCCGCCCCACTCCTCTTCCTATCCCCTCCCCCAGGCGCCCCCTCCCTCCCTGCCTCTGGCTGGCCCCCAGGTCCCCGTCTCATCCCTGGAGGTGCCATGTCTCCCCCCGGCTGGGACACCCCCTGACCCGGGAGGGAGGGTCTGTGCTGGGGACGGGGCACCGGGGGGGACGCCCCTGGCCGGAAGGTCGGAGGCAATCCCTCTGGGAGGTGATTTTGGGGGTGGCAGCCCCCCGCCCCCCGGCCACCTTTGCACCCCGTCCCGAGGGGGTTCTGGCCCCAGCGGGGCTCAGGGTTTGTCTCTGCAGCCAGGCCCTTCCCGCGCCCTCGCCAGCCCCACGGCCAGGCCCAGGGGCGGGCACGGCGCCAGGACAGCTGGAGCCACAGGACATGTGCTGGCACTAGGCCAGGTTGGACTGGGGGGGGCGGGGGGGGTTACAGAGCCTGCGTCAATTCCCCCGGTACTAGGGGCACTGGGGGGGGCTGCCCCCCCCGATCATGGGAGGGGACGATACTGCTCAGCAGCGGACAGGAGAGGTGGGGGCTGGTTAACCCACCCCCCCTCCCAGCGAATGGAGAATCCGGGAATCCCGCCCCTCCCCCCACACTGCTGGGGGGTGGGGACGGGGGGGGGGAAGGGCAGTGACGCCAGCGGAGTTTGAACCCGGCCAAGGGGCAGACCTGCTCAGGCAGGAGATAAGCGCCGTCAGCACCGGGCACCGCGTCCCTCCCCGGCCCCGACTGTCCTCTGCCCCCAGCGCATGGCACGGGCTGGCCCGCGAGCGCAGCCCCGCAACCCGCTGACCCCGGCTGGCCCTGCCGGCCTGACGTCCCCCCTCCACCGCCCACCCGGGCAGGGCAGGATGCTGCCCGGGGCCCCACAGCAGAGGCGGCAGACCAGGAACACGGGGGCCAGGGTGCCCCGTGCCAGGTATCGGCGTTGGACTGCGGCATGCCCCGACGTAGGCAGCCCGGTGCAGACGGACAGAGCTGCCCGGGGTCCCTTGGGCAAAGCTTCCCCCGCTGCCCCCTTGCCTGGGTACACACGGGCGCCCTGCCCTCTCCTGGGCGCTGGCAGAACTCCGCCCCTGTGTGCCATAGGCCCTGCGCTGCAGCCAGCCCCTGGGGATTTGGTTGTTCCGGAGCAAGGCCCTCGAGCTGTTCCTTGCACCCCCTATGCCAGGCCCCGCTGAGCTGATTCTCCAGCGGGGCCACGATCAAAGTCCAGCCCCGACAGGACACACCTGCCCCGGTGAGGGGCTCGCAGCCCCCCCACGCTGGACTCAGCTTCCAGCCAGTGCAGGCCAAGCCTGACTCCTGTCCGCCTGCTGCTAAAGGGGGGGGGGGCCGAGCAAGAGACTCCGGCCACACAGGACCCCGGGAGCGCCCAGGCCCCCTTCGCTGCCCCCTGGGCTGTGGGGCGCCTGCTCTGCTTGCCCCATGGACCGGCCTGCCCCGGCCCGCAGGCTGCCCAGCCGGAGAACAGAGCCGCCCTTGCCATGTGCCAATCACGAGCTGCCCGACATGGGCAGAGCCCCTTTGCCCACGGCAGGCCACGCGTGAGGTTTCAGTCTAGCCCTGGGGCAGGCCCGGCCCCGGCCCGGCCCCGCGGATCCCCCCAGAGCCCGAGGCCTTGACCCCAGCCTGGCCCCAGCCCAATGCTCTGAAGGGAAGCTGGGAAAGCAGCAACCCAAGGTTTGCCCTTCTCTGCCCTGCAGGAAGGTGGGGGGGGGGGATCAGCCTGAAACAGGAGCCAGGCTAGAAGGGGCTGGCTCGGCTTCTGCCCCATCCGTGGGGCACCAGCCTCCATCGGCGATGGCACGGCCGGCTGGCGTAGGTGAGCAGCAGGGTCGGAGCCTGTCCTGAGCCTGACGCAGGGAACGGCCCGCCGGAGCCACCAGCGGCCTGGGACAGCCAGCCTGCTCCAGCGCAGGTCTGGGGTGAAAGGGGAGGGCAATGGGGCAGGATCAGACGGGGGCTGCCGCGGGGGGCAGGGCGCCGGGATCAGAGGGGGGGGTACCTAGGGGGGCAAGATTCACTCTAAGGCAGAGTCCCGCCAGGCTCCCTGGTCCCCCACAGCAGCAGCCCGGCTCTGCCGGCCGTGGGGCACAGGGTGAAAGCGGGTCTGGGGCGCGTACCAAGGCAGGCAGCCAAAGGGCAGTGCCGGCCCCACCTCTCCCCTCCCTGCACATGGCTCAGGGGCGGGGGGAATCCAGGCAACTCCAGACCAGCCCCGCAGGGCACAGGGGACCGCCCAGCCGTTCCTGCCGGGGCAGTTCACAGTCCATGGCGGGGCTCTGGGGAACGCTGCTCTCAGCAGGGCAGCACCAGACCCCGCAGGGCGAAGGCTGGCCCAGCCGCCCCTGTGCCGACCTGCAGGCGCAGAGGGGCGGCTTTAGGGTGAAGGCTGCTCCCCCAGGGCTTGAGGGGGGCTGCCTGCCCCGGCTCTCTGGCTGCCGTACTCCTGCGGCGAGCTGCTGTCAGGGCCAATGCAGGGCAGGGGCCCAAGTGCCAGTTTGGTTTGGCCTCCGTTTCTGGGGCCCACTTTCAGCCCCTCGGGCCCCGATTTCCTGAGCTCCCAGCCTCCCACCCCTTGAGTGAGCTGGGGCCCGACGGAGGGGCAGGGCTGGGGCAGAGTCCAGGCTCTTTGAGCTCCATCCCTTCACGCCCCTGGTGAGCAGAACTGGGCCCTGTCTTCCGCGGGGCGGGAGATATCCCGGGCCAGAGCCGCAGGCCCCAGCAGTTATGGGGTCTGAACGTGCTGGGGGCCGTGCGGGGCAGTCCAAGCTCAGGCAGCAAACCAGCCCCTGGGTGTCGGGCTAACTGCGTCCAGCCCAGGGATCCCGCCAGATCTGTACCAGCCGCCCCCAGCGCTACCGGGCTGCCTTTCGTTTTGTCTCCTGCTCCTGGTGGTCCCCGTGCCCAGCCCCAGCGCGCCAGGCTCAGGGCAGGGTGCTCGTCTGCTAGGACGGGGGCCAGGGAGAGCCTAGAGGGGCTGAGAGCAAAGGAGGTGAAATGGGGAAGGGCATCTGCTGGGCAGCAAACGCCTACTCGTGAAGATCTCGTGCCTCCGTACGGAGAGCTGGCCCAGCCCCAGGAAACGTGCTGCAGGGAGACCCTGGCCCTGGCCGGGGGGCAGGACGGGACAGCACTTCTTCCCCCAGCCTCAGGCCCAAGATTTTATGACAAAGGGAAAGAGAAAAGCTCCAACACATTCAGACTCCCCGTGATCGGCCCTGCCCCCGTAGCTGCTCTGGGATCCCCTACGCGCCCGGAGCCCAGAGCTTTCTCTAACTGCCCCAGCACCCCCCAGGCCCGCCCCTCCTTGGGACCGGAGTTGCAGCTGCATGGCACCAGCCTAGACCCAGAGCTCAGCCCCACGCTGCTCTGGAGAAGGACCAGGGGTCACAGTCCCCAGCGGGTGTTGCTAGAGAGGGGACGATCCTTGGGAAGGGGGTGATGCTGGTGGCCCCTGCCCAGTGAGCCCCATAACCACAACCTACAGCGCAAACCCCTCACACGAAACACGTCAGGGGCAGCCCCGGCTTGATCGAAAGGCAGGACGGACCCGGGGCCCCTGCGTAGGGCTCAGCCCACGGGCCCTGGACTGGGAGATTTCACACCCGCTGCAGGTGGTACCTCTGCCAGCCCCAGCGCCATGCTGCCAGCTGTCATGTCATGGCCCCATCCCAGCAATGGGGCAGTCCCATTCCCAGTACTGGCAGAGCAGGGCCTGTGGGGTCTCTCACTGCCCATGCAGCTGCAGAGCTGCTCTCCTGCCTGTGTCCCTGCCAGGCTGACCCACGGGCAGCGACGCTCCAGAGGGACAAACCGTGGAGCAGGATGCTGCAGGAATGGCTGAGTCCAGGGGGCTTCCAGGGCCCTGCAGTGCGGAGAGCTGGGAGAGGGCTGGGAGCCAGCAGCGCTGCCCTGCCATGGCACCTGCCTCTGCTGGAAAGGGGGCAGCAGGAGATGGGGCTCCGGGAAGGATGTTCGGCTCCCAAGGGTCTCATGCAATGCTGCACTCGTAACATTTCAGCCTCAAACGTTCATTCCCAGATTCCCACGCTCCCGCTGGAAACTGAGGCACAGAAAGGGGAAGTGACATGACGGAGGGCAAATGGTGAGTCAGTGGCAGAGCCAAGCAAAGCACTGGTTGCTTACCTGTGACCAAGGATCTCAGAGATGACCGCTGCACTGAGCAGGCAGAACACTCGCTAGTGGTTAGTGTTGGAGCGCTCACACCCCTCCCTCGCCCCTCAAACGTCCCAGGGCCAGGGTATAAAAGGGGTGGGCAGAGAGGGGGATTATGGAGAGTCCGTCTCGAAGAACTCTGCTTACAGGTAAGTGGCCTTCATTTTTCCTTCGAGTGCCCTCTGCCCATTCCCACTCACGGGATGGATTAACTAGCAGTACGCTGATCCACGCTGATGGAACCGCAGAGTCCTAATTAAATAGGGACTGCAAGATCGCCCTGCCCCATCTCACCCCGGATCTAGGTTACAAATGCAACAAGCAGTGTTTAGAAAACGCCACGCAGGCTGCCCTGGATCTAGTAGAACGTGGCCTATCTCCCCGCTGAAGGGACAACCCTTTCCAGTCGTATGCGACTTTCACCCATCATCTGACCCATCGTGGCAGTGTTTGTACAGGAAGCGCTCTTCTCTTGCTCTTTCTTTGATAAGCAACAAAATTTTGGGGACCATCTAAATTGTTTAGTCCAGGCTAAATAAAAGGCTAAAACGCCTCTAACATCCAGAGTGCGTAACAGACACTCCAGCCTGAGTATGAGGCTTGGGGGGGGGGGGAACAGCAAAACTGGTTTACAGGAAAATCTGAGATCACTTTTGGTAAAAGCTTTGGGAGTGTGGACAGAGAACTACCTTGTCTTTATGAAAACAGTAAACTACGGCTCAGCCATTCATGCACCTCCACCTGGCAGAGGTGATGGCGATAAAACACTGTCTTAATAGACAAATGAAATAAATTACAACTTCCTAATAACTCAAAGGGGGGTCTCATTAATGCACCCCTTTTTTCTAACATTCCCAGCATCCCACTTACCCCTCCCCATTAAACAGAGACTTGTACGGCTGGGGGATAAACGTCATTACAACAAATGCAGGGCCAGCGGCAGAGGCTCCCCTGGCTCTCTGGCCAGGTGAGTGAAGTCCGGAGAGCACCGTGCCTGGGCCGTGCTGCGCTGTTAAAATCACGCTGGCCGTGGCCCGTCTATCTCGTTTAGCACTTTCTGAAAGCTCTGACCTCGCGCTATTAGAAAGGCATCGGATATCGAGTCAACATTTCTGACGCTGCCAGCTGCTGCTGGACACACAGGGCCCCGTGACCTGCCGTGTTTTACTGTTTCGCCCCTCGAAGACCCCCTGGGCAGCGGACACGCTGACTGGCAGCTCGGCTGCCGGGGCGTTTGCTCCCCCGCTGCGTGGATTGCTGCTGGAGGCACCTGACCATCTATACCCCAGCTCCACAGGCTCTGCTCCACACACAACCGCAAGGAACAAGTCCCCCCCTCGCTTGTTCTGATAACACGATGGCATCGTATCGCTGTTAACACCTGAACTACCTTGAACTGGCTTTAGAGCCAAGCTGACTGCTCTCACCTCGTCACGGCTGCGCAGGATTCCTGGGCTCCCCCCTGATATTGTTTGGCTGGTGCGGTTAGGAGGAACCAGGCAGCTGGCATGCCCCCTCGCCCTGGAGCATGCGACGGTCACTGAACAAAGGGTGGGGGAGGCGCACGGGCGCTCTGCTGGCTACCACTAGCTCGAGTTCTAGCGTTCAGACTGCCCCGGGTGCAGCGGCCCAGGAGGGGGAATCTGCAGAGGACACTCAAAGGAGAACCCCGAGTCCTGGCTCCATGCCCCGCTGTGACCACTAGACCCTTCTTCCCTCTAACAACCATTCCTGTCGGCCCCTTGTTGGCAGAACCGTCCCAGCCCCCGCCCGACCCGGAAACCATGAACAGTAACATTTGGAAATGAGCCCAGGCTCCCAGACTGGGGACTTCTCAGGCTCCTCCAGAAGGATGAGTGCTAGGAATAGAGCTACTCCTGGGGGCCAGGCTGCTAAGGGTTAACGGAGCAGGCTGGGCTGGGCCAGTGACAGCACCAGTGGGTGGGAGTCCCACTTTGCCACTGAATTGCCTCAGGTGTGCGGGTCCAGGAGGTCCATCGCCCCTGCACAGACGCACATTGACCTGGGGGGGCAGAACACAGCACTGGATCCTTCCACTGCCTGTGTTCACACCCACCCGGGGACAGGGAAGAACAGCGCAGCTCTGACATTTCTTTTCAGGGGGTGGAGGCAGCTGGTCCTTGCTGGACAAGGGGACTGCCCGGGCCCGAGGCTGAGCGGTCACACACAGGGGCTGCTCACTGTCCAAAGCTGGTTTATTGTGGAAAGGAAAAAAAGAGACAACAGGACCTAAAAAATCAAACCCTGGTGAGATGAAGAAAGATTGTGCCAAATAAAGTATAAAATCAGCGCCTCCAAAGTTGCTGCCGGCAGCCTGCGGCTCAGTTCAGCTGGAAACACTTCAGGACTCCTTAAATAGAGACTTGGGGATCAAAAGCAGAGCGCGCCGTACAAAACGGGTGCTGTGCCGCTGTAAAAATGCACCATGGAGAGTCCAGTCCCGGCAGAGGATTTCACCCCAGCCAGCCCGCTACCGTTGCTGGATAGCACAAGCTGGCCGGAGCCTAGCAGAGGCCGGAGCTCCCTGCAGTTGTGTTCTCCCAGGGGCAGTTTTGCTCCTGCAGGCGGGGGGCTGACCAAGCAGAAGAGTCATGGACCAGATTTCACTGTCCCTGCTTTCAAAACAAGGTCACTCGAGTCGAGAGATGCTCTCCGGGAGCGGAAGGGTCAAAGCTTCCGGGGTTTCCCACAGGACTCAGGTGAGTCTGAAGAGCACCTGCTTCCCCTCTACCGAAGCTTCCGCACCCCGTGGGCAGCATTACTCCTGCTGGGTTTGCTGCCGCAGGCTGTGCTGCTCCTGCACCACTGCTGGGGAGGATCTGCAGCTGCAGAGAGAGGGCCGGCTGAGGCTGCTCGTGCCCTGCTCGGTGGTGAAGAACGGAGGGCCGAGAGGCTGAGTGTGTAGGTTTGAACGTCCACAGCTGGCTGCCCCACGGCAGAGAGAAAGGAGCGCGTGGGTGACACGCCCCTCAAGGGGATGAGCTATTCCCAACCAGGAGACTCCCTCCAACAGACTACACTTCCCAGCATGCCTCGCTCTGCGGCAGGCCAACGTGACTTTTGCTGAGCTTGCACCGAAGCTGGCACATGGGGACTCGGCCTCCAAGGGCTACCACCCCCTCCCCCCCGCGTACACGAAGCTGGGGTAGCCCTTGGATGCCTGAGTTGCCCTGAGGATGCCCTGGGGTGGTGGTGGTGGGGAGGGGGGTGAACACACGGCTCCTGGCAGCCTCCAGGCAGCAGGACAAAAATAACTGGCCCCACATGCCCGGGGAGGGGCGCCTGGTGGCCTGCCATCTCTGCAGAGGACAGGAGCTGGGCAGAGCTGCTATCGGCACGCCCGGTTCGATCCCACCCTCAGCAATGGGGAGCGAGGGGGGCTGCCCAAGACTGTTCCCATCTCCTGCGCGGCTCTGAGAGCCAATGGTACGTGGCGGCTAGAGAACGTAACGGCTCCCAGGCACGCTAGGCGTCTCCCCACCTGGCAGCTGCAGACACTCTGCCCTGGGAAGCGCCATGGCTTGGCCAAGGCCCCAAAGGGTGGCGGGGCGGGAGGGGGTCAGAACTTCAGCTCCCACTTCCCGCTCGCAGGATGCATTTCGTGGGGAGAGCCGTGGGCACAACAGCTGCACTAGACCCCATCCTGGGCTGCGCTCGGAACTGGCGTTAGAGGCTTTGCTGAAGTGATTTTACTGCTAAGGACAGGAGCTCACAAGGGGCGGGGCATCACCCCACGCCAAGCGTCCTCTGGGGCGGCTGGGGCACACGGACCCATGGCATGGTGTCCACTGGGGGGAGGGGTACCATAAGGGTTCAGATTAATGCAGTTAAACCCATCATGCAGTGTGGACACATATTGGTTTACAATGGGCTTCTATCCACGTCGTTTGGGGCTGGCCCACACTGGGGCTTGCACCACAGTCGTGAAATCAGTGGCAGTCCGCACCATTGGTTACTTCAGTGCAAGGCGGCGTATGGACGCGCTGAGTTCGGGTTAGCCCTGATGTAACAAACGGTGTGAATTACAACCCAGGGCGTTGCTTCAGTGCAAGACCCAGTGTAGAGCAGCGCTCCGTTCAGCGAATCAAAGCCAGCTAATCTGACACAAGCCAGTTGTAAACCAACCCAAAGTGGAGTGTGCAGCGGGACTTGCATGGTTTAAGCCTTGTTTGGAATGTAAGCGGAGGACAGCTGGTGTGCAGACCAGGCCTCGTCTAGAGTGCTAGAGAGAAATGTTCTCACCTCATTGCAGCCACTTGCCTTAGTGTCGGACAAACATGGGGACCCCCCCCGCCTTTTCCCCAGAGTGCTGTATACATGGTACACGCTGTGCTCTGAGGGCTCCCAGAGGCTTTCCACTCCTTCCTGGAAAGCACAGGCAGAACCCAGACAGACAGTCGCCCTGGGAGGGACCCTCAATTTTTACCTTGATCAGCTGACCAAGAGCGGCCCAGCATGTTTTACGTAACATGCAACGCCTCCATGTCCAGCAGAGATGCAGCCCACTGGGACTACAGGTCCCACCATGCACAGCTCTATAAACTGACCCAAGCAAGGGCTGCTCAGCTCAAGATGGAGACTTGCACGCTGGGAGCTGTAGATGTTCCAGGCCACATCTGTGGCACGTACTGACAATGAAGGTCATGGCATTCTGCTTCCGTTCTGTGCAGCCCTCTGGCTCCTAGCCTGCTGCCAACACAGCCCTCGGTGGGGCCCGTGGAGCCCTGCCTCTCACTGGTGTTTTCCATGGATGAGTCCCTGGAAGAGAAACCAGCTCCCAGAACCCGTCCTGCCACAGAGGCAGCCCCATGGGACATCAGCGCCAGCCATCGACGCCCACAAACCCATCTTCCCTTGCCAGTGCCTCACATCAGCTTACAGCATCGCTTCTTCTCGGCGGGGGTCTCCTCGGCCGGGGCTGTCAGCTTCAACAGAGGCGGGTCGCCACTGCCTGCCGTGCAGTAGTTGGTGTTTCGGTCAGCGTCCAAGCGGGGGTGGCCGCCGCCGTGCAGGGTCTCAGCGAGGCCAGGCGAGAGGGGGCCCTCGCCCTCGTTGGGAGGGTAGTCCTCTGGGTGGTGTCGCTGGAGCTTGGCGGCCGCCCGCTGGCGTTTGAGGTCTGCTAGCGTGTGGTGGGACTTCTCCTTGCACAGGTCGGCCGACAGCTCCTCTTGGGTGGCCAGCTGGTAGGAGACGCTGCGGTCCAGCCTCTTGGAGTAGAGGTGTTTGGGGGGGCCGGGGGCGGAAGCGCCTGCGGTTCCATTTCTCTGGGTCAGCCCGGGATTCTGAGACTCGTCTCCCACCGAGGACCCCGGACCTGCCACTTCTGCCTCGGCGCCCTGCGTGGGAAGAGAACAATACACACAGCTCAGCCCTAGCGATGGAGACCTAGGGGCCTGCAGGAATCCACGCGGGGGGGTCCCACTAGTGCAGGCTCCGGGCTGGAAGCACTTGAGGCACTGAGAAGGAAGCGCTGGGGGTTGCTGGTGGTTTAGGCCAGCAATACTCAGTTCCAACCCCACGGGGCCCTGCTGCTCTGCCGAGCGCTCCCCCAGCCTGCTGGGTGGAGGCAGGAACCCTGAGCGTCCCGTTCGGGGGCAGGCGTGGCAGCGAGGGGGGACCCAGCTCTCCTCTCTCCCTGGAGCTGGACAAGAGGGAAAGGACAGACGCACTCAGCACCAGGCGGCGGGCGGGACCACGCAACGTGGCCAGCTCGCTGCGACGTGTGACGAGCGGTGTCAGAGGCCCCGTGCCCCTGTAGCGCAAGGCCCCTACTCACAGCGAGATGCAGCTGGAGCTCGGCGTCCGTTTGCTTGTCCTCGTCCTCAGGCTCGGCCTCGTTCAACCTGTGCTCCGCCTGCTGCCAGACGATGGCCTCTCTCTCGTGCTCCCTGCGGTACAGGTTGGTGCGCTCCGTCACGCTCACCCGCCGCACCACCTTCCTGGGGACAGCGGAAACCAGGATCAGCCCGGCTGGGAAACGGGGGCGTGCTTCCCACCGGGGGCAGGGACCCTCAGCTCTCCAAAGCTGCCACTCGGTTTGGGAGATGCCCTGCCACTTGCCTGATCACTTACCTTATTAGGGGAGGCACACGTTCCTATGGCGACTGAGGAAGGTGATGGGATAGTCGAGCAGAGGATTCATTGTGTCCAGCAATAAACAATTATAATGTGTTTTGCTGGAGTGTGCTGAGCCCGCCAGGGAGGGCGGCGCCTGGGTGACCCATGGACAGCAGCCCCCGTGGCAGCAGAGCGCCATCGCGTGTTCAGTTTGGTGACACTTCCTTCTAGGCCATCCCCTAGGTCAGCGGCTCCCAACCTTCCCAGATGACTGTACCCCTCTCAGGAGGCTGATCTGTCTTGCGTACCCCAAGTTTCACCTCACTTAAAAACTACTTGCTGACAAACCAGACACAAACACACAGGTGTCACAGCACACGGCTACTGAGAAATTGCTGAATTTCTCCTTTTTACCATATCATTATACAATAAATCGACTGCAATACAGATGTGGTACTTACATTTCAGTGTATCGTATATAGAGCCGAATAAACACGCCATTGTCTGGATGAAAGTGAACTGCTGCTCTAGACTGCTTCTAGAATGGCTCTGACACTGCTAGGGTCCAGGGCTGTGTGTGCGCATGGCCAAACGTGGGCAAATCAAGGCAGCAAACCCACGCCCACACGCACAGGGAAAGCACACACCCAATAGGGACTCTGGGGCCGGAAGGCTGGTTACTGGGCACGAAGCCAGTGGGTGGGGGGATGTCAGAACCTAGCTGAGGTTAAGGTCAAAGGGTCTAGAGCTCTGATGAAAGGAAGCCTCAACTGAGCTGCCCAGATCTGGGAATGAGAGTCCTGGCCCAGGGCGGCCTCTGCACTCTGCGAGCGAGGCCAGCTGTCCGCACTGGTCCTCCCCGGGCCTTACCCTCGGCTGCCCGCGCTGGAGGTGCGTCGCTGGAGCAGCGACTTGTGCTTGTCATGAGACTTCATGATGGTATCGCGCTTCTGCTTCAGCTCCAACAGCTTGGCTCTGACCTCCTCGTCGCCGCACACATCTGCAAGACGGAGCAAGAGTCGCACGGGGGGGTGTGAACACTCGAGAGCAGGGCCGGCCCTCAGGATAGCACAGGCCTTCGCTGCTTGCGCAGATTGCAGGGGCTCCCTGCACTGCCTCCGGAGATCTCTTCTGGTACCAGCCCCCTCTCAGGCATTCCCACCAGCTCCAGCACTCTGACCGCTGCTCCAAGCGGCCTCCGGAACGGTCCGCCTCTCTCCAAGCGCTCACTCTGCCCTTCTCTATGCTGTCAATGCCCTTCTCCTCTCCTGCACGCCGCCAACCCACCTGCCCGCTCACAGAGTGCAGTACGCAGCCCCAGCAGAGCGAGCAGTCAAGGGGAGTATGCAAGGGAAGGGGGAATGTGTGGGGCAGAGATCTGAAGAGAAAGGGAGAGCGGATGAGATGGGGAGAGGTGGGAAAGGTTGTTCAGATGACAGCAGCTCCTCAAATACTAGCCTCTTTCTGGGCTCTGACCTGCCCCCATCTCCGCATCTAAGTGCCCCCCCAAACCCTCTTCAAACCCCACCTCTTCTCCACAGCCCTTGAGCCAAACCATGCCAACAAAGGAAAACAAGTCAGAACTAAGCCCCATCCTTCTCGCATGCCCCACGCCCAGTCTGCCCCAAACTCAGCTCTTGTTTCCCCTTTCCCCACCGGTTCCTACAGATGCTGCCGGCATCCTACACATTGTGCTTGGATTAGCCTGCTCGGGTACCTGGCTAGGAATGCTGATGATCATTTATACGCTGGTTTGCGTGTAACAGGCCATGTGCAGCATG
Source organism: Emydura macquarii macquarii (assembly GCF_026122565.2). Taxonomy (NCBI): domain Eukaryota; kingdom Metazoa; phylum Chordata; order Testudines; family Chelidae; genus Emydura; species Emydura macquarii. Next base: position 1,735,486 of record NW_027132383.1, read on the forward strand.
TGGGTGGACAATAACCCCGTGCTTGGGATTCCACCTGCCTAGGCACTGGAGGTCCGGCATGAGGGCAGCCCCGGGAGGAAGAACACCCCGGCAGGACTTGGAGAAGATGAGCATTTTCCCTCTGCCTGGTGGGTTCAGGGCAGCAGCCGTGGAGGCAGAGAAAGGAGGTGGGTTGGGAAGGAACTGCAGTGATCCCCGAATGGCAAGTGGAGCATTGCCACCAAAAATCACACAGGGTGGAGAGAGAAGGGAAACTCAGGCCTTTAGCGGGTTTAAGGACGAGATAGGATCTGCAGCAGGGGTGGTGACTCTGGGCAGTCCTAGGAACGCACTGCTGGGTTGGGGGGGAGCCTGCTACATGAAACACCACAAGGCTCCTGAAAGGATTTGCAGAGAGAGTCTGCAAGTCCACGCTGCCCCCATTGCCTCCCCACTCCACTCCCCAGCCATCCATCCCCACCAGCCTCTGCCTCCCCCAGCCTCTCCTCTCCCCGTGCATCTCCCTCCCATCCCACCTGCGGAGCTCTCCTAACGGCTTGACTCACCTAACGGCGTCTCGTCCAGCACCGACTTCCCATTGAGGTCGGCTCCATGGGCCACCAGCAGCTCCACCAGATGGATCTGACGGCAACAAAGGAAGTTGCCTTTAGTGAAGCAGGAAGAACTTAACGCACAAACCTCTTCTGCACCCGAGCTGACGGGAAGCGTCCCTCTGACCTCATGGCCACGCAGCTCCACAGGGAGCCAGAGGTGCGGGAAGCAGGCATGCTGCAGTCTCTGCAGACTATCACTCGCCCGTGTTCTGGGCCTGTCGGCTCCCACTGCCATAGCAACGCTGGGGGGAGCTCACGAGGGGTCCCCTCATTGGCAGCTGCACATGGAATCACTCTCTCCCACATTCAGCTTCCTACTGCATGCTGACATGGCTGTGCTGCGCCTGTACTTTAGAGCAGGCTTCCACCTCAGCTCCATTCTGCCCGCTGAGATCTCTGGGCCCTTCGGTCAGAGTTGGGGTGACCCTGTGTCCAACACCCCCTCTCAGCAGCTGTCACTTCCATGTGCCTCGTCCTCACACGTTACTATGGGAAGCACCCTAGCAGGCCTGGAGCATAAAGCCAGACTCCCAACAGCAAGTTCATGCTGTTTGTGACCGGTGCTGGGCACCGTGTTCCACCGCTGGAGAGTGTTCCAAGGGTTGGAAATTCTCGATGGGAACCACCCTGAGATACCAGCAGCCCACCGCTCAACCCAGGGGGCTAGATGCACATTCTCTGCCTACTAGTACTCACCTGCCCCCAGCAGGCAGCGGCGTGGAGAGGCTCCCACCCATCATTGTCCTTCGCACTCATGCTGGCCTTGTGTTCCAGCAGCAGCTCGGCAGCTTCCAGGTAGCCATTCGCTGAGGCAACGTGAAGCTGCAAAGCAGAAGTCGCAAGCCCTAGAATCCTGTGCCATTCCCTAAAGCCAGCTCTGCTCTGCCTAGCAAAGCTTCGCTGGTACGGGTAAATCGGCACGGCTAAACTGGCAAATCCTCTCAGGGCAGATGCCGCTGGCACCTACGAAAAGGCAGTTTGCTGGGACAGCTTATCCCGATCCTCTGAGTGAAATAAACTATACCAGCATCAAAGCACCGGGGCCAGTATAACTGCACCTAAACTCGGGCTCTTGCCAGTAGAGAAGCGTTACAAAAAATAAAATAAAGACCCTCCCCCCCAACTGATGTTACTCTACCGTCAAAGCTTCTAGTGTGGACTCTGGCTCAGACAGAGACCAGTCGCTTCACCTTTGCCTGCATGGCCTGTCCCGTTGGCTCAGCAGTCTCCAGAGATGAAAGGGTACAGGATGAACACAGCAGGGAAGGAGGAGGTTAACAGGCCAAGGAAAGGTGACGCAAAAGGAAGAGGTCCAGGAGACGCAGCTAGCGAGCCAGCTGGCCGTTATTCACAGGCCATACCTGGCCGGCTCCCAGCAGCAGGAGCCAACATGCCACGCAAGGAGAGGGTTCTGCTGTGAACTGGAGCACACAGAGGTGGTAGGGCATAAATCTAGGTCCACAATCTCACCCACCCCCATTGGGGACCTGGACGTCTCTGTATTTAGAGAACAACTGGGCTAGCCAGGAAGGGAAACAGTCGACGGGCGGGTCACACGGGTTTGCCTCCCAGCAGTCAGGTACTCGAGGGCTACCTGAGGTCTACAGAAGAGAGGAATCCCAAGCCCAAACTGTCAGTCAGTGGGGGAGGTTGTCTGTTGGAAGGCCAGGGCTGCACAAAGAGAAGCAGTTCATGCTGTCATGGCCAGTCACCCGCAGGACCTTGAGCATCAGGTCAGACAGCTTGAACTGGACTGTGCATTCAACGTGCAGACAGCACAGAGAGCGGCACGCTGGGGGAATGTGCTCACGGCAGCCAGTGCTGCTGCATTTTGTACTAGCGGGAGCTTTTTCAGAGCGTGCAGCTTCTTCTGGAAACGCAGGGTTGCAGTGATCAGTGCTGGAGGTCAGAGACGTACGAACCATCGTGACCAGGCTGGAGGCTGACTGGAGAGGGGAAGATCTTCTGGCCAGACCCAGGTGGAAGGCTCTTGCTGCCCTGGCTATCTCAATTTCTAACAGCTCTGGGGAGCCAAATGGACCCCAACATGCAGGCAGAGTCCGAGCACTCCAATAACTTCATCCAGATATCAAAGCACATGGACTGGGACTCTGCAAGCGGAGAAACAGTTGAGGGTGGAATCTGGGAAAATTGAATTCCCATCATCATGTTCTTTTCCTGAATCCACCATATCAGGGAAGCTTTTACTTCGTTTGGTATTGACAACCATCTGCCCGGACTGTGTTTGTTTGGTTTGTATACTGAGGCGAGCCATCCCTGGAGGATCGCATATGCAGTTGTGCGTGTCGCACCATGGAAGTTGTAGCTGCCATGTGGCCTAGGAGTTGTAGTGCAACGTGAGCTGTCACAATATGAGTGTTCCTTATAAGGATATCAGGTGCATAATAGCTCTGAATCTTGGCATTGGTAATGCTGGCATTGGTAATGCTATTGCTGAGTCCAAGTCCGTGACTATTGCTTTGAGATGCTGAGTCGGTTTCAAAGTGGACTTTTTGATATTTATTCATAGTCTGAGCTTCTGAAATATTGTCGTGGTTTGATCAGTAGCCTGTTTGGCTAGGCTTTGAGCAGATGCTTTATGAGGCAATCATCCAAGTATGGGAAGATGGAGATTCCCTGCCTCCTTAAATGTGCCGCCACAACAGCAAGCACTTTGGAAAACACCCTCGGTGCCGTAGATAGGCCAAATGGTAAAACTCTGTATTGGTAGTGGTGTCCTGAGACCACGAACCTTAGAAAGTGCTTGTGCGCCAGGTGGATAGTAATATGAAAATGGGCATCCTGGAGGTCAAGGGCTGAGAACCAGTCCCCTCTTCGCAGTGCCGGTATTATCGTTGTTAGGGTGATCATCTTGAATTTTTGCCTTCTTACAAATTTGTTCAATGTCCTGAGGTCTAATATGGGTCTCCATCCCCAGCTCTTTTTCTGTACCACAAAATAATGGGAATAGAATCCCTTCCCTACATGTTGAGGTGGTACATGTTCTATTGCCCCTATCGGTAGGAGATGATTATTTCTTGTAGCAATACTTGCACGCGAGATGGGTCCCTGAAAAGGGATGGGGAAGGGTAATGGGAGAGATGGATAGGAATGGGATGGTATATCCAACTTTGATTATTTCTAAAACCCATTTGTCTGTTGTTATTGATGACCATACGGGATAAAAGGATCTTAGGCAAAATTCAGCACCTGAAGGAACATCTGGAAGACAAAGGACTTTGAACAGGGGAGGGGAACCCAGGCTGCAAAGCAGACACAGCCTGCTTGTATCATCAGTCAGGGGGAGATATCGCTGATTCAAATCTTGTTTAGTGTATAAGACTTAGACTGGAAAATTATTTTTATTTCTTTGGTAACTATCTCTGCTCCTTTATGCCAACCACTTATAATCACTTAAACTCTGTCTTTCTGTAGTTAATAAATCTGTTTTATAACTTTACCTAAAACAGCATGTCTTGAATTGAAGTGTTTGGGAAATCTCAGCTCAGTTGACAAAGACTGGTGTATGTTCTCTTCATATCGAGGGAGGGACGGACTAATTAACGAGCTTACTCTGCCCAGATGTTTGGCCAGAGCAAGACAGAACAATTCTGGGGTGCAGTGCATAAAAGCTGGGGGAAATTGGCTGATGCCATTCTCTATTGCGGGTTCATGAGTTGCTGAGGGAAAGCATTCATGCACCACAGCTGGGTGTGTCCCTGCCTGTGTGAGTACTTTACAGAGCCAGAGGCAGCCCAAGTAAACATACCTGCTCTCTAGCTGGGAGTGGGGCTCCACCTGCTGTTGTACTGGGTGATAACAGTGCCCAGGGGGTCTGCTGTTTATCACCAGCAAGGCATTGCTGGGACCCACCCCAGGCTGGAAGGGCAAGGGGACACAGCGGTTCCACAGCTTCCAGGCTGCACCCTGTGGGAGGAGGATCCCATCACACCTTGGAAGGAAAACTTAGTGGTCCTGGCCCTGCTCTTGGTGGCCTACAAGGCATCCCACATACAGAGGAGCACTAGAGCAATGGGTCAGATCTAGTCGCTCCCCCCACAGTCAGTGCCGGATTGCCTTGCTCCTTTCAGTATTTTCACCATGCTTCGTCCAACTTAGCTTTAAGGAACCCAAGAGATGGGGCTTGTGCTGCCTAAAACTAGCCCCCCACACCATGCTCCCCAGCGGCTGTGGTCTCCTGAGCCTCACTCCTTGGGTAGAGCTCTCCCTAGCTGTCAGCACTGGTTATTAACTAGGCATCTTACCAGTGTGGCGCTATGGTCGAGTGGAGTGTTCAGATCAGCACCCGCCTTAAGCAGTTTTCGGATATCTTCCACCATGCTGCGTTCCGTGGAGGCCCGGGCCTCCTCAATCGTCTCCTGAGTTATTCCTACACAGAGGGTAAATGCCATGGGGGGAGACATGACGGATGTGATTTGTATCTCAGCAGCAGGACTGGATGTTGTTTGCTTACTGGACTCCAGGCCAAGGGACGTGTCAAGATCTGCACTAGTCTATCCAGGAAGAAACACATACATCCCTTGCCCAGCGCAAACATCTGTCCTTGGTGCCCCCTTCTCCTCTGCACCTCACCCATGTGACCTACTCCACTCCCATGACATCGCTATCATCTCGGTGCTGACAATACCCAAATCTACCCTTTCCCCCGGTCTCTCCCCTCGGCTCAGTCTTCCATCTGTATCAGTCTCTCTAACATCTGTTCCTGGACGTCCCACCATCAATCTCTCCCCCCAGACCCTTCAACATCCACCTTCCATGTCAGGTTTAAGCTCTTCCTTCCACCTATCAAGGCTTGGGCCCACATTCCCCTTGTCTCCCTTCACGAGCATGCTTGGCCAACTGGACTTTCCTTCACTATTCCTTTGCATCCTTCTCCCTTAGCATTGCCCATTCTGCCCTCTCTCCGTGGGATGGTCCCTTCTGATCCTGTGTGCCGGACACCCTGCACTCTGCTCCTTCAAATTCCTCCTCAGAATCCATTTCTTCCACCATCACCACCCTTGACCGTCACTGCTGCATCAGCTTGATATTTTATTTATATCTCAACAAACGTAGGTGTATGGTGCAGGTAACCCTCCTGGCCTTAAATTGGGTACGTTTCCCCTTGCTCCCACTGCCCTAGCTAGCTAGTATTTCTCCTGTGTCTTGTGGTTTATTGAACCCACACTGGAAATTCTTCATGGGAAAGATCATGTTTATTTCTCTGTACAGTGCCATGCACACTGTGTAAGTCGCAACAGAAGACAGAAATCAACGGCCTCTATGCAAGTGGCTCATTGCCCACCAGCAACTCTCCGTGGTTAAGTGAAAGGAGACTGCTAAGCGGGTTACCTATAGCCCTTCCCCAGCCCAGGCATGGAACCACTGGGAAGGGAAGGAGACAAAAGCTGGATCTTAAGAAGTCACGCTCCTTCACTCTGGGATGTGTGTCTGTCTGCATCTCTGGGTAGGGAGAGCACTAGAAACAAAAGCTGCATGACGAGAGAACCCAACACAAATCTCACTGGAACACCAGGTGGAGGGAAGGTAAATGGGGCATTCTGGTCTGGACGCTGCTGCCAGGATGCCAACCTGGCGGCCCTGACAGCAGTCGCTGCACCACAGAGGGGGCTTGCAGTGCCCGAACAGAACGGGAGAGCCGGGCAGCGGGTGAGGGCTTTCGAAATAACCATGAAACATTCCAAAGGTGATAACAGGGAGAGGGGATGAGACACCAGCCCGGGTCTGGGGAGACTCACCCTGATCTGCCATGACCGTTTCAATGTAATCCAGCGTCACGTCATCTTCGCAGAGATCATACGGCATGTTCCCATCTGTGTTGACTGCCAGGAGATTGGCACCACTGGGGAAGGGAAGAAACAACAAACAGTGAGGAAACAAGCCACTCTCTGACTAAACAGGCAGGTGACTACCGCTCTGCTGTGCCCGCCGCAATGCCAGGCACAGCACTCGCGGGCTGCTGGGCAGCCAGTGTAACAGATACAAGGAGCTATTTGTTATTGAAGAGCCGCCACCGGCTTCTGGAAAACATTCTCCACGGCCCCGATTCTGCCTTTGCCTTGTAGATTGGGTTTCTTGTCCCGCCTCTTCTACCAGCAAGGGACGACTACATGAAACAGGATCCCAGCGCCTCAAGAGTCTGGCTGCTGCTTCTTCTTCAGCCGAGCCTAGCAGTCTCCATCTGGGGCGTCACGCTCCTCTCCAGCACCGCACTATGTGGTGGGCACCAGCAGGGACAGCTGGATTCCCCGGGAGGGAAGAGCCTGTTTTCACACGGACGTTGCTGGTAGAAGGATGAGGAGGTGGCAGCAGAAGCAGATTCTCAGACTAGCATGCTTTCCAAAAGGCCTTAGGGGGTTGCACAGAAACCCAGCCTCTGGGTGCTGCAAGTCTGGGGGTGTCTGCGGAGAAGCTAAAGCAGCCCATATTACCGCTGCTCTTTCAGGAGCCTGTCCCCATTCCCTCCCTGCCCCATTGTTCCCATCCAGGGTAGCTCCTCCTGGCTATGCTTCTCCATCCCCAGGCAGTCACAGATGTATGCACCCATTCTTAGCCACTGTTCTCACCCTAGCCCTGCTTCCAGCTTTCAAATACCGACTAAGCTGAGGTGCTGCCTAGTGGGGGCAAGGGGGAGCACCATGCAAAGGACTGCAGGCTGGGGCAGGTGCTGGGGGGATCAGCAGGTAGATCCAGGTTCGTCCTCAGTTGGCATTCAAATCCCAGCCCCTCCTGGCCAGGGAGTGATGGGGAAAGGCCTTTCAGAACTGGGTCATGCTATAAGGCATGAGCAGCAGCACAGAATTACACAGGCAAACTGCCATGCCCAGAGTGTTTCTGCAGCCCGGCCAAGGTCTCACTGACAGGAGATTCCTGCAGGCAGCCAACAGCAGGGAGGCAGATAGGGTTACTTGGTCAACAATACACCCCCATGAAACATTTACAGCCCTACAAGCAGGGTTCAAAACAACTACGCTGGTGCCTGATAACCTGACTTCAGTTGGAGGGGAGGGGAAATAAGCAGGCTGCAAAAGACGCAACTGTTCCAGGGAAGGTGAGCCCCAGAGGACTAATACTACGACTTGCCAGCTCTGAAGAGTTGGGGGTTCAAACCTACCGTGGGTCACAGGAAAGGGAGATGCCTGGGCCAGGGACAGACCCTCTAGGGGACATTCAGCGAATAATCCTGGCCGGAGCTCAGCAGCACCGCTTAAGAAAGTCTGCGGAGTGGACAGCAGGGGGTGCTACAGAGTCAGGATTGAGGGGTGAGAGTGGAACGCTGTTGGTGGTGGATATGCAGTGTTGTAGCTGTGTGGGGAGGTACTCCCTTTGATTGGACCAACTGCTGCTGGAGAGGGAGACAAGCTGCACAGAGCTCGTCTTCAGGTCAGGTCAGGTCAGGTGGGCAGAGACTAGGACAGAAAGTGGCAGAGGTATCCCGGCTCAGAGCCTCTCCTGGTGCAGGAGTCATCCCAGGCTGGGCTAATTATGTCAGACTCTCCTGTGTCCCGTTCACGTCCCTCGACTCAAAGCTACGCCAGGGTTGCAATTCCAGTGCCAGGGAGGATTCTAAGCAGCTCTGGGCATCCTCCCTCCAAGCTCCTTTCCTGTCCAAGGCTGCCCGGTTCCTGTCCTGTAGCAGCCCTATCAAATCCCAGGACCCTGTGAACTCCAGAGCAGTCACTGGAATAGTCCCCTTCCACGAGTGCATCCCTCTGTAATGGTGCAACTGGTGACACCTGAGCCCTAACTCTCCCCATATTTCCCCACCTCGGGCAGGTCTGGTTACAGACCCTTTCCCCTAGGGGGAGAGAAGGCACCTTGTTCCTTTGCACTCCTGACACCCACATTCGCGCCAAGCCCTGCCCGGCACGCACAGCAACCTGCGTACTGTTTAATGAGCAGCTCCACCAGGTGCAGGTGGCCACACGTGGCTGCGGCGTGCAGCGGCGTCCAGAGCTCGCTGTCGCAGGCGTTGACGTTGGCACCGGCCTCCAGGAGCAGCTTGACGACGTCCCCGTAGTCGTCAATGCAGCACTGCAAAACGAGAGGGAGGTGGTCACAGGCAGGCAGTTCCACGCTGCGTGGCACTGCGGCTGGGTCCAGGGACTCCCATCAATCTGCATCGACTGCCTTAGAGACAGAAGCCCTGTTTTTGCATGAAAGGTTCAGCGCGGGCCACGACAGAGCAAGCCACTCCCCCCCTCCCCACTGAAGATCTCCATCAGTGACCTGTCCTAGAGGAACCCACTCTGGAGGGGGTGGGAGTTCAGGCTCCATGGCTCATCCAGTCCTGGGCCTTTCTAATGAAGCTGCCATCGGAGGCACATTGGTGCTGCTTCTTGAGAATGGCTTTCATGAGGTGGGTCTTGGCCCCCAGGACCAGGTCTGATATGGACCAAACTCACATGGTCAGAGCACAGGACAAGGAGTCAGGACCCTTGGGTTCTAGCCTCAGTTCTGCTACTGACTTGCTGGGGAACTAGGGCAAATCCCTTCCTCCTCTGTGCGATGGGCTAACGATACTGACCAGACTCACAAAGGACTTGTGAGGATAAATTCATTCATGTCTGTCAAGGGCTTTGAGATCTCTAGAGCAAAGGCCACAGCATTTCACGCAGGTCACTAGAGAGCAGACAGTGGAAATGACTTTGGGGCACTACCAAGGGGCTGATTTTTTAACACTCCGCAGGGAACAATCCTGGGGATGGTGGAGAAGGTGGCTCAAGAGTCGTCTTCTCTGACTTCCATGAACCAGCAACCTGCAGCGCTCAGTTTCCTGTCAAAGGGGTTTCGGTTCAGCTTTATAAGCAGCAATTTAAGACGCTGACCCTGTATGACCTGGCCGGGACTTTCTTACTCACAGCAAAGCAAGGCAAGTTAAGGTGACAGCATCCTACGCTGACAGTCAAGGGAGGCCAGGGGTCTGCCTGTTACTAAGAGAAGGGGTAGTACACAGTGTTGTAGCTGTGTTAATCCCAGAAGTTGGTGCAATGCAGGAGCAGGGAATTTCTACCCACCTGCTCTCTGACCCACAGACGGCTTAGACCCTGAGGGGGATCTGCAAACACCCCTGCAGAAAGGCTTTCAGGAAAGGAGATGGAAGCAAGGAGATGGACCCCAGCTAGGTGGGTGTGAAGGGGCATTGCTGTGATTGGGGCGAGGTGAGAGAGAAAGGTGCTTAAAGCGGATGGGTGGATTCACATTCCTAATTCCTGCCTGATAGACTGACAGGCTCCTAAGGGAAACTGAGGCTAACAGTGCACCTAACTCCTCTTCAGTGCCATCTGCAGCCCATGTGAAGAGCTCCTGCATTTTCACAGATCCAAACTCCTAGCATCCGCAGGCAGGAAGACCTGGCCTGCAGGGGAGCGGAGCAGGAGAAGGGACTATGGTTTCCCAAGTGTTCAATGCATGCGGGGGTTGGTGAAGAGAAACGTTTCAGTGGCTTGGCAGTAGGACAGACATTCTCCAGATCGCAGAGGGTATGAGAGGGGTGTTAGAGAAGGGAAAGAAACAGGCGACAGGGAGCAGAGCAGAAGGGAGGGTGAGAGGGCACTGGAGGGAATGCGGACATAGCGGCACCATGGGCCTGATCCTCTTCCCACTAAAGTCAATGGCAATGCTCCATAACGCCAAGTCAGGGTGTTGGAGCCACTTGAAATGGGAGGTTTTGTCTTTTGAACCCTTGGAAGCCAAATTCAAATGACTTAGGAACCCTCGGTGCTGAAGCCAATTGAGCAGATGAACAGGTAGTGATCTGAAAAGCAAAGCACCAACCACCGCAGAATTTCTTGATTAGAATTAGCAGCCGGATAAAGAAGACTGAGCTCCGGTTCTGTGCACATGGGGAGTTAACTGTAGTCTCTAACCATTGCGTAGTGCACCACACTGTGCGAGACTCCCAGGCACTGCCCGGCACAGCGTGACTCACTGACAGAATGTGCAGGTTCATCGCTGAACTATTCACATGTGATAAAATATTAAGGCCCCATCAGACACCAAAGTTTGAGACAGAAAGAAATTAGACCTAGTTCAGTCCTAACTACAGATTCCCGGACTGCAACCGGCTATTATTCACCATGCGTAACAATGCAAAGTCCTTGTCGCCTTGTGTCCAGCGCATGAGGGAAAAAGCAAAGGAAAAACCCGTGGGAGAAACAACAGGTGTGAAATACACTCATTTGCTGTTATCACACGAACAGCAGAGGCAGCAAACGTTTCCTGGGGATTAGCGACTGACTAGCTGGTGTACACAGCAGTGTCATGTGGCTATCGACACTACAACATTCATTCACAGATTCCAGGCCAGAAGGGAACATTGTCATCATCTAGTCTGACCTCCTGCATAACACAAGCCAGCGACCTGTCACCTCTCTAAAGCAGAGCTTTTAGAAAAACACCCAGTCTGGATTTAAAAGTTGCCAGTGACGGAGAATCCACCACGACCCTTGGTACCTTGTTCCAAAGGTTAATTACTGTCACTGTTTAAAATGTACACCTTATTTCCAGTCTGAATTTGTCTAGTTTCAACTTCCAGCCATAGGATCATGTTAGACCTTTCTTGGCTTATAGGTACTTATAGACTATGATCAAGTCACCCCTCCACCTTCTCTTTGTTAAGATAAATAGACTGAGCTCTCTCACTCCGTCGCTATAAAGCAAGTTTTCTAATCCTCTGATCATTCACATGGCTCTTCTCTGAACCCCCTTTACCACCATCCTACATGACTGGGACTCAAAACACTGCTTCATTCAGACCTCATCCTGTAGGTTGCCCACGGCCTGGAGTCACCAAGATGGATTGGATGATCTCGTACCTTGCTTGCAGGGCCATTAATAGGTCCTGATATCAGTCTATCAAGAGTCAAGATGCAACAACACTACACAAGTATCTCTAAACAAATTTTAAAAAGTGGCAAGACTGCTAAGAGACCGGAGCCGAGGGTATTGAATTACATTGCTACCAGATTGGTGGGCCATTTCCAATCCTCTAATTCCTTTGTGGGGGGTGGCACTTTGTGTTTGCTTTGGCTATTTTCATATGTTGTGTGTGTTCCTTAATCCAAGTGTCGGCTATTTTCATTTGGGTGTGTCAATACACATACCTGTGGCAGCGCAGACATCGCTGGCTCAGGCTTTGTAAACCCTGATCACTCAGCCTTCCTTGGGATCTGCAGAGGAGCATCATGTAGCTTTCACAAGGATTTATGCATGCTCCTTTTAGCAGCTAATCAAAGCAAACACTCTCACACCACACAACACACATCATCCTATCAGCACCTAGGAATGCACACAGGAACTGCCATACCAAATGAGACAAGTGAGTCACTTGCCAGCACCCTGTCTGTGACAGGGGCCAACACCAGCTGCTGCACAGGAAGGTATGGACAATTACACAATAATCTGCCTTACCCCCATCAGGTAGTGGCTGGCTCATGCCCTAAGGCGGCAAGTTTATAGTCCTGCAGTTTTGTTCATCCATTCTAATCTAATTGTGGATGTTCTCACTGTCCATTAAACTGTCCGACTCGAATGCAAACCCTGCTAAACTCTAGGCCTCGGGGCTATCTTGTGGCAGTACACTGAAGGTTAGTTCTGTACTGAGAATAAAGAGCACCTGTTGTAAATTTGCCACTTTACATTTTGATTAACTGTCCCCTTGTTCTTGTATTATGAGAAGAGGCACTTACTTCTGTTTGCCATACCGCCTGTCTCTAGAACACTGGGTGTTCTGTAGACCTCTGTTTTACCCTCTCTTATTTACCCCTTCTCCAATCTTTGCAGTCTTTTCACAGAACTCTTTCCAGGTCTCTATTTTTGTCATCTGTATCCGAACCTTCTCTCTATTTCTGCTATGTCTTTCTTGGGATAGTGACCTCCACTGAACATAGTGAGGGCCAGCTGCAGGTGTACTACCAGTGATTTAGAGAACGGCATCATCATAGTCTCAGCATTATTCTCCATCCCTCTCCTTATGCATCCTAACATGTGGTTTGCTCTTTTGACTGCTGTTGCACACCGAGGAAAGGGTTTTATTCTACCATCCACGGTGATGCCTGGGTCTTTTTCTAGAGTAATTACAGATCCTCAGATCAAGATGGAGCATTTCAAAGCAGAGCCTGCACCAGCCACGCCTACTTATTAAAAGTGAGGGTGGCTGCAGTTAGCTCCGGGTCACGGGACTCTGGGTCAGCTGACAGAGGAACCCTCAACTAAGCGAGGTCTGTGAAAGTTTCACTAAACCGCTGAATGAAAAAGTGCACAAGACAGCAACAGGCAAGCACGGTGAAAGGAGAGAGAAGTCAGATGATGATGAGAGGGGCCTTCCTCTAAAGCAGACAGCTGAATAGAGAAGTGATGGAGAGAATCACCAGAAGAGAAGCCAGGAGACTCCGCGGTGTCTCAGGCCGTCAACTCCTCTGAGCCAGTCATCAGCCCCTAGGAAGCGCCTGCTGCTATGACAGTTATTGCTTAGTTAGCTCACTCTTTGTTGCCCTAAGGGCACGCTAGGTGTGAATTGACTGTAGTTCATGCCCAGTTGCATTTTATTGCTTAGTTACTCACTTAGCTCTGTAGATATAAGCACATAATACGGGGGATGATTCAAGGCTGCTAGGTGAGCCCTCAGTGACTGGACCGGAAAAGTGAAGAGTTTTAGTAGCGACAGGAGCTCACAAGGATTATGATTTGTGGTAGATCTACCACATGGGTGGTTAGCAATTATGCTTTTTAGCAGCTGCGGTTCATTCCATTTAGTTTGTAAGGGGTCCAAAACAGCTATTCACCAGATCATCCGTATCCTTTAGACCAAAGTTAGCGGGGAAAGGACAGGCTTGTGGCTACAGCACAGACTCCTGGGTTCCATTCCTAACTCTGTAACTAGTATGCAGTGAAGGAAGTCCTTTCACCTCAGTGCCTAGGTTTTCCCAGTGGTAAGCTGTGTGCGTTTTACCGACAGATCTAGATAAAAGCACTGATCGTGTGCCTGGGGCTATAAAGGAAATGAAATAATGACTGTCCCTGGCTCAGAGAACTCTCACTCTGAACAGTAATAACTTCCCTAGGTCACAGAGGGTCATGAAGATTAGTGAGAGAAAGAGAGAAATCACTTTGAGAAGTGCTAGAAGGTGCTGGAGAAGAGCAAGACATTTTATTATTATCGAGAAAGAGAGGAAATGCTCTGAAGTGCAGGAACCTTTTATGAGTGATAAGTTCAAGCACTAATTTCCTACGACATGTTCCTTGGGGGAGAAAATCTACCTTATTTTCAAGCTGCACTCGTGTCTGTGGTTGCTAAAGTCCCACCCTGTAGCTTCTAGTTGACACTACATCCCTCCTGCAGTGTTCCCAGCCCAAGAAGAAAAAAAAAACTTTGGTCCACTATCTACCTTTTCTTCCAAGTATCAAGAGCCTAGATGGAAGCCATCAGAAGCAGTTCTCAGTTGCAGTGAAAGATGATGTTGCCTGGGGTACCTGCATCTCTCACTTCAAGGATCCAAGAGGTGGGGAATAGAAAATCGGAGTGATCCCATGGTAACACACCAGATGGTGCTTCCAGAGTCATGCCTAGAACCTGCAGCTTCCACTCAGTTTAAAGCCATCAGGACCAAGAAGAATGCTGACCCCTGCTTCTCGGCCCTTCCCTCTTGCAAAGCTGGTCTTTGAAAGTTGGTGGAGCTACTCCACACAGTCAGGATTTGGGGAGCAGCGTCCTGGGCTCAGGTGAGAAGAGCGAGCTGGCAAAAGGGACACAGTTAGCTCAAAGGTGGAGACAGAGAAAGGGAGAGTCAGAGCAGATTTCTGCATCAGTAACTGGCACAGGACTGGCTGGGCACTGCCCTGGGGGCGTCTACACAGATGTCGCAGCCTCCAAACCCAATGCTGCTAGAGGAAGCAAAGGTCAGTTAGGAGCCCTGAGGGCAACTGGAGGTGCCAGAAGATCACATTGAACAGCAGAAGTGCAGGGTACTGGAACTGAGATGAGCCACTGCAGAAGAAGAGATTGTGGGTAAGGCTCCGTAGCTGAAAAGGACTCTGGCCGGGGGGAGTGGGAAGGCTGCTTACCTGGTGCAATGCAGTGAGGCCATCTTCATTGTACAAATTGGGGCTGATGCCACTCTGAAGGAACTGGCGAACTGTAAAAACAAAGAGCTTTTAGACAGGGGTCTCCACAGGCTCACCTGACGCACACAGAGGTCATTGGGGCAGGGGGATCCAGAGGGATTTCTGAGGGGTGTAATGAAGGTAGAGAGAAGAGACAGCAGAAAAAGTTCAGAGGCACAAATGGCAGTCAAGTGCCTAAGTCTCACTGACTTTCAGTGGGAGTTAGGTGCCTACCTGCCATTTGTGCTTTTGAAAATTCCTTCCCCCCTCCAGGTCTTGAAGAGCACTGGGACAAGTAACTTCCCCTTGTAATTAAAACATGTCTTGCATCACACACACAACTCTTATGTCTGCTTCAGGGCAACCTAGAGGCAGAACTCACCCCTGAAAGACCGGGTGGTCCCCCCCCGTGCAGCAGGAGGTGCCCTGGACTGAAAGAGAACTGAGTTTTGATGGCCTCACCTCAAGAAAGAGAAAGCAGAGACTGAAGAGCTCCAGAGAAAGAAATCCAGGGTGATCAGGGTTTAGATGGGATTTAGACATAATGAGAGAATGCAAAGAGGAGTGTTACTAGGGTTAGAAAGAAGAAGGAAAGAGGGGCTTGACTGAAGTATTCAGCCTTTGGAAGGACATCATAGAACTGGCCAGTTCCTCCTCCTACTTCTCACCTCCATCCACTAGCAAGAGACTACAGACACACCTTAATATTAAAGGCCAGGATCTTTAAAACCTATGAAAGGAAACTGGAAGGATTAGATTTGTATTGGTAAATGTTGATGTCACTGAACACACACGAACCAACAACAAATATTTCCAGTATGATAACTGTAATTTATAGGTAGGCCAAGGAAGAAAAATGCTGCTTGATAACCTCCTGGCGTTTGATTTAAGGCTATTTACTTTGTATATTTTGACACGTGATGTGGATAATTTGAGTTTTAACAGTTATAATGCTTTAACTTTTTGAATATCAGTATCTACTGTCATTAAATAATTATTGTCTCACATAAAAGTCCCACAAATTTAAATCAATACAAATTTTAAAAATGCTTAAAACCCATGATTTTGTGCAATAGTGAAAATTTCTATTGATAAAAACAGAAAAATGTTTCAAAATAAATATCAATATGAGCGGTCAAAATTATAAAAGTTAAAAATCCATTTCTGCCCGAGGCAGTGTGATTTGAGCCTGTGGAATTCACGGCCACAAGCTCTTAGATTCAGGTACTGTGGCTGGATTTTGAAACGGACTGTAGATTGTATATGATCCATCTCAAGTTAAGCATGATTTAAGGCGAAGCTTTGTATGTTGGGACCAGCAGACTCAAAAGACTCCCTGTACAGAAGATCCAGGGCAGCCAGATATGGGAGTATTTCCATAAGCCCTGTTCTACAGCTTTTTATAGGACTAGTAATTGGAGAGCAAAATGTGAACCACAGAGGTAATACAGTGGTGTTATAACTGTGCTGGTCCCAGGACGTTAGAGACACAAAATGAGTGAGGTTGTCTCTCCCACCAAGCAAAGTTGGGCCAGTAACACATATTACCTCACTCATCTTTTCTCTTGCCTCACTGGGGTGCTCGGGACATGACAGGATCTCTTTGCACAGGACCTCATGGACGGTGCTAGACTCCCTTACTGCTCTCTCCCTGGCTGCTGCCTCTTTTGTCTAGCAAGGAACATGGTAGGAACTGAGATACAATCTGTGCTACAACTAATATCTGAGTCACAGGAGCTGGAGAGTAAATGGATAAAGCCACAGTACGGGCAGGACCTTATTCCCTGTAACAGAGTTAAAATGCTGGACTGCCAAGGCTTTAACCAGCTCCAGGGACACTGTTAGGCTCTGATCTACAGTACAATTTATAGCTGGTCAGGGGATAGCCATGTTGTAAGGTTTTGGAAACGCTTCACGAATTTGCGTGTCATCCTTGCGCAGGGGCCATGCTAATCTTCTCTGTATCGTTCCAATTTTACCAAACTGAGCGGGGTGGAGATAGGGTGAAATCAGGTTTTAAAAGTAAATGTCAGTGATCGGCAGAGGAAAGTAAAACCAACAGTTAAAGACAAGATCTGTTCCCCAAGGAGACTGAATTACCAACAATCTCAGCCCTAGAGTGAGCAATAAAAGAAAATACACACTACCATCCAACGGCCCAAGTTAGACTTACTTAACTGATTAGGTTCTAGCCCCAGAGATAAAGAAATCACCGCCTGTTGTTCTGCAGTTCACCTTCAGAAGCATTTAACACTAGCCTTGACAAAGCACTAGATGTCATCAGAGTAAGGAAGAGTCCTGCACTGATCCCTGCGGGAAGGACTAGATGATCCAAGATCTTTTCCCATCTCTGAATGTCTGTCATTCTAAATCCTCAGGTAAACTGGTAAAGCATAGGCCCAAAGAGATTATAAATCTACGGTCACAGGTAAGTGAGAACCAGATTAACTGAGTGGGGAAGAGAAATCTCTCACTGACTGCTACATCCTGCGACCTACTCTATATAAAACCCCAGTGGATGCTTTTGCAGCCCCCGGACGCTCTTGTGACAGAATCCACCTTGGGTGGCATGGAGATGAGCCTTTGTCCAGACCAGTGAAGCAGGTAATCCTCTCATTTTATCAGAACCCCTCCACTGTGAGAGCTGCCTCAGCAAACTAGAGAATGACAGACTCCAAATGGAATTTCTTTGCACTGCTTATTTTGGAAACACCTTTAGTTCCTGGAGGAGTGAGAGAGAACTGGTTCAACAGATCAGTGCCCAAGATGAAGTCTGCATCTGTGCAGGCTGCTTCTCCCCCCACAGCCAGCAGGAGATGCTGTCCCTGGACTAGGACCAAGCACCAAAAAACCCAACAACAACGTGTATGAAAGGGTTCAGACAAGATCTCTTTTGGCTCTATCTATTCTGCCCACAAGCAATCTGCTCCACAGGAGCCCACAGGTAGGCATGTCCTCTGCTAGAGGTAGCACAGAACATGAGGTTTGTATGGCCCTTGGTTTGCATTATTATTCAAGAGTCACAATAATTATGATTTGGAAAGACTCCTCTAATTTCTGCTGAAGTCCTCAGCCCTGCCTTCTTCATCTCTTTTTCGGCCTCCCCAAATTCCAGCTCTTCAGATCACACAGGATACTGCTGCCCACTGCCCTGAGACACAAGGAAATGGGAGTCCGGGCCTCTCCGCTCAAAACAAGGCAGCTGGGTTTAGATCTCATTTAAAAAGCAAAGCAAAGACAATCTAAGTCTGGGCGCTGGAATAGGATGTAGGAGAACTGGGTTTAAGGTCAAATCCATTAGTGATTGTGAGGCACTGGGATACTAGACCGATGGGGCCATATAAAGACTATAAATGGACTAGAACTCTGCTAGTTTTCAAACCCTTGGTGGTCTTCCCCAGCTAATCCTGCATCTTGCCTCATTCTTTTTTTCTCATCTCCCCATTCATGTAACACCACCCTCATTTCTGTCCCATCACACGACACACCACTAATCAGACAAGAGCCTTCAGCTCCTGGTGTCTGGATCTCTCTGTCTCATCACCTGTCCAATGTTACAAGTCCACGCTATTTTCTTTATACAAATGTGCAAATACCTAGATGTTTCCAGAGGTGCTTTAAGGAATACAATAAAAAACATCCTCTCTTTTTCTCCCTTGCCCAGATCTCTTCATCTCTTTCTGCTATTCAACTCTCCAAAGGGTTTGGAAAGGCACTAATGCTAGCCAAAACAAAAGTTATTGTATCATGTGATTTCTCCCCTAGGGAACAATCAGCTCAAAAGCAACTAATTGCCACGGAGATTCCTGCCATTCACTAAATTTTCCAGCTGTGTTAAAAAAGGCACAAGAACAACTGGATTGTCAAGGTCACACACTGAGTCAATGGCTCAGCCAGAATTACCAAAGAACCAAGGAGCCATTTGAATCTACGCTCTTTATTCAGACCATTGGGTCTACCTGCTCCTAGGAGTGGTTCTGATCGGTGTTTACAGTGGACATGGAAGATATTCCGTTATGACTGAGAAGAACACTAGGTTGTGTAATAAGAAAATATGGCTGTGCTCACGTGAAAATTTCTTTTTTTTTTTTTCTTCAAGTAATAAAGTCTGCAGATCTGTTACAACCGGTACTTCAGCCTGGATCCAGTGTGGGAGCAGAACCAGACCTGCCAGTCACCGGCAGCCGGAGAATACCCCGCCCTCGGATATTCCCTCCAGTTGAGAACACTTCCATAGCCAGGATAATTCAATTCTACTGTCCTAAATTACAGAGTGTGTTAAATATACCTTTAGGAAGAAGCACAACAATTTCTCTTATTGCAGAGCATGGAGAATCCCTGAGACAAACCAAAATGTTTGTATGTCAGTTTCTCTCTTTACTTTGGTGAGCCTAATCTGTGGACCTTATTATGGACAGAAAGGAAATTTTCAGGTCAGTACAAGTGAATTCTCCCATTCTTCATTGTGCTAAGGTCCACAGATCCTTACAATGGGATTTTCACAGCAGTGTGCCTCCAGAGTGGGAAGCAAGATCATCCTTTCTATGTGAACACTCAAAAGCAGGTAGATTATATATCCTCCATATTCCCCTGGGCATTAAGGCGTGGAGATCATTTCTGTCCCCTAGACCCCTCCCAAAAAGGCACTGGGTAAAGAATGGATGACCAACATATAGCATTACAGGGCCATGATCAAGAAAAATTGTTTAGGAAGGTAGAGGAAGAAAGAAATTTACCTAAACCAATATTAACACTACCATGATTCTGAAAGAAAACCTGGGAGCACTTGCCAAATCAAATAGTGTTGATCAAAGCTGAAGAGCTGATGGGCAGGATTCCCTGGGAGGCTAATATGAGGGGGAAAGGAACCCAAGAGAGCTGGCTGTATTTTAAGGAGACCTTATTGAGGGCACAAGAGCAAACCATCCCGATGTGCAGAAAGAATAGCAAATATGGTAGGCGTCCAGCTTGGCTTAACAAAGAAGTCTTTGGCGAACTTAAACGCAAAAAGAAGCTTACAAGAAGTGGAAGCTTGGTCAGATGACTAGGGAGGATTATATAAACACTGCTCGAACGTGCAGGAATGAAATGAGGAAGGCCAAAGCGCAATTGGAGTTGCAGCTAGCAAGGGACGTGAAGGGGAACAAAAAGGGTTTCTACAGGCATGTTGCCAACAAGAGGAAGATTCGGGAAAGTGTAGGCCCCTTAAAGAAAGAGGGAGGCGACCTAGTGACGGAGGATGTGGAGAAAGCTGAGGTACTCAATGCCTTTTTTGCCTCTGTCTTCACAGACAAGATCAGCTCCCAGACTGCTGTACTGGGTGGCACAGAATGGGAAGGAGGCAAACATCCCGCAGTGCTGAAGGAACAGGTTCAAGACTATTTAGAAGGATTGGACATTCACAAGTCCATGGGGCCGGATGCAATGCACCCGAGGGTGCTGAGGGAGTTGGCTGAGGTGATTTCAGAGCCATTGGCTATTATCTTTGAAAGCTCGTGGCAACAGGGGGAGGTCCCTGAGGACTGGAAAAAAGCAAATATAGTGCCCATCTTCAAAAAAGGGAGGAAAGAGGATCCGGGGAACTACAGACCGGTCAGCCTCACCTCAATCCCTGGAAAGATCATGGAGCAGGTCCTTAAGGAATCCATTTTAAGGCACTTGGAAGAGAGGAAGGTGATCAGGAACAGTCAACACGGATTCACCAAGGGAAAGTCATGCCTGACCAACCTGATTGCTTTCTATGATGAGGTGACTGGCTCTGTGGATGTGGGGAAGGCGGTGGATGTGATATACCTTGACTTTAGCAAAGCTTTTGATACGGTTTCTCACAGTATTCTTATCAGCAAGTTAAAGAAGTATGGGTTGGATGAATGGACTATAAAATGGATAGAGAACTGGCTAGAGCATAGGGCTCAACGAGTAGTGATCAATGGCTCCATGTCTAGCTGGCAACCGGTCACAAGCGGAGTTCCCCAGGGGTCGGTCCTGGGGCCGGTTTTGTTCAACATCTTTATTAATGATCTGGAGGATGGGGTAGATTGCACCCTCAGCAAGTTTGCGGACGACACTAAGCTGGGGGGAGTGGTAGATACCCTGCAAGGTAGGGATAGGATACAGAGTGACCTAAACAAACTGGAGGATTGGGCCAAAAGAAATCTAATGAGGTTCAACAAGGACAAGTGCAGAGTCCTCCACTTAGGAAGGAAGAATCCCATGCACAGCTATAGACTGGGGACCGACGAGCTGGGCAGCAGCTCTGCAGAAAAGGACCTGGGGGTAACGGTGGATAAAAAGCTGGATATGAGTCAGCAGTGTGCCCTGGTTGTCAAGAAGGCTAATGGAATATTGGGCTGCATTAGGAGGGGCATTGCCAGCAGGTCACGGGAAGTGATTATTCCCCTCTATTCGGCATTGGTGAGGCCGCATTTAGAATACTGTGTCCAGTTTTGGGCCCCCCACTACAAAAAAGATGTGGACAATTTGGAGAGAGTGCAGCGGAGGGCAACCAAAATGATTAGGGGGCTGGAGCACAGGACTTATGAGGAGAGGCTGAGGGAACTGGGCTTGTTTAGTCTGCAAAAGAGAAGGTGAGGGGGGATTTGATAGCGGCTTTTAACTACCTGAAAGGGGGTTCTAGGGAGGATGGGGCTAGGCTGTTCTCGGTGGTGGCAGATGACAGAACAAGGAGCAACGGTCTCAAGTTGCAGGGGGGAGGTCTAGGTTGGACATTAGGAAAAAGTTTTTTACTAGGAGGGTGGTGAAGCATTGGAATGGGTTACCTAGGGAGGTGGTGGAATCTTCATCCTTACAGGTTTTTAAGCTGAGGCTTGACAAAGCCCTGGTTGGGATGATATAGCTGAGGTTAGTCCTGCTTTGAGCAGGGGGTTGGACTAGATGACCTCCTGAGGTCCCTTCCAACTCTAATATTCTATGATTCTATGATTCTATGATTCTATGATTCTAAGAGGAGAAATCTGCTATCCAGTTGCAGAATGGAACAAAGAGATGGCAACACGGGAACGCAAAGATAACCTCCTGTAGGAACTGACTCACATCCTTCAGACAGAGCAAGACTCAGTTTGTTCCAAATTCTCGGAGGCTAGAAACAGGACGGGAATGTGATTTTATTGCCCCAATTTGAAGTAGATGATGGATGGTTTTCATTCACATTCTTGCATTTCCATGAGTTGCTTGAGAACGGGAATGGGACAAAACTGTTTTCCTGTTTTCCCTGGTCTCAAAGAGGTCCACTTGAGTGTTCTTCAGTCCTGGCAGGTGGGCCGCTTCAAGGTGAATGTTGTGGTCCACAGAGAGGTCCCAGAGACGTAAGGCTTCTCAGTACAGGAGCTGAAGACCTGGCTCCCCCTCGCTTGTTGATATAGTACATCGCCGCTGTGTTGTCTGTGAGGACCCGTACTACCTTGCTGGACGGGTGTGGAAGGAACACCTCGCAGGCCAGCCGGATGGCCCTGAGTTCTCTGACATTTATGTGAACAGCTAGCTCCTCTCTGGACCAAAGGCCGAGTCCATAGGGCGTCAAGGTGGGCATCCCATCCCAAGTCTGAGGCATCTGAGACCAAGGACAGCATCAGTCTCGGGGCTTCAAAGGGCACCCCTTCTAGCAGCTGTTGAGGGTTCATCCACGATAACCTGGACACTAGAGTGTAGGGACTTGCAGCAGGAGCTGGAGATGACAGCCCAGTACCTCCCCCATTATTTAGGTGAGGCAGGACCCCCATCCCTCTATTACATCTCCTAAAGGAGCATGATATACAGCTATACTTGTGTAGGGCAGCTGCAGACCTCCACAGTTGCACAGTACTGTGTATGAAAAAGAGTCAATCCTTGGTTTTGTTTACTGTTATACTATTGTTGGATCCCCTGATTTGGATACAGACAGCTGGCCTCCCTCCCATACGAAGGAAGAATTCCCTTTGTGTGTGGCCACGTGCACACACCCAAAGAAATCAGCTTTGTCTGTAGCCTTGTCTTTTCTGTACGGATCTGCCATGTAGCAGTCTCTGAAGGTGAACAGGGGAACCAGTGGCTCTCTCCAAGAAGAGTCTGGCCTGGAACTCAGGGATGGGCTCCCCAAAAGCTCTACCTCTCTCTGCGGCATAGGATCCACATGGGCCAGATGGGTCTGTGTTTCCCCAGGAGGTCTCAGCCTGGAATATTGGAGGGGAAGGAGGGGGGGGGGGGGCTGTTAGAGAAAGGGCGGGAGCTGGACCTGAAGGCCCCTTACCGCACTCTCTGGTGCTGGCAGTTTTAGTGCTCCTAGTGTCCAGTGCCCTCCATTCACGACCCGCAGGGAAGCACAGTAGAAGGAGGCAACTGAGCTCCGCCGTCAGATGCATGGCTGCTGCAGTGGGATACAGAAATGCCTGCGCAATTGTCCATCTGCTGGACTGCCCTTCTGGCTTCACTCCTCTCCTGCCCAGACCGGCTGTGAGGGAAACCGCCCTCTGCTCAGGCCAAACTGCTGAGCTCCCAGTCAGACACGCAATAAGTGGGGGGAAGCAGGAGACACAGCTCATCCTTTGGCCTCTGACTTTTCTCCTTCCCTGAAACCTGCAAGGGCGCCAGCTGCTGCCAGTGTCTCAGAAGGGGAAGCAGAGCTGACGGGACAAGCTCCCCAAAAGGCAGAGAAGTAGACAGACACAGTCACACTGTGGGACAAAATCGGAACTGAAGTGTAGCGTTCCCTGGAAGGGCCTGGCAGCAGTGAAAGGTGGGAGCTGCTGGGGAGGCAGGTAACACTGGGGGAACCTCAGCGGGGCACTGCTAGTGACGGACAGGCCTGGCCCCGCCCCCACGCTGCAAACATGAAGAAAGCAAATCTATCAGCCACCGGGGAGGTTTACCAAGTACACACAGAGCATACACGCTGGCTTCCCACCCAGCACTGTGCTGCCCTGCCCCTGGTGATCCCCAGACTCACTGCCAAGACCCCACATTTCACCAGGCAGCCCCTCCCCACCGAAAACCTAGAGAAACACATTTCATTCTTTAACCTGCCCTCAGTGCTATCCTCATTATTGATTCCTAGCCTGCAAGGTTTATTTCCACTTACAGCTCTCCAGTTGATACTGACTTGTAAGTAGGAAAGAACGGTTCCTTTACCAGGCAAGGGAGTTCCATTTAACAAGGCTACAGGGAGACGTCTTGTGGGGATACCTCCATTTCCAATCCCTCCCCCCTCCTTCTGAATGTGAAGGGCTGGCGGGGAGGGCCCAGACAGAACTGCACGGGCTTGGATAACCTGTTTCCCCAGCTGGCTTTTCTCCATTACAGAGCCTACTCTATTCCATACACGGAAGGAACGGGAGGTTTTAGTAGGCATGATTAGCATTACTGGCTTCCTAGTTGGGAGCCTCCAAGCTAAAAGAATGAATAGGCTCCTGAGTGAACAGCCCTCTCAGCCCCAAAGTGACCCCTCTATGTCAGGGAGGAGGCACAGTGTACTGCCAATGTGGAAGAGGTTTGCTCTGCTGCAACCACGGCTATAAGGGAGTCTTTGGTCTCTGTGGCTGTCTGTCTATCTGCCATCAAGGGTGAAAATATCTGGCACAGATATTAAAAGCGACTTGCCTAACGCTATGTAGCAAGTCAACAGCAGAGCTGAAAAGAACCCAGAGGTGCTGGCTCAGTCCAGAGCTATCTGTCTGGTCCCTCCAGAGGCTGTGGGAAGAGTTTCTTTAAGGACAGGTAGGAGTGTCCCAGCACTAAGCCAGCTCATGACATGTAGTCTTGGCTGCCACTTCACCAGGAGGTTGGGAGAAGAATCCCATGGGAGTGAGGCCAGTTCCCTAAATGGAGAACACTTGACTCCTTGCTGCTTTGTGAAGCTAACCCAGGAGGACCGTTCCCTCTGGTACAGAGCTCACACCTCAGTGCCAACCACTGAGCGTGGAAAGTGCAGCTGTCTTCAAAACAGAAAGGGCGGACGTTCAGTGACCATTGTATCCAGGAGGAAGCTAAATCATGCCAGATACTTACACAAGGCAACAAAAGAACTGAGAGAACACAAGCAAAGAGACCTGCCTGTGGATACAGTAAATACCCATTCCCAGTGTGCGCGCTGAGGGGAACTGGTAAATATTGACTCAGCCTCCTGGGGAGCTATTCTTTTGGGCTGAAATAGGTTAAAGGCTTTATGGTGTGAGGAAAAAAGCAGGTCCGACCTGGTGGAAACTGAGGATTTGTAAAAAGGAGACCAAGTGAGTCAGAATTAGAGGGGAAAGGAAACAGAGAACCCAGGAAAAGTCCCGCCTGAAATACGCCAATACATACAGCATTGATATCTGCAGCCACTGTACCACCTCAGGCTGTAATCTCATTACACTGCACAAGGTATGCAGGGTCAAACCAGGTCAGCATATGTACAGGAGACCTTCAAAAGGAAAATGACTGTGGTAAATTGCTTTCAGTAGATAGCAACCCCCTCTCCCAGTCAGTACTGAACTAGTCTTCAGCCTAGTCCAGGGGGCCCAGTACTGCTAGATGAGACACACCAGGGCCCAATGCTTGTGGTCAAAGATCCCATGACCCTTTGCATAGATGTAGTTGTGCTGTCCCTGGTGTCCTGGCCAAATTCCACAACTTAAATGAGGAAAAAAATTGGGCTTGTGCCCATTTTTATAATGGATAAAGCAGCACTGGTAGGTTTTGTCCCCAGAAGGTGTGTGAGCAGGAATGGGGATACATTAGAAATGTACGTCCAGTCTAGCTGGGAAGAACCTGGTACTTTGCGAATTATTGAAGTGATGTGACCAAAGGACCACGAGAGGCAAATGTGGACATTTGAGGGGGAAAGGACTTTTGGCCAGACTGTTTACAGCACACCACCTATTCAACTGCAACGTGGACAATTTGGAGAGTGTGCAGCGGAGGGCAACCAAAATGATTAGGGGGCTGGAGCACAGGACTTATGAGGAGAGGCTGAGGGAACTGGGCTTGTTTAGTCTGCAAAAGAGAAGAGTGAGGGGGGATTTGATAGCGGCTTTTAACTACCTGAAAGGGGGTTCCAGGGAGGATGGGGCTAGGCTGTTCTCGGTGGTGGCAGATGACAGAACAAGGAGCAACGGTCTCAAGTTGCAGGGGGAGGTCTAGGTTGGACATTAGGAAAAAGTTTTTTACTAGGAGGGTGGTGAAGCATTGGAATGGGTTACCTAGGGAGGTGGTGGAATCTCCATCCTTAGAGGTTTTTAAGCTGAGGCTTGACAAAGCCCTGGTTGGGATGATATAGCTGAAGTTAGTCCTGCTTTGAGCAGGGGGTTGGACTAGATGACCTCCTGAGGTCCCTTCCAACTCTAATATTCTATGATTCTATGATTCTATGACTCAACAGCATTCAGGAGGAAGGAAGCCTTAGCCAGGAGTTCTCATGTCTTCATACAAGGTGTGAGAGCTCACCGTGTGCATCTGCAGAGGGCCAACAAGTCCTGCAGCAAAAGCAGGAGAGCAGAGCGGATATTTCTGAGTTGAAAAATTGAAGGATTTTTTTTAAAAGACGCATTTCCCCCTTCTGCAGGTCTCTTTTAAATTCCCCCAGTAGTTTCTGTTGGATAAATTATTCTCCCATACCCTAGTTTGTAGTGTAGTGGTGCTGTGCACTGTTAAACAGTGGCATTTGTTCCACACAGAGGTGGATGCATATCAGTGCTGGCCAAAGTAATCCTTGTATTATCGCTGGTAGCACTTTAGGATCTATATAAATGCAAGTACTTTTTTCTTAAACTGGTCTTCATTATTATACGATTGATTCCAGCTCCTGGGAATTTTGAGGCACTTCAGATCCATTTCTGTAATGAAGGCAAGAGAATTCTGCAGGCCCACTACACTAGATAGCTGCACCACTTCAAGGTTAAACATTGCAGCGTAACTAGCACAGGTTGGTCCTGATGCAATTCAGTGTGTCCACTGTAAACTGGTGTGACTCGTCCACACACCGCACCCGCCCCAGCCATTGCTGAACTTACGCACTGAAGAACCTAACCTTCATTTCCTGCACCGCTTGTCAGAACAGAGGCATAGCAGCAGCTGTATGGCTGGCAGCAAGAGAATGAACACACTTTGTTTCTATTAAAAATTCATACACTAATACATTAAGTTACTATAATACAGTAATAGGATAGTATCTTTTGTTTCCAGTGCTTTGGTTGGCGCTTTGAGCTCCTGACACTTAAGTCCAATGATTGCTTACAGCTGGCTCCATCCTGGCTGAGGATCCACACATGGCCGCTCAGCAGAGCTGGCTGGAAGGGAGCTTGTCATCACCAATGGCAGCACCCTCCCCCTCCCACAGCTGTGGATTGGTCCATCTGCTCCCCTATTCCACCCTTAACACATATCTGAGATCTGTGGCTGTGGGTTTCCTGGCCCGCAAAGGCAGGAAGCCTGAACATGAATAACTTGTGATCTCTAGGAGAAACCAAGGTGGGAAGTCTTCCAGCTCGATTCACGATTTTGCACTGACTATATTTTCAAGGCTCTTTGCAGAACTGTTCAGCAAACTAAAAAATTAGGAGATGAACATTTCTGCACTTCTACACAAAATAAGGGACAATCCTGGCCATGGACTTCGTGGGCCCTATGGCCTCTGCATTCTCTGTGTCTTAATCTGCATCACCTGACTGGAGATCCTGCTGGGAAGTGTCAATTCAATAGCTGCTTCCCCGGAACAGCAGCAAGGATTACTGAAAACTGACCCAATCCTTCATTTTCAATATGCTGCAAAATAGGCTAATTTACTGTAAGGGTTTTGCTGTAACTCCACATCTCAGCAACACCAAACATGGATTTTACATTAGAACTATGGATATTTCATAGAAGTTTCACGATACCTCATCTTAAGAGTTTTAGATTGAACAATAGCTACATTTAACTCTAAGTTAAAATATTTTTAAGAACTGGAGCAGGAGAAGAGTCAAGTTTAGGAAAAAGAAAAGAGGGCAGAGAAACACAGGAGCTTTTCCAGAAAGCAGGAGCTGCAGAAAAGAAGGGTTTTTTGGCCCAAATGTGTCAAGGGGGTTGGTGCTAGATAAGCAGAAGGAATGCGGGAAGAGAAGACCTAAAGATATAAGGCATATATAAAAGGACTGTGAGACTAACTGAATCATGTCTAGGAAGTGTACTAAAGTGAATGATGTTATCAGGTAAAAAATCATATTTAAAAATAGATTAGTCTACTTTGTGTTACCAACCAGAGATCATTGAGACAAACAATGATCAATTCTCATTTTATTTTGACCATCATTTGTACTACAGCAGCACGAGCAGTCTCGATCAAAATAAGGACCCCACCATGCTTTGCACTGTGTATACATGTACTAAGAGACAGTCCCTGCCCCAAAGAACTTACAATCATAGACGACTAGGGTTGGAAGGGAACTCGGGAGGTCATCTAGTCCAACCCCCTGCTCAAAGCAGGGCCAATCCCAACTAAATCATCCCAGCCAGGGCTTTGTCAAGCTGCACCTTAAAAACCTCTAAGAATGGAGATATCACAACTTCCCTAGGTAACCCATTCCAGTGCTCCAGTGAAAAAGTTTTTCCTAATATCCAACCTAGACCTCCCGCACTACAACTTGAGACCATTGCTCCTTGTTCTGTCATCTGCCACCACTGAGAACAGCCTAGCTCCATCCTCCTTGGAACACCCCTTCAGGTAGTTAAAGGCTGCTATCAAATCCCCCCTCATTCTTCTCTTCTGTAGACTAAACCATAGTTTCTCAACCTGTGGTATGCATACCCCTGGGGGTACGTGAGACACAGGCAGGGGGTACGCAGCGAAAAACCCAGTGAAAGGAGGCGGACAGTAGCCACCGACTTCTGGGGGAGCCGGGTGGCAGTCGCCCACTTCCTGCCCAGTCCCAGCTGGGAGGCAGGCAGCAGCCACCAGCTTCCCGCCTGATTCCACCTCCTAGCTGGGAGGTGGACTGCAGCCGCCCCAGCCCTAGGAAGCTGGGTGGCAGCTGCCAGCTTATTGGGATGCTGGGCGACAGCTGCTTGTTCGGGCAGCACCCTCTGGCTTTTTGGGAAGCCAGGCGGCAGCTGCCCACATCCCGCCCGGTTCCAGCTCCCAGGTGGGAGCCTGGCGGCAGCCTCCTGCACCCTGCAAGCTGGTGTCGCAGCTGGGTGGCTACCACCTGTGCCCTTGCTCTGAGCCAAGAGACAGCCTCTCGCACCCTGGCTTGAAGATGGGCAGCAGCTGCCTGCCACCTGCCCATATCTCCAGGTCCCAGCCTGCACGAGATCCTGTCGCCCACCTCCTGGGCTGGTAGCCAGGCGGCAGCCACCTGCAACTTGCCCAGGTGGCAGCTCCCCTCCCCGGCTCAAAGCCCGGTGCCCAGTAAGCCAGGCGGAGAGCCCAGCAGCTTGCCCAGTTCTGCAGCCAGGCTCTTCCCACAGGCTCACTTGTCAATTTCACAGCTCCAGCTGAGCAGTGAAATTGACAGCTATAACAGCTCCAGATTTTACCAGTATAAAAATGTTGAGAGGGGCCCACACAGTGTGATTTGCCCAGGCCCGCACCCCTCAGGGATGGCCATGGGGAGCGCTGCTATCCACTCTAGTGGGACGCTAGTACCTGCTCAGACCTCACAGGTTCCCGCCTGTGTGAGGAGAACACCCTGTGATCCTGCCCTCAGGCCATAGTGATTGGCTGGTGTTGACCTTTGCTCCTATACGAAGGAAGGGGAGGAGGAAGGTGGGGAGAAACCGCAGGGGGTTTTGTGATCTGCCACAGCCACACAGCACTGCACAACTCAGAACTCTCCCGCTTTACGAGAAACACAGTTGTCCAGCGATAAAAGGGGAAAAGATTGTATTTCTCCGCGTGGAAAACAGTGTTGGGTACTTATTACAATTTTCAGAAGTTAGGGAGTGCTTGCTACTTAAAAGGTTGAGAAACACTGGACTAAACAAGCCCAGTTCCTTCAGCCCCTCCTCATAAGTCCTGTGCTCCAGCCCCCTAATCATTTTCGTTGCCCTCTGCTGGACTCTCTCCAATTTGTCCACCTCCTTCCTGTAGTGGGGCACCCAAAACTGGACACAATACTCCAAATGTGGCCCCTTCAGTGCCGAATAGAGGGGAATAATCACTTCCCTCCATCTGCTGGCAATGCTCCTACTAATGCAGCCCAATATGCTATTAGCCTTGGCAATAAGGGCACACTGCTGACTCATCTCCAGCTTCTTGTCAGTGACGTAATGAGGGGGAGTGTGGGGGGGAAGTGGGGCTGGGCAGCCCTTCACAACGCGCAGGGGGGTCTGAGGAGTGCAGAGCCTCTTGCGGCCCCCTCTCCCCGCCCGTCGTGAAGGGCTGGCCCTACACACTGTGTGTGTATGGGGGGGAGAGGGGGAATGGAAGCGGGAGCCGCTGCCCCTCAGCCTCCTGCGCCCTCCACCCATCATGAAGTGCCAAACTGGTGGTGCCCACCCCCCTGACAGGGGGTGAGGCTGTCCCCTATCCGAGACGGTGCGGAGCTGCGGGGCAGGAGCAGCAGGTAAGTGCCGGGGGGAGAGGGGGAGAAGGGCCGGCCCTTCGTGATGGGTGGGGGGCAGGGGGCACAGGAGGCTCTGAGGGGCGCCCCAAAGCACCTCCCCACCATGTTGTGAAGGGCTGGCCCAGCCCCCCTCCCCAGGCTGGGGAATGAGGCTGCCCCATCCAAGCTGGCACCAGGCTGCAGGGCTGCAGCAGAAGAGGCGGGCGCCGGGCAAGTGTGGGGAGCAGCAAAGCCAAGTCTGTTCCCCAAGCAAAATAAGGTATATTGGCAAAAGAGCTTGTTCAATGGGACAAATACTTCAACATGGGGCTAACCTACACAGCTAGGCATGCAAGCAAAACTTAAGTGTAGATGACCAGATCACTCACTTTCAAGAATTTAAAAACTAAGCCAGATGTTCTCAAATGCCAAGTTACATACTCCTGGAGTTGTGGAGTCCCTAGAGCCCTGGATGAGATAAACAGGACAGGTCACACCTCTCGGAGTTATTGTTTCAGATTCTACAGCCAAAGGCAGATGACACTACATCAAGTTTACACTTGGGTAACCCGAAGGAGTACACAACTGTTAAAAAATGATTGGTCAGATCCTGGAGCACAATTCCAGTGCACAGGGGTGAATTCCACAACAAATTCTGTGACCATGGAATCACAAATTGCACAGGGCCCTGCCCACAGCTACGATGACTACTAAATAAGTACTAACCCTTGTGATGTGTGAACATAAATCATGTTTAGAGATGACCACATCTCTTACTTCCTATTTGTATTATGTAGTCTGGGTCCCAGTGTGCCAGGCTCTGTACTGACATATAGAAAAAAGTGATCCCTGCCCCAAAAGCTTACAATATAAAGACAAAACGCAACTGGTGGGTGAAACAAGCCAGCAAGGAGGCAGGATGAAGTTACAATTATACAAACACGTTGTGCACAAGTTGTAAGTATTTTGTGTGTGTTCTTTTGAGTAGCAGCAGTAGTCTCAGCTCAGCTGTCTAGAACTGCTTACAAGTACATTCTAAAGCAAGAGTGGCGAGAGGGCCTTAGCAGGCCATTAGAAATCCATACAAATATGCAGCATGGCAGCACACATCTGTCTCTATCATTCTTCCCCTCTCCTCCACAAATCAGCTTCAGGTTGTGTTTCTAATTTCTTCCTTTGGAACCTTCAGTTTCCGCCTCTTCTCCATCTGATCCTTGTGCCTGCATTTCTAACTCCCCTTTTTATCTCACTCTCTCCACATTTTTAGGGTGACAGAGAAAGGAGGTAGATGAGCTCCCAAGGTTCTCCCTATTTTCTCCTTTTACCTCATCCAGGTCCCACAAGCTGGTCTTCTCCCTCTGAGAGAGGATGAATGGATTTAATGCCTGGAAACCATTGCTGCTGCTCTGTCTGAGAGACAGAGGAAGTCCTAGAGAGGACATAAGAGGTAAGTATCTTCCCGTAGGGGCAGAGTGCTTTGCCAGGTGCCTCTGCCAGCATAGGAAGTGAAGGACACAGATCAGCCCACAAAATCTGCCACTAGACCCTTCTGCTTGGATGCCCTGTGCCCACACTCCCCCAAGCTCTTCACTTCCCCTTCTGTTAGTCACCAATTTTTTCCCATCTCCTCTTTGTCCCAAATATAAACCCCACAAAGGAATTCTACTTTAAAGGATTTTATATCCAGGACAACGTAAGAAATTACTGGAGTATTGACAGCCACCAAGGCTGTATCAACACACCCATTCACTAGCCTAGGCTGATGCTGAAAGATACCTTCATTCCAGCCCTTCCTAAAAACACGCTTCCTCATGGACCGCAAAGAGAGTTTATCATTTAAAAAAATAAATTGTGATTACAAAGTCAGCCCTATCTCTGGATTTCCCAGCAGAACCCATCCTTTCAGACTGGGCTCTAAAAGGACTGGCTATTTTTCAATCTTGCACAGCGCTGAGTATATTGTGATGCTAAACAAAATAATCACCCAACCAAACCCTATACATCTTGCTTATGAATCCAACATCCTCCTCAAATGCCTGTAAGAGCAAATGAGCTTTATAGAGCATTAACAAACTCAGGCTTTATGGGTCCAAGCCAGAGCCAGTTCCAGAGTCAAGTCCCTCCTGGGGAACATCTTGCCAACAATTCCCTCCCATCTAAACTAGTAATATCATGCAGGAAGAGAGGTTGCCTTTCAGGTCACTGCATCCCAAACTATTTAGAGCTTTCACAGCTTAACGTGACATTGTGATCTCCACCTAGAGGCTCACCGGCACCTGGGACTGACCACCGGTCACTGGGGTTTGTATTCTTACTGTGACAGTATAATAAGCAAAACACCACATTCTACAATAGCTTCTGAACAACATCATGCAATGCCGTTACAGCAATCTAACTGAGGTGACAAGTGCCTGCGTAACTGAAGCAAGGTTCACACTGGAAAGGCCAGGATGCACTCTTGTAGCCAAGCTGGGATGGAAAGTTTGCATTTCACAGTTGCTAGCTGGGCATATAAAAGAGTAACATAGCACCTCACATCACCTCGTCTGAAATCCTGCTCTCACTGAAGCCAATGGGAGTTTTGTCACTGATTTCAGTGAGGCCAGGATTTCACTCCCAGATTGCAAAATTCTGAACAACAAAACTATGGTCTCACTCCCTCAGACAGGGGCACCAACATAACCTGGACTGAGCCTCAGCCAAGCTCCAATCTCACAGAGATACTGGTCCAGGTCAGTTGTCATGAAACAGAGCTGGACCCCAGCATATTGATTACACTCCTCCCTACCTTCCCAATAGCCTCATATATATGTTGAGCAGGAATGGATAAAACAGGCCTTTGAGATAACCCTGAGAGGACTCTCAGGGGCAGAGAAACAATTACCAACCACTACTCCACTGCAAGCCCAGATAAATAATAAAATTGGGGAGGGCATACGGAGCCTTTCATTTCAAACAAGGCCTAGTTCAGTAATGTGCAAGAGCTGCTGCCTCATCTGATGAGAAACAGTCAAATGAAAAAGAGTCCCATTCAATTACACCACATACCGGCAGACAGCTAAGAAGTGACAAGTGCTTATATACAAATGCTAGCAGTCTAAATACCAAGATGGGTGAACTTGAGTGCCACATATTAAATGAGGATATTGATATAATAGGCATCACAGAAACTTGGTGAAATGAGGATAATCAAAGGGACACAGTAATACCAGGTACAAAATACATTAGAAGGACAGACTAGGTCGTGTTGGTGGGGGAGTGGCGCTATATGTGAAAGAAAGCAGAGAGTCCATTTAAGCTTTTTATTTCATTTAACTAAATTGTGCCACAGAATCTCTATGGACAGTAATTCCATGCTTGAATAATCAGAATAGAGCAATAGGGATATACTACCGACACCTGACCAGGATGGTGATAGTGACTGTGAAATGCTCAGGGAGGTTACAGAGGCTATAAAAATAAAAAACTCAATAATAATGGAGGATTTCAACTATCCCCATATTGACTGGGTACACGTCACCGCAGAACGGGATGCTGAGATAAAGTTTTCTGAAACCTTAAATGACTGCTTCTTGGAGCAGCTAGTCCTGGAACCCACAAGAGGAGAGGCAATTATTGATTTAGGCCTTGTCTAAACTACAAAGATATGTCGACCTAGCACAGGTCGACTTGCAGCCACCGCATTAATTACTGCAGTGGCTGATGTCCACACTACCCTCCTTGGGTTGTTGGTATGTGTCCCCACCAGGAACACTTCCACCAACTGAAGAGGGGCAGTGTGGTGAGCGGAGAGAGCCTGGGGTCTCAGCTTCCTACCAGGAGCCGGGCTCCCCTCGACTTCCCCCGCCTTTCCTCAATTTCATGGCTCTGCCAGCTGCCAGGGATGAAATTGACAAGGTTCCTCCTTCTCCTTCCCCCCGGCTCCTGGCTGGGAGTGGGTGTATTCTACCCTGAACTGGGGGGAACTATCCAGGGCTTCTCACCGCTAACTCCTGCCAGGAGTGGGGTCCAGCTGCTCAGCTCTCCAAGGGAGGCAGCTGGGCTCTAGCTGCTCAGCTTTCTTGTCAATTTCACAAAAATTAACAAGAATGACAATCAACAGCAGATTCAAGTATCTACACTGACACTGCATTGCTCTACCTACACTGACAAAGCCCTGTGCCTCTTGTTGAGGTAGTTTTATTACCTCAGCATAGCAGGGGAGTTACACTGGTGGGAGGAGCATTTCAGCCTCCACTGTTCCCTTGCCAAAACTCTGTAGTGTAGACCAGCCCTTAGTCCTAAGTGAAGCACAGGATCTGGTCCAAGACATGAATATAGCTGAACCGCTTGGTAATAGTAACCATAACGTAATAAAATTGAACATCCCTGTGAGGGAGAAAACATCAAAGCAGCCCATCATGACAGCATTTAATTTCAGAAAGGGGAATTACACAAAAATGAGAAAGTTAGTTAAACAGAAATTAAAAAGTACAGTGCCAAAAGTGAAATCCCAGCAAGCTGCATGGAAACTTTTTGAAGACACCATAATAGATGCTCAATTTAAATATATCCCAAATTTAAAAAAAAAATACACAGTAAGAGGACCAAAAAAGTGCCACCATGACCAAACAAAGTAAAATGGCATCCTTTAAAAAGTGGAAGTTAAATCCTACTGAGGAAAATAGAAAGGAGCATAAACTCTGGCAAGTGAAGTGTAAAAATACAATTAGGAAGGCCAAAAAAGAATCTGAAGAACAGCTAGCCAAAGACTGAAGAAGTAACATCAAAAATGTTTAAGTACATCAGAAGCAGGAAGCCTGCTAAACAAGCAGTGGGGCCACTGGATGATCAAGAAGCTAAGGGAGCACTTTCAAGGAAGATAAGGCTATTGCAGAGAAACTAAATGAACTCTTTGCATCGGTCTGCATGACTGAGGATGTGAGGGAGATTCCCAAACCTAAGCCATTCTTTTCAGGAACTGTCCCAGATTGAGGTGTCATTAGAGGAGATTTTGGAACAAATTGATAAATTAGACAGTAATAAATCACCAGGAAGATGAGATTCATCCAAGAGTTCTAAGGAACCCA
Source organism: Emydura macquarii macquarii (assembly GCF_026122565.2). Classification (NCBI taxonomy): domain Eukaryota; kingdom Metazoa; phylum Chordata; order Testudines; family Chelidae; genus Emydura; species Emydura macquarii. The sequence goes on from NW_027132383.1 coordinate 1,770,760, forward strand.
AAAGTGAAATTGCAGAACTACTAACTATGGCATGTAACCTATCATGTCAATCAGCTTCTGTACCAGATGACTGGAAGATAGCTAATGTGATGCCAATTTTTTTAAAAGGCTCCAGAGGTGATCCCGGCAATTATAGGTTGAAAAGCCTAACTTCAGTATCAGGCAAATTGGCTGAAACTACAGTAAAGAACAGAATTATCAGACACATAGATTAATAGGATTTGTTGGGGAAGAGTCAACATGGTTTTTGTAAAAGGAAATCATGCCTCACCAATCTACTAGAATTCTTTGAGGAGGTCAACAAGCATGTGGAGAACGGTGATCTAGTGGATACAGCATACTTAGGATTTTCAGAAAGCCTTTGACAAAGTCCCTCAGCAAAGGCTCTTAAACAAAGTAAGTGGTCATGGGATAAGAGGGAAGGTCCTCTCCTGGATCAGTAATTGGTTAAAAGATAGGAAACAAAGGGTGGGAATAAATGGTCAGTTTTCAGAATGGGGAGAGGTAAATAGTGGTGTCCCCCAGGGGTTTGTACAGGACCAGAACTGTTCAACATATTCATAAAGGATCTGAAAAAAGGGGTAAACTGTGAGGTGGCAAAATGTGCAGATGATACAAAACTACTCAAGACAATTAAGTCCAAAGCAGACTGTGAAGAGTTCCAAAGGGTTCTTCCAAAACTGGGTGACTGAGCAGCAAACTGGCAGATGAAATTCAATGTTGATAAATGCAAAGTAATGCACACTGGAAAACATCATCCCAATTATACATATAAAATGATGGAACTCCTTGCCAGAGGATGCTGTGAAGGCCAAAGGTTATAACAGGGTTCAAAAAAGAACTTGATAAGTTCATGGAGGATAGGTCCATCAATGGCTATTAGCCAGGATGGGCAGAGATTGCTGTTTGCCAGAGGCTGAGAATGGCTGACGAGATGGATCACTTGATGATTACCTGTTCTATTCATTCCCTCTGAAGCACCTAGCACTGATCACTGTCTTAAGACAGGATACTGAGCTAGATGGACCATTGGTCTAACCCAGTATGGCCGTTCTTATGATGGCAGTTTAGTGGCCTGTGCAAAATGACTTGGTGGATCTCAGTCCATTCTGGAGGCAGAGAGGCCAAGGACTGAGCAGGCCATAGAGACCAAGCAGCTAGAGGTCATCCCCCCAGATGGCAGGGGGATGTAGGGAAGCTGCACCTATTGTACGGACAGAGAGCTTCAATCTCCAGGCCCGCTGAGCCAGCAGTTTTCCGTCATGTGAAGTTTAAAGCAAAAAGCCACAAAGCCCCTTTTCTGTTCCTTCACTGGAGCCCATAACCAAGTCCTGATGAAATTCAGCTGGTTAACATTATTTCTATTTTTAACCGATCTGCCTTTTCATTTGAGGACCATAGTGTGTCATTATCCACTCAGGACAGATGGCGGGGTAGAGCCAGACAGTGCATCGCACGTGTAGTGGCCATCTTTTACTTGGAAACCCCAGCACTGCTAGTCAACAATGCACAGCAACACTGCTCAACAGTTTAGGGCATCAATCAAGAGACAAAATACCACATACGACTGAAACTGCAGGGGATTTGGGCTGGCAGACCACCATTAGATGAACAAAAATCTGGTTGGGACACAAGTATTAACCCCTCAGCTCTTGAATAAAGCACCAGGAGATCTGCACTGAGTACAAATGGTTAGGATTTCTACTCTACCTCTCCGCCATAAACCTGCAAGTCCTGCAGTGATAACAACACTCCGATTCACTATCGCCATTGGTCTCAGCACACTGGACTTTCCTTGCAGGCCTCACTTCCAAGTGCTGAGCCAGCCCACCCCTGCTTAGCTGGTCACCTTGAGATAGATTCACTGCACACCAAGGTACAGCTGCCAACGTTTACGTGCTGGCACCAATGAATTATGAGGGTATGACAGACACTATTTGGATTTGACTCATACCAGAAATCCAGCACTGAGGTATTCATCATCTGATGACAAAGAGCTCCAAAATGAATTAGGACACTTCAGCTATCCTGATCCAAAAACCACACTGCAAACCCTTTCCCAAAGCAGTAACCTCCTGCCTTCAGTCTTGAAACACTGGCTCCCAGCAACACCTAAAGGTATTCAGATTTGTTTCAGGTTTTAGCTGATTACCACAGACAATCTACTTGGTAGTCTGCGATTCAGAAGAAAGTGGACTGGTCCCATTCTTACCAGGAGGGAAGGGTGGGAGGAGCAACTACTTCTCCAGGCAGAGGCCTCAAGTGTGAATCCTGAACTGACATCTGCAAATTATGTTTTTCGTTTTGATTTCTGGATTCCCACAGAGAGATGCTTTCTGGGCTGTTGCAGGAAAAGGACAGGATAAATTCCATCCTCCAACTCCACAAAGAGTTTTTGTTTAAGTGATTCAGCAGATGAAACTCACCATTCCCTCTCCAATGAGAGTTACACTTTGCTGAGGAAACATCTCCCCTTCCCAGAAAAATGGACTAATCACCCTCTGAAATATGGACATGCTGAACATTACAAGACATTCAAGGGATACATAGAATCATAGAATATTAGAGTTGGAAGGGACCTGAGGAGGTCATCTAGTCCAACCCCCTGCTCAAAGCAGGACTAACCTCAGCTATATCATCCCACCCAGGGCTTTGTCAAGCCTCAGCTTAAAAACCTCTAAGGATGGAGATTCCACCACCTTCCTAGGTAACCCATTCCAGTGCTTCACCACCCTCCTAGTAAAAAACTTTTTCCTAATGTCCAACCTAGACCTCTCGCCCTGCAACTTGAGACCGTTGCTCCTTGTTCTGTCATCTGCCACCACCAAGAACAGCCTAGCCCCATCCTCCCTGGAAGCCCCTTTCAGGTAGTTAAAGGCCGCTATCAAATCCCCCCTCACTCTTCTCTTTTGCAGACTAAACAAGCCCAGTTCCCTCAGCCTCTCCTCATAAGTCCTGTGCTCCAGCCCCCTCATCATTTTTGTTGCCCTCCGCTGGACTCTCTCCAGCTTTTCCACATCCTTTTTGTAGTGGGGGGCCCAAAACTGGACACAATATTCTAAATGCGGCCTCACCAATGCCGAATAGAGGGGAATAATCACTTCCCGTGACCTGCTGGCAATGCCCCTCCTAATGCAGCCCAATATGCTATTAGCCTTTTTGACAACCAGGGCACACTGCTGACTCATATCCAGCTTTCTATCCACTGTTACCCCCAGGTCCTTTTCTGCAGAACTGCTGCCCAGCTCGTCGGTCCCCAGTCTATAGCTGTGCATGGGATTCTTCCTTCCTAAGTGGAGGACTCTGCACTTGTCCTTGTTGAACCTCATTAGATTTCTTTTGGCCCAATCCTCCAGTTTGTTTAGGTCGCTCTGTATCCTATCCCTGCCCTCCAGGGTATCTACCACTCCCCCCAGCTTAGTGTCGTCCGCAAACTTGCTGAGGGTGCAATCTACCCCATCCTCCAGATCATTAATAAAGATGTTGAACAATACCAGCCCCAGGACCGACCCCTGGGGCACTCCGCTTGTGACCGGTTGCCAGCTAGACATGGAGCCATTGATCACTACTCGTTGAGCCCTATGCTCTAGCCAGTTCTCTATCCATTTTATAGTCCATTCATGTTCAGATTCCCAAGCCACATGCACCTGACACTGCTTATCTGCACACAGCTACCAGAAGCCGGTAAACCCAGCCTCTAACATACTGCATTGTAATAAGCTGGACCACACTGTCAACTTGCCAGGACCCCAAAGGTCACCCCTAACTGCATAAACTAGAGCAGATGGCAGCTCCCTTCACATTTAATACAGAGAATAAGCACCCAAGGACAAGAAGTCCCAGCATGCAATGGTTGAGAGCCAGGCCACTCAGCTCAAGATTGCAAGCAGCTGGGACCTGCACTTCAGTGGGAACCGCCCAGCGTTAGAGATAAGAGCAATCACAGGTTCCCCCATACCTAGCACTTTGCCCACACTGTGACAGGTGTGGAGAGGAGGCAAAAGAAATATACTGTTGTAAATTGCTTAATCCAATCAGAGAGTAAGAGCTGTAAGAGGGAACTGAAACAAGATTAGGAAGAATCCTCTTCCCCATAAATCATCTCCCAGACAGCTGCTCCCAGCCTAACATACTGTACTCACCACTGGTCATTAGAGTAGATAATGCCACAATGGACCAGTCTGACTATGCAATATTAACAATTTAACATTAAAAATAAGCATATACCTATATAGGTTTTTTCATCTGAGACATCTCAAAGCATTGTAGAAGGACATCTACACAACATTAGTCCCCCATTTTAGACAAGGAAACTGAGGCACGGTTGTTGAAGTGACTTGTCCAAGGTCACATGACCAATAAATGGACCATCCAGAAATAAGAACCCAGGGCCCCAACCTCTAACTTCAATACACCAGACTGCTTCCCCTTCTCTTAGTTAACCTAGTAGGCTCCTACTGGCAAGGCAATGGGATTTTGGACACCTCCTTATTCCTTGCCAGAGTTACACCTCGGTCTAATATGCAAGGAACTAACAACAATTCTCAAAACCCTGAGAAGATGTGGAAAATTTACAGGTTATCAAATCTGAGGAGGAATTACGCAGGACCTCAGCAAATGTCAGTATCAAAAAAATCAAATAGATTAACATGAGTTAAATATATGTAATTTCACACAGTGCCTAACGTCTATGTTACTACAGGTTTTTATGTTCTTGTTGAATATACCATTATTTATAAATTGTTAATTTTCAATTGGCATCTTATTGTACCATACATCGCAAGCAGCATGCAATCACTGAATCTTTGTAGCTTGCAAAGCAAAGGGCAAGCCTTATTCAATTGTTGTTAAATTTCACTATTTTTAGATAAATAGTCAAAGTTTGAAAAAAAATCTATTTGTCCACTTGTCCGTGGCAAGCAGAAACCAGTTGCTGACGAGCACAGTGCGGAAGTTAACCCAGCATCAGTTTCACGCTTGTACCACTGGTAATTGTGAAGGGAACCTCCCAAACATGACCTGACACAGTGTTGTCTTTCTGAGGCCATGTCTATACTGACCCTGGCTGTCACCAGATCGATCTTTCTGGATCGATTGAGCAGTCGGTATAGACCCGCTCAATCGAACAGGAAGTCGACTGAGTAAAACCACCCCCTCAAGTAGCGCAGCGCAGTGTAGACAGCACGCAGAAGGGAAGCAGAGCAGTCGACGTGAGTTACGCAAGCTACTCTGCGAAGTTTGCGTAACTCCCGTCGACTGCCGCCGAATCGCCAGGTGAGCGTGGACCAGGGCTGAGTCTGCAAACAGCTCCAGGACCTCTGAGGCTGCTCAGATCTTTCCTAAGCACAGGAGCAGAATCTTGTGGGCAGCAGTGGAAGTGACAAGATTTGCAGAAAATTCACTCTGCGGTTGCTTGAGTAACCAATGAACAGCAGTAAAGGCAGGAACTGGGGAGGACCCCCTTTCCCAACCCCAAAAATAAGGGAGTCTGGGAGGGGAATACGGTAGTGGAGAGGCAACACCAAACAAACCACCTCCCCCAACAGTCAGGAGGCTCATAGAGTAAGCTCCTTCTCCTTTTCAAAAGCCAGAATTGGGCAGTGAATGCTTGTAATGAACAGCAGCCTGCTAGCCCGAGGCTGATACAAGAGACAGAGGAGGGTCCCAGAAACTGCACCCCTTCATCATTCTCAGCAGCTGGGGTGGCAGGCTTCTTAGCAGAGGATTGCCTCAGGATGATGGGTTGGGATGCTCCTTTCACAGCTGTTGCTAAATGAAATCAGTATGTTCCAGGCATGTGATTCACCAATCTCATCCCTACAGTTAAATAATTTACATAGCCACTACAGGGAAAGGACCTGTGACTAGTGCAAATTGCACCCCAGATTAATCCTCAGGCTACAGCTGGCTAGTAAACCCTCCATAAGTCAAGCAGTTTGTGCATTTCTGCATTAACGAGTGATTATAAAGAGCCGTAGTTAATGATAGGTCACTATTAAGTCAATACTCCTTTTAAAACCATTAGCTCAGCTTCAGCTGGCAACTTAATGTCCAGTACAGAACTAACAAGCAATGCAATCATTGTAGTTTGCAAAAGTTTTCTCATTTCATTTCACTAACACTGAACAGAATCTCAATACTGTAGAGAGCTGAACCAGCACCCATTATTTAGTGACTCTGTTAACCATTGGAGCCATCAGAACATGTTAGAACTCGACTCAAAAAGTTCTCAGGAAACTAAAATTACAAGAACTGTGAGAGTCTAAGAAATTAGTTTTAAAAAAGGCAAATCAAAGTATGTGATTTCCAGAACAGAATGCTGGTGTGTCCGTGGCAGCAGCTGAAAACACTTGCTTGACCCATTTTCTCTTATTAAAAGCCTGCCTCCAATGTTGGTAACACTCTTGCAACACTACCTGCCCTTTAACCATGATCACCCAGCAGCAAGAGACAGAGATGAGCTTTGCCTCTTTAACTCCAGCTGCTTCCTGGAATCAAACCACCTTAGGATGTCAAACTTTGTAGCTACTTGTGCCCTTTGCACCATTCTGTATTTAGAAGATACATTGGCAGGAAAATCCTGCTTTTGCCGAAGGGGGTGGAGTAGATAGGGCTTAATAAATCAGCAAAGTCACAAACTGAAGATCTATGACCTCTTCCCCTTCTCTTTGTTCCCTTCTTTGCCACTTCTCCCCTTCGCTGCTCCAAGGTTATACATTGAAGGTAGTAAAAAAAATCAAAGGCAAATTTCACCACGCAACCCATGACGCACATCCTTCACAGCATAGGGAAACAAAGCAGGGGTCTCCCCAGCTTTCCTCTGGACTGGACTGTTCCTTGGGAGGCTGTGCGCCACCGACTGACAACCACCAAGGATTTTAGTTTTGTTTTGCATGCTGCAGCACACCATATGAGGAAAGGGAGCCTCAGGGGACCAACAACTTGGCATAGGATTTGGGGCAACCGAGTACAGCCCCCTCAGAAGTAATGTCAGGCAGCTACGCATTTGGTACAGTGTCTCCTGTTGAGAACGGGTGCTCGTCTGCCACTCCTTTCTAGTGCCGCCTGCTAACCAGAGCAGGCACTGGAGTAGCTGCGCAGGTGTTTAGTTGCTCTGGATTTGCCACCGTTTTAAAACAAAATGGTAATGGAGCATGGGTAAACCCAGAAGAGCTAGGCATGATGCAGGGGTGAGAGGGCCTGCGACATCGTGTGCTTCAGGCTGAGCCACTTTTCACCCTGATGCCATTCAGATGGACCAAAGGTACCCAGGCCCATTCCTCAAAGGCTCCTCTGCTCTCGCTGAGCTCAATGGCAGTCGAGGGCACTAGGTGAGTCATAGGAGAGTGCTCAGGCTGCAATGACTTCAAACAAGGGATTAGTGTAAACAGAACAACATGTTCTTTAGGCATACTGAAAGCAGATTGCTGTCATAGAGCCATCACCTTTCACCAAGCTGACCATCATTTATTTATCATTTGTATTATATAAATAAAGTCTGAGGGCATCCAAATGCCACCTTTCCAGAGAGGCAAGATGTTTTCACATCCTGGGTTGTTTGCCCCCCAACCTCAAGAAGAATTCCCCTGTCTCGCAAAGTGGGTAAGGGTGAATGTAGCCCCAAGGCAGGTTGTGGGAGCTCTGCCCTGGACCGGTCATGTTATAAAAGACAGTAAGCGTACAGGGATGGACAGCATTATCTACATCCTCTACAGAAAGGGGAAATGGGATTCCCTTGCAACCAGTGATGGCGACCCACTAACTCTCCAGGGCCCTACACCATGAAAACAGGTTTCACCCTTCAATAACACGACTCCGCTCTTCCTCTAGTGGAAAGAAGCCCACATCAAAAGATCATCCCACAATGGGATGTTTCTTGCTTAGGAGGAACTCAAGACCAAGGTGATAATTACAGCCCGTAGCCCCTGGGTCTGAGCAGAGGCAGTGATGCAGCTCTTACCACACATGACCTACAGAATTCAACCCAAGAGGCCTTCAGATTCCATTGCGGCTGGTCCCTTCATTTCTGAACAACAATTTCTGCTTCAAGATATTGTTAAAAATAAGCCTCCCAAAGTCTTCTGGAGGCACCTGCAAACTCCCCCCCACCCGCCACCATCCCACACCCCTCACACATAGCACCTATGCCCACACCCCACAGCCCCCACCCCACTCTCTTACACTGGCCCTTCCTACCTTCCTCCACGTCATTGCGAGATGCTGCCTCCAGCAGTCTGATGCTCTCCGGGAACAGCACTTGCTTCTCCTTGCTGCTGTTTTTCCTCCTCTTTTCTGCTTTGGACTTCTTGCCCTGTGCTTCCTTTTCAAACTGGGCCCATTTCTTCAGCTGCTGCGTCCGGCGCTTCTGCGCATGCTTCAGTCGCTCCTGCGTGGTCATCCTGCCCACTGCTGGCATCTCTGCCAGCAGCTCCAGGTGCTCTGCCATGGCTGCTGCAGGAAAGGGAATACAGACTTCTCCTCTTCAAGGACTTGAAGGTGTGTACAGAAGGGAGGCGTGAGGATCCCTGCCCCCAGAGAGCATCACCTGCACCACCTCAAAGAGTCTGTCTCCAGGCCACAGCCTCAGAGAGCTGGAATGGTGCAAACTTGTTTTATACCTGCTTATATGGCTGCTTTCTGGGGCTCTGCCACCCCCTTTGCAGATAGAAGGTTCTGCTCCATAGCCACCCCTCTCTCTGGGTTTTTCCCTGGTTGGTTGGATGGTCTTCCCAGGCCTCAAACACCCAGGGTCTTTCACATGAGTTGGAAGTCAGCAGTCATTCCTGAAAAACTCTTACCATGCAAAGAGCTAACAAGTAAAGTGCACTGTACCACTGGTGAGAGAGGCTCTCGCTTCTGTCCCTCAGCCCAGCAAACAGCCATGCAGGGACAAAGAGTAGTAGCAGCAACAGAATCTTCCTTCTTGGGCTTAGACTCTTTGCAGCCTCTTTCCACCTACACACGGTTTCACAGGAGGCCCCAAGAGACCCATACAATGTTCTCTCAGCTCTGCCTGCTTGGTTTCAAAGGTAAAGATAGACAATTACATTAAGAGCCCCAGAGATATAGCCACCCAGACAACCACCTTAAAGGTCTGAGCTAGCCCAATCAATTCTGTGTCCACACTGCTCTTCCTGAGCAGACTGAAGTCTTGGGAGGTTAAGCCTGGAAATCTGTGCTTCTCCCCCAGAGCAGCATCATTGATAGCACTCCTGTTCACTCCTGACACTAGTGCAAAGTGGGGTGCCAGTCCCACACCAGCCTAGCAATTCATAGCACGGAGAGTGGCGGGATGGATTCTCAGGCACGCTCACGGTGAGAATTATTACAAAGTTCTTTTGTCTGTCACCAAGTCCATGCTCTGAAGCGAATTACCTGGATAACGTCCTCTCTTTTGCCTCCTGTGTTCATGAAGCAAGGGTTGGGGAGTGGAAAACAAGGGGAAATTTTACAGATCACTTAGTTGCAGCTGTCCTCATTCCAAGTAGCAATCTCTAAACTATGCTCCTCCCAGTACCGGCAACGAACAGGTTATTTCAGAACGCAGCCCATGGCTGCTGTGTCCTCCCCATGGAGACCGTTCAAAGCTGCCCAACGGAAGAGAGAAACGCCAGTGAATATTTAGTGCCCATTACTACCATAAACCAGCAGCCTCCTGAAGGACGGAGGAGAGATCAAATATCAAGCAGAAGAAATGGGAGGAAGAGGCAGATCCACACGCCCCTCTGTCACTGTATCCACGGCACTGTACAATCCCGTGGCTCTTAGCTACTTTCGCTCTGCCGTTGCAGGGAGAAATCCCTTCTGCCTTCGTTTCTTCCTTGTAACTGGAAACCCCTGTGGTCTCCCGTCTTTGCCACTTACGTTCTTTCAGGTGCTCTGTGACCTTTGAAGATACGGATCCTCATTGTCAGAGGGGAAAATCCTTCACTCCATATTCCCTGATGCTCTGCAAGTTCATGTGCTTCCCTTGGAGCTGCTTGAAAGCCCTCCAAGAGGAAACGGTCTGTTTGCACTTCCCCTCCCCAGGGTGGACACAAAGGAGAGCAGCACAGGAGCTGGATCTCTAAGCCTCAGCTTGCATCTTGGCAGGGGGTGCAAGCGCTGTACTAGCTGGCAACTCCTCCCTCCCTGCAGTCAGCCACAGTGCACTTGGAAGCTGGGCTGAGCTTCCTGCTGTCCACGATCAAACACGCCCTGAGAGAGGAGCTTCAGGAGTCCTGCAAAAGAAGGAACAAAGAAACAGATCACAGGGGAGGTAGAGCATGGCTGGGGGAATAGGTGCTGTAGGGAGCCTGCCCCTTGCTACAAGAACCTGACCCATCTCTGCACCCCACCCGATGCTGTTTTTGCCCTCTGTTAATCCAGGATTAACCTACAATCAATGTTTAAGCAAATTACCTAGGGCTTTGCCAGCAGCAACTGAAAGCTTCTTTCTCCCTCACTGAAGCTGCCCGCACCAGCCAACCTTTCAGAGCACACCTTCCTGCCAGCGGCATTCCGACAGACCTGCCAGGGCTGGGAACTCACAGCCTCCTCTGCAATAGTAGGTGCTGGCATTCAGGGCACCAAGAGGAAGAAAATAACAGCTTCCTCTAGGAACAGAGTTGCACTGGGTTAGCCGATTACAGAGACTGACCCACCGAGATGAGCCACAGAGCCACGGCCACTCCATCTCCCAAGCACGTGATTTCATTGTCTCAGACTTCATTTTAAGAATGTTCCACAGTTCAAAGCCGTAATCGTAGCCACCGCACCAGGAAAGCTCCTATAGAACAGCCTAGCATGGAAACAAACCCTTTCCTTCACCTTGAAGGGTCACTACGCCCTGCCAACAAGGAACAGATTATTTACTTACCTGAGGAAATGAAGTTTCCAGACTTGGCTGAGGCCTCTTATTACAAAACTTACTAGGTCTAAAGTGTAGCTCTGAGGCCAGTGCAGGGCCGCTCCCTTGCTCTCTCAGCACCCCAATGCACACCGTGCCCTTCTGAGAGTACAAACACTCTTAGCCGCTTGGGGCAGCAGGGACTGTCTTTTTGTTGTTTGTGCAGTCCCTAGCACAACGGGGGCCTGGTCCTGACTGGGGCTCCTAGGTGCCACAGTAATGCACCTAATAATGCAGGGTGAGTCAGAATTATCATCCCTATTTTACCAATGAATAAACTGTGGCACAGAGAGGTGTCCACAGTCACAGCCAGCCTGTGGCGGACCTGGGAAATGGATCCTATGTGTCCAAACTTCCAGTCTTCTACTTCAACCACAAGACCACCTTTTCTCCCATCCACCACTTCCTATGGGAGAGCACTGTACACAACTCAAATCACACAGTGGGGCAGTCCCTAATATTCAGCACACTTTTCCCTTTTTCAGTGTATAGCCTTTATACCAGCCTTTCAGGACAAATAAGCAGCGAGAGCAGAACATGGGCTGCACATCACGTACTCAGCCAGTCAACAAGAGTCACAGAACCATAGAAACCACCAGACTGGATCAGACGCACGGTCCATCTATCCCAGTAACCCATCTCGGATCGCACCCAGCACCAGATGCTTCAGAGGAAAGTGTAAGAAGCCCACAGTAGCAGATGTGGGATAATCTGCCCACTGTATTAAGTCTCACTCTGGTCTCGATTAGTTAAAGGTTGGCTTAAGCCAAGAAGCAGGTTTTATCTCCCTTCCAAAATTCATTATCATGAATTAAAACAATTCTGTATACTCTTGATATCCATGTGTCCAATCCTTTCTTAAATTTTACTACATTCTTGGCCTCATTGACATCCTGTGGCAAGGAGATCCACAGTCCAATTACACATTGTGCGGAAAACTATTTCATTTTTATCAGCTAGAATTTCCCACCTTTACATTTCATTGTATAGCCCCCCTTAGTCTTGTATTATGAGACAGGGAGAAAAGAAGTTCCCGGTCTGCTTTCTCTAGCTCATTCTTTATAGACTTTTATCATGTCCCTTCCTATTCATCTCCTTTCCAAGGTAACAATCGCAATCTTTTCACTCTTTCTTTGTAGGACAGATTTTCCGGGACCTTGACCATTATTGTCACCCTTCTCGGAACTTCCTCTAGTTCTTCTGCAACATCTTTCTGGAGATGGGATGACTAGCAGTGCACACTGTATTCCAAATGAGGCCACACCACTGATTTGCACCATTAGGCAAGAGACCCAAAAAGCATACACCAGTAGCTGAAGAAAGCAGCACCTCTGTTACAAGAACTTCACAGCAGCACAGATAGCAACAATACTGTAGCCACAGGGATTTGTTTCCGAGCAGTTTCAGTTTGCTTCTTGAAGTGAGCTGCCTGATCTAGTAACTGGTGGAGTCGTGTGTGCACAGTGTAACTAGTGGAAAAATGTGGCACCCATCACAAACAGGAGGAACTAAATCAAAACAGCTCTGGGGAGAAATGCCATATATAGCACGACAAACAAGGATTATTGTAACACCCATAAACCCCCTCTGAAAGCCAAAACCACTGTGAAAAAACAAACAGGAATGTGCATAGTTTGTCCTTAAGGCTCACATTCACTGGTGAGTGGGGGAGAAAGAAGAAGAATTTCTCCACAATTCTGAACTTCATTAAACATTTTTAGGTTTAATTTAAACCTTTCGCCCCAAGAGCAGACATATGTTGACAAGTAAAATGCACTAGGTAGATGCAAATTAAAGAGACAAAACCTTAAATTTGCATTAAGACACATTACACCTTACAACTTAAAGAACAAAACCAGGGCTCTGCCGTATTTCCTGCAGCACCCCCAACACTGATCCAGGCCGCCAGACGACAGAAAAGACAGCAATTCAGCATGTATGTTCCTAATAGAAGATAATTTGCTACTTTTTTAAAAAGACTTTTCTAGCATATGATTGCTGTGGCTAGAATGGTTGCTCCAAGTGTATCACTGTGTAGTGACAAATTGTGCCAGAATCTAATCTCAATTCCACTGATGTAAATCCAAAATAACTTCACTGACATCAGTAGAGTTACACCAGATTTATGCTGGTGGAACTCATGAAATCAGAACCAGATGCAGTGATCTGACATTTCATATAGCACCCTTCCTTTAGCAGCATCTGAAAGATTTTTATGATATACACATAAGTTATTTTGCCCAACACTGAAATATAGCCACCTCTGAGATGGAATGCAGCAGCTGTATAACAGCAGCCGAATGCTACACCTCAGTTTGAGTGTCCATTAAAACCCACAGTGGAGGAAGCAGGGGGCAGGGAGAAGATAGGCAGGTTTGCTCTCCAGTAAAAGGGCAAATACACAAGATTATGGGATTATTTTGTATGTTTAAGAGATCTGATCCCCATTGGTCAGCTCTTTAATAAGATTAACTGCCCTGGGACAATTTTTTAAACTGGGGACTCAGAGTATAGATTGGCCATGGCAGACTATGACTTTGCATATACTTAAAACAGTGGCACCCTCAGCTCACAGGTATTCCTTCCTGCTTGTGTGGTTTTCACCCTCATACACCCTGTTTTGCTGTCTCCTGTTGTTCTCCTCTTAAAGTAGATTGTAAACTCCTCTGGGCAGAGATTCTGAATCCAGAGGAACCTTTCTTTGTTTTGTAAAGCATCACCCACCTCTATGGCATCAGCTATAAATAATAGTAAGGATAAAGTTAGCAAAAACAAGGAACAACACACAAGATTTCCTCCATAGCAGTTCTATCACTGCTGAAAAGTTCCAGAGAGGTAGCCATGTTAGTCTGTATACAGCAAAAACATTTTACATTAGGACAAAAGTAAAAAACAAACACCCCCCACACACACACATTTTTCACAGGAGGAAAAAATCCAGAGAACAAAACCAGAATTTTTCAGCTTGCCTCCAGCTGCCCAACTCCCTGGGCAACTGCCTCCTGCTCAGAAAAGGGTTCCATCAGAACATTTTTGACCAGCTTTGGTAGGAGATATTTTAATTCCCTAGAACACTCGAGTTATTACCACTTAGCTTTTCGTCAGCACAAAGCAGCTCATACACCACACCACGTGGCACTGGAGCCCGGGTATTAAATATTACACTTGCATTTCTACCTGTTCTTACTGAGGGTTCAAGCCCCTGGACCCAGGAGTCCCCATAGCTGCACGTACAGCACTTCTGTTGGAGCAGGCAGCAGCACCAGTTACTTCTATCCAGATCGGACTGCCAGTTGTACCAATTTCAGTGGTGGTTATGAGGGTAAACGTCCACTAGGGATTTGACTGAGACCAAATTCATTTAGCTTGTGGCCAAAGTGTCTTTATCTTTAAGACTGTGTACACAAAGCAAATGCAGACAAGGCAATATTGCATGAACTGCTGTACTCCCTTCTTTCTTAAAGAGCTAGTTTCCATTTCCAACTCCAACACTGACTCACTGTGTAACCTTGGCCACCTAACCTCCTCATCTGCAATGCTGCTCACCTACCTCTCTAGAGTGGTTTGAGCTCTACAGATGAGAAGCGCAGTGTATTAATTTTAGGAGTGGAGTCTATTCTAAATTGACTGGGACTCTCCTTGTGCTTGAATCTGCATTGCAGTAGTTTTCAAACTGTAGTCCACAGACCCCTGAGACTCCGCAGATTATGTCTAAGATTTCCAAAGGGGTCTGCACCTCCATTCTAAATTTGTTAGGGATCCACAAACAAGACAAGGTTGAAAACCACCGCTGCCTTGCATTTGACAACAGATTAGGAATTGCTCGGCTCCAGCTAGCAAATGCGAATGCCTGAATAGTTGAGCTATACCGGTGGTTGCTGAAAAGTGCAGACCTCATCAGTGCTTTCAGCTAACTGTTTCACAACAGCAAGAGCTTCAAGCATTCAGCACCAGGCTGAGGGATTGGGGGAGGAGGGAGTTTGCAAACTTGAGGGGTTCCACAGACCATATCAGAAATTTCCCCAAATTTTCACTCTTGAGGTCAGCTCTTCCTCTTGACACTCCAGACAGCAACATAGCTCTGCCCGTACCCAGGTCAGGAAACCACCACAGGGCCTAACACCTGGTAAATATGCAGCAGAAGAAAAGTAGCAGCAACTGCCAGTATCAGCATTCAATTTTAGGCAGAAGTCAAAGTTTGGTTCCGGTCTGCAGGAGGGGCAGGAACACCACACCTCCAACAATGAACAAGGTATGAGCAGCTAGAAAGATGTGTCTGTGCACCAAGAGAGTAAAACCAGATTCAAAACCACTCCGGGTGGGATTAGGGTTTAACTGATGTCAGTGGAAAACAAGAGATTTGGGGGAAGCAGAAGAGAGCCAGCTTAGATTTTTCAGGCTAAATGCCTCACACAGGGAACAGGAGCACAGCAGAAACGGTGCACTAGGCTAAGTGAGGGGGAATGCCATGAGCTGCCCTACAGGTCTTAAGCACGAATGGTGGCGATGGGTTCCAATGTGACTCACTTTTTGTCCTATCAGGTCAAAGAAGCTCAGCATAATGCAAGGCCTCAAAGGAGCGGAACAGAAATCCTCACTGAGGACCTTTCTGGTTGGGATGCTTCTCCTTGCCATGGTGGAACAAGGCAACATTAAAGGGTCCTGTGCATGGGGGAATCTCACTGAAGGACAAGCGGAACCCTAGCTTACAAGGTAGCCAGGTGATTCCGCTGGTCTGTCTCTCCAGCCATCTGGTTCGGCAGCGAATCATTGTCATTTGGGCCTTAGATAGTTACATGAAGGGTTTCAACAAGAATAAATGTCACCACCACTCTCGCCCGAGTCCTCACCAAAAGCCAGCTAGCACTGGACAGTTTAGGCAGTACAGAAGAGTTGCTGGAAGGTTAGTTTTGAGGTAGTCAACCTCCTTCTGCTGCCATAGGCCTCGATCCATTTCCATAAGAAGGGAGACAGACTGCTCCTCTGCATCGTGGCTGTTGCAGCAGCTGTAGGAAACCAGTCCACTGCAGAGAAATTACAGCAGCCCGTGTGCTGTACTGTGTGTGTGTGTGTGTGTGTGCACGCGCCAAAGTAATGGCTGCTGCCCCCACCCTACCCCCCCTCGACAGCACACAGGGAGACTCAGTGGCAATGCCACACCCCTCTCTCAGCAGAAGTACTGCAGTAGTACTGCTAGTATAGGCCCCATTGCACCAGCAAAGTGGGGAGGCAAGATTTGCCCCCAAGAGCCTCTCCCCATCCTGGTAGCATTAACCCTGTATGGTCTGTTCCTCTTTCCCTTAGATACTGCACAGCTTTTCAAAGTTCCTTTCTTCCTTGCTTCTGCTTCTCCGTATTAGTAGTAAAGAGGTTTCATAGTGCGAAATACTTACGCAGAAAACATTTGTATAAGACCTCATAAAACATTACTACAGAGTCTGCATTAGGCGCAAGCCACAGACTAATACAAACCTGCCCTGTGGACAGCTGAATCACCTTGATGAGTCTTTGGCTATTATACAGCCTCCAGCCTTCAACAAAATGTGATTCTGGCCATTAATTTACAAACACCAACTGCTAAACTATTAATGTTCAAATAAATCCCATAATTTCTTATGATTATTCCAACCCAAGGCTTTAGTGACACTAGGGAGGTACAAATACCAACTGATCATCCCCTTTGTGAGAGACCCCACTGCTCGTGTGAGATCTTAACGTATCCCAAGAATAAGTTTGGGAAGATCTCCCTCTCATGGCAGGCAGATTCATCAGATCTGAGATGTACAAACAAATGAATTTGTCAAGCCCCAGAGAGTAGCCCACGGGCTTGTTAAACATACTTTCCTTACCCAAATGACAACACAAAAAATACATTATTCCCAAGAAGGCTACAAACAATAACCCACACTTGCTCCAACCCGCCAGTGACAAAAAAAATCTAAGTTAATTCATCTATGGCCTTCAAGACCTACTGTCTGTTAGGGATCTAACTGCTCCCACACTGACAAAACCAAAAGGATTAAGAACATCTAACTCTGTTTTCGTTCCTCTGCATGGACTCCAGGTCATACTTTCTAGAATTAGCCTTGGAAAGCTAAAATAGTTTCTGAAACGTCTACATCAAACAACAGTAAAAACTGCTCCTTAGAGTATCACTGCTACAGTGGCAGATCTGTAGCCAGCAGTCAGTCTGGGGTGTGGACTTGGACCTGTCATGTGGCTGGCTGAGAAGATCCCATGAGGAATCACTTTTCATCACTGATTTTGAGCCTGGGACATTTATGATCAGCTGCCTGTGTTAAAGCATCAGAGTCTTGGGTAGGTTGGACACTGTTACAAGGTTTAATCAGGGTTCTGAAGGAAAAGTGATCTGAAACCAGCCCTACAGTATGCAAAAACCTGTCCTCCACTATCATACTGCATACCATCTGGCCATCACCAAATCTCCAAATAGTTGTGGGGAAACATATGTACGAGGCATGTCTCCCCAGATCCAAACTGCAGTAGATGAGTATTCAGTAGTTTAGAAAGCTTGGAAACAAGAGTCACCGGCCACATCAGTACATGGGCAGCAAAGAAATCCGCTTGGCAAAGGAGATGCTTCCACTTTTGTAATTTCTAGGGAAAGATACCTTACCACAATTCCCACCAATACAGCTCCTTTGCAAACAACATTTTAGTTGTACTTTGTACTAAGTAAAAGCGTAAGTATTTTTGAGGCTCTGTTTCCTCAGAACACTTCAATTCCCATAGCACTGATGACACGGTCCCTGGATAGCTGGTGATGGGCACCTTGCTGCCAGAAAAATATCAACACATTGGGGTTCCACAGAGAACTGTTCTGGGCCCGGTGTTATTTAACATCTTTAGTAATGACCTGGATGAAGGAATAGGGAGCATACTGATCAAATCTGCAGATGACACAAAGCTGCGGGGCGGGGGGGGGCTGCAAATACTCTGGAGGAAAGAGTTAACATTTGAAGGGATCTTGATAAATTGGAGAACTGGGCTATTGACAACAAAATGAAATTCAGCAAAGACAAATGTAAGGTGTTCTACTTTGGGAAGAAAAACCAAATGCACAAATACAGAATGGGAGACAACTGGCTTGGCGGCAGCACAGCTGAGAAGGATCTGGGAGTTAAGTTGAGGCTGTGATCCACCACGAGTCAGCAATGCGATGCTGGGGGGGGGGGGGAAATGAAGAGGGGGAAGGCAATTTTGGGTTGCATTAACAGAGGCATAGCATGCAAGTCACGGGAGGTGATAGCACCAAGCAGAGCAGTACTGATTAGGCCTCAGCTGGAATACTGTGTCCAGTGTTGGTCACCGCCATATAGAAAGGATGTGGAGAAACGGGAAAGGATCCAGAGGTGAGCGACAAAGATGATCAAAGGGCTGGAGTGCAAGCCATATAAGCAAAATCTGAAGGAACTGGGTATGTTTAGTTTTGAAAAGAGAAGATTAAGGTGGGACATGATAGCTGTCTTCAAATACTTGAAAGACTGCCATAAAAAAAGATGGAAAAAAATTGTTCTCTCTTGCCACAGAGAGCAGGACAAGCGGCAATGGGTACAAACTACAGTAGAACAGATTTAGATTAAATCTCAGGAAAAACTTCCTAACTGTAAGAACAATAGGACAATGGAACAAACTGCCCAGGGAAGTCGCAGAAGCTTCTTTACTGGAGGTTTTCAAAAAGAGGCTGGAAGGATATAGCCCCTCTGTCTCGGATGATTTCGACCAGTGATACTCAGACTGAGGCTCGCGAGCCAGAGGTGGTTCTTTAATGTGTCTCCTGTGGCTCTTTGCAGCACATGATATTAAAACAGTGTGATTTAATTATTAACCAGTCTAAGTTATTAACCAATGAGGATGCTTTTACTATGTTATTAACCAACTGTAACTGATAAAGTAATAATACTTGGTCAGTCATCTTGCTGTGAGAATAATAGTAAATGAAACAATGAACTACTGTGGCTCTTTTGGGTAACGCTGATCTCTAATTTGGTTCCTGAACCACTGAGGTCTGAGTATCTGATTGAAAGCAAGGCTTTCCACTTGGGGATTTAAATTGCCTTGCTTTAAATCAATCCACCCTGCCTGACAGTGAAGGCTCGAGACTGTAGAACAGTCTCCCGACCTAAGGGAAGAGATGGAGTCTGCTGAAAGTGACCTGGGCAAGGCATTAGCGAATGTATTTTTGAAATCAGTCCCCACAAAGAAAGAGGTATGAACTACAGGGAACCAATAACCCTTTCCAGCTCTTATTTCTGTGACTTCATGCAAGGTCTCTGCACGGCTGACACTAGTGCTTCCCTTTGTGCACTGAGCCCTGAAAGGCTGAGGACCTCATTCCAGCTGGGCAAAAGCAATCAGGCAGCCAGGACAAATGCAGGCCGACAACTGGAGAACAAGGTTAAGGAGAACTACACTGCTATTCCTTTGGACTTTCCCCTGCTTGAAGTGTAAAGAAGATGCCTGATGAATATTTTACTCCATGCTGATGCCTTTCTCTGTCCAGCTCTGAAAGTTCGTCTTTTTGTGTAATGCCTTTTTTCATGAAAAGTTGCTGTGGCACAGGTTGCTTGGGTTTTGGGGGTTGTTTGTGAGAGAGACTGACAGAAATCATGCCATGGCACATTAGGCTTGGAACTTCAGGGAGTCACTCAACATCACATTCCAGTTCAGTGGACAAACAAAACAAAGTTAAAGGCAGAGAAGTGAGGAGAGAAATCCACTAAGAAATGGCAGCCCAGACACCAGGAACTCCATCCTAACCTGGAAACAAAAGGCACTCAACCAAAAACTAGGCCAGAGCATGGAGGGACTGTTCATAATATGAAATATTTACATTTAGCACAAGCGAGCATGCTGCATGATAGCTGACCGTCATGCTTGGCTGCATCAGGATGGTTAGCTAGCCTGGCCACCCTGGCAAGAGAAAGAAGACTGAGGCAGCAATTAGAAAAGAAACCAGTGGCTATTTAAGATTTACAGATGGAGTGCATAATAGCACAGTTTTCAAATGTAGGGACCTAGAGTCAGGTCCTCCGGGAGTGCTGAGCTCCTGCCGCTCCCCTTTAAGTTTCTGCTGTGTGGCTGCTCAGCACTTTTGAAAATCAGAACATTCTAGTTAGACGCCTCGTTTTTGGCACTCAGGTTGGAAAAACGTGGCTAAAGGCAGATTTATTTAGGGGCACTTCTTAGATAATGACTTTGGTTGAATGGGAACTGCAGGTTATTATCATTGTTAAATGTGCCACCACACATCTCACAGGCAGGCAGAGAGGTCTTTCTACAAAGAGGCTTCCCAAATTTACTCAGCTGAGGAACACAAACAACAGCTTGTCTGGCTTTTGAGGGTGGTGTCTAATATGCATGAAATGGAGCAGAATGCAGCTGCCCTGAGACAACAGATCAGCAGAGTCCTGGGTCAGGAGGGCTGTTAGCAAGGCTTCACAGAGCTGTAGGGTTTGGAGCTAAGACCCCACTGAGATGCACAGGTCTGATGATTGGGAAGTTAAATGTCCTCTTGTTTCCTTCCTCTCTATCACTACTACTCTCCCCCCCCCTCAACCCCAACCCCCCAGGAACACTCTGAATAATTGCTCCCTTCAGATACATGGTTCATTTACTTATTCCTCCTTCTAAGTCTAACCTTGCAGTTTATCATCATTTTTGTTGCTCTCCCCTGAACTCCCTCTAATTTATCAGTGTCGTTTTGGTAACATGGTTCCCACACTGAATTAAATACTCGAGGTCTGGTCACACCAGAGCTCCTGAGAAAGGGATAGTTACCTCCATACTCCATGACTTGATGCCTCTACATATGCAGCCCATACATCACACTGGACTTTCAGCAAGCTTGGCACACTGTACGCTCATTTCTCCTCTGTTCCCCACTCTCACCCTTTGTCACCCTGCACTGAGTAGGGGAAGCAGAATTTGGTCCTACATGTCGTAACTCCCCATGATTGACTGAAATCTAACACCCTTGTACTGTTGCCTTCTGTGAATATCATTGTGCAACAAGTACATCATGCTCTGCAACTGCCTCAATGCTGACTAGATGAACACTGGAATAACAGCCGCCCACATTGAGCCATCCTAACAAACCCAAACTGCACACTAATTATATAGAACGTTACCCCCAATTGCTTTCCAAATATTCATCTGCACAACATGCCTGGGAGGCAGGTATTTTACAGAAGAGGACACAAACATGGAGAAGTCAAAGGACTTGACCAAGATCCCAGAAGCAGTATGTTGCGGAGTCAGGAATAGACCCTAACTGGCTTAAAGACTGAACTTGATAAGATTACAGAGCGGATAGTATGACAGGCCTGGCTACAAAGGCATCCAGCTGACCTGCGCTTGCTAGCAGCAAATATCCCCAATCGTCCATGATGGGACAATAGATGGGGAAGGCTCTGAGTTACTATACAGAATTCTTTCCCAGGTGTTTGGCTAGTGGATCTTGCCCACATGCTCAGAGTCTAACTGACTTCCATATTTGGGATCTGAAAGGAATTTCCCCCCAGGTCAGATTGGCAGAGACCCTGGTTTTTTTTGCCTTCCTCTGCAGAATGGGGCACAGGTCACCTGCAGGTTTAGACTAGTGTAAATGGTGGATTCTCTGTAACTTGAAGTCTTCAGATCATGATTTGAGGACTTCAGTAACTCTGCCAGAGGTTAGGGTCTATTTCAGGAGTAGGTGGCTGAAGTTCAGTGGCCTGCAATGTGCATGCAATAGACGATCATGATGGTCCCTTCTGACTTTAAAGCCTATGACTCTATGAGAACTCAACTCTGACTCCAAGTCCTCTAGCTTTATGCACAAGATAACATTCCTCAATTGAAGTAAAGCATTCTTTAATGAGAAACAAAGAGAGACAGGCAGCCCAGGCTTTTAAAGTTCAAAGCCCAGGGAATGACAATTCTAATATATCTTGTCACAAATTTCTCAGAAACTCTCTGGCAAAGAGCTGGAAATTTCAGAGCGAGGAAGAAATTCATAGCTGTAAAATCCTCCTAAAAATCTCTGTGGAATTTAAGACAGAAGTAATCCAGTTACTTAGGTTAACACAACCTTTTGCGCTGCAATTTGGATGCCATCAAGGTGATAGTAACTATAGTCCAGCCCATAACCCTCACTGGCCATAGACCCAACTTGTCATGCACTGAGAGGAACTAGTTTACTGATTTCGCAAAGTACTTACCACAAGCTCATTGCCATGGCAATATGGGCTAGAAAAATTAATAAACAGCCTCCAGAGCAGAACAACATGGAGAGCAGCTAAGGATGAAAATTCAGGGATTATTTTGCTGTTCCCCAGAATTAGGACAAATGCTACACAGATCCAGTTTTATGAACTCAACTGGTTTTAGAGTTTTGTAGTCTACATTGTCGTTCATTAACACATTTCCTGGAGAGCCACCTATTTCAGGGCTGTATTACACCCAGGAGAAGGGAGCTGGTCTCCTGATACATGCACGTGAATCCTATTAGCATCATAATACTTACTAGTACTTAGCACTTACATTGCTTTTTCCATCCTCAAATGAGCTTCCAGACATCAACTAATTAATAGGATCAGCAGGAGCAGTATGCACAGGACTGGAGGGAAAGCAGTAGCATTGGGGTTTTGTACCAATTTAATTAACTGTGCAACCCCCAAGCATGGACACTAGGGGCATACCGGCATAGAGGAGTTTATATCACCATAGCTTGCAGTATGTCTGTAATTTACATTTATGCTAGCATAATTGCATCCACCCTAGGAGGCTGAATTGTTTTAACTCTACCAGTACAAAAAAAAGTGTGTGTAGACAAGCCCTTAGTATTGCTTTACACCAAGGGAAAAATCTATCCTCTCACATGCCATATAAACATGACATACTTTGTACTATGCAAATTTAGATTGTGTACATCAAGCTGTTAGTCACTAATTGTTAAGCACCAACAACACAACTGTCCTGGTTCAAAAAATAGAGAAAGATACAGTTCCTGCCCTGAGAAGACAGATACTAGAAGAGGAGGAGAAGCAATAGGAGAGAGACTAAGCCAGCCAGGTTTCCATGGATCCTCAACCCAGGCAAATAAGGACATGATAAAAGTATACAAACTAATGAATGGCCTAGAGAAGACAGATCAAGAACTCTATTCTTCCTATCTTCTAACACAAGAACAGGGGACATTCAATTAAGTTAAAAGGTGGCAAATTCTAACTGACGAAGGAAATATTTTTATACACAACATGTAACTAGACTCTGGAACTCATTGTGAAATGATGTCACTGAAGCCAAGAACTTCACAAGGTTAAAAAAAGACTGGACATTTATCGATAGTGTTAAATACTATAACCCTGGATATTCTCGTTAACAAGTATTTTGGAAAGTATATTCAATCTCCTTCTTCAGGACTTAAACTAATCTCTAACTATTAGTGATTTGGATAAAACCTTCACAAGCAGCAGATTAACCCATATCTGCTTACTCCGGGGCATCTTGAAACTTCCTCTGTAGCATCTGGTGCTGGCCATTTTCAGAGAGAAGACACTGGGCTATACGGGCCAGCGATCTGATCCAATCCGGTCTGGCAATTCCTACCTTCCACTGAAGCATCGGCAATGGGGCAGGGAGGGAACAGGCCTTCAGAGCCCCCCGCTCTGGTCAGCACAATGAACTGTGCCTGAGTTATGGAAAAGAAAGAGCTGCCACATTTTCAGTAGATATTATTCTCTGGGCTCCCTCCCGCCCCGAAGCGTCAGGCAGAGACCTCAG
The DNA here is from genome assembly GCF_026122565.2 of Emydura macquarii macquarii. Lineage (NCBI taxonomy): Eukaryota > Metazoa > Chordata > Testudines > Chelidae > Emydura > Emydura macquarii. The sequence continues at coordinate 1,794,434 of NW_027132383.1, forward strand.
CACCCAGTGAAGTGAGGGAACTGCCAGCGTTTGAAGGGTCACTTGAAAACTCTGGTAATGGCGCCCCCTCCCCCTGCCATTGTACCCCTGTCCTCGCCATGGCTCCCCCCACCCCCTCCATAGCCCCGTCACAGGACCCTCGGCCCCCTCCACAGCCCCACTTCCCGCTACATCACAGAACCCCTTGCCCCCTCCCCCGTCACAGGACCCCTCATCAGCAGCCCCCTCCCCCCGCCACAGGACCCCCATCAGCAGCCCCCTCCCCCCGTCACAGGACCCCTCCCCCACCTCATCAGCAGCCCCCTCCCCCGTCACAGGACCCCCCCCATCAGCAGCCCCCTCCCCCGTCACTGGACCCCTCCCCCACCTCATCAGCAGCCCCCTCCCCCGTCACGGGGCCGATCGCTCACCCACCCGCCGTCGGCAGGACGGAGCCGCCGGGCCGCTCTCTCCCCGGCTAGGGGCGGGTCATCACAGCGCCTCGCTCGCCATAGCAACCGCCTACACTTCCGCTGTGGGCGGAGCTCCCGCCAGAAGTGGGCGGCTCTCGGGGCCGCCTGCGGCGCCATGTCGAGGGTGGGCGAGGCAACGGGGGAGGGGCCACGGGAGCGCGGCGCGGCCCAGTGCAGGCTGGGAGGGGGCGGGGCATGTGGGGCCAGGAGGGGCGGGGCTGGGGGAGCCCCTCAGTGATGTCATGACTCTGGTTCCTCCCATGTCCCCCATTGGGGCCTGGTCAGGACCTGGCTCCTCCCCCCCAAGGCCTGGCCGGGGTCCCCCTCCCCACCGTGGGACCTGGGGTCTCCCCTCCCCCCCAGGCCTGGCCGGGGTCCCCCTCCCCACCGTGGGACCTGGGGTCTCCCTTCCCCCCCAGGCCTGGCCGGGGTCCCCCTCCCCACCGTGGGACCTGGGGTCTCCCCCCCTCCGGCCAGGCCTGGCCCGGCCCAGGTCCCCGTCTCCTTCACCGCCGTGACTCGACCTGTGTGATCCACCCAGCTCAGAGTCCTGCCCCCTGCGTCCAGGGTCCCAGGCTGCCCTGCCTTCATGGAGGCCCAGCTGGGCTTTCCAGGCCACCTGGGTCGGGCGCTCCCTACCACCGGGTCAGGCGAACGCCGCCTGCCTGTGCAGAGCGAAGTCGATGCTATTGACGGATGTCTCTGCCCCTCCCCCCACATTTACACTTCTCCCCAGGGCCCGATCCTGCTCCAAGTGATTCCAATGGGAGCCCTTAGCATGGAGAGCAGGGCTCACACCATGACAGGGCCTGACCTGCCATCCATGGACGTCACTGCACTGAAGTCAGGGGTGTTTGCCTCACGTAAGAGAGATTGGAACTAGTCCAATTACTCTTTACCAGACACCTGCCTTTTAACTGGTCTGCATCCTCTTAGCCAGAGTCACCCAATTTCCCCCTTCCCAACACAAGATCCTCTCCCTGCCCTGACCCCCGTCAGTCACTGAAACACACCAAGAGCTTGGCTCCTCTCAGTGCAGTGTTATCTTTCCACATTTCCACAGTCTGTATCTGTGTCTTCAGTCTGGCCTGGAGCGGTGATTTTCCTACCCTGTAAGAGCGTTTCTAGTTCTTTCTTTGTGTTGCATTGATGGGGTAGGTTAATTGTTGCTACTTCAGTAAAATAAAAACAAGAAAAATCCTATTTACAAACTATGGTATGTTTCCACCCCTTTGATACCTGGCTGAATTCTTTTAACATTTCATTGGGTTTCTTACTCTCTACTAAAAAAAACAAGCGGCCTGTAGCACCTTAAAGACTAACAGATTTCTGCGGGCATAAGCTTTCGTGGGCTGCAGCCCACTGCGTCAGATGCATGAAGTGGAAATCACAGATAAGAGGTACATATATATACATCCAAGGGTAAGAAACATAACAGTAGGGAGGGCAAGTGCTAACAAAGTCATAGAATCATAGAATCATAGAATATTAGAGTTGGAAGGGACCTCAGGAGGTCATCTAGTCCAACCCCCTGCTCAAAGCAGGACTAACCTCAGCTATATCATCCCAAAGTCCCTTCAGTTAGAGTAGATGAGGCCAATTCACAACCGTTGATGAGAAGGTGAGAATGTGTGAACAGTGACAATTACTTCTTGTAATGACAGAACCATTCCAATCCTGTTCAGTCAGCAATGTGTCCTTACTGCCAAGAAGGCTAATGGCATATTGGGCTGCATTAGTAGGAGCCTTGCCAGCAAATGGAGGGATGTGATTATTCTCCTATATTTGGCATTGGTGAGGCTGCATTTGGAGTATTGTGTCCATTTTTGGTCCCCCCGTTAAAGGAAAGATGTGGAGAAGTTAGAGAGAGTCCAGCAGAGGGCAACAAAAATGATTAGGTGGCTGGAGCACAAGACTTATGAGGAGAGGCTGAGGGAACTGGGCTTGTTTAGTCTGCAGAAGAGAAGAAGGGGGGATTTGATAGCAGCCTTTAACTACCTGAAAGGGGGTTCCAGGGAGGATGGAGCTATGCTGTTCTCAGTGGTGGCAGATGACAGAACAAGGAGCAACGGTCTCAAGTTGCAGGGCGGAAGGTCTAGGTTGGACATTAGGAAAAAGTTTGTCACTAGGAGGGTGGTGAAGCACTGGAATGGGTTACCTAGGGAGGTGGTGGGATCTCCATTTTTAGAGGTTTTTAAGGCCCGGCTTGACAAAGCCCTGGCTGGGATGGCTTAGTTGCTTTGAGCAGAGGGCTAGACTAGATACCTGCTGAGGTCCCTTCCAACCCTCATCATCTATGATTTTATGTTGCTCCTTATTCTTTGTGGCGAATCCCTTTCCTCCCCCAACGCGTGTGCACACACACTGCTCTGTGTAATACCTGGCCGGTCAGGGCTGTTTCCACGTTGCTTCTCTCTGCTCTTCACAGGCACAGGCTGCGTTTGCCAGCAGCAATGCCCAGGGCAGCTCAGGACACGGAGTGAAGAACCAAACCCGCATCCTGGCCGCAGACGCAGGGGGGCTAGAATAGAATCACCTGCGTTGGAATGTGGCCAAATCACCGGGCCCCACCCCTTAGCTCCTGACCGATCACGAACGGTCCCAGCCCTCGGTTTACATGTTCTCTGCCAGCAGCACAGGCCCCCCCAGCACCATGCAAAGAAGCTGCTTCCAGACTTGTTCTTTATTGATATTTACCCTGTCAATGTGCTGCAGCAACAGGCATCCCCTGCTGAACACAGCCGCCCAGCACCCCCAGCGCCGCGCCGGGGCGCTAGCCTCAGTACAAAATCCCTGGGGAGAGCGCCTCCTACTGAGCCACCTGTGCCACTGCTGGGGCATTGGGGTCAGCATTGACTGCAAGGCGAGGGAGCCCCCCTGCCATCTGAGACATCCACGCCCTTCCCTGCCGTCCAGCACCACCTCACTCCATGCGAGGACCCAGGAGCAGCACTGACTCAGGGGAGCAGCCCTTCACTCCTTCTGCCCCCTGCGCTTTCCCATCCATGACTCTGCTAACCCTTCCTGAGCCAAACTCTCGGAGGTGCCGAGGGCTCCCAGCTCCCGCTGCCTTTAACCAGAGCAGCAGAGGCCCAGCTTGCCAGTCATTCAGACCCCAGCGTGCTCTGCCTGGTGGCATTCTGCTGACATCACAATGGGGAAACTCCACAGGCCCCCCCCTCCCCCCGAGCTGGCCGCCCCAGGAGACGTCTCAGAGCAGAGGCTCTCCGGGCCAGCTGGCCCCTGCCCTTTCAACAAGCACTGCCAGAGAGATCTGGCCCAGCCCCCAGAGATGGCCCAGTCTGGGCCAGCGTGGGACGCGTCCCCTGACGCCTGCGGGAAAGGAAGACACCAGGGCAGAATAGACAGGTCTGGGCTCCTTCCTTCCTGTGAAGATGAGGCTGATGATTGGGAGACCGACCCAGACTATACAAACGACGCCACTGAGAGAGGCTTTTGGTGGGGGGACGGCCCTGGAGCCCGCTCTGAGATCTCCACTGCCTCCATCATTTCTGGTAAGGACCGAAGGGAATGCTGGGGAAAAACCCTTGACGATAACCACAGGGTAATTCTGCTCGCCTGTGGGGTCTTGTGAACAGAGGCTCACCCCTCCCTTCCCCTGCGCACACTCCAGCCCGCTGCCCTTCAGCGTCAGCCGTGCTGCTGCTGCACCTGGGAACCAGCCTGGGGCAGAGCGTGAGCAATGTCATCACGTCCCCCACGCCTGTGACAGGAAGGGAAACTGCCCAGCAGCCAAACAGAGACGTGGGTGCTGCAAAAAGGGATGTCACGGGCCCCAAGGAGCCCCATTGATTTCCCCCTCTCTACTCGCTTTCCGCTGATCTGGGGATCACAGGGGTGTGATGCTGTAGCAGTCTGGGAACGGTGTGACCCTTTCCCACAGCATGTGACCCGATCCAATGGAAAGCTTTGGTCTGTTTCTACTACAAATCCAACCGTGTCAGTCAAAGTGGGATGTCCTGTGTATGTGAGGGGGGAGAGAGAAAGAGATCACGTTGTGTACACACACACACACACACACACACGGTGTAATGTCCTATGTGTGTGGAGGGAGAGAGAGATCGTGTTGTACACACACTCAGTATAATGGCGGGGGGAGGTGGGAGAACACGTATACACACATACATGGAGTGCTATGTCCTGAGGGGAAGAATAGAGATCACGCTGTACACACACGCACGGTGTAATGTCCTGGAGTGGGGACAGACCCCTGTGGGAACAGCCTGTCCATTGCACGGCCTCCCAGCGGCTGTTCCCTCTGGCCGGCGGAGGGAGCAGGAGGCTGGGAATTAGGAGACCCACCCAGCTCAAACGCTGACCTGCTGTGTGGCCCGGGGCGAGCTGAGCCTTTCACAGCCTGGTGCCTCAGTTTCCCTTCCCAGGGAAGCTGCTGGCGTCGGGTGGAGGGGAATCATTCTGCATTGCTGGGTATGGACTTTGCTCTCCTTTCTGGGACTGTTGCAGCACTGTCTCACTCCATCCGGGGCTGTGAGCTGCACCCTCACCGCACGGGGAAGCCAGGCGCGCCCCCAACCCGATCTTACGAGGAGGAGGGGCACCGGTGCCCGCCCGCCGCTGAGGACAGCCCTCTCCGGAGCTCTCGAGGGACAATCCAGTGGAGCCCGGGGCCGGACGCCAGGGCTCCCCTGCTGCGGCCATACCCCAGTGTCTACCTGCACTCTTCTGCGGGCACGGGCATCGAGCGGGCCTCCGTGTTCGAGTGCAACGCTGCCGAGACGCTCGACACCTTCTTCTACCAGAAGCTGAAAGCCTGCGAAGAGTCCCCCGCGCGGCCCAGCCCTGCAGGGGCCGCCTCCGGCACCTACGAGAATGAGGAGCTCCTGGGGGCCGAGCCGGGGCCGGCGGACAGGAGCAGGACCCGAGGTGGCCCAGGGAGAGAGGGGCGGACGGCGCAACAGAGAGAACGAGCCAAGCAGGGGAGTTTGGAGCCCCAGGGCCAGGGCGGGAGGCACAGACAGAGTCACACCAGGCAGACGGACAGGCGGAGGGACTGCACACGGCCCCAGCGGCTGCCCAGCTCTGGAGACGGCCACGACCTCTCAGCCTGCGATCGGCACCTGAGGACGTTCCAGCGAGGGGACAGGGCAGCGGCAGAGCCGGGGCGGGAAGAGGCTCCCCACGGAAGGGGGTGCAGCAGACCTGGCCGGGAGGCTGGTGGGCTGCCCCAGGTACTGCCGCGATGCGCGATTGCTCATCTCCAGAGCTGTACGGCCTGCCAGCAGTTTAACCGGAGCCCGCAGGCCTGGCCTGGGGAGGAGGCGATCCCCTGCGAGAACAGCCGGGCCCCACGGGAAGAGGAGAGCACCACCGGCAGGAGGGCGAGGTCAGCAGCACCCTCGCACAGGCAGCTGCGGCAGAGGCTCTCCGAGGTCCAGAAATGGCTGGAGCAATCCACGGCCGAGGAGCCTTCCGTTTGCCCCGGGCCAGAGACCCAGAGGGCCCTGAGCCGGGTTGCCCCAGGCTGCTTCTACGCCTGTGATGTCTATGGGACCTTGGATCAGACAGAGGGTGGGACCCGGAGGCAGCTGGAGGGCGATGGGGACCCCGCGGAGCCCAGAGCGCCCCGGGGCAGCAGGAGAGGGAACGCGGAAGCGGGAAACCCCGCACGCCACCAGGTGAGCAGGGGCGGGGGGCGAAGGGGTGGCCTGGAGGCTGACCAGAGAGGGCAGGAAAAGGTAGAGGCCCCTGTGCAGCGCACGTGTTCCCATCCAGGATCTGCAGTAGCCAGCAGGGCGGCATTGGTAGCCCAGGCGATGGGGTCAGGGCTCCTGTGTGACAGCCGGTCAGGCTGGGCCGTGGGGCGCTAGCCCCCGGCTGAGCCACAGGGAGGGAGGTGATCAAACAGCAGGGCCCAGCAGAGGGGCTACCTGTCAGGAGCAGCCCCATTGAAAACCAGCCTCACAAAGGCCCAGAGACTCTAGAGGGGCCAGCCCAGCCCCTGGAGGCAGAGACCAGTTGCTTCCATTGGCTTCCCATCTCCAGGGTGCTGGGCTCCCCCACTCAGAGCTAACCCTCCAGGCCATGGCACAGGGGTCTGGCAAGCCAGGCACAGCCCCCTGCATCCCCCCCCAGCGGCGTCACGACACGGGGCCCGTGAAGAAGGCTGCCCTTGGAGCCCCATTTACTGCACAGCAGAGGGCTCACGCTCCCCCGTCCCTGGGTCCGAACGGGCAAGGGGGGGGGAATAGAGTTTGTTCCTCTGGGCTGGGCCCTACCTAATGCCCCAGGGCGTGGTAAGAACGGACGGCTTAGGGGCCGGGAGCCCCACTGCTGTGGGTGGAGGGCTGGTGTGGAGGGAAGGCACAGGCCTCGGCATTTATGATGGTGTAACGCGAGGAAGGGAGGGAGGACAATGGTCAGGGGGCCCCCAAACGTCCAAGGTCTCTGTAAAAGCAGTGGCGTGGATGGGGTGAAGACGAGGGCCCCACGTTTCTCTCTAGCACGTGGCCCCCTGTCCTCCCCAAACCCCCATCCCTGTGCCAACCCCTGCAGTCGCCTCCATGCAAGAGGCACCAGCAGAAGCTGCCCGGGGCACATCTGCCTCTTTTAATGCCATGTCGCAACCGGGAGCCGGGGCAGGAGCCAGCCCCGTGTGACCAGCCAGCCTCAGTGGGCCACCAGCAGTGCCCCGTGCGAGCCGTCCTCCTAGACGATCTGCTACGTCTCTCCATTCCGCTCCGATGGCTGGGGTTCGGGAGAGGGTTAGTCATGCCCCCCCCCGCTGAGCCCAGCCCCTGCAGCTTCCCCAGCGAGCACAAACACAACAAGGGATACCAGACCTCAGGCTTCAGGGCAGATCGCCCACCGGGGTCAGGAGGCCATTTCCCTCCATGGCACAGAATGGCAGTTAGATGTAATGCCCAACTTTGGACAGCGCATACGGCATGGGAGACGGGATCCCAGGTCAACGGGGCCGTTGGTTTGTCCTTCTAGGGCAAGGGGTAGGATGGACCACGGTCTGTCCTGATGCCTGTGGGGGGGACCCCAGCTGAGACGGACCATGACCCGTCCCTGTCTGGAGGGGAGGGTGTGCAGCCCGCGATTAGATGGGCCCCCGGCTGGTTCCCGAACAGCAGCGAGTCTGTTGCTGGCAGCAGGAGCGATTCCCTCCCCCAGCGCCTGATGCCCTGCGGGTCGGAGCCCCGCTGTGCCCGCTCGCCGCCCTGACCGACTGCCTCTCTCTGCCTCAGCCTGTGGCAAGGAGCCTTGGCCACGCGGAGCTGAACGCGGCGAGCGCCCCGCAGGGCAGCTGCTCCTGCCTCTTCTGCCAGCGCCAGGGACGCAGCAGGGGCTCCGCACCGGCCCAGCGGAGGGGGGCCCACGCCAGCGAGTCACGGCCCGGCGCCGGCTCTGCCATGGAGGCTGCAGCTGCCAAGCTGCCGGCCGAGAGCCGCGTGCAGAGGATAGTGGAGGCCTTCGAGAGACGATCCCGCAGAGAGGCCAAGGTGGCGGCACAGGAGAGGCTGCTCCAGGCTGCCCGGCAGAAGGAGCTGGACGGCAGAGCCAGAGCAGTGGCGGCAAAGGAACAGAGACGGGCCAGGCCTCAGAGTGGCTCCAGGCCCCCCCGATCCCATTCGGGGCAGCGCTGGCCGGAGGCCGTGACCAAGGGGAGGCCCCAGGGCTCCCAGCGGAAAAGAGACACCACGAAGAAGAAGAAAGAGAAACTCAATGGCCTTCATTAGCCCCGCACGACAGCTCGGCCGGGGCGGAAGCTGGCAGCCCCAGGGCCTGCGCAGGAGAGGGGACGGGCCGCCCCGACCTGCTGGGTGCCTGGCACCCCACCGCCCCGGAGATGGCCCAAGGCGGGCCGAGCCGGGCTGCAGGATAAAGAGCAGGGCCCATGACGGCCCAGGTATCTTCTGCCCGAGCCAGCTGGGGCAGGAGAAGGAGAGAGGGAGCCATGGACTGCCGGGGACAGCAGCCTGGGGGAGCCCAGGCGCGAGGAGTGGCTGGGAGTGACCCACAGCTCAGGACGGGTCCCCCCGGGTGGGGCCGGGGCTGTGGAGAAAGCCACCGAAGTCTGAGCGATGCGTCCGTCAGCGGGCAAGGAGCCGGGCAGGGGGAATGGGGGCCACAGGCTGCCCTCCGAGTGCCAGGCTGTGCCAGCTGGGGCGGCGTGCGTGATGGCAGTCAGCTGGCCTGCTCGGGGGCCATGTCTTCATGGGGGGGGGGGGGTGCTCTGGCGGCTCTGGGCCACGTGGTGCAGAGGCCCCCACGGGTGGCAGGACCCTTTGCCAAGCCCGACTTTCCCTGCTGGGGTGACAGGGCCAGTTACATGGGACAAGAAGAGCCTGGGACTGGGGTGAAGACACTGGGCCAGCTGGGCCCGGGGTGCTGGCCCACGCGGCACCAGGCCAGAGGAAAACGGGGACCAATACATCATGGCACCAGTAGAGGTCGTGGTGTGTCTCCTTGGAGGCTGACGCATCCCCTGCAGGGGCCCGCAGCCGCAGAAAGCACAGGTACCAGGGTCCGCAACACCCGGCCACACCTGCCCTGCGATGGAGCAATACACACAGTCGGCAGACACACACACACACACAGACAGACAGAAACACCAGCTCAGCCCCACGTCGAGAAAGGAGGCGGTCGCAACCGGCAGACAGACAGGCAGACAGAAAGACACACACACACACACACACACACACAGAGTGATAAAAAATCACATCAACCACCCCCCGAATGACAAGCCTGTCTTAGAAACCCTGCGATTTTCATACTAATCCGGGCTGGGTCTTCACTCACCTCCTGGCTGTTGGGCCTTCGGGGTCGCGGTTTCCAGCTTTTTGGGGTTCAGGGGGGTTTAGGGGTATGGGGGGGAGCTTGGTCTTTCTTTTATTTGTAAATGGAAGCTGTGATTCTCACCTGACTCCAGGAGCTGGGGCTTTTGGAAAAACACCAGATATCGTAAGGATTAGCAACAAACTCTGCCCTGACCCCCTGACACAGAGACACCCCATCACACACACAAACCCCCCGCATTCATTCACACCCCCACCCACAGAGACGAGGCCTCCCAGGTTTGCACTCTGCCTGCTTTTCTGAAGAAGGCCCAGATACTGGGGCCCCCCGCCCCCATCTTCCCCTCCCCCATTGCTCCTTGCTGCTGTTTTCATTTCCCCTGTTTTTTAAACCTCCCCCACCAGGCTGGGAGCAGCAGCGGGGGCTGCGGGTCAGGAGTGCAGGGAACCAGCAGACCTTGGAGGGTGGGAGGGGAACCCCGGGCTAGCTAGCTGGGCCTGCAGGTTGGGGTGAGGGTCACTGGCAGAGCTGGGGGGGCCGGAGGGGAGCCCCGGGCTGGGCTAACGGGGGGCACCAGCAGAGCTGGGTGTGAAGCCGGCACAGCCCCTCTCTGCTCTGGGCCTGATTCCTGCCCCTGCTGCTGCCCGGGTCCCACTCACACTTTCATAACCCTGAACTTCAGTCCGAGGGAAACGCTGCCGTCCGTCCCCACAGCTCCTGGCCAGGCCCAGGTGTCGGCCCCCAGCAGCCCAGCCAGCCTGGAGCCCAGGGCACGGAGCCGGGGCTGACGAGAGACGTTCCCCCACCGGCCCTGCCTTTGCATCCACATGAGGAAATCCACATCCCTCCTCCCCAGGGCGATGGCGGGGACCGGCCCAGCCTGGCCGCGGCCAATTCCAGCGGCCACATCAACCAGCCTTTCCCCGCTCCCACCCCGCCCCCTCTGATCCTGCACAACAATGGGGCTGGAGGGGCCCTGCTGAGTGAAATCAGTCCCCATCGGCAGCCCAACCGAGGGGCGGGCGCTCCCGCCTGGCCTGGCGGCAGGGGGATGGACGCAGACACCCCTGGGGGGAAGCGGCTCTGGCAGGGAGGTGACAAATCCTGCTGCGGAGAGCACCAGCACCAGCTCAGGGGTCAAAAGGGCAAGGGGGAGCAGCTGGAAATGGGGAGCACACTGCACCCCACGTGCCGTGGGGGTGGGAACCAGCAGGCTTGATGGGGGATCCCCAGGGGCGGGGAGGAATTAACGACGGGGGATTTAGGCTGGACGCTGGCGGTGAGATCTGGGCAGTGGGACGGGCACTGGCTGCCCGAGGGCTGGGCCGGGAGCCTGGCAGCTGGACCGGAGAGAGCACAAGAGAGGACGTGGCTCGTAGCGGGTGGAAGAGGGGGCACAGCAAGGGTGGCGGGCAGGGCGTGCGGGGCAGAGGGGGAGGGGGAGCCCGCGCTGGATCAGAGCCGCTGGCGCCAGCCAGCCAGCGAGTCCATGCGACCCAGGGGAACCGGTGCACATCCTGGCCACGGCCCAGCGGGGGCAAACCAGCCACCTCGGAGCTGCGCCCGTCCCACTGGCTGAGATTCTGCCCCGAGCGGTAGAGCGACGCTGGGAGAGCGCTTGGGGGAGCCCGAGGGGAAGAGCTGGGGGGGGGGGTGGCAAAACCTGGAGTAACCCCAAAAGGTGCTTGAGTCACTGCTGCCCAAGTACCCTCCCCCACACCCAGCCCCCCCTCAGGGCCCGGCGAGACCAGCAGGTTGGGGGGGGCTCAGGGTCACAATGTGAAAAGCCGGTGTTTCCTCCCTGGCCAGCTGACCCAACACCATCCATTGCCCCATCTGACCCACGGCCAGCTCCCAGCTCCCCCCACTCCGAGCTCTCAGGCCCCGACCTGCCCCCGCCGGCCCAATCCCTACCCCACCGGGCCCACACAGGCAACGGGACCCTGAGTCCCAGTAACTTCAGCTCATCCCCCAGTGCCCCCGCCAGCGCATCCTGCCCCCGGAGCTCCACACCCCCGAGGAGGGGGCATGATATCCCTGCCCCATACAGCACCAGCCACAGTCCCTTAGCGGTGGGACAGCCGGGCGGGGGGGGGGTGTTGACAGACACCCTGCGGTTCGGGACCACGGACACACACCAGCCTACACGGCTCTAGGCTGGGACCCAAGGGACTCCGGAGCAGAGTTATAACTTCCCAGGGCTGATCTGCGCCCTCCACTGGGCAGGGACACCCCAAAGCACCTCAGGCTGGGTCCATCCCAAACCCGCCTCTAGCCCGGGGGGGTGTCAGAGCCTTAGGGCCAGCAGCTGCTCAGGGGAGACTGACATCGCCCCGGTCAGCCAGCGAGCCTGGGCGCAGCCACCCGGAGAACCCTGGCGTCCCGGTTCCCCGGCCTCCGTCTGAACCACAAGAGCCCCCCCGTGCCCTCAGTGCTGCCCATCGCCGCGTCACTGTCCGTGCCCCTGGCACGTAGGAGGACGAGGAGCCAGCCCCACACTCCCCATGCGGCGGCTCCTGTCCTGCGGGCTGGCCCGCCCCCCACTCCAGGGCAAAGGGTCACTGTGCTGCCCCCCGGGCGGCTCGGCTGCCCCTCCGTCAGGACAGGGGGTGGCCGGGCCAAACCTGACCAGGGGCCCCTGGTAAGGGCATCATTGAGAACAGCTGGGGACCACTACTGAGCCCCTGCCCCACTCCCTGTCCCACAGCACCCCTACTGTGGCCCCCGCCCCACTCCCTGTCCCACAGCGCCCCCTAGTGCCATAGTGGGATCAACACTGATTGCTGGGGAGCGCGCCCCCTAGTGAACCCCACTCCCTGCAGAACAGCTCCCCTCGGCACCGCCCTGGGGTGCATCCGCACTAGGAAAATCGCCAGGCGCCGTCCTGACGTGGAGCGTTCCCGGTGCCACGTGCTGAGTGGTGACACCGGCCGGCCCCGTCCCTCCACAATGAAACCCGGACAAGGCCGTTTCTGGTTGCCACAGGTGTTAGCAGGGGGCAGCCCTAGGGTTTGCGCCGAGCAGCTGATCTGCAGGAAGGCTACAAACTGCCTCGTCCCCTGCACAGGAGCTGAGAACCCCAAACTAACTGGCCTGGCCCCTCTGAGAGGCCTCCAGACCCACCCCGCTCCCCAGAGCCCCAGAACTTTGTGTCCTTGGAGGCATCTGCCCTTAGCACCAGGTGAAGGGAGAAGCCGCTCAGCCCAGTTCATTAGACCCTGAGCTCAGAGCAACCACGGCTACAGTCAGCACAGCAAGGTCTCTGCACGCCCGCCCGCCCCGCAGCGAAAAGCCCACGGCACTCAGCCTCCGAGGCCGGGGCCACTGATTGGGGCTGGTGGGGCTCGGGCTGCAGGGCGACAAACGGCAGCGTAGACACGCCCCGAGAGCCCTGCAGTGGGGTGTTCGGACGGCGAGTGTGAAAAACCAGGCCAGGGGACGTGGGGGTGGCGGGAGAGGAGGGGCCGACAGGCGCCCTTGTAAGACAAAGCCCTGGATGTCGGGACTGTCCCTATAAAACCGGGACATCTGGACCCTTGCCTGGCTCCACGGCCCAGCCCCAGGGCAGGGCCCAGGTTTTGCACGCTCCAGACTGTGCTTTAAAGGGGGAGCCCGCCCCGCCACAGCCAGACCAGAGGGGAGAACGCCCCCTTTGTCCCCCCGTCCCCCCCCCCAGTCCCTGCAGCACGCGGGTGTGAGACGCTAGTCGTGCTGCTCTCCTCCAGCGCCTGGGGCTGTCGGTGGCACCCCGTCAGTCGCTCGCTGCCGCCCACGCTGGAGCTGGAAACACGCCCCGAGGGCATCCAAAGCCACTGCCCGGCCTGGGGCCTGCCTGCCATTTCCATGTCAATCCGCCCCCGGCTGGGGGTCTTGGGGGGGGGGGGCTCCCCTGTGGATTGGAGCATGGGCGAGGCCCCAGCTCGACTGGCCAAAGCCTCCAGGTCCATTGTCCAGAGCCACCCTGCCCTGGGCCCAGGGGCTGGGAAAACGGGCCCGATCCTGAGCCCCTCGCTTGGTCCTTACCCAGGCCTGACTCCCAGTGGCTCCAGGACCTGGCCCCATCCAGGGGGTTAGGGCAGATGGCTCGGACCCGGCTTCCACAGCTCCCCGAGGGCACGTCCGCTGCGAAGGGACGGGAAGGGGGGTCCGGCCTGCCATCCCGGTGGAAGGGCTGTGGGAAGGCCGCATCGCCCTGCCCGGTTCCCCTCCTGCCCCCAGCGGGTGCTGCTGAGCCTGGCCCTGGGGGTCTCACCTCCTCCCAGGCCCCCAGATTAACAGAGACCTGCTAATTGTTGGCTCTTGGACCCTCCCCCCCGGTGCCAGCCGTCTGGCTCTCCAGTGGGGCAGCGAGATTCGGATCAGCATGATAAAGGCCTGAATGGCAGGAGAGGCGCTGCCTTCCCCTGACCCGCCCCCCATCCCCGGCTGGAGTGGCCAGGCCAGGGGCTGCCCCTCACCTCCAGCTGGGCGGCCCCGGGTCCCGGTCCCGGAGCAGCCTGGCCATGTCCCGGCCGGCGCAGGAGGCAGCTCCCGAGCGGGGCGCGGCGGGGGAAGCCCCCCAGGAGCTGGCCCGGGAGGAGGAGAGGGGAGCCGGGGCCGGGCCGGGCGAGGGCTCCGGGTCCGGACCGGAGGAGGAGGAGGAGGAGGAGGCCGGCAGGAAGGTGAGGAGGAGGAGGAAGAAGAAGAAGAAGAAATACAACCGCCACCCCAAGCCGCCCTACACCTACCTGGCCATGATCGCCCTGGTCATCCAGGCCGCGCCCGGCCGCAGACTCAAGCTGTCCCAGGTAAGGGCAGGGTCACCTGCCGCAGGATTCCGGGGGGGCAGAGAGCCCCCCCGCCCCGCATTCAGGGGGGCCCGTGGGATCCAGCCTGACACCCCCGCCCGCCCCGTCCATCACTTCCCTGCTCCGCTCCCCCGCTGCCCTGCGCTCCTGCCGGGCGCCCCGGAGGGACGCGGGGCTCCGGGGGTTGGGGGGTGCCTGCAGCCGGAGGGGGGCGGGCGATGCTGCTGTGCAGAAGCGGGTGCTTTGGGGCAGCCACTTGACAGCCGTGGGGTGAGGGGTCTCACGGAGACACGGGCGCCTTCCCCCCTCCCCGCCCCACGCGGGGCGCCCTGTCTCCGTGGGCCCCCCTTACCCCCCAGGGTGTGGGTCAGAGAGGGGCGGGGATCAGCCCCGGCTGCACAAAGGGGGCGAGCCTCCAGGGGAGGGGATGGGGCCGGCGACGGACCCCCGTGGGGCAGCGCGCAGGGCACGTTTCGCTCCCCACCCCCCACTCAGCCCCGCTCCGACTGTAGCTCGTGTAAATGAGGCGCAGGGCAGGGGCGGCCCAGGAAAGCAGATTAGGAACAGCGGGGAGGGGGATTCCTCGCAGGTCAGGTGACCCGAAGTTTGCACAGCCCCCGGAGGGGCTGGGGGCGGATTAGCACATGGGGCTGGAGAGAGATTCTCCCTCCCCCCAGGCCCGCGAGCTCAGGTTATCACAAAGGAGCCGGACTCCAGAAGCTCCGAGCACTTTACAAAAGCCCCCAGGATTGGAATTAGCGGCCGCAAGGCGCGCCAGTTAGTGTCCTAGCATTGGGGAAACTGAGGCACAGGGCGGCAGGACTGGTCCGAGGTCCCCCAGCCGGTGGGAATGGAACCCGGGTTCTGCAGGCACTAGACCCCACTCCGCCCGCCCTGGAGGTGTGAAGCCCACGCTCACTCCCACCCTCCGTGGGCATTTGCCCCCAGCTAGGCCTGGCTACCCGTTGGCTACCCGGGCCAGCTGGGAGAGGGTGGGGTCTGGACGAGTCAGCTCCCCACGGCTGGGTCAGGGACCAGAGTGGCACATGCTCAGCTCTGCTGTGACCCCATCCCCTCTCCATGCCCCAGCTGCCCTCAGCCTGCCCCATGGCACTGTGGGTGCTGCAAGGGTTAATAGGGGCCGGCTTTGGGATCCTGGGGGCAGGTGCTGCAGGGGAGGGGGTCTGATGACAGCATATTGGGGGTGGCTCCCAGCTCCCCTGGAATGGATGGGGGGAGCCGGGGGAGACTCTCCCCAGAGCCCGACGCAGGCTCTGGCCCAGGGGCTCCCAACCTTTTCGGCTCGAGGGCCACGAATACAATTTTTACAACCCTGAAGGGTCACCAGTCTCCGCCAGCAGCTCCCCCCCCCTGCAGCCCGAGGGAAGGAGTTCAGCGAGGAGGATCTCCCGTCCCCGACTGCACCAGGGAAACCGCACGCGTCCCATAGCCCCGTGCGCTCCGCCTGGGTCCCTGGGAGTGGATCCCTTCTGCAGCCAGGGGGATGAGAGACCAGTGCTGCCCTCCCTCCGGCTCCAGCAGGGACCCAGCGCCTACGGACCCAGGCGGATTGCTTTGCCGTGCTCCCTGCCACAGCCCGGGGAAGAGGAGCGCTGATCTCCCGTCCCCTTGGCTGCAGCCAGGAGCCTGCACCGGCACCAGCACTGGCTCCGCCCGGCCCGGCTCCCTTCTGCAGCCAGCAGGAGGTTGAACCAGCCACTTTTGGCCTGCGGGTCACAGGCTGGGAACCACTGCTCCTGGGGCTGGTTTTTGGAGGGGTGGCTGGCCCAGGGGTGCTGTTGGGGGGGCTCCAGCTTGCTGCGCTGGGCAGTCTCTGCTGTGGAAGGAGTCGCCGCCAGCCTGCTGTGCTGAGTAACCCCAGCCCTCCCGCCCGGGTCCATGGGCGCTGCAGGGACTCGGCGCTTGTGCCCCTCAGGGCCATGCGTCCTCCCTGGCCTGGGCACTCTGCCGGGGTAGGGAGGGGGGATGGACATTACCAGAACCCGAGCCCATTTCCCCTAGCCCCTCCAGCTTAGTGCCTCGTGCCCGGGCCGCC
Source organism: Emydura macquarii macquarii (assembly GCF_026122565.2). Classification (NCBI taxonomy): domain Eukaryota; kingdom Metazoa; phylum Chordata; order Testudines; family Chelidae; genus Emydura; species Emydura macquarii. Next base: position 1,810,513 of record NW_027132383.1, read on the forward strand.
CAGCGGCCCAGTCAGAGTCCAGCCGGGGGCAGACGGGACCAGCAGGATGGCCGATGGGATTGAACCCCCCGATGATTAACTAGCTAATTAATTAGCAGTGATAATTAACCACTGGACCAATTTACCCCCGGTCGTGGGGGATTCTCCCTCCCTGGCAATTTGAACTGCAGATGGGCTGCGTCTAACTCTGCTCGAGGACTGCCTCGGGGCAGCTCGCTGGCCTGCAGGACACGGGTCAGTCTAGATGGTCCCCGGTGACCTGGGGATCTAGGCTCGGAGTCAGCAGCACGTCGGACACGGGCCCTGGCATTCGGCGCGTTGCCCACCCGGCCCCGGGGGGGAGGAGTCATGAGCACCCCAGTTTGTGCCGCCGCAGTCTGAGGTGCCCGCCTGGCTCCCCAGTCACAGCCTGGCACAAACGCTGCGTCCCACGCAGGCCCCAGCTGCTGGAAGGGACATGAGTTGCCCCCCCCCGGCTCCCCCCCCACTGGGCACCTAGAAGACCCAGTGACGTGGCACCAAAGCCAAGCACCCGTAGCCCAGGCAGGGACATGTTGAATTGTACGTAGCCGTAGCGGCCTCACAGGGTTGGGGGCTGCTCCGGCTACAGCCAGGGGCTTTCACGTGCCCGTCTCTGGGTTTCAGATCATCCAGGAGATCGGTTCCCTCTTCCCCTTCTTCACGGAGGGCTACCAGGGCTGGAAGGACTCCATCCGCCACAACCTGTCCTCCAACAGCTGCTTCTCCAAGGTGAGGGCTGGGTGCAGGATATGGGGGAGGAGGGTTCTGGAGATATGCTGTGTGAGGGGCTGGGTCCCAGAGTGGGGGGGGTCCAAGGGACTAAGGGGTCAGCTTTGGGGGCAGGTGAGGGCCTGTCAGGCCGTGGGACAGGGCTGATGGAGCTGGGGAAGGCTAGGGGAGAGCCCAGGGCTAAGGATGGGGCCGTGGGGGACGGCGCGCAAGGCTTTGTGGGACAAATCTGCCAGGCCTGACACACAGAAGCTCTGTCCCAAGCTCCTGGGGGTAGGTCCTGGGCCTCCCCACGGCTCAGGGTTGCTCCGTCCGGGGAAGAGCTGCTGCCCCCCAGGCCGTGCCCTCTCTGAGCCCGTCTCGCTCTCCCCGGCAGCTGCTGAAGGACCCGGCGAAGCCCAAGGCCAAAGGGAATTTCTGGACGGTGGACGTCAGCCGGATCCCCCCGGACGCCCTGAAGCTGCAGAATACGGCCATCTCCCGGCAGGAGGCGGCCTCCTTCGCCAGCGACCTGGCCCCCTTCATCCTGCACGGCTGGCCCTACGGCTGCCAGGGGGCCCAGCGCCAGCCGCAGGGCGCCGGGGCCTCCTCCGCCCGCGCCGGCTCCGACAACGAAGAGAGCGGCTACCCGCTCTGCGAGGGGCGGCGGACGAACAGCTCCTTCACCATCGACTCCCTCCTCAGTGACTTCCAGGAGGTGGGTCTGGCTGGGAGGCCCCGGGAGGCCGGGGGCCGCCCCCAGCCCCTACAGCCCCCTCCCAGCCCGCCGGCGGGAGACTCCCTTCCCCTCAGCATCGACCTCTGGGGCCCAGTCCCCATCTTCCGGGTCTCCTCCGGGCCCCCGGCGCTGCCCTGGCGACCCCCGTGCGCCATGGCCGCGCCGCGGTCTTTCTCCTCCTCCTCCAGCAGCATCTCCACCGTCAGCTCCTTGTCGTCCGACGAGCGGGACCCCGGCAGCTGGCGGGTGAAGCCGGCGCGAGGCCCCCGCGCCCCGGCCAAGCGGCCCCGGCTGCTCGCCGCCCGGGAGAGCAGCCGTTCCAGCTCGGACTCCGACGGCTCCGGAGGCTGCACTCCGGCTCAGACGCCCCCGCCGGGCCCCCAGCCGAGCTGGGAGCAGCTCCCCACCTCGTACACCAAGTGCGTGGCCCCCAACGTCGTGGCTCCTTCCAGCGGCCCCCCTTTCTTTGCCTTCCCCGCCGTGCCGGGCCTGCCCTGCTACTACACGCCCGCTAGCTACGCCAGCCCGCTGTACTGGGGCCTTATGCCCGGCTCCTCGGGGGCTCCCCGGCAGCAGAGCCCACAGCCGCCTGGCCTCTCCGTGGACCTGGACCACATGGTGCAGGGCATGCCACCCAACAAGAGCGTGTACGACGTGTGGGTGAGCCACCCGGGAGACATCGTGCACCCGGCGCTGTACGGCCAGGGCCCCGTGGCGCTGACCCGCTTCGACTCCCTGTGACGGGCCCCAGCAGGGGAGGGCCGGGCAGCCCCAGGGCCTCTCAGCGGCTTTGTCTCTTCGGGATCCTGCGCCAGCTGCCCGGACAGACAGACCCCTGCAGACTCGACGGGGCTCCTCGAAACCGGGACCGGCGGGCGGAGCTGCGTCGGGATCTGCAACGGGGCGGCCCGTGGGGACTACAAATCCCAGCATGCAACGCTCCGCGCCAGGCCCAGGCTGCCCCTCTTCCCGCCGAGCCAGCTGGCAGCAAACAGGACATGGTGAGAAGACGCGGGTGCCGTCGAATGGTTCCCCTCACCCAGCGTGGAAGGAACCGTCTCTGCTGCCTTTACTTACCTAATGAGACTGCTGCCACTGGGGCCCCTCCAGCGGGGAGGGGGCAGTTCCTGCAGGGGTCTGACTGCTCCCCCTTCTCCCGAGCTGCGTCCTGGCTGGACAGGGTCCATCTCGGGCATTGCTGCGGCACCCCAGTGACAGCCGGTCCGGCGATGAACACACGAAGGTGCAGGGCAAGCATGAGCCATGCTGCTCCTGCTCTGGGCCCAGGAGACCATGAAGCACACACAGGACTGAGCAGAGCTCAGGCAGGACCCTCCGCTCCCCGTTTGCACACACTTGCCTGGGGAGGGCCTGATCCAGGCCCCCAGATTCAGCCAGCCCCAACTTTGCAGCGCTGGGGGAGATCGAAATGTGAATGCAGAGCTGGATTCCTAGCGGGACAAACGTCCGACCAGGTGGCAGCAGTAGGTCTCTCAGACGGGGGCAGCTTTGTGACCTACGATACTGGGGTGCCCTTCCCCCAGGCGCCCCAGCGGACTTCTGACATCTGCTCCACCAGGATGCTGGGTGACACAGAGAGCTGGACTAGAACCCTGGCCCTCTCCGCTCCAAAATGCACAGCTCGCTGATCCTAGATTCTCAGGCCAGAAGGGACCCGTGTGACCAGCCAGTCTGACCCCCTGTATAACAGGCCAGAAACCTGCCCCCAGATCATTCCCAGAGCAGATCTGTTAGGGAAAAAAAATCTGGATTTAAAAATGGCCAGGCATGGCGAATCCACCCCGCCCCTTGGTAAATGGGCAGAAATGTGCCCCTCATTTCATTTCCAGTCTGAACTGGTCTGGCTTCAACACCCAGCCCTTGGATGGTGCTAGACTGAATATTTGTCCCCCACGTAGTTACTTAGAGACTGTAATCAAGTCACCCCTTAACCTGCTCTTTCTTAAGGTAAATAGACTGCAGCAGCTCAGTCTATCACTATAGGCAGGTTTTCTAATCCTTTAATCATTCTCTTGCCACTTCTCTGAACCCACTCCAATTTATCAACATCCTTCTGGTATTGTGGGCACCAGAACTGGACCCAGGATTCCAGCCGTGGTCGCGCCAGCGCCAGATACAGAGGTTTCATAACCTCTATATTCTTATTCAGGCTTACAATTTATACATCCCAGGGACCCAATAGCCACAGCGTTGCACTGGGAACTCACGTTCAGCTGATTATCCACCATGACCCTCAAATCCTTTTCAGAGTTGCTGCTTCCCACGCTAGAATCCCTGTAAGTCTTTGTTCCTAGATTTTCTACTTTACATTTGGCCGTGTTGAAACACATATTGCATGCTGGAGCCCCACTGACCACGCGATCCAGACCGCTCTGTATCACTGACTGGTCCTCTTCCTTATTTACCACGCCCCCAAGTTTTGTGTCACCTGCAAAATGTATCTGTGATGATTGTATGTTTTCTGCCAGCCATTAATAAAAATGTTAATAGCACAGGGCTAAGAACCGATCCTGGCGGGACCCCTGGAAACACGCCCACTTGCTGGTGATTCCCATCTATAATTACACTTTGAGACCTGTCAGCCAGGCATTTTTTAATCTATTTAGTATGTGCCATATTGAGTTTGTGTTTTCCTAATCAAAATATTGCAGGGCACCACGTCAAATGCCTTGCAGAACTTGACGTCTGTTACAGCAACACGATGACCTTTACCAACCACACTTGTAAACGCTTTTAAAAGAGACCACGTCAGTTAGACAGGATTGATTTTCCGTGTTGACTGACATTAACTATATCGCCCTCCTGTCACTAGTAACTGCATCCCTTGTGCTGGAGATAATGGAGATATCCCTCGGCTAGCGGCAGTAGCAAGTCTCTTATCCTCCCTGTGAGTCCGGTTACTAGAAGGTGTCAACCCTCACGGCCAACAACCTTCGTCTCCTCTTGACAATCAAGGTCCAGCACTTTTAAGAACCCTTTTATTTAAGGAGCCCACACTCCGCTCCCAGGGAATCCAGGGCTTGTGTCTCCGAGCACATCTGGCCCATGCTTTCTACCCTGTACTGGTTTTCTGCAGCAATTTCCCTCCTTCCCTCTTTGTTCGGCTCCCCTCATGAAAAGCAGCGCTGGCTGAATGACTCACAGCCGCGGCAGTGTAGCTTGTCGCTTTCCAGTCACAAATTCGGCGTCTGGGCAGTCCCCTGGCAGCTGAAATTCACTGCTGACAGATGCAAAGACATGCACCTCCGAAGGAATAATCTGAGCTGCTCATTTATTTGTCTTGGGTGCTTCTATGGTCCCCATCACTGTAGTCTCTGAGCCCGTCCCAATCGAATGTATTTATCCCCACAACTCCCCTCGGAGGCAGGGCAGAGGTATTATCTCCATTTCACAGATGGGAAACTGAGGCACAAAGAGGCTAAGTCACACGAGGAGGCTGGTATAGCAGAGACTGGAGCGCAGGTCTCCCAAAGCCTAGGCTGGAGATCTACCCCCTCGCAGACATTGCTGCATTCTGAATTAACTGACACCCTGGTGGGGAAATCCTGACAGGAGCGCTGCTTAATGTGCGGCAGCGTTCAGACCCCCAGCGTGCGGAGACGGCAGGACAATGGGCTAGTGCCATCATTCTGTCCGTTCAGACTTTTTCACAGGGAGGGTGACTAGCCCGTGGGAACAAGCTACCAAGGGTCGTGGGAGATTCGCCGTCGCTGGCCCTTTAAAAACCAAGAATGGCTGTTTTCCCGCAAGCTGTGCTCTTGTTCACTCGGGAATTAATTCTGGGGAATCTGCTGGCCTGTGCTGCGCAGGAGGGCAGATGAGATGATCCTGGCAGCCCCTTCTGGCCTTGAAAGCTGTGAATCCTGGGGACCTGGCACAACTATGGAAAGTCACGAATAGAAGAGAGGAAGGAGCAGATCAGGCGCTGCGCTTCCCTCCCCATTTCCCACGGGAGCAGAGGTGATGGTCAATCAAAAGTTTTTTAAAAGTATCACAGATTAAAGAACATACTTCTTTACCTCTGGCACCGTTGGCCTGTGGAACTCACTGCTGTGGGGATCACTGAAGTAAGCAGTTTAACAGACTTCTGAGAAAGACGGTACAGCTGTGGGTGAAAACATCCACCAGAGTACCATGGGCCAGATAATTATTAAATCAGCATTTTAGAAAGGCTAAGAGGTGCCCAGCCAGGCACCCACAAGTCTGGAGAACAAATCCCCCCCCCCAAGAAGCAATTTCATTACTGCCCATTGGAGCGTTTCTTGCCCCACCCCTGGTGAGCTGATGGTGACCCCTGGCAGACGGGCTGCAGGATCAGATGGTCCATATGGCAGAGCCAGTGGGACCAGCCCTACGTGCTGTAGCTGATCACCGTGATCACAAGCACGTTGGTTCTCCGGCTGATTCTTCTGCGGCTATTTTGAGAGCCATTGGTTGCAAGGATCTGCTAGGCGCCTTGAGCAGAGGAGGTGGGTTCTGATTGGACGGCCGGGTCACATGGCATGCATGTCAGGTTCTAGGACAGCCCCCGTGTTTGAGTTCGAATTTGACTCCAGCGTGGGCTGCCCCACACCCACAGTTTCCCCTCCCGGTCCTGCCCCTCGCTGCACCAGCGGCCGACGGCCAACAGGAGCGAAGGGCGAAAGCAGGCGCTGGAGGGCCAGGGTTTCTGCTAGAGGCCAGAGAACCGCTCAGATGCTCTTTCAATCCTCCTGGAAACGTGTGGCATGGGCCAGATCTTCAGGTGGCATCAACGGAGCTCTGCTGGCTCACGCCAGCCTGCGCGCCTCGTCCCCCTGGTCTCCCACACGTCCTTGGAAGAAGTCCAAGCCATTCTCCGCCCTGGGATCAGACTGTGTCTGCAAGGGCCACACAGGGGGGGGAAGGGTAGAATTTACCAGGACCTGGGGGCATCCAGCCCAGGCTGCACCCCCCATGGGTATGTGTGTGGGAGGGGGCCCATGTTACAAGTTTCTACTGGGCCTGAAAAAATTATGTTTGGGCCCTGTGTGTCTGACCTGGCTGGGCTCTGTTCTGACGCGAAGCTGCTCCAGGACTGTATCTTCTGGGCCTGCTCCGGCACACGGCACCCTGGCTGCACGCCTCAGTAATAAAGTGCTAACGACGTATTTGTCCCTGGTTCATCTGCTGCGGGTTTGTGTGTAGCCCCCTGGGGTCGGGGGTGGGGTGGGGTTGTGAGTGTCGGAAATAAGGCCTGAGTGTCACAGACTTACGCTGAGCCAGGAGGCGGGTGAGACACGGGGGACGCCTCCAGCAGCGGGGGGCAGAACGGATCAGTACCTGGCCCAGGATGAGCCACTGAAATTGCCTTTGAGCAAGTCTGAGGATGTTCCTCATGCAAACGAGGAAGCTCGCGGCCCCGGCACGCTGAGAACCCTTCTCTGTGGGTCGAGGTCTGAGCCCGCGCCCCAGTGAATTGTCAGCACGGTGTGGCCCAACTCAAAGGCAGGGCTGTGTGAGCCGAAGTCTGGCAGGGGCCTCTGTAAGTGCAGGGAGCGTCATGCGGCATAACAAACAAACAGCCACCTGTCATACCAGGGCATCGCTCCCTTTAACCTGCCATCATTATGTTTCAGAGTGAACGGGGATATTGGGGTTCCAGGCTGCCTGCAGCCATCGCTGTGCCGGTCACAGCTCACAGCTGGAGGGGGCTGTTTGTTAAATACAAACCAGGAGGGCTAGAAACTGGCTTTTTAGAAACCAGGGGTTAGAATCTGCTGCCCCGTTGCACACTGGGCGTGGGGTGCTGCGGGATAGGCGGGCGCGGACGTCCCACTGCCCATGCCCCCAGCTAGCCCGGAGATCAGCCAGCCAGCCAGGAGCCTCTGGCAGGGAGTAAAGGAAAGCCCCAGCACACCACCCAGCCCCGCCCCGGGCAGCAGGGCTCCCCTGGGCCTTGTTCAGTGAGGTCCCCTCCTGTGTTCTCACTCATGGCCCCCCCAGCCCAGCCATCATTGACTTGGGGGAGGGGTTGGTGAGATCCAGCAACTCAGGCCCGGGTGACCTGACGGCGGAGGACGAAGGTCTCAGGGGGTTGGGCACGCAGTCAGCTGCTCACTGGGCGCAGAGGAGCACCCTGTCCCCTTCTCCCCCCAGAACAGACTCGCCCCATCCCCATCTGCGCAGGACCCCGGGTAATCCATGCCACCTCCCATCGCCCACCCCCCCTTGCAGGGATCGATCGCCTGCTGCTGCTGCCCCCCTCGACGCAGAGCTGGCACCTGCGCCCCGAGATCCTCTGCGCCGCTTCCTCTCTTCTTCCAGGAGCCCCCGCCCCAGGGCAGGAGCCAGCCCACAAGACCAGGCCCTTGGGACACTCGGGCCAAACGTCCAGCGAGCCGCACGCCAATTGATGCATGGAAATGGGGGGGGGTGCATGTGTGGGTGGGCAACGCTGTCCCCTTCCGGGATGGGACGGCCTGACCTGCGCACAGCCCAGCTCTCAGCCGCTGGAAGCAGGCTGCTGAAATCTGCAAGCTTCCCTCAACCTAGAAAAGGTGCCCACCCTTCTCCCTCCTCTGCCCCCTCCTCGCCCCCCTCCTGCCTCGGGACCCCACCAGCCCCTTCTCTCTCTCTCCACCCCCATCTCCCCACTCAGCCCCGTCATCCCCCCGCTCTAGAAAAACAAGCCAACCTTTGCTGCCCTATACAAACTTCCAGCCCACCCCTAGGCAGGGAGAGGAGCTCTGCCCCAGACTGGCCCGCAGGGGACACTGCATCCCTCCCTCACCCTAAATCCCAAACCACAGCCCCCACCCCACTATGCCAGCCTCCGGTCTCCCGCTCCCCAGCTCTGCTGGCGCCCCCCCCATTCCCAGCCTCCTGCCCTGTGTGATTCTAGTCCAGGCCCTCCCTCAAGCAGAGACTGACAGATGACTGTGCCCAGCAAGGATGGGGTGTCTGTGCTGCGACCCCCCTAAACTCACTGCACTTGTGTAGACCTCTGCAGAACTCCGCAGGGGAGGCCAGGCCCAGGGTCTGCATGCGGGACCGGAGCCGGGGTCATGCCAGGAGCACTCAGTAACGACAGATGGTGATAAGGGCCCCGTGAACTGCCACAAAGAAGATCATCAGCAAATGCTACAAAACAAAAGGTGAGAGGCGCTTGCATGGGGCTGCCCCCGGGGCCTAAGCCTCTAGTTGCACTTACTAAAATTTCTAAAACTAATCCACTGCTTTAGTCAAAAAAAGCTAAAGCTTCTTTTATTTTTTTAAACCAAACCTTGTCAATAGCCCCAACACTCTCCCGTCTCCTGCCACCCGGCCCCCAGGAGACAGGCTGGGCCGGACTGGTGCAGGGGAGCTGCGGGGATGGCACCGGGGGCGTCAACAGAAATGGGGTGGTGGGGGGCAGATCAGTCTGAGTGGGGGGATGTGATCAAGGGGAGGTGGGATCCCACAGGCCCTCACCCTGACACAGACCCCAGCCAAATACCCCCCACCCCGGCCCCAGTCCTGGCCTTCGCTGGAGCCTGGCACAGGCTCTAACCCAGCCACTAACCCAGGCCTGACCAGCTCCCTTAGGACACGTCTACACTGCAAAGGAAACCCCCCACCCCCGGCGCTGAGTCTCCGAGCCCGGCTTGTGGGGCACAGGATGCAGGGGGCTAAAAACAGTGGTGCAGATGTTCCCACTGGGACTGGAAGCCCCGATGTCTCCTCCCCCTTCACCGGGATTCAGAGCCCGGCCTCCAGCCCACCTGGAACGTCCACACTGCTATTTTCAGCCCCAGGAGCTGAGCCTCAGGAGTGGACAGCCAGGCTCCCGCCCGTAGCTAATCAGGGAGGCGCTGGGAGCCTGCTAGTTTGGGAACAAATGAGGGAACCTGGTAACGAGCTGCGAGAAGAGGCTGTGAACGGGGCGAGAGCCGTAATTTCCTTGCTGCAATCAATAGTGGAGCAGCCGATTGACCCGGAGCCGGGCGATGGCCGCAGGCCGGCCAGCCAGGCGCAGGCGGGGTCTCTGCTGCACGCAGTCCGTGGTGAGGCCGGAGGCAGCGGAGGGCGGCCCGGCAAGCCGTGTCGCGGGAAGGGAGAGCCTCCAGCTCGGTGCTGGTTCCCCCGCCACTAGCCCCGGCCAGCTGCTCAGGCCCCACGCGCCTCCCCCGTGCCCGGACGCTGCAACTCCTTCCCAAACCGGCGTCACACGGGCAGATCCGTTAACAAACCGCTCAGGTCCCGCCCGGTTCTCGCCAGCCCCGGGCCAGGCCTGGACCGCGCGCGAATGCCTGTGCCACCCGGCGCTCACTGGGTGCTAGCGAGATAGGCAGGGCAGGGCCAAGCCGGGAGGTCCCCCAGCCAGGACAGAGATTGGGGCGCTGTGCCCCCAGACCGCATCTTCCCACTCCCCGCCCAATCCGGTTCTGGCCGCTTGCCCTGCCTGGCAGAGCCTGTGCGGGGAGCACGTGGTAGGGGGGAGCTGGGGTCAGGGGCGCAGCAGAGGTGCAGCCAGACAGTTTCCTCCCCCTTCCACAGCATCTGGCTTGCAGGCAGGGGCGGGGGGGGTGTGTGTTTGTGGTTTTGAAGTGGAGAGTAGCGGGGACCCCCCCGTGCACTCAGCTGCCCCTCCCCCCGTGCACTCAGCTGCCCCCCCCCCCCCCCCCCCGTGCGCTCAGCTGGCCCCTCCATCTCGGCTGCCCCCGGCAGGGTGTGGCTGTGCTGTGTGTTGCACTGGGAGGTCGGGGAACCCCCCTTCCCAGGGCACTGACCTGTCCCCTTCCCCCTCCCATCTCCGCTGTCTGTGTTAGGAGCCCCCCCCCATTGCCAGCTGCCCACGGTGCCCTCCCCCCTCAGCCGCCCCTCACCAGAGTGAGGCAGGAAGCTGATATCCTCAGCCGGGCCTCGGCAGCTGGGCTCGCTTGACCGTTTTGCCAACTGGGGGCTCCCCTGCCAAAGCTGGGCTTCCCCCACCCCATTTCCCCCAAACTCGGGGTTCCCCCCCACTTAACCCACAGCCCACCCCTCTGCCCCAGGGCCTGACTGGGGTAACAGGCTGTCTCCTTTCTCCTGCCGGTGGTGGGAAAACCGGGCCCTGTGAGCAGAGCTGGCGCTGGGGCAGTCCCAGGGCCAAGCGGGGCGGGCCGTGCCTGCCACGGGTGACGGGAAACACCCAAAGACCTGAGCCAGCCCCACCAGGGGGGCAGAGGCCGGGGGGACCTGTAAAGTGGGGACATGGAGCTTTGGCTCAGTTGGGGGGGGTGAGGTCAGGGCATTTAGCACTGCCTTGGGGGGGGCGGGGTGGCACCTGCCCTCAGGGCGCAGCCGGGAAGGGCCGGGGTCGGAGGGGAGGGAAAAGAGGCGCCAGTGAGTGCTGGGCCCCGATGGAACAATTGAACTTCAGCATTTCCCCCAGACGTGTCAATACTGGCTGCCCTGCACAGGGGGGGCACAGGGGAAAAGTCTGGGACCCCCCTGGGTGAGGCCAACCCCGGCTGACCTCAGGAGAGCCCTGCCAGAGCCAGCTCCCCGCAGGCTTTGCAATCAGCAAACCTTCCCCTCTCGGATCCACATGGCGGTGGCGGCTCCCCGGGGAGCCGTGTGGATAGGCTCGGTCAGGAAGCAAACAGCTGCCCCGGGGCAGGAGAGCAGGTGAGTGGGACCAGGTACGCACTGTCTGCCTAGTCAGGTGGGGCTCCTGTGGCCCTCAGGATGGGCATGCCTCTGCTGACACCCCTCAGTCCCTAACCACAGCTCCCCGGCTACTCCAGCCCGTGGGGTGTCGTGTCCCCCCCCCGCGCAGCGCTGCCAACGCGCCTCCAGGCTATTCCACCCTATTGTGAATCGTAACCTGCCTGTGACCTCCCCGCTGGTGCCAGAGCTCACCAGTGCAATCAGCACCAGTGAGTGGCGGCACTTGACATAATCCCCCCAGCCTTAGCACAACAAAGGGGCTGGGTCCCTGGCTGGACGGGGGGAGGAGGAGGAAGGCAGCAGGACGAGGGCAGCAAACTGGGCCAAGGGAAATCCAGGGGGAGATCTCGGGGGAAACATCCCACCAGGCAGGGAGATCAGACCATGGCCCGGTCCCCAAGGGAAGAGGGGAGCCCCAGTGCATGGGCCTGGAGAATCCACTTATGGGGAAGGTCCTGTCCTGGGGCAGGGAGATGGGCCCTCGTGGGCTTTTCCACTCGGGATTCCTCGCGGGGCTTCGCTTCCATCCAGGGGAAGGGAACGAAGGAAGGGAGAGCTGGGGGGGAGGAGAGAGGCGCTGAGCCCCCCTGCCCAGGATCCTCCATCTCTCGGGGAATTCTCCAGTCCCCCTAGAGGAACCGGGGGCACGAGTCTCTCCTGGGCCACCTGTGCTCTCCACTTAGCCTGCAGGAGCTCTGGGCCGGCCAGCCCTGCCTCAGCCTGGTTGGAAGAGCATCCCGGGTCCTGGCCAAGGCCAGCACGTGTGCGGCAGGATAGAGGCTGGTTCCTACTACCCATCCGGGGCGCACATGGGTCCCTCCCAGCCGACCACCTTCTGCCTGCTCCTAGCACCGTCCTGTTCTCTGGAGGGGCCACGAGCGGGGCTGGGGGCTGCAGGTTCCCACCGTCTTCCAGGGGAGGGGGAAGCTGGTGCAGCGAACCTCCCTCCCGTCCAGATCTGAGCCAGGAGATGCTAGCGTGTCCCACCAGGGCGTCTGTCCATCCAGGCCCTGAAAGCGCTGCCCCGTAATTCTGGCCTGGAATGAGTCAGGTCAGTTGCTGACCCAAGGAGATTTCCTCATTTTAGAGCCAGGGATCTCCCTAATCCAAGGAGGAGCCTGGCTTGAGTCTCATCTGAACAGGGAACCCACGGAGCCCCCCATTGCGCCAACCGGGGGGGCCTTCAGAGCTGCCACGGCCCCCCTGGTGAAACCATCCCCCTTTTGCTGTGTGTCTCTGGAAGGGAGGCTGTGGGCGGAGGGTCTGCCCCGTGGACTCTGCACTTCACACCTGCTGTGGAGCCGATCACCCCAAAACACAGACATGGGGGTGTGCACAAGGGGGGGCAACCAGGAGCATGGAGCCCCCCAATAATTGGTGGGGGCACAGAACTCCTCCGGGGCAGGGGTGCAAGGAGAGCGAATTCCTCTGGCCCTAGGGGCTGCGGGGGGGGGAAGGGGGAGGAAAGCACCCCCTCCAAAAGACGTGAGGGGCAGACCCGGCCCTGCCCAGCCCCTGCCTGAGAGCACAGCGAGAACGCACAGAGCTCACCCCGGGGATTGCAAACGTCGCTCCGCAGACCGAGGGCTGCAGGCCCCAAGCTGGGCACCTCACCCCAGAGGGTCTCGCCCTGGGCTACCCCCATGGGAGAAATGGCTGGATTTAAAGGGTGAGCTCCTGCACTGCGGACTGTTGGAGCAGAAACAGCAGGCCCGGGGAGCAGATTTCCCCCATCTCATCCCTGGCTCTCTCAGCTGGGGAATCTCCAGCAAAGAGCTGGGAGTCGCCTCCACCCCCCAGCGCCAGGATCCACACGGGGAAGGGGGGGGAAGCCGGGAGCGGGAGCCTCTAGCTGGCTGGGGATGGACATGCTCTGGGACTGGAGGCTGGGCATCAGGAGGGGCTCAGAGGCGCTGTCGGCCAAGGGTCGCTGTGGGGTGTCTCTCTGCCCTAACTGTGAGCTCACCCCCTAAGCTGGGCTAAGCCCGGTCAGTGCCTGGATGGCAGACCTCCAGAGAGAGCCCGGGGGGGTGCAGAGAGCCCTGGGGGGAGCTGGCAGGGCCCAAAGGCACGGGAATGTGCCCTCCTGGCCAATCCCAGGCAGAGTCACCCCCTCCCTCGTTTACAGCGGCTCCCTCCAGCCCGAGGAGCCAGAAATCACGGAGATTGGCTCACAAACCATGCGATCTTCAAAGCCAAATGCCCACTGCTTCTATTCGGTGGCCTTCAAGTTTCCAAGCCGGTTGAACCACAAGGCCACCTGGCGGAAGCCGCAGACTCTGTCGCCCCCGTGCCCAGATGCACCGTGGAGAAGAGCCTGGCTCGGACAGGCTGGTTCCGGCACGGCAGGACAGGGGCCCCGTGGTGCTGCAGGACCGCGGTGCCCAGCCAGGCCCCGCATCCCGTGGCAGTGAGGAGGGTGCTATGCCTCCGGCTTCGGGGGGCCATGCTGGCGCGTCAGCAAACCCTTGTGGCTGCGGAGTCCTGCCCAGCTCCTCGCCCCAGCGGCAGACTCCCAGCGTATCCCCACACGGGAGATGGGAACCGCAGGCCTGGGAGCGGATCCCAAGGGGTAGAAATGGCTCTTTCGAGTCCCTCCCGGGGCCCCAGGTCAGGCTGCTCCCTGCAGGCCCCTCCCTGCCAGGGCTTAGACTCACAGAAGCACAGCAGATGGGGGTGGGAAGGGACCTCAGGAGGTATCTAGTCCCGTGTGTCTCTACCTGTTTGAGAGCAGGGACCAGCTTCTTACACCCTGTCAGGGAGATCTCAGGGACCAGCCCCAACCAGCTGTTGAGAAACACTGACCTAGTCCCACCCCTGCTCAAAGCAGGACGGACCCCAACTAACCCATCCCAGCCAGGGCTTTGTCAAGCTGCAGCTTAAAAACCTCTAAAGATGGAGATTCCCCCACCTCCCTAGGTAACCCATTCCAGTGCTTCACCACCCTCCTAGTGACAAATGTTTTTCCTAATATCCAACCTAGACCTCCCCCACTGCAACTTGAGACCGTTGCTCCTTGTTCTGTCATCTGCCACCACTGAGAACAGCCTAGCTCCATCCTCCCTGGAACCCCCTTTCAGGTAGTTAAAGGCTGCTATCAAATCCCCCCTCACTCTTCTCTTTTGCAGACTAAACAAGCCCAGTTCCCTCAGCCTCTCCTCAGGAGCATCCCCGAGGCCGGGCGGGAGGACGGGTGGCCCAGTGGTTAGGTGCTAAGCTAGCAGGACTTGGGAGACCAGGGCTCCACTCCCAGCTCTGGGGTCCCTTCGCTACCCAGGACAGCAGGCGCCGCCCTGCCCCTGGGGGTCACCCCAGAGCCAGGCAGGGATGGGGGGAAGGATGCTGCTTCTGCTGCTGCCCTCTGAGTCCGGCCCCCTCCCTGGCGCTGCTTCCTCCCCGGGGGGCCGGGGCCACGCCCGGCCCATTCTCACCTCAATCAAGCCCGAGCCGCCGCCCGCCTCCTGCCAGGAGCGCAGCGCAGGGGCCCGGGCCGCACCCAGCCGGGCTGGCTCCAGGGGGGCGAGCCGCCCATCAGCATGACAAAGGCCGGGATGGGCCTGGCTGGGGTGGATGGAGAGAGGGGCAGACCCGGGCCGAGCCGAGCCGAGCTGAGCTGAGCCCCGACCCAGGCCGGGCTGCAGGCGGCTGCGGACCCTCGCCTTCCCCCGCGTCGGGCGCCCGGCGGGACCGACGGACTGACGGAGCCAGCCCAGCGCGGCCCCCGCGAGCAGCCCCGGCCCGGCCCGGCATGGAGCGGCTGTGTCAGGAGGGAGGGGCCGAGCCCCCGGAGCAGGAGCAGGGGCAGGGGCCGGGGCCGGCCCGGCCGGCGAAGAAGAAATACAGCCGGCACCGCAAGCCGCCCTACACCTACCTGGCCATGATCGCCCTGGTCATCCAGGCCGCGCCCGGCAGGAAGCTGAAGTTGTCCCAGGTGGGGCCCGCGGGGAGCCCGAAGTCTGCAGCGCGCCCCGCCCCCCGGCTCCGGATCGGGGCCCGTCGGCGGCGCTGCCCCGGGGGGGCGGGCGAGCCCGGCTGAGGGAGGGTCACCGGCCCCGCGGCTCGCCCCCTCCAGGCTGCTCGCCCGCGGGCTGGGGGGGACATCTGTCGGGGGGTCTGGGGGCATAACTGGGGGCGCCAGGGGCGGTCTCTCCGGTTCGGGGGCGGCGGGGGGCGATCGCTGGTTGGGGGGAGGGGGACGGTGGGGCGCAGTGGGTGGAGGTGGGAAGGGGCTGGGGGGGGTCACTGCTTCGGCTGGGGAAGATGGTGGCGGGGGGTGTCACTGGATCGTGAGAAGGGGGTCACGGAGAAGGTGGAGGTGGGGGGTCACTGGTTCGGGGTGGGGCAGGTGGAGGTGGGGATCTGGTTGGGGGAAGGCGGGGGGGGTCACTGGTTCGAGGTGGGGGGTCACTGGTTCGGGTGAAGGTGGGGTCACTGGGGGAAGGTGGGGGTCACTGGTTCGGGTTGGGGGGTTACTGGGGGGAAGGTGTCGCGGGGGAGGGTGCAGGAGGCAGGTCACGGGGGAGGGTGCGGGGTCTCTGGTTCGAGGTGGGGGTCACCAATTGGGGGGTGGGTCGGCCGGGAGGGGCTGTGAGTGAAGCCCCCCCCCCCCGCAGCAGGGCTCATTACCTCTCTGGGTTTCAGATCATCCAGGAGATCGGCTCCCTCTTCCCCTTCTTCACGGAGGGCTACCAGGGCTGGAAGGACTCCATCCGCCACAACCTGTCCTCCAACAGCTGCTTCTCCAAGGTGAGGGCTGGGCCGGGGGGGCAGCGAGACAACGGGGGGCCAGGCAAGGGGGGGTGACGGCATGGGGGGCAGGGTGCAGGTGGTGTGATGGTGATGGGGTACTGGGGGGGCAGGGTGGGGGTGATGGTGATGGGGTATATGGGGGCAGGCTGGCAGTGGGGGGGCTGGGCTGGGGTCTCTGACTCTGGGGAGCTCCGTCCCTGGCTGAGCCCGTCTCGATCTCCCCGGCAGCTGCTGAAGGACCCCGCGAAGCCCAAGGCCAAAGGGAATTTCTGGACGGTGGACGTCAGCCGCATCCCCCCGGACGCCCTGAAGCTGCAGAACACGGCCATCTCCCGGCAGGAGGCGGCCTCCTTCGCCAGCGACCTGGCCCCCTTCATCCTGCACGGGCAGCGCTATGGGGGGGGGCCCCGGCAGATGCAGGCTGTGGCCAGCGTGGGCCCTCGAGCCCCCACCGCTGAGCCGGAGTCTCAGGCCGGGCCCCACGGCCGGCACCAGCTGGACACGTCCTTTTCCATCCAGGCCCTGCTCCAGAACCTGCCCAAGGTGGAGCTGAACGAGCAGCTGGGGGCTCAGGGGTCTCTGCACCCCGAGAGCCAGGATCTCTCTCCCTTCCTGCTCTGCTCCCCCCCTGTGCCGAGGGCCCCTGCCATGCCAAGGACTCGCTCCTCCTCTGCCTCCACGCTGCCCTGGGACGAGACGAGCCCAGGTACCCCGCAGCCCCCGGCTCCGGCCAAGCGCCCCCGGCTGCTCCAGGCCTCCCAGAACAGCAGCTCTGACTCGGAGGGCTCCGCCTGCCGCACCCCGCCGGCGTCCCCCCTGCACCAGCCCCCCGCCTCCTATGCCCCGGGCCTGCCCCCCAGTGCTGGCCTGCCCCCGCTCATCCCCCCTTGCTTTGCCTTCCCCCCCTCCCCGGGCTGCCCTGCCTCGGCTGCTGCCCCACGGCCTACGTCAGCCCCGGGTACTGGGGCCTGGTGCCGCCCCCCTCGCCGCCGGCTCTTCCCCCGCTGCTGGGCATCCCCTTGGACCTGGACAGCACCTTCCCGGCCCTCCCTGCCAGCAAGGCCGGTCCTGCCCCGCCCCCGGTGCCCCCGCCGTGGCATGGCCCCCGGCTGGTTCTGCCGCAGTACGGCGGATTCTGAGGGGCCCGGGGGCGGCGGCTGGGCAACGGCTGATGCTAAATGTGCAATAAGGGCCACAGAGCTGGGAAGTGGAAGGGGAGGGGGCCCAGACATTCCCCCCCAGCCCTGCCCCAGAGACCAGCCTCTCCCATGCCCCTGGCCTGCACCATGGAACTGCAGCCCAGCGTGCGGCGGGGCCCGGCCCTCCGGGCTCAAGGGGGAGTGGTGCCATGCCGGGGGGGCCTCTCCCCAGCAGCAGGGCCCAGAGCCGGGGCTGGAGGGAAGGGGGGGATCTCGCAGGGGATGGGGCAGCTGGGGCCAGGCCTGTCCCCCTGCAGACTGCCCCACGGGAAGGGGTTGGGGGTTGCGGGGGCGGGGTGCGTGTGTAAAGGGTGCGCACGCGCAATTGTGAATAAAAGTGGATGGAGATCGGCCCCGTAATTCACTGCGCTGACCCCCATCACCCCTCCCACCCCCCCGGCCTCGTGCCCCTGCCAAACGCTGACCCACAGCCAGCTCCCCCCACCCGGTCCCGGCCTGTTACCCCAGCTCCCTGGGCCTGTCCAATCCACAGTCAGCTCCTCCCGACAGGGGGGGGGGATGGGAGCGACGGGGGGGGGGGGGGCTGTACCATCTGCCCCCTGCTGTGGGCTCTGCAGCCCCCCCCCCAACAATCTTACACCAGGGGGAGCCCATGGTAGGACAAAGCTTCCCCCCCCCCCCCACGCAGGGCACAAGGCAGAGAGAGGGTGTCTCCTGGGACTGGCCTCTACCCTAAGCACCCCCCCCCCGCCTGACACCTGCCTGACACCCCCCACCCCGAGATGGGTCTAAAGTGGCCCGTGCCCTCAGCTGGCTGAGGGAGAAGAGACGCAGGGTCCCGTGGGTGGCTGCAGGGATGGAGATGGGGGGGGGGAGAGGTCTCGGCGCTGGGCCCCTCACCCCAATACAGCAGCAGTGAGACCAGACTCGGGGTTGCAAAGGTTCCTCTTTATTGTCCCCTGCCAGCATCCAGCGGGAGCCGGGCTCCTGCAGCACAAACACAGGCGAGGGGGGCCTGTCCAGCCCCTCTGCTCCCCCCCCCCAGTGACTGCCATGGAGGGCGACCTGGGGCAGGGCCACACCTCGCCCAGCAGGCTGGGTGCTGTAGTGAGCGGGGCAGGGGAGATCCTGGTGGCACCGGCGGGGGGAGGGAGGGAGGGGTGCCGCCACCCAGCCTAGTGCGCCAATTCATTCCTTGCCTGGGAGCTGGTTCTGCCACGCTCGCCGCCCTCGTGGGGTGGCCCGAGGGAGGAGGGTGCCCGTGGACATGGCTGGGCGTGTGCATGTGGCCGGGTGTGTGCAGAGGAGCGTGCACCATCGCTCAAGGCGGAGGCTGCTCAGCAATTCTCAGGCAGCGTGTGTGGGGGGGGGGTCGCTGTGGGGGTCCCTGGTGGGGATGGAGGAGGGGAGGTGGGAAAGCCCTGCTGGTCCCCTATACACCCATGACTGGGGCAGGACAACCACGCCAAGTGCTTTGCGCACAGCAGCAGAGCGCATGCCCTGCCGTTATGATAGGCCCTACAATAACAGCCAGAGAGTTGCAGGATGGGAGCCCTGTGCGGAGCCGGCGTCATTCTCCCGGGAGGAGCAGTCGGGCTTGCAGGGCAGGTGTGGGCAAAGGGCTGCCCATGCCCAGCATGGTGGGGGCTGGGCCACCCGTGCGGCCGGGGGGTGGGGTGGGGGGCAGGGGGGTGGCTGGCTCCGGAAGAGCTGAGGGGCAGCTCTAGTCACTGGGCCCAGACTGGCCCTGCTCAGGGCCTGTGCCTGCCCCGAGGGACGCCTTGGCTGGAGGAAATCACAGCCCAGTCCACACCCTGGGGTTTGCGCGGGGGCAAGGGGTGTCCTAGCCCTGCACCGCCGAGCGGGGGAAGCGTGCACGAGTCCCTGCTAGCGGCGGGCAGAGGGGGACCCACCTAGCAAGGCCAGCGCAGGCTGGGCCCTTCCCTTCCCCTGCTCCTCTGCCCTGTTGTGTCCAGGCCAGGACAAGCTGATGGCTGGGGCCGGCTGCTTGCTGTGATTTCTCCCTCCCATTGACAGCGCCCCCTGCCCCTGCCCCGCTGCCCCCTCGCTCTGCTGGGCTGGGGCCGCTGCCTGCATTTGGGCACAGGGACGGGGCCATGCCTCTTTGCCGGCTCCCGTGCGGCCCCGGCCGAGGCCGGGCTCAGAACTCGCTCTGACCCCAGGAGTCGACCCTGCGGGAGGCTGGGCCCAGCTCCACCTTGCAGACCCGCCGGGCGAACTTCAGGGAGCACATGGTCTCCCCCACGTCCTTCTCCAGCTGCGAGATCTGGGGGGGGGGGGGGGGGAGAGACGGACAGAGGACGGGGCCGGTTAGAACAACCTGCCTTCATCACCACCAAGCGGCGGCAGGCCTCATCCCCCAGAGTCCTGTGCCCTCAGCCTCCACCCCAAGCACCTGATCTCACCCCCCCAGGTCCAGCCCAGCTCCTGCGTGATCAGGGTAAACACAGAGACATCAGCTGCCCCAGCCCAGCCCAGCAGCAACCAGCCCGAGCCGCCAGCCACTAGGGGGTCTGTTAGTCGGGCAGCGTTCTCCCCGGTAGCCAGAGGCAGCAGCGCTGTGTGAAATATTATAGGCCCTACACAAACAACAACAGCGGGGATCCCCCCTTTTCTCTGCCACAGAGCGGCCGATTTCCACGCGGCATCTTGGGGGCAGCGGCTAACGTGCGGGAGGCGCGGCCCTCAGGGACTGCACGCCCCGGCATGCAGCGCGGCCCTCCCCAGCATGGCCCGGGCCCCCGCCGCACCTACCTGCACCATCATCACCGTCTTGTTGCCCTTGCCCAGCGAGTCCTGCAGCAGGTAGGTGAGCTTGGAGTTGCGGAAAGGCACGTGGCCCTGCTTGGCTCTCAGGGCCTGGATCACCTCCCCCAGGGCCAGCAGGGACCTGTTAATGTTCTGAGCTTCCTTCAGCCGCTCGCCCTGCACCCCCGACTTCCAGACCCGCTCAGAACCGGCCAGGTCCACCAGGATCAGCTTCCCTGGGGCGCCGGAGACACAAGAGGAGAGTCGGCTGCAGCGGGGCCCGCCCGGCGGGCTCCAGGCACGGATGGGTCTGCCAGGATGGGGCACGGTGTGGGGTGCTCCGGGGGCCTGCCCTCTGGATCAGATCCCTTGGCTCCCCCTGCCCTGGGCCCCCAGAACCAAACAGCGCCTAGCGCTGTCCACTAGTAGCTGCCTGCAGTTAGTGCCCCACCCCAAGAGGAGAGCCGCCAGGTTTTCAGGCTGGGACCCCTCCATGCCCACACCCAGCTGTGGGCCCGCTTTTGCACCAAGAGTCATAAATCTGAACCTGCAATTCAGGCCCCGGAAGCCACTGCCCTGCAGGGACAGCCTGGCACGTAGCTCGCCGAGCGGCCCGTGCTGCACCTGGAGGATGTTACGGGGCCGTGAGTTGTGGCTGTGAGAACAGTGGCCAGCGCCCCAGCGGTTAATAAACTTGCCTCCCCGTGGTGCTGAGGGATCGGGGAGAGATGTCAGAGATGCCGGTGGGGAGCCAGCCCTTCCCACCCGGGGACAAGGACAGCAGCCTGGGCCATTTCACCTTGTTTCTCATCCATTTCACGGTCAGGGACTCAGCGCGGGGCTGCAGTGCTGGGCTTCGAACCCCGCCAAGTGGGTGTGAGTTTGGCCTGTCGGTTCTCGGGGCTCTGTCCTTTCCTGCGCATCCTGCCAGCGCCCAGACGGTGGGACCCCCCCCCACAGCCCCTCACTGTTACTGCTAGAATCAGCATTAGCCACGGCCTAGGGGACAGGCGAGGGTCAGGTGCAATGTCTCTGGAGGGGCGACCGGACACAGGAGGGCCACGGTGTGAATTCAGCAGGGGGGGGTCGATGGCCCTAGCGGCTGCCTCCTGGATCCCCCGTGCAGGTGCACCACAGGCAATGCCAGCACAAGGTTCCTCTCCTCTCTCCCCCACTGCATTAGCCCGGCCCCCCAGGGGTGAGAGGGCTCCATCGACCCAGCCTGAGCCTGAACGTCTACACCCGCTGAGGCGGGCCGGACGCGGGCGTTGAACTGCAGCACGGACAGAGCCGCGCAGGCAGCCGGCAGCCGGGAACTACTCTGGGTGACTGCATCGGAACCAGAGCCCGCCCTCCCCGGGGCCAGGCCCGGACGACTCGACGCCTCCTTGGCAGAACCTGGCATTGTCCCCGAGAAGCCTGGTCTGGCCTCCGGGGCACGGCCCGCCCGCTGCGCTCAGGGGCCTCCCATGAGCACCGAGACTCAAGCTCCTCCTCGCCCCCCCCGGAAACCCTGATGCAGTTTGTCTCCAGCACTGACCACGACCCGCCCAGTCCCCTTCCTCGCCTCGTGTCTGTCAGCCGCAGCGACGGACAGACGGACTCAAGTGGCTCTGGGGCGGAAGGAGGCCGGGGTGCAGCCGCCCTCAGGCTGTGCCAGGGCTTCTCTCTGCCAGGGGTGACCCGGAGCCGGCCGGGGCTCCAGGGGAGCCGTGCGGCAGCAGGTACCTGAGGCCTTGGTGCCGGTGGAGCAGTCGGTGCCGGTGATGGTGACGGTGAGCAGGGCGTGGGAGCGGGAGCTGTGCTGGTTCATGTTGGTGCAGTAGGTGGCCCGGTTCCTCTTCCCCAGCGACAGGATCTGAGACAAAGCCAGAGCCCGAGGGAATGAGAATCTCGCCGCCCCGCCAACACGCAGCCACCCGCTGCAGCCGCGCGGAGCCTCCCGCTCGGACAGGGGAGGCAGCCAGGCAGCACCCACGGGGGCCTGCAGCACCCTCAGCAAAGGGCGGAAGAAGGGCGGCTGGACCAGGTTTCCCCAGCACCGACACCACCCCTTTTAGCTCCACCCCTCGCCCCTCCTGAACCCCCAGGCCCTGTGTGGCTGCGCCCCGGCCCCCAGCACCTTTCTGATCTCCGGGAAGCCCTGCACCTCCACACAGGTCAGACCCGGCACGTGCAGCTGCCCGCTCCCGTCGGGGTTCAGCTTGACGTCCAGCTTCTCCTGCGGCTCCTTCCCAAGCAGATCCCTGCAGGGACGGGAGAGCATCGGCTCAGGCTGGGGCCCCGGGCCCAGGACGGTCCCTAGGTGCTCAGGGTCCCTCAGGGCGGGTTGGGATGGCATGGAGTCTGCAGACTCCTGGGGAAGGGGACGGGGAATCTAGGGCCTGGGGCACGGTCATATCAAGAGCTTCACAAACCAGACAGAGCAATCCTTGCCCTGGCCATGGAAATGCGGCCACCTCTGGAGCGGGGCCACACAGCCACGCTGAACAGCAGCTTGGAAGAGGTGGAGAGGAATCCTGGGTCCCACTGAAACTGCCAGGAGGGTTTAAGGAGGCAGCCTGGATTCAGCTGAGCTGCAGTTGGCCCGGGACCCAGTTTTATCTTTCAACTTAAGGTTGCATCTCCAGCAGCACCCAGTGTGCGCTGGGTCTTGTCAGTCAGTGCCGAGAGCACCCCTTGCTGTGCCCCTTCCCTCTCCCCCCACAGCACCCTAGTCCCATGCTGGGTATGGGGTCCCTCGTCCGCTGAGCCTGCTGGGCTCCGGGACGTGACCGAGGTTCTGCCCTGGCCTCCCCGGCACGGCAGCACGGTGCCCGGCCCACGTGGCGGGGCGAGGAGAAGGCTCTGCAGCGGGCGGGGCGTTCCTAGCGGGGCGGGCGGCGGGGGCCTTTCCTCCCAGCCCGCCTCTTACCGGATCACCTCGTTGTAGATCTCCACCATGCTGAGGCTCACCGAGTACTTCCACAGCCCCACCCTGGCCTCCATCTCCCGGTACAGGGCCCGCAGCGCCCGCTGGTTTATGCCAGGGTCCTCGGGGACGCCCTGGAGCCAGACACGACACAGGCCCTCAGGCTTCCCTGCCAGCACAGAGGTGGGGGCTTCCGGGGCAGCTTGGGGGGAGTCCCATTCGACATGGAGATCCTTCAGCACCCAGCTCCCGGACCGGAAACGCGGGGCGCTAAGCGGGGCAGGAGGGGCTCCTCTCTGCCCACAGAGTTCGCCGCCCCCCCGCAGGGCTCGTCCAACCCAAGCCAGACTGGCCCCACGGCCCTGGCTCCTGCCTAGCACCCAGCCCGCGGCCCGGCCGCCTACCTCCATGGTGTACGTCTTCCCCGAGCCGGTCTGCCCGTAGGCAAAGATGCAGACGTTGTAGCCGTCCAGACAGGACAGCACCAGGGGCTCGATCTCCAGGAACACCTGCGCGGGAGGCAGAGGCGCAGGCGGACGTCAGCAGGGGACGCAGGGGTGCAGTGTCCCGCTGGGGGGGTGCAGGTGCTGCAGTGTGGGCCACAGTCAGCAGAGCCGTGGGGGCAGGTGAGGTGTGGGGGGAGGACACAGTGCAGGGGGAACCCTGAGCGGGCAGGGTGAGTGCCAGGGGGGGCAGGCTGCCGGCCGTGCGGGGGGCAGTCTCGGAGAAAGCCAGTTACCTGCGGCCCACGGCTCTGGCGGTCCAGGAGGAGCTCCAGGGTCCCGTCCCTGGCCGGGCACCTGGGATCAAGGGGTCACAAAGCACCAGGCGGGATGGTCAGCGCACAATGCACGAGCCCTCCGCTGCGGGGGTGCAATGCCCAGAGCTCCCCCCCTCGGGATGCGCCACAGCCACACGCCGTCCGAGAACAGGACACCCCTGCACGCTGCTCTAGAACAGCTGGTCCATACACTGATCTAGAACAAGCACCCCTGTATCCTTCTCTAGAACAACCAGCCTGCACAGGGATCTAGAACACACAGGCTGTCAGCCAAGCACCGCTCTAGAACACACTGTCTGGGAGACCGGTGCCCCATGTGCTGTTCTAGAGCACGGTCACCCCCTCGCTCTAGACCGTTGCGCACATGCACAGACCCAGACCAGCACAGCCCACGTCACCATGGCGCGCCCCACCTCAGCCCCCAGGCCGCCTTAGGACACCACACCCTGCCCTCGAATCTAGACCGCGCCATCGAGAACCTGCCATATTCCCGTTCACTTTTAACACGATAACGCACGCAGCCATTCCCAGCCCTCTGCAAACCGGTCTAGAACATCCCAGTCTTCAACCACCGCAACGGCGTGTCTAGATCGCCCCTCCTCCCCCCCCTCCCGGCCTGGGGGTGTCCCAGCTGGGAGGTGAAGATGCCCCGTGGGCACGGCCAATGCTGAAGAGCAGGACCAGCATGGCCCTGAGTCACCAGGCAGGCCCTGGGCGCTGCCCTGCCACCGGCGTGAGCCAGGGCTCGGGAGGCAGGTGGGCCCCATGCTCACAGCCGCCGGTTCGGGGGCAGCCGGGGTGAGGGCAGGGTGCCCGGCCAGCACAGCAGGGCGGGAGGGGAGCCGGGCAGCAGGTCACCTCCTCCTGCGTGGCCTCCGGCAGGAAGACCTTGTCCAGCTCGAAGGTCCTGTCCTGGCCTTTGTAGCGGGCGACGAGGTTGCTGTCGCTGCCGGGCTCCGCGCTGACCGCCGAGCTCGCCTCCCCCTCCCGCCGGTCCGCCTCCGTCACCGGCTTCAGGCGGCACAGCACCCGGATGTTCCCTGCGGGGCGGAGAGGCGGGGTGACGGGGGCTCCGGGGAGCAGGACCTCTGCAGGGCAGGCGGCCAGGCCCGGAGACCGGCGGCGTCTGCGCAGGGGCAGCCAGGGGCTTGCCACGCTGCCCTCCCCTCCCTGACTCTGGGTCAGTCCCTGGCCAGGCAGTGCCAATGGGCCCCTGCCCCATGAGGGGCCAGGCTGAGACCCCCGCGAGCCGGCAGAGCCGCCCTCGGACCGGCACAGCCTGTGGTCGCCAGCCCGGCGTGACCCCACGGGGCGGTGGGGGAGAGACTGATCCGTGACCAGCCTGCAAACACGCCCCCCCCCGGCCCCGGGGACTTCACCAGTCAGCTGCAGCCCCACGCCACAGCAGGGACCCAGCAGGGCAGGAGCCGGGGGAGGGGCACTTCTAGGGTCCATGGCGTTTGGGGAGGGCTCCCATTCGTGGGCTCCCATTCCTTCAGCCCAGGGGGTTCCGACCCCCTTTGGGGCCCTGCCCTCACACCCGGAGTTTGCTCCAGTCCCCATCCGCGATGCCCTGGCTCCTCAGATCGTCCGCCCCGGCCCCGACCCGAGGGAAGGGACGTGAAGGAGCCTTGTGTGGCTGGGGGCTCTGGGGACCGGGGCCAGGCCCACAGGGCTGGTTTTCATCGGGGCTGAGCCCAGCCCAGCCGCTGCACAGCGCGGGAACGACAGGAGCAGGGGGCGGAGCCGGAATGCCCTGGCTCCTCCCACGCAGCTGCTTGGCCAATGAAATCCATCCTGCCAAGCTGCCATTGGCTGCCCAGCAGCCCGGAAGGCAGGGCGTGGCACCCGAGTGCCAGTTAATGCTTTGATGCCTGCCACGTGGCCCCACGCCCGGCGCTAGAACTAGCCACCCAGGAAGTGACCCGCCGCCCCAGGCTCCCTGGGGCCGCTGCACGGTGGAGGGTGGGGCCCACCTAGCCCTGCCCATGGCCCTGGCACCTCCCCATCTCTCCCCATCCCTCCCCGGCCCTCCGCACCTTTCAGCTCCACCAGCTGGGCGTGGTACTTCTTCCGCAGCCGCGCTTCGTGCTGGTACTTCTCCAGCAGGTCCTGGCTGGCCTCCGAGGCCTCGCTGATGGCCGAGCACATCTAGGCGGGACCGGGACACTCAGCGCCCCCGGCCAGGCCGAGCCCCCAGCCACACCCCAGCACCGCAACTCGGCGAGCCAGCCCGAGCGTGCCCACAGCCAAGGGCTGCTGGCGTTGGGGGAAGCGGGCAGGGACTGGGGGACAAGGGCCGACAGCTTCCCTTCCCTCTCTTGCCCCCCTCTGTTCCCAGAGAGCCAGCCCCACTTCCCCCCACGGTGAACCCACCCCTGCCAGGCTGCCCCGACGCCCTCACCCATCACCCCCAGCCCCCCCGACCTCACCTGGCTCCTGGCCTCCCTGAGGGCCGCCTCGTAGAACTCGGAGAAGTCGCACACCTGGCTGCGCAGGCTGCCGTAGTCCGTTTTCATGCCCTTAAGGATGGGCTGCAGCGTGGCCAGGCGCCTCTGGACACCTGCCGGGGGGAGCAGAGACCAGGGGGCAGCTGCCCTCAGCAACAGGCCCTAGCTACATCTCCCTCCATCCCTGCCCTACCCAGGGATCCACTCCCCGGGCAAACAGGGCCGGGCTCTGCTCCCTGCCACCAGGTGCAGGGGATCCGCTCCCTGGAGATCCACTCCCAGCCACAAGTCCAGGGGATCTGTTCCCTGGGGATCTACTCCCCAGGGACTGGCTCCCCGGCAGGCAGTGCCAGGATCTGCTCCCAGCAGGGATCTGCGCCGGGGGCACTCGTACCGTGCGCTCACAGCCCAGGGTCCCCTCCTGAGCAGGGCTTTCAGAGAGGATTTCCCAGCCCTCCCCAGCCCCGTGGTACCTGCCAGCTGCTCCCGGAGCTGCCCCCGGAGCTGCTCCGAGCACTCCGAGGCCTCCTTGACGGCCTCCTCCTTCTGGGCTTCCAGATGGCTGATCTCCCGCAGCAGCTCCTCCCGCAGCTTGGTGATCTCGGACTCGTAGGCAGAGATCTGCCGGCAGAGAGACCCGCGGGTCACCAGGGGGGGCTGCTCTGCCCCACCCCAGGGGCCTGGGCTCACATCACCAGGGCAGTGGGATACAGGGCTCCTGGCTAGGGTCCCAGTCTGGGGTGAGGGATGGGGGCAGGTCGGTCCCTCTCCAGGTCCATTCCCCCACCTTTGCCTGCCAGGCCAGGGCCCCAGCAGGGACCTGCTCCCTCTTTCATGGGGGTCTCTGCGATACTGGAATGCAGGGCTAGGCCCCATGGAGGGGGTCTCTGTGTCAGGGACCCAGCTCTCAGCAAGGGAGCCATGGGCCGTGGTGTTCTGCCTGCCGGGACCTGGGTTCGAATCCCGCCCAGCCCGGCGCCGGCGCCGCACCCGCTCACCTTGTGCCGGAGCCCAGCAGCCACCTCCTCCGAGCCTTGCAGCTGCTCGGCCAGCCGCCGGCACCGCTCGCCCTGGCTGGAGAGCTGCTCCGCCAGCCCCCGGTTCCGCTCCTCGGCTTCCACCAGGGACCTCAGGGTCGTGGGTGACTCCACCTCCACCGTCCGGGTCACGTACTAGAGATGTGACAGGAACGCTGTGAGGGGCGTGTGTGTGAGTGTGCGAGAGACGGAGAGTCACTGCCCCCGGCTGGGGAAACCGGACGTGTGTGTGCATGTGTGTGCACGCGGGTGTGACTGCCCCCTGCTAAGGGAACCGGATGTGTGTGTGCATGTGTGTGCACGCGGGTGTGACTGCCCCCGGCTAAGGGAACTGGACGTGTGTGTGCATGTGTGTGCACGCGGGTGTGACTGCCCCCTGCTAAGGGAACTGGACGTGTGTGTGCATGTGTGTGCACGCGGGTGTGACTGCCCCCGGCTAAGGGAACTGGACGTGTGTGTGCATGTGTGTGCACGCGGGTGTGACTGCCCCCCGCTAAGGGAACCGGACGTGTGTGTGCATGTGTGTGCACGCGGGTGTGACTGCCCCCGGCTAAGGGAACCGGACGTGTGTGTGCATGTGTGTGCACGCGGGTGTGACTGCCCCCGGCTAAGGGAACTGGACGTGTGTGTGCATGTGTGTGCACGCGGGTGTGACTGCCCCCCGCTAAGGGAACTGGACGTGTGTGTGCATGTGTGTGCATGCGGGTGTGACTGCCCCCTGCTAAGGGAACTGGACGTGTGTGTGCATGTGTGTGCACGCGGGTGTGACTGCCCCCTGCTAAGGGAACTGGACGTGTGTGTGCATGTGTGTGCACGCGGGTGTGACTGCCCCCTGCTAAGGGAACTGGACGTGTGTGTGAGTGAGTGTGAGAGAGCGAGGCTGCCCCCTGCTGGGGGAAGCGGACCCCGCGCCCGCACGTGGGGTGTGGGAGGGGGAGAAGCCGCTAGTGACCAAAGCGCCGCACTGCGGCCAGGAGAGGCGGGGCCGGGGTCGGGCTCTGACCTGCACGTCCGGGGGCCGGTTCTGCTGGGTCTCCAGCGCGAGCTGCAGCTCTCCCATCCGCTCGTCCAGCCTGCGCACCTCGTCCTCCTTCCGCCAGCGCAGGGCGCTGAGCTGCCCCTCCAGCCGCACCAGCTCCTCCACCTTCTGCTGCAGGGACGTCTCCAGGTGCTGCACCTTGGACCGCAGACCCTCGTTCTCCTGCAGAGGGGAGGACGCGGGGGGGAGGTTACAAGCACCGCTGGCCATGGCGGGACCAATCTGGCGTGATCTCCCTGGCTCCCCATGGGCGCTGTGTGCGTGGGAACGCAGGGACAGAAAGCCTGGAGCAGGAGGCTGGACCAGCCCCATGTAGCCCAGGACCCTGCGTCCCGCAGCAGCCGTGCTAGATCCTTCAGTGGACGGACAGACCAGGGGCAAGGGCTCTACCCTGGGAACTGAGAGATCTGCGTTCAAGTCCCTGCGCCAGAGGCAACCCGTGTCAACTTGGGCAAGTCTTTGCCTCCGTTTCCCCTCTGTGCGGTGGGAAAACAGCTCTGCCCTACCTTATGGGGAGGGGCTGAGGGGGAGGATAAATACACTGACAACTGGGGGTGGGGGCCAGCCCTTGGGCAGATCGAAACCCTGCCCCACGTAGTGACAGGCTAATCCGAGCCCAGGGAATGTGCCCTCCAGACCGGAGACGGGTTTGTGCCTCTCAGCGGGAGGGGTTAGGGCCCCTCCAAAAGCCCAGCAGGGCGCCCTCGGCAGACAGCCCGCTTAGGGCCGCTGGGAAGCTGTGCAGGGGAGGCATTGGCAACCCTCGTGATTGTCTATGGTTCTCCTTAAAGCCCCAGCGCCTGGAGTCACGTGGATCTGTGACGATTCCAGCCTTCGTTCTTAAAGAAAAAGTCAGTTTCTTGCCCGCGTGGCGGTGGAGACAGCTTCCAAACGTGACCCCCACCCCCACCCCAGTGCCCCCGAAGGCTCCACGAGCGGAAGGCACAGAAAAAGACGAACACCCGACGTTGCAGAATCTCATGATTTTAAAGCCAATCTCGTGATCTTTGGCGAGCCCGACTCCTGATTTTTGAACATTGGGGGTTGGTGGCACTGGGCCGGGCCGGTGCAGACCCGCTGGCAGCTGCCGAGGCGGGGCCCCCCCACAGCTCCTGCACCCACAGCGCCACGTGCCTGGCAGGCATGGGGCACAGGGCCAGATGGGGCCGGGCAGGCCGGCACGTTTCCCCAACAGCTGCCCAGGCAAGCGTCATATCGCGTGGGGGCTGGGGGAGGGTCCCCCAGGAAGGGGTGGAGCAGCAGGGCAGACGGGGGGGGGCAGCAGGAGGGAGGAGTGTGGGGCAGGGAGGGCTCGGCTCACCTTGGCCAGCGCGGCAGAGGGCTGGGCAGACACCGTCGCCAGCTGCTGCAGGAGGCCCTGGGTGATGCTGAGACTCTGCTTCAGCCCCTCGTTCTCTGCCGTCAGGTTGTGGATCCGCTTCTCTGAATCCGTCACCCCCTGGAAGGAAAAGGGGGGGGGGAGCTTGGAGCCTCGACCGCCACCCTGCCCCCAGGAACAGCTGCCGGCTGCCATCTCCCTGGGGTGCCCCACTCCTGGCTTCCCCCATCGTCCTCCCCACCACCTGGGGGGCAGCAGAGGGGACGGGGGAGGGGGTAGAGGATGTGGTGGGGGAGATGCAGTGGGGGGAGGCAGAAGGGACAGGCCTAGGGGGAGGCAGAGGGGCTGGGGTGGGGGAGAAGGACAAGGGTGGGGTGGGGGATGCAGTGGGGGGAAGACAGAGGGGTTGGGGGGCTGGGGTTGGGGGTGGGGGGAAGGCTGGGGGCTGGGGTGGGGGAGAGGGATGGGGCTGGGGTGGGGGATGCAGTGGGGGGAAGGCAGAGGGGCTGGGGGGCTGGGGGTGGGGGGAAGGCTGGGGGCTGGGGTGGGGGAGAGGGATGGGGCTGGGGTGGGGGATGCAGTGGGGGGAAGGCAGAGGGGCTGGGGGGCTGGGGTTGGGGGTGGGGGGAAGGCTGGGGGTGGGGGGAAGGCTGGGGGCTGGGGTGGGGGATGCAGTGGGGGGAAGACAGAGGGGTTGGGGGGTTGGGGGTGGGGGGAAGGCTGGGGGCTGGGGTGGGGGAGAGGGATGGGGCTGGGGTGGGGGAGAGGGATGGGGGGAAGGCAGAGGGGTTGGGGGGCTGGGGTTGGGGGTGGGGGGAAGGCTGGGGGCTGGGGTGGGGGATGCAGTGGGGGGAAGACAGAGGGGTTGGGGGGTGGGGGGAAGGCTGGGGGCTGGGGTGGGGGATGCAGTGGGGGGAAGGCAGAGGGGCTGGGGGGCTGGGGTTGGGGGTGGGGGGAAGGCTGGGGGCTGGGGTGGGGGATGCAGTGGGGGGAAGGCAGAGGGGCTGGGGGGCTGGGGTTGGGGGTGGGGGGAAGGCTGGGGTGGGGGTGTCTTTCTCCTCACCATCCCCACGCGCAGGCGGCTCAGCTCCTCCTCTTGCTCCTCAATCTGCTGCTTCAGCTCTTGCACCTGCGGGACGGACACACCCGGGGTCAGGCTCTTCCCTGGCACAGCCCCCCCGGCCTCTCCCCCGCCCCAGCGGCTGGGCACGGCCCCCTCCCTACAGACCGGCCTCCCCCAGCTCACGCCACAGCTCCACCGGCCCCTGGCTCTCACCTGCAGGGCGAAGCTCCCCGCCAGCTGCTGCTTCTCCTTCTCCCTGGCTTCTGTCTGCTGCCTCAGGCCCCGGATCTCCTCCAGCAGCTTGCCCCTCTCCCCCTGCAGGGCGCTGATCGACTCCACCAGCCGGTGCACGCCCACGGGGCTCACGGGCGGAAAGGGGGTCGGGGGACAGGCAGAGGGCGGTGTCGTGCCTGGGAGCGGGGGACACGTGGTGTCACACTCAGGAAATTCACGTGGGCACAGAACTCCTGCGGGGGCTGGCGGGCCCTTGGGGAAGGGACAAGGGGCACAGGGGGCTGCAGCCCACCAGGGAATCAGCCTGGAGACAGAATCCCCCCTCAGTGAGGGAGAGGTGGAGAAGTGCTCAGAGGTGGAGAGGGTAGGAGGCTGCTGGAGAAATGGGTGCGTGGAGGTGTTGGTGGATGGATGGACGGGTGTGTTGGATGAGTGTGTTGGATGCGTGGATTGACGGGTGTGTTGGATGAGTGTGTTGGATGCGAGGATTGACGGGTGTGTTGGATGAGTGTGTTGGATGCGTGGATGGACGGGTGTGTTGGATGAGTGTGTTGGATGCGTGGATGGAAGGGTGTGTTGGATGAGTGTGTTGGATGCGTGGATGGAAGGGTGTGTTGGATGAGTGTGTTGGATGCGAGGATTGACGGGTGTGTTGGATGAGTGTGTTGGATGCGTGGATTGACGGGTGTGTTGGATGAGTGTGTTGGATGCGTGGATTGACGGGTGTGTTGGATGAGTGTGTTGGATGCGTGGATTGACGGGTGTGTTGGATGAGTGTGTTGGATGCGTGGATTGACGGGTGTGTTGGATGAGTGTGTTGGATGCGTGGATTGACGGGTGTGTTGGATGAGTGTGTTGGATGCGTGGATTGACGGGTGTGTTGGATGAGTGTGTTGGATGCGTGGATTGACGGGTGTGTTGGATGAGTGTGTTGGATGCGTGGATTGACGGGTGTGTTGGATGAGTGTGTTGGATGCGTGGATTGACGGGTGTGTTGGATGAGTGTGTTGGATGGAGCAGATGGACGGACAAGAGTGTTGGATGGACGAGTGGGTGTTTTGGATGCTTGGATGGAAGGATGAATGGCGTGTTGGATGGACGGGTGGATGGGCAGGTGAGTGGACAAGTGTGCTAGATAGGAAGTTGGATGAGTATTCTGAATGGATGGATGGTGTGCTGGATGGATGGATGAATGGGTGGGTGTGTTGGATGGGAGGGTATTTGCTCTCCCAGCAGATTCCGGGTGATTGAAGTCCCCCATGAGAACCTGGTCCCCTGATCTGGAAACTTTCACTAGTTGTCTAAAGAAAACCTCATCTACCTCGTCCTCCTGGTCTGGTGGTCTATAGTTGCTCTCACCTCTAAACTTAATCCAGAGACTCTCAACTGGCTTTTCTTCAGTTTCATACTGGAGAAAAGTATGAAAAGTGTTGGATGGGTTGGTGTGATGGATGGATGGATGGTGTGTTGGATGAGTGTTGGATGGGTTGGTCTGTTGGATGGACGGATGGTATGTTGGATGAGAATTTTGGATGGACAGATGGTGTGTTGGATGGGTTGGTGTGCTGGATGGACAGATGGTGTGTTGGATGAGTGTTGGACGGATTGGTGTGTTGGATGGACGGATGGTGTGTTGGATGAGTGTTGGATGGGTTGGTGTGTTGGATGGATGGATGGTGTGTTGGATGAGTTTTGGACGGGTTGGTGTGTTGGATGGACGGATGGTGTGTTGGATGAGTGTTGGATGGGTTGGTGTGTTGGATGAGTTGCTGTGTTGGATGGACGGATGGTGTGTTGGATGAGTGTTGGATGGGTTGGTGTGTTGGATGAGTTGCTGTGTTGGATGGACGGATGGTGTGTTGGATGAGTGTTGGACGGGTTGGTGTGTTGGATGGACGGATGGTGTGTTGGATGGATGAATGATGTGTTGGATGAGTGTTGGACGGGTTGGTGTGTTGGATGGACGGATGGTGTGTTGGATGAGTGTTGGATGGGTTGGTGTGTTGGATGAGTTGCTGTGTTGGATGGACGGATGGTGTGTTGGATGAGTTTTGGAGTTGCTGTGTTGGATGGACGGATGGTGTGTTGGATGAGTTTTGGACGGGTTGGTGTGTTGGATGGACGGATGGCGTGTTGGATGAGTGTTGGATGGGTTGGTGTGTTGGATGGACAGGTGGATGCGTGAGCTGAGATTCATTTCAGATGAAGTCTCTTCTCCTTCCAGCAGAATGTGGTCCCTGCACATCACTCTTGATGACTCATTAAGTCCTTGTCGTCTCTCCTGAGGCTGCCAACGAGGGGCCCACTGACCACTCATCACCACGGGGGTTTAGAAGCTGCCTCGTAGCTGAGACCCTCCAGCACACGCATTGCCCCCAGCGGCCACGTGACAGCAAGTGCTGCCCGAGAGATGGGTCTGAGCAGCCACCATCCTAGAGGTGGGGGCCCCGACCCCTATTACCAAACCCCCTCCATGCCCAGGTGCCAGCCAAGCCACACAAGGCCAGACAAGGGTGGAAGCAAGACGTGGCAGTGCCCGGGCCGTGGCGGCAGGGTGGTCCCAGCCGGTGGTGCCCGGGCCGTGGCGGAGGCAAGAGGCCAGCGGCTCCCAGGCCTTGGTGGAGCTGGGACCCCAGCCAGGGATTTCACCCCCAAAGCCCAGGGAGCTGCTCATGGGCGTTGCTGCTGTCGGGGAAACGACTCCCCACCGTGCAGCGTCTCCAGGAGGTTCTGCTGCTCGCAGATGACGCCCTCCAGGCTCTCGATCAGGCTCAGCTTGTCCTTCACCCGCTGCCTGTAGGCCCCCTTCAGCGCCCGCAGCTGCTTGCGGCGCCGGCTCTCCTCCCTGCGCAGGCGGGAGCGGTACTCCCCGGCTTTCTCCTGCAGCCGCTGCATCTGGCCGTAGCGCTCCAGGAAGGAGAGGAGGTGGGACGTGACGGAGATGAGAGGGGAGGCGGGGAGCTGGCGTGGGAACCGAGGGGGAGCAGGGGGAGGGGGAGGTCGGGGGGGAGCGTCCCGCCCGCGTGAGGCGGTAGGGCAGGGACGGGGAGGGAGGGGCGGGCAGAGCAGGGGGGTCGCGGGAGCACAGGGGATGTGGGGGGATGGTTCGAAGGAGAAAAGAGAAGACAAAGCGGTTAGCGCGGGCAGAGGTGGCCTTGTGTAGCGGGGGGCTGAGGACTCAGGAGACCCGGCTCTGACCCTGCTTTGCCCCAGACGTTGTGTGACGTTGGGGGCGTCTCGGATCCCCACGTGGGCACTGGAGCTGGCTCGCTGCCACCAGCGATGCCCAGGCGCTGCGCCAAGCACCGCAGAAGCACCCAGAGAGGAAACCCCCCTCCCCTGCCTCCCAGCAGCCTGCGGATGAGCCCTGGGGGTCTGGGAGCTGTCTGGATGGATGGCTCCAGACAGGCTGGTGGGGTGAGGACGCACGCAGAACTCCCCCGTCGCTAGAGACCCCCCTCGCAGTCCCGGGCACCCCGAGAACCATCACACCTGGCCGCTGCTGTTTGTATTTCGTGCCAGGGCGACAGGAAGGCAGGGGGTGCGATGGGCAACGCGCCCAGACTTACCTTCTCGCCGGGGGGCTCTCCGTCCGACGGGCAGAGCTTCCCCGCGGCAGCTTCCTGCTTGAGGGACAGGAATTCAGTGAGCGGGGTGGTGGCATCCTCCTGAAACCCGCCGCCCGGGCCAGCCTCCTCATCCTCCTCCGTACCACTGCCTCGGTCGCTCTCCGAGCTGCCTGCGAAGGGGAGAGACGGTGCTGGGACGGGAGGAAGAGCACCTGGGTGCCCCGCCGTGCCCCCCCCAACGATGAGATGGCTCTGCCCCAGCTCAGTGACACCCCATCACCCCCCACACCCTGGAACCCCGGCTCTCCTCCAGGACAAGGGAACGGCCCCGGCTCAGGATCCCAGCATTCACCTAGCTACAGCCGGTGCCCGCCTGCTGCTGCCGGGCCCGTGTGAGCCGGGATCGCCGCGCGCGGGGAGGGGAGAGCAGGCTACGTACTGTCCGGCTCGGTCAGTTCGGGCCACAGCTCCTCACGCTGCCTGCGCCGCCTGGGCGGCTCCACGGAGACGGCCACCGGGCCCTGGAGAGCGGGAGGGGAAAGAAACGGCTGCTGGCAACAGAGGCCGTGCCACGGACACCCCGACCCAGCCCCCCGCCACAGATGGCACCTTGCAGCCCCCCTGACCAAGCCCCCCTGCCGCGGACAGGTCCTCGGAGCCCCCCAACCAAGCATCCTCTGCCAGAGATGGTGCCTCAGAGCCCCTCCCCACCCCCGAGTACCCCCTCACCAGGGATGGTGTCTGAGAGATGCCCAAGTACCTTCCACCGCAGACCATGCCTCAGAGGCCCCCCACCAACCCTCTGGCCACAGAGGGTGACCCAGAGTCCCCAACCAACCCCCCCTCTGCTGCAGACGGCACAGCAGTGCCCCCCCACCCACAAATGGCCCCAGAGAGCCCCCCACAATGACGGCACCTCAGAGCTCCCCCGGAGCACCCACCACCGCTGATGGCCCCAGAGAGCCCCACCAGGCCACTCCCGGGCACAGATGGCCCCACTGAGCCGCCTTCCACCATGGATGGACCCACTGAGCCCCCCCTCCAAAACCCTCCCACCATGGATGGACCCACAGACACTATCCCCGAGGACCTGCCACCACAGGCGGTTCCACAGCCCCCCCCCCCCAACCACAGCCCCACCACGCATGGTCCCACTGAACCCCCAAGTACCCCTATCTCACAGACAGCACCTCAGAGCCCCCCCACCAGTCCCCCCCACTGTGGTCAGTCCCACAGAGCCCCCCGACAGCCCACGCCACGGACAGCCACACAGAGACCCCCCCCGACATTCCCTCCCTCCCCCCCACAGATGAGGGCATGGAATTGTTCCCCCTCGGTGCCGAGTCCAGCCCCCCATGGCAGGCCCGGCTCTTTATTCCCCCTGCAGCAGTTCGTCCTTCCGGCGCTGGGGGTCCCTGGGCCAGCTGCGGCCAAGGGGGCAGCCGTCACAACGGCCCAGCCCCTCTCCTGTCCATGCTGATGGGGCCACGCAGGCTCTGTCGCCCCGGGCCTGGCTCACCCGACACACAGCGAATAGCCATGACCCAGGCCCCAGCCCCACACCCAGCTGCCATCCACTACATGTGGGGCTGGGGGCCTGAACCAGCTGCTGGGGCGGGTGAGGGGGCAGAGAGGAACTCAGCTCGGCCGGGGCACCTGCCTGAGCTGGCTGGGCTCACAGCGGGCAGCCCCCGCTGGAGGAGTCGGCATTGTACCCCACACCCGCCGTGGGGGGGGGGGGGGGACGCCGCTCTCTCGTGGGTGCTGCTGCAGAGCTGGGCGCCTGAGCAGGTGGGGGGCACGCCGGCAGCATGGAGCCAGCGTTGCACGGGGTGGGGGGACAGGGGATGCTTTGATGCAGACACAGAGACTAGCCCCCATCACCGCTGCCCGGCCCCCGCAGTCGGAGCTTGTGCAAACCACCTTCCTACCTCCCACCTCCCCGGCCAGCCCTGACGAGGGGCGTCTGCGCCAGCCTGCACATGATGCGTGCAGCCCCCACCCCAGGTGACCTAGAACCCTGCCCTGCAGCTGGGACCCTCCGGGGCAGACAGTGATCTCCACCCAGCAGCCTGATGGACTTAAACCCCCACCCCCATCCGAGCTGTCAGACAAGAGCCTCCCCGTCCTGCACCCCACACAGCAACACCAGCACTGGGGAGCTGCCCCCTGCCAGGGAGACGTGCCCGCAGGCAGAGACAGGCCCTGGCACAAACGCTGATCAATGCAGCCCAGCTGCCGGCTAACGAGCGCCCGCCGAGCCAAGCGCAGAGCCAGCCGTGCAGAAAAACCGCAGAGCGCGGGAGCTGGGCTGCGAAGGGGAGGAAATGGGCCTGGCTCACTCAGGGCCGCCTATGGATCAAATCAGCCCTCTGGCAGGGGAGATCACGCTGCCCTGCGGGGGCAGACCCCCATCCTGCCAGGCCCCTTTGGAAAGAACAGATCCCCCCCCCGGCTGCCAGAGAGCAAGCAACGCTCCAGAACCAGCCTGGGCACACCTGGCGAGCACCTCCCGCCCCAGCCTGGGAACTGCGGACAAAGCCCTCTGCCAGCAGGAGCACGAGGCCCGGCCAACGCTCGCTCTCGGCCCTGTACACGTGTCTGGCAAGCCCCACGGGGGCTGGCCGCTGACCCGGGGCCGCGGCTGAGGATGGGTCAGAGACTGAAACAATCACCGTTTATTCAGATAACAACACACCCCTGTTCCCAGCACAGCGCAGGGGCCCAGGGCAAAGCGGGCAGGGACAGCCGGGGTCCTGCAGCCCTGCTGACAGGTGGAGTGAGGCCCCGGACACAGCCCCCCCTCGTGTATCGGGTGTCCCCCCAACTATGCCGCACCTTCCCCTGGGCAGGGGTCAGAGACCTGGGGAGAGGATTCCAGCCCCACTGGCCCCTGACTCGCCCCATCATGCAGTACCGGGAGCAGGACTGGGCCCCAGTGCAGGTGGCAGAAGTTGGGGGGAGAGACATGCCCCCCGGGTTCCAGCAGGGCTGCTATGGAATGCAGAATGCCCCCCTTGGGGGGTAGATCTCTTCCCTCAAGGCCTGGTAGCTCCTGCTGGCGCACACATGCCATCTGGGCACCTGCTGGGGCGGCTGAACTGGGCACATGGATGGAACCGCTCGTGGGGTGAGCGCGGGCGCTGGGAGTTGGAGCAGGGGCGAGGGGAGGGGTGAATGACCCCGTCTGCTGTCTCCTGCGCCAGGTCTGATTGGGACCAGGGGGCTCCTTCCCCTCCCCTCGGAGCAGACAGACAGACCTCTTCAAACCCGGACACCCTCCGGCACCTGCTCCAAGCAGGCCCTGGCGGGCCAGGCCCCCGCCACCCTCCCCAAGCCCTGCACACATCCCTCACGCCGCCTGTCGTAACACGCCTGTGAAAGCTGCATCACGTCCTTCTCTAGGGGCTGCTCTTCACACAAGATAAGAGCCTACTGCTGCTGTAGCTCAAGTGATAGGGACCTGGATTCGAGCCATGGCGGAGGACATCACCAAGCCCGATCCTGGACCGGGACGTTGCCATCCCTCGCCAGGCCCCATACGCAGCCAGCTGGGGATTTCGCCCGAGCGTCACCCGGCCGACGCTTAATAACAAGCGTGTATTGAAGCAGGGAGAGGTGTTGGCCTGGGCGTGGGGATTCCGCCTAGGCCCAGCCGGCAGAGCTGCTGGGAAATGAAGCTGAAGGGAAAGCATGTGACAGGAGAAATCTAGGCCACTCCATCAGCCCCGAGCGGGGCTGCAACCTCAGCACGAGCACCGCCAGCAGCTGGAAATGTGTAAATCCAGAGGCACCAGAGCAGATCTTTCAGAAAAGCCTCCGAACAGGAACTAACCCAGAGCTGTGACACGTCGATGTCTCTCAGCCCGGTCCCTCTGGGCCTTGGCATCTCAGAATCAATGGGGAAAAGACCTGGAAATCTTGCAAGGCATGGCAAGTGGGAGGGCAGGGCGCGCCTGGAGCCCCACCTATCCTGAGAGCAGGGGCTGCCCAGATGGGGAGGAGTAGGTGGACGCATGGAGGCAGCTGGTTCCTTGCTGCACCTGGAGGGCAAAGGGGCTCTCTGGGGGAGAGGATTTAGGGTGTGAGCACAGCAGTCAGGAGGGAGGAGCAGTCCCACAGAGAGAGACGGACTGAGCTGATCTTTACGTCCTCCTCGTGACCCTAGGACGGGGGCTCTGGACTCTCCACACATATACAATATCCCAAAAGATGTGCTGGAAGCAGAGAAGGTACAGAAAAGGGCAGCTGAAATGACGAGGGGTCTGGAACAGCTTCCTTATGAGGAGAGATTAATAAGACTGGGACTTTTCAGCATGGATAGGAGACAACTAAGGGGGGACAGGACAGAGGTCTATAAAACCATGACTGTGCGGAGGAAGTAAATAAGGAAGCGTTATTTACTCCTTCTCATAACACACGAACTAGGGGTTAGCGAATGAAGTTAATAGGCAGCAGGTTTAAAATGAACAAAAGGATGTATTTCTTCACACAACGCACAGCCAACTTGTGGAACTCCTTGCCAGAGGATGCTGTGAAGGCCAAGGCGATAACAAGGTTCAGGAGAGAACTAGAAACGTTCATGGAGGAGAGGTTCGTCAGTGGCTATTAGCCAGGACAGGCAGGGATGCAAAACCGTGCTCTGAAATGTCCCTAGCACCCGTTTGCCAGAAGCTGGGAAGGGGTGATGGGAGGGCTCAGTCGCTGATCACCTGTTCTGCCCACTCCCCCTGAAGCACCTGGCACAGGCTGCTGTCTGCAGACAGGACACGGGGCTGGACGGACCATGGCTCAGTCTGAGCCGGTCCAGCCCTTCTCAGGTTCACACTGTGCTGGAAAAAGCGCCTGCTGCCAAGCAGACAGAGCGGATGCTCGGTTACCATGGCGACAGATGCCTCTGACATTCCACCAGGGAGTGATGGAGCCGGATCGACTCTTACTTCGGGTTCCCACCGCCTCCCCCAGCATCTGCCCCCGTCAGGGATAAGGGGGATCGCTCCGGTCAGGGGCATGCGCCCCCAAGTCTGCATGCATAGCACCCCCCCCCTTCCCCGCGCCCGCAGGGGAGCAGTGTCGCATTTCCCTGGTGCGGCCAGGGAAGGCTCAGGGCCCCCCCGGCCCTGCAGATCTTGCCCCCGGCGTGCAGACCGAGGAGCGGGGCCGGAGCTGGCCTGGCTTCCCCCCGTCTGAAGAGCCCCCGGCCCGCCACGCAAACACAACAGCCGCCGCCAGTCAGCATCTCCGGCAGCCCCACCCCGAACCCCGACTCCCCCCGGCCCCCCGCCCTCTCCCGGAACCCTGCCCCCCCCCGGCCTCCGTGCCCAGCCCCCCTGAACCCTGGCCCCCCAAATCCCCTGCCCGCCCCCCCGAATCCCCCGGTGCCCAACCCCCGTGTCCGGCCCTGCCCTATCTGCTGCCCCCCCCGACCCCTCCAGTGCGCAGCTCCCCCGGCCCTGCCCCTACCTCCTGCCCCCCCCCCCCCCCCCGTGCCCGGCCCTGCCCTGCCCTGCCCCCCCGGGCCCGGCCCTGCCCCTACCTGCTGCGGCGGGTCCGGCCCCCCGCCCGCCCGCGGGCCCCGGCGCAGCAGCGCGTAGACGATATAGACCAGCAGCGAGTAGAACGCGAACATGGGGGCGCCGGGCGGGGGGGCTCCGGGGCGCCCCGCGCAGCCCAGCCGGGGATCCCCGCACGAGTGTCCGCCGCGCTCACCCCGCTGCCTGCCTGCCTGGCCGGCGGAGCAGCCGCAGCCGCAACCGCAGCCGCTCGGAGCATGCCCGGCCCGGGGCCGCCCCCGCCCGTCCGCCCGCCCCTCGGCGCTGCGGCTCCGCACCGGGCCCGCCCAGCACAGAGACGGGGCGGGGGAGCGGCGGGGCGCTGGGCGATCCCCGGGCGCCACCACGGGCCGGTAGCCTGGCCGCGCCCTGGGTAGGGGGAGACACAGGCATCCCTGGGGGCTGCCCCCCCCCCCGGGGAGACACGGGCACCCCTTCAGCCTGGCCCCGGGCACAGGGAAACACGGGCACCCCTGGGGCCTGGCCCCACCTTGGAGAGACACGGGCACCCCTGGGGTCTGCCCCGCCCCAGGGAGACATGGGCACCCCTTCGGCCTGGCCCCACCCCGGGCACAGGGAAACGCAGGCACCCCTGCGTCAGTCCTGCTGGCACGGGCAGGACCCCTTCGTGAGCCACAGGCCCCAGGCGGCCACGGCCACCCCGCAGAAGGAGGCTGTTGCTGAAGCTGAGCTGGCAAGCGGAGGGCCTGAGCGGGCGTGAGAGGCTGGCCCTGGGGAGAGCTGTGGGCTCTGAGCCCACGCAGGACACCCCGCCGCGGTGGCATCGTGCCCCTTTCTCTGCTCCGCCATCCGCGGGAGCTTGCACCGCAGCCGGGAGTGAGCGCAGGTGCGTGGGTCCCAGCTGTGCAGCATGGCGGCCAGAGGAGCAGGGTCAAAGCACAGCACCCAAGCCATGAAATAACCCTGCCCTCATCGCCCTCTCCCTGCCCCGCAAACAGCCCCTGCCGGCTCCAAGAACTCGGCCACGAACGCACCGGCTGGCTCCCTGCTCTCGGGCTTGTTACGCTGCTCCCAAGGCCCGAACAGGGTCACCGTGCTCATCTCCTCCACGCCCTGGGCCAGAGAACTGCCCCCAGGTAACCTCTCTTTGAATCCCTTAGGAAAGCAGCCAGTCTGGATGCAAAAATTGCCAGTCATGGAGACGCCCCACAGGAGCCTTGGGAAATTGTTCCCATGGTGAATTCTGCGCACTGTGCAACACGCCTGGCTGATTTCCAGTGGGCATTTTCTAGCTTTAGCACCCAGCTCTTGCGTGGGGGCAGCCCTTTGCCAGCTAGACAGAAGAGCCCATTCTCCAATATTTGTTTCTTGACCTGAGGACCTCTTGGTGCCAGCTGGCACAGGGCGTCCCTGGGTCTGGTCTCTAGGGTGCATCCACGGGGGTCACGGAGGCCCTGTTGCCAGCCTGTGGCGTAGCAGGCAGTAATATCATGGCACAGTGCGTGCACGGGTGACACGCAAACAGCTACGCAGCTGTGCTGAAAATCACGCTCTTGTTCCGGGAGTTGAGGCTGGTCTTTTAGGCAGGAGCCACTTCTCTCCCTGGCTGGGCGTAGGCTGAGTGAGGATGGTTCACAAGGGACGTCCAGGGACAGTCCAAGCAAAATGCTGATCCAAGGGGGAGATTTCAGAGAGGAGCAAACGAGCAGCAGCAAGTTCCCTGTTCACAAGTGAAGACAACGGCTGGCTGGACGGTACCTGGGGCTGCAGAGGTACAGCCAGGTATCCTTCACCCCGGGGACGAGCTGCCGGCTGGCTTGTTTTAGGAGCTGAGGATCACAGCCGGACGCTGGGAGAGCAGCTCTGGGTGAGCTGACCTTGGCAAGGCGGGGAATCTCTGGTCAGTTACGGTTAGGCTCCAGGAGGCCTGTTGGTTTTATTTTATATGTTCCCATTAATTCTACTTGCTGCTGCTCAAATCTCTGGTTGGTCAATAAACTTTCACTAGTTTCCACCACGCACCAGCCTAAGGGCTGTGGATGGGTTTGTAATAAGGACCAGCAAATACCAACAAGACACGACAGATGAAAAGATTGCTCGGTTCATTTATGCCACAAATTCTCCTTTTCACATTGTTAATAATAAACACTTCATTGACATGGTTGAGTCCTTATGACCAGGCTACACTCCACCTGGTAGAGCAGACATTGGTGGAAGGTTGCTAGATACAGGGTATGAGAAGGAACTTGAACAGTGTGCAAGAAATACTGAGGGGAAATTTGCCAGTTAAAGCCTTGATGGGTGGAGCAATGTACACAATGATCCAGTAATATGTGCCTCTGTGACAACAGAAGACGGGGTTGCATATCTTTCAGAAACAATAGATACTTCTGGAAATGCCCACACAACAGAATATTTAAAAGAAGTGGCAGTGAAAGCTGTAATAAACTGTGATCAAAAATTCAACTGTCACGTGCGCAGTTTTGTCGCAGACAATGCTGCAAACGTGGCAAAGATGAGAAGATACTTAGAAGAAGAAACGGAAGGATGCTCCTTAACAACATATGGCTGCAGTGCCCATTTAATGCATCTTTTAGCCAAAGACTTAAGTACGTCTTCTCCAGGAATAAAAGAAAATGTTGAAGTTGCAAAATACTTCCGTAACAACCATTTTGTTTCAGCTTCACTGAAGAGAGCAGGAGGATCCAAACTAATTCTCCCTCAAGATGGTCGATGGAATTCTGTGGTTGATTGTTTTGAACAATTGATTAAGAACTGGCCTATTCTCATAAAACTTTGTGATGAAAACCGTGATAAAACCGATGGAAGTATCTCATCCAAAGTATCTAACATTGGATTAAAGAGGAATGTAGAGGATATGCTCAGTATACTGAAGCCTATATCCATAGCCTTAAACAAACTTCAGAGAAATTGGTGCTGCATTGCTGATGCTGTTGAAATTTGGAAGGCACTTCAAGAGACATTGAAGAAAGAAACTTCACCAGAAAGTTAAACTGCAGGCAATAAAGAAGCGACTGGATCAAGCACTAACTCCACCTCATTTTCTTGCGAACGTTCTCGACCCCAGATATAAAGGTAGATGCCTAACTTCTGAAGAAGATGCTGCTGCCATGACATGGGCATCTCCAAATCACTCCTCAGTTATGCCAGTCAAAATACATTTCAGGGCTGGAGCGGAACCATTTAAACAGCACATGTTCACTGAGGAACAGTGAGGATGTTTTCAACACTGAGGATGTTTTCAACAAAGTCACTCCCCTGAATTGGTGGAAATCATTAGCCAGGCACCTTGAAACAGAGTTCCTTCAGGTGCTAAGCCAACTTTTCACAGCAGTAGCTTCCTCTGCAGGCACAGAGAGAATATTTTCATCGCTTGGTATTATTCACTCAAAGCTAAGAAATCAACTGGGAGTTGAAAAAGCAGGAAAACTCGTATTTCTGTTTCAGTCTATGAATAAAAATGACAGTGGGGGTGGGGAAGCTGAGAGCTAGTTGTAGAAGTTTTAAGGACAGCGTACGTTTAGTGTTGTGATGGCTTGTCTGTTAGAGTTAATAAACTTTTTTAAAAAAAGAGTTTACGGACAGCCGGCAGCCGGCAACGCAGCAGACTGCTGCAATTGCAAATGTGAAACATTTATGTAACATTTAAGATTTAGTTTAATAAAATATAAGTGCTGTTGTGTGTGTGTGTGTGTGTGTGTGTGTGTGTGTGTGATTTAGTTTTAACCTTTCCTAATGCGCTGCTGCTGCATCTGCAGCTTGACACAGGTAATGAGTGTTACCTGCTATTTCCTAAATTAATAGAACTCAAGTTTTCTAAAGCAGTACACAAAGTATACCCTCCTCGATGTTGTACAATGCTGTACTGAGTTGTAAATTCACATGTTTTAGTGATCAGATTTGCACCATTGTTTAAGAAATATGTGAAGAAGTATCAGTGGGAAACTTGATTTCAATCAATGATTTTCTCTCGGTGATTTCGATCAATGCACCCTGTGGTGCGGTGGGACGAGGGGCCCACGCTTGCTGAAAGGCCT
Organism: Emydura macquarii macquarii; assembly: GCF_026122565.2. Taxonomy (NCBI): domain Eukaryota; kingdom Metazoa; phylum Chordata; order Testudines; family Chelidae; genus Emydura; species Emydura macquarii. The sequence continues at coordinate 1,854,325 of NW_027132383.1, forward strand.
CATGGGCAGGGAGCGCCTGGAACTCAGGCAGCAGCAGGGTGCAGAGCGAGACATAAGCCCCAAGTTACTCAGCCCATCCCAGGAGACCCAGGCTCCTGGCAGCCCCTCCAAGCGAGCTGGCGTCTGTGCACTGAGGCGGGTGTGGCCCCAGCCGTTATCAGAGGGTCCCCACGGGGCATGTGACGTGCTTTGGGGGCACCGTGGTGTCTCCAGGGGACTTTGGCTGCCTCTGGGGCTGAGAAGTGGGAATGTCCCAGGAGGGTCCCTGCCCCCTACCCCTTCTCCGTGCTGGCACAGAGAACCAATTCAGCCAGGCCCTATGGCGTGACACCAGCATGACAGGCTGAGGGGCAAGCTGGGCCCTGCATCACCCCAGGGGCAGCAGGCATGGCACAGCCTGGTGAGCAGGCTGGGCCAGCCCGGGTCCCACTTAGCCCTGCACACTCTGCACAGGGGGAGCGGGGATTCCCCACGGGCCCCAAGGGGCAACGCGCCCCGCACCGGCACGGGGAGTCCCCACCTTCAGGACTCTCCAGCGAGAATGGCAAAGTCCCTTGGCTTGCGTGATGCACCTCCGTGCTGCAAGGCAGCTGCTGGGCACCTCAGGGACCCGCCCTAGCAAGCAGCCCTGCCCTGAGCAGTCAGCCCTCGGGGCAGCTCCCGAATCACCCCCTCGGCTGCACCTGGGGGGTGAGCTAGTGAGTGCTCCCATGGTGGGGAGGCAGCAAACGGCCTCTGTGACAGCTGGGAGGCTTCCTGTCTGCCTGAACTGAGCTCAGCAGCCAAGCCAGGCCCACCCCGGCCGGCTCCTGCCCATCGATCTCCCCATGGGACCGGCCGGCTCTTGGTGCCAGCTGCACCCTCAGAGCAAGGAAGGTATAGAGGTCAGCAGGGTGCTGAGCTCAAAACTACTCCAGCCCTGGCCTCTCCCAGCAGGGGTGCTGTGGGCAGTGGGGGCGCAGAGGGTGGGGGTGAGGGGCTCCCGGCTACCCCAGCAGTCTCTGGAGCAGGTGGACGCTGCAGGGCGGCGCAGGATCTGTGACTATCGGGTGCTCTGCAGCCGGACGCTCGGTACCAATTCCAATCAGACTGAATTGCAGCACCCACCAGCTCAGGACACCTCCGACTTTATTGCCGAGCGTGCAGAACAGAACACAACAGAGCAGAACAGAGCAGAACGGGCCGGGGAGCGGGACCGGCAGACGGCGCCCTGGTGTCCCGCTGGGATGGCTGGGGAGGAGATAACAGGAGAGCTGGGGGCGAGTCTCCCAGCCCAGACAGACAGAGCCGTGCTAGCAGGGCTCACCTCAGATGTCCCCCGGCCTCCCAGGCCTGAGAGCCAGAGTCCAGGCCGAGCCGGAGCGTCCACGCGGCCATTTGTGGACGAGCGCCGCTAGGACCCCGCAGGCTGACGCCAGCTGCAGTGCGGACATGCCAGACCCATTCTCAGCTCCTGGGATTTCTTACCCTGGACGTACCTGACTAAACCATCAATCATCTTCCCTGTGCTGGGCTCCTCCTCCCATCTCTGCTGCCCCCTTGCAGGACCCCAGGGGTCTCTGCCCCCCTCTCCGTGGCTGCGCTGCCCCACATCTGGGCTTCACTGTCCTTGCAGCCCCTTTGCTCACCCGCAGAGACGCCAGGATTCCTCCGGGGCCGCCACCCCGTGGGAAACAGCGATGGGCCAGGCTACCCTGCGGAGCAGAGGGCGACCCAGGAACCGGGACCGTTCATCAGCTGCACATCGACGCCGGTCGGTGCCGAGGTCGCGCAGCCGAGCCATGCGGGGCAGAGAAGGGGCAGCTAGGGCCTGCCGGGTCCTGCACTGGGCGGGGGGACCAGGCAGCTGAGGGAGGGAGTCGGTCAGACTCTCTCCACGGCCTTCCTCCCCCCGGGCGCTGGGTCCAGGGCAAGAGGAAAGACGGGCCTGTGGGCCAGGCACTGGAGAGGGACGCAGGAGAGCCGGGTTCTAATCCTGCCTCTGCCACAGGCTCCTGTGTAACCTTGCTTGGTGTCTCTGGGGCCCAGACAGCCCAGGGATGGGCCCCGAAACCTGACAGTTCTGAAAGGCGATCACTGCCCCATCCTGGCTCTGCTGGGGCCCCTCAATCCCGACCCGCAGCCCCCTGCTATCCCAGCCCTGGGCTCCCCCATCCCAGCTCCGTTGGTAGCCCTCGGTCCCGACCCACAGCCCCTGGTGGAGCTCTCAGGATGGGGCTACTGAGCCAATTGCCCAGCCGGCTGTTCCTGCCCCTCATCGCGCCCAGGGGCCGCAGGCCACGCAGCCGCCCCCTGACCCCAGCTCCCAGCAGGCAGTGCCTCCGGGATCCCAGCGGCCGGGCTGCGTTGCATGCTGCGGCACGGGTCTGCACCTGGGCGTTGGAGGGGAGGGCGGCTGCAATTCGGTTCTGGTGCAGCCGCCGGACTCCCGGCGTCCTGCCGACAGCTGCCTGCTGGTGAGAGCAGGGCGCTGGGGCGGGAGAGAGCGCGGCCAGCGTCTCACTGCCCTGGCTCGGCGCTGCCCGGCGTCCCCGCCTGCCGTTTCTGTCTCGTCCTGCTGGGCCGGGGGCCGGCCACCTGGGAAAGGAGAGCGGCCGAGGTCAGAGCAGCTCGTCTCAGTGTCTGGGGCCCCTCGCTGCAGGGCGTGCAGGCTGACCCGCGCCCAGGCCGCCTGCTGGAGCTAGCGGGGCCGGGAGTGGAAGCCAAGGGCTCCCTGTAGGGCTGTGATGAATGCAGATGGCTGGCGCCAGACCTGGCCCGCGCCCGCCCGCCCACCTGGCCCAGTGCCACCCGGCACCAGGACGACCCAAAGACCCCGCTCAGCTGCATGGGGCTGTCTGCCCCATCTCGACCCCAGGCCCAGGATAACCTCCTGCCCCGTTCCTCGGGCCGGCCTGGGCCCCGGCGTGCGCACCCCTTACCTCCGGCGGATGGGCCCGTTTGCTGGCTGAGAAGAACTCGTCCAGCCTGGGCTGCCTCCTGCCCTCCCGGGGCGCTCGCTGCTTGGGCCGGGCCTCCTCGGGCTGGGCCTCCTCGGGCTGGGCCCGGGTCTCCTGCCACCGCTGCAGCCGCCGGTGCACCCGCAACTCGCTGGAAACGGAGCTCGGGTCAGCGGGTGGGGGCAGGGCTGGGGGGGGTGGGAGGGGGCATCACAGCAAGAGGAATGGAAACCAAAGGGGGGGGGGCGGAAGAATCCCCCAAGGGCCCCCCCCCACCACTGTGCCGGGATCTCAGCACCTGGCCTACTCCTGGCTCAGCGCCCCAGTCACCGCGCCCCGGCAGAGCCATTGCGGGGGAGTCTGGCTGGAACGGGCCCCCTGAGCTCTGCGTCCGGGAACTCTGCTCCACTGGCAAAGCCGTGTCCAGCCTCCCGACCCCCCGGGGATCGGAGAGCCGGGCCCGGGGCCAAACGGGCAGTTCTCTGGCTGATGCACAAGGCAGGCCAGACCCCAGTTCAGTCCCAGGTCAGGGGCTGGAGACTCGCACGGGGGGGCTGGAGCCCACAGGCTGCCAGCTCTGGGGACGGATTGGGGGCACTGGCACAATGAATTGAGACCCCTTCAACTCATCACACGCAGGACGCCATGCTTCCAGCCACCCCTCTAGGCCATCCCGCCTGCCTCCCCATCCAGACAGCGTGCCACTCACTTCATGTGCTTCTCGTGGACAAGGAACTGCACCAGCCCCTCCGGGTCGGGGTCGCGCCACTCCAGCGTCACCTGGCCCGGGTCAGCCACCTCCGGCTGCAGGAAGAGCCTGCGAGCTCCCTCTAGGTCCCAGTTGTCGGGCAGCGGGTGCTTCTGCAATAGCAGCAGTTCACCAGCCGAGGGCGCCCCGCGCCCCAAAGGAACCTGAAGCCCACGCCCAGGAATGACTGTGCCCACCGCTGAAATGCACCCACCTCTGGGGAGGGACCAGCAGCTGGTTACCAGCGCACAGCAACACCACAGCATGGTTTGGTGCCGGGAGTGAAGCAGAACCCACACCCCCTCCATCCATGGCTGGCAGCAGAATGGAGTTACCGGGGCTGGGATACCGGGGACACGCCCTGGAGAGAAGGCTGCTGGGATCTCTAATGCCCATCGGGTCGATGGCCAAGGGCCTGAGCTGTGTGCTGGCTCAAAAGGCAGCCCAGCGCCCCCCTGCGCTGCAGTGGAGACAGAACCACCTCAGCAGTGCAGCCTAGCGAGCCGGCGCTGACGGGCTCACAGCTCGCGGGGGAGGCAGAACGGGCCCTGCCCGCTCCAGCAGTGAGGACGAGGCTGGACCGCTGCCCCTCCGAGGGTGACGGGCTTCGTTCCCCTCCAGGCAGCCCTGCTCCCTGCCCAGTTCTCGGGCATCCCCCTCTGCCTGGCCAACGCAGCCCCCCTGCTCAGCCCCTCCTCCGCAGCACACGGCTGGCCGGCCCTGGCCCCAGCCCCGGCCCCGGTACCTGCGGGTCGATGTTCTGGAGAACTTGCTCGATGGTCCCGTGCTGCTGCAGCAGCATCAGGGCCTTCTTTGGGCCCAGCCGCCAGACCTTCCCACAGTAATCACAGCCCAGCAGGATGCACAGGTCCACAAACTGCCCGAGGCCGAGGCGAGGGAGCAGAGAACAGCCGTCACCACGGGGGTTAGCTGGATGGCTACCCGCTCTGTCCCGGGGCGCCCCTCCCCGCCATCCCGGGACACCCTGGTGACGCTGGCAGAGCAGGGCCCAGCTCGTGCCCAGGTCCCCATGTCTCAGCTGAAGGCAGACAGACCCACGCAGGAACCAGGCTGGGGGCTGCTATGACTCCAGCGGCGGTGAGCATTGTGCGGGTGTTTTGTGAACGCTGGTGAGCCGCTGCCAGCATGGATCTGAGCGAGAAAGTCTGGAGCCCTGATCGTACGGGAATATTTGAACGGCTGCGTCATGAGCCGCTGTGTCTGTAAGTCACAGGCCGGAGAGAGGCTTTAGCCAGGGTGAAGGTGTGACGACCTGCCCAGCAGGGATGGCCCAGGGACACCTCCTGTCCCCCTCCCGAGGATGAGTCAGGCAAGTGGATTCCTCCCGTCAGCTGAGTTCGCAGCTCAGAGGACATGGAGGGGAAGGGAGAAAAACCCTTGACAGGGAGGAACCGGATCGCGCTGCTGCTTGGATTCAGCCGGGCCAGGTGTCTAGGCAGAAGCAAGGGATCCCCAGTGCTCAGCCTGGGTTAGCCCTGCTGGACACAGAGACCTTGCTTACCACAGGAGCTGCTACTCCCTTTTGAAACTTAAGATTGTAACTCCTGTGGGTATCTCTGGTTACCAGCTTTAACCTTATAACTACATCTCTGGTTTCCTTTGCCTGTGTAATAAATCTTCAGGAAGTTATTACAGGATTGGCTACAAGGGCTGTGTGAGATTTAACGGGCAGCTGACCTGGGGTACATGACTGGTCTTGGGGACTGAGAGAGACCCTAACCCTAACTGTGATCCTTGGTGTAAGGGCCCGTCTGTCACACAGGCAGGCTCATCAGGGTGGCAAGACAGACTGGAGTATCCAGGGGACTGTCCGTGACTCCGTGGTCAGGCTGTTGTCACGCCTGAGCAGTTTACACTTGATCAGAGGTTGGTGAGATCCAAGTATCGAAGTTACAGCCAATGGGAGGGGGTTGGGCCCCGGTTCCTAGCAGTCTGCCTTGAGAGTCACTGCAGGCAGCGGTACAGTCTGCGCCCGCATGGTCACCTCCCCATCCCAGCAACGCTTCACCTGGTCAACGTGCCACAGACCCACGGGGCAGCACAAGGGAACGAGAAAATCCCGTTGGCCCGTGTCGTCTCCCTGTTCCCTGGGGCTGTCCCGTCGCTCACTCCCTCTGCGTCCACCCCGTCTCCTGTACTTAGATCGTCAACGTCCCTTCGTTCTGAGGCTGGGCTGCCCCCAGCGCAGGGCCCTTCTGCTCCCCCACCGGGGCCCCAAGCGCCAGCACAACACAACGAAATCCATCCGCCAATCCCACCTGCTCCTGAGTCATTTCCAGCTTCTGCAGGATGTCAGGCAGGGAAAACTCTTCCACTTCGCTGCAAGAGACAGAGAGCAGCATGAGAGCCCCTGACCCCTGGGATACCCTCCCCCCGCCAAGCCCCCATTCCTGCCCGCCTGACCCTGAGAACCCACCAAGCCCTGCAGCCACGCCCTGCGGTGGAAGTGAGCTCCCCACGCCCAGTGCAGTGCAAACCCGGCGCTATACCAGCGCATGGTGAGCAGGTGGCCAGCCGCTGGGAGCCCAGGCTGCTCTTCCTGCCCGAGGCTGTGACCTGACTGCAGGCACCACCCAACCCGCAGCACCTGCCCGTTGCTAAGTGGGCACCTTTATGGCTCTCCCACCGTCCCCTCCTCACTTCCTCCTCCAAAAATTCATAGATTCCCAGGCCAGGAGGGACCACTGTGATCATCCAGTCTGACCTCCGCTGTACCACCCGCCAGAGAGCTGCCCCCAACAATTCCTGTTAGACCCAGAGCAGATCTTTCAGAAGGACATCCAGCCTTGATTTAAAAACGGCCAGGGAGAGAGAATCCACCACAGCCTTGGGAAGTTGCTCCAGGGATTAATGGCTTTAACCCTCACCGTTAAAACCCTGCACTTTATTTCCAGTCTGAGTCTGTCTAGTTTCAACTTCGAGCCATTGGACCACGTTAGACTTTAGTCTGCTGTCAAATCTCTGGTCCCATCATGTTATTCCCACTACAGACCATGAGCAAGGCTCCCTGCTCATGGTCAGCCGGTTATCCGCTACCACCCTCAAATCTTTCCCAGAGTCGCTGCGTCCCAGGGTCGAGTTCCCCTCCTGTAATCACAGCCCATCTTTGTTCCGAGATGTGACTTAACATCCAGTCGTATTCAAACACTGTTGTTTGCGTGTGCTCAACTCTGTGTCAGTGACCTGTCCTCTTCGTTATTTACCACTCCCCCAATCTGTGTGTCATCTGCAAACTTTAGCAGTGGCGGTTTTATGTTTTCCTCCCAGGCACTGATAAAAATGGTAAATGGTGCAGGGCCAAGAACCGATCCCTGTGCAGACTTACTACAAACAGCTGCTCAATGAGGATTCCCCGGTTTGAGATCTATCAGCTGGCCAGTTTTGAGTCTGTTCACTGCGCGCCGTGTTAATTTTATACCGTTCTCATTTCTCCATCAAAATGAGGCGCAGTACAAAGTCAAACGTCGAACAGAAGTCGCTGTATGTTCCATCAACACTATTGCCTTTATCAACCAGACTTGTAATCTCACCAGAAAAGATACCAAGTTGGCGTGACGGGATCGATTTTCCATAAACCCATGTTGATTGGCATTAATTACATCACCCTCCCTTCATTCTTCATTAACTGAGTCCCGGAGCAGCCGCTCCATTATCTTGTCCAGGGTCAATGTCAGACTGACAGGCCTCGAATTACCCTGGTCATCCCGTTTACCCTTTTAAAATATTGGCACATTAGTTCTACCCCAGTCCCCTGGAGCTTCCCCGGAGTTCCAAGGTGCCAGAAGTTCCTGGATCCCCGCTCTCCTCCCCCCATCCCCTGGCAGGACTCAGACCCGCCCCGGCCCCTCCCCGGCCCCCGGGCACTCACCAGTTGCGCTTGGAGCTGAGGTGGCGGATGAGGCGGAGGCTCCCGAAAGGCAGCGCGTCCATGTCCTCCGTGGCCGTGCACCAAACCTTGCCAGACTTCACCAGAGCTGCGCAGGTGGCTTCTGCCTCTGCTGGAGCCTGAGCACGGGTACAGAGAGCGACTCTGCTGGCACCCACGTGGGGACTGCACCCTCCTTTTGCCCTGCCCCACACAGGACCTGCCAGCCCCTCCTCCCCCTCCCTTGCTCAAACCACCTTTCACTGCTTCCTTTAAATCACAGGCCCTGGTTTGCCTCTGTCAAGGGTTCGTGTCCCTCCCGACAGCGCTTTGTGTAGACGCTAGATAAACATCCCCCATCTCTACCCAGTGACACCCAGCAGCTCTGTCACTCCCAGCCGCCTTCCCTCTGGCCAGCACAGCCACCCCAGGCCATCCCTGCAGAGCACGGAGACCAACCAATGTGATCTGCCAGAGCCCTCCGCTGCCTGGGGTCGGTGCTGAGCCATGCTTCGCCCAAGCATGGGGCCTCTCCCCTTCTCCTGGGGAGCCCAGAGAGCAGCCCCAGTGACCCACGTGACGGCCCCTTTGCCCAACCCCATGCTCTCCCAGGCCACATTACCTGCACATAGGGGACACCCAGGTGGCCTAGCAGGGTCTCGCAATCCTGCTTCAGGGGCCGCGGCAAGTTTTCCGCCAGGCGGGACTCTGTAACCAGCAGAGGAATGTGGGTGTGATGCACTGTACTCCGAAGCAGCACCCTGCAAGTCCCTCATACTAAACATGTCACATTGGAGATCTAACAACCAGTCACGGTCCGCTGAACCCCTGTTCTGTCAAAATATGCACATCACCCGTCTGTGCCAAGTTCTGAGATGTTGCGGGTATTGAAATAGGTTAATGTAAGCTTTCTAGTAACCACAGAGAAGGCAACCATGCTGAGGAGAGGCTCAGCAACCGTACCCCAGCAAAGGAGTTGTAACAAAGGATTTAAAATACAAGGACATTTGCACAAGACTATACAATGGAGATTGCTCAACTCTATGTCTCACGCATATGAAATGGGGGGGATGGAGCAACCTGGTGACTCAGCAGAGCCCACCGGACATGCCTGGACTAATGTCTATTAGGCACATGGTCAAAAGATACAACATAAGGGCCGGGGCTGCAGGCCTTGGCCTTTCTTCTCCCCCACCTACGCTGGAAGCAACAAGAATGCTGGAAGATAAAGAGACTGGGTGGTCCAGGCTTGACAGAGCAGCCTGTATGCTGAGAACTGAAACATCCAGGGGGGTGGAAAAACTGCTTCATCTACAGCCTGCCTAGGGTGATCGGGTTTAAGATTTAGATTGTGCGTTTATCTTTATATTCTTCAGTACCTGTCTTTGATCTCTTATGCCTGCCACTTATACTCACTTCAAAGCCATCTTTCTGTACTTCACAAATCTGTTTTATATTTTAACTAAAACAGTGTGTCTCGGCTGAAGTGTTGGAAGATCTCAGCTCCGTTATCATAAGCTAGTGTATGTCCTCTCCACATTGAGGGGGGGACGGACTAGGTAACAGACTGATCCTGGTCAGGCAGGACGGTGCATCTTTGGGGGCGGGGCAGGGCAGGGCACTGGGGCGCACTGGCTGGTGCCCCTCTCTGTGAGATTCGTGAGTGGCTGGGGGAGCATTTCATGCGATCTTGCCGGCTGTGTGGCCTCCCATGCTGCTGCAGCGCCTGGAGGGGTTTGCTGGTGGTCACTGGCAAAGCACTGTGAGGAAAGTCCAGGCTGGAGAGTGAGGGGGCGCAGCGGTACCCCAGTCTGGGTTGTACCCTGGGGGACCCATCACAGTAGGTCAGGGGTTCCTGCTGTGGTGGGGACCCCCATAATGAGTTACAGTGCCCCCTGATGCTGCAGACAGGTGTGGCATGTCCAAACCAGACCCCAGGCCAGGACAGCAAAGGCCCTGATACTAGGCCTGCCACCCAGATAGGGGCCGCTTGGAAAGGGGCTGACCACCACCACCACCACCGGAGAAGGCAATGCTGGCACTGCAGGAACCCAGGGAGCTCTCCGCCAGGTAGGGGCAGGTGAGGGCCCTGCTGGGGCAGGGGAGATGAGGCGAGCCAGGCACCCCTGGCTGCTTTGCAATGCGGCACGTTTACCTGCAGTGTCTCTCCTAGCCCTGGCAACCTCTGCCCGCCTGGCCAACTGCAAGGAAAGGATTCTTGGTTACAGCCTCTGCGTGCAGAGACGCGCTATCCCCTTCCCACCCGGGGCCAAGAGGCATCCGCCACTAGCTAGGAGAGAGAACATCTGCATATCTGCCCCCAGCCCCTGTCCCAATCACTGCAGCACCCCCTGCTGGCTGGGACAGAGAACGATCACTGTGTAATCCTCACCTCCACCCCAGCCCAACTGCTGCAGCATCCCAGCTGGCTGTTCTGGCCATCTGCGGTGTTCAGGCATCGCTCAGTGCTTGCCAGTGCTCTGCTTTATAATACTGCACCTGGGGCACTTCAGTGACCGCCCGTAAGTGACCTACAACAGGCAAGTCATGCTTGACCAACCTGATTGCCTTCTATGAAGAGGTGACTGGCTCTGTGGATGTAGGGAAGGCGGTGGATGTGATGTACCTTGACTTTAGCAAAGCTTTTGATACGGTCTCTCACAGTATTCTTATCAGCAAGTTAAAGAAGTATGGGCTGGATGAATGGACTATAAAATGCATAGAGAACTGGCTAGAGCATAGGGCTCAACGAGTAGTGATCAACGGCTCCATGTCTAGCTGGCAACCGGTCACAAGCGGAGTGCCCCAGGGGTCGGTCCTGGGGCCGGTTTTATTCAACATCTTCATTAATGATCTGGAGGATGGGGTGGATTGTACCCTCAGCAAGTTTGCAGATGACACTAAGCTAAGGGGAGTGGTAGATACCTTTGAGGGTAGGGATAGGATACAGAGTGACCTAGACAAATTGGAGGATTGGGCCAAAAGAAATCTGATGAGGTTCAACAAGGACAAGTGCAGAGTCCTGGACTTAGGACAGAAGAATCCCATGCACAACTACAGACTGGGGACCGACGGGCTAGGCAGCAGTTCTGCAGAAAAGGACCTGGGGGTAACAGTGGCTAAGAAGCTGGATATGAGTCATGTGTGCCCTGATTGTCAAGAAGGCTAATAGCATATTGGGCTGCATTAGTAGAAGCATTGCCAGCAGATCACAGGAAGTGATTCTTCCCCTCTATTCGGCATTGGTGAGGCCACATCTGGAGTATTGTGTCCAATGGTCACCATTGTGAGCAATGGTCTCAAGTTGCAGGGGGGAGGTCTAGGTTGGATATTAGGAAAACCTTTGTCACTAGGAGGATGATGAAGCACTGGAATGGGTTACCTAGGGAGGTGGTGGAATCTCCATCCTTAGAGGTTTTTAAGGCCCGGCTTGACAAAGCCCTGGCTGGGATGATTTAGTAGGGGTTGGTCCTGCATTGAGCAGGGGTGGGACTAGACACCTCCTGAGGTCCCTTCCAACCTTCATCTTTGATGATTCTAGGATTCTATGAAGAGCTTCACAGCCCCCTTGCCTTGACTCTCTATCTGGGAAGCTCAGCCCTTAAAGGCACAGACCCCCTGATACCATACCCCCACATGTGCTTAGTTTGTAATGAAAGAGGGGCTGGGCTCAAGCAATTTTTTTTACTTTAGTAACTGATGTGGCAAGCCCAGAGGTGCTGGGGCTCAGCCCTGGCACAAATTAAGCCCTGCCCCCTGCCCAGCACGTCTCTGATACCAACCAGTGGCTGTTTGAGGTCAGGGGGCCGCCCGTCAAACACAAACACCGGTTTGATGCCGTTTTCCAGGAGATGCAGCGTCCGGTAAAACAGCCCCTGCAAGTGACTGAGACGAAAAGCCGGGCAGCTCACAGCTTGCCCGCAGCTTGCCCCCGCGCCCCATGGTGCCCCGCGGGACGGAGAGAGCCCAGCAGCGGGAGCCGCTCTGACACAGCGACACTGGGAACGAGGCGGGCCCACGTGGAGTCACAGACCCGCGTGCGCGGTGCACGTTCGGGACGACAGAGTCGACACTTGCTGTCTGTCAGCCTCCCAGCTCCCCCGGCAGCATGGTCGGCGCCCTGACCCCATCACTGAGCCACTGAGAGGGGAAGGGGGCTGCTCAAAGCCACGCAGGGGGTCAGTGGGCAGTCCACTGGGCCACACTGCCATGCATTGAGCCACCCTCCACCGGCCCCCCGGCACTGACCGTCTCCGGGTGAGCGAGCTCAGCAAGACGACCCCCATTGGCCAGGCAGGGGGTGCTGGAAGCTGCACCCGAGGGCTCTGGGAGCAGGGAGCGGCCCTGGGGGAGCCGGGCAGCGCTGGGTGTGGGACGCTCACCTGATGTTCTCCCCGTTGCGGTTGCAGATCTTCGGCATGGCCGTGCGGAACTGGTAAATGGCAATGGAAGCGTCCAGGGCTACGACCCGGCCTGGGGAGCCGACGGGAACAGCCGGGTTATTCCCCCAGGAACGGGCATAACCCCCCTCACCCCATCCCGTCCCAAAGAGCTGGCTGCTCTGGGGCTGCCCAGCCAGGGACTCACCCGTCATGGTGCATGACACCCCCGGGGCTGCTTCCCCACTCCCCCCTCCGCCCCCGCTTTCCAGGTGTGTCCCCCACCACTCCCACGCCTTCGCAGCCTCCTGCGCTCTGCTCTCTGCTCTGGAACCCCAGCCCCCAGGTCCCCTCCCGCCGGGGGGCAGCAGGAGGGGCCGTGCCCGCAGGCTGCGGAAGGGGTGGGGGGCGCTCCCTGCTCACCTCGATAGTGTCGCAGAGGGAAGGCGCTCACAGCCCCCGCAGCCTCCTCCTTAATCACCTCCGCCAACCTGGTGATGCCCATGGGCACGATCCGGGAGTCGCTGCAGGGGGCGGGGCAGGGACGGGGAGTGTCCCGGGGGGCTGGGCACGGCACAGAAGAGGGGTGCCCTCGGGGGCTGGGCACCAAGAAGCCCGGGGTCGCTCCCCAGGCCAGGGGACACACGCACGGGGCGCAGGCAGGGGCAGGCCCCGGACACGGTGGCGCTCGGAGCAGGGACCAGAGACTCAGGCAGCAGCGCGACCCCGACCCGGGCCCGGCCCCAGCTGGGGCGCAGCCGCTCTGCTTCCGCGGCTGTCCGCGCTGGGGAGCCACGAGCAGCTGCAGGGCCGGGCCGGGAGGGGAGCGCACGGGGGGCCGCGCCGGGGAATGCACCGGGGGCCGGGAGGGGAGCGCACCGGGGGCCGGGCTGGGCCGGGGGAGCGCACCGGAGGCCGGGCCGGAGAATGCACCGGAGGCCGGGCTGGGGGAGCGCACCGGGGGCCGGGCCGGGCTGGTCTGGGGAAGCGGGGCCGGGAGCGCCCGGACTGCAGCGCCGGCTGCTGGCCGAGGAGGAGCCGGGCGGGGCGGAGCGTTTCGGGGCAGCGGCAGCGGCTCCGACGGGGCGGGAGCTGGGGCCGGCCGGGGTCCCTGCGCCGAGAGATCCCAGCCCCCAGCAGCCGGGCTCCCGGGGCGGGTGTTGCCCTGGCGGGGGTTGCTCCAGCTCCAGGTGCCAGGGGGACCCGAAGCTGTTGGATGGCTGATGCCCCCGGCGGGGGGACCGGCCCGGGGTCCCCAGGCAGCAGGCGCTCCGTGCCGGAGAGGGGCGGCCTGGCCGGGCCCAGGGGAGGACGCTGGGTACCCGGCCGGGGGGCACACACCTCGCTGGCTGCCGGAGCTCAGCTCCCTGCCTCTCCCAGCTCTGGCAAGGTGAGCCCTGCCCGCCCGGCCCTGCTCTCTCTGCAGGCTAATCACCCGCTCCCCGACCCCTGAGACCCCTGAGCCTCAGGCCCCTGCTCCGCTGGTCGCTCGCAGACTGGCTGCTCCCAAAGGACCAGGGCACCCCGGCGGGCGGGTGCCAGCGCCAGCTCAGATCCCGTCCCGCTCACAGCAGTTCTAGGGGCACCGACGGCAGGTTGAGCCACCAGGCAACGCAGCAACCCCGGGGCCAGCCAGCCAGCAGCCGTGCTGGGAACAAGTGGCCGCAGAGCAGATAAGGCAGGAGATGCATTCTAGCAGCGGGACCGGCTCAGGGAGATGCTCTCACACCCTGTCCAGCGTGGCTGGTCCCCAGTCCGTCCCGCCGGTCACAGCCAGGCCTGGCGTCCCTTCCTGGCACAAGGCAGGCTCTCAGCTGGCCTCCTCCGGGACCCTGAGGCTGCAGGCGCGCGGTGCCCAGGAAGGGGTGGCCTGGCCCATGGGGGCCCGAAGGCTGTGGGTGCTCAGTGTCTGGGGAGGGGTGGCACGACCGGCCCACGGGGGTCGGTTTTCTAGCAGAATCCTGCACCAGCTGGGTGAAGGGTTCCAGTCCTGCCCTGAGCCCCAGGCACTGCCAGACATAGCCCAGCCCAGCCCAGCCGGGTAATGGGCTATGTGCACCCCTGCCCTGCACCCTGAGCCTTGGAGGCTCCCGCCCGCAGCAGGTACCAGCCACCCTCCTCTTATTGCCCCAACCGAGGTCTCCCTGTGGGCCCTCTTGTTCCACGATGGGCTGCTAGGACTCCTGCAGGCCTGCAGGGGGCGCCCAGCCCGGCGCTGCCTTTGTCCCGGCACAAGCGCGCACCCTCTCCTGAGTCCTGGTCACCTCTGCGACTCTCTAGCCCGGCCGGGGCCTCTATGACCTGCCCTCGTCGAGTGGTGCCTGCCGGGCCCGGAAGTGCTAAAGCAGCCATGTTTGTTCAGAGCGGCGGGGGGTGGGGCTTGTGTGGGCGGAAGTGCCTGCGCCCCGCCTTTGTCTCGGGGGCGGGGGGCGGACGATTGGCGGCGCCTGGGGCCGGGCCGGGCCGGCCGGGGGCTGAGCGGTGCGGCCAGAGTGCGCGGGGGGGGCTGGAGTGGGGGGGCTGTGCCCTGGGAGTGCGGGCGGGGGCTGGCTGGCAGCTTGGAACGGGGGGGGGCCTGGCAGCCCGGAGTAGGGGGGGTGTCCTGGGGGTGGGGGCTGGCTGGCAGCCCGGCGGAGGGTGCTCTGGGGCGGGGGCTGGCAGCCCGGTGTGGGGGGGGGGATGGCTGGCCCTGGGGGCAGGGGGGATGCCCTGGGGGCGGGGGCTGGATGGCAGCCCGGTGGGGGTGCTCTGGGGGGGGGCTGGGCGGTGTGGGGGGATGCCCTGGGGGCAGGGGGGGGTGCCCCGGTGGGGGGGGGGGGCGGGGGCTGGCCGGCAGCCCGGCGGGGCAATGGCAGCGAAGCTCTGGCTGGTAGCGGCAGTGGGACGGGCTCTGCGCCTGGGCAAGGGGCTGGGTTTTGCCTGGACTCCTCCGCAGCGCCCTGCCGGAGCAGACTGAGCCGGGGCTAGCGCCTCTCTGCGATTGCGGGGCAGACGGGGCCCCGAGCCCTGCGCCCCTCACCCCCGGAGAGAGCCTCGCAAGCCGTAACCCCGCTCTCTCCCTTTCAGGGTGGATAAGGCCCCTGCCCCCATGGCTGGCAGGCCTGCTGAGTGGAGCTCTGCTCTCTCCAGCGTCGGGCTGTGTGCCGTGTGTCTGAGCTCGGCCGTGCGCACTTTCCAGGTGAGAGCAGTGGTAGGGACACGCAGACCTTTGTGTCTGGGCGGCGCATAGCTCAGGAATGTGCTAGCGTCTTCCTCGTACCACAGAAGTGTCCAGTGTCTCCCACCTGACGGAGAAAGAACAAATCAATGCATTGTTCGCTGGTGCCATGGCCTAGCAAGAAGCCCTCTCCGTTTTACCTCATTCACTTCTGGTTGCCCCCATATTCACTGGACAAACAGATTCTCAAGCACAGTGATAACTTACCAGGTTTCTTCCTGGAGCACTTGATTGCGAGTTAGCTTAATGCTTATAGGTGTCATGAGTCGCACAAGGAGTCTTGGAGCTCAAGTTCAGTGTGCTCTGGTCTACCGGCTGACTCCTCGGTTCTTTGGTGGCATATGTGCTTCGCCCACTCCGGGTGATTTGTTTGCAGAAGTGGTTTGTAGGGACAAGACGTGGCATCGGTGGCTGGGGAAGCCGCTTTGGGGGTAGGCAGTTGTTCAGGGGGAAAAAGGGGTTTCACAGTTGCACCAGACGTAGAAAGGAACACAAGCAAAGATTTTCTTCCTAATGGATCTTTGTGAGGAGCCATGTGGAGAAGAAAGCAGCAGAGCTAATGAGGGATGGACTCTCGCTGACCTGTTTGTGCCTAGATAGCCCACCTGAAAATGCCAAGGTCAGGGCAGGCTGCAAAAGGAGAACAGATTCTTCCAAACTGGGGGCTAACACTGCAGTTAGATTCCCCAACCAGTTACCAGCAGTGCTTCTGCTCCCCCACACCGGTTACCAAGAAACTAAACCAAAAAAATGACACAGCCCCCTTTACTGCATTTCAGTCTCTGGCTCCAGTCAGCAATTAGGTCCAGTAAAGAAATAAGTTGTTTAAAACTCTATTCCCTTTACCAAAATGTGTTCTCCTGACCCCAAAGGGTCAGCCACAGTGCCAGATCAATATAAGTTTGGATCTTACCCAAAATACCACGCTGCCAGCCAATCCTTTAGTAACTAAAATGAAAGGTTTATTATAAACAGAAAGGAATAAATAAGAAGAGAGATGTTAAATAGTCAAAGCAATCACATACATCCAAGCGACATTAAAGTCCATATATATCAGATTCTCAGCAGAATTGTGGTGTTTGCAGGCTTGTACAGTCCCTCTGGTGTACATCCAGTACCTGGATGGGTCTCAGTCCTTTGTTTCACAGCTTCAGTTGTAGACGAGTTGATCCAGAGATAGGAAGGAATGAAGGTAACTAGTCTGCCATGCGGCTTGTTTCAAACCCAGCCACACAGCAAATGGCATGGAAAAGCCTCAGAGTCCCCTGTCCCTGGGCATGTTCTTACATGCCCTGGTGACTCATAAGGTGCAGCCCCTGGGTTCTTTCACTGGATTCATTATACCTGTGAGTTCCCTCAATGGGCCATTAAGCAGGCTCAGTGCTGCTGCCATGGGCTGTTGCCCAGAGACGCTGCACAAGCTGAAGTACAAATATGCCAGACACGTGTAGAAGCTATAATACAAAACTGACACACACACATAAACATGCTTCTCAATCTTAGCGAATTCTAACCTTCCCAACGGTACCTGACATGACCCATCTCGTACACATTACTGTCATTTTGCAATATTGACATCAATAATATTATAAACGGTCACCCCTTACCCAGACAACGTCACACTCGCGTTGCCAGCATGATGCAGCTCTGGGTATGAATCTGGGAGGGATGGATCCTCAGGCTGTTACCCTGGATGTCCAAGCTATCTCTTTGTCTGTGTGGCTGAGTTCTCTATGACTGGGCTGTCGCTCATTGCTTGTCTCTGTGTGTCTGTAGATAAATCGCGGGGCTGCCGCAGGGTTTTTCCTCCAGGCCCTGGCAGCACTGGTGGGAGCAGTTGGTTTCTTCTGGACACCTCTCGGGCTTAGCTTGGCAGCAGATTCCCAGTCCAGTTCCTGGGTCTCCACCGTCATTGGCCTGCCTTTGCTGGCTTTTGGATTCCACTGGCTGAACGGTGACCACTCCACTGCCAACATCCTCCTGGGAGGAGCTTTGCTGCTGGCCACGGGCTTGGAGTACTTCACTGAGGAGGGCAGGGCCATGGTTGCCCAGTCTGTCACCCTGGTGGCCTCCATCACCATCCTCATCATTTCCATTTTCACCATGAATTTCTACGGGATGCTGGGCAGCCTGGTGCTGAGCGTTGCTGGCCTCCTGTCTGGGGTGCAGGCAGAGAGACTGCTGATGCTCAGGAAGGAAGCTGTCCTCAGCTGTCTCCTGGCAGCAGGAAACTTAGCATTTCAATGGGCCTTGAGGACACAGCACGTTGACCTTGACTGATATGTGGCACTTCCCAAGGTGCCCTCTGTGGAGTTGTCAGTGTGGTCTGTGGCTGCTGTCCTCCTTGGCGCAGAGGTTACCACTCCCAGCATGCAGTGTGACCTGGCCCGTGGACTGAGGTGGGCACTGCATGCAGAGTTGAACCGTCACGTTGATGGCTGCAGTCTGATGTACATTCCTGCACTGGGTGCAGCCCTCAGGCTCGGGGCACGTTGCTGCAGCTGCCTGTGACTTGGTAACTGACTCATGCTAGATGAGAGGAGGATACCAAAGACTGGAGCTGTCCTGTTTGCTGCTGTTCCCTGGCGTGGCCCCGGTGGGGCAGACAAACACTCTCCTGCTGCTCCCAAGCACTTTGAATTTCTTCTTTGGCCTCTGGGCTGGCGAGAAGATGCGCACGACTCTGGAGCCCTGGTGGCAGCCAGCTGGTACAAGACCCCCAGCCTTCCCGGCGGGGTTACAGGCCTCAAGTTCTGTTGCTGGGTTTCTGCTGGTTAAGCATCACCTGCTGCTACCGCCTCAGGGAAGATGCTGGCTATTCAGTCATAGGCTCACGGGAAGTGGCGACAGGAAGGACCTGCCAGTCCGTTTCCTAGCGAGCCATTGCCTGATTATTGCTGCAGACTGTGGGTGCCTGGTCCATCTCCTCCAGCGATGGGGATCGCGGCACTGCCCTGGAGAGCCCGTTCCACAGGATATTGTTCCTGCCGACCAGTCTGCATTTACCTTTGCTTAATTTCATTCCAGTCATTAACTGACTCCTGCATTAAATGAAATGAGGATTTACAGGGAACTCGTTTTCCCTCCCACCCCATTGTTAACTCAGCTCCCCTGAAAGGATAACGTTGTTATTGAGCGCTTGGCACGTTTCACTCTCAAAAGTTCTGCGTGCCCTCCAGTGGCCTGTAGTATCTTGGATGACCATGTCCCATGGTGACTTGCTGCCACGTAGTTCTGATTGCCATGCGGACGGTGCTCCCCTGACGCTTGCACCCATAAGCCCTTGAGCACTAGCTGGGTTTGCATTTAATTTCCTCACTTGAAAAGGGAAAATTCCCAAAGTGAACCCAGTTGAAATAAAGTATTTCCTGCCCTGTGTGTGTGTTAGCGAGGAGTCGCACAAGCACGCTGGCTGCACCTCTCTGCCTGGGCGATTGCCGGCGGCAGCGCTGCGTGGCTCCAGCTCTCTGGTTAGACACGCACTACGAGTGTAACCCAAGAACGCGCCCTCGTAAGGGAGCTGGCATGGCTGCCGTGCTGTTTTCACTTGCTTCTCCTCCATTGCTTGGTAAAGCCAATCCTCAGCGGAGACCCCGTAAATGCCAGGGAAGACACTTTCAAACCAAGCTGCTGAAATCAGCTTGAATGTCCCTTATAACCCCTGGGAAAGCTTCCCCTCACTCCCCCCCACTGCCCGCACAAACACTTAAGGCAACATTGAGCTCTCCAGCTTGCTCCTCTGTGTGCCGAGAACCAGCCTGAAGAATGTGAGGAAGTTCTGAGGGACCTAGGCTTTATCTGCCTGAGCCGGAGCTGGCACATTGCTACTGCCCTGTTACACTCACTGGGCTAAACCCCCCTGGGCGTAAGGCCATTGACTATGGTGGAGTCACATCAGGAATGAGATTCCTCTCTGACCTTTCCATGTAAGGAAGTCCAGGGTGCTATGGCTGAAGTTGTGAGAAGGGCCAGGCTTCAGGGTGGCCAGGACCAGTGTTACTGCTCCAGCTCCCGTGTGGGGCAGGACTTCCTCCCATGTGCCAACCGGAGCCGCAAGTCACGTGCCGCATGAGCCAGAACAGAATGTCCAGCAGGGGCTATTAGACAGTCATCAGTGGGTATCGGACATCTTGGCTGTAACCGGGTTCCTAGCTCCCAGAGGGGCTGGTCCAGCTCTCCCTGTGGTCCATGCAAGCCTCCACTGGCTTTCCTGGGCATGGGATGGGCCCCACGTCCATTCCCTGGCACCCCGGCAGGTTTGTTCCCTTAGCCTTTGCACTTTCTCGCTCCCTCCCCCCATGCCCGCTTGCACTCGGAAGATGATTGCTTGCTGCAGAAGGAGGGCACCTAGACGCCCCCAGTCCCTCCTGCAGCCTGAAACCCGTGCACCAGCAGCCACCATTGCTGCTGTGGGCAGAGCTGGCTGCCCCTTCTGCAGCTGGCTTGGTTTTTCTCAGGGGCTCCTTGGCCGCACAGCTCCCAAACCAGCTAGTCTCGGGTTTAATTCAAAATCAAACCAGCATGGCTGGTTCTGCCAGGGAAGCGAGGTGTCCTGCCATCTGGCTGTCCGTATTTTGATGCTATGTGTTAAGAGGCCATGTAGAGGCCGTCCATTCAGGGTGTGGAAAAGCAGCTTGGGGAACCCTCCCAGGCCTATCTGAGTTTCTTACCCATATTCATGCTGTGGTTGGGCCTGATCCATTTGTGTATCTCTAGCCGTAGGCAATGCTGGTATCGATGAGTCTCACCTGTACGCTGGGACAGCTTTCCCCAGCCCCTGGGATACTCACTGTGCAGTTAGACCCTTCCATAACAAGGTTTGAACTTTTCTGTGTTTCCTTTGTCTTTCCTCACTGATGAGGTTAAACATCAGCAGCAGCTGTTGGGTTTATTAAAGGCAGGCAAATTCTGCATCACCCTTTGTACACACACCCCCATACAGCAGTCCTGACCTGCAGTCCTCTCTGCTGACCTCGTCTGTCTGCATAAATCATTACAGAATGCCCTCTGTCACCATGGTATCGGCGCATGAGCCGCTACGTAGTTCTGCCCTTCTGTAGGAGTTAGATGCCCTAGAAGTGACAGGATCCCTGCCCCGTTACCAATCCCAGGAACCCCCCGGCCCTGGCCGGCTCTTTGTTCTTCACATGCTTGCAGACATACCCCACTCAGATATGTGCGATCCCAGCACCCCAAAACCGGAGAAATTTGCCTAGCAGTTCCCGTCGGGGCGGTGCTCCCGCCCTTTGCCTCACAGCCCTCCCCTGGCTGAATAAGGTCAGCGCCACCTTGACCCCCCTCAGTTCCTTCTTACTGCCCACAGCTAGAGTTGGAGCACTCTGGACACCCTCCTTTTACCTCTGGATTGCAGAGACCGTTGTGTAAATAGTTGTTTAGTAAGCGCACCTCGGGTGGGTGGGTTAGTTTAGTTCGCTGGAGCTGGAGATGGTTCGTGTAGTTCGCTGCAGTTCCCTGGTGAAGGTGCCCGTCACGTGAGGGGCTATTCCAAATAGCGATTCCCACATGCCGTGTTTGTTGTGCCTGGGAGAGGGACACGGTAAGGATAGGGGCTCCATCTGAAAGTCCTTTGGGAAAGGGATGCAGGTGGCAAGGGACTTGAAACTCAAGCAGTACCACATGGAGCAAGCCACGCGGCCTACATCAGCACAGGAGATGGTACCAGCTCCTCGGCCATCATCAGAGCCTCAACGCACCGATGTTCCGCGGCAGAACGCGGAGATGGCCTCTAGCCGGATTCTAGGAGGGCTCCACCAAGAAAAAGGACCATTAAGTCGGAACACGGCCACTCCAGATCTCAGAGAGAGTTGTTCTCTGCAGGAATCAGTGCTGACTGGCTGCTTGGGTACCCATGAGGGAGTTGGGCCTTCAACCTATTCCCTGGTACCGAGGCAAAATTCAGATTCAACTCCTGCACCATGCATGAATCCAGTACTGACATCTTCAGCCCCACCAGTGACCATGCCCCTGGCCTACTGGGCAGCATCAGACCTATCATGCCCCTCAATCCCAGACTCTCCAATCACCCCGGAACAGACAACGGTAGTGCCTTCATCAATGACCATTGCACCGACACCGTCCTCAGTACCGCACGTAAGCCTGGACACCCTGCCTCGATTGGTGTCTGTACCAGTACTGGCCAGTTCTCCGGCTGCACCCACGCCAGAGTCTGTACCAAAGTCAAGACCAGTGCCGCCGCCGGCGCTTTCAGAGTCCGTACCGAGCGAGAAGATATTGCCCTCGCCAACCCATAGGGCCCCTTCCTGACCTCAGAGCCAATGCAGTCAGCATATTGGGCCTCGGATGAAGCTGGACGGTGGCTGGCTCCGCTGGGAGTTGACCCTCCATTACCTCTGGATGACTTTGGGGGTTCGTCGGGGTTGAATTTGAAATCTTCCTCCCCCCCCCTTGTGTGTCCCAGATGCCAGTTTCAGCTCGGTCCGGACATGCGTCCGATGCTGACCGGTGCTGGGATTAGTTCCAATCACACATTAGGCATAGGAGCTCTTGGCACGCTAATTATTGGTCCCCGATGCCTTACCCATATCCACAGTGGCCTTGGAATCCCTGGGATGCTCCTTGTTCCTTCAGATCCCAATCTTCAGCCTGCTCCAGGGTAAGATCGCCTAACCGACCCGTGGCGCAGCCCCCGTGCTGCATACTCAGAGGATGCTACCTCGGAGCAGGTACAGCCTGTGGCCATTGCACAGGGGATGGTACTGTACGAAGAGCAGCCAGCAACTCTTCGTCCTTTGTCCTCCTCCTCCCCACACAACACCATGACACTGGCTGCCTCCTCTCCAGGGCCGGAGGATTTCGAAGGTTGGCCTTAGCCTTGGGTGTCGAGGCTGAATTTGTGCAGGAAAACACGCACTAATTAGTGGAGGTTTGCCAGTCCGCGTCCATGGGGAGAGTAGCTGTCCCGATTAATAAGGCACTATGGGAACCGGGCAAGGCTCAGGGATTTGAATGTTTCCAGCTCACTTCTTGTGACGGCAGCCAATGAGAGAATCACCTACAGGGAGAAACAGATCCATGCCCAAGGACAAAGAGGTTGGATCTCATGGGCAGGAAAATGTCTTTGACCTCCTCCTTGCAAATGAGAATTGCAACGCAGCAGGTGTTGCTTTTGAAATGTAACTTGGGACTCTGTGGCAAAATGCATGGAGTAGCTGCACGAGTCTCCTAGGGAGGAGTGCAAGGTGTTTGTGATGGAGGGCTGACTGGTGGCTAAGACGTCCAGGGCTGACTGCAAGGACTTAGCTGGCATGATGAGGAGAGCATCGCGGTTGCAGAATTCAGCATTGCCACCAGATGTACAACAGAGCGCGGAGGGCCTTCCTTTCAATGGTCGATCTGTTTTCGGACAAAACGGATGAGACCTTCCATTTGTTTAGAGATGCTCTGTTGGAATTTATACCCCAGCATCAAAGAGATGCCTCTTTACTGGGCAACAATAGCAGTAATACTGCGGCCAGAGAGGTTTTAGACAGACACCTTACCCACCAAGGCGAGACTACCCCAGGAAGGAAAAAAGGCCTCACAAGAGATCTTTGTGGTCCTCCTACTTTTTTACTCAGCGCCCCCTCTCCTCCTTCCCCCTCCATCATTGGGCAGACAGCCTATTTGACTTGCGTGTAAGGGGCGGCAGATCAATTGTAAAATTCCTAACTCCATCACCTCAGTTCTCAGACAGGCTGGCCCACTGCTGCTGTGCCTGGAAAACAATAACCATGGATGAATGGATTGGATCACGCCAGACAATTGCTGTCCGTTCCCCACACCACCACCCCCACCCGTCCCTCTTCCGGGACCCCTGTCATGAGACACTGCTTCTTCACCAGCTTCAGACGCTATGTGCCCTGGGGGCCATGGATGGGTCCCCCATCAACGTGCTGGACAAGGGTTCTATTCCCAATTCTTCCGACTCCCCGAGGCGCAGGGTGGAATGAGACCTATCCCCAATCCCTGCAAACTCAACAGTTACGTCAGCTATATAAGGTTCCGCAGGGTTACTGTGGCCACTGCTCTTCCCTCTATGAATTACAGCGGCTGGTTTGGTGCGCTGTTATTTGCGCAGGTCTGTCTTTCCGGGCCCCAGGAAGTTCTTGAGATTCCTGGTCGGCAGTTAATGTTACTAGCACACCGTTCTGCCCTTTGGCCTGTCCTTGGCGCCGTGCATGTTTACCAAAGGCATGACAGTGGCAACTGCCCATCTCAGGAGGAATGGAAGTCATGTCTTCCCGTTGTCACGACCAGGTCGTGGGCGGTCAGACCTCGTGATCAGAGAGGCTGTCGGGTACCAGAGGGTCAGCGTCCGAGACAGGCCAGTGGGTAAACCACGAGTCAGGTGTCAGCAGGGAGGGTCAGAGTCTGGGATCTCTCATGTGCAGGGTCTGAGGCAGGACAGGCAGGCAGTCTGTATTATTGCCCAGCCACACCCCCGGCATGGTTTCCTGGATTAAGTACCGGAGCCAGCCAATCAGTGGGCTGCAAGGAGCTGCCACTCAGGTCCTGCTGGGTTGTACTTCCTGCTGGGCCGATCCTGATAGGGTCCTGTGGCAGGAGCCCACGTTAAGGCTCCTGAGGTGGTGTGGAGGTGTCCCTGCAGGTTCTTATGCCCACACTTGGACAACTGGCCAGTAAGAGACAAGTCCGAATAGCTAGTCCTCAGTCATGATCATTTCACACTGGATCTTTCCGGTCCACTGAGGCTGATCCTGAACACGGAGAAATCAATACTGAACCCTACACAAAAAATCAAGTTTATTTGGGCCATGCTAGACTCTGCGAGTTTGAGGGCCTTCCGGCCGTGCAAACAATTCCCAACAATTCAGCAGCTGTGTCTGGACCTCCAGTCACATCCTACCACAACAGTCCATGTGTGCCTGAGATTATTAGGCCATATAGCCACATCTACCTATATAGTGCAGCATGCGAGACTGCGTCTCCGCCCTCTCCAGCAATGATTGAGACCAGTCTGTCATCTAAGTTACCACTCTTTAGACATTCTTCTATGAGTGCCTCCAGAAATACTGAACACCCTGCCGTGGTGGATAATTTGGGACAATGTGCGTCAAGGGGTTCCCTTTGTCCATCCCACTCCTGCAAGAAAGTTGGTCACCAATGCCTCCTTCGTAGGGTGGGGAGTGCATCTGGGATTGCTAACAATCCAGGGACTGTGGATGGAACAGGAAACGTCCCTGTTGTATCTTGCCTCAGCTCCAGCACACTGATACAACTCGGGCCAGGCCGTTCAGGACGATGCCACCGGGATGTACTATGTCAACAAGCAGGGAGGAGCCCGCTCCTATAACTTGGTCACAAAGATAAAATTTTGACACTTCCACATCATAGAATCATAGGGTTGGGAGGGACCTCAGGAGGTGTCTAGTCCAACCCCCTGCTCAAAGCAGGACTAACCTCAGCTAAATAATTCCAGCCAGGATTTTGTCAAGCCACAGCTTAAAAACCTCTAAAGATGGAGATTCCACCACCTCCCTAGGTAACCCATTCCAGTGCTTCACCACACTCCTCGTGACAAACATTTTCCTAATGTCCAACCTACACCTCCCCCACTGCAACTTGAGACGGTTGCTCCTTGTTCTGTCATCCACCACCACTAAGAACAGCCTAGCTCCATCCTCCCTGGAACCCCCTTTCAGGTAGTTAAAGGCTGCTATCAAATCCCCCCTCATTCTTCTCTTCTGCAGACTAAACAAGCCCAGTTCCCTCAGCCTGGGTCACCTCTGGAGCCTTTTTTAAAAATTGGCATCACATTAGCTATTCTCCAGTCATCTGGCACAGAAGCTGATTTGAATGATAGGTTTCATACCACAGGAAGTAGTTCTTCAATTTCACATTTGCGTTTCTTCAGAACTCTTGGGTGATACCATCTGGTCCTGGTGACTTATTGCTGATTAATTTATCTATTATGTTCTTAGGTTCTTATTTACTTCTCCACAGGCTCTAGTGCTTACTGCAGAATGTAAGCGTTCCTTTACAACCCCTAACTTTCTAATTGTGGTCGCAAGAAAAAGTTGCAAAGATGACCTCATGCAGTGCGGCCCCCCAGAATCTGCAGGATCCACCCAGAGAGGAGCCTCCATGCTCCATCCATTTCAGTGAGGTGCGAACTCCACAGCCTAACAACAGT
This sequence comes from Emydura macquarii macquarii, assembly GCF_026122565.2. Taxonomy (NCBI): domain Eukaryota; kingdom Metazoa; phylum Chordata; order Testudines; family Chelidae; genus Emydura; species Emydura macquarii. Next base: position 1,879,668 of record NW_027132383.1, read on the forward strand.
TCTTTAAATGGCAGTGCTGCTAATCATTTCACTGCGGTTCAGTTCAGAAGCAGCCAGCTGGACTGGGGTTAGGCCAGTGCTTGGGGTTTTATTGGACCGGTCTGACTCTGCTTCGTGCATCTGGGAGAACCAAGCTAATTCCAGGGAAACGTTGTTGGAAAGCAGGTCACCCTAAACATAATTGTGTGCATGGCAGATGGAGGCTTCATTTGGGTCCCAAGGAATCACTGCGGGGTGGTTTGTTTGGTTAGAGCCTTCTCTTGTTTAGTAAGGATCAGATGGGATTTTTTCCATTGTCTTCTGGCTTTAGATCCCAGCCTGTGTGATATGTCATGTGGCTCAGAGGAGTCCAGCTGAGGTCTTTGGGAGCCAACAGGCCCAGCTGATTCCACAGTAGCTTCTTCTCCTCTCAGCCTGGCTCTCAGCAGACATTTAAACGTGACATTATCCCACCCACCCAAGAGCTGCCTCTCTGCTCAGGGGCTGGATGGGGGTGGCAAGGATGGATCAGAAAGCGCATCTGGCTCCTTGCACTGAGTTCCTATGACAAACATTCCTGAGCTGGGCTGGTTCCTTTTATGTCCTGCAGTAGACCGCAGCTCTGGCAGGGCAGGAGCCAGGTGTGAGTTGTGCAGGGGAGAGCGGGTGAGGACAGGGACGGTTTCCTGGCCCACGTGCATTTCCCATGGTCTACCCACATCTTAATGAAATCCATGAGGATGGGAGCAGCTCACCGAGCAGGCTCTCCAGTCCGGCCCTGCAGGGCCAGGCTTCCCCCATCTCAGCTCTCTGCTCAATTATTCCAGCCAGGAGGGATTTGACCCCAGTAACTGAGCGGGGTTAGCAGGGCCTATGGAAAGCACCCATTTAATGTCAGCCTGAACGATAAGTGCCCTCCCCACACTGCAGTGCAGTGGGGCAGGCTGAGAGCTGGGGAAGGAGAATAAAAGGTAAGAAGTGGGGCATGGGGGGTCGGTATGTCGCTGTTGGGCTTTGCCAGGCCAACCAGCCTCTGCTGTGCCCACTGCAGGCTCTGCAGCCCCTGCCCCAGCTGCTCCTCTTTGCCATCCTTTCCTGGCCCTGCCTTCCCCAGCCAGCTCCTGCATTGCCCCACCCTGCCCTCCCTCTCTTGCTAGACCAGCCCCTCCAGCAGCTGTAGCTCCCTTTTATCTCCAGTCTCACCCCCCTCCATCCCTTTTACAGGCCCACCCCTTCTCTTAGCCCCTCCCCATCCCTCTCTAGCCCCTCCCTTTCCCTTAGCCCCTCCTGATCCCTCTCTAGCCCCCCCTTTCCCTTAGCCCCTCCCTTTAGCCCCTCCCCTTCCCTTAGCCCCTCCCCATCCCTCTCTAGCCTCTCCCCTTCCCTTAGCCCCTCCCCATTACTCTCTAGCCCCTCCCTTTCCCTTAGCCCCTCCCCATCCCTCTCTAGCCCCACCCCTTCCCTCAGCCTCTCCAGCCCCTCCCCTTCTCTTAGCCCCGCCCCTTATTACCCAGCCAATCCCTCCCCCCTCTCTAGCTCCCTCTCCTCCCCTCCCTCTAGCCTCTTCCCTGGCCCCTTCCCCCCCATCTAGCCCCTCCCTCTAGCCCCTCGCCTTCCCCGTTTTGCCCCTCCTCCCTAGCCTCTTCCCTCTCTCTAGCCCCGCCCCCTCCACAGGAAGTCCTGCCCACCTCTAGCCCCGCCCAACCCCCCCGCCCCCCGCTGTTTTGTTCCTTCTGCGGGTCCGTCAAATGTTCAATTGAAAAAAAAAAAAAAAAAAGGCAGCGGAGTGGGCGGGGCCCGGCCAGTGGGCGGGGCGGCGACCTTTGTGCCGATAGGTCGGTGTCCGCGCCGGGGCCGCCCCCGCCGCGCGCTGATTGGCGGAGGGGGCGCGGCGCGTCGGCCGGCGGGCGGGGACTCCGGCTCGGCAGCGGAGGGACGAGGCCCAACAAAGATGGCGGCGGTGGCGGGGTGAAGCGGCGGCGGGGCGGCGGCAGCAGCATCAGCGCGCGGCGGGGCGGGGCGGGGCGCGCGGCGCCATGTCCGGGGCAGAGGAGCGGGAGCCCGGCGGGGGGGGCCCGGCCGCCGCCTCCTCCTCCGCCGCCGCGCCCTCCGCCGGGCTGGGGGAGGCGGCGGGGCCGGCGGCGGGGCCCGAGGAGCCGGGGCTGCTGCTCGGCGGGGCCCGGCCGCACGCGGAGCCCGCCGGGGACCCGGACGCGCCGCCCAAGAAGCGGCTGAAGGTGGCCGGGGCGGGCGGGGCCGAGGGCAGCGTGAAGCTGGAGGAGCGGCTGTACTCGGTGCTGTGCTGCACGGTGTGCCTGGACCTGCCCAAGGCCTCGGTCTACCAGGTACCGCCCCCCCGGGACCCCCCCCCGGTACCCCCGTACCCCCCCCGCCCTGCACGGTGTGCCTGGACCTGCCCAAGGCCTCGGTCTACCAGGTACCGCCCCCGGGACCCCCCCCCCCGGTACCCCCCTCCCTGCACGGTGTGCCTGGACCTGCCCACGGCCTCGGTCTACCAGGTACCGCCCCCCGGGACACCCCCCGTACCCCCCTTCTCCGGTACCCCCCCGTACTCCCCCCGCCCTGCACGGTGTGCCTGGACCTGCCCAAGGCCTCGGTCTACCAGGTACCGCCCCCGGGACCCCCCCCCCGGTACTCCCCCCGGTACCCCCGTACCCCCCGCCCTGCACGGTGTGCCTGGACCTGCCCAAGGCCTCGGTCTACCAGGTACCGCCCCCCGGGACCCCCCCCGGGACCCCCTTCTCCGGTACCCCCCCCCCCACCCTGCACGGTGTGCCTGGACCTGCCCAAGGCCTCGGTCTACCAGGTACCGCCCCCCCCCCGGGACCCCCCTACCTCCGGGACCCCCCTTCTCCCGTACCCCCCCCCGCCCTGCATGGTGTGCCTGGACCTGCCCAAGGCCTCGGTCTACCAGGTACCGCCCCCCCGATACCCCCGTACCCCCCCCTCCCTGCACGGTGTGCCTGGACCTGCCCAAGGGGACCCCCCCCGGGACCCCCCCGTACCCCCTTCTCCGGTACCCCCCGCCCTGCACGGGGTGCCTGGACCTCCCCAAGGCCTCGGTCTACCAGGTACCGCCCCCCGGGACCCCGCCCCGGTACCCCCCGTACCCCCTTCTCCGGGACCCCCCGCCCTGCACGGGGTGCCTGGACCTGCCCAAGGCCTCGGTCTACCAGGTACCGCCCCCCGGGACCCCCCCCCCCCGGTACCCCCGTACCCCCCCCCCCGCCCTGCACGGTGTGCCTGGACCTGCCCAAGGCCTCGGTCTACCAGGTACCGCCCCCCGGGACACCCCCCCCCCCCCCGGGACCCCCCTGCACGGTGTGCTTGGACCTGCCCAAGGCCTCGGTCTACTAGGTACTGCCCCCCGGGACACCCCCCGTGCCCCCCGGGACCCCCGTACCCCCCTTCTCCGGTACCCCCCCGCCCTGCACGGTGTGCCTGGACCTGCGATCAAGGTACCGCCCCCTACCCCCCCCCCCGCCCTGCACGGTGTGCCTGGACCTGCCCACGGCCTCGGTCTACCAGGTACCGCCCCCCCGGGACCCCTCCGTACCCCCGGGATCCCTCCCCCCTGTCCCCGGGACACCCCCCGCCCTGCACGGGGTGCCTGGACCTGCCAAGGCCTCGGTCTACCAGGTACCAGTACCGGACCCCCTGGTAGCCCCATCCCACCAGTACCGCCCCTCTGGAATCCCCTCAGGACCCCCCCTGTATCGCCGCCACCCCCCCCCCCACTCCTCTGCCACCTCCCCACGCTGCACAGTGTGCCTGCATCTGCCCACAGCCTCAGTCTACCAGGTACCTGTACTTCCCGGAACCCACCAGTTCCCCCCACCCTCCACAAGGGGTGTCTGCATCTGCCCAAGGCCTCGGTCTTCCAGGTACCACCCTCCCCTGGTATCCCTACTGGGCCCTCTGGAACCCTCTGGTAGCCCCATCCTACCAGGACCCATCCTGCATGGGCTGCCTGGGCTTGTCCAAAGCCTGAATCTACCAGGTATTCCCTGGTACCCCCAACTTGGTTCCCCCATCCCACTGAGACCTCCCCAGTGGGCCCCCTGGAATCCCCTTGGTACCCCCATTCCACTGGGACCGGCCCCGTACAGTGCCTGGACCTGTCCAAGGCTTGGGTCTACCAGGTAACCCCCTGCCCCGGAACTCCCCCGCCCCGCACACAGCCCCGGGACCCCTCTGCCAGGCACGGTGTGTTCCTGGACCCACCTAAGGCCTTGATCTGCCAGGTACTGGCCCCCGACAGCCCCCCTAGGACGCTCACCCTCCCAGAAACCCCTGTTCTGCATGCTGTGCCTGGACTTTCCAAAGGCCCAAGTCTAACAGATACTGCTCCCTCCCCCAGTACTTCCCTGCCCCACACAGTGTGTCTGGATCTGCCTATGGCCGTGGTCTATCAGCTACAGCCCTCCCCTGCAAGTCCCCGTATCCCCACCCCACATGGTGTGCTTGGGCCTGCCCAAGACCTCGGTCTACCAGGTACTCCCTGTCAGGGCTCTGTCCTAACCCGCCAGGACCCCCCATTCTACTGACCCTACCATCCTTCACGCAGGGTGCCTGCACCTGCCCACGGCCTCCGTCTACCAGGTACTGTCTGGAACCCCCATCCCGTCACCCTGCCCACCCCTGGGACCTCCACCAACCCTCTGTGCCCTGCACAATGTACCTGGCCTGGATCTGCCGGGTACTGCCCTCCTGCAATCTCCTCTTCCCCCAGGGCCCCTTCACCCCACTGTCCCTACCACCTCCTGTGGGGTGCCTAAGTCCTCTGTATATTGGGACTCCCCCATACACCGAGACCCCCATATGGTGTGTGTGGACCTTTCTAAGGCCTTCATCTACCCAGTACTGGCTCCCTGGACCTTATCCCCGCTGGAACTGGGCCCTGTCTTCTACTGGGTCCCCTCATTCCCTTCATGGTGTGCCTGGGGCTGCTCTTCTGTCTGCATGGTACCCTCCACCTTGTCCTCCCTCCATAGCATGCCTGGACCTGGCTACAGCATCCATCTACCAAGTACCCTCAGACCTGATCCCCCACCCCTGGTGATCCCCTGTTTCCATAGCCCTGCACAGCGTGCCTCCACCTGTCCGTGATCTTAGTCCACGAGGTACCCACCCGTGGGAGCTCAGTGCACTCTTCTTTCCCTAACCCTGCTGCATGGACCTGGACCTTCCTATAGCCTGTCTTCCTGGCCCCTCTCCCAAGACCTTATCTCCATCCCCTCTCGGGGTGTCTAGACCTGCCCATGGCCGTGGTCTGTTAGGTCCCATTCCCCAATGGGACCATCACACCGTAACCCGGCTTCTGAAAGGAGGAGTGCACCCCATTGCTCTGGGGTCTGTGCTTGGGCCCAAGGCCTGCGTTTTGCACCTGCACTCTACCTCAGATTCCCCTTACCAACCCCAGCAGGCAGGTGTCTGGCTCTTGTCCAGCCCTGTTCTGGGTTATGGCTTCCTCCACCTTTCTCAGAGGTTGAGAAATAGGCCCTGCTCCTGAGCAAAGTGATGGCCAAAGAGAAGATGAAGTCAGTAATTTCTTCCTCAGTCTGCTGATCACTAAAGGGGTAGATGTTTTCCCAAGGTCACTCCCCAAGGGCCTTTCCCCAGATAGTATCTGAGGTGTGCTCCTTGCTCTTTCTGTGTCCCCCCCATCCCAAAGTCAGGGCAACATCACTTCCTCCTCCTGCAGGGTGTGTTCCGCCTACCCCACGGCTCCGAGTCACCAACTTCCAGTAGATAAAATTCTGGGGAGGAAAGTCTTTGCAGACAAAAAGAGGGACCTAGTTGTTACTCCGACTGAAAGGAGCAGGCTAAAATGCCTCTCCCTAGGGACTGTCAGCTTTCAGGATGTTTGCTTCCCCTGGGTGACTTGTGTCCCCTGGAGGGGAGGGGTGCCTTGTTTTAATCATGGACGATCCCATCCTGTTTTGACTCTTTTAGTGAAATAGTTTGACCTATAGAATAGCCCCAGTGACTGGTCCCTTAGCCTGAAATCAGGTTAGCCGGAGAAAGAAGACAGACCTCTATAGAATAGAAACAAAAATACTACTTTTAAAAAACAAAAACCCATTTTACTTCAGCCTGAATTTGCCAGTGGGTGGGATTAGTGTGTGATGGTGGAAGGCAATGATTGCAGGCTTGCTGCCAGCTGCATGTCCCACACCGACTCGCATCAGAGTGAGGGTTTTATTGGAACAGCGTGAGTGGAGGTGACAGAAATTTCAGGGCGTTGCATGGGTCTGTTATGTAAATACGTGTGGAGGTGTTTGTTGTTGACAGGACTCAGCTCTGCTTTTGATTTTGCCACCTCTTTTGCAAGCAAGCAGTTATCTCTTCAATCTGCAAATCATGCACTTCTCCTTGTACTAGTGCTGCAGGAACATGGGCTGATCTGCAGAGGTTTGTGAGCAGCACCAGTATGGCCAGCATCCATTTTGTGAGATGCTGACCTCCTGGCGCTATTTTGGCTTTGATCCAGGGCTGCCCATCCTTTGCTGGATCTGAGGGTGACAGCTTCCATGCTGCATAGGCTGATTGGCTGGAAGTATGTAGACCTAGGGTTGCCCATTTTGGTTGGACATATTCCTGGAGATTTCATCACATGACAAACTTTAATTAAAGATTCATCTTGAATTCCTGGAGACTCCAGGACAATCCTGGGGGGCTGGCAACCCTAAGTAGATAGGAAGGAGAACTGAAGAAATCTGATGTTTAGACGATTAGTATGACTTGCATTTAATCGCCGTGGACTTGAACTGTGTGAAGCAGAGTGTGAGCTGAAAGCCTGGGAATGGTAGGAGTGTGTGACTTGAATTAGCCAAGAACCTAAATGCAAAGGTCATTGCCTTGGTGAGGTTACACTTCGCTGATCAGACCCTAATAATATCTACACACTGTTGCTAATGTGACAGTAGCATAAGATGGCAGAGCTGTGCTGACTCAATGAAGGGAAGGGAGCTCTTTTACTTCTAGGTTTAGTTTATGTGCAGCTGTATCATTCGTGGTAAGTTTTACAGGCTCCAGGTAGCATGTAAAATGGCTGCTTGCTGTAAAGAGAAGCAGTGTTCATAGCAGATCTGTTAGCAGAAATGTAAGTGTACACAGTTAAACTTAATCAAAATAAATGGTGATAAATGGATGACTCTTGCCTTGATATGTGTGCTTGTAAAAGAACTTGCACTAAAACTGGCTTGTCTGAGCCTTTGTCTGTTGCTATTAGGCTTCCTTGGGAGGAAAAACGGTGCGTGGGAATACAAGTCAGATGCTGATTCTAAAACTAACTGCCTTTCCCTCTGCTGGGCCCACTATCAGTTGTTTGTCTGGTGCCTGAGAATTGTTTTCCCTGAAAGAGGAAATAATTCAGTTTTACCTTCCTTCCCTGCAGAGAATAGGTAAACCAGGACAAGCTGCTGCTGGCTGCCATGCGACGGGAACTCTGGCAGCGCAGCACAATGCTCCCATTATTGATGAGAGCACTCAAGGTTTTGGATTGCCACAAAATTACTGCCGCCTTTATAGGCTAGCAAAGCAAACATGAGTGTGATTTTTGGAAAGGTTGGTGCAAACCAGTCTGCGGCGCTTTAGCAACTGAGGAATTCCCTTGGCACATTCAGTTAGGAGCATTTAAAATGTTCCGAGAAACTAAAAGAGCCATGAATAGCAAGAGGTGTCTGTGCAGACCCACAAAATGAAATTGGTGCTTGCTTGTAAATGTCCTCTTTAGTGGCTTAGGCTGTTTAGTTGCTGTTGATTTGCTTTTGCTAGCTTTGTATGTACTGGGGGAGGTATCTAAATAGTGCCACAAGGAGCTTGTGTTTTTTATTCCTCTCACATGCCTCTTCCCTGAAGTCTCATGTACATCTCTCTAGCCACCTGGCTGAATTTGAATGGTTAAGACAATGCACTGGACCTCTGGTGGAGCTGGGAATTGAACCCCTATCTCCAGATTTACTGCGACGCTTTAGGCTGACCCCTTACTCTCCATGCCTTGGTTCCACATCTCTAAACTAGGGGTCCGTATGTGCCACTACTGAGCATATATTTATGAATACTTGTGAATTGCCACAAGCGTGTAGGGAAAAGTTGGAGCTTTCTGACATGGGGTACCCAAATCTCATCTAGATGTGAGCTGTACTTGGAACTTACCAGGAAGAGAAGACTGCAGATGCCCTCAGTTCTAAGATCTGCAGGTAGCTGGTTGGCGCGAGCTGGAGCATTGCCTGTGGTCATGGACTACTCCATTAAAAGATGAGGGCTGTCGTGAATGAGGAAGGAAGGTCTTGGGCTTAAAGCACAGGACTGGATCCTGGTTCTGGCAGTGCTACCAGCTTGCTATGATTCTGCAGAAGTCACTTATTCTTTGTGCCTCACTTTCTCCACCTGTAAAATGAGGTTATCTACCTAGTATAGTGTGTTGAGACTCAGGCCAGGTCTACGCTTACCTTGAAATTCGATGGCAGTCGATGGGAGTTATGCAAGCTGCGTAGAGTAGCTTGTGCAACTCCCGTTGACTTCGTAACTCCTTCTATGCAGCATCTTCACTGTGCTTCACCTACGGGAAATGCATGCCCGTTGACGCAGCGCTATGCCACTGGATGAGGTGGTTTTAATGTGTCAACTTCTGGATCCATTGAGCAGGTCTTCACCAACCACTCCATCAATCTGACGGCAGCGAATTTGATGCCGTCAGTGAAGACATACCCCTAATTCATTATTGGTAAAGCGCTTTGGTGTCTTGAGTGGAAAAGTATTACTGATGGGTCTACTATGCCCTATTGTAAAATTCTCAGTGTAGTAAACTTGAAACCCTTATTAACCAACTAGACTAGGTGAAACGTCCTGCAGAGCAACCTTAGAAAAATCTACGCTCCCATCCTGCCTGGGCTGACTCTCTTAACTGAAGAGCAAGGTACATTTGTAATCACTGTTTGTGAGGGAGATGGAGGGGACGGATTGTTATGCTTTGTGCTGAGGCCAGTAGACTGTTGATTTTTGCAAGTTTGCTGTAAGGATTCTTAGTGGGGACCTAATACTAGTCCAATGCTACAGTAAGAACCAGGGAAGCCAGCGCACCCCTTCTTTTGAAGTCACCATGATGTGCACATTTAATGTCTGACGCTTTTTAGTTACAATCAGGTATATAGATGCTGATGAAACCTGGTGATCAGCAGGTGAATGAGTGGACTATCAGATACCTTGCTCTACAATTATAAGAAGGTAGGTAGGTAGCTCAGGCAAGCAAAAATTGGAACAGGTAGGCTGTGGAGTCTAGGTTTTTCCAAGGTAGCTTTGCAATGCATCACAGGAGAGGTGTCCGGAGGAGGGAGTAGTCCAGCGGCCTTTAACCACACTATTATTGCTTACAGTTAGTTTAGCGTTGATATGCAGCACTACCCATCCCTTTGGATGTAGTATGGAACCTTGGGATTCCTATCCACAGGTAAATGAGTGGCCCAGCAGGGTGGCCAAGGTGGAGCGCATGTGTTTTTCTTCAGTAACGGTAGCCCAGGGATGGCTGATTTTATGGTTGAAAGCTGGAAATAAATTATCCTGAGTATTTTAGCTGCTAAGTAGTTTTTATAATTCTCATGGGTTTATCTACATGGGGATGCTCAGGAAAGTAAAGATGAATTAACTAAAGGTGTGAAGTTAAATCACTTTAACCTCTGTATGGATGCTTTCATTCAGGGAATTAAGCTAGAGTGAGCTCACGTCTCTTTACTTATGAATGAGAGGTTCATAATGAGCTTTTATGCCAAACCTGTAACTAATTCATCTTCACTTTCCTGGCTGTCGCTGTGTAGACAAGCCCTGGTGCTTTGTGGTACAAAGAGGAAATGGTCCCTGCCCTGAAAGCCTTACAGTCTAATTCTAGACATGTTCCTAGCTTTTTAAAGAATTAAAGACAAGGGAGTGTCAAAGCTTTTTAAAGAATTAAAGACAAGGGAGTGTCAAAGCTGCTGCTTTTAGGAGCAGAGTAGCTTGTAGATGAGCTAGTTAATGCTTAGACAGCTAAGTTTGCAAATGTTACTGTTTAGCTTGCTCAGCCAGTTTGGTTCTGGCTTTACAAACTCTTCCCACCTCAGTAGGGACCCGGGCCACCGTTTGTTTAGCACACCCCTTGAAACTGCTAAGCCCCCCAAAATTCCTCTGTGACCTCATGCCTTCCTCAGAGTGAAGAACTGCACAAGGCAGTGAGAACAGGTTCTCCAAGACAGTAAGGGCAGCGGTACCCCTATTCAGCAGAGTGGGACTTGAAGGAAACACATCACAGCTGAGTCAGTTTAGTGCAGATGTTTATCACTTTAAATCAGTGTTTCTCAACCTGGGGGTTGAGGGGTCGCAAGTGCAGAGCTGGTATTGGGGGTGGCAAGAAAGGCAATTGCCTAGAGCCACAGGGGCGCCATGAAACTAAGTTACATGCCTCAGCCCCATGGGGGTGGGACTCAGGCTTCAGGGGTACAGTAGTTTGGAAAGGTTAAGAACCACTGCTTTAAATGCTTGGTTGGTCTCCTCCCCCACCCCATTGGCTGCTTCTGAGGTGGCAGAATAGTGAGTTAAAACCTAGCTAGATATGGGCAAACAACTGGATATTCATAACTGAGAAACTGAAAACAAGTTAGAATTTGTCCTGGGGTTCCCACAGCAACTACCTAGGCCTTTCTGAGCATATGCAGTACACTGGGGTCCCAATCCTGATTGCGGCCTCCGCGTGCTACTGCACTGCATATGCTTCAGGTGTAGTCCGAGATTCCTGGACTCCAAACCAGTGTGCTCATCCGGTCTGACCTCCTGTGGACACAGGCCAGAGACCTGCCCCCAATCATTCCCAGAGCAGAGCTTTTAGACAAACAGCCAGTCTGGATTTAAAAATGGTCAGTGATGGAGAATCCACCACAACCCTTGGTAACTTGTTCCAGTGGGTAAGTCCTCTCTGTTAAAACCGTATGCCTTATTACCATCCGAATGTGTCTGCCTTCAATTTCCAGCCAGCGAATGGCATTATAACTTTCTCTGCGACCTTTCTTACTGTACCCAGTAACACAGGCATTTACTAGACACATTGTCGTTAAGTTAAGCTACTGTAGGGAACTCAAACTCTGTTATGTGACTTGTGCCTTTGAGATCTTAACACCCCCCCCCCCCCCCCCCCCAACTGCATTTTTTGGCACTTAATTTGTTCTAAAGTAGAAAACACTAGAGAACTTTGAGTGTAATACTTTCCAGCTAAACATCCCCAGTGTAGGAAATACTGACGGGTGAGCAACATTTCTTCAAGGCCTTGTCTCTTGAGACTAAGGGCTAGGTTTTCAGAGGTTTTTAGGGGCCTAAAGATGCAGATATGCACTGATCTTTTCATGTTAAGCATGTAACTGCTGTTGGATTTCAGGCACTCCTTCACCACCAGTGGTTTGCTGATACTGAAGATGACGCTGTGCCTGCATTTAGGAGTTTACAGTCTGGAGGCCTGACCCATCAGCATCCAGACCTTATTACAGTAGGAGTCTTGGATGTCCTGGGCTTTGTGGGTCAGGTCATAAATTAGGTAAAGAAATGAGACTGGAGATTAGAAGAGAGGTGGGAAAAGGAGAGCAGTGCACCAGAGAAGGGTCCCCCTCCTTGGGGACTGCGTATGCTTTATGGCCTCTGACTGGGCCTCATAGCAGGCATAGATCTGTATTAATGGCACATTTAAAAAGTGTAGACCGTCTGTCATTTATTAACCTTTTATAAACATGTTTCGATCGTGCTAAGTTAGCGTGTGCTGGACTGTAACAATCTATAACCATGTATTTAAACATCAATAATTTATTACGCCTTTATTAATTATTTATAAAAGTACCCTTAATATAAAGTGTGACTGATAATTTCCAGAGAAGAAAAGAGTGGGGGAAAGATCTTGCAGAGAAGAGTGTTTTGGAGGAGGAGAGCAAATGGCAGTGGTTGCAGAAGACAACTCTTTTCTGTGACTACTGTACACTGCCGAAGTCTCTTTGATGCATGGCTTCTTTCAGATGTCGTCTTCGGGGCAAGAGTCTCCGTGTTTTACAGCACACCCCCTCTGCCCTGCTGCATGTGCTCTTGATCTACAGAAAAAATATCGACAACCTTTCAGGGTTGCAACAATTATTTAAGCAGCTAAATCACTAATCTTCTCCATTGCCGGATCAAGCCTTTCCAATCTCCCTTTCTGCTGCAGGGGTGTAGATTAAACTGCTTCCGTCAGTCTGATGTGATTGCTGTAGGCAAGAGCTTTAATGAATTCCTGCTGGCTGACCCACTGGCTGCTGTCTTATTGTTGGCTCACTGGCTGAAACTTTAGAATTACTTTCCTTCCTCCCTGCTTCCCTTTTTAGAGCTTACTCAGGAGAGAGCAGCAATTAGCAGATGAGTAAGAGCAAAGGTTAATCTAGGCTGCCCAAACTCACTGCTGATGGCTCTTCTTGTGAGGCTGTTTGACTGTTGTGAATGTGACGTCTGCTCCCGCTTTCACAGTACAGTAGTATCCGAAGTTTGGAAAGCACCTATGGTGAAATGGTTATGCATCTCCACAGCCTGCAGGTCAGTTGGCAAGCTGCAGACCCACTCTTCACGGCATGTCTTCCTCCTGGCTCATGGATTCAGTAAGCCATTTGGTATGTGTAGCTCTGAATAAATCACTTCTGTCACCAAGTGAGACAGTAGGACACAAGTGAATGGTGTCCTCTCTGCTGCTTTTCCCTTGACTTTAAAGTGATGCAAAAGGATTTACTTACACAGTAATTATCAAGCTACTTTAATGACCCACTCCATAAATGATCCCTTTGTGAACCACTTCTGATCCTTATCCACACCCCCAACCGCTCATCTGCTGTGTTTTACTGACTATCAGAAAGGACTCTGGGTTACTAATCCATGAATCCCAGTTTGGGAGCCACTGGTTGAAGACATTCTTAGTGGTCTTTCTCGTGACCTTGGGACCACCTTGAGCAGTGATGGTCGTCTTTGCCTTCGGGAGGAAAGGGGGACAAGGTATCTCTGGAACTACATTGGACTTCACATACTTCAATGTAGATGTGCTCAGGGGCTTAGGCGGCGGGTGCGTGTGTTACAAATGAAACCATAAATGAGGCGCTCTGCACCTTGGCAAAGGTTCCTGAACAAAATGAGGATAAAATGGAAAATGCAAAGCTGTTTGCAGCTGTTTGCTCTGCTCACGCCTCAATGGAGATCAGGTCTCACTTCTGTTAATGAACTCTTCCAGACAAGCTGTTGTCCTTTGCAGACTGTAACTAAACTTGGTTTGTGACTACAGTTTCATGAGTTCATAGATTCCACAGCCGGAAGAGACCATTGTGATCATCCAGTCCGATCTCCTGTGTACCTCAGGCCAGAGACCTGCCTGCAGGTCATTCCTAGAGCAGAACTGTTAGAAGAACAGCCCGTCTTAGAGTTGGGGCCATTAGAATTCTGTTACCTGGACAGTGGGACACCTTGGTGGTTTCCTTTTCACAGCTGATGTTTCTTCGCCTAGCCTGGGCCAGTCACTTCACTTCACTTTGTATTTGGACTTGGTTGCGGAAGGATGGCAATTGTGCCCCATTTCGCTCTTTCTGTAACTCTTACTTTAAGGACACACCTGTTCTCTGGGCTTTGGGTAGGAAATCTTCCTGTTTTTCCTTGACTTTCTCCTTCCCTGCTTATCCCTCGTACTGCGCACCAGCTGGCAGCTTTCCTCTGCTCTGGATGACTGCGTTTCAAGCAGGGTATATATATTGTTCGCAACGTGCTAGAGGCACCTGTGCTTGGGATTGAGATGCTTTAATGGATGGAGTCAATGGGAAAGATTTTTTTTTCCAGACGTGCCAAAGGAGATTAGGTGCCCAACTCCCACTGACTTTTGAAAAATCCCCCACGTCTGAACTTGTGGCAGCTGGGGGAGAATCTGCTCGTGAAGTGTCCTGCCAGTGGTCTGAACAAATGCGCTATGCTGGCCGCCAGGTGGTCTCGCAGCCGACGTATCGCATCCACGAGTTCTCTCCATGGGGACAGGTGTTACCACCACCTTTTACGTTCGGCTTGCTTTGAGCAAGGATAAATGCCTTGTGGTCTTCGCTGTGCCGGTCTCCAGCAGTGCCTGTCTGCACGGAGCTCACGGCTCGTAGATCGAGGGGCGCCAGTAGGCATCCTGCAATGAACAGGTTTACTTTGTGACCTCTGTTGCTGAAGGCTCAGGTTGGCCAGAAGCCACCGATAGCACCACATGCGCTGGAGCTCAGTTGCTTGCTAGCTTCACAGTGGCCAACATGTTGGTTTGTGACCAGACAAAACCGATTGTATTGCTGGTATGTCCGAGGAACCCATCCGTTGAGCACGGTGCCAGTGGGTTTGAGGCAGACTCTGGTATTCATCTTGGAGGAGGAGGAGGAAATTGAGGGCCACCTGAGTTCAGTCACATGCAGCACCTTAATTGCAACCCAAAATGCATCAGCTCCCTGCTCTGGGTGTCACAACTTGGGGTGTGGGTTGCAGTGCTGCTCAGGTTTGGCCCAGCCACCCCTCCATTGGTTGCAGCACCATTCACTCATGTCTGGCCTGGCCAGTTCCCCCCCCATTAGGGGGGCTGGGCCAAACCTGAGAGGCTCTGCAACCCTGGATGACACCCCATCTGCTATACAACCCGTCCTGCCCCCCAGGGTACCCCTCCCCCACAGCCGGCAGTTTCCCACTCTGTCATACCACCCATCCTAGCATCCCCCCTAGGCCAGTGGTTCTCAAGCTATTTACCATCCAGTACTAGCTGTATGGCCCTGAGGATGTCACGTGGGCCGCAGCTGTGTGCTGATTGGCCCACAGGTTGAGAACCACAGTGCAAGATCTTCCCCTCCTACACTCCAGCCCCTTCTGATCCCAACTCCTTCCACCAGTCCCCATTTTGTCTCCACTACCCCAGAACCCCCCACCTCTTTACCCTCTCACTCTCATGGGCTGTGTGCTTTTAGGGAGCTGTTGGCTCGCCACTCCTGCCCCAGACTTATCGGCCCAATGTCCTTTCCACAGGCCCTTTACTGCACCTGCGCACTCCTCTTCTCTTCTCCTCCCCCCCCCCGTTCCTGCTCCACCCCCATGGGCAGTGTTCTTTGGAGGTATCTCAGCTCATCGCCCTTCCCTCCAGTTGCTGGTGGGTCATGCTCCCCAGCTGGCCAGTGTCTGGCAACTTAGCTTCAAGCCCCAGCTGAAGCCTGGGCCTGGGGATGTCTCTGGGGGAGAGGAGGGGTCCTCTGGGTTGCGACAGGCCATACAGATGGGTCCTGAATTAGAACCAGGGCCTTACTGTGCAGCTGGAGAATTGAACAACGAGCAGACATGGCCATTGCCGGGAGCCGCAGGCAGTGCTGCTGAAAGCTAAATGGGCTGAAGGTCCATGCTGGGTCAGGGTGGAAAACCTGCTCGTTGTACAAAGAGCTGCACCGAATCTTTGGGACAGACTCTTCTGAGCCTGGGATGCTAGCTGATCACAATCATACCCTGTTTGACCATTAATCTATGAATCATCTCATGTAACCCCGGCCACAGGGCTTCTCTCAACGAATTCCTGGTAGTGCGAGAGCAGATCGTTTAGGAAAACATCCAACCTTGATTGGAAAATTGCCAGTAAGGGAGAATCCACCAGGACCTTTGATTAATTAAAGTACTGTCAAATCTGCACTGGCTTTCTAATCTGAATTTGTCTAGCTTCATCTTTCAGCCACTGGATCTTGTTACACCTTTGCATGTTCTATTCAGCGTGTTTCCCAGGTAGGTGCTCTATAGACTGTGAGCACATCACCCTTAACCTTCACTTCAGGAGCTTTGTTGCTGTTCAGTTTGACTATCAGTGAGGCGTGTTGTCTGTCTCACGGCTCTTCCCTGAACCCTCTCCAGGTTGTCATTGGTCGTGGGCACCACAGTTGGGCACAGTAGTGATCACACCAATGCCAAATAGAGAGGTGGTAACCTCTACTCCTGTGTATGCATCCGAGGATCATATTAACCCTCTTGGCCATAGCGTTGCACTAAGATCTCATGTTTGGCTGGTTATCCACCAAGTCTTTTTCAGAGTCTGTTTCCCAGGATAGAGACCCCCATCCGGAAAGCATGGCCTATGTTCTTTGTTCCTAGGTGTGACTTTACACATGGCTATACTGAAATGCATATTTTCTTGCACCCAGCTTACCGCGTGCTCCAGATCGCTCTGTATCTGTCCTTTTTGTTGTTTACTATTCCCGCACTCTGTTGTCTGCAAATTGTCAGTAATGATTTTTTCTTCCAGGTCCCTAAAATGTTAAACAGCACAGGCCCAAGAACTGATCCCCCGGCACCCTCTAGAAACACACCTGCTTGATGATTCCCTGTTCACAATTACACTGGGAGACCCGTCAGCCAGTTTTTAGTCTGTCATGAGTCTGAGTTATGCTGATTTGTAGTCTGGTTTTTTTAACCAAATATCATGCAGCAGCAAGCAAATCCTCACAGAAGTCTAAGTATAAACATCAGCACCATTACTTCATCACACAACCTGCCTTGTGGCTTAATGGTGAGAGGGAGGGAAGGAGAGAACAGAGGCCCCATGAGCAGCGTGTACTGAGGGACAGAGATGGGGCTGAGAGAGGCCCATTGTATTTTAGGATCTCTTTGGTGGGACGTAGAATCCTCACGGCTGCAGAGCTGGCAGCTGAGCCACTTTGGCTTGAGGAGGAATGGGGAGGACAGAATCCCTGTGTAGCAGCTATGCAGCTTTTTATTGTACAGCTGGGGCTTATCATGCACGTCCAGGGAATAATCGTCCGGGTTCTGATGCATGCTGCCCGTGATGTTTGTAATAGTCGAAATATCCACTTGCCCCTGTTCTGCTGTGCCCCCTGCCCGGTTCTGTGGCACAAGCACTGGCTGCAGAACCTATTCCCAGCGTTCCTGGCTCCAGTTCCTTGGAGTTCCCATTCCTTTCTTGGTCTGCTCTTAGCAACCAGGGCAGAAGTGCTGAGCTCCTCCACACGGTTCCTGGCTGAGCTGTGCCCTGGGCTCTGACTTGATGCTAGAAATGAGGAGAAGCCATCAAAGAAACCAACCTCCACATCAGTCTGAAGAGAGAATTCCTGTGAGCACTAGGGCCGAAACAGTGATGTCGTATGGTACTTTCAGCCCAGCTGCCACAAAGGGACACCTAAGGATCATGCTGCCATGTGCCTTCAATCAAGTCTTTATTTAGTGAAGTGACTGTCCTATGCCCCATCCTTCCCCTTAGTTGCCTCATTCTTGTACTATACTATGTACGGGTGAAGGCCTGTGTCTCAATTCTTTGTGTGTAGGAAATGGATTCCAAGTAAGCCTGGGAATTCAGTGCTGAATTGAAATTGCTGTGAGCGCTTTCCCTGGTATTCCAATGGACTGAGGGGCTGTGGTGGTGCCCACCTCCCCTTGTTTTAAAGTGTAGTCCTGCAGTATGGCCACCCCCCTGCAAGCCCAGGGGAGGGGTGATGTCAGTCCAGTTCTGGAACCACTTAAAAATATGAACTGCAGGAAGATGAAAATCAGCAGCATTCATAGTTGGACTGAGTGCTCCAGTCTCAAACAGAAGAGGAGGGCCACCGTTGAAAGGCAGGGCCCAAATTTTAGTAAACAGGAGGGTCGGGGCTAGTGCAGGCAGGAGGACAAAGACGTGATGCAGGAAGATATACAGAGCAAGAAGGAGATGCCCAGTGAGGACCGATGGTTCCCCTGGGAATTCTGTAAACAAACTTGCCTTGACCCCTCTCCCTTCCCCCCCTGACTGGCCAGATTTCCTTCTGCCCAATAAGTGGGTATCAACTGGGGCAGAGCAGCAGCTGTTATCCTTTCTTCTAAAGCATCCTCTCAACCTCTTCTGCAGGCTCGCTGCCCGTCTGCAAGAGCGGGGACAAGCAAACGTGCCTGAAAAGAAGGAACGTGTAAGGATTGCTGTGGCTTTTGCTCTTGCTTTCCTGTGTGGTGCAGTTTTTGATGCTGTGGCTGGCCTGCAAGCTTTTTTTGTGTAATAAACTCTTTAAAACAAATGTTGTGCACTTTGCACATCCCTGTTACTGTTTACTATCAATTGCACCTACAACTCCATCCTCTGTAAATGCCCTTCTCCTAGAATATAAATCCCATATAAAACCCGCCTCTGTGAAACCTACAATACCTGCTTTAACTTTTTCCCCTACAAATAGAGAAACGATTTAATAATAAAGGATGTTTAATACTTACAAACACCCAGCTGCATCTCCCCAGGGAATAAACTGTACTGAAGTTACTCACTTCGCAGTTGTGTGCTCCACTCCCTTGTGTGTTTAAAAGTGTGTTGTAACGGGCAGTCTGTGTGAACAGCTTGCCAGGTAACTTTGTGTGCCCTGCTTCATGCCTGTCCAGCTGCCTGGCTACTCCTCTCTTCACTAAAGATGTCTGCATGTTAGGTAAATGTTACAGGCGTGTGTGATTGCTGCAGTAGGTGTGGACCTGCCGCTGGGGCGTAGCAGCTCTTTCTTCCTGCTGTGTCTCCTGCAAGCTCCCCCCTACCTCCATCGGCCGAGCACAGACAGGAGTGGCTGTGATTGAATGTGGCATGGGGTGAAGTCACCAAGTAGCCCGCTAACAGGAAAATGACCCATGCACCGTGAGAACAGTCTTTTGCCTGCACTTGAAAGTTTAGCATCTCTTTGCTGTTAATAAACTTCTGGGTGGGGTGACACTCCTGGCTTCCAGCGGTGGCTCTGGTGTAGCAGCCACCTTGCTCACATACCCTTTCAGCAGCATGGGTGCTGCCCTGCATGACTCCGATGCGCCGTTTGCTTTGTGATTCTGCCTGTGCACAGAGGAGTCGGCCAGCAGCTAGCCAGCTTCCATGGCGCAATCTCCACTCTTCTCTGGGGAGGGGTGCTCTTGTCGTCATGGCCTGACTACCACTGGGCCAGCTGGGTTTGCTTCCTCATTCTGAATGCATGCAGCTATGGTCCTCTGCTGCTCCTAAACCCCTTAGCCCACTGCTCCATGGCTTACAGCCTGGACCCAAAATCAGCATTGCACCGGGTGAGCCTCATCCCCCCAAGAAGAGCAGGCGCGTCCCGGCTGTGTTGGAGAGGGTGGGTGCATGCCAGCTGTGATGAACTCTGCGGCGCTCCTCTCTGTTTCTGGCGGCCAGACGGTCTCCGCACCCTTGCTGCTGTTGCTTTAGAGGTTTCCCACCTGGAGGGCGGGGGCAGTAGTCCAGCTGATGCAGATCTGGACAGCGGGCTGGGGGGCACTGCGGGTACTTGAACTCTTGCAAAGGCTCAGCTACGCTGCTCTCTCAACACATTGCGAGATGCACCTGTCGGGCAGTTCGCCAAATAACACTCGTAGGGCACCCGGGATCTGCTGGGAGTTGATCACCACTTGCACCGCTCTCCAGCTTCCAGTAGTTACCCCCTTCAAATAATTGCATTGGTCAGGTATCCCCTCCCCCTTAGTCACCAAGTAATTGTTACCTTGGGGTTTTTAAAGACACTGAGGGGGCGTTAGGCACCCAACTTCCATCGAAATTCAGTGGGGCATGTTGCCCAACTGTCCTTGGCTTCTCTGACCGTCCCAGACAGAGCTCTGACGGCCGAGTTTCTTGAGCGCTGCTTGCACGCCAATTTGCGATAGTCCTAGGATCTTTGGTCATAGATGCCTGCTGTGTAAGGTGGTATAGCAGCCTCGCTGAGGGCTAGTGTAGCAGTTCTGGTTGGGCCCTTGTCAAGGAGTGAACAGAACCATTTATTTCTGCAGTAAATCACGTTGGAGGCCGTGTGTCCGTCACAGCCTGGTCAGTCTAACTTGTGCAGCTGAAGGCCAGGACCCATGGCCCTACTGCCAGTTCAGTGCAGCGTCCCTTGTGCGAACATAACACGTGTATTGTGCTCCACATACTAGTTTGCTGTAATTGCAAAAACTCTGGGGAAGGGAGGAAGCTGGGAGCTTTCAGAGCCTGCTGCTGCCCGATAGATGTCAGTGGTGGGGGACATCTCTGGCTGTAGTATCCAGAACAGAGGGAAGTAGACGTCTTGTTTGGGGGCGGTTGGAACACAGGAGGGTTTTGAGGTTTTTCATGCTGCTGTTTATCTGCACTACAAGGTAATCGTTTCCCTTCGTCTTTCGGGTAAGGGTGGGGATGACTTTAAATGTGGTGAGGAGGGGGGAGGCTTGTTCCTCATTCCTCACCCTGGTCACTGTTGCCAGTAACTAGCCCTTGCCCGTCACTGCATTTAGCAATGGATAGTGTGTTAGGCTGATGTTGATGCTAACGCGCTCTAGCGGTGTTAATGCAGGGTTCGGCGCGAACACGTGCTCTTTATTACAGCTGATCTAGGCTGGCCGCAGACCCACACAGGTATAATGTGGGTTTAAATCTGGTTTACATTCCAGGGCTTGTTTCCCCAACCAAAAGGACTAAAGACGCTCTTACAAAACGAGAAGCTTAGGTACTGTAGTACAGTTTGGCAGCATGTATTTACAAGGGGAGTGGAGGAGTGATATGGCTATTTTTGTAGCCACATAATCACATTATTCATGGGGCTGTGGTCGTGTTTGACTCGAAGTGCTTGTGTACCTAGATTTTGGCTTCCCCTCCCTGTCCTGTGGCTCCCTGTTACTATAAATTGGGTTGCTACTGCTGTGTTTACAGCCGTTTCTGTCCGTGCTGCACTGTGCATTGACTAGTGCTGGGTCGCTGAGCTCCTGCACGCTTGCCTTTCCCACAACTTTAAAAACAGTCAAACGTTTTCTGAGGTTTGCCGAAGCTTTCCAGGCTTTCTGGAAACTTTCACCGGGGCCTTGTGGTGCTGGCCCTTCTGCAGAGCAGCGCCCTTGGTTGGTAGGTGTTCCGCTTCACTCCAAAAACTGGGCGAATAAAAATTGGCCCTTGGAGAATTACCCAACTCCTTGTGATTTTTGAGCTGCCTGAAGTTCTGCAGGCTGCTCCACAATTCCCCATATTTTGGACTTCTCACTGGAGAGCTAGATCCTGCCTAGAGCTCTTGACACTGTTCTGTCAGAGCTGTTGGTGTGGAGTGAATGAAACGTGTGCAGCACGCTGGGATTGAGAGGAACATCCCCGGTTCACAGGTTTTATGCTGTCTCCTGGAGCTCCCCTGATGTTTGAGCAGCTGGTGTGAGCACAGTGTGGGGATAGGCTGCAGCTCTTCTTTTCTGAGGTCGTAGCTAGAGCTGATGTCCTGAATCAATCCAGTGTTAGCCAAGCTTTGCAATGGCCCATGTACACTAACTAGTCTAACAACTTCAGAGATCAACAGGAAGTGCTTTGTCGGACTCAAATTTCAATTCATATCAAGGCTGAATGACTTGGAGAATAGATTGCTTATTAGCTTTCCCTCGCTCGTCTAAAGCCTTCCTGTTTCTGCAGCCTTTCTGTCACACCCCTGCCTAGGAAGACTGGATGTGGGTGTCTGGAGATTGTGGAAAGTGCTTATCACCTTGGAATGCAAGTTTTAGAGCTAATTAAGTTTGCAGACACACTTGTCGTAAGCCCTGTTGCTTCTGAATAGTGTGCATTTCAGTGGGGGGGGGCAGTTTCCAAGTTCTGAGATGGTCTGGCATCTACTCACCATGCTATCTAAGCTCCTGCTTTGGCGCACACCCTTCCTGGGGCTGGAGAGCTTTTCAGAAAGGTGTCTTCAGCTCTTGTCTTAACCAGTCAGGATTGGGCTCTGTCTTGTCTCTCCTGGCAAAGAGTTCCAGACCCTGAAATCCTGCTCTACCAGAGCTGGGCTTACTTCCACAGGGGCTCTCACACCTTACCGCCCCCCATTTCCACAAACCGCTCCCTCCCCCACCAGTCTGCACCATGATCATACTATGCACCGGGGCAGCCTGAAGACTTGGGATGTGGACTCCTCTTACCATGTGTACGGATCATTAGGTCTCTCCCAGCAGCCTGCTGCAGAAATTGAAGCCAACTGTTTGTGCGGCATAGCTACAAATATCTAGCAAACGTTTTGCACGCTGCCTGTCGCCATGTATGTAATGGTACGAAAACCCTGTTGGATGGAGTTGGGGGTAATCTTTGTGGTTTACCCTTGTTGGAGTGGGTCTGAGTGAGTCATGTAATCTCCTGCTTGTCAGGGCTCGGTTTGAGGAGGGATAGCTGTCTTCTCCCTGGTTTTATTGGATTCGCTGGCGTGGCCCGGAAGGTTCCTTACTCAGAGCATTTGCGATATTCCTAAAGTTATTTTCTGTCTTTGATCCTTCTCCATGTGTCCGATGTTTGTGTGGCAGAGTACAGATACCTTTGTAGGGTTCTTCACTTGGGGGTCTATTATTTTCCTCGGGCTTGGCTGCTTTGTCTTTGTTTCCTGACAACTTTTAGTGGGAAGTCGCAGACAGGAGTGATGCCATAGCAATGCGGGCTGGAGCAAAGCAGCGCGAGTAGTATCCTGGTTCTCAGCCTGTGAATGCTGCAGTGTAGAATTACTAGTGGCTGAGAGTAACAGCATCACGATTCCCACTCAAACTCCATTCACTGAGAAGATCATGTGAGCGGTTATATTAAAGATGATTGGTCATGGTGCTATACTGCTTTTATTGAAAGCAGGAGGAAGCTGTATTAGGTTACACGATCGCTCTTTGACCATAGCGGAGCTGCAGAGATCGGTGAAACACCTTTTTCTGTATTGGTGAACCCAGAAGTGGCTTGCAAAAAATAGAGTTGTGTTTTTCTCTCCGATGAGAGTAAAGGCTGGGCAGGGTCACCTTTTTAGGAATGTAGGAATTGCCAGAGTGCATCAGACCCAAGGTCATCTAGTCGAGTCTCTATCTGTGGCAGTGGCTAGCATCAGATGATCCAGAACAGTGGCTCTGAACCTTACCAAACTTCTGTGCCCCTTTCAGGAGTCTGATTGTCTGACATACCCCAAGTTTCACCTCACTTAAAAAGTACTTGCTTACAGAATCAGACATAAAAATACAGGTGTCGATCACCCTATTACTGAAACGTTGCTTACTTTCTCATTTATACCATATAATTATAAAGTAAATCAATTGGAATATAAATATTGTACTTACATTTCAGTGTATAGTAAATAGAGCAGTATAAACAAGTCACTGTCTGTATGAAATTTTAGTTTGAATGGACTTCGCTAGTGCTTTTTATGTAGCCTGTTGTAAAACTAGGCAAATATCTAGCTGAGCTGATGTACCCCCTGGAAACCCTCTGTGTACCCGCAGGGGTACACATACACCAGAAGCACTGCTTCAGAGGAAGGAGCAAGAAACTTCCCATGAGGCAGGTGTGGGATAACCTGCTCCTCACATTAGGTTTTGTCCTAATCCCTAATAGTTATAGATCAGTTTAAGTATGAGTTTTAGTCTTTCCAAAATTTGTACGCACTGACTCTTATCACTCTGCAGACTTGTGTTATACATATAATTGTCCAGTCCCTTTTGAATCTTGCTAAATTCTTGGCCTCAGTGACTTCCTGTGGCTATGAGTTCCGCAGTCTAATTACACATTGCTTGGAAAAAGTATTTTCTATTATGGGTTTTGAATTTCCCACCTTTTAAAATTTCACTGAATGTTCCCTTTTTCTTGTGTTTGAGATGGAGAACAGAAGCTCCCGATCTACCTTCTCTAGACCACCACTCATTTTATATCCTTTTATCACGTCCCCTCTTATTCGTATCGTTTCTGAGGTAACTGTTGCTCTTCAGAGGAGAGATTTTCCAGCTCTTTGAACCGTCTTTTTGCTCTTCTCTGAACTCCCTCCAGCTGTGCAATATCCATTCTGAGGGGGGGTGCACCCATTATCCCGATGAGGCCTCACCATTAATTTATATGAAGGCATTCTAATGTTATCTGTATTACACACAGTCCCACTCTTTGTGCATGCTTGTATCGTGTTTTCTTTTTTCAGCTCAGCTCTTCCTTGAGTTGTCTGCATTGATGCTCAGGTTCCTTTCCTGAGTTGATGGTTAGTTGAGAATCCTGTTAAGGTGTGTGAGTGGTTTGGTTTTTTTCCTCCGGTGTGCATAACTTTGCATTTATTAATATTGAATTTTGTTTCCTGTTACGTTTTGCATTCGCTTAGCTTGATCAGCTTTCTCTAAAGTTTATTATGGTCCTTTTCTAGCTTGTGTTAGACATATCTGTGACTATGAGCCGCCAATGTGATGTGGCCGTGAAAAAAGCTAATGTGGTCCTAGGATGCAACAGACAAGGTATTTCCAGCAGAGATAGGGAGGTGTTAGTATCGTTATACAAGGCGCTGGTGAGATCTCACCTGGAATATTGTGTGCAGTTCTGTTCCCCCATGTTTAAGAAAGATGAATTCAAACTGGAACAGGTGCAGAGAAGAGCTACTAGGGTGATCCGAGGAATGGAAAACCTGCCTTATGAGAGGAGACTCAAAGGGCTTGGCTGTTTAGCCTAACCAAAAGAAGGTTGATTGCTCTCTATAAAGCCATCAGAGGAATAAATACTAAGGAGGAAGAGGAATTATTTAAGTTCAGTGCCAATGTGAACACAAGAACTAATGGATATAAACTGGTCATCAGGAAGTTTTAGACTTGAAATTAGATGTAGGTTTTTAACCTTCAGAGGAGAGAAGTTCTGGAACGGCCTTCCAAGGGGAGCAGGGAGGGGGGCAAAAATCCTAGCCAGCTTCAAAACTGAGCTTGATAAGTTTATGGAGGGGATAGTATTCTGGGGCAGCCTAATTTGGCAATTGACTGATCTTTGACTACTGGTGGTAAATATGCCCAATAGCCTGTGAAAGGATGTTAGATGGGGGAGGTCTGAGTTACTACAGAGAATTCTTTCTTGGGTGTCTGGCTGATGAGTCTTGCCCACATGCTCAAGGTTTAGCTGATCACCATATTTGGGGTCGGGAAGGAATTTTCCCCAGGGCAGACTGGCAAAGGCCCTGGGGGTTTTTCACCTTCCTCTGTAGCATGGGGCACAGGTCACTTGCTGGTGGATTCTCTGTATCTTTAAACCATGATGTGAGGACTTCACTAACTCATTCATAGGTCAGTGGTCTATTACAGGAGTGGGTGGGGGAGGTTCTGTGGCCTGCGTTGTGCAGGAGATCCGACTAGATGATCATAATGGTCCCTTCTGACCTTAAAGTCTATGATTCTATATCAGCACTCAGTTTTGGCTTCCCAGTTTTTGCTGGCAGATTAGAAAATTGGAATGAGGGTTATTACATGATGAGACTGAACCCAGGGTAATGAGAAGTGTTTTTTTTTTTTTGTTTGTTTGTTTTTTTTTAAAGTCAGGCAGCTTAAAACTAAAAAAATCCACAAACCACCCCCTTGGGAGAAAAGCTCTTTGTGAATCATCCAAAACCCCCTCCTTTCTGCATGCCGAGAAAACTTCCATCAACATTTTGCTGAAAGAGTGTTTGGAGCAGGGTAGATAAAAATGGATGTTTTAAATAAATAAATAAATACAATCAATTTTTTAAAAAGTTTAAATTGGATTTTTTATTATGTTTAAATTATAAGTTTTTCTTTTAAAAAATAAATCTGTTTAAACTGAAATCTGAATTTAATACAAAATTACATTAAGCCCCAAATTTATTATAATCTCTTAAAACAGTTAAATAAATGAATATACTGCATCCTTTAGCCTCTATCAAAAACTTTGAGTTAAAGGCAGCTTGTCTATATAAAGAGAGAATAGGCGGAAAACATGTATCTTTTGAAGTCAAGCTTTATAAATGTGGCATAAGAGGTCATGTACTGTATTAAGGGCTTGTTTTGTTTAACAAAAATAAATTGTATATTCTGTTTTGTGTGTTTAATTAAATTCCAGTTACCAACCTAATGCAGCTTGACACAAGTCATGAGCAAAATGTTAATTATCTAGTTAATAAGCAATATATCAGTCACCATTTTCTAACCTACTAAAATGTACAATTAGTGGATAAGAATCTCAAAATATTAAGCTATAAAATTGCTTAAATAAATATGTATAGTTCTAGTGGTGTACCCTCCTGGTAATGAAAAGATGTACCAAGTCTAGTGTACAGGCTCTGTTTAGTGGTAAATCAACATGTTTTAATGGTTATATTTGCCAGTGAGAATGCACTTTTCTTTAGAAAATAACAGAAGTACAAATTGAAATGTTGATTTAAAATGGACAATTTAAATCAACGAGGCTTTCCACTTGGTGATCAAATCGTGATTTAAATTGCTTATTTACATCGCCTTGATTTAAATCAATCCACCATGGTTTGGAGGACTAGAGAAAATGGTGATTCCTGATATTTCTTATGTAAGAAACAAGCAGAAGAACGTTGTGTTATCCCTTAATGTACAATAAAGGAGCAAAAAGGGCACAAGCGCAACTTGTATTTGTAGGTCCTTTTTCAGTCAGAACAAATGTTTAAAAGCACCTTGCTGAAGCAGAAGCCGCCTGTGTGTTAAGGAAGGTGAGACGGGGCATGTTGAAAGCTGATGCAGAACTGACCAGATGTTGAGCAGGGCTCGGATAACCGACTAGTTCCCATTTGATGCAGAAGAAGGTGAATTCATGCAGTTTTTAGCCCCAATGGAAATTTGGGGGCTTTGGCTTGAGAGGCTTCGTGTTCCCTTATTTCTTTTGCAGATGTCACTTTTTGGCATGCACCCTCCTTCTTCAGCTCTTGGGGATGGCTGCTTTCGAACACTTGCCAGAGTTATACCTGTCTTTTTTCTGGAAGGTGGGGCTGTTGCATGAGAAATGTCTCTGCTGCCTTTGATATGGAGCAATCCAGCAGTGTGTTATAGTGGGCAGCGTCTGGGAGACAGGTACTTTTCTTATAGAAAGTGGGGGCAGAGAGGAAAAATAACTTTCCAAGGTAAATCTGCAGCTGAACTTAGCACAGAAACATTATGACTCGGTCATCACCACGCTGACAGTCGGAGGAGAGCCCTCATCTGAGAGTACATACACTCTGGACTTGGAAACGGGGCCACAGTCAGACAAACTTGGGTTTAGCATTTGGTCATTCAGTGTCATCAGTTGGGTCACTCATCTTTCCAAGTGCAGTGGTGCAAAACACAGGAGGGGGCAGTTTGGAAAATGCCCTTGTTGCTGGAAACTGGGAGGCTTTGCTAAGTGGGTGGGGGGAGTGGCTAAGCAGAACATAAGCTGCGCTTCATTCCTGACGGTTTTAAATGAGTCTGGGGAATGAAACTGCATAGACTGAAATAGACTAACTGTCTATTTGATTGTGCCATTGTTCCCCTGCATTAATATTTTCCTGATAAGGGAGGCAGCTGCACATTGAAACTCACTGAGACTAGTGAATTTCAAATAGTTGATACCACAAGGAAAGGACTTCTGGGCAAGAACTCAGGCACTGGGCAGTCAGGCTGTGCGGCTCACAGTGCTACGGGTAATCTGATTATTTACAAGCTTGTTAAAACAGGCTTCTTCCCCTCCCCCCAACTAATTACTGTACTTGGGAGTCATTCTCTCCTCCCTAGACTCTGCGGTGGGGTGTAGGGAAGGGTGGAATTGCCCTGCCAGATGCAATTAAATTACAAACCTGCCGCTTGCCAACAGCCTGGCCAGGAATGCAGTCAGGTCTCACACAGCGTGGGAGAAACCAGTTCTGTCTTTTGTGACCTCTGACTGGCAAGTTTCCAACCCGGTTTGCACTGGGGGATAGAATCAGGGCTGTGTCAGCTGGTTGTAAGAGCAGCGTCTGTGCTCCAGGCTCTCTTTAACTGCAGTGCCTACCCAAAGGAGTATGAAGTTCTCCTTGGACAGTCTTTCCCTTCTGCTGATGGGCCGCTTGCTCTGACCTGCTCCCAGGCAGTCTCTTCATTTCGGTCTCATTTCCCTTGCCCGCTGTGGGTCCCCTCCATCCCGACCACTCTTCCTGCCTTTGTGTGTTTTCCTTTTCGCTTCCCTCCTCTCCCAGCCCCCTTGTGATAACAGTTACTATGATAAATAAAAATAAAGGAAGGGAAACTAAGCCCACTCATTTTTAAATAAAAATAAACCATGGCACTAACATGCCATTTAACTGTCACTTTGTTCCCTTTGCTTGTAAGTTGTACCCCATTTTTGACTCCCTGTCAGTCTTGTTTATTTTGATTAGGGACAATCTTTCCTTCTGTCGCCGCAGCGCCCAGCACACTGAGGCCCTGGTCTCTCTTGAGCCTCTAGGTGCCTGTCATATAAATAATGGATAAGAACAAGACGTGGGTGAGACTGGAGACTGCTTGACACCCTTCCTAGCATACTACTGTGTGCTTGAGGCCTGTCTAAAAGAATTTGGCATGTAGGGTAAACCTCTTTAAGGAAATTGGATTCATGAAGGAAAACAGAAGATTGTGACGTGGCAGCTGTCCAGTAGTGCGAGGACAGAGCAATCTTGCTACTAGTGCAACAACATCTGACTTGCTGGATTCTGTTTTTTTCCAGAAAGTGTTTACACAATGATGAATAGTTGCTTTGTAGTCTCTCTTCCATTTAACTTCTTTACAGGGCAGCTCTCTGCGCCAGAGCTTTTAAACTCCCGAGTACTAGCCAGGGGTCAATGGAACATGACTCTGCTAGTCTGAGGAATTTTACACTAGGACTTGCACTAATAAAATGTCGCTAAATCTCAGTGGCCAGGGTGGAATACGATTGACCCCTGGTTAGATGCAATGATGTTATTCCCTCTTCTGCCTTTCAGTGATCACTGCAATGGAGAGGCTTGAGTCTCTTTGATTGTCTTGGGTTTTGTCAAACTTTTTTTTTTTTACAAGTAAGCTTTTACACGTAAGGCAAAGAGGAATTAAAGAGCCAGCAGGAACTTGCAAATAAAAGTCCAGGAATGGACAGAAGCATGTTAGAATCTGTAGCCAAATATAAAACTGGCTGAGGAATCCTAGAGCCTGCCTAAAGGTTCTGTTGGTGCCTCATTGTTTCATGAGTATTGACCACCTCTGGCTATTTGACTTTCAGAGCCAGAGAATGGCCCAGGGGGATCCCCATCGGTTTAAGGGTGACCGTGTTTTTTACTTTACTTGTCTCTTAGCAAGGTGCTGTCTTTATTTGTTCCTGCTCATTTCTTTGCTAGTGTTCATTTCAGTTTTGTGATTCTGCCTGAAATTCAGATCTCTAGCAAAGGACCAGCAAAGTGGCAGTGTGGGTATTGCTACGGCAAACCCTGCTGGTGATATTTGTCTGAAAATGGATCAAATTAATTATCGCCTGTTCAGGGAAAGGTGACCTTGTGTGTAATCTCTTAAGCACCCTCTTCTGCTACAGCTTTCCCATATAAAGTACAAAGCACCTGTTTGCTTTCCAGAATACCCTGGTAAAAATGAAATAGCCAATTGGATTTGCTGAGACAGAACAATCATAGAAGATTAGAGTTGGAAGGGACTCAGGAGGTATCTAGTCCAACCCCCTGCTCAGAGCAGGACTAACCTCAGCTAAATCATCCTAGTATTTATAGACTTGTAAACATTTCAAAACTGCTCTCTTCAAAGACTGAGTAAGTGGAGTTGCAACACAGGCTTCCTTAGGGTAGGCTGTCTTTACTGGACTAGGCTAGAAGGTGTGTTACACGTGTTGGTTAGCACATTCCAACCAACGTGTTCTCACTCTCCAAATGCTGCAGGCTGAGTGGAAAGCTCAGCTCCCCCATGCTTCACCTTGACCAGCCAATGTGGTAACATACAATTTGCTTTCGGTTGTTTTGTGGTAATTGAAGTGCTGTTTGTGGGCATTGTAGCACACACTGGTAGAAATCTGGCCTGCTTTGAATAGAACAAGGTAGCTATCCGGCTCTTATGCTTTGGGGCGTAAGTTCATCGCCAAATGGGGTCAGGAAGACACATCCTCCCGGTGTGCGGGATTGCACAATCAGGTGCTTTGTGGTAGCGTGGGGTTCTGCTTTTGGGATGTTGCCATCACCCCTGGAGGATAAGGGGCTCAATACAACTGCAGCAGAAGGACTTCTTGGCCCAAGGGGTAGAGGAGGCCTATAGGGTTTTATTTTTAAGGAAAGGACCAGTATTCTTCTGGTCCTGTGTGTGATTTGCATAGTAACTGTTGCAGTGCATGAATCAATCAGTGGGTTTCACTTTCCTATTAACATGGGAAAAAGACAACTATGTTAAGCACCTTTATCGGAAGCTCTCTGGGTCGTCTCTGACTTGAGAAACTTTATTTTCAAAAACACTTTATGTAATGGTGTGGAAAACAGTTTCATCCTGTCTACACTAGCAGTTAAATTGTCTTCAGTACCAGTCCAAGGAAACCATTTGTTAACTGAATTAATGGTGAGAACGGTTGCCTCCTGGTGAGGTTGGGCTCCAGCATATTGAAAAGTGTGTGAAATGAAACTGGAGAGTTGGCAGGAGTGCAGTTTTGTCCATTGCTAATGGGCTTCCGTAGACAAGACTTCCGGAGCTCTCCTCTGTCTTACAAGGCTTAGAAATGGCTGCTAGTTAAGCACGCGATACACAGGTCAGGCTGGGAATGACCTATGCCTGGATTCCATGCAGTCTGCATTTGAGTAAAGGAAGAGTAAAATGTCTGTTCTGCAATGAGATACAGTACAGAGTCCTTTTGCTGTGTCGTAGGAGAGAGCGTGCCTTCCTCAACATGGGGGGTCCCCCACGAGGCTGTTCCAAAGCGATCTTTCACTCGAAGGAAGGGTGGAAGTACCATTTGTTTTCTGTTCTGGAGCTAAGAGAATAAAGCCAGTAAAAATGGCACTGTTTGGCTGACCGTTCCTGGGTGCCAGATGCCTTTGTCAGCATGTCTCTTCTTTGGCTACTCATTTGTTTGTTCCATGTCTGAAGCTGAGCCATCAGTTTAAATCTTAACGCCATTCATGTTTAACCAAAGTGAAAGCAAGAACTCTTTCTGCCAGGCTTATCTGACTGACAGAGCGGGGGAAAAATCCAGCCTTGCATTTAAGCCCTCACGTTCTATCCTTTGTCGTCAAACAGATGGGGAGAACTAAGATAATAGCACCACCAAGTCAGAAATTCATGTTCGTTAGCATCCTTCCTTCCCCTCCTGCATTGTTTGGTTTGAAGCCCTGGTGCTGATGAGTCAGAAGTGAAAGTCGTCCTACTCTCTAGTTTCTGATCTTTGCCGGGGTAGCATCCAGGCATGTTCTGATAAGTGTGGAAGCATTTTGACAAGTTTGCAGTATGGGCTCCCACCCCTTATTACTAAAGATGGTAACTGACAGCAGGGAATTGCTATTTCTGTGTTTCTCTCAAGATTGCCGTGGAAGAAACCAGATTCCTTTGTTTTATTTAAAGATTAAATTTTGCAATGCTGATGTAAGGGGACAGGTCTATTTCTAGTTTACTGACATCTTTAGTATATTCATGCATTTAAAATAAGTTCTTCTTGTATTGCTGTCTTGTCTATCACATCAGTGAACCAGACAACTGCAATACATACATGTGTGCAACAAAACTGCATATGTTTAAAACCAAAATACAAGGGAAACTGGAGTGTAAGCATGGTGGAGGAGTAAAGTAAACCTCTGGTACATCCGTTCCCACAAGGTCTTTGAAGCTTCATTTCCCTTTCCTTCTTCACAGTGTACTAATGGTCACTTGATGTGCGCTGGCTGTTTTATCCACCTACTAGCAGATGCCCGGCTGAAGGAGGAGCAGGCCACGTGCCCCAATTGCCGTTGTGAGATCAGTAAGACCCTGTGCTGCCGAAATCTGGCTGTGGAAAAAGCAGTGAGTGAGCTGCCGTCAGAGTGTGGCTTCTGCACGCGGCAGTTTCCCCGCTCCCTTCTGGAGAGACACCAGAAAGAGGAGTGCCAGGACAGGTAAACAGTCTGATCTTCTGTTCAGCGAGGCATGAGATGCTTTCATAACCCCTGCAAAGACAACCCGCCTTCACTCATTGTGGTCTTCACCGCTGGGTTGGGTTTTAGTGGCTGCTACTCAGATGGCCCTGTCTGAAGGCAGGCAGGCCACGCAAAGAAGAGTGTGGTCTGAAATACCTTGGTTAGCCGAAGTGTGAATGTTTTATGGTGCTTCTGAACTGTGGTTCCAAGCACTAGCGACCAAGACTCACCTGCAGGGTGAGTTTAGCAGCTAAGGGGAGGCCGTGGGGTTTGTCAGACCAGAGGAACTGACTCCCACTTCAGGAATGTAGGGCATCAAGTAAACCCCTGTGCAACCAGGCAGGACAGCTCTCTCCCTTGTCCTAACCTTCCAGATTCACACTGGCTTGGGCAGATTCGTAACACCCCCACTAACTGATCGGATTGGTCTTCTGCAATACTTAAAGGGAACAGAGTAACCCCTAGAGCAGTGGTCCCCAAACTGTGGGGTGCACCTCCTAGAGGGGCATGGGGGAACGTTTGGGGTGGCGCAGCAGGGCCCGGGTCAGCCCCCACGGGGGGGGGAGCACCACCCAGCCCTGCTCTGCCCCCAGCCGCAGCTCCAGCCCCAACCACAGCCCTGCCCGGCTGCAGCTCCCCACCATAGCTCCTGTGGAGGTGAGGACCGGGTAAGAGGGGACGGGACCAAAAAAATTTGGGGACCACTGCCCTAGAGTGACAGTGTAAAAGCATCAGGAGGAAGAAACCATCTGGCCAATGGTGGGTTTGTCTGCTGGAAAATAGCCTTGGAAAGCTGGTAAACCAGCAAGAATTGCATCCGCCTGATCAGGGGTCACTGCTGTAGCACTGGCCAGAGGGTAGCTGGACTGCCCCTTGTTTACAGCCGATGCTGGTTTCAGATTTCTCACTTGCTTCCCAGTTGCTGTAGGCGTGTCAGTGAAAGGCGTCTTGGGTCAGGGCCAGGTGGGGATGAGTATTTCTTTGCCACAAAGAGTGGCGTTTACTCCAGATTTATAGACCATCTTCCTTAAGGATAGAGTGGGATAAAACACGTTGAATTTAATTTGTCTTAAATTGATGTTACAAAATCCCAGGGAGGACAATAAAATTGAGAGCCAGATTGACTAGGAGCATGGGCAGCAAGTACAATGAGATTACACTTGAGAAACATACAGAATGATAACATCCCACCAGTGAGATATTTTAGGCTGCAGAATAGTCTTCTGAAGAGATGCAGTAGGAGGGCCATCATTGGGAATCTAAAACAAGGGGACAATGTGCACGAGCCCCAGCATGTAGGGCTGGAACAGCAGGGGATGCAGTAGAACACTGTAGCGAGCTCCTTCTTCCAATGTTTGTTGTTTGTCAGGTGGTCTGGCTGCGGGTCACACACAGTAAAACATGAAAGTGAAGCTTCTTGTCTTGACTGCAAGTTGCTTTACTTAAGTCAGCAGAGTTGTGATGCAGCATTCCGAGCAAAGAGATTTACACGTGCTTGCTTTCAACGCTTTATCTCTTGGCCTTCCCAGGCAGAGGCAGCGCATTGTCCCAGCCTATTGCATGCATCCTCCCTCACTTCCTGACCTTGTGACGTTCTAAGCAGTCAAAAGCCTGCAGGATGCATCTTTCAGACAGACTCCACTAGCCCAGAGAGCACGGGCTAGACTGCAGCATGTCAGTCCAGTTACACAGCGCTGTTGGGAATACAGACTTACTGTACTGCATGTGCACGTGAGCGCTGCAGCTGTATTCTCTAGTACTGCGACCAGCTGAAATCCAGTAAACCAGCCGGGGTTGAGTGTGTCAGTGTTTCGTTGGGTGGCCCCTCACAGGAAGCTGTGTGCTTGTCTCAGTAGGCAAAATGGCACCAGTCCCATGACTCCTACGGAGGCTATGCCCCAGCATGGCACTACAGACGTCTTCGTTTTAAAATCCAGACCACACGTGGTCACTGACAATCCATCACTCTCGTTGCGGTAGAAAGGGAGTCAGCCCTGACATCTTTTCAAACTCCATTTCAAATCCAGTCTGAAAGGCACCTCCTGTCACTTCAGTTGTATGTTCTGTACTTTACACAAGTGCTTTTCAAAGGGAGTGTTGCTGGTCTAGGACACTTGCTACCTTATTACACCCCAGGGCTTGCTGCCTTTCAGTGGTGGGTGGAGAGATCCCTGCAAACGGTCCGTAGAGTTCTTTGGCATCTCATAAAATGACAGGTGCTAAATAAATCCTGGTGAGACGGCGCAGTGCCAGGTACTGTACCAGCACACACGCTCTAAAATGCCACCCCAGATTAGTATTACGAACGCCATTGCTGTGGCCAGCGGGTTAGTTTGAGCATGAATGACTGCAGCCAAACATGCTAGCTTGCAAAAGCCTAGGCCTCTTTGGCAGGGCGGAAGTTTCTGGGATGCTGAGGCCCAGAGATTTAGTGATAAAGGCTAGTAATGTGTGAGGCAGCTACTGTTCTGCCGGTTGGTCGGGTTTACTTTGGGAAGCTCTATTCTGAGCAGACAATAAGTCTTCTCATTCATAAAGTGTCATTTGCCTTTAGTGCATCTCATTCCATGGTGCAGCGTCTGTCTACGAACCAGACAAGTACTCTTGTTTGTGCTCTCTTCGTCACAGGGTGACTCAGTGCAAATACAAGCGGATTGGGTGCCCTTGGCAGGGTCCGTACCATGAGCTGACGGTGCATGAAGCGGAGTGCACTCACCCCACAAAGACTGGGAATGAACTGATGGAGATTCTGGATGAAATGGACCAAACCCATAAAAAAGAAATGCAGCTGTATAACAGCATCTTCAGCCTGCTCAGCTTCGAGAAGATTGGCTATACAGGTAATCACTCAGACAGGCTCTTGGGCAAAACCAGCCCCTCCTCACAATATTTTCAGTGTGTTCTTTTTGGCACTAATGTCATCTGCGTACTGATGAAGCCTGTTTTTCTTATGTGATGCACAGTGCCAGTGTGTAAAGCAGAAGAGCTGGTCTTTGCTGAGCAGACAGTAGCTGCAATGCGTCTGTCCCAGTAGTGCTCTCCGAGAAGCCTTCCCTGTCTGCTTGGCAGTTGGGTTAGCTCGTGTCTGTGTTCCCTTCTCGGTGAAGGGCAGAGATGGAGGGGTGGTATGAAACCTTAAGTGTTGGCTCAGCAGCAGCAGCAGCAGATTTCATTGTCCTGGCGTCAGGTGGGATTTTGATTCAGGATTCCCGAGCCTTGGACTGGTGAAAGACTGGACCTGTTCCAGAGGTTATATGCTCAGGCTCTGGGCAGGAGCTGACCTCAGTTCTTACGGAGCTGCTTCCCTTGATGGCTAGTCCACTGAGCGGTACTTGTGTCGAATGTGGAGGAAGACCCCTTCTTAGCTGCAGGTAAGGTGCTGTAGTTGCATCCACCGGATTGACGGACAAGACCAGAGTAATAATTTAAAACCTGTGTTGCCTGTGATGTTTTCTTTGTTTTACTGCAAGTGAAAATGAAATTTGACACCATTCAGCTAACAGAATCCTTGTCCGTCATCTGATACATCCTTCCAACTGGAATCCAGTGTATTAATAACTTCACATGCAATCACTGAAATGACACGCCCACACACATTGACCCTACGTGCTAGGCCTCCTGTTTCCACTGAACGGGAGTGATAGCTCCTCACATTCCGTTCTGGTTCCTGTTGGAGGGTCACACACTTGGTGAGCTATTCAGAAAGCTTAATTTATTTTTCTCGGGTCTCTGTGATGTTCGTTTTGTATTAATCTGGAGAGCGCTCACAGTAATCCCACGGTGCGGTTTCTCAGACTTGAGTACCCTCCTCTTCTTGCTTTTCCTTGGGGTAAAGAGAAACCCAAGTGCAAAGCCATCTATTGTCTGCCTCATATGGTAATTCCTCAGGGTGGGCTGAGGGGAAAGAGGGATTAAAAATGAACTTTGAATTAACTAAGAAACAGTGCAATAAAACATGCAGGGAAGCCGGTTACTTTACTGGCAGGTCAGTCTAAAGCCAGGCCCTGAGAATTGCTGTTTAAGATTTTTCTGCTTGAGGTACTTGGAAGCAAATAATATGGAAGAGAAACTGTGACGAGGGTTTGGATTTGCTTGGATGGGGAAGGGCCTGGGTGGGGAAAGCACATTTCCCTCACCACAAATATTTTACCAGCCCCACAGAGAGGAGCGTAGAGGGAAGATCTCCTGATTTGGGCTGGCCTTCCTTCTCCAGTGTGAGGAGCAATGGATGCTCTGCTCTTCCAGAAGGGAGCTGCAGGCAGAAGCTCGTGATAGTCTAATACTGGGCAAGGTCTGCTTGCCTCTCTCACTTGAGGTAGAAAGGTGATTTTTTTCATTGCGATTAGAGCCAGTCTAGGATCCTGTTGCCTTGATCACTTTGCATTTTAAATCTGAAGTTGAGTCCTCAGTGAAAGTGATCTAGGCCGGTGTGTGGCAAATGGATTGTGCTGGGAGTTCAGGCCATGAAAAATGGACCAATTTTGTTAGCTGATCTGCTTGCCCCAAGTTCTGGCTTTTCCTAGCATTACGTCCATTGCTGCCAACGGACATACGTAAGTAGCTGGTGCTAAGGAAGGAAGCCAAAGTCCTGGTATCTCTACCAGCATGGTAGTCTCTACACTTTGAACAAGACCGAGTCAAACCAAAGTTACCTAGATGCTGAGATGTCCAAGCTTTGCTCTGTGCTGCTTTCGGGGCCCAGCCTGGTAGGATAAGTTAGCTCAGCGGGGCACCCTTGAGAGCGGGGCGAAGCAGTAGCGTTCTGTGCTGCTGAGCATTGCACAGCAGCTCTCCGTGACACTGGAGATGCAATTAAAACACTGCACCCCCACGCCCAAAGCAGTGACTACCTAGGAAACATTGTCGTCTCTGAGGAGAGCTGTGTGTTAGCAGTAGTCCTTCTTGATCCCTGGAGATGCAGCTGGACTCTGAGCGTTGTTATTGTAGGATTCTGTAGTAGAAAGATGGCGTACGCCAAAGCACTGAGTTACAAATGCTGTGTAGCTTGAATAACTGATCACCTCCTTTGTCCAGGTGTTGCCTGCTGTGCTTTCCTAACTCTTCCGGAAACACTGAAGACTATGTAAACATGTATGAAACGCACCCAAAGGTTCGTTGTACTTGTAGTTGTGCTGTGAGCTTCCATGGTTTGTACAGCAAAGACTTAAAACACTGAAACTATGTGCTTGTTCAAAAGTGAGAGTTGCCAAACTCTCTGTGCTATGGACTCTGCTACCCAAGGGTTTCATGGACTGACGGCGGACTGTGCCTTGAAAGGTTTGGCTGGATTTCAGATTTGATAGTGCATTTGGACCGTCTCTACCCAATGTACTGTTACATTTCTTTATGTATCTGAACCTGGGATTTTCTGTACCTTAGTTGAAACCTGAAGGTCTGTGTTTCACATGCCGTGTTCTCTGGTTTTGCACTGTGGTGATGCATAACTGTGCCTTTTTACCTTGTTGACAGAGTTGTATGCATACTCCCAATAAAACGTGTTCTGTTATCTGAACTGTATCCTGTCTGCGTGTGATGCTTGTTTTTGTGCACTCCATACCTCAGTGTTGGCACCCCCAAGAGCTTATACCTAGGATCAGCTACAGCTTCCCACAACACTGACCTCACTGCACTCTTATTGCCCATTCCCTCGACTCATTCTTCATCAACAGATCGCAAGGTATTTCTCCAAACAAGTGGAAAGAGCCCATCCATCTCGCCATTCTTGCTGACATGGTTTCTAAGCAGATTAATGTCGGTCAGACCTGCTTAGGCAACTGACCAGGTATAATTGTGTGCTGTGTGCACCACCCACTCACCACAAGCTAACGTTAGTTTGTCCTTTACCTTGTGACAACGAATTCAAACTGATCGAGGGAATACTTCTTTGCACAACAAAACAGGTGACTTGTGAGACTCTCTGCCACAAGATATTACTGAGGCGAAGAATTAAGAAAAAAGGATTAGACACCGATACTCAGAATATTCACGGTTACGCTAAATATGCAGATATATGCGATATAAACCCTCATGCCTCCAGACCTAAGCTCATCACAGAATGGGGATTAACTGTTCCAATGGGGTTTCTTCAGCCTTCCTCACAAGCATCTGATGCTGGCCACTGTCGGAGAGGGGGTACTACACTAGCTGTTCCGACCCAGTGTGGCAATCCCTATGTTTAGAAGGTGGTGTATTCAGTTGATTTGATTAACCTTGTTTGTATTTTATTTTCCCCTTACCCCACCCTTCCCCCAATTTTATGTATCTTGGAAGTGATTCCTATATTTACGGTTTTCGTTTGACTATTAAAGTGCATTGAGTTCCTTCCCGAGAAGTCCCATTTCTCCTGACACTAGCTGGCTTTGTGTGGTCACCCCCTGCCCCAATTGCATCCTTATGCCATGTCCAGGAAGGTCTGCACAGTCACTACAGGTAACTCGAGCTCAATTGTTCAGGCTGCCAGCTGCTCCGGTTAATTGTCTGTCTGTGTTTTCTCCCCCACCCTCTTGTTCTGTTGCAGAAGTTCAGTTCCGCCCCTATCGAACAGATGACTTCATCACGCGCCTATACTACGAGACGCCCAGGTTCACCGTGCTGAACCAGACCTGGGTGTTAAAAGCTCGAGTCAACGACTCCGAACGCAACCCCAACCTGTCCTGCAAGCGCACCCTCTCCTTCCAGCTCATTCTGAAAAGCAAGATCAGCTCCCCGATGGAGTGTTCCTTCCTGCTTCTCAAAGGGCCCTACGACGACGTGAAGATCAACCCCGTGATCTATCACTTCATCTTCACCAATGAGAACAACGAGACTGAGTACGTGCCACTTCCCATCATCGACTCTGTGGAATGTAACAAACTGCTGGCAGCCAAGAACATCAACCTGCGGCTTTTTATATTCCAGATACAGAAATAGGCAAGGCTGAGTTATGCTGGAAGTTACCAAGAAAAGCACCACTGAACCATAGTTACCTCGTACGGCTGCCTGTGCCAGTTGTGATTTCACAGTAATTTGGTCATTTTAAAAGGAGAAATGACGACAACGAAATGTCTGCATGTGTATGCAACAGCGTAAGCAGTCACAGCCTTCCTTTCCTTCCCCCTTCCCCCTCAAGGGACAGACAAGAATGGAGCCAGGTCCGTCCCGAGGATTGGCGCATGGGGATGGCAGCTGGCAAACCTGCAGGTGCTGGCAGAATAGCGAGATCGCCTTGGCATGCTGTCG
Organism: Emydura macquarii macquarii; assembly: GCF_026122565.2. NCBI lineage: Eukaryota > Metazoa > Chordata > Testudines > Chelidae > Emydura > Emydura macquarii. The sequence goes on from NW_027132383.1 coordinate 1,918,727, forward strand.
TGAGGGCAAGTTGGGGAGCCAGCGATCCACGCATTTCAGCATGTTGTGAATAGACAGAGTTATGTTGTCATGGTAAAGTGCACAATCTTCATGTGGCAGGCTGGGGGCTGTGAAGGGAGGCGGCGTTATTTTCTCCCCCTCCCTACAGACAGCATGTTGGCTTGAGTGAATTAGATAAATGTCAGTTTCCCGTTTTGGTTTCAGGGTGGGGAGCGTAGAGACAAGTCTAGCTGTGATTTAGGGCTTGGGAGAGCATAGTTCATCATTATTATTTGTGCAGTCTGGTCCTCTGTCTGTTGTATCACTAGAATAAAATAAGGGGGCGGGGGGAGGGTTTCAAATGAAACACACACATCCCTCCCAGCAAACACAAATGGGGTGTTTGGGGATTTTTGTAGAACTTGTGCTGGCTGGGCTGACGTTCCATTCTTCTGTAGGAAAGGGATCGCGGTGGGGAGAAACGACGTAGCCGCAGCGCATTGTGTGTGACAGCGTTCCAAAGAACCAGACTCCCCATTTGTGTCTAGTTGGTATAAACTAACCCTTCGTTCCGTATTCCTTTTGCCCCAACCTTTTGGTCCAGCTGAGTTAACCGTTGCCATGGTTTGTATGCACAGTGAGGATTATGAAAAGCAGACACGCTGAGTTCTCCTGGAACTCCCCTGGAGTTGTGACATGAACCTTCTGGACTGAGGGGGCTTTCCTGGTAATTCCTACATGAAGATGCTCTTGTTCTTGAGTAATTTAGAATGGGTTATTGGAGCATTTTCATCAAGACAGTGCTGATGGCGAATGGATCAGAATGGTTCATTGTCTCTCTCCTTCCCTTTCCCCCCCCCCAATCACCTCCCTGGAATGCTGCAAACAAAATACCGTATCTCTAGTTCATTTTGTATTGCACTTCATGAAGAAACAATCCCGAGATCATTTCTACACTTCATGCTTCCTTCAGCCCTGCAGTATAGCACAGGTTGAGATTTTATCTAGACACGACGAGGACCTATGTAGAAACCAAACCTAAATTCTTGCAGACTTTTCGGAATGCAGGGTGAAATTCTGTCCCTTTGCAGTTTTGCCAAAACTTGAGTTTCTTGGGAAACAAGAAAAAAGAAACGAGTTGCAGGCTCTTCTAGTAATTATGCAATTTTACAGTGTGAGCATATTTTTTATATATGAAATATATACAGCATGTTTATGGACAGGGATAGTGCAGCCGTTCACCAAATTGTGAAGAGATCTACAGGGATATTTCACTTGACACTATTTTTAAGAAAATGAAATGTGGGGTATTACTGGTGGTGGATGAAAACTGTATCACAAGCTCATTAATACTGTGTATTCAAAATCAGCCACCTCATAAACGTACCCATTGGAGTCATGCTCTATAATTTTATTTTTAGGGAATAACTGGATTGGGTGTGATGTAAATAATGAAAACCTCTCGCAGATGCTGCCTACGGTGGAGTTGTTACTGTTTTGCTTTCTGTAATGAAGCTCCTTCTGCCCTGGGTTTTCATTCTGAATCATGTCAACTTTCCATCTGAGCTTTCTCACCTTCTCCCCCTGGCCTTGCTAAAGGCCTTGGCCAGGGGGAGTTTGAGCCCTTTATTGGTAACTTGGTAAGTCTGTCTGCTGTGCCCATGGAATAGGAGAATGTTTATAGCATGAAGCCTAGTTAATAGTTTGAATAGTTTCTTGAAATCTTAGTGATGTCTTTTAAAGAGTCGTAGAGTTTCATAGAATGAAGGTATCACTGCCAGTTTAAAAGCTGTTTCTTCAAAATGCTCAGTTAGAATGGAAGCGGGGTTTAAAACAAAACCCTTTCCCCTAGCTACTGGTGTTCCTGTCTAGTGTGGAGGTTGGAGTCTGAGCCTCTTCCTTCACCTCTCCCCGCCCTCACCTGGAGAGTAGGATCTCAGCTCCTGTAGTCCTAGATGTGAGAAATGTCTAACACTGACTTGCTAGAATAGTAAGCTGTCATTTTATATAGGCTTCTCCGTAGCTTCAGAGGAATAACATCTGTGGTAGCTTTCTTTTGATTAAATACCAAAGAGCCATTTTCCCATGAGCCCCGTTACTCCTCGTTACTGTCGCATGCTACGTGTTAGACTGACAAACGACATGGCATGCAAGAAGGCCAGAGACTATATTTGGTGATGGTTCTGAGTGTCTAAGAATGATGCCAACACTACAGTGCCCATAGAACAGGACAGACACCTTGTGAAACTTCAGAGGAGCTTTTTGTGTGTGTGTGAGATGAATGTAAATGTTTTCAAAACGGGCGGTCTCGGGGTTGCCTCTCTTTTGTATTAGCAACACGGAAGGGGGCCGCCAAAAGCTGCCTCCTTTTAGTGCTGTTTCCTGAGATCTAGTCGCTTACAGGATAGGCCGGAAGCCAGTCCGTGAAAGACGGTGCCCGCAGGAGAAGCATTCAGAACAAGTTGGCCAAGCTCGGAGTCCCATGCTTGGCAAAGTCTAGAGTGGAGTCCAGTGTCAAACACCAGGGCAGATGGAGGCTTCCCCTCGGTCATGGTAAGGGAGCTTGCATTGCAGTTGACTTCCCACTGTCCCAGCCTGCAGTTCAGTTTGTAGTACAGTTTGTTCCTTGGTGTCAAGTGCACAAGGGCTTATCAAGGAAACGAAAATTCCCCTCCGCCAGGGGCCGTTGTGTGGTAGCTCACTGGCTCAGACAGTGCCACAGGAATAGCGCCTGGTTTTTTGAAAAGAGCAAGAACTCCAGTGCAGTCTTGTACAGACCTCTACTTCCTTCTGTGAATAGCAATAGCTCTTTGAACCCGTCCTCGTTCAAACTTACTGCTTTGAACGGGACTAGATATCCACCGGATTATTGATCCTACTGGAGTATTGGGGGTTCCAGTATTCCCATGTTCAGCGTGACGGAGCATGTCCTGTTGGATGACATGGACACTTAGACCTCTGATCACCTTACGCAGAGTACAGCCGTCGCATTGACAGTATCGGCATTGGAATCTGAATGACCAAAAGTGACGTAGAAGTGTCTTGGCTCTGACTTTGGGAAGTGAAGACGACCAGCGCTGGTACCGACTTGCCTTGTCCTGAGGCTCTAAGAGGCTCAACACTTAGTGGAAAGAGTTGAGTCACTTTGAGGAAGGATTTGCCTATCCTAATGTAACTGGAAAATACCGCATGTGGCAGCTAGGCACAGTGCGTCTCTCTGGAAAGAACTGCTACAGTAAGTCCTGTGATAGAGTATGAGAATTTAGTTAAAGCCACCATGTCAGTGCACCAGGTAGGTATATTTCTCATCTCCCTATGCCCTTTTCTCACTGTTGCAAAGACAGGAGGGTAAGTATTTTCTATAGTGATTAAAGGTCATCTTAGGAATGTGCTGCAGTACCTGACACTTTCCATTTAGTATAGACTAGGGAGCGTTGATCTCTCTATAACCAGCACTGGTTTGCTATAACAGCTGGTATAGTCGTGTGCTTTCTACTGAGACAACTGCTGCTGAACCTGGTGACCAAAGAAATCCAAGCTCCGGCAGCAGCGCTATTGATAGTTCAGTAGCAGCTTTATGTAGTGGGCTGGTGATCAGCACAGACTCAAAACACAAAGGTGCCCTGCATTCACGTGAGCTACTGAAGCCATTCATAGTTCTCCCCCTCCCTCCAAGAACTAAATTAAGGGGTAAAATCTTTCCAAAGTAAATTGAGCATATGAGAAACGCGTGCTTGTAAATGAACTTAAACAAGAAATCCTGCCCCCGAGGAGTTCCCCTTCCACCCTGAAAGCTCAGAACAACTCTTCCCCAGGAGGCTTGAGAACACATCAAGAGATGGCAAAGAGACGTCATTCCCTGTTCGGAAGCCCTGAAGATCCTCCTAAGAACTTCAGGCAAATCCTCTGGAGTATTCATTCTGCTACTCAAAGGATGGGCAACTGCACAGATCCTTCTTCAGCTTTGCTTGTAGTGATTCATGTCTTTAAAAACGGGAACTGTTCAACCCCCGCATGCCCCTAAAAGGGAAAGTCTCGTATTTCTCAACAGTGGCTGTCTCAGATTCAGTTCAGTGGTATCCTGTTGACTCCTCTGGGTTCGATCCATGTGTCGTTTGCACACTGGGTTTTCCCCACACCACCTTGTCCTTTCTAAAAGTTACCTGCTGACTGACTCGTTTTGTAGCACATTGGGCTACCTAATGAGAATTTGTGGCAGCCTGCAAACTTTTCAGGATAGAACGGTTTTCCCCCACCCCACCCCCTGTGGTTTTAAAGCTGGTATAATCCTGCAGGTCTGAACTTGTTTGTGGCCTGATCTTAGTACTGTAGTCCCAGTTACTATTTTTTCATCTCTGACAGTATTCTCCTGTTCCCGAAGTGTGAGGGTGCGTGCTGGTGAGTTTCTGAAGGTAAACTGGTTTTTATTTGGTGACTCTTGCCCCAGGTAACTGGATCCCACATCAGAAGGCAGTTTTGCTTATCTTCATTTGATTGATGGGAAAGATGGCTGGCGGTTTCCTGTGCACGTTACTTTCGATGATGCACAGTGAGGGCTGAGTCGTCCTGTAGTGCTGTCAGAGGAGATCCCCCAGCGGTGCCCAGCTGAGTGTCACACTGGCTACTTTACAGGGGTCGGGGTCCCCACCTAATGAGTGTATGAGACAGATGCAGCCGTCCTCATCTCTTTAACTGAGGGATGCAACTCGGGTACACTAGTTGCCAGTGCACAGTGCTGCTGCAGAGATTAAAGTGCATCCCTGCATCCCAAGGCCTGTAATCTCCATGTCCCATCTTCCCCAGGAAGATAGGGAAGCCACCGCCATTTTACGCAACACAGGGATAATCGGTGCAGGAACATTAGTCTTCTCTCCAAAGAAAAAACTGTTAGGCCTTGAATTCAGACAGAACAGATTTTTTGATGCAACTCTCTTCCATAGATTCAGGCAGGAATCTCCAATTTGCACATTTAATGGGATTGTGCGATAGATGCAGAGTTGAGCAGAAGATGCCACACGGCAACTTTGAATGAAATGGGCCTGATCTCTGAGGGTTCACGATGTTACAGCGACTTGAGACCCAGCCCATCAGCTGTGATTTAATGTGACTCTGCATCTCCTGCACCATAGGGTGCTTCCCAGTAGCATACCCAGTGCCATGGACCGCACATGACAAGTCTGTCCAGGCAGAGACCCATCACTGTCCTCTGTGTGTGTAGCTGTCTCCCTACTCCTCTTTTGTGTCAAAGTTTTACATACTGTTTGCTATTGTGCCTTTAATATCTGCCATTGTTGTCAAAGGATGGCTGTGGGAAAAGTGGAACCCTTTCCCTTCCCAGCAACGTTCCTCTGCGGTCCTCATCAGATGCTAGTTGAATGAATGCATCTGTGGGTTTTCGTTTGAGAGGTGTTGCCGCCACTTTTCTCCTTCTTTCTCTTTTCTTGTTACCACTGAATGTTTCTGTTCCCATTTGGCCTCTCGATTCCTCTCTCCTGTAAGCGCAAGGAATTGTGCTTTGGAATAGCCATGTGTCCAGCGTGTCTGAAAGATCCCCCCTCACGTGGGGATGAGATCATTGGTCAGAGGCGGACTTAAATTTGCGTCAGCATGGGCCCGTCTTCTTGGCCCAGGCCTGGGGAATGTCATCACCAAGTTGTATCTGAATGGGACTGAATGCATAGTCTTGCCTTGCGGTTACTGTTTGTGGATGTTCTCACTAAGGTAATGGCAGGTAATCTCTTTGGAAGCCAAAAGACAGGACCGTGGACAGTATTACAGCAGTTGTTGTTTATTAATATTCGTTCTAAGAGTGTGGAAGGAAAGGAGGAGCAGCTGTGTAGCCACATCTCTGACAGCAGCATTAGACTGAGCAAAGCGCATTGGAGTGAGGGTGAGTACCCGGAAGAGTGGGGACTCCAACGGGGGTCACTCATCAGAGTCCAGTTGTTAGAGCTGGCATCCCACAAGAGCAATATCCATTGCTTCCTTTGGGTTCGCGGGTTTCAAATGCCTTCCTGAATCAGTGTCTGTGTCCAGGAGTCCCTGGCCACTCGCCAGGCGGACTCAACTGAACCGATTTTCTGTTTGTGACGGTCAAACAATTCTAACTAATCAAATTTTCTCAAAGCTGTTCTCTCTCCCCTTGCCTTCGTCTCTCAACTCCTTTGCATAGGTCACCCTGTCCTTACTGGACATGATAAAATTCATACACAGTAGCTGAGCCTTACATGTCTAGTTCGGTACTAGACAAATAAAGATTGTAGCATGTCTCTTCATGCCAGGGCTGAAGACGGGCAGACCACAAACCTCCTTACAGTATTTACTGTGGGTAATTTATTTAACTAGTGAATGTAGAATTAAAATAATTTAAAAGCTAATGGTTTGTTTTGCGGGATCGTCCGTCCTCTCTGTAACTGGCCTGATTTTATTTGTGTTCTTGTTCCTTTAGTTCATTCTGTGTAGAGAGAATAGAACTGACGTGTCGGGGAGGGGGAGGGGGAAGGGAAGAGGGTTAATTTGACAGCTGGACCCTGGTCTTCAAAGTAGATGAGGATGGGTGGGTATCAGTCCAGCCTCCGGCCACTCGTTTTGCAGAACCAGCCCCCAGCGTGGCCCAATTGGCAGCCGAATCAGGGAGGCTTGGGATGGGAAAAGCGAGCACCGCTGCCGCTCAGGACCGAGGAGTGCGGCTAAGAAAGCACATGCAGCCCCGGCCTTGGCTGCTGCTATAACTCGCCTCCGCCCGTTCCCTGAGCACGACACGTCGCTAAAAATGTTGGAGAGGGATGGTTCTGAGGCTGCCGGGAATGATTTATTCTGTTCCTTTTGTGGTCTGCGTTCTGTTTGGATAGTTCCTGTATGTACCTGTAGTAAAAAAAAGAGAGAAACCAAAAGCAAACCTGCGTCTGTGTTTACTTGACCAAACCTTGCTGCTAGTCATCCACCTCGCTCTGGAGAATCTGCCGCTGCCCAGGGATGCAGGCTTTCTGTCCCTTGGGCAGGCCTGCAGCCCAGCTCCGCTTTGCTGCAGGGGCAGCTCACGCTCGTTCTAGCTATGGTTTACTTGGCCCTGCCTGAGCACAGGGGGCTGGACTAGGTGACCTCTCAGGATCCCTGCCAGCCCTCCGTCTCCGTGAGTCTCCCTGGAGGAAACTTGACCCTTGGCAGCACCACAAGGCCACGCCCTTGGTCAAAGGAGTTGATTCCACTAGTGCCGTGACGGTCGCCAGGAATGGTGAGAACACTGGCAAGTGACCTCCTTGAATTCCAGCCAAAGCATGCACGGCATGGAACAGCCGCGCGCCTGGCTTGCGTCTGCACGGGCACCCAGCCACAGCCCTGTGTAATGTCCCGAAGGCAGCCTGCTCGGGAGAGCTAACAGCCAGCCCCACACAGGAGCTCAGATGTGTCTACACCCCTCTCAGCCTGGCTTCACCTGCCCCGTCTCTGGTTCTCTGAATCGCAGCATGTCCTAGACCCCGCAGCCCAAGTCCGGGGGAGGGGGGGAGAATCAGACTGCGTGAGTGAACCTAAAGCAGAGGGGATAGGCCGTGCGATGGCAGACCGAGCAGTGTTGACAAACACAAGGTGATACACACTGCAAGGAGTAACTTGAATTACTCATGCCCAGTGCTGGCTTCTAAACGAAGGGAGGCGGAGGGATTCCTGGGGACAATCCAGTGACATCTGCTCAGTGGTAGTCAAAAGGCAAACGCCATCAGGATGTAGAAAATACGTCGTTGGATAACTCCATGGTGGGCCCTCAGTCCAGTGCTGTGTTCAGGCCTGGTCACCCCCAGCTCGTTAATGGCGCAGCAGGAAGTGATGAGGTGAAGGGTTGGACAGTGAAGACGGTCAGAGGCATGAAGAGACTCTATAGAAAGGGTGGGGCTGTTTCGAGGGGAGAAGAGGCGGGATGTAGGTATCCAAAAGAATTGGGCACGTCTAGTTACCTTTTCTGATACGAGAACAAGGCAACAGACACTGAAAAAAGGAAGGTTTTTACACAGCGCATTTCCCGTGAAACTCACTGCCACAAGATACCAGAGTCTAGGAGCTCAGCAGAATCCAGCGAAGTATTGGACAGTTACAGGGACAACAAGAACACACACAGTTTAAAAACATAAAAACACAACTCTTTTGGGGTTGAGGTCCTCACCCTGACCGAGTCTCTAGATGTTACTGGAATAAAAATATCCAGTTTCCTGGTCTCTCCGATCCTAGTTCCATGCCGGGGGTGAGGAAGAACTTGGACGAACCGATTGTCCCATCATTGTGCATTCGGGAGCTTCTGGCTCCTTCCCCCAACGCAGCTGGTCGCACCCACTCTCAGCGCGCCGTACGAGATGGAGCTGTGCTCCGAGCCGCCATTGGCGGTTCCGGCGGTTCCTGTTTTTATCCCCCTTTGCCCCCCCCCCCCCCCCCCCCCCCCCCCCCCCCCCCTGTAGATCATGAAGTCATGTAAGCATTCTTAATTGCCTATGGCTTTAAGACAGTCAGTGTGATCAGACTAAACAGCTGGACCATTTACTATGTTCATTACTCGACCTGCTTTGTAAAGTGTTCTGCGCTTGACTGCTAACGACTATGTACGAGCCAGATAATATTACGCACTGATGTCGTGACGGCTGTGGGGAGCGGCTGGGTTTTCTGTTATCATTTTCCACCAGCAGCCTTTGCGATGGATGGTCAGTGAGTTGGTCCTGCTGTGAGCAGGGGCTGGGACTAGATGATCTCCTGAGGTCCCTTCCCACCCTCCTCTGCTATGAGAAGTTGGTTGGGTTTTGTGTGTCTATTCATGAAGCCCTTCCTGAAAAAGTCTCAAGTCGGTGACACAGATCAGCGAGGGGTGAGGTGCAGCCTGCCGCACTCGGAAGTTCAGCTGTCAAAGCTCTTTCTCCCACACTCCACTGTCCTCTTGCTGGACAGTTTTGTTTCCCACTGAACAGACCCGCGCTGGGAGGGCAGGCAGAGGTGACTGTTAGAACAGCTGGCACCAGTCCCCTGCAGAGCTTTGCGTATTAGGACAGAGCCAGCAGAGGCCAGGGGATTGTGGTCATGCTGACCTGTGTAGCTGCTGTGTGTTGTGCAAGCTGGAGGTTTTTTCAGGGTGCGGGGCTTCATTTGTAGAGAGCAGCTGTAATGATCGAAGCTGGTGGTCAAACACCTGGATCCTAGAACCACAGCAGATGAGGGCTGGAAGGGAGCTCAGCAGGTATCTAGTCCGACCCCCGGCTCACAGCAGAACCAACCCCAACTAAATCATCCCAGCCAGGCCTTTGTCAAGCTGCAGCTTAAAAACCTCTGAGGATGGAGATTCCACCACCTCCCTAGGTAACCCATTCCAGTGCTTCACCACCCTCCTAGTGACAAACTTTTTTCTAATGTCCAACCTAGACCTCTGTGACACAGTGGAGACACTCTTGGGGTTTTCTCTGAGTGCTGTGGGTGTACCTGAGTTTCCCCATATATTACTCATGTATTTCGGTGATGGGACCCGGGTGCGTGGTCATTGCAGAGGTCACTGGAGGGTGGATGGGCCTCCCCCCAGCCCCATGTCTGCAGACAATAGCCAGGACACCTCTGCCCTGGGTCAATCAGCTGTAACAGGTGGCAGCAGGCGGAGACAAGGGGGGGGTCGACACCTTGCCCGGGAAGGAGACAAAGGTCTGGGGAGGGGCCAGGGAACAGCGCTGGGGGAGGTGTGGCTGGCTGGAAGAGCCAGTCCCCTGTCAGAGGGTTCGGGGCAGCAGGGTCTGAGAATATAGCCTCCAAGGCCCTTTTGTTGGTCGCTGCTGTAATCTTTGATTCATTTGCTAACAGTCTTCCTGCGCTGTGCTCCTGAGAACTAATCAACCCTCCTGTTTGCCACGCGGGCTGGGAATCGCTTCTGACAGCAAGGCAGGTGCATGTCTCCTTTGGGGGCGTAGGAGCTCCCCAGGGTCCCGGCCAGGGGGACTCGGGGAGTTCGGGCAGAGCAGGGATGCTGAACGCTGCGAGGCCAGAGTCAGGAGGCGGCTGCACGGGGTATGGAGAGCCGAGGGGGCAGACTCTGAGCACTAGAGCCCTGAGTGGCTGCATCCTGAGGGGTTCCAGAGCCCGGTTCCTGTGGGTCTACGTCACAACCCTCCCCCCCACTGCAACTTGAGACCATTGCTCCTAGTTCTGTCACCTGCCACCACTGAGAACAACCTAGCCCCATCCTCCCTGGAACCCCCTTTTCAGGTAGTTAAAGACTGCTATCAAATCCCCCCTCACTCTTCTCTTCTGCAGACTAAACAAGCCCAGTTCCCTCAGCCTCTCCTCATAAGTCTTGTGCTCCAGCCCCCTCATCATTTTTGTTGCCCTCCGCTGGACTCTCTCCAATTTGTCCACATCCTTGTTGTAGTGGGGGGCCCAAAACTGGACACAATACTCCAGATGTGGCCTCACCAATGCCGAATAGAGGGGAATAATCACTTCCCATGACCTGCTGGCAACGCCCCTCCTAATGCAGCCCAATATGCCACTAGCCTTCTTAGCAACCAGGGCACACTGCTGACTCATATCCAGCTTCTTATCCACTGTTACCCCCAGGTCCTTTTCTGCAGAACTGCTGCCTAGCCCATCAGTCCCCAGTCTGTAGCTGTGCATGGGATTCTTCCGTCCTAAGCGCAGGACTCTGCACTTGTCCTTGTTGAACCTCATCAGATTTCTTTTGGCCCAATCCTCCAGTTTGTTTAGGTCACTTTGTATCCTATCCCTATCTTCCAGGGTATCTACCACTCCCCCCAGCTTAGTGCAATCTACCCCATCCTCCAGATCTTTAATAAAGATGTTGAAGAAAACCGGCTGCAGGACTGATCCCCCCCCGGCGTCCCGCCGTCACCCACACCAGTAAGGGCCTAGCTCGCAGTGACTTGGTTCCTGCATTCAGCACGGCCGTTCGGGCGTCCCGTCTGGGTGCGTTCCCTGCCAGGCTGGCACGGGCGTTACCAGATGTGCTTTTTACCAGGTTTTTTACTAGCCCGAAAAAAACCGAAGTAATCCCAGTTTAAGGCATTTTCTATTTCAAAACCGGTTTCATTAACGCAAACCACATTACGCATCGTTTCAGTTACGGTAGCCGGGGGGTGTGGCCTCCCTCAGGGATTGACACCTACAGGGGGGTCTTCTACAGTCACATCTTCAAACTGGGGTCCCACAAGGCACTTGGTTGCGGATTAGTTTGGAGTAACTAGAGCCCTGCCCACTGGGACGTCTGTGCGTCTGGGGCGTTCCCTGTCCTGCCTCATGGGTCGGTTTCAGTGTTATCGCAATAAAGGCGCGAGGGTTGGTTATAGGAACGTGCTGATGAAGCAGAGGCGCGGGCAGGGTGCCAGACGCGTGCAGCGTTGCGGATACCAGGCCAGGTCCAGCAGACCAACCTGGCTGCAGTGGACCGGCGGCGTCCATCCCTCCGTTTGGAAAGGTTTGTTCTGCGTTTGCTGGACACGGGGGCAATTATTTGTCCCAGTTTCCCCGTTTAACCCGGGTTTAAGCTGGTATTTACCAGTGCCCCCGTCCTACACTAGACTTTCCTGGGAAACTGCCACCCCCCCCAGTACTCCCCCGTGTATAAAAGGGGCAGCTCTGCACAGAGCTCATCCCCCAGGTGTCACCGCGACAGGGCCGCTGGTCAGGATCTGTGCGTGAAGCCCTTCCCACACTTGCCCCAGTTCCGGGCTCTCTGCCCCACGTGGCACTCCCCCAGAAGCTCTTCCTGCACTCGGTGCATGTGGGGGGTGTCCCTTGCCTGCTCCCGGGGGTGTGGGAGGAGAGGGCAGCTGGCCCTGAGCCGTCCCTGCGCACAGGATGTTTGCAGGGCCTCTCCCCCATGTTGGTTCTATGCGGCTGGTAAGGGGCGAGTTCCAGCTACAGCAACTCCTGCCCTCAGGACCCCGCACTGCAGCCGTCAGGAGGCTCCTCAGCCACCAACCTCTCCCTGGAGCCTGGAGCGGCTGCAGGATCTCCCCCGCGTGGCGTCTCAGGGGTCCAACGTGAGCCAAGCGCCAGCGGAACCTGCTGCTGTGGCCAGGGCAGCCGGACGGTCGCTCTCCCACACGGATCCACTGGTACATGGCCTTTCCTGCGTTGCCTGCAGCCGGCGGGTTCTCTGGCGTGCCGTGAGCCCTGAGATCCGGCTGCACCTTCTCTCCAAGCTGGGCGTCGGTAGCGTTACCTGCATACTTAGGGCACCTCACCTTTCCCCATCGTCCGTGGGCTCCAGGCGTAACCCGGTTCACTTAGGTCCCCGTGCCCTTTCCCACTTCCTAGGGCTCAGAGCTCAATTCTCTGCCGGTTGCAGGGCGTTTTCCCAGGGACAGAGCCTGACGCAGTAATGTCCATAACCCCTATTTATTAACAGTCCCCAAGCAGAACACACATGCTGAGCATCCCAGGCTGTGCTCACCAGCCCTAGTCAGGCAGGCGGAGTTTCCCTGCTGGCTACGCAAGGTCAGTCTCGTCTGGGCTCCAGTTGCTGCACGTCTCGGTCCTGCAGAGGATTTTAGCAGCTCTGATCTTGGGCTGTGTCTTGGAGGCGAGTTCATCTTCGTCTTTCCTTCTTATTCTTCTCTATTCCCAGCTGGTCTCCTTCTTACACCCCAGTTTATATAGTGAAACTTGCTATACCCTCACCAATCCTTTTACTGACGTATTATGAAATAATTCTCTGACCAGTCCTAGCATACCGGGAAACAATCCTTTAATCAACCCTAGCCCACCACCGGAGCTGATGTAAATCTTCCCAAATTAGCTACATAACAGCTAGAACCAATCAAAGAACCAGACCGAGAGCATACAGATGAACACTCGAGACGTAGGGGCCATAAAGGCACACAATAAAGACGCCGAGATTTCACAGCCGTTGGTCAGTGGTTCCTCGCCGGACAGATGCTACCAGACAAGGTTTCCTTTAACGGTCGGTGCTGGCAGGACAGGACAGGACAGGAGCGCCTCCTTCACAGTCCGGCATTACATTGTTCTGATGCAGGTTAGATGGCACGTGAGGACGCGACTCTGCTTCTTAGCTCCCGGCTGCTGCTTCCTGCTGCAGAGAACGGCCTCCGACCGCACAGCAGGGCTCCATGCTCGCTCCCACGGGAGCTCTCTGGTGTCTGCTGCGAGCTGAGCTTGGGCTGAAGCTCTCCCGCCCTCCGCGCACGGATGAGTTTGCTCGCTGGCGTGTGTTCCAGCAGCGTTCACATCGGAGCCAGGCTGCCTCCACCGGCTCTGCGATTACTTGGCCTCTCCTCCGAGTAGATTCTCTGCAGCTTAATAAGGCCTGAGCTTGACCCAAAGATTTTCCCACATAGAATCAGAGACGCACAGGACTGGAAGGGACCTTGCGAGGTCATCTGGGCCAGCCCCTTGCACTCAAGGCAGGACCACATCATAACTGGCCCATCACTGACGGGTTTGTCCCGCCTGCTCTTGAAGATCTCCCGTGACGGAGATTCCACAACCTCCCCAGGCAATTTGTTCCAGGGCTTAGCTAGCCTGAAGTTGTTCTTAATGTCCAACCCAACCGCCCTCGCGGCAGTTTAAGCTTCTTGTCCGATCCTCTGAGGTTAATGGGAACAATTTTTCACCCTCCTCCTTTTATGTACTTGAGAACTGTTATCCTGGCCCCCCTGCGTCGTCTCTTCTCCAAACCCAGTGTTTTCAATCGGCCCTCACAGGTCGTGTCAGGGTTTCTAGACCTTTCGTCATTTTTGTTGCTCTTCTCTGGACTGTCTCCAATTTGTCCACCTCTGTCCTGAAATGTGGCGCCCAGAACTGAGGCCTTATCCACTGAGACCTAGTCTGCACCGAGTAGAGCAGCAGAATTACTGCTCGTGTCTTGCTCACAACACTCCTGCTAACACAGCCCAGACCCATGTTCGCTTCTTTTGCAGCAGAGTGACTCTGTTGACTCATGTTTAGCTGGTGATCTGCTGTGACCCCAGATCCCTTCCGCAGTTCTCCTTCCTCGGCCATCATTGCCCGTTGTGTGTGTGTGCAACTGATTGTTCCTTCCGAAGTGCAGCACTTTGCATTTGTCCTTGTTGAGTTTCATCCTGTTCACCTCAGACCAATTCTCCAGTTTGTCCAGATCATTCTGAATTATAATCCTGTCCTCCAAAGCACTCGCCACCCCTCCCAGCTGGTATCGTCCGCAGACTTAATAAGTGAACTCTCTGTGCCATTATCAAAATCATCTCTGGCGATATTGAACAGAGGCAGACCCAGACCTGATCCCTGCAGGACCCCGCTCGTTACGCCCTTCCAGCTTGGCTGTGCACCACTGATAACTACTCTCTGGGAACGGTTCTCCAGCCAGTTGTGCACCCACCTTATAGCAGCTCCATCTCGGCTGCATTTCCCTAGCTCTCCTGCCATGCGATAAGGGGTGAGCTCCCACACTCAGCGCATTACAGGATTCCCCACGCTGGCAGGCAGTGTTGTGCAGTCACTCCTCTCATGGTCCGTGTCTTCACTCTGTCACTTTCCTGGAGGGTTTCTTCGCTGCTGTGATATATGCTGCCTGGTCCAGGCCGTCTGCTGGCCAGTGCCCTGGGCAGCTTCTGGATAAAGCCCCAGGGGCGTCCATGTCTTGTTGCTTTCACTTGCAAGCCCCTCGACTGCTGGAGTCACAAGAGAATCCAGACACGATTCATTTCCATCACTTGGGAGAAAGGGAACCTTAGCAAAGGGAACTGCACAGGGTTTGTCCAAAACCTGGATCCAGAACCAGCCGGCAAACGCTCCGTGAGGCCTCTCTGAGCCTCCTGTAATCTGCACACTTGGACAAATCACACAAAGAGGACTTGAAAAGATCGGGATTGTTACCTTACAAAGGACCTGAACAAGAGGGGACAGGATCAAAGTCTAGGGACTGCTGAATCCTAGAGAAGGCAGCACAGAATCTTCTGCTCTCCCTGTCTCCTAACACAAGAACAAGGCGTCTGTCCATGACATTTAAGAGGTGGCAAGTTTAAAACCGCTAAAAGGAAATACTTGGTTCACGTGATGTGTGACCAGACTGTGGAACTCCCCGCCACAAGATCGTGCTGGGGCCAAGAATTTAGCAAGAGTCACAAAGGGAATAGAAACCGAAGAACTAGTCATGATGCTGCCTTCACTTTTCACTGAAGGCGCACAGCCCCCAGCATTTTGTCACCCAAGAACATCAGAACAGCCACACGGTCAGACCCAGGGTCCAGCTAGCCCAGTGTCCTTTCTGCCGATGGTGGCCAATGCCAGGTGCTTCAGAGGGAATGGACAGAACAGGGCGATGTATCGAATGATCCATCCTCTGTCACCCAGTCCCAGGTGCTGGCAGTCAGAGGTTTATGGACACCCAGAGCATGGGGTTGCCTCCCTGGCCAGTTTGGCTAATAGCCACCGGCACCCACCGCCCCGTTGCATCACCGTCAATCACTGTCTCTGCAGCTGAAAGCTAATGCACAGGCTCAGCTGGTCAGAACGAAGCTGCCTGCCTCTTCTGCAGTCTAGGGTGCTGAGCACATCACGTTCCTGCTGAAGTCCCTCCGCTAGCTCCCAGTCGGCTTCTGACGCCAGTTCAAGGCCTGGGTCCAACAGAGGAGCCATGCGGGGCAGAGACCCTACACAGGCACCGGATGCGGGAAAGGCTTCAGTCACAGCTCGGCACTCGTTCAGCTTCAAATCACACATACAGGAGAGGGACCCTGCATGTGCCCTGAGGGCGGGCAGAGCTTCGGTCACAGCATCAGAGGATCCACATGGGAGACAGGCCCTGTGGGGGCAGCGAGTGTGGGAAAAGCTGCCGGCGAAGGTTATCCACCTGGCGGACAGACCCTCCAAAGCCACTGCCTGCAGGAAAAGCTTCAACAGCAGCTCGAACCTGACCGAGCATCAGCGAACCCACACGGGGGGGGAACCCTACAAATGTGACGTGTGCGGGAATGGCTTCAGCCAGAAATCATCCCTCAGGGCACATCAGAAAACCCACACGGGAGAGAGGCCCTGTAAATCCCAGCTGTCAGCAAAGGTTTAGGGGTCACTCAACACTTATTACATAGAAGAATCCACGTGGAGCCAATTGCTCTGGGGACATTTTCATAAAACGGCAGCTGAGCTACGTCCCGTTAAGCAGGGAGCCGTGGGGTGGCAGCAAGAAGGGCTGCGTTTACTATGGACCCCTCCAAATAGTTCCAGTGGCCGGGCACGGAGGCGTGCACTCACCTGTAGTGGAATGGCCATGAGCAACGCGTCTCGAAGAACCGCCGTTCCTGGTAAGTGACCTTGTTTTGTCTGCGGTGAGTCTAAATGTGGATTGTGAAAAAATAACACTGGCAAAAATCTCTGCGGGGTGGAGGAAAGAGACTGGGTGGAATAGGGGTGGGTTACTGGAGAGAGAGTGAGAAGAAAGAGGAAAACTAGCCCTGAGAGAAAGCAGAACTGCTAAATTAAAATATGTAGAGCGCTAGTCCCGTCTCATTCATGCCAGGGCAGCTCTGGGATTTCTCAGGCTGTGTTGGCCACAGCTGAGTGCGGTAGACTTGGCATCCGGTCTGTGTCCAGGGAATTAAAGTCCATGATTTACAAAAACCAGATCCCTCCAGTGAAGTGAGCGTGGGCCAGGTGGGCAGGGCGCTCGCCCCCTTCGGGCACAGAGGCGCAATGAGGCTCCAGGCTGCATAGGGGATGACGCTGAGCCCCGGTGCTGGCTGCTTTCTCTTAGGAATGGCATAAAACGACCGTATCCTTCGTGACACATGTAAACGGGGTTTGGGTTGGGTTTTTTTGTTTAAAAAGCCCCCCCCAGATCTCTGCAAAGGCTCCTTCTGCTAAAGATAATCACCTCTGTCAGCCGTGGGCCCCGCTCCATGGGTAGCGTTTGTCGCTGGCTCGCCTGAATGGTCAGAAAGGTCCTGGCTGGGGCCGTGGGATTTCACTGGGGACGAGGGAGCGTCCAGTGTGAGCAGGGGCTGGAAGGTGCAGGCCTCCTCCCGCTGGGATCAGCAGAAGGTTCCGAGTTGGTTTGATGGGCAGATACGCCCACCACGGCTGTGCCCGTGCTCCCGGAGTGTGTGACTGAGCCGCGGTTAGTCAGTGTATTGAACGGTCCCTGCGGCCATAGGCTGTGGCAGAGGCTCATCACCTTCTAACGAGGGGCTGTGCTTGTGTCTCCAGCCCTTTCCATGCAGCTGCCCTGGTTCCCTGAAACAGTCAGTGCCTGATTACGCCCCCTCCCCACCCCCGCAGCCTCTCTTGGGCTATCTACAACTACCTAATCCATCTCGTGGTCCAGAAAGGGGCTGAGCTCTTGCTTCTGGGCAGAGACAGGAGCTGTGTGAGCGCTGCCTCCTCCCGCTGAGCCCGGCTGTGTGAGCAACGCCCGGTGATCGCTTGCTGCACTGAGCCCCGTGTGTGTGGGGAGCAGCTGGGTACAGGAGTCACACGCCAGAGCATTTCTCCTCCTTGGGGATGGCATTCATCTCAGGGACACGGGCCGGGGTTTTGCTTGGGTGTGTTTGACCAGGCAGGAGGGACCAATGAAAGTGCAGAATTGCTGAGCTTGGCTTTGGAGCGTTTTACATCATTAACACTCACTGCTGTGATCAGGGAGGTGACAGGCAGGCGCTGAGGGCCAAAGCTGGGGTATTTGCCAGGCAGAAACTTGCTAGTGGGATCAGTCCAAATGCCCTCAGGCCCCCCTGCTAAGGATTGGTCCTGGACCAGTGAGCGGGAAGGAAAACTCCCCTGAGTCCTAGCTGCTACATCCCCCGGGCCCAGAGGTGCATGCTGACCTGGGCTGGGGGTGGGGGAAAGAAGAGGCTGAGTGTTTCCCTGCATTGATGTGTGAGATCTGCCTGCAGAGGAAGGAGAGGCGTCCAGTCTGCAACGGGGCACTGATGGATCACGTGACTTTGAGGGGCTGACTTGTGATTTTTCCACAGCTGGGGTGGCCAGTTCTGACGTCATCACTAGGGTTTCCCAGCTTACGGGTGCCAGCTTCCCAATTTTTCGAAAGTGGGCGCTACAGCGCCTCCCCCCGCCCCGGCTGTTCCTGACGCGCCTGCAGCACTAATCGTAAGGATTGGATAACTCATTAGCACGGGCACACCAGTAACCGCACTATCACCGCAGCGCTAGCTATTTCTAGTCAGCAATTATGGCTTCATGTTTTTACTTGCCTCTCTCTGGTATTTTCTACACTCACAGTTCACTCTGCAGTTTAACAGAGAGGATAGTAGGAAAGTGACAGTTTAGTCAGTGTTTGAATGTTGACTTCATCTCCACGAGCAGAATCCTGTACTAGACTTTGGTCATCTAGCTGCATTATTTAATGACGAGACATAAATCAAAAAGTATAAACAGCTGACACTCTTACATGCCGGCGTTCCCTTTTCCTTACGAGCCGTGTTGTAAATCTCTACTCGAAAATGACACTTTTATAAAACAATTTAGCTTTAACTGCTTTCCTATAAAGAAAGAAAATGTAAAATCCCCAAAGCCCAACCTTGCTAAATTGTCCACTCCATCTCCACTCAAGTAACAAAAACATCAAGTGACACCGCATACTTAAAACCATATGGAGTCTCAAACTGAAAACAACCCAATTAAAGCAGAGCTTAATGTGCAAAGTGTGCAGTAAAACTAAAATTCGCGTTTCTTACAATCTTCGTAAGAAAGTAACCCAAGCAGTGTTGTCAAACACTGGTAATTTCTGCAGTGTGATACTGCAGTGTACAGCCAGGATGATCATGATCAATTCTTCAAAGCAACCATGGATCAGTAGGCAAAAGAGATCACAAGAGGTCTTTGCTCACAAAAGGTAAAAATACAGAACGCAATGCTAATTAAAGTGAAACTGCCCGTTAACGGATGTATATAGGTTATTAAGTTTCTTTAATTGTGGAGCTACAACAGCTGTTCGGTGCTAGTGCCGTCAGCATCACCTCACAGGAACATGGATGCTCCTGTGGTCAGAGCATTGGACTGGAACTAAGGATCTCCTGGCTCAGTTCACAACTCTGCCACAGAATTCGTGTGTGATTAAGATCAAATAACATTATTGGTTTGTGCCTCAGTTCCTCATCTGTAAAGTGGAAATCCATAATACTTCCTTATTTCACAGGAGGTTTGTGAAGATAAGCTCATTATTATTCACAAAGACTCAGATGCTACAGCGGAGCAACATCATTACCCAAGGAAATTATGTTTTATCATTCAATTCTTTCAAAACTAATGTCTTCATGCAGAGTTATGCATCACATTGTGACTTTAACCAGCGAAAAAAAGACCAACGTGACACCACAATCTGCTGTTGTTTCAAAGACGTATGGAACAATGTCCATTACACAAGAGGCTCAACTATCTGGATACAAGCCCTCTTGGATGGCAGGTAGGTGCTAAATTTGGGAGGACAGATATTGTAAACAGGAAATGAACACAAAAACTGGAACTGTATTTAAGACGGGCCCAGTGTTGCAAAGTGTTGAGAATCCCTCAATCACACTGGCACTTATGATTTAAACTTCTGATCTTTTCTTGCTGACGCCACAAGCTCCTTAGCTGCTTCTGTCTTCAAAAATCCAGCAAACTCAGCACATCATTTTATAGCTGAAGTGCACAAATAGCTCAGCTTTCACCTCGTCCACTTGAAGCCGATTCCTTTCATCAGTGCACAAGATCTTCACAACACTGAAAATGCGTTCCAGAAATGCACTGCTGGGCGGTATGGCTAGCACATGCTGCACAATTCTAAGTAATTTCACTGCCTCGCAGCACTTAAAGAATTCTACCCATATCTCAGAGACACTGAGTCGACTGTGGCGCTCTTATTGCTGCTGACACAGTACCAATTCAGCATCATTTGTTGAACTCTTTAGGATCGGGAGCACATCATTCAATAAACACATTTCTGTAAATAGTTCATCTCCATCCACTTCAATGTCCAAGTTTGTAATCAAAGCACACAATTTATCTAGCTCAAGAAGTCGGTCCAGACTGAGTGGCACACACAAATTATAGAAAGAGTTTTCGCTGAAATCAAACCACTCTTCCAGGTACTGTAGCACACGCATGTGAGCCCATCGGGCATCTCCAGCACATTTATTCTGCTCGTTAGGTGGTAGTTTCTTCAAGAACTGTGTCACTTGTATCCACAGAAGCCTTTCTCTTGTCAATTCTGAATCTCTCGTCTCAGCTTGTTGAATGTAGCATACAATTCCATTACCTGAATGTGATCACTTTCAAGAACCTTTATGGTGTTGTTAAATTGGCTCATCATGTTCTGCACAAAGTAGATGTACAGCTCGGGAAGTGTCATGGTTTCACTGTCGGACACTGCGTCCTCTTGCTGAGAAAGAAAGGCCCATATTGCGCAGCTCACATTTTCCTTTCCTTTTCTCACAAAGAAAGATTTGAATGCAGCCCAATTCTTCAGTAACATATCTACAGCAGGAAAAGGGTTAGAAAATGTGTAGGTACATGGTGTAAGATTTCTGAATACTCTGTCTCCATGAAGTCAAAGAACTCTTTAAGTTCACTGAGATTCTTTGCAGTGGACGAGAATTCACCGAAAACCTTGATGACCAAGTACTCTACATCGTAAGAGAGCATTTTTAAGACATGTTTCGCTGTATTGTGTATTACGTGAGTGCTGCAAAGCCCTGGCACAAGGTTTGGTAAATCCAACATTTGTTTTAGGTGCATGAAAACCGACTTGTTTTCTCCACAATTGACAGATGCATTGTCTGCTCCATATGCCACAATTTTATTACGTATCAGACCAGCATTTTGAAGACAACTTTTTAAGTTGTTTGCAATTGCCTCTGATGTTTTGTCTGCATCCTCAAAAAGTCTATAACAGACATGCAGCTTCCCTTCTCTTTATTAAAATAGCGGACAACAACTGGGAATAATTTTGTGTTTCCTTTATTAGAAGCATCTGTTGCTATTGAGAAAGGTGTTGATCCAATGTCTTGCACAGCCAGTTTCAATGAATGGGGTGCTAATACATTATTGATCAAACCTCTGCTTTTGTTCTTCCACAGTGAATTTTGGATGCTATCTTGGAATCAGGGAAAATGGAGTGATACAACTTATTTGCACAATCTTGAGAACGGTAGCTGTGGTGGTGTTTAACTCCATGATACGTTAAAAGCAATTCAGCTGTGCACATATGTTGCTCTTTGGAGGTATCTGTCTCTGTGAATACTTTATCAATATTAATGGACCACGCCTGTGCTTGTACTCTGATTTTGTGACCCTTTGTCTCTGCATGATGCTTGATAGCACCTTCAGAATCAAACTAAACCGTGAATTGAACACGACAAATAGAACAATATCCCGAGTCTTCACTTGCCTTTGTGAGCCAATTCCGATACCCTGGGAGTTGCAACCACTTGTCTTTAAAAAAGCACAGCCTTCGAATCTTTTTCTGTTCAGGTTCCGTCATTTCACCTCGCACCAGTCTAACTGCAGCACAGTTTTAGCCAGCAGATAAGAGTGTCGACTGGATGCCGAGATGCTAACGTAGTTCACTGTGGATGCCTGCTGGCTAGGCATGTAACTCTTTAAAGGCCAGTTGCTCCTCACTGCTTGTGGCTGCGCAGTAAAAAAGTGAATGAAAGATTCAACCAAATACATTGTTTTGCCAGATACATTACACTAATTTCAGGTTGTTACAGGAGGCTAGAAGAAGATAGAAAATTGCAGTAACCGACTTTTGGTGTCTGGTCATACTTCTGATCCCCTTCAAGCTGTAGTTCTTATCTTATATTATCCTCTATCATTTGTCATGGGGTATTTTTGTGTTTTCAGGGCAGATAAAGTTAACAGAGGTGTTTTGACCAGCGCGTGTCATATCCAATTCGGGAAGGACACCTCTGTGTATTTGCACCAGTTCTCTTAGCACTGCCCTGGGAACAGCATTAGCTGCTGCACCTAGCACATCACACATCAAACTGCATGCTGACGGGTTCCCGTTTGTTGTGTTTGCTGGAGTATTAATTATTAAGCCAGGACAAAACGTGAAAACTATCAAAGAATTTACATTTCATACTAGCTGCTCTCAGGATGAACAAAACGAAGCACTAAGCTGTTGATATATTAACTCCGTGGTTCCCAGCCTTTTCTCTGCCGTGGCTCACCTTGATACCTTTAATTAGTTTGAGGCACACCACCAGATAGTCTCCAAATGAACTGATCAATAGTCATGAGCCAATCCAGAACTCTTCGAGTAGTTTTTCAAAAAAATCTGTGGCCCGCCTGCTCAGGCCTGACGGCTCACCGGCTGGGAAACTCTGCAGTAAGTCAACTCTATTAAGATAATATCTTGTCAATTTTCTTTTAACTTTTAAGGCAGTAAAACACCCACCCAGAAGAGAGCACGCAGAGAATGTAGTTCATAATCCAACCCCACAACCCCATCACAGGAAATGTTTGTATGTACATGTCAGTTACCAGCCATTCCTGAGCATCCTCAAGCCAGAGAGAGACGCTGTAACAGGCAGGTGTGTGGCAGGGTTGATCTTTTTTTTCTGTGTACGACATTGACTCATGCACCCAGTATCTGTTGTCCAAACCTTTGCTGAGTGCTGAGTCTGAGCAGCTGGATGGGGTTAATGGGCGGGGGTCCCCAGAGCGAGGGGCTGGGGGCAGGGGGTGCTCTTCAGAGGCGGGGCCTGGAGGAAGGGGCGGAGCCCGGGGGTCCCGTAAGCAGCAATTAGGAAGTTGGCACCCCGACATGCTGCCAAACGCAGCCCCTCCCCCCTGCCCTGCACAGAGGATTCGGGTATGGAGCCGGGGCACCCGGGGTGAGGCCAGCCGGGTGCCGAGACGTTTCCGGCTGTGGATCCGGAGTAACTGCGTGCGTTTCCACGGGACGGCGGAGCTGCGCAAAGCAGAGCAGAACACGGGCCTCCTGTCTCGTTCCTGGCTTTGGCACGGCATGTCCTGACCCGGAGCTGCCCGGAGGCTCGGCGGGGGCCGGACGTCCTTGGCCGAGCCACAGTCCCGGGCCCGGGAGCAGCCGCGCCGCGGGTGCAGCACGTGCACGGAGCGGGGCCCGCAGTGCACCCCCGGGATCGCGGGTAAAGTGCCCCCCCCCCAGTCCGAGGGGCACCCCCGCCGGGCGCTGCTGGTACCGGTACCGGTACCGACCTGGCCGCCCAGCAGCTCCCCCGGTTCGGTCCAGTTCACGGAGCTCGTCCAGCAGCAGCTGCTCTTCCCGCCCCGCCGGTGACCGGACACTGCACGAGGGGGGGTCCTTGCCCCCCCCAGCCCCGCCGCTGCCAGACACGTTTGCAGCAGCACGATACAGCACGTGCCTCCCCGTCCCGCCTCGGTCCTGCGCGCAGGACTACATGTCCCAGCATGCCACGCTGCCTGACGGGGCGGGGCCTCCTGGGCCGTGGTCGCGCGGCACGCTGGGAGTTGTAGTTCTGGAGGGTGCGCGCGGTGCGTCGCATGCTGGGAGTTGTAGTCCCCTTGATGGATTTCCTTCTCAGCCTATCAGAAGAGAGAATGTGCCCCTCTTGAGGGCGGGACTAGAGGGGGAGGGGGCCGCTCAGTTGTGATTGGCTCGCTGTCTTGTGACCGTGGTCCCTGAGGGCCAATGAGCGCGCTGGGGAGCGGCGCCCAATGGGAACGGCGCGGCCGCCTGGGGGGCCGGCGCGGTGTGAACGCGGCGCGGGAGCGGAGCGGAGCGGGCCTGGCTCCGGGAGCCGGCGGAGCGATGAGCGCGGAGCGGAGTCGGGAGATCCGCCGTGAGCAGCCGGGCCGGGCCGGGCCCCTGGGCTGGGGGGAGCGGAGGGGCGGGCGGGCATGTGTGGGGCGGCTCAGGGGTGTGTGTGGGGCGGGAGGAGGTTGGGGGGGCCGGTGTGCGGGGCCCGGAGGGATGTGTGGGGTATCGGGGTGAGGGGGGCCGGGGAGCCCTGAGGACAGTGGGGGGGGCGGTGTGTGCGAAGGGGGGAGGAGGTTGGGGGTCAGTTCAGGTCAGGGGTGTGGGGTGGGAGGAGGTTTGGGGTTGGGGCGATGTGCAGAGCTGGGGGGGTCGGAGGGCAGTGGGGCGGGGGGTTAAGAGGGATGCGGCGGGCGGTGGTGCGCGGGCTGGGGGCTGGGCAGTGTGTGGGCTGGGGGGGGGGTGCAGCGGCTGGGGGCGGTGTGTGGGGTGGGCTGGGGGCGGTGGTGCAGGGGGGCAGGTGTCAGGGTGCTATTCGGAGATAGGCTCCTGGGGCTGGGGCTGGGGAGCCAGGGAAGAAGTGTGAAGAGCTGGGACACTTTGGGGTGGGGGGTGCGTAGTTGCCTGTATAAGACAAAGCCCCTGATGTCAGGCTGTCTGGTCAGCCCAGGTTGGGGAGTGAGTGGAGAGACTGGGGGGCGGGTGTCCTGGGGGGTGTCCTGGGGCAGGGGGAGCCCCACTGGGTGCGGGATTGTCAGGACTGGCACAGGGGGGGAGCTGGGACCGATGGGGGAGCTGGAGCCAGGTGTGAGAGGACAGGGCCCAAGAGGGGGGTCGTGGCAGCTCACCCCCTGGGCCTAGCTCGTGGGCCCTGCCCTTAGCTCGGCCGGGTGGGACGGGGCCAGGCTCTGAGTGGGAAGGATGCACTGGGGGGACCTAGACTAATTCCTGGCTCTGACACCAACTGACTGGGCTGCCCTGGGCAAATCCTGGCCGCCCCTCTCTGGGACTCGGCCCCCATCTGACCCAGAGCTGACGATGCTTCCCCCCAGGCAGGAACTGCGCAGACAGGTTGGGGGTCAGTTTCTATGGTGATGGGGGTCCTAGAAAAACCTGTACGTGGTAATTTGCTGGCCAGTCTGGATGTTACTTTGCACCTAGCTAGAACGCCGACTGCGCCGCGGTGCTAACGGGCCGCAGGGGCGTGACCCGGTGCTAATGGTTCTTCTGCCGCCCCACAGATCTCCAGAAGGCGAAAGACAAGGCCCAGAGGAGCGGGAACCTGGAGGAGGAAGCTGCTATTTGTAACCAGCTTGGGGAGATCTTGGCTAGACATGGTGAGTGGGTCCCGGTGGCCGAGGGCGGCTGGCTCGCTCCTGTCTGTCGCTGGTGGCCAAGGCTGACGCTGTGGGAGATGGGGTTTGGAGAGCCCTTTCTCCATAAAGGGAGGGGGCCCTGCGCTGCCCTTGAGATCGCCCTGCCCTGCCCTGCCCTGCAGGGGCATCAGTAAAAATACTGACCAGGCTTGGGCCCCAGGCTGAGCCGTGAGGAGCGCTGCTAGGATCCTCCCTCCAGTCTGATAATTCACCTGCAGCGCAGCCCGCTGCCTCCTCCCCTTTCACCAGGTCCTTCTCACCTCTCCCCATCTTCTCATTGAGCTAAGGTCTCAGGTGGCACCATGCCGAAGGCGTTACTGACGTCCCAGTGCGTTCCGTCCCCGGCATGTCCCGTGTCTGCAAAACCAGGTGACGAAGGTGCCAGGCTGGGCTGTGATCCGTCCTGGCGAGTCCCATGGGCCTCTGGCTCCCCTTGTGCTGTGCCTTGTCCGGGGCTCACAGCTGGGTTCAATCTCCAGGGCTCCCAAGTCTCCAGTGCCGACCAGCTGGACCCAGAGAGGCGCTCTCGGCGCGCCAGGCTCCCCCGCGGCTGGGTTGTGCCGCGCGGGGACGGCAGGACCGTGTGCTGTGCCTCGGCCAGCCGGCTCGCTTGCCCCTCACCGGCCTCCCCTCTCTGCTCCCGGCAGGGCGCTACCGGGAGGCGCTGGAGGAGCACCGGCAGGAGCTGCGCCTCCTGGAAAGCGTGGACGACCTCATCGGCTGTGCCGTGGCGCACCGGAAGATCGGCGAGCGCCTGGCCGAGCTGGAGAACTACGAGGCTGCGCTGAAGGTAGGACGGCGGGGGACTGGCTGACCCCGAGAATGGGGGTGGAAGCCCCCCGACAGCGGCAGCGTGGGGGTGCTGAGGGGAGCTGTCTGCAGCGGGGCAGGGATGGGGGGAATAACTGGAAACTTTGGGGCATGTGGCGTGAACCCCTGAGCTGCCAGACCTGGAGACCCAGTTCAGCGCCAGCCTGGGTCCCCTGGGCTGCATCGTGGCTACCTGCTCACGCTCCTGCCCCACCCCCAGCACCAGCGCCAGCATCTGGAGCTGGCCCGTCAGCTCTCCCATCACATCGAGCAGCAGCGGGCCTGGGCCACCATTGGCCGCACCTACATGTTCGTGGCGGAGAGCGGCCAGGCGGGCGAGGCGCTGCGCGAGGCGGAGCAGGCCTTCATGAACAGCCTGGCCATCCTGGAGGAGAAGCTGGAAGGTGAGGCCCGGCTGCCGGCGGGGCGCCGAGGGGACGGGCTGCCAGCTGGTGACGTGGAGCGGCCCCGGGAGGAAACTTCAGTCGGGTTCCCCCTGTGGCAGCCCGGTACCCACAGCTCACCCGTTGTCTCTGCCCCAGAGCACGGCCTGTGTGTGCCCAGCTGGCCGGGACCCCTCCGGCCCCTGAGATCCATTGCGATTCCTCCGGCGGCTCCCCTGGCGCTCGGCCCGGCTCCGTGTGCCGTTCCCCGGTGCAGACCTGGCTGGGCGGGCCCGAGGCTGGGGCGCCGGCGGAGTAACGGGGCTGGCTCGGGGTGTGTCCCGCAGGGGCGGTGCCGCAGCGGGAGCTGAGCGAGATGAGGACCCGGCTTTACCTCAACCTGGGCTTGGTCTACGACAGCATGAAGGACCCGGCCAAGTGCAGCCACTACATCAAAAAGAGCATCTTCATTTCGGAGTAAGGATCCGGCCCCGTGCGCAGAGCTTCCACTCGGGCTTCCCCGAAGCCCGGGCCCACCCTCCTGTGCCCCAGGGGGCTGCGTGGGGCAGCGGGGCCCCAGGGCTTGGTGGGGCGGGTACGCACGGGCTGAGGGGGGTGATCTCGCTGGTTGTGACCCGCCCTCCCTCCAGGCAGACGCGGCTCTACGAAGACCTGTACCGGGCCTACTTCAACCTGGGCAACATCCAGCTGCGGGCGGGCGAGCACTCCCGGGCCATGCGCTGCCTGGAGCGGGCGCGGGACTGCGCCCACACCATGAAGGAGAAGTGCCTGGAGAGCGAGTGCTGCGCCAGCATTGCCCAGGTGAGCGCCGGGGGGGGGGCCTGCCCTCGCCCACCCAGCTGCCCCCCTCTGCACCCGTGGGGACCCCCTCCCACCGTGGGAACAGCGGCGGGGAGGCAACGGGGCAGCCTCTCCCCACGCACGCCGGCAGGGGGTGCCCTTTCTCCTGGGGCACCGGGAGCGGTCATGCACGGGGGGGGGCTCACGCGCCCCCTCTCTGAGCCCGGTGCCTTGCTGCCTGGCAGGTGCTCCTCAGCCTGGGGGACTTCGCGGCCGCCCGGCGCGCGCTGAAGAAGGCCTACGTGCTGGGCTCGGAGCAGCGCGACAGCGTCCGCAGGAGCCTGCGATACGGTGAGGGGCAGAGCCGCCAGCGCCCTGCTGCGCGTGGGCGGGGGCTCGGCGCTGAACTCCACGAGGCTGGGCCGGGCCGTCCGGCTCCTGTCACAGGGTTCAGCCACCTCCCTTCCGAACCCCGTCCATGGCCCCAGACGTGCCCCAGGAGAGGAGGCCCAGCCGCGGGGGGCTGGCGACTCTCGGCTCACAGTGGATCTGAGGCCTGGTGTAAATAACCGGGCAGGGGGCAGGGCTCCTGGTGGGTTCCTGACGCAGCCGGGGCTGGGAAGGAAGCCCAGCAGGTTCCCAGAGGAGGCTGGTGCCCCCAGGCCTGCAGGCTGGGTTGGGCGGGGGGGGGGGGGTGCCGTGGTCCCCGTGTTACCCCCGTCGTTGTGGTGCTGCCTGCTCCGAGCCCCAGAGAGGGGAACCCAGGCTGCTGGGAAGCCGACCCCGGCGCAGGCTGCTCACGCGGCCGGCCTCTCTTGCAGCCGTGAAGGCGAGCCAGCTGCAGGAGGCCCTGGAGGAGGCGGTGCCCGGCGACCTGGAGGCGGCCCTGGGGCTGTGCGAGCAGCTGGGGGATCTGTTCTCCAAGCACGGGGACTATCGCCGGGCCCTGGAGTTCTACCAGAGGCAGGTGGGTCGGGGCGGCCGGTGCCCGAGGCCGGGGGGCGGGGTGGAGGGCTAGGTCGCCGGAGGGCAGAGGCTCCCCCTCGGATTCAGGCCGGGTGGGGCGCACGCCCCTGGGCAGTGTGCACTATGGACCTTGTCTCCCCGGGCAGCTGTGTTACGCCGAGTCCCTGCAGAAGCCCGAGCAGGAGCTGGCCGTGATCCACGTCTCCCTGGCCGCCACCTTCGGGGACCTGAAGGAGCACGGCCGGGCCGTGCAGCACTACCAGGCGGAGCTGGCGCTGCGGCGCGGGAACCCGCTGGAGGTGAGATGGGCGGCGGGGCCGGGCCCGGAGTCCCCAGCTCTGGTGCGCTTGTCCCGTTAGATGGACCCCCCCCTTCCCGCCCCGATCACACCCTGCTGTGCCCGGGGCCCCCCTGCTCGGCAGCTGGGTGCAGGCGGGGCCCCACGGCGCGGGAGGGCTGGGCTGGTGGCCGGCGGGCTCCTCCCGGCCCCTGACCCGTTGTGTCTGCGCCGCAGGAGGGGAAGACGTGGCTGAACATTGCCCTGGCCAGGGAGGAGGCCGGGGAGGACTACGCGGAGCTGGAGCCCTGCTTCGGGAGCGCGCTGCAGAGCGCCGAGCGGGCCGGCGAGCCCAGGCTGCAGGTGAGGGGGGAAAAGGCCCCTGGCCTAACCACTAGACCTTGCTGCTGGGACCTGCGACTGAAGGTGCCATTTTCTGGCCCCACCCGCGGCCCCTCCTGGCTGCCCTCACTGCAGGTGCCCTGGAGTAGCTTGCGTTGCCCCTCTGCCAGGAGACGCTGCTTCCCGCGTCGCCCAGGAGCCCGGGGGGGACGTGGGGGGTTGGGGCTAGTGCAGCTGCGGTGCTGGGACTGGGCTCAGGGCAAGTGCCGCCCGGCCAGCGTCCCTCGCCCTCAGAGCCCTGCTGCTGGGCCAGGCCAGGGCTGGCGGACCTGGGGGCTGCCCCCCACGGCCGGTGCCCTGCCCCGCTCACTGCAGCGGCGCTGGTGGCGTCCCACCCCCAGCCGGGGGCTCCTGCCTCCTCTCCTGGGCCCCCTTCCGGGGGAGGCAGGGCCGGGTGACGGTCACCGCCTCCCTTCGTCTCCCAGCGGCAAATCCTGCGGCACCTTCACGCCGCGCAGCAGAGATGGGGGAGCCCCGAGGCCCCCGCCACGCTGGCCAGGCTGCAGGAGCTGTGCCGTGCGCAGGGCTGGAGCCCCGCCAGTGACAGCGGCGAGGAGGAGGCGGAGGGGCCGGAGCACAGCGAGCCGGCGGAGGAGAGCGAGCTGGAGCTGTCGGAGAGCGGTGAGCGCGCGTGGCCGCG
This sequence comes from Emydura macquarii macquarii, assembly GCF_026122565.2. Taxonomy (NCBI): domain Eukaryota; kingdom Metazoa; phylum Chordata; order Testudines; family Chelidae; genus Emydura; species Emydura macquarii. Next base: position 1,948,038 of record NW_027132383.1, read on the forward strand.
GGGAGGGGTGGGGGCAGCTGGAGAACCTGGCCCCGAGTGCGCCGGGCCGGCGCGGCGGGACCTGACGGCGGGCGTGTGTCTTCCAGATGGGGAGGAGAACAACCTGGACGGCTACAGCAAAAGCGTGCCCGGCCGCCGGCGCGTCAGCAAGGTGAGGCCAGGGCGCCGCTTTCTCGCCCCGCACGGACCAGTCTCTCCTGCTCGGGAGCCGGGTGGAGACTTCGCAGGGCTGCGTGGAGCTTGGGGGGTGGGGGGAGGGGGGGCAGCAGCAATTGGGTTGGCTCCACTCTGGTGCCCCCAGGCGGTTCTGACCCGGGTGCCCCTCTCCTCCCCCTGCAGTGGAACCGGCGGAACGACCGAGGCGAGACCCCGCTGCACCGAGCCTGCATCGACGGGAACCTGCGCCAGGTCCAGCTGTTCCTGGAGCAGGTGGGAGACGGGCCTGCTCCTGCCCCTGGGGGGGGGTGTGTTGTGGGTGGACGGGCAGCCCCGTGAAGCTGGGTTGCGCTGCAGAGCACCTTCAGGCCAGCCCCCCATGCTCCCCCCCAGCAGTGGCATGTTTCAGCGGGTGCTGGAGGGAGCGCTGGGAAGGTGGGTGCAGGGGTTGGCGTGCGGGCGCGTTTTGCGGGGGCCTCCGCGTAACCCCGGGACCTGATCGTGTCTCTCCCTCCTTGGCGCCAGGGTCACCCCCTGAACCCGCGGGATTACTGCGGCTGGACGCCCCTGCACGAGGCCTGTAACCACGGGCACCTGGGTGAGCCGCGCCGGGGGGGCTCCGGCTGGGCAGCGGGGGGGGGGAGGGGGAAGGGGGCTGGAGGGGTCGTTTGGCCGCTGCCTGGCGGTAACTGCAGGCTCCTGCCCCCAGAGATCGTCCGGCTGCTGCTGGACCGCGGCGCCTCCGTCGATGACCCGGGGGGGCCGGGCTGCGAGGGGATCACCCCCCTGCACGACGCCCTCAACTGCGGCCACTTCGACGTGGCCGAGCTGCTGCTCCGGAGGGGCGCCTCGGCCGTGCTGAGGAACGCCAGGGTGAGGTGAAGGGCGGAGCGCGGCGGGGGCTGGCACTGGGGGCATGAGGCGGGTGCACTCTGCACGGCTGGAGGGGCTGGCGCGGCTCCCGGGGCCCACGTTGGCAGTGGGGTCACCTGGGGTCTAAGCCTGCACTGATGCCCGTCACCTGCATCTCGTTCCCCACCCCCCCCAGGGCCTGAGCCCGCTGGGCACCCTCCAGGAGTGGGTGAGGATGTACGGCAAGGACCTGGACCAGGAGACGCGCCAGCGCTGCCGCGCCATGGAGCGCCTGCTCACGGAGGCCGTGGCGGGGCGAGGTGAGGTGCTGAGGGGGGGCAGCTCCCTCGTTTTCGCTCTGCCGGACCCGCTGGCAGGGGCGCTGCCGAGCAGGACCGGCCCTGCCCCGGGGGGGGGGTGAGTCCCTGCCCCTGCCAGCCCGGGGAGCGTCTCGGCCCCGAAGCCAGGGGCTGCCTCCCCCTCCTGTCTGCCTGCTCTGCCCGGTCCCTGGCTGTGCGGGGTTTGACGCCGGGTTAGGGGGATTTGGGAGCCGGGGCCTCGCTCACGGGGTCTCTTGTCTCCCCCCCCAGCGCCGGAGGCGGCCGAGCCCCCCCCGCACAGCCAGCTGTTCGACGCCGAGCTCTCGGAGCCTCTCACCCCACCTCCCTCCACTCTGGCCACGCCGCCCCGGAACGGGGGCCCCTCCAAGAAGCCCCCCCCGCCCTGCAAGCGTCGGAGTCAGGGTGGCGGGCCGGGGCCGGAGCCCTGCGGGGTGGGGAGGGGCTGGCCGGAGTGCGGGGCCGAGCCGGACGATGACATGACTCCGCTCCGGCCCGTCAAGAAGAGGCAGCGGCTCTGGGACCAGGGGGCGCCGGGGGAGGATGGCAGCCGGACGCCGGGGTTCCTGGAGCAGGAGCCTGAGCTGGCCCCGGCCCGTGACAGCTGGGCCGAGTATCGAGCAGCCATCCGTAGCGTGGGCAGCGCCCAGTCCCGCCTGGGCCCGGAGCCGGCGCCATCCGAGGCCCCCGCCAGGACGGCCCTGATCCCAGCCGAGGAGTACGTGGGGGACAGCTGGCTGGAGGACGACCTGGGGGCCAGCCGCGAGCCCCGCAAAAGGAGCCGCCGGGGCCGGAGGGAGTCGGACTCGGACTCTGGAGATGCCTCGGGGCTGGAAAGCGACAACGCGGCCCCCCGCCCGGCCCCCGCCCAGAGGAGACGGGCCCGGCAGAGCCGCCTCACCCAGATCGTCGACAGGACGGTGCTGGGCCAGACCCGGGGGGGCCGCGCCCCGGGGACCCAGGAGACAGCCGCCGGCCCCGGAGCCAGTGAGCTGGGAGGCAGCGGGGAGGCCCCGCAGGTGAGGTGCCCAGGGCGGCTGTGGGGCGTCGGGGGGGGGGGGGGGGGGGGGGGGGGGAGATGATGCCCTGGGACTGCTCCTTGGGGTATCCTGTGTGCCTTGACTCCCCTCTCCTGTCCCCAGCTCCCCTCGCTTGCTGCAGCCCCCGCTCTGCCTCCCCCCATCCGAGTGCGGGTCCGGGTCCAGGACAACGTCTTCCTCATCCCCGTGCCCCACAGGTGAGAGCCGGCGCGTGTCCTCCTGGAGCCCCCCACCCCCTGGGGCGGGTGCAGTGCTGCCCCTCCAGGCCGGGGCATGGAGCAGCCTGAGCCCCTCCCGGAAGTGGCTGGGGCCCGTCCCCGTGGGGCAGGGGGTTGCGGACTCGCTGTGAGCAGGATGTGATTTTTCCCCTCCCTAGGAGGGTACGGGGGGGACTGCTCAGTGCCTTCCTCTCCCTGGGGAGCGGGGTGGCAGCTGGGGGCAGAGTCGTGGCCTGCGGGGGGCGCTCTGCCTCAGCCCCTGCCCTTCCCTTCCAGTGGCAGCGCCAGCCGGCCGGTGGCGTGGCTGGCGGAGCAGGCGGCCCAGCGCTACTACCAGGCCTGCGGCCTGCTGCCGCGGCTCTCCCTGCAGAAGGAGGGGGCGCTGCTGGCGGCCCAGGACCTCATCGTGGACGTGCTGCAGAGCAATGAAGAGGTGAGCGGGGCCTGGGGCGGGCCCACGGGGCTCCCCTGCAGGCTGCCCGGGGGCTCGGATGGGGCCCCTCCCCGTGGCGTCTGGGCCCCTGGGTGGTTGGGACGCCTGGGTCCTGCGCCTGGCTGGCTGGGCGCCCCGGGTGCTGCCATGCCGACGGGCTCCGCTCTGTGTTGCAGGTGTTTGCAGAGGTGCAGTCCTGGGAGCTGCCCCCGCTGGCCGACCGGTACAGGAAGGCCTGCCGCAGCCTGGCCGTGGGTAAGCCCGGCTCTCGGCAGGCTGGGTGTGAGAGCGCAGCGGGCCGGAAAGGAGCTGGGGCTGGCTGGCCTGTGTCAGGCCCGGGGAGGTCACCCAGCTGGGTAGGGAGAGCCCCTGGGTGGGGGAATGCAGGTTGGAGGGAGGAAGGACGGCCTAGTGGTCAGGGCGCTAGCCTGGGACTTGGGAAACCTGGGTTCAAGTCCCTTTGTCTCCAGGCCTGGCTGTGGCCAGGGTCTGCGCCTGCCGGGGCAGAGGAGGGCTCGGGGGGTGCAGCTCTCGCCCCGTGGCTGTGCCACAGAACGGCCGGCGCGCACCCTACTGAAGGACGCTCCGTGCTCCAGAGCCGCGGGGAGCAGCTGGCGGGTGCCCTCGGTCACGGCTGACCCCGGGGTGGGGGGGCTTTCCCTGGCGGCTGGCTGTGCGTGCAGCCGGGTCGTCCCAGCCGCCGTGACGCCCTGTCTCCCCGTTGCAGGGGAGCACCGGCTGCTCCTGGAGATCATGGAGCTGCAGGAGTCGGGCCCCTCGTTCAGCGCCTGCGGCCTCTCGCTGTGTCGGCCCCACCTCGCCCCCCTCCTGCGCGCCCTCAAGCTGCAGACCTCCATCCGGCAGCTGCGGCTGGCCGGGAACGGGCTGGCCGACGACCTGGCCAACGAGCTGCTGGCCACGCTGGGCACCATGCCCAACCTGGCCCTCCTCGACTTGTCGGCCAACCAGCTGGGTGCCGAGGGGCTCCGCGCCCTGGGGGCAGGGCTGCCCGGCCAGACGGCCTTTCAGGTAGGGCGGGGGGTGCGCTTCCCACATCCCCTCCCAACGGGGGGCAGAAGGGGCTCTGGCCTCACGCCTGAGCCATGAGCAGGGGCTGGGACCACGTGTGCTGCCCCCCCCAGCCGCTCTGGGGGGAGCCCCCCCTCCCCCCCGGCTGTGGCCGCTCTGCCCCACAGTGTGCCCAGCAACGTCCTCGGGCTCTGTCCCAGGGCTGCCCCAACCAGTCTGAGGCGCTGCCCCGGCCCCGCCGTCCCAGCAAGCTGCGTCTGGCCGGGTGCCATGGGGTCTGGGGGGAGGCGCTGGGGGTGAGGGTCCCTGTGTCACGTAGGGAAGACCACCCATGTGGGAGGCAGTTGGCCCCCACTGTCCCCTCTCCCCTTGTGCCCCTCGCCATCAGGCTGATGCAGCCCCCTGCCCCCAGGCTGTCTGAGGACACTGGCTGGGGGGGCAGGCCCCAGAGGATGGGGGTGATCCCTCCGCCCCTCTTCTTCCAGAGCCTGGAAGAGCTGGATCTCAGCCTGAACCCCCTGGGAGACGGCAGCTGCCAGGCCCTGGCCGGCCTGGTTCAGGCCTGCCCTGTCCTGAGCACGCTGAGATTGCAGGCCTGCGGCTTCACCGGCGCGTTCCTGCGGCACTACCGCCTCCTGCTGGCCAGCAGCCTGGAAGGTAAGCGCCCCCGGGCGGGGCAGAGGCCACTGCTAACCTCCTCGTGTGCGATTGCAGAGTCTGCTCCATGCGAGGTGCCCCAGAGAGACCATGAGGAGGGGACCTCCCCCCGTGAACAGCCCTCGGCTGTGGGGACGGGGACGGCTCTCGCTGTCTGGTCCTGCCCCAGCTCTACGGACACCCGGAGTCACAGCTCCTGCGTGCCCCCGTCCTAGGACCCCCTCTCGGTCCTGCCCCGTGGCCGCCTGCTCTGCTGGTCTTGTCCAGTCCAGGCCTATGTTTCCAGCTATGCTGCTGCAGACAGGGACTCCCCACATGCCTGGCCCTGGCCCTGGCCCTGGGGCCGCAGGCTGGCTGCTAACTCGCTCTTTCTCTCCCGCGTGGGCCCTGGCCCAGGAGCTGTGCACCTGAAGACCCTCGTGTTGTCCCACAATGCCCTGGGCGCCGCGGGGCTGGAGCAGCTGCTCGGGAGCCTGCCCTGCGCCACCCTCGGCCGGCTGGAGATCGGCTCCGTGGCTGCCCGGCAGGAGGAGCCGCTCGTGGATCCCGTGGTCAGGTACCTGACGCAGGTAATAGGCCCCGGGCCCTGCCAGCCCCTTTGCCAGCCCCAGGCGGGGTAGGGACAGCGCCTGTGGGATGAGGGGGGCTCACCAGGACTTGGACCAGCAGCTCTCCCGTTAGGCGTCTCTCCGTTCTCTGCGCCCGTGGGGATTTGTCAGTCCATGGCTCCTGGCCCTGCCGTGAAAGGGGGTTTGGCCCCAGCCCCCTGCGGCTGGGCTGTGGCTTTGGGCTCAGGTCCCTGCTGTTCCCTTCCAGGGGGGCTGTGCTCTCACCCACCTGACGCTGTCCGGGAACCACCTGAGCGATGCGGCTGTCATGGAACTGGCCAGGTAAAGGCAGCGCCGGACTCTGGGGCGGTGGAGGGGATGTTTTCCTGACGCTGAGCGGGAGGGGCTGTGCTGTTGAGCTGAACTGGGAGCTTGAACCCCGACCTTCACCCTGGAAGGGGCCCTGGCAATCCACGCCTGCTGGGTCTGGCCTGTTTGGTGATGGGGGGCCCGACTGTCCCTGACCCGAGGTGCAGCGGAGCACGGGCTGAGAAGCGCGCAGCGGACGGGGCCTGTTTGACTCGCCCCTTCCCTCTTGGCTCCAGGTGCCTCCCCCTTTGTCCATCGTTGGTCTCGCTGGATTTGGCTGCGAACCCGGGGATCACCGTTGTGGGCTTGCGGATGCTGCTGTCAGCCCTGGGGGAAAGGAACCAGGGGCTCCACTACCTCAGCCTGGCAGGTGAGAGGGTGAAGGGCTCGGAGATCCCCGGCTCACCGAGGGACCCAGGGAAGGGTCCTGCTGCCTGGCCCTAAGGAAAGTGGTGGGGGAGAAATGCAGCGTGGAGGCTCTTCCCCGCGGTCCCTGGTCCCTGCTGGGCCTGTCATTGGACGTGACCCTGACCAGGTGGGGAGGGGACGGAGGTACAGGCTGTAGGCCCGGGCCGGCTCCCTGCCTAGCATGGGGATTTCCATCAGCTGCCGAGTGCCCCTGGTGAACCCTGGGGGGTGTCAGAGCCACCAGCTGCTGCGGCCCAGTTGTTCCTCTGCAGGCACTGGTGCCTAGAGCGCAGGGTAGGACTGAGAGGCAGCAGGTGGGCCCAGGGCTGGGAGACTGCAGCCGATAGCAAGGGGTACTGGCCCAGCTGTGCGTGTCCTGGCTAAGGCCAGAAGAGGCCCTGGCGATCACCCAGGCTGCTGTCCCTTTCCCTGGGTAGCAGGTTCCCTTTGTAGGGAGGCTGCTGCTGCTTCTCCCTCTGCTGCCCCCATGGCCTGTTCCCTTCCCCGCAGGCTGCAGGGTGCGAGGCCCGTTGGACAGCACCACCTGGGCCCGGCTCTCTGCCGACGTGCGGGATTTGCGGCTCTGCAGCCGGCAGGTGAGCAGCAGTGACCAGCGGGACGTGGGCGAGTCCTGGCACGGCCCCGCCAGCACTTCTCTCTGCGCAGTCACCCGGCAGCACAAGCTCTTCTGCAAGAGTGTGTGAGGGGCCTTGTCTCCTGTCGCCCGACAGATCCCTCGGGGCTTCAGCGTTGCTGCCTCCTTCACCAGCTCTGGACACTGCACGGCTGCCGCGGGGCACGGGAGAGGCTGATCCTCTGGGGGCCGTGGCCTCTGGCGTGTAGGAGGGACCCACCTGCACTGGCTGGGCCTGTGCCAGCAGCCGTTCTGCTCTGCCCTGCCGTGTGGGGGCCTGGAGTTTCGCCCGGCCCGGCCCCCCTGCAAGCTGAGAAGGGAGCACCTGGTACCGCTTGTCCAAAGGAGGCAGGGCCTTGGACTCTGCTGCGGGGCTGGGCCTGCTGGCCTCCTGCTCGGCTCAGCAAAACCATCCACGCCCCGGGGAGCACTCGGCTTTGGATCAATGGACTCCACGGTGTCCAAAGGAGGCAGTGAGCCTGGCCCTATCACTTACAGGCCAAGCCTTCTCAGCAGCTGGCACCCCCAGCGGGCGTCGTCTCCTGGTGCAGCATCTGCCCTGGAGCAAGGGCTCAGGCCATCACTGTTACAGCAGCAGGAAGGTCCCTGCTGGGGGAACTGGCACCTGGAGGCCCTGGGCGAGTGACTCGGTGGGTAATATTATTACATTTCTTCTCTAATAACCTTTCTGAAACCCATTCCGCGGGGCTGTGTTCACCCCCTTCCCATAATGGACAGATTCAAACCTCAGGCTGCTGGGGCTCACTAGGGCCAGCTCAGACATTAGATATTTATTGACTTTACAGCTGCCTCATTTTCCTGGGACCACGAGGCGGGCTGGCCCCTGCTCACAGCTGAGGGAAGGGGGGACTGGTTAACCCTGGTAAATAAATGTCTGCATTCCTCCTCCTGCTGCTCTGGCCCTGTCTGTGCTGCTCTTCTCCTGCCCTGTGCCAACAGCAGGGAGTGATGGGGATTTTCCCCTTACCCCCTGCCCCATCTCAGGGAGCAGGAACACCGGTGCTCTCCCCTCCTCCCCCCTGTCAGCTGCCTGATCTACCTGCTCGGGATGGAAAACACAACCATTAAGCGAGCTGGATTAGTCTCACCGCTACATCAGCACTGGGGGGGCGGGTCCATGCTGCTGGGGGGCACACACTTGTGGGTTAACTGGCTAAGTGCTGTAACATCCAGAGTGGCAGCGGTTACCTTCTGCCTGCTAGGTCTAGTGCTCAGGCAGCAGCACAAGGGGGGGGGGGGGGTGCCTAGGGTGCCTGCCTGGGTTTTCCCTCTTGCTGACACACCGTGCGCCCCCCCCGCCTCACCTCCTAGGTTCTGAGTGCTTCCCCCCCCTGGACTGTGGAGTACTGGGGAAGGGAGAACCACTTCCCCACAGAGCCACCCATGGCTGGCCGGGGGCCTTCACCTAGTGCCCCCGTGTCCTCAGCCAGCTGGGAGCATGCTGGGCAATCTGACCGCACCAGGGCCTAGCTGCACCTGCTCTATTTTCTGTTTTGAGTCCAAACCCCAGCACCCGCTCAGCCTGCTTCCAGAGAGCCCCCACCCACCCCGAGACGCAGCAGGCCGGGACATCACCGAAAGGGGCTTTATTAGTCCAGGTCTCCCGCTCGCAGGCCAGCAGAGGGACACGCCCTGGCACAGTCTGAGCCTGAATGAAGAAAAGCAGCACCATGCCCAGCAGCGGGGGGGTGGGGGAGAGAACTAGGGACAGTCACCACCGCCCAGCCCAGAGAAGTGCCATACAATGGGGTACCGAGTCCACCGGCAGGGGGAACAGAGCCTGGGGACCGGAGCCAGGCAGTCCTCTGGCCCCGAGCGGCTACAGACCAGTCCGGGGTGGGCGCTAGGCCCAGCCTCCTCAGGAGTGAAGGAAGCGGTTGAAGGCGTTGTAGGCCGATTCCAAATCAAACAGCATCTGCCGCACCTGGGAGTCGTCCAGCTCGTCGGAGGCAGACATCCCGCTCAGCGTCTGCAGCCTGCCGAAGAGAGTCGGGTGGGTCACAGCCACAACTGACTGCTGCCGTTGGAGCCAGCACTAGCACTGGGAGAGGAGCAGGGAATAAACAGCAGGAGGGGCCCCGAGCAAAGCCGAGAGCTGGGAGGGTTGGTGCCACAGGTCATCTTCCCCTCAGCCCCCAGCATGGGGGGCCCTGACCTCCCAGTGCAGAGGGAGCCAGGCCCTAAGGTGCTCTGCCAACGAGCCAGCCCCCAAGGCAGCTCTCATGCACCGGAGGAACACGCTTTATTGCCACGGGGTCAGGGGCCCAGCTTCCCAGCCGCACGCCTGCTGGAGCGACCCGCCCAGACGCCAGCCGAGGGCCCCACTCACCACTGGTTCACTTTCTGCCGCCCTTCGAAGTCCGGGGGCAGGTGGCTCATGCGGTTCATTGTCTCCATCAGCTCCCGCAGGTCAGGCTGGATCTGGGCGCACAAACATTGGGGGTCACCTCACGCCAGCCGCAGCCTTTCCTGCCCCAGGACTGGCTGGGAAAGCCCCGACCCCACCTCGCTCCTCTCCACTCAGCCAGGTGCTGCCCCCAGTAACTAGTCGCACCCCACCCGCAATTCGCTTAGGACAGAGGCACCGGCCCATCGCCCTGCAGGCTGGTCCCCCCCCCTCTCCTGGCCAAGGCGGCCCAGCAGTGGGAAGTCAGCTGGGGCGGAGGATCCAGGCAGAGTACACAGGGAGCCCGGCCGGCCGGTTAAAGTGAGTGTCAACATTCACGCCTGGCTGTGTCCCCCACACACTCACCTCATCCATGGCCCGGATCTCCAGCCGCAGCTTATCCATCACTGTGATGAAAAGCTGGAAGACAGAAAAGATGCCTCAGCAAAGGCCCCTTCCTACCACCCGAGGCCTGGGCAGTAGGGAAACAGCCCTGCCTGAGCCCAGCCCTCTCTTGGGGGGGAAGGCAGAAGGGCAAGTCCAGGACACTGCCCTAGGATAGCCCCTCCGGACACACAGCCCAGGCCAGCCCCAGCCGCAGAGTCCCAGAAGCACTAGACGCAGGGATTACAACGCGCCGCGGGCAGCAACGTACAGATACGATGTCAGCAATGCAGCGGTTCAGGTTGCCCTTGTCGTCCTTGATGGTGATCGGCCGATCCTCCTTGATCCTCTCCATGGCCAGCGGGCAGTCGAGCTGCAGGAGACGGGACAGTTATGGAGAGCCCGGGGACGCGCAACCCGTGAGACGTGGGTTCCACCCCGTGTGCTAGCCTGGGGCGAGGGAGGAGAGCGCCTTCCGTCCAGGCCCTGGGTGGGAAGCTGAGGGGTGTGTGAGCTCAGATGCCCCTCCTGGTAACCCAGACAAACGGGAGAGGAATTCACCATTGGAACAATGTGCCAAGGGGCATGGCAGATTCTCCAGCAGTGACACTTTTTGAATCCAGACGGGTTCTTTGTCTAAAGTTCTGCTCTAGGAATGATCCGGGGCAGTTCTCTGGCCTGGGCGATACAGGGGTCAGATGATCGCAGATGATCACCATGGTCCTTTCTGGAATTTCTTGGACTAAATGGATCGATGTGAGATTTCTCTCTCCTCCCTCTGGGGAGCAGTGCCTGACCAGCCAGCCGTGGTACATCTAGGACTGCGGCTCCATGCTTGGCAGCCATGCAGACCCTCCTGTTCTAGGGGTTTTCCTGAGATTCTCGTCTCAGTGCCCCATACGCTGCAGTGGGGGGAACGGAATGGAACTCACCCGGAACTTGCGGCAGAATTCATCGATGGAGCTGATCTCGGAGCCCTGCACTTGTTTGAAGGCAGCTTTGTACTGAACCAGGAGCCGGGAGCAGGCTGCAGTGTACCTGGGGCAGGGCGGGGCAGAGAGTACCAGATAAGAACAGCTACAATCAGCCAGGGGCTGCTGATCCAAGTGGGGACGGGGAGGGACAGAGGCTGAGGACATAAAATGAGCAAGCAGCTTCTGTAGGGGGAGATGAGTTCACTTGTAAAACAGCCCCCAGGGAAGGGGTGGGAGCCCCAAGGCCTGAGACTGGAGGCCCTCACTGGATGGAACTATGCTGCCTAGCCCCAGCAAATGGGGGGCAGGGGGACGTAACTGGGGGTTTTGATGATTTCCTGAGCACCTTCCCTCCCCAAGGGAGCGATGGGGAGCAGAAGTCACTCTGCTCGACTCTAACGCCCCTTCCCCAGACACAGCGAGGGAGACAGCTCTCGCTGAGGGACCCCATCCACCCCAGGGGAGCCAGGCTGGAAACAAAAGCAGAGCCAGGAACTCACTCATTGGGGGTGACGCAGTCCTTGATGTAAGCTTTCTCCAGAGCCTGCATCGTCTTCACCACAGCAAACAGCTCAGCCATGTTATCGTACCTGAAACCAGAGGGCAGAAACCTGTGAGAGTGGACATCCCACGGGCCCCCTCCCCTCACCCTGCCACACCCCCAGGCTCTAGCGCTGCAGGTCACGGGGACGTTTCCACCTACTCCTTTATCCTCGGAAGCAGCCCGCACTGGCCAATGGCAGAGTCAGGACAGAAGCGCTCTAGGTCTTTTCTGGTTTGGCAGGGGTAAGCCATCAGAACAGAGAGCTCCCTTCCCCACCAGCCCCAGCATCTCCACAGCCAGGACCTCACTGCAGACAGCAGCGAACTCCCTGGACATGCGGGCCCCTTCCTCGTGACCCCAGGGAAACACGTTCTGCTGGGGGTCGACTCACTTCTCTCGCTCCCGTGCATTCTTATACAGCTTCACCTCCTGCAAGGACAGACACACACAGCACGTCAGGTAACGTCACAGCCTCTGAACTGAAATCCACGCACAGGGACAGGCTGGGGGCATGGCGCTGCCAGGTACGTAACCTCCTGCGTCCGCTCCAAGGGGCAGCGAAGATGGATTCCTGGAGGAACCCATAATGGGATGGAAATACGGGGCTGTGAGTATCCTCAGATTCTGGGGTCCCTGAATGCCCCTAGGACTGAGGGGTAGGTGTCCATTTGCACAAACCCCACTTACACTGGACGGTCTGTGGTGGGTCTGTCTGATTCCTGGCCAAAGACAGAACAAGGAGGGAACACGACAGGAAATGTGCTACTTACCTCGTACAGTTCCGGCTTATTCCCCGGGGCTGAAAAAGAGGGAAACCCATCAATGGATCCGGCAGCAGGAGCCCCGAGGGCCTTCCAGCAATACTCACAATGCAATTCCTTCCTTGTCACCCTGTCTTATGAGGGCCTAGTGTGGCAGCTCCTCACCCACTCGCTGCTCTTAGCATCCAGAAACCCTAGAACCAGCTCCAGTACACTGAAGCCGTCTGAGAGCCCTTCCATCCCAACACCTCCTGCTGACCACCAAGCACTGCTCTAGGCAGGGAACCAGGTACGGCACACACGGGGAGAATCACAGAGAATCAAAGCTGGAAGAGACCTTGAGAGGTCCCCGAGTCCAGCCCCGTGCTGAGGCAGGACCAAGTAAACCGAAACCATCCCTGACAGGTTTGTCCAACCTGTTCTTCAAAGCACCACTGACGGGGATTGCACCGCCTCCCTTGGACGGCTGTCCCAGAGCTCAGCTACCCTCAGCATTAGAAACCTGCCCCTAACAGCGAACCGAAACCGCCCTGCCTGCAGATTAAACCCGTTACTTCTTGGCCTGTCCTCAGTGGACACGGAGAACAACTGCTCACCGTCCACGTCGTAAGGGCCCTGAAGGTGTTTGCGGAAAGCCAGCTCCAGGTGGAGACAGGCCCTGTGCCCCCCATGCACAGCTCTGCCGTGGCATCTCTGTCCTGACCCCCAGCCTCCCGCCACCCTGAGCCCAGGGAGCTTTAGGGTGTGGATGGGCGTCCCAGGGGGGGAGCTGGGAGACCAAACCCATTTCAGGTGTGTTCCAAACGGAAACAGGAGAAGTAGCTCCGCACAGCCAGGGGCGCTCAGCTCTTGGGGTGAGCAGCAATAACGAAGCGTTGGCAATAAACCCGTGTCCTGGCTGGACCCGGCCCGCTCTGCGCGGGGAGCCGAGGGGCAGAGACAGGCCCGGTCCTGGAGGAAGCCACCCACGGCTGGCCCGGGTCCCTGCAGGAGTGAGGGGCCGGGGCTGGCAGAGGATGCTCTGTGCGGCCATCAGTCCGGGCCGGGCCAGGCCGGGTGTCCGTGGGAGCGAGCCATGGCCGGCCGCACTCACCTCCCACCCCGGAGCCGGGGGTGGCTGCGATCCCGTGGAACATCCTCGGTCCGTCCTGCCCTGCCCCGACCCGCCGGCGGCTCTCGGGGCGGTGAGCGACGCCTCTGCAAGACGGAGAGAGGCGGCGTCAGCTGCGGCCCGGGCAGCCCCGAGCTCTGGGCCCCGAACCCCGAACCGGCCCGGCAGCGCTCCCAAGCGGGGCGGGCCCGAACCCGAGCCGGGATCCAGCGCGGCCGCCGCCCGAACCGAACCGGCCGCTCCTCCCACCACCGGGGCGGCGCAGCGCCGAGCCCAGCCAGGCCCGGCACCACGGCGAGGGGCGGCCCGGGCCCGACACACCCGGGGGGGGGGGGAGCCCTGCGCCCGGGGCCCGATCCGGGGCCCCCAGCGGCCGATGGGCGCCGGCCGGCCGGCCGCGGATGACGAGCAGCTCCGCGCCCAGTTCCTGCCCAGACAGCGGCCCAGAGCCGCGAGTCACCGACCTGACCCGGACTCACTCGCCGCGGCCGGGCTCGCTCCTGCCTTCCCGATCCTCCGCCGGTCCGGTCCGCTCCGGTCCGCTCCTCTCTCACTTCCGGCAAAATGGCGTCGGAGCCCATCGAGCGCTCGGGCCCTCCACTCGCCAGGCCTGAAGCAGCCCATCGGGCGCTCGGGGCTCGGCCCGGCTTGCCTGGCGCGGGGGGCGGGGCGGCTGAGGCGGGAAAGGCGCGCGCGAAGCCAGCCGGGCCGCGGGCAGTTGAGGGCGCGGTGCCGTTGGCGGCTGCGGCGCGGGGAGACTCGCCCCGCCCGGGGGGGGGATGGGGGAAGAAGCGTCACCTGAGGCGCCGCCTCCTCAGCCGCCCGGACCCCGGCCCTCACCCTGGGGGCCTGCCGCGCCCCCCCATTGTACCCCCCCGGCCCCTCAGCCCGGCCCAGGACCCCGCCCCCACTCCCAGCTCGTCCGTCGCTTGCAGGGTCTGAGGGGAACCGGGACCGACCGGCCGGGCCCTGCCCCCTTCGCAGCCCGGGAAACGCCTGGCGGCCGCTGACATCCAGCCCCGTGCCAGAGCCGGCCCCGGAGCGAGCAGCGCCTTGCACCAGGGGCTCGGCCCCAGGGCTCTCCGCGGGTGTGGCTGCCCCCCCCCCCCCAGGTGAGCTCGGCACCCCACTACTTCGCTGCCCTCAGCCAGGATCGCAGACATGAGGATGGCGACGTCTGCACCCCTTCAAATCCCCGAGCGCTCCCACCCTCACCCCCGCAGCCCTCTGGGGGGGCCCCGCAGGGTCACACGCCGGCAGTTCAGAGTGACACATCCGAACCCATCACCGGGCAGGCGTTCGCAGTGTCCTGAGCCTCACGTCTACCCAAAGGGAGTGGGATTTGGCAGGGCCCCGCTGCCGGGTACATCTAACCCTGTTCTGCGCGGGGGCTGCCCGGTCGGGTTATGCGCTCCCTTCTAACTCCGCTAAGATGCCGGCTCTCTGCTGGGCGGGTGTTTCACTGTCTCAAATTCATAATCTCTTAGTACATCAACTCACTAGGTCAATATGTTCCTGCCTTGATTTGTTACTCCTGAGAGCAGCTAGGATCAAATGTAAATGAAGTTGTTATCTTATGGTTTTCACATTATTTTGTCGTGGCTCAGTAATACTCTAGTGAACATAGACAAGGGGGAACCCGTCAGCATGCCGTTTTGTGTGCGATGTGCTAGCTGCAGCAGCCAATGCTGTTCCCAGGGCACTGCTAATAGAACTGGTGCAAATACACAGAGGTGTCCTTCCAGAATTGCATATTACACACGCTGGTCAAAACACCTCTGTTAACTTTAGCCCTGAAAACACAAAAATAGCTCATGACAAATTACAGAGGATAATATAATATAAGTACAGTTTGAAGGGGACCTGTACAGTCTTCGGTCAGAAGTATTGACCGGATGTCAAAAGTCAGTTACTGCAATTTTATATCTTTTCCTAGCCTCCTGTAACAAATAAAACCTGAAATTAGTGTAATATATTTGTCAAAACAATGTATTTGATTAAATCTTTGATTACATTTTTAGTGCGCAGCCACAAGCAGTGAGGAGCAACTGGCCTTTGAAGAGTTACATATCTAGCCAGCAGGTAACAACAGTCATCTGTGTTAGCATGTGGCGTCCACAGTCGACGCTCTTATCTGGCAGCTAAACTGCTGAGTCAGACTAATGAGAGGTGACATAGAATCATAGGGCTGGAAGGGACCTCGAGAGGTCATCTAGTCCAGTCGCCTGTACTCATGGCAGGAGTAAGTAATATCTAGACCATCCCTGACAGGTGTTTGTCTAACCTGCTCTTAAAAATCTCCAGTGATGGAGATTCCACAATCTCATTAGGCAATTTATTCCAGTCATTAACCACTCTGACAGTTAGGAAGCTTTTCCTAATGTCCAACCTAAACCTCCCTTGTTGCTGTTTAAGCCCATTGCTTCTTGTCCTGTCCTCAGAGGTTAAGAAGAAGAATTTTTCTCCCTCCTCCTTGTAACAACCTTTTATGTACTTGAAAACTGTTATCCTGTCCCCCCTCAGTCTTCTCTTCTCCAGGCTAAACAAACCCAGTTCTTTAATCTTGCCTCATAGGTCATGTTTTCTAGACCTTTAATCATTTTTGTTCCTCTTCTCTGGACTTTCTCCAATTTGTCCACACCTTTCCTGAAATGTGGTGCCCAGAACTGGATACAATACTCCAGTTGAGGCCTAATCAGCGCGGAGTACGGCGGAAGAATTACTACTCGTGTCTTACTTACAACACTCCTGTTAATACATCCTAGAATCACGTTCGCTTTTTTTGCAACAGCATTACACTGTTGACTCATATTTAGGTTGTGGTCCACTATGACCCCCAGATCCCTTTCTGCAGTACTCCTTCCTAGGCAGTCATTTCCCATTTTGTACGTGTGCAACTGATTATTCCTTCCTAAGTGGAGTACTTTGCATTTGTCCTTATTGAGTTTCATCCTGTTTACCTCAGACCAATTCTCCAGTTTGTCCAGATCATTCTGAATTATAATCCTATCCTCCAAAGCACTTGCAACCCCTCCCAGCTTGTTATCGTCTGCAAATTTAATAAGTGTACTCTCATTGATCAAAATATTGAACAGAACCGGACCGAGAACTGATCCCAGTATAACCCTACTTGTTATGCCCTTCCAGCATGACTGTGAACCATTGATAACTACTCTCTGGCAACGGTTTTCCAACCAGTTTTGAACCCACCTTATAGTAGCTCCATCTAGGTTGTATTTCATGCGGGACAGTATCAAAAGCCTTACTAAAGTCAAGATATACCACATCTACCACCTCCCCCCATCCACAAGGCTTGTTACCCTGTCACAGAAAGCTATCAGGTTGGTTTGACATGATTTGTTCTTGACAAATCCATGCTGACTGTTACTTATTACCTTATCATCTTCTAGATGTTTGCAAATTGATTGCTTAATTCTTTGCTCCATTATCTTTCCGGGTACAGAAGTTAAGCTGACTGGTCTGTAATTCCCCGGGTTGTCCTTATTTCCCTTTTTGTAGATGGGCACTGTATTTGCCCTTTTCCAGTCTTCTGGAATCTCTCCTGTATTCCAAGACTTTTCAGAAATAACCACTAATGGCTCAGATATCTCCTCAGTCCGCTCTTTTAGTATTCTAGGATGCATTTCATCAGACCCTGGTGACTTGAAGACATCTAACTTGTCTAAGTAATTTTTAACTTGTTCTTTCCCCAATTTAGGTTCTGATCCTACTTCATTTTCACTGACATTCACTATGTTAGACGTCCAATTGCCACCAACCTTCTTGGTGAAAACCAAAACAAAGAAGTCATTTAGCACCCCTGCCATTTCCGCATTTTCTGTTATTGTTTTTCCCCCTCATGGAGTAATGGGCCTACCCTGTCCTTGGTCTTCCTCTTGCTTCTAATGTATTTGTAGAATGTTTTCTTGTTACTCTTTATGTCTCTAGCTAGTTTAATCTCAGTTTGTGCCTTGGCCTTTCTACTTTTTCCCTGCATACTTGTGTTATTTGTTTATATTCATCCTTTGTAATTTGACCTAGTTTCCACTTTTTGTAGAACTCTTTTTTGACTTTTAGATCACTTAAGATCATGACAGAACCCAAAAGGAAAAAGATTCGAAGGCTGTGCTCTTTTAAAGATGAATGGTTGCAACTCCCCAAATATCAGAATTGGCTCACAAAGGCAAGTGAAGACTCGGCATATTGTTCTATTTGTCATGTTCAATTCACAGTTAAGTTTGATTCTGTAAAAGCTATCAGGCATCATGCAGAAACAAAGGGTCACAAAATCAAAGTTCAAGCATAGGTGTGGTCCAGTACTATCGATAAAGTCTTCACAGAGACTGATACCTCCAAAGAGCAACATATGTGCCCAGCTGAATTGCTTTTAACATATGGAGTTAAACGCCACCACAGCTACCGTTCTCAAGATTGTGGAAATAAGCTGTATCACTCCATTTTCCCTGATTCCAAGATAGCATCCAAAATTCACTGTGGAAGAACAAAAGCAGAGGTTTGATCAATAATGTATTAGCACCCCATTCATTGAAACTGGCTGTGCAAGACATTGGATCAACACCTTTCTCAATAGCAACAGATGCTTCTAATAAAGGAAACACAAAATTATTCCCAGTTGTTGTCCGCTATTTTAATAAAGAGAAGGGAAGCTGCACGTCTATTATAGACTTTTTGAGGATGCAGACAAAACATCAGAGGCAATTGCAAACAACTTAAGAAGTTGTCTTCAAAATGCTGGTCTGATACGTAATAAAATTGTGGCATATGGAGCAGACAATGCATCTGTCAATTGTGGAGAAAACAAGTCGGTTTTCATGCACCTAAAACAAATGTTGGATTTACCAAACCTTGTGCCAGGGCTTTGCAGCACTCACGTAATACACAATACAGCGAAACATGTCTTAAAAATGCCCTCTTACGATGTAGAGTACTTGGTCATCAAGGTTTTCGGTGAATTCTCGTCCACTGCAAAGAATCTCAGTGAACTTAGAGAGTTCTTTGACTTCATGGAGACAGAGTATTCAGAAATCTTACACCATGTACCTACACATTTTCTAACCCTTTTCCTGCTGTAGATATGTTACTGAAGAATTGGGCTGCATTCAAATCTTTCTTTGTGAGAAAAGGAAAGGAAAATGTGAGCTGCGCAATATGGGCCTTTCTTTCTCAGCAAGAGGACGCAGTGTCCGACAGTGAAACTATTACACTTCCTGAGCTGTACATCTACTTTGTGCAGAACATGATGAGCCAATTTAACAACACCATAAAGGTTCTTGAAAGTGATCACATTCAGGTAATGGAATTGTATGCTACATTCAACAAGCTGAGACGAGAGATTCAGAATTGACAAGAGAAAGGCTTCTGTGGATACAAGTGACACAGTTCTTGAAGAAACTACCACCTAACGAGCAGAATAAATGTGCTGGAGATGCCCGATGGGCTCACATGCGTGTGCTACAGTACCTGGAAGAGTGGTTTGATTTCAGCGAAAACTCTTTCTATAATTTGTGTGCGCCACTCAGTCTGGACCGACTTCTTGAGCTAGATAAATTGTGTGCTTTGATTACAAACTTGGACATTGAAGTGGACGGAGATGAACTATTTACAGAAATGTGTTTATTGAATGATGTGCTCCCGATCCTAAAGAGTTCAACAAATGATGCTGAATTGGTACTGTGTCAGCAGCAATAAGAGCGCCACAGTCGACTCAGTGTCTCTGAGATATGGGTAGAATTCTTTAAGTGCTGCGAGGCAGTGAAATTACTTAGAATTGTGCAGCATGTGCTTGCCATACCGCCCAGCAATGCATTTCTGGAACGCATTTTCAGTGTTGTGAAGATCTTGTGCACTGATTAAAGGAATCGGCTTCAAGTGGACTAGGTGAAAGCTGAGCTATTTGTGCACTTCAGCTATAAAATGATGTGCTGAGTTTGCTGGATTTTTGAAGACAGAAGCAGCTAAGGAGCTTGTGGCGCCAGCAAGAAAAGATCGGAAGTTTAAATCATGAGTGCCAGTGTGATTGAGGGATTCTCAACACTTCACAGCACTGGGCCCATCTTAAATACAGTTCTAGTTTTTGTGTTCATTTCCTGTTTACAATATCTGCCCTCCCAAATTTAGCACCTACCTGCCATCCAAGAGGGCTTGTATCCAGATAGTTGAGCCTCTTGTGTAATGGACATTGTTCCATACGTCTTTGAAACAACAGCAGATTGTGGTGTCACGTTGGTCTTTTTTGTTGTTGATTAAAGTCACAATGTGATGCATAACTCTGCATGAAGACATTAGTTTTGAAAGAATTGAATGATAAAACATAATTTCCTTGGGTAATGATGTTGCTCCGCTGTAGCATCTGAGTCTTTGTGAATAATAATGAGCTTATCTTCACAAACCTCCTGTGAAATAAGGAAGTATTATTGATTTCCACTTTACAGATGAGGAACTGAGGCACAAACCAATAATGTTATTTGATCTTAATCACACACAAATTCTGTGGCAGAGTTGTGAACTGAGCCAGGAGATCCTTAGTTCCAGTCCAATGCTCTGACCACAGGAGCATCCATGTTCCTGTGAGGTGATGCTGACGGCACTAGCACCGAACAGCTGTTGTAGCTCCACAATTAAAGAAACTTCATAACCTATATACATCTGTTAACGGGCAGTTTCACTTTAATTAGCATTGCGTTCTGTATTTTTACCTTTTGTGAGCAAAGACCTCTTACGATTTCTTTTGCCTACTAATACATGGTTGCTTTGAAGAATTGATCATCATCATTCTGGCTGTACACTGCAGTATCACACTGCAGAAATTACCAGTGTTTGATAACACTGCTTGGGTTACTTTCTTACGAAGATTGTAAGAAATGAGAATTTTAGTTTTACTGCACACTTTGCACATTAAGCTCTGCTTTAATTGGGTTGTTTTCAGTTTGAGACTCCATATGGTTTTAAGTATGCGGTGTCACTTGATGTTTTTGTTACTTGACTGGAGATGGAGTGGACAATTTAGCAAGGTAGGGCTTTGGGGATTTTACATTTTCTTTATAGGAAAGAAGTTAAAGCTAATTTGTTTAATAGTTTCATTTTAGAGTAGAGATTTAAAATAAGGTTCAGGTATAAAGGAATGCCAATATTAAGAGTGTACTCTGCTTTTTTTGCCTCTCTCTATCAGACAAGGTCAGCTCCCAGACTACTGCACTGGGCAGCACAGAATGGGGAGGAGGTGAGCAGCCCTCAGTGCTGACAGAACAAGTTCAGGACTAGTTAGAAAAGCTGGACATGCACAATGCCATGGGGCCAGAGGCAATGCATCCGGGGTGCTGAGGGAGTTGGCTGATGTGATTGCAGAGCCATTGGCCCTTATTTTTGAAAACTTGTGGTGATCAGGGGAGATCCTGGATGATTGGAAAAAGTCAAATATAGTGCCCATCTTTAAAAAAATGGGAGGAGGAGGATTTGGAGAACTACAGATCTGTCAGTCTTATCTCAGGCCCTGGAAATATCATGGAGCAGGTCCTCAAGGAATCCATTTTGAAGCACTTGGAGGAGAGGAAGATGATCAGGAACAGTAAGCATGGATTCACCAAGGACCAGTAATGGCTGACCAACCTAACTGCCTTCTATGATATGACTGGCTCTGTGGATGTGGAGAAAGCGGTGTACGTGATATACCTTGTTTTTAGCAAAGCTTTTGATACTGTCTCCCACAGTATACTTGCCAGCAAGTTGAAGTATGGGTTGGATGAATGGACTATAAAGTGGAAAGAGAGCTGGCTAGATCATCGGGCTCAACGGATAGTGATCAACAGCTCGATGTCTAGTTGGCAGCCGGTAACAAGCGGAGTGGCCCAGGGGTCGGTGTTGTTGTTGGACTGTTGTTGGGGTGTTGTTGTTCAACACCTTCATTAATGATCTGGAGGATGGGGTGGATTGCACCTGCAGCAAGTTTGCAGATAACACTAAGCTAGGGGGAGTGGTCGATACACTGGAGAGGGCAGGGATAGGTACAGAGTGACCTAGACAAACTGGAGGATTGGGCCAAAAGAAATCTGATGAGGTTCAACAAGGACGAGTGCAGGGTCCTGCACTCAGGACAGAAGAATTCCATGCACAGCTACAGACTGGGGACTAGGAATGTAAAAGCCTAAACATTTAAACGGTAATCAGCTGTTTAAACATTTTAATGGGATGATATAGCTGAGGTTGGGATGATATAGCTGAGGTTAGTCCTGCTTTGAGCAGGGGGTTGGACTAGATACCTCCTGAGGTCCCTTCCAACTCTAATATTCTATGATTCTATGATTACCATTTTAACTTGGGGGGGGGGAGTAGTAGCTGGGCTCGGCTCCCCACAAACGAGCAGCTAGACAGCTCTTGCTGGCAGGGAAGTGCAGAGACCGGGGGGGAGGGAGGGGTGGGTAGGCGGGGTGGAGCTGCAGCTGGTCTCAGCTCAGCTCCCCATGTGAGAGCTGCCCAGCTACGGCTCTGCACACGTGGTCAGTGAGCCACAGCTAGGCAGCTCTGGCTTGGCAGTGAGGAGTCGAGCTCAACATGGCTTCCTCCCCCCCACATTTAACCATTTAAATATTCTGTTCTTAGGACATTTAAACGGATTCTTTATTAAACTAATTTTTACATCCCTACTGGGGACTGACAGGCTAGGCAGCAGTTCTGCAGAAAAGGACCTGGGGGTTACAGTGGACAAGAAGCTGGAGATGAGTCAGCAGTGTGCCCTGGTTGTCAAGAAGGCTAACGGCAAATTGGGCTGCATTAGTAGGAGCATTGCCAGCAGATCAAGGGAAGTGATTATTCCCCTCTATTCGGCACTGGTGAGGCCACATTTGGAGTATTGTGTCCAGTTTTGTTCCCTACAGGAAGGATGTAGACAAATTGCAGAGAGTCCAGCTCAGGGCAACACAAATGATTAGGGGGCTGGAGCACAAGACTTATGAGGAGAGGCTGAGAGAACTAGGCTTGTTTAGTCTGCAGAAGAGAAGAATGAGGGGGATTTGATAGCAGCCTTCAACTACCTGAAAGGGGGTTCCAGGGAGGATGGGGCTAGGCTGTTCTCAGTGGTGGCAGATGACCAAACAAGGAGCAACGGTCTCAAGTTGCAGTGGGGGAGGTCTAGGTTGGATATTAGGAAAACTTTAGGAGGGTGGTGAAGCACTGGAATGGGTTACGTAGGAAGGTGGTGGAATCTCCATCCTTCGAGGTTTTTAAGGCCCGGCTTGACAAAGCCCCGGCTGGGATGACTTCCTGGTGATTGCCAAGACCCCCTCCAGCAATACTCTCTTGACCACGGTGCCCTCCCAAACCACAGCACCTTGTGCCGCTGACCACGTCACTCACCCTTAAGGCTGACCCTGCCAGGGAAATGGCACCGTGGGTGAACTTGTATTTTGGCACCCTAGCCACCACTGCCTCTCCTGATCCCCCACTGATCCCCCTAGGCTCCCGCTACCTCCTCTAGACCCTCACCCATCACCCCTGGGCCCTGCTCCTTCACCCCCTCCCCATTGTCCCAACGCCCTGTGTCCCTTCTATGCCCTCCAGGCAGGCTAGTCCAGACATGGACCTGAGCCGGTAACTGCCGCTGCCGGCTAAGGGACGGACTCAGCAGGCTTCCCCGTGCCCCATTTGGCACTGGGCTGCCAGCCCGGTCTTGCTTCTCTGCTCTGGGTGCCAGCTAGTGGGGCTCAGCGGGAGCACTAGCTGCTGGTGTCCTTTAGCTGTGCTCAGCCCAACTCCTGCCCTGGCAGAAATCTGGGGGGCATGTGACTCTGTGTGCCCTGCACTCCCTCACGTCACCTATGGCGGGAAGGGATCTTGAGAGGCCACTGACTCCACCCCCCCCATGCCGAGGCAGGCCCAGGTAAACCTAGACCATCCGTGAGAGGTGTTTGTCCAGCCCTCCAATGATAGGATTCCGTAGTCTCCATTGCAAGCCTATTGCAGAGCTTAACTACCCTTAGCATTAGAAAGCTTTTCCTACTATCTGACCTCAATCTCCCTTGCTGCAGATTCAGCCCGTTACGTCTTGTCTTCCCTTAAGAACATAAGAACAGCCAGAGTGGGTCAGACCAATGGTCCATCTAGCCCAGTGTCCTGTCTTCTGACAGAGGCTCATGCCAGGTGTTTCAGAGGGCATGAACAGAACAGGTGATCATCAAGTGATCCAGCCCGTCGCTCATTCCCAGTGGTACGTTGTACTTGTTTTATTGAGTTTCATCTTGCTGAGTTCAGACCAATTCTCTGATTTGTGAAGGTCGTTTTGAATTCTAGCCCTCCTCTCCAAAGTGCTTGCCTTGCTCAGCGTAGCGTCATCCGTAAATGTTACAAGCGCACTCTCCACTCCCTTATCCAGGTTGTTCATGAAAACACTGACCAGGACCGGACTTAGGACTTGAGCCCCGGGGGCTACGCCCTCCCAGTGTGGCAGAGAACCATTTATGACACGGCTTTGAGTACGGCCTTTTAACCAGTTCTGCACCCACCTTCTAGGTATTTTATCTAAGCCACAGTGCCCTTCTTTCTCTGTGAGAATGTCATGGGCGACTGTCTCAAAAGCCTCACTCAGATCAAGCCCTAGCACGTCGACAGTTCCCCCCTCCACGAGGCCAGGGACCCTGTCAAAGGAGGAAATGTGAGTGGTTTGTCATGATTTGCTCTTGACAAATCCACGTTGGTTTTTCCTTATCGCCCTGTGCCCCCTAGGTGCTTACACATGGTTGGGGTGGGGCTCCCCACCACACCGTGAAGTTAGCCCCCCACCTCAGGTCCCTCCAAGGCACATTCCCGACCCCTCATCCAGCTGCACTGAGAGGGGAGCAGTGCTGCAGCTGGGAGGCACGTGGCCCTTTCTGCAGGGCCTGGCTCTCCGGTTCAGACGGGTGGGGCTGTGGCTTCTGCACCTGACTAGCCAGTGGCTGAGCCCACGTGGGCCACAGTCTCTCAGGCCTGTACTCTTGGGTGCCTGACCTACATCCTCCCCTGACCCCCCACTTGCTGCTGGGCCCAATGGTTCCTGCTGCTCTTTCCTGAATTCCCTCCCTGCGTGCTGACCCCTTTCTGGGATTGACCCCAGAGCCGGAGCAGCCTCCCCACGCTGCAGTACCCCAACTGTCCATCAGGCAGCACTGTTACGCTGCTGAATTACACACCGAAGCATCACTGGTGGGGTAAGGAAGCCAGGTTTCCCAGGCTGTGAATAGGAGGCGTCTTTGCAGTCCCAGGGGGCCGGGCAGCCCAGCAAGTCCCTTCAGCCCCATCCCTAGACAGGGAGGGACGGGGAGCTGGGCAGAGGGACTATGGGTCACACACCCTAGCGGGAGGAGATGGGGAGGGGGGGTAACAGGGCCTGCCAGGACAGCTGGGATCAGGGCCAGGCTCTGCTTATGGGGAGGCACCCGGAGCCCACGGGAGGGGAGGGTGTGGCCTCTGCCTCAGCTCTGAGCCCCTAAGGCTGTGTTCTGTTGGGGGCCCCAGGAGGATAACCCCCCCCCCCATGTTTCGGGCAGGCTTCCTGTGACAGGCGGAGGGCGGGGGTAACACCAATCATGTGGGGTCACTGGAGATCCCCTGCCTGGGGGTTCACACAGGCACCACCTCCTGGCAGGTGTGGGAGCAGGGATTGGCGCTCGGCCACGTCTCTGTCTCACAAACACACAGGCACACCCGTGTTCGCATGTGCGCACTCACACACTCACACACATGCTCCTGTTTCACGCCCAGGTTGCCAGCCGCAGGGAACCACAGTGGAGCAGCCCAGCACGGGTGGATGTGCGCGGCCGCTCCCTAACGACCCGAGCGGCTCTGGGACGTTGCCGCTGGGGCTGCGTTGGAGCGATGCAGGGCCCTGCGTACTCTGCTCCCCCAGACCTGAGACCTCCATGCTCTAGTGTAAGGACGGGGTGAAATGTGCGGCCTAGGACAGAAATACAAAGGGTTAAAGGCAGGCCCTGCCAGCACAGGGGGCTGGGTAGTGACATCACCTGCCTCTGGAATTCCCCCCCCCCCTCCAGCTCTGGGCTCCCCCCCACCCCTTAAAGGGCCAAGGAGACACTGGTTATTAGTAGGCATGGTCAGGGTAAGTTCTCGCGCCAGGAGCCTCCCTGGGCCCCATAACAACCTGCTTGTGGGAGAGCCTTTAACTACCTGAAAGGGGGTTCCAGGGAGGATGGGGCTAGGCTGTTCTCGGTGGTGGCAGATGACAGAACAAGGAGCAACGGTCTCAAGTTGCAGGGGGGAGGTCTAGGTTGGACATTAGGAAAATGTTTTTCACTAGGAGGGTGGTGAAGCACTGGAATGGGTTACCTAGGGAGGTGGTGGAATCTCCATCTTTAGAGGTTTTTAAGTTGAGGCTTGACCAAGCCCTGGCTGGGATGATTTAGCTGAGGTTAGTCCTGCTTTGAGCAGGGGGTTGGACTAGATACCTCCTGAGGTCCCTTCCAACTCTAATATTCTATGATTCTAAGCAGCGCTGCTCCTTCCATCCTCCATACAGCCGGGAGCCACAGACCAGCCCCCGCCCCGTCACGCCCTGAGACACTCCCTTGGCATTTACCCTCACGGGTGATGTGGCAGAGGGAGCCAGGCATGAACCCAAGACCCGGCTTGGCGAAGGGCTCGGCTTCTATCAATGCAGCTGTGCTGGCTGCGAGGTCTCCTTACAGGCCGGGATGTGTGCCAGGAGGGGCGGGGTGGGGCAGGGCACAGCCCCAGGGCCCAGGCAAGGAGCTCTTGTGTGGCTTCTGTCTGCCCCATTGATCGCTGCCCAGGCTGACTGCCTTGGGGGTCTGCCCATATCTGGCCCGCTCCCAGACTCAGTTTACCTGCCTGCTCAGTCCCCTAGTGCTCCACAAGCCCCTGCTACCTGCGGGGGGCACTGTGCGTCTCCACGCAGTACAGGTGGGGCAAGGAGGCATGGAGCGGACACCTGGAGGTCAGGACTCCTGGGTCCTATTCACGTCTCTGGAGGGGAAGGCGTGCCAGTGGGTGCAGAAGGGGCTGGGAGTTGGGACTCCTGGGTTCTACACATGTCGCTGCCGCTGACTCACTGTGTGGCGCTGGGAGCGCCCTGTTCCTGCTCTGTGCCTCAGTTTCCCCATCTGTAAAATACTGCCTCACTGTAGCGGGGGGTGTGAGGCTGAATGAACTGATTGCCAGTGTCTGGTGGCCCTGTGTGGAAGTTGTACCCGACATGCACGGCACATTACGCTGGCTGATCCTGGAGTCTTTACGCTGGGCGATGCTGTCGGTGGAGCCCACCCTGCAGCTCAGCGCTTGGGCTGCACAGGGCTGGCATGGCACAACTCCCGTCTCAGCTGCTCCGTTCACAGTTGCAGTGAGTCGCCTGCCCCTGCGGAGCCCCAGTGTCTGATCTCAGAGGCAGCAAGGCAGCTGGGAACCGGCCTGGGGCTTTCCCCTTCGACTGCAGCTCTCCAGCGCTTCCTCCTGGGCCGTTCCTCACCCCGCGGAGTGGGAATCTCAGCCCCTGCTCTGCCCAGGCTTTGTGCCTGGCAGGGGTGAGCTCGGTCTGGCCCCGGCCCCAGCTGCAGCCGCAATAATCTCTGGCTGGAACGCTGTGCCGCAGCTACTCTGCGTTGGCGGGGGTGTGACACGCTGTACCCCATGTACATCCTTATTCATTCATGTTCACCCGTACAGTGTCAGTGTGCTTTGTCTGATGCAAAGTGTGCCGTGTGAGGTGTTTTGGCAATGCTCCTGGCACACTGAACGTGATTGTGCTGGTAGCGTGTCTCCTGCAATGTCACACGTATGCACAGCTCTGAAACTCGGCTGTGTCCTGTCCCCAAACGTGTCTCACATGGTTTGAAGAGAGGCAGACAGCACAGGCTGTGTTTCCACGCCCCGCAGAGGCATGCACGCAGGAACAATGGACTGGCCCAAGCACCTGTGAGCTGAAGTGGAAGAAATCAGGCCCATATCCGGGACAGGGCAGATCACCTGACCCCTGGGAGTGTTGGAGAAACTTGTTTGTTAAAAGCTGAGAAGCGTCTTTGTCTCTTGGCTCCCCTGGAATCTTTCTCCCAAGCAACATCAAGGACTGGCACCTACCCACAGGGAGGGGGAGCCTGGTTGCAAGACGCATCGCAACCAGCCTGGGGTAGAAGCTAATAGACAACAGAGAAGCTAGTGTTAGGGACTGAGAGAGACCGGAGTGCTCAGAGTTTAGATGCGCG
This sequence comes from Emydura macquarii macquarii, assembly GCF_026122565.2. Taxonomy (NCBI): domain Eukaryota; kingdom Metazoa; phylum Chordata; order Testudines; family Chelidae; genus Emydura; species Emydura macquarii. Next base: position 1,975,123 of record NW_027132383.1, read on the forward strand.
TTATCTGTTAGTTCATCGTGACTGACTCCTTGATTAATCTTTCGGTTTATATTTGTTGGATTTGGAATCACTTCAAATCTTGCTGTGGTCAATAAGCTTATTTGTTCGTTGTATCTAAAACATGGCATGTGGATTCAGTGTGTGCAGAGACCTCACGTAGCGGGACAGAGCTGGTGCCTAGCGATGTCTTTGATACATTGACAGACAATGTAATGAGCTTGCAGGGGCCATGTGCAGCAATGAACCCTGCAAGACAGCAGTTCCCGGGGTTGCATCTGGGACTGGGGGTGTTTGCTGGGGGTCTATCCCCTGAGTGGCAGGCCAAAAGTGCTCCTTCACTGGTCAGGGACCGATGACAGCAGGAGGCTGGGCATGGGCTGACCCGGGAGTGGGCGCTTCACACAGCAAAGTGGGGTAAGTCGGAGCCCCAGAGTGAAGAATTGGGGCGAGACAGCTACACGCCAGTCCGGATTGCGGGAGGAGAACATCACAGCGGGGCTGAGGTCCAGGGAGAGGCCATGAGAGCCACGGCCCTGTCACATGCGCTGGCCTTCCCGGCCCAGGCTGAGCCAAGGCAGGAGCTAACGTAACGCGCTGGCTTTGGGAGTGTGCAATGGCACCCCCTGGGGCAGGGCCCGCAGAGGGGATAAGGGACCTACTACTCGTGCCAGCTGAGGGAGATCCCCGTGAGCTCAAGTGACAGGCCCTGTCATTGGGAGCCAAGCCCCCACCCCTGCCCTACTGCAGGCCCCCCACCGCCCTCAGGGCTCACTGCACACCAGACTCAACCCCCCGGCCCACCCCATGCAGGCACCGCCCGGCACCTCTCCCCTGGCTGCTCTCCCATTCCCCCCAGCCTCTCACTCAGCCCTCAACGTCCCTGCCCCATCCCCCCCGCCAGCGTGCCCAGGCCTGGGTTCTCCAAGGCCCCCTTCTCTGAGACGCCCCAGCCAGCTCCCGCTCCCACCAGGCTCCTCAGCGGAGCCGCATTGTCTCCGTGCAGCCTGCCTGGCCACAGACAATGAGCCTCGCTGGGCCGGGCTGTGCTGGGCTGTCCTTCCCGCTGCGCCCAGCCGTGCGAATTCCTGGCTGAGTGGCTGGGGAAGTGCCAGCCCTGCCGGCCGCACAGCATCCCCTGGCGCAGCGCAGGGACACATGGGGACTGTTCGTATCCCCCCGCCTGGGCCCTGCCTGCCCCTCCCCACAATTCTCCACCGCAGTCGGAATCCGGACCCAGCAAGAAGCGGCCAGAAGCGTCTGCCGCAGCACAGAGCCAGCTGCAGGGCATGACTGCCTGACCTTGCACTGGGCCGCGGCCCAAAGCGTTCGGGGTGCGGGGGGGGGGGTGCCATCAGGCTGGGGGGCTGTGCTGTGCAGAGACAGCACCCCAATGGCCGGCCTGGGGGCAGAGGAAAGCACCGTCTAGGCTGCGCATTAAGGAGTTGCTGCTGTTTTCCCTCCAGCCCCACGGCCGCTCGCCAAGGGGGGAACCTGAGCACACAGAGGTTAAGGCTAAACCAGGCCCTGCCCCGGCAGCGCTCATCCTCCCCGCCCCGGGCAGACCCTGCTCTGGACAGGTCGTCCCTCCAGGCCTGGCCACTCCTGAGCCCTGCGTTCTCTGCTCAGTGGGGCAGCTTTGCTCTCGGCTGGCACCTGCTGCCGTGCTGCCTGGGGCTGGGTCCCACGGACCCTGCCGTGGGTCCTGCCCATCCCCCCCTTGTTGCAGCCGGGCGTGATTACCAAAGGGCAGGGGCGATGGGCCTGGCCATGTCTGACACATGGGCTGCCAAAGGCCAGAGCTGCTAGCTGCTTTGGGAACACGGTTCCGACCCCCGTCCATGCTGCGCTGCACGGGTCGGCCCTGCCCATCCCTGCAGGCTGCCAGGACCCCTGGGCTCCGTGACGTCCCGTCCCCGCCGTGCTGCCCAGCTCAAACCATGGAAAGAAGTCTCTGGGTCCCCATGGCAGACCCGGGCTAGCTGCAGCCCCTGTGGCACAGCTGTGGGGCTCTGGAGACAGAGCTGGACCCTCTCCTGTTCACATCGTCCAGTCTGCCCAGCCGCCCACCAGATCGAGGGAGAGCCCAAGGGATTTGCCCACTCCAGGTCAGGAATTCCCGAGTTCAGCCTTTGCAAAGATCCCTGCCAAGCTGCCAGCGGCTGGCCAGGACAGCTGGCTTCCCTGCGAACAGCAGAGCCAGGGCGCCCGGCTCCTTTGGCTCTTCCGTAGCTGAACAAGTGGAGGAGAAGGCGCTGGGGCTGGCTGTGCGAAAGCAGCGCAAATCTGTCCTTGCCTCTGCCCTGGCAGCCCCCTCGCTGGGTGAGCTGCCCCATCTCTGCACAGAGGTCGGTGATTCTTATCCCCACCTCCCCGGGGCAATGGGAACGTTTATTTACTGCAGGTCATAGAGCCTGCCCGGCAGGCCAAGGACTATCTAAGGCCTTTTTCTTCACAGTTGGCTCTGAAATGTTTTTTTCTGTAGCCAGGGCCAGAGGGCAAGGGAGGCAGTGGGGACGCAGGCCCAGATCTCAGTTATGGGCCCACTGTACTGGGGTGTCTCGGTTCAAATAACCTACAGCGAGCAAAGTTAGTCTTGGGCCATCATTAGGCTTCAGAGTTAACACCTCACTGAGCTGACTGGAGCCGTTCAGAGCTATCATTTCCGAGGTCCTGCCTGCCGGCTCCGAGAGGCCGTGCTGCATGGGGCATGGTGGGGAGGCTGCACTTTACCAAGGGGTGTTGCTACCCAGAACGGCTGCGCCCCGAACGAAGCCAGGAGCCCTGGGTGCCAATGACGTGCTGCTGGAGCCTGGGCCAGCCCCCGGCCTGTAGAGCAATGGTCCTGTCCCACTTTGGAAAGGGCTTTGGGACTGAAGTATCCCTGCGAAGGGGGACGGAGTCCGTGGGGCCTGGAGGCTGTTGCTGGGGGGTGGGGGGGTCACATTTCAGGGAAGGAGGCCAAGTTGCATCAGCAGCCAGAACGAGGCATGTGAGTGTAACTCCGGGGAAGGGGGAAAGAGCAGAGAATCATAGAATCATAGAATATTAGAGTTGGAAGGGACCTCAGGAGGTATCTAGTCCAACTCCCTGCTCAAAGCAGGACTAACCTCAGCTATATCATCCCAGCCAGGGCTTTGTCAAGCCGCAGCTTAAAAACCTCTGAGGATGCAGATTCCACCACCTCCCTAGGTAACCCATTCCAGTGCTTCACCACCCTCCTAGTGAAAAACTTTTTCCTAATGTCCAACCTAGACCTCCTGCCCTGCAACTTGAGACCATTGCTCCTTGTTCTGTCATCTGCCACCACCGAGAACAGCCTAGCTCCATCCTCCCTGGAACCCCCTTTCAGGTAGTTAAAGGCTGCTATCAAATCCCCCTCATTCTTCTCTTCTGCTGACTAAACAAGCCCAGTTCCCTCAGCCTCTCCTCATAACTCCTGTGCTCCAGCCCCCTAATCATTTTTGTTGCCCTCCGCTGGACTCTCTCCAATTTGTCCACATCCTTTTTGTAGTGGGAGGCCCAAAACTGGACACAATACTCCAAATGCAGCCTCACCAATGCCAAATAGAGGGGAATAATCACTTCCCGCCATCTGCTGGCAATGCTCCTACTAATGCAGCCCAATATGCTATTAGCCTTCTTGGCAACCAGGGCACACTGCTGACTCATATCCAGCTTTTTATCCACTGTTACCCCCAGGTCCTTTTCTGCAGAACTGCTGCCTCGCTCGTCGGTCCCCAGTCCCGTGTTCTCCTGGCACTGGGGGGGAGGAACGCTCTGGGTGACTGCGCCCACCCGCCCGGGGGGGGAGGCTGGTTCCCCCTGGGGCTTCTGCCCATCTCACAGCGGGCAGGCCCTGCCCCCTCCCTCTCCCAGCCACTCGGTGCAGCTGGATCCGCCTCGCCCCTTTGGCCTGCTTGTTCCCGGGGCGCCTGAGTTCAGCACGGAGGGCAGGGCAGGTGCCACGCTGGAAGGGCAGCCAGTGCGCCCGGCCAAGAGTCGGCTCCCAGTGGGTTTAGGCGCCTCCCTCGGTCCCTGGGACCGTGCAGCCGTCAGCTCGTCTCCTCCCAGCAGCTGATAAAGGCGGGCAAAGGGCGGCCGGGCAGGGTGGCACGGGCGGAGTGAGCTGGAGGGGGGGGCGGAGAGCCAACCAGGGCACAGGTGCGTTGGGGGGGCAGCTGCAGGCTCCCATTGCCTGGGAGAGCACTGCAGGCCATGCTCCAGCCCCTGGCCGTGCCATTGGTCCATGTGGTGACCGATACGCTGGCCTGGCGTCCCGTCCCAGCCCATCCCAACCCCAGGGAGGCCGGCAGGCTGCACCCAGCAGAGGATCTGGGGGCCCGGCCTGCTCTCGGGAGGTTTTGCGCTGAGTTTTCTCCTGAGAGGTTGTGTTGGCTGTGCAGGTGGCAGCTCAAAGGGAGGCGCCCAGCCCCAGCCCCTGGGCTGAGGGGGGAGGGTTTCAATGGGCCGGCAGGCCCAGAAGGGTGGGGGGCCCCCGTGCCGTGTGGGATGCGCAGCAGGCCCCAGCCAGCCCCGCGGGTAAGGGACTTGCCCCGGGCAGGGGATCTCGCGGGCCAGTAACAAGGATGAGACCCGCAGTGAGCGCCTGTGGCGAAGGGGACGGCTGCAGTTGCGTGTCTGGCATGGCCCTCTGGGGTTAATGGGCCACTTCTCCGGGGCTGGCCCTTGCAACGTGCGGGTATTAGCCGTGGCATGGCCACGTTTCGGCGGCGCTGCTGCAGAATGTCAATGAAGAGGCTCTACAGTGACGGGTGAGGGTTGCTCCCTCGGCGGGGTTACGCCGAGAGGCGGGAGACGCTCTCCTGTCGGCACAGCGCTAGCCACAGGGTGGGTCGGGTCAGGTCAGGTCGGTGTAACCACGGCACTCGCAGGTGTGGGTTTGTCACACCCCTGGGGATGCACTTACACTGAGCTAGGGCTGTCGTGTGGACCAGACCCGGGATGCTCTGAGGACCGGTCCCCGAGGAAGAGATCTGCGTGGCTCGGAAGCTCGCCTCTCTCAGCAGCAGGCACTGGTCCTCGCCCACCGTGTCTCTAGTGCCCTGGGGCCGACCCAGCTACCACACGGCACACAGCTCCTCCCCACGGCTGAGCACCTGGGACATGGGGACAGGAGGGATCCCCTGCTGCTGTTTCGTTCTTTGGGGAGCGATGAAAGCTGCCGGTCTGTCTGTGCTCTTTGAAGAGCGGCAGGGGGGCTGGATCCTGGACAGTGATGTGCTAACTGCCTGGAAACCGAGGGGCAAAAACCCGGCCCCGTGAATCCATCCCACTAACAAGGCAGCTGATGTCCACGGGAACTACCACAGCCCCTGCCCTGGCCTGCCGGGAGCCGGCTTCGCAGAGCTTTCCTGGACCATTATCTAGTCCGGCCTCCTGTACATCGCAGGCCAGGGCACCTCACTCCCTGAGGATGAGCTCAGAGACGTCAGTGAGACGGAAGCGTTTCCGTCCTCTTCTAGAAGCTGAGCCCCCGAAGCTCCCCTGCCCCTGGGAAGATTTGTTCTCCAGCCCACGGAGCATTTCTGTGGCCCTCCTTCGACCTCTGGCCACATGCCGGGCTCTGACGCGGCCCGGCCCGGCTCAAAGTGCTGCGGTGCCGGTGCCCGGTTAGGCCCTGGCTGTATCCCGCCGGGCGGGCGTGGCAGGTTACACCGGAGGAACAGTCGCTGTTTGGGAAGCACTTTGGGAGCGCCGGCCAGGGGAGCCGGGCAACTGCAGCCATTGCACTGAGGAGTATTTACGGGGGGGGGCAGGGGTCTGGCCTGAGCGGAGCAGGAGCTCAGACTAGCTGGCGTGGGTCTCGTTTGGCCTTGGGATCCGTGAATCTCTGCAGCGCCAGCGCACGCCCAGCCCCCCCCCGCCAGGCTCCCCGTCGCACTGTGCTCCTCGCACGAAGTGTAAGAGCAGCGATGGGGGGCAGAGGCAGGGACAAAACCAATTGGACCCAGCCCTCCCGCACCACACGCACGCGCCTCCAGCACTGGAGCGAAAGGGCGAGGCAGCTACTAGGTAGCAGTAGTAGGTTCTTATCCCCTCTGTGGCCCAGCAGCAAAGAGGAGGCCACATGCTCAGCCAGCCTGTTCTGGGTGAACGGGGGCTCGTTCCAGGCGGGCAGAGGTGGGGCGGAGTGGGGACGGGGCAAGGCAGTGCAGTGTGGAGGGAAGGCAGCATGCGGATGGGAGCCAGGAGGGAACGGCAGGGCCTGGAGAGCCAGGGCGAGGTGGGAGGGCGGGACGTGCTCACGAGAGGGGGTGTCACGCTGACTGCATTGGGGGGGGCACATCAGTGTGTCAAAATCATCATAACGCCTGTGGGCTGTGCCGTGTGGGGTACGTTGGAAAGGCTGTGATGCGCTAAGTCAGGTGAGGATGTCCATGTTCATGTGTTCTGTGTGTAATGGAAGTGATGGAGATGGTTGATGTGTCTGTATTTCAAACTGTGCTGTGTGTCTGGGCGACACCCCAGGCAGGGTGGCTGCAGCACCAGCCTGCTTCATGGCCCATTGAGACATTCCCAGGTGCAAGGGGCCCAGGGGGAGAAGCCAGGGATACACCTGCTGAGTCACCAGGACTTGCTCATGTGACCCTGGACTCCATCTTATTCCTGTAAAGCCGCATGGCAAGGGCCAAAGGACATAAAAGGCAGCTGCCCCACATCCATTTTGTCTTCAGTCTCCAGCTACCTCTGGATCAACTCATCTACAACTGAACTAAAGCTGTGACACAAAGGACTGAGACCCACACAGGTACTGGATTATACCAGAGGGACTGTACAAGCCTGCAAACACCACAATCCTACCAGAAACCTGATAGATATGAACTTTCCAATCAATTGTATGTGTCTGATTGCTTTCATCCTTTCACATTTCTCTCATCGGTTGTTTCTTTCTTTCTTTTTACAATAAACCTTTCAGTTTAGTTACTAAAGGGTTGGCTGGCAGCGTGGGATTTTGGGTAAGATCCAAACTTATATTGCTCAGCTGTGGCTGACCCTTTGGGGTCAGAGGGAACCTTTGTAGTACAGAGCAGAGAGTTTAAATAACTGGTCTCTTTACTGGACCCAGTGTCTGATTGGGAGCCTGGAGCTGCGACGCAGTAAAGGGGGCTGTGTGTATTTGTGTACTGGCCTCTGTGGGGATTCAGAAGTGCAGTTTGCGGCTGGTTGGGAAGTCTGACTTCAGTGCCACCCACCAGCGCTGGGAGAATCTGCTCTCCTTTTGCAGCCTGCCCTGACCTTGGCATTTTCAGGTGGCTGCCCTAGGCACGGACGGGTCACAGGGTGACCACGGCATGTGCAGCCCGGTGTGGGCTGGGGAGGCGGGTGTGGAACCTGGGGGGTGCAGGTGGAGCTGGGCAGCTGTGGTTGGAGGCGGGAGGAGACATCCAGGGCACGGATTTGCAGGCCGTGGCAGTGAGGGGCAGTTGGGAACAGGTCCGCGGTCCAGCAGGCCAGGGGTGTTGCCCCAGAACTGGGGACGGGCTGGGAGGGTCTCAGGGCTGGCGCCAGCAGGTGGGAAGCCGAGGGAGAAGCGCAGGGGCTGGGCAGGCGGCACCCGGCCCAGTTCACCCAAGAACGGGGCCGTGGGCACGGGAGCAGGGCAGAGCCGATGCCGCGGGCGAGGCCTCATGCTGGCAGAACTGGCTCCTGAAGGCAGCCGAGCGCAGGGACCTCCTGGAGAAAGGCCTATGGGGCAAGGTCGCTCCAGGGCTGAGTCACCCGGGCCCATCCTGCAGGCGCTGAGCGAGGCTGAGTGCTGGTGGCTGCCAGCCAGGGCGCCGCAGGGCCTTTTATGGCTCTGTTTATTTGTTTCTCGCCTGGCTGCTGGAATGAGGAACCTGGGAGGGTGACGGCAGCCGAGGCCGTTGGGAATTTACCCCCTCGTCCATCCTGGCCCCACGCCGAGCCACGGGGACTGGGCTGGGATGACGCTGCAGAGGGGAAGTGCTGCTCTAAGCCCCTAGTCCTGGGACAGCACCAGCCCTGCCGTCCCGGGCACGGGCCACCCCTGCTGCCCCAGGGCCCCTCTCACAGGGCTGGCCAGAGTTGCTTGCTCTGGCAGCTCCCACCCCCCAGCGCTGGGACCCCAGAGAGGCAGGAGCTGCTAAGACGCTGAGCGGCGCCCCGCAGCTGCCAGGCTCCCAGCCGGTTGGACCTGTTCCCTGGCCCGGAGCCACGGGCCGCCGTCAGCTCTTCAGGCGGGATTAACCCAGATAAAAGCAAACAGCAAAGCAAAAGCGCTTTGTGTAACTGCGGGCGTGAGCTGCTGGCACAGGCCTGGGACGCGTCTCATCTCACCCAGCCCTCGGAGAGCCGGGCAGGGGCGTCCCCACACTCTGCGTGCCAAGCCTCTGGGGGGCGGGGCCTCGTTTTACCTGCAGTAGTGGCGGGGCAGGGGGGCTGCAGGTCAGGACTGAGGGGCACCAGCAGAGCTGGGGGGGGGCAGGGTTTGGGATTAGCAGGGGGCTGTGGTCTGGGATTGAGGAGCATCCATCAGGCAGGGCTGAAGCGTGCCCATCATTTGCCTGTGCTGGCCAGCCCCCGGCAGTGCGGCCAGCCCCAGGTGGGTGAGCGGAGCTGGGCGAGACGCCTGCTGCGTGCTGCTCCTGTTCTGGCCAGAGGGGGACGCTAGAGAGTGAGGGGGGGGCCTCTGCAGCGGCCAGCCCCAGACGGGCCACGCTCCGCCTGCAGCTCCCGGGTGGGGAGCCCTGCCCCGCGTCATGCTGCCCCCAGACTCAGCCCAGCCGGGCTTCGGACGGGAACAGGCTCGGACGTCTCGTGCTCCACGTGGGAAGGAGAACGGGAGGCAGGGCTGAGCCCCCCCGAGAACTGGCCTCCGGGTCTTCGCTCCAGCCCCAGACGGCTGCTCCCAGCCCGGGAGCCCCACGCCTGCCTCCAGCGTCCCCCCCTCACTGGCAGCCCAGTGCTCCTCTTGCTCTGCTCGGCCCCAGGGCCGTGCTTTCCGCCAGGGCGAGCCCCATGGCCCCACTTCTCGGAGACGGGGCTGCAGGCTCCAGCCCCCACGGGGCTCCCCGGCAGCAGAGACGACGCAGCCAGGGACGCAGGGTGGCCTATGCACCAGCCGGCGTTCACTGGTCCACGGGAATCCAGGCCCGAGGGGCGAGGAGACGTCGGGTTGCCGGTTGTTGGAGGAGGCGTCCCAAAGCGCCCCTGACCCTCTGGGGCCAGGAAAGCTCCCGGGAGCCTGGTGCGAACCCGCATCCTGGCCACGTTCCATTGCAGGAGATTCCCTGCTGCCCCCTCCCATTGGGTGTGGGGGGGCAGGGGTCTGTATTTGAGTCACAGGGTCCAGTCATGCCTTGTCCGGGGTAGTTCTGGGGCCGAGCCCACGCCGGATGGATGGACGGACGGATGGACGGATGCTGTCTTCTGATCCGGTGGGCGGGGCTCAGCGTGGCCGGGGCCCCGCGAGAACAGCTGATGGATGAGATTCGCCCCGCTAGCCAGATGTGCCCTGACCTCCCCCCACAGCCTGACCTAACCCTGGCCCGGAGCCTCCTACAGCCCCACTGAAAGGGAGTGGGGCAAAGTAAACTGTGGAACCCGGATGCTTCAAGGGGGGAGATCCAGGAGTGCCCTAGGACTGCGCAAAGTGTTAGGAGTCCCCAGACGCAGCCGGATCCCCCAACCCACGGCACCGAGGGCTCTGTGAGCGCAGACTCTCCCCGGCGCTCACTGTGCGTCGTGGTGCCTGTGTCACCCCGGGCCCGTCCCCGGGACAGGGGCGCTGAAACGTGTCCCTGTCCCCCGGGGGAGCGCACCGTTCCCGCACCCCTCGGTCAGCGCTGTCCCCGGGGGATGTCGATGATTTACTGCCTGTGTCGCGTGGTGCCGGAGTGTCCCGCTTGCGGAGCAGGCCCCACTGTGCCTGGCACAGAATAAAAAGGCAACCCCCGCCCCAAAGAGCTTCCAGACGAAGGATCAGACAAGAGGCATCAGGTGCAGACGGACGGACGGACGGGGGAGTGCCAGGGAAGCGTGGCAGGCAGTGATCTCAGCCAGCAGCCGCCTACACGGCCACGTTTTCCAGAGGCAGGCTGGCGAAGGAGAGTTTGAGGCAGGATGTGATGAGGTGACGGGGTCCGGGTGGGCTGGGCCAGTCCCGCAGGGCATTTCGGGAGCCATTCCCCCTGCTCGGTGCACGTGGCTCTGCAGCTGCCCCAAGGCGGAGAGGAATAACGACAGCTGCCCGCCTGCCACGGGGTCACCGAGGCGGCCAGAACTCTCCTTCCCACAGATGGCCGCCAGGCTCAGGCCTCAGCCGGTCGTCAGCGAGGGCGGGACGCTGGGACGGGCTCCCGTTGGGCTCCGGAGGAAGACGGGGCCAGGGTGGATGGGGAAGCACTGGGCCGGGGCTGGGCTCCTGGGTTCGGCTGCGGTCCCAGGCCAGGAAAAGGACTGGCTCGTCCGCAGCGTGTGAAATGCCCGGCCCCCGCTTCGTGGATTCTTACTGGATTTCCCCGGCGAGGCTCCTGTCGGGCTGTTCCAGGGGCCGCGAGCGACGCGGTGGGCGGGTCGGGCGGATCGGGCGGAGGCCGTTAAACTCTGCGCGCTGCTTGGCCTAGGGCCTCCGATGCCCCGTCCACGGGTCTGACACGTCTTCCCGAGGTTACAGACGTTTCTCTAGCAACACTGGACACGACTAACTGACGCCCCAGGGTCCCTCAGCCAGGGGTTACCCGCGCCCGGCCCACTGGTGCCGGGGCTTTACTCCAGACTGGGCCGGTTACACAGCCCGGGGCTGGGCTGCTTGCCCGGCGGGCATGGCCTGCCTCTGCCTCCCGGCGCCCTGTCTCCGTGTGCAGGTTGCTCCCGCCCTGCGGCACGGCTCGGGGTTGTTCCCTCTGTCCCCAAGCGTCACAAACTTGTCCTCTCGTGCAGTCACCGGCCCCGCTGCGCCGCTCAGGACTCCGCTCGTCCACTCCTTCGGCCATCTCTGGCTGGCTCCTCACAGCAGCGCCTGTCTCCAGCGCCGGCGGGTCCGTGGCTATCGCTGTTTGCCGGCATCTCCCCTCCAGGGTGTCTCCATCCTGCTGGCTGCACCAGGTCTCCCTTCACTGGTAGGAACTCGTTCATCCAGCTTTAAAACGAACAGTTCCCTGCTTGTCCCTCAGCCAGCATGGAGACAAAACCAGGCGCGATGGCTGGTGCTACTCCAGGATGGGGCATCCGTTATCATTTCTTTCAGCGTGTCCAGTGCTTGCGGTTGTGGGGGGGAGGGCGGCCCTGCCTACTCCCACTCGCCATCCTGCCGTGTGCGCTGACATCTGGGTTCCCTTCCTGCGGCCAGATGTGGGCAGAACTTGGACAGAAAACGTATCATTCCTATGAAGCGCGCTGCCCCTCTCCCATCCACTGCAGCTGGGCATCTGACTGCTTTGGGCTTGTTGGGATCTGCTTCCAGTCCCTCTGCCATGAGCAGACGCCCTGCGTGTGTCGCCTGGTGCAGCGCCAGGCACGTTGTGTCTGGGCGGAGTGTCGTGATCTTGTCCCTGCATCGCTGTAGAAAAGCTTGTCATTTTCAGACATGGTCTTGTGCCGGGGCTGTATCATTCCCCCTTCACCTGCATGGCGGATTGGAGGATATCGTCTGCAGTTATTTTCAGCCCAGCAGCCCTTCCGCTGCTTGTGTGAGCTGTGACGCTGGCAGAACAGGTGACAGATCATGCCAAAGTCACCACGTCTCAAGGGAACCCTGACAACTCTGGGCTGGAACCCATCTGGCTGGCCTGTGTGAGAGTATTGTTCAGGTCAGGATCAGCCGTCTAGGAGTATGTTTGTTGAATGTTTGTAAGTTGCTGCCGGCATTAATCTCACTCCTGTCCCTTATTGAAGGGAAGAGTGAAGGGGTTGGCTCATGAGCTCTGTGACTGTAAATCATCAGGCAGAAAAGAGACGTTAGCTACTGTGAAGTGCTGGTCTCCGGCAGAAGGTGCGATGTCCTGCCCCCTAGGAATGGCCCATCGACACCAGATGGACCATTGTGGGACGATAAAGAGGACAAAAGACGGTTGTTTTGCTCTGCCATCTGTGATGATCAGTCGTGCAAGTGGATTCCTCCCATCAGGTGAATTTGCAGCTCAGATCACAAGAGAAGAGGGGGATAAAAACCCCTGACAAGAAGGAACTGGATCCTGGTGCTGCTTGGACTCCGGGGCAAGGTTTCTAGGCAGAAGCAAGAGATCCCCAGTGCTCCAGGATAGGTTCGTCCTCAAGGATATCTAGAGCTTGCTGAACATACAAGCTTCTGTTACTTTGTGAAACATACGACTGTAACCGTGTATCTGTGGTTACTGCTCCAACCTGGCAGAGAACTCTCTGCTGTCCTTTTCCCATTTAAACAAATCAGTATTTAGTTTATTATAGGCTAATAGCAACATAGCTACAGGCACCGTCTATGGGGTGAGATCTAAGGTACAACTGACCTGGGGAATGCGACTGGTTCTTCGGGCCGGGGTGTGACTTGAATATTGCTGTGATCCTTGGTGTGAGGGACCAGCTATCACACATGCAGGCTCCCCTGGTGGACAGATCCCGGTTTCCAAGGGACCTGTCTGTGACTCCAGGGTCGGGCTGTTGTTGTGCCTGAGGCGCTTACACTGGATAATTGGTTGGTGAAATCGAAGGATAGAACTAACAACCGGCTGGGGGTCTGTGCCCGGCTCCTAGCAGTCTGTCCTGAGGCTGGTCCTCACGCGCGTGAGTCACTGCAGGCATCATTACCTGAGCCTTCTCTGGAACACCTCTGGGGCTGGGTTTATGCCCATCGGCATTCACAGCCATCAGTAGCGACCAGGTGGTGACGCAAAGGTTGTCCGGCTGCTGGACTCTTTATCCTCCTCCCCCCAGTTCCTTGCCCCACAGACCACAAAGATTCAGGCTTTGGAGAGTTCTGGCAAGAAGCCATCAGCCGTGGGCATCTTTAGAATGCTCTGGCCAGTGGCTTTAGGTCTATGCAGATGTGTTACTTGCCTGATGGCTTCTTACCCGCACCACACTGCTCACTCTGGCTGTATGGGCCTCTCCATGGTCTAGGACACACCTGCTCTGCAGATTGCCAAGCTCCTGTGAACTGAAGTGCGTGGTGCCACTGGAATTTTCCTGCGCGCTCAGCGCCCAGGTTCTTCTGTGGGGGCAGCTTCCCCGCCCAGCTTTCCTTCCAGGCACCCATTGCCTTTGAAAACCGCCCCGGGCGCTTTTAAACCAGTCTCTCTTCTCCTTTTGCTTCTTGCAAGGCAGCTCCAAAATCCTGGCCCTGCGCCCTGAGCAGCTCCGTGGCTGTTTCCCCAGAGGGGTCTGTGGTGTCTGCCATCCACCTCCGAAAACTTCACCTGGTGGCGCCTGTTATTTTTCGGGCTAGTTGCGCTGAGGTCACACGTCCCTCCAGGCAGCATCGTGCGCTCGTCGTACGCGAGTAGGTTGCGCCTGCTCTTTGTAAGAGGGTGTTTGAGTCAGTTCCCCCGAGGAGTCACGTGGCGGGAGGCCCTGCTAACCAGCTGAGATCACGCGGGGCGTTCCCCTGTTCCCACTGCTGGGTGCACGCCGGTTGGTGCTGTCCCTGGCTGCTTTCCTGTCCCGGCAGCCCGCGTCTGACATGCTCTCGGACTCGAGGAGAGAGTCGTGATGTCATCATCGCTGTCAATGTGCCCTTCCCCCCATCGGAGTGCATCCCTCTGCTCAGACAGTCGGACTCGCCACGCTCCGCGCAGTGCTCTCCTGGGCCGGGGTGCTACCCCTTTCCCCGCTTCTGCCGTGTCCCCCGGTAAATGCCTCTCACGGGGGGACTGGAACGCTGGCCACCTGCTTCCCTTGGCGGTTGTCTCACGGGATGTATTCCGGGGGGTGTCTTGCCTCCCAGGGCTTCCCTCCTTTCTCCTGAGGTTTCCACGGCATGCCCCTCGTCTAAGCAAGGGTCTAACGTGAGATCATCTTCCTGGGGCAGCCGCTCCTGCAGGGGCAGACTAGCCGGGTCTGAGTGAGGGCTTGTGTGGTATTGCATGGAGCAGCGCGTGTGCGTAAGGCAGTAACATAGGGGTCTAGCCCCCCTCCCTTCGCTTTGGGAAGCCCGAGGGCCCTAGGATGCTGCGAGCGTCACCGTGGGGCAGCCCTCTCTGCCTTGTTCCCCAGCACGGTTAACTAACAGCTTTCGTGGCCTGTTGTCATCCCCCTGCGTGGCCGGGTCTGCGTGCAGCGGGAACGCCTCTTTCCACCAGGTCCAGCGCCGGGCTACGTGTGGGTCTGCAAAATCCAGGGCTCCAGGGGCCGTCAGACCGACCTTCCTGACTCCCGCTGCCAGCGGCCGTCCTGCAGAGGACACCCCGCTCTGGTGCTGGCACCGTGTCGGGCTGGCAAACAGGGCAGCTGAGTGCGGGGTACATTGAGCAAGTGGGACTTTATTAAACCCTGGGCCCTGCTGTGGCCACATGGCTGCACTGGTCACGGACCAGCTCCCCTGTTCCACCCATGTCCCCTCAACAACAGCCCCTCCCTGGCCCTCCGACTCCAGTTCCACTGCTCATGATACGAGGGGGGACCCTTCCAGCCCCACCCCAGAATGTACGCTTCTCTCCCCTCACACGGCACCGGGGAGACAAAGGAATCTGCTGTGTGGTCTAGTGCTGGGGGGCTGGGAGCCAGGGCTCCTGGGTTCTGTCCCCGGCTCTGGGAGGGAAGTGGGGACTAGCCGGCAGAGCCACAGGAAGGATGAGTCAGAGGGTTCCTGGCTCAGGGAGGGGAGCATGACCTAGTGGTTAGAGCAGAGGGCTGTGGCGTCAGGGGTCCTAGACTCAATCTCCAGTTCTGCACCGACTCGCTGCATGACCCTGCATGAGTCACTTCCCTCGGGAGCCCGTTCCCGGCTGTGCTGCGTGCTGGGGCTGACGAGGCCTGTGTGCCTGGGGCTGTGCGGAGGTGGGGGCTCGCCAGGGCAGAGCCAAGCGCCTGTCTCCAGCAGAACACACCCGGGCGTTCCCAAACCCTGAGCCCCGTGGGGCAGGGGTGGGGAGTCGCCATCCAGGGGAGGGAATTAAGGCACAGAGGGGAATGGAGTGGCTGGGAGCAGGAGCCCGTAGCCCATGCAGCCGCTCTGTGCAGGGCTGTCCTTCCCCGTCGAGGGGCAGGTGACACGGGCGGATGAGCTGTCCCGTCCGGCTGCACCAGTGTTGGGCAATCGGCGCAGATCCTGCCTGCTCATTTCCTCCCAGCTGGGGCAGCCCTGCTGACGGTGCTGGAGTGGGGCCGTGCCAGCTCTCCTGGCAGAGAACTCGCCAGAGGGGCTGGGACAGGGCTGGGTAAGTCGGAGCCACTTGCCCTGCCCCTATCGCGGGAGGATCTGCAGAGCTGGACGGCTCCTGTGGAATGGTTAACCTGAGGCAATCCTGCCCCGAGCCAATCACAGGCGGCGGCTGCAAATACCTGCAAGATTAGAGCCACTGCTCCCCACAGCCCTGGCTCGCTGGCCCCGGGGAGCCCGGCTGGAGCAGCTGCGTCTCGCCAGGCCGGCGCGGCCCTCGAGGATGCTGGCCCCCAGCCCCGGGGGAGTCATGGCTCTCCTGGCACCCCTGCTTCTGCTCTGCCTGGGGGGGCCCGTGTGCCTGGGGCAAGGGGCGCCGCTGGCCGGCCAGGAGCAGGCGCTGCAGATGGCGTGGGCCCTGCTGGCGTCGGGAGAAGGTTCTCTGCCCCACGCTGCCCTGGACTCCCTCTTAAGTATCGTGGCGGCCCGTGTGCAGTGCCCGGCAGTGCCGTGTGGAAAGGTAACGCCGCAGCCCGGCGCGCTTCGCTCCCCGTCCCCTCCTTCCTCTGCCTTCCTTCGGGAGCGCCTGGGTCAAACTCCAGCCTGGGCGGGAGGGGCCGAGGCAGCAGGGATCGCAGGCTCCCCGCCGGGACGTCCCGGGCAGGCTGCGGCCCCGGCGTCAGGGGGATGGGAGTTACCATGGGGGTCCCGGGCACGGGCGGCAGCGTGGTCGTGCAGGGACGGATCCGGCCGGCGGAGCGTCTCCCCGACGGCCGGGGGCAGCCCTGGCCTGGCGGGCGCTCTCAGGGCCATCCCACAGACCTCTCCGGCAGGGGCACCGGTGGGAGGTGGCAGCGCCTTTGTTCTTCTGCTGTTTGCCATCGCTTAACCCCGTGCGCCCCTGCCCTAAACACCTGCAAGCGCTTCGTAGCCCCGGGGCTTCTCTTCCCAGACACAGAACCAGCCGCTCGGCCCCCGTTTCCCCCCAGCCCCCGGGCCTCGGCTAGCCCCGGCCTGTCTCTGAAATGCCCCCAGACGGAGCAGGCGGTTCAATCCCCTTCTGAGGGGAGGCAGCCCGGCTGCATGAGCGGGGTGGAAGTCAGGGACCTGCATGGGGGCTGGGGCAAGCACCGAGGGGCTGTCAGGGCAGTGCCGGCCCGCAGCCTGGCCCCTGCTGCATCCAGCTCCTCAGACCCGTTTGCCCAGGGCTGGAGTTACTGAAGCGACCTGCGTTATTAGCATTGAATAGGCTGAATCCAGCCCCTCCCACCCCCCCCTCGGCTCAGCTCAGGGAAATGGCCCAGGACGTCACTGGGGGCTTGGCTGCATCACAAGGGAACCAGGCTCAGGATTCTCTGGGCTCGCTTCACTCGGGGGCGAGGTGGGGGCCGTCGGGCCTGTGCACTACACAGCATGTGTGTGTGTGTGTGTGTGTGTTCCCTGTGTGTGTGTGTGGTGTGTCCATGTGGGCGCACCTGTGTTGTGTGTGTGTGTGTGCACCTGTGTTGTGTGTGTAGCATGTGCAGTGTGTCCATGTGGGTGCACCTGTGTTGTGTGTACGTGTGGGTGCTGTGTGTGTGTGTGCACCTGTGTTGTGTGTGTAGCATGTGCAGTGTGTCCATGTGTGCGTGCCATGTGTGCGTGCCATGTGTGGTGCGTGTGCAGCGTGTGTGCACATGTGTGGTGCGTGTGTAGCAGTGTGCGTGGTGGTTATTTCGCAGGACAGCGCTAGCCCCAGAGGGCTGGGCACACGGGTTTTGTCTAGTTTTGAACCCCGCGAAGGCCGCGGGCCGGCCCGTCCCTCTGGGGCAGCGCCAGGATGGGGCAGGGGACAAATGAGAAATGAAATTAGCGGAGAAGCCGCTAATGCAGTAGTGGGACGGTGCGTCCTGAGCCCTCGTCTGAGCCGGCCCCGCTGCTGCGGGTAGCATCAGCCCATCTACCCACCTGCTGCTGGCTGGCTGCGAGCTGCCGGCAACGCGCCGCCCTCCAGAAGGGACTTTCCGGTCTCTGCCAGGCTGCGGGGCAGGCCGGAAGAGGTTGGGTGCCGGGGCTGCCTGGCTGAAGGGGCGAGCCCTGCGCAGATACAAAAAGCTGGATCCGCATCCTGGAGAATCAATTTGTATCCCACCCGCCACACGCAGTCTCTCTCGCTTCTCTGGCGTCCGCACCCGCAGGCACCTGTTGAGCCCCCCCCACCCCAATCAGCTCTTTGGGGGCCAGCCCCATGGCAGCCGCTGCCGCTGATCAGCTGTCGGAGGCCAGCCCCACGGAACAGCTGATCGGTGGCCAGTGGGAAGTGGGGGGGTCCCACGGAACAGCTGATGGGCGGCCAGCCCCCCAGCCCTGGATCTGCAAGGCAGGGAGGCAGCCGCCAAGGCTCTGAGCTGCAGACAGCTGCTTCCCTGCCTTTGAGATCCGCCCTCGAGCCACCAGCTGCGGAAAAACAGTCCGTGGATATCCGCAGCCGTGCACGTGGACGTCTGCAGAGATAAAGCAGATACCCGTGACTTTGCGGGGCTCTAGTGAAGGGGAGCTCAGCCCAGCTGCGTACACTCACCCCGCACTGGGTACATCGAAAAAAAGACCCCGTGGCAGCGAGTCTCAGAGCCGGGCTCCACAGCTGGGGGCTCACGTGACAGGGCTGAAAATAGCCGGGGAGACGCTTGGGCTCTGAACCCTGCCCCCCTCCCTGGGCGTCCGAGCCCGAGCTGGCTTGCCCAAGGCTGCAGACCCGGGCTCTGAGACTCGCTGCCGCCGGGGTTTTTTGCACCGTAGCTGAACCGGCATTGGTGAGGCCGCATTTAGAATATTGTGTCCAGTTTTGGGCCCCCCAATACAAAAAGGATGTGGACAAGTTGGAGAGAGTCCAGCGGAGGGCAACAAAAATGATGAGGGGGCTGGAGCACAGGACTTATGAGGAGAGGCTGAGGGAACTGGGCTTGTTTAGTCTGCAGAAGAGAAGAGTGAGGGGGGATTTGATAGCAGCCTTCAACTACCTGAAAGGGGGTTCTAGGGAGGATGGGGCTAGGCTGTTCTCGGTGGTGGCAGATGACAGAACAAGGAGCAACGGTCTCAAGTTGCAGGGCGAGAGGTCTAGGTTGGACATTAGGAAAAAGTTTTTCACTAGGAGGGTGGTGAAGCACTGGAATGGGTTACCTAGGGAGGTGGTGGAATCTCCATCCTTAGAGGTTTTTAAGCTGAGGCTTGACAAAGCCCTGGCTGGGATGATATAGCTGAGGTTAGTCCTGCTTTGAGCAGGGGGTTGGACTAGATACCTCCTGAGGTCCCTTCCAACTCTAATATTCTATGATTCTATGAACCCAGTGACTAGCCAGAGTGTGCAGGGAGCTAGCCGGTTTCCAGGCAGCGTGCTTTGCGTCCTCACTTCAGTCCCACCCACCCAACCTTGCTCATTTGGCAAATGCTCCCCCTGGACAGGGCTACCCTGGGGCCAGGTTATCAGCAGGGTCCCTTCCTGACCTGGACGCGGTGTGACCAGCGCTAGCATCACGTCCCGGGTGTCACTGAAGGGTGTCGCAGGGCCTAGTGCCTCCCCAGAGCTTTGTGCGTGTGCTCACTGCCACCTCCCTGGAGGGAGCGAGCCCAGCATTAGCCCTGCCTGACACAGGGGAAACTGAGGCACGGAGTGGCAAATACAACCGGCCTGCTGCCCACGGGTGCCCGGTGCCCACTGCCCTGGGAGCTGTGGGTGCTCAGCACGTCTGAGAATCTGGCCATGCATTCAGGGGCCAAACGTTAGGGGCCCGTGGGGACTTTAAGGCTGTGGGCCCAGCTGTCAGCGCCCCGGCCCGTGGTGCAGCCCCAGCAAGAGCCGTTTTCTTCTGACGCAGAACGAGACTAGTGTTAGAGTAAGGGAGGCCCTGTGGTCCCGAGGGCTTCTGCCCCCAGCCAGGAGCTCAGCCAGGGACTGTGGCCCGGGGCCCCGACCCCCCTGTCCCTCTCGCTTTGTTGAAGGGGGCTGAGGTCTCTGGGGAGGGTCCTGGACGGGAAAGGCTGGAAAACGTCGGCCTAGGCCCTTCCCCATCTCCCTGCGGCCAGCTGGAAGAAGCAGAGTCCAAGCCTCACACGGCAACTCAGCAACGGCCTGGAGCTGGGCAGGCAGCGGAGGGGATCCCAGGCTCCTCGGGTCCCAGGCTCGCTGCCCCAGGGCGCCCCACTCTGAACCTGGGGTAAAATGCCCCCCGTCGCCCCAGTGCCGCACGTCACCACCAGGGGCTCCCCAGCCCGCAGAGGCATCGGGGTAGTTACCCCCATGCAATCCCCCCCGGCGCGGATGAGCCTTGAGCGAGGGCGGGTGTGGCAGGGCACAGCGGGCCGCCAATGTCGTATTTACAGCCCGTCATGAGTGGCAAGTCTGCCGGCCCAGCGCGGTGCTCAGTGTGGCATGGCGTGCGCCGGCCCGCGGCGGGGCCT
The DNA here is from genome assembly GCF_026122565.2 of Emydura macquarii macquarii. NCBI lineage: Eukaryota > Metazoa > Chordata > Testudines > Chelidae > Emydura > Emydura macquarii. The sequence continues at coordinate 1,994,834 of NW_027132383.1, forward strand.
GTGCAGAGCTCTGTCCCTCTCCCCACAGTGCATTGCCGGGCCGGACGTCTTCACGCTTGTGGGCAGGACAGGGACGGGCGACGCCAACCTCACGGCCGCCGAGCTCCTGCCGCTCTGCGCCGGCGTGCTGCTCTACCTGACCGACCCCGCGGCCACCTGCGCTGCCGTGAAGGGCGGCCAGTGGGCCGGCGAGACCAGGGCCTTCATCACCAGCTTCTCAAGCGGGAATCCGGCTGCGGGGCCCACGCCGGAGAAAGTGGCGGAGCTGCTGGGCGGCTTGCGGGAGAATTACAGAGATGCAGACAGACACCAGGTAAGTGTGCGCGCCCGGGTGTGTGTGTGTCACTGCCCGCTGCTGGGGAATTGTGTGTGTGTTTCACTGCTGCCCCCTACTGCAGGGAATCAGATCTGCTTATGATTGTGCGTCACCCTCGGCCGAGTGGCCGCACGTGTCCGGCGCTTTGCAGCGCAGCTTCTCAGCGGAAGAGAAAGGAGTGACACAGGGTCTGGGTATAGTCTGAGTGGAACTTATTTATTTACACACCTGCACCAGTCCTGGATAAGGGGAGGGGGTGTCAAACAGCACCCGGGGCAATCCCTTCTTCCGGGAATCTGAGCCGGTTCCCAGGCAGCTACTCTGTCTCGAGAGCTGACTCTGGCGCAGAGCAGACTCCTGCAGCTTGCACCGCTCCATCAGTTCAGAACCTTGCAGAACCCAAACAGCAACTGAAGCGGTTCTGCCAAGACGGAACACTTGCTCACGCACGCAGAACTCAGCAAACTGCCTCCCGGGGCCAGCTGCCGTAGCCTTAGCGTGTATTTGTATTTGGCAGTGCTTAGGGTGTGTTGATGCTGCGCTGTCTGTGGGACCTGGGCTCATGGACTTGGCGTTTCCAAGCCTGCTCTTGCGCGTCCACACTGCATCGTAGAACCGGGCTGACAGCTGCAGGCCTCGGGTCTGACACATCCGTGATGCACTGCACAGCTCTCCTGACTCGGGTCCGCGGCTTCAGCTCCGTCCACACTGCAAAGTGACAGGGCTGGCACCCGACTCACAGCAGGACTTGGGCTCTGGCCCACCCCCATAGCAGGGTCCTAGGACCCGGGTCCTGAGTGGTGGCTGACCCAGTTCAGACTAGTTTGTGTGTGGACAGAAGTGGGGGAGAGGGCTTGGGCACAAACCGGAGTCAGACCTGGTTTAGACGCCCAGGTCTGCCCCCCGCAGCCACAGGAGAGCAGTGTCAGGGCTCATCGCCTCTTGGTGGGCGCCCTCTCGCTCTCCTGCCCCCCGTGTGTCCCATGCCCCGCGCTGCTGAACCCCCCGCGGGGGCAGAGGTGGGGCCGGGCGGGAAGACGCGCTCAGCTGCCCTGTCCTCCCCTTAGCCGTGCCTGGATGCGCGCCGCGTCCTGGAGGCGAGCGCCGAGGTCTCGGGCCGGGTGGCGCCCGAGGTGGCCGGGCGGGTGCTGGTGACGGTGGCGTACCGTGCGCTGCTGGGGGACTGCTTCCACGCCCTGCCGCCCCCCCACTACTTCCTGGGGTACATCTTCCATCGCTACGGCAACCATTCCCAGAACCTGACGCTGGACGGTGAGTCACCGTGGGTCACCCAGGGCTCGGTTCCCCCCCTCCTCGCACAGCCCCAGAATCCTTTGCGCCAGGCCCCTCCTGGGGGTTCGCAAGGGGTTTCGGGGCGGGCTGGGTCCCTCGGGGGATGCTGGCAGGGACACAGCTGTGGTGGGGCGGCTCTTCAGCTGATCCCGACCAGGGCTTTGCTGAGCCCCTGCCCCATGGGGTCCTGCCAGCCCTTCAGCTCCGTCCTGCCGTCACCGCTCCAGAGCCAGGGCTGGGTTCTTGTTCTGAGAGGCCCCCCGGGGAAACCCCCCACCCAGTTCCGCCCCCCCCCCCCAATCTGCTAGTGTGACGCAGTAAGACACCCTGATTGCACCCCTGAGAGCTGGTGCACCAGCCTCCCGGGCCCCAGCCGGCTCTGAGCCCCCCGGGGGGGCAGATGGGGCAGGAGGCTGCAGTCACGGTGCGGGCGAGGGGCTCCAGGGGCAGCTCCTGCGACTGGCCTGGGAGCCGCGGGTGACGGGGCTGGTGTGTGACAGGCTTGACCGCCCTGATGGGCCGGCTGGCCGTGGGGTCCGAGGAGGAGCACGCAGACCATAACCATGACGACGCTGCCCCCACCGACCATCTCCACGAGGAGTCTGCACCAGCTCCCCAGGCCAACCACACCGACCCCGAGGATCCCTTGGCCCCACGCCACAGCGGTGCAGCCGGACGGCTGAGACGGAGCCTCCCCGGGCAGGGGGAGCCGGACGACCCCAGTTTGGTCTGGGACAAGGTAGGCTGCTGTTCTCCGCGGGCCGGCTGGCCGAGGAGCCGTTAGGGACCCGGGATCCAGGGCAGGGTTTCTCTGGCACTGATGCCCTGGCAGGGGCATCCGGAGAGTCGTCGGGTTTAAGGCCAAAGGGCGCCGGATCATAGCCTGACCTCCCAGGTATCACAGGCCCCCAGCACCCGCCAGCACCCGCCAACCGAAACGAGCCCAAGGCACCGCAGCCCACCGGGGAGACGAGCAGGGACCGAGGGGCACCACGGCGGGGCGATGGCGGGGCAATGGTTAAGTGGGAGCCCCCAGATAATCCTGGCGAGTGACCCACACCCCATGCTGCAGAGGCAGGAGAAACCCCCCAAGGTCCCTGCCAGTCTGACCTGGGGTGGGGGGGGGTGGGAATTCCTTCCTGACCCCACACGTCGTGATGTCAGACCCAGGGCATGTGGGCATCAGCTCGCCAGCCCAGCACCCGAGAGACAGGCTGCCCAGTGCCAGCTTAGAGCCACAGCCCAGCCCACCTTTCCCGAAAAGCCAACCCCCCCCCCAGAATGCACTGGGGGGAAGATGCCTTCCTGACCCCGCCGGTGGCTGGCTGATGCCCTGAAGCATGACATTTAGGAACAGCCACACAAACCGGACGAGAGCCCGGGGCTGCCCAGCCCTGTCCCCACCCGTCAGCAACGGGTCCAGCTCTCTCCTGAACCGAATTCAGTGGCTTTTCCCCACCCCACCGTTATCCCCAAACCTCAGCCCCTGGCGGTGAGAAACCCTCTCACTGCCAGGTGGAATTTGTTCCTGGCCGTTCATTCTTGGGCTAGCATTGTCCTCTAGCGTCCCTAGCTCTTCCCCCTCCCGGGTGCCCCCCCCCTGCGATGTATTTGGGCTCCCCGGGAGGAGGAAAAGCCTGCTGTGATTTCTGTGTCTCCCGGCCGTACCCCTGAGTGCTCGGAGATGTGACTTGTCTGCTGAGACGAGCCCTGGGCTCCTGAGTGCCCATGCGTGGCTCCAACCACTAGACCATCTCCCCCCTGCAGCCAGAGAATGGAAACCAGGGGTCCAGGCTCCCCATCCCCTGCTCTAACACACCCCCTCTCCCACAGCTGGGGAAAGGACCCAGGAGTCCCGACTCCCAGCTTCCCTCTAGCCACGCTCTCCTCCCCGGGCTGTGAGAACAGCCTTTCCCAGGGCACTTGGTGGCTCCGGGCAGGAGCCTGGCTGGCCAGAGAGGCCTGGGGGCAAAGCCGCAGGATCGGGGCATTTCAGTTTGAGTTTGGGGGCAGGGGCTCGGGTCCTGCTTTTCGGTTTGCAGCTGGCAGCCCCCAACCCAGGCGGGTGCCCGTGGCAGGAAGCAAAGGGCGCTAGCCCCGGCAACTTGTCAGCGAGAGCCCCACGCTCGGGGAGCTGGGCTGGCTGCGAGATCGGGGCAGGTCCAGCTGAGAACCAGGAAACCTGCGTGGGGTGGGCTGAACCTGGCTGGGGAACTGGGAGCCGGGACAAAGCCCTGGAGCTGCCCTATCCACCGGACGAGTGGCTCCGGTGCTGTGGGCGAGGGGCTCGGTGGGGCAGATCCAGGGCTCAGGCGCGGCTGCCCCCACGCTGACACCGTCCCTTGCTGACTGTCTGTTTCCAGCTGTGTCTGAGCCCCAGCCACCTCCTGGAGATCTACGGGCTCGACCCCGCCGCCGGGATCTCCGGCCCCGACTTCACCGGCCTCAGCCCGGCGCTCATCCAGCAGCAGCTCAGCGGGGCCTGCGCCATCCGTCAGCAGAGCGCGCCCGACGGCCGACTGACCGTGGCCGAGAGTGAGGCTCCCTCTGCCCGGCTCCTGCGCTGCTTCCTGGGGCCCCCCTGCCCTGGGCTGAGCTGGGGTGGGGGGGCGGCTGCAGGGGAGATGCTGGGCTGGCCAGGTGGGGTGGGGCAGGGGATGCCAGTGCAGAGGGGGGGTCTGTCGGGCTGACTTGGCGGGGGGTGGAGGATGCCGGGCCCGTCAGGTTGAGCGGCTCCAACAGGACACGGCTGGGCTTGGCGGTGCCTGTGGGTTAGAGCGAGGGGCAGCTTCCGGGGTGCACGGAGACCTGGCCGCTTCCCAGCGCCTGATGGTGGGAGGCAGGGCGGGGGCCACGTTGCCTGACAGCAGCTAACGGCCAGGGGCTGGCGGCGTGTGCCCCTTCCCGAGGCCTGTGCCCTGCAGGGTTGGCACCCCCTCCCCCCCCCCAGCTCCTTCCTGCCTCAGCTGCCCAGGGGAGGCGCGGCCGGGGCCGGCTGGGATGTCTGCGTTCCCGCCCTGTGCGGCGTGGGGCTCCGGGCCGGGGTGGGTAACGCCCGCTCTCTGCGCAGGGTACCTCTACGGCTCGCTGGCCACGCTGCTGATCTGCCTGTGCGCACTGGTTGGCATCGCCCTGCTCCTCTGCGCCACCTGCGCCAGCGTCTACCCCTACGTCATCCAGGGCTTCATCAGCCTGGCCGTGGGCTCGCTCACGGGGGACGCCGTGCTGCACCTCATCCCCCAGGTGAGCGGCTGGGCCAGCGGGGCCCCGCTGCCCGGGGACAGTGTGCACGGCGGTGTGCGTGGGGGGGGGGCGTGCGTGTGCATGTGGGCACATGGGTGTGCATAGGGGTGTGTGGGCCCGTGGGAGGCTGAGTGGGCCCGTGGGTGTGCAGATAAGCGCTGGCTAGTGTGAGGGGAGTTTGCCCGTGGGCGTGTGGCACTGGCAGGTGTGTTTGTTTAGACCTGGGGCGTGAGCGGGCACGGGGGGTGGGGGGCCCAGAGCGCACAAGCAAGCCCTGTGCCCCCTGCCCTCCTGGCTGAGACGCGGTGGCGCTGTCGTTGCAGTTCCTGGGCCTGCACGCGCACGCAAGCGAGGGGCATGCGCACGGGGCCGAGGAGGTCGGGACCCGGGATGCCACCTGGAAGCTGCTGGCCGTGCTGGGCGGCCTCTATGCCTTCTTCCTCCTGGAGAAGTTCTTCAGCGTCCTGGGGCACGAGGATCAGGAGGTGCGGGGCTGACGGGGCCGGGTGGGGGCAGAAGGGGTAGCGGGGTGGGGCGGGGAAGGGTGTGCTGAGGAGGGCGGGGGCTCTCCCCAGCAGTCACCGCTGGCCCCCAATGCCCAGGGAGAGGGGGGACGCCAGGGCAGCTGTGCTGCTGGGACGGGATCACGAGCTCTGCGTCTCAGCGAACACCCCTTCCCAGCGCTGCCCGGCTGCCTCCCTGGCGTGCCGGCCCTTTGTGTGGCTGCTGCACCTGCCGTGGCCCGGAGGCGGAGGTCCGGGGGGCCCTGGGGGCCGCTACCCGTCAGTCACGGGGTGAGCCGTGTGTGTTGCTCCGGCAGGAGAAGGCTGGCGGGGGGCACCCGCACGACCACTCCATGTCCCTGCAGCTCTACCAGGACGAGCAGAGGAGGAAGAAGCAGGAGAAAGGCTCCTCGCAGGCCGACCTGGTAAGGGGCCAGTCCACCGGGGCGGGGCGGGCACGAGACACGGTGCAGCCGTGCCTCACGCTCCCCCTCTGTCCTTCGCTCCTCCAGGTCACCGCAGAGGAAGCCAGTCTTGGCAAGCCGAGACGCAGCCGGGGTGAGTGAATGAGCGAGCCTCTCTGTGCCCCTCCCCAGCCTCAGCAACCTCCCGCATGACCCCTGAGCCCCTGTCAGACACTGCCCCCCCCCCATCACCTCCCAAATGCCAGTCAGACCCAGACCCCCCCAGCGGGGCTAGGCCAGGTGGAATGAGCAGCTGAGTGAATCCATGGGGCTGCCATGCCTAGGGGGGCTGGGCAGGCAGGACAGACCCTATGGCTTGGGGCTCCCAGGTCAGTCCATGTCCATCAGGGAGCTCCCCAGGAGCCCCCTTTCTGCCCCTGCCCCATGGCGGGCTCAGCCCTGCAGAGACACATCTGGGCTTTGGAAAAGCCGACATAATTGTCAGCCAGGAGCGACCCAGGTGGGACTTGAACCCACAATCCCCAGCTCCGGAGGCTGGTGCCGTATCCATTAGGCCACTGGGCCCACTGTTGGAAAGGCTCCTGTCACACCGTGATACAATGGCAATGGTTTGCCTGCGTTCGGCCCCAGCACCCCACGTGTGGCCAGGCCAGGCCTTTCCCGCCCGGGGCCTCGGCGGCTCCTTGGGGCTTCACGACCCGTCCTCTAAAGCAGCCACCGCTTGCTGCTGTCAGAGCCGGGCGCCAGGGCCGATGGGAACCGGGCTGAGCCGGTGCAGCAGGAGGGGGGATCCCGGCGAGCTGGGTGGGTGGGGCAGGGGACCCCAGGCTGGCTGGGGTCTCGGGTCACGTGGTTCTCTCCACGGGCGGGTGAGAGGCTCCGGCTCCCTGCCCGGCCCTGACGCGCGCCCCTCGCTCTGCAGAGCAGCGCATGATCCCCTACATGATCACCATTGGAGACGCCATCCACAACTTCGCCGACGGGCTGGCGGTGGGGGCGGCCTTCTCGACCTCCTGGAAGACGGGGCTGGCCACGTCGCTGGCCGTGCTGTGCCACGAGCTGCCGCACGAGCTAGGTGGGTGGCTCGCCCGCGCATGGGGCCCCGGGGGGAGGCGGGGGTGTCGCCGGATGCTCAGCCAGCCCCACGGCCGGGGCTGTTCAGCCCAGACCCCACGGGAAGCTTCCCAGGACCGGCTCAGCGCGCTCTTACTGGGTTAGCCGGGGGCGGGGGTGACTCCCGGCCCAGCCCAGGTCAGCACGGCTCCTGCCCAGGCTGGCTCAGTGGGAGACGCCGCCGGCCCCGGGCCAAGGGCAGCCAGCCCCTGACGCGGCTTCGTTCCCTGCCCGCCAGGGGACTTTGCCGCCCTGCTGCACGCCGGGCTGAGCGTCAAGAAGGCCTTGCTTCTGAACTTCAGCAGCGCCCTGACCGCCTTCGTCGGCCTCTACATTGCGCTCTCGGTGACCACCGGCCAGGAGTTCGAGGCCTGGATCTTCACCGTGGCCACGGGGCTCTTCCTCTACGTGGCGCTGTGCGACATGGTGAGCGACTCGCACGCCGCGGGAGACCCAGCTCTCGAGAAGGGAGAGGTCGGAGTCCGACGCCCAGGGTCCCCTTCGAGCGGAATAAGGGGGTGTGGGGAGTCCAGGGCTGGGAGAGCGGGGGGCTGCGGGCCAGGATTGAGGGGCACCACCCGCACAGCGGCTCGGGGGGTGTAGCCTGGCTCTCAGTGCTGGGTGCCCCTCGCTTTCATTACTGCAAAATTCTGCCCACGTCTCCCCTGAATTCAATGAGGCGGCCAGGGCAGCGAGAGCCCGGCGGGTGCTGGAGCCCAGCCGGGGGGACCTGCTGCGGCCTCCAGCCGAGGGCCCCTCTCTCGGCTCTGGAGCCAGGGCCGCACTCGCTGAGCCCCCTGCGAGCCCCGCTGTGCCGGGAGAGCGCCAAAGCCCCCGTGGTGAGCTGCCCCCGGCAGGGCGGGGGTCTCGGCCCTTGTCTGCCCCCGTCACCGGCCTCCCGCTGCCTGCTGGGGGATGTCAGCGGCTCTCCCAGCTCCGTGGGCCAGCTGGGCCGTGCCGTAGGCGGGGGCCCCGCCCGGGAAGCCAGGGTGGTTCAGGGTGCGCGCTCCCCAGTCCGGGCTGATCCCAGTGTGGCACACGGAAGGGCTGCGGTGCAGGAAGCGGGGTGGGGATGCAGTAAGGGGCCCCTCCCCTTCGGCGTCCCTAGGGGCTGTGGTGCCCGGCCCAGCGCCAGGGGGGTGCTGCCTTCGGAGGAGGAGTAAAACACAGGGCCCTGATTCTTTGCACTCAGCAAAGCTGCCTTGGGAGCTCCCCTGCCCCAACGTGGGCGCTTCCAGTCAGCCTCCCCGAGTCCCCCCTGCAGCTGGGATTTATCTGGGCAGCGTTGCTGTGGCCAGGAGCCAGCTGCCAGGTCCCACCCCAGAGGTGGCTGCATGTCAGTGGTGGGCGCCGTGAATCCTGCTTGGAGAGCTTTGGCTGGGCGGTGCGGTAGCCCCTGACCGAGTCCCCTTCTCCATTGCCCTGGCAGTGCAAGGGGGGGAGGGGGCCGGGCACACGCAGCCCAGGCTGGGGCTCTGTACTGGGCACGGTGGATTCAGGCCATGCCCCGTCCCCTTTTCCCTTCCAGCTGCCCACCATGATGAACGTGAAGGATGCGCGGCCATGGCTGCTTTTCGTCCTGCACAACCTGGGCCTGCTGGGGGGCTGGGCCATCCTGCTGCTGCTGTCGCTCTATGAGGACGACCTGGGCCCGCTGTGACCCCGCAGCGCCCGGCCTGGCACCCAGAGGGAGGCGGGGCTGCTGTCGGCGGGGGGCACAACCAAACCAGGAGACCAGGGGTGGGCTCCCTGCTGGCTGGGGGAGGCACACGCCGCGCAGCCGGGAGGGGTGCTGCACACAGCCCCTCTCTATTTATGCTATTTCTTGGGGGAGCAACGCCCCAGGGCCCTGCGTGGGCGCCCACACGGCGTGGCACTGCTCACACCCCGCCCTGGGCGCCTGCCGCAGCCAAGCACAGCTGGAATAGCTTCCCCCCCACCCCAGGATGGCCCAGCCTAGCAAGAAGTGGGTCCAGCAAGCGGGTCACCGGGGCAGCCTCCCCCCGACCCCCGCACAGATCTAAGGGGGGACTCCTCCCCCACCCCAGGAGCTGCCCCTCTCAGTGCCGCCGTGTCACTCAGCCCATCCGCGGAGCCTGCACTCCTGCCCGTCTGCTCCATGGACAATAAACTGCTCCGCCTCCCAGACGCTCTCCCTGCCTTGCTTTGTGGGCGAGGGCCGGGTCTGCGAGGGCGCGGGACAGAGCCCACCCTGATGGGTGCGGGGGGCAGAGTCAGGGGAACAGGCAGCCCCGGCAGTGGGGGTGGGACATACCTGGGCACTGGCACCAACGGGGCCCATAAGTGCTGAAGGTTCCAGCCCCCTCCGGCAGCCGCTTGGAGACTGTGCCAGGGGCTGGCGGGTCTCGGGGCCGGTCCCCAGGAACGGGCACGGCACCAACCCCACGGGCCCTCAGCCAGGGCAAGAGCCACTTGGGCCAGAGGCTCGGCAAAGCCGGCGGTGGGCGGGATGGCTCAGAGACTCAGCCCTCAGAGGTCAGGTGGCCCTGGCAACCCCCGAGCCGCAGCTGGGCCATGCAGCCCCTCTGTGTCCAGGGCAGCCAGGAAACCAAGGCCCCATGGGCTCTGCAGAGACGCGCCCAGGCCACTCAGTGAGAACCATACTGGGCATGGTCCCTTGTGCCCACCTGATGCCCCCTGCCCTGGGGCCCAGCTGCCTGCCTGCCTGGTGCCCCTTACCTGCCGGCCCCAGCCCCCTGCCCTCCAGTCCTGGGCCCAACCCCCTGCCCACTAGTCCTGGACTGTGACGTTCCCCTCTGCAACCCGGACAGGTATATCCCTGTCACCCCAATCCCTCACTCCCGGAGCCTGGCTTGCACCTGCCCTGCTGTGTGAACCCCCCACTCCTGGATCAGCCCCCGCACAGCCTCCTGCAAGCAAGCGGCCCCTGACCTAGTGACTGAGTGCTTCTGGCCAGCCACTCATGGGGTTATGTAATGGTAGGACACCCCTCCCGGCCCCCAATATCCCCAGTCCCAGACGCAACCTAAGAACTGCCATCTGACAGAGTTCAGTGCGGCCCGCTGGACTCTGCACGCTCATTGGTTAGTCAATATATCAAAGAAATTGACCTGCACCTGCTCTATCACTTTCAATGAGGTCCCTGCACACACCCAAACCCCATGCACTGCTTCAGATCAAACAAACAAATACGGCCATGACGTACAGAAAGATCTGAAGTGATTGTAAGTCAGAGGAGTGTAGGGCAGATTTGATCAGGAGGAAATAAAATCACAAAAAAAAATCACGTTGTGAACGAAGCTTCATACTCCCAGTAGCTTCCCGCAGTTAGTGCCAGGCCCTTGCTGTGGACAGCCTTTCAGTTGCGTGGTGTTGTCTTGTAGACGTATTGCAAGAGAGAGCGCCCCAGAGACCAGAATGCCTCTGGCTTTCACAGGTTCCCCACCACCCTCTAGGTCAGGTGATCGGCCATGTCCGGCAGGGCTTCCTTCGCTTGAGTCACACGAGCGTCCCCAGGCCAGTCCGTTGCTCCTGGGAGAGCTGGGTTTTTAGGCCCGCCATAGCGAGGCGTGGACTCTCACTCTGCTGCTTTTCGTGTTCGCCTCCATCTGCTCCAAACAAGAGGAGACCCGTATCTGGGCATATTACATGGCAGAGCTTCATCCCCACACATCTGGCATTGCGAGAAATACACCACCACAGCGTTCAGCATGTTGTGAGCTTTCCAGAAACACCGTACGTGACACCCGGTGCGTTGAACAATACACACCCTATAAAGGGGAACATGAACGATACGCAATCACACCATAAGGGGGTACATGGAGTGCAGTGTGTCACATGGACCCAGCCCCAAGCCCACCTGGCACCCCCTACACAGGGACCAGCCCCCTGCCCCAGCCTCAGCTCTGTGCCCACCAGAAAATCCCTTGGTCCCAGACCCAGCCTGCTGGTCCCGGACCCAGCCCCATGGTTCTCCACCCAGCCCTATGCCTGCCTGGCTTCCCCCGCCCCCGGGTCCCAGGCTGTCACAGTCCCAGCGCCCTGCGATGCGCTGGATGAAGTCAGTCAGGGCCCCAGCGCAGCCTGATTCCCTGCCGGGCACACGCTCACTGGACCACGGCTCCTTGGCTCCAGCGCCTCCTGGGCCTGCCCTCGTGGCGTTCAGCTCCCGTTCACACTATGCGTGCCCGCAGCAAGTCCCCCGGGATGGGACACTGGGTAAGCCTCGTGCGCCCCCAAAGGGGCCTGGCCCCTCTGTCATGCTGGGTAGATGGGGGGAGAGCATTGGTTATGTTGATTAACATCAATATGTCAAAATCATAATAATTCACAGGAGGTATGCCGTGTCAGGTACTGCTAGAATGGCTAGAAGGTGCTAAGTAAGATGATGATGTTTATATTAACGTGTTATGTGTGCAGTGGAAGTTTGGGGACATAGTTGATGTACCTGTATTTCAAATTGGCTGGCTGGGGCACACCCCAGATAGGACGGCGGCAGGACAATAGCCCGCTTAATGGCCCATGAAAACCTTTACAGAAGCAAAGGGTCCAGGAAGAAACTAAAGACATGCCTGAAGAGTTACCAGGATTGGCCCATGTGACTCTGGACTCCATTTTAGCTCCTGTAAGTTTCCACAGACTGCATGGCCAGGGACAGAGGGTTTATAAGATCAAACCACAGAAACCATTTTGCCTTCTCTCCTGAGCTTCAGCCACCCACCTACCTCTGGATCAAGTCATCTGCAACTGAAGCTGTGTAACAAAGGACTGAGACCAGCCAGGTACTGGATGCGAACCAGAGGTGACTATACAAGCTGGCAACTCCACATCTCTTCTACAAACCTGATGTATATGGACTTTCAATCATTTGTATGTATCTGATTTGCTTTGACCCTTTAACATTTCTCTCATGGTTTATTTCTTTCTTATTACAATAAACCTTTAGTTTAGTTACTAAAGGATTGGCTGGCAGCGTAGTATTTTGGGTAAGATCCAAACTTATATTGCTCTGGTGCTGTGGCTGACCCTTTGGGGTCAGAGGGAACCTTTGTAGTACAGAGCATAGGGTTTAAATAACTGGTCTCTTTACTGGACCTAGTGCTGATTTGGGAGCCAGGAACTGGAATGCAGGGAAGGGGGCTGTGGGCATTTGTGGACTGGCTTCTTGATAACCTGTGTGGGGGGCTCAGAAGCAGTTCGTGGCTGGTTGGGAAGCCGGGCTTCATCAGTGTCACCCACCAGCGCTGGGAGAATCTGCTCTCCTTTTGCGGCCTGCCCTGATCTTGGCATTCTCAGGTGGCTGCCCTGGGCACGGACGGGTCACAGTGGCGTAGTCGGCAGGATCCACAGAACCAGAACATTTGGGTTTTGGATCAGAACCTCACGCTATTCCAAATTTGAAAATTTGACATTGAGAGTGTTAAAGGTTAAAGTTAGTCAAGATGAGTGAGCAGAGATCATACGATGCTATGAGCGCGAAACAGCTTAAACAGCTGTGCAAAGAGAGAAAATTGGCTTTTAAAGGGAATGTCTCACAGCAGAAAATGAGAGATCTGCTCAGAGACAAGGACCTGGAAACAAGGTCCCCAGCTGACTCTGCCACAGAGGGAGCAGCGGAGGAAGATGGGCAGCAAGCCTGGGGAGAGAGACAGGGTCTGCAGCATGATAGAGAAGGAGATTATGAGAAGGAACTCGGAAGGCTGAGACTAGAAGCTGAGGCAAGAATCGCCAAAATCCAAAGGACGAATGAACTGGAAAAAAAAGCTCACCAAGAATGGATGAAAAAAGCCAGACTCCAACTCCAGATCCCAGAAAAGCAGACACAGTATCCTTCTGGAAGCCCAGCTTCTCCTAACAGCAACTGGGAAAAAATCTCTTTAGTTTGTAGCGATGTTGATGTGTTTAATGCTGATGTGGTAAATAGATATGACCAGGTTAATGTCACCCAGTTCCAGACAGAGTATAAATGTAAGTCTCCTGTGTTACCAATAATCAATGGGGAGATTTGTGACGGGGTGCATGAATGTAAGCCGTTGTCTGTATTTAGCCAGGGATTCTGTGACAAGGAAGAGAATGTCTCTAGCCTTGGGATGGTGGAAAATAGCAGCTTGTCTGTTCAGAAAAGCAGTTTGTCTGCTGAAAAAGAAACTGTCTCCCAGAGTTGGTCTGTGAAGAGCCATGAGGGCTGGGACAAGGGAGAGGAAAGTTCAAAGTATTTGGCTGGCAAAACTAGCAGTTTATCAGATGGGGGAAACTTGGTCTCTTGTATGTTGTCTGTGGAGCAGGCAGAGAATGCCTCGCAGCTTATGCTGGTGGAGGATTTGTCAGTTGGACCAGAGGGAATTCTGGATTCAACTAAGACCCAGGAAGGAAGTGTTCCTAAACCGGTGTCTGTTGGGGGTGATGGCTTGCCCCTGGGGGAATCTATCCCAGTCCCCAAAAGTTTGTCTGGGAACAGCCATGTGAGCTGGGACAAAGGGGAAGAAATCTCAAATTGTTCGAGTGTTACAAGTAGCAGTTTATCTGCTGGGGGGGAGGTGATCCCCAGTGTACGGTCTGTGGAGGAGGCAGAAAGCACTGTTCAGTTTATGCTGGTGAAAGATTTAGCAGTTGGTGTACCAGAAGTGGTTCTGGATTCAACTGAGACCCAGGAAGGAAAGGTTCCTAAACCTGTGTCAGTTGGAGGCAATGATTTGCCCATGGGGGAAGCTACCCCAGTCCCCAAAAGTTTGTCTGGATACAGCCATGTGGGCTGGGACAAAGGGGGGAATTTCAAAGGGTTGGAATGTTGAGAATAGCAGGTTATCTGCAGAGAGAGTTTGGCTCCAATCGTCTGTCTAAAGAGCAGACAGGCTGTGCCTCTCAGTTTATGCAAATGGAGGGGGTGTCAGTTGTCTCAGAGCTGGTTCTGGATTTAACTAAAACCTAGAACAAGTCTGTTAGGGCTCAGGGAAATGTTTCTTTTGAGCAGGCCATGGATGAAACGGGGAGGGGCGGAATTTCTGTGAAAAATGATTTGTTGCCTAAAACTGCTCCTGAAGGACTAAAACCTCTGGATAGCTTTTGCAAGCACTTTTCTGCAACTAAAGGGTGTGGAAGTGAATTGGTTAAATTAGCCCAGGCGGAGTCGCTGCCTGTAGCAAGCGACAGCTGACACGTTAAGAAACTTGGTTCAGTTTCTGACTGCCAAAGTTTTCCAAATGTGGATGGATTCACTGGCTCTGTTTTAGAAAGGTCCCGTTTGGAAAAGGTTCCAGATGGGGTGAAGATATTTAGAAAGCTTAAACAGCCCCGTAACCAAGTGGCTGTGCTCGATCATTGTAGTGGGGAGACAAGGATGTTGGAACCTGAATGTCTCCAGGCTGTTAGCGCTGTAAGCGAACAGGGAGTGCCTCAGTTTCAAAGAAAAAAATGGGGCAGCTGAAGCTACCCAGCAGGACAGATGTGCTGTTGATCTCTTGGGAAAAGAGGGGGCGGCAGACAAACTCTCACCTCCCAATGCTTTGAATACATCTTATAGTCTCTTGGTGGACTCAGGTACATTTGGGGCTATGTGGAGTCAGAGATTGGCAAATGAAGGGCGTCAAAACCTGTTTATAAGATGCTAGTGAAAATGGTGGATGTCTCTTTAAAACCAAGCCCAGACTTGAATCAGATAACAGTTAAGACTTGTGAACTAGCTAGTGTGTGTGTGTGTATGTGTGTGGGGAATGCAAATTACCTGCCTGACAGGGGAGAGAAAGATCTACCCGTAGCTGTTAGCACAGAGGACGATGGGGTGTGGCCAGCTGAAAGTGAGTTGGGCGTGCCTGGAACGGCTCTGAATTGGAGCCACATGCAGAATGAGTTTGTCAGGGCTCAACGAAAGAATGTTTCTTTGGAGGGGGCCAGAGTGGGGGCCCAAAGCCTAGCCCCAGCAAGGGGAGCAGGCAGATTTCTCATGCATGAGGGCTTGCTATACAAAGAATTCCCTTCAGGGAAAAAGCAGCCTCATGATAAAAACTGCCATCAACTTATAGTGGCCGAGGGATATGGAATTGAGGTGTTAAAGGTAGCTCCTGATGATCCCTTTGCAGAACATCTGGGCACAGGAGAAACTTATGACAAGCTGAAGCAAAACTTGTATTGGCCTTACAAGCCTAACACAGTGAGGAGTTATTGCAGAAACTGTGATTTGTGTCAGAAGCACAAGAGTTTGAAGGGTCCTAGGAAGGTATCCCTGCAGCCTTTGCCCATTATTGGGGAGGTGTTTGCCAGAGTGTCTGTGGATATTGGGGGGCCACTCCCTAAACCTTCCAGAAATGGGAAGGAGTATATTCTGGTGTGGGTGGATTTTGCCACCAGGTACACTGAGGCTGTGGCTTTATCTGATGTTAAGGCTGAGATAGTGGCCTCAGCTCTGTTTACTATTTTTAGCAGGGTGGAGTTTCCCAAGGGAATCTTGTCAGACCTGATGCCATGGTATGTCAGCTGTGTTTGAGTAGCTATGGGAAAGGTGTGAAATAAGCCATCTGAAAGTTAACCCTTATCATACAGAGATCAAACCACAGAAACCATTTTGCCTTCTCTCCTGAGCTTCAGCCACCCGCCTACCTCTGGATCAAGCCATCTGCAACTGAAGCTGTGTAACAAAGGACTGAGGCCTATCCAGATACTGGATGTGAACCAGAGGTGACTACACAAGCCTGCAACTCCACATCTCTTCTACAAACCTGATGTATACGGACTTTCAATCATTTGTATGTATCTGATTGCTGTGACCCTTTAACATTTCTCTCATGGTTTATTTCTTTCTTTTTACAATAAACCTTTAGTTTAGTTACTAAAGGATTGGCTGGCAGCGTGGTATTTTAGGTAAGATCCAAACTTATATTGCTCTGGTGCTGTGGCTGACCCCTTGGGGTCAGAAGGAACCTTTTTAGTAAAGAGCATAGGGTTTAAATAACTGGTCTTTTTACTGGACCTAGTGCTGATTTGGGAGCCAGGAGCTGGAATACAGTGAAGGGGGCTGTGGGCATTTGTGGACTGGCTTCTTGATATCCAGTGTGGGGAAATCAGAAGCAGTTTGTGGCTGGTTGGGCTTCAGTGTCATCCACCAGTGCTGGGAGAATCTGCTCTCCTTTTGCAGCCTGCCCTGACCTTGGCATTATCAGGTGGCTACCCTGGGCATGGACAGGTCACACCCTCACCTAGCAGTCAGTGACTCCCAGCCAGTGAGGGAAAGCAGGTTTATTAGCCGGCATCATGCAGAGCTCGTTAGCACAGAAAGCAGAAACATCCAGCAAAGTCCTGGGCTCTCCCCCACCAGACCCGAACCAGGAGACGGAGCAGCCTCCAGCAGACCGGCCTCAGACATGCCCATGGCCCCTCCTTCATCCTCAGTCTCTTTCCCAGGGTCACCTGGGCTCTCTCCATTCAGCCCTTGCTTCTCTAGCGGGCTGAGTCCCCAGATGGGGTGGGCCCCAGCCATCAATTGCTGTGTTAGAGGGTCCAGCTGTTGGCACCCAGGAAGCCCCAAGTCACCCACACGAGCCCGCTAGAAGCCTCTGCGACGATCACACCCTTTGTCCCACCCGTTGGTCCCTAGGCAACATACAGGGGAAACTGAGGCACACAGGGTACTCGTGCAACGCAGGGGAAACTGAGGCGCACACGGTACTCGTGCAACGCAGGGGAAACTGAGGCGCACACGGTACTCGTGCAACGCAGGGGAAACTGAGGCGCACACGGTACTCGTGCAATGCAGGGGAAACTGAGGCGCACAGGGTACACACACAGAACATCAGCAAAATTCCCACTTCGTCACACAGCCCCAGGCCCGGCTACCCGCCCACTGGGTCCCCTCGGCCCAGCCCTATCACGGCTCGAGGCTCCGGTCAGGCAGAGAACCCAGGCGTCCTGGCGCGGGGCGGGGCGGGGACCCGGTTTCTTTCGAGCCCACGTGCGCAGAGGGAGGGGCACACAGCGAGGAGCGCAGGGACGGGGCGGCGCAGGCGCAGTCCGCCTCCCCCGCAGGGGGCGTGGCAGACGCTGGCGGACTCCCGCCGCCCTGGCTCTATGGTCCCGGCGACTAGCCCCGCCCCCCCTCGCGGCCACTCTCTCGCTCTGACGTGACGTCACTCGCTGCTCTCTATGGCGGCCCCGGCCCGGCGGGACCCGGCGCTTCCGGTGGCCGCATGAGGCGAAAGTGGGGGCGGCGGGGAGGTGAGGTGAGGGGGGCCCTGGGCGGGGCGGGGTCAGTGGGGCGCTCCCCGTGGGGGAGGGGCTGTGGGGCAGCCGCAGGGGGCGGTTCCCGGGGTTTTGTACATGGGGGCGGGGGTCGTGGGGGCGCCCTGGGGGCGGGGGCCCCGGGGAGCGGGGCCAGCGTAGGCTGCAGGGGTCCCTGGGGGAGAGGCGGGCGGTGGTCGTGGGGGGCTCTGGGGGTCCCTGAGGGGGGTTCCCCGGGGAGGGGGGCCAGCGTAGGCTGCAGGGGGTGGAAGGGGTCCCTGGGGGAGATGGGGGTGCGGGGTCCCCCCTTCCCATCTCCTTTGTGCCTGGGGCCCGCGGGCCCCGCCCTCAGTCCTGGGGGGGTTGCAGGCTGGTGCGGTGAGAGGGTGTGGGGCTGGGTCCCAGGGGCTGGTCCCCCCTGCCCCCCCCAGCCCCCCTGCCCTGTGCCAGCGTGGCGCCCTGAGTGCGGCAGGGGCCCGGGGGGTTCCTCGGCGAAGGCGGTGCGGGGACCGGGCTCAAAGCTCGTCTCTGTGACCCGGGCCCCAGAGCGCCGCGAGGGAGCGCGGCCACGATGCCTTCAGCCAAAGGGACAGGCGCTCGCCCGGGGGAGCAGGGAAGCCCCTGGCTGCCACGGCAGGGCCTGTCCTTACGACAAGGGTCTGGTGCGCCCCGGGGAGAAGGGCTGGTCTCTGGCGCGTGCCCGTGTCCCAGCGCTGGGCGCTCTCGCCGCCTCTCCGGGCCTGGCACAGCCGTGGTCTCTCTGGGGAAGGTTCTCACCGCTGACTTTTTCTTTTGTGTCCCCGTGCAGGCTGGTGGCCCTGACAATCCCCAGGGATGTATGCGGTATACAGACAGGCCCACCCCCCAACGGGGGTGGAGTTCTCCATGTACTGCAACTTCTTCTCCAACGCCGAGCGCAACCTGGTAGTGGCAGGGACGTCGCAGCTCTACGTGTACAGGCTCAACCATGACTCAGAGGTACCCTGTCCTCTTGCCAAACCATCCAGCAATCCCACCCAGAGCTCTGTCTCTCTCCGTCCTGCAGCTGTTTCTGCAGATCCTATCCACGTGCATCTAGGGCTTGGCTGTGATACCAGGCAACGGGACTCAGTGACCCAGGAGGTCTCTGACGGTCCTGTGTTCCTAACTCAAATCCAGTTTATTTTAAAATCAGATGAAAGCGCTATATTTTTTTGACCCCTGGGAACTCAGAACTAATTCGTCTCTGAGTGGAGGTGCAAAACCACAAACTCTTTGAACACCTTCAGGAAATTACATTCATAAATCACGAAAGAAAGAGGAAATCTGTAAATTATTATTGTTTATTTGTATTACCGCAGTGCCTAGGAGCCCTAGTCATGGATCCTACTGTGCTAGGTGCTGTACAAACACAGAACAAAAACGTAGCCCCTAGCTCAATTAGCTTCCTATCTAAGAGACAATAGATGGATACAGACAGTACAAGGAAGCAATGAGGCAGTATTGGTGAGCGTGGTCTCTGCTCACCAGCAGACTAACTGTTACAATTTTTGTAGGCATCGCTGCGAAGGAAAGCTTTGAGGAGGATTTAGGAGGAGGAAGATGGGGTAGTTTTGTGGATGTTTACAGGGAGTGTGAGGGGCAGCAGGAGAGACGTCACAAAAGGGCTTGTTTGAAAATGTCACAAGTGGGCAGAGGGGGCTGCATCATGGACCCTCAACAGCTTGATCGTGAACAAGAGTTGATGGGTCAGGTGGGGATAGGTCATGAGGGGCTTTGAAAGTAAAGATTGTTTGGTGTGGTAGAAAAGAGAGAGCCGGAGGAAGGATGCAGAGAGAGGGGTGGCCCGTTCCAAGTGAGAAGCATCTCTGCAGCAGCGCTCTGAGCGGATATGAGTGGAGCCAGGTTGCATTTATCAAGGCCAGAAAGAAGGAGGTTGCAGTAATCGAGATACAAGATGGCAAGAGCCTGCACAAGGGTTTTAGCTGTGTGGATGGGTGGGAAAGGGTGGATCTTAGAGAGAGAGAGAGTCTGTAAGGTGTAGACATAGACTAGATGTGAGAACGTAGGGAGATGCTTGTGCTCTGGTTAGCCTGGGTTACTACAGTACTTAACACTGGTATCCCTTCTTATTTTCAATGGGGCATGTGCCTGGTGGGGGGGCTTGTGGGTGAGGAGTGAGAGGCATGGGCAGAGCCTGGGGGTGGGGAGAAGCCCTGGAATAACACGGGGGATCTGCCGACCAAGATTGAGGGGCACCGGCAGAGCTGTGTGAGGGGAGCTTCTCCATCTCTTGCCTGCTCTGGAGCTGCCCCTCTGAGTAGCACCAAGCACCCCTCAGCCTCAGGAGCGGTAATATCATTCTGGAGTTGAAGCTGATAAATGCCTTGGCCATTTGCCCTAGAGGAGGGCAGCAACCCTGGCAACTGGTGCAGGCGGCGGGGCTCGCTGTGCCTGGGCTGTCTGGTTGCAACTACTGATGCAGCTCTTTCTCTTCCTTCCAGACCTCAACGAAAGGCGAGAGGAACCCAGGTACGTGGGGCTAGGGCGGGTCAGTCTGGGCTTTGAGCTCTGCTGCAGCTCCTGGGATCTCCCTGGGGCAGGCTTGGAATGTGTGGGGTGAGAGCAGTGAGGGATGGGACCCAAGACTGAGCAGCTCTGCCCCCTGCCCCTATCCACACAGAGGGCCTCCGCTTCCTGCTGTCCTGCTGAGGTCACGAGCTGGTGGGAGTAGAATCCAAGCTGCACTTGGTGTGACTCTGGAAGGTCTTTGGGTCATAGCCCCTATAGAAATCCAGGTGCTTCCAGGTTTGACTGATGGCTTTCTCTGGCACTGACTCTGAGTGCCCCGGGGCTGGCATGTGCCCTTCCCTGCATGAGCTGCAGCTGGATTGACAGCCAGCAGTGGAGAGCTGGGAAATCTCCACGGGCAGCATTTCCTTGGGGCTATCTTTCCAAAGCCTCCTCCAAGCCACTCATATGCCAGCGTCGTTAGCCATTTCCCTGCCACCTAACCTCTCCAGTGGGGCAGCCCTTTGGCCTGGAGTCTCCAGGAATAAGGGCAGGAGGCTTGGCTGTGAAATTCTGCAGCTCCTGGCTCTCTGCCCCTGGCTTGCCTTTTGGTGTCGAGAGATTGGAGGGAGCTGAGAGGCAGGCAGGTGAAGTGATCAGAGGCTGGCAAGGAGAGGAAGGGTTAAATCTGGCTGAAGTGGCTAAAACAATAAAGTGGGTGTGGCACAGGGGGTGGGGGCGGGGGCTGTGAAGAGTATAATCCCTGGGGAGGGAGAGCAGTTGCCGGGTGGTACATGGAATAATTCCCAGCACTGCAGCGGGAGAGGCCGTGGCCCACACTGGGACTGTAAGAAGGTGTAGTGGGGTGGATTGAGAGGCGGAAAGGTGGACTGACTTTCTGGGGATGCTTTGTGCTGGTGAGGTCTGTGAGGCCATGGACTCCCCTCCGCAGGGACGGGGTGGAAGTGGGTTAGGCGGAGCCCTGCAGGGTGTACTGGGCCTGCCCTGGCTCAGGCGCAGGGCTCAGCTCCAGCGTCTCGGCCTCTCACTCACGCTCTGTCTTGCTGGCCTGTGCAGAGGGCAAAGGCCACAAGGAGAAACTGGAGCTGGTAGCCTCCTTCTCCTTCTTCGGCAATGTCATGTCCATGGCCAGCGTGCAGCTGGCGGGAGCCAAGAGGGATGCTCTGCTGCTCAGCTTCAAGGATGCCAAGGTAAGTTCCGGGGGGTGGAGTAGGAGGTGGTGGCAGTGGTGGTGGGTTCCTAGAGGGATGTGTCCTGTGTGTCTCCGTGGATTAGCAGCCACTGGCGAGGAGGGGCTAGATCTAGCCCCACTTCAGAGGCCTGGGGTTGGAGTTGCGGGGTAGTGGCAGGTCAGGACTGGGATAAAGGGGCAGACGTGTGTGGAGTAGCTTGACGTGCTTCAGGACGGAACTGGGAAGCGTCTCGGGTGCTGTCCTTTTCTCCGTCCGTACCGAGGCAGTGCCCGGGGGCACTGTGCCATGGGAGGTGCCGCCAGAACATGACACCAAGGGGCTGGCTGAATTCCCCTGGGGGCAGTCACTTTCAGCTGGCCGGGTCTGACGCTGGGGGGCAGGATAGCTGCTGCCCTCCTCCCAGGACGTGGCTCCGTCTCAGGGCTGGCTGAAGTGCTCCCTGTGGGCCTTTGAAGGCCGTGGAGATGCCTTATAAGTGGATGGTGCCCTGCTGAACTGAGGGACCTGGGGGTGGAGGCGCCATCCCTTTAACCCCCCCTTCTCCTTCTCCGTAGCTCTCGGTGGTGGAGTACGACCCGGGCACCCATGACCTGAAGACCCTCTCCCTCCATTACTTTGAGGAGCCTGAACTAAGGGTAGGCCCTCGTCAGCCACTTCCCATGCCTGCTGCAGCATGGAGCAGCCCACGCTGAGGCAGAAGGCCGCTGTGGGGTCTGTCCTGGTGGCAGCCCCTAGCCCCGTGCTGTCTTGCCGGCTCTGTGCTCCTTCCTCTTCCCTCCGCTCCCAAGGGGTGGGTGTGAAAGACAGCGGGGAAAAGGCCTGGCCCAGATGGTTGATCCCTGGGGCAGGCAGTTCTCCTCGGCCCCCTGGCAGCTAACGGCTGTGCGTGTCGGGAAGAGGCGGGACCCCTGTTTCGGAGCAGGGCTGCCTGTGAAAGGAGGAGGCTGAGCTGTGCTGAGGATATTGGGGCGCACACATCCAGGCCTAACCTCGGGGGAGATGTGCATGGTCTCCGTGGACCCCTCTGATAAGCTGCCATGTATGTGATGGTCCAGGTGCCCTCCCCAGCATGGCTCTGCCACCAGGGACCCTGACGAGCCAATCTGAATCTGAGACCCTCGGCCGTGCATCTGAAGGGGGATGGCCCGCGTTCCCAGGCTGAGACGCACCTGCCTGGGCTTCCCAGAGCTAGAGGGGAAGTGGGGAGTGGCCCCCAGTGCCCTGTCCAGCCCCGTTCAGCTGGGCGTGGAGGGGGAGCACAACGGCACCCTTCTCGGAGGGGAGAGACACAGGAACTCATGACAGGTAAAAAGCCCAACAGTCCCAGCGAGCTGGGCCCTCGTGATTCGAGGCTGGGGTGGCTCATTCTCTCTGCTGTCTGTGCTCTCAGGATGGCTTTGTGCAGAACGTACACATCCCCAAGGTGCGGGTGGACCCGGACGGCCGCTGTGCGGTCATGCTGATCTACGGCACGCGCCTGGTTGTGCTGCCTTTCCGGAGAGAGACGCTGACTGACGAGCACGAGGGGGTCGTGGGAGAGGGGTAAGGCACCCGCTGGACCCAGAGCTAGCCCTCTGAACTGGCAGGACATGGTCTGCTAGCCTGCAAACTCCCAGGGCTAGGATGTGCCCCTTGTACCATTCCAAAGCTGGCATCGTTCCCGGCTCCCGGGATTACCACCTTACTGCCCTGAGACTTGAGCTCTGTGACGGTGGAGAGGCCAGTGCGCAGTGCATCCCAGTCTCGCCTGCAGACCGCGTCCGTGTTTGACTCTGGCAGTCTGCGAGGTTGGCCTCTGGGGTCATGGTTTGCGGGGTGGACAAGGCAAGATGGTGATGGGAGGGATGGGCTCTGAAAGCCCAGGATCTCCCCCCGGAGGGCTGAGGGCCGCACTTTGGCTGGACCGTTACCAGTGCTTGCTGGGCCAGGAAACCCACCAGAATCACTGCGAGAATAGGCAGGGGCCCGGTGGTGGGGGGCGCTGCTGCAAGAAGCTGAGCCAGCCATCTCCTGCAGGGATGCAAGAGCCCGGTGCCTTGGAGAGGAGAACAGCCGTGGCCTGCATTGTCAGAGGCTCCGGTCATGCTCCAGCCACCAGTTAACGGGCTCCTTCCAGCCTGGCTCTCCCAGGGAGTGTGGCCATGAGCTCGGGTCCCTGTGTGGGGTGCAGAGGGGTCCTCCCGGGAGCTGTGGGGAAGGAGCCACTGAGGCGGCTGGGCTGCAAGGGGATGGTTTGCTAGGCTCGGCCTCCCAGACGCTCTGTGATGCTTTTTCCCTCCTCTCCCCACCCCTTGGCAGCCAGAAATCGAGTTTCCTGCCCAGCTACATCATTGACGTGCGGGAGCTGGACGAGAAGCTGCTCAACATCATCGACATGCAGTTCCTGTACGGCTACTACGAACCCACCCTGCTCATCCTGTTTGAGCCCAACCAGACCTGGCCGGGGTACGTCCCTCCCACCCCTGCCAGCTTGGAATCCCCAGCCAGCCCGCCTGGGGCACCGAGCGGATCACGTCCCACGCAAGGCCGGGCCAGCGTGGTGCTGAACGCAGCCTCCTGGGGAAAAGGAGGCGCTGCAGGGAGCTGGGGGGTGATTCAGCAGGGGGGCTCGTGGAGTTGGCTCTGAATCCAGCGCTGCAGGGGGGTGCTGTGCTGTGGAGGAGGCTGCATCTTGTCTTGATTGGGGCGGGGGGGGAGCTAGTTCTGGTTGCAGGGTGCTCTGGGCTATGAGGGATGGCGCTGGGGTGAGGGTCAATCCCAGCAAGAGCCGCAGCAGCTCACGGGGCAGGACTCGCTGTCCAGCACGGACCTGTAGCACTGGGGAGCTCTCCTGGGAAGAAGGGGCCACTGGTGCTGCATGGAGGGGCAGGGGCTGTGGGGCTCTGAAGCCTCCTGCGAGAGGGGTGTGGAACGCAGCAGGGGAGAACCGTCCGTGCAGGTGAGGGGAGCAGCAGCAGAGAGAGACTCAGTTGCTGGGAAAGCAGGAAGTGGGGGCTGGTGGGGGCACGTGACCAGCGATCTCAAAGCACATGGCAGCCAGCTTTCTGGGGGAGACCCTGCCCCAACATTTCTCCTCCCCTGCCACCCGCTTCCCTGCACCTCTCCCCGTCCCATTCTCAAGCTGTTGCAGCCCCTCACGCTCCAGGCTCCCTGAGCAGGCCTGGAGGCGGAGTGGGTGCGAACTGCCGTCTCTCCTTCCCCTGGGTGCAGGCGTGTGGCCGTGCGCCAGGACACATGCAGCATCGTGGCCATCTCTCTGAACATCATGCAGAAGGTCCATCCGGTCATCTGGTCACTCAGCAACCTGCCCTTCGACTGCACGCAGGCCCTGGCCGTGCCCAAGCCCATAGGTGAGGAGAGCGTCTGCTGCCCAGTTGGGGGGCAAGACTCATGGCTTCTGTTCCCCCCTCTGCCGCTGACCCTTTGTGGCTTTGGCCAAGTCACTCAGCCTCTCCGGGCCTACGTCTGCCCCCCGTCAGATGAGTCTGTAATGGTTGCACACCTCCCGGGGCTCAGGGGGCAGCGTAGGTGTTTGCATACGGCTCAGTGGGCGGTGGGCAGGGCCGAGGGAAGATGCGAGGACAGTAAAAGTAATGTGCCGTCAGCCCAGCGGCTGTCAGAATAGAGACCACTTCGCTTTGGTTGTGGGGGTGTGAACTCACTGTCTGTTGCTCTTCCAGGGTCCTGTTGTGCTGGCTGTGGATGTGCTTGAGAGAGTGGGGGGGTCGTTAGTCTGCAGGGGATTGGTGGGTTAGAGGGGGCTTGCTCGCACGGGCAAGACTAGAGCAGCGCACGTGGGTCTCTGACACGTGCATGGGTGCGTGTGCCCTGGAGGAGCTGCACCCCCCTGCGTTCTTGGGGCAGCATCTCGACAGACCTCGAACGGGCTGAACTGCAGTTCTAGTCGGGCGCTCTGGGATAGGGTCCAGAGCCCCTCACCTCCAGCTCGCTGCACCCAGACCCGTCCCGGAGAGCTGTGTGGTGGTGCGTCTGCAGTGGGTCTCACACCAGCTGCCCACCTCCTAAACCGCCCTCCCAGTCAGCGCTCATGGGCCCTGCAGCCAGCCGTGCGGTGTCTGTCCTGGGATAGTGTGGAGGCGCTCTGTCCACAGGGCCATCCTTGCTCCGCACCTGGTATCCGACCTCTGACCCTCACAGCTGGGCTCATCTTCTCTCTAGGAGGCGTGGTGATCTTCGCGGTCAATTCTCTGCTGTATCTGAACCAGAGCGTCCCACCGTATGGCGTGTCCCTCAACAGCCTGACCACCGGCACCACGGTGTTCCCTCTGCGTAAGCCAGCACGCCTCTCCTCCTCTTCCAGCAAGCTGGGCTGCGAAGGCTGGGAGGTGCTTCCTCAGTCCTCGGGTCTGGCTCAGTCTGGGACAGGCTCCACTCCCCGTTGTGCAGGTGGCCCCTGCAGGTCCAGTTTGAGGCCGGGGGGGGAAGATGTCCCGTTCCCTGAGCTCTCCACTCAGAGACCTTTCCCCAGCACTGAATTCCCACCCAGCCAGAAGAGCCCTGCAGAGAGGATTTGGGGCTGATTTCACTGGGCACCTACCCGCGGTGTTTGCAGGAGGCTCTGTCTCGCTGGCCTGGCGCTGCGGGGAACAGGGGGCAGGGATCAGAGCACCACGCTGGGGAAGGGCCGGGGTAGCAGCGAGGACGGTAGAAGTGATGTGCCATCAGGCTAGAGACACTTAGCTCTGGTGGTGGGGGTGCGGGTGTGAACCTCCCTTCGCGACTCCCCTCTGCTGCTATTTGAGGGCCCTGTTACGGTGCTGGCTGCAGACCTGCGGGGGGGGTGGGGGGGGTCATTAGTCTGCAGGGCATTGGTGGGTTGGAGAGGCATGCTCACACAGGTGAAACTGGAGCAGCGCACCGGGATCTCTAACGGGTCCATGGGTGCACTCCTTTGCCTGTGGATATACCACTACATCAGCGTGTACCCTGGAGAAGCTGCACCCCCTCCGCCCCCCCCGCGTACTTGGTGCCGGGGGGCATGGAAGAGGCAGTGTTCAGAGCAGGGCAGACGTGCAGCCTATGGGCCTGATGCAGGGCTTAAAACGGAGGAACTGCGTGGGGCATCCTGAAAGGCTGCAGGGTGCTCCGAGCAGTGCATGCTGGGACATGTGGTCTGCGTGGGCCGCGCTGGCTGGTTAACTCTCGAAGGCAGCTGCCCCGTTTCTTTTCCCCCAGCTCAGGCGCAATCCTGGGGGTCCTGCCGGCACAGCTGGGCCCGGCGCTGCGTCATGTTCTTGTGCTGGCACTGAGCTGGGCCCTCTCTCTGCAGGGGTTCAGGATGGAGTGAAGGTCACGCTGGACTGTGCGCAGGCGACGTTCATCTCCTACGACAAGATGGTGATTTCGCTGAAAGGAGGGGAGATGTAAGGCCCTGACGGCAGCCCGGGGAGCTCGGCCTGGCTCTCCTGCTCTTAGCTGACCCGTCCCAGGGAGCTTTTAGCTGCTGCTCCCTCTGGCGCTTGGTCTGGGGGTGGTGGGGAAGACCATGGATTCTCGGTGGCTAGGGTCTGCAGGGGTACTGCCCTCTGAGCGATGAGATGTGACTCCAGAGCAGCACCTCTTGTTTAGGAGCTGGGTGGGAGGTAGTGGGGCCTAGTGGCTAGAGTGGAGGACTGGCAGTCAGAACTCCTGGGTTTGTTTATTTCTCCTCGGCAGCGCAGTGGCCCTGGGCAAGTCCCTGGCCTGCGTGCGCATGAGGCAGGGACAATGACACTGGCCTGCTGCATAGGCGGCGCTGATGGCTAGAGAATCTGTGCAAGGTGGGGCCACCCCGAGAGGAAAAGGGGGGAGAAGTGTCGGGGGGGGCGAGCTGCAGACACACTGCCTCGCATGCCTCTGGAGGCCCCAGCAGGGCAAGAGCGAACACTAGCAGCGAGGAGAACGGCCGGCAGGGGAGCTCGTGGTTTGACTCTGATGCGCTTTTCTGCCCGTCTCCATGGAGCCGCCCTGACCCTCGCCTTAGTTAGAAACTCTTCTGTGTGGCGCTTTCACCCCTGCTGTTCTTGCTGTGCCTTCGCCAGCGTGCGCCGGGCCCCAGCGATTGTCCCGGTGTGCTTCCCAGGCAGGGCGCGAGCTCTGATCGCTGCGTGCCGGAGCGGCCCTCGCTGTGCGGAGGTGGTTGGAGCTGTGCCCTTGCCTTGGCTCCTGAGCGGGCTCCGTGGCTGTGGCTGAGCGTGGATGCCTTCGCAGCGGATCTGTCTGGAGCGGAATTAGCTGGCCCACGGCAGCGCTGCGGGTGCCCGGGAGAAGATCCTGGCCTCACTGCTCTCCCCGTCTCTCCTTAGCTACGTCCTGACCCTCATCACAGACGGGATGAGAAGCGTCCGCTCCTTCCATTTTGACAAGGCAGCAGCCAGCGTCCTCACCACCTGTGTAAGCTCCTGGCCTGAGGAGGGGTCTCCCGGGGGGGGCCTGTCACTGGAAGCTTTTAATAATTGCCTGGGGACCCCCTGGACCATGTGCTGGGGGATGAACTGGTGGCTCACCATGGAGGTGGTGGGGGGGTCCCCTTCTCCTGGAGCTGGTGGGGGGTCCCATGCGGCGGGACGCTGGTGCCCAGAGCCACGCTGACTCGGCAGGGTAGCACAAGGCCAGTGGGGCGGGCTGAGCCCAGTGTGCAGTCAGAGGGGCTGCGGGCGGCCCTTATCTGCACTTGAAGGTGGTTCCTGGGCTACAAAGCCAGGCCTGGGGGGATCAGTCAATGTCCCTGTGAGTGACCCATGTGCTCCGGGGGCTGGGAGGAGCTCGTGGCCCCGGGGCTGGGTTTGGCTTTGGTTCCATGGCACTCCGATGGTACGTTTACACAGCCAGTGGCAGTGCGGGGCAGCGAGACCCTGAGCCCGGCTCGACGCCCAGACTTGTGCGACCGTGCTAAGGAGAGTTGTGTAGGAGGGGCTTTTAGGCTGGTGCTCAGCTTGGGTTCCCACCATTCCCCGTAGGCTTCAGAGTCCCGGCTGCAACAACTACATGGCCACTGGTCGTGTGAGCCCGGGCTCGGGGGCTTGCTGACACGGGGCCATACCCGGCACGGGGAACTGCTGCCCTGCTGTACTTTGTGTCCGAGTCCCAGAGCGCGGCGGGGTGGATCTGTGAGTGTCAATTCTCTGCTCCCCTCAGATGATCACGATGGAGCCGGGTTACCTGTTCCTGGGCTCGCGGCTCGGTAACTCCCTCCTCCTCAAGTACACGGAGAAGTTGCAGGAGCCCCCGGTGAACGTCGTCAAGGACCCTGCCGACAAGCAGGTCAGGGCAGCCCGGAGCCTGCGGGCGCTTCCTGCTGAGTGTGCCGTTCTGCCAGCCCCTCCTGGGCTCCCCACGTGGCCCCAGCCAGCCTGGCTGCGCTCCCTGCGTCGCTGGCATGCCGTCCGTCGGGGTTGGTGGAGTGGCTGCGTGGGGTCAGCGTGGCGAGGGGCCACCTAGTGTGTCTCGGGGTGGGCAAGTAGCTGTTAGCCCCACATCCCTGTGGGCAGGGCGGTGCTGGTCTCCCGCTGGACAGCTGGGGAACCGGAGAGGCTGGAAGTGCCAGGCTCAGCCCTGTCCCAGAGCACGGACAGCCCAGGTGGCAGCCGGGCAAGCTACCCGTCTGCTCGCAGCTCTCTGCTAAGATGTCAGTCTCCAGCCGGCCCTTGCCCTCCCCTGAGGTTCGTGTCCCCTGTGCTGTGGCTCCCCTTAGGAGCGGGTCTGGGAGCCCCAGCTCCTCCCCCAGGGTGGTCACTGAGTGCGATTGCCGTGGGTCCCTTCTGGCCTGGCCCATCGGCACCAAGCAGCCACCGGCCCCATCCGTTCACAGTGACTGGCGGGCTGGGAGCCCCTGGCTCTGGGGTGGAGCCAGCCCCTTCACTGCTGGCTGCTCTGTTCCTGCAGGAGGAGCCCCCTGTCAAGAAGAAGCGGTCAGAGTCGTCCGGGAACTGGGCTGGTAGGTGGGTGCCTCGTCGGGCACTTGGGGAGACGGTAAAGGGGGCTGACCGAGCCCAGCTCTGCGTCTTGGGGCTGGCTGGCAGGGCCCAGGCATAATTTTTTCAGCCCCAGTACAAACTTGTAACACGGGCCCCCTCTCACACACGCCGCAATCCTTGACGCTTCGTTGGTAGCGCTCCAAACAAGCCAGTCTCTTGCTATCTTTTCTCTCTTGTTGGAAGTCTTACATCTGAGAAGACATTCAGGAAAATGATGCCCATCTGTGTCTTTTGGCACTGACTTTGCTAGCCTCCGCATTTCTTCGAAGGTCAGGACACCGGATAGAACCGTTTTTTGACAGATAGAATCTGTGGTGTTTTCAGACCACAAGCCGGGAGCTTTGAAAAGACAAGACTCAGTTAGTGCAGCACTGCTCTCGCCTGCGTCTCGTAAACCTCCGGAATGGGCTGGTGCTAATGGTGATGCTGCCTGACTATCTTCAGCCATTAGATTAGAGTCACATGAGGCATGTTCTGGCAGCTTTTCTTTGTCACCGTTAGTGCCACAGACACAGTCTCTGTATTGAATCATTTTCGTCTTGATTTGGTTCACCTGCTGCCCTAGTTCGTATCTTGCCTGACTGCAGAAAGGCCTGGTCTGATCTGAAAAACGAGGATAGATTGGGGTCCTTTAGCTTCTTTGAGTTCCCTTTCCTTTACCTCCTTACGTTTCTGGCTGCCTGATTTGTATTTACAGCCACCACCAGGCATGGCCGTGTGGGGTGTGTGTGAGTGAATTAGACACTTACACGTATTTTGGGCCTGCAAATCCTATCAGAGGAAGCAGCAGCAGCCCTGGCTCCCGCTGTCTTATGGTGCTTTGCTTTGCCCTTCCCACCAGCTGTCCCTCCCTCCTGCCTGTGCCCAGGGAGCTCTGGGCCTGGCAGATCTTGATAGGATAGACCAGGTCACAGAGGAGCACACACAGATCTCGCTCTCGAAGGACACGTCCTAGTTGAACTGCACAAGCACACTCTCTAGTCGAGAGACGGGCCGGCCCAGCAACTCGCTGTTCACAGTGTTGCTTGAGACTGCGCTAACACTGCTTCTGATTGGCTCCAGCACATCTCATAGGATCTGGACAGTAGATACAGGGAAATAAGTTTTATAAATATCCTCAGGCTGATCTACAATTTAGCCTCAATTTTTTCCTCATGGTAATGGGGTTGCATCCTGGGCCGGGCCCCCCAGGGCTTCTGGGACCTGGCAAAGTGTACTCTTCCCCCCTCCCCCCAATGTGGGGGCCCTGCTGGCCGGGGATGCCTGGCAGCAGCGGCCCAGCCCGAAGCAGGGGGGTTAGTGTCCTGGGAGGGAGCCATGTCAGGTGGATACAGGGCCTGAGGGGAGGAAGCTTGGGGATCCGCTTACCCTGCTGCTTCAGCCGACAGGTGCTCCCCAGGTGTGCGCAATACCCCCACCCCATACCTGAGTGTGAGGCATGCAGGGGTTCAGAGGGGACACATGGGGAGTGACACTGCAGGCATGGCTTGGGGTGCAGGGCGTGGAGGGGGACACAGGAGAGCGCATGTAGCTAGCGTGGCTTGGGCTGGGAGAACGGGAGGGTAAGGGGGGGCACAGGCGGCTGGTGTGGCTCGGGGGGTGCAGGAGGCCGGGGGCACAGCGCTGCCTCAGGCTCCAGCTCAGGCTCTGGCTCCACCCATTGCAGGGGGGAAGTCGGCCCCGCAGGACGAGGTGGATGAGATCGAGGTGTATGGCAGTGAGGCCCAGTCCGGGACCCAGCTTGCCACCTACTCCTTCGAGGTACCGTGCAGTTCTGGCTGGGGGGGCTGGGTGGGACAGCCAGGAAACAGCCAGGTGGGACCCAGGCCCCTGCTGCCCCTTGGGACTGAACCCTGACCCTGAGCTGGGCTCTCCCTCGCCTGCCAGGCTGGTTCTGCCTCCTCATCTGGGTCAGCCTCTGGGGTGAGTCCCCCACACTCCCCCGGCAGCCTGACACCCCCAGTGCCCCAGCCAGGCCGTAGAGGGGTCCATTTTCCCCACTCACGCTGCCCCCTGGGGGAGGGGGAGCTCTGTCATGGGTCCCCAAGCAGCTGGGGCCAGTGACTTGGTGGTGCTGACTGTTCTCACCTGGGAACTAGGCTGACCTCCACCAGCTCGACTTCCAGCAGGTACGGGGTGGCTGGAGCTGGCACTTGGGGGGCAGGGCTCTGGATCCCATTCTCCAGGCCCCTGGGCCTGGGTTGCAGCTGCTGCCCCTAGGCTGAAAGGCCCCATTTCCAATCCCTTGACCCACTGAACTCCCCTGCCCTGGTCTATGGCGTCGGCAGGTCCTGTGGGCGCAGGGCGCTAATCTCCCCCAATTGTATCTTGCAGGTGTGTGACAGCATCCTCAACATCGGGCCCTGTGCCAATGCTGCCATGGGGGAGCCTGCCTTCCTCTCCGAGGAGGTGCGTACCGTGCTCACTGGTCCCCTTGCGTCCCCGTACTGCCTTCAGCACACTCCTCTCTGCTACCGGAGCGGGGGACTACAGGTCCCAGCAGGCAGTGCTCCAGGCGGCCTGGCTGCAGTGCATGCTGGGATCTGGAGTCTCCCTGGGCTACCTCTACTAGACGGGAGGGCTGTGTTCGGTGCAGCGTGAGCCGGGGAGACATTTCCCCTGAGCCGATGACTCTTTCCCGGGCCCCAAAGTCCCTACACCCCCATTCTTCTCTCTCTGCCCCCCAAGAACAGCCAGCACTCGGCTTTCCAAAGCAGCCAAGTCCAGCTGTTTCCTCCTCCCTCGTGACCTGTCTGATCTCCGCATGGCAGAGTCACTAGCAATGGCCGTTTCCAGCCCGCTGGCCCCTCCGTTCTCCAGCAATGCCCACCGGCCTGCCTGAGTCCCTGTCGCTGCAGCGCAGCTGGGGGAGAGGTCAGGGCTCTGACACGATGGAGTCTGACAAGGAGATGAGGGCAGTGGAGGAGAGGCACGGGGAGTGGGGGCCGGGGGGTGAGGGATCGAGTGGGAGGGGTTGGTTCAGGGGGCTGGGGTGTGCGGAGACGTCAGCACGCAGCAGCGGCCCCAAGGCATGAGTGCCTGGGTGCCAGCCCTTCAACACAGGGCCCACAGCACTTCCCACTCATGACAGCCAATCCTGGGGGGCAGGGGGCTTCCATCTCGGGCAGGGGGCAGCTCCTGACACCCACTGCTTGTCTCCATGGCTGCAGTTTCAGAACAGCCTGGAGCCGGACCTGGAGATCGTGGTTTGTTCAGGCTACGGGAAGAACGGGGCCCTTTCTGTCCTGCAGGTGAGGAGCAGGGAAAGCGCCTGTGCCCAGGGATGAGCTGGTCCAAGCGTGGCGTGGCCAGTGCTGTCCCTGCGCGCCGGGCGAAGGGCTGGTGGCGTGGAGAGCCCGTCCTAGGTCAGATACTGGTGCCGCAGCAGCTCCCAGGCCCACCAGGGCTGTCTCAGAGATCTTTGAAACAGCCTGGAAACACCAGGCGTGTGGGAGGCGGCAGGCAGGTGTCCATGGGGGCGCTGGGGGGGGGGGGGGGGGGCTCACTTGTGCGTGGGGGGCGTATGTGCACGCAGGGGTACTTGGGGGAGGCACATGTGTGCATGGAAGCACCTTAGCTCCCTTCCCAAGGTCCTGGCTGCCAGCCGTTTGCACGGAGAAGCCCCAGGAACTGCTCCCTCCTCGGTCACTCGGGTGCCGAGTGTCTCCTTGGGGCAGAGCTCTGCCCATGCCAGCTGCCTCATAGACCGGCCAAGGGCCTCGCCCTGGCTGTGTGATTTCAGGGAGAGTGCGGGCCTCACGGCCAGGATCTAGGCTGGGCTTCTGGCATCTCTGCCCTGCAGGTCTGCCTCACAGCTGTGGGAGAAGTGGGGGTGCCTGGGGAACCCTGCAGGGGGAGCCCCCAGCGGAGCAGAGACGGGTCCTGCCTGGGGGAGGGCTGTGGAGAGGAGCAGGCCGGGCTGGGCGAGTGAGCTGTTATCTCTCCTGCTGGCTCGGAGGAAGGAGGCATCTGGAGCTCGGCACAGCAGGGCTGGCTGGACCGTGGCCTCGTCTCTCCGGCCTAAAGGTGCAGCCACATACCAGCATGCAGTGCGGCAGCTGGGCCTGGCTGTGCACGTGGGGAAGGGCTTGGCCTTCTGGCCTCCTGCCGGGCAGTCCTTGGCGGGGCAGCGTTTGTGCTCCGTGCCGGTGTTTGTCAGTGGGCTGGGGGGCTCAGGAGTGACAGAGGATCTCCTAAGAGAGTCTGGGGTCTCGGTGCTTCCGCCACCAAGACGGGGGTGTCTGGGACGCTGCATTTCTAGCCTCCACCTCTCCCGAACAGAAAAGCATCCGCCCCCAAGTGGTGACGACCTTTGAACTGCCCGGCTGCTACGACATGTGGACAGTGATCTCCCCCGAGAAGAAGGAAGAGGTTAGTGCATGGCTGTCCCGCGGTGTGGCGGGGGTAGGCTCCGGGCCTGGCCCTAGAACCCCTAGTGCCTCCACTGGCTTCCACTGAGCCCCGGTTCCTTTGGGCTGGTCCTGATGGGGCAAGAGCCCAGCCCGTGAAGGGTGGAGCTGGAGAGGTCCCTTCGCCCCCTTTCTGGCATGCCCCTTAGCCGTGTCTGGCCGGGTGAGTCTGTTGGAGGAGCGCTCCCATGCCCCATTGCTGGGGTGCAGAGCTGGGCGGGTTAGTGTAGGCTCAGCCCCTAGGGGCTGGGGGGGTGCTGTGCGCTCACGGGACCTGGCTTCAATCTCTCCTGTAGGACGAGACCGCCAAAGGGGAGAGTGCGGAGAAGGAGCCCAGCCCCCCTGAACCGGAGGACCATGGCAAGAGACACGGGTTCCTGATCCTGAGCCGCGAGGACTCCACCATGGTAAGGGCCCAGGCAGCGTGACACGGTGCCAGCGGGCCCTGTCTGTGGGGACTGTCCCTGAGGGACTGAGGCTCTGAGTCAGACTGGTTTCTGGGCAGGCGCCCCAGCAGTAAACTGCCTCGTCTCCTCAGACCACAGGCTGGGCGGCGGGAACCCGGGTGCACTGCCCTGCCGGAAGGGCTGTATTCGGGTGAGAGAGAACAACGGCCCTGGCCCTTTTCCTGGCACGTGGGGGGTGGGGAGTGAGCCCCCAAGTCCAGCTTGCATCACTCTGTTCTATTGCCCTGATTTCCCTCCGGGCTCATTGGGACATGGTGAGCTTCATCTCCTGCCTACCCTGGTGTTGCTGTGCGCTGTTCATCAGCTGGCACGCCCCGCCTCAGAGGTGGCTGCATTGGGTGAGCGAAGCGGTGTTTTCAAAGGGCTGGGGTTGGCTCCTGCCGAGGGGGTTGATAGGAAGGTTAGTGCGGGGCTCGGGCCAAGGGGACGGTTTGGCTGGCACTCTGCGCTGACTGCCCTCGGCTCGTGTGCCCCTCAGATCCTGCAGACGGGCCAGGAGATCATGGAGCTGGACACCAGCGGCTTCGCCACGCAGGGGCCCACGGTATTCGCTGGCAACATCGGGGAGAACCGCTACATCGTCCAGGTGTCGCCTCTGGGCATCCGACTGCTGGAAGGAGGTGGGCACCGCCGGGGGGCTGGGGGTCGGGCAGAGCAGCCACGTCTCTCCCTGTCTGCCTCCGTCACCGCGCCGTCACCGAGTAGCTGGGGCCTTCTGTGGCTGGCGCTGGAGGAACTGCTGCATGCTGGGACCATCCCTTGAGATCTGGGGCGGGGCCCCCTCGGTCTGATTGCCCACGTGGGGGGGATGCAGGGCTGGGGGAACCCGTTGCTCTGATCTGAAGGTGGGTGCTGGGTTGTTGGGCTGGGTCTGGGCCTGGTTGCCCTGGGCGTGGCGCTGGCTCAGCTCCGTGGCCCTGTCTTCCAGTGAATCAGCTGCACTTCATCCCCGTGGACCTGGGCTCCCCCATCGTGCACTGCGCCGTGGCCGACCCCTACGTGGTGATCATGAGCGCTGAGGGCCAGGTGACCATGTTCGTGCTGAAGAGTGACACGTACGGGGGCAGGACGCACCGGCTCACCCTGCAGAAGCCCCAGCTGCACCACGTGAGTGTGAGTAGAAGGTGCTGCTGGGATGGGGCGCCCGGCCCTGGGTGGGGGCAGGCTGTCAGGCCCCCGTCCTTGTGTGTGTGTGTGTGTGTGTGTGTGTGTGTGTGAGAGAGTGAGAGTGAGTGAGTGAGTAAAAGGGACGGTGGTGCTGTCTTTCCAGGTGGGGACTGGGCGGCGCTGGAGGGAAAGGTCCTGGCACTGTCGGTCAAGTTGGTTGTGCGTTACATGCCAGGGGGAGAGGTGTCACCCCTGCCCTGCCCCCTGGGCTGCTCACAACCAGCCCGCCAGCCACACGCAGGTTACACTCTGGCTCTCCCCAGCCTGGGCTATGCTGCCGGATGAGCCCAGCACTGCCCCGGTCCCAGATCTTCCCCAGAAATGTATGTCCTGCCTGCCCTGCTCTCTCCTGGAAGGCAGAAATGTTTTCAGTCTGTTACTCCTTCAAGGGAATGATGTGGCCGGTTATTATCTCAAATGGTCGTTCAGCCATTTCAGTTTAAACACTGGATTAGGTACAATAAGTCTGTGAACGACACAGAGATTTTAAGCGAGTGCAATAATGAGGCATAAAAGTCAGGACTGGTTCTGAGGAAATTCAAGGTAAGGTGTTTACTAATGCCTGGCTGAACGAAGGGCCGTGAGCGGACTGGAGCAGTGTCTCTCACCTCCTGCTCCAGCAGGTAACTGAGCAAACCCTCCTCCTGAGTCCAGCGGCGGCTGCTTTTGCCTCTTCAGGTGCAGTGACTGCGATGCGGAGTGGGGGGTTCTTGGGGGTGTTTTCATAGTGTCAGTCCCCCTCTGGAAGCACGTTTCCAGCTGAGAACCAGGAGACGCTGCTCCCTGCCGGCCGTTTCACCTGGTTGAACTTCCGTTGTCTCCCTCCCCGTTTGATGACTGTATTTAAGCGCAAATGAAGCAGCGCACACATTCCTTTGCCTAGGACAGGCCCGTTTGCCGTGCCGTATGGCGCATGTCTTCATAACCCCGTACAGGGGAATCCTGTAACTTCCCAGACAGTGTTGCCACAGGTGTTTCGCCAGGACGATGCTGACCAACAAACTGGGTTTTCAAATGGTAGCTTGCAAGGTATCCCTCGTACAAAGATCATCTCAGTGGTGGGTGGGGTGTGGATACGGGGGTCTGCACACGGGGCTCAGAGGCTGGGCGCAGCCTGGGCGTCTCCTCGCGCTAGGTGGTACCCGCAGACCCTCTCCCTTGCAGCAGTCGAAGGTGATCGCGCTGTGCGTGTACCGGGACGTCAGTGGCATGTTCACCACGGAGAGCAGGACGAGCAGCTCCCGGGACGAGCTCTCCCTCAGGAGTCACTCGGAGGCGGAGACCGTCATCCAGGACATCAGGTGCGAGCAGAGGCTGGGCCGTCGGCGATGGGCAGGTGCATGGAGGGAGGCGCACGCAGCGGGGTGGCTTTAGCGCTGCCTGTCCTGGCCCACCGGCAGCCAAGCCATGCCCAGCGGCCCGTGGCAGGGGAATAGCAGCCCTGTCTTTGCGTGAGCAGCTCGGGGAATGAGGGCGGGTGATCTGTGGGACGGGGAACAGCGGGGGGCTGCCCCCCACCCCGCCAGGCTGCTGCAAAAGCTTCCTTTGCCCCAAAATGATTCGTTTCCAATCCTGATTGCTGGGGGGTTGATCTCTTATTGCCTGACGGTTGCCTGGGGATAAGAGGATAATTCCTAGTAATGTGAGAGCCATCTGCAGTGACCCATACATCTGCGCAGCTGCTCAGGGGTGGGTGCAGGAGCCTCCCCCAGCATGGGCGTGGCCCTGGGCACTTGCCCTGTGTGTGCAGGGAGGGTGGAGCTCAGTGACGGGGCGCCTGGGCCCCCGTAACAGCCTCTCTCTGCTTCCCCCGCCCCGGCCGGCCGGTGCAGTAACACGGTGGACGACGAGGAGGAGATGCTCTACGGGGACTCCAGCTCGCTCTTCAGCCCCACCAAGGAGGAGCCGCGCCGCAGCAGCCTGCCCCTGGCTGACAGGGACCCCCGCCAGTACAAAGTGGAGCCCACGCACTGGTGCGTGCTGGTGCGAGAGAACGGCGCCATGGAGGTGAGGCCTGGTCCAGTCCCTCCCGCAGGAGCCCGGTCTGGCCCCTTGTGAGCTAACGAGGTTCAGCCCGGTCAGGGCTTGGATGCCGGGTTCAGAACTGTGGCTGCAGGGACTGAGGGGGGGGCTTGGTAGGAGGTGCCCTCCCCCGGACCCAGTGCTGACTAATGCCCAGTGGCAGAGAGTCTGTGGGGCGCTGACCCCAGGAGGTGCCGTGCTGCTGTCGGATGAGGTGTGCATTTACTGCCACGGTTGGAAGGCGAGGCCCAGGTGGACGGCTGCTCGGCTCTGACGTCCCACTGCTACTGTGCCTCTTCCGGGGCGTTTCACGGCTGCATGAAATCGCTCTTGCCCCAGGGGGCAGGTGCCCAAAGGGGAGCAGTTAAACCGAGGCAAGGAAGTCACGTTGACCCCACGTGTGCGTAACCTGTGGGACCCATGACCACAAGAGTGAGTCCGAGAGTCTGGAAAGGCTCCTGGCAAAAGTGTTCAGAAAGGCTTCGATGTTCCCATGGCTAATGAGCGTAACAGCGCCTGCCGTCCTACCCCCGGGCGGGAGCCAGGCCCAGAGGCGGGGTTTGGGGGACATTTCTCGGGGCAGCTGGGAGCGGGCTCGGCAGACCCTGCTCTGACGGGGTGGGGATTGCTGCACGGAGCCTCCATGGGCCCTTGCCTGGCTCAGTGTCTGTCTCTCTCTCCCTGCAGATCTATCAGCTGCCGGACTGGCGCCTGGTCTTCCTGGTGAAGAACTTCCCCATGGGCCAGCGGGTGCTGGTGGACAGCTCGTTCGGGCAGCCCGCAGCCCAGGGGGACGCCAAGAAGGAGGAGGTGACGCGGCAGGGGGAGATGCCCCTGGTGAAGGAGGTCCTGCTGGTGGCGCTGGGCAATCGGCAGAGCCGGCCGTACCTGCTGGTGAGCTGGGCTGTGGGTGCTCGCTGCTGCGCTTGGAGCAGCGCCCTTGCCTGAGCAGGTTTCTCTGGTGCTGTGCGCACGTCTCAGGCAGGGGCGGGGTGCAGATGACTGCTTACTGCAGCTGTGGGGAAATCCAGGCAGCATTTCTGAGCTGGAGGGGGCTGGGCTGTAGAGTGGGTCAGGGAAATCCCTGCTAGGTTGAGGACCCAGCACCAGAGGAGGAGTTGGAGCTGGTTGACGACACCAAGAATTCAATGCTAGACGGGCAGACCCCGGATCGGGGACCTCGGCCCATCCCCCTTTGTGGGCGGGTCTGAGTGGTCGTTTACCGCCAGGGCGTTCGCCGCCCCGCGGCTCCTGGCAGCGCACGTGCCGACGTCGCAGCTGAAGCGCAGAGGAGGGGACGGGCTGGGGGTGGCGACCTGGGGACTTCGAACTGCCAGGGCTGTCGCCAGCCAGCGTGAATGTGCTGGGGGGAGCAGCCGGGGGACAGGGCAGATGGAGCAAAGAACACGTAGGCCGGATATTAAGGAAGCGTTCGCTGCACAATCGACCGCCGGCTGGGAGTTGCCTTCCAAGGGCAGCGGTGGGAGCCCCGTCCCTGGGTGTCCGTCTGTGGGGCCCCGCCCTGCCCCGCGGGTAGGACCTGCTGGGTTCGCTCCATCCCTGTGATCGCCGGGTGGGCTTCCTTCCATGGCAGGGCCTCACACTCCTGTCTCTGCCGCAGCTCTGCTGCCTGGAGCTGGGCCTGAGTGTGAGCTGTGGCTCTGGGCCCGGGGGGGGCAGGAGTCTCAGCTCCTCTCGCCTCGTCCGCAGGTTCACGTGGATCAGGAGCTGCTGATTTACGAGGCTTTCAGCCACGACTCCCAGCTGGGCCAGAGTAACCTGAAAGTCCGCTTTAAGAAGGTAACGGGAAGCGTTGGCGACGGCCCACGTGCGACCAAGCCCTGCTTCATAGCCCCCTCGGCCCCAGCGACCCTGCAGCTCCCAGCATGCAGTGCGTTATCCGGACCCGGTGCGAGTTAAAACGCCCCAGCAGCTTGCTGCTTCCTGAGGGCTACGCCGGGGCTTGCCCGTCACACAGCCCTGCTTTGCAGTGCCAGTGCTCCACAGGCAGTTCAGGCTGCCTCCGGTCACTTCCCTGGGGCCAGCGCTGAGCGGGGCTGGGGAGAATTAGGGGCAGTCTGCAGGGCCCTCTGCGCCCAGGGCACTTTTGGGTGACATGCCTGTGGACATGGAAAGGTGGGAACCCTGAGCCATTGTGCGGGTTCCCTGCTCTGTGCTCGCCCCTCCCAGTCTCAGCTGCAGGGCTCGGGTCCAACTGGCGCCCGGCGCTCACGTCTGTGATCATCTCTCCTCCCTGCCAGGTCCCCCACAACATCAACTTCCGGGAGAAGAAGCTGAAGCAGTCCAAAAAGAAATCGGAGAGCGCGGGGGGCGAGGAGTCGGGGGGCGCGCGGGGGCGAGTCGCCCGCTTCCGCTTCTTTGAGGACATCTATGGCTACTCAGGGGTGAGCCCCCCACCACACTGCTGCCGGGACAGACCCGGCTCAGAGCCGCTGCCAAGGCTTGTCCTGGGGGCTGGTGGGGCGGCAGAGTCTCCCTCCGGTTTAGCCCCTCACGGTTCAGATTGGCCTCAGATTACCCACAGGCTCGGCTCAGAGGCCTGGGGCAGCCGCTGGTGCCTGCGGGCTGGCGACAGCAGGAGAGTGCGGGTGTTTCCAGTTGGGCAAGGGGGCAGCCCCACTTGGTCAGGTCCCTGGGGTCAGTGCCAGGGGCACCAGTGGCGGGTGGGCACTGTGCTGCTCTGCCCTGCAGTGTGACACGCCCCAGGCCGTGGCGCTTTGGCTCCTGCACGCGGGAGGTGACTGCAGGATTTCCTGGCGTCCCGCCGCAGGCTGCTATCCTGTTAGAGCCCAGAAGCTAAGCGGGGGCTGGCTAGGCCAGCACGTGGAGGGGAGACCTGGGCAGGGGCAGGGGCTGTGGGTTGGGAGTCAGCCCAGCGCTGTGGCTGGCCTGCTGGCTGCCAGAGAGCCCATGGGGGGAGCCTTGCGTCCGGAGCGCCCTGGCGGCGGGCCCTGGGCTCCCTGCTGTAACCCAGCGCTGTCTCTGCTCCCAGGTGTTCATCTGCGGCCCCTCCCCACACTGGCTGCTGGTGACAGCCCGAGGGGCCCTGCGCCTGCACCCCATGACGATCGACGGCTTGATCGAGTCCTTTGCTCCCTTCCACAACGTCAACTGCCCCAAGGGCTTTCTCTACTTCAACCGGCAGGTACGCGGGGCAGAGCACGGGGCCCACGGGGCGTGGACGGCCGCTGCCTGGGCTCTCTGGAGCTGGGGCACAGAGGGCCTACAGGTCCCAGCATGCACTGCTCCGTCAGGGCATGCGCTAGCCGGCAGCTCTCCTCTGGGGCTGTGAGTGAAGAGGGGGAGGGACTTGTGGGGCTGCACTGAGGCAGGCCTGACGGTGTCTGGTTGCAGGGGGAGCTGCGGATCAGCGTCCTGCCCGCGTACCTGTCCTACGACGCGCCGTGGCCCGTGAGGAAGATCCCACTGCGCTGCACCACGCACTACGTGGCGTATCACGTGGAGTCCAAGGTACCGGGGTTTGCTGGGGGTGGTCCTGCTGCGTGGGAACGGGCAGTGCAGCGGGGGGCTCCCTCCTGGGGCCCAGCGTCCCCCGTTAGCTCAGCACTGCCGGCCCAGGACCCCCCACGGTGCAGGCAGCCAGGGGCCCAGGGACTCCTCCCCCGACCTGGCCAAGGGGCACCTGGTCTTGCAGGACACGTCCCCCCGCAGACCTGCCTGGATCTTTCTGCCTGGCTCTGTTCCGGCCGCCTGTCGCAGCCTGCGTCCCACCAGCGCTGCACGACGCCAGGCAGGGGGGCAGGTGGGCTCCCAGGGAGGAGCGGGTCCCTCCTGCGTCCGCACAGCGTGGCGAGCAGACGGCAGGGAGGTGGTGGAGGGGCCTGTTACCGGCTGCGTGTCTCTGGCAGGTCTACGCCGTGGCCACCAGCATCGTCAACTCCTGCACCCGCATCCCCCGCATGACCGGAGAGGAGAAGGAGTTTGAGAGCATCGAGCGGGGTGAGCAGAGCCCGGCCCCCCGCCTAGCACGTGGCACCCGCGCCGCGGAGGAGGCGTGTGGCAGGGAGTACGCTGGCAGCGGTTCCAGGCTCGGCTCGGGCCGGCGCTCCCTGGCCGGGCGGACCCTGTGACCCGGCTCCTGGCTTCAAGATCAAGAGCCCCTTTGGCACAGGCCCCACTGGGCTGCGTGGGGGGCCTCCCCATTGTGCTGGTGGCTGTGACGGCCCCTCCAGCCTACAGAGCCCTGGGGGGTCCTCGATCAGAACTGAACCCCCCCCGTGGGGCTGGGCTGTGGGTGGGGGGTGCCATCCTGAGCTGGGACACCGTGTGACACTGGAGGGGGCTGCTGGGCCCACGCCGGCCCCTCGCCCTCCCCTGGGGGCCTGCTGGCCACTGGAGCTGTGTTGCTCTCTCCCCAGACGAGCGCTACATCCACCCGCAGCAGGAGGCGTTCTCCATCCAGCTGATCTCCCCGGTGAGCTGGGAGACCATCCCCAACACCCGGTAAGGGCCCCGCGACCGGGGGCAGGCGTTGGGCTCGGGCTGGGCCTGGCACGCCGCCTCTTCTAGGGAGGGTCTGATGGGGCCGGGGGCCCAGCCCTGCGCCGGGAGGCGACAGGACGAGAAGCAGGTGCTGGCCTCCCCGGCAGCAGAGGGGAGATGGTTGGGGCAGGACGCGGCCCCTGAGGGGCGGTGTCTGGGAGGAGGGCCCTGGCTCCGTGGGCCCGATGGGCCAGTTCACGTCCCTGGCCCATGCCTGTCTCCTCCCGCCTGCCCAGCATCGACCTGGAGGAGTGGGAGCACGTGACCTGCATGAAGACGGTGTCGCTGAAGAGCGAGGAGACCGTGTCAGGGCTGAAGGGCTACATCGCCGCCGGCACGTGCCTCATGCAGGGCGAGGAGGTGACCTGCCGCGGCCGGGTGAGTGCGGGGTGGGGGGGCTGGCCTGGCGTCCCCTGGCCTTTCCCTGTCTCTCCCCCCCCTCCACCCAGGGCAATTTCTGCATCTCCTGCCATGCCTCCAGTCACCTGCCTGGTCCCAGCCCGTCCTCCTGGGTCGCACTGCTCCACCTTGCACCTTGGAGGGGGCTGGACCACACTGCCCCTCCCTGGGGAAGCCATGTCTGCACCCAGCCCTCGGCCAGGTCTCCGTGCAGGGGCTGCTGGAGATGCCGCCGGGGGGGCAGGCGTCGCTCCCAGGCCGTCTCCACGGAGCAGGGCTCCATGTGGGGCACGCGCTCTCTCAGCCAGGGGGCCACTGAGCTAGTGTATTCCTGCCGGGCCGGGGGGCGTGGGGGTCGCCTCCCTCACCAAGCCAAGGCCTGCGTGTGGGTCCTGGCGCGGGCGGCCCTGGGCTGGGCTGTCAGGGCAGCCCGGAGGACGCTCTCCCTCGCTCAAAGCCCCCCCGCCCCGCCCGTCTCTGCAGATCCTCATCATGGACATCATCGAGGTGGTGCCGGAGCCGGGGCAGCCGCTCACCAAGAACAAGTTCAAGGTGCTGTACGAGAAGGAGCAGAAGGGCCCGGTGACGGCGCTGTGCCACTGCCACGGCTACCTGGTGTCCGCCATTGGCCAGAAGGTGAGGGCCTCTGGGCCTAGAGGGGGCTGTGTGCCCGGTGCCACGCCATCCCAGCTGGCACCCTAGGGTCCCCGGTTCAGGGGGGGCACCACCAGGAGAGCATAGCCCCGTCTCCTCCAGCTGGTGTTGGGGACCAAGAGCTCTGGGAGGTGGGCTCTGAGCGTCACCCAGGGCCAGCCGGAGACACGATAGGGGTTCGGGGCCTGTCCCCTCTGCGGAGCGCTGGCTCTGATCCAGCCCTGGGACTGGGGCATGGGGTACTCCAGGGCACTGGTTCCAGTCGGGCCCCAGCTCGGGGCTGGCTGTGCCCCCCACTCCTCCCCCCCACGGCGTGCATTCCCTGTCTGTGACCGTGACCCCCGCCCTCTCGCCCTGCTGCAGATCTTCCTGTGGAGTCTGAAGGACAACGACCTGACGGGCATGGCCTTCATCGACACGCAGCTCTACATCCACCAGATGATCAGCGTCAAGAACTTCATCCTGGCCGCCGACGTCATGAAGAGCATCTCGCTGCTGCGCTACCAGGAGGAGAGCAAGACGCTGTCGCTCGTCAGCCGGGTGCGTGCTGGGGGAGGGGCCGGGACTGTCCGTGGGCACCAGGCCACGGCTGGCCATGGCCCGGCCCGTGGGGGAGCAGGTCCCTCCCCCAGGAGCTGGGAGGGTGGACAGGCTCTGCAGGCAGGAAGAGGTTGCCGGGGCCAAGAGCGGGGCTCAGCCTGGCACCTTCCTCACCCTGGGGGGTGCTGGGTCCCTGCCCGCTGCTGCGGCTGCGTGTGCTCCCCACTGATCCCTGCCTCTCCTGCCCCCAGGATGCCAAGCCCTTGGAGGTGTACAGCGTCGACTTCATGGTAGACACCTGCCAGCTGGGCTTCTTGGGTACGTTGTGCTCCTCCTCCATCCCCCATGTGTAGAGTTTGGCCGGGGCGGGCCCACTGCCCGGCGGTGCCGCCTGGTGCTGCGGGGTCAGCAAGGGAGGGAGACCCCCGTGGGCAGCGCCATTCCCGGCTGGATGGGGGTTTGAGGGCAGTGTGCGCCTTGCCGGCAGCTGGGGATCAGGCGGGGGGCTGGCCCAGGGTCGGAACCAGTGCCGGGGGTTGGAGCATGCCGGCCGGGGCAGGGGCTCTAGAGTAGCTCTGTGTTTCCGGCGGGGCTGACGGGTTGCCCGGAGCCACGTTGCTGATCTCTGCTCTCTCCCCGCAGTGTCCGATCGCGACCGTAACCTCATGGTCTATATGTACCTGCCTGAAGGTGAGGCCTTCCGCCGCCTAGCTTCTAACCAGGCCCCTCCTGCGGGGGCAGCGGGAGCCGTGGCTAACTGGCTAGCGCACAGGACGGGGGCTAGTCCCTGCTCGCCCACAGACTCGCTCCCTTCCCCTCTCTGGGCCTCAGTTTCCCCTCTAGTGTGGACACGACACTTGCTTTGGGAGCCCCCCACACACGTGCTGTGGAAGAGCGGAGTCGGTCAGGGCTGTTAGCCGAGACGGGTCCTCTCTGGGTGTTCGAGAGCGCAGGTGGGCGAGGGAACAGCTCTGATCGGACCGGCGTCCGAGCTGCACCGAGCCTTGTCTCTCTGATCAGCCCCCGACACCCTGCCATGCTCCGGGAGTCCCCGCTCCTCGCTTTGACCTGCCAGAACCGGGGCCTGGGCAATGGGGCGGATCACTCCCCATGGCCCCGCTCTCTTCATTCTCTCTGAAGCACCTGGCCCTGGCCGCTGCCGGAAGCCAGGATCCTGGGCGAGATGGGCCGTTGGTCGGAGCCAGTGCGGCCGTTCCACGTCTGGCTCTGCTTCTGGCCTGCTACGGTGCCAGACAATAATACTGTAGGGCTCCGTGTAAACAAAGACCAGCGTGGAACCCACAGGAGCATCTAAAAACCCGCAGCCGCCGGAAGCTGGGCTGTAACTTCCTCGCTGCTGGTGTGCCAGCAGTGGGTGCAGAGGGGGCCCTGGCCCAGAGCCGCGTTGGCAGCTGGCTGGGAGCCGGAGAGCTCTGGCT
This sequence comes from Emydura macquarii macquarii, assembly GCF_026122565.2. Classification (NCBI taxonomy): domain Eukaryota; kingdom Metazoa; phylum Chordata; order Testudines; family Chelidae; genus Emydura; species Emydura macquarii. Next base: position 2,039,216 of record NW_027132383.1, read on the forward strand.
AGTTCAGCCCCTCTCAGGGGGCAGCCGGTGGAGACTACATCTCCCAGCATGCCATGCACTGCCTCCAGAGTGGAGCATGCTGGGAGCTGTAGTCTCCATTGGCTGCGCCTCTGTTTGCCCCCTGCCCTGATGGAGTTGCTCCTTCTCCTCCTCTCAGCCAAGGAGAGCTTTGGGGGGATGCGGCTGCTCCGCCGGGCCGACTTCCACGTGGGCGCCCACGTCAACACCTTCTGGAGGACGCCCTGCCGCTGGGCCACCGACGGCGTCACCAAGAAGTCCATCGCCTGGGAGAACAAGCACATCACCTGGTTCGGTAAGAGGCAGCGCCGCGCTGGCTCAGGGAGCAGCCGGGACGGACCCGCTTGTGCTGGGGGCTGTAAAACGCAGACGGGCCCTGGGCCGAGCAGCCTGAGCCGGGGGGGTAGAAGGGGGCAGATAAGGGTGAGACTCCCCTGCGCCTCTGCCCTCAGAGCGGGGCTGAGCGCCGCCCAGCTGGGTGGGGGGAGACGTGGGCGGCCCAGGTCGGCGGAGGGTGGTGGAGGTGGGTGGGAGAAGCACGTGCTCAGTGCCGGGAAGCGGAGCTGCCGTGCGGGGACAGCGGGTGTGATGGCCAAGGAGCAGGAGGGCTGAGTTGGGCAGGGAGCAGGGCAGGGAGCCAGGCCGGGGCGTGGAGCTTGGGCGGTGGATTTGGACACGGCGGTATGGGGCTCGGGGAGGGAGGGTCAGGACCGTGGGGCTGGGGCCTGCCTGGAGCCGAGGGAAGCCTAGGATGCTACGCAGCAGCTGGCTGCAGGCAGGAGGGGCGCAGGTCGCCCATGTGCTCCCGTGCCCCTAGAGAGGCCTGCTGTGGGGCCAGCAGGCAGGGGAGGGGCTGGAGCTGCTGGCCTTGCTCCAGGCTGCAGCTCCCTGGGGGCCTCTCTGGGGAGGCCGGAGGAGCAGCCATGAGCCCGTGCTCTGCTCAGGGCTGGCCCGGCCGGCGCTTGTGTCCGTTCCGTTACCCTGGGCTGGCTGCTGCCCCAGCTGAGGTCAGGGAGCCTCTCCTGCCATGGGGCGCCCTGCGCTGAGCCGTCTCTTCTCCCCAGCCACGCTGGACGGCGGCATCGGCCTCCTCTTACCCATGCAAGAGAAGACGTACCGGCGCCTCCTGATGCTGCAGAACGCGCTCACCACCATGCTATCGCACCATGCCGGCCTCAACCCCCGCGCCTTCAGGTAGCCCCCCACCTGCCCCGCTCCCCCACACCGAGAGCCATGGGCCCTTCCCACAGATGGAGTTTGCCCTGCTGCCCTTGGCCAGACAGCCCCTCCCCTCCTGTTGTGCACCTGCTTGCTGCTCTCCACCCCAGAGGTGGCTGCATCTGTGGGATCCTTCAGGGAAGATGGTGTTTAGCCTGTCTGACCCTGGCTGGGTGGGAGATCTGCGGCTGGGTGCCAGGACCCCGTCCCCTCTGCCAGGGGAGCTGCTGCACTCAGCCCTGGTGCCCCCCAGCTATACAGCAAGGGGGGATGGGCCTCCACAGAAGCAGGCTGTGGGGCTCGGCCGGGGTAGGAGACGGGGCCCCCAGCACGCACCTGCCATCCCAACAGCCTCCGCCAAGGTCAGGGAGCTCCCCCAGCTGCTCCCTGCGAGGGGCGTGTGGGGCTCGCCCGCGGTGCCTTTCCCCGGGCCCCGAGAACGCTGGCCGTGCACCAGGCTGGGGCGTGCCCCGGCTGGCTCCCCAGGGCTGGCAGCTGCTCCTCTCACGCAGGATGCTGCACGTGGACCGCCGCACCCTGCAGAACGCCGTCCGCAACATCCTGGACGGGGAGCTGCTCAACCGCTACCTCTACCTGAGCGCCATGGAGCGCACCGAGCTGGCCAAGAAGATTGGCACCACGCCGGACATTGTGAGTAGGGCCCCGGCCCATCCCCTCTCCTGGGGGGCACAGCCCCCTCGCTCTGACGGCTGGGGGGGCCCGTAAAGCCAAGGCAGCCATCCCCTCACCCTCTGCACCCGCTCAGTAACCTGGGGGCGAGGCCCTGCCCCTGACCTGCCTGCTTCTTTCCCCGCAGATCCTGGAGGACTTGTTGGAAATTGACCGCGTCACGGCTCACTTCTAATGGCCTGGGGGGGGCCCCGCAGGGCCAGCGCCTGCCCCCGCTGTTGTAAATTCACTGGAGTCCGGGCGAGGAGGGCCCGGCTCAGCTTTGTATGAACTGGGAAGGGTTTGTAAAGAAAAGGCAGAACAGACTCGTGGCTGTGGCGTGTTTGCTGGGGGAGGGGGTTGGTGCTAATGGGGCAGCGGGTGTGGAGTGAGAAGTTGGCCCTCCAGGCTGCGCCGGGGCAGCGGGCAGGCCATGGCTGCTTGGGGAGCCTTTCTGGAGGAGCGGTGCCCCCCGGTACAGACAGCCTCCGTGGAGCACAGCGTCCTAGCTCCTTCCCCCCCGGCCGCACCACTGATCACCCGCTGCAGGGCACCCGCAGGAGTTTTATTCGTGCACGCTCAGGATCTGGGCCGTAGCCCCAGGGAACGCTGCGGGGTCGCTGCCCCGGGGCGTCCAAGCCGCCGTCTCCGCTAGGCCTGGAGGTACTGGTAGATCTGTTCGCTGTCGTGGAGGAAGCCCATGTAGGCGAGGAAGCGGAAGAGGGAGGCCATCAGCCTCATGGAGAAGGTCTCCTGCCTGGGGAGGAAGCGGGAGCCGTATGGAGCGCGCGCCAGCAGCTGCAGGGCCCCGCCTGCCCCCTGCTTCCAGCCCAGGTGCCCGCAGCTCCCGGCGCTGCCCCCTACCTGAGCGCGATCTCGAACTTGAGGCTCTCCCACTGCACCCGGAACCAGCAGTAGAGGCTGCTGCGGCGGAGACCTGAGGCTTTGTGACCTGCCAGCCTGCTCCAGCTCTTCACGGCACTGCGGGGACAGAGCTGCGGCTCAGGCCCTGGGCTTCCCCCGGGGCCCGGAACATGCCCCTCAGGGCACAGCCCCCCCCCCCCGGGAGAGCCACTCGCCACAGCCTGCTGGGCTCCCCGCTCACCTCTTGGCCATGAGGAAGTAGCGGTCGACCGGGGCGCCCAGCGTGATGTTGATGCTGCGCACGGTGTTGATGTTGCGGAAGACGAGCAGCATGGGCCGGGGCAGGTCCTTGAGCACCTGCATGATGCGATCGAAGTGGTGCCGGGCCATGTCCTGCATGTAGCGCGTCTCCTCCCGCGTCAGGATGTTGGAGAGCTTCAGCTGCCCCATGTGGATGGGCCTCTGCATCAGGATCTCACAGAAGAGGAAGTAATCTGGGGCGAGGACAGGCCCGGCTGTCAGGGGGGGGCCCGAGCCGTTCGCTGCCCCCACCAACGACCCAGCCCCCCCCCACTCACCTTTCACACCCAGCTCGGCCGCCCCGACTCGCATGGCTGCGTCATCCCGCAGGACGATGGCTCGCCACAGCTTGCACAGTGCTATCCGGTCCCTGCCACAGCGAGAGGGGCCGCGTCAGCTGCCAGCTGCTCTGCCCCGCGCCGGGCCAGCCCGCCCCAGGGGGCGGCCACCTCTGGGCCCTAAAGCGCTAGTCCCCTGGGGCTGGTCTGCCCCCGGCCCCCCAGTCCCTACCTCTCACTGAGGAACTCGTACAGGCCGTGATCCAGCAGCACCAGCTGGGCCTTCCCGTCGGGGCCCCTCCGCACCAGCACTGCAACACAGAGCGGGTCACTGCGGGGCGCCCCCCAGCCCTGCCCTCCTCGACCCCAGGTACCAAACCCGCCTCCCCCCAGGCCCAGCTCCCCTCATCACTATGGGCAGGGCAAGGGAGCCTGGGCCAGCCCCCCCACCGGGTCCCAGCCTGGGCTCCCCCCCGTACCGTTCCCAGGGTGCGGGTCCGCGTGGATGAAGCCCGTGTAGAAGATCTGCTCAGCAAACAACCGGATCAGCTTGGCTGCCGTCTGCAAGAGGGCAAGAAGGGGGGGCTGCAGACGGGCCAGGCCAGAGCCGCCTGCCAGCCAAGGGCAGGCGGGCCCAGGGCATCGGGTCCCATTGCAGGGGCCTGAGCTAGCTGAGTGGAAGTCTCCCCGTGAGGGCTGTGTCCCCAGGCCGGGCAGGGTAACGCTGGGGCTACGTTTACAGGGAAGGCCCCCAGCCAGCAGCGTGACTGCTATTCTCCAGTGCTCGTGGCAGAGAAGTGCTTTGCCTGCCACTGATTGCAACTGCCTCTGGGGTGGAACGTGGCAGCCGATTCCCAACCCGCAGGAACGCTACGACAGGCCCTAAGCCCAGCAGCAGGTTCACCAAATCCAGGGGCGCTCTGCCCATGGCCCGGGGAGCTGGGCACAGCCCCGCACGCGTCGGGCTCCCCCAGCCTGGGCAGAGTTGCCGGCCGCCCCGCTGCCTCGGCTTCCCCCTTGGCCGAACAGCCAGCGACTCGCTCACATCCTGCAGGCTCAGGCCCTGCGCCCGAATGCTCTCCACGTTGTTGATTTTGCAGCCTTCACAGTAATCCGCCGTCAGGACTCGCTGTGGGGACAGACACGGGTTGGGTCCTTCTCCAAGGCGGGGCCACGCTCGTTTATGGGGCGGGGAGGTCTCCTGTGCTTCCCCCCCCCCCCCCCCACGGCTAGTAATGGTCTCCATGGAGCCCACATCTGTGGTGGCAAGGTGACCCCCCCCCCCCATTCCTGCCAGGGCGGGGTGCTAAATCCACATGGGCACAAGAGGGGAGCTGCCTGCCCAGCTGCCCCAGAACCAGCCCAGCACCTTAGGCTACCGGGGGGTGTCCCACCCTCTGGCTGCTGGAGATGTGGCCAGGGGAGCCCCCCAGGGCAGCACCCCCAGGGGCAGGGCTGGCCCCTGTCCCCACCTTGCTGCACTTGTCCCAGTGGATCTTGGGCACGACGACGTAGGGCAGGTGGCGCAGGTCCCGGGCGCAGCGCTCCGCGTTCCGGCCTTCGTTCTCGAAGTCCAGCTCCTGGGCCAGCGTCCCCTTCAGGTCCTGCGGGGAAGGAGGGCAGGGCAGGCGGTGGCACGGCCAGGGCCCCTTCCAGCTGGAGCCTTCACCCGCCCCGCAGCACAGGGACGCCCACGGTCCCGATTCCCACCCTCCACTGGGGCACGGAGCCCCCCCCTTGGCTCAGCGCCTCGTCCTCCCTGCGCAGAGCCCGAGGGGCCGTGGCCTGCCCAGCGCCGGGGACGCAGCGGAGGCCGGTACCTGCAGGACCCAGCTGAACCCGAAGCTGGGGTGCATGAACTCCACGATGCGGAGCAGCAGCTCCAGCGTGCGGATGTCCCCGTCGAAGCGGTCGCGCAGGTCGATGTACTGCACCTGGGGAGGGCGGAGACGGGGCGTGCTGGGAGCCCGCAGAGACCCCCCAACCTCCCCGGTTGGGGAGGGACGCGGGCTGGAGACTACACCTCCCAGAATGCAGTTCACCGGCCTCGGGGTTGTTCACCCCCCCACCCCATGCTGCCACAGCCCTGGGGTGGGCAGGGCCCAGACCCACAAGTATCCGCGTCTGCAGCAGGGAGAGGCTCCCGCTGGGGGTTGGGGCTGCTCCGGGCACTGTGCCCCCTGCCTGGGACAGAGCCTCCGTGTCCCTCCCGGCCCCAGGGTGCCAGCTGTCCTGCGTCCTGCCGGCCCCCCTCCCCTGCACCCACCCAGGGTGGGGGTCTCTGCTCGGGGCGCTTGGCTCAGCTCCAAGACTCTGCCCCCCGTGGAGCTCTGGGGCAGAAAGCAGCTGCACCTCGGCCCCTCTGGCTCCAGGGCCCCGGCCCGGCTGTGCTGAGCGGGGCCCCGGCTGGAGCCTGCCCCACCAAGGGAGGTCGGCGTCGCTGCCCCCGCCCCGCCAGCCCTTGGGGCTCACGCACCTTCACGGCCACGGGGGTGCCGTCCTGGAGCTTGGCCTTGTGCACCTGGGCCAGGCTGGCCGCGGCCACGGCCTGGTAGTCGAACTTCTGGAAGAGCTGGTCGGCCGTGAGCTGGAAATCCTCCAGGAACAGCTCGTCCACCTGGGGCAGGAGACAGGGCGGGCGGGCCGGCCGTCAGGGAGCTGCTCCCCCCAAACGCCCTCCAGCCCTGCCCTGGGGCGAGGGTGGTGCCCGAGGAGCCGGCTGCCCCCCGCCCCCGGCGCTCACCTCCTTGGAGCCGCGGGTCAGGGCCTGGTCCTCCAGCACGCGCAGGGTGCGGATGTACTCGGGCGGCAGCAGGTGGTTGAAGGCGCACAGGCCCTGGCCCAGCTTGACGTAGACGCCCCCGTTGAGGATGGCCCCCTGCACCAGGCTGTCGGCCGCCCGCTGGTGGCAGGCGGAGGTCACGGCCGCGTACTCCGGGCTGTTCTGACGACAGGGACCGGGGCGGGGAGCGGCCGTCAGCACCGGGGCAAGGAGGGGCGACACGAACCCACCAGCCGGGGCCTGCGTCCTGCACGGCCAGGGAGACGGGACCCGGCAGCACGACACCGGCTGGCGAGGGCCCCCCACCAGGCAACCTCTGCGCCCTCTGCTACACCGACCGCGCCCATCCCCGTGGCCTCGGGGCTCCCAGCGCGTGACCCGTCCAGCTGGGCCTGGCGCTGGGTCCCAGCCACACAGCCGCGCCGCGGGCGACTCACCTCGTCCTGGCCCCGCAGCTGCACATGGGTCGTCCACCAGTAATCCAGCGAGATGCCCAGGCCCAGGCGCAGACACCTGCAAAGGCAGGGCAGGGCGGCTCAGCGGGGCTCTGGGGGGCAGGGCCACGCCTCGCCGGGGAGCACCCAGAGCCTGAGGCCAGGAGGGAACCCCGGAGTCCTGGAGCAGCCCCATGCAGGGGGAGGGGATCTGGCCGGTACCCACCTTCCGAAGCGCCTGACGCCTTCCACCAGCAGCCGCGTCCTCCTCCGCTCCTGGGCGTCGGCCAGGCCGTAGCGGGTCAGGGCCGCCAGGGGCAGCCCCAGCCCCGCCGCCAGCAGCGCCTTCCTCAGCCGCCCCCAGCGCCACAGCTGGCCCCAGCTGGGGGGACACGGGCACAGCGGTGAGAGCCCCCCCCGGGCAGGCCCGGGCCCCACCCTCTCCAACCAGGCAAGCGTGAACCCCAGGCGCCCGCTGGCAGAGGGGCAGGGCGGAGGTGCCAGAGCTGGCAGGCAGCTGCAGACAGGCCCCGTGGGGGGCCGGGCGGGGGGCGTTTCCATCGCACCCCAAAGGGGTAACCAGGGAAGAAATCCCTAGTGCCCGGCCCCGGGGAAGGGGACGGTCTGGGGGACTCCAGGCCCCGGGCACGGCTTCCCGCCCCCGGGCGCAGACTCACGGCGGCAGCGAAGGGCCGGACTCCTGGCTGAAGTGCAGAGCCGGCAGCTGGTCCGGGCGCCGCCTGCGCAGCAGGAGGGAGTGAAAGCGGCAGAGCTGCACCTGGGGGGCCGAGGCGCGAAGATCAGCGGGGCCCGGGCGGCGCGGACGAGGAGGGGCCGGCCCGTGTGTGCCGCCTGCGGGACTCACTGCCACCGCGCGGCACGGAGCCGCCAGGGCCCGGGACATCGGCCTCTGCGGGAAGCCTTCCCGGAGCAGAACCGCAGAGCCTGCCCCGTTTCCTCCATTGCTCCCAGGTTAATACCAGGACTCCTGGGTCCCGCTCCCCGCTCCGCCACACCTTGGCTGGGTCCCTCGCGCCCCACCCTTCTGTGCCTCAGTTTCCCCACCTCCCTGGCAACAGTGACCGCCTGGGCCGTGCTGAACGCAGCAGGCACCGCGGGGGACGGAAAGCCCTGGGAGCCCCTCGGGGGCCGGGATCGCCTCTGGGGGCCTGGCAGGCGCAGACCGCGGCTGTCACCGCCCACGTGCACAGGCAGCTCTGGCTGCGAGTCACCCGTGTGAGTGCATGGGGGGGGGGATGTAGGCCTGTCCCCCGCCCACACGCCAGCCTCCCTCCTGAGGCCCCCCCTGCAGAATCCCAGCCCTCTGCAAATGCAGCTGCAGGGTGCACGATGGGCCGGGCCAGGCCAGGGCCGCGGCCCGGCTGCAGGCCGCCCAGGAAGCTGGCTGCACAGGGCCCGGCCCCCCCGAGGATCGCAGACAGCTGCCCCCCCCGGCACTCACTGGCACGGAAGGCGCAGGGGCGGCCCAATCTCGCCGCCTCTCCCACCACGCACAGCTGCAGCCGGCCAGTTGCCTGGTTGCCCCGCCGGCCGCATTCACAGCCACACGCCACCCCAGGCCAGCCCGCCGGCGGGCAGCGGCTCCGAACGGGCCTTCTCTCCGCTGCGGGGTCGGGGGGGCTGCTACGGCCCAGGGCAGCCGGGCTAGGCCGCCCCGTCCCTGTCCCGGCTTTCCCGGCCGCCGAGCCGGGCTTTGCGCGGGAGACGTGCCGCGGGTGAACGGAACGGGGGGGAGAGCTCGATCCGCTCGGCCAGCGTCGCCTCCACAGACGCGCGCTGGGTTAATGCCACGAGCAGAACGCCCGCTGGCGGGGGGACGCCGGCCGTGCACCTCTGGGCCGGCTAGCTGCTGCTTTTTAGTCCGTGGAGGGGTCCCGTTTATGGATCTTTAGGGCAACCTGAAGGGGGCCGAGAGCCACCAAGTCCCCTTAAACCATTCTGACTGCGAGCGGGTTGGGTCCTGCCCCTGGCGGGGGGGAGGGTGTTGACCCCAGGGGAGGTGGGTGATGCTGGCCGGAGGAGGGGTGGCTGGTCCTGCCCCCAGGGTGGGTGATGCTGAGAGCTGGGACGGTCGAGTCCCATCCGGGCTGGGCTCTGGCCACAGTGTCACATGACGTAGGCTGGCAGGGCAGGACAGGCCCGGTCCCAAAAGAGCCTGTGGGCGAAAGAAGCTTCGCCCCGGGGCAGGCCCTCACCCGGCTCCACCACCCTGCCGGCTCCCTGCCTGCGCAGCCGGCGCCCCAGTCCCCCCGGGCGCTCTCCGGGAGCCCCTGGCAGGGGGGCGCTGGCTCCTCTTTCCCCATTTCCAGCCTCCAGCCGGATGGACAAGCCGTCCTTGAGGGCGGGAACGTGGAAGGCCAGGGAGGGGGCGTTTCAAGGCTGCCGCAGCCCGTCTCCCCCGGCACGGACCCCCCGGCTGTCCTTGGCGAATCGGCCGCCTGGGGTTTTTCCAGCGCCAGACGCGCTCGGCGGGTGGGTGCCTGGCCAGGCGGCCCCCCACGGCCCGGGCGCCCAGCGGTGCTGCCTGAGGCCTGGAGCAGGCCGGGCCGGGGCTATGCTGACCCGGCGAGCAGCCCCCAGCCACGCCAGGCGGCCACCAGGACTGGCTGCCACGTGCCAGCACCGTGGTCAAAGCCAGGCGGGAGCAGGGCGCGGCTGACAGCAGCTGGGCTCCACTGGCCACGCTCCAGGGCCAGCGCTCGGGGCACCGAGGGCGGCTACGCCAGCCCTTCCGGGGGGGGGGGGACGATAGAGGGGGGAGACGGGGTCGGGGGGGGGGGGGGGAAGGGGGATATACCGTAAGGTACAGAATAACTGGCACTCCAGAAGCACCGGAGTGGTGGTGGGTTTGCTACCGTAATGCACATAATACCGAGCACTGAGGAAGCACGGGGGGGGGGGGGGGGGGGGCTACCGTAATGCACATAATACCCAGCACCGAGGAAGCACGGGGGGGGCCGCTACCGTAATGCACATAATACCGAGCACTGAGGAAACACGGGGGGAGAGGGGGCTACCGTAATGCACATAATACCGAGCACTGCGGAAACACGGGGGAGCTACCGTAATGCACATAATACCGAGCACTGCGGAAACACGGGGAGGGGGGGGCTACCGTAATGCACATAATAACAGCACCGAGGGCGGAGGGAGCCGCCATCCCCGGCCCCGGCCCCACCGAGAGCCGCCCTGTGCCCCGGCCATCCCCGCCCCGCAGCCAGGTGGGTGCGGGCCCCGGGGGGCCGGTCCCGGCAGCCCCACCGGCCGGGCGTGGGGCCCGCAGTTCTCCTCACCGTCCGCAGAAGCTCCATGACCGCCGCCTGTCACCGACCGCCAGCGCCGCGGGCAGGACGGCGCCGGACCTCCAGAACCACGCCCCGCCCCCTCCCTCGCCCGCCCCTTGATTGGCCCGCCCGCCCCCAGGCCCCGCCCCCTCGCTCCCGCGCGCGCCCCCGATTGGCCCGTCCGGATAGTGGCTCTCTCCTGCCCCGCGCTGACGGGGCCACGCGGCTCTAGGCCCCGCCCCCTTGCTCCCACCGCGCCCGCTGATTGGTCCACAGATTCAGTCGCGTCGGTGGGCAGAATGGGCGGTGCCCTGAGATGGTCCCGCCCCTGGATGGGGGGGGGGGGAGCTGGGACCCACGTGGGTGGGTCAGGATCAGCTCGGGCCAGGCTGATCCGCGCCCATCCCCGGGCTGTCTGACCCCGCCCCCACCCCTTGTGGCCGGGAGTTCCGCAGGGCCGGCGCTGCTTGCAGAGGCGGGGCCCATCTGGGGCTCAACACGGCCCCCTCAGCCCCGCTCCCCGGCAGGCGCTGGTCAGAGGGCTGCGAGGGCCGCGTGGGGGCCGTGCTGTGCCCCGAGCTGAGCTCCGCAGGCAGCGCTCAGCGCAGCCAGGCCCCCGGGCTTGACTCCTGCAGCAGTGAGTTCCGCAGCCTGGGAAATAGCAGCCGCCTGCCCCCGCCAGCCTCCCCGTCGCAGAGCCCGTCTCAGCCGGATTGTCTCCCTGGGCCGTGGCTGCTGCCGGCGGTCGGGGTCCAGGGACAGACAATTTCTTGGGTTACCAGGGCCAGTCCCCTGCTGGGGCTTTGAGTACCAGGAGCAGACCGTGGTGCAGGGCTCGTGCCGGGAAAGGAGCAGTGGGCGATGCTCTCACGGTGACCGGTGCTGCTGAGCCGACAGGCTGCCGCGGGAGATCTGTCAGGGTGGGCGGCCTTGTCTCCGGAGGCAGTGGATTGCAGTAATTCAGCCTGGAGGCTGGGAGCTCAGTCCCGGGAAGTCCTGACCAGACAAGGACTGGGGGTGGATAATCAGCTGAACATGCACTTCCAGGGTGACGCCGTGGCCCAGAGGGCTAATGGATCCTTCGGTTACAAACAGGGGCGTCCCGCGTTATTTCACCTCTGCGACCGCTGCTGGCATCCTGGCTCCAGGTCTGGTGCCCAGCAGGGTTTTGGTCCATTGGGGAGGGGTCAGAGAAGAGCCGCGAGCGCGATTGAAGGGGTAGAAGATGCGGCTTGTAGCGAGCGACTCCCGGCACTCGGGCTGTTTCGCTGAGCGAAGAGCCGGTCGCGGGGTGATTGGGTCACAGTCTGGAAGGATCTGCACGAGGAAGAGATACTGAGCTCAGACAAAGGCCTGACACCGTCCGAGGCTGGAAGCTGACGCTAGACAGATTCAGACAGGTAATAAGGTGTAACATTTTAATAGCGAGGGGAATTAACGCTTGGAATGATTTCCCAAGGGTGGGGGTGGATTCTCCATCCCTGGCAGAGTTTAGATCCAGGCGGGCTGGTTTTCTAACAGCTCTGCTCTGGGAATGATCTGGGGGCAGGTCTCTGGCCTGTGTTCCGGTGATCACACTGGCTCTGTCTGGCCTTGGGGTCTGGCCAAGTCCGTGGGTGTGTCTGCACGACGCGCGGAGGGGTGATTGCTGCAGGCGCCGAGAGGAAGCAGTTCCCTCGTATTCCCAGAGCACTGCAGTCACGGTCCCCTATGCAAGACGGGGCAGGAAGCTGCTTGCCTGAGCACACCCGGCGCAGTGTGGTCTGCCGGGGGTTCTCTTGCTGGTGGCCGCACTGGCAATTGTTCCTAATACGCTCAGTTAACGTTAGGAAAATCAAAGGAACGTGGACAGCGACATGTGCCAGTGACCCCCCTGTGTCTGCCTCGGGGTCCGCACCCTCCCTGCCAGCCACTGGCTGCCCACCAGTGCCTGGGGTGACGTCCCCTGGAGCTGCAGCCTCGGCAGAGGGTGACAGGAGCCGGCTGGTGTCGTTGCTGTCGATTGTCGGCCGTGTGTGCATGCTCCCTGTGTGTGCAGTGTCCCGGCCTGGGCGCAGGTAACCCAGGCACCGCGCCGCGACCGAGCCATTCGACACGTGCACAGACCCGCTGAGCAACGAAGGCGCCCGGCCAGGTGTCTTGCCAAACGAGCGCAGCAGAAAAACGCCTCCGACGTGCTACAAGTTTTCTTAGCACTGTGCGCCCCCGACAGCGGTGCTGGCCCCGGAGACGGCGGGACTGTCCGCTACCCACTCGGCCGGACAAAGCTGCTTCCTCCGAGACCCTCTTTTACACATCGCTGCAAAAAAACACGTCTGACCCCTCGGACGGGTGGCGCTGGCACCTCCTGACGTGGGCAGGTGCCACCCAGCCCCTTGTCAAACATCTCTATTCCTCGTGTTAACACGCCGTGTCTGTCCCTTCCAGAGCCATCGGCAGGGGCCGGCGGGCCTGTGTTATCTCGGGGTATTCGCATGGCCTGGGACCTTTCTGGAACGTGCCTGTGTCCAGCGTGTCTCTGGAAGGGGTGTTTGTTACACCCGCTCGGTCCTTGCCCGTCACGGCCTGGCTTCTTCAGAGGTGACCAGTATTTTAGCTCAGGCCCTGTGCCAGGCCTGCCATGCCAGCCCCCGTGTCTCAGGCTCACACACCCCAGGACAGGGGCTCGCCACATGCGCCAGTCACCCGACCACTGGCCCAGTTCCAGGGTTTGTGGGGTGCTCCGGGGCACCGGGCCCGGTGGGGGGGTGTCTGGCCCACAGGACGGCAGGGCTGGGTCCGACCTGTGGGACCGTGGCTGGGGACGCCGTGGGGCCCGTGGCAGGGACAAGTGCCACAGCCCGTTGGCCCTGTCCTGAGCCGATTCCTGCCACGGAGGTGAAAGTCCCCTCCCCCCCTTGGCGCTGCAGGGCCTGCCTGGGCTGGCATTGGGACCGGCCGCGGGCAGAGGGTGCTGAGCGAGCCGAGTCATTCTCCCGACCTTGCTTGGCCCAGGGGCGCCCGGTGGACATGAGTGATGGGCTGCAGTGCAGGCTCTCCAGGGGCAGCCACCCCAGCCGCGCGGCTGCACCTCTCTCCCCTCCTGCCCCGCCTGACGGCCCTGCCACCCAGCCTCCCAGAGCCCCTGCCCCGCACGTGGCCCCTCTGGAGGTGCCGTCTCTGGCTGAAGGTGCTGACCCTGCCCTGAGGCCGTGGGGGGGGGGGGAGGGGATCCCTGGACGTCTCCCCCTGGCATGGGTGAGTGGGAGGCGAGGCGGGTTCGCAGGCCTGCTCGCTGGGCTCGGAGGCAGCCGAGCGACGTCCTGGCCCTGCCGTGACTCGGGGCTGCCAGGCCACACCTGGGCCGCTGGCTCCCGCAGAGCCCTGGCGAGGGAGGAGAGCCGGGCCTGTGCGGCAGAGTTCCCGTAATCCTGGGCACCGGCTGCCCTCGCGCTGCCTCCGAACTGCCCCGTAGCCAGCCCCACCGCCTCTGGGAGCAACCTCCCCTGGGGGTTAACGCACCTCCGCCCGCAGGGCCACCACTGGGTGTTGTTGGGGTCCCCCCCCGCCCCCCGAACACCCGGTATCCCAGCCTTTCCTAGCGCCCACACGACCAGCAGCCCAGTGCCTCCGTCCGTGAATTACTGCGGGCCTGGCCAGGGGTGGCACGCACGGCCTGGTGGGGGGAGGCCCGGCCTAGTGGGGAATCGTCTGTGCACACCTGGGCACCAGGGTTTGCACTGGGGCCCTGCAGCGTCACTGCCCGGCCTTCTGCCTGTGAGCCGGCGCAGCCGCTCTGGCAGGTGCCGCGGCTGCAGTGGTCGGCTCACGTCCCGCGTGGCCCAGCGGCCAGAGGGGACGGACACACGGACCAGTCGGTTTCATACACATCACGCCTGGTGCCCTTTCTTTGGAGCAGGGAGGCCGGGCCCCACTGCCCCCCGGCGGGCTAGCAGCTCGCTGAGCTCCGGTCAGACCTCGAGGCAGGGTAAGTGCCTCGAGTCCCTTGTCTGGTGAATGTCACTGGTCCTGTAACCGGCCGTGCGCTGTTTACCCTGCGTGTGGATCCCGGGCGCTGTGTGTGAGTAGCTAAATGACCCGGGTGTTGTATGGCCTTTTGCACGTCTGTGTCCTGCGCGTGCTGAACCTCCAATCCACGGCTGGCTCAGCGTTTGGATTCGCAGTTATTTAACGCTTGAACCCTCGGGCAATGCGAGTGTCCGTGTCTCCGTCGATCTGAAACGTGTGGCTTACCCACTGCAAACCGCCCGCGGCCCCTCGGCGCGGCTGTTATCAAACGCCTCGTCTTTGAGCGGCCCAGCGAGCGTGGAACAACCACCAGGATCACAGCCCGGCTGGGTTTGCTACCACCGAAGGCCACGTGGTGACGGTGCCTGTCAGCTTGCCAGTCTGCTTCAACCCTAAAAGGGAAGCTCGGGGTGCGAGCCTGGCCCCTGAGCCATCGGAGCTGCCAGGGAGGTGCCAGAGGCCAGACCAAGGTACCAAAAAGCCAGGTTTGGGCAGAGAGAATTTAGGAAGACTCAGTGAGACGGGCAGGTTGCTGCATCGCGGCTTTTACTTTGGACCTACAGACTCTAGCTCGCCTGGAATGTATTTTATCTGCTTTCATCTCGCTAGGACGCGCGCTACTTTCTCTCACGTAATAAATCTTGCACCGTAGGGTCCTCCGAAAGGAATCGGCTGGAGCGTCTGTGGTGAGACGGGGAGTGTGTTTCGGCCCGAGGTGAGTGACTGGCCCTTGGGGCTGGAAGTGACTGAATGTGCGGGGAATTTTGGTTTTAAAAACCTTCCTCGTAAAGTGCAGCTTGTCTGGGTGGCAAAGAGGCCGGGGCGCCTGCGGGGACAGTCCGGGACGCCAAGGGAAGGCGAATCTAGTGAGCCAGGCGGACACTGGTTCCTGGGTGATAAAACGCCCCAGTTTGGGGTGTCTGCCCTATTGCTGCCAGTCTGCCCTGAGCCGGGCACTCTTAGCTGTGAGCTACTGCAGGCACCGGGACATCCCCGCTGGCTGGCAAGCAGGGTCCAGCCCAGAGAACATGGGGCTGGTCCCAGCCCACCACTGGCTGTGAGGTTTGACGTGCCCGGGGGGTGGGGAGTCATTCCCTGGAGGACCCTTTACTGGGCAGAGCGAGTGCAGCCCTGTGCCGGTGCCCAGGGGGATGGGGATCTCTGAAGGCACCGGCCTATGCCTGGCTCAAGGCACAGCAGCGGGTGGCAGGGCTCCTGGGTTCTATTCCCATCTCAGCCACTGACTCGCTGGGTGACCTTGGGCAAGTCCCTTCCCCTCCTGGTTCCTCAGTTTCCCCATGTGTAAAATGGGCATAAACCTGATCTACCAGGGAGTTAATGGAGAGGCACTAGCCCAGTGCTTAGTACGGTCCCTAGGGGGGCTGGATGCCAGGGTGGGGGGCACAGTGTGATAACCTGAGTGGAGCAAACATGTCTGTGCCCTTCTAGGCCATTCAAGTTACCCCTGCACAGAGACAGCGAGTACAGAGGCCAAAGACTCCCGCTCCTCAGCCCAGCCCCAGCTACTTGAGCTGAAGGAGAATCACCACTAGCTCTCCGCAGTAAAGGGCTGATGATGTGCACCAGCATGGTTCCGATTTCATCCAGCAGAGGGCGGTGGTGCTGTCCCAGGGTGGCTAGCCTTCCGAGGGCTGTGCTGAGCGCCTGGGAGCGGCTGAGGCTGGGCCCACGGCGCCCCCCGGGCTGGAGGCCGCGGCCCGTCTGCGCGGCTCAGCTGGGGCAGCGGGTGTTGCAGGGGTCTCCGGAGCGGAAGAGGCTGTAGACGCTGACCAGCGGAAACATGGTGAGGGCCCCCACCATGGAGCCCAGCTGCACCACGGCCCCGCACCACACCAGGGCGCTGTGCCCCTCGTCCCGCAGGATGACGCCGATCATCAGCTTGACGTAGGAGAGCGTGCCCACGAAGAGCACCCAGCACAGCACCTGGGCAGGCGAGAGGGCAGCGCGTCAGGCGGACCCCGCCCTGGCCACCACCCCCCGGGCCCTACGGCGGGCACCGAGGGGGCTGCTCCTCCACAGCTAGGGCACGGGAGGCAGTGGGCCTGGCACGGCTGCCCGGAGACGTCAGGGAGCCGGGCTGGAGCTGGGCTCCCTTTGCCCAAGGGCCCGGGGCCGGCCGGAGCCAGGGCGCCTGCCTGCGGCTCTGACTTACGATGAGGGCCACCCCAGCGTGGCTGTGCAGCAGCGGGGGGCACGGGCTGAGCACCGCGATGGCCATGATGTAGCAGCCGAACCCGGAGCCGGCCGCGGACAGGAGGCCCAGCGTCAGCAAGCACCTGGGGAGGCAAAGCAGCGGCTGGGGAAGGGAGACGCGTCACTGAGCCCCAGTGACCCCAGACCCCCATGGCCTGGCCCCCCGTGATACCCACCGGCCCCCCCCCAGTGACACCAGCCGGCCCACCCCCCCAGCAATGCCCGTCTCCCCACGAGCCCCCTGGGTGACCCTGGAGCACCCGGGCCCCGTCGGCACCGGGGACATTAAACTCGGCGCCCAGGCGGGGGTCTCCTGCTGCCACCGGCAGCTCCCTGGGCCGCGGGGCGCCCACCTGCGGGGCAGGAACATGCCGACGAAGCAGGCCAGCGGGTTGGCCATGGCGGCCAGCGTGGCGGCGAGGTGGTAGGCCGCGTTGCCGTAGGGCAGGCAGGAGTAGGACTGCACGGCGGGCAGCACGGCGTTGGTCAGCGCGTTGACCCAGGCCAGCAGCAGGAAGATGGAGGCCACCTGGGGCCAGGAGTAGGTGCCGGCGCCGAAGCCGCGCTGGAGCCGGCCGCTCTGGGCCGGGCCGATCATGGGCCGCTCCTCCACCACGGCCCGCAGGCCCGAGCCCGCCTCCGCCCGGGCCTGGGCCTGGAACCGCTCCTTGGCCCGCTCCTGCCGGGCGGCCGGCAGGTGGTTGAGGAGGACGAAGGCCGCCAGGCACAGGCCCATCATGCCGCCGAGGAAGAGGAAGAAGAGGCGAGTGGAGAACCGGGCCGGCTGGTACTCGGCCTGCAGCCCCGAGGCGTTCCCGGCCAGGCTGCCGTTGACGCACCGGGCCACCCCCACGCCCTGGGCCAAGGCCAGCAGGCCGGGCACCAGGCCGCTCAGCCCCTCGCCCACAAAGTAGGTGGTCAGGTAGCGGGCCCGGAAGCGCCGCATGAAGGGCAGGAAGGTGACGGAGGAGGTGCAGTCCGCCAGCGAGAGGAAGAAGAGGAGGGCGAGGAAGGCGGTGCTGTGGGCCGCGCCCGCCACCTGGCTGGTCTCCTGCCAGAAGAAGGCCAGGAGCAGGCAGGCCAGCGCCCCGACGCCGACGATGGCGTAGATGGTCCCGGTCTCGCTGAGCCGCCCGGGCCGGAAGCGGTGCATGAGGGTGACGAAGAGGGGCCCCACGTTGGCCAGTTGGATCAGCACCGTCAGGTAGGAGGGCAGGTACCAGCCCTCCGGCGCCCGGGGCACGATGAGGGGCAGCTCCACCCACACGCCGTTGATGGCCACCCACGAGCCCGTGCCCAGCAGGCAGGCGAGGACGTGCACCACCAGCGCCATGGCGTCCGCTGGGGACCAGCCGGGCCTGAGGGTCGAACAGAGAGAGGGGCGTTAAACCAGGGAGCCAGGTCCCACGGGGGCGGGGGGCAAGACTGGCTCCCCAGAAAGCCGGCACCGCAGCCTTGATGTGACCCCGAAGCCAGGTACCCCCTGCCCCCTCCCACCTCACAGTCAGGGGACCCCCCCCGTCACCTCCTGTCTGTGCCATTCCCCTCCCCCCGCAGTCAGGGGACCCCCCGCATCACCTCCTGTTTGTGTCATTCCCGCCCCCCCCCCCCCGCGCAGCCAGGGGACCCTCCATCACCTGTCTGTGCCCTGCCCTGCCTGTGCGAGTTTCCCAGCGGGAACAGCCCTGGGACGCCCATGGCCAGGGGCACGCGCACAGCCTGGCACGTGCATCCGCTCACACCCAGATGTGCGCACACAGGGGCGTGCACAGACACACGCACGCTGGGCTTGGCCCTTCGCCGTGCAGCAGGCCAGTCTTTGGGGCACCCTGCCCACCTGGAGGGGCGTGGACTGGGCACCGGCTCCCGGGGCAGCTCCATGGCTGGCGGCAGAGTCTGTCCCCCACCAGCCCTGCCCTCCTGCTGCGAAATAGCCCACAGAGGCCCGGGCTGCACGGACTGGGCCTCTCCTTCCGACACTTGCCCAGGAAGACAGTGAGGTCTAGTGGGCAGGGCGCAGGATTAGGAAGCAGGCGTCCTAGCTTCCCAGCCCGTCTCGCTGTGACCTTGGGCATGGCCCTGTCTTGCTCGGTGCCTCGGTTTCCCCCTCTGCAGAGTGACTCGTCAGGAGGGAACATGGATCCTGGAGCCAGCTGTGGTCAGCAGATGGACGGATGGACGGACGGCGCTGGAGCCAGAGCTGTGGGCAGCCCCAGGCCGCCGCCTGCGGCAGGAACGTGGCTGAGGGTCAGTGGGGACCCGCCTGCATTGCAAGAGTGTCGGGGACCCAGAGGCCCCCCCCCGTGGCAGGCTGCGAGTGCAGGAGTTGGCTTGATCCCCGCCGGGCGGGGCCGGACCCTGCCACTGCCCCTCTCCTGCGGCTCTCAGGGCCCAGCCGAGCTTTTGGCTCCCCCAGAGCTGGGGGGAGATGGGGGCTCGCTCGGGGGGTGTCCCGGGGGTTGGGCTCACGCGTCGCCTCCGTTTCCCACAGGACGTTGGCTGGGCTGGGTGCTGCTGGGGCTACCCAGGCCGCTGGCCCCCTCGGGAACGGGGCTGGGGCGCGGGGCTCCGGGCTGCCCCGGGGGTGGCCCTCACTCAGCTGCCCCTGGAGGAGGATCCGTCTGTCAGGCCCAGCAGCGCCGCCTGCCTCCTCTCCATCACTAGCGCTCGCCCTCCTGGGGACCCAGCCGGCTGGCAGCGAGTCGTGCCACGGCTGGGAGCAGGCCGCCAGGCCTGGCCCTTGCCCACGGGCCCCTCTGCCAGCTCAGGGCTCGAGGCTGCGGGCTGTGGGTGACGGACGGGGGGAGAAGCTCCTCCAGCTGCGCCAGCCAGACCGACTGGGTGAAGCCTGGGCCCTGCTTCAGGGGGGATGGGGGCGAATCGTGGCTTCCACGGAGAACAAAGATGCTCATTTCTCACGGCTCTGGAGAAAAGCCGGACCCGGCTCCCGCCTGCCACCCTAGAGGTGCAGCTCGTGTCTGCGCTGCAGCCGTTTACCGGCACCGCCGTGCCCAGCCGGGGTGTGGGGCGGCGAGATCCCTGCTGAACTGGCATGGAGCATTTTCTCGCTGGTGCTTGGCGGGCGGGTTCTTGTTCCCACGCCCAGGGTCTGACCGCCATAGATGGGGCTGGGGAGGAATTTTCCTCCTGAGATTGGCAGGGACCCTGGCGGGGTGGGGGGGTTGCCTCCGTCGGCAGCTTGTGGGTCACTTGCCGGGATTATCTGGGCCTGTCTCACTGGGTCATTTCCCCACCATGGCTACTGCCAGGGTCATGGACACGGGTGGCTGGCTGGGTCCCTGCTGAGTGGATCCCTGAGCGCAGTTGGGATCTCTGCTCGTCCCAGGGTGTCGGGGCAGCTAGAGCCGAGAAGGGGACCTCTCCTTAGCTGGGATTTGCATTCGAACCCAGAAAGGAAACCAAACTTGGCCTCGGGGCCGTGGAAAGGGCCGCTGGGGTCAGCCTGGCCTGCAGCGGGGGGCACTGCATCTTTGCCTTTCCCAGCGGCTGTGACAGCGCCACGGGGGGGAATCGCCAAGCGCTTCGCCTGTGAAACAGTGGGAGAGCTGCCAGAAACCACTGCAGCTGGGTTCGGCTTTAACTCCCGCTCCGAGCCTGGAGCGGCTCTGGGTCACTTTTCCCCCTTGCCCAGTGAATCATTAAGCTCAGCACAGACTGCGCGAGGGCAAGGTCCAGCCACCGGCCCCGGTGCATCCAGATTCAGTTTGACTCCCTCATGTCGGCGGCCGGTGAACGCCTGAGTCAGGATCATGCATGTTGTTAGCCCCGGCGTCCTGGGGAAATTCCAGCTCAGATCATGACAGCAGCTGAACGACATAACTCCCTAAAACCCACGGGGTGCA
This sequence comes from Emydura macquarii macquarii, assembly GCF_026122565.2. Lineage (NCBI taxonomy): Eukaryota > Metazoa > Chordata > Testudines > Chelidae > Emydura > Emydura macquarii. The sequence goes on from NW_027132383.1 coordinate 2,059,169, forward strand.
GGACGCTCCTTGCCTGCCCGCCCCGAGCAGCTGTGCGCCGTCAGCCAGCGGCCACGGTCCACCCCAGCGGTGGCTGCATCAGCCTGATTCTGGGATCTGCCGGAGACACACACAGCGAGGGCCAAGTGCTGCAGCCTGGCTCAGCCCTCCCGGCGAGGGAACCGGGCGTTTGCCAGAGCAAAGAGCTCCAGGAACTGGGCGCTGTGTTTGCGGCGCCGTGGGGCTGAACGGAGCCAGCGAGGTCTAAATTAGCACCATGATCCACCCTTTTATGGCTCTGGCTAGTAGAGGCTCAGTAAAGCATTCAGCGGCAGCTGGGCCGGCCCTGGTGCTGCTAGTCCCGTGCGGAGGGTTTTAGCAGCCGGGCGAGCGGCTGGATTCTGTACCGCTCAATTACCCCTTTATTACAAAGCCATTCAGGGTGCCCTGGCCCTGTGCGAAGCGTGGCACGCGGAGGCCGTCCCACTGCCCAGCATGGTCGCCTCCTTCCCTTGGGCTCCCTGGGGACGTCTGTCTGTAGCCGGCTCGTGTCTTGCACCTGGACTGGAAGCGCTTTGGGGAAGGGCCTGTCTCTGCGCTGTGGTTCTGCAGCGCCTTGTGCACCCCGTTCTCTGCCTGCTCAGTCTGCATCCTGCCTTACCCCAGGCACTGTCTAGCCCCACGGCTGGCTGGGGCACTGCATTGGGCCAGCCACGGTGCGGGAGGGGGGCGCGGGGGGGGGGGGGACTGGAGCATTTCCTGTCTCTCAAGTGCTCAGGCTCTACTGACCAGCCCAGGGGCCCCGGCCCCCACGCTGCGATCGGAGCGAGCTGCTGGGGGGGCGGCAGGATCCAGCCCCCCGTGGCCTCAGGAGTCGGAAGTTCCCGGGCCCGGCTCCAGCTGGGCGCTGTCTTGGCAGATCCCCGCACTCAGCGCAGCCGGCCGGGGAGATGGAGCTAAATCCCTGCGGGGAGCACCTCCTGTGGGTGAATGGGCTGCAGAGCCCGAGCGCTCAGAGGTAGAAAAGCCCCTGGGTCACGTCTGGTCTTTCTCCAGTGGCCTGGGGCAGGCCAGCTCCCTGGGGTCCCGTTAAAGGCCCCAAGGATCTCCCCTTTCCCCTGGGGGAATCAATCCCGCTGGGACTTGCAGTGCCGCCCCACTGGGACTACACAGCCCCAAAGTCCCTTTCCCCAGATGTGGGGGCACGGGGGAGGGGAGGGATTCTTGCCGGGGGCGTCCGGCGGGGGGAGGGCTCTGCCGGGCTCCTCCTGGCACCGTCACGCTGGGCAGCGCTCCAGAGCGGCCTCGTGTCCTGGGCACTCACGTGGAGCCGCGCCCGGGGCTGGTGCCCTGCTGGGACCTGGGGCTCTGCGGGCGCGAACATGCAGCTGCATGGCAGGTCTCTCTCTCTCTCACACACACACGCAGACACAGCCTGTTACACATCCCCTAGAAAGCTCCCCCAGCCCCTTCTTGCCCATTGCATCACCCTCCCCTCCCTCGGCAGCCTGGGCCCAGCCGTCCTCGGGTCCCCTCCCTGGGGGCTGGAGCAGCTTTCCAGCACCCTCCTACCTCGCGGGGCTAGGCTGTCCTGCCGGCCGTCTCCTCCGGAGCCGAGCTGGGGAAGTGCAGGACTAGCCGCCCCTCCCTGCTGCCTTATCCTGTCCTGGCCGGCTCTGCCGACGTAACATGCTGCCCAGGGGCAGTGGCGGCGATTGGCCGCCCAGCTGGGCAGGGAAGCTGGGTGGAGTGTTGCCCTGGAGGTGGGCAGGGGGGGCTGGGGATGACTTGGCACTTGTGGCTGCCCGGCTCTGCGCAGCTTTCCGGATCAGCGCCGCCGGGGCCGGGCCGCAAACGGGGCGAGCAGTGACGGAGCAGAGCGGGCACAAAGCCACATCGCTGGGCAGGAGACGGAGGCGCCGCCGAGGCCCCTGGCTCAGCTGGTGACTCCGCGGTGGATGAGATTCACCTGGTGCCCCCCTGGGTCTGCCTGCATCCAGCCGGCGTCACTCCTCCTGGACTTAGATTGGAAGCTCTTTGGGGCAGGGGCTGTCTCTTTGTTCTGGGTTTGTGCAGCGCCTAGCACAGCCAGGGCCTGGGCCGAGGCTGGCGCTGCCATAATACAACTAATGGGGCAGGGAAGGGCTGTTGCTGTAGTTGCAGGTCGGGCGCCGGCAGAAGGAAGCTGCCTGTGTCTGTAATTCCCAGGGCTCGGGGCCCAGGCGCCTGCCGCACTCAGTGCGCAGACCGCCGGGGCGGGGCTCACCGCGGGAAGCAGCCGATGCACCAAACCAAAGGTGAGCAGGTGCCAGGCAACATCTGCACACGCACAGCCTGCCGCTGCTGCAGGGAGCTGGGCTGGGGACCGGGGCAGGTGCTGCAGGGAGCCGGGCTGGGGATCGGGGCCGGGCACTGCCCATCCCAGGCACTGCAGCAGCTGTGGGAAGCGCTGGGCCTGCAACCGGCACTGGGAGAACTAACGGGGACTCTGCAGCCAGCAGACTCGGGAAGCCCCTGTCCGGTCATTACGGCCCTACCTGGCTGTTCACTGCCCCGAGGGGGCCCATGGAGACCAGCCCCGTTCATCAGGGCTGGAGACAGGCCCCGGGCGGGGCGCACACAGCCAGTCGGCACTGCAGCTGGGCTTAAGGCCCCCCCCCCCCACATCCGCCTGCAGCTGCACCCTGCTGCCATCCCAGCCCATTGCAGGGTCCAGCTGGTACCAGCTGCTCAGCCAGGACTGGTCAGGGGATGAGCGGTTACCTGCTGGAAACCTGGGGAGGGGGACACGTGTCAAAGGTCTGTCTCCCGGCGGACACAGCTTGCTCACACGTCAGCAACAAGTCTCAGGGGCAGGGGGACGGCCCGTGCCCGTAGGCGCTAAGGCAGGAAGAGGTTACCCCGTCGGGTTTTGAGCAGATTTGGATTGAGTTAGATTTTCGCGGCTGTGGGATGCTGGGGGGGGGACCCCCAGCGGTCAGCCAATGATTGAGGAACGACAGGAGAGGCTGAGATTCGAAAAGGTAAATCCCGGCAACCTTTAAAACACAAACTGGCAAAGCCCGTCTCCAGACATCCAGCGTGCACAGCCTGCACGTGCGTCCGCCCATGCTCGCCAGCGGCGTTTCTCACCCGTTGCCTGGCTGGACAGGCCCATGCCAGCCACCGACATGTTGCTTCGGGCGGGTGCAGCCAAATGAGCATTTCCCGAGACACACCGGATCCTTCCAGGCCTCGGAGACCAGGCGGCTGCAGCCCCCCCAGCTTCCCAGAGCACAGGCCCCTTGGTGCTGTGAGAGCAAGGCTGGCCCTGTGCCGGGGGAAGGCCCTGCCGGAAAAGAGAAGCTCCCCCGGGACCGCGCGGCGCAGGTGGAAGCTGAGCAGGGGTGAGTCAGCAAAAGAGCCGCTCCGCACTGTGATTCCTGCTCTCCCCTCCCAGATCCGCCCTCCGGCACATCCCAGTGCCCATCTCTGCCAGGGCTCCCGTGCCCGGCAGGCCTCCCCGGATTCCAGGCTAAATCCAGCGGAGCCATCGCTTCTCCGTTGACCTGCTCCGAGTTAACACTGCCCGCAGGCCAGGAGCCCGTTTGTCACACGGGCTGGGTGGCTGCCATGCTGCTCTGCGCCCGCCCACAGGGTGGACTGCAGGCCTGGCGCAGCCTAGGGAGAGCTCCATGCAGAGGCCAGGAATAGACGCCCCGGTCACTGGAAGTGGGCACAGCCCCTGGGCCCCTCCCCGGCCCGCCCGCCTTCCCATGGAGCTGTGCACAGACGTCTGGGCCGGCCCAGCCCAGCGGCCAGCGGCAGCGTGGGCGGGAGAGGCGGGGTGCTGGCCAGGAGACGGGGCGCCAGCCCTCGGCCGCGCTGTGGGACCCTGGGCGAGAGGGACCGGTGCTGCTCCCTGCCCTTTGTGACGGGGGGATCCCCCGAGGGAATGTGTTGGCTGGCGGCGATGGCGACGCTCGTCAGAGCCGGGCATGGAGGACAGGTGGCTGCCAGCTGGGTGACTCCAGGCACTGCCGGGCGGGCGAGGTGTGGGGCTCACAAGGCGGCTGCACTCTGCCCACCGGCTGGGCCCTGTTCTTCAGCTCCCGGGGCGTTAACTCCTGCAGCTCCAGCCAAACGCCAGCAGATGTTCTTTTGTTAACGTCCCAAGGACGGGGGGTTCTTCCATGGGTCCTGCTCTACACCAGTGCTGTGCCCCTGCCATGCGCCACCCCACAGCTGGCTGCGTGTCAGCGCTGGCGCCCATGGGGCTGGAAGGCAGCCCTGAGCTGGAGAAGGCCATCAGCCCAGCCTGGTGCACCGCAGTAGCCAGGCTTAGGTGTCCCCTTCCCTGCCCCTCACAGGTGTTCAGGAAAAGGCTCCTGGAGCGGTGCCAGCTGCTGGGGCGAGGGTGAGCGGTGAAGAGCCTTCGGCGCCATAGGCAGGGGAAGCGGCTGAGCTCCGGGCATGCGTGTCTGCGCAGCAGTTATACAACGGGTCTCACGCCCGGGAGGGGCGGTGGTAGGAGCGTTACCTGCAGCCCAGGGCCTCGGCCGGCAGCACATCACTCACAGCCAGGCAGCTGCTTCTCCAGGCCCAGCGCCAGGGGATGCAGAATCCACCCACCTGTTTACAATGTGCCAGCAATCGCTGCCCCCTGCCCAGCCGAGAGAGAAAAGGGGTAATTTGCCCGAGGGGTGCAGAGAGCCAAAGCCGAACCCTGCCTGTAGCTCTGAGCACAGCCAGGCCTCCTCAGGGTCTCTTCTCTCTTGTGGCAGTGAGTTCCACAGGCCAGCTCCGGCCCCGAGGAAAGTCCCATCGCCCGCACTCCAGCTGTGGCCTACGGGCAGGCGGGGTCGCTGGCACAGGGGAACAGCCCTGCTGAGGTTGGGGTCTCAGCTGCTGCCTCTCCAACCCTGCAAGGCTTGGAAGCGCCCACGCCCTCCTTTCAGCGTGGTGCCACGGCAGCATGGCCCGGTGCCCCCGGGGGGCTGTGTCCCTGGGCCGACACCGGGGGACGGAAACAAGGCAGCGCCATTCCCAGCTGGAAGGAGCGGTGGGAACCAAGCCCGGCAGGCGCAGACGGGTGGGACACGATGGCAGCTCTGGCTCTGCAAACCGGGCACAGTCTTTTCTAGCCAGCCGTGGAGGGGAAGGGAGAGATTTTCCCCCACTTGCCCTGAGATCATCCAGGCTCCCTTAGTACCGAGTCCCTGGCAAGGGAACGGGGCAGACCCAGCCGGGCGCTTACATTCAAAGGGCTGCTGTTCGGGGGAGGTTTGTGGCCCCGGGCACTGCCCTGCCACGTGCAGCACAGACCCCCCACAGCGCTAGTCACACACCGGCACTGCCTGAGCTGCCCCACAACCAGCCTCTGCAGGCATTCACTGCAGCGCAGCGGGGTGGGGCCCCGCTCCCCCCACAACTCAGCTACTCCCTAGTCACGGGCCAGCTGCCCCCGGCGCTCTCCGCGTTGCTGCCAGTGCACCAGTGGCTGGGACCCTGGCGCGGGCTCTGTTTGGGGCCGAGCACGGCCGCCCCCACAGCTCCGAAGGCTCAGGTCACACAGCGGGCGCGGAGCAGCCCAGGGCGTGTCACCACTGTCCTCCTGGTGCCCCTGCTGCCCGGCTCCAGGCCCCCCCGCCTCATGTGCTCCCCAGGAGATCACATGCTGGCTTGCAGAGAGGCCGTAGCAAGCGGGGGGCTGGGGAGCGTCCCGGCAGCCGGCCCCAGGCCGGAATGCCCTCGTGCTCCGGCGCTGCCGCCGCCTGCGTTGCAGGGACAAAGGAGGCGCTGTTCTGCGCCCGTCGCTGACTCTCGGCAGCCAGCTGCACACGAGGCCCAAACCTCTGGGCACCACTAACCAGGGAGCCCCCTGGGACCTGCATGGGCCAGGCTAGGGACCCCCCGGACCAAGGCTCCCTCCCGCCCCAGGCCAGGGGCTCTGGCAGACCTCGGGCAGGCGTGGCCCTCGGGCTAGGCCAGGCACCTCTCCCTGGCTGCCCCGGGCGGGTTTGAGGAGCAAGAGCCCTGGGAGCTGAGTATTGTTGCATGGAGCTATCCCCACAGCCGCCCTCTCCACGCGCAGCCTCCCACCCGCCTGGCTCAGTCCCTCCCCGGGGGACCTGTCAGCCCTAGGCCCCCCCCCAGGCCGGAGCCCCCCCCCAGGGACACCTGCGCCGAGCCCCACCGGTTGTGATAGGAAGCTTTATTCCTGCTCCACCCCGTAGGTTGGTGGGGGAGGGGAGTTAGTGTCGACACAACAAAAGCAGCAGGTTTTTAAGGCCGCGGAGGCAGAGCGCGACCCTGTCCTGTCCCGCAGCAAAGCGGCCTGGGCCCAGGCCTGGTGGTGCACGCTCGCCCCAGGCAGCATTCAAAGTGGCACACGCAGCTGACCTGGCTAATAGCCAGGCAGTGCAGGCCACCCACCCCGGGATCCAGAGTCCAGGTCTGGAAGGGCAGAGCAGGGCTTAGGAGACACCCAGCCCCATGGTGCAGATTGCTGCAGGAGCCTCCCTGCTGGCTTGGATTCTCATGGCTTTGCTCTAGGGCAGGGAGTGGGGCGCCTCTCCCCTCGTGTCCCCCCGCAGCGAGGAAACACCCCCTCCCATAAGGCAGCTGCGGTTTCATCACCCCAGGCCAGGCCTCCCTAGTTTTTGTGGGGCAGGAGCAACGCAGGCCCCTAGAGTCAGCTGCTTGCCCCTTGCCCTGCCACGATGAACTCACTGCCTGCCTGCCTGCCTGCGGCTCAGCCAGCTGGGAACCCTCCCGCCTAGCAGGGGGCTGCCAATGGGAGGGGCCCACCCGCCAGCGAGCCCAGGGAGCAGGCTGGCCTGGCCTGGATGAGCCGGGGTTCAGAGACCGGGCCCTCCTCGGGCTCCCCTAGGTCCCACTGGTAAGTTTTGGCTCTTCAATGACCAGGGGTTAATGCCCCAGCCGGGCGGGGCAGGATTTCCCATGGGCTAATACAGTACAGAGGTGGGTGAACACAGGGCAGTGAGATGTACCAGCCGCAGCCCCCCAGGCTCAGCACGCGAGCAGGTCCCAGGTGGGAAGAGCTTGGTGGGCTGTGCCTAGGCCTTGGCGATGGGTCTGTGTCCCGGAGAGGCCCCTGGGAAAGGGCAGAGGTGAGGTGGCGGGGGAAGGGATGCCGAGGACTGGGAGAGCCGGGGCGGCTGCGGTGCATGATTATGGCGCACTGGGAGCACTGGGTGGAGGCTGGTACAGCAAGGGGGAGGCAGGAAGGCCTGCCAGCCGGGCCGAGGTGGCGTGGCATGGCACAGGAGGAGGATGCAGGAGATGCCCTGTGGAGCACGTCGCTACGGTGGCCCCCAGCGGGCCAGTGGCAGCAGCGCCAGCAGAGGGGTCCCCTCCAACCCCCGTTCAGTGCATCCTAAAAACAGGCCGTAGAAGCCGTGTGTGCAGCCGCTGCCAGCCGTGGGGATCCAGCTCCCCGTCCCCTGCCAGGGAACCCGGCCGCACAGCCCCATGGTCTGTATGGCAGTGACTGGCCCACGGCCCTCAGTGCTCCGGGCAGCGGGAGAGAAGCCGGCCTCCTCCTCGGAGAGCAGAGGTTTCCGCTCAGCAGCAGCAGCTGGCCAGGGGCTTTCCCGCTGAAGCATCTACTGGCCATGAGCAGTGGGACGAGACAGCCCCGCACTCTGACCCGCTACGGCAATTCTCGCGTCCCTAGCTAAGGTGCCGGCCAGTTGGTCCCAGCTGGATCCTGGCAGGGCCCCCCCACGGGGCGGCTGGGCCCCCTGCTCACGCCCCGCAGTTGTCCACACAGTCCTGCCCGCTCCGGAAAAGGTGATAGACGCTGACCATGGGGAACATGGCCAGGGCGCCAACCAGCGAGCCCGCCTGGATGACTGCTCCGCACCACACCAGCGCCGCATGGCCGGCCTCGTGCAGCAGGCTGCCGATCACCACCTTGAGGTAGGAGAAGAGTCCCATGAACAGGATCCAGGACAGCACCTGTTGGGGAGAGACAAGGTGGGGGGTGGAACCAAAGCAGCCAACCCCACCTCCGAGCAGGTGGGGGCCAGAAATCCCCTCGGGGCCAGCCACTCGGGGGACGATGCACGGGGCCAGGCCAGCCGGTGGAGGCAGCGCTGCTAAAGAGAGAAGTGAGGCGGAGGCACTGGCAGCCCCCGGGGAAGCCAGGCCTTGCCTGGACTCACAGTCACTTCTCCTGTCCCGTGCGGCTGGCCTCACGTACCAAGGGACTAAACCCGCAGGAGGATGAGGAGCGGCACAGGGCAGGAGGGGCAGAACCAGGAGCCACGGGAGGGGAACCTCCCTGCCGGTCTCAAGAGCGGGGAGACGTGTGCCCTGGGAAGCCCCGGCATTGAGACGCTGACTGGACGGTGCCCCAGAGAACGGCCCCCGGAGTGAAGCCTCAGCCCACCAGCCGGGGACACTCCTGTGCCCTCCCGGCAGCGCCGCAGGCAGATCTCGGCAGGGCTGGCGGCTGCTTGCCCTGACGGCTCCTTTGTAGCCAGATGCAGACGGCCCCAGAGAGACCGTGGCCAGACTCCACCGTACTCACCACCAGGGCCTCTCCTGCGGCATGGCCCACCAGCGGCGGGCAGGGGCTGAGCGCAGCCAGCGCCATCAGGTAGGCCCCGAAGATGCAGCCCAGCACAGAAATGACGCCCAGGCCCGCTGCCGACCTGCGGGGCAGAGAGACGGCAAAGTCGGGTCAGGCGCCTGCAGCAGATGAGCTGGCTGCTGATCCCGGCAGCCCAGGCGCGGGCTCGGGCCGACGGTGCGCGCCGGATGGGAGCCCTGCCCCGCTGTCCGAGCAGTGCCGTGCACTGGCGGGATCAGAGCCGCACCCCAGCCCCCCTGCACGTTCGATCGGGCAGCCGGGTGAAGTGCTCTGAAAGGGACAGGCTCCTCCGGCAGTCTTGACATTTGCTGTGCTCTGTGGGGTGCGGGGGGGTGGAGGTGTGAGCAAGATTTGGGGTGATCTGAGCCAGGGGTTCCAACGAAAAAGCCCCCTCCCCCCAAAAGCCCACGTTACTAGATCAACAGGGCCTTCGCTTTTTTTGTGCACACCCGGGGCTCAAAGCACAGCCCTGCAGGGGGTGCTGCGGTCCGTCCGCTCCCGTCGCTGTCCGTCTACACTGAGGCGGCGCTGCTGGGATGACAACACCCGCCCAGCGGGAGCGGTTCACACCTCCCGGCCTGCTGAGTCAGGCTGTCTCATCCCCATGGTGCCTTCTCCTTCAGCTGAGAACACCCCACTGAGATGAAGGGGCCGTGCGCAGCCCCTTCCCCGTCGGCTAGGCCAGATCTGGGCTAGGGACTGTGCCCCTCCCCGCCTCTCCCTGCTCCATGCCCACCTCACAGCCCCGCTCAAGCTTCCCACAGCCCCGGCCTGGCGAGGTGGAGGGTGACGCTGGTGCATGGTGGGGATGTGTGGGGAGGGGGGCTCAGAGCAATGCGCGTGGGGGAGGAGTCTGAGCGGTGGGGGGATGAGAGACCAGTGCAGGGAAGAATGGGGTGGAAAAGGGTCAGCGCTAGATAAAAGGGGATGTTGGGGACTTCAGCTCTGCCCCCCCACGGCCACTCGATAGCACTTACACGCCCCCACCACTTCAGTATCTGAGCACCTCAACTCTTCCCTTGCATTTATACGCACAGCACGCCCGGGAGGCAGCCAAAGGGGGAACTGAGACACAGAGAGGCTAAGGGACTTGCCCGAGGTCACCCAGGGTGTCTGTTGCGGAGCAGGGAACTGAACTCAGCTCTCCCAAGTGCCAGGGCCCAACCACTGGGCCAGCCTTGCTCTCAGGCTTTCCCAAAACATCCCGAGTCCCCGCTGGCCCCTGCTTCCAAAGCCCGATCAGTCTGAGCTCTGCCCCCCCACCTGGGGGCTGGACAGCGGGGGAGCCTGTCATGCACGGAGGCACCTGGCGGGCTCAGAGTGGGAGTCGGGGCCAGCTGGACGGGGACGTGCTCTCAGCTTTACACACACGTGTGACGTTCACAAGCCCTCGACCCGTTTGGCTGGTCGCTTGGGGCATCATCAGGAATGACCCAGGTACGTGCCGGGCACCCAACTCCCAGCATGGGGCCACCATGCAGCTGTGACCTGTGGCTCCCCTTGCTGGCCCGGTCCGGGGCCCCCCCAGCTGCGCTGACGCCACTCGATCCTGCCCGTGAGAGCCCCTCCAAGGCGGGGGCGTCCGACAGCGCTGAACTGCGCTCTGGGATGGGGAGCAGCACCATGGGACAGGGCTGAGGAGGGGCGTAAGGCTGGCAGCATGCGCCCAGCCCCATCCTACCTGCAGAGGACGAACATGGCCAAGAAGCAGGCTGCGGGGTTGGCGAGGTTGCTGAGCACCACGGAGAGGTGGTAGGTCATACTGCCGTAGGGCAGGCAGGAGTAGCTCTGCACCGACGGCAGCACGCCGTTGGTCAGCGCGTTGGAGACGCCCAGCAGCACCAGCAGGTAGATGTTCCTCCCTGTCCAGAAGGTGGCCGGGGCCGGGCGGTCGGCCCCGTTGGTGATCTGCGTGGCGCTGTCCGAGGTGGGGGTGCCGTCCTGCAGCGGGAAGGACTCCTCCGTATTCACGCTGCCCTTCGAAGAGCTCTCCTGGTGGGCGGCGGGGCTGCTGGCTCGGCCCCGCTGGAGGATCAGCCCCAGGAAGGAGAGCGCCGAGAGGGCGAGCAGGGCGGACATCAGCCAGAAGAAGGTGTCGGCGGAGAAGTTCTCCTCCAGGTAGTGGGGCTGGGAGCTGGTGCCGGAGGTGGCGTTGCGGCACTCCAGCTGGCCCACCCCCTGGGCCAGGGCCAGGATGCAGGGGAAGAGAGCGCTCAGGCCCTGGCCGACAAAGAAGGTGCGGATGAACTGCTGGGGAAACTGGTACATGAAGGGCAGGAAGGTGACGTTGGAGGTGCAGCAGACGAAGGCCAGGAGGAAGGCCAGGAGCAGGAAGGCCAGGCTGTGGGGCTCCCCCGCCACCAGCGCCGTCCGGTGCCAGAAGAGAGCCATGAAGAGGGCTGCCACCATGCCCAGGGCCTGGATGGCGTGGATGACCCAGCGCTCCTTCAGCCTCCCAGGGGCCAGCCTGTGGGCTAGGGTGACGGCGATGGGGCCGATATTCCCCAGGGCGATGAGAACCGAGAGGTAGGCAGGGAGATTCCAGCCTGGAAGGGGAGAGAGGCAGGGCTAGTGACACCCAGCCGCCCCGCGCCTGGCCTCCCCACGCAGCCCACAGTGGGGCCAGCCCTCATTCTTCCCCCTTCCACTGCGGGCCCGCAGAGCCTCCTTGCTCCCCTGCCGAAGACGCCCCGCGCAGGGGGAGGGAACCAAACGCTGCAGACAGACTTCAGGGCAGCAACCCTACGTTCTGCCTCCTGCCCCGGCTGTGGCGGGGCCCACGGGGGCAGGTGAAGGCCTGGGTGTGTGGTGGGGGGGAGGGAGCTGCAGGGGGATTCCAGGGAGGGAATCAAAATCCAGGGAGGCCGCAGACCATTCCTTCCCCGGGGTGAGTCAGGGAGGCTCAGGCAGACGCTGCAGGGAACGTGATCCGCTCTCCCCTGGCATGGCCGGGTAGCGGCTCCAGCTCCTGGTAGTGCCTAGCTGGGAACACAGCGCGCCTGCAGCATTCAGGAGGGCAGCCCCGGCACACCGGTGAGACGGAGACAGCTAGGGACCAAGCCCCAAGGAAACACACCAGCCTCCCCCAAGGATGCTGCCTGTGCCGTGCGGGACAGGCCTGACCCCGCTGCATGCCGCTAGGGTGGCTCCAGCCCAGGGCTCCCACGTCGTGGCCTGCAGGGGTCTGGCTGGGCACGAGGGGCTGGCTCCCAGCGACCCAGGCTTTGCACCGCAGAGGCGAGCCTGGAGGGAGACATGGCAGAGCGGCTGGAGTCAGGATGAGCAGGAAGCAGCTAAACTGCCTCTGCTGGGATCCTCCACTTACGAGGGGAAACAGCTTCCCCCAAGGGGTGGAGGCACCAGGTCAGAAGGGAGCAGGGGAAGGGGAAAAGAGGGTCCCCCCAGGCTGGGCAGCACACGCAGGGATGGGGGGAGAACAAATGTGTGCATGACGGGTGCCCAGCTGGCTGGCAAGCGCGTGCAGGGAGGCAGAGAAGGGCAGACGGGAGGGGAGCTGAAACGAGGAACAAGAGACTGCAAGTCACTTCCCACAGCACTGAGTGCACCAGCCAGGAAATCCACCAGCTCCTCCTCCTCACGGGACCCTGCCAGGCTCCGATGGCTGGCACTGCCAGGGGTGGGCGGAGGGCAGAAGGTGACTTGGCCAAGGCCACGCAGCAAGCCTGGTCAGAGTGGGGACAGCGCGTGCTGGCTCCCAGCACCAGGATCCAATTTCTGGTCCACACTGCCAGAGATCAGGATAATCTAGCCATCACCCCCGGCAGGGGACACCCGGGGACCCCACAGCTCTTCTTCTTCACCAGGCTGGCTCAGCCCCCCATCACATCCTTCCAGCCGGCCAGGGGCATCAGCTGGGACGTAGGAAAGAGCTTCCTTGGGGGGCCTGTGTTCCTGGTTCCTAAGCCAACACTGCGCTCCAGAGCCAGGAGTCCACCGGAGAGCAGCTGCCTGCATGTGTAGGTAGGTATGCATGCACGCGCTGTCCTCGCCTCCTACCCTCTCCGCCAAAGACCCTCCAATGACTCTTCCCCCTGGGCTGGAAGCCGGACGACCTCATCCCTTCCTGCCTTTGTCCTCTGCCTGGTCAGCTGGCACGTGGTGTTTGTTGCCTGAGGCTCTGAGCTCAGCTGGTGCAACACGTACCTCACGCTTCCAGGGCAGTACGTCTGCTTCAGGGCCAGCCCCGGCCCACGGCCCCCAGTCCAGCCCTCTGAGCCCAGGAAACTCCAGCTGCTTTTCTGTGGCCTCGTGCAGGGACGGAGTGGCAGATTTAAGCCAAGACAAGCAGCTGGGTGATCCAGAGCGTGCCCAGCTTTGGTTCCCACGCGGAGGCTTCACAATCTGGGCAGTCAGGGGCATTGCAGCCATGCAAGCGAATGTCACATTCAGAGGGCGTAAACCTCCGGGTTCTAATATGTGGGAGTCAAGTCGGGATTCCTCCTCCCCACCCTGAACACTGCACACCCCACTAGGTGCACTGTGGGATCTGACTTTTCCCCTAGTTGAAAAGCACGGAACTAGGGGTCCCTCGTAGGGGGATTGTCGCACACCCCCACCCAGCCCCATTCACGATCCCAGGGATGTGACCGTGTAAGTACAGCAATTCCCTGTGAAACTCTCCTCCGTTCACCTGGCTCTGGAGCCGCTAGAAAGGCAAGATGAATTCACAGTGGAAGGCAAGATACTGAACCAGTGGCCACCGCGGCCGCCCCTGTGTGCTGGGTGAAGTCTGGGCTCACCCACGCAGCGGCCGCGGGTGCTGCTTTATAGCGAGCCATCGTTTACTGCCACATCAACGTGCCTCACCTTCAGGAAGCCACTTCACCACCACGGGCAGCTCCACCCACAAGGAGTTCACGGAGACCCAGGAGCCCATTCCGAAAAGGGCCACCAGCACGTGTGTGACCACGGGCCGGCCCACCACGGAGGCTGCCATCCTCTCAGCCCTGGCAACAGAGAAGAGAAGAAGGTCCTTGTGACGCTGTCTGCATGAGGGGTGACCATTTGGAACACCACGGAAACCAACCCTACAGAAGTGCACTAAGTATCGGTTAGTGTGTGCCAGGCAAGGCACCGATGGAAAAGTCAGGATTCGCGAAGATGGAGAGCAGGGGAGGCTTCCCCCCGTGACACGCTGTACCCCACGGACACCTGGTAGTATGATCTGTGGATCATTCCCGTTCACCCCTACAGTGCGCTGTGCATTGTCTAACGCAAAGCGTGCCGTGCGAGGTGTTTTGGGAGTGCTCATGGCATGCTGAACGGGACTGTCGTGGTAGCATGTTTCCTGCAGTGTCACACGTACACACAGCTATGAAACTCTGCTCTGTCACATCCCCAAACGTGTCTCTCACGGGGCCGGAAGAGCCGCAGACAAACACCGAGTGCAGGTCCAGGCTCGCAGCGGCAGGCACACAGGAAGTGAACGCCTGTGAGCACTTCGGCTGAAGTGGAAGAAATCAGGCCCATGGCCGGACAGGACCCATCACCTGACCTCAGGGGGTCACGGACACTTCTTAAAAGAGAAAGCGGCATCTTTGCTTCTGGGCTCTCCCTTGGAATCCGTCTTCTAAGCAACGTCGAGGACACTGAGAAACTGCCCATGGGGGGAGCCTGGCTGAAAGTTACAGCCAGCCTGTGTGGTAAGCCAACACCAAGGACTGGAAAGCCACCGAAACGCTGAACTTGGTTTAGCATGCGATTTATTCTTTAGTTAGTTATGATCTAATCCTTGATTCATATTTTACCTCATTTATAACCACTTAAAATCTTACTGTACTCAAACGTATTTGTTTGTTTTATCTACAACAGGGCGTGTGGACGGCGTGTGTGCAGAGATCTCACGTAGCGGGACAGAGCTGGTGCCTAGCGACGTCTTTGATAAATTGACGGACAACGTAATGAGCTTGCAGGGGGCCGTGTGCAGCACTGAACCCTGCAAGACGGGAGTTCCCGGGTTTGCATCTGGGACTGGGGGTGTTTGCTCGGGGTCTCTCCCATGAGCGGCTGGCCAGAGCGCTCCTTCACTAGGTGAAGGACCGATTACTCACAGGAGGCTGGGCGTGGGCTGACCCAGGAGTGGGTGGTCCACACAGCAAAGCAGAGTAAATCGGGGGCCAGGAGTGAGGAATTAGGGGGACAGCCACACACCAGTCCAGACTGCAGGGGAGGAATGTCACACCCACCACAGCCCCATCCATCCATCCAGTCTCACTCCTGCCCCGGAGTCTCAGTCTGTATGAGCGGCAGGAGAGTCAGTCTCCATGGCCCAGCCAGTGCCTTGTCTGCTGAGGCCTGACAGCAAGGGGCCAGTCACGCTGGCAATCTCTCTCTGAGCACGTGGCCGCTCAGAAGAGGGCACGACCAGTCTGAGGCAGGATCTGTCCGTCACAAAGGGAAGATTCTGCATCTCCCTCCAATGATTCCTATGAGGCAGCAGGGCCGGTCTCCGCTCCCCCCAAGTTCCCTCTCACTGGACAGGTGGTAAATGGAGGCGTGGGGAGAACAGGGGGTTTGTACCTGTGGTTATCCAAGAGGCAGGTGGATCCAAACCCGAATTGCTCCCAACAGCCCACGCTATGCCAGGCGAAGGGCAACAATGAGTCCAAAGCGGAGGGAGCAGGGATTCCCGCAGCCAGCCATCCCTGAAAGAGACAACAATGTCCTTTACCAGCAAGCCAACATCCTGATGTGCCAGGGATGGAACTATCCCACCAGGGCCCAGCGCTCCAAACGCCAGCAGCCAGGGCTTGAGCAGGGGAGGTGCAGAGGGACAATGCGCTGAGCGTGCACATCCAAACGCTAATTAGCCGAATACAGGCAAGCCAATGGTCAATTTCTACGCGCAATGTAAGAGCCCAATGCAGAGAGAGCTGCAGGCCAGGATCCAGGGGCACTGACAACTGTGCAAGGGCCGCAGGAGTGGGATAGCAGCAGGGCTGGGGTGCACGTCTGAGGGGCCCTGGCAGAGCTGTCTTCAGACCCTCACACAATATTTTGGACCCAGGCTCAAGAGCAGCTGTGGGACTCGCTCACTGCACTTTTCTGCGTCCTGTCTCAGTTCTGACTAGACCCCCTGTGGGGCAGAGTCCCTCAGTCCCCCAATAGCACACGGACTGAGCACCCCACACATGCAATAATCCCAGACACAAAACCCAGGGGAGCAGCGTGGCAAGTCCTGCTACGGAGCAGGCAGCTGAGGGAGGCTGCTTGATTAGGTGCCCCTGGAAAACCAGGGCAGTACTGACTACTCAGATGTCTGTGGGGGAAGACCCCTCACCATACAAAAGACAACACAAAATGTGGCATGGCCCGGAGCTGGGAGAGGCTGGGGAAAGAATGAAAAGGGGCCCTTACAAAACCGGCACATTTGGTCCATCAGCAGAACTCAAGGGCAGGGGAAACAGCTCAGTAGGTGCCGAGCGGGGCACAGAGTCACTGGAGCTTGGTCTGGATTCTTACTGCATGCCCCATGCCCCCACAGTGACTTTACACGCCCCCCAACCGCCACTTTGTCACCACCTGGTCCCAGATCTAGCTCTTTAGCCACCCACCTCCCCACTGAATCTCCCCGTGGACCTACTCCCTTCTCCATATCCGGGGCACAGAACCTCAGCATCAGGCTGTGATGGAACGCACCCCTCTACTCACACCCTACAGACCACGGCAATAAACTTTGTATAAAATCCGCCTGGCGAGGTATCCTTTGAAAACAAACAACTCGCTGGTCCACAGTATCGAGGTATCAAAGTATTAATAGCAACATTGTGTGTCAAGTTACAAATTCCCCCCACCGTGATGTTGTGACATGTCCAAACCCACGTAGTCCCGACAGAACACAACTGCTCAGACAGTTCCTAAACATTTATCTCAATTGCCATAGCAGTTGTGAACTGGTTGGGTAACTCCATTTACAGTGGCTGGCTCTTGTATGTTGACCCCCCCTTAGAGAGACAACGGACCTAATATAGCCCAGGAGAGGGCTGCACAATGCACAACACACATTTCTGGGGGAAAATCCTGGACTGGGAGTGTGTTGGGATCGTCCTGCTGATTGTAACCAATGCTGCTGGCAGCCAGAGTGTGGGTGGCGTGTGCCGACAGGCTGCGGGGGTGACAGTTGCTGGACCCCGGCTGTAGCTATCCAGACACTCAGGGTCTGACCTGCCTGCTGGTAGGCTGTGAGGAGCCCAGGTTGGGAGCTACAGCAGCAAAGCAAAGTTGCAGGGCAAATGGTGACAGCCCCTCACTGGGCTGGATTACACCCCGGAATGTCAGCTAGGCTCCTCACCCCCACGGCCAGCCTGCCGCTGCTTCCTCTTCAACCCCTCCAGGGTGTTAACCTCAGGGGGCCATGGGACAAGGATGTGGTTATGAGAAAGTCACTACAGTGTTGTTGGATTACGAGTCCCGTAACGCATCTTTGGGAGAATCTAGGCAGTGACCCTGCGGCAGCCAGCACAGAGCCGGCATTTCCGAAGTCAGGACAGCAGATCCTTTTGGATTAGTCAAAAATGCAGAGCTGCCCTGGAAATAAATACATGTTGTGCTGGGCTGTATCAGGAATTCAGGTTCTGCAAAGCTCCCTACACTGGACTGCTGCTCTTCGCCTTATCTTGTACATGGTCAAAAGCTCTTCAGGGCACAGAGCGTGCAGAACTCTAGGGCGAAGTGCCAGGTAGCCTCCTGGTGCTAGAACAAGAGCAAGACAAACCCTGATGTTACAGAAAAGCACACTTCTCCTTTCCCTCTGGAAGAGTGTGCCGAGCCGGTTGTGCAAGGGGCATGGGGGAAGTTGTGCAATGGGTGTTTCTGAGCGGGTAGACAGAAGATTCCAAACACCTGGCGAGCCACCCATTCCCAGTTTAACATGAGAGCTACAAACGTCAGTCAGCTATCAGCAGCTTTCAGATCCAGCCCCAGAACTGACTTCCCTGCCCTCCGGCGGCAGGAAGCTGTATCAGTCTGCTCCACAATCTAATCTAATTTAAATAGACCTGCCATTAGTTTCCCTGTGTAACTCCAGAGGCTCAGCTTATGGGAGGAAGAAGGATGGATGGACCAATTCTCACTCACCCCAGTGCTAAGTTACCCCCCCATCACATCTCTAGCCATCCTCAGAGCCCTTTTCTGCAGTTTTGTAGTCTCAGCAGATTAAGAACAGCCGAACGGCCAGACTGGGTCAGAGCCATGGTCCATCCAGCCCAGTGTCCTGTCTGCCGACAGCGGCCACTGCCAGGTGCTTCAGAGGGAGTGACCAGCACAGGTAACATCAGCTGACCCATCCCGTTGCCCATTCCCAGCTTCTGGCAGTCAGAGGCTGAGGACACTTCCGAGCATGGGTTCGCATCTCTGCCCATCCTGGCTAAGGGCCGTTGACAGACGCATCCTCCAGGAACGTATCTAGCTCTCTCCTGAACCCATTATAGTCTTGGCCTTCACAGCATCCTCTGGCAAAAAGATTCTTTCTTCAGGCTGGGAGGCAGCCAGACCGCAGGCGAGATGGAGCTGCGGCACCGCTCGGCGTCCCCAGCACCCGCCGAGTTCGCTCCCGGCAAGTCCGGGAACGGCAGAGCCCGTCTGTGTGAGACACACGCTGCCTTACACCCGGCCGGGCTCCAGCCCACCCGCCCACTGCCTTCGCGGTGCGCACGTCCACCTGGAGCGGGTCGCCAGCGCAATGGGCTGCGCCGCGCATACATCGTCCAGTGGAGGGTCCCCGGTAAATGTCATCAACCCCACCCGCCGCTCCCTCCCCGCATCCTTCCCACGGACGTGGGGCGCGCGGGGCCCAAGGGCCGAGCGACCAGTCGCCCACACAGACCAGCTGCTGCTCCCCACAGCTCTGCTGCCCCCCAACACAGCCGCCCCCAGCCGGGGGTCACGCTGTGCCCCAAGCAGCTTTCCACGGAGCAGCCCCGTCCTCCGGGCTGCGGGTTTATTGGCGCCTCCTCATGGGGGGGAGTGGGGCGCGTCCCAGGGGAGTGGGGCGCCGCCACCAAAGAGCCTCGCACGGGGGGGCGGAGGAGGGGCCAGGGCCCTACAGCAGCTCGAGCCCCGCCCCGCCCCGCCCCGCGGGGCTCCGGCTGCGTTAGACTGGGGGCCCCCAGGGGCTGCCCCGGGTCCCCGCTGCCCCCCGGCAGGCACCGCCGGTCCGGCCCCCGAGCCCGGGACCCGTGAGAGACCCGAGACCCCGACCCGCCCCGGGGCCGGCCAGCGTCTCCCGCAGTCAGCCTCCGCCAGCGCGCCGCGGGCCGCCTCCGAGTCCGGGACCGGGACCGGGACCGGGACCGGGACCGGGACCGGGACCGGGACCGGGACCGCCTCACTCACTCACTCACTCACCCGCTCGCTCACACGCGGCCCCCGGCCTCCAGCAGCTTCCTTCTTCCGGCTTCCGGGAGAGGGGGTCCCGCCCCGGAAGTGACGGATCTAGGATGGTGCCTCGCCACGTCCGGCCGGGGCTGCTGAGGAGCCGGCGCCGCCCGCCCGCGGGGATCCCGGTCAGCAGCGCGCGGCTCCCCCCGCCCCGCGCCGCCCCACAATCCTCCGCGCGGGCCCCCGGCTGGGCTGGGCTGGGCTGTCCCCTCGCGGAATCCCCGGTACCGCGTCACCCTGAGATCGCACCCCTCCCCCACCCTTCCGGCCTCGCACCCCTCCCCCACTTCCCTCCCAGCACCCCTCCCCCACTCCTCCGGCCCCCCGAGTCCTCTCACCCCATCCCCTCCCACCACCCCTCCCCCAACCCCCCCGCACCCCTCCATCCTCTCACCCCTGCCCCCCGCCCCGAGTCCTGTCACCTCCCCCTCCCCCACCAACCCGTTCTCTCATCCCCCCCCCCATAGGATCAACTCCGCCGTGGGGCTGGGCCCTGCAGCGCTGGGCTCCCAGCAGCAACGTGCAGGAGGATTCCAGCCCCCCAGCCTGAAGCAGCGCCCTCCTCCGGCTAGGGCAGGGCCCGGAGAGCGCCCCTCTGCCTCCCTGCGCCCCCAGCACATTCACACTCGCACTGGCACGGGCACAGGTGCTGCGGCGGCTCCTGGAGTGCGCACCCAGCTCCCGCAGCGCGCCCGGCCGCGAGCGACTCAGCAAGTCCACTCCCGAGGCAGATCAGAAGTGGGGCGCAGGGCCGGGGCTCACCCCAGGTTGAGCAGCCCTGAAGATAGGCAGATGTCTCCTGGGGCGCTGACTGGGCTCCATTTGGAGCTGTGTGGAAGAAGTGGGAAGCTAGGGTCGTGCGTGTAAACGGGTGCAGCAGGGAGATGACTGGTTGTCATAGTAATACGTTATTTCCCCTGTCGATCAATAAGTGCTGGACTCAGGGGAGTCCCTTTGTGGTGGACTCAATGTCTTTCTAAAAGATACGCCCTACTTCAGCCAGAGGTTCTGGGCTGGATCCAGAATCTCCCTGGGTGGGGTTCTCTGACCTGTGTTATTCAGGAGTTCAGACTCGATGATCAGAACGGTCCCGTCTGGCTGTAAAATCCATCCATTGTCATTCCCAATTTACAGCTGGGGGACGTGAGTTGCAGAGAGGGGATGTGTGTCACCTGGGGTCAAACATCACCCTCAAAGCTGGGAACGGAATACGGATCTCAGTCATTCCTAGCACCACGCCCTGTCCATCGATGAATGAGATTCTGCTTTTGTCCTTGGCCCATGCTGATTTTCACTTAGATGAAGGGGTGCTTCAATAGGAACATACGGCAAGTACCCCAAAGCTCCCAGCAGTGACTGTCACCTGTCTTCTCTGCCAGAAACGTGCTGCCAGGTTGTCCCCGCTGATTAACCCAGCCTATATGGGCTACCATGGAAGAGCCCAGGACAGCAGAGAACTTGAGAGAGGCTGGGACTTCTTCAGAACCATCCAGCACAGGGCAGAATGCTTCCAGGAAGCGGGGTGCCAAGGCAAGCAGGAGACCAGGACCACGGGACACCAGCAAGGCCCCTAAAAAGAAGAAGGCCGCCAGGAGAGTGGTCCCGGACTACTTTGTTCACGAGACGGACAATGACATGCTGCTGATCATTTCCAACATAGGTGACGGGCAAGAGCGCCCACCCAGGAAAGTGGCAAAGAGAAAGCAGCAAGCGCCAGCGAAGAAGAAGCAGCTGCAGCGCGTCCAAAGGAACAGCGTGGCAGAAGGGAGAAAGAGAGAGAAAGGAGGGGCTCCACCTGCGAAGGAGCCTGCGCTTGGGGGCCAGGCAGAGGAAAGCGAGGCAGCTACTGCGAGCACCAGGGCAGCTGCTGGGGCCTCCTGGGGAGAGCGCCTCCCAGTGGAAATCCTGGTGCGGATCTTCCAGCCTTTGGTGGCATCTGAGGGGGCAGTGCCCTTCCTCTGCAGGTATGTGGAGTTAGCGGGAAGGAGGTCAGCAGGGACCATGCAGTCAGCACGGCACAGTCACTCAGTGCTTACGGGAACAAGCTCCCTGGCTTCCTTCAGCTTCGCTTTGTCCGTTTGGGCTAGCGTTCCATCCTTGCCTCCTGCTTTGCTGGGGTCACAGGGAATAGGGGCAAGGGTCAGGAGACGAATTCCGGCCTTGGAATCTGTGAATCCCTGGTCTGCCGTGGACTTTCTGTGTGACCTTGGGCAAGTCACTTAGGGCCAGATTTTTAAATCCACGGGAGCTAGGTACTAGATGCTTTTGAAAATCCCATGAGGCACCCTAAATATCTTTACAAATCTGGCCTTCCATCTCTCTGTGCCTCAGTTCCCCTTCTGTCCAGTTGGGACAACAGCTGTGCCCTGCCTCCAATGGACGTTTGTGAGGATAAATTCACAAATCCGTTGAAGACTGTGTGGTGCTCAAATCCTCTGGTGACGGAGGCCGTATGTTGTATTCATTTAGATGTGATAAAGGTGCCCAAAGAGTCAAACGTGTTAACAAGACACTGTAACTGTCCAACATTAAACAGCGTTGAACGCGGTTCAACGTTTGGTACACAGGGAGCTCAGCACGTTTAGTCCTATGGCAAACACCCCATTAAACTTCCTTTTAGCCCTTTATTAAAGTTACAGAAAAGAAGGGAAGGGAAAAAAGTTAAAGCATTTGAAACGTCAGATCTTAAGTACGACTTTCATTTTAACAGCATCCCTTGTTCCCTTTCCCGTCAGCTGGAGAGAGTTTTGAGAGAGAACCCCCCTGTTAGACAGTCTTAGCTGGGGGTAAAGGCGGTAATAACTGCCCTTTGCGGAAGAGTGAAGAAGGTACTAGAGATGGGGTGGAGCTGATGCTGTGGCTGATGTTGTTAAAGGCTGATCCCGTTTCCTAAAAGACAAAACAAGAGAAATACACCCAAGAGGGAAGGGAAAAAAGGAGCAGCAAAGAGAAGATGCAGCTTCTGTCTCTGGTGCTGACTCTCACTTGCAGACTCACGGCTGGAAAAACACAGGCCCAGCACCCGCTCTGATCAGCCATGCTCAGAGCTGGCAGACGTGCACCAGCATCGGGCTGTTCAGGGCATTGCTTTTAGTTGCCTCTCTGGTCACCGCTTCACGGCAGTGTTGCAAAATGTGCAGTCTTGTCCGACTAAGCCGGACTCTTCTTAGACAGAAGGCAAAAGGAGAGGGATAGGAAAGAAAAGAAACAAGGCGGGGAAGGAAAAGGACACACGAGGTTGGGGGAATGGCAGGTGGCTGGGGTCTCAAAGTCTCACATCCCAGGCAGTATTCAGGATTCAGCCAGAGTTGGTAGAAGTGGCGTCATCTGGGTCCCTCTGTCTGGCCTACTCTGCTCAGGACATCTCTCAGGATTAGGAC
Organism: Emydura macquarii macquarii; assembly: GCF_026122565.2. Taxonomy (NCBI): domain Eukaryota; kingdom Metazoa; phylum Chordata; order Testudines; family Chelidae; genus Emydura; species Emydura macquarii. The sequence continues at coordinate 2,081,525 of NW_027132383.1, forward strand.
TAAGAAGGCACAGTGGTGTCCCAGTCAGCCACTGTTGCAATAGCCACCATTTCGTACCTTTTCCTATCCACCTTTGTTGTTAGATGTTGTTATGACGCTTTATGAACGTTCACTCCCTTTTCACAGTTGAGCTCACAATTGGGGTCACTTTCTGGGCTCAGTGATCACAACACGTATTAGTTCCTAAGACAGACAGACAGACAGACAGACAGACAGGGCACAAGGGAGGTGGCATGGTGGGATCGCAGGGTTATCTTCTCTGTTTGATTCCAGATCCAGCACAGTCCCTTCACTCCTCGCAAGCTGGCTGGCCCGGCAGGCCGAGCTAGGCTCTATCTCTGCCTCTGACAGCATCGCCATCGATAGAGGTTCTGCAGCAGGGAAGCCCTGGAGCCTCCATGCGGCCTATTCTGCCGCCACTCCAGCCTGAGAAGGGTTTCCAAGGGGAGTTCCCTGTGAAGCTCATTGTTGTAATGGAGCATGGAGATCAGGACACAGACTCGGGGGGAAGGAGCAGGGTGGATTGATTTAAATCACCAAGAGAAAATCATTGATTTAAATCAAGTTTCCCACTGATACTTCTTCACATATTTCTTAAACAATGGTGCAAATCTGTTCACTAAAACATGTGAATTTACAACTCAGTACAGCATTGTACAACATCGAGGAGGGTATACTGTGTGTACTTCTTTAGATAACTTGAGTTCTATTAATTTAGGAAATAGCACATAACACTCATTACCTGTGTCAAGCTGCAGATGCAGCAGCAGCACATTAGGAATGGTAAGAACTAAATCACACACACACACACACACACACACAACAGCACTTATATTTTATTAAACTAAATCTTAAATGTTACATAAATGTTTCACATTTGCAATTGCAGCAGTCTGCTGCGTTGCCAGCTGACGGCTGTCCGTAAACTCTTTTTTTTTTTTTTAAATTTTCAAAGTTTATTAACTCTAACAGACAAGCCATCACAACACTAAACGTACGTTGTCCTTAAAACTTCTACAACTAGCTCTCAGCTTCCCCACCCCCACTGTCATTTTTATTCATAGACTGAAACAGAAATACAAGCTTTCCTGCTTTTTCAACTCCCAGTTGATTTCTTAGCTTTGAGTGAATAATACCAAACGATGAAAATATTCTCTCTGTGCCTGCAGAGGAAGCTACAGCTGTGAAAAATTAACTTACCAACTGAAGGAACTCTGTTTCAAGGTGCCTGGCTAATGATTTCCACCAATTCAGGGGAGTGACTTTGTTGAAAACATCCTCAGTAAACATGTGCTGTTTAAATGGTTCCGCTCCAGCCCTGAAATGTATTATGACCGGCATAACTGAGGAGTGATTTTGAGATGTCCATGCCATGGCAGCAGCATCTTCTTCAGAAGTTAGGCATCTACCTTTATATCTGGGGTTGAGAATGTTCGCAAGAAAATGAGGCAGAGTTAGTGCTTCATCCATTCGCTTCTTTATTGGCTGCAGTTTAACTTTCTGGTGAGGTATTTCTTTCAACGTCTCTTGAAGTGCCTTCCAAATTTTGACAGCATCAGCAATGCAGCAACAATTTCTCTGAAGTTGGTTTAAGGCTATGGATATAGGCTTCAGTATACTGAGCATATCCTCTACATTCCTCTTTAATCCAGTGTTAGATACTTTGGATGAGATACTTCCATCGGTTTTATCACGGTTTTCACATTTTTTTCAGCAAGGATGCGGATCCGATTCCAAATTACCAAAAAAGCTAAGACTGACTGCACTTAGTGTGCACTTAATTTTGGATTAAGCCTCACAGAACTCACTGGCACTTCTGTTTTTGAGAAGACAAGTATAGGATGGGGTTCCCTTGGGAAAGCTGAGTTATGCTGAAGTAAAATAGGGAATAGATTTATGGCATCACCATTATGGTCTGTGGCCATGATCCAAAATAAGGGGCGTGTATTCTGCAATATAAAATCAGAAAATGACACCCAGTGGCAACTGGCAACTCTAGATTTCTCTTACTGCAGCTTTCTGTACCGTATACTTGGGTGATAGATTCTAAACCTAGTTAACTAATTAAATAAGCCATAAGGATTAACTAAGCTAAACCTTTTTTTCTAGCAACATCCAACATAGCAAACAGCTTGGGAATGTACTTGTTAAATCACACTTATACTAAAAGGCATAGAGAGAGTCTTGAAGAATGATGCATTGCAAAGTGAATTATGTAAATTACTAACCAGTTGACCCACATTGTTCTTCAGACATATGCACATCTTCATCCACATCATTTTCTCCCAAGAAGCAGTTTTCGTTATGATGTTTCATTCTTGCAGCTAGGCCCTGCATCTCCTTCTTGCACTGCTTACACTTGACACGTTTTCCTTTTTTACCCAGGGAAGGAATTTCTTCAAAACATTCCCAGATAGGGTCTCTCTTACGCCGAGAAGACATGACATTTTTTCTGTAGCAAAAGTGGGGGGGAATATAGGAAGCTGTGTGTGTGCTGAATAATGTCATCCCTTTTTCTTTCCAGTCCACTCCACTGTTCCTTTCTACTCTGCTTCCATCCTTTGTCTCTCTGTCTTTAAGACAGTGTCTTAACTAACTGCTCTGCCTTGCTTAGCCCAGCTCCACCACCACATAAGCACAGAACAACAACAATCCTGTCCAGCCTGTGTCTGTCTTTGCACATGTGACTTTAGTCTGCTGAGAAACAGAAACTGAAAGCCCAGAACTTCCAAGAAGCAAGAGCTGGTAATTAGGCTGGACAGACTAGAGCCATTAATTCATTTAGATGAGACCGTAAGTGTAGGTTTAGCATGTTTGTGATGAGATTTAATTGCAACCTGTTTTTTAAACGAGAGAGAAATTTAGTATTTTATTGATGATTTTAAAAAAGAATCCAAAAAATCCAATTTAAATATTTAAAAAATCAAATTTTTTTTATTTAAAAAAAACAAAAAGCATTGATTTATATCCACCCTGGGAAGGAGTCTGAGCCCCTGGAAAGCTCTGCCTGACAATTAGCTGTGCTTCCACCCGCTGGCGGTGGGCCCCAGGTGGTCTGCTGTGCTGAGACGGCTCTGTTCCCCCCTCCGCTACATATCTAAGCTGGCGTGTGCCATCGCAGTGACCGGTGTCTCCATCCCCAAGGGTGGCCCGTGTGTGCCGGCTGTGGTACGGTGCAGCCTCCAATCCGGTGCTGTGGCAGCAGGTGTCAGTCGGCTTCTGCTGGGTGGAGCCTGGCAAAAAGCAGCCTCCCCCGACAGAGAAGAGAATCCTCAGCACGCTGGAGTGGCTGGTCCCGAACAGGTGGGGGCTGCGTTACAGATGGGGGTGGGGGGTGGCCCATCCCCTATGCATGACACGTGCCTTGGCCCCCCCATTCCTTCCCTGGCTTCTCCTCCCACTCCACCTCCCCTGAGGGGCTGTGCACTGCTCGGCCCCTCCCCTTCTCCTCTCCCCTCTTCCCCTTACATCGTCCTCCCCCAGGACAGCTGGATGCGGGCATGCTGGCTCAGCAGCCGGATTAACTCTCCATTTCCGTGCAGGTTTTCCCTTCTCCGGGATTTTGCTCTGTGCCACTGGAAGAGCCACGTGCCCTTTGTCCTGAAGGTGAGAAGGCGAGGGTCGGTTTGGCATGATATGCCATCCTTTGGTGTCTGCTCCCCACAGGCAGTGCCCTTCTGGTCTTGGATGGAAGTCTACGCCCTGGTCTTGGATGGAAGTAGCCATAGCTCTAAGAACCAGGAGCCTGTCTGCCAGCAGGAGCCAGTGGCACAAAGTTCTGCTTCCTTTCATGCAAAAGAAATCCTGCCCTTGGGCTCCAGGCAAGGTGGCCAGAGTTCGGGGCCCTCTCTGCTGTCATAGACTCATAGATGAGGGTTGGAAGGGACCCCAGGAGGTCACCTAGTCCAGCCCCCTGCTTGAAGCAGGACACAGCCTCTGTCAAATGAAGAACTGAGATCAGAATTGTCTTCCTCGCAGGGAACTGAATTGGAGTGAGATGGAGACTATGAATCCCCCCAACCTGTGTACCCCACTTTTACAGGGCTCTGCTCATGGGACGGCAGGTCCTGCTGACTAACCGCCCTCTCTCATTACAGGCCCTCGGGGAGTCCTGCCCACTTCTCGTATCCCTCAAGCTGTCCCACTGCGGTGGAGTGACCGCCGAGTCCCTGAGCGCGCTGGCCAAATGCTGTCCCCGGCTGGAAAGTTTAAACCTGCAGCATTCCCAGGTAGGGGCATGCGGGGCTCTGCTGGGCTGAGTGGCAGACAGGCTCAGTTTTGGCCAGAAATATAAGGGTGCCGTCCACATCACTATTGCTACCTGCTGGGGGGTTGGGAGTCTAGGAAATGTATCGTGAGGCCCATCCGGCATAGCCCCCACGGAGTGCCGTGTGCCCTGCCAGAGAGCGGAGCCGCTTGCCAGCCCTCTGATCCCCTAGGAACGTGGAAACACTTAGATACAGCCAGTCAAACCTGCTCTGAGCCCCCCCCCACCCCCCCCGCACCTACTCTGAGACTATAAACTCCATTGCATGGGACAGCGCCCAGCCCCCTCCCAGCGGGGGCCTGACAAGGGCCTTATCCGGTCCCACTATTGCCCACCCAGACGGGTTCTTCCTAATTTGCTGTAGCCAACAGCTGTGTACAGCAGTGGATCTTCCTCTGTGGCTAATTCGCCAGCCCCTCCTCAGATGGCTTTGAGTGCGGTGCATGCCATCTGGCTGCCAAGCGCTGGTTAATGACCCCTCACTGTGTGGCTGCCTCTGCTTGGTTCCCAGATTGACTCCTCAGCTGTGGTGAGTTTTCTGGAGGCTGCTGGCTCTCGGATTCGGCGGCTCTGGCTGACGTACAGCAGCCGAATGAATGCCATCATCGCCACGCTCTCAGTAAGCCTGGGGAAGGCCGCAGGGGGAGGGCAGGGCAGGTTTTGGAGGGACTGGCCTGGCCTGAGTGTTAGCTGTCAGAGTTTGCCTGCACCATATGTATCTGGGATGGGAGAGTTTCTGGAGCCTGCTTCAACCAAGGGTTACGAGACCCATGAAGGTACGTCTGCTGAGAGTGGAACAGCAACAGAAGGCAGGGGTTGAACTGGGAGAAGAAGTGGTGCTTTCCCAGGCTCTGCCCACAAACCAGGCCCTCCCCACTCATGACTCTAAAGTGAGATGCACTGAGTCAGTTTCAGATCTCCATCATTCCGCTTTCTGGCAGCTCTGATCAGCTGTGAAACAGTTAGTATATTGCATGGTGTCATTAGGCTCCAGAGTTAACGCTCTGCTGCAAAGAACAGGGCAGATCATACCTCTCAGGGCTGTTGTTGCAGGCTCTCTGCAGACTCAGGCAGACGTCGCATTCGAGAGGTTCAGCGAGGCAGCTGGGAGCGGGGTCTGACGGGTCAGCAGGGAAACGCGGCACTCTCTGAACCTGTCGCCCCCTCTGCAGAGCGGTTGCTGCCCTGGGCTGCGGCTCCTGGAGGTGAACACGGAGATCAAGCAGAGCAGCCAGCACTTTCAGCTCTCTGTAGAACAGCTGCAAATGGCCTGCCAACAGCTGCAGGTACCCGTGAGCTTTCATCCCTTCCCCTACCCGCTCCTCCTCCTATCTCCTCCCTCCGCTTCCCCTGCCCTGTAAGCCTGTGCCACCCTGCGGCTCCTATACTAGCCTATTCCTTCTCCCACTGTGTGGGTCCGGGCAGCGCCATGCTTGCTGCCCTTGGACACGTGGCAGTTCCGGTTCAACAGGCTTCCCGGAAGCTGAGGTTGGCTCCTTCTGCCCTTTCCCTGTTCAGTCCGCGTCCCCACTGTGTCGGTAGCCTGTGCGGGCCCCCCGGCACCAAAGGCTGCTCACTCCAGCATGCCCTGCAGCTAGGAGGGGTCTTGTTGCACCTGAGAGCGTTGCCAGCCGCTGGGTGTTTTCTCTCTCTGGCGAGGGTGGGCAAGCATCTCAAAGCTGCGGAGGAGGGGAGAGGAGGAGAGGAGAAGGGCTGTCTGCTCACAGATGATTCACAGCCAGGCAGCTGCTTTTCATAAGGTGCCTGCATATCCTCGCATTGCCCCTTGCCTGTATCTGGAGCCTTGCCCACCCCAGCAGTGGGTGCGAGTGAGATGATGTCTGTAGCTCACCCCTCCTCTAGTTTCCCTGGTCATCTCGACGGACGCAGATCAGACGATTACGGTGTAAGCTGCCCGGGGCAGGTTGGGTTTTAGTGGTGCTGTGCACTGCTGCAGCTAGCGTGATCCGGGGGGTGGATCAGGAGGGAGTTATCCTGATAGTCGTTGCACGGCACGGCTCTGGTTAGTGCTGCTGGCTGTGGGGCTGGGGCTCGCCAGTTAGATCCGGGGCACACCCAGCTTCGTGACACCGAGAGCTGCATCGGCACCTTGCCTGGCTCCTGATTGCCAAACGCCGGAGCCTTGCTCCTGCTTTTCCAGTGCACATCCAGGGCCTTGCTTAGTTTCCATAAGGTCCTGGCCCTCTCAGGGGTCACCGCTCCCATTTTGCCTATTGAAGCTGGGAAGCTCTTGCCGTCTACCCCTGTCTGAGACAGGATTTCAGGGCGTTCTCAGGGGAAGCCCCTTCTTCCCACTGCTAGGGCTTGTCCACACCAGGTCTAGGATGCAGCGCAGAATCTAGTTGTTCCCTCGTTCCCTGTCTTTTAATTAGCTCCTGGAGCAGGGGGCCTGTCACCCCCTGGGAGGCAGGCAGGGAGGGGAGGGGGTAGGTTTGATCTGCATTGGTTGTTTTAGTCTTCATGTGCCCTGATATCCCCATGATGGGCACGCTGCACATACATGGAATAGAGCCTGCCGTGGAGCTGCAGTCCAAGGGTACTACTGCTCCCAGCATGCAATGCGTTTGGCTGCCTGGCATGCTGGGATTTGTAGTTTCCATGGTCCACACCCACATTAACTGGGCTGCGCCGTAGAGCATCAGGAGCTGCATTTGGCCAATGCCTGCCGCCAACTCTTTTTAAAGCAGCCCCGAGCGGAGCAGGCCGGGGGTTGCTCCTGCCATAGCCATCGCTATCAGCTGATCCGGCTGGCTGGGAGGTTGTTGTCTCAGGGTTGGTGGCTCATTTCTCCCCCTCCCCTCCCCACACCTGTTTCTCTTCCAGGTGCTGCGTCTTCTCAATGTGATCTGGTCCCCGAAGCCGAGCCCCCGCTCCGCCCCCACCTCCCTGGGCTTCCCCCAGCTGGAGGAGCTGTGCCTGGCCACCACCTCCTATTCCTTCGTCAGTGACAGCATCCTGCAGAAGATCCTGCAGGCCTCCACCAAGCTGCGGGTGCTGGACCTGCGTGGCTGCTTCCGCGTGACGCCCAAGGGGCTGCAAGAGCTGCCGTGCCCTGGTGAGCCTTGGAGTCCCCGGGTCCGGGGAGGAGCAGGGGTCTCATGAGGAGGCCAGGTGCAGCTGGTGCAGTTAGGGACAGTCTTTCTGCCCTCTAGGTGAGGCCCTGGGCCTAATGCGTAACTCTGTTTAGACACCGGAGAGCTTTGGTTCCGTTCCAGGTCCTTGGCTGGCCCTTCTCTGCAGCACTCAGGAGAGGAAGCACTCTTGGTCAGCTGCCTTGTCGAGGTCTAGAGGGCCCTTGGACTCTGTGAAATAGTAGTTGCTGTCCACCCAGAAGTGGCTGCATTTTAGCGGGGTTTTGGAGTGTGTGAGCCCTCAGAATGACAGACTTTATAGATGTGTAGGATCAGGGCCCTGCTTGGCGCAGCGTCTGTCCCGCAAGCTGTCCCCCCAGTGATACCATTTCCAAAGAAAGCCGGGTGGGAGTGAGGGGGCAGAGCGGGGTGCATCCGGCAGAGATGAGTTGGAGAGCTGGGGAGACAGAGGGGAGGCACAGAAGGCAGCCGCTGAAGAGGAGAAGGCTCTGACACCAGCGGCGGTGAGTGTGTGTGAAGGCAAGGGTTAGAAGAGAGGGAGGAGCTGTGGGAGGAAGGAGGAGAGAGGAAAGGTCTCAGAGGGGTTTATGAATAACACCATCAGGGCCTAGATCCAGAGGTGGATTAGAAGGACTGGGGATCGCTAGCTAATATTCCATGCGTGTAAGAACTGTTGGTCTGTAGTGCTCACAGCACTCTGTAAATGGGAGGTGGTGTCATTAGCACCCTTACACGGGTGGGGAAACTGAGGCACAGAGCGGGGGCTAGAACCCAGGAGTCCCAGCTCTCACCCCTGTGTCCTGAGCACAGCTGACCCCATTGTAAATATGGCAAGGCCCCCTGGGTGCCTGGTGCTATGGCAGTGTGAGAGGATATAGTTATTCTAAAGCAGCCCCCATCTTAACATAAGAACGGCCACGCTGGGTCAGAGCAAGGGTCCGTCTAGGCCAGTGTTCTGTCTGCCGACTGGCCAATGCCAGGTGCTTCATGTGCCAGGTGCTTCAAGTGATCCATCCCCTGTCGTCCAGTCCCAGCTGCTGGCAGTCAGAGGTTTAGGGACACCCAGAGCATCCCTGATCATCTTGGCTAATAGCCGTTGACGGACCTAGCCTCCAGGCACTTAGCTAATTCTTTTTTGTACCCAGTTCCTTCACATCATCCCTGCCAGCGAGTTCCCTAGGCAGACTGCGCTGTGTGAAGAAGTACTGCCTTTTGTTTGTTTTAAACCTGCTGCCTATTCACTTCATTGGGTGACCCCTGGTTCTTGTGTTAGGTGAAGGGGTAAATAACCCTGCTTTATTCCCCTTCTCCACACCAGCCGTGATTTTATAGGTCTCTATCATATCCCCCTGTAGTCGTCTCTTTTCCAAGATGAACAGTCCCAGTCTTTTCAATCTCTCCTATGGAAGCTGTTCCATGTCCTTGATCATTTTTGTTCCCCTTCTCTGTCCCTTTTCCATTTCTAATGTATCTTTTTTTGAGATGAGACGACCAGAACTACACACCATATTCATGGTATGGGTGAACCATGGATTTATATAGAGGCACAATGATATTTACTGTTGTATTATCTGTCCTTTTCCTAATGGCTCCTAACGTTCTGTGAACTTGTGTGACTGCCCTGCATGCTAAGCAGATGTTTACAGAGAACTATCCACAATGACTCCGAGATCCCTTTCTTGGCTGGGAATTTTAATTTAATTTGAAGATCACTTTAGACCCCATCATTTTGTATGTGTAGTTGGGATTATGTTTATGAATTTCATCTTCCATTTTGTTACCCAGTCATCCAGTTTGGTGCAATCCCTTTGTAACACATCACAGTCTGCTTTGGACTTAACTGTCTTGAGTAGTTTTGTAACATCTGCGAGCTTTGCCAATTCATCGTTTACCCCTTTTTCCAGATCATTTCTGAATGTGTTGAACAGTACAGATTCTTGGGGGACCCAGCTATTTACCTCTTTCCAGTCTGATAACTAACCATTTAGTCCCTTGTTTCCTGTCATTTGTTACCCTTTATATATATGTTTACCGTTTATACCCTTTGTTTCCTGTCATTTAACCAGTTACTGATCCAGGAGAGGACCTTCCCTCTTATTACAGGACTGCTTACTTTGCTTAAAAGCCTTTGGTGACCTTCTCAAAAGCTTTCTGGAAGTCCAAGTACACTCTGTGCTGGATCACCCTTGTGCACGTGTTTGTTAACCCCCTCAAAGCATTCTAGTAGATTGGTGAGGTAGGATTTCCCTTAAAAGCCGTGTTGACTCTTCTCCAACAAATTGTGTTCATCTGTGTCTGATCATTCTGTTCTTTACTACGGTTTTAACCAATTTGCCTGGTACTGAAGTTAGGCCGACCAGCCTGTTATTGCCAGGATCGCCTCTGGAGCCTTCTTTAAAAATCGGTGTCACATTAGCTATCCTCCTGTCATCTGGTACAGAAGCTGATTTAAATGATAGGTTACACACCACAGTTAGTAGTTCTGCAATTTCACATTTGAGTTCCTTCAGAACTCTGGGGTGGATCCCAGCTACTCCTGGTGACTTATTCCTGTTAAATTTATCAATTTGTTCCAAATCCTCTTTTATTGACACCTCCATCTGGAGCAGTTCCTCAGATTTGTCACCTAAAAAGAATGGCTCAGGTGTGGGAATCTCTCTCACATCCTCTGCAGCGAAGACTGATGCAAAGAATTCAGTTAGCTCCCCCACTGTCACCTTGTCTTCCTTGAGTGCTGTGTTAGCACTTTGATCATCCAGTGGCTCCCTGATTGTTCAGCAGGCTTCCTGCGTCTGATATACTTTTAAAAAATTTTGCTGTTAGTTTTTGAGTCTTTTGCTAGTAACTCTTCAAATTCTTTTGTGCCCTGCTTAATTATAGTTTTACACTTGCCAGAGTTTATGCTGCTTTCTATTTCCCTCAGTAGGATTTGACTCACAATTTTTCAAGGATGCCTTTTTGCCTCTACCTGCTTCTTTAACTTTGTTGTTTAGCCACGGTGGTGTTTTTTTGGTTTTCTTACTATGTTTTTAATTTGGGGTATACGTTTAAATTGTGCCTCTAGTATGGTGTTTGTAAAAGGTTTCCATGCAATTTGCAGGCATTTCACTCTTGTGACCATTCTTTTACATTTCTGTTTAACTAGCCTCCTTGTTTTGGTGTAGTTCCCCTTTCTGGAGTTCAGCGTTGCTGTGGTGGGCTTCATGGGTATTTCCCACCCCCCTCAAGGGTGTTAAATGTAATTATGTTAAGGTCGCTATTACCGAGTGGTTCAGCTATATTCACTTCTTGGACCAGATTCTCAGCGCCACTGAGGACTAAATCATCTCCCCACTGATGGGGCGGCACTGGCTCAAGTATGGCGCCCCCCCCAGAAGTGCATCAGAGGTGTCCTTCTCGAGGTGGCCCTGCACCCTGACTGTGCTCAGAGCTGTGTGAAGCACACTCCGGGAGCTGGCCCTGCTGGGCCGTGGTACCCGGGCTCTGTCTTCCTGACCCTTCCCATCTCTGTCTGCATCCCAGATCTAGAGCAGCTGTACCTGGGCCTGTACTGCAGTGCTAACCACCTGCTCCTGCCCGCGGAGGGCAGCCGTCTGCTCACCTGGAAGTGGCACCACAGCCTGCAGGAGCTCGATCTGGCGGGGCAGAACTTCAGCGAGCGCGACCTGGAGCACGCCATGGCCGCCTTCGGGCAGGGCAGCGGCAGGCCAGCCCTGCGATCCCTCAGCCTGACGGGGACCAAGGTCACCGTGAGCACTGTCAGGTGAGCGCCGGCAGAGGGGCTGGTTGGGCAGCGGGCAAAGGAAGCTCTTCACCGCGCACAGCCAGCCCTCTGGACTGCCAGGCTTGGGGACCACCAGCCACAGCCGCTGATCATGGCAGCGTTCCCCCCCCGGGGATCCTGAGCCAGGTGGGGCTGCAGAGCCGGCCACTGCCTTCCCTCTCGCACGCCGAGATTGGGTGATCTCGCCAGGAGCGCTGCTGTGTGTAACCGATTCTCCGCATGGCTGGCTCGCCGCCCAGCGGCTGCCGCCTCCTCTCCCCCTGGTCAGACGCCACCCTGAGAATCAGCCTCTCCTGCTACGCGGGCCTCTGCGCCCTGAGTCCCTTCACTGCCCCCCTCCTTCTGCACCAGGGCCCCGCTTGGCTCTTCCCCTGTGCGCAGCTCAGCTCCTGTCCCGCTGCTGGACTCCTACACGGCCTCCCACCTTCTCTCATGCCGCCGTTTGCATGTGGGCCAGCCTCTTGCCTTCTTCAGCCTCCCACTGTGGCTCTGCTCCACTCTGCGTCTGCCGCCCCACGTGCTCGGCTCGAGGGGGTAGCCCCACCACGCTGAGGGATGCAATTCAGGGCATTTCTGCTTCCCCCTCCAGTGCACTGATCGTCAACTGCCCTGCTCTGAGCTACCTCAACCTGTCTTCCTGTCGCTACCTGCCCCGGGGCATGAAGAAGGTGTATCGGGGCCAGGACGACATCCGCCACTGCTTGCACAAGTTGCTGGCCAGCGCTGACGCGACGGCAGCCGCACAGGATACGTCCTAATGACACCAGCCACCTCACCTCTCCAGAGATGGGCCCGGGGCCCAGACCTGTAACCAGCCACCGCCCGCCCATTCCTGCACCAGGAGCGTCCCCCCACACAGGCTGAGCGCCCGGCGTTTGGTGTTTCGTCGGGATGTACCCGCTACTCCTGGCAGTGTGGGTGGAGCAGTGGGGCTCCGTGCCCTCAGGCTGTGGGCAGCTCACTGCCAGCCCCTGGGACCTGGGCACCTAGCTAGTGCTGCAGCGGCAAGCAGCGTGTTCCCCAGGGAGGAGCAGCCATGCCCGCGTGCCCCTCTCCCCTTTTTGATAGCGCCCCCTTTTTGTATGATGTTTCTTTTGGATTTTGCAGTGTTTTGACTGTCCAGCGCAGCGCCTGGTGCTGCAGAATAAAGGGCTGTTCCTGCAGGGAATTCGTGGATCTGTCCCCAGGGCCTGGCTCAGACACCGTGGCGAGGGTCGGGGAGTCACAGCCCTGGGGAGGAGGGGAGCTGCAGTCCACCATGTCCAGCGGATTCCAGGAACCACATGGCTCTTGGGACCCAGCTCCCCTGCCACTCTGGGCACGGGGAAGGGGCGTTTCTCCACCAGGGGCTCCATGGGGAAGCCGAGAATAGTGTGGAGTTGAGCTGAATTCTGAGACCTGGTGGTGACACCAGGGTTTCTGGGTGAATTGCTACCACCTGCTCACAGCGGGAGGGAGCCCCTGTCTGCACCACTCAGGGAAACTCCCCGCCACCAGCTGCTGGCGGCACAGCGCTCTGCTCCAAGCTCTGTGAGCCCCACTCCTTCTTTACACAGGCTAGCAATTTACACACCCCACCTGTTATCCCCGAGTGCCCAGTCCCCTGCCTTCCGGACACCCGCAGCGCACACCGCTCCGCTGCCTCCATGGAAACAGAGCACCCCGGTTCACAGGCTCACCTCAGCTCATCAGCTTCGCAGCAGCCGGCACTTAGATGGGTTCATAATGAAACCAAACGAGTTTATTTAACAGCTTCAGCCAGATACTCAAATCAAAGCAAGTGGAAGGGTTTGGAAACGCCGGGTTACAGGTAAGAGATGATGCAATCAAAAGCCAGCGCTTCTTGGCAAGTGACTGTCCTGACTAGGGGGGATTTCCCACCCACGGCTCAGTCCTGAGATCCTCCCCTCTGACAATGTCTCTTGCAATGGATAACCACTTGGATAGTCACAGGCTATTGGCTCTGAGCCCAGGGCCGCCTCTTCTAGGGATTCGCCTGGGGTTCCTTTGTCTTTGTGACTCTCCGGCCGGTCCTGCCAGGAAGCGCGGCCGTCTCGCCGGCTGCCCCTTGTTCTCAGTGGGGCCTGCGAGAGCTCAGACCTGCTTCCTCTCCAGTGACAAGTTTCACTCCAGCGGTTTTGAAACCCAGCATCCCACGCGTCCCATCCCTCGCAAGTCGATTCCCACCCAAACCTCTTCCAGTAACCACGACGATCAGCTAGTTCTTAGCTTTTGGCTGAGACCCCCCCCCCCCCGCCCCCTTCAGTGAAATACTGAGAAGCTGGTCAGACCCTGGGGTTCTACCCGGGGTATTCCCGGGCATGGCTGTGCCGCCCCGGTCAGTGCTGAAAAGTCATGACGGGGCGCAGGGATGTGAAAGCTCACAGCCAGCACCCAGTGGGCACAGCTAGGTGGATGGAAGAATGCCGCTTAGGGAGGGCGTGTTCCTCTGGCGAGGGAAAAGCGCCTTCCGGCGCTGAAGGCCAAGTCTGTGCTGTGGGGTGGTGTGTGCCCTCGTCTCTCCCAAGCCCCCCTGCTCTCCTGCCTGGGTGTAGTCGCAGGAGCTGCGGCAGCCTTCCAGGCTGAGCCATCGCCACGGGAGCCACGCTGGTTCTTGGCTGAGCGGGCGGGAGCTCGGTGCATGGGGCTCAGGACGCGGCCTGTGTTGGCCCCACCTTCTCAGAGCACTGCTGCCGCAGAAACCGGGTCCTGGCTTGTCTGGAACGCCGGCCACCCCTTCTAGAACACATGGGAGCCAGTTGCCATGGGGCAGCTGTGCGCTCTGTGCCACCCCCCGTGGCGGCCCTGCCGTTCAGCCTCCCTTGCCGCACACAAGCGGGCAGGGCCCTAGACTCCGTCTTTCCCGACCCGCTGCTCCCCTGCGGGTACGGGGCACTGGCAATTTGCCGGGTGACTGGGCAAGGGCCGAGACCTGGGGGCTCTGCTCAGCGCTGCACCAAGAGTGGCCGGGTCTGCGGGGGGGGGCATGGGGATCGCAGTGGGTGTCTTTCTGGGGCCCGCAGCTGCCCCAGCTGGGCTGTGATGTTCTCAGCTCATGCCGGCTCAGCAGGGCTGGGGCATGGGACACTTCTCAAGACGGGGCTGCTGCAGAATCAGGGCCGACCTCAGGCCCAGGGGGACACTAGGGGGCTGTGCTCAGGGAGCTCAATAGGGGGCACTCGGCTCTGAGTCAGCACTGACCCCAATGCCCCAGCGTGGTACTAGGGGGCTGCGCTGTGGGGGGAGGGGCTGTTGTAGGGGGCTGCGCTGTGGGGGGTGGGGCTGTTCTAGGGGGCTGCGCTGTGGGGGGAGGGGCTGTTCTAGGGGGCTGCGCTGTGGGGGGAGGGGCTGTTCTAGGGGGCTGCGCTACCTTTCAAGTCCCCCTGTATTTTCAAGTAGATCAGGGCTTATCCTGCTGCTACACAGTTGTGTTGTTACAGCGGCTGTTAAACAGCCGCTGCATCCCACCCCAGAGGTGGCTGCATTTCAGTGGCTGGGGAGGCAGTGGCTGTGGATAGAGCCCTTTGGGATCCTCCTGGCTGGCAAGGGGAGATACTGACGTGGGTTCTGCTCCCAGCTCCGCCATCGACTCTGGGTGATCTTGGCTGAGGCATGTCCCAGCTCTGTGCCTCAGTTTCCCCCCCCTGCTGAAATGGGCCTGATGATTCCAGTGTTCCCGGCTGCTCACTGTGTCTCACACAAGGTGCATTTCCCTGCTGGCTGACTGGCTCCCCGCCCTTCTCTCAGCAGCCCCGGTCTGCGTGGGTGGACGCCCGTCTCCCGGGAGCAGCCATGCTGCGAGGGGCCTTTGTGCTTTGGAACGTCAGCTTCGTCGACGTGGAGAGGGGCCTGGCGCGCAGGCTGCAGGAGAACGCGCATTACCCCTTCCAGGTGCAGCAGCCCAACGGTGAGGAGCCCTCCCCTGCGCCCGGGCACCGGGTGTCTCCATGGTCCCACGTCGCCTGAAGCTCCGGGAGGTGTTTGAGCCTCTCCTGGAGGATGTCTCGGAGGCGTGGTCTGGAAAGGGGCCGTGAGCCCCCTTGACACTCCAGAACCCGCTCTGGAACCATGGGCGTTCTGCTCCCTCTTGAGCGCGAACCTCGGCATCCTCCGCTTCAGAGCCCAGCGGCGTTCTGCCTGTCCAGCTCCAGAGCCTGCGCGGGAACCACCGTTCTGCGCGCCCCACTCCAGAACCTGCAACGGTCCATCCTTCTCCACTCCAGAACCCACGGGCGTTCTGCCTTCCCCGCTCCAGAACCAGCCAGGGTCCCCGTCCCCCACTCCGCAACCCGTCAGCCCCCCCGGCTCCGAACTCTACGCTGGAGCTGGCAGACCCTCCACGTCCCCCTCTCCGAAACAGCAACTGTCCATCCTCCCCGTCTCAGAGCTCGCAGCCGTGCTGCCCTCCCCACTCCAGAGCCCGCCTGTGTTCTGGCTTCCTGCTCCAGACCCAGCAGACGTTCTGCCGGCCGTGCTGCAGCATGCATCCTGGCGCCCGCGCCTGCTCCCTCTTCCCTGCTCCCATGCGTGATCTGGAACCGGCACGTGCTCTGCCTTCGCTGCTGTTCAGCTGCCGTGCCGCGGAACCGGCTGGCTTTCTGCCCGCCCCGTGCAGCTCACTGCCTAAGCACGGGTGCCCCGGGCTCCGTTCACGGGCCGGTACGCGCCTGCTCCGGGCTCCCACTGCATGGTTATCCATGCGGCTCAGGACGGGAGGGGGGCAGGCTTGGCGCTGAAGGGCCCAGGTTGGATCCTTGCCGTTGGTCTATCTGGGCAGCCCGGGCTCGTGCCCCCAGAGCCGCGGTTGCCCGGGGCCTCGCTGCCTGGCCCGGGGCAGGGTGGCTGTGGGTCCGGGCTCCATGCTGAGCACTCTGCGTCGTCCCCAGTGTACGTCATGGAGTATTACAAGGACACGCTGTGGAAGGGGGCCCTGATCTTCCTGCTCTGCGTGCTGGGCGGGATCTTCTACTTCAAGACTGAGAAGGTAGGGGAGCCCCTCGCTTGGCTGGACCCCCATGCCTTGCCCCAGAGCCCCCCCATCCCTGGGGCTTCACCTGGCTCCTTGTCCTCACAGCCCGGCTGGGCCTCTCATGGGGCCTGGGCTGGTCCCCAGGGGCTGGTAGCCGGCCCAGGCAAAGGGCATCGCTTCCATCCTGCCCCCCTCCTGGGTTCTAGCTAACGGGGGACTACAGCCCTGATACACCGGCCCAGCCTGACTCCCTGGGACAGGCTCCCCCCAGCACCGCCCCCGAGTCTTTCAGCTGCCGTCCCAGGCAGGGACCAGCCGGTCCTTCTGGGCCCCTGCTCCGGGTCTTGGCTCCTGGGGTCCGTCCCCCGGGGCTGCCCCGCTGCCTTGTCCCCTGCAGAGCTTCCAGGATTACTCCGGCTTCTTCGTCTACGGCAGCCTGGTCGGCTTCTGGCTGCTGCTCAGCGCCCTGCACAAGCGGCACCTGGTCATCAACCACAACCGGGGCTGCTACCAGATCTACATCAAGAGGCGGCTGTGGGAGGAGGGGCCCCTGCACCAGATCTACGTGCGGCTGTGGGCCCAGCAGGACGGTACGGCCCCTGCCCCGGGGAGATCTGTCCCCCCACACAGCTCAGCCGCAGCCCCCCCATTCTCGCCCCTCACCCGCTGCCTCGGGCCTGTCTTGCAGCCTACGGGAAACTCTTCTACAGCCTCATCATCAACGGCTACGGCCTGGAGGTGCTGGCCTTGGCCAGCCTGTCCGACAAGTACGAGGTGAGCAGCCCGGCCCGGCCCTCTCCCCACCCCGGGCTCTGGTGCCCCCGCGCTGTGCCAGCCGCCCGGGGCTTGCTGTTAGTGCAGCCACGCGCCCGTGGGACCCGCAGAGAGAGTCCAGGGAGCTCCGTTCTGCCCCACCACCCCAGCCTGCAGCCCCCTGCTAGCCCAGCCCAGCCCCTTTGCTGGGAGTTTGCACAGGTTGTGGGCGGGCTGGGGGGCTGCTCCTCTCAGGACAAGTGTGTGTGTGGGGGGGTGATTGGGGGCGCTCGCGTTCCCAGGGCCCCACGGCCAGGCCACGGAGTGAAGGGGCCCCGGATGCTGAGTGCCCCCCTCCAGGGCGGGGGGAGACATGCTGGGGCAGGTGCTGGGGGGCGGGGGGCGGTTGCCCATCTCCAGGATGCCCATCTGCACCCCCTCACTTGGCTTGGCCTCATGTTCCCACCCCATGGCCCCCGAGCGCCGGCCCCGCCTCATGCCCCCTGCCCGGCTTGTTGCCCCCCAGCAAATGGCGTTCCTGGGCAGGCAGATCGCACGCAAGCTGAACCTCAACTACTTCGACTACCTGGACGTGTCCGGCCGCCACGTGATCCGCCACTGGCCCCCGCCCGAGGACAGGCAGCTGCAGGTGTGAGGGGCGGGGGGGGGTCAGTAAAGGTCGGCCTCCCTCTCTGCTCACAGCTGATTGCCTGGCAGGCCCTGTCGCCCCCCCCACCCCCACGCGATGCCGGGCCCCAGACCCTGGGGCGCATCCACTGGGGCTTTGCTCCATCCTTAGCCCTGGTGCCCCCCCCCCCCCGCAGACCCTGCTGCTGGCATCACCCCCCTCCCGCCCCCCCACCTCGTAGCCTGCCTGGCTTCCCCCCGGCGCCCCACGGCTGGCCCAGAACTGTCAGCCCCGAAACTCTAGGCGCAGGAGAGCGAGTGGGACGTGGAACCGAATGTGGGGGGCACCGGAGGCAGCCTGGGCGCCTCGTCCCAGCCAGCAGGGGCCATGCCCAGTGACTGTGTCTCACGGTCCCTCCTCGGGCACCTCCCATGGCGTTCCCTGGGCACCACGGGCCTGGGGCCAGGCCCTCCAGCTGTGCCAACTGGCCCCTCTTCCGTCTCTGGGGCTCCTCAGCCCGTGCCCTGGGCTCCCCCCGGCTCTGCCGGTTCAGACCCCCCCCCCCCCCCCCCGCTGGCCCCATTCCTCCGCCGAGGGCTGGCCCAGGCCTGAGGCGCTGGCCGGGTGGGAGGGCCGGGTGGGTCGGGGCTGACTAGGCTGCGGGCACGCTTGCCCATGGGGGCTGGGGCGGGCAGTGGTTGACAAGAACATCTCGGTCCAGTGCTGGGTTCTAGGGAACCAGAGGCTCCCGTGCTGGGGGGAGATGCCCGCTATCTGTGGGGACATGACCCCCTTTCTTGCCTGTGGGGAGGTCACCTGCTCCCCCCACATCCTGGACCTGGTGCTGTGCGACCAGCGCAGCCCTGAGGAGGGGAGGGCAGGCCGCTGACCCGGGGCGGTGATGGCAGAGGGCTCGATGGAATACGCCAGGCACCGGCTCCAGGTGGCTGGGGACATTTCCGGCTGTGGAGGGCAAGCGAGGGCAGGGCCTGGCCACCCCCCCAGCACCACCCTCGTGCCAGCAGCTCTGCCATTGCCCCGGGGCGGCGGTGCAGCCAGGCGTCCGGGGGCAGGGGTCTGAGCGGCGGCGAAGGGGCCATTGGCCAGGGGCTGTCAGATAGCGGTGCCAGGGGAGTCCCTGGGGCTGCCAGCCTGTTCCCAGCACCCCAGCTGCGCCTGGCGGAGACGAGGGGCAGGCTGGGTACCTGCGGGGCCAGGAGCAGCTGCCCCTCAGCACCTGGGAATGCTCCAAGCCGCCGCGGCACAGCACCCTCCCTCCACGCCCGCAGTGCCAGGCAGCAGCACGGAGCCGGGGCTCTGCCGGGAGCTGGGGTCTAGGCTGTGGGCACGCTTGCCCATGGCCCCTGCTCTGGGGAAGCCGGGAGAGTCCTGCTGTCCGTAGGGCTGGTCCAGAGGGGCCCGGCTGATCGCTGCGGGCATCCACCAGCCGGGCCGCCTGGGGTCAGAGCTGCCCGCTTGGGTGGCTGGTCCACACCGTGTCCGGTTCCCCTCCTCGGCTGGTCTCCTGCGCCCTGAGGGGAGGGTCCCTCGTCCAGCCAGGCGAGCAGGCCGGCGCGCGGTGCGCCTGGGCAGCGTTGAGGGAGGAGACAGCGGCGCCCTGGGTGCCCTCGTGCCATTAGGGTGTGTGCGGGGGGCGGGGGGCGGGGGGGGACGATTGCTCCAGTCATGCCACATCTGCCACGTGGGGCCTGGGGCGGGGGGTGGCAGGGCACCGCTCTGCCCTCACCCTGGGCCTGGCGTGGCTGCGTCTCTGCTCCGGCCAGCTGGAACCTGGGTTGCAACGTATCAGCCCCGGGCGCTGCCCCAGCCCCTGCAAGCCCCGGCCCCGGGTGCAAGGGGTCCCAGGCCCTGCTTCCCAGGCTGCGCTCTGGGGCTGCGTGGCTATTAGCCCCCGGGCTCCTGGAACGGGATGGGGGGGGGGGGGCCCCCGTGCCGCCTTCCGCCGCTAGATGGGGCCCGTTCCTCTCCGAACGGTTCTGCAGCTCTGAGCCCCGGGCTGGGGTGGGGGGGGGGGGGGGGAGCAATTGGCAAAGCCCCAGGTCGGGGAGCTGTGGGGGGGAGACCCACTCCCAGCCCTGTGCTGGCTGACCGGAACCCTGCAACATCGGGGCCGGGGTTAGAGGCCACCCGGGAGATTCGGTTCCCGGCTTCGCCGTGCCTAACCATGGGCAGGGCCCGTCCCTGGCGGTGCCTCAGTTTCCCCGTTTGACATGGGGACAGTGACATTGACCTGGGAGGCCGGGCGCAGGGGGCGTGTGGAGGATGCCGGTGCCCAGCCTCGAATCGCAGCGTGCCGCTGCCGGGCGGTCCAGGAGACGGGCCGCGGCCCAGCGCCCCCAGGGTACTCGCCTGGCGGTGCCCCGTGCTGGGGAGTGACCGGCGCTGGGGCTGGCGTGGCCGGGTCACGCGGTCCCACAGCCACGTGCTGCCGCGGGCAGCCTGTGTGAACGGCAGCCAGACCGGGCACGGCCCAGCCCAGCGGGTCGCCGCTGGGTCAAAGCCTCTGCTTCTGGTTGGCAGCTGCCCCGAGGCCGGGGCCCACCTGGGCTCGTCCGGGCGAGCGGCCAGGGGCGGGGAGACACGCACGTGTCGACACGCCTGCCCCGACCTGAAAGCCTCGCACGCGCACACGCTGCCCCACCCGCTCGGATGCGCTGTCAGTAGGGAAGCCTGGGCATGACGGCGCTGGATAGGGGGAGCAGAAGCAGGAAACCCCAAGGGACAGGGGGCAAGAGCTCTCCGATGCCCTCCTGGACCGGGACACTTCATAGAGCTGGGCAAGGCACCCATCTATCTAGCTGTCTGTCTGTCTGTCTCCCCAGTGCCAGGGTTAAAGCTGCAGGTCTCGCTGCTCCAGGGAGGTGCCCGTGGGCGGCGACGAGCTCTTGCCAGGTTCTCGTGGCCATGCCCATCGCCGCTGTGTCGCTCCCGCCTTTGTCGGCCGCCCCGTGCGAACGGGCGTGCCTGGCGTCAGAGCCCAGCCGCCGGAGCGGGGAAGGCAGGGCAGGAAGGGGTTTGCCGGTGGGTGGGATGTGCTGGGGGACAGAGGCTGGTAGAGGGCAGGGACGGAGCCGCGAGGCCGGTGAAGGAGCGTTTGGAGCGGCCCCACAGCGGGTGCCAGGCTGGCCAGGGAGTGATGCGCCCCCCATCCTTCCAGCGCTGGCCAGCCAGGCCTGGCTGTGATCTGCCCATGGGACGCCGCACGCTGTCAGCTGCCCCCCGCCCTGGGAAAGAGCCCAGGTGTGTGCTTGCACGCCCAGACGTGTCAGGACAATCCCCTGTCCTTAGTCACAAACAGCCCCCCTTACCCCCCCCGTCTTTCCTGTATCCGCCTTTTGTGCCGCTCTCACAACCTCAATCGGCTCTTGGCTCCGTCTGCAAACAGGCCTCCCTCGGGCCGCCCAGCGCCCGCAGCCCAGGTACGTGCCTGTCACCCTGTGGAGGGGACCCTGTCTGCGGCACCTCACCTGCTGGGTCCCGGCCTCCGGCAGATCATTTTCAGTTCAGCCGACATAACGCCTGGTACGCTTCCCGTGCAGACGTCCAGCGGGATGGAGACCCCCAGCCCAGCCCTCCTGGGCCACCCTTTAGCGAGTTGTGCGTCTCGCCGACGCTCTGGGCACCCCCTGGGCCCTCTCCCCAGAGGGGAAGGGGAGAGCGTGGTGGGGAGTGGGCGGGTGCTGGGCAGGGAAGGGGCTTCTGTTTGACGGGCTCCCTGGATGCAGGAGGCTGCGCGCTGTGGTGTATCCACGCCCTGCCCACGTGCACACGCCAACTCTGCTCTCCTCTGCGTCTCCCCCGGCCAGAGCCGCGCCCGGGGGGAAGGGGAGCCCATTGCTCAGGCAGTTCTTGCCCTGCAGAGTGAGGGCTCTGGTTACCCTGCCTGGCGATCCCAGGCCGCAGCCCCCCCGGGGCAGGTGTGCCCCTAGGCTGGCCAGAGCACCAGTTTCTCAGCCAATGGCCCTGGCACAGAGGGCAGCGGAGAACCAACCTCTCTGCCCTCGGCCTGTGTGCTGCCGGCGCCGGGAGTGGGAGCACGAGGGACGGAGCGTCCTGGACCCCGGCCGGTGCCGGCTGGAGAGGGCCGAGCGGCAGAGCAGCGCCGCACATGGGAACCGCTTGCAAGTGACCAGGAAATCCCCGTCTTCGGACGCGGAGGAAGGAGGGAGGTTTCCCCACTTGGACGCTCTATAGAGACTGAATCAAACAGCCGCGAACCCTTTCAGAAAGCAGCAGCCAGAAGCTGGGGCCTGTCTCCAGGCGGGACGAGGGAGGCTGTCCAGGAACGCTGGGAAACGGTTAAAGACACTAGGGGACTTGCCTTAGCCCCAGGGCTGGGCTGGGCTGGAAGTGTAAAGCCTGAGGATGCGTCTTTCTTTTCTGTGGAACGTGTCTGTGTGTCCGTCCCCCCCGGCCGGCTATTGCGTCTGGGAATCTGCGGCTTTTCTATTAAATAAACCTTTTTTTCCTCCCAAGCAGGTTGCTGGGGTGCAAACTGGGCGGGGGGAGGGAACTGGTAGCTGGGGGCTGGTTTCATGCTGTTGGGGGCGATGAGCCGGAGGGGAACGGTCCGAGTGGCTGGTCATTGAGAACTCAGAGGGGCTGGATTTGGGCGACCCGGGCCCGGGAAGGCTGTTGGTACCACCCGGCATGGAGTAACCAGGCTGGTGAGAGCCAGGGTGAGACCTGCTACGTGTGGGCAGGCTCTGGGGGCAGGGAATTGACCCAGCGCCCGACAGCGCAGAGGCCCCTGAGGTGCCAGGGCAGGCGTGCCCGACCCCTTCCCAGTCTGGGCGGGCCCCCAGCCCCTCCCTAGGCACAGGCAGTGAGATTCAGACCTGAGTGGGCACCGCCGTCTGGAGGGTCTGGCTGGTGCTGGGGGGCAGAGAGGGGCTCGGAGCTGAATGCCCTGCCCTCCCCCCATGGCGCGGAGCATCCAGCCAGCTGCCCCCCAAGTGCGCACGCCAGGACACCGTCCATCGCCACACAGTGCACAGGTAGCATTGGGGCCTTTTACCCCTGCTGGGGCCCTGCCCCCTGCCCTTGGTTCCCAGCCGGGGCAGTTCTCTGCCTGGTGACCGCCACGTCCAGCCCGCAGACCCGGCCGGGCTCCCTCCGGCCGATCAGAGACGCCCGCAGAGGCGCTGGCCCGGCCCCCCTTCAGAAGGGAAGGAGCATCAGCCTTTCCGCTGTCATTAGTCCTGTCGTCCTGCTGCCAATATTTGCCCTCCTTCCTGGGGGGCCTGGGCCATCCATCACGTCTGCCAGGGCCCCTGGGTCCCACCCTGGCGCAGACAAAGCCTGTGTGTGTCGGCGAGATGGGGTGGGAAGGGCTGGCTCATTGGTATTCCTCAGCAGAGACCTCCCTGCGGGCCAGGCTATCCCTCCTCCTTGGGGGGTCGTGGGCGGCTGCCAGCTCTGGGCTGGGCCCTTCCCCAGGGACCTGCCGGGCAGCCTCCTGGCTCGGGACCCGCACCCGGCCCAGCCGCGGCTCTGCGGTCAGGGGCTCCTCCTGCTGCCAAGCCCATTGCGGGCATCACTGCCCAGCTCCCAGCTCCAGCGCTGGCCAGGCTGGAGTTGCCGTTAGCCGTTAGCCCCAGTGCCCAGATGGGAAACTGAGGCTCAGAGAGTCTAAGTGGCTTTCCCAAGATCCGAGCGGGCAGCGCGGGGCCCTGGGCGCCTGGGGTGATTATTACAGCCCCGCAGCGTGGTGCTCCCGACTGGCATGCAGAGGGGTACACGGAGCCCGCGCCTCGGGCCTGTTGAAGGCCCCCGAGATCAGAGGCAGCAGGGGCCTGGGAAAGGATCTGCCCGCAAGGCATAGAGGGGCGGGGGGCTGCCACTGCAGCGGGGCACGGAGAGAGGTGCAGGCGGGCACATGCGTGCGGCAGGGGCAGGTGTCTGGGCATGCGTGGGCCCTCCCAGCGTCTCCCCTCCGGGGGGGGCCGATAGATGTGGGGCCTTGGGCCGTGTGTTTTGCTGCACAGATGTCCCTGCTAGCTGCATTGGGGCGCACTGTGACCCCTCCGAGCGGGCGCCCCTTGGCACCCTGCAGCGACCCCTGCCCGAGGTCAGCCCCTCCGCCCCAGACGAGGCCCGTTAGCACCAGGGCTCTGCAGCGGGGCTGGCGGGGTGAGCGTGGGGGCATTCCTGGGGCCAGGCACCGGGACCGGGGGGGGGCTCTCTGCGCCGGACCCCCCCGTGTCCTGGAAACGAGCCGGGGCTATATCAGGCTGCCCAGTTCGGGGGGTGTCCCAGCCCATCCTGCCCGCGCAGGGCAGCACCTCCTCGCTGCTGGGCGGGAGCCGTCCCGGGGCCTGGCACGTCGCCCCGGCGTGTCCTGCAGCCTCCCCCAGTGTCACGCGGAGCCCCTGGCCCGCCCGGCCCGCCCCTCCCCCCTTCGCAGAGCCCTTTAATGGCTTTGATAAAGTGCACAATGGCAACAGACTCCATCTGAAGCTAATGACCCCCTCCCCTCCCGCCTGCCAGGCTCCGGCCGCCTGTGGCACTCCCCAGAGGAGAGGTGATCTGTTTCTTTATTTACCGCTTCATTTGTGCGCGGTGACAGCCACGGGGCGGGCGCCCGGGCGCAGACACAAAGGGGCAGGCCGAGGGGCTGCCCAGATGGCAGGGCGAGCGGGGCTGGGTCCTAACGCCACCTGCTTCGGAAGAGGGGGGCCGCGCAGGGTGCCCGGTGCTCTGCGGCGCAGGGAGACGCCGGGCCCCGCCCCTGGCACGCGACCGTCGGGTGGACGGAGGAGGAAGCCGCGAATGCCCGTGGGAACCGCGGACCCCGGGCAGCCCCGCGCCCGCTGGGTGCCCCAGGCTGAATGAGTGGCCCGGCTGGGGGGGGGCACCATGGGGGATGTTCCTGGAGGAACCAATCCTGCCAGGTGCCCTCAGCTCCCACCCACGTGCGGCCAGGTGTCAGCAGCTTAGACCCAGGGGGCAGGGCCACAGCTCCGGGGGGAGGACATCAACTCTCTCTCTCTCCCCCTCCCCGCAGCCAGCGCTCGCTCCATCCATCCATCACGCCCCTCGCTGCAGCACCTAGCGTCCAGCCTCGCACACGGGGGGCCCTGCTGCCTGCCCTCCCCGCAGCCCCTCTAGTTTCTGGGCCTACTCTCAGCCCCTAGTATTGGCACCTCCAGTAGTGCAAGCACAGACAGACAGACAGACAGCCCCACCCCCAACATCCACCTGCACGCACACACAGACCCCCGTCAGCTGCCAGCAGTCTCGAACCCAGGCCCGCCAAGCGATAGCTTTACCCACTGCACCACTGCCCAGCAACGCAAACTGCAGCTAACGCCAGGCCACCAGAGGCTCCGCCCACTGACTCAGCTGGGTCAGGTGACTAGCAGCAGCTGGCTGATTGGTTGCCGCCAGGTATAAAGCTTCTGGTTCCTGGCCTGCCCTTTGACTGAGCCGCTCACTGCTGGGCAGAGCAGGTCCCTGCTGCTCTCTGGGCCCTAATTCCAGGGACCGACCTGGGCGTGACTTTTGGCGTGGTGTCCGATTCCGATGCCAGCTTAATCCTTGGTGCGGCCGTCCAGCCGCCTGCAGTGACTCCAGAGCGTGAGTGCCAACCTCAGCAGACTGCTGGGACCCGGGCACAGACCCCCAGTTGGGTGAGTCCTGGACTTACACTTCCCCAGCCACTTACCGAGTGTACACGCCTCAGACACCAGAACGGCCTGGCCGTGGATACGCCGATCTGTCTCGCCACCCTGGGGAGCCTGCCCGTGTGACAGCGGGTCCCTGACCCCAAGGATCGCAGTGAGGGTTAGGGTCACTCCCAGTCCCAAAGGACCAGTCACGTACCCCAGGGTCAGTTGCACCTTCGATCTCACAACCAAAGACGATGCTTGTGGCCAATCCCGTGAAAAGCTGCACACAGGTTTATTACACAGGGAAAGGGAGCTAGAGAGTTCTTTCAAGGTGAAAGCAGACACAGGCACGTGAGCAAGAATCTTCCGTTTCAAAGGGGAGTAGCAGCTCCTGTGGTAAGCAGGTCTCTGTGTCCGGCAGGGCTAACCCAGGCTGAGCCCTGGGGATCCCTTGTTTCTGCCTAGACACCTGGCCCGGCTGAATCCAAGCAGCAATGAAATCCAGTTCCTCCCTGTCAGGGTTTTTCTCCCTTCCCCCCCCCATGTCCTCTGAGCTGCGAACTCAGCTGACGGGAGGAATCCACTTGCCTGACTCATCCTCACGGGGCGGGGGAGGCGGAGGAGAGTAAACAACAAAGTCTTTTGTCCTCTTTAATGCTCCGCTATGTCCATGAGTCTCCCTTGCTGGGCAGGACGTCACACCTGCTGCTGAGACCAGCACTTCGCACCAGTTCACGTCTCTCTCCTGTCTTGTGATTTACACAGTCACAGGTTCCCACCCTCAAACGTTCCCTTACCACGGGGGATCCAGGTGTTCTGGGGAGATTAATGCCAGCAGCGACTCACACGCATCCCGTGCAGTCTAAACACTAACCACCTTCTTATCGTTCTAATCCGGGTCTGAACAATACCGACACGCAGGGGGGCCAGACAGGGGCCAGCCACGGGTGTTCAGTGGAGACACGGGACCTGGGCGTGAGCTGGCCCCTGCTCTGCCGGCGTCACAGTGGCTACCATCTCTGTCTCTGGCACCAACCCTTGGGGTGGCTCTGGGCTGGGACTGCAGCCCTGATGCTGCCCCTGACTCTGACCACTAGGTCTGACTGCCCTGTTATGGGGGCCCCGAGTGTACTGCTAGCAGCTGGATGGTGGCTCATCCCCCGGGCAGCTAGCAGCGTGAGTCAGGCTGGAGGGACGCGGCGGCTGGAGCTCTCCGTGCAGCTGCAGGTGGGGCGCGCTGTGGGAGTGGAGTGACGAGGGGTCCCTGCCCCCATGGCCCTGCACCTTCCCCCCAGGCCTGCAGAGTGGCTAGGGATGGGGGCTTCCTGCCTGGGGATCATCCCTGCTCCACTGGCCGCCAGGCGGGGCCGGTCCTGCCCCTCCAAACACACACGCTAACCCTCCCCCACCAGCACACACACACAGTGACGCACTGACACACAACCATACATGACAATAACACACACACACTTTCAAGTCAATGAGATTTTAGTGGCACGCCAGGCGGTACAAGTGCTCCGGGCACACCTGGATACCGATGTGCACAAGGTCACACTCACGCCCAATCACACGTACATAGTGATATGCACACACAAGCTAGTCACACGACCCCCTCCCCGGCACGACCCTCACACACACAAACGCACACGTGGGGAGAAACCCGCAGCACATCACACGAAACAATCATGATACACAACTCAACAGCAGTTGTGTTTCTCTTGCACCCAGGCCTGCTCCGTGCCGAGCGCTGTCACACGCACGGGTCACAGCACCCCCACACACCGCTCAGTGAGCAGCGGGCGAGCTGGGGGGGTGGCCGGGAGTGAGGGATCAAACGCCACCTGAGACATACCAAGGCCAAGCGGGTACTTTTACAAGAAGGGAGCTGTGAAATACTCGTCCCGGCTGTCGCACACACACGTACAAACACGCACGCACACCTGCTCGCTTCTCCCTCTTCCACACCCCCCAGCACACACACACACTACTAAACTAAGCCAATGTCAAAGCTTTCCCTAAACAGGTCCCCCACATGGGGGGGGAAGGGTACACATTACCGGGGGCCGGAGGTCTGGGGGGTTGGCCCAGGCTGCAACCCCCATTACCATGAAGAAAAAATGTTTCATGGCTCCTGAGATGGTTTGTCTGGGATGGGGGATGAGGGATGTGTGTGGGACGGGGCCCGTCTTACAAGTTTATACTGGGCCCCAAAAAATTATGCCTGGGCCCTGTCCCTAATAGTCTAAAGCTTGATACTCCTTTGGTTTTGCTTGTTAAGTCACGGTCCCATGGGGCGCTGGAGCCATTTGTCCTTCAAGTCAGCTGAGAAATTCCCTTATCCTGGCATTTGCAAAAACATATAGTGTCCATGTGTGTGCAGTGCCGGTGCACGGGGGGGGGAGGGAGTGGTGTCACAGCTGCAGGCCTGGTGTGCAGTGCTGGTGCATGGGTGGGGAGCACAGCTGCAGACCTGGTGTGCAGTGTGGGTGCACGAGGGGGGCACAGCTGCAGGCCTGGTGTGCAGTGCGGGTGCACGGGTGGGGGGCACAGCTGCAGGCCTGGTGTGCAGTGTGGGTGCACGGGTGGGGGAGCACAGCTGCAGACCTGGTGTGCAGTGCGGGTGCACGGGTGGGTGTCACAGCTGCAGACCTGGTGTGCAGTGTGGGTGCACGGGTGGGGGGCACAGCTGCAGACCTGGTGTGCAGTGCGGGTGCACGAGGGGGGGCACAGCTGCAGGCCTGGTGTGCAGGGTGGGTGCACGGGGGGGGCACAGCTGCAGACCTGGTGTGCAGTGCGGGTGCACACATTTCTGTGCAGTTTGCTTTCATTCTGAAACACGGCGCCCCTGCAATATCTTCAGTAGCCGGGCTGTGCTTCCCCCTCAGTTTTAAGGATCCAATTAGCCATCTTGCTTTTCTTACAGCCTCACCATGGTTGCTGCATCTAAGCAACTCCTGGGCGGGTGGGTGTGACATAGCGGGTACAAGCCCGAGCAGCGTGGAGGCTGTGTCACCCCTGCCCTGGAACCTGGGGCCCTGCAATGCTTTGCTGTTGTAGCCTCCAGCCAGCCGCCAGCGTGCAGGTCGTTCCCAGAGGTGCCTGTCACACCCTGGCTCTCACCAGCCTGGGTTACATCGCAGGCTGACCCCAGCACTATTCCCCCCCCCCCTCCCTACACACACAAAACATACGGCCTGTACTGCCCAGCTCTCTGCGAGACAGCCCAAATCTGTGAGATCCATTGCTCCTTTAAGGGAATAACAGACGCTGGGAGTTATAACAGACGCTAGGAGTTATCTTGGCTGGAGCTACCCAGACGCTGCAGCTGAAACGCACCGGATTAGCTGAAACAATAAAGCCAGTGTATTACCTCCGAAGAGAGAGACGTGGAGTGAGTGCAGGTGATGAAGCATAACAAGTCAGAAATGGCTGCAAGAGAAATAAAGAGGAAACGTTCCCTGGTGCCGGACTCAACGAACGAGCTTTGAGTCAAAGCAGAGCTTTCTCACCACACGCTTTCCGTGCTCCTACTGACCAAACGCTCAGGTCAGGACCCCAGCCCCAGAGTCCAGCAGCTGCTTCCTTTGCCTCTGCAGGTGCCGCCAATGCGATGGACAGAGGTGGGGGGGCCTTGGGGTGTTTGTCCCTCCTTGTTATAGTTTCAGTCCCCTCCTGAAAACCATTTCCAGCGAGGCACCAGGAGACAAAGAGTCTGTGCGGACAGATGTTCCCGGCTGGCTTTTTCTCACCCCTTTGAACTTCCTTTGTTTCCCTCGCTGCTTAAACGCCAAGTCAGGCAAGCACACATGCCTTTGCCTAGGATGGGCTCGCCTGCCGCCTTCTGCCCGGGCGGGCCGTGGGGTTTGGCACGTGTGTTAATCACGCCCTCCAGGGGTCGGTTATACCTTCACGTGCTGTGTTGCCGCAGGTATTTTACCAGGACGCTACCGACCCGCAAATCGTGAGGTTTCCAATGGTCCCTCGCAAGGCACGCCTTGGGCAGCGACCGTCACCAGCGGGGGGGACACCATCGGCTGTGCCCGGCCCAGGGGGATTTCTGCTTCCCGCTGTGCAGAGCTGGGGCTGTGGTACAAAGAGGGGGAGTGACTTGCCCAGGGGGCCCAGCTGAGACCAGACCCCGCGTCTCCCGAGCACCGTGCCTGCCTCTCCCGGGGCTGGCGATTCCTCGCGCACGGTGTGAAATACGGCGGAAACGTTCCCTGGATGGGGGGGACTCACCATCACTTGGAGGCTGTAACTCCAGCCTGGCTGCCTCTTTCCACCTGCTCGGCTCTGGCGTGGTCGGGAAGGCTGGGCTGGGCGTCCCTGGCTGAGGGGCCCTTCTGGCCCAGCCATCGCTGGCACCCCGCCAAGCGGCCCGGCTCTCTGAGGAGTCGAGCACCCCACAAACCCCAGGAGAGTCACTGGGAGTGGCCCAGAGAACAGGCCGTTCACAGCGGCCAAGGCCTGTCTGCTCCTCCCCAGAGCAGGCTCCCCATGCTAGCAGCACGCCCTGTGGCAGGTGCACGGGGCATGCTCCATCTGCATGGGGGGGACGTGTGGTGATGGGGGGGCAGGATCCTGCCGTCTCGGTGGGGACCAGCGAGGAAGACTCAGAAGGGAGCCACCCTGCATGGCAGCTGGAATATTGGGGGGGTGCCCCTGTGAAACATCCCCTCCCCCACCTCCTGTGCACCTGGGTCCCGGAGGGAGTCAGTGGGGATCCCCCCCGTGGCACAGGTGAGACTCGCTGGCCAGAGGAAGGCGAATGCCGGGGTTGCCAGTCCCAGCCCCTCTGCCTGGCCAGAACAGCCACGGGGGCGCCACGCTGCCTTTCCACGGAGACCGACTCTGTGCCGTGGCTGGGCGCGTGGAGCTGCCCGTCACCAGCTGCACAGGGGCAGGGGGCGGGGGGAGGGGAGCTCTCCGGCCCAGCCTGGGCCCGCTCTGCTGAGTGCAGGTTTGGGCAGCCCCTTGCCCCCGGCCCTGAGCCGTGCAGGGAGTGAGGCTCTGACTTGGCATCACCACGGCCTGGCACCCCGCAGCCGGGAACGGGCACTCGGCTGGGCCCACTGATCCCGGCGGGCGGAAGGGAACAGTCCCCCAGCAGAGCGCCATGCAGTGCTGGGTGTTTGACCCGGCTCCATTCCTGAACTGGTGGCTGGGCCTGCACGGCTGGGCTGTGGGACTGGGACGAGCCGTTTCCCCCCCCCCGAGTTTGGAGGCTGCTGGGCCACGCTACCAGCCAGCCCCAGCTCCTAGCCCCCGGCAACAGGGGGAACTGACACACTTCCTTTCTGAGCCAGGGATAGAACCCAGGAGTCCTGGCTCCCTGCTGCTGTCTCCCCCCCCCCCCATGCTCTAACCACTAGACCCCACTCCCTCCCAGAGCTGGGATAGAACCGAGAAGTCCTGACCCCCCCCCTACGCTCTAACCACTAGACCCCACTCCCTCCCAGAGCACACAGACACATGCACACCAAGACCTGGGGGGCGGGGGGGGGGGTTGTGTAACAAAGGAGTTGGGAAGAGGTGATGAAGATGGGAGCTGGCAGCCGGGCGTTGCAGAGAAGCAGCTAATGAGCTGCCAGAGCATCTGCTTCTCCTGCTAGCCCGGGGTGGGGGGGCGGGAGGGCTGCGGGGGGGCAGATTCCTGCGCAGCCGCCCGTCAGCGCCTTCCCCGCTGCAGCCACCTGGCCAAGAGTTCCTTCAGCCTCTGCCACAGCTGCCTCATTAGCGCTGCAGCCCCTCGTTAGGATAATCAGGGCCACAGAGCGGGGCAGGGAGGCGAGAATGTGTGGAGGGGAATGCAGGAGGGAGAGATGGGGGCTCCCTATCGGTGCCCATGGAAAGGTCCCGTCGGCTGCTCTGCATCTGGCCATCAAGGGGGGGCAGAGAGTTCGGGGCGGGGGGCGACAGAACAGGAACAGCTCGGCCAGGCCTGTCACCGTGGGCTGCCCCAGTGCGGGGCTGGTCGGTCTGTGCAATAAGCAGTGCTAAGTCAGCGTGTGCCAGCACCCCTGGGTACAGGTGGCAGGGGTGTGAGCAGTGGTGGCGGGGCAGGGGGCGATGGTGCCAGTGGGCATTGGAGCTTGTGCCCGTCTGTGTTGGTGTGGGTGGGTGTCCAGTGTCATCACTGGTGTCAGGATGTGCATGGTAGCAGCGGCCGTGTGTGCGGGTGTAAGGTGTGCAGATATCAGTGTGTGGTCGTGTGTGTCAGTGTGTCTGTGTGCAGATATCAATGTGTGTATGGGGTTGTGCGTGTCAATGTGAGTGTCAAGGTGTGGAGATATCAATGTGTGCTGGTGTTGCTATCAGTGTGTGTGTGGTTGTGTGTGTCAGTGTGTGTGTCAGGGCGTGCAGGTATCGGTGTGTGCTGGTGTTGCTCGCAGTGTGCGGTTGTGTGTGTCAGTGTGTGCGGTTGTCAGCAGCAGCCTGTGCGGTTGGCAGAGTGTCCTAGCACCAGTGCGCCGGTACCTGCGGCTGTTGGGAGTGTGCACAAGAGCCGGTGCCTCCGTCCGTGTTTCAGAGGATTCGCTCCCAGCGCCCGACCCCTCCCAGGGGTTCGCCTGGGGACGTGGGGCTCTGGCTGCCTGGGACATGGGGACACGCGCAGCCAGGCTGCCCATTGTACCCTGGCCCCGTCCCCAGGTGCCTTCTCCACTTCGATCACTGTGGACACCCCCCATCCTGCCTGTCACGCTGGCCTGGAGCCGACGTGTCTCGGGGCCCCACAGCCAGTCTGTGCCTAAAGCCAGAGCTACAGACAGAGTCAGCGAAGGCAAGCCGCTTTCATGACCCTGGCTGTGCACGGCCCCACGAGGTTCCTCGCGTCGGCGGAGCGCGTCCGCGCACGTTGCTCTTGCACTGGCAGAGAACGCGTCGCACCGTGGGTAGAGTAGTTCTCCCACTGCGCCACGCTCCGCCCGCTGTCACGCTCTGCCGTCGGGAGCTCCGGGAGCGGATCGCGGGGTGTCATGCAGACGTGCTCACCATCCCGTGCTGCCGTCCTTTCCAGCCTAGCGTTCCATGGGCTTCCGACTTCGCTTCGCGCCGTTTTCCAGCAGCCCTTGTAAACCGCCCGCCAGCTCTGCCTGCCGGCGTGGATCCTGAGCTGCGGATCAGTCTGGTGATGAGCGGTGTGACCCGTCCGTGCCCAGGGCAGCCACCTGAAAATGCCAAGGTCAGGGCAGGCTGCAAACGGAGAGCAGATTCTCCCAGCGCTGGTGAGTGACACTGAAGTCAGACTTCCCAACCAGCCACGAACTGTGCTTTTGATTCCCCACACCGGTTAGCACGAAGCCAAAACAAAAATACACACAGCCCCCTTTACTGCATTCCAGTCTCCGGCTCCCAATCAGCCACTAGATCCAGTAAAGAGACCAGTTATTTAGACTCTCTGCTCTTTATCAAAAAGGTTTCTCCTGACCCCAAAGGGTCAGCCACAGCACCAGATCAATATAAGTTTAGATCTTACCCAAGATACCACGCTGCCAGCCAATGCTTTAGTAACTAAACTAAAGGTTTATTGTAAAAAGAAAGAAACAAACTATAAGAGAAACATTAAATGATTAAAGCAAATCAGATACAGACAATGATTGGAAAGTCCATTTACATCAGGTTTCCAGTAGGATTGTGGCGTTTGCAGGCTCGTACAGTCTTTCTGGTGCACACCCAGTACCTGGATGGGTCTCAGTCCTTTGTTTCACAGATTCAGTTGTAGATGAGTTGATCCAGAGGCAAGTGACGACTGACGACTGACGACTGAATGGATGTGGTGCAGCTGCCATTTATGTCCCTTGGCCTTTGCCGTGCTGCTTGTGGAAATTTACAGGAAAGATGGAGTCCAGGGTCACATGAGTAAGTTCCGGTGACTCATCAGGTGTATTCCTAGCTTCTCCCCTTGGGCCCATTGTACCTGTGTGAGTTTCCTTAATGGGCCATTAAGCAGGTTAGTGCTGCAGCCATCCTGCCTGGGGTGTCGCCAGAAACACAGCACAAGTTGAAATACAGACACATCAACCATCTCCATCACTTCCAACACAAATATGACACATGCACATAAACAACGTCATCATCCTTAGCAAACGACAACCTTTCTAAGGGTACCTGACATGGCCCATCTCATATGAATTGTTGTAATTTTGAAATATTGATGTTAAACAGTATCACAAATGGTCCCCCTCATCCAGCCAGCGGCACAGGCGTCATGAACACAACGCAGCTAGTCCGGCAGTATTTCAGGAGCTGCGAGACAGCGAGTGACTTGGTGACTCCTGCTCTGCTGTCTGCCATGGAGCCCAATAATTCTAGATTGCTGCTGGCGTTCACGGGGCAGCTTGCCATGGTGACCTGTCAGTTAACTGGGCTCAGGAAACAAGCCCTGAGTGGTGGGATCACCCCGTGATGCAAGTCTGGGGTGTCGAGCAGTGGCTGCAGAACTCCGGGAACGGTCTGCGGCGCTCGCCCCAGCACAGCGGTGCAAGGACACCAGGGCGAGAGCTGCCCTCACTGTGGGGAAGTGAGCGGCGATCGCTGTGTGGACGCTGGCAACTCCAGACTGTTACCAGTCAGTCGCAATTCAGTTTGGAGCTGGAAGATCCACCGTGGGGCTTACAGTAATGCAAGTGTGCAGGGCCATAAATTGCCTCCAGCTAGGAAGGATGGCGCCTCTCGGTAAGGTGCAGGAAATAATCGATGGCTTTGAGGCAATGGGATCCCTTACTGTGGAGGGACGATCGATGGCACATATCCCAATTTTGGCCCCAGACCATGTTGCGATGGAGTACATCAACCAAAAGGGCTACTTCTCCAGGGTGTGGCAGGTGCTAGTGGATCACCGGGGCCGTTTCACTGCCATCAGTGCGGGTGGTCAGGGAAGGTTTATGATGCACGTATCTTTCAGAAAACTGGGCCATACAGAAAGCTGCACACTGGGACTTTCTTTCAGACCAGACCAGAAGATTCCAATGGGGGATGTGGAAATACCCATAGTGATCCTTGGAGACCCCGCCCACCCCTTGCTCCCATGGCTTATGAAGCCTTACACCAGGAACCAGGACATCAGCAAGGAGCATGTCAACAACGGGCTCAGCAGGTGCTGAATGACCATTGAATGTGCCTTTGGCTGATTGAAAGGTCGCTGGCGCTGCCTTTTTGGCCAGTTAGACGTCAATGAGAAAAATATTCCTGTGGTCACTGCGGTCTGCTGTACTCTGCATAATATTTCTGAAGCGAAGGGGGAAGGTTTCCCCAAGGATGGACCACTGAGGCTGATTGTCTGGCTGCTGATTTTGAACAGCCTGATACATGGGACAACTTCCTGGTGCAAGTGCTGGAGCAACCAACTAGGGGCCGTGCGCCTCTTGACCTGCTGCTCACAAACAGGGAAGATCTGGTAGGGTGCAGGAACAAACTATCCCCATGTGCAGAAAGAACAGCAAATACGGCAGGCGACCAGCTTGGCTTAACAAATAAATCTTTGGTGAGCTTAAACACAAAGAGGAAGCTTTACAAGAAGTGGAAGCTTGGACGGATGACTAGGGAGGATTATAAAAATACTGCTTGAGCATGCAGGAGTGAAATCAGGAAGGCCAAGGCACAATTGGAGTTGCAGCTAGCAAGGGATGAGAAAGGTAACATGACGTTTTCTACAGGTATATTAGCAACAAGAAGAAGGTCAGGGAAAGTGCTGGGCCCCTTACGGAATGGGGGAGGCAACTTAGTGGCAGATGATGTGGAGAAAGCTGAGGTACTCAATGCTTTTATTGTCTCTGTCTTCACAGACAGG
The DNA here is from genome assembly GCF_026122565.2 of Emydura macquarii macquarii. Lineage (NCBI taxonomy): Eukaryota > Metazoa > Chordata > Testudines > Chelidae > Emydura > Emydura macquarii. The sequence goes on from NW_027132383.1 coordinate 2,116,460, forward strand.
TCAGCTCCCAGACTACTGCACTGGGCAGCACAGAATGGGGAGGAGGTGAGCAGCCCTCAGGGCTGACAGAACAGGGTCAGGACTATTTAGAAAGGCTGGACATGCACAAGTCCATGGGGCTGGATGCAATGCACCCGAGGTGCTGAGGGAGTTGGCTGATGTGATTGCAGAGCCATTGGCCATTATCTTTGAAAACTCGTAGCTATTGGGGGAGGTCCCGGATGATTGGAAAAAGGCAAATGTAGTGCCCATCTTCAAAAAAGGAAGGAGGATCCAGAGAACTACAGACCGGTCAGTCTCACCTCGGTCCCTGGAAAATCATGAAGCAGGTCCTCAAGGAATCCATTTAGAGGAACTTGGAAGAGAGGAAGGTGATCAGGAACAGTCAGCATGGATTCACCAAGGGCAAGACCAATCTGATTGCCTTCTATGCTGAGATGACTGGCTCTGTGGATGTGGGGAAAGTGGTGGACACTTTTGATACGGTCTCCCACAGTATTCTTATTAGCAAGTTACAGAAGTATGGGTTGGATGAATGGACTCTAAGATGGACAGAGAACTGGTTAGATCATCAGGCTCAACAGGTAGTGATCAACAGCTCCATGTCTAGCTGGCAGCCAGTAACAAGCGGAGTGCCCCAGGGATTGGTGCTGGGGCTGGTTTTGGTCAACATCTTCATTAATGATCTGGAGGATGGGGTAGATTGCACCCTCAGCAAGTTTGCAGATGACACTAATTTGTGGGGAGTGGTAGATACGCTGGAGGGCAGGGATAGGTACAGAGTGACCTAGACAAATGGGAGGATTGGGTCAAAAGAAATCTGATGAGATTCAACAAGGACGAGTGCAGAGTCCTGCACTTCGGACGGAAAAATCCCATGCACAGCTACAGACTGGGGACCGACGAGCGAGGCAGCAGTTCTGCAGAAAAGGACCTGGGGGTTACAATGGACAAGAAGTTGGATATGAGTCAGCAGTGTGCCTTGGTTGCCAAGAAGGCTAATTCCACAATGGGCTGCATTAGTAGGAGCATTGCCAGCAGATGGAGGGAAGTGATTATTCCCCTCTATTCGGCACTGGTGAGGCCGCATTTGGAGTATTGTGTCCAGTTTTGGGCCCCCCACTACAAAAAGGATGTGGAGAAGTTGGGGAGAGTCCAGCAGAGGGCAACAAAAATGATTAGGGGGCTGGAGCACAAGACTTATGAGAAGAGGCTGAGGGAACTAGGTTTGTTTAGTCTGCAGAAGAGAAGAGTGAGGGGGATTTGATAGCAGCCTTTAACTACCTGAAAGGGGGTTCCAGGGAGGATGGAGCTAGGCTGTTCTCGGTGGTGGCAGATGACAGAACAAGGAGCAACGGTCTCAAGTTGCAGTGGGGGAGGTCTAGGTTGGATATTAGGAAAAACTTTTTCACTGGGAGGGTGGTGAAGCACTGGAATGGGTTACCTAGGGAGGTGGTGGAATCTCCGTCTTTAGAGGTTTTTAAGGCCTGGCTAGACAAAGCCCTGGCTGGGATGGTTTAGCTGAGGTTGGTCCTGCTTTGAGCAGGGGGTTGGACTAGATACCTGCTGAGATCCCTTCCAACCCTCATCTTCTATAATTCTAAGGGCAATGGGAGGGGTGCAGTCAGAGGCTATTCAAATCAGGGAGGCTTTGAAGGAGCATTTTGATAATGATTCCCAGTAATGTGTCTTTATGTGATGCATTTGGCCTGGCAATGTTTGCTTCCTTGCCACCTTTAATCACCCCTGTAGTGGTTGTTTCCTGAGCGTTAATTGTACTAAGCAAATATTCCCACCTTTTGCCGCTGTGTTTGAATGTTAGCACTGAGCAACGTGTCTGTGGCACAAATAAAAACTCATTTTATTTCAAAGACTCAAGATGAACAACAGGACAAAACACAGATTTTTGGTCAAACAGGGGACTTGACGATGAGGGCCAGTCTTGCGGCTAGGGCTCTGAGAGTTGTGTGTAACTCCAGCTGCGGTTGTGATACCAGTCCCTAGGCGTGGCGTGCCCGGGGCACTGTGAGGGACTGGGAACACACGAGGACTGTGATGGGGGAGTTTGGGGAGGGCATGGACCAGAGTTCTGTCCTGGCTGCAGGGAGAGTCATGCACAGATGTGCTCAGATTGCAGGGTAATGAGGGACTTCAGCATCTCTCTCTGGCCCTCCAGGAGCTTTATCATCCGCTCCTGCTCCTGTGTCCTTTCCAGGCCATGCAGCCTGAGTCCGTCATTAATTGTCTCCCTCCGTGCTCTTGTTTCTGTTGACTGCAGCACTTTGCAAAACATATCCTCCTTACTCCTCCTGAGTCGCCGCCTGAGCTGAGGGAGATGCTCTGCCGGCGTGGAGGAGTGGGCCAAAGAAACAATGAACAGAGGCAATATTGTGAGTGGGCTCACAGCCATGAACCACAAAAGCTAGCACGCCTCTTTCCCACTGTCACTTAGCTAGCACACAGCGAGTGAGTTCGCCAGCGGGTGGCAAGGGAGAATGGGCAAGAAGAGACAAAGGGTGGTTGGCAAAGGGGGTTACTCCAGGTGGCTAGGAAGACTATTCTGAATATTGGTGCCCTTTTCCACAGGCTAGGCTAATCGAACGCGATCTCTCACTCCTAAGGGTAACCCAGGATGCAATGGTGCATCTCCTGCATGCGTGTGGCTTCAGACCAACTCCATATGCCGCTCGCCGCTCTGGTCCCTGCAGAAATAATTGCCGGGTGGCGCAGCAAAGTTTCCTACCGTGGGGGGAGAAACAAGGCAGCTCTGCTAAGGAAGCTTCAGCAGAGGAGTGCAGAATACCTGCAGGAATGTTTCCTAGAGATCTCTGTGGAGGATTCCCGGGACACCCCCTGTACGTTAACAAACTTTTCCGCCGTGGCCCTACTGCCTCACTGGACCGGCTCTTGTCTTAATTTCTGTCCCTTGTCCCTCCTGTGCCGTGTAACAAAGTACTCGAGAGCTCAGTCTTCTCTCACCGTGCGGTATCAAAGCAAAATGAACCCTTACCAGAGCACCCCTCTCCTGCATCCTGTGTGCCCACGCCGGAGTGCGGGGACGACCTCGCCGTCTGCTCCACATCGTTCTGCAGCTCCACTTCCTCGTCCACCACCTTGTTATTGGGGTTGAGTCCGCCGGACGCTGCCTCCAGTCCCCCGGGAGTATCCAGGCTCTTGGCAGTGGAGGTCGGATTCCCACTGCGGCTGGCGTGCAGCTCCTTATAGAAGCGGCAGGTCTTTGGTGCCGCACCAGAGCGACGGTTGGCCTCCCTTGCCTTCTGGTACGCCTGCCTCAGCTCCTTGCTCTTCACACGGCACTGCTGCGTGTCCCTTCCAGGCCTCTTCTCCTGCACGCCGCTAGCAACCAGCCCGTGGGTATCAAAGTTCCTATGGCTGGAGCCTCCTTTCCCCGTAGACTCCGCAGATCCAGCAGCTCTGGTGTGCTCCGCGCAGGAGAGCATCCGGTGTGTTCAGCCGGCATGCTCAGCTGGGAAGATGCAGTGTGAACTGCACGCCCAGCAAACAGGAGGAGGAATTTCAAAACTTCCCAGGTCTTTAAATGGGGGAGGGCGCACACCTGTACCTTCAGGGCAGCGGCGTTCAAACTGCTGAGCAGAGCGGTCTGGACGGGCATTGTGGGACACCTCCTGGAGGCCAATTCAGGCGACTTAACCAAGCGGGTGTCTACGCCGACGCTGCTTCGCTCTAACGACGTCGCACAAGCCCTGCACCGCTCGTCGCGGTGGTTTCATTGCGTGTCAGCGGCAGGAGGAGGATTTCAGCCTGCGCCTCCTCGGCTTTGCCAGCCAAAGCTGACTTTTGTCGACAAAACCGTGTCGTGTAGGCCAGGTCTAAGCCTTGCCCATCCCCCTGCGGAACGTCTCTGAGAGCCGGCCTGTCCTCTCCACCCCTGCGGCTGAAACACCCAGCCAGGCCCTCACCACCGCACGTCTCTATTGCGGCAATAGTCTTCTCTCCGCCTGGACAAATGCAGCGTCGCCCTGCCCGTAGCCGCTCAGAACACGGCTGCAGAGACCCTTCTCCCGGCCTGTCCTTGGACCCCGTCACCACTCTTCGCATCCCTCCCCGACTCCCCTGCCCGTCACATCCGACATCAGGGCCTTTTCTGCACTTTCAAGGCCTTCATGGCCCGGCCCCGCCCGACCTGTCACCTCTCATTCAGCATCGTTCAGCCTCCAGCGCCCACTTGGGAAATTTTCAAACAAGCCCCTTTGTGCTTCTCCGGAGCTGCCCCTCAGGCTTGGGACGAGCTCCCTGGGACACTGCTGGGGTCACCCAAGGGCACAGGATGAATCACTGTTGCCTGTCTGCAGCATGAGGGGGGCTAGTCTGTCCCCAAGGGGGGAAGCTTGCCCCATACTACGGGCTGCTGGCAGCACAAGTGCCCCATTGCAGTCTCTGCACGCCCCACTCTTTCCTTCTACAGGCCGGCAATCTGCCATCCCAGCCCGTAGGCTCCCTGCCTCCTTGGAGCAGAGCAGAGAGAACCTGTAGATAAATCTATGGAGATGGTTACCCCAGAGATCTGCTCTAGCCCCGGCGCGCAGGTCCTTCCCACCAGTCTGTGCATCCTACTGCATTACACTCAAGGGCCCAGTCACTCGGCCACTAGACACGCACAATGCACACAGATTTGATGCTTCCATGCAAGCAGAGCTCCCAGTTAACATAAGAACGTCCATCCTGGGTCAGACCCATGGTCCATCCAGCCCAGTGTCCTGTCTGCCAGCAGTGGCCAGTGCCTGGTGCTTCAGAGGGAATGAACAGAACAGGGCAGTCATCGAGTGAGCCATCCTGTTGTTCACCCCTGGCAAACAGAGGCTAGGTCACCCAGAGGCCTGTGTTCCATCCCTGCCCATCCAGGCTAATAACCATCAATGGACCTATCCCCCAGGAGCTTATCTAGTTCTTTTTGGAACCCAGTTATACTTTTGGCCTTCACAACATCCCCTGGCAAGGAGTTCCACAGATCGACTGTGCGTTGAGTGAAGAAATAACTTCCTTCTGTTTGTTTTAAACCTGCCGCCTGGATTCATTGGGTGACCCCTGGTTCTTGTGGTAGGGAAAGGGGTAAATAACGCGTCCTTCATCACTGTCTCCATCCCAGCCATGATTTTAGAGACCTCCATCATAACCCCTCTTAGTCATCTCTTTTCCAGACTGAAAAATCCCAGTCTTTTAAATCTCTCCTCTGTTCCATACCCCTAATAATTTTTGTTGCCCTTTTCTGTACCTTTTCCGATTCCAATATATCTTTTCTGAGATGGGGCGACAAAGCCGTATTGACTCTTCCCCAGCAAATCCTGTTTATCTGTGTCTGATAATTCTGTTCCTTGCTACAGTTTCAACTATTTGCCTGGTACTGAAGTTAGCCTTCCTGGTCTATAATTGCCAGGATCGTTTCCGGAGCCTTTTTAAAAAAGTGGTGTCATACTAGTGATCCTCCAGTCATCTGGTACAGAAGCTGATTGAAATGATAGGTTACATACCACAGTTAAAACAACGAGAGTCCCGTAGCACCTTAAAGACTAACAAATTTCTGCGGGCATTAATTTGTTAATTTGTTAATTAATTAGTTAGTCTTTAAGGTGCTACAGACTCTGGTTGTTTTTGCTGTGTACAAACTAACACGGCTACCCCTCTGGAACTTTATACCACAGTTTTGTAGTTCTGCAATTTCACATTTGAGTTCCTTCAGAACTCTTGGGTGAATCCCATCTGGTCCTGGTGACTTATTCCTGTTTAATTGATTAATTTGTTCCAAAGCCTCCTCTATTGACACCTCCATCTGGGACAGTTCCTCAGATTTGTCACCTGAAAAGAATGGCTCAGGTGTACGAATCTCCCTCACCTCCTCTGCAGTGAAGACTGATGCAAAGAATTCAGTTCACTGTTCCACAATGGCCCTATCTTCCTTGCGCACACCTTTAGCATCTCAATCGTCCAGTACCCCCCCCCCCCCGCCCCCGATTGTTCGGCAGACTTCCTGCTTTTGATGTAGTTTAAAAAATTGTTGCTGTTAGTTTTTGAGTCTTTGGCTACTTGCTGTCCAGTATTCTTCTCTAGCCTGCCTCATTACACTTTTACACGTCACTTGCCAGAGTTTATGCTCCTTTCTATCTTCCTCAGTAGGATTTAAACTCCCAATATTTAGAGGATGCCTTTTTGCCTCTAAGAGCTTCTTTTACTTAGTTTTTTGGTCATGGTGGCACTTTTTTGGTCCTCTTACTGCGTTTTTTAATTGGGGGTATACATTTATTCTGAGCCTCTATTATGATGTTTTTAAAAAGTTTCCATGCAGCTTGCAGGGATTTCACTTTTGGCTCTGTACCTTTTAATTTCTGTTTAACCAGCTTCCTCGTTTTGTGTAGGTTCCATTTCTGAAGTTAAATGTTATCTTTGGGCTTCTTTGGTGCCTCCCCTCCCCCCCCGAGGATGTTAAATATACAGTATGGTCGCTATCACCAAGCCATTCAGCTATATTCACCTCTTGGACCAGATCCCACACTCCACTCAGGACTAACTCGTGAATTGCCTCTCCTCCTGTGTGTTCCAGGACTAGCTGCTCCAAGAAGCTGCCATTAATGATGCATCACTAACTTCACTTTATTTCAGCCCCTCCTCCGCACATAGCACTGAGTCCAAGCAGACATTGAATTGACAGAGCTTAAGAGAAGGATTCAAAGTGAAGCCAGTGTAAGGGCTGGAAACACGGCTACAGCTAAAAGACAAATAGCAAACGCAGCCTGGAGCCTACACTTGTTACCAAGTCCTTTTCCCGTCTGAATTTCCCACCCAATGGCCAGGCCAGCCACCACCCGGCAAGTCCAGAGAGCCAGGGTGCCCTTTACATGAAACACTCCTTCTGGCAGAGGGTCACCACCAGAAGGGGTGCCCCCATGTGCCCTCCTTTCCCCTATTACACAGAGCCAGTTTCTTTTCAACGCCAGGGCGTTTTGTTGCCGTCAGTTCACTCCGGTGGTCTTTCTTGATCTCTTTTGGGTTTAGCGAAGGCCCAACCCCACCCCTTGTCCAGACGTGGCTGGGCTGGGTCGAAAGCTACCAGCTGTTCTCACTCTGGATCGAGTTAGCTCTGAGAACTGCCCGCCCCAAGGGACCAGTTTCACCTCCAGCAGCTTTGGGACTCAATACGTTGGTACATAACGCTGCAGATATCTGCCATGCGCACGTCCTGCAATAACCAGGACAGCCAGCGAGGTCTTAGCTTTCGACAGAGACCCCACAGGGCCCCTTCATGACGTACCGTGACAGTGGCACTCACCGGGGAACATGCCGTTAGGGTTAGGTTAAGGTTAGGGTTTGGGAAACTGTTCAATATCTTCATCAGTGATTTCGAGAACGGCACAGAGAGAACACTTCTAAAGTCTGCGGACGATACCAAGCTGGGAGGGTTGCAAGGGCTTTGGAGGATAGGATGAAATTTCTGGACAAACTGGGGAAATGGTCTGCAGTAAATAGGATGAAACTCAATAAGTACCAAAGTGCTGCACATAGGAAGGAAACATCAGTGGCACAGGTACAAAATGGGCAATGATGGCCTAGGAAGGAGTCCTGCGGAGAGGGAGCCGGGGTCACAGTGGAACACAAGCTAAACATGCGTCAGCAGTGTCACACTGCTGCAAAAAAAGGAGTCAGTCTGGGGTGTGTGAGCAGGAGTGTTGTAAGCAAGACACAAGCAGTAATTCTTCTGCCGTACTCCGCGCTGATCAGACCTCACTGGAGTCTTGTGGCCAGTTCTGGGCGCCACATTTCAGGACAGAGGTGGACAAATTGGAGAAAGTCCAGAGACAAGCAACAAAAACGAGTAAAGGTCTAGAAAACATGACCCGCGAGGGCAGAGTGAAAACGCTGGGTTTGTTCAGTCTGGAGCAGAGCAGCCTGAGGGGGCCGGGATAACAGTTCTCAAGTACGTCAAAGGTTGATACACGGAGGAAGTAGAAAAATTGTCCCTGTTAAGCTCTGAGGACAGGACAAGAGGCAATGGGCTGAAATCGCAGTGAGGGCGGTTTCGGCTGGACATTAGGAAAACGTCCTGATTTCAGGGTGGTTAGCGCTGGAATAAATGGCCTGGGGCGGTCTGTGGAATCTCCGTCACTGGAGATGTTTAAGAGCAGGTGAGACAAACACCTGCCAGGGCTGGTCTAATGCTTGGTCCTGCCGTGAGCGCAGGTGACTGGACTAGGTGACCTTGTGAGGTCCCTGCCAATGCTACAATTCTCTGATTCTTTGCCCATCTGGGCATGTCTAGGCAAGTCCCTGGGCACAGACTCATGGCCGTGTCCCCCCGTCCGTTGCCTGCCGGGGTCACACTCCTTGTTAACATCCACAAAGCTGCCTCCTCACCCCCCCACGAAAACCCCGCTTGAAAACTCTCTGCTGCTGTGGAGCTTCCGCAACACTCGGCAATGGCGGGGCTGCTGGAGTGTGCTGAGCCCACGGCCTGCCACTGACCACCACCGGCGCGTGGTTCCTGGGCTCCCCCCGTCGGTCAGGCTGTACCCAGCTGCGGTCGCTTGTCCTAGACTGGAACTCTTGCGGGAGCGGCCGTCCCTTTGTTCTGTGTCTGAGCAGCGCCTGGCACAATGCGGGTGGGCCGTGGCGGATACAGATAGTGAATGCTAAGAGGAGCATCCCTCTGGCTCAGCCTAGAGACACCCCAGCCCCAGGTCTCCTTCGGAGCAGGACAGACTCCCCTGTGGGGCTCAGGCCCCCGTGGGGACGGCCTGCCCAATGCCCAGCCAGGATTTGGGCACGCTGGCAGCTGAGACATCCAGGGGTCACCCCCAGCTCAGGGGAAGGGCCAGGTCAGCTCCTCTTCTCTGCCAATCCCGACCGTTCTCTGGGCTCATCCTTCGAACCGGGCAGGGAGCAGCTGGTCAGAGGGAGGTTTTTGCAGAGCTGGGAGGGGGGAGGGGGAGGCTGGAGCAGTCTCTGCCCATGGCCATCAGCAGCGAGGCACACATGCACACAGGTAGCGGAGTTGGTGCTGCCGGGGGAGCATCTGTGTGTCCCCAGGAGCTGGGGCTGGGCCAGGCTGTCCCTCTGCGCTTAGCGGCATGTCTCCTGCAAAGCATCACGCACCTTGGGGATCTCCAAGGAGCCGGGCAACACAGGAGAGCTGGCCTGGAAGTGTTGTCAGAGCCCAGGTAGCACTGGCACTGGATGGCCTCAGCCTGCCCGTGAGCTGCAAACCATGGAGATGAGGGAGCTCTGCCAGGTGCTCCACCCCTCCTGGCGCCAGCCCAGGGCTTGGCCACCGTCCCCAGTGATGGACCACCCAGCCCCTCCCAGATCCAGGCCCCGTTGGGGGCAAGGGGCCCCAGCCCTGCCCCTGAGCGATGGTCACCTGGCTGGACCCATCCCAACATTGAGAAGTTTCTCCTGAGATTCGGCGGCTTCTCTCCGGGTACCCAGCTCTGAAAGCTGCGCCGCGGCCAGCGCCAGCACAGAAGTAAGGGTGGCCTGTCCCGGGGGGTCGTCACAGCCTGAAATATTTTCAAAGGGTGTCCCAGCAAAAATCGTTTGAGCCCCTTGCTTTGGCAGCCTCCCTTACCCAGGGTGACAGAGCAGCAGCACAGCGCAGTGCTTGTTGTGCATGCACCGTCTGGACGCTTCCGCAGCATTTGCTGGTTATGCCGTGACCAGCCCGGGAAGAATGTGGGATTTCTCCACAATGCAAGAAGCGCCGCAGGGCCAGGTACCGCTTGTAACGAGGTAACCCCCAGGGGAGCCATGGATTCGCTGGCATTCGCTTGAGACGTGGGGTCCTTGGCATGACCTGGGGGCACGAGGCCTGCCAGCGTCACGCTACCGTCAGCGGACCTGGAGAACAACTGACCGCCTTCCTCTTCGCGACAGCCCTTAACGTGTTCGAAGGCTGGTACCAGGTCCCGCCGCAGCCTTGTTTTCTCAAGGCTGGACGCGCCCAGGTTTTTCACCTGCCCTCAGATGTCAGATTTTCTAAAGCTTCGAGCACTTTCCTCTGGACTCTCTCCAGTTTGGCCATGTCTTTCTTACAGTGCGGCGCTCAGAGCTGGCCACGGGTCTCCAGCTGGGGCCTCGCCAGGGCTGAGTACAGCGGGACAATGACCTCCCGTGTCTTACACACACCCAGACCATCAGCCCTTTTTACACGGTGACTCATGCTCAGTCCGTGATCCTCTAGACCCTCCGCCTCCGTTTCAGCAGCTGCCACCTCGCTCTCATCCCGCACCTTGTAGTGGTGCATTGGGTTTTGGTTTTCTAAGTGCAGTGCTGTGTGCGTGTCTGTACTGAATGTCATCGGGTGGCTTTCAGACCAGTTCTCCAACCTGTCAAGGGCGTGTTGAATTCTAAGCCTGTTCTCCAAAGTGCTGGCACCCTCTCCCAGCGCGACGTCAGCTGCAGATTTTATAAGCACTCTCTCCGCGCCATTATCCAAACTGGAGCGTACCGGACCCAGGAGTGACTCCACGGGACCCCACTAGATGCACCCCCCCCAGTTCGAGGGTGAACCATCAATAACTACGTCTGACTCTGGTCTGTCAACCAGCTGAGCACCCACCTTACAGTATTTCATCTAGCTCGCGTTTCCCTAGTTTACTATGAGAACGTCCTGTGGGACTGTGTCAAAACTCTTCCTACAATCAAGACCTGGCATGGCTACAGCTTGCCCCATCCACGAAGCCAGTAACCCTGTCAAAGAAACGTTCCAGAGGGGCAGCCGGGTTAGTCTGTACACAGCAAAAACAACCAGAGTCCTGTAGCACCTTAAAGATGAACACCTTTCTGCGGGCACAAGCTCTCATGCATGCATCTGACACAGGGGGTTGCAGCCCACGAAAGCTTATGCCTGCAGAAATGTGTTAGTCTTCAAGGTGCTACAGGCCGCTCCTTGTGTTTGCCGTCAAAGAAGGCAATTCGGCTGGTTTGGCACAGTTTGTCCTTGACTAACCCACGCTGGCTGGTCCTTAGCGCCCCGTTCTCCTCGGGGTGCTGACAAGCGGGTGGTTTAATCGTTTGTTCAGCATCTGTCCAGGGATTGCAGTTAGGCCGACCGGTCTGTCACTCCCTGAGTCCCCTTTGTTCCCCGTTTGAAAGCGAGGCAGTGTCTTTGCCCTTTTCTCCACCTCGGCAACCGAGCCTGCCCCTGTGAGTTCTCGAGGGCAATCACGAAAGGTGCCAAGGTTGCGGCAGTTCATTCCTGAAGTCCCCTCGGGTGATCGTCAGACCCTGCCAACCTGCAGCCGGCAAACGTCGTGAAATAGTCCCTAGCCAGCTCGCTGCCTCCCCTCCTGGACCGGGCAGACCTTTCCCGGCCCTGCCACCGTCCGGCACGCCCGCGCGTCCCACGAGTGCCTGCTTCTCGCTGCCCTGCTTGTGGCTGGGTGCGCTCTAAGTAGTAACCAGGCAGCGCGGGGGTGAGGAGGAGGAAGACGCTGGGCTTCCCAAGGCCCTTCGGGGACTAGGTCCTCCCTGTCTGTAGGAGGAGCCTGGGCTGGAGTCTGGGGAGTGGCTGCCGGAATGGGGCTAACGGGTCTGGCGGGAGGGTTGGATGAGCTCGAGGCAGGGCCGTTACAGGAAGGAGCAGAGGCCGGCTGTGGGGCATGGGGACATGTTTGCAGCATTTGTACGGAAAAAAAAAAATGTGTGACTCAGTTTCCCCCATCACTTTGCATTGCCCCCCACCAGGCGTGGAGGGGCTAATTCCCCCTCTGAGCCAGGGGGCCAAGGGGTGGGCTGCAGGCCGTCTCGCTCGCTGTGAATGAGCCAGCGAGAACTGTCCCCTGCTGAGCTGCCTTGGAGCTGCGGTGGAGACCAGCAACCTGGGCATCAGCGGTTCCCGACCGGCAGCCCAGGGGAGCAGGACGTGTGGCGCCGGCAGGTGGGAGCAGACGCCCTGCCCAGGGCAGAGGGGCCGGCCTGCCTGGAAAAGCAGCAGCTAGCCACGGAGCGAAGCGCGGCGCAAGGGGCTTCACGTTTCCATTCTAACCCAAGGACCCCCTGCCCCAGCTGCTGTCAATGTGTTACCCAAATAACAAATATCACAGGATCTTATTAGGGGATAAGGCAACAAGCCGCATTTATTGTGAACACAGAAACTTCTGTAGATAGTATCAAAGAAAAGAAAAGTATCAACACTGTAATAACATTAATATTGTGCTCTACTTAGTGAAATAGCATTAATAATAATGTAAACACTAGGAAAACAGTATTAACATTATATCAATACTGCAAATTACAGAGACATGTTTCAATTGATGCTTTCATTCACATTCACACACACTGACAGGCACACACAGATAGAGACAGACAAACATACACAGGGATCTTCCAGATGTCATAGTTACCAGCCTCTTGGTGCTCATGATAGTCACTGGCCAGGTGACTAGAGCATGAGGATGAGGAGCAAGGTTCTGCCGATGCGCATCGGTACTCCTGGCTGATGTGATGTTGTAGACCCGAACCTCCAGCCTTCATCTTTCTGTCCCATTTTATAGGGAAAGGACCCCATGTAAGTCTATGGGTTTTGCATTGTCATGCTGCAACTGCATTCTTGGTGTGATCCTCAATCACCCACATTGTTGCAAGCCTGATCAGATTTTGTCCTTTGAAATGGGCTGGCTCCAGAGTTATCAGGGTGGGCTCCTCTTCGGCCATTTGATCATCTTTGCTTCTTTCTTCTTCCCTCAAGTGTTTTAGGTGAGGCTGGTGTTTTCTTCATGTCTGTTTCGATATCCCTTACTCAGACCAATTGTTCAATCACTCTTTTTGTCTACACCCAACTCAATTGCTCAGCCATTCACACTTCAATCACTCAGGGCCAACTCCTAGCTGAAAAACTTACATAGTATTTTTAGAGCAAACCTTATTTCATTTTTGACAGTGTCTTTCACAATTAGATAGACACATTACATTGCAGTGTGGCTTTTGTACTTAGAATAGGATTTTTACAAATATATTGGAAGCAGGTAAAATGAACAGATAAACTGGCCAGTGGACATAGTACAGACATTTACAAACCATCTTAAAATTATACAAAGTGCAGACAGACTTGAATTAACATGGAAAAGGGTAGAACAGTAAGAGTCAGTTTGAGGTTTTAGCTTTTGATTCAGGCTGATGTAAATTTTGGTAGGGGGGGGGGAGGGGGGTGTTTGTGGCTCTGTTCTTACATATATTTCAAAAACAAGATTTTGGCCAACAAATGCCCCCTCTTGGCCACTCACCAGCCTGCCGGGAGGGGACCCAGCCACGGGGTCCCTCTGGAGTCTGACCAGAGCCAGGGCTCTCTGTGCCACTGGTGGGGTGCAGGGCCTCTGTCTGGTGCCCCCCCCTCCCCCCGGAGAGTTTAGACCATGTGGCCCAGTGCCTGGAGCCGCCGCTGATTTCTCAGACTCCCCCCTAGGCTGGGCGCTCCCCTCCCAGACCCCCACCCGAAGGCGTGAGCCACCCGGGTGACCTCGTCAAGGGGCAAGTGGCCCGGTGGAGCGCGTCACGCAGACGGACTTTGCCCAGGTTTTGCTCCGGTATGGCTCCTTCTTTAATGGCCCGGGAAGGACAGAGCGCGACACGGACAGATAAACCTACAGGCTGGTCCCTGCCTCGGTTTGCCCAGCACCCCAAGGTATCCTCTGGGCTGGGCTGAGGGTCCTGCCAGCGTCGTCCTGTGCAATGCAGTGCCCGTGTGTGTCCCTGCAGATGGGCCAGATACCTCCAGAGAGCTGAGCCTCCCCCCGCTCACCCCTGCCATCCTGGGTTCCAGCGGACGGTAAACGCCGGCTGGCTGTCAACTGGCCTCGCTGCGCCGTGGCTTCGCTCCCGGTGGGGTGAAGGCTCTGCCAGGGGCAGGGGCTCTCCCCGGGGCGCCCCAGTGAGACAGGAATGCTGAAGCCCGAGGGGCCAGGCTGAGCTCCGTGGAGCTGCGGAAGCGTGGGCCTGCGGCCGGGTGCAGGGAAAGGGGCACTGCCAGGGAGTACGAGGGGGGAGGCAGAGCCCACCCTGGCAATCCCCAGCCATGTGCCCGGTTCCCCGCAGCCCCAGACCTGCATTCCCGCCACCCCCGGCGCTCAGCGCACAGGACCGGCCCAGGTCCGCTGCTGAGCCTGGCTCCGGGTCCAGGCGTGTCTCTGGCTGAGGCCTCGCTCTCATTGTGGGGTGGGGAAATGAGCCGCCCGACCACGCACCGCCCCCCGGTCCTTGTCTGTGACAAGCGCTTATCTCCCCCTCGGTGCCCTCCTCGGACACAGCGAGCCCCGCTCCCCTCCCAGGGGAAGGGCTGACGTGACCCAGCTAAAGTGTGTGGGGCTGGAGAGGGGACACTCTCAGCCAGTCTGTGTGCGCCCCCGTAGCCCAGCCGCGTGCTGGGGGGCCTGTGCTGGAGGGAGCAGGGCAGGGGGCTCCCTAGGGTGGGGACCCCTGTACCCCAGTTCTGTGCTAGGGTCCCTGGGCGGCAGGGTCAGGTCCCTGGGGCCTTCCTGATCCCACGCCCCTCTCGGCAAGAACTGGGGCACAGCCGCCGGGCCCAGCCTGCTCTCTCGCTCTGCTCTGCGGCCCCAGCCCCCCGGCGGGTCCACTCGGGTACCGCCGCGCCCCACGGCTGGGTCGCTTCGGACAGGTGCCAGCGGGGCGAGGGGAGCGGCCCTTGCTGGGGGGTGCAGATGGGCTGGGGGAAGGGCCGGGCGGGCTGGGTCCTCGCTGCCTCCCTGCACCAGAGCCGCCAGCAGAACTTTCCGTCTCATTAGCGCTGCCAGGAGCCATCGGGTGGCCAGGCCTCACGCCAGCTGACCTGCTGCACGGCTGACTTCTGAGGGGCCAATTAGCAGAAACAGCTAATTACCAGCACCTGGACCCCCCCACCCCCCCCGTGTGCAGACACATCAAAGCCTCGGCGTTAACCCCTGAGTGCCCACCGCAGGGAGAGGGGCACCCCACAGCCTTAACTGCCCCTCCCCTCAACTCCAGCTGCCCCGGCTCCCCCCGCCCCCGCCCCTGAGCCCCCCTGGGGGTGCTCGGAGAGAGATCTGCTGCTGGATTCCTCGGCCTGGCGGATGAGGAGGCCATCGCTGGAAGGGGCCAGAAGGGGAGGCCAGCGAAAGGCCTCAGGGGACATGGCTGACGTGTGGGGTGGGGAATGCTCCGCGGAGATCCAGCCGGGTGGGGGCTGGGGGTGAAGTGTCCATCACCATGGTGTCTGGGCATAGACTCTGGGGAGCCTCTAGAAACCAGCTGAGAACCTGGCCAACCCCAATGGGGCACAGCTGCCATAGGGCAGCTAACGGCTAAACGTGCGGATGGCTGCGCCCTGGAAATCACCTGCACGGCCCACCCAGCGCTAGCCCGCACTGCGCTGCACAGCACAGGCAGTGAAGACTCAGCCCCGAGCCCCCTGCCCCTGAAGCACTGGCCCCGCCATTTGGCTTCCCATAGCAGGTAGCAGTATAAGGGCTATGACCGGGGGGGGGGGTAGTTCTGGCTCTGCCCAGTAGAGGGCAGTGGAGGACATGAACATTAGCCAGTTTGTTACCATGCACGTTAATTGCCTCTGAAATGCAGCTGCCTCTGGGGTGGAGCCTGCAGCTGTTTCCCAGACACACAGCAGCACAGCAGGGTGGGCTTGGGGGGCATCCATACTGGGCTGCGAGGTGCGCAAGGGGTGACAGTGAGGGCTGGCAGGACTGGCTGATGGCGCCCAGGGACTCAGCGAGGCAGAGGGAGGGCACCAGGAAGCTGGGATGTCGTGAACGGCCCCAGGGGCTTTAGCGCACAGCTGCGGGCACAACGGTTCAGGTGCAGGCTCTGTGCTGGTTGGGCTGACGCTGAAACTCTCAGCCAGGAAAGGCGCCCTGAGCCAAGGCACCCGAACCTCCTTAACTGTGCCCCATGGAAACGCTGGGACCTCCCAGGATCGGGCCCTGAGACCCCCCCTGAGCAGCCTGTTTGCCACAGTGGCCACATTCTGAGCCGGGACCAATGGGTGCAGCGCCGCTGACTTCCCTGACACCAGCTGTGGATTTGGCCCCGCTTGCACTCCAAGGGCTGTGGGGCCAGTGTCCTCCCACGGGGGAGCAAAGCCGCACGCTCGGTATCACAGCGCGTGTGTGAGAAACTCCTGAGCCCCCCACGGGAGGGACACCCCCTCCCACAAGCGTGGGGCGGGGAGCCGTCCCGGCGGGCGGGGGGATGATGCAGCCATTCGCTGTGTGGGAACGGGGGGGGGGGCTGGTGGGGTGGGGAGAAGAGGGCAGGATGGACAAGGGGCCAATGGTGGGCCTGGGCCTGGCTGGGGAGCTTGCTAGACCCCCCTGGCCCCACAGATCTGTGCCACGCTGCCCCGGCACCCTGCCCACAGGGCAGGCTCAGGGACCTGACCCCCAGACCAGGCACCGGTGGGGGGCAGGGACGCTACACTGGGGCAGTCAGTTGTGTGGGTGCGGGGGAGCAAAGCGGAGTCTGAACCAGGAGCAAGAGGCCCCCTGGGCACTG
This sequence comes from Emydura macquarii macquarii, assembly GCF_026122565.2. Taxonomy (NCBI): domain Eukaryota; kingdom Metazoa; phylum Chordata; order Testudines; family Chelidae; genus Emydura; species Emydura macquarii. The sequence goes on from NW_027132383.1 coordinate 2,132,966, forward strand.
ATTTCCCCTCCTCCCCCCCACGGCTCTCTCATGCCACCCCGTGCCTCAGTTTCCCTATATAGGCTATGAACGAGGGCTTGGCCCGTCCTCCCTTGGTCCTTTGGGGGCTGCAGAACAAACCGCCGTGACCCAGGGGACCTGTGGCCGAGTGCAGCTGGACGGCGGCTCTTTGCTGGCTGCCGGCTCCACCCCTGCACCCCCGGGGCCCGTCCCCATGGGGCAGGGAGCAGGCTGGGCAGCCCCGCGCCGCTATCAGCCCCTGGCCAGGCCCCGTTCCCTGGAATGCTCCCAACAAAGCCCCCGTAATTCCGGCTCCTTTCCCAGCACCTGCTAATCAGGCTTAGGCAGGGAGCGCGCGGCCTTATCTGGGCCCGCCAGCCTGGCTGAGCTGATACGGGCTCCGGGAACCAAGCTCCTCGCCGCCGGGGGGGAAAGCGCCAGCCCCGCCCCCCCCCCGCTGCCTGCCCCCACCTTCCCCCTCCCTGCCCATCTCCCTCCGCCTCGCTGCCTGCCCCGTCCCTGCCCATCTCCCCACTGCCTGCCCCATCTTCCTCCACCCGCTGCCTGGCCCCCCCATCTCCTGCCTCCCCATGGCCCCACCCCGTGCCTGCCTCAGTCTCCTCCATCTCCATCACCCCTGCCCCCCTGCACTCCCCCCATCTCCCCGCCTTGCTCTGGGCTGGCTGCTGCTCTTGGCACAGGCTGAATCCTTAGCGGGTCTCTGCTCCGGCTCCACCCAGGCCGCCTCGGCGTGGGGAGCCCGTGGGGGCCCCTCCGCCAGCCCCCCTCCTGCAGAGATGAGCCAGTCGCAGGGTTCCTGGCCCCACAGGCCGGGCTCCTCATCCAGTCTCCCAGCCGCCAGCCCCGTGACCTGACCGCCCAGTCCCACACCCAAGGGGCCGTTACCCTCACCCCCGCTCGGGGGCACTGCACCCCCCGCAGGCAGGGGCAGGGATGGCCAAGTCAGTCCCCCAGCAAAACAGGTTGTGGGGGGCTCTGCCCGGGGGCGAGCCCTGTCTGCCACCCCGCATGGCGCAGGGAAAGGATCCTTGCCGGGCAGGGGGTCCAGGCCCGCGTGAGACCCAGGAGCCTGGGCAAGGAGAGCGATGGGCCAGGCCCCGTTTGGAGGGGCACAGAGCACAGGCCTGTCTCTCTGCCCCCCCTCACCCCTGCAGCCGCCAGCAAAGAGGCCAGGCAGCTCCGGCATCTGCCCCCCCCCCCCCAAATCCCCTCCCTCCCGTGCCAACAAAGGGCCCTCTCCTGGCTGGCATCACTCGGCGCTAACGAGGGGCTCGTGCGGCGGGCGCAGGCGGAGGGAGGCTCCGGCACCGTGGCTGGCGCGGAGGAAGCGCGGTGCTCAGCCGACAATGAGCCTCTCCAAGCAAATCAGCGGGTTATTGAAAAGGCCCCCCCGCCCGCCCGCCCCCCCGAACACCTGCCGGGGCTCAGCGGTGAGACACTCAGCCGCGCTGAACGGGGGCCGTGTGGGGCCGGCCCATTAGCGCCGGGTGCTCGCGCTGGTGCCTTTTCCTGCTGGGAAGCGCCTGGGTTTGGTTTCCCAGAGGCAGGGCCAGACCGCAGCATCCACGTGGCCCTGGCGGGCTGGGACAGGCTGGGACTCAGGACTGAGGCCGGCCAAAGAGCACAGGTGGGGGGGGCAGTCAGAACCGCCCCTCCCCCCCGCTCGTGTGATGGAATCTGCCCGGCCTGTCATGTGAGATGAGTTGGGGGGTCTCAGCCTGAGGCGCCCCACGAGAGGATGTAGGTCATGCTGTAAAACGGCCTGTGGGTGGAGCTGAGGGCTGGGTCTGGGGGTCGGGGCTGAGGGGCCCCGGCAGAGCTGTGCCTGGTGTGGAATTACGAGTCCCTGTGACCAGCCAAGGCCTGGGCCCGTCCCCGTCACATCCCTCACGGCCAAAGGGTCCCGACAGCAGCGTGGGGTGCATGACGGAGAAGCCGAGGGGCCCAGGGCAGCAGAGAGGCGAGGGGGTGAGCCGGGGGCAGGGATCCCCTGTGCGGGGCTGGGGGCCACACGGCCCGGCTGAGGGCTGAACGAGCAGGAAGGGAACGGCCCTCGTGGCGTCCCTTTGGAGAGGAGTGTCCTTCCCCATCGAGGTGGTGGGGGCTGAGGCTCTCCATGCCCGGTGTGCCCCCGGCGGGCAGTGTCGGGAGCTGGGCCGGGGCAGCGGGGGGGCTCTGAGGCATGAGTGCAGAGCCAGACAGGCTGGGGGCGGGCGCCAGGCCCCTCATGTCCCTGCCTCACCTTTGCTGCCGAGCGAGGCTTTTCCCACCCCATGCATCACGGCCGCTGCCCAGATCACTCGCTGGTCCAAGGCCCTGTCACAGCTAGAGCCATCCTGGCTCTTTCCCCTCTGCCGGGCCTGCGGCATGACGCACGGGCCCACACTGACCTCCCTCCGGACGGCTCCCGACACAGCTGCGAGGGCTCTGATGGCCTGCCCGCCCCGCCCCAGAGCGCTCCTTGCCACGTGACCCCAGAGCCATGCAGGGCAGTGGAGACAGAGGTCCTGTGCGTGCGTCCGATTGCACCATCCCTGATTCACCGCCTTGGGCAGGCATTCCACAACCCTAGTGCCACGCTGGGCGTGTCCCCATCACAGCGCCAGGCAAGTGTCCCATAGTGCTACGCTGGGCGTGTCCCGGTCACAGCGCCGGGCACACGTCCCATAGTGCTACGCTGGGCGTGTCCCGGTCACAGCGCCGGGCAAGTGTCCCATAGTGCTACGCTGGGCGTGTCCCGGTCACAGCGCCGGGCACACGTCCCATAGTGCTACGCTGGGCGTGTCCCGGTCACAGCGCCGGGCACACGTCCCATAGTGCTACGCTGGGTGTGTCCCCATCACAGCGCCGGGCACACGTCCCATAGTGCTACGCTGGGTGTGTCCCGGTCACAGCGCCGGGCACACGTCCCATAGTGCTACGCTGGGCGTGTCCCGGTCACAGCGCCGGGCACACGTCCCATAGTGCTACGCTGGGTGTGTCCCGGTCACAGCGCTGGCCATGTGTCCCATAGTGCTACGCTGGGCGTGTGCCCCCTATTTTCGCAGGAAGCCTGCCTCCCACAGCACGCTGCTGGACGAGCGTCCCATAGCACCCCCGAGCGCTGCGCCGTCTACGTGCGGGTGGCGTGGGTCCAACTCCCCACCCCACAGCGGGACCCTTTGCACTGGTGTAAAGGCTGACCCGGGTTCTGGGCAGGGCCCAGAGGGTTTCCATTGTCCCTAGTGACTGGTCTTGCGATGGTGCTTCTTGGTGCAGGAGACGCTGGTTGTGCAGCCGGCTCACGGGCCTTGCGGGAAGTCTGGTGGGTCGGTTTGGAGAGCTGGGGGAGGAGGGGTTATAACAGCCTGTCCAGGCCTTTGCCTCCCGAGAAAGCCAGAATCCCAACTACCTCCAGCAGCAGGAAGCTGGAGCCGGGACACATGGATCTGCCGGTGGCCGGGCTTGGCTCGCAGTAGGGGACTAGCGTAATTTGCATCTCCTGAAGCTGTAGCGGAGCCAAGGGCTGATCCCCTTTTAAATGCAGCTCAGAGGTGCTGCCAGCCCCGGCCCCTCGGCGGCTGCAGCGGCAAACCTGGTGCACAATCAGTGCGTGAGGCAGGGCTGTCCCAGCGCTAGGAGGGCGCAGCCCCCAGCCAGCTGGCTCAGGCGTCCCAGGACCAAGCGGCCAGGAGAGGAGGTGCTGTCACTGAAGGAGGACAGGACGCTGGCAGGCTCAGAGGCGCAGTGTGTTGGGGCAGGAGCTCGCTCTCCCCAATGCAGGGGGTCACTGAGCCTGGCCTGGTGCCCAGGAGGCTGTGGGGCAGAAGTCACTAAGGGGTCCATGCTCTCGGAGAGCCTGGAATGGAAGGGGCTAGAGAAATGGGAGGGATTGTTCCCGTCTCCTCGCTCTGCAGCCTCTTTCCTCCCCAGAGGTCCCAGGTTGCCTCCTGAGAAAGGAGTCCCTGGTCCTGCCTCTGGGGAGGAGCCCGGCAGCTGTTTAACAGCCCACAGCCACAGCCGGGCTGCAGTGCCGGACGGGGCGTGAAGCTTAGACACGTGGCCGGCTGGAAGTGAAGGGTCCCGGTTTGATGTGTCTTCGCGGGCAGGCTGGCTAACCTGTGAGGAGGGCTTTAAACCAGGTTCACCTGGGGATGGGGCGGGGGGGGGGGAGTGGGACACCAGGAGAAAGTGCAAGGAGGTGGGGACAACGGGGGGGGGGGACGGGAGCCTCCTGATGCGCACTGAGAAAGTAGGGCAATCGGCTAGTTATCTTAGGTGCCTGCACACGAATCCAAGTGGGGGAGGGCTAGGCTGGATATTAGGAACAATTGTTTCCCTAGGCGGGTGGTGAAGCACTGCAATGGGTTACCTGGGGAGGTGGGGGAAGCTCCATCCTTAGAGGTTTTCGAGGCCCGGCTTGACAAAGCCCTGGCTGGGATGGTTTAGTCGGGTCGATCCTGCTTTGAGCAGGGGTTGGACTAGACACCTGCTGAGCTCCCTGCCAGCCCTCATCTGTTGTGATTTTGTCTGTCCTCCGGCAGTGCCCCGTGCCACGGCCCTGGAGTCAGCACTGCACCGTGGGGTGGGCACCCCCCAGCACTGCGCTGGGGCACTGGGATCAGCACTGACTGGGCGGGGAGACCCCGCCTGACTTAGACACCTGGGCCACTCCCTGCCGCTCCGTGCCCCTTGCCAGGGCTGTGGGGGCCAGGCTGACCCAGAGAAAACAACGCCTCCCCCCCCCACCCGCTCCCTCTCTGCAGCTCAGCGCTCCCTAGTGCCAGGCTGGGGCAGTGGGTCCTGGCTGCTGGGGCGGGGAGCGTGCCCCCCACTGACTCACTGGAGCACCCCGCGTTATCCTGGGCTGGGGCCTGGCTATGTGGTGGCGGGTGTGTCAGATGGGGAAACTGAGGCACGCAGCGCCTGGAGTAGAGCCTGTGCCCTGGCCTGGCAGGGCTGGATCAGCAAGACGGGGGGGGAGGGGGGACGTGGGGGGCGGCTCCCTGCCCTGCCCTGCTCGCTCGGGGGCAGGCGGGGCTGGCTGAAGTCCTGGCAGGCTGGGACACGGCGGCTGGGTGGTAGCGCCCCGCAGGGCTGCAGGAGGCCGGGCAGGCTCCAGTCCCCGCTCCCTGCCCCCGCCGGTCCATCCCCCGCCGGTCCAGCTCCGCGCTCGCCCTGCTCCGGCCGGGGCTAGGCGGGGCGCAGGGAAGGGCCGGGCAGGGCGCCCCAGCCTAGGCGCAGAGCGCGGGGAGCTGCGCTGTCCTGCGCCCTTGGCCCCGGCTCCCTCCTCTGCCCCCGCCCGCCTGGCGGACCGTCCTCGCCCCACGGGGGGGGACCCCGGCCCGCGCCCACCTGTTCGTGGGGACTGGGGGGGGGACCGGGGCCAATCACGGCCCAAGGGACAGGGGCGCCCGAGCCGGCTGGGGGCTAATTAGCGCTGGGGGGACGCATGTGGCGCAGCCTGCCCCGGCGGAGCGCCCCGATGGCGGCTCGGCCCGCACATCTGCGCCCGGCCAGCGCGCCGGGAAGCGATAAATCACCGCCGCCGCCCGGCCCCGGCTGCATGCGGCTCGCCGGCCTCCCCCCCCGCGCGCTCCGGGGGCTGGCGGGAGCAGCCGGGAATTGGCAGGGGAGGGGGGTTTAGAGCACATTAACCAAGCGGCCACATGCGCCTCGCCGCTTGATTATCCTGCAATTAGCCCTGCAGCCGGGAGGGGCCCCCCGCCCCCCTCAGCGCGCCCAGGGCCCCGATCCCGCCAGCTCCCGTCGGGGCGAGCAGGGCGGGGGGTGGCACCGGGACCTGGCTGCAGGGCGGACGGGCCTTGGCTCCGGCTCCCCCTTGGGATTCCGCCCCGAGATGCAGGGGGCACCCGCCAGACCAGGCTCCCCCCTGGCTCGGGGGTGGGGTGGGGGGCCAGTGACCAGCCTGTAACCCGGGCGCAGCTCGGGGAGGGTCTGCGGGGGGGATCGGGGACTGCAGCCGGCTGGGGAGCTGCCCGGGGATAGAGCCGGGCTGGAGGGCTGGGCTGGGTGGGGGGCCGTCCTGCCCCACCGCTCTCCGGCTGTAGCCGAGGCACCGCGCCCCTGTGGTCGCTCCCTCCATGCATGGGGACGCGTGCGCATCCCTGGGGCGGGCGTGCCCCATTTGTGTAAGTCCTTGGGAAGGCAGGAAATCCCAGCAGCCCTGGAGCCACTTGCTGGGCCATGGGGGGGAGGCTGTGGAAGCCCCAGAGCCCAGGAGTCTCAAGCTGGCTGGAGAGACTGGCAGAGATGGGCCCAGCCATGGGGCAGCCCGCTGGAGGTCGGGGAGCTGTGGGGCAGGGCTGGTTGATTTGGGAAGCAAAGGCAGTGGAGGGGGGGGGTTCTGAGGCCAACAGGCCAGGGCCCCTCTGACCCCCCCGGATGGCACACGGGAGAATGATCCTCTCTGGGCCTTCGTTTCTCCACCTGAACTGGGATGGGTCAGGATCGTCGTTGCCATGCTAGCCGCAGGGAAACTGAGGTACTGGGAAATCATCGAAGCACAGCAGATGGAAGGGAGCTCAGGAGGTATCTAGTGTCCAACCCCCTGCTCAAAGCAGGGCCAACCCCAACTAAACCATCCCAGCCAGGCCTTTGTCAAGCCGGGCCTTACAAACCTCTAAGGATGGAGATTCCAGCACCTCCCCAGGTAACCCATCCCAGTGCTTCACCACCTCCTGGTGACCCAGTATTCTCCCCTCCCCTTCTGCCCTCTTTGCTCTCCCTATACCCCCTGTGTCACCCCTGAGCTCCCCATCACGCCATCCCCTGGCTCCTCCTGGGAGTCTGTCACAGCCGCCGCGCTTGGATCCTGCTGCGTGGGGCTCCCCCAAGATGCCCCACGGAGAGGCCTGGCTTCCGCCTCCCATTGTTCTGGCCGGGGGAGGGGGGCTGTCAGGGTCTCTCTCTCCCCGGGGCCCAAGGCGGTGCTGCGAGTTCGGGGCAGTACCAGGAATAGAAGGCAGCCGTCCTGGGCCTTCGCCCTGGCGAGCCCCATCCGCGTCCCAAGCTGGCCTGGCAGCTGCCCGGGCTCTGGGTAGGCAAAGGGTGCTGGACTCCAGGGCTGTCCGCTGGGTACCTTTGCCCAGCGCTGCGCTCTTTGCAGAGTGGGGATGGTGTTACCTAGTGCTGTGGGGAAGGGGGGCTGGGGGGGCCAGGCTAGAAGGTAATTTATCAAGTGCTGTCAGGGACCAGCCGCCATGAGCCTCTTTGTACATTTCTAACCATGCTGACACGCTGCAGCCACTGGGTGCATCTGGGAGGCAGACGGGGCATGGGAGGAGATGCCCCCCTTCCCCCCATCCCTGGGCCCCAGAGAGCCAGCAGCAGTCCTGCATGGGGCCAGCAGAGCCGTGCGGTCAGTGTGCCCCGATTCCTCTGCCAGGGAGGAGAGGGCTCCGCCCCGGCCTGGTGTACGCCCCATGTGAGGGACTTTCCCCCCAGCTCCTGCCTGCTGCATCTGCCAGGGCCAGGGCTGTGCTGCTGCCTGTCCCCTCGTGTCCCTCCCACCCCGCACTAGTCCGCTGTGCTTGGGACGGGGTGTGTCCCAGCTGAGGTAGGGATCTCCTCTCCCGAGGTGTGGGGGGGTCTGTCCCAGGCTGTCTCCGGGAGACGGCTCCTGCGCTGGCTCCATGGGCAGCGTCTGGGGAGCTGCAAACCTGGGACCCCAGCCACCCACCAAGAGAGAGCTGGGGGGGCACTGCTAGAAGCTCCCCCCTCCCTGCCTCCACCCTGCTGCCCAGGGGCTGCCAGACTCAGACCCGGCCCTGGGCAGGTCTCTAGGGCTCCCCCAGTAGGACAGGAGGGAGCCAGTGTGAGGGTGGCGAGGAGGAACTCCTGGGGACGTCTGCGGGGGGAAGGGGGGGAGGAAGCCGGTGAGTGGCCAGAGGAACAGCTGGGGGAGGCAGGAGGGGAGGGCAGGACAGCAGGAGAGCCCCGAGGGCAGGTTCCAGCACAGGGGCAGTGTTGATAAGCCTGCGTGGGGAGGGTCTGTGCCGGGGAGCCCTGCAGTAGCAAGGGGCGGGAGGGGGCCGCGGGACTTTGTCCTGCAATGGGGGCTGGGGGCACCGGTTGAGATGGGGGGGTCGTGCTAGGAGAGCTTTGCACAGCGCACAGCTGGGGCGGGGGTGCACGAGGCCTGGGTGCAGGGCCTGGCTGGGGGCGGGGGGAGTGTGGCCCCTGAGCTCTGCACACGAGGCCAGGACGGGCTGCGGGCGAAGCAGAGCCGGGGAGCTGGGAGCCGGGAGCCAGGAGGTGACCAGACAGCAGGTGTGAAAAATCGGGACGGGGGGTTGGGGGTAACAGGCGCCCACACACGAAAAAGCCCCGAACCTCGGGACTGTCCCTATAAACTCAGGCCAGTGCAGGGCAGAGCCGGGCTGGCCCTTGCATCTGAATCGCGCCTCCCCGGCTCTGGGCGCCGGCTCCCCCGCGGCCCCTCAGGCAGCTGCCGTGGCGGGGACACGGCCGTGGCGCGGGGGAGGGGGATCCCTGCCGCCGAGGGGCCAGGAATCTCCCTGACTCGTTAAGCATTTTTAATGAGCCCGGCCTGGCCCAGATGAGGCCGGCTCCTCGGTGCAGCCTCCTGGAACCGTCCCCAATTGGGCTCTGCGCCGCGCTCATCAAAATGCTAATTTGCTTGAGTCCCCAGCCGGCCGCCCCTCCCCCGCCCCGCTGCGGCACGGGGCGAGTTCGGGCCCATCCAAGCCTGGCTCGGGGCTGAGTCCAGACCAGCCCCCATTCCTGGAAGGGCCAGGCCGGGGAACGTGCTGCCGCGTGGCGGCGAGAGCTGGTGGGACTGGCCGGGTGCTTCTGCGTGAACTGAGAGGGGCTGGGGCTGAAGGCAGCTGCAAGGAGGAGACGTCGCTGCCCGCGTTACAAGGGGGTGCTGGGCCCTGGGGTGGGGCTGGAATAGTGGGAGCGGCAGGTTGGGGCCGAGGTGGCTCAGCAGAGCTGCGAGCAAGGGGACCTCCGGACTGGAATAGCAAGGGCTGCGGGTCGGGATTGAGGGGCGCTGGCAGAGCTGGGGGGGACCTTAGGGCTGGGGAAACGGGGCTGCAGGTCGGGATCGAGGGGCAGCGGCAGAGCTGTGTTTTAGGAACTCTTGCCCAGCATCTGTTGGTCAGCGCCGTGGCCCGACCAGGTCCCCACACCCCGCTCTGTGCAAGGGTCTCGGGTCTCCGTACGGCCCATCCTTCGGGTATCAGACCCCGCCTGGGGTGGCAGCGTGGGGTGCGGGGCCTTTCGCCTCCAGGGCAGCGTCCAGCCTGGGTGAGGAGGGAGCCAATGGCATCATCAGCCTGGAGCTGTGGGCAGTGGGACGAGTTGGGTGACCTCGGGCAAGTCCCTCCCCCTTCCTGTGCCTCAGTTTCCTCCTCTGTCACAGGATGAGGATGAGGCTCCCCTCCCTCACTCCCCTAATGTCTGGAAAGGGCTCTGGGATCCCCCGAGGGGGGCAGGAAAGAGCCCCCTTCCCCAGCACGGAGAACCAAGTCTGGACGAGCCAAGGAGCCTGCCTGCACCTGGCGAGGGAGCGTCCCTCCCAGCACAGGATCCCAGAGCCTCCCTGAGAGACAGAAACCCCCCTGTGGGGCAGAGGCAGGAGAACCCCACAGCTGAGATGGAGGACAAGAGGGGGTCCATTCACTGCGGGAGGGTGGGCTGACTGGTGGGGAAGGGCTGCGTGGCTGGGGTTGCAGGGGCTGGGCAGCGACTGGGGGGCACAGAGAAAATTCAATGAATGGGGAGCAGGGAACTGGGCCGGTAGGGCCAAGGGGGCGTGTTGGAGGAGGCGGCTGGTGGGCTGGGGTGGGCAGATGACAGTTGGTTTGGGGAAGGGGGAGAGGACTGTGTGGGGAGGCTGGAGGGGGACCCGGCGTGGATGGGCTGGCGGAGGCCGAGAAAGGAATTTTTACCATCATGTTGGAGCCTTTTCGGGTCTCGTTTCCCAGCTTCTCTCCACCACCCCAAGGGCTGAAGGCTTCTCTTTTTCAACACAAAGCAGGGACGTTCCCCTGGTCACAGGACTCCAGGAGCTGGGGCTTTGAGGAATGCACCAAGCCCCGCGAGACTCAAGTTGCTGTGGCGACAGGCGTTGTCTGTTGATAAGCTGCCCGTTCCCGTAGGGTCAGAGCCCCAGGGCGGCTGGACACGTTCTCCCTGACCCCGACTGGGTGGGACAAGTCGAGACATTCCAGTTCCGGTCCTCCACGGAGGTCAGCGGTTGGCTGGGGCCGGCAGATAGCTGCTTGCTGATTGGCTGTAGGAACACCATGGCTCTGTCCCCTCTCTCCATTTGCCATGGTGGTAGCAGGGAGTCTCCCCCACCTGCCCGGTGGGTGGGGGAATAGGCAGGGGCTCCAGAACAGGGGCCGTGGCGCTAACGCCCCGCTGACGTACCGTTTGCTCCTCGCGGAGCATTGGGCTCAGGCTCTCGGCAGACTCAGGCAGGCTCTGCGTCAGCGGTGGCACTTGGGTCCCGTCTGCACACTTCTGGGTTTTAAAGCAAGCTGAGATCCCGCCGGGACGCTGAGGCTGGGTCCTGGCCTTTGCCTTAATCTGGCCCTGCTCAGCACTTCCCAATAACGACCCCGGGATCTGGACTGCAGCCAGGGCAGGAGCCGAGGTCCGGCTCAGGAGAGAGGGGCTTGAGTTTACAGCACCGGCCTGGGCCTCAGGAGATGGGAGTCAGTCCCCAGTTCTGTACCAGGCAGTATCCAGCGCAAACGTGGAGCGTGTTCTGAGCAGCTGCAAAGAGGGGGGCTCAACGGGGACAGAACGAGGGGCTGAGCTCTGGGGGGAGAGCCAGGGGGTGGAGCAGGGGGGTTCCCCGGGGGCCCCTCGTAGTATGGGGGCCTCTGATTTCCCCAGGACACAGCGTATGTGCGTGCTGAGTGCGCACAGACAACACACTCATGCATACACGGCATCCCAGGCGACCCAACGCACGCACACACGCAGTGTGTAATCTGTACACACGGTATAGCTGTGCCTGCCCAGTGTGTTCACACACACGAAGTATACGCCTGGGCCGTGAATCCCCAGCAATGTGTGTGTCTGGCGTTTACACACCTGCGTGGGGACAAAGGGCACATGCTCAGGCATGCGCCGCCTTGAAAATGTGTGTATAGGCTGTGTGTAAATGCACATCTATGTACATACCCCCCAGAGATGGCCACGAGACGGGACCAACCCTGCGCCGGGCACCTCCCCTGAATCCCAGCTGCCACCGGGCCTGAATTTGGCCCCTATGGTGTATGTATATAGACGTGTGCACACACTACACACCCACACGCAACCACAACTGCACGCCTGCAGTGCACACACACATGGGCAACAGGCATGCAGTGCACACACACTGACTCTACACCGTGCTCACGCCCCGTCGCACGCTCACACGGACAGTTGAGTCACGAGCAGTTCCCCGGCCACCCCTGGAGGGTCTGGCCCCTGGCCCGGCCTCTCCCACAAGCACCACCTTGCGGGCGGGTCCCTTTGTGCCGGCCAGGACAGGTGATGGAGGGAACATTAATCTTATTTGTCAGAGCCAGTCCCCTGGGGGGGCGGGGGCGGGGGAGCACAGGGCGGCCCAGTCAGCCGATTGGCTGAGCGGCTGGACCCCGTTTATCTCAGCCCTGCAGTGTGGGAACCTAATTCTCTGGGAAAATTTGGGAGGGTAAAAGCCGAGGCTGCGGCTCCATTATGCAAATGGCGTGGCTGATCCTTGTCTCCGTCCCCATGGGCAGCTCTCTTCCTGCCGCTGGAACAAAGCCGGGCCGGGAGCCCCCCGGCCCCATGTCACACGGTGGAGCTGAGCCGCTGCCTCCCGCTCCGTCTGGCCCCTTACGGAGACACCCCAGCGAATCCCCCCCAGCCCTGCCCAGCCCCACCGGTCACTGCAGGCGGGCTGAGAACTGCCATGCAGCTTCGCTCCTGGCCAGAGCTGGGCTCGCAGCCGTTCGGCCTGGGGGGGGGGGGGATTTGGAGCTGGCTTCGAGCCCAGGCTGACACCCCGAAGCTCGGCCCATCCCCCACACCCCAGTGCCCTCAGCCTCATGCCCAGGGCCTCCCCAGAAGGCACGGGCACCCCAGGCTTTCCCGCCCTGGGCTAGGAAGGGGCAATGCCCGCCAGCCGGCGCACGCTCTCTCGCAGGCAGTCCGGGGCCTGGCCTGGCCCTGGCATGCTGCTCGGCGTGAGACAGGCTCGCCTGGTGCCATCTGTCGGCGGGAGATCCTGGGCAGGGGGCGGGATATTCTCCCTTGAGATTTCAATCTGCTCCTTGTCCCGTCCGTCTGTGCGTCCTCCTCCGCCAGCCCCGGGGCAGCCCCAGCTCCTCGCTATCTCCTGCCAACCCCTGCTTCCCACCCGCTTCCTCTGGCGCCGGTCTGCCCCAGCCTGGCTCCTCGGCTCCTCCTCCGCTGCAGGCGTCTGCCCAGTTCCCGCTCACCGGGCGCTTTCTCCCTGCGCCCCCGCCGGTGCCACTGCGTCGGCAATTACCTCCAGGCCCCGGGGACCAGCTTGCACGGCCCCAAAGTCCTGCTGGCCACAGGGCACAAGCCCTTCCCGGGACCAAGGGCCTGGGCACTGGGCCTGATGCCGTCAGTGGGGCCTGCACCCTCTCTGCCAGGACTGTGGGCCTGAGCGAGGGAGACGCGGCTTGGCCTCCCTGGTGACGGGCGAGGGAATCCAGACCTGGGTCGTTGGTTGCCTGGTGGCCATGTCTGGGCAACTGGATTTGCTGTTGTCTTCTCAAGAGCTCTGTTGGTATGGGACCTGAGGGCCCAGACAGCCAGGCTTGATCACAGCCTCAGAGCCCGTGTGACTCACGTCTCTGGTGTGTGTGTGGGGGGGGGGCACTTTCTCTGCCCCCCTCAGATCCAGGGTCTTGTGACAGACAGGAAGGTGTCCTGAGCCTAGCAGCCTTGCCTTTGTGTGACGGACAATGGGGGTGGGGGAATCCTCCCGATCATCGGATCCTAGAACGATAGAGGAATCAAAGCAGGACCAACCCCCACTAAACCATCCCAGCCAGGCCCTTGTCAAGCTGCAGCTTAAAAACCTCTAAAGATGGAGATTCCACCACCTCCCTAGGTAACCCATTCCAGTGCTTCACCACCCTCCTAGTGACAAAGTTATTCCTAATATCCAACATAGATCTCCCCCCCTGCAACTTGAGACCATTGCTCCTTGTTCTGTCATCTGCCACCACTGAGAACAGCCTAGCCCAATCCTCCCTGGAACCCCCTTTCAAGTAGTTAAAGGCTGCTATCAAATCCCCCCTCATTCTTCTCTTTTGCAGACTAAACAAGCCCAGTTCCCTCAGCCTCTCCTCATAAGTCCTGTGCTCCAACCCCCTCACCATTTTCCTTGCCCTCCACTGGACTCTCTCCAAATTGTCCACATCCTTCCTTTAACGGGGGGCTCAAAACTGGACACAATACTCTAAATGTGGCCTCACCAGTGCCGAATAGAGGGGAATAATACTTCCCTCCATCTGCTGGCAATGCTCCTACTAATGCAGCCCAATGTGTCATTAGCCTTCTTGACAACCAGGGCACACTGCTGGCTCATATCCAGTTTTTTATCCACTGTTACCCCCAGGTCCTTTTCTGCAGAACTGCTGCCCAGCTCGTTGGTCCCCAGTCTGTAGCAGCACATGGGATTCTTCTGTCCTAAGTGGAGGACTCTGCACTTGTCCTTGTTGAACCTCATCAGATTTCTTTTGGCCCAATCCTCCAGTTTGTTTAGGTCCTTCTGTATCCTACCCCTACCTTGCAGGGTATCTACCACTCCCCCCAGCTTCGTGTCATTCGCAAACTTGCTGAGGGTGCAATCCACCCCATCCTCCAGATCATTGATGAAGATGTTGAACAAAACCAGCCCCAGGACCGACCCCTGGGGCACTCCGCTTGTGACCGGCTGCCAGCTAGACATGGAGCCATTGATCACTATCCGTTGAGCCCTATGCTCTAGCCAGTTCTCTATCCATTTTATAGTCCATTCATCCAACCCCTACTTCTGTAACGTGCTGATAAGAATACTGTGGGTGACCGTATCTCGTCCCTCATCACCTTCCTCTCTTCCAAGTGCCTCAGAATGGATTCCTCGAGCACCTGCTCCATGATTGTTCCAGGGACTGAGGTGAGGCTGACCGGTCTGTAGTTCCTCGGATCTTCCTTCTTCCCTTTCCAATGGTCTGGGACCTCCCCCAATCCCCACGAGCTTTCAGAGATAATAGCCAATGGCTCTGCAATCACATCAGCCAACTCCCTCAGCACCTCGGGTGCATTGCATCCGGCCCATGGACTTGTGCATGTCCAGCCTTTCTAAATAGTCCTGACCCTGTTCTGTCAGCACTGAGGGCTGCTCACCTCCTCCCCATTCTGTGCCGCCCAGTGCAGTAGTCTGGGAGATGACCCTGTCTGTGAAGACAGAGACAATAAAAGCATTGAGTACCTCAGCTTTCTCCACATCCTCTGTCACTAGGTTGCCTCCCCCATTCTGTGAGGGGCTCAAACTTTCCCTGACCTTCTTGTTGCTAACATACCTGTAGAAACCCTTCTTGTTCCCCTTCACGTCCCTGGCTAGCTGCAACTCCAACTGTGCTTTGCCCTTCCTGATTTCACTCCTGGATACTCGAGCAGTATTTTTATACTCCTCCGTAGTCAGCTGACCAAGCTTCCACTTCTAAGCCTCCTCTTTGTTTTTAAGCTCACCGAAGATTTCTCTGTTAAGCCAAGCTGGTCGCCTGCCATATTTGCTGTTCTTTCTGCACATGGGGATGGTTTGTCCCTGTGCCCTCAATAAGGTTTCTTTAAATACAGCCAGCTCTCTTCCCGCTCCCTCTCCCCGCCAGCCCAGCTATTTGCATTTTCAATGACACCTTCAGTCTGAGCCTCCTGGCTCACCTGGTTGAAACCCTCAGCTGGTGCAGAGACCGGGACTGAACTTTGTCTTAGGGTGATCCAGTCATTCTGCAAGGGATGTCAGAGCTGAAACCCCGGACAATCCAACCACCAGCCACCCCGATCCCTCCTGTGTCTGCCCGGGGGTCTGACCCATAGGCAGAGCAAAGGGCTCCCGACCCCGGTCGCACAGCCCTTCAACCTTCGCTGGGGCTGCGCCGCACAGGGGCTGACGCGGGGTCCCTCTGGCCCAGAATCTCTCCCCCCAAGGGTGTCTCTCCACTGACCACCACCCTCCGCTCCCCGGGGGGGTGAGATGAGTCTGAGCCCAGGAGAGTCCAACAGGACACATGCACTGGTGCCTGGCGTGGGAGCCTGTCTGTGTCCCCTGTGCCCCCAAGCAGCTGGCATGGCTGGATGGCTGCATCCCTCTGAAAGGTCAGTCCCACCATTCACGCTCGGAGCCTGACTGCGGGCTGCCGTCTTGGCTGGCCCGAGGCTGACGTAGCCTCTCTGCCCGGGGCAATCCTTATCCCATCAAGCCCTGGCCATTCTGTCCACGTATGCCCTGTTCTCACACAGATATCACAGCTCAGGTCTCTGAGCTCTGCCCCCAGCAGCCGCTTCCCAGCTTTGGGTTTACCCGACTCCCATTTCTGGGAGTCCCTGTCCCAGGACCCACGCCTGGGCCAGTCCCTTTGGGTCTCTGTTCATGCCCAGCTCTACTGCCCCCAAACCCAGCTGCCAGCTGGCCTGCACCATGCAGACCCCTCGGGTTCCTGTCCACTGAGCACATTCTAAGCTCGTGGGGACAGATCCATGGAGTTGTTCCAACCCCCCAGGTTATAGAAGTCCTCCAGCACAGTGCAGCCTGCACCCTGATCCATAGCCCCCCTCCTTAAACTGGGGCAATCATTTGGTATCTAGGTTCCCTGCGGAACTGGCATCCCGGGGCCTATCCCCCTGGCTCCTCTTGCCCCTCCATTTCTCCACCTCCAGCTCGTGCTGGCCCTGCTGCTCCAGCTGCAGCTCTTCCGCTCTCAGCTCCAACTCCCACTGCTTCAGATCGACCGCTGGGGACCCCTCTCGTGGAGACCCCCTGCTGGACAGGAATCTGGGTCTTGAGCATCCTCTGCTACTGCCTGTGTCACTCTGGGACCCTGCTTGGGCCTGGAACCTGCTTCTTGAACCGATCCTCAGCTGCGCCTTGTTGAGCCTCCCAGCACCAGCCCCCCTCTCTGCACGGGTTGCGAGCTCCTTCTTAGGGAGGTGGGGACATGCTGTTTTCTTGCTGTGTCCTTTGTCTGCCCTCGTTTTACCGCTGCAGGTCACTTACTGCCGAACACTTCTTGTGCATTCAGCATCCCACCGCTGCCACCGCGGTGACGGAGCCACAGGATCAGTGCTAGGACCCCAGCTTTGGAACGGTCTCTGGGAGCCCCCCCCCCACTCCCCAGAGTGCCAGACCCGCAAGGTGTCCCACTCTTCCTCCAGGATAAGGCTGCTTCCCATCCTCTCCTGAGACGGGACCTCAGGGCCTTCAGCCTCCCCGCTTCACGTGGGGAGCTATGCTCAGTGAGTCCCACAGAGACAGACCCCTGCGGGAGACGTGTACAATCGTAGGGAGCAAAGCACCTCCTCTGCCAGCATCTGCAGGGACACTCCGCCGCGGCTGTCGGAACAGAAGGGTTTATAAGTCAACTGGCACACGGCACAGGAAGCCCTTGGTTAGCCCAGAGATGTGACGGTCACAGCAGAGCCCGTTCTGGGTAGCCAGAGCCCAGCCAGCCTGTCCTGAGCCTCATTGTTCAGCTTCCTCGGATCTTCCTTCTTCTCTTTCCAATCGTCTGGGAACTCCCCCCATCGCCAAGAATTTTCAAAGATAATGGCTCTGCAATCGCATCAGCCAACTCCCGCAGCACCCTGGGGCGCATTGCCTCCGGCCCCTGGACTTGTGCATGTCCAGCCTTTCTAAATAGTCCTGCCCCTGTTCTGTCAGCACTGAGGGCTGCTCACCTCCTTCCCATTCTGTGCTGCCCAGTGCAGTAGTCTGGGAGCTGACCTTGTCTGTGAAGACAGAGACAATAAAAGCATTGAGTGCTTCAGCCTTTTCCACATCCTCTGTCACTAGGTTGCCTCCCCCATTCTGTGAGGGGCCCACACTTTCCCTGACCTTCTTCTTGTTGCTAACATACCTGTAGAAACCCTTCTTGTTCCCCTTCACATCCCTGGCTAGTTGCAACTCCAACTGTGCTTTGGCCTTCCTGATTTCACTCCTGGATGCTCGAGCAGTATTTTTATAATCCTCCGTAGTCAACTGACCAAGCTTCCACTTCTTGTAAAGCTTCTTCTTTGTGTTTAAGCTCACTGAAGATTTCTCTGTTAAGCCAAGCTGGGCGCCTGCCATATTTGCTGTTCTTTCTGCACGTGGGGATGGTTTGTTCCTGTGCCCTCAATAAGGTCTCTTTAAAATACAGCCAGCTCTCCTGGACTCCTTTCCCCCTCCCTTTAGCCTCCCAGGGGCTCCTGCCCATCAGCTCCCTGAGGGAATCAAAGTCCGCTTTTCTGAAGTCCATGGTCCGTATCCTGCTGTTCTCCTTTCTTCCTTTCGTCAGGATCCTGAACTCGACCATCTCGTGGTCACTGCTGCCTAGGTTACCACCTACTTCTACTTCCCCTACCAAATCTTCCCTGTTTGTGAGCAGCAGGTCAAGAGGCGCATGGCCCCTAGTCGGTTGCTCCAGCACTTGCACCAGGAAGTTGTCCCCAACATTCTCCAAAAACTTCCTGGATTGTCTGTGCTCACGTGCTTTGTCTGTATGTGTGTTTGCTGGTCACCAACACACACGATGGACATGGTGTGTTATATCTGACATATTGCTGTGTAGGGAAACTCCCACCGCTTGAGGCTTTTCACAGAGATCTCACTGTGTCCTCCAGCACCAGGGTGACGAATGGGGAGAAGAGGCAGCAACTAGTAAATTCAAGGTCTCTGCCCAAAGACACACTGGTGTCCCAGGCAGATCCCTGCTGTGGTCCCCACCAGCACAGATTCATCCCCGCTGCTCAGCGCCCCTGCTAGCAAGAAGCAGCAGAGCAGTGGCTCTCCCCGAGATACAGCCAGTGTAACCCGCAGAGCACCTTGGCTTCAGCAGAGCGACGCCGAGTCATGCCAAGGGGGTTTCTGGTCTGCTGACGAGGCCGGCTGGCAGGCATTTGCTGGGTCTGCCCTTCCCCCTGGCAATGAACTACATGCGTTTCTGCTGCGGCCCCACAATTTGTTTTCCGTGACCATCGGTGGGAGCAGAACTCCGCTCTCCTGGAACTCCAGGGGAAGTTAATGCCGAAAGGGAGCCAGACAATCAAACCGCCGTGTCCAGCTGCAACATGCCCCTGGATCTCTTCCCCGCCAGCTCTAAGAACTGCCCTGTCTTGAGCCTGCAGCTACCGTCCACACGGGATCAGATTTCCAAAAGAGCTCGGCTCCCAGGTCCCGGCTGCCAGCCGTGTCTTCCCAAAACCTGGCCCCCAAGGACTACAGCTCCCAGCATGCAACACTCCACCTTCAGCTGAGCAGTGGGCCACAGTGGTTGCGGCAACCTGTTGCCCTGTGAGCTGCACCACGGTGCTCCTGGGACAGGCAGCTGCGATCTGCTCCACTTTCCATCAGCCAGTGCTGGGCCCAGGGCTCCCACGCTGACTTGGGGGGGAAAGGAGCAGCAGATTTGCAGCGGTGTTGAGTTTCCCCTTCCCTTTCTCCCTGTTTCTAATTCACACGGAGCTTTGCTGCATGGTGAGCAACCACCTGCAAGGCACTGGGGCTGCCGACCGCGAGGCCTGGTCAAAATCAGATGGACCTGCTACCTCCCTCAAGGCTGGGAAAAGCTTTGCACCTGGGCGCCGTGGTGAGGATGACCTAACCGCCGGGGTAGGTGCAGCTAGGTCAACTGAAGAATTCTTCCATCAACCTCACTCCTGCCTCTCAGAGAGGTGGATTAGTGACATGGATGGAAAAACCCTTTCTGTCTATGTGGGAAGCTAGGCTACGGTGCGACAGCCGCTATAGCCGTGCCGTGCGGCTGTAGTGTAGACATACCCCCAGGTGAGGCAGCAGGGACCTCAGTTCCAGAAGCACTGGGCACTGCCAGCACCCACTGAATCTCCGGGATCTGTGGGTGCTCTGCCTATCTGGACCGCAGACCCTGCATGAGTGAGCAGCACCTACTCCCCCGGGAGCACCGTTCTGAGTCAGGATTTGTTCCCTCATCCTAGCGATTTCTGAACAATTCAAGCTGGAGGGGGCAGCTCTGTTGAAGTCCGTGCACTACTCAGCACCCAGTGAGCAGCCGGCATCTTGTTTTACCGGTCAGAATAGCTGGATCTTCTGGCCTGGCTGGAGGTGGAGAATTCTCAGTGTCTGTAAAAGCTTCCTTTTAATTATTAATGACTCAGAGACTCTAGGGTCAGAAGGGACCAATATGATCAGCTAGTCTGACCTCCTGCACAACGCAGGCCACAGAACCTCACCCACCCACTCCTGCCATAGACCCTGGACCTAGGGCTGAGTTAGTGAAGTCCTCACATCATGATTCAAAGACCTCAAGGTACAGAGAATCCACCAGCAAGTGACCCATGTCCCATGCTAGAAAGGAAGGTGAAAAACCTCTGCCAATCTGCCCTGGGCGAAAATTCCTTCCCCACCCCAAATATGGCGATCAGCTAAACCCTGAGCATATGGGCAAGACTCACCAGCCAGAAACCGAAGAAAGAATTCTCTGTAGTAACTCAGAACCCGCCACATCTAACACCCCATCACAGGCCATTGGCATATCTACCACCAGTAGTCAAAGATCAGTTAATTGCCAAACTAGGCTGTCCTATCAGACCATCCCCTCCATAAACTTATCAAGCTCAGTGCTGAAGCCAGCTAGGTTTCTTGCCCCCCAGCTCCCCTTGGAAGGCTGTTCCAGAACTTCACTCCTCTGATGGTTAGAAACCTGCATCTAATGTCAAGTCTAAACTTCCTGCTGGCCAGTTTATATCCATTAGTTCTTGTGTCCACACTGGCGCTGAACTGAAATAACTCCTCTCCCTCCCTGGTGTGTATCCCTCTGTTGTATTTGTACAGAGCAATCACAGCTCCCCTCAGCCTTCTTTTGATTAGACTAAAGAGGCCAAGCCCTTTGAGTCTCCTCTCATAAGGCAGGTTTTCCATTCCTGGGATCATCCTAGTCGCCCTTCTCTGCACCTGTTCTAGTTTGAATTCATCTTTCTTAAACATGGGAGACCAGAACTGCACACAGTATTCCAGATGAGGTCTGACCAAAGCCTTGTATAACAGTACTAACACCTCCCTATCTCTGCTGGAATTACCCTGTCTGATGCATCCAAGGACCACATTAGCTTTTTTCACAGCCACATCATGTTGGCAGCTCATAGTCAACCTGTGATCAACCAATACGCCCAGGTTCTTCTCCTCCTCTGTCACTTCCAACTCATGCATCCCCAGCTTAGAGCAGAAATTCTTGTTATTAGTCCTTAAGTGCATGACCTTGCACTTTCCACGGTTACATTTCATCCTATTTCTATTACTCCAGTTTACAAGGTCATCCAGATCTTCCTGTACAATATCCCGATCCTTCTCTGTATTGGCAAAACCTCCCAGCTTTGTGTCATCCGCAAACTTTATTAGCACACTCCCACTTTCTGTGCCAAGCTCAGTAATTAAGAGGTTAAATAAGATTGGTCCCAAGACCGATCCCTGAGGAACTCCACTGGTAACCTCCCTCCAGCCTGACAGTTCACCTTTCAGTGTGACCCGTCGTAGTCTCACCTTTAACCAGTTCTTTATCCACCTTTCAATTTTCATATTAATCCCCAGCGTTTCCAATTGAACTAATAATCCCCATGTGGAACCGTATCAAATTCCTGACTGAAATCTAGGTAAATTAGATCCACTGCATTCCCTGTGTCTAAAAAACCTGTTATCTTCTCAAAGAAGGAGATCAGGTTGGTCTGGCACGATCTACCTTTTGTAACGCCATGTTGTGTTTTATCCCAATCACCGTTAACCTCCATGTCCTTAACTACTTTCTCTTTCAAATTTTTTTCAAGACCTTGCTTACTACTGAGGTCAAACTAACAGGCCTGTAGTTACCCCGGGTCACTTTTTTTCCCTTTCTTAAAAATAGGAACTATGTTAGCAATTCTCCAGTCACACAGTACAGCCCCTGACTTTACAGATTCATTACAATTCCTGCTAAGAGGCCTGCAATTTCACGTGTTAGCTGGTGTTTGGACAGCGCTTTGAATGTAGACTGGGCCCTGAATTCCTTCCCTCTGGTGAGACACCGCCCTGCTCTGAGTTAGGTGAACACTAGCACTGGGTGGTACCAGAAGATGCAATGTCTGGGTGAACCCAGAGCAGGTACCGCGCCCCCAGCCACCCTGCCAGGCTGCCTCACAGGGTTCTCCTGCTAGGACAGGTGAAGAGGTCAGTCTCCTTGGTCCAAATCAACCTCTCTGCAGAACCCACCACCTAGGCCCTGACCCTGCAGACGCTGAGTAACGTTACCTTTGTGAGTGGTACCCCTGAGTTCAAGGGCACAACTCACTTGCGTGGGTGTTCCCTGGGCTGGGGCCTTCGTGCCTATTGCGAGGGTGTGGAGGGAGGAGGGGCGTTTGGGGATGTTGACACCCATCTGCCTCAGAAATGGGGCGAGACCCAACAAACTCATCTCACACAGCCCACCAAACTACTATCCGGTGGAGACAACTGGGTGTCACTGACAACATGAGCTGGCTTCAGCTCCATGTCCCGTTGGCAGCTGCCTGAGTGACCAGGGCCTGTGCGGAAGGAAGCCCCCTTTATTAGGCTTTATAACCCAGCCGTCATCTCTCCAGAAGCTGGGTGCAGACCTCAGAAAGCAACAAGAGCCCGACCATGCCCCTAAAAGTCCCACTGCTGTGCGGAAGATGAAGCAGGACCCCACACGTCAATGTATCTGGGTCTGAATCCTTGCCTCGGAGACACAAGACAGGGCCGCGTTCTGGCTGCATTTACCTCGGAAAGCTTGTGGAATAAAACACCATGATTAAAATATTGCAGGCATAACTATACCCCAAGGGACATTCCTCTTCCTTTTTCTTCTGTGGAGCCCATTTAGTTAACACACTGATTATTTTGAGCAGCCTTTTTATCCGGAGACCAGACTTCAAAAGCTTTTGCTTCAACCCACAGCTTGCTTTCTTCATTTGTTTAGCAAGCGCACTCCCTACATCTCACACTCCCAACAAAACACTTCTCATTAGCTGCATTGTAAACACACACAGGCACACACAATCCAGTGTGTTTGGGTCTCTGCACAAAATCCAACCCCAGCTCCTTGCTGGCTGCAAACACAAGGGGCAGCAATTTGCCCCAAATACCTTTCTTTGCATGACAGGCACGGCTGGGTTAGCCCTGTCTCTTTTATATTATTCCTTCTCCTTGTGTCTCTGGCCATAATTTGTTTCAACTCCTTGGCTTAATTGCTCGGACCAAAGGGTGCACTGGACTAAGACAGCAGTTTCTGGCGGGGGGTCGTTGACAGGTGGTACCTGCTCGAGGTCTGAGGGGCAGCACAATGGAAATGTACCCGGGCTGACAACATGCCCTCACAGGGCCTTAAGAAAGGGACTGCCCCCCCTCCCCCAATAATCACGAGGGGTTGTCTCTGAAGCCTTCCTCTCTGGAGCTGCTGATTGTGTCGCTGCTGGCTCGGGGAAGGAAGGGGAGGAGGGATTTTGGTGAATTGGTCCCAGCTGCACCTTCTGCCTGCCTCGCAAAAGCCCTTGGGCTTGGATGCTAATGCAGATCAACCTCAGCGCAGGACCTGACAATAAAGTTAATAACATATTCAAGCACAAGTGCCCTCGCGCAGAAAGGGCTGCTCGGGATGAAAGCATGATGAGGCAAAAATCAAGTGCTTGGAACAGAAAGGAAGTTAACTAAGGCCTCCCTCTGGGAGAGAATCCATGGTGTCAAGGGGAGGGGGCCGGCCATACCCACTTGCAGGGCTTGCCTCAGAAGAGGCCGGGGCCTGGCTTCCTCTCATCTCCACCAGCCGGCGGCCTGTGGGCTGCACTGGAGTCACTCCCGATTTACACCAGGGAACATATTTATTATTGCTGGCATGGCAGCATGGCCCTAACCGACAGGCAGAGCCAGTCCCTGAGCTCAGGTGCTGAACAGACAAAGGCTGTGGGCTGTAGAAAGGGTTTCGCCCGGGTCAGGGGTAACAGTGGGAGCAGCCACCTGAGACTCTGCTTCCCTGCCAGACTCTCCTGCCCTCTGCAAAGCCCAGTCCAGTGACTTCACTAGGGGCAGGGAGGGTCCGGGGCAAGGTGAGTGAGGACTGAGGGCCAGCGGGTTTGCATGGAGGGGGTGGACCAGACAGGCTGCCCAGATGCACAGACTGACATGGGCTAAGCAGGGCCAGCCCGCCCCTCCCTTGCATGGATTCCTGGGGAGGGTCTCTGGGGCTGCCGGAGCGCTCGGCTTCCAATCTAAACGGTAGGAGTGAGAATTAAATGCTAATGAAGCTCTTTGATTTAACAGCAGACAAGACGTTTTAGTGTTGCTTTGCCTCGTGGACTATTATTATGCAAATGACGGGGCCTTGTCTCCTTCTTCGCCATTTAGCTGAAATCAGCACTTCTTGGCAACGCTCAGAGCCCGGGTCTGCGCTTACCTGCCTAATGAGCGGGCCGGGCCGGGCCGGGCCGGGCCGCGGCGCCTCCCCAAAACTAGCGTCTTCTCCGCCCGCCTGTGCTCCTGTCCCTGGCTGGGGGGCAGCCCCAGGGCTGGCCGGGGTCGCTGTGGGGCTCGGCCCTGGAGGGGGGGCGGGTGGTAATCGGCTGTTGTGCGCGCCAGCCGGGTGGTGGTGTCTGAAAAACGTCCCGCTGCGTGTGTCTGGTGTGGACGGGGGTGGCAGGTTGCCGTGTCCGGGCTTGTGAGGCCGAGAGCGGCCCGGTGTGTTTGTGTCTTGCCGCCGGGCTGCGGGCGGGTGTCCCCGGCTCTGTGTGTGTGTGTGTGTGTGTCTGTGGGTGCGTGTTTCCCCGCGCACGTTTGGAGTGTAACACCCCCCCCCGCCGCCTGTCCCTCGCTGGGGTGTCTAGCAGCAGGTCTCGCAGCCCCCGCCCGGGTGTTTGAAGCCACTTTCCCCGCCTGTGCTTCCAGAGCAGGCAGCTCCCCGCGCCCCGCTGGGGGCTGCGCGGGTGTCCGGAGCGCCCGGGGAAGGACCCGTTCGCCCAGAGCCAGGCGGGCGTGTGAGTTTCCTGCGCCGGTGTGACACGCCTGCAGCCGGCTCGTCATCCGGTAATCAGATCAAATCAAGCAGCCGCTGGAGACCGCCGAGGTGAGCCCTTCGCTGGCGCCAGCTGCCGCGGCGAGGAGCGCTTTGAAGGCGGCTCGCTTTCGCCCCATCCAGCGGCTGCAGGGAGCCGGGCGCCCGCCCTCTCTGGCGAGGAGATCCCCGGGCGCCCCTTCGGCTCGGGGCACAGGTTCCCTGGAGCTCACCCCGCGCCGGTCAAAGCAGCCCCTGGACGAGGAGGGGAGGGGGGCCGGGGTCCCTCAGCTGGCGAAGGAGGAACGCGGGACCCAGCTGGCCGGAGGCAGCCAGGTTACGGGGATGCCCTGCCCTGAGCTCTCCACGGACCTGCCTTAAGGGGAGGTGCTGCCCTGCCCTGCCCTGCCCAGGGGGGTTTCGGCTCCACTCACATCCCAGGAACGCCCCAGGCTATTCAGGGCCCTGCTCTGGGCGGGCAGGGAACCGGCTGGGGCCGGCGTCGTTTGATGGTGAAGTGCGAACCCCTTTCCCCAGCCGCGGGAATAAAACCCGGGGCACAGAATGTCTCGGGTCTGTTGTCTGGTCAGCTGTAGGACAGGGAGGAAAAGGCAGAGGAGCGTGTTCTGTGCGCAGCAGTGACCGGGATCCGGTTTCACTCCCCTTTCCCAACCCGTGCACACACACCTCTCCCGCGCGTGGGAACGGAGCTAAATACCCAGGCAGGATTCCCAGACCCGAACACGGCTCGGAGAACACGTCTGCCCCAGGCTAACGCACAGGCAGGTTGCGGTGCGGCCGGCTGGGGTGAGTGGGGGGGGGGGCTTGTCACGTTTCAGCCGGGGTCACCGGCGATCCCGCCTCGCTTTCCTGCTGCAGACGTGAACAAAAAGGAGCCGGTGTAAAACAAAAGCGAGCGGGCCCGTTCCTCGATATTGGTTAATTAGGGACATATGTCTCCTAAAGGAATCGTTGTGGAAGGGGGACCTTCTGCTCTCCAGCTCGCCTCATTAGCATGAGCTGGACGCCATTGGCCCGGAGAACGTGATGTCAGAGGGTGGCTTGTAAACTTCAGGCGACTGCAGATTGTTAGCTTGGTTGCCGTCACATCCACCTGCTGGGGGTAAGGAGGGAGGGTGGAAAACCAGAACGCATTGCCGGCTCCAGAGAACCCAAGGGTCACGGCGGTCCTGGCCCATGAGAACTCGGGGAAGGAGAGCCGCGTGGATCCCGGGGCCACGGGAAAAACAAATGCAACCTGGAGGGCTGGCTTAATAACCCGGAGGAGGCGGCTAGGCTGCTCGCTTCCAGGGGGGCAGGGAAAGGGGAGATTCCAGAGGTGATGGCCCAGCGGGGCTATGATTTCCCAGACTATCTGTCCAAAGCCAGGCGGGGCCCCTGGCCTGGGTCCGGAGGGACGCTTTGGCACCAGTGGGAGTGGCAGGTGCTCAGGATCGGGGCCCCTGGGGTGGGGGCCTGGGGCTGTGTTTGAGGAAGGACCTCGAATCCCAGCGCCTGTTGGCTCCTTCGGGCCCGTCGTCCCAGCGCAACCCGTTAGCTGTAACCGCCTTTGTGCAGGGGCGGCGCCTTCCCAGCGGCCTGGCCGGGGTCGGCGAGTCGACAGCCGGGTCCCGCGGCCTTCAGTCCGGCTGCGAGTCGCTGGGAGCCTTGGCTGAGGGAGGACGGAGCTGCTAAGAACCTCGGACCCACGACGGTCCAGCTGGAGGCGTGGAGGCCCAGAGAAATGACGCGCCGGGCCTGGCTGGGCCAGGACTAGAGGTCGGGGGTCCTGGTTCACACCCCGCCCCCCTTGTTCTAACCACTGGGTGATATCTTCTGGCACAGCTGGGGTAGAAGCCAGGAGTCCTGCCTCCTGGCCCCTGCTCTAACCACTGGACCACACTCCCCTCCCAGAGGGGGTTAGAACCCAGGTGTCTTGACTCGCAGCCTGGGACCACCCCCTCCCCCCAGAGCTGGAAATAGAACCCAGGTGCTCCAACCACTACACCCCACTGCCTCCCCACAACAGATGGCGCAAAAGGGCTGGCCGGTTTGGCACGTCCCTCATTAAAAAGGGGCCATGTCGCTTTTTATGGCATCCCAGAGACCAGAGGTCCTCGTTATTCTCCCACCAATAAATCAAACCCAGAGAGGGGGGGGGGAAATCGCCGCGGGTCTCCTGAGGTCTGGCGGGGCTCCTGGGCTTGTCCCTGGGTAACCTGCACTGGGGCTGGGGCTGGGGCTCGGGGCGGGGGGTTAACCACAGGGGTGAGGCCCTGGGCACATCCTCTCCCTACTTATTTGCTTCCTTTGGGCTCGAACTCGCCCCAAAAAAGAAAAAAAACCACCAAAAAAGCCCGCGCAGGAGGCGACTCACAACAGCGTCACTAAATCATCTCGTCTCGGCGCCGTTCCCGGGAGATGATGATTTTTTTTTTTTTTTTTTTTTTGGTGATGGATTAAATTAAGCGCTTCCATTTCCGTCCACCACCTGATCGCTGCATTATAAACCCAAACAGCTGATCCGGGAGGCTCCAGACATCCCGGCCCTTCCAGCGCGCCTGCCGCAGAGGCCGGGGAGCTGTCCAGCGCGCACCAGGGCGCACGGCCAGCCCGCCCCGCCGGCAGAACAATACGGGCAGCGCCGGGCGCACGCGGGGGCGGGGGCAGCCGCAGCCGGAGCCGGAGCCGGGCCCGGGCTCTCGCCGGGAGCTGTCCAGTGCTGAAGCGGCAGGCGCTGCCTGGCGAGCCCGCGGGAGTGTGGTCGACCCCGGGCACTCAGGGCTGGGCTGGCGGAGCGCGCTGGAGGGCGAGGGCAGGGCCTGGGGACGCCGGCCCGGGTGCAGAGAAGCAGCGGGGCCCGGGGCTGGAGGAAGGACTGGCCGCCCAGGGCGAGGACGGGGCGTCTCGGCAGCCCGCTTTCCGGGCCGGGAACGGCAGGTCTGAGCGAGCGAGCGACCGCCCGGCCGGCAAGACACCAAGCCCCCGCGCGCCCGGATCGCTGCCTTGTCCGCGGTCCTTTCTCGGAAGGTTTTTGTGTGTGTGGCTGCGTTTGTCTGCCCCTGGATCCGGCAGCCATCGGCCGGCGGCCGCGTGTCTCCCTTCCCAGGAGCGGTTCGAAACCATGCCAAGATCCTTCCTGGTCAAAAAGGTCAAACTCGATGATTTTTCCTCTGCGGATCTAGAGAACTCGTACGGCAGATCCAGAGCGGACTTCGGCTCCCGGCTCCATGACAAGGGTAAAGAGCAAACCCGCGTCCCCGCGAGCAGGGCTGGGTCGTGCATGGCTTCCCCGGGCCGGCTGCAGAGCCGGGGTGTGAATGCAGCGGGGCCTGGGCCGGGGCCGGGCCCGGTTCGCCTCTGACTCGCCCTCGGGGCCGCATTCCTATGTGCAGCCTGCCTCCTTCCCTGGAATGCGGCGTGCCGCGAGCCATGGCGAGCAGGGCTCGGCTCGGCTGGGCTCGGCTCGGCTCGTCGGCTGTTGACTCTGCACATTTGAATGCCAGCCACCCCGCCGCTCTGTTCGTACAACTGCCCTCAAATTAGACCTGGGGGGGGGGGGGGGGGAAGGGACCAAGGTGGTGTGGGGGGGGGGAGGGAACCACGGCTGCGGGGAGGCTGGAATTCACCGGTCCGGGGCTGTTTTGTTCGGCAGGGCCCTTTTGTCTGCACACAGACAAGTTCAAGGGCAACTGTTCGCAGTACCGGACGGCGCCCGGCGGTGGCTGAGCTTCGCGGCCGCGGCCGGTCCGTTCCCTGTGCGCGATGCTAATACAGCTCGGGGTAGCAGTTCCTTTGGAGATGACCCAGGCTCGGAGAGGACCCCCGCCCCCCCCCGCCCCCCAGGCATGGCGCTGATCTGGTCGCTCATGCTGATCAGGGGCGATTGTCACACACTTGGCTCCTGGCCTTTGTTGATTGCAGCATGTCTGCGGCGTGTTGCATAATCAGGAGCCAGGATGCTGAAGTGCTCCTAAAATAACGGGAGGCTCCTGCCTCCCCCCCCAGCCCCCCCCCAGCCCCTCTCCTTCGGCTCGTCCGGAGACCTGACCTTGAGTGTCACCCGGCGAGGAAGGTGTCACCAGTGGGGCTTTCCGGGGGGGGGGGGGGGAGGAGGGGCCCACCACATCCATTTCTCGGGCTTCCGAGTCAAAGGAATCGTCATGAGCGCTCCGCGCGCCAGCGCCCCCCCGGCAGCGGGGGCCGGATCCAAGCTAGCCGCGGCGGCGGCCCGGCCTCTGCCGGCCTCTCCGCGCCGAGCGGCGGCGGGCGAGGGGACGATGCGGAGGGTGGATGGGGACCGGGGAGGGGGGGAGGAGAAGGTTCATCAAACCGCTTCCACGGCCCCCCCCCCAGCAGGACCGGGGCGCCCGCTCCGCTTTCATTTCCACGCCGCGCCGAGGCTCAGGCTCCCCGCAGCGAGCGAAGGGAGACTGGGGTGGGGGGGGGGGCGCCGGCCTGGCTTGTTGCCTCGGTTATTTAACAGGCGCCCTCCTTTCTCTGCCCCCCCGCAGCAGGGTACATCAGCGACTACATCACCCCCTCGGTCTACGAGGGCGAGCGGGAAAGCGCCACCAAGGTGCCCTCGCCCGACCCCATCTACCCGGGGGCGCACGGCGACTATGGCGCGCCGGACTCGGACCAGCCGGACAGCCCGCACTCGGAGATCGCCGCCGGCTACATCAACGGCGACGCGGCGGTGAGCGAGGGCTACGCGGTGGACGCCTTCTTCATCACGGACGGGCGGTCCCGGCGCAAGGCGGTGAGCGGGGCCCGCAGCCTGCAGCGCCACACCTGCACCGAGTGCGGCAAGACCTACGCCACCTCCTCCAACCTCAGCCGGCACAAGCAGACGCACCGCAGCCTGGACAGCAAGATGGCCAAGAAGTGCCCCACCTGCGGCAAGGTCTACGTCTCCATGCCGGCCATGGCCATGCACCTGCTGACCCACGACCTCAAGCACAAGTGCGAGGTCTGCGGCAAGGCCTTCAGCCGGCCCTGGCTGCTGCAGGGCCACATGCGCTCGCACACGGGCGAGAAGCCCTTCGGCTGCGCCCACTGCGGGAAGGCCTTCGCCGACCGCTCCAACCTGCGGGCCCACATGCAGACCCACTCGGCCTTCAAGCACTTCAAGTGCAAACGCTGCAGCAAGACCTTCGCCCTCAAGTCCTATCTCAACAAGCACTACGAATCGGCCTGCTTCAAGGGGGCCGTGCCGCCGCTCAGCCCCCTGGAGACCTGACCCCCGGGGGGGGGGGGCCGCCGCGCCCGCCGTCTCTCCAAACTCTCTCCGGGACCCCCGCCCCGCCCCCCTCCCCACGCCTTCTCTGGGAGCCCCCCCTCGCCAGCTTCCAACGCTCCAGCCCCTGCCCCCCCCCCCGCCCCGCTGTCCCTGTCCCCCCCCAGCACAGAGCACAGCCGAAACTGACTCCGCTCCGCTCTTGCGCGCACGGACCTTGGCACGGATTCTCCCCGCCGGGGGCTCAGCCGCGAGGGCATCCAATGTCCTCCCCCTCCAGGCTTCTGCTTCCGGAAGGTGCGACCTTCCCCGGAGCCAAGACGGAGGAGAAGAAGAAAAGCTACAGAACAAAACTTGTGCTCGGCCGCCAATGACCACGAAGTGTCCGCCTGCAAAGGTAAAACAATAGCTACTAACGACCGACAATGATTCTCCTCGGGACCTTTTCCTTTCCTTCCTTTGCAAAGGTTGGTTTTTTTAAGTGTCTATTTCTATTTTCATACGTGTCGGGATTGATTTATTCTATATTGAGTTCGCAGATTTTCTAAGATAGCGCTCTAGATATATACGGGGGGGGTGCCCCCCTTATTTATTTCTGTATTTATTTGGGGGGGAGCCCCCGAACTAATTTATTTTGCGTTGAAAACTGAGTTGCACGGTTGTTTACTTCGAACCTCCTCTGCGTTTGTTGCCAATATTTCCTTACTATGCCAAAGTCTTTGTCACTTTTTTGAAGAAAAACGAACAACCAACCAAGCCCCGACCCGACTTTTCGTTCTCCCCCTTTCTAACACTCGGAAGTTTTGCATGCAAAAAATAATAATAAGTATTTCAATCTATGCCAATTTTATGATGCTTTTGATTCTGATCACAGGTTGAGTTCTCTCTGTCTGTCTGTCTTTCTTTGCCAAACTTTAGATAGCATCTTTGAGGGCAATATTTCTCCTTAGGAGTCCGAGACTGAACTTATAGAGCAATAATTAAGGTAATGCATGTTATTTTTAAGACAAATAGTATTACTGAGAAATCAGGTACATTTTAATCCAATATTCTTAATAGCAACGAATATCAGGGACTATGCCAATGTAGTGTGCTAGAGTATCCGCCGCCCCCCCCTTCTCATGTATGCACTGCCTGCCTTTGACTTCATGGTAGTTTTAGCAGTAGAGGCTTGTGGTGCTGCCCAGGGAGCTGCAAGCGACGTAGTTACATTTTCTAGCCTAAATCCTGAAGGAACATCCCACCGCGGCTTCCGGAGCTTCCGAAAGGAGATGTCAAGCATCTGGGAATAGATCGAGACCTACTTTGACACGCTGTTAAATACGTCTCCCCACACACGCACACACACACACAAACACACGCACACACAAACACACGCACACACGCATGCACCCAGATAGCCCACCAAGACCCAGGACCTCCCTCGGTGGAGAACATGGCCATCACCTTATGTCGTCAAAGCCACGTGGATGCTCCTCCTCTTTTTACCTGTCAGGCACTTCCTCTTCTAGTCTTTCCATTTTATGAATAACTTAAAGCAGCACAAAATAAAAGTAAAACTTACTAGAATTCAGGTAGAAGGAACTTGTATTAGCTAGACCTCTGTTTTTGTACTTAACTAACAAAGGGAACTGTATATTGCAGGAATGCCTTGTAAATACCGTTTGGAAATTTACATGATTTTTACAAGCTTGTAAAGAATCTTAAACCTGTTTCTGGAGACTTTTTTCCCCGGGGAAAAAATTTTTTGAGCCAGTATTTGAATGATGTCCCGGTAAGCACAATGGCACCAGGCCTCTTGGCGCACTTCACAATAAAAGAAAAAAAAAAAGAAAAAGAAAAAAAAAAAGAAAAAAAAGAAAAAAGAAAACAAAATAAAATGGACAATTGAGAGAGGTTTTTTGGTTTGGTGCTTTGTTTTTAAATCCTCATTGTACATACAGCAGCACCCCGGGGGGGCAAATTCTCCCCCCCCCATTTCATCTGCGAGTGGGAGCAGTTTATGTCTGGGGGCTCAGGGGGAACCCCTCTGTATTTCCCAGGCATGCTGGCTCAGCAGAACCAGACTGGGCTGGGGGGGGGGGGTCTGCCCTCTGCACGCCGCGGGAGGGGGGGGGGGGGTGTCTCTGAGCCTTTCACTGCGGATTTCCCCGCGCTCGGAGGAGCCCGGGGCAGGAGCTCACAGGGGAGCAGCGCTGGGGAAAAGAGTCACTCGTTTGTGGGCAGCGCCCCCCCCCGCTCTCCCGGCTCCGGGGACAGGCCGGGGCTGCAGATACAAAGAGGCTCTCCATCTCCGCGCACCCGCAGCACAAAGGAAGGCTCTGCATGGCGGGGCGGCCCCCGAGCGCCCGGAGTGGGGGGGCGCTACTGCCGGGAGAGCAGCAGCTGCCTAGACCCCCCCTCCCCGCCCTGGGGTGCCCGGGACCCGCTCGGCGGAGCTGCAGGGCCCAGCGCAGCGGTCCTGGGAACCGGGCCGGGGGCGCGGGCTTTGCGCTGGGCTGTTTGTCACGGGGCGGCCCCTGCCCGGCGCCGGGGGGTGGGGGGGCAGGCGATGGGCGCTATCTCAGCATATCGCCGGCGGGCTGGGGGCGGGGATCCGGCCGCAGCCCATTTGTCACGGGGCGGCCCCGGTCCGGGGAGCCGGAGCACAAAGGGGCCGGCGCGACCCGGGGCCGCCCCCCATCCCCGCCGCCGCCGCCCGGCTCCTGGCCGCGAAGGCCCGGTATTGTTCTGCGCCGAACAAAGCCGGCCGCTCTCGGGAGCGCCACGTCCTCCCCCACCGCCCCGCTGGCTCCGGCCGAGCGGCGGGGGGAGCCTGGGACCCGGCTTTGGAAGGAGGGGCGCAGCGGACAAAGCCCCCCCCGGCTGCAGTGACCCGGTTCCTGCCGCAGCCTGGCTCTGGGGACCGGGGCCCCTGAGGGACCCCCTGTTGCTCCCCGGTTTACAGCCCCCCCGCTCGGTTTGGGCTCAACAGGTCGCTATCTGTTTGCAACGCGCCGAGCTCCGCACCCCCCCCCCCCGCGGGACGGGAGGGGCAGCGGGTCCTGGGGGCGGGGCCGCTGGGGGCAGAGGGGGCGGGTGTGAGGAGAGGAGAGAACTCGGAGCCCCCTTCGGCAGCAGCTGGTCCTGCCCCCAGCCCCACTGGAGTGAGCTGTGCGTGTGTGGGGGGGAGCTGAGTGTGTGTGTGTGTGGGGGGGAGCTGAGTGTGTGTGCGTGTGTGTGCGGGGGAGCTGAGTGTGTGTGTGTGTGCGGGAGCTGAGTGTGTGTGTGTGTGTGTGTGTGTGTGTGTATGGGGGAGCTGAGTGTGTGTATGTAGGGGGAGCTCTGTGGGGGGATGGGCGAACTGTGTGTGTATGGGGGAGGGGAGTTGAGTGTGTGTGTGTGTGTGTGTGTGTGTTTATGGGGGGAGCTGTGTGTGTGTATAGCTGAGTGTGTGGGGGAGCTGAGTGTGCTTGGGTGTGTGTGCTTGTGTATGGGGGAGCTGAGTGTGCATATGAATGAGGGAGGTGTGTGTGAGTATGGGGGGAGCTGAGTGTGTGTGGGGGGGTTGAGTGTGTTTATGGGGGAGCTCTGTGGGGGGATGGGCGAAC
This sequence comes from Emydura macquarii macquarii, assembly GCF_026122565.2. NCBI lineage: Eukaryota > Metazoa > Chordata > Testudines > Chelidae > Emydura > Emydura macquarii. The sequence continues at coordinate 2,166,049 of NW_027132383.1, forward strand.
AGTGTGTGTATAGGGGAGGAGAGTTGAGTGTGTGTGTGTGTGTGTGTGTATGGGAGGAGGTGTGTGTGAGTATGGGGGAGGGGAGCTGAGTGTGTAAGGGGGGAGCTGAGTGTGTGTGGGAGCTGGTGTGGAGGGGGGAGCCGTGGTAGGCCCTAGGTAGGGTCACGGAGGACAGGTCCACCAGTGGCTACTAGCCGGGCTGGGCAGGGATGCAGAACCGAGCTCTGGTGTCCCGGCCCGTGTGTGCCAGGGGCCGGGCCGGGCCGGGCCGGGCTGGGGGGGCGGGCCTGGCTCCTCCATAAATCGCCCTGTTCTGCTCATTCCCTAGGAGGCACCTGGCCCCGGCCCCCGCCGGCAGCCAGGACACGGGGCTGGACGGACCCTGGCTCTGACCCGGTCGGTTCTGTGTAGGGAGGGGGCGGGGGAGCTGCCGGGGAAGGTCTGGGTGTAAAAATCAGTGGAAACATTAACACCAAATACATCCCCGGGGGGGCCCTGCCCTGGCCCGCGCCCAGGCTCTGCCCGGCTGGGCGGGGCTGCCCTGAATATTGTATTTCAAAACACAGATTTAAATCGCCGGTGGCTGAACTAGTCAGACCCTGCGCGGGGGGAGGAGGCTGGGGACCCCCGCCCCGCCCCGCCCCGCCCCGCCCCGCCTCCATTCAGCCCGGGGCCGGGTCCCCCAGCCGCGCACCGACCCTGCGCCCGGCGCGCAGGCTGCGCGGGGAGCGCGCCGAGATCCAAGGCGGCAGGTCACCGGAGCTCGCAGGTGGGAGCGGCCCCCGCCGAGCGCGCTGGGGAGGGCGGGGTGCCCGGAGCAGGCCCCGCCGGGTCCCGGGGCCCGGGCCCGGCACATGGGGCAGCCAGCAGCCAAGGGTCGCCTGCCGGGGGCGGAGAGGGAGAGACCCACGGGCTACCAGCGGGTCTGTGGGGCGGGGGAGGCTCTGGGGCGAATGCCCCGCGGCAGGCACAGCCCCTCGCCCCCGATCTCGGATCACCCCGGCCTAGCTCGGGCCCCGGGAGCGAGGGTCGAGCCTCCAGCGCCGCCCAGCCGGTCCGGGTCCGTGGACAAGGCAGGGCCGCTCGGATGCGCTCGGCTCCGGAGACCCAGCCACAGGCAGATGCAACAGGAGGGGACCTGCCTTTGTGTCGGCCCGGGCGGGTGCCACGTGCGTCCGGGGCCCCCGTGGGGGGAGGGGAGAGAGACGGGGGGAGGGGATGCAGGGAAAGGGGATGGGGTGGGATGGGGCAGGGAGGAGATACAGGCAGCGGGAGGGGAGTGAGAGGAATCCGGAAGGGGATGAATGGAGGGGAGGGTACAGGCTGGCGGTGCAGGGGATTGGAGGGGGACTAGGGTGGGGGTTGGGGACTGGTGGTGGTGCAGGGGGGTTAGAAGAGGTGCAGGGTGGGGGATGGAAGGGAGCAGGGTGGGATTGCAGGGGCTGGAGGGGTGCAGGGTGGGGATGCAGGGGGGTTAGAAGAGTACAGGGGGGCTGGAGGGATGCAGGGGGGCTGGAGGGATGCAGGGGGGTTGGAGGGAGGGGTGCAGGGGGGTTAGAAGGATGCAGGGTGGGGGGATGGAGGGGAGCAGGGTGGGGATGCAGGGGGTTAGAAGGGGTGCTGGAGGGGTGCAGGGGGGATTGCAGGGGGGTTAGAAGCAGGGGGTGGAGGGATGCAGGGGGTTAGAAGGATGCAGGGTGGGGGGATGGAGGGGAGCAGGGTGGGGATGCAGGGGGGTTAGAAGGGGTACAGGGGGGCTGGAGGGGTGCAGGGTGGGATTGCAGGGGGGTTAGAAGGGGTACAGGGGGGCTGGAGGGGTGCAGGGGGGTTAGAAGGATGCAGGGAGGGGGGATGGAGGGGAGAGGGGGGATTGCAGGGGCTGGAGGGGGAGGGTGGGGATGCAGGGGGGTTAGAAGGGGTACAGGGGGGCTGGAGGGGTGAGGGGGATTGCAGGGGGGTTAGAAGGATGCTGGAGGGATGTAGGGGGGTTAGAAGGATGCAGGGAGGGGGGATGGAGGGGAGCAGGGTGTCCTCCTCTTGTCCTCTGCTAAAAATCCCAGCTCTGGTTCCTCGCTCTTGTGGGAGCGGCCGGCTCCCCATAAGGCCAGAGCCCGGCTGCCCTCAGAGCTGGGAAACCTCTTGCAGTTCCCCCTCCCTGGCCCGTCCCCCCTGCTGGGGGCTGCAGCTCGCAGCGTTGCTGACACGTCCCAGGCTGCAGGCTGGGTCATCCCGGAGCGAGCAGGCCCGGCACCGTCAGCACCGCAGCTGCAGAGCGAAGGGCTCAAGGCACAGCGTGGGCTGCACACGGGAGGGGTGGAAAAGGATGAACGAAGGGGGCGCTGGGGAGAAAACGACGCTGACTTGGCTTGTCTGCCCCCTTCCCTTTCCCCTCTTGTTTCTGCCCAGCAGCATTCATCCCTGTGCCCCTCACCTGCTAGGGACACAGATTTGCTCCTAAATGGCAAGCCCCTGCCAGGGAACGGTAACCGGCGGGTGTCACTCATCCCACAGCAGGGCCCAAACCAGACACAACGGCCGCAGTGCTAGACCCTACAGTGCAGCCACCTCTGGGGTGGAAGGCAGCAGCTGCTTAACAGCACCCAGCAACACCGCACTGCCGGATCACGGGCCAGGGAGGGAGCAGAAATACGGCATCCAGTTAAAGTACTGAGGACTTGAGGGAGGCAGAGGGCAGCTGCCTGGTTTGAATTTCGGCCGGGCAGATGGAGCTGCTGCTCTCCCTGCACCTGGGGCTCAGTCACAGCCCTGCCCTTCAGTATCACCCCCAGCACAAGGCTGACGCACAGGGCTAGGGTGGCTGGAGAGGGAAGAGGGGCCCCTGCTGAACCACCAGCCCCACTTCCTTCAGTGCCAGGGCCTCCCCGCTGAGAGAGGAACCCGCCAGCCCTTCCTCCCCATGTGCGACGGGGGTGCAGGGTAACGGCCTAGCCCTGCAGCAGATGGGGTAACAAACGGAGCTCCCCACGGAGAGTGGCCTCCCCTCCTCCCCCAGCCTGCTCTGGGTCCAAATCAAGGGCTGGGCTGCTTCAGCATCAAACCTGTGCCCAGGAGGATGTGCGGGCAGGGCAGGCGGGAGCTGGGAGATGGGCCTGTCCCACTAGCCCCGCCTGCTCCCACAGCTCCGTTCCCCTGACCTTGTAACCAGAGACTAGCGCTCTCTCTGCAGCAGCCTGTGGCCAGCCTGCCAGCTGAGCCAGGGCGGGCAGATCCCCCAGGTAGGGAAGAGCGTGCCCAGGCTTCCAACCAATACAAGAGGCGGCTGGTGCTGCCTCTGTCCGTCCGAGGCCGGCTAGCACACGCGCTCCTCTGCCCCCAGTTGCTTTCTTTCCCACCCTCCTCATCTTCGCCAGGCAGCAGCTCCCAAGGCCGGCAGATTTGCACGAAGCATTTCCACGGCCTGGCCGGAGCGGCCATGCCAAGCAGTGCAAGGAGGCAGAAGGGAAATCAGGGTGGGAGGCAGCCCTTGGCTACGTCTGGAGGGCACGTGAGCTGGTACCCCATGGCATCCTCCCACAGCTCCCCGCATCGGGGATAGGACAGTTCAGCCCTGCAGACTACAGATCCCAGCATGCTCTGCTGCCTCAACGCTTGACCACCACAGGCTGGGTCCTGTGTTCCACACACACCCCCTGTTACCGTTCATGGTGCGATGGCGGCACCTGCGCCAATTGTTTACATCATTCTTCAGTCAGCACTCGGCACTTCTCTAGTCCCTGTCACTGGGGGGCGGTCTGAAACATTGGCTGATTAAGCCTCAGCACCAGCCTGTAAGGGAGGCAAGAAATACTTCGGGGGTCACAGCCTGGAAATGCAGCCACCTCTGGGGTGTGAAGCAGCAGCTGCTTAGCTGCTGCACGGCCGTGCTACATGGCAGCTCAGCAGAGGAGGCAGAGAAGAACCTGTGTCCAGCTGAACCTGCAGAGGGATGGTGGGGGGTGGAATAACTACCTGAGCTGGGATGTGCCGAGGAAACCAGGATTAACACCCCTGCTCCCACGGGATCTCCACACGGGCAGGAACGGTGGTTTTGATCCCATTCGTATGATGCCCCCTGCCGTGGGGCAGCGGGGCCAGCCCTGACTACGGGGCTGAGGGGAGAGTGCCCACCCCGCACTCTCTGCAGCAGCTCCCAAGCAGGTGCTGACCTGGCCTGAGGTCACAGGGCGTTACGGATGCAAATCAAACACAGCCCTCAGAGAGCTCTCAGCTGGGCAGAGTGTGGGCCCCTCTGCCCCATCTTCCTCCCCCACCCACTGGGAGCTGGGAAGGGGCATGTGCACAGGCAGGGAGCAGGGAAACAAGCAGGCGTCGCTCCATCTGTTTGAGGCACTGGGTAGCCGGGTATTTAAGCCTTAGTTCGTTAAGCCAGCCAATGCCCTCCGCCACCCCTCCATGTAAGTCAGCATGTCCCTCTTATATTGATGGGAAACTGAGGCCTGGGGGAAGGGACTTGCCCAAGGTCACGCAGCAAGTCAGTGGCAGAGCAGGGAGTGGAACTCATGTCTCCCCACACTCAGGCCTATGCCCGCACCCCGCCACACCCACAATGCCCCCCACAGCTAGAAATTCCCCTGGTCCTGCTCTGCAGCTTTGCCCCTCCCCAGAAAGTGCCTGTGGAGCCTCATCTCCTCTTCTGCAGCAAGCTCGAGGTGAGCAGGTCCCATGCAGGGTGGGGGGGGGCTTCCTGGTGCAGTGAGCAACCCCCCCCCACCCCCGCCATCCCCAGGAGCTAAGTGGCTGGCTGATGCCCAGAGTCAGCAGTCTCCGTTCTGTGTTCCCAGGCTCAGTGACTCACCCAGGCAGAGCCTCTGCATTGGAGAGAGCCTGTACCGCTATTTCAGCACTTTCTTCTGCAATCGATTTAACAAACCCCGAAGGGAAAATCAGGCACATCCTGTTCTTTGCAGCCCCTCCCGCGCACACACGCGCCGAGGCCAACTGCCTCAAACACGCCGCCGCATGCAGAAATCACAGGGGCGCAGGCAGCCGCCTTCCCTGCCTCTTCAGCTGTTGCTGGAAGACAGCCCTTGAACGGAATTAAAGCAGCCGCGACCCCCACCCCCCGTGCGGCTGGGCCCCTTTGGAACCCGCCTGGAGGGGCCAACAGCCCCCTTCCACTTTGGCCCCCTTGCTCTGAATCAGGAGCCGGGGGGGGTCTTTTCTGCAGAGGCGCAGCGGCAGCAATTACAAACTCAGGCTGGCTTGCCGCGGTTCGGCTGGGCTGGGAGCAATCTCATTTCAAAACTGCTGGCTCAACTCGCTGCAGATGTGCCAGGTGGGAAATGAGGCCTCGCGTCTGTAGAGAAGGAGCCTAGCTCCCAGATCTCAACCCCAGCAGAAAACCCAGGCAGCTGCAGGGAGGGCAGGCGCTCTCCTTTCTCACTGGGTGCCGACAGCAACGCCCCCGGGGCCTTCCAGGGCCACAGGAGTGGGGTGATCCCAGCGCCCCAGTGCGGTGCTGGGGTATGCGCCCGACTGCAGGGGAGGGTTGCATAGGCATAGAATCATAGAATATTAGGGTTGGAAGGGACCTCAGGAGGTATCTAATCCAACCCCCTGCTCAAAGCAGGACCAACCTCAGCTAAATCAGCCCAGCCAGGGCTTTGTCAAGCCTCAGCTTAAAAACCTCTAAGGATGGAGATTCCCCCACCTCCCTAGGTAACCCATTCCAGTGCTTCACCACCCTCCTAGTAAAAAACTTTTTCCTAATATCCAGCCTGGACCTCCCTCCCTGCAACTTGAGACCGTTGCTCCTTGTTCTGTCATCTGCCACCACTGAGAACAGCCTAGCTCCATCCTCCCTGGAACCCCCTTTCAGGTAGTTAAAGGCTGCCCCCCCCTCGCACTCAATGCTCACCCCAGAGGTCCCCATGTGATGGCAGGAAGCACTGAGTTGCTGGATTCAGGTGAGATGCTCCCTAATGACCGTGCAGCACTTTCCACAAGCAGGAGGGATCAATTCCCATGTTTGGGGCAAATTCTCACTTGGGGGATTCTGAGTCTGGGGTACTGGCCTGCAAGACAGGGGTCATTGTGAAGCCAATTTTGACGACCTCGGCTCTATTCCAAGGAGCTCCTTTTCTCCTCCAATCTGCATTTTCAGTCTCCTCCCAGAGATCCGTTTCTCAAAGTTTGAGGTGGATTGAACGAGACATTTACGAGAGCCGGGACTTGGAAAAATGTCTGGCGTTCCCTGTTCAAGATACCGCTCCGTTTCGCCATTGTCTATCCCCAAAGTAGCTCGATCCAGCAGTTCAGAATGGGCAGCATCTCCTAGATGGCAGAGTGAGAATTAACTGAGCTGCGGGGCTAACGGAAATGTAAGTTACTGCAGACAAAGCGAATTCATGGCAACTCTCCACCGTTACCATGGTCAGGAAGAGTCCTTCCCAGTCTGTGAACTCCTCAGGATTAGAGAGCACGGGCTGGCATTCCTAGGCAGTTTAAAGGCATTGCTGGGACTCAGACAGAAAGTCTAACCCTACTGGAGATTGCTTCAACCTTTCTAAGATCCACTGAGATTCCTGCAGGGTTTATGGACTCCTGCAGCGTTTATAAGCGCTGCATGAGAACTGTGGAGGTTAAACAGGCCTCCGGCCATGCAACCCCAACTCTCTGCCCCAAACAATCGTTTGAGTGAGTTTTGTGCAGTGAGTTTTGTGCATCAAAGGTGCTAAAACTTCCTTTAAAAATCGAAGGGAACTTCCAAATGAAAGATGAATGACCAGGTCATTGTTAGTGTCACGCTGTCTGCTCAGGGCTCGCTGAAACACAAACATTAAGTGTCAGAGAGGCTGAAAATAATTGGCTAAGGTTCCATGACCATCTGTGACTCTGTCCTCTGAGTCCACCCACCTTCCCATCGGAGTTTCAACTAAGATCCCACGTCCCAAAGTAACTGTGCCCTTGTTTGTAATCTGTGAACTCACCCACTGCTTGGGGAAGCACAGGATTCTCCCACCTTCATGGGCTGGGCCGGAAACCACCGTCGCTCACATGCTGGACGCCGGTCGCATGTTTCATACTCAGTAGAGTTCCCCTGGCGCAGGCCAGAGAGAAGCTTTTTCCACACCCACTCTGAAGGTGTGAGCTGGCCTGAAGCCAGGCTGCGTTGTGCACGTGGAGGAGGTTAGGTCAGCTCACTGCACAGCATGAGACCGTGCTGTTGTCATGTGTGTTTGTAAAGTCCAGGAGGCAATGATTAGCAGTTGTATCACTGCGGTGCCTAGGAGTGCCATGACTGGACAAGGATCCCATTGTGCTAGGTGCTGTACAAACACAGAACAAAAAGACAGTCCCTGCCCCCAGAGAACTTACCGTCTAAGTCAAGAGACGACAGCTGGATACAGACAGCCCATCAGGGGAGAGGAAGGACACAGTAAGCGAGCCACGGTCAGTGTGACAAGCAGTGGGCTCAGCACAGCCCCAGCTGAATCACCAGCCAGGTTTCTGCAGGCACCACCGCGAAGGAGGGGTTGTGAGGAGGCATCTTTGCGGCCGTTAACAGCTTGGGGGACAGCGTGCGGGTGCTCGTTTTTAACAAGTGGGTGGTGGAGGCTGGCGTCCCGGGGAGAGGCCAGAGCAGGCTAGTGAGGGAGGGCGGATGGGCCGCCCGGGCATAGGCCGTGAACTGAAGTGAAGCCAAGCCGCGTACGTTGGATGCAGTGGAGAGGAAGGGCCAGTGAAGGGGTGTCACGGTCAGAGCGAGGGGCTCGGAGAAGGGGCTGTGCACCAGAATTCTGAGCGGACGGGGCGGGCCGAGCCTGCCTTTGTCAAGGCCAGAGCGAGGGAGATCACCGTAATGGGGACACGAGACGGCAGCTACCTGGGTGAGAGCGCCAGCCGTGCGGCCGGAGAGGAAAGGGTGGGGCTCAGAGAGGTTCTGCAGCAAGAATCGGCAGGACTTAGACCTAGAGCATTATATAGATAGTAACAATTGCATCCTGGGGGAAACTGAGGCACGGAGCGAGGCAGTGACTTGCCAATGCCACCCAGCAGGTCCCTGGTAGAGCTGGGAATAGGACGCAGGTGCCCTGAGCCCCAGGCCTCTGCTCTAGTTGCCCAAACTTTATTATTGCTCTTGATCCGGCCCTGTTTAAAACCAGCCTTATAGCCTGAGTCTGCGGGAGCAAACTCTGCCCTCCAGCCTCAGCAGCTGCTGGGGGAGACCCTGAGAGCTCAGGACAGAGACTCTCCCAGCCCAGGCAGGACACGCGGACGACGGCCGGCCGTGCTAGCGAGTGCTGGGGTTGCTGCTTGGCCCTGCCTCGCAGAGCTGGGGAGAAAAGGGTGAGTTCATGCACAGCTACTGGGAGGGTGGGTGGGCGGTGAGGGTGCTTGCTCCGCGGGCTGGGGGCACAGCTGTGGGGGGCAGGGAACAGCAGCCTGGTCCTGGGGGGGTGCAGCGCAATGCTTCTGTGCTTCCAGGCTCTGCGCGGGGGGGGGGGGGAGAGAGGCAGAGCTTGGGACATGCTGCTCCAGGACCAACCACGTCTTGCCCCACTGGAGCACAAGGGGCCTCTGCTGATCTCAGCGTCCTTCCGACTGGGCCACCACTAGAGGGCGAGACGATCACACCCGCTGGGGCAGGTTGGGCACCCCGGTCCCAGGCGGGCAGGGGCCAGGCAGGATAGGCCCCCAGTGAGCGTTAAAAGGAAGGAGGCTGCAGGGTCCGGGGCCTGCCGGGTATCCCTGGCACCGCACACAGGCCCAGGAAGTAAGTCAGCAGTTGGTCATTCAGCTAATCCGGGAAGGCAGGCAAGGAAATTTGCCTTTGGAAATAAAGAAATTGCTGTGGGGAGAAGCTACAGAAGGGGAAAAGCAATTAATGGCCTGGTGGGAATTGGTGAACTACAGCCGGGACACACAGCAGGGGCGCTGGGGCAGAGGCATCGCACCAACAGGCTGCCCATGAGGGCGAAGGACCCCTCTGGGAGGCAGGACGGGGGGAGGGAGGGGCAGCATCTTGAGGAGGCCAGGTCAGCTCCCTGCTCCACTGGAGAGCCAGGATTCCCACTAGGCTGGCTCTGTGCTGCCGCTACCGGTCTCTGTGGTGCCCGTCCCCAGGCCCAGGTACCCAGCGCTAACGTGGCTCTCAGACCTGGGTCAGGGATATGGCTCTGTGCGAATGTCCGCTGAGACCATCAAACTCATGTCAGGTGTGCTCCCCGCCAGGCCTCCTGCTCGCTCATTGTCCTCCCCTCATTCCAGCTGGTTCTCGTGGGGCTGCGGGTCCCCCTCACACAGCCGGTGACGTCTCCAGGCCCAGGCCCGGCCGTGGCCTTCTGGGAGATTGCTGAGATTTGCGGCCCAACAGGTCCAGCCGCTCTGCCCCTGCCCCTTGCAACGGAAGCGTCTCACCCGCACGGGGCCCACGTCTGGTTGGTCTCCCTGTGAGCCGAGCAGGGGCACCCACGGACACAGCGTGACGGGGCAGGGAAAGGAGGGATGTAAAGCGCAGGGTGCTGGCTCATTAGGTCACGCTGCCCTCTCTGCCCCTGCAGATACTGACACCCCAGCTCAGTGCTGGGGGGCGTCATTCCAGCCAGACACAAAACCCGAGACCCCAGCAACCTGGGGTAATGAAATATTCCATGGGACTCTGCAGAGACCCCGGTGTCACCCTGGCACCCGGCCCAGTTTCTAGCTGGGAGAATCACACCCATTCGCCCTCGTTTCTCATCGACACGGGGACCTTCTCCCTTCCTCTCCCAGTTGCTGGGCAGCATTGCCCGGTGGCTGTTAGACAGCTGCCACATTCCACCCCAGAGACGACTGCATTTCATTGCTCGATGAACGCCCCAGGTTACACAGGGCCTGCTCCTGGGAGCATCACTCCACGTAGTCTGGGATGTGATAAGAGAGATGCTCCCTGCACTGGCTCCAGGACCATGCCCTTTCCCATGGCCACCGTTTCAGACACCCCACATGAGACCCTCCACGGCACACACCCTGACCCCCTCAACCCTGACTTGGAACCTGCACTCCTCACCCTGCCTGCCATGGCAGCTGCCCCAAGGTGAGATTCTTGCCCCAACAGTCTCATGCCCCCACAGCTGCAGGTTTTAGACCCCGCCCCCGCCCCCCCAAGGCTGCCTGGTTGCTCCCGGCTGGTTGCATGACAAATCAGCTCAGTCACTCAGCCTCCTCTGGGGCCTTCCCTCCTGTCAGAGCCTTTAAACTCATGCACGGTGGGCAGCGGGGGAGCCGGGTGCTGGGACTGGGGGCACCCTTCCCCTCCAGGCCCCCGCCCCCGGTGTCCCGGCGCTCAGCCTTGTCTGTGTTTGAGCCCGGCTGCTCAGGCGTGGGGCAGGGCTTCCATCTGGGGCTGTCTGCGCTAATCAGGAAACAGGATTATGCCTTCTCGCTTCGCATCAGCCACAGACACTTATTAACCATCTTAGGCCCTGTTACACATAATCTCATTGCTGCCTGCGCTGAGATAAGGCTCAGCCTCCCGCTGCAGGGGTTGGGGGGGGCCGGGGGAGCCTTCAGGTGCATTCATCTGCATGGGGCTGGCCTGGCCAACCGGCAGCCCTTATATCGATAGGGGCCTGTGCAGGGGACGGACGGACGGACGGACACACACACACACACACACACGCTCTCTCTGCCTGCAGGGTGGCTTTCTACGGGAGAGCAGCAGGAGTTCTCTTGTCCCCCAGCTGCCCCGGCAGCCAGGGGCTCGTAAATGCCAGGAGTTAGGGTGGGTGTGACACAATGACATCTGCCCCTGGGAACTGGACTGAGCCCCACCCCGGACGCCCTCCAGCGGGACTTGGTTCACACAGGGGCCGATGAACGGCTCAGAGCCAGCCATGAGTTCCAGTAGTTGCCACACCAGGCCAGACTGGAACCAGTGACCTGGGGTCAAAGGCCCCACTTTCCAGTCCCGGCCGCCTTGTTGGATTGTTCTTTAAATTTCATTTTACCCCCCCTTCCAGGCAGGCATGCGGGAGTATGTCTGTGTGTACACATGTGTGGGCATTTACACACCTGTGGGTGTGCCCAAGTGAAGGGGAGCGAAGCCAGCAGGACCCCACGAGGGATCGAGGTCTCTCCTCATTATAAACCGGACAAAGGCCCCATGTGCTCTGCAGCTACAGCTGGCTCAGGGGAGCTGGCCACAACACTGTTGCAGATTATAGTGTAGACAGCACCTGGCTCATGTTCCAATCCATAACCAATCAAAAGCTCAAAGGCCCACAGTCCTGTCTCCCCCACCCATAATGCTGGGACGGAGCAGCCGTGCTGCAGCCAGCACTTCAGCTTCCTTGTGGCCAGGAGCCGAGGGCTAGAGCTGAGCGCAGGGCAGGCGCCGGGAGACGTGACTGGCGGCTTGTGTAGCCCATGGCGTGTGTCGGGGATCCCAGGGCTCCGGCAGAGCTGGGGGTGGGGAGCATAGGACTGGCCCAGCAGGGGCTGCGGTTGGGGCCTGCGGGGCATTTGGTGCGGCGTGGGGCAGGTTGCACGGTGTCCATCCGCTCGAACCCCCCGAGCCCCGAACTTGTCAGGGGGTGGTAGTCTCGAGCTGCAATTACACAGGCGGCCGCTAGGTGGGGCCAGTGGCCCGTGGAAGAGGAGGCGCCCCGGGGGCTTTGGGGGGGCTGGTGGTTCTGGGTTCAGGGTCACTCCAGGTCAGGAAGGTGGGGGTGTATTGCTCCCTCCAGGGTCCAGTCCAATCGCCGCAGGGAGCTCCCGGCGTGAAGCAGGGGCGCTGGAGTCGGTCCCAGGGGGTGGCGGTGGAGCTGAGGGTGAGAGAGCGACCCTAGTGCGCTGAAGGGTCCTGGCCGGGACCGTCCCAGAGCCGGGCGAGTGCACCGGGCCCCTGGTAAGGGCACCGGGCCCCTGGCACCGTGACGGGGATGCTGTGGGCGCCAAGGCTGGCGTGGTGTTGGTGATGCCCGGTGACACTTACCCAGAGCGGGGGCTGCCAGCACCCTGCAGCCCGGGGCTGGCAGAGCAGCACAGTGGAGGGGGAAGCAGTCCTGGGGTCTGGCCATCAGTCCCTGGTGGGGGGTCCCTGCTCCGTTCTGCGTAACGCCTGCTCACCTGAGATGCCATCCACAGAGCCCAGGCTGGCTGCGTGGTGATTTCTGCACAGCCAGAGCCGCCCACCAGCTGCATTGGCCCGGACGCCCTCACGCCAGCACCGGCCCTGAGCCCAGGCAGCCTGGATCCAGCTCAGGGCTGGGCCTGGCAAACTTCCAGGGCCACTGCCAACAGCGAAGGTGGAGCCCCGGGACCTGAGACCCAACTCACTGGGGAGGAAAAGGCAACCTCAGCAGAGGGCAGCTGGCTGCACAGCTGTCACAGGAAGCCAGAGCAACCCCGGCCCCTTCCCTCATCTCAGTTGTAACACACCCCCTCCGGCTGTACCCCCCCCCTCGACTGTCCCAACCCCCTCCAAGCTGTACCACGCACCCGCAGGCTGTACCAGGCTCCCTGGAGAGGTACCACACACACCCCCAGACTGCACAGACACACCCTGGCTGTACCAGACACCCTCAGGAGTTACCAGACCCCCCCCAGGCTGCACCAGACACACCCTGGCTGTACCAGACGCCCTGAGGAGTTACCAGACCCCCCCCCAGGCTGCACCAGACACCCCCTGGCTGTACCAGACGCCCTGAGGAGTTACCAGACCCCCCCCAGGCTGCACCAGACACCCCCAGGCTGTACCTGTACCGGTGACTCGCCAGCCAATGCGCTGTTGTGTGCCACGTTGTCATGTTTTCCCCCTCCCGAGTCTCCCTGACCCACCATTCTGGTCGGCTGGTGCCCCCCCTCCATCCTCAACCCTCCATCCAGGGCACCATTCAGTCCCCCCCATCCGGTCCGCCAGCAGGTTGGCAGGTTGTGCCTGGGCTCCAGCCCCGTTAGGCTTTACGGCCCTCGTCTGGGGCCTTCCCCAGACCTTTCACAGCTGTCTGTCGGGGAACCCAGGCTCTCTCCGAGGCTGCAGTCCAGGGCCCAGGTAGCAGCCCATTAAGATCTGCCTCGCCAGACCTGCCCCTTCCCTGGGCGTTTTCCGACTGCAGCCAGCCAGGCTCTGAGCCTTCCTCCCCAGGCCTGCTCAGGCCGCAGGAGACAGGTAACCATGGGAAAGCACCAAACAGGGAAAGCGCCAACATGTCCCTGGCCTCCCCCTTTCAGGAGCTCTGACTGCTGTCTATAAATACGTCAGAGGGATACATACCAGGGAGTTCAGCACCAGTGTGGACACAAGAACTAATGGATATAAACTGGCCAGCAGGAAGTTTAGACTTGAAATTAGACGAACGTTTGTAACCATCAGGGTAGTGAAGTTCTGGAACAGCCTCCCAAGGGGAGCAAGAAACCTAGCTGGCTTCAAGACTGAGCTTGATAAGTTTATGGAGGGGATGGTATGATGGGACAGCCTGGTTTGGCAACTGACTGATCTTAGATTACTAGCTGTAAAAATGCCCAGTGGCCAGTGATGGGGTGTTAGATGGGGCGGAGGGTTCTGAGTTACTACACAGAATTCTTTCTGGTGTCTGGCTGGTGAGTCTTGCCCACATGCTCAGGGTTTAGCTGATCGCCGTATTTGGGGTCGGGAAGGAATTTTCCCCCAGGGCAGATTGGCAGTGGCCCTGTGGGTTTTTTGCCTTCCTCTGCAGCATGGGATATGGGTCACTTGCTGGTGGATTCTCTGTATCTTGAAGACTTTAAACCATGATGTGAGGACATCACTAACTCAGCCCTAGGTCAGGGTCTATGACAGGAGCGGATGGGTGAGGTTCTGTGGTCTGCGTTGTGCAGGAGGTCAGACTAGATGATCATATTGGTCCGTTCTGACCTCAGAGTCTCTGGGGCTAGGAGATCTCAGCATGGCCGTGCCATGATCATGGAAGCCCCTCTCCAGGTGCGTCCTCCGCAGGGCTCCTGCTGGGATCTAGTGTGGAGAGGCTACGCCTGGCCCCACCAGGACGGGGCCCTTCTCAGCTGGGCTTCTCCTTTTTAATGCCTTCCTGCCTGGTGTGGGGTCTGTACGCCTGTGACGGGGTCCCATTGGGACAGGGCTCTGGAACCACTCGGGGTGAAGCCAGACAGGACTCTAGTGGGGCGGGGTCTCCCCCAGGCCTTCTCACACCCATGCAGCTGCCTCCTGAATCTGGCCTCAGGGGGTTCAGCCCCCCTGCTCCGCCGTGAGCTCCCTGCAGTGAGTCCCCCTGGATGCAACAACTGGGGAGCTCTGAGGTGCCCCCAAAGGGGTCGTGCCCCCCGCCTTGCAGTCAGAAGCGATGCACAGCCTGCGTGGGGACCAGCAGGGTTTACCAGTTCTCTGGAGCACAGCGTGGCACAGAACTTTGTTAGCACAGGCAGCAGAAAGTTACAACAACACCCATCTGGGGACGTGCCAGAGCCTCATTCTTGGGCTCTGCTCCCGGGGATCCCCCCCCCCCGGGGGACTGGCCTTTCCCGCCACCAGCCTCAGACACGCCCCTGGCCCTCCCCAGTCCTCTGTCCCTCTCCTGGGCAAGGTGGTCCCCTCTCCTTGTCTCTGCCTGCCACAAAATGCTGCAACCTGTCACAGCTGGCCGGCCCACGGGAAGAGGGGTCCTGGCCATTGGCTGTGTACGGGCAGCTAAAGGAAGGTCCAGCTGGCCTCCCGTGGTCTCTGCAGTGATCACACCCCGGTCCCATCGCCAAACCGCGTGAGTAACACCTAGGGCAGTGGTTCTTAACCTTTCCAAACTACTGTACCCCTGAAGCCTGAGTCCCACCCCCACGGGGCTGAGGCATGTAACTTAGTTTCATGGCGCCCCTGTGGCTCCAGGCAATTGCCTTTCTTGCCACCCCCAATACCAGCTCTGCACTTGCGACCCCTCTAAACCCCCAGGTTGAGAAACACTGCACTAGGGGAACTGAGGCACACACCACAGTACTCAGCGACAACATTAAGAATAGCCCCACTTCGTCCACATGCTCCATCCCAGTAACACGCACACGCACACACACACACCCTGTCTGCCGGGCCCCATGGCGCCTACCTCTCAGCTGAGTTTTCCCTTACCAAGAAACTCCTGACCTGCCGCCCAAGTAGCAACTCCCAAGTGTGCGTTGGGCGTCTGAAGTAAATAGGGGCACAGCCAGGGATGAAGGGCTGGGTGTGCTGGGGGATGGGGTGTTGGGGGACAGGGGCTGGGTGTGCTGGGGGATGGGGGCATTGGGGAATGTGGGGCTGGGTGTGATGGGAGGACAGAGGGGTGGGTGCGTTGGGGGATGGGATGCTGGGGGGACAGAGAGGTTGGGGGCTGGCTGGAGGGGGCATGAAACCTCTCCCCGTGGGAGAACAAAGTCCACTGCACTGGGTCTTTGCCCCGCCCTTGTCCTCCCCATACCGCTGGCTTCCATATCGGGTTCTGGGCCCCTGTGGCTGCTGGCAGCTGGTGCTGGCCTGGTGGCGTGGCTAGCAGAGCAGCGGTGCCGGCCACGTGGCTGTTTCCATCCCAGCCGAGGTCATTTTGTTGGCCAGCTTGGGGAGGTGACATCATGGAGGTGCCCACGGCCCGGCCGAACTGCTCCATCCTGCTCCCGGCACCAGCCAGCCACCGTCCCGCCACGGCCAGGTATCTTTCATGTCACTCGTCTGCTAGGTGGAGCCGGCTGCAACACAGGCCGGGTTCAGTATCTAGGGGCTCCTTTCAACAACACACCACAGAGCCGGGCCGAGCCCCCGCCCATAACCTGGGACAATGACACACACACACCCCGGGCACCTCTACAGGCAACACGTCCCCTCCCGCAGCACAGAGCCCGAGCGTAGAAAAGAAACGTTGACTAAAAAGGGGGAAAGTGACCCGGCCTGGGCGTGGGGAAACGCACAAGCAGGATTCACACGCACAAAACCGTGAGCCAAACACCCGCCCTGAGCGTGCCGGCAGTGTCCTTCTGTCCTGCTCTTCAGTCCAGCCCAAGAAGCTCATTTATTGTGTCCCCCCCCTTCACAGCTCCCCGCTCACAGACCGTGCCCTTCGTCAGGGCAGACCCAGCGAGCACCCAGAGGTGCAGCTGCAGAGTTCACCTCCCTCTCAGGCTGGGGGACGGGGAAAGAAGGCATCGTGCTCGCTCCACCAGCTGCTCCGCGGCCCACCATCGCCTCCCGTTACTCGCCGCTTCTCTCCTCTGACCTCTGTGGGTTGATCTCTCGAGGTCCCACCCAGCCCTCAGCAGGCAGGAGGCGGCACCGTCCCGCAGTAGACGAGTCCAGCTCTGGCGAGCACGTAACAAAGCAAAAAACTCTTACTGGGATCCTAATTAGCTCTGCCCTTGACCAGCGGGAGGGAGACCAGGCCCAGGCACCTAGGCAGAGCCCACGCATCCAGGCAAGAACACCCATCCCCACCCCATCTCCGCCTCCCCAGGGCGCTGGCATCCAAGCCCCTGGCTTGGCCAGTTTGGTTCAGATGACAGCGACCCTCCAGTCAGAGCAGGCTAAGCACAGGTCAGCTGCCTGGGCTCGCACAATAAGGGGCACCGCATTCATGCCCCTGCATTTCACCCTCGAGTGGTTTGTAACCCAGCACCAGCCGAAGGCTCCGTTGGCAAAGCAGCTGGGTTGTGCTGGGTATCTAAGCCGGGTTGTTGTGCTCATGCAAACACAGCCTGCCCTGCTGCCGGTTCCCCTGCCCCCAGCCAGCTGGGCGGGGGAGAGCTCCTCAGACCCTATTTATAACTAGAGCCCTTATCTCAGGGCATCCCGAGATAACAGCCACATCCCCTTTTCCTTGGCTGTGTCTCTGACGGGTCCTTGAGTGCTCAGTGACGCCAGGCCCCAAATCACCTCCGCTGGCCCCCCCGGGCAGCTTTCACGGCTAGCGTCACCGCTGTGCTGGGAACCAGGACCCGCTCACCCCCTCTGTCCCCTGCCCACGCCAGCCAGCTCTCGGTGGCCTTTGGGGGATGAACTGCATGGCGGAAACACCCATACGCCCAGCAGCAGGGTTGACAGAGCCCCGGGGCCGCATGTGAGACTGGCCTAGCCCGGGGACAAAGGAAGCCCAGGCCAGGGGTTACATAAAAGCTTGTTTCCCACCAGGGCTAGGACTCAATGGGCCACAGGCTGGGGCCCTGGGATCTCCAGCTTTCTGGGGTTACATATCTGCCTCCCGGCCTGGCAGGCTCCGGTCAGTCCGATACCCTCTGCCTCTCCACCGCCGGCTGAGCAGCTGCTAGAGCGAGGGCGTCCAAGAGCCTGGAAAGAAGACGGGGGGCTCTGGCACCTGCCATCGGGGAGAGAGGCCCCATCGGAAGAAGGGGGACCGGGAAGGAGGCGGTACTCTCGGGGCCAGAGCCAGGCAGCCTGCTGGGGTTGGAGGCACCCTGGCTGGGCCACTCTGGGAGTAGCAAACCCTGACTCCTGGTCTCCCTCCACCCACCAAAAAATCACCCCTAAAAGCCGTTTCTCGTGCGGCCAGGAGCCCCAACTGCCTCTCAGAGCGACAGGCGCGTGTCAACCCCTATAATCAAAGCCACTGGGAACCCAGCTGTCCCCCGCTGTTGTAGCAGGACCAGACCCGTGGCTATACAAGGAGCACACCGCGCCACTCAGGGCAGGGGAGTCTTGGCGCGTCCCCAGTTCCCGGCGGGCTCACGCCAGGCTGGTCCCCTGGCTTCAGTTCAAGCGGCCAGGAGGCTGTTGTAATTGACACCAGCCGCCAACAGCCTCGAAGGCCAGCATGGCACAGGGCTGCCCCCGGCTCCCCTCGCCCCATACGGCAGGGCTGACGGGTTGCTACATCGCCATGCAGTGCCAGTGAAGGATTGCTTCTGCACTGGGACAGTCCCCTCCACGGCTGTGCAGGCCGGCTCTGTGACCTGCGGTGATGCGTGCCGTCAGACCTCTGCCCTGCACGCCAGTCTTGGGCACCAGGTCATCAACTGTGTCCTGAGTGAGGGCAGGGTGTGGCACCTCTTACGGTCCCAGGGGTGGCAGTGGGTGCCGGGGAGTGCCGGGGACAGGGCCATGCACCTGGAATTGCCTGCAAACTGCCTCGTTGTAATGACTGTCCTGGACGCAGAGCCGCACGCCCACTCCACCGGCACCCGATCCAGCAGAGCTCGAGGGCAGCCCAGGCCAGGGCCAGTGTTAACCGTGCCCCAGATTCTCAGCACCCAGCATGCTGCTTCGGTGCCCAAATGGCAGCAGGGAAACCCGGCCGTGTGCTGCCCGTGGCCCCGTGCTGGGATCCTAACACCCCTTAGAAGCCAGCCCCAAGCACCTGAGCAGGCAGCGACTGACTGTCACTGGAGGGTGTCAGCCCCCAAGCATGGTCTGGTGGTGTTCCTGGAGTCCCTGGTTCGATTCCCGCCCGGGGGGGCCTGGATGTCTGTGGCCACCCAGGGGTGCAGTCTCCAATTGATTGATAATCTCCGCTGGCAAACCCCTGGGGGACAGGGGGCTAAGCTGTGCTAGTGCCGGGCCAGGCTGCTGTGCGTGTCCTTCTGGGAAGCAGGCTGCAGACTCTGTATTCCCACATCCCGGGCTGTCACGTTCAAACCAGCGCTCTCTGGCTCAGACGCACAGGGCTCGAGGCGTCTGCGATGTGCTGGCTCCTGCGGACTCTGTGTGTGAGACCTGTGTAGGGCCACAAAGTGCTCCCGCTGCCTTCACTCCGGCTCCCCTCCGCACCCCACCAGCTCCGCTGGGCAGGGTCGACATGGAGAGACGTCACCAGCCTGGCTGGCCGGGAGAGCGGCCCGGTCCCCTTCAAATGCAGCAGCTGCCCTTTCTCTTGACCCTGCTGTTGAGAGGAACATCGCTCACTGGGGTGACGGGCGGCCGCGCTATGAATAGATCAGAGGGAGCCGTTTCCAAGACCTTGCGCTTTCCTGCTCTGGCCATCGGGCAGGGTATTTTTAGCACTCATGAAAATGAGGAATTAATTGAAGTGCTTAGAGTCAAGCGAAGAGCTGGGGCAGGGGGGCGGATGGGGGTTGTGTAGGCTTCACACACAGCTCTGCTGGTGCCCCTGCGAGCCCAGCCCTGGGACACACACACATACGCCAGTGTCCCTCACTCCAGACCCTTGCATTCCTATAGGAACACAAGAATGGCCACACTGGGATGGTTCATCTAGCCCTGTATCCTGTCTTCTGACAGTGGCGGTGGCAGGTGCCTCAGAGGGAATGAACAGAACAGGGCGATTATCGAGTGACCCATCGCCTGTCATCCAATCCCAGCTTCTGGCAGTCAGAAGTTTAGGGACACCCAGAACATAGGGTTGCACCCCTGACCATCCTGGCTAATAGCCATTGATGGACCCATCCTCCAGGAACTTATCTAATTCTTTTTTGAACCTAGTTATACTTTTGGCTTTCACAACATCCCCTGGCAAGGAGTTCCCCAGGTTGACTGTGCGTTGTGTGAAACAGAACTTTCCTTTGGTTTTTTAATAAAACTGCTGCCTATGAATTTCATCGGGTGACCCCTGGTTCTTGTGTTGTGCGAAGGGGTAAATAACACTTCCTTATTTACTTTCTGCACACCAGCCATGAGTTTCCAGACCGCCATCATATTCCCCTTAGTTGGCTCTTTTCTAAACTGAACAGTCCCAGTCTTTTTAATCTCTCCTCCTATGGCAGCTGTTCCAGACCCCTCACCAGCTTTGTTGCTCTTCTCTGTACCTCTGCCATGCTGGCAGACCAGGTGCCAGCTCATGCCAAGTTCCCCATGCCACAAGGGAGCCCTGACAACCCCGTGGCTGGAACCCGTCTGGCTCACCTGTGCGTCGAGATGGTTCATATAGGGCTTAGAATTGTGAGGAAGTGTTTAGTCTTTAGACGTTATGGGCTGCCTGTGAGCTGCTGCCAACATTAATCTCACTTATCGCATCCATAGCCCTTATTGTAAGGGAATATTTGAGCACGTGAGCCTCTGTGACTGTGTAAATCATGGGGCAGGAGAGACTTTAACCAGTGTGCAGTGCTGCTCTCCAACAGCAAGTGATGTCCTGCCTCAAAGGAAAGGCCGGTCGACACCGGATGGACCACTGAGGGACGATAAAGAGGACAAAAGACTGAGTTGTCCTGCTTCCTTCCCTCCCCCCGAAGATGAGTCATGCAAGTGGGTTCCTCCCCTCAGCTAAGTTTGCGACTCAGAGCACATAGCAGGAGACAGACAGACGGGACTGATTACCTCCGTGCTGCTTGGACTCTGCGGGGCCAGGTTTCTAGGCAGAAGCAAGGGATCCCCAGTGCTCAGCCCGGGTTAGCCCTGCAGGACACATAGCACGTGCTGATTATAGACCTTTCTGTTATCTTTTGAAACTGAAGATTGTCACTCCTGTGTGTATCTATGGTTACCAGCTTTAGCCTGGCAATAGCTCTCTGGTTCCCTTTCCCTAGGTAACAAAGCTCCAGATAGTTTATTACAGGATTGCCCACGAGCGCTGTCTGTGGTGCAAGATCTCAGGTGCGACTGACCCGGGGTACGTGACTGGTCGTTGGGACTGGGAGTGACCTGAATATTGCTGTGCCCCTAGGTGTAAGGGCCCGGGCAGGCTCCCCAGGGTGGCGAGAGAAATTGGGGACCTGTCTGTGACTCCGTGGCAAGGCTGCTGCAGAGCCCATGGAGTTTACAGGACAGTGGACAGGTGAAGTTGAAGTACGAAGCTCACCAGCACTTCGGGGTTTGTTCCCGGTTTCCTAGCAGCCTGCGCCGAGCTTGGCATTCCCACTCTGGAGGCGCTGCGGGCAGCTTGACACGGCTGTGGCCCTGTCCCAGCCCTGGGCTCCTCATACACAGCTCTGCCTCTGCCCCCTAATCCTGACCTGCAGCCCCTTGCTCCCGCAGCCCGGGGCTGGCCTCTCCCAGCCGAGTGCCCCTGGCTGTTCTAGGCCTGCTCCCGGGAACAGGCTGAGGGCTGACCCTGGCTCCCACGCATGCAAGGGCAGAGAGAGGCTCACAGCAGAGGAGAGCAGACAGGGTCCATGTCTGTCCTTCCCCCCGATACCGAATGCTAGGATCAGATGTCCCAGGGGGGCCCGCCCCGCCTGCCCAGCCCGGAGATGCTGACCGTGGGGACTCTGGGGCCCAGAAGCAGGGCGGAGGATCAGAGGGGTCGGCAGGGGCCTGTCGGGGGCTCCGCCTGTCACCCACCCAGGGAGCCAGGGCAGGGCTCAGCTGCAGGTGGGGAGCCCGTGTCCGGCTGGGTGGAGGGTGAGCGAAACAAGGCGCAGCCGCTTTCCTCCCGGGTCACCTCACCCCGCTCAGCTGCCCCCCAGCTCCCAGAGGACGTGGGGCCAGGGATGGACGGGACCGAGGGGGGCGGGGTAAGGGGGGGAGGCCGGGGATGAGGAGAGGCCGGGGGGGCTAGGCAGGGCCCTGAGTGTTGCCCCGGGGGGGCTCGGTGCGCAGGCGGGGCCGGCCCCTCCCCAGGCCGAGCACAGCACGTCCCGGCGCCCGGAGCGCGGTGTCCTTGCCGGGCGGGGCGAGCCTCCCCCCGCGGGGATATAAGGGGCGAGCCCGAGCCGCCGGCAGAGCGCGCAGCGAGCCCCGCCGAGCCCGCCCCGTCCCGGCCATGGGCCCGCCGCCGCCCAGCCCGCTCTGGAGGGGCCCCGCCATCTCCCGCCGCTTCTCGTCGGGGGCCGCCCGCAGCGCCCCGGCCCCGGCTCCGGCTCCGGCCCCGGCCCCGCGTGCGCCCGGCCCGGCGCTGCCCTACGAGGCCATCCCGCGCAGCGGCCGCAACGCCTGGCTCAGCCTGTACCGCTTCTGGCGCAGCGACAGCTTCCAGCACTTCCACCTGCTCATGCAGCGCAACTTCCAACGCCTCGGGCCCATCTACCGGTGCGCGGCCCGCGGGCCCCGGCCGGGCGGTCTGGCGCGCAGCCCCCGTCCGCGGCGCCCGGGCAGCGCCGCCCGGCCCGGCCCGGCCGGAGCATCCCCCGTCGGGGGGAGTCAGCCGGGCGGGCCCCCGGATTTATCCCAGCCCCAGCGGCCCCTGCCCCCTGGAAGGGGGGAGCTGGGCCGGGCCGGGGGAGCCCAGGCTGGCTGGTGGCGCTGGGACACCCCGCCGTGGGTCCCGGCCAGGCCCCGAGGGGTCAGCCCACGGCGGGGGGTTTGTAGCCGCTCCCGCAGGCTGAAGCCAGGGGACCGGACCCGCAGCTCCCGGGCCGCTCCGCGCGCTCCAGGGGTCGGAACCGTGCCGGGTTAGCCGGCACCGACTGATCAGCGCTATTGGAAATGGCCCCTCCGCGCCCCGCTTCGGGGCCGGATTTCCCCACCGCCAGGCTTTCCTAGGTCGCCCCTGCGCGCCCCCCGCAGCCCTCCCCCCCCCTGTTCCGTTCAGAGCCAATAGCATGACCCGCCAAGCGGGGCCAACCCCTGGAACTCCCTGCAGCAGGCAATCAGGGTCAGATGCCTGCGCTGGAGATTTTTATCAAGGATAAATCCCCTGACAATCCCTGTCTGGAGAAAGGGGGGGCAATCAGCTCTCATGCTTCAGGGCCTGAACTGGCTGCGGCTGGGGTCAGGAGGGCGAGGGCAGTAGCCCTGCCTCCAGATCACAGCATCCAGCAGTGCCGGGAATCCTTTGCCCTGGGCAGTGCCCCCATGGCTTGGGACGAGGCAAGGAGGAGGTGGCCTCTGGGACGAGAGGGGAAGTGCAAGGGGATGGCAGAGGATGGTCCCATCTCTGTGGCACCCGCCCGGTGCGTGGCATGTTGCTATGTTACCGGGAGAAGCGGCAGCAGCCCCCAGTCCAGCCCAGCTCAGCAGCCGCCGGCACCAGGGAGGCTGGGTGGGGGAATCTGTCACGGAGACTTGCTCCACTCGGTCACCCTTTGGGGGCCCCCTGCCCAGGCCGTATCCCAGCGCCGAGCGTTCCCAGCACAGCCGGATGCCCACCCAGCGCCTGGCCACCGGAGAGTGCGAGGAGCCCTAAGGAGGGGGCGGGACGCGCTGGAACAGGGCTGCGTGTGGAGCAGGGGCTGAGCGCTGCCACGGGCCAGGAGCGATGTCCCCAGAGCAGAGGGGACCCGCGCTGGGCCGAGGGCTGCAGCTGGGGCTGGCTGCAGTTTGCTGCTGTTCCAGCTCTTAGGGCGTGAAACTCCCCGTGCCGACGGGGGCTGGGTGGGGCCGGCGGCTGGGAGAGGGTTGGGACGCGTGGATGGCTGGATCTTCAATCCCCCAGGCCCCAGGATCCTCCATCCCAGGGAGGCTGCGTGGCCATCTCTTCTTCCAAAGACCCTGCTTGCAGGGGCACAGGGTGGGGCGGCTGGGGCTGGGGATCCAGCTGCGCTGACCTCAGGGGCTTTGTCTGGGCTCGGCAGGGTCTGGGGGGATCCCGGCTGTGGGACGGCTGGTCCGTGGCCAACGTGTGCCAAGCTGAGAGCCGGGCTCCTTCCCACAGGGAGACCGTGGGCACCTACAACTGCGTCAACGTGCTGCTGCCCCAAGACGCGGCCCAGCTCTTCCAGTCGGAGGGGATCTTCCCGCGGCGCATGGGCATCGAGTCCTGGATCGCGCACCGCAGCCTCCGCAACCACAAATGCGGCATCTTCCTGCTGTAAGGGGGGAGAGGGGATGGGGTGGCGGGCACGGCAGAGGAGAGGGGGTGGAGGGGGAGAGCAGAGGCCGAGGTCCAGGACTGAGGGAGGAGGACAAGGCTGCAGGGGCAGGTAGGAGATGGGGTAGGCCAGGCCCAGGCGAGAACCGAGCAGGCTGCAGCGACTGGCCACACGACTCGGGGGCGCTCCGCTCCCTGGAGCCAGGCCCTGCCCTCGGAGCTGCAGGGGAGTCTCCCGAGGCGGGGGGCAGTGTGGGGCTGATGACACACCCTGGGCAACATCCCTCCCCTGCTTTCCCGCCCCCAGGAACGGGGAGGAGTGGCGCTCGGACCGCCTGATCCTGAACAAGGAGGTGATCAGCCCCGCCGGTACCCGCAAATTCCTGCCCTTCCTCAACGCGGTGGCCCAGGACTTCGTCACCCTCATGCACCGGCGTGTCAGCAAGAACACGCGCCGCTCGCTCACCATCGACCTGTACAGCGACCTCTTCCGCTTCACCTTGGAGGGTAGGTGGTGGAAGGGGCGTGAGCAGTGGGCTGTGCCAGGGGGCTCCCGGTCCTAGCGCCACGCACTGGGCGTCCTGACCCGCTGGGCCCTGCCTGGCTTGCCCCTGGGTCCAGGCTCACTGGCGGGGAGGAAGCTGGGACCAGCGCACCATGCCCAGGGGCTCTGCGTACCAACCTCCTGCTCCGTGTAGACAGGCCTGGCCCGGGGACGCGGAGCAAACGGCCCCCCCCGTGCCAGGCAAGGCTGGGGAGAGCTCTCCTCCTCCCCGGTCACGGCCCTGCGGATCTCTGCAGGCTGGCCTCCGCCCCTCCCTCCGGTAGCCCAGCCAGACGGACCTGGCTGTCTCCATCCCCCTTGTGAACGCAGCACCCGGGTTGCTGCTCTCAGACGTGTGCGGGGGGGGGTCCTAGTCCTGAACGCGCTGGCAGGGAGCCCTGGTGCGTAACGACCGAGCCTGGACGCGTGGGTTCGACTCCCGGCCCTGCTTTGCCGTGCTGTGTGCGTGAGGGCGGGCTGCCCCCGGCTCCCTGCCCATGGCAGGGAGATGCTGCAGGCGATCCCCACGGCGGGGCAGAGCCATTCACGTTCCTCCCCCCTGGCCAGCAAGCAGCTACGCCCTGTACGGGGAGCGCCTGGGGCTCTTGGAGGAGAGCCCCAACGCGGAGTCGCAGCGGTTCATCAGTGCCGTGGAGACCATGCTGCGCACCACCTTGCCTCTGCTCTTCATCCCCCCGGGACTCATGCGCTGGGTCAACACGAAGCTGTGGCGGGACCACATCGAGGCCTGGGACACCATCTTCACGCACGGTGAGCCGGGGAGGGAGGGGGGCCCCCGGCACTGCTGCGCTGCACAAAGGCGGGGGGCACCCCAACAGGCTTGGGTCCCCGTGTGCGGGGCTGCTCTCAGAGGGGGGGCCGGGTCCCTCTAGCAGCCACCCGTGGTGTGGGTTGGAGTGTCGCCTCTTAGCAATATGATCACATCCCCGGTCACACAGCCCCCTCCTGCGTCCCCCTCCCCTCCGCTCCCGCAGTGCCAGGCTGGGCCCTGCACCCCGCGCCGGGGCAATGAAAGAATCCCCTGCAGCGCCCCCACGGGCACCCTGGGTTTTCCTGGCCGGCTCACCTGAGATGCAACCAGCTGCCAGCAGCAAACCCACTGCAAGACGATCTCCGGAGCACACCTGTGCCCGTGAACCCGGCTGTCCCGCAGCCGCAGGAGTGAAGTGGGGCTTGCGTGTCTCCGCCTCGGCAAACCCCCCTGGGCCTCTGGCTCCCCCACACTTCCTCCCCCCCTTCCCTGTGGCAGCGAGGGCCAGTGGGGAGAGCCTCAGGGCCTGAGCCAGGACTCCTGGGTTCCGTTCCTGGCTCTGGGACAGAGTGTGTTTGGGGGAGGGGTTGAGGGCCAGGACTCCTGGGTTCTGTCTGGGGCTCTGCTGTTGTCGGGTTTGGGACACTTCCTCTCAGTTCCCCTTCTCTAAAACGGGGGAGCCCTCATTTTCCTGGGCCTTGGCTGGCCTGGGCCGCTGTTCAGAGCGCTTGGGGTTCCGCTTTCCTGCTCCCCCGGGGCCCAGACACGTCCCTTCCCATCGTGCCTGGGGCTCGGGTTTGCTCCTGCCCTGGGGCCGAGGGGTGAACGTGGCCCCGGCTGCGTCGCTCACTGTCCCGTGCTGGCTCCCCAGCCGACAAGTGCATCCAGAACATCTACCAGGAGTTCTGCCTGGGCCAGCAGCGGAAATACTCGGGCATCATGGCTGAGCTGCTGCTGCAGGCGGAGCTGCCGCTGGACTCCATCAAGGCCAACATCACCGAGTTCACGGCGGGCGGCGTGGACACAGTGAGTGCTCGGCCCCCTCCTCTCTGACCCTCGGGTGGCAGCCCCGGCCGGCTCCCCGGCAGCCCCGGCATTCGAGTCATTCGCTGAGTTGCCCATCCCGCGGGGCGGTCGGGGGCCCTGCTGGGAAAGGTCCCCCTGGAACTGAAGGGGGAATTCTCTCCTTGCTCCAGGCCTCTGGAGGCTTCCTGACCGGCCTCTGGATGGGAACTTGTTCTGTATTGAATCCTCGGGGTCTCCGCCCCCCCTTGAGATCCCAGTTCAGTTCCTGTGGGGCCCCACGGGCTTCTCCCCCACCTGGTTCTGGGAGCTCTCCCCATGGGGGTCGGTGGCGTTTTAGTGAGGCCCCTGCTGGCGTTCCGGGTCCGCTCGGCCTGGGCACGACCTGCTTGGGCAGAGGCGCCAGGGCTGCATGGAGGTGGGCACGGCCGGGCTCAGCCATGGAGACCTTCGTGAGCAGCCTGGGAAGCAGCACCTGACTCCAGAGGACAGAGAAATGCTCATGGGGGGGCCTGGAGAAACCCCCCCCAGCCGCTCAGGGCACAACACTGGACTCAGCCCCGAGGCCCACGGCTAATACACGGGGGAGGCACCGTGTGAGCCAGACCCCCCCAGGAGAGGGAGCAGGAGCAGCTGAGGGACCAAGGGGGCAGCAAATGGGCCCCGATTCTGCAAAGGGGCCCAGGAGCAAATGGGGCTGGTGTGGCGGGGGGGGGGGGGGGGGCGGCATAGGCCGAGAGCTCCCACCGCTAGGACTCTGCAGGGTCCACGCCTGACGCTGGGCCCCGGGACACCGGCAGGAGGTTGCCAGCCTGGAGGTCACTCGGGAGGGGAAGCAGCTCCGTGAATGTGTCTGTGGTGACCAAGAGGGTTTGAACCCCCCAGAGGCAGTGGGGTGATTCGGGGGGGGGAGGGGACAAAGGCCTAGAGCTCTGGGCGGGGACAGAGCAGAGGAAGGTGGAGGCTGCGTCTCCGAGAACACGTCTGAGACCAGCGAGGCTGGGCTGATAACTCTGGGCTGGCCAACGCCAGTGGGACCATCCGGCCTGGGCCCCCGGGGACGGCCAGGGAGGCACCCTGTGGCTGTGCCCAGCCTGGGGCGGCCCCGGGTGAGGCCTGGGGGCGGCCGGGCTCTGACTGTCCCCTCTGGCCCAGACGGCCATGCCACTGCTCTTCACCCTCTTCGAGCTGGCACGCAACCCCAGCGTGCAGACGGCCATTCGCCAGGAGATCGCCGAAGCCGAGGCGCAGGGCCCCCGGGAGCTCTCCAAGCTGCTCAACGCCATGCCCCTGCTCAAAGGCGCCCTCAAGGAGACGCTGAGGTGAGGGCCGGGACCCCGGGGCGCTGCCCCTCCAGGGGAGGGGGAATTGGAGGGCGGGCTCCGTCGCCTGGGGCTTCAAGGGCAACTTCTTCATCGGCTGGCCAGGCCCTGGCCTCAGGGCTAAAATCGCCCGCCTCGGCCTGTGCCTCCGGCCAGGGGGTGCTGGAGCCGGGACCCTCCGGGTGCAGGACAAGGCGGGGAGCGGATGTGGGGGGTGGCAGATTGGGGGGGCAGAAGCTCAGGGGCTCAGAGGGTGGGGGGGATGGTCTGGGGTAAGCAGGGCAGTGGAAGTGACACGGGGGCCCCTCGGCCGGAGCAGCGTCCGTCCAGCTGCCTGCGGTGCACGAGGGGGAAGCAGGGGGCAGCCGGCTGACGGCGTGGCTCTGTTGGCAGGCTTTACCCTGTGGGCATCACGGTGCAGCGCTACCCGACCAAAGACGTGGTGCTCCAGAATTACTGCGTGCCGGCTGGGGTGAGCGCCTGCTCCTCGGCCCCCACCCACCCTCCTTCCTCCCGCTCCCAGCCCCCCCAGGACGCGGGGATGCTCACCGCTGGCTGCTCGGACAAGCAGACAGGTCGCAAAGCGGGACCAGGGGTTCTCAAGCTGGGGGCCGTGAGCCCTCGGGGGGGTTGCGAGGTTATTATGGGTGGGGGGGTCGCGAGCTGGTAAGGATGGCATGGCATGGGGGGGTCATCACTTTGTGGGGGGGGGGTCATCCCAGCCTGAAATACTTTCAAAGGGGGGTCCCAGCAAAAGAAAGTTGGCGAGCCCCTGAGCCCGTTCTGTTCCGTGCGCAGAAATGCTCTGGGAGCTGGGCGGGAACGTCACAGCCCAGGCCCCATCCTCAGCCCTGTGCCACTGGCCCAGCGCCCGGTGGGCTTTTCACACGCCCCGCTAAGCCTCAGGCCTGGCCGAGCGCCGTGCTGTGGTGGAGCAGGGGACAGAGCCTTCAGCATCCACGTTTCCTGACCTGCAGCAGAAACACCCCCGGGTGTGGAGAAAACCAGCGTTCGCCTCTCACCCGTTTCCTTCCCACCTGAATTTTGGCTCTGTTGGGGCCTGAGTGACTTTTCTCCGGGGAAGCGGCTGGGGCCGCACTGAAGGGCTGGTGGGGTCACCCGGGGGCTGTCTTTGGCAGGGGGGCTGCACTCGTGGGGGGCAGCCTGCTCCCCTCCTGACCCCAGCCCGTCTGTGCAGCCCCATGCACCTGTCTCTGCTCAGTGGGCCAACAAGACAGGCTGGCGAGAAAGTTTCCTCCCCTGCCCCCCTGCCCTCAGTTTTGGGTTTTACTGATTGTGTGAATAGAAAACCTGCGTTCCAGGGAAGCGAAAGAACTCAAACCCGAAGGGCCACCCGGCGCCCTGGGCTGGGCCAGCTTGGGGGGCAGGGAGCGCTCCCTGCTTGGCTTCTCTTTGAAGAGTGGTTTCTACCGCCGTCATTTCAATCCGCTCTCCTTCCGCCAGTGGGGGTCCCGCTGATGGGTGGAGCCGAGTGGCCGCCCAGGTGTGTACGTCTCCCTTCTGCCGCCCCGTAGACCCTGTGCCAGGTGGGCCTGTACGCCATGGGCAGGAGCCCCGAGGTGTTCAGCAACCCCGAGCGCTACGACCCCGGCCGCTGGCTGAGCAAGCAGGATAACAGCTTCAAGGCCCTGGCCTTCGGCTTCGGGGCCCGGCAGTGCATCGGCCGCCGCCTGGCAGAGACCGAGATGATGCTCTTCCTCATGCACGTGAGTCGAGGGGGAGCGTGGCCGTGGGGCGAGGTGCCCGGGCGGAGAGCCAGGCGGCAGGGGGCTGGCCCGGGTCAGGCAGGCCAGGCGGCCGGGAGGGTGAAACGCTCTCACTGCAGCGTGGCCCAACCTGACACAACTCAGATGGTTTGTTGGTACAGCAAGGGGACAGCATCCGTCAGAGACTCTGCGACCTTCCCCCCCGGCTCAGCCCCTGCCCCCCACTCCCAACCCACCCTCCCAGCTCTGGGCTCCTGCTCTGCAAATGTGCCTCAACCTTGGCTCCCAGCCCCCCCCCGTTCCAGGGCAACGCCTGGCACTCGTCAGACGTCCGGTCACTTGGGAACTCGGATTCTTTCTGTTCCATCTGGACTGGACGGACCCGGCCGCGGAGCCCACTCAGGAGTGCCAGGCAGAAACGAGGCAGTAAATGCCCCCGCGCTGCTGCATCCCCAGCTCCACGCCCTGCAGCACCCGGGCCCCCCCTCCACCCAGCCAGCCCCTGCTGTAGCTCAGGCCAGCCGCCCCCGCCACTGCGGCCTCGCCCCAGCTGAACGTCTCCTTCCAGGTCCTGCGGAACTTCAGGATCGACACCGTCTCCAAGGCAGATATTAAAACCGTCTTCGGCTTCATCCTCATGCCCGAGAAGCCGCCTCTGCTCACCTTCCGGCCCGTCGACTGAGCGCCTCGCCCCGGCTCCCCGCCTGCTCCTTCTGCCCCCTGCCACTTCTCCGGGGGGGGGGGGGGGGGAAGAGGAATCCTGCAGCGGGGGGAGGGGACTGTGGCTATTGCAGGGGAGAGTGGGCAGCAGCAGACCCGGCCACAGAGGAGCCCCAGGGCAGCAGGAGGCAGAGAAGGCAGGACCGTGCTAGGAAAGGGCTGGCTGTTCCCCAGCTCGGAGGGGGGGAAGGAGCGGGTGAGACGGGCATGGCAGCATGCATCGAAAACTGGCGTTGCAACCCGAAACCCTCACCTGCAGCCTGGCAGAGGCGCGGCGTGAAAGAGGCAAAAGACAGACCGAAAACCATAACTGGATTTTATTTTTTAAAAGTCATGAGATTTTGGGCCAATGTCCTGACACTGGAGGGTCTGACTCATGATCGCTGGTTTCTGGCGGTACTGACGCGGGGGCCCAGCAGCTGGCCCCGAGCAGGGCCCAGCCACTCCCCAGTCTCCAGCCCAGCCCTCGTTTCTGCGCTCGCCATCTCAGCCGACATGCAGGGGGCCAGCGAGGACGCCCTGGGCTGTCGAGCGAGTGGCAGGCTGAGCCCTAGATGTAGAGAAATAATTATTCTTGGTTTTGGGTTTTTTTAAATGCAAATGCAAAGATCTCCCCGAGAAGCACACAGGCAAGCCCAATTGAAGTCAGGCCCCGCAGAACTGGTGTGTGTGAGGATGAGATTCGGTCGTGCCATGCAACTAAACGGAAATGGAGCGTGAGAAGGCATCCCGAGACTAAACCGTGGTCACGTGCAACCCATTTCGTCCCTGCGTGGCAGCTAACAGCAAGTTCTAACTAGCAAATCTTCTTCTTTCTTCCACTTAGCGTTAATCATGTAGTGTCACTAGCCGGCTGGAGGAGTTACAATAAAAACAAGAAGAAGAACAGATACAAAAGGCCTGGCTAAGGCAGTCTTGAAGTTGCTTAATTGAAAGATCATTTTCTAAAGTAATTGACCATAAAGGCTCCTCTGGTAAAACGTAGGTGGGCGGTTAGCGCAGGGTGCGTCTACACTGAAAACGCTGCAGCTGTGCCTCTGTAGGCCTTCGGTCCAGACACTACCCGCGCCGATCAGCGTAGTTAATCCAGCTCTCCGAGAGGCAGGAGCCAGGTTGACGGAAGAATTCTTCCATCAGCCCAGCCCTGTCTACACCAGGGGGAAGGTGGGTATAACTACATCGCTCAGGAATGTGGATTTGTCACACCCTGGACACCCACAGCTCTCTCCATGTAAATCCCTAGTGTAGACCGGGCCTTACGCTGCCAAATGCATTTTCCCTCTTCCGTGTGCTCCATTAGATTAAACGTTGGATTTCATTGTACCTCTTGGATGCGTTGAGAGGTTATTTGTTTTAGAAACAATACTGCCCTGTAATCCAGGAGATTGCTGGTTCTTGGCTATTTTGCTTAAGGCTGAATAACAACTTTACAAGTGTTATAACTGAGTAGGTCCATTGGCAGCTGGACCAGGACCAATAGAAGATGGAACTGCTCTGTTTATCTATTCACTGGATAATGCTGCCCTTAGAGAACAGGACCTGAGAGTTGTCTACACATGGAGTTATTCGAGAACAGCTGCTCCTGAGTAACTCCCTGTGTAGACAAACCCACAAAAGTCCAACTGATCGTTTCTGGCTGGCCCAAACAAATGTGTGTTTATAGCATGTTTCGTCAGTATCACTGTTCCTTAGCGAATGCTACTTAGCAAAATAACTCTGAGCAGATTCTTTACATCAATTTATGAACAGTTCTTAGTCTGGCCTGTTAGATAGATAGGTTATTCCGCTGGTATTTTAGGTAAATATTTGAATGCAAGGATGTTTACAGGAGCGAGGGACTTAACGTCGCTGGATGACTGACGGGGTTTATCATCTGTCATGATCCATTGTTATCAGTCAAGTTCCTGAAGCAGAGTGGGTGTTGGCTCGCTCTTGTGAAAGAGGACAGCTGTCTGTTAGTTTCACCAGTGCAAGCGCACCAGTTCACTCAGCAGTAGCACAGGGCTCTAGGACAAAGAGGAACAAGTCTGGACGTGACCAAACGCTGAGTGATATTCTGTCTGAACGTGCACAGGGACCATAACACAGAACAACGGAGGTGATGAATTATCACTGGGACTGCAACTGGTTTTATTATACAGCTTGTCAGAATGTCAGACGAAAACAACACAGGCGTTTTAAGCGCTATTCTGCATGCAAAGTAGTAAAATCTGAAGGTGAAGCGCCAACGTTCTGAAGATTAAAGTGAAGTCTGTGGAGAAATGACCTCGGATAAGCGTCTGACGTGACAAAATTAGTGCATCACATGGACGTCTCTTGTGGTTGTGTGTGGTCTGTCTATGGCAGAGTTTGTGCATATGAAACAATAATAGGAAAAAATGTGAATTTGGTTGTCTGTGCTGTGAGGATGTAGCAGGGACGTACAACTGCACAAAGGAGGGTGTCGTTTTGTAGTTACGCTGGGCAATTCTAAACAGTCTTGGAAGTCCTAGAAAATAAAGCCTGTCGAGTGAAGTGACCCAGGACTTATCTTTCCCCGTTTCCGACATGGAAGTGTTGTAGTAAATTCCAAATACTGCAGTACGTTGTGCAGGCAGATCTCTTAGTTTTGGAACCTCTCTGATTAGTGTATATCTATTTCAAGGTTGCTCTGAATTTCCTTGTCAGAACCCCTCTTTTGATTGTCCAGAGACACTTGTGACCTTCCCCATCCCTGTGGGATTTTATATTATTTAATAATTATTCTAGTCCCGGGCAGGGCCAGCTGAACCCAGCTTGCTGAAGCTGACTCCCCAATCTGCAGGGCATCCTAAATTCTTGGTCTTTTTCTCCTCGTCAGCTCTGAAGGGTGGTTTACAATGGACAGGTTTCCTTTACAACGTTATGAATAATGCTTTCTCATCTGGTAAAGCAGATCTATTCTTGAGATTACATTTATTTAAGCCTGAAATTAAAACTAACCTGGAGTGAAGCTATGTCAATACGTCTCCTGCGCAGAAACCTAGCAAAGTCCTGCCCGTAGTTGAGGTGAGGCGTAGGACATGGAGAGCAGTAATGACCCTGTGGGGTGCGACTTTCCCCATTTGGGTCAGGTTTCTGCTGGCTCCCTCTCTCCTGTCCCCCCTCTATGACTATAATCCTTGATTTTTGTAGGGGTGTTGGAGATACGTTGAGCCCAGGATGTTAACACACTTCTATCCTGGGCCCAGGCACAGCTGCACCAACAGTGCAAAAACAAGAGGAGATGCTGCATTTTGCCCTCTGAACTTCCACCACGTGAAGAAAACAGAAGCAAAAAACTTCCCAGCACCAGCTCCTGCCTGAGCCAATGCAAGAAACGAAAGTCTCCCCCGAGGACTCACCCTCCGTCCCCTCCGCGCACTCCGTACAACTCCTGCTTATCGTTCAGCAGCAGTAAATGGTTACCTTACGCTGGCATCAGGTAGGGCCTGCTGCTACGTGAGAGATCCTGGTCCCTGCCCCGGAGTTCGGCTGGGCCTACATGAAAAATCTTGGTCAGCAGCGTGGTGTTGGTCAGGGTGTGTGTGTTGGGGGGGAATAACCACGCTCCCTGGCTGACAGACGGGTGCTGGGAAAGCCCCCGGCATAGACTCAGCTCTGCCAACAGAAGAGTGCGTCTGTCAGCACAGCGGCCGTGGTCCGGGCAGGAAGTGGTACTGCCACGCTGCCTGCAGTGACGCAAGAGCGTGAGTGTCCATCGCCAGGCAGACTGTTAGGAAGCAGGGCACAAACCCCAAATTGAGGAGCTCTGTCCTGAGATTTCACCAACCGAGTATCAGCTGTAAACGCCTCAGGCACCGTAACAGCCTGACCACGGAGTCACGGAGCGTTCCCTTGGGTACGGCTGCTCCGCTCTGTTTCGCCACCCGGGTGAGCCTGCCTGGGAGAGAGCTGGGCCCTGGCCCCAAGGATCACAGCAATATTCGGGTCACTCCCCATCCCCAAGGACCAGTCACGTACCCCAGCTCCCCTGCGCGCTAGCTCTCACCCTACAGACGGCGCTTGCAGCCAATCCTGTAATAAATTACAGACAGATTTACGAATGGGGAAGGGAAACACGAGTGTTATTTACAAGGTTAAAGCAGGCAAACAGACATACACAAATGAGCTACAATCAGGTTTCGTAAGGGAATAGAAGCTTCTGTAATAACCAAGCTCTATATGTTCTGTAGGGCTAACCCCAGGTAAGCACTGGGGATCCCTTGCTTATGCCTAGAAACCCGGCCCCAACCCCCCACCATCCAAGCAGCAATGAGAGCCAGTCCCTCGCTGTCAGGGGTTTTTATTCCCCTCCTCCCTTGGGCTCTGAGCTGCAAACTCAGCTGATGAGAGGAATCCACTTGTCTGCCTCATCTGCAGTAGGGGAGGGAAAGCAGAGCAACAAAGGCTCTTGTCCTCTTTAATATTCCACACTCATTCAGCAGGTGTCCCTGGGGGGGCAGGATGTCACCTCCTGTTGGATACCAGCGCTTCACACCAGTTAATGGCTCTCTTCTGCCTGGTGATTTACACCGTTGCAGAGGCTCACTGTACAACCGCTCAAATATTCCCTTCCAACATGGGCGCCAGATGTTAGACGTGAGCTTAATGCCGGCAGCAACTCACAAGCATTCCGTAAAGTCTAACCACAGAACACCGACTGGGAAGCGTCCTGCCTATTTGAACACAACTGCCACACAGCGACCCAGACTGGTTCCAGCCACGCATTTGTCAGGCTTGAGCTGACACATGGGCCCTTGGCAGGAGCTGGCACCTGGTCTCCCAGTGCCACAAGTACTAGGCCAAAAGAAAAAGCTGCCTCCGTCAGCACACACAGCGTTACATTAGGGGTCTAGGCTGGCAGAGCTCTACCGGCCCAGCATCTGTAGTATAGACAAACCACAGTGGGAAAGAATTGAACTTGAATATTGCTCGTACCTGCTGGAAAATGCTGATTTTTAAAGAAGGTATTTTCGTGGCAACGTTTTTCTCGGCATAGCCCCAGCTGTTGAGTATCTATTTTGAAAAATGGAAAATTGTCTCTTTAAAATGTTAATTAGCCTCCGTCACACGGACACCTGTAAAGGGCTGTGGAGTTATTCCTGGCAGCTCCAGACACATTGCTGGCTGGTCAGCTACTGTTTCGAGCCTGTTACAAGGCAGGGTGACAGTTTTATTAGACTACGGCAGCACTTCTTACTGCTCCTTCTCCTATTCAGCACCTTCCACCTGGCTTCTCGTTCCAAAGATCCTCTTCCCTTAGCCTGGTCTGAAACGCTGGTGAAGTCAGACTCACAGGAGATAAAGGTTGGAAGGGAGCTCAGCAGGTATCTAGTCCAACCCCCTGCTCAAAGCAGGACTAACCTCAGCTAAATCATCCCAGCCAGTCAATGAGTCCGTCTGTTTGCCCCACTGGGAAATGGATTGGATCGCTTACTAAACAGGGCCTGCTGCCTACAAAACCCTGGTGTGTTTCATGGGTTGCTGGAATAATCTCACAGCACGGCCGGTCTGTTCACGTGTCGGAGCTCTGATTAATGACTGGACCCTGGTCTGCACGACAGAGTCAGGTCCATGCAAGGCAGCTGACGTTGCCCTGACTCCGTAAGTGTCTACACTAAACCGTCGCTTCTGCTGAGATAACGTGCCCGCTACGCTGACGTAATAATGCCACCTGCACGAGCGGCCCCGAGTCGATGTCAGTGCAGTGAGGGTGACGCAGTGTCAGTGTAGACACAGCCTTGCTTACGTCGACGGCTGCTGGCTTTCAGAGGCTGTCCCACAGTGCCCCACGGGGGCCATTCAATCGGTGCAAGCGCCCCTGGTGAGGATGTGCACTGCCGACACCCGGCGCAAAGGGCAGGCATGCAGAGAGGTGTAATGACTGTAGCGGCTGTATGCCGCCCTACATGAGGGCGCCTTACTTTTGCAGTGTAGACATGCCCCCAGGGGTCTAGTGTGACCAACAGCGCCTGACTAACAAAACTAAACTAAACTAACGTTTACAACAAGTGGCAGACAAAATACAAAATAACCTCAATAAATACCATTTACAATGACCCACTTGGCCCCTTTCACTGATTACTTAGCTCCAAGAGTTTGGCGCAGGTTGGTTACCTCTCCGACAAAGCCGCGCCTGTCTTGGGATTGCTGGCTTCCTCGGCGCCTGCCAGTGATCAGTCTCAAGCATCACTTGTTGGGTGGGCCGTGGAGTTTTTTTTGCATTTAAACAAAAAGGTTGAGCTGGAGGGACGGCTCCGCTTTTATATCGCTAAGAAAACCAAACCTTTCCATTAGAGCTGACTAAAACTGCACGGCGCTCTTTGGAAGAACCTTGTGACGGTTCCAGAAATGCTGACAGGCCATGCGTCAGGGTTCCCGGCAAACGTCACCTCTGACCCCCCTCTGATGCCCAGCAAGGGCATCCCTGCTCAGGTTTCAAGCCTTAAGTGATAACCTGAGCCCAGGCCGGTGTTTCAGCTCAGAGCCTGCATGGCAGCCCGGTTGTATCAGCTGTGCTTTACCGCAGCAGGTCCGACTGCCCTGCCCCGCCCTGCCCCGCCCTGCGGGTCTGCGCCCACTGAGAGCAACGACAGAGGTTACTCCTTTAAGTAAAAGAGTCATTTATTAGAATAAAAGCATTCCCGAGCAGACATAGCTCCCAAACAGTAAAGCAGCCGGCACACACAGCTGCTTCCCAGGTGGCTGCCTATTCTCCATGCGGGGACCTGGGAAGATGAAGTCCCTATAGACGCTCTCCTCTCCGCTTGCTTTTCTCCCTTTCAGACATCCCTGGCACTCTCTGCCAGGCCCTGGTGACTCATCCCCTGCTAAGGAATACAATCACCTTTTAACTGTTATAGCCCTTTGCTTCCCAGCCTCCCAGCCCAGCAACACAACGGTGCCATTTCCGACCGGAGCCTGAAAGTCTTTCAAGTGTGTGTGTGTGTGAGTTTATTCTAGGAAGCTGTTGTCACCTTCCGGTACCAGCCCCCCTGAATTTGAGCATTACAGGCGTATAAATAAGTATTTCACTGCCCCCGTGTACAGTCATATCCCCTCACTGACCAGCTGCATACAGAGCTCAGAACATTCTTACAGATCCACTAGCCACTATCCCAAGGCAAGGGATGGAAATTATTTTAAGGTTTCCAGAAATGTTCATATATCTTAGCCGACATTAATGGAAGTTTAATGGGACCCATAAGGGCAGCCAGTTCAAACCCACTATTAAAAACAAAGCCAACCCTTGTTTTCTGTTCCCCATTCTTAACGCACTTTTTCCTTGTGACGTGGATTTAGTTCGGTCAAAAAGGAGCAGAAATTCCCAAAGTCCTCAGGCTACAGCAAAGGCACAGATTAACTAGCGTCTTTTCCACGCTGTGAAGACACATTGGAGGTACCCACAGCTGGCAATCCAGCACTCTTCAACAACAGCACGCTGAGGGTGTGCTCAGCCCCCGTAGCTATTCAGTCCTTGGCCTCTTACTGAAACATCAACAAAGGTCTCCCGGAAGAAGGCTGCATTAGTTTAAAAAAACACCCTGGTTCAGAGGGAAAGTCACAGCAGCTATAAAATACATAACAAATGGAAGAAAAGGGAAATCGATAATAATGAATATAAATCAGAAGCAAGGAGACAAGGAAAAAATCTATGGCCAGCAGAGTTAAGGACAATAAGATGGAGGCTTTTTTAAAGTATATTAGGAACAAAAAGAATCCAAACACTGGCACTCATCCCTTCATTACTGGATGGCAATGGTTGCCTTAGCAAGAATAATGCAGAAAAGGCAGACATATTCAATAAATATTTTTGTTCTGTCTGTAGTCATCCCATGTAACACTATTTCCAGTCCACTAATATCTCAGGAGAATATTAAACAGCAGCTACTGAAGTTAAACATTTTAAAATCAGCAGGTAACGTGCGTCCAAGAGTTTTAAAAGAGCTGACTGAGGCTCTCACCTGACCATGAATGTTGATCGTCAGTAAGTGTTAGAACACCACGGCCGTTCCGCTGATGTTGTGCCAATATTTAAAAAGGGTAAACAGCATAACCAGGGGAATTAGAGGCCTGTCAGTCTGACGTCTATCCTGGGCAAGATAGTAGAGCCGCTGATATGGGACTCAATTAATAACAAAGTAAAGGAGGGTAATCGACTTAATGCTGATCAACCTGGGTTCATGGAAAATAGTTCCTATCAAACGCACTTGATTTTTTTTTTTAATGAGATTACAGGTCGGTTGATACCGGTAATCATGCTGATGAACTATACTTAGACTTCTGGGCATTTGACTTGGCACCGCCTCACATTTTGATTAAAAACCTAGCAACGATATACAATTTAACGTGGGCACACAGTGAATGGATGACTGATGCATCCCAACAGGTAACTGTAAATGGGGCCTCATCGCTGAGCAGGTGAGTTTCCGGGGGGGGGGGTCCCACGGGGAGCAGATCATGGCCCTGTACTAGGTAACATTTTTATTCATGAGCTGGAAGAAAACAAAATCATCACTGACAGCTTCGATGCATGGGAACTGCTGGAGAGGACAGGTCATTGACCCAGCGCAATCTGGGTCACTCAGGAAGCTGGGCGCAAGCAAGCAACGTGTGTTTTAATACTGCTACAGGGCAATGCATACAGCTAGGAACGAAGCCACACAAAGTCAGCCACACTTACAAGCTGGGGGGCCGCTATCCGAGGAAGCAGGGACTCAGAAAAAGATTTGGGGGTCCTGGTGGATAAGCAGCAGTTTAGCCACTGATAAACTCCCCCTCTGATGCCGTGGCCAAAAGGGCTAATGAGAGCCTGGGATGCATCAGCTGGGGAATCTCACGTAGGAGCCGAGAGGTTTATTTTACCTCTCCAGTCGGTTTTGTTGTGACCGCTGCTGGAATCCTGGGTCCACTTCTGGTGCCCTCAAGTCCAGAAGGATGTTGAGACATTGGAGGTGGTTCAGAGAAGAGCCTCGAGAGTGATTAAAGGGTTAGAAAACCTGCCTTACAGCGAGAAACGCCAGGAAGGGGCTTTTCGATCTAGCAGAGGAAGGTCTCACACCAACCAGTGGCTGGACGATGACGCTAGACCCACTGAGACTGGAAACACAACACACGTTTTGGACCGCGGATGCAATTTCCCAGGGGTCCTGGCAGATTCTCCGCCCCAGACACCTGTCAGCTCCAGGCGGGCTGGTTTTCTGCAGGCTCTGCTCCAGGAATGGTCTGGGGCAGGTCTCTGGCCAGTGTGGTGCTCCCCACATGGCCCTTCAGAGAGGGGTTGCGAGACCCCCCCACTGGCCGTGCGAACATGGCACCAGGCTGCACCCAGCGTCTCTCCCGCGCCCCAGATTCATCCTATCAGCTGCACCCACCACGGCCCCCGCCAGGACCAGTGAAAACTCTCCTGGCAGCTGTGCCCCACTGGGTGCTGAGACCCCCTGCACCCCCCCTGCCCAGCTGGCTCCGTGCACCCGCCCTGCTCGGTGTCTCCTGTCTGCCTTCGGTCGGGAGCTGCGCTGGCTGCCCTCTAGCATGACACACCGGTGGCCCTCGGTCCCCTTCCCTGGCCCCGCGGGATCCCACCACACGGCCCGGGGGAGCTGTGGGAATGTCTCCCTGGCGCCCGGTATGGTTCACGTGCTGCCATGCAGCCCCTCTGCCCCCAGAGGTGCCCGGCAGCTGAGATTCCCGCAGGGCCAGACTGGCCCAGCCAGCCCCTCGGTCTCTGAGCCCCCGGCGCCCCGTACCTGTACCATGCCAGCACGGCAGGGGCCGCATGGGGCACCCCTCACTCCTTGCTCTGCTCAGCATAGCTATGGGCGCACGCTGGCGTCCTCCGCCCACGCTGCCCTCCCAGTCACCGGACACGGCCGCCCCGGCAGCGGGGGAGAAGCGCCTTTACCTCGGGGCAGGCTGGTGGCGGGAGCCCAGGTCGCACCACCACTGGGT
This sequence comes from Emydura macquarii macquarii, assembly GCF_026122565.2. Lineage (NCBI taxonomy): Eukaryota > Metazoa > Chordata > Testudines > Chelidae > Emydura > Emydura macquarii. Next base: position 2,205,660 of record NW_027132383.1, read on the forward strand.
CGGCGTCGCCCAGGCCTGTTGCACTGAGCAGGCCTCCCCTGTCGGCAGGGTCTGTCTCGCGTCTCCAGCGGAGGAATCGTAGTAAGCTCAGATGGCTCCTGCCAGAGCCCGGCCGCCAGGCCTGGACTCACACCCCTCCTCGTGTCCAGTCAGGGAAGGGGTGCGCCCCTCTCCCGACACCCAGCGCCGCATGGCACTTGCACAGAACTGGCAGCGACGCCAAAATCCCTGCCCTGCCCAGCCAGTTCCCTGCAACGCCCGCGTGGCGGGAGGGCGTCTGCAAACCTCTCCAGGGCAGCTCAGCTGTGCAGGCAGGCTCCGTGGCGGGGACGGGGAGCCACTAACTGGCCGTGCCCAGGAGGGGGTGGGGTGTTAGGGATTCCCCTGGGGCAGGGCTGAGCTCCTCACACCTGCGAGGTCGCACAGGTCCCCAGGGCACAGCCAAATGCCCGCGTCTTCCAGGCCGAGACCCCCCAGGGCCTTAGGTTTCCACCTCTGCCGCTGGGGCAGCTCCAGCCAGCCCCCGGAGAGGAGAGCCAGCAGGAAGGCCCGAGAGCAGCCGAGGCTGCGTGGGAGGCTGAGGCCTGGGGGCCAGGCAGTGCCTGGGTCACGCACAGCGGGCGGGTCTGGGTGCAGAAAGGGCTGGGATCATGGCAGGTCAGAGCCGGGCGTCACAGGCAGTGCGCTGGGGCCAGTCTGCTCCGGGCTCCCTGAGCCCCCTCTGCCGGGGGCAGGGAAGCGCCGAGGCGGGTGGGGGGTGACTGCCAGCATGGCTCCACCAGGCTCGGTCCAGCCAGGGCGCCCCTCTGGTGACGCTGGCCCAGGAAGGGCTGCAGGGCCCAGCCCGGTGCTAGTGGTGGGCAGGAACCGGGATCCCCTGCCCTGCAGCGCCGGCTGCTTTGTGCCGATCCCCTGGGCTCCAGACCTTGGGTACCCGTGGAGCAGCTGACCCCCATGGCACAGGCTCTCCAGAGCCCACGTGGCACGCACAGCGGCAGCCCCCCTGCTGCTGGCATAGCCCCGTAACGACCCAGGCCCAGGCGGGGCCTGGCTTAGCAGCTCCCGCCCAAACGCAGAGGGAGAAGCAGCGAGCGGCAGCCGGCAGGGAGCGTGTCCAGCCCAGGCCGGCCAGCCACTCGGCAAACGGGCAGCTCCTGGGGGGCAGGCACCTTGGGTCTGATTGTCAGGGGTGCTGGGCACCCAAAGCCGCCACTGGCCGCCCTGGCGGGGGACGCTGCTCAGCCCCATGGGAAATCGACCCCGGGGGACTCCCAACCCCCCCCGAAAGTCAGCCTCTCTCTGCTCTGCCCTGCTGCAGGGGCCGTGTGGGTGGAGCAGAACCAGCCCTCCTGCGCCCGCGGCTCCTGCTCTAACGGCTTCCCTCGAACCCGCCCACCCCCGCCCGCGACACGCAGGGCGCCAGGCTGACATACTTTATTCACGTGCATGCCCGCTGCTCCACGCAGGGGGCGGCCCGAGAGGCCTCGTGTACCGGGCACAGCGGGGCCCTTCCCAGTGGCAGCCTGCCCTCCCTGCAGCCGGGGGCTGGGCAAGGGGAGCTGAGCCTGCTCGCTTGCTCTGCCACCTCTTGGTATGGGCAGGGGGAGGCAGGACCCACTGGCTGCTGCCCCCCTTTGGGATCCCAGAGCAGACCAGGGCGTCCCAAGCCCAGCTGCTCCCACAGCGCCTCCAGCTGCTTCCAGGGGAGGAGGGGGCCGTTTGCACCATCCTGCCAGGGGAGGAGGGGCTGTCTGGCTCTCTTCCTTGGTCCTGTGCAGAAACACGCCTGCAGCTGGTGCTCAGCAAACACGACCCCCGTGTGGCCAGCAGGGCAGGACCGGCCGAGCCCTGCAGCAGCACAGCCGGCGGGGCAGCGGCAGGAAACAGGGAGCTGGGAAAGCTGTCTGGGGCCAGCGTGGGACTAGTGGGTTAGTGGATTTGTGCTCTGCTCCTCTGCAAGTGCCCCAGGTCACCGTTCCAAGCTTCCACACGGGCGAGCCGCAGCGTTAGAGCCCCAGCTCTCATACCGGGCGTCCCATCCTGCCCGGCAGGCAGGTCACCCCCTGCAGGGCCACGAGCGAATGGCCTGGCCTGGCCCGGCTCAGTTCCGTGCTGCTGTGGCTAGTGCTTTGGCTACTGGCCGCTCTGAGCGGAGCACATGGAGCTGGTCTGAGCTCGGCCGCCCAGGCGCCGGAGACAGTCCGACGAACGCAGCCTGGGGCGGCACGAGGCGGCAGCCTCCCCCTGCGGGGCCGTGGCTCCGTGGCCCGGTGCACGTGCCTGCCGCCGAGTCCCGTCTGGCTTGCCACGCACTAGAAGAGCTGCAGTAAGAACTCGGGGGCCCACTCCAGGGCGGTCTGCGTGACGGCCAGAGCCGCTGCCCCCAGCGTGGCCGAAATCCCCCACACGGCTGCTTTCACCAGCGGGCTGTGTCCGGCCGTGGGCAGGAGGGCACCAGCTTCCTCCACGGCGTGGGCACCATCCTGCTGCTGCTGCCGGCGCAGCACGGCATCCGGGCGCTGGTGGGAGGCGGCCAGCTGGAAGGCAGTGAAGGAGCCAATGGAGATGCTGGAAAAGGATGGGGAAGGAGCAGGTTAGCACAGCGGTGACACGCCCGGGTGGCCAGGGGCCGTCTGGGGCTCTCCCCACCCAGTGCCCAGATGCACGGCCTGCACAGATCCCAGCAGGCAATTCCATCCTCAGTGCCGGCCCGCGCTGCAGTCTCATCTTAAGAGAAGGCAGGAGGGCATCTGGGAGGGCACCATCTGCGTGCAGCCCCCTGGCTCCTGGCTGCTTGGCCGGGCCGGGCTGGACAGCCTGGGTTGTTGCCCTGGGCGGGAGGGAACTGGACCCGCCCCCATGTCTGTGCTTATGTCACTGTCGAGGGGCCGGAGACCCAGCGGCACAGGCCTGGGCGTCTCTCAGCCCCGAGTCTGCACAGGGACGGGGGGAGGAGGGAGGCGGGGGATGTGTGAGACAGCCGAGCTCCCCACTGGCGTTCAGAGACGCCACGAGCCAAGTGGGGTGCCCGGTCCTCCCCACGCCTGGCTGCAGCTGCAGCATCTCTGAGAGCGGGGCCAGGCTGTCCGCTTTCTTGCTGCTCCAAGGGAAAACTGACCAGGGGTGTGTGAACCTGCCCCCTTGCAGCACAAGGAGGGTTGGGCAGCCTGGCGGCAGCCCTGGTACAGACACACCCCAGCCCTCATTGCCGGGGGGCGGGAGGGGGGAAGAATTGCAAGTTTCACCAGACACTCCTGCCAGGGCCCAGGGGCAGCCCCAGGCCCAGCACTGCTGGAAATGCCTGGGAGACCATTGGGGGCCCGGCCCCCATCAAGCACCAGTTCCCCTCCCCCCCGCTGCCCCGTCCTCCCTCACCTCTTATGGTGCTGCAGGGCGGCTTGCTTCGCCAGCTCGGCGTGCGGGTGCCGCTGGAAGAGCCGGAGGGCCCGAGAGATGAGGCTCTCGTACGGCAGGTTCTGGGGAATTTGGGACAGAAGGTGGTGGACGCTGGGCATGTCGCAGTCACAGGCCAGCACCTCCTCCTCCCGGTGCAGGACGATCTGCAGGGAGAGCGCGGCATTGTCACACGGGACCTGGGCAGAGTCCCAGCCCAGAGCCTTCGGAATAGCCCACATTCCCCAGCCCAGACAAGGGCTCTGCCCCTGCCACGCCCCATCACATGGATCTGGGTTTTATACCACGCCCGCCACCCTGGGGCGTGAGCACCTGCGCTGTCCACCACTGACAAAACAGCCACCTCTGGGGTGGAGCACAGTGGCGGTTTAGTAGCACACAGTGGCTGTGCACCGGTTTGAGACAGGAAGTGGAGGAGAACCCTGCCACCCACTGAAGGTGCAGGGGGAGCTGGGAGACAGAACGCAGGTGCCCTCAGGGGAGTGGGCTGGGACTCCAGGTTAAGCAGCTTGACTGACTACAAGAGCCAGAGGATCGTCAGTGAGCATCAGTGGCCAGCGCCTAGCTCCGCAGGGGGGCAGTGGGCCCAGCGCTGGCCCCTCCTGAGCCCGCCCCACCCCGCAACAGCTCAGAGCTCTCCCAGCCAGCTACCGAGCTGTCCCAGCCAGTCAGCTGGGGAGAGCTGACCGGGGCCAGATCTGGGGAGGCTCTCTGGCCTGGTCACACTGGATGATAACAACGGGCCCTGCTGGCCTTGGAGGCAGTCTGGCTGCAGGTCACCTGCCCCTGGCAAGCCCTTCGGGACCCCCCTCCCTACTTCCTCCCCCCCCAGCTCCGCTGAGGCCGCGGACGTACCACGGCAGCGATGTAGACAGGCAGGAGCGGGTGTGAGGCCAGGAAGAAGTCATAGAGGCGCAGGATGTGGTGGAAGTTGGTGAGGACGTGGCCGTACCACGTGATGAGCCAGCTCAGGGCGAAGATGGTGCCCACCTCTGCCCTGCAGACACGGGAGAGAGGGTCTGGCAAGGCGCTGCCCATCCCCATCCTGCCACTGCCCCTTCCCTGCTCCAGACACCCTCTCCCCCACCGCTGCCCTTGTACCCCCATCCCGACCCACGGCCCCCACCATTGCAGGCCCGGGCGTCTCCCCCACACCCAAACTGCAGAGCCCCCCCAGCGATCTCAACCCTGGGCCCAGCGTGGCGGCGGGCAGCTGCTCGGCCTGGGAAGCGGCAGAGTTGGGCAGCACACGTCCGCACCGCCCCTGCCCCGCCCCGCCCCGCCCGGCGCCGGTACCTCAGCATGAAGTCGTGGAGGCGGGGGCTCTCCCGCTGCAGGATGGGCATGAGATAGTTCAGGATGTGCTTGGTGCTGTCCATCGTGGGGTCCATGAAGTCCCTGAGGAGGGGGAGAGGTTAGAAGAGGTCAGAGAGGTGTCCCCAGCGAGTCACCAGGAGCATCGAGGGGCGTGATGGCCAGGCTTGGACCCAGGGCGGATGGAGCAGTGCATGCTGGGACCCGGAGGCTCCATAGCGCCCAGCACTCAGGCCTGTCTCCAGGCCACGCTATGGCCCTTCCCAGCCTGGCAGGCAGCGACTTGCCAGGGCGGGCTAGCACAGCAGGGGCCCGGTGACCCAGGAATGGCTTAGGGGGCACAGAGGGGGGCGTAGGGGTTACAGGGACGTACAAGCCAGTTCACCCAAGGTGCCATGTGAGGCCTCGAAGGGCAGAGTCGCCCCGGCCATCCATGGCATCGCCGCACGCGTGTGTGGCTGTCGTGTGAGGGGCTCTGGGTAGACACTGAAAATTGGTTCTCAAGGGCTGCGTCTAAGGACCGGCAAAGGTGCAAAGCAGGTTTCCTGCCAGCCAAGAACCGTGTGTGTGCGCCTGTTTGCACGCGCACTAAGCGTTGTCTGGTTCACAAGGAGACTCCTCTCCCCAGTCTGAGCCAGGTGCTAACGCAGGATCATGAACCCTTCAGAGAGAGGAAGGTAACAGGAGGAAGGAAGCAGTGGGGGCAGGACGGGGCCTCTCTTGCACAGCAGAGCTTTGCTTTACGACATTTGCGGGGCACAGAACCCCCTGGCACCCTTCACCTAGGGAGTAAATGGACAGCAAGTTTGCTTCATGGAAGAGGGCTCAGCCTGCTGGGTTAAAACGAGTGGAGAAAACCTGGGGCGAGGTAAGGAGGGCAGCCTGCTAGCTGGGCGGCGTCGTAGGAGGCTGAAAAGTCCCAGGGGCGGCTGTGCTAGTCTGTGTACAGCAAAAACAGCGGGAGGCCTGCAGCACCTTCCAGACGAGCCAAGTGGGCTGCAGCCCACGAAAGCTTCTGCCTGCAGAAATGACATGTGTTAGTCTACAGGTCTCTTGCTGCTCCAGGAACTGGTGAGGGTTTCGTATGTGACCGTTTGTCTCCAATATTCTCACTCCCTGGCACCTGAATCTCTGTCCTTTGATGCTAACCGTATTCCTGTTGTCACTATATCTAGGTGCTGGGTGCTGGCACAGTGCTGGCCTGAGCTCAGTCTGACCAGCTGCTGTGGTGTGTGCGCGCAGCAGGCCTGGTAATTCTGGATCAGGGCTGGGCACTGCGCAGGGACGCTCCGCGCACTCGGGGTTGGCGTGTGCCTAGGGCTACCTGTGCAGAGAGAGCGGGGCCTGCGGAGGCCTGGCAGGCGGGACTGGCACTGCCAGAGGCTGCTGCTTTCAGGGAGCTGAGCCCCAGCAGGCAAAGCCAAGATTTCCTCACGCTACGGGCAGGTGGTGGTGAGGGGCCTCCAAGCCGGGGTGCCCCGAGGAATGTCACAGGGCCGCAGGCGGCAGATCTTAGCCGAGGATCGCACTCCAAGCACTCCAACAAAGGAGGGTGTTAAATGAGTGAACAGGGTAAAGGGCAGAGCCCACCACGAGAGCCGGAGTGCAAGGGTGGGATGGGCTTCCAGAACCAACACGACCCAATTCTCAGTGAAGCAGCCACACGACTCTCGCTGGCAGAGACGGAGGGTCCAGGAGATGGAGACAAATGGCTGGGAACAGAAGCTGAAAAGCAAAAGCTGGAGGGAGAAACAGGCAGCAGATACGGCTGCACTCCAGAGAGCTGGAGCTGGAAGACAGAAGGTGCAAGGCCTGAGAGGCAGAAGCCCATGAAAAAGAGGAGGAGACGCTGCACGCCCCAGGCATCCTGGCAAAACCAAGGACAGGCCACTCTGTCCCTCCAAGGACAACTCCTCCCCACAGATCACACGGCTGGGACAAACTGTCCTGGTTATGGGAAACTGACTGCCTGGGGGGAACATCTAACCACCTTCAAAAGGCTCTGCAGGGTGCGTAACATCCCTGATGACTGGGGAATGACTGTCCCACTCTCCAAACTGCCGGGAAAGCTTTTCAGGTGTTTCATGATGTGGATGTGAGGCAAAGGGGATTTTCTGTTCTATTTTTAGAGTCCTAGGTGTACCTCAGTTTCCCCCTCTACTTTGCATTGCTACTCAGTGGATGCAAAAGGGTTAAGTCTGCTCTTGGGGTGGTGCAGGGGACAGGAGGTGTGTGTCGGCCCCGCAGTCTGGGACGGCCTGAATGGGTCACTAAAGGGCAGAGCGGAGGGCAGAGGCCAAGGTGGACCCATATCAATGGAAAATCTGACAAGACAATGAAAACATTGACACCTAGCAACCAACAACCCAGAGGAAGGAGACTTTTCCCTCGCCGCGCAGCAGGGAAGCTGAGCAGAGCCAAGCGAGAGAACCATGTGGGACTATGGCGGTAAGTGCTGGCATTTGCAGAGGCATGGAGGGCTCGCGCCTTGCGCTGACAAAGGGACGGAGAGAGACGGAGCCTGGAATGACGCCCAGAGCAGCGTGGCTGGCGGATTGCTCTGGCGCGGCCAGATGGGCCATGTCTTGACCTTTATGTCTCTGTGCTAACCTCAGGACTCCCGTGCTGGGTTCCAGGTGACTACTAAATCCTGTTCCTTTCTAAACGTCCGCCTTGTGTCACTGCAAATACTGGCGGACGTGTGTTGGGCCCTGCAGAGCAGACGGGTCTCTGGCCACGAGTCTGTCTCAGCTGGACTCGCAGGGCAGGGCTCACCGCATGATGCAGGAGGGCTGGAGCCCAGAGGCCTAACTTTGAGGATGAGTAGGACCGCCTGGGGGGTCTGGCACACTGACAGGTCTCTCCAAGGGACTGTTCCAAAGCTGGGGCACAGTACAGAGCCTGGAGATCTGTGACAGGATGTAAATGAAGCTAGGACGTTAAAATGTCCCTGATACGAATTCAGGAACCTCACAAAGGCTGATAAATCGTTACGTCATGGGGAACAGGTGCACAAAACGGTGAATGATTTGGAAAAAAGAAACGAAGAGGGCAGCGCCCCGTGCCCAGCTGGCAGATCTGATCACGCAGGAGCCGCTCTGTGAGGGCTGCGCTGAGGAAGTGCACACTGCCCGTGTGGAAGCAAACCCCAGCATCAGTGGAAGCAGCTGCCGAAATAGCAAACTTGTACATGCAAGTGAGACTATATAGGGGGTGCAAGCCTTAAAGGGAAGGGCAAAAAATCTGGAGTAAAACTTGGCTCCCAGTTTGTCCCTAGGAATAAAGAGGGGGAGGTAAGTCCACACCATCCCAGTATCGGCCCCTGGCTAGTAACACTAATTACTGGACCCCAGCCCAAGGGGGCCCAAGAAAGTGTTACAGATGTGGGCTCCGAGATCACATGAAGAGGCAGTGTCCGAAGAGTGAGGGTTCCCATGTCACCCCCCGATCTGTTCAGGGTAACGCAGCTACCCTTGGGTCAGAGTCTTCAGTAGTGGTAGCAGCAGTTCTCGGCCCTCCTGTCCGGCCTTACCTCCTGGAGGCAGAGAACATAAAAAAGGCAAAAGCAAACCGTGGAGTGGGCCGGGCTGGCGAGACATGGGTGCTCTGATTTCCCGGCTCAGGAGAGTGACTTTTTTCCGGGGGAAGGAAGCGAATCTACGAGTGTTAAGACTGTTTAAAACCATGCTGCCTCTAGCCTGCATCGAACTGGAACGGGAAGGTTTCAGGGGCACTTTGAAAGGGGGGGTTCTCGAGAATCTCCCAGCAGATGCAGTGGCTGGGAACACAGACAGAGCTGTTACTGCTGGGACCCGTAGTGAAAGGGAACAGGTCTCGGAGATCCAGGAGTGAGCTCGGAGGAAGGAAAGGCAGCTGAGTGGGGAGATGAATAGCAATGTGCCTCAAAGGCAGGGGGAGTCCTACCAGTGACGGTTTGATTGGCCCGGTGTCAGGAGGAGGTGAAGGAAGCCGGCAGGACGTGATGTAGGTCAGAAGCAGAAAGAGGCTGTAGGACACCTCACGGCTCCCTTGCCTCTCCCGTCAAGAACCAAGGAAGCTTTTTACGGAGTTGCCATGGCCATGGCAGGCCCACTCTAGAACCCACTAGACAGAGAGGGAAAACATTGATACGGGTGGGGATGGACTTTGCCATAGGTCCCCAGAGGCAGGTGCTGTCGAATGTAGAGGCTAAACCAGTGGCTAAGGCTCTGGTCGCTATATTTAGCAGAGTAGGTTTCCCAAAGCAGATCTTATCAGATTACGGGTCAAATTTCACGTCCTCACTGTTCAGTGAGTTATGGAGGATGTGTGGGGTAAAGCAGCTGAGATCTGCCCCATATTACCCAGAGACAAATGGTTTAGCTGAAAGGTTCAATGTGACCTCACATCTCTGCTAGGAATGGATAAAAGAGGGCAAGCGACTGGGATGTTCTGTTCCCCTCTCTGTTATTTGCTTACTGGGAAGTACCCCAAGAGCCCACGAGGTTTGCCCCATTTGATCTCCGGCCGGGGAGAAAGGTCTGAGGTCCCCTGGGTCGCATAAAAGACTCCTGGGAGGGTGAGGCTGGGGCAGAGGGGAACTGGGGGCTGAAGATGTGCAGTGGTTTAGGAAGGATTTGAAGACGATGATGGGAATGGTTCAGCAAAGCCTCGTTAGAAGCCAGCCTGCTCAGGAAGCGTGACCACAGTGCCTGAGTCGCTCTGTGAGGTGGGCGCCTCGGTGCGGGAGTTACTCCCTAGAAAAAGGTACAGGATGCAGAACTCTCAGGAGGGGCCTTCTGCGGGCATGGACGGGCTTAAGGAGGGTATTTACAAAGTCCAGGAAGGCTGCCGTAGCTCACAAACAGCCGAGCAGCATGCCGGGCACACCCTGCATCTCTGCGTATCGCGGCAGCCCTGGGCTCTGACCGCAGCAGCCTGCCAGCAACCGCCAGCCACTTGCTGGTTCCCAGCAGCTGGGTTACCAGCAGCAGGGTGATCCCCCCACACTCCCAGTCCTGAATCTCCCCAACACATGTGCCCTGCACTGTCCAGCCCCCTCCTGCACAGCTCAGAGGAAGAGGATTCATTGCTCCCGGAAAGAGACAAAACCACAGCACAGCTTATGAGCTTAGCTGGGGTAAATACACCCGTCCACAGTTACAGGGAACTTTTAACAATAGGGCATCGGTTGAGTGACGCCCGGTACAAAGGATAAAGTCAGAAAGGGCTACAAGGAAATGAAAGTGAAAACACAGCTCGAGGACTAAAACCATCTCACAAGATACAGCCTTTGTTCGAGGGGATTTCTCTCACCCGTCATTTTTCTTCCCAGCCACAGCCGGCTTTCCCTCAGTTTGGACCTCCCACAAGAGTAGTAGGTGCTGGTGTCCCTTGTCTTCGTAGGTGAAAGATTTTTGCCTAAGCAGGTGTCTCACCTATACTCAGTTCCAGAGACTTCAATCCCCCCTTAGCTGAAGGACCCAAGCCTTGCCAGAGCTCTGTTCCCTGTCGGTGCAGTGACGGATGTCAGAGATGGCGTCTGTCCTTGCTTATATCTTCCAAAGTTCAATTCACTTGTTTCAAAAGGCAGGATGACCTCATGCTGTCCTTCCCTTCCTGGGGGCTTCCCGTCTCCCTGTTTGATTTCTGTGTAAATGGGCCTTCCATTGTTTCGGATTCCACCCTGCTTCATTTAGACAGGAGACAGATAGAGGACTCTGATTTCTTCCCGTCTGGGCAGGCTGCGCAGCCTAATATCAGCTAGGATCCATAATTCCTTACGTAGTGTTAATACAGACATCTCCCAACGATATTAATCACCAGGGTGTCACAGGCTTTCAGACAAGGCCTCACTCCAGCCACTTTCCGAATACAGTACTATTGTAGAGAATCAGCTGGTTCAGTTATCACCCGAGGTGCCGCCCCTTGTCTTTATAAACCAGTAAACCTTGAAAAGTAAAACCCAGACCAACCTTTTCCATCCTGCTGGATGCAAACATCATGCCGTCTTCTCCCTCACTTGGGGTGAGGTTTGCCTCCACCCCTTGATACTTGACGGGTCTGTTTCTGAGATAGGTAAATACATTCTCATCTTTCAAAGTCATCTGGAAGTAACTGGCAGGGGGAGAAACGCATTCCTTGGTTTAGGGCAGACCTGTTTACCAGCTCTGATGGAGTCCTGGGCTCCGGAACCCCTTGGGACGCAGCCAGTCAGGGCTCTAGTGCTCGGAGTCTGCCCCCCGGGTCTCCACACACCTGTGCAGCTGCCTCCTGACTGGCCTCGCAGGGTCCAGCACCCCTGCTCTGCCAGAACTCCCCCTATGGGCCTCCTGGATGGGACCCTGAGGAGCTCTTCCACACCCCAAAGGGGCCATGCTCCCCACCGTGCAGTCAGAAGCGATTCCCAGCCAGCGTGGGTGTCAGAAGGGTTTATTAGATCTCAGGATCCCAGCGTAGAAAGGTTCCAGAGGGGTAGGCATGTTAGTCTGTGTACAGCACAAACAACGAGAGTCCTGTAGCACTTTACAGATGAACACATTTAATTTCTGCAGACATAAGCTTTTGTGGGCTGCAACCCACTTCTTCAGATGCAAGAAACAGAAATCAGATCGGGTGTGTGTGTGTGTGTATATATATACAGCCAAGGGTAAGGAACAGCACTGGGGAGGGCAGGTGTTAGCAAAGTCCATTCAGTTAGAGTAGATGAGGCGTATTCACAACCGTTGATGAGAAGGTGAGAATGTGTGAACAGTGACAATTATTTCTTGTACTGAGAGAACCATTCCAAGTTCCTGTTCAGACCCAGTCTGACTGTGTCAAGTTTGCAGATCAGTTCCAGCTCTGCAGTTTCTCACTGAAGTCTGTTTTTGAAGTTTTTTTTGTAGAAGTACATCAACTTTCAAGTCAGCTACAAAGTGTCCTGGGAGATTGAAGTGCTCTCTGAGTGGTTTATGGATGTTACCATTTTTTATGTCTGATTTGTGTCCATTTATTCTTTTGCGCAGTGACAGTCCGGTTTGGCCAATGCACATGGCAGAGGGGCATTGCTGGCACATGATGGCATATATTACATTAGTAGATGTGCAGGTGAATGAGCTCCTGATGGTGTGGCTGATGTGGTTAGGACCTGTGATGGTGTCACTAGAGTCGATGTGCGGGCAGAGTTGGCAATGGGGTTTGTTGCAGGGGTATGTTCCTGGGTTAGTGTTGTCGTATGGTGTACAGTTGCTGGTGAGTATTTGCTGCAGGTTGGGGGGCTGTCTGTAAGCAAGGATAGGTCTGCCTCCCATGGCTTGAGCGAGTGAGGGATCATCTGCTAGGATAGGTTGTAGATCTTTAACGATGTGTTGGAGAGATGTTAGCTGGGGCTGTAGGTGATGGCCAGTGGGGTTCTGTTGTTTTCTTTGTTGCTTGCTAGCAGCTTAACTAGGAGTTACAGCAGCAACCAACCAAGGAGCCCCAGAGCCCCGTCCCCGGAGAACCCCCCTCGGGCCGTCCCCCCCTCCCGAGCCATCCCCCTGCCCCTCCCCAGTCCTTTGTCTCCGTCACATGCAAGGTGGCCACTCCTCTTGGTCTCCATCTGTCACAACCTGTTGCAACTGGCTGGGCCAAGGCAGGGGCAGGGGTCCTGGCCAGGTCTGCATAAGTATGTGTGGCTGGGAAAGGCCCATCGGCCCTCTGTGGTCTCTGAAATGATCACACACCGGGTCCCATCACTGAAATACGTCAGTAACATATGGGGAAACTGAGGCGCGCACACAGCACTCAGAGAAAACCCCAAGAATAGCTTTACTTCGTCACAGCAGCTCCCCTGGCATGCCTGGATTAAACACAGGCTGGTTATAATTCTAGCATATTTCCAGAACTCTGAATACCCCCCACGTACATACATACATACATCACGCAAGAACGTCGCTGATCAGTGAGTTATCAGTTTTCAAATTCTACCTCACAAGGCGTATTTTGTACAGAGGTTGTTACAAGAGTGGGTCGGGTGTGAATACAGGGCTGCTTTCGCTCACACCTGGCCCCTTACAAGGCGGGTTAGCCACAGGCTGACCTGAAGGCAGCAGTTCAGAACCCACTGTTCTCCAACATGTTTAATGACATCTGAAATCACTATCCTAAACCCACAGATTAAAGGGCATCTTCCCCTCTCCTTAACACCCCTACTTCCCCCAGTGACTGCTACACACCCATCTGGGTCACCCAGGCCAGGAAAGACTCTGGTCACCCCTGAAGGTGGTCACTCAGCTCTCTTCCAACGCTGAGTCTGCCCTGCACCCAGGGAGTTCTGGCCCACAGCTTTCCTAGCTGGATGAGACCCACCACTCCCATCAGGCTTCCCTGCTCTCAGCAGAGTGCTATTCCCTAGCTGCCCCAGAGTCCCACCGCTCCTAGCTGATCCTGGCCCACAGCACCCTCTCGCCGTGCCTCAGTTTCCTTCACCCAGAACAATAAAGAGTTGTCACCCTCTAAGGTGTGAAACCAGATCGCTGACCTCAGTCTGCCCTGCTCCCAGCGGTGCTCTGATCAAGAGCAACCCTAGCTGTGCCAGCATCTCTCCACACTCAGCAGTTTTTGTGCCACTGCACCTTCCAGCCGTGCCTCAGTTTCCCTGCTCCCAGTGGAACTCTGGCCTACCGATTTCCTAGCTGTGCCAGAGTCACATTTAACACTGACTCAGTTTCCTTGGTGTTGAAGGGCAGGACGTCACACCTGCTGCCTAGACCAGCACTTCGCACCAGTTCACGTCTCTCTCCTGTCTTGTGATTTACACAGCCACAGGCTCCCACACTCAAACGTTCCCTTACCACGGGGGATCCAGATGTTCTGGGGGAGATTAATGCCAGCAGCGACTCACACGCATCCCGTGCAGTCTAAACACTAACCACCTTCTTATCGTTCTAATCCAGGTCTGAACAATACCGACACGCAGTGGGGCCAGACGGGGGCCAGCCACGGATTTGTCAGTGTTCAATGGAGACACGGGACCTTGGCGTGAGCTGGCTCCTGCCCTGCTCCCTATTAAAAGGTACAAGATGCAGAATTCCTGGGAGGAATAGTTGGTAGAAAGGATTAACCGCGTTATTTACGAGACAGAAGGAGGTCCCCCCAGCAAGGCTGCTCCACAGACCATGCAAGTCAGCAGGTTAAAAGCGTGTCACAGACGAGAAGCCATTGTAAACATGATCCGTCGTGCAAAGGAGGATCCTCAGAGTGCACCTCTCATGGATTTGACGGCTGAACGCCACCGTAACAACTCACTCGGGAGCACTGAGTTATGTGACGAGCTAAACTCAGCTGAAAAGGCAGAGGTTTGAGTGTGTTGCTGCGTCACCAGAAGGTATTTTCCAGCAGGCCAAGACTGAGTCATAAAACAGTCCATAAGATTAATTTTGTGGAGCCTCAGCCTGCTCCCAGCAGAGCATATCAGACCATTGGAAAAATGCAGGAGCAAATTGCTAAGGTGATAAAAAGCATGCTGGAAATGGGCATAATTAAGGGTCAAACAGTCCCTGGGCGTCTCCAGTTGTTATGGCTTCCCAAAAGGATGGACCTAAAACTTTCTCTAAACACCACAAAACCTAACACCATGCACACCCTGGGTCCAGAAATGACAGGATGTTAGACACCCTAAGTCAGACAAAATACCTGAGCACGCCAGACCTGAAAAAAGGATATTGGCAAATCCCATTAGATAGCAAAGTGCAGGAAAAACATCTGCCTTCATTGCTGATTTGGGACTTTTTGAGTTCAAAGTGTTACCTTTTGGATTAATTAACCCGGGAGCCTCTTTTCAGAGACTCGTTAATCAAGTGTTAAACAGGACAGAGGACTTTGCACAGGCATTGCAATATATAGCAATTCCTGGCCAGCTAATAAAAACAACTTGGGAACTGTGACGACAAAACTCAAAGATGCAGGTCTCACAGTGAAAGTGTCAAAATGCAGGATAGGAGTAGCTAACCTCCCTTATTTAGGACATGGGTAAAGGACAGCCAAATTTCCCCAGATCCCTTGAAACCAGCCTGTGCCCAGATTATGAGGCAAGCCCCGTCTTCTATATCTTAGCTAACTCTTCACACCAGTCTGTAAATGGTTTCCGTGACACTGTCTGCACTATTGCAGACTGACGCAAAAAGACAAAACCAGACAAAACAGCACGGCAGCCTGTCAGAAAGGTGTCGATGAGGTAAAGACAATGCTTTGAGGAAAGCCCGTTCTTGCCAGGCCAGATTTTGACGAGCTGTTTGAACTGTGCACTGATGCTTCCGGTACCATGCTGGGAGTTGTACCAGTGCAAACAGGGCGGGGCACAAGAAGCATCCTATTGCTTTTCTGAGTAAAAACTGACACCCACTGAACAGAATTATTCCATCAAAGAAAAAGAATGTTATGCAATTGTGTGTGTGAGAGACAGATGGTTCACAACTGTCCATCAGCAACTCCTGTCTGGTCTGACATACTCACTACACCTCATACAATGTTGTCATGGTACAGACCCAAAAGGCATCATGCAATATCTCACTGGAAACTAGTAACGCCGTGGTCATTAATATTCTTGCATGATGTGTACGAAGAACGATGGATCTGGGCTCGAATTATGGTTTTAAAATGTGTTTGGCAAGGAACGCATACACCCAGCCTGCCCTGGACAGAGGAACGGGTGTTTGCTTAGCTGACCAGCCAGGTCATCAGGCACAGACAATGAAGGCAAAGTTGCATAAAAGGTGAATAAAGCTATCACCTGAGCGAGACGGGGAGAGAACTTCTGAACTATAAAGACGTGGGGTCTGAACCTCAAACGACAAGGGACTGAATCAACTGTTTGCATAGGATATTACTGGGTTATAAAGTGTATCAAGTCAGGTCTTTCCTGGAAGCTAATGACTCCTTGCTGATTGGTGTAACTGTGAAATGTCTGTATTAACACGATTGTGAGGAAATCAGGATACTTAACGATATTATGCTTTAAAGTCTGTGACCAAACACAGGGAGAAATAGGTTCTCCCCCAGACAGGAGGGAAGGCAGCTGTCTACCTGTCTCCAATGAAATTAAGCATTTCATTGCACCAAAAACAATAGAAGCCCAATGTACATACAACTCAGCCGGGGCATGGGAACCCAAAAGGAAAGGAAGAAAAGCGTGAGGTCATCCTGAGTCTGAGGACAAAACGGTGCGCTTGGGAAGATATAAGAAGAGAGGAGAAGCCAGCGTGTCATCCATCACTGGACAGACACATGGGGCCAGAGCTCTTGCAAACTGAGAAAGATGGGTCCTACAGCCAAGGGGGTTGAAGTCTCTGGGAACTCAATATAGGTGAGAAACCTCCTTAGGCAAAGACCTTTCACCTAGGAAGACAAAGGAAAGCAGCACCTTGCACTTCTGTGGAAGGTCCTGGCTGAGAGAAACTCAGCCACAGCTAGAAAGACAAAGATGGGTAAGAATCTACCTTGGCCCAGGGCTGTAGCTTGTTAAGTTAGGTCTCAGCCAGAGGAAAGCAGTTGGCAGGTTCTCAAAGACGTTATTAAGGGCACAAGAGCAAACTATCCCACTGCATAGGAAAGACAGAAGTATGGCAGAGACCAGCCTGGCTTAGCCAGGAGATCTTCAGTGATCTGAAACTCAAGAGAGAGAAGTGGAAACTAGGCCAAATGACAAAGGATGGACATAAAAAAGGTGTATTCAGGAGCTCCAATTACGCCTTTCTACACCAGTCTCGCGTTGGGGGTGTCATGCGGGCTGGCTTGAGTGGGGGGACATTTAGTATATTGTGTGACATCAGCATGGCAGAATCATAATAGTCCATGTGGGATATGCCATGTCAGGTACTGTTCGGAAGGTTACAATGTGCTAAGTAAGATAATAATACTTATGTTCATGTGTAATATGTGACATGGAAGTTATAGATGTATTTGAGATGTCTATGTTTCAAATTGTGCTGCCTGGGCAACACCCCAGATAGGAAGGCTGCAGAACAATGGCCTGAGTAATGGCTCATTAAGGCATTCCCAGGTGCAAGGGGCCCAGGGGGAGAAGCCAGCATCACCACTGAGTCACCAGAACCTGCTTACGTGACTCTGGACTCCATTGCAGGCAGCACACCTGAGGAAGCACCAGGACTGTCCCATGTGACTCTGGACTCCATGTTAGCTCCTGTAAGTTTCACAGGCCGCATGGCCAAAAAACAGAGGGTATATAAGATCAAGCCAGAGAAGCCATTTCGCCTTTGTTCCCGTTCAGCGGCGGACTCACACCTACCTCTGGATCTATTCCAACTGAACCAAAGGACTCAGACCCATCCAGGTACTGGATGTGAACCAGAGGGAACTACACAAGCCTGCAACTCCACATTTCTTCCAGAAACCTGATGTAAATGGACTTTTAATCATTTGTATATCTGTGATTTGCTCTAACCCTTTAACATTTCTCTCATGGTTGATTTCTTTCTGTTTACAATAAACCTTTAGTTTTAGATACTAAAGGATTGGCTGCCAGCGTGGGATTTTAGGTAAGATCCAAACTTATATTGCTCTGATGCTGTGGCTGACCCCTTAGGGTCAGAGGGAACTTTTTAGCAAAGAGCAGAGAGTTTAAATAACTGGTCTCTTTGCTGAACCTAGTGGCTGATTTGGGAGCCTGGAGCTGAAATGCAGTAACGGGGGCTGTGTGCATTTGTGTACTGGCTTCTGTGGGGATTCAGAAGTGCAGTTTGTAGCTGGTTGGGAAGCCTGGCTTCAGTGCCACCCACCAGCGCTGGGAGAATCTGCTCTCCTTTTGCAGCCTGCCCTGACCTTGGCATTCTCAGTTGGCTGCCCTGGGCACGGACTTGTTGTCACTATATCTAGGTGCTGGGTGCTAGCACAGTGCTGGCCTGAGCGGAGTCTGACCAGCTGCTGTGGTGTGTGCGCGCAGCAGGCCTGGTAATTCTGGATCAAGGCTGGGCACTGCCCAGGGACACTCTGCGCACTCGGGGTTGGCGTGTGCCTAGGGCTACCTGCGCAGAGAGAGCGGGGCCTGCAGAGGCCTGGCCAGCGGGACTGGCGCTGCCAGAGGCTGCTGCTTTCAGGGAGCTGAGCCCCAGCAGGCACAGCCAAGATTTCCTCACGCTACGGGCACTGTGTGCCCATGCAGCGCCACAGTCCTTGAACAGACGCTGCTCCAAGGGCCAGAGGACAAAGGCTAGTGCTCTGCACTGCAATGCAGGAGACCCGGGCTCGAATCTCCCCAGGGCAGCCATTAACACTGCAGGGGACCCGGGCTGGCACAGCCCCTTACAGCATCGATCCCCGGTCCTAGGCACAGGCTGGCCGAGGCCAAGTCCCACCACCTCCCAGGCGGCTCCACTGGCCCGATACCTGAGATGGTGGGTGGAGAGCTTCTCCAGCAGCGCGCTGCCCAGGCGCTCGCCCGCCACCAGCAGGAGCGTGACGGCGATGTCGTGGTAGCCCTGGTAGTAGTGCAGCTCGGGGTGAGCCTTCAGGACATGCAGGACGAGGTCGATGAGCTGCTCCTGCAGGACCTGGCGCTGGTCGGCCCGCATGCCTGTGCGGAGACGGAGGGTCAGAGCCCCCACTGGGGCCTCCGGCACTTTGCTCCAGCACCTGCCCTCAGCCAGCTGGCCAGAGCCGGCCCCCCATGGAGCCTCCGTCTCCTCCCGCCCTGGCTCCATGGGCTCTGCTTGGGCAGAGGTGCGTGGGAAGACCCTTGGAGAAGAGGTCCCTGCAGTGTCCCCTGCGGCGGCTCAGACCACAGTCCCCTCTAATCCCCTCTGGGAGTTCAGCCCAGCCAGGTCCCTGTGCCCAAGAAAACTGCGCCTGGGGCCCATGGACCTCGCCCTGGGCTCTGTGAGGGGGACTGGAAGCAGTGCCCTAGGAGCTGGGGGGCCCCGCATCCTCCCTCCCCAGCCTGCTGAGCCAACCCGTCCCTCGGCCGAGCCCTTGCTTATGGAGAAGAGGCATGGAGTAGCCAGCAATGCCCAGTGCGGGGTGCACATGGGACGGGAGATGATCCATCCCCGTGTTTGGTGTTGAGAGTCTGTCAGGGCGGGCTGAGAAGAGAGTTGTTTGCAAAGCACAGGGACCCTCTGCCCTTCCAGCCAGACTTGCACGCGGAGCTTCCTCACCAAACCGTTCTTCAGCTGAGCCCCCCCCCCCCCCCGGTGAAACTGGGGTGAGACAGGTGCCCCCCAACCCTCCCCAAACAGCCTGGCACCTGGCTAGCTAGATTCACCCCCCAAGACGGGAGGGGAAGGACGGGGAGGGGAAGGAATGAATCTCTAGGTGGGGGTGTGGGGAGAGGGCGGGGGGCTAGGTTAGCGGACATTCTAAGCGGGCTATGGAGGGGAGCATGGGATCCAGCGAGGGGCACGGATACCTTCCGAGGCAGGCAGCTCCCCTCCGGCACCAGCTCTGCGTGGCAGAGCGAGGAAGAGGCAGGACAGAAAGAAAACACAGTTACCAGGGAGACCCCTCTGCAGCACGGTCCCCACTGCGCTGGACCCAGGCGGGGGCGCGGGGTCAGCCTGGGGAGGGGGCATGTGCCGTGGAGCTCAGTGGTGCCGGGTCTAGCCCTGCATGCGGCTGCACCGGACCAACCGCAGGAGCCGATCCCTGCAGCTCCCCTGGGAACCCTGGGCCCTCCCCGAGTCTTGCAGTGGGGCAGCAGGAAGCAGCTCTCATGACGTGGCTGTGGGGAGGCACTTAACCCTTCCCTGGCCACTGAGCTAAGAGCAACTGCTCAACCCAGGAATAAGGGCATGGCCCCTAGGAATGGCCCCTGCCCACTTTGACCCTCCTCTGAGCCCCCGCACAAAGCTCCCCACCCCCTCTCACATGCCCCGGGTAGCAGGAGACCTTGGGTCTCCATCCCAGCAGCGGAGCCTCTGGGGGGAACAGGCGAGATAAGGGGTGGTGGGGGACATGCAGACTTTCTCCCCTCAAATCCTCCTGCCCCCCAGCACCTCCAGCCCATATGCACCAGCAGCTCCCCCCCAAAGCGCGCCACAGACGGCGGTGGGGCCGTCAGGCCGGTGTCACCTGGGACGAAGCGATGGCCGACCCCGGCACATGGCAAGGCTCTACCCAGCTCCACAGCCAAACCTGGCACCAGGGAAGCTCGCTGCCCTCAGGCGTGCCCGGCCCCGGGGCACGTCTCACCTTGGGGGAAGCGGCGCACGGAGCGGCTCACGTCCAGCTGCACTTGGTTGTAGTCCTTGTGGTTCTGGCGGACAGCCCTGCCTGGGGAGAGAGGCCACGGGGTGAGGGGAGATCCCACAGTCCCACACACACACCCCCACACACACCCCCACACCTCTCTTCTCAAGGAGCTGCCGGGCTGACCCGGGGGTTTGGAGCATGGGCCCCAACTCGGGCCCCACCCAGCCCTAGGGGCTGAGACCCTCCTCGCTGCTGCCCTGGGAGCCCTCCTTGGCTGGAAGGACAGGGTCAGCCTGGCATCAGGAAGGTGGGAGCTCGGGCAGCCCGTCTGAGCCCTTGCCCTCCAGGCCCAGATCGCTGGGTAAGGCACGGCCAGCCAGCCACACGGCCCCAGCTCAGTGCCCCCCAGCCAGCTCTGCTCTCCAGCGCAGTGCGGGGCCCGCACCTGCATCCAGCTTTCCCCACGCTCCGAACAGCACCAGGCTGGTGAGCAGGGCGGGCAGCAGTACCACAGTGGCAGGGAGCGCTCTGTGCTGGCTGTCCATCACCCTGGCCCCAGGGTCTGCCAAGGAGACGAGGAGCGGTGCCAGCTGGCGGGCACAGCACATGGCGAGAGCTAACGAGGCAGACGTTAGCCCCAGCTCTGACATGGGCTTGGGCAGGTCTCTTCATCGACCTGGGTCTTCCTCGTGCCTGGCCGCTCCCCAGGCTCGGGGTCTGCAGAGTGGGGGGGCGGGTGGCGTCACAGTTCCACTCCCAGGGGGGCGAGGATCAGTCAGACCAGACGACACTACAGAGATGGAAACTGCTCCCAGCACCCAGCTGACCTGTGCCAGCTTCTACGGCAAGTCCCTTGCCCAGGCCTGCGTCACCAGCCTCTCGCCCCAGCCAGGCTCAGTGG
Organism: Emydura macquarii macquarii; assembly: GCF_026122565.2. Lineage (NCBI taxonomy): Eukaryota > Metazoa > Chordata > Testudines > Chelidae > Emydura > Emydura macquarii. The sequence continues at coordinate 2,226,433 of NW_027132383.1, forward strand.
CTGAATGAAGCTGCTTGTAAGTCCACCGAGCCCACCAAGACTATGCCAAGGAACCCCAGAAGGTGCTGCAGGCAGGGCCAGGTGGCCAGGCCAGCGCCCCGAATCCTTGCTTTGCAGCTGCTGTAAATGCCTGGGAGCTTCTTCCAAAGAGCCGGATGCCTGCAGCAGCTCTCAGCACGCAAAGCCGCCACCGCAGTGACCCACGCGGGCCACTCCCGAAGGCCTTGGTAGCCACCCAGGTTTAAACAGCTTCTCGCCACTCCAGCCCACCACCTCCCAGGTCTATCATGAGGTGCCCCCCACAGGGACCGGGAGCCCCAGCATGCACTGCTCTGCCTGGATCGGAGCAGGCGAAATGTTACTGAAGCGCTGTGTGACTACGAATTAACCCTGGAACGCCATAGCCCCAGTACAGCGCTGGAGAGAGAACCCAGGAGTCCTGGCTCCTAGCTCTCCCGCTCTAACCACTAGGCCTACAGCATCTCCGCACATAACCAACCGTGCAAGGAGACCCAAGCACTTCCTGCTCACAGCCCGCCGCCAGGCAGAATTCACCGGCGGCCGGCAGCCCGGAAAGGCGCTGGGCCGCCCAGCAGTGAGGCTCTGCGGCCCGGACCTGGCCTGGGAGGCAGGTTATGGGAGTTGAGCCTCCATACCTGGCCTGGGAGGCAGATTATACACGTTGACGCTGAGCAGCTTTGGCCAGACCTTCCTGCGGATCTCGTCGGTGAGCAGCCCCCCCTCGCTCACCGCTGCCCCCCGCAGGGTCTCCACGGCCACGGGGTCGCTCGTCAGGGCCTGGTGGATCGACAGCAGCTTCTGCTTCCTCTTCGACCCGAGCAGCTCTGCCAACAGGAAAGAGACGTTCACCCTCTCAGCCCTGCCCAGCCCTGCTCCCCGGCCGCCGACACTGGGCCTTCCCCCCCTGGAGCCTTCTCCCGGCTTCACCTCCGCTCACACCCCTCCCGGCAGTGCCAAGCGTGATCCTTCCCCCTCCCAGGGCTCGGTGCACGGGGCACATGCTCTGCTCTGCCCTCCAACTAGGCCTGCAGACTCCTTGGGGAAGGGACCATGACTCCACCTGGGTCAGCATCCAGTAAACAGCGCGCACATGCCCCTGCAAGGATGCGCGCAGGAAGGGGAGAGACAGAGAGTGGGGCAGCCAGCTTCCCCCCTTCAGCCAGGATAAAGGCAAACTGGGGAATACGCCCGACTCCCCGCTCCTCAATGGGACACACCCAGGGAGCAGAAAGGCCGAGATCCCGAAGGGGCAGCCAGTAGGCACCAGTCTGGTTTCATCTCCCATCCTGAGAACAAGCAGCCCAGTGTCGCTGGGGAGGGGGGAGCTGCACACACAGGCGCCAAGTGGCAAAGCAGGAAGGGGAAGCTCCCACCTGGGACACGGGGCCCCGTTCCAGCTACCCCATTTCCAGAAAAAAACCCAACAAACTGGAGGGAACGGAGAGAAACGATTCCCTGGAGCCTCCTGGCTGAAGGGTTTGACGTGAGCAAGGCTTGGCTCAACGACGGCTGCGGGGCGGAGCTGTGGAGATGAAGCTACCAGACCCTGGGAAACGCCCGCTAGTGCAGAACGCTGCAGTGCGCCTCCTCGCCCCCACGGGCTCCGCCGGACTCCCAAACCACAGAGCCAAGTTCCAGGTACTCCAGGGCCTCGCCCCAGGGTATCTAAATGAGTCCACTGTGGACAGCTGCACTTCTCTGGCACCAGGGGACCTTCTGCCAGCAGCAGCTCATCTGTGCGGTAAGCAGAGCTTTCCCGGGGGCAGCCCCAGACCATGGAACAACCCCCCGAGGGAGGAAGGATCACCCTAAAGTTCCCCACCCCTGTTCCCTGGGCCAGGCGCACTCCTTCAACCGCCTTTCTGACAGCCCAGAGTGGCCACTTACAAATGAAACACCCCACCACACACCCGGTTCTCCCCTGGGCAGAGCTTGAGAGCGACAGGACAGAGGTCAGCCGGGTGCATGGGTGGAAGATGCTCGGACACCCTGGTGATGAAGGTGGGATAAGACCCTCCAGAGATCAGAACAGACGTGGCTCTTTTACAAACCCCAGGGAGGAAGAGGATTTATTTAGGGTGGTGCAGGGGAGCAGAAGCTGGGCCCATCTTTAAAGAGACTCTAGGGGTGACCTAGGAGTTACCAACCACGGCGCCTCCCTGAAGCACCACAGTGCTGGCTGGGACCAGAGTGAAAAGAACTGAACATCGGCCCAGACGGGACCGCCAGGGTCTCAGGTCCAGTCCCCGCTGTCGCAAGCAACCCCATCATGTCATCCTGACATGACACGTTCCAATCGGCTAATCTGCAAGAGAAAAGTTGTGCCTCTCCAATCTACTAGAGATATTTAGGCAGGGCCACAACAGCTGAGAACCGGCGAGCCTTGGGCAAAGCTCCCGGCAGGAGGTTGCTATGAAAAGTAAGTGGGCATGGGGCGAGAGGCTGAAAACGAGGAGTACGTGGACAAAAGGCTAGTGTGAGCTGTTTGGGACATGGACCGCCTGGTCAGTGTGTCTGTGCAGCTACACGCCCCATGGGTCTCTGATCTTGAACGGTGGTTCTGGGCTCTGTAACGGGACCAGCGTTTAATTATACGACAAAAAACTACATTAAAAGAACATGAAAGTTGCCAAACCAAGCACTCAAAAATGAGGAAAGCCTTAATTCAGCCCCCTTAGCGCGCATGCATTACAATGCAGGCTTTAATTACATGAGCAGATATTATTTTTCCACAGGACCTCATTCATTGCACAGGAGGGACGATGCTCACTTCATGAACCGCCGTTCAGTATTTATCCACACTCTCCACGGGGCAGCCCCAGGCCTTGTTTGCCACGCAGTATCTGAACCCTGCTCTATGGCAGCGTTATTCATTTACTCATGGCCTTTCCTACAGCTCTCATCACGACAGCATCCGAGTGCTTCACAAACGATTTATTTTGGCAACACCCCTGTGAAACGAGGGTCTGCCAGCCCCATTTTACACAAGGAGAACTGAGGCACAAAGACTGATTTTGGGGTGGCCAATCTGAGACATCTAGGAGCCGGTTTTGCAGAGCACTCAGCATTACAGAGCACTTGATACGTTCAAAGTGCAGCTCCCCTGGACGTCAGTTGCAGCCAGGAGTGCCCAGCACTTCTGCAAACCAGACCCCAGGGTCTCAAGTGAGGCACCCAGCAACTGAGACGCGCAGTCAGTGACCACCTGCAAAGAGTCTGGTTTAAGTGACTTGCCCAGCTTCACCCAGGAACTCTGTGGCCAAGACAGGGAGAGAATCCAGTTCCCCAAGGCAGCATTCAACTGCCTTAACCACGAGACCATCCTCATCCTGCCTCCTTCACTGTACACCTTCCAACCTCTACAACGAACGGGGCAGCTCCTTCGCTACGCAACCCTGACTGCATCCCCAGCGCAGACCCCTCCTGTGCAATGAATTGGGCAGGGGGGCTCTGAGAGCACAGGGGAGGCACTCTGCCCCCTGCTCGCAGTTCTGGTCTCCAACATGCTCAGAGCTGACGGGATCTGCTGACCACGTGTGAACTGCAATTTTTCAAAGGCTTGTAACTTGGTCAAATGTGGGTGGATTTACAGGGGGATGGCAAAAGGCACCACCCTGACAAAAAGGCCAGGCCTTGCCCAATACCAAGTCCCTGCTCCAAAGCATGGGGGCGCCACAGCTTCGGAAAGGAATGGCCACCAGAATTTTAACATGGGCCAACAACCCATTTTCCCCTCGGCTCCTTCTCAAAACCGGCTGAGCCGTTTTAACTGAAATTTGCGAAATGATAAATAATCAGAATCAATCAGCCTGAAGCAGCCATCTGGTTTGGGAAGCTTCATCCCGAGCAGTTAAAGATGGAGACAGTTATAAGCAATTGAAAGCAGGGTCTCACCCAGAATAATTGCAGATGCCATGAGCCCTGCCTAGAACGACTGGGCAAGGGAGGAGAGCCGGGAGGTGAGAAAGTTTGTAGGGGACACAATGATTTGAGTTTGTCGAGTGCAGAAGGCGGAGGACTGCCCCAAGCTGGGTGAATGGGCAGTGCCAGAGCCGGCAGATGCGCTGTTAATAAATGCACAGTAATGCCACTGGAGGAATAATCGGAGCTACTTGGCCCAGTCTAAACTAACCAGAACGGCTCAAGAAAGGGGCCTGGGCGTCACGGAGGACAAGAAACGAAGCTTCGGTTCAATGCGCAGCAGCAATCCAGAGAGAGACGACATGCCAGAGTGAAGAATCGCACTGCCGCTGTATGAATCGCTGCGCTGGGACAGAGGAGACAGCTCCAGCCGTGCTGCGGATGGCGCAGAAGCAGGGCTGGCTGGCGGGCCGAGGGACAGGTGAGAGCAATTTGAGTGCCAGGGTATTCCTGAGGGGCAGGCTGGCTCCTTTCAGCGTCCCAGGGGCTGGCGCGCAGCCTGCTAGCTCGCCCCACGCTGCCAGCTTGGCAGATCTCACAAGCACGCTGACTTCCAGGCAGGCTCCAGCAACGTCCGCAGCTGAGAGGACGGGCGGGGGGGAGCAGATGTTGGCACATCCACCCCGCAGCTGTCACCCTCTCCTCTGCGTGGACACCTGGCTCACGTGCGTCTAAGCCCTGTGACTAGCCCCCCCTCCCGCCGGGACTTCCTACTCCTAGTCCTGAGGTGGCCAGCTCAGAACATCCTATTCCAGCAGCAGCATCCCCAGAAACCAAGACTCCTTGCTCCGGGCTGGAAGACCGAGTCCCAGTCATCGCAGAGCGCATTGCAACCAGGCCGCTATCACCCCCCACCTCGCCCCTGGCGCCTACAGCGGAGCTCTCCAGGGACAAGGGGAGGGAACAGACTCGGACAGACATGGGAGAACAGCGCCGCGCATTGCACACCACTCCCAACCACGGCCCCATCCCTGGCCTTCCATAAATCACCATTCGAAACCAGGACGCGCAAGGCCGGCGTGTCAAGGCGACGACACCAGCTGCACGTCACCAACACCCGTGCGGGGCAGGCCCCGAGCGTCACAGCGCGTCAGACACTTCCCAGGGAGCGCCACAAGGTCAAGGGCCCAGGGCCCCAGTTTATGCCACAATATGCGTGGTGTGTCCCAGTGCCGCGCGGGGACTTCCCAAGGCAGCTTTCCTGCGATGGGAGGGCGGGGGAGGGATAGAATCGCTCTACATGGAGAAGGGAAGCCATCAACTCAGCACACTGCACCTCCGGCCCCTGTTCCGTTGGGTGCATTCCCGCCCATCTCGGGCTCTCAGACAGTTCCTTTCCCAGCAGTGAAGTTGCAGCCATGCGGAGAGGGTCCACCATTCTGGGCAGTTCCCCTTTTCCCTCTGCTGCTAAGGGAGTTCATGCACTCAGATGCAATCCTGCAGGTTGCAGGTTCAAGTCCCGCTCAAGCTCGCACTGAAAGATCACCTCCCAGTCGCAAAACGGGTGCCTGATCCCCCAGGCTGGGACAGCGAAAGGTGGCGGCTGTGAAGCTGGCATGAGACTCCTCTGCGCACCACTGGCTGTGAAACGGACAGGCCTGAACCGCGGCAGCCCCTGAGCATCAGCGAGATTTCAGCCTGCAGCTCCTGCCTGCTGGGTGCCCCCGCTCTGTGCCAAACTGCTCCCTAGCCACAGCCTCTCCACCTCCAGCGGGTCGTAGCCACGTCGGGAACGAGGCGGCCCCCTCCCAAGATACAGCAACGAGGCCTACGCTCCCAAGCATCCGAACCCTTCTTCTCCCCACGCTGGGGGGCGCAGACATGCCCCTGTCCGAGAGCATGGCAGGAACGCCCCGGGCAGCTGCATCGTGAACTACCCAGCAGGCAGGAGCATGGGACAAGCGACTCTGCGAGCCCCCGTCCCGCTCGGCACAGCTCCCCTGAAAAGGCCTCGTGGCCGGAAGGGTGATGCACACCTTTGGGGCAGCGCATTTCCCAAGCCCAGGGCAGGAGCTCACACACAGCAGGCTCGTTACGCTGCAGCGTGGGGAAGCCACAGATAATGTAACGACCCTCCCTAGCGCTTATCACCCGCAGCGCTTCACAAGGAGGGGCAGGGGCATTATCCCCATTGCACAGATGGGGAAACCGAGGCACGGAGCGAAGAAGTGACTTGCCCAAGGTCACCCAGCAGGCCTGTGGCAGAGTCGGGAACTGAACCCAAGTCTCCCGAGTCCCCACCCAGTGCCCTACACAGTAGGCCACGCTACCTCCCATTGGCACAGCGCAGCCAGCCACTGGAGCCGCCTCTCGGAGAGGGGCAGGTGGGGCAACCCGCCAGGAATGGAACAGCCCAGCCCCACAGCCACAGCTCCCCACAGCCGCCTGCCACAGGACACCCCACCTCCCCGCTGAGCCGGCAGCAGCGACTGCAGCAAGTCAAAGAGCAGCGCCCCCCATCGCCTCCCCCCCCAGAGCACGGGTCAGCGCCCCCCATCGCCTCCCCCCCCAGAGCACGGGTCAACGCCCCCCATCTCCTCACCCCCCCCCCAGAGCACGGGTCAGCGCCCCCCATCTCCTCACCCCCCCCCAGAGCAGGGGGTGAGCGCCCCCCATCTCCTCACCCCCCCAGAGCACGGGGTCAGCGCCCCCCATCGCCTCCCCACACCCCCAGAGCAGGGGGGTCAGCGCCCCCCATCGCCCAGAGCAGGGGGGTCCGCCCCTCATCGCCTCCCCAGAGTACGGGGTCAGCCCCCCATCTTCTCCTCCTCCTCCTCCTCCCACCCCCGAGCACGGGGTCGGCGCCCCCCCCTTCACCTTCCCGTCGCCTGCCCGGGGGGGGGCGGCTCGGCCGGGCCGCCCCCCTCTGCCTCCTGCCGCTGCTCATCGCCGCGGAGCCCACGTCCCGCCCCCGCCGCTTCCGCCTCCCCCATTGGAGCGGCCTCGGCTGCCCATTGCACAATAGCGCCGTCGCTCAACCCCTGGAACGGGCGGGGGAGAGGAGGCGGGGCCGCGGGGCGCAAGGAGCGCTGGGAAATGTAGTTCCCTGAGAGCCTGGGGTTGTGTCAGAGAGGGGCGGGGACGGGGGGGCGGTCTGCAGGGGTGAGTGTGGGGGGGGGGGGTCTGCGGGGCATCAGGGGACGCATGAGTGCAGGGGTGGGGGGTGCATGGGTGGGGGGGTCCACAGGCATGGGAGGGTCTGCGGGGGTGAGGGTGCATGCATGGGTGAAGGGGTTTGTGGGGTGAGTGAGCCGCAGGGAGGGGGCAGGTTGGTGGGGCTATTCGGGGTGCTCCGCATAGCTCATGTGTGGGTTCAGTGTGTTAGGGCCCCTATCATTTCTAGACAAGTCAATAACATGGAGCTGTCCAACCTCCTGTCCCGGGTTTAAGGCAGGCTCCAGGGAGCAGCGACAAGGATGAGGTTGATGTAGGGGCAGGTCAGCCCACCTCTGCTCCTGCAGGCTTCTTCCACTTGCTGCTGCAGCAGCCGGTGCTGCTTCCTGTCAGACACAGCAGACTGGGCGAGCGGAGCCTCAGCTGGGCTCCCCGTTTGACCATGGCTACATTCTGCTGGGGTGGGCTAGAATCTGTTCAGATGCGGACAGGTGCCTGCAGGACCACCCACTCTCATCCTGTTATCACCAGTCCCAAAATATTCAGTGTGTTTTCCGGCAGCACCAGCTCCTGGAGTCATGTGATTACATGAGATTCCCCAGTTTTCATTTAAAAAAAGAACAGTCTCTAGGCCTGCTAATTGCGGAGAAAAGCTTGAAACCGTGACCTCCTAAGTGCTCACAGGCGGCAGGCAGAAAACAACAACATTTATAGTTAAGGTCTCATGGTTTTCAAGCCGATCCCATGATTTCTTAATGTCTGGAATTGGCCATCCTGAGTCTCTCTGTGCCACAAGTGCCTCTGCCGGTTTTGTGCATTTGCCCTGCTGGGCATCAGGTGCTTTATTTAAATGGCACCACACATGTGTCACCCCACCAGCCCCTGGCACATCACAGGAACTTCCACTCAGCCCATCACAAGCCTCAGCTTTGGTTGAGACGCGCTCCCTCCACTGAACTGAAAGTACATTATAAGACGTTTACAAAGTCACTGGAAGGCAGTGTGCCCCCATCCAAGCCCACCCCACTGTTCACAGACTCATAGAAGATTGAGGTCATCTAGTCCAACCCCCTGCTCAAAGCAGGACCAACCCTGACTAAATCATCCCAGCCAGGGCTTTGTCAAGCCCGCTAAGGATTCAGCTTCCACCCACCTCCCAGGTAACCCATTCCAGTGTTTCACCACCTCCCAGGGAAAAATTGTTTCCTAGTATTCAACCTACACCTCCCCCACTGCAACTTGAGACCATTGCTTCTTGTTCTGTCATCTGCCACCACCGAGAACAGCCTAGCTCCATCCTCCCTGGAACCCCCTTTCAGGTAGTTAAAGGATGCTATCAAATCCCCCCTCATTCTTCTCTTCTGCAGACTAAACAAGCCCAGTTCCCTCAGCCTCTCCTCATAAGTCCTGTGCTCCAGCCCCCTAATCATTTTTGTTGCCCTCTGCTGGATTCTCTCCAACTTGTCCACATCCTTCCTGTAGGGGGGGGCCCAAATCTGGACACAATACTCCAAATGCGGCCTCACCAATGCCGAATAGAGGGGAATAATCACTTCCCTCCATCTGCTGGCAATACTCCTACTAATGCAGCCCAATATGCCATTAGCCTTCTTGGCAACCAGGGCACACTGCTGACTCATATCCAGCTTCTTATCCACTGTTACCCCCAGGTCCTTTTCTGCAGAACTGCTGCCTAGCTCGTCGGTCCCCAGTCTGTAGCTGTGCATGGGATTCTTCCGTCCTAAGTGCAGGACTCTGCACTTGTCCTTGCAGAACCTCATCAGATTCTTTTTTGGCCCAATCCTCCAATTTGTCTAGGTCCTTCTGTATCCTATCCCTGCCTTCCAGGGTATCTACCACTCCCCCTAGCTTAGTGTCATCTTAGAGTGACACCCCCAGCTTGGCTCCAGGAAGGCAGCACACCATTCTATTATCCATCTATCCTTTGCAGAATGTTCTTTCAATTCTTCTGAATATTGAATCTCTGACAAGGATAGTGTATCTTCCTTGGACAGCTGAAGAATTCTTTGCAGGTAAGCTTGATTTTCTTTCAGGTTGGGCCGAGCTACCGTCCGCACATAACCCATACATCTCTCCATTCCCTTCAGCCTGATGGATCCTGAGAAGTATCTTCCATAGTTTCCACACTGAGGATTGAAACTTCTAGCTGTGAGCAGTTCTTCCTGCTTCTCTTCTCTCTGGTGGCCACAGTCTGTCTAGCCTCAGCCGTCTCCAGCCATGTAGAGTGCCACTGTGACCACTTGCCTCTGGTGGTTCCCGGCCTCCTTTCTGACTTCCTCTGTCACCGATTCCTTTGTGGCCAGCTCCATTCTTCCTCAAACCCGGGGTACTGGTGTTTCTTGAACCTGGATGTCTAGGAACTCTTCAGCTTCTCCGGTTCTTAGTAATGTCTCAACTTGCCCCTCCAATCCAAGAATCTTCTCCTCCAGCACAACTACCAACTTGAAGTTCATGCACAGCAAACCCCTCCTGGTTTCAGGTAGGGAAGAGAACAGGGCACATGCGTTGCAGGTCACCACCACTGCTCCATTGCTGGCCATCTTGAGATTGCACGTAGTACTGAGCCTCTCCAAGACTGCCCTGTGCAGCTCTTCAGCTCACCTAGCAAGTGACATTTCATACCAACTCTTCCCTGCTCAGCTCCGCCCCGCCCCACCCCCGCCATGAAGCAATTAACTGCTCAGAGACGTCAAACAGCTGTGCTGACCAAAGCCCTGAGGCTTACCCCGGGGCCTGCGGCCCAGCTGCGCAGCCCATACACACAGACAACAAACAAACCGTCAAATACACACAAAGACGCTCACCGAGTCCCGCTGCCGCCAAGCACAGAGGCGGCTGCTGGCGTTACGCTGTCCAGAACTCTCCTGTTAGGGTTAGAGAACACGACCGACAAGGCAAGGTTAAAAAAACTGGGTATGTTTCGTTTTGGAAAAAGGGAGATTGAGGGTGAACCTGGTAACAGTCTTCAAATACCTCAAAGGCTGCTCCAAAGAGGGCGGGGTCGGTCGTTCTCTGTGTCCACGGAAAGTAGGACAGGAAATAATGGGCTGAATCCCCAGCAAGGGAGGTTTAGGTGAGCCATTAGGAACAGGTTTCTAATGCTCTGGGGCTCTGGAACAGGCTTCCAAGGGAGGCTATGGGATCCCCGTCATTGGAAGTCTTGAAGAAGAGGTTGGCAAACACCTGCCAGGGCTGGTGGGGGGCTACTTGGCCCTGCCCCAGCACAGAGGGATGGAGCTGATGGGCTTTCCAGGCCCCTTCCAGCACCGTATTTCTGTCACTCTGTGGCTATGGGTTATCCGTGTTTCTCTCCCTGCCCACTCACAGCGGAGCCGCCTGGATATCCCAGCAACAGGCCCATGACCCAACACCATGACCCCTTGTGTAAGTGGGGGAATGGTCCCACCATTGTGGGGAACTTTCCTGGCTCATACACTACCCCAGTGGAATCAGCTAGCAAAAGGAGCTGAGTCCTCCTCGCTCCCACTCCCTTACCCAGAGGCCTGCCTGAATGCCAGGGCTCCCCTTCCACGCTCCTGTGACAAGGCTGGGCCCAGGATTCCTGGGGGCTCGCCCCCAGTGTTGTCATGGTCACTTTAGGGCAGGGGCTCAGGTGTCCCCTCCCCTGGGTGCTCTCCCTGACCCACCAATCGGTGCATTTAGTTCAAAGCAAATACAATGTATTAAACAGCCACCAATTGAAAAACAAAGAAAACAATGGGACAGGTTAAAGGAAAACACCGAACGCTGCCCCGTGGGCAGGGGCACCTCACCCGGCATCTCTGGGGCGTGAGGGATGTTCGCAGTCTGCTCCTCACGCGCCCCAGGCCTGCTGCCCGGGCCCTGGCCATGCCGCGGGTCGGACACTTGCTCTGGCAGTGGCTACACGCCCCCAGGCGCTAGGGGGCAGGACCCTCCTCTCCAGCATCAGTCCCCCCCTCCCACTGGGGGTCACGATCCGGCCTGCAAGGCCTCTTGGCTGGCAGCCCAGGGCTCCCCTTGCTCTCCCAATTGTTCAGCCCACCCAGCTCCAGACGGCTCCAGCCCCAGCCCCCAGCTCCAGCCCCACTCTGCACCCATCCCCCAGCTCCAGTCCCAGCCCCCAGCTCCAGCCCCAGCCCACTGTGCTCCAGCCCCCCAGCTCCAGCCCCACTCTGCTCCGGTCCCCCAGCTCCAGCCCCAGCCCCCCAGCTGTTGCTCTGTCTCCAGCTCGGCTCCCTGGGCTGCTCTCCCCACCCCCCCGGCCCGGCTGCCGGCTCTGGGGTGCTGCTCTCTCCCTCTCTCCGTAGCTGGGAGCCCAGCTCCAGCCCCCCAGCTCCAGCCCCACTCCACTTTGGCTTGGCTCAGCCGCTGCTCCATCTCCAGCTGGGCTCCCTGGGCTGCTCCTCACCCCCCCCCCCCCCCCGGCGCCTGCGCCCAGCTCTGGGGTGCTGCTCTCTCCTTAGCGGGGAGTCCCGCTCTCCCCACTGGCAGCTCTCCTCCAGCTCTGGGACTGCCCCCACCCCCCCCCCAGCCTCCCTGGCTCCCTCATTGGCCTGCCTGTCCTGTCAATCAGGCTGACCTGGTGCATTGTCCTCTCCCCATTGGCCCTGGGGACTGTCAGTCTCAGGGTCCTGATTTCTCCTCGACCCGCCCCCTGCCTTTGGGATGGGGAGGTGGGGACCCAGCCCCCCCTCGTCCCCCCCCCCGCTGAGTGTCAGGGAGGGGCCGCGGGCCCCTTACACTGGGCATGGGAGGGCGCTTGGCAGGCGAGCGCAGAGACTCCGGCAGGGAAGGGGTTAAGATCCACCCAGCACCCAGCTCTGTCCCGCCTCCCGCCTGGGGGCGGAGCTCCCCCTGCCGGAACTCCGCACTACAACTCCCGGCCTGCCCTGCGCGGGGAGCGCGGGAGGGGGGGGCGGACTACAGCTCCCAGCATGCCCCGCCCGCGGGAGGCGGGGCGGCGGGGACTACATATCCCGTGGTGCCAGCGGCGGGCCAGCTACGGTGGCCGGGAGGCGGAGCCGGGGCGGGGCAAGCTGGAGGGGCGCGGTGTGCACACGCAGCCTGGTGGGGACGGGGACCGGGCTGGGGACGGGGCTCCCGGCGCGGCGGGGCCCGCACAGCCAGGCATGGGGGAGCGCGGCGCGGGCGGCGCTCGCCGCAGGCGGTCCGGGCCCCGGCGGCCCAGCGGGGGCGGCCTGGCCGAGGGGGAGCCCGGGCGGGAGGCGGAGCCGCCCAGGGGGGGCCCGGAGCCCCCCGCCGAGAGCGACCCCGACAACTGCGGGGCCTTCAGGTAAGGGGACCCCCCACCTGCCCCCCCCAGAGCGCCCCCCCCCCACGGGGCCCCTAGAGCCCGGTCCTCCCGCCCCCTATGGGTCCTGCCCCGGGGGGCTGCGCCTCCCCTTCGCCCGGGTCCATAGCCCGCCCCCCAGCCCCCCCGAGCCCCTCCCCTTGGGCCCCCTTCCACCCTGGTGATTTCCGGCCCCTCTTCCACCTAGGGGACACTTCAGAGCCCCCCCCCCCGCTGGATGGGGCTGGCTGCTGGAAGTGTTGGGTCACCCGTTAACTCTGAACCCTAACGACGTCCCGCCGAAGCTGTCTGTGCCGTGGCACCGCAGGCGTGTGTCTGACTCACCCGCTTGTGCCCACGCAGCGGATAAGCCGCGGGCATGGTTCAAGGACCTTGATTAAAATGCCCTCTGGCCCTCTGCACAGAGCAGGCGTGTCCCCGTGCTTTCCATCGGCGCTCACGGGTACGGAGCGTCTCCGCTCTTTGACTTCCATTTTGTTTTACGCCCCTATTTCTAATCTCCTCGATCTTGCATTGGCCGCTCCTCTTAATTCAGTGCCACGTGCGTGTCCTCCCTCTTCTGTCTCCTCCCTTTCCCTGCCAGTGCGGTAGGGCAGCGCTGACCCCGGCCGTGGGGTTGGGACCAGGCGCTGTTGACTGTTTGTTCTGGGGGAGGGCGTCGGTCCCGTAAAAGGTGAAGGATTATCGCTGTAAAGGAGGCCGGCCCTAGCTCTGTGTTGCTTCTCCTGGCACCTCCGCCCAGCCGGACGTGGTGCCGCTGATCATGGCTTTGTGTATATTTTTCTGCCAGTTTGGAGCCACATGGCAACACCTGTGTCCAGGCCAATGTGAGTTCCTTTTGCCAGTCAGGGTCTTGTGAGAGACTATCAAATGCTGCCCTAAATTTGCAGGACAGCCGTGGCATGGTGTCTCCCTTGCTCTGATAGCCTTTGGCAGGTATTCAAGCAGGATGTAGCTCTGTCATGGGTTCCCAGACTTCAGAGCACGGACCACATCTTAATACAGGTCTGGTCTCTTGGGGTCTGGGGCGCGGGAACAATTGGTGTAGTGGGGCTGCCGAGAGCCACTGAACCAAACTGTAATCCCTGTGTGTGAGAGAAACCACTTTAAGCCAGGGGTGCAGCAGAGTTCCGGCCCCTATGCCTGGGGCACATCCTGACATCTACAGTTGCCTAATGTGGTGGTGGCATTTTTAGAGCATGCTCAGTGTGGTTTTTAACAGCCCCTCGTGCGAATTAGCACTTGGAACGAGGGAGGAGAGATCAGCACTGACTGGCCAGCTTGCCTCGGCGCACCATCTGAGAGCCTCTCCAGAGGCTAGATTAATTGAGGAGTGCAGTTGTATGATGGGGTTGCTTGTGATGGGGCAGGGGCAGCATTCCTGGTGCTAATTTATGTCTTGTGTTCCTAAAGCTCATGCTTCAGGGTTTCAGTTGGCCATCAGCAGGGGTCAGGAAGGAGGATTTCCCCCCAAAGTATTCTGGGAGTTTATCTCAGAAGCATCAGGGTTGGCCATGGCAGGAGGTGGGACATTGGGTGGGGTGGCCAGGGCTCTGAGCTGGTACTGGGCACTCTCGCTGGTACTTGGCTGGCGGGTTCTTACTCACGTGCCCCAGGGTCTCACTGATGGCCATATGTGGGGTTGGGAAGGAATTTCCCCCAGGTCAGACTGACAGTGACCTTGTTGGGGGGTGGCTACCTTCATCTGCAGTGTGCGGGTCACTTGTCAGGATTGAGTGCATTTTACTGAATTACTTCCCTGCCATTGCTGAGGCCTCAAGCACTCGTGCCCCTTGGACTCTCCTAGTTTCTGCTTGTGGCACACACGTCTAGTCTATGGGGCTCATTTCCATTGCTGGGTTTGCTGGGTGGCGCTGGTGGCCTGCGAGAGACAAGAGGTCAGACTAGTTGGTCCCATGTGGCCAGGAACCCTGCCTCGGCCTCACCGCCCTCCTGGTAGTGCTTGTTGCGCATGGTGCTGTTCTCTAGATGGTCAGTAACTCTTTCTTTGTTGTGTTATCCTGCTGGGTTTGAAGTTCGACTCTCTGGGGTGTTTGGAGAATTCACTAATGCAGGCAGGGGCGGGGAAGAAATCCCCAAACCCTACAGAATGGCATCCTCCGCTCAGCGTGACCTCCTCTCTATGGAGCATGTGAGGTCACGCTGTGTGGAGCAAAGTGATGTCCTGCACACCAGGGATTGCCATGACTCACGGCTGTACTAGCGTCTGTAGAGCTGAGACCCCAGAGTGATGGGTGCGTTCGAGATGCTTGGGATTCCACGGCAGTAACTGCAGGGATCCCGTCCTGTTCTCCAGTTCGATAACTGGCCTGCCTGCCCTCTCCTGTCCCCTTTCGCTAATTCATGGCTTTTCAACATGACACGGCAGCCTCCTGGGAGGTAGGTCAGCAAGACTGGATTTCTGTGTCCAGTTTCTCCAGGATTCCCTTAGCTGCTCTGTCAACAGCTATTTTCAAAGTTCATTCCTAAGTGTGCAAATCCAGTCCGATCAGGAACTGAAATGCTGGTGGCTTGAGGCAGCTCTTCTCCACGCAGGGGCCTGGGATAATGATACCGACAGTCAGCCACCCCAACATGTCACGTACTGCCCATGCACCTTCCATGCTGGCCTCCGACAAACATGTAGCTTCTCTTCTTAAGCCTCTCTCCCACCCCCGTGCCCCACAAGGGGAATTCCTCATCTCCTGCCCCCTTTCTGGGAGAGGGCAGTTGATTCCTTCGTACCCCGTTCTCGGGCAGCAGAGAGGCAGAGGTGGTGAATCTTCCCCCAAAGCAGAAATGCCTGTGGTGATTTACGCTCCCATCTCTTCCCAGTGAGTGTGGCAGTGAGGGCATACCCTGAGGTGCCCGCTCAGACCCACAGTAGCCAGAGGAGCACACCAGGATTTTAGAGGGAGCATTAGCCTGTAGGTTGTTTAGCTGACGTAGGTACGTTGCCTTCTGGAGGCTGGTAATAGAACCCAGCATGTGAGGCCTGCTGCCAAATCTGGAGCAGAGAGAACAAAAGCACATGACTGTGTCTGCGTCTCCGGCTTGCTCCCAAGCAAACAGACTCGTGTGCGCAGCGCCAAAGCGAAGCTCCAGGATCGGCTTCACCTGGAGACTGCAGTTGCGTTTCTGTAGCTAATCACTTCCAGTAGTGCTGAGGCTGCAGGCTAGGTCAGGGCCTCCTTGTCCGAGGCCCTGTCTGAAGGCATAGCTAGCCAGCCTCTGCACTGATCCAGGCTTGTCCTGAGACTAGAGACAACAAGGGGGTTCCCCCAGGAGGGAGGACCAGTGAACAGGTAGTTACACAGGCTAGCCATGTATACAGCCAGCTGCTGTCATCCTGGCGGATCCCAAAACACATCTATCGAACATCTTACCCGGTCCCCCTCACCGCCGTGTCTGAACACCTCAGCCTTCCATGGTTTTATCCTCCCAACCCCCGGGCGGGCAGGGCAGGGCAGGTCTCGTCTCCCCACTGTGCAGGTGGGGAGTTGAGGGTCAGACTAGGGGACTTGCCAAAGGTCTCTCTCAGCCTGTGGGGAGCGGGGAGTTGAACCCGTAGTCCTAGGCTGGTGCCTGCACCACTGGGCCATCGCTTGTCACTCACTCACTGCTGTAAACCTGGATGGCTGTCCTTGTGACGGAGATTCCCCTGGAGGTTTCTAAGAGCAGGCTAGACACACAGCCGTCAGGAATGGTCTAGTTATTATTTAGTCCTGGCCGGAGTGCAGGGGACTGGAGTAGATCACCTACTGAGGTCCCGTCCAGTTCTGTGATTCTGTGCGGCTCACTTCATCTGCCACTGAGATGCAGCCTCCTCAGGAGTGTTGCATGATGGCGTTAGACAGCACAGTGGAACACACAGTAAAGAACCCTGTGTCCAAGGCAGTGTGTGGGGGATGGGGGAGTAGCCAGGGTTGGAGAAACACCCTTCCCTTCATGGATTGCCATGGGCTCCCAAAGATGGGTCAGAACTGCTCTGGTCTCCTCTGACAGTAGCAGACTCGCAGTACAGGGCGAGGATCACGTGCTGGGATGCTGGTGTGATGTCGCCCGCCTCCACCCCTGCAGCTCTCCACTCTGTCTTCTGTGGCCAGCACTGATGCAGCAGGTGGCTGCTTCACACACACACCCGCGGGTCATGGTTTGTTTAAATGCTAGCGTGTCTCACTGCTCCAAGCCGTGTGACAGTGCTGCCGTCTGTACGCACCAGCCGTGGCTATCTGACCTGCTCGACAGACACGGGCTGTAACCTGTTCTCTTGTCGTGGCTGCCCACCACTTCCTGCTTTGATCAGGGCTGGAGGGCAGGCACCTTTTAGGGCGGGCCCAGGTGCGGTAGGTGGGATGCTGCATTCTGGAGAGTCCAGGTGAGAGGAATCGAACGGGGCACATCTCTCCCTGGATGATGGTGCCGCTCCTGGTGACTCTGCCACCTGAGACGGAAGGAAGTGGGGAGAACCGTGTCCGTTCTCTGCTCCAGTGACGCAGGAAATGGTCTTTCGGTGTCCCCTGGCTTGCTAAGGAATAACAGTGCCCAGGACACTCAGCCCAGGCTCCTGAGAACCTCACACCTCTGCTGAGTGGAGGAGGAGGAGGGGTGGGACTCAGCCATTGCTAATTGTGCGCATGAGCCCTCGCAGGCGGAGGGGAAGTGTCCAGGCCTGGCACGACCTGGTTCAGGGTTAGCGGTAGAAAGGAGCAAGGTGTCTGCAGCCAAGTCCAAGGGATCACAATATCCTGCTCCGGGGTCTTCTGCTAGCCACGCTAAGCACAGTTCCTCATGCAGCACAGCTGTCTGGAGCAGCCGCTGGCAGTATAGCTGCGTGTGGGTGTCAGCGCAGGAAGCCCCCTGCTTCTGGTGGATTAAGGCTGTTTCTTCTAGTCCTTGTCTGTGCGTTTCTGGGGCTAGGACACTGGCAGAGGTAGGAAGGTGGGCGTACCTAGGGGGCTTCTCCATAAGGTTGGACAAGGTACAACTTCAGACTGGGCACTGGGTAAGTAGCCGCAGGCAGGAGCTGAGCGAGACTTGTGACCTGGCTCATGCTGGAGTCTGAGAAGTGACCCTCTGAAGACTGTGCCCCAGTCACCACTCCGGCTAGCACAGCTGCGATCTCTACTCGGAGCTGAGCGAGCCGGGGTCCCTCGGCCTGGGACACTTGTGGAGTCTGCAGTGGGCCCGTAGCTGACCCCGCTGTGCCAGGCTACAGAGAATTCCTCGCGTGCGCAGGAGTCCCGTGGACAGGGAATGGCTGCTGGGTCGAAGTAGGTGGCGCTGTGTGGAGTAAGAAGGTCGCCATTCCTACAGAGCATCCTCCGGAGCAGCTGTGTGTCACACGCACTGTGACAGCAGGAGTGTCCGGCTGTTGGATGCTGAGTCTGGCTGGGAGAGACTCTTGAGCCTGTGTTTGTGATCAAAAGAACGTCAGCTGACTTGATCAGATGGTGGAGAGGCTGTTATCTTTCTCAGCAGATTATAAATGCGACATCGGGAAAGCTGCCCCCAGAGTGAGTCAGAGCCTGGGAGGATACAGTGGGGACAGGAGGAGCAGTAGGAGAAGAATCAATGCAACCCAGCTGGAGGTTGCAGGCGTTCATGATGCCTACTGGTACTGAGAATGCCCCTGACTTCGGGCCTAGTGCGGTAGGGGGTCCGTAATCTCTGCTGTGCGGGACAGCCCTGGAACAGCAGTGGTGCTCTGTATGGCTGGTATGGAAAGGGAAGCCCTCCTCTGGCCTCTCCCAGCGTGGAGAGGGGCGTGCTGTCTGCGTTTCCATGGTCCCTGTCTGTGCCTCGTTCACCAGCCCTGGATGATGGGAGGCCTAGCAGGCTGCTGCCTAATGTTCAAATGCAGAAGAGTTTCCAAGTGTTGCAACAGGAAAAGGGAGAACTCCGCGAATCACACGGATAAGAGTCTGAGCTCACGGCAGCGAACAAACGGACTCCCTGCTAGTCAGAGGCTCAGCAATGCCCATAGCTGCGGGGAAAGTCGGCATATCCCTGCCTTGACCCTGGGGATAATCCCAGCTCAAGTACTTGTCAGTAAGGTGATAGAGAAGTCAGGTCCCTGCCAATCTCTCTTGGCATCAGCTCTCCGTCCACAGCCAAGCTTAAAGCCCGTGTCCGGCAGGGCAAGTGCCATGAGCAGGATTTTCAGCCGACCGGGGTCCCCTGGGTAGGTGCCGACACTGGCTCCCAGTCTAATTCCTTGTGCAAGCACGCATGCCTCTAGCTGCTGCTGCTCTTCCAACCTCTGACCCTCACCAGAATCCCGCTCCGGCTCCTCCCCACGGGCTCCCTGCAGACCAGTCCCACCCTGGCGGGCTGTGGGCCCTGAGGTTGGGCGGGAAGCTGCTGCTGTTGCTGCTGCCGCCACAGTCCAGTGCACGCATGCTGGATGCCGGGTCCTTGCTCAGCAGAACCCTGTGTCCTATGCCCCTTATTAGGTAACGGTGGGTGGTGACCCAGCGGCTGGGCTGTGCACAGATCTTTGTTACTGCAAAAATCAAAGCCAGTCCTTGTCTGTCCCTGGCTGGGTCAGCAGGATCCTGTGACCTCCTTGCTGAGCAGAAGAGGAAGGAAGCCTTGGCTGGTTATCAGAGGGGTGGGGCGGGGCGGGATCCAGGGACTCCAACCCAGCTCGATCGTGGGTAAGTCACTAACATCACAGGAGGCTCCAGTGCCCACTCCGGTTCACAAAGTGTGCCCAGGGTGCCTCGTTCAGGTCAGGCTTTGCTGTAGAGACTGGTCTGGCTGGGTGCAGCGTTCGCTAGGGGATTAAAGATGTAATCCCTCCTGGAGAACAACCAGCAGGGTGCCGTCTGCCCCGAGCAATGGTCTTTGGACTGATGCTTTGCCATGCTGGAGGCTCCCGAGAGCTAGTGGGCGATCTGAGCATGCTGCTTCCAGTGCGAAGGAACCCATCTCTCCGAGCACCTACCAGCTGTTCCGCCTTCTGGGCAGGGAGCCAGCCATGCAGGTTGGGACAGAACCCACCCCCTACCCCCCCAGTCCGGTAAACCGGCTGCTTGGTCTGAAAGCTTGACCCACTCTCTCCCGGGCAGACGCACCTGCCTCTTCCCTCGCTAGACCAGGGTTAGGCTGTGCGGAAAATAAGCTTAGACTAATCGTGGTCCTCCAGTGATGCAACCCTGCTGCCTGCTTTGTCCAAACTCTGCTCCAGGGGGGTTCCCCGCTGGGCTCGTGCGGGCCTGGAGAGCGATGCCTGCTCCGGGTAGCAGAGGGCGGCGGGACTGGAGAACAGCAGGACGCTGCAGGCCAGGGCTGGCGAGGGAAGCTAGTACAGAGGTGCTGTGCCAGGATTCATTGCCCCTAGACTTGCATAAACACCGACTTAGCTCAAAGCCCAGCGGGAGGCAGGGGGAAGGTGGCGGCTGCTGCTTCCCAGCAGGACTTTCCTGTCTCTGCCGTGTCTCAGTTCGCTCTGCAGGCCGGTTCGGTCCCGGGTCTAGGAGGGAAACCATTGGGAGGGACGGCTGGATCCCAACCGAAGGGTCACGTGAGTTAACGCTTGTCCAGTGGCTCCCACTCGGCAGAGCAGGATGGGCCGGCGGCGGGTTCGCTGGGAAGTCCCCTGCCGATGAAGCGAACGCAGTGACGTGTGGGAGTCTGAGCCCTCGCTGCCGGTCAGCAGGGCTGGCCCGTGGGCCTGTGCTGGGCAGGCCCAGAGCGCCATCCCCAAGGCAGACACACGCCCCTGGCCTAGGCTGCAGCTCTCCCGCCGTGAGGCCTCTAGCTATAGGGCTCCTGCTCAGAGAGCCCTTAGCAAAGCTAAACACCGCGCTTCTCCTGGTGCTGCACTCTCAAGCGGGGGGGAAGGCCTTGAATCAACACGGGACCCCCCCAGGCATCTGACGGCTCGGTGGCCCTGCTCGAGGACATGGCTGGAGAAGGGGCAGGCCGTGCCCTGGGCTGTTGCAGACCTGCCGCAGGATGGCCCCCCGCTGCCTGCACTAGCAGTGAGGACTGGGGCTCACCGGCACTGCCGGTGAAACGCCGCGGCTGGGCTTGCCTATAGGCTGGGGCTCCTGGGGAGGAGGGACTAGCGAGCTCTGTCCCACGGCCGCCTTGTCCAAACAGGCCACCGCAGCCCTGTCCCCAGGGCAGGGCGAAGGGACAGGCCCCCCCCAGGCCTGGCACCGTTGTGAACGGCTCTGCCCGGGCCAGGGCAGGCTGGCAGCCAATGAGCGGGAATGTGGGAAGGGGTCTTGCTCCTCCTCCCTCCTGGCTAGTGGCACACTCCTCCTCTGACCCCCCCTCCCCCACCCCCTCCGAATGGCTCCTGCGGCAGGCCAGGAGGCCTAGATCAGAGGCGTAACCCAGTAGCTTAGGTGGTTGTGGTTAAGCAGCGAGTCAGTTACTCTAACGTTAATCTCTGGGTGTCCGTGACACTTCACCGGTCCCACAAGGGGGGCAGTGGGGTGTGGGGTGGAGCGCGAGGGAGGCGCTTGGCCATGGGCTGCGTCCCCACTGCGGGTGACTGGGCGTCCCTGAACCCCTGTTGGAGATGGCTCTGAAACCAGCTCCTCGCAGCTCAATGCCCAGCTGGGCTGTTTTTCTCTGATCTCTCGCCCGGGCGACTCCTGCAGCGACCGGCGTGAGCGTAGCGCCGTTCTGTTCTTCCACCACAGGTCACCGGAACAGCTGAGCGCTTTCCCGTCGTGCGCTGAGCAGGGCGACTAATCTCTGTCATGTTCGTTTTCCTCGGCACCCTAGGGGAGCAGTGCGCGTGCCGTGGCATGTCTTGTTCAGGTGGAGATTTTAATGCCCGTGCTGTGCTGTGCTGTGCTGTGCGTTGGAGGTTGTCGGAGCAGCGCCAGCGCCGAAGGATGGTCCTTAACTCCCTGGGGGGGCTGGCATTTCCCTGTGTAGAGCCGCTCCTGAAAAAGCTGTCACGCTTACGGGAGCAGTCCGTGATGCCAGGGGAGCGAGCTGTCAGCCAGGACTCTCATCCCAAAGCGTGGGGCTTTTAGGGTCTGTCTACACGGCAAAGAAAAACCTGCAGCTGGCCCGTGCCAGCTGCCTCTGGCTTGTGGGACTCGGGCTGTGGGTCTCTTTCACTGCAGCGTAGACACCTGATGGTTCAATCAAAACCTCTCTGTCCATCCCATTGTCACCCTGGCCTCACAGAGGGGGCAGTGTGTCCTCGTTCGCTCTGCGGAGGGAGCTTGCACCATTCCCGGTATCGGGATGGTGTGGGCCCGGCTTTGTGGAGTGTGCTGGCGGAGAGCTCTGTGCCTAGCACGCCGGGAGGAACGTGTGGTGTTCTGGCAATGCCGGTTTGGGAACTTGCCGGCTGGTTCACAGCCTGACTCCTGCGAACTGCTTTACAGCAGCAGGGCCTGACTGCTGCGTCCGCTCAGGCCTCCTGCCCGGCCTGTTACGCTAGGTCTCAGGTCCTCGCTTCCTGCTACCCGGGGGTCTCTGACTGCTCCCCTCCCTCTTGTCTCCAGGTGTCACAAGGTGCAGGAGTCTCTGCTCAGCTCGGCCAGTGGGTACAGCAACTACAGGGGCATCCTGAACTGGTGTGTGGTCATGCTGGTGAGTAGCGTCCAGCATTTACCATTGCAGCGTCTGAGCCGTCTGCACTGGGGCGCCGGGCAGCGTCTCACTTGTGCTGGAGGCTTGTACCCGAGCCTGGCCTGGCTTCCTAGCACCTGCTCCTCCAGGTGCTAATGCCCCGCTGTACACACTAGCTGTAGTCCCTTCCCGTCCCCCCACCCTCAGAGCTACCTCCCACCCTTCCTGGAGCGAACCACGAGCCACCTAGACGCTCCAGGTGAAACCATGCCGAGCCCAGTTCAGGGGGCGGGGAGGCTCTAGCCCAGACTGCATCGACGTGGGTACCAGTGGTGCAGCGATGGATCTGCCCACAGGCGGGGGCTTCCTGCGCTCTGTCCTTAGGAGCTGTTTGCAGGCTGACGGGCTCCTCCGGCAGGTTTCAGAGGCGCGTCCCGCCGAGGGCGGTGTGACCTGCAGGAGCAGGTGAGGCTCGGTAGGTCCAGCGGAGGCTTTTCGAGGTACTCGGCTTGCTGGCTGCACCGGGCTGGCCTCCTGGAGATCACACGCTCTCCTGGCGAGAACACAGGACTAAGCCAGGCCCCTCTCGGTTCTAGCCGCGGCTGTGCGATGAGCTGGCCTCTGCCTGCACTTTATCTGAGCACTGGGGGTTAATGCGGGTGCGTTGCTGGTCTCTAGCATTCATTCAGAGCCGTAAAGTGCCCACCGCTGACTAAGGGGGGGGGGGACAGGGTTTATTTGCTACTTGCTTAACTCCATGCTGCCGTAGTAGGAGCAAGCTAAAAGCACACGAGGCCCGGGGCACAACCAACTCCTCTGAGCAAGGCAGACTTCGTCCCCTGTGTCCGCCAGCACCTCCCCATGGCTCTCGCCAGGAGACCCCTCATTGGACTAGCCCCACACAGGCCGTCTCCAAGTGTAGCTGTCCTGGGGATGCCGGCACAGAGAGCGCCTTCCCCAGGCTGGAGTGGGGAAGACCCTTGGGGACAGTGTCTAGGTTTCTCTTGGCAGATGCAGGAGCTGCTGGTTGGTTCTGCGTGTCGGGAGGAGAAGCAGCCAGTCCAGTGGAATCCTGGCCAGAGCCTCACCCATCCCGCCGGCGACTCCAGCCAGAGCACAACCTCCCTCACGGAGCCCCTTCCCCGGTGCAGTTGGGCCTGGAGCGATGCGCAGGGCTTGCTCTCCCACAGAAAGGAAAGCAGTGGTTCTGGCTGGCGCTCTGCCTCCTGCCTTGCCGAGAAGTGCGACAACCAGCAGACAAAGGAGACGGGTGCGGCTGAGATCTGTACGGTGAGCAGCGGCGCTGCTGCCTCCTCGCCCTCTGCGGTAGTCTGAACTCGACCCCGAGAGCAGCGGTGGGGCGTACCCCAGCCAGCAGACGGGCGTGATCCTGGGCTTCAGGATGAGGGAGCAAAGCCAGCCCTCTGCCTGGGACCCAGTAAGGCAGCAGAAGCGACTCCCGTGGTACACGGGCCAGGATTCCCCCAAAGAATCCATCTCCCCGCTAGCGCTGCCGGGTCGGCTCAGTCACGGCCAGCTGCTGTAGGTGTCAGCGTCCGAGGTCTGGTGGGGATCCGTTCGCACCAGGCCTTCCCGGTGCAGCGCATCCTTGGGGACTGACACTCCAGCAGGGCACTTCCCTGGCACGAACCCCTCCACCAGTTAATCTGGCTGCTCGTCTGTTCCTGTGTCTGCCGCAGACCATTGCGCAGGTGCTGCGGTGGGATGTGAGGCAGGTGCCGCGTGCCCACCCCCGGGTGGCTGCATTTCAGCACCGGGCGCAGTGATCCACGGAGGGCTGAAGTGCTGCCCCCTCTGAACGCTGCTGTACGAGCGAAGCCATGTCGCCCAGTGAAGCTTTGCGATTTGCACGGTGCCCGCGGGGCTGTGACGGCCCTGACGAGACGTCCTGACCGGACCCGCTGGGCCAGAGCGTCTGGACCGAACAGGCCTGTGAGGAGAGATGAGGACTGGTGCTGTGCTGGGGGATGCACGTGAGGAGCGGCTCCGCCTGGCGGCTTGGGAGGGTCTGGAGGGGACCCAGTCAAGGGCTAGTGGAGCATTCGGAGGAGGACGGGGCAGAGCTGCTGCTACCTGCCCCGTGGAAGAAATCTAGATCCAAGGACCCCTCATCACTCCAGCGCAGCTCAGCGTGAATGCAGCCTGGGGGCCGGGAGCCAAGGATGTTGGCTCAGAGCCACAGCTTAGTCCTTAGCCTCTTGCAGAATAAGGGTCAATTGATCTTTGTGTAATAAGGGCGGTCGGCCAGGAGAAGCGAGTGAACACCTGGCTGGGTCTGTGGGATGCAGGCTTGGCACAGGCTCTATCTGGGCCACTGCTGACCTGGGCAGAAATGCCTGGCTGAGGCAAGCGGCAGGGCAGGGGAAGTGAAGGCTGCAGTCGGGACAGGTGCACCAGGGCACTGGTTAATCCGGAGTCTGTTTAATTGAATTAGCCCGTGAAAGTGAGCAGCAGAGACTAGGAAGCAGCAGCCGCTCTCTAGTGTCACCGTCAGCTAAGCTCTTGCTAACGGCGCGGTGCAAGCTCCCCATTGCGGCAGAATTGTCTGGCCATAGGTCATCCCCGTCCATGGGAAGCGGGCCCTGCCTTGTCTTTTAGCCTCTGTTTAATGTGACCAGCTTGATTCTTGCTGGCCTAGTGCATCAGTCAGTGCTGTGTCTGACTTGGAGCCGCTCTACTCCACTCCTGACCCACCGCCACCCTCCCTGGTCCTCCGCGTCTCCTCCCTGGCGGACCTGCAGAACGGCTGCTGGCTTTGCAGCGGGCACAGCTCTCTGCTCCTGCTTCAGCACCATTCTGGCCCCTCTCCACCGGGCAGCACGGGCCTTGGGCGCTGATACCCCAAATGCCTCAGGGCCCCTGGTTTGTCTGGTCACCTCCGACTCCCTGGACACAGCTGGCATCCCCGGACAGTGACTGAACCCTGTGGCCTCACCACACTGAAGATCCAGGCCACCGTGGGCCTGAGCCAGCCTGGCACAGACCCTTACATGGACTCCTGGGCCAGCAGAGCAGCTCTCCGGGTGTCAGGCCGACACAGGCGTTCTGCTTTGTGCATCGGTGGACTTGTGTGCTTCTCGCTGCCACTGGCGCCAGGCCACGGGAGGCAGTGACCCTAGGACACAGACAGACAGTGGTTCAGGAGGAAGAAGGTACCACTAGAGACTGCCCCTGCCGCTGCATTAGAGATGATGCAAAAGCAAGAGAAACCAGCTCGAGTCTCTGCTCTTGGCTTCAGCTGGCAGAGCAGAGCAAATATCTGCTGGAATGGACACCCTCCCCCGCCCCCCTTTCCAAAAGCGACCTGGCAAGAGCTGCACTAGGGCGCTCCGTGCCACACCCCTGCCGGCGCGGCGCCGCGCCCTGCGTATGCCTGCCGTCCCCTTTGGAGTTGCTAGAAGAAACGCGTGTTGGCTGAAGGACTCTGACCCTTTCCAAAGGGGCCTGGGGAGTGTGGAAAAGCCAGGAACTCACATACTCGCCCTGCAGCACATGCAGTGGCTGCTTCTCTGACTTGTGACTCACGTCCTGTGCTCACAGCAACCCTTGCTCTCCTTGTGATGCAAGCGCTGCCCTCTGGATTGGGACACCGGCGAGCGTGGGGGGGAGAGGCTCTTGCTGTGTCTGGGAACGACCTGCGCAATACTCAGGGGTTGCAGAAACGCCTTCCTGTGCGCACGCTGCCAGTGGCTGCGGTCTTAGCCCGCAGAGCCGCAGGCCGGGTGGTAGGTGAAGTCTCCCCAGAGCGGCTGTGGCGGGGTCCCAGCGGCACAGGCCAGGCTGCGGGGGCGGGAAGTGTTCCGTGGCTCTGCACCCCAGGTCCTGCTGGCTAAGCAGGGCTGGCTCAGACCGCCAAAGCCCCACGTCCACGTGCTGGACAAAGCTGACGGGTTCTCGTTCCAGCCCCTCCTACACACACACACACACACACCCCCAGTCTGTGCTGGCGCGTCAGCCTGCCTGATCCTGGCCGGGCTGGGGACAACAACCCAGCCCTGTGGCCGCAGCAGCTCAGCGCGGCTTCCCCGGGGCGGCTGGCTACCAAGAAGCTGGCGTGTCGATCCCGCTGTGTCGGGGTCCGTGGCTGAGACCTCCGACAATCCGCTGTCGTGAGGAGGGGGAGCAGCCACCTGCGGGGTCGCTCTGGGGTGAAGCAGAGCTCCAGCTCCTGTGGGGTTTGCCTGTGTCCAACTTGCCCCACAAGTCCTTGTTGCCTCACTGCCTGGTGACCTCTGGCTTGGTGCGTCCCTCGTGTGGGCTGCGTCAACGTGGAGCTGAACCCTGAGCAGGGCGGGGCCCGACGGGGGGGGCTGTTGCTGCTCCGTGGTGGCCCGGGGCAACTTGCGTTAACAGCTGATGTGGGGAATCCTTGCGTGGAGCTGAAGAGTGCCACGGGCTCGTTGCCCCGGGGCCGTCACCGCGCAGCAGGACAGTTAGTGGGCTTCGGGAACGACCGGGGGCTGTTCCACAAAGCCCGGGAGCAGCCTGGGCCGGGGACAGCTCAGCCGTGAGCAAACGCGCAGGCCTGAGACCAGGAAACTGGGCCAGGCCAGGAGCTGCAGCGACCACCCCCGGGGCAGTGGCCAGGCTGCCAGCAAGGGCGCGGTGGAGGCTCGAGCAGCTGTCAGGAGCTGATGGGCCCCCTCCCGAGTCCAAGGCTGGCAATGCCGGGTCCCAGAACCGACGGGCAGCCGGTGCAGTAAGAGGGGCTGAACTCCAGGCTCTGCGGGGGAGACTCCCTGGCAGCAGCTGCCCATGCCCAGACACGGGAAATGGAGAAACACGCACTTGGTCACAACTTCCTGCTTCCCTGAGCTGCCGGGGCAGATACCGTCCTGGACCCCAGCCAGCCCCCGGGCCACGCCTCGGCTGGCACCAGTCCCGTGCGTCTCTGGAGCTGCAGTGGCCTGGCCGGAGGGCGCAGAGCAGCCGCCGCTGGCCGCACTTAGCCCTTGTTCCGTGGTAGCCCGGGCAAAGGGCGGAGTGTGGTGTGTGGGCCACGAGCTCTTCCTCGGTGTCCTCGACCTCTTGGCTCAAACATCCCCACTCTGGGTCTCCTTGTCACTCCCCAGGGCCAGCCTGCCAACAGCCAGGTGCTGCAACAGCCTCCGGGGCCACGGCTGTTGAGGGAACTGAATGATGCCCCCGTAAGCAGAAGTGCAGAGTCCCCCAGGCGTAGGATCCCGGAGCGCAGCACCGTGCTGGGGGAGATCCTCCCGGGGCAGGCCAGCGGCAGCGTTTCCGGGGCTCTGACTTGGTCCTGCTCTGCCTCTGGCTCCCCCGGCAGGTTCGGCACAAGCCGGGGTGGGCCTGCTGCCAGCTGCTCAGGAGGGCCGGGGGTCTGCACCCAGGCGGGGACCCCCTGTCTGAAGGGCACAGCAGTGTCTGGCTGACATGCCAGCCCGGTCGTGGGTGCAGGCAAACAAGCCAAGCCTCTGCTCAATGCTGGGCACCCTGGTCCAAGGGGCTCACGTGCCCCCACCTCGCTCCTGGGCCACATCCTGCGCTGGGCGCTCTGCTCTCCTCCACTCACCTGCCTGGGAGCCAGCGTCGCTTTGAAGGGCAACAACGCAGACCAACCCCCTCCAGCCTGCCGCCAGGCTCGAGATCTGAGCCTCCTGGGAGCCCGGCCCCTGCGAGCCGAGCCCCAGTGTGGAGACGCACCCCCCCACACACACACGCACCCCCCTCACACACACACCCCCCCGTCCTGGGGGGGAGCGAGGGTCCCGGCCCTGCAGCTTGGGCCCCTCAGACCAGCCGCTGTCTGCCTGGCGCTAGGCCCATGGTGCCAGGCTGGGCGCTCCAGGGACCGTGCCCGGGCTTCGTGTTTCAGTCCCTCCCTGAGTAACGCTGGCTCCTTCTCTTCCAGGTCTTGAGCAACGCCCGGCTCTTCCTCGAGAACCTCATCAAGTAAGTGTGGACCCTCCCGCTTGGCCCGGTGGCCAGGGCTGCTCTGGCTGGCTGGGCTCCGGCTCCGCTCCCGGGAGGGCAGCGTGGGCTGCCGAGGCAGCTGCTCCCCGCTCTGCTTCGCTTGGTGGGGCACCTTTCGCTCGCAAAGCACGCCTGCCCTGGGCCCTTTGAACCCCTCCCCGCTCAGCTGAGCCAGCCACGCCCCATGGGGTGCCACTGGCCGCCTCCGCTGACAGCCCCTCCCCCCAGAATCGCCCCGGGGGCCACTGCCTCGCCAGGAAGCTGGCCTGCAGGCTCAGAGCCTGGCTGCAGCTGGGCCTGGCTCGGCGGTGGCGAATGGTAGTTTGGGGCGGGGGTCCCGCCTACAGGAAGGGTGCACACCCCTAGCTAGCTGCGGCAGCGCCCGCTGAGTGTGACAGCTGGGAGCTAACCTGTGACAGGCTGAGACGGTCTGCTCTGGAGCACTTGGCGCTCACTTCGTGGGCATATCTGGGGGGGTGCGTGCTGCACTCGGCAGCGATCTGGGGGGCAGCGTCTGAGCCCCGGTGGCTTGGCTAGAAAGTCTGGCTTGCTGGAGTGCTGCGTCCTGCCCTAGCGTTCTGGGTAGGGCCGAGAAGAGTAACCCCCCCCTCACGGCACTGCAGACAGACAGACTGCTGTCTGCAGGCTGAAAACACAGCTTCTGCTCCGCCTCGGAGCCTGGGAAACCTTGCGTTAAACGCTAAGGCCGGGCAAGGGGCTGCTAACGTTCTTGCCCCCCGTGAACCTCGTCGGCGCACACGCTGGCCTGTCAGCCCTCGGCCTGGCCCGGGGCCCTGGGAAGGCGGGCGTGGCGCTCTGCGCTCCGCTGACCCCTCTGGGTGTTGGTGACCGAGGCACTGGAGCCAGGTGGGAGGTCTGCCCCTGTGGGCGGGGGGCTGCACAGATAACCCAGCCTGGGGGATGCCCCCCTTGAAAGGAGACTTGCCCAAGACCCTGGCGGCTGAGGATCCCGCGGTGCCGTTCATGGGCAGCGAGGCCTGGCCGCATTCCTGCTGCGGGCATGGGCCCAGTCGGCGTCCCTGCCACTGCCCCGTTGGCTACTCCGGGCTCTCTGTAGCCCCCTCGCAGGGCTCTGGTGCGCCCAGCTGTGGCTAGCGCTGTGACAGCCGCCTGCCGCGGCTGAAGTTTGCAGGTGCCGAGCCAGGGGTGCCACCGTGTGGTACCAACACGCACTGCAACGTCTCGCTCTTCTCCCTCCCGGCACAGCAGGGCCGGTCCCCACAGCTTCTGGGGAGGCTCCACGCCTGCCCTGCAGAGAGCCAGGGCCCCGTCCCCCTCCGACAGCCTGGGGCTGGGCCTTCCTTCAGTCTGCACCGCTGGGCTATCCCAAGCGCCGCTCTTGTCCTGGGCCACGAGCACCGGTTGAAGCCCCCTGGCAGCAGGTCCCAGCCGTGGTTTGGTCAATCCCCCTTGCCGAGTGCGGGGCTGGAGCCCGGCTTGGAAGTAAGGCCTGGGCTGGCTGGCGAAGGCCAAAGCGTCTGCGTGTCACTGGCCCTGGCAAAGCCCAGCAGGCCTGAGCGGGAGCCCATTGCAGACTAGCCTGAGGGGCTCCCGTGGCCCTGCATCCGACATTGCGGGGCACCCTGGGAGAAACGCCAGCCCTCTGAGCAGAGGGGAGAGCTGCTCCGCCACCTCCCGGAGACGGCCCAGGGCCCAGACTGACTTCTCACTAATCTCTGCGCTCACCCATGGCCCTGGGGATTGCGCAAGCGAGCCAGAAATGTGCAGCAGAGCTCTGAGACATGCGCCCCCCTCTCCTCCCACAGGGGGACAGAGATGGCTGCCCCTAGAATGAGCCTGGGCAGACGTGCTAGGGATGCTGATGGCACGCTTCACGCCCGCCGTCTGCTTGCATTGGGCAGGGCATGTGGGTGGCTGGTGAAGTGTGCAGGGGTGGCGGCTGGGGGACTGGTGCCCCTTCCTTTACAAGGACCCACTGCTGACTGTTCCCGGCACGGTAGGCCCCTCCATGTAGGCCTGATGGCCGTGGGGCACCCTGCCCATAGCCCGGTGTAGGCCTCTGATGTGTGTCGCTGGCCAGACCTGAGCCTCCCTCCCAGCCCCACACGGTCCGTTTCTCTTGCAGATACGGGATATTAGTGGATCCAATCCAGGTGGCCTCCCTGTTCCTCAAGGACCCCTACAGCTGGCCTTCCTTGTGCCTTGTGATTGGTGAGTCTGTCCTGCCCCCTGTCCTCATGGGGCTGAGGGGTGGTAGGGCCGTGGTAGGGAAGGGGGGTGAGCTGCCCCCATGGGAACCAGCTGCTGATGTCCCAGCAATCTAGAGACGGGCACGGCCCCCTGGACTCCCTCCGGCCCTTCTCCACCAGGCCGGTGCAGGATTGTTTCCCGACTACCCCGTCCAGCCCCTCTCCATCAGCGGTGCTGGGGCGTCTGCTTCCCGTGGCCATCACCGGCGGCTGGAGCCGTGGGGACGTGCCTCCGAATAGCTGACCCCGCTCGACTCTCCCCTTCACTCACCACGTGCGTCCTGCTGCTGGTGCTGCTCCAAGGAGAACCTCTGTGCCCGGGGTCCCTCCCTCTGGCCCGGAGACTAGTGCAGGGGGCCGAAGCGCTGGTTCCTCCTCGGCCCACGCTGCTGGCTGAGGTTCGGGCACTGGCTGTGGCGAGTCCATCTGCCCCTGCCATCTCTGCCCCTGTGCTTCACCCAGACACATGCTGCCTGGTCCCAGAAGCCCAGCCCCCGGTAACGAGCGCGCTGGGCCGGGGCTCACTTGGCGTCCTGGCCAAACGCGACCGCCAACTCGGCGCTGTTCCTGGCCACATCTTCGTTCCGGGTCTCAGGCGCTGCGCGGAGGCCACCGTCCCGGCTGGAGCTGGCTGGGCAGTGCTGGTGGCGGCTGTGCTCGGCCAAACGTGGGGCTCTCCCAAGGGAAGAGCCTGACCCTGAAGGAGCCCGCGTTGCCGGCTGTAGATCTGCCCCGTGGGTCTCCCCAAGTAGTCCTGCAGGAGGCCAGCGCCTGGCACCCGCCCCCAGCCAGCGGAGCGGAACCCGCTCGCACAAGCTGCAGGAAAGGGGGAGAGCTGTGGGACTTGTTTTCCCAGGCTCCTCTGCAGCGTCTCCAATGCCTTCCTGCTCCACCTCGCCCCAGTCCAGTCCTGCCTGGCTCAGCCTGGCCCATCTCGTGCCCCACTGGCCGTCTTCTCCCCTGCGCCCCACGCCCCCGTGCTCTCTGCGGCGCGGCAGGGCTGCATGCAGGGCATCCCCAGCCCTTCGCAGCCGAGCTGGGAACGCCAAGTCCAGCTCCTGCCCCTTGGGCCCCAGCTGCTGTCGGGCCAGCCCGTCTGCCGCAGGACCTCGCACCGCGCGCAGGCTGCAGCGGCAGCCCCCCGAGCAGCCTGGCCTGCGTCCGGCAGAGGGGCTGGCTGTGCTAACGGGCTGTTCCTTTGCAGTGGCCAATGTGTTTGCGCTGGCTGCTCTGCAGATAGAGAAACGGCTGGCAGCGGTGAGTCTCCTCCCCCTGGACTCGTGGGACACGACCCCTGGAGATGTGGGGCTGGAGCTGATGTGCTGGGCCGCTCCGGTGCCCACGGCTGGGGAAATGGGGGGGGGGGTCTCCTGGCAAGCGCCTACATCTTACGGGGCCCCACAACAGGCTGCTTCTTAGGCCCGGGTCTCCGGCATGACTCGTGGTGCTACGGACAATGGGTGGAAGGGACCTGAGGACCAGAGCAGGGCGATAGACACGTCCTCGGGCTCCAGGCATGCCAGCCTGAATGGGCTTCTCCGACTGGCCCCGGAGGAGGCCCAATGAGCCACTGGGGAGTCCCCCGTCGTGCTGGTTAGCGAGGGACAGGCTCTGGACTGGCCTCTGCCTTGTCCTCAGTCCTGCAGCCCGTAAGTGTCCGTGGGCCAGCGAATGGTGCCTTGTTCTGCCCTGGCTGCCTCCTCCCCTCTGCAGGCTGGGCTGGCCCCCCCAGTGGGGGGTGGCTGGTTATTGCCTTAGTCTTGTTACTGGGGGGACAGACCCTTTTGGAAGAGAGAGGAGGGGTTGGGCTAGACACTGACGGCTGGAACCGGCCCTTGGGCTGCAGGTCTCTGGGACGACTCTTGCTTGGTCTCCAGCAGCTGCCATGTCTGTCGCTACCGGCTCAAATGCCTGCAGGGGAGGGGAGCTGTCTGTGCTGGCCCCGGTCGTAGTACCACAGGCCGGGAGGGGGGTAATGGGGGCACCTCTCCTGCAGAAACCCAGGGCTGTGAGCCCCGGGGGCAGCTGGCTCGCTGCTGCGAGAGGGACGGTAGTGCTGTGGGTCACGCTGAGCTGCAGGCGTGTTCGGGGCCTTTCTCCAGCGTCTGGCCCGTCTGAGGGGCCGGGGGGAACTTGCTGCTTCTGCGGCGGTTCCTGTTCCCCCTGCTGGGAGCCCTGCCCTGGCCCGGCTGGCATGCAGGTAGAAGCTGCGCTGGGGGCCTCTGGCCGGTCAGGGGAGAGCCCAGCAAGCAGCCCTGCCGCTGCGCCTGGGTAAGGGAACCTGCCTGCAGCGAAGTGAGCAGGGCCCAGGGCAAACGCTGCCTCCCGTGAGTGCAGCAAGACTGTTCTGTGCCCCGGGGGCTGGCCACGCCGTGGGGAGCGTGTCTCTGACGGGCGGTGGGGGTGGGTAGCAGGGGCGGGGCAGGGCAGGGGGCTCAGGGCAGTTGCACTTGCCTCACGTCTCCCGGCTCCCTGCAGGGCTCCCTCTCGGAGAGCGGCGGCACGGTCCTGCACACGCTCAACCTGCTGATCATCCTCTGCTTCCCGGCCCTGGTGGTGCTGATGGTCTCCTCCGTCACGCCAGGTACGCGCGGGGCCCTGCTGGTCCCTGGCCGTCCTCACCGGCTGCGTGCGGACGTGGGCTCAAGTTGCAGAGACGCCCTGGGATAAAGGGGTCCCTGGGCCCCCCAGTCAGGAGCAAGGTCAGCGGGGGGTGGCCTAGGTGAAGCTGGGCAGCGACTTTCCCTGCGGAGCCGCGCTCTGACCTCTGTCCTGTTGGTCTGAGGCGGGGGGCCCCGGGAGACAGGCTGACCTCCGTGGTGGTGGGACGTTCGTTGACGCGGGTGCTGCTGGGCCTGCCGGGGCCGGGCCGTGCCTTCTGGTGGGGCCGTGAGCCGCCCGTGCGCCGCGGCTGGCTGGGGAACAGCGTCCCGGCAGGGGCGCCCCGCTGGCGGGTCACTTACGCTCCCTGTCGTCTCTCCGCAGTCGGTGCTGTGTTCGCTCTGTCCATCTACACCGTCCTCTTCCTCAAGCTCTTCTCCTACCGGGATGTGAACAAGTGGTGCCGGGAGACGGGCCGGGCAAAGGCCGCGCGCGCACGCTCCGGTGAGCTCTGGGGGCAGGCGTGGGCAGGGGCTGAGGCAGCACGGCACAGCACGCCGCGCCGTGTCGCCAGGAACGCTGCTTCTCTGCGAAGGGGCTCGTGTTCTGAGCACGCGTGGGGCTAGCCAGAGCCGCCTCTCTGGGGCTTGGCAGCCAGGTCTCACTGTCGCGGGGGCCAGCGCCCCCAAGCACGGGGGCTCCTCTGGTCCAGGAAGCAAAAGGGACCTGGCCAGGCCAGCACGAGCGGTGAAATGCCGGCTCCAGGCTCTGCAGGGCAGGGCTGCATGATGGCAGCGCCGCGCTGAGCAGTGCGGGGCCTGTGACCCATCCCTCTCCCTCCGGAGGAGGGCAGCAAGTCTCACCCGCAGCCCTGGTGACCCGGGGGCCAGCTGCCCTGGACTTCGGGCTCACGGCTGTTTTCTCTCCTTGCCAGCTTCGGGGCCGAAGAGAGCCAACGGGGAAGTGGCGCAGAGTGAGGTGCGCTATCCGGCTAACCTGACCCACAGAGGTAACTAGCCGGAGCGCCTGGCATTCGGCTGGGGATAACTTGGTGCCTGTTACTGGTCACACCGGGCGTCCGGCCTCTCTCCCGGGGCCAGGACCTTTGCGTTCAGACGTGGCTGAAATGCCGGGGCCGTAGGCGCTCACGGCGGCATGAAACAACTGGCCCCGGAACCCCAGTTCCCCTCCCTCTCAGGGGCAGCGGGGCTGATTCAGGGTGGGGAGAAGGGGACTGACGTTGAGCAACCTTCTACTCGGCCACGGTGGAACAATGGCCCAGTTTACGGGCTGCTGGCTCCTCCCCAGAGCCAGCCCACCCTCCCTTCCAGCTCTTAGACCCCTCTGCAGGGCTCTCCATCTCCTGGGCTTCCCGGAAGGCAGCAGCCCTGTTCCATAGGGTTACCTGCCATGGATCCCCCAGCCGGTGGCTTGCCGATTCCCTTGGCGGCTCAGGGCAGGTGGTGTCAATGCTGCCTGTGTGGAAGCTCGGTAACTATCTGTGCGAGGGCCAGGTGCCTGGAACAGCGCGGGTGTGACCCTGCGCGTCTCTTGCAGACATGTACTACTTCCTGTTTGCTCCCACCCTCTGCTACGAGCTCAACTTCCCTCGCTCCCCCCGGATCCGCAAGCGGTTCCTGCTCCGCCGGCTCTTCGAAATGGTAAGGCAGACTCGGCCCAGCTCCCGCTCTGGGTGCGTGCGGCGCTCGTGCTGGGACAGCCCCCAGTGCCGCAGGCACGGATCGTGGCCTGTCCAGCATCTTCTCTCCTGGGGAGAGCAGGGCAGGGCTGACCCCAAGGAGGGCTGGTGGGGCTCGGAGGGCTGGCGGGCTGCTCTGTTCCACCGCACAGACTCCAGCTTTGAGCAGAGGCCCCAAGGCCGCGCTCTCAGCAGAGCTCTCCAGACCAGGTCCTCCTGGGGGAACAGCGGTGGCTGTAAATGCCAGCCAGGACAAAGGGGCGGGCAGCCGCCTGCCCGCTGGGGGCGGGAGGCACCGATACTTTGGGGAAGGCGACGTCTGTCGCTGAAGGGGTGCAGCAAACCCGACATTGCTGCCAGACACCTGTCTCCTGGAGCAGCTCCTGGCTTTGCCTGAGCCCCGCCATGCTGGGACAGCGGCCGGAGGGGGGGAGACAGACCAGTGTGGCCTGGTGCCTGGCACGTCGGTTCTGTGGGGTGAGCACTGAGGGCCCCATGTGCCTGGGCCTGTCTGCCAGATCTCTGCCATGTGACTGGCCAGGGCAGGGCAGGGCAGGGCAGGGCCCGCTGATATCTCTGCTGATACCTCTTTGTCTCCAGCTCTTCTTCATCCAGCTGCTGGTGGGGCTGATACAGCAGGTATGTGGAAGGGAGTCTCTTCTCCGGGGGCAGCTCTTGGTGGGAGGGGGCACCTCCGCGTCTAGGCTTTCTCCAAGCACAGGAATAGCCGAAGCTCCTCTGGCCACCCACCATTGCTAGGCGGGCGTAGCCCCTGGGTAACTCCTGGTATGTGGTGCCGAGTGGCTGACGGTGCCCGCTACAGCCTGCCCGCTCCATGGCTGGCATCTGCTCGGTGGGAACTTCTGAACAGCTGCTGCTGGTGCCTAGCGTGGGGGGAGGGGAGGGGAACCATTTGTGCTGGAAGCTGCGCAGGGACCCCATAAACATCAGGGGCACAGGCGCAGAGATGCTCCCTGACGAGCGTCTCTGACCTGCTTCGTCGGAAGGCGGCTGGATGTAGGCCCCCGGCAATGGGTGGGGCCCAGGGGCGGTTTAGGACCAGCCAGAAGAGGGGCTGGGCCGACCCTCCAGGAACAGACTCTGAACGTGGGGAGGGGGTTGTGCTGCTACCTGGGGATGACTTACCCAGCAGGCAGTGACCGCAGCTGGGGGTGTCCCGGATCCCGGGGTAGGGGGCAGGCCTGGTGCTCTGGGGGGAGCCGCCCGATGGTCTAGAACCAACCTTCTTCTCTTTCAGTGGATGGTCCCCACTATCCAGAACTCTATGAAGCCCTTCCGGGTGAGTGACCCAGCCGCCTGGAAACAGCGCCGCGGGGTTCGGTTTCCTCCCCCAGCTAGGCCGACCCTTCTCCTCGGCTCCTGGAAGATCCCTCTTCTGTCTCCCCTCTCCGGCGGGCTTGGGCGGTTGGGATAACCCCTGGGCGAGGCAGGAGCCGGGTGTCTCCCCCTCTCCACGGTGGGCTTGGTACCGTTGCCTGCCTGGCTGGTGGCTGGGCCCTGGCCGACGTGTGGCATGCACCAGGGAGGGCGGCCCATGAACAGGGCTCATCAGGGACCCGTCCGGCCTCCTCCCGCCCGTCTGGTATCGAAACTACCTTGCGGTTGAAGGGCCGAGGCTGCCTGGAGGGCGTAGGTGGTCCCACAAGCAGCCTCCCCCTGCATGGCCTGACCGGCACGTGGCTGGGACTGACGCTGAGCGCTCTGCTTTCAGGACATGGACTACTCCAGAATCATAGAGCGCCTCCTGAAGCTGGCCGTGAGTACTGCAGCGAGATCTCTCCACGGGCCCCTCCGCAGGCCACCGTGGCCTTCCTGAAACCAGCGCCCAGCCCGGCCGGGCTCGGCAGAACCTGTTCTTCAGTTCTAGTGCTGGTTGCAGAAGCTCCCCCTGCCCTCCTGTCCCACGGCTGCCCGGGGCGGCTGGCTCTGCCCTTCAGCCGGGGCTTCCCTTGGGTGAGGCTGCCTCCGGAAGGAGGCGACCCTTGGAGTTGGCCCGGCGCCTGCGTGCTCTGTTCACGTCGGCTCCTTTCTCCGGGCAGGTCCCCAACCACCTGATCTGGCTCATCTTCTTTTACTGGTTCTTCCATTCCTCCCTGAACGTCCTGGCCGAAGTGATGCAGTTCGGCGACCGGGAGTTCTACCGGGACTGGTGGTGAGTGCGGCTCCCGGGGCCCCTCTCCCTGCGGGGTGCCCGTGATGAGCCCTGCTGAGGGAGAGCGGCCACGGCCTGGGGCACCAAACCCTGCAGCGGGGCGGGGCTGGGGAGCGCCTGGGACTGAGCGAGGCATTGGACCAGCTGCAAGGAGCTGGTGGCAGCCGGCACCTTGGAGACAGGAGCTGCCGTCTTCAAAGCATGTAGCAACGGGGAGAAGCCGGAGGGCTTGTCTGTGTAGCCCCTGGCCACCTCCCCGCTTCCTCCGGGCGAGGGGTCTGTCGCGAGCCCCATGAGACCGACAGGACGCTCACAGCACGTCCAGTGCAAGCGTGCGAGTGTTGCAGGGGACGGGCGCTCTGTCCTGCAGAGACGCTGCCCACCTCGACAGGCCATACCGCGCGCTCCAGGTGGGAGCTGTGCCGCTGAGCAGTTCCTGCTGTGCTGGGGCTCACAGAGCTCCTCACGCCTGGCCCTAGCCCGGCTCCCGGGGACGGGGGGGTCAGGTGTTGCTAGATTCCACAGCCCAGCAAGAGGAGGGGCGCTCGAGCCGGGTGTGAGCCAGCAGGGCATGGCTGCTCCGCCAGGGGACTTCCTCCGTCTCCATGTGCTCCGGGCTGGGCGGGAGGGAGCTGCCTGGAGACCCAGGCACCTGGCAGCTGTTGGGCAAACCGGGCCGGATGTTAGTTTGAATTGAATCCGGGTTACGCTGTAGATCGCTCTGCCCCTTCTCCTCTTCCGGCGGCGCCTTCCTGGCGGGGCAGCGGGGAGCTCTGCCCTCAGCCTGGGCCAAGGGGTCCCCGTACGGTGCTGCTGTTCCCACTGTCCGCTGCGCTTCTCACAACAACACAACCTGCGTAGTGGTGCTCGGCTGCACCAGACTCCACACACGGCATGGGGCCAGCACACAAGCAGCCAGCCGGGGGTGTGGGGGACTAGCAGGGGACAGAGGCTGCGAAGTCCCACGTGCCTCTGAACCTGCCCTGTGTGGGCGCCCCGAGAGCAGGGCCCTGCCCCGGGGGCATGTAGCCAGAGCAGCTGGGCCATAGGGTGCAGAGGGGGTCGGGCCGGGCCCAGGTCTCATCCTGCGTGCCCCGGGCCAGGCGCGGTTGCTGACAGTGGTTCCCTCCCCCAGGAACTCCGAGTCGGTGACCTACTTCTGGCAGAACTGGAACATACCCGTCCACAAGTGGTGCCTCAGGTACGGCTCCCCACGGGGTGCGCGGTGTCTCCGAGCCCCAGCTGAGGGGCTCCAGTAGCCAAGGACTTTGTGCGGCTGCTCCTGACCCGGCTACCCCCGTCCACGTCCATCTCCGGGGGGAGGTGAGACCCCGGGAAGCTAACGGCTCGGTGGATAAAAGCCGCCTTGAGCTCCTGTCTTGGAGGGGCCGCCCCTGCTGGGAGCAATCAGCCAGCCAGCCCCAGGCTGCCCTGCATGGGAAAGGGCAGCTCCCAGAACCTATTACCTGCCCTCCCGGCCCTGGGGCTGGGGCATGGACTCCCAGATCTGCCCGGCCCTGCAGCTGCTGCCTCGTTAAATAACCCGGGCCATTACGGGGGCTTTTCCCTGCCCATTCGCTGACTCTGTGTTCCAGGCACTTCTACAAACCAATGATCAAGCGGGGGGTCAGCAAATGGACGGCCCAGACTGCAGTGTTCCTGGCGTCCGCTTTCTTCCATGAGGTGGGCACTCGGGCTGGCTGCCTGCGTGGGTGGGGCGGGGCGCTCGCTTTCAAGAGCTGCACAGCCGGGAAGGTTTATGGCCTCGCTGGGAGAGAGTAAAACTCGCAGCAGAACTTCGCCCTGGCCAGGACAGCCAAGCACCCCAGCGAGCCCCCGCCCCGGGCTGGGTGTGCCGTCCCTGGGCAGAGGGGCGAGAATCTGCTCCCCAGGTGCTCTGCTCCCCGGGGTCTAGTTCTCGGCTGGAGAAATGATCTGGCTGGCGTCTCTGGGCTGACCTGGGGGAGGGAGGCTGTGGGGAGCGGTAGGGGGTGTACCCAGGGGGGCCAGCAGCCCGGGAAGGCGGGGGGCCCGGTGCTCTGTGCAGAGCTGCTGCAGCCCCTTCTCTCCCGCAGTACCTGGTGAGCGTGCCCCTGAAGATGTTCCGGCTGTGGGCGTTCATGGGGATGATGGCCCAGGTAAGAGCGGTGAGGCGGGGCGGCCACCTGCTTCCGGGGGTTTCTTACCCTTCCCGGGAACCCTCTACCTCTGCGTGCTGGGAACCCGCTTGTGCCTTCCGCACACCAGCAATGCGCACTGTGCGGCAGGGCCACGCCTGCCCTCGGCTCCAGGCAGTTGACTGTGTCTGTGTCTTCTGCAGCTGCTTTAGTGCCTGGCTCCTTCCCAGCGCTTGGCCCCCGCCCCCACCTTTGGGGCCAGGGGCCTTGCAGGGGTTTTGAGGAGCCCCTCGGAGGGGGCAGTGTGCCTGGCAGCCCATCGGTGAGGCTCTGAGTCGAGCTCTGCCTGCTTCTCTGCCGCAGATCCCCCTGGCCTGGCTCGTGGGCAGGTTCCTCCGAGGCAACTACGGGAACGCGGCCGTGTGGATCTCCCTGATCATCGGGCAGCCCATCGCCGTCCTGATGTACGTCCACGACTACTACGTGCTCAACTACGAGGGAAGCCAGTGAGGCAAGGGCTGCCTTGTTCCTCCCTCTCCGGGTGCTCGGCGTGCAGCTGGGCCCGGGGGGGGGAGCCCTGGCTTCCTCCGCTGGCTGAGCACTGCTGGGCTGTCCTGCGGCACCAGCACGTGCGGCAACCTCCGCGTCCTCGGAAGCTGCCTGTGTCTTTTTATACGTGTGCGCGTGTGTATATAATCAGAGGGAAAACTATTTTTGTGAATTGAATGTTGGATCAATGCAATATCCTGCCGGGAGAATCACCAGCGGGGGGGTGGGGAAGGGCCCCCCCCCTGCGCCCTTCTCTCTGCCGGGGGGGGGAGGGCTCAGGATCAGAGTCCAGGGCATTTCCCAGGCTCCTTCAGCAGCCCCGGGATTGGGGCTCGGAGCTTGTGCGGGGCCTGCCCCAGACCAGCTGGAGAGCCGGCTCGCCCGGCCGCCACAACTGGCCTCGTAGAACCAGGTGGGGTTTAAATCCCTTCTGCTCAGACCATCTTGGCCCCTGCTGTCTCCTCCTCCTGTCAAGGCTCTGCTGGGGCTGGTTTGCCCGGCCGAGGTGCAGAGGCAGCCCTGCCCGGGAGCTGCTGCTAGGCACTTTACAAGGACTTTCACTCCTCTCAGATTTTGTTCCCGTCCGTCCCAGGGGCAGACAGGGCTGGCTGCCGCCTCCTCCCACGGCAGCTCCGGCTGACGGTCTCTTCCTCAGAGCTGCTGCTGCTGCAGCCACCGGGGCTCCCTCATGGTACCAGATGCTCCCGGGGGGTGGCCCTCCCCTTGCTGCAGGACCTGGCCCTGGGCTTCTCGGACAAGCACCAGTAAAATTCCTGTCACCTGGGCTGACCCAGGAACTGCCTGCGCCTGGGAGAGCCTGCTGGGGTCAGGGCCGTGCCCGGGGCTACCGCTGGGTTCTGCGCTGTGTGCGGGTTGCACTGTTTCTCCTCTCGCAGGCCTCCAGTATCCGTCCTAGCAGCCCAGAGCTGTGCTAAGCCCCGCACCTGCCTGCGCTGCCCTCCATGGATGCACTGTGTGGGGGTGACTCTCCTGTGACGGCAGCTCCACCGTGGAGCTGGGCTCTGTCCCCTTCAGGGAGGTGTGACCCGGCCCCCGCGTGGACCCAGTCCTGTGTGTGCTACCCCTCGTCTCCGCACGCCGCGTCTGGAACACGTCCGCTCTGTATCTGCCAAACCCTGAATAAAGCAGCTTTTCCAAAACTGGCCTGGGCCTTTTGCTGGAGGTGGGAGGGAGGGAAGCAGGGCCCAGAGCTCAGCGGCCATAGAACCGGGCTTCTCTCCCCAGCGCTGCGGGGGGTTGATCCATTTCTTCTGTCTCCTCACCCCAGCCCGGTGCCCAGGGCAGTGCCAGGCTCCCTCCCTAGCTCCATCCTGCACCAATTTCCAGCTTGAAGGTCCCAACTTGCTTCTGCCAGCGGCAGCTGAACCTGGGCGCTCCAGCTCAGCCCTGCAGGCTGTGGGAGGAGAGGGGTTGTTTGGATGAGAACGTGGCATTGGGCTGAGCTCTGCACCTGCCTTGGCAATGCAGCCCCCTGAGCGGTGTGGTCAGAACCCCTGCAGGGCCCTGCGTCAGTGCAGGGCGGCTGCAGGTCCCAGTCCTGCTGCGAGGGCCGAGCTCCCCCAGGCAGCGCTGAGCTCACTGCAGGCACCTGCAGGCAGTGCCTCTGCCTTGCCCATGGCCGGGGTGGGAGCTCGCACCCTGCATAACCGGCCCGAGGAAAGGAGAGGCTGGTCCTGGCTTCTCATGGGAGCTGGGCCCCTGGCCCTAGCACTGCTGTGTTAGTAACACATGGGGCAGGCTGCAGCCCCTTCTCCCTACACCCCTGCTAGCAGTGCTGGATCAGGGCAGCGTTGGGCCCTTGGGCTAGCAGGGGCTAGCTACAGCCTAGGCTGCTGTTCTCCCCCTTCCTCTAGGGCAGGCTGTGCGTCCCTTAACCACCCCTCCCTGGCTGCAGGCAGGCTCCGCTCTGCCCGAGAGAGAGGACTGGGCCTCCAGCCCCATCCTGGTGCTAAGTGCATCCTGCCGTACCCCCCAGCAGAGCTGCCAGGCCAGGGGCGGCAGCAAAGCCTTCCCCAGCAGTGGTGTTCAGGGCAAGCAGGCCTGGCCCAGGGGCTGCTCCTGGCTCTGCCCTGGCACCAAGTACTCGGGGGGGCTGAAGGTTTTTCTAGAGACAAATGAAAACTGCAGGTGCTAGGCCACCCGCTGCCCAGGCCGAGGGGGTCTGTGCCTTAGTCCAGCCCCGTGGGAGGGGGCAGGACCGAGTCAGCAGGTGCACTGAAAGGGGCAGGGTGCAGCCCGTACCACTCAATGACCAGGTCTGGGTGAGCGTAAGGGCAGCAGGTCACAGCAGAGAGAGGCAGGGGGACAGAATCCAGCAGCAGGGCCAGGCAGGGTCACTGCTCCCCAGCAAGAGGAAACCACCACTCCAGAGCCAGCCCCAGCACTTACACAGCCAGGCCCAGCTCTGTGCACTCAGCACCCTGCGGGGGGGACCAGCTATTAGCAGCAGGCAGGGGGATGGTCCCATGCTGGCGCCAAGAGGAGACAGCCTCCCTGCAGGTGGCAGGGCAGGGGCACGAGCTGGAGGGGGCCGTGCTGGGCCGAGGACCCCAGGCTGGGGTGCTCACGGGGCAGAAGGCTGGTACGTGGGCTGCGGTAGCGGTGCGGCGGCTAAGGGCTCTGCCAGCCCCGGGCGCGGATCCTTCTTTGTGCTGCGGCAGCCGCAAGCGAACCTGACCCACTGCCCACCTGCCTACAACGCCACAGGGCCTGGTGCACGGCTGCCACTTAACTGCACGGCCCAGAGCCGGAACAGGCCCAGCCGCGCCCTCCCAGGCAGCATGGATGAGCCCCAGCAAAGAGCTGAGTGCAGGGGGAGCAGCCTGGCTGTTACCCAGGGGGTGGGGAGCAGGTATGTGCCAGCCACAGCCACGCCCTCCTGCTTTCCTTGCCCCCTTCTGAGCTGGGCTTCAGCCAGTTGTAAGCACTAAGGCAGAGACAAACTAATTACA
This sequence comes from Emydura macquarii macquarii, assembly GCF_026122565.2. Taxonomy (NCBI): domain Eukaryota; kingdom Metazoa; phylum Chordata; order Testudines; family Chelidae; genus Emydura; species Emydura macquarii. The sequence continues at coordinate 2,268,649 of NW_027132383.1, forward strand.
CACAGCAGGGGCCTCCCCTCCCCCTCCCGCAGCCCTAGGGGAGGAGTCCTAGCACCCCAGGGCCATTAATACCAACCCCATGGGAAGGGCGGGCCCCAACCTGGGTCCTGAGGGACATTTAAAAGCCCCCTGGTGAGCCAGCCCCCCGGGAGAGCAGAGCTGGCCAACCCCAGTCTTGGAGAGACAAATTCCTTCAACCCTCCCGCTGGGCCTGGACTCTGCTCCCTGCCCAGGAAGCACCTGCAGGCCTTGGGTCTAGATTCCAGGCCAGCATTTACCCTTCCTCCTCTGGACTTTAATTCTTGCCCCTGGGGCCCCTCCTCTCCTGCTCCCCTGTGGGTTCAGTACAGAGCTCGAGGAACGATGGGAGGGCTGGAAAACCTTCCTGACAAGTGGGACACCTGAGAAGCGTCATTGATTTAGCTTATCCACAACAGGCTTCAGAGGCAGGCCATGCTCAGGCCCCAAGTACCGACCTGGGGCGACGATTTCATATCGCTGAGTGGTCTTTACTCTGGCAAAGTCAGAGCAAGAAGCAGGGGGCAGGAACCGAAGTTAGACAAATTCAGACTAGGAAGAAGGTGCACCATTTTCAACGGGAGGGTAATTAACCACTGGAACAACGGGCCTGAGGCCATGGTGATTCTCCATCACGGGGCGTTTACAGCAGGACTGGATATTTACCAACTGTTGTGGGCTGGATGCAGGAATTATGGGGTGAAATTCCATAGCCTGAAGATACAGCTCAGACTCGATAACACGATGACCGTAAAAGCCAGCTGTAGCTGAAGCGACATAGCAGGACTTGAGGCCACGCTGGCCCATTTCGTCCTAGGTGGATGGATTTGTGCTGGGAGGGCAACATGGACCCCCTGCCTTAGCTAAAATAAATAGCAAAAAGGCAGCAACCTTCCCCTGAACAAGGTAAGTCCAAGGCAGCCACAATCCTTCCTCCAGGTGCCAGGAAACTCTGGCAGCCATCAGCTGGAGAAGATGGTAACAGCATCCTCAGCTCTCTGCGCTGCATGACATCACCCCAAAATCTTCCTTGACGGGTCACAGAAGGAAGATCCTCCCTGCCCTGGAGGCACTACAGCTGCACCGGGTCTGAGCCGTTTAAGGTGCTGGTGGCAGATATGGCGTCACTGCGAAGATTACGAACTGCCCAACTGCTGGGAGGGTCCCTGCAACAGAGGCTTTCGAACCTCAGGCTTGCGAGCACCACTGGCAGAGAGGTCACCTCTGCCAACTCCCAAGGCGCAGACCTCAGCTGGGCGCCAGTGGCTCCAGCACCAAACTCCGGAAGAGCTACCAGAAGAAGGTTCCCTGCTCACACGTGGTTGAAGGCAGCACAGCTTTACAGGCCCCAGCTCCCCCTCCAGGCGTGTGCAGCTGCGTTTGCGGGAGCAGGTGTTGCAGATTCCCAGGCCAAAAAGCAGCAAGTCCTTAGCAGTGCGGAAGCACCACATCAGGACATCAGCTGTAACCGACCAAGGACCCACTCTGCTGCCTGATCCCTGGACCTGGGCTTCCTCCGTTTCCTGGGTACCGAGGGTGTCTCTACATCAGCTAAACACCCACCAGTGGCCCAGCTCAGCTGACTGGGGCTCATGCTGCAGGGCTGTAAAACTGCTGTGCCGATGTTTGGGCAGGGAGCCCAAGCTGTGGGACCCCGCAAGGAGGCAGGAACAAGAGCTGACACACAGTGCAGACACGGCCCCCTCAGCTCCCTCGTCTCACGCTGGAAAGCAGAGAAACACGAACTGAGCGGTAAGAAAAGTTCAGGAAGTGAGCGAGCGAGGGGACACACTAGGGGATTCCAGCCCCCCTGCCAGCTAGAAACTTCCCAAGAGCAGGATCCCCACAGGCACTAGTTACAGGCTTGCTGCAGGAACCATCGGAGAGTTGCTCTGACCTGTGCTATGCAAGAGATCAGACTAGATCAGTGGGTCTCAGAACGGTTTGTATTGGTGACCCCTTTCACACAGCGTGCCTCTGCCTGCCCCTTACAAACACATTTCAATGCCACGTTTAAACCCTCATGCTTAAAATGAATTTACCTTTTCTCACTACGTTTAAATCAAAACTAAATCATATTTTTGTCGAATTATTGTTATAGGCAGAAAAGTTATTTTAAGTAGAATTTTATTTGAATACTTGACAGCTATTAATCACCAGAAGCAGCCAAAAGTCAGTGAGATGGATGATGATGTTTATTTGACACTAAAAGTTTTATTCTTGGCGTTGTTTGATGTCCTCTTTCACATCAAGCCGGTTTCCAGATTTTGTCTTTATTGTGAGAAGGCTGGAGAATCCACTCTCGCATTCGTAGGTAGTGGGAAACGGCAGGACGCACAGGGCCATTTTTGACACCGGTGGGTATTCACTTGCAACTGAGCACCAGAACTGGTTTGGAGGCAGCTGTGTGAATTGCGTTTTCACTTCATCATTGATCATGTCATCAAACTCTTCCTGTGCATGACCATCCCCAGCAGGTAACCGCTCTGCCGGCACACCGAAAGGGTCCTTCCCTGACTGAATTCCATTCATTCCTGGGAATGAAGTGCTTCAGATTGTGCTGGGAAGTCGTGCGAGAACTCTTCGTGAAGGACTCTCAGATGTTCACTGACAGCTGACTGGAGAGCACTATCGACCTCGACTTCCTCCTCCTCACTGAATGAGGAAAGTGTCGGAAACTTGTTGTATTTGACTGTGTCCAACTTCATCTCGAAGGCTCTGATTTTATTAGTCAGGTCTCTTAATGTTGAACATTTTCCCTGAAGCGACAGATTGAGGTCATTAAGGCTATCAAAGGTATCAACTAGGTATGCCAAGCAGAGAAGCCATTGCTTGTCACTGAACTTCACAAAGCATAAAAACGCTTAATGCGTGTCCACTAGACAGCCATCGGACTTGAGTGTGGAAAAGCAGAACTTCGTATTCTGCACCCATTTTGTTGCAGATCTCTCCAAAGAGACGACTATTCAGAGCATGCACTTTAATGTAGTTCACTGCTTGTATAACAACATCCATCACAGCATTCAGGCACATCGGCAACATCTTGCAGCTAGGACTTGATGATGGATACCACAGTGAGTGACAATCGCATTCGGTGACACGCACTTTACCGTCTGCTGAAAGCCAGACTGTGCACCCATCATCTGGAGCACTATCAGCACAGGTACCACAAAGATTTGTGCACTCAATGCCATTGCTTTCAAAAAAGGCACCACCTACCTTACTGAAAACGGCCTGTGCTATTGTGGTTGTTTCAAGTGGCTCACAGAATAAGAACTCATCCTTAACACCCCTGGCGTTAACAGACCGTACGAACGCTATCAATTGTGCAGAGTTAGTAACATCAGGAGTTTCGTCAAGTTGCAGGCTGACTGTACTGAACGCAGAACGTTTCATTTTGCACACAACTCGTTTTTTGGTATCTTCAGACATCTCACGTTCTGGGTTTCACTGTATCACGCGCCATGGAAAGCATACTAAGCTTTTTGGCAGCATCATTGCCAAGCATAAGCGACGCAATATCTTTGCGCACTGGCAGAATGAACTCTTCAGTTATCATATGCGGCATTTCAATACAGGCGATTCATAGCGACACAGCACAAGAGGCCTCCACAGCTGAGGACGTTTGCTGTCAGAAACTTCCATCTGCATCAAGCCTGGCTTTCTTTGTTGCTTCTTCTCCGCGTTTGAAAAAATCCACCTTTTGATTTTGATGCTCAGGATGTCTAGTTTCAAGATGTCGCTGCAGTTTGCATGGTTTCATCGATTCAGTAGACAACACTTTGCAGTAAATGACGCACTGCAGTGTTTCAACCCCACAGGTAACAGTGCTGGGAAAACCGTGTTCTTCGTAAGACTTGAGATACTTTCACTATTTAGTGGTCTTAGCAGTAGAGGGGGCCGTTATTTTCAGGATAAAGTGTGCACCTGTGTCTGACTGTCAAACAATGAAGTCCTTCTTCACCTGCTGAACAGTCAAGCCTTCTAACGTTGACTCAGTCCCAGAGCTGCCCAACACAAAAATGGCACCCTTTCTTTAGAGGTGGAGCTGGGCTGGAGAGGCATGGGGCTGTGTGCATGGTGGGGGCCGGGGGGTCACAATCCCACCCCTGACTAGGGTCAGGGCTCACAGCTCCCAGGTGGTGAAGCTGGGGCTGACAACCCCATGCCTGGCCTGGTTGGGACTCATTCACAGCCCCGGTCCCGTCCAGAGCCAGGACCAGGGCTCCTCACAGCCCCGTGCCAGGCCGGGGTCGGGGCTGACAGCCCGGCGCTCAGCTGAGGTCCAGGCTGCTCACAGCCCTGTGGGTGGTGGGGCTCCGGGCTGCTGACAGCTTGCGACCCCCACATCTGGGCGTCATGACCCCTTGTTTGAGAACCTATGGACTAGATGATCAAAATGGTCGCTCTTCTGGCCTCAAAATCCGAGTTCTCCCAGAAGGAACATTCCTATACGCAAGCCTTGCTAGTGGTCAACAAAGAGAAGCATCACTGCCCGAGACACACTCCCTGCCCACGATACACCAGGCTTTTGCTCTAGTCCCTGGCCCCAGAAGAAGCCACTGGCCATGCTGCCCTGTTAGGGACATAGAAAATAAATTTTATTATCCATTTTAAATTTCTACATTGTAGTCGCATCACTAACCATGATCCTCACGGGAAGAATGCAGCTAACTCTTTACCCTGACACAGACAAGATCAGCCTTTGTCCAGAGCCAGAGTGTGATATCGTCACCACACAGAGAAAAAAAGGAACCTACATTTTTGCTCTTTTTTTTCATACTCAACAGAAATAAAAATAAACTCCAGAGAGCCCCCCCGTTTGTGCCTTCTGGAGAGCTGCTGCTCGCAGGTGGCCAGAGCTGGTCGGCTCTTGGAGGAATAGGGCAGGAGGGTACAAGGCAGGCGCAGCCGTGGTGGTGCTAGAAGCCAGAGGCTGAGAATTGAGTTCAGGGCTGCACTCCAGCTGCGGCAGGAACCGGCGACCCCAAAGCGTTTGGAGAGGAGATGACGGGCGATGCGGCCAGGCTGCCAATGGGCTGGGATGCAGACATCGAGGTAATACCTATGCCAGGGAGAGGGCAGACAGTCAGGCCAGCAGAGAGCAAAGTAACAACGACTCAGAGCAGGGTCCCCCAGAACTCCAATCAGGTGGGCGGTACAGGAAGGGAAGCCCTTCCCATCTTCCCTGCACCCTGATATGATAGACGTGGGGGACAGGACTTTAGCTTGGCCCAGGAGGCTGAGACAGCTCTTCTGCGAAGGAAAATCCCTATTGCTGAGAAGGGGGCTTCCTTTTCTGAAGCATCACATTACTTCTCCCTTTGCACTGCTCTCCCACCCCGAGGAGCCAGTCTGGGATTCACACCTTCCCCGCGGCGGAGGGAAGCGTAGCACCCAGAGTCACTCCTCCGCAGAGCTTAATACCAAAGGACTCCAGGAACCTACCTGCCAACAGACTAGAGGAGCTGACAGGTGTGTTACTAGTTGCCATTCCAACTGAGGACCCCATCCTAGCTGGATCTTTCGCTATGGGATCTGCAAGGGAAAGGTGAATGAGATGAGCATCCGCGGCCCCAAGAGACTCCAAACCCACAGAGAGAGAGAGATGGGGCCTTCGGAGCCTTTCCCATCATCCCTGAGAGCAGCAGAAATGGAGGGGAGGCAGCAGGCCACTGGGGGATGCTGGCAAGTGGCCACAGACAGGGTGTTTGCCAGTCTGGGAGAAGCCGCATTCAGGGTCAGAGATAAGGTGGGGGAAGCAAGGGAGAAATCTGGGAGCTTGAGCACAGGAAGCTCCATTCACACAAGAGCAGCCCTTCTGTGAGACAGAGGCCTCAAGCTCGCTTTCTCTGCACCACCTAGCAAGGTGCCTGGGCAGAACGGTGGAAAGCTGGTTATCAGCCGCATAAAACTGCCTATGAATGAGAACAGGAAAGACTCATTCATACAGCACCAGGGTGCATGGGGCTTGAGACAGGAGATAACTCATCCCCTGCCCTGCCATCAAACTGAGTCACTGACACCACTGTACAGTCTCAGCGAAGGGGAGCGAAACCAATTCTTGAGGTGCTGGTCTCTCCCCAGTCTAAGCCACTTTGCTTCACTGGATTCAGATCTATAACAGTGGTTTTCCACGGTGAGGCGCCTAGGTAGGAGCAGACAGCGCTCCAACAGGGGGCAGAGAGAAAGGAAAGTGAGGATGGCTAAGCAGGAAGAGAAAGAAGGGCAGAGGACCAAGAATTGAACCATGAACAGAGAATTCTTTCTTGGGTGTCTGGCTGGTGAGTCTTGCCCACATGCTCAGGGTTTAACTGATCGCCATATTTGGGGTCGGGAAGGGCAGATTGGCAGAAGCTCTGGGGGGTTTTCGCCTTCCTCTGCAGCATGGGGCATGGGTCACTTGCTGGTGGATTCTCTGTACCTTGAAGTCTTTGAATCATGATGTGAGGACTTCACTAACTCAGTCCTAGGTCAGGGTCTATGACAGGAGTGGGTGGGTGAGGTTCTGTGGCCTGCGTTGTGCAGGTCAGACTAGATGATCATATTGGTCCCTTCTGACCTTAGAGTCTATGCAGGATGCCACAGAGCAGATGTCTCCAGGGGCCAAGCGGGCAGACCCAGGACACTGCTCAGCTGTACGGCAGGACCAGAATGGCGAGGGCTGCAGAGCAGAAGGCTGCCGCATATTGAGGCTGCTGCCCGCAGGAGGGAAGCAGTCTGTGCTGTGGCCAGAGTGAAACTTGCCCAGAATATTAGTGTGAGGGGACCGGGGAGGTGGCCGGCAGTGCACAGCTAGAGTGCAGGGCAGGGGCTGAGATCAGGGGGCTGAGAAAGGTAAGGGAGGCAAGGAGGGAATGTGGGGAAACAGGACAGACTGGACAGGTAGGAGAGAAGGGAGTAGAAGACACTGGCGCTTTTCCTACGTACAGAAGTAAGGGTGTTCCATGGCCTCCCGGGCAGTGAGCCGCGTCTGGTGGTCGTAGCGCAGCAGCTTGTCCAGGAAGTCCAGTGCCTCTGTGCTCACGAGATGCTGGTTCTCACTGTGCACGAAGCGCTCCCATCGCTTGCGAGAATGTCTGCAAGGGAGAGAGACAGACAGACAGCCTGGAGCCATGCCCTCTGCATCCTAGCATGGGCCCCTGGAGTTCCCCCCACTCGAACGCTCCCAGCAGCGCTGCAGTGCCCCGCCACGCAACGTGGTGACATTTCCCCACGCTGTCCCAGGCCCTGCGCTCCCTGCAGATGAGACACCTCTGAAGCACAGCACTCAGCCAGAAACCTTAATTCCCCGAGCTGGAGGAACCAGCCAGCACTACTGCTCGGGTCAGCAACTCTGGCTTGTTCTTCAGCTGGCTCTGCAGTCAGCCACGAGGGGGCAGGAAGGAGACTGTGTCTCCACTGAGCCGCTGTTCCCGAGGTGCCCAGTGCAGGGACACGGTTACCCCAGCCAAGTCACTAGCTTTGCTTCTGCTGAGATCTCATTGGAACCCAGAACTCGGCCACACAGACCCCGCAACTCTCCAGTCACAGTCTGGCCAGGGCACTGGGCTAACCCACCATCTCTATGTCCTGGGAGCTTCAGTGTCTGTGTAATTACTAACTCCGTTCTGTGAGCCCTGCTGCACCAGCCCACTGGAATCATAGGAATGTAGCTTCCAAACTTCAGTGTATTTGGTACACTGCTTTTCTCTCTCTCCCATCGGCCCCCATTTATTTCTCCTGCAGTCTCTCTGAGAGACTTCTCTACATCACATGGATATGGAGATTCCCTATATTTGTCCTCGACAATGTTTCAACTCTGTCTAACACACTGAAAATTTACAAGGGAAATCAAAACCCCTGGGCCTCACTTTTACATCTCAGCAGAAATCAGCTGGCACCCCCAGCACCAGCTCAGAGGGAAGGGTTCCCCTTGCTGAGTCTCCCTCACCCCTTCCTGCACTGTGGGCGCTCCCCATTCAAGTACTGAACCAGCCTCCGTTTGTTTATCTTGGATCCTGACGCAGGTGGCCTGGATACATCCTCACTGCGCTCTGTGGCAATAACTAGACCCGCAGATTGAGAGAGGAGAGGCCGAAGTAAAGCCTAACTGACCAGCTGGAGAAAAGACCACCAGGACCAGTGTAATGAGACTCGCTGGTTACCTGTGCTGGGGAGAAGCTACGTCAGGGCATCCTTAAGGCAAGATTTAGGGAGGAAGCAAGAGCAGGAGCATCCTGCTGGGAAGCAGGCCCTGCAGCTAGCTCCCATTAGCATGGCACTCCAGCCAGCCAGCCACCCACAGGGGCTCCCGCGCTGCCTCGGGCACCCACCTGCCCAGGATATCATTGAAGCGGGGATCCAGCTCTATGTTGTACTTGTCAATGTAGTCGTACAGGTCCTCTGTTCCCAGCACTTTCGCGATCCGCACAAGCTGGGGGCGGAGGGAGAAACAAGAACCACTAAATCCAAAGGCAGATACACAATTCCCACCAGCGCAGCCAGGGTCCCGGAGTTTAACCCTCCCCACGCCACATCTGTGCTGAACATTAGTCTGCACACATCTGTGATCCAACGGCAGAGCTCAGAGACAGAACGTGAGGCCGATCTGCAGGCTCCAGGCCGGGCCTCTCCCGGCAGGCTGGTCCGCACACCACTGCACTGAGACTGGGAGCCTCTGTGCCTCTGCGCCACAGGGACAACACAAAGAGACAGCGCACATCGAGGCAGGATCTGCTCCAGTTTCAGACGGCCCTAGCCTTGGAAATGGAGCCCACATCTGTATGGAGCACCCCACCCTTCCGATCACTGCTCTGGGGGCTGCTCACTACAGGCAGATTTAGGGCACCCCAGCAAGGTGAAATGCTCCCAGCCTGCTCGAAGTGGTGAAGAGGGTGGGTTAGAAGAGAGACAGACCATTAGCATCACTAGCACCAGCACAGCCGTGTTCGCTGCTGCTCCGCCTAACGCCGACCGAGAGGGGAGCTGAGAGGGAGATTGGACTCCACAGGTGTCCTGCAGGCCCAGGGAAGGAACCGGGACTTCTGGAGTATGGGCAGAGTGCGTGTAAGGGCCAGCGGAGGTGAGGTAAGGGATAAGGGGGACTGTGTGAAGGGGAGGTCACGGCATGGCTGACAGCCAGGTCCTAAAGGGCATTGCAGCTATGCCTGCACTGCAGAGCCTACGCCAGCCTAGCACAGATGCCAACAGTAACAGGTTTCCAGCCAGCGTAGGAATACCACCCCCTGACCTGCATTTGCTATGCTGCCAGCGGCTCTCTTCCGTTGACAGAGCTGTGGTTGTTAGCATAGCTGGGGTCTGTCAGCACAGCTATGCGCTAGGACGGTGGGCTTTTCACACCCAGACTAAGGCCAGGATTACGCTACACACTTACTTCAGTAGAACTATGTTGCTCGGGTGTGAAAAATCCGCACCTCAGAGCCACGTGGTTAGACTGACCATAGTTGGTTAACCGCCCATTTAGACTGTGCTGTGTTAGCGGGAGAGCGTCTCACGCTGACACAGCTACCACCTCTTGTGGTGCTGGACTTATTCATCTCCCCTTTGGCTTCAAGCGTCTGCTCCAGAAATGCGACAGCAGTGCGGCTGCGCCAATGCAAGTCTGTAGTGCAGACCTGACACAAGCCGTAGACATGCTTGTGTGCACGTGTTTGTCAGCCAAGCCTGTCAGGCCCTTCACTCAAGGCAGTGGCATTTCTCTGTCTGCAGATGTAGCAATAACTTCTGAATGCTTTTCCAATCCATTTCAGTACTTCAGGGAATGTTCTAGGCTTCAATGGTTGATGTAGAGGGAAACTGGAAGGGGGGGAATGGAGGAAACGCAGCGCCTCTGCCATCTGTCTACCAGAGCTACGGTTTCAAGCACCTCTGCAACTGTCTATGGCTCAAAGAACCAGTTGTTGGCAGCCATTAACAGCTTCCAGTAGAACACCCCCCTCAGCTTCCCCATCCTTCCAACAAAGTTTAACATGTCGACACACTGAATTACTCATCTCCCACACAGAAAGACAAATGAAAATGGTGGAAGAAGTGGGTGCCCCTGGCATGATGGAGGGGTGGAGTGGGGCTGCAGAGTCTCTGAAATCGAGGGGGATGGCAGAGTGGGACACAGGGAGCTTGTGGGGGGATCCTATGAACCCCTGGATGCGTGTAATGAGCTCAGCCTTCAGAAGCAACAAAGGGTGCAACCCCCTAGTTCTCCTAGGGTTACTCGTGGACACCAGGTTGCAGGCACTGGTTTGATACTGTAGCCTGCTTGTGCCATTTGTGAACGTTCTGTTTCTCTATTGAACTGTCCTGTGATTGCTCTTGAGAGCTGGTGAGTTGGTCTGCATGGCAGCTGGTCTAGTCTAGGATTGCTTGCAAGTGCAGAGCTGCTGGAGCAGGTATTTTACAGAACACAGAGCACTGACGCATTTCTTTAGACTCCTCTCTCGTCCAAAGAGTCAGACATAGTTTCTGCAGAAAGAAAGAAAGAGGGCAAAGGAGAGGCTGCATGGGGTCCTGCACCCCGATGCCCTGGGCTCACCTGATCATAGTTATCATGGCCGTGGAAGAAGGGCTCCTTCCGGAAGATCATGCTGGCCAGCATGCAGCCTAAACTCCACATGTCCAAGCTGTAATCATACATCTGGAAAAGCCAAGGGGAAAGAGGGGAGAGGCAGCAGCAGCTCCAAGCCCCGCCAGCCAGCTACCACTGGCCCGGGAGAGAGAATCTGCCCCGCCCCAGCACCCAAACCCTGGGGAGATCCCACAGCCTCCGGCAGAGGACATGGCGTCAGTCTGGCTGGCAGCTCCAGTTCCAAGTTGCCATTGGCCCAGGGCCCTCAAGTCTCTTGTTCACAGGCCTGGGTTTCACCTGCATTTCATGGTCTCTTTCCTTTCACCTTCAGAAATGCTAGAAACAGGCAGAGGCCAGATTCTAGTTTGATGCCACAGTCTCTCTTTTCTCTGAGAATCAGCCCCTCTCTCTTAGTCTCTCTTCTGGGAGGAGACCTGCACAGACAGTGCTCAGCCCTGCATGGTGTGTCCCAGGGGGACAGAACAGCTGCACCGGACCCACCGCAACTCCACCTTCTGCAAGGGTCTATTCCCGCTCCAGACAAGGAGACGCAGAGGGTACTCAGTCACTGCAAGGACTGACACTGCCAGCATCTGCACCATTCACCTGCTGGGCTTCTTAACGTACCTGGTAGTCTACCAAGAGCTCCGGTCCCTTGAAATACCTCGAGGCCACCCGAACATTGTACTCCTGAGCAGGATGGTAGAACTCGGCCAGCCCCCAGTCTATTAGCCGTAGCTGTGGTGGGAAAGAGACAGTGCCATTACTGCCCATTTTAGCAGGAGGGGTCATGGACAGGGTTTGAGGGCTTGCTACATCCAGCACTCTTCCTGTCCCCAGGGGAGTCCCAAGGCCAGCGAGACTCAGGAAGAGCAGTAGAAAACCAGAAACTTTGCTTTTTCATCTGTTGCGATAACTGGGCCTACAAATTCCCCCAATTGCGAGCTTGCCTGTAAAACCCGTCAGAAAGGTGAGAAAGCGTCACACGAGTCTAGAACAACAAAGGTTGATGGGAAAAGGTGTAAAAGGAGACAAAGACTGAATTAGTGCAAACTAAAAGGCCTCCTGATATAATTCAAGGACTGTGTTAAGATCGTGCCTGATAAACAGAAGTGTGGGACCAGAAATCAGAGAACAAAATTGGAATGTCAGAAATTAGGCCCAACTGATGAACAAAATAACCAGGGGAGGGGTTTTCCCCCCACTACTCCCTTTTGGTGCCCTCAAAAAGAGACTTTTGTGGAAAAAGCTGGCTCCTGCGATGCTGACTGACTGAAAGATGAGAGAATGGGGAAGATAGCTTCACCATCCCGGCTGCCACCGCAAAAATCTACTGGGATCTGGCCTTCTTCATCCTCATCCTGAGAGATGTCCTGACCAGACCAGGCCAGAGAGAGGGAGGCAGATGACATCACCACCTCCACTGACTCCTGCTAAATCCCAAACACCACCTGGGATGTGAGAATTCATCTTCTCCACCCTTGATACGTCCTTTTCCTTCCATGCCTTATTTCTTCTCTTTCCTATCTCTCTCCTTTGTCCCCCTCTGTCTAATAACATTCTGGTGTAGTCAGACAAGACTGCACATTTTGCAACACTGCTGTGAGCAGAAAGGCAGCTAAATGCAATGCCCTCAACAGTCCAATGCTGCTACAAAGTTTGCCAGGTCTCAGAGCAGCTGATCAAAGCCTGTGCTGTGCTTGCATTTTCCAGCCGCCAGGTTGAAAGTCAGAGTCAGCACCGGAGACAGAAGCTGCATTTGCTATCTTTGCAGCTCTTTTCATTCCCCTGGCAGATGTGTTCATCTTTATCTTTTAGGAAATGGGATGGGACTTTAACAGCAACAGCTCCAACCCATCTCTACCAACGTCTTCTCTCTTCCCCAAAAGGACAGATACTATGACCTTTAACACCAGCTAAGAGGATGTCAGACAAGGGGCATTTTCCTTCTAAAATCTCTCTCCAGCTAAAGAGAACAAGGGATGTTATGAAAAGGAAAGCTTTACTTAATACCAGACATTTCAAAGGCTTCAACTTTTTTTCCTCCTTTTCCAAATCCTTTGGGAAAGGTTAAAAAGTGTTATGGGGTGCTGGCCATGGGAGTAAGCAGGCTGAGCTCTCTGTCACCAAATCTTGTTTAACACCGGTTAGTGCTGGACAGTGCACGGGGATGTTAACTCCTTTGACTCTTTGGGCCCATTTATTCCATCTAAATTAATATCATACTCGAGGATCTCAAAGCACTTTACAAATATGGACAAACTCCTCATGAGCTTCACCAACAGCCCCCTGAAGCAGGTCAATATTCGGCCCTCTGAGGAAACGGAGAGGGGAAATGGCTTGTCCAAAGCCCTGCAGTAAGTCAGCGGCAGAGCTGGGAACTTGCCATGGATAAACTGAAGGGAAGTAACAAAGTGGCCCGGAGCAGGCAAGCTTAACCTGCCAAGCAGAACGAAGGGGAAAAAGTCAAAAAGCACGGCCCGGGAGAGGTCAGGCAGAGACGTAACATTCTTGCCCTTCTAATCATCATAGGAGTTTGCTGGCAAAAGAGGCTTTGCCCTTGACACGCACCACACAAGAACCACCTGCACAGCTTTCCAAGCAAGCTCCCTTTGAAGTCCTTTTTTTTTTCCGGGGTCCCAGATGGCAGGTCACTACAAAGGCTCTGGGAGCAATCTAAAGTTACATTTACAAGCCTCAGTTACTGACAAACAGATGGCAAATAAAACCGTTTGCTAGCTGCAGGTGTGGTTTTTATGGGCACCTGTATCCCCAGACAAACAGGAGTGTTGAGGCCCAGCTGCAAACTCACCACCTTGGGCTGGAGTCTGCTGCAGACTAACTAAGGCAAAGGCTGGTCAGCTTCTAACCCAGGCATGACTTCACCCAGACCCACTCACCCAGTCCCAGTTTTTCAACTGCTGTCATGTCCCTCACTGTAGGAGGTGGGAGCCTGATGTTAAGTGCGGCGAGAGACAGGAACACAGCTCCGGGGAAAGGGCTGGGGGCGTATTAGCCCAGGGAGGTGGAAAGTCTGAGAGGCGTTAACTCCACAGCCTGTCCGGGGGAAGTTTCACAGCAATGGTATTAAAACCACAGCTGATCAAACTGCCGCTAAGTTTATGATCAGGATAGGCCAGGTGTGTAAATGAGCCTGAGGGAGCAGAGAGGAGAAGCATGAGCAAATGTGCACGTGAGTGTGCAAGAGGAGGACTGGTTGCTCTGCTACTTCAGGAGAAGGTTTCTTTAACGGGGTTTGGAAGAGAAGGCTAATGGTCTCTGCTCATGGCTGTCTTGGATACTGTGGTGAGCGGGGCCTAGAAAGGCAGGATCAGCAGCAGCTTCTTTCCTCACCACTGGCAAACACACACAACTGAGCTACCTGGTGCTGCTCAACTGTGTCTCCCACACACCCTGGGCAGAGACAGGGAAAGAAAGGCATGTTCCAGGGTGGGATTTCTGTGGGCCAGCAGCTGGCCTGCTGAAATGCCCCACCTTACCTTTCGGTGCTCATGATCTATCATGACGTTGTGTGGCTTGACATCCCGATGCATGACCCCCATACTGTGACAGTAATCCAGTGCCTGTGGACAGAATGATAGCGGCAGCCTCACGTCACTGACTAGCAAATCCCCTGCATACCTAGCCGCAGTAAGCGCACACAGACATCGGATTTAAAGTTTGGCAGCTGCTGCAACAGAGGAAGAGATTCACAGGCTGTGCTGGGAATTAGCCAGGCAACCCCAGGAACTTAATGGGCTGAACGCCCAGGCAGCAGAAAGAGCAGTCACTGCCTCTGCCATGAGCCCCACATCTCCAACTCTATTCACGTGTAAGCCCTTTGACTGCCCGGATAAGCCCACAGGATTGATCGCCCATGTAAGATACTCCCATCTCTTGCTTCCAAAACACAACCTACCTCTGTGCATTCCTGCGGGAGGAAAACCATGGCACTTTGTTATAAAAATCACCCAGCGAGGATGATGTATTGAGTATCCCAATAGCCACAGGCAGCACTAAAGATTTTACAGTGGTCTGTGCTTTGGCGACCCCTGCCACCCCAATGCCAGTTCCACCCCAGCCCTGATCACTGGTTTCCCAAGCTGACCTTGGACCGAGGGGCTAGTGCTCTGCAGCACCGTGAAAAACTCCCAGGTCCAACTCTCAGGACATCTCTCATTGGTGCAGCCCAGTGCCAAGGGTGAGATCTAGGTTTCATTTCTCTCTCTCGCTTCTTAAGCCCTCATATTCTGATATCCCTTCACAGCTGCCTATGTGACTATGGAGCTGCACAATGGGCTGGGAAGAGGATTCTGGTCAGTCTTTGGCTGGAAGGGTGAGGCTGCAATGTGAGACCGGGCAATACATAGATAAAGCATGGATACCCCCTCCAAGTTAATATACTGTCATTATGCAAGATGATGAAAACAAAGCAGGTTTCTCCAGTTCTAAGAGCAGAGGGATGTGTTCCTCAGACACGATGGGACTAGCGCTTCTAAGTTCACTTCTGGTGCCCACAATTCAAGAAGGAGGTTGAGAAATTCAAGAGAAGTGCTACAAGAATGATTAAAGAACTAGAAAACATTCCTTATAGTGATAGACTCAAGGAGTTCAATCTATTTAGCTTATCAAAGAGAAGCTTAAGGCGTGACTTGATTGTAGTGTATAGGTGCCAACACAGAATCACAGAAGTATGGGTCTGGAAGGGACCTCAATAGGTGATCTAGTCCATGGGGAACAAATATTTGATAATGGGTTCTCCAGTATAGCAGAGAAAGGTCTAACAATCCAATGGCTGGAAACTGAAGCTAGATACATTCTAACTGGAAATAAGGCATAATTTTTTACTGGTGAGAATAATTAATCATTGCAGCAATTTAATTTAAATTTAATTTAATTTAATCCATCACTGACATTTTTTTAAATCATGATTGGATGTTTTTCTAAAAGATCTGCTCTAGGAATTATTCTGGGGAAGTTCTGTGGCCTGTGTTGTACAGGTCAGACTAGATGATCAAAATGGTGTCTTCTGGCTTTGGAATCTACGAATGAATCTCTTCACTCTGGCCAATCAGCTTAGAAAACTCCATGTTCCCCCATGCTGGCCACTTGAATCTAACACCAATCCTGATACTGGGCCAGAAATGGGGAAGGAAGGATGGATGGATGGCTTCTCAGGATCATAGGACACAATAATTCAGCGACATTGGGACTTCCACATCCCAAGACACGGTCCCACCCTCAGCCCACTCACCAACAAACTCTACAGCCTGCTTCCTCTGCGCTGGCTGGGATTTACGCATAAGCACCTTGTGTTGCGGCTCAAGAAGCCAACACATGTGGCTAGCAGGCACCAGCTCAGGGGGCTGTGTAGCCAACTGGCTGCTGGTCCCTGCCTCCTGCCTTTGCATTCTGCCTACAAGGAGGAGATGTAGCACCTCACCCCAGGTCACTGCTGGTACAAAGCTTCCACCCATCACCTGAGAAATTCAGTGTGATTCCCCAGAAAGATAGGTGAGGTCCCTGCCTTGCTACAGGAGTCCCTCTGACTCGGGCACTTACCTTTAGGATTTCATACATGTAGAATCGAATGTCGAAGTCAGATAGCGTCTGGTACAATTGCTGCAAGGAAGGAATGAGAGCAGTTAGTGAAATGCCACACATGCTTGTGCACAGCATCTTATGGTCTCTTGTAAGCACTTTGGGGCAGGGACATGCACATCTATGGTCACAACAGTGCCATTGCACACCTAATGGCAAGTCAGGTGCTGACAGCGTGACAGAGCCGGAGGGATACCGGGCTAGATCAATCCAGTGTAGCAATTCCTATCCCGTGCATCAAACTCCTGAGTTCCTCCTCTAGATTTTAAGTCCCTTCAGTCAACAGTAACAGCGCGTCCCCGAGGGAGTCGATGATGACTCCAGGACACAGAGTCAGCATATCCCAACCACTTGCACTGAAGAGTGACATTAACCATTTCTGTGGCACTGTTGGGCTGTGAAGCAGAGGCCCATTCAAGGCCTTCCCTCCCCTGCACGAGGCAATGAGGGGCTGGGCACAGAAGTTATGCATTGAGCAGGAATCTGAGCATGACTGGATATTACCGGGAAAATCTGCAATTGGCTGGAGGTCACTCACCTTGAAGTCTGTGTTGTTGACGTGTTCAAAGACCAAGGCAGGCGTCCGAGACTGCACAGCAGCAGCATCCATTCCAAGACATAGAAAGGAGAGAGAGTGGGTTAGTCCTGCACACAGGTAACAGAGCCAGCCAGTGGTTTAGCAAGGCAGATACAAGCAGCAGGATTCTTGCCCTGTTTAGGGCCCAGCACTCTTCACTAGCCACAGGGAGCTCCCATCTCTGTAATGCTTTCCCTCTGGAAGGGTGCTGAAGAGCTTTACAAGCTGCATTACCCTGTACACAGCTACACTAGAGAATTGGATTGGAAAACCATCTGGGCCAGGATCATCTCTGCCTGTGTGTGTGCAGGCATGTGCAATGCCATGTTATGGTGCTGCAAGCACAGGCACGCACACATATATTATCACTTCACCAACCACTGAAATGCAGCCACTTCCGGAGCATTTAACAGCATGCAGCAATACTACAAAGCAGCTTAGGGCAGGAATGAAGGAAAACTCTTCATCCAGCTGAGGTCTGATTTATCCCAGCACTGCCAGGGTTAGGATGCACTATGGTCCGAGAAGCCACCTCGTGGCTCCCAGATTTCTCATCTCTTGGCAGCTTCCAGATCCTGTATGCTCAGTTCTCACATGAAAACACGTTTTGGTTGCCAGCAGCACACATTTCCCTTAGATTCTCAACGCCAGCCAGACTCCTTCTGCACCCACATCACCACTGGGACTAAAGAGCCTGCAGCAGGAACCGAGCTGGCAATTCTGCTGTTGATGCACAAGGCAGAATGGAACCCAGTTGCCTCCCACAGCTGCCCTGGCTCCGTGGGGACAGGAGGAGTAAATGCTTCTTTAGCCAGCACCAGAGGCAGGTGTGGCAGACACAGGAGGCTGCCATGTGGCATAAGAAGTGAAGCATTATTATATTGGCACTTCTCTGACATCTCCTCACTGTAAGATCAGCCAGTGCTTCCAGTGTGAACCCTTCTTTGCAAGGGCTCAGCAAGACCATGCCATGCTACAAAGATCACATCTGTTCCCCAACTGCAACGTGCTACATTAAAGGTGTTAGTCAAGGAGCAAGTGTCCGGGTTCAAGTCCACCAGCCCGTGTATAAAACAATCCAGAGCCAGTGCCCGAGCAGCCCTGTTCCTCCATCACTGCCGCCAATCCAGTTGCTTCCGCACTTGCTAAGTGTGGGAAGGTTTGGGGTGCAGCATCCTAAAGCCAGGGCTTGTTCATGCACAATGGTTTCTAAGGGGGCATATTCAGAATCAGCTTGTTACTGAACAGGAGATTAGTGGGCAAGGCAGATGGCACCACGGCAGACTAGCCTGCCAGAGGCTTCCTCTTTGCAGACCAGTGAGGCAAGAGAGCAGACAGTCCCAAGGGGAAAGGTTTCAGTCAATAGACGGTAACCTGGGGATACACCCACTAGACACACAACCTCCTTCACCGGGATGCTGGAGGGAGGCACACAGGCCCCACCCGTTACCCCATGTCTCCTGGATCAGCCAGAGGAATCACTGCAGCAGTGCAAGAGGCTTCCCATCCCACCCATGACTAGAGGGCTGAACATATGGCCCAGACAGCTCTCCCAGCCCGTGACTCCCCGTGTAGGAGGTGTGCCGCTGCCATAAGACCAAGAGACATGTTCCAGCTCAACCACAAGTCACTGGGCTTGATGTAGGAATCACTAGTGAAACCAAGGGCTGCGTCAGTCAGCGCAGACTAGGCCACCATGGCTCCTTCCCACCTTAAAATGCACGAGTTGGTTTTCACTCCTTCCCTTCCGGCCCACACTCCTTACCACAGGGTCTTTGACTATGTCTAGCAGGCTGATAATATTGGGGCCTCCTCGGAGATTCTCCAGGATCTTAATCTCACGCTTGATCTTCTTCTTTTTTACTGGCTGTGAAAGAGAAAATAAGAGTGTTACCTCCAGGTAGGCCTCACTGGACTCCTTTGCCACTGTGGCCTGAGCAGACAGCACAGAAACCCCACCCAGAAGAGATGGCTGTATGTTACACACAGAGATGAACACAGCACCCCATCTAAGTCACTGAAGTACTGATCGGTCTGTGCTCCTCCCCCCAGGGAAGGGAGCTGCTGTAACACACAGTGTGTGGTGTGGAGCCACTGGAACAATGAGCTGCAATGCATGGTGCCTGTGTTTCTCTTCTCGGCGGCAGGGAGCTACACATCTCTCAGCTTGTGGCTTTAATGCTGGACTTGTGGGACTGCTGTGACCTATTGAAAGGGCAACTGAGGAGCCTCAGCACTCACACCCCACAGGACTCAAACACCACACCCAGCACCACTGAGATGCAGCCAAATCAGGGCAGGAGAGAGGAAGTTTTGGCCAAGTAAATCATGGCCAACCCCTGCTCTTATAGTTTTAGATCGTAGCACAAACAGGGCCTTGACATCCAGACAGAGCAGGCAGTGCGTCTGGTCCAAAAGTCTTGGCTGTTTGTGTGTGTCCCGCAGCACCTCCAAGGGGGGGCAACCTCAGATGCTATGATAGTGAGTGCAGGGCACGTGGATGGTGGAGAAGAGGGGCAAAGAGGGCACATGTGGGGTTTTAATCTGAGGAGGAACACAGAATTTCTCTTCAGCCACCAGGGTATGTGTGCGCTGATCTTCCTGCCCCTCCCACGGACTCTTCATCACATCAGCTCTCTGATCTGCAGGTGGGGAGAGAGGAGGACAGGACAGACAACTCCAAGTCCTCCCCTCCTGTCTCATAACTACAGCCATCCTCAGCAAAGGAACCATCACCCAAATGTCAGAAGCACATACCTCAAAAGCATAGGGAAGGCGTGAACAGAGAGCACCAGGTGGGGAACAGGATGGGGTGCAAGGTCACCACCCCCGCCCCCCCCCAGACACACCCACCTTGAGGATTTTCACCACAACTTTCTCATTGTTGGTGATGTTGATGGCTTCAAAGACTTCACTGTATTTGCCACGGCCAAGTTTCCGCACAAGCTGGTAGTCATCTTGGTTGCTGTATAAGAAGAAGAGAAGATGAAGGAGAACGCAGGTCAGAACCAAACACTGGGTCATTTTTGGAGAGCAGTTCTCACAAAGACTGGTGGGGGCAAGAGAACGGGGAGCTATCCTGTAGCATACAGGGCTCCAGAAATGTACCCACAATCCTAGGCCAGGTGAAAAGCAGCTGTCATTGCAAAGGAATGCTACTATCTTGTGTACCCCCATGGCTCAAAAGAACTCGAAGGGCTTGAGGATTAGATACTAACAGAGAAAACTTCACTCACCACTGAAATACAACCATCTCTGGGATGGGCCACAACAGCTGCTTAACAGAGTGTAAGTGCACAAGTGTATGTGAAGATTATTGCGGTAGCAGTGCAGCTACCCAGATGGACTCCAGGCAGAACCCTGAGGGTAAACACGGCCATGCTAAAGAAAAGGGTTTTGGCAATTCAAAAACTTCCCTGTGAGGAGCAGATGGAGTCAAAACTCCTTGGCTTTACTGCCAGCTCCACCACTGGCTACTGTGTAGCCCTGAGCAATACTTCCCCTCTCTGTGCCTCAGTTTTGCCATCTAGAAAATGGACAGTAGTGGGTTGTGAGGATTAATTCATTCCAAACTCCAGTATCTACCAATAGAAGGCTCTAGAGGAGAGCAAAGGTTTATATAATACTTGAAATGCAATGTTGCCCTCCTCTGGGCAGGGACCTGTCCATTTCTATTTGTGTATAAAGGGTCATGCACTATAAAAATAATCTTAACACGTGGGAATCAGGAAAGAATAGGATAAATACCACCCCGAGAACCTGCATACAAGTTAAATCATCAGGGCCTAATTAAATTCACCTAAGAGGACTAAAGGAACTAGCAAACGTGTTGGTAATTATTTCTGAAAAGTCAGGAAGGAAAGGCATAAAGCCTGCAAAGATTTGATAAGGGTAAACAAGATGGGAAAGAAAGGGAACAACAGGCTAGAGAGTTTCACTTCATAACCTGCAATTTACCACAGTCCCTAAAAGGAGCCGATCTATCAACGGAGTAAAACAAGGGGAGTCTAGTGGGCAGCATGGACACAGGCTATTGCTTTCTCTAATGTAATTCCTAGCTCAGCACATGAAGGAAACCTGGCGGGCTGTGTGAGAGAGACAGCAGGGATCAATTCTTGTTCAATGGGAAACAAGCACAGGAAAAGTCAGGGTCAGTATTAGGAAAACAGTTAATTTTAAGAACACTCTGAGTGATGGAACAAACTGCCAAGGGAGGATGTAGAATTATCATTGCTGCAGAGACACAAGGCTTTGGATTATATTCCCCAGGGGGTGATAAGAAACTGGACAAGGAACCTTTCATCGCCAGGTCAGTGGTACCATTTCAGGCTGTTCAGTGGCCTGTATATGAAATGAGCTGGGGGGGTGGGAGGGATAATATCTCAGCCCCGTTCCCAATGGACAGAACAGACCCAACACAGCAGTTAGCACTGATCGTTGTCAGTCCCAACACAGCAGTTAGCCTGGCTACTAGCTCACATGAAGTTTTAAGTTAAAAGCTAAAGTTTATTTTAGATTTTACTATAGTCACTGACACTCGAAAAGCAGCTTGCTTCCCCAACGGTGAGAATTCCCACACTCCAAATCAGCCGCCGTACAAGACTGTAAAAGACTCTCTCCTCGCTAGGGTCATTTTTCAAGTTTCCCGCCACCAGCTCCACTAATGTTAGAAGCACTGGGAACCCGACTGCAGGTGCTGGCCACCCAGAGCATTTTCAGCATGGTGTCATTTAGATCTGTTCTAAGCAGAGTTACGTGACATGGTGCTACCAACAAGGGAGGCTCTTGGATGCCTATAGCTAACACTCAGTTCAGCTCCACCGGTGTTAGCAATGAAGGGGAAATATCCAAAGCGCAGACAGAGCTGAGGAGACTAGCTCAGAGCAATAGGGGCGCCTAAATGTGTTTGGAAAATTCCTTTTTATATCTAGATTTTAATCTTTTTATAAATTATAAAAACCTACCAAGCCCAGAGCCCTCTGTAACTTCCCCTATAGACTATGCTATGCAAATCCAAACCACAGAATTAGGCACATAGGCCAATGTTTTAAAGAATAGGTTCTTAAAGCTGGGCACTGAAATGAAAACAGCCTAATTTTTAGAGGTGCTGAGGGAATGGTAGGTGCTCAGCACCTCAGAAAGGCAGGCCACTAATTTCCAGTGTTCTATCCACTGGGCAGTGTGACCTCGTAGAGCAGGGGTGGGGAACGTCCAGCCCGTGGGCCGTATACAGCCCGCGTAATGATTTGGTCCGGCCCGCAGCGGGCTGTATAAGGCCCGTGAAATCATTTGTTCTGGACCTGGCGGCGGGGGGGATTTCGGCGGCGGTGCGGTTTCACGGCAGCGGCGGGGTTCCGTGGGGGGAGGGGGGCGGGGAGTGCCCGCCGCTGAAACCCTGCCGCCGAAAACCCACCGCCGTCTGTCCCTTTTCGGCGGCGGGCATTGCCCCCCACCCCCCACGGAACCCCGCCGCCGCCGCGAAATCGCACCACTGCCGAATTCTCCCCCGCCGCCAGGGCCACCATCAGGCCCTTGACATAAAAAAGGTTCCCCACCCCTGTCGTAGAGCATGTACTGGACCAGGACTCTGGAGACCTGGGTTTTTCACCCTGCTCTGCCACTGACCTGCTACTTGAGCAAGTCACAGCCCTTCTCTGTGCCTCAGTTTCCTCATTTGTACACTGAGGATAATGATAGAGATACAGGCTATCTCCTTTCTAAAGTGCTTTGAGATCCAGTGATGAAAAGTGCGAGGTAAGGGCTGGGAGTCATTATTTAGATGCTTAAATATATATTTAGAAGCCTAACTTTAGGCCCCTACATTTGAAAATATGGAGCATTGATATCATGTTGTTAGGCAACCTAGAAATACAACAAACCAGTTCGCAAGTAATCTGGTAAATAAGTCTTGAACCTATGGCACAGGAAGTCCCTGGGGTCTCCCTTTAACCCGTCATACCCCCATTCCACGACGTGTGACTCGTAGTCCCAGTACTCGCGGGGTCTCTGAGTGTTCACATCCGCATAGACCCTTGCTCGACTTGGCACTGGGCCCGACATGCTTCCACAGACAGACGATCAGCACCCCAATCACCCTAAAAAATATAAATATAAATCAATTGGAATGAGAATCAAACTCACCAGCAAAAGGAAAAAGGAGGATAAGTATTCAGACTGCTGAGCAAACGTGAATGGGAAGGGATCTATGGAAAAAAGGACATGGGGAGAGCACATAGAGGGCCTGAGGAAAGGAAACAGGACTGGGAGTGGCTTGTATTTCCAGGACAGAAGCTAGATGCATTCCTCGCTGCCTGTGACACTGTGACCCATTTCTACCCCGCACAGGGAAGAAACAGCCTCTCACCCCTCGGAAACGTCACCCATTCAGGTCAGCAGCACTGCAATGTGTGTGCAGGAGAATGAAGGAAGCCCACACTCCAGCTGGCCTGATTCCAGCCTCATCTGGGAGACAAGACCTCGGGTTTGCAGAGCTGAGAGCCCTCTGAGCTATGGCAGCACGCACACTCTCCTCCCTTCGCTCCCTCCTCCCTGTCCCCACCACACACACTGTCCGCCCAGGGGGCCAATTACACTAACAGCACAAACCTCCCTCCACTACTCTCCAGTTTCAAGAGCTCCACAGCAATTAAAAATATGCGCCACCAAATCCTCACTGAACCAGTTAGCTGCCGTCTGAAAGCTGCGTCCCCAAAGGAGAGAAAGCCATAACATGGAAGAGCCCAGAAAACACTGTCAGTACCAAGCCAGGATACAAACCACAAGCCAAGGCAAAACTCAGATCTGTCTCAAGACTGGAGGGTATACATCAGGGGCAGCTCCAAAACTGCCCAACCCAGGGCACCGAAACATCCACCCAGTGGGTCACAGCCATCCATCCTGTCTACCAGGAGCAGCCTGAAGAGACAAACCCCATGTCATGCTCCATTATGGCCACAGCAGCACAGACAACATGTGCTGGCTAAGCAATTTTCATCTCTCTTCACTCTGCTTAGCTTGACTGATCCTCCACCAAGGACCCAACCTTCCTGCTCATCTGGTAACTGGTCCCTTCTCCAGGCAGGAAGAAAGGCAAGAATGGTCTCAGTGCAGGTCACCATACCCCTTCCTCAGGGTGAGCAATTCCTTGAATCTCCCACAGGCCTGCTGGCCAGGTCACATCTGGTTTAAATGCAGCCTCTGTACACTGCATGTGTGTGCTGACAATCCATAACAAGCAGGAACAATTAAGATGTCCATTAGCACAAGACTCAGGAACATGAGGTTTCAGTACAAAAGCAGTAACCATTAGGACCCTGAAAGGGGCAGAACCATAACTCTAGGCAATGAGTAGGGACGGCAGGCTGCTACTGAAGGTCACATTATTTCAGATCTCACAAATGGACTGAGAGTCACAAGAATCTACTAGGATGGGGTACCCAAACTTCGCTACTCTAGGGACTACACTGGCAACTTGCTAGGAGCCCAAAGGCCCCACTGAAATTGCATAAAATGGAAACATTTGCAGTCACCATTATCTATAAACAGGGATACAGGGACCATGGAAACGACAGTTCCCAGCATGTAATGTTTTCTTCTTGCTCCAAAAGCAGCTCCTCAAATCAAGAGCAAACGCTGCATGATGAGACCTGTAGTCTCATCCAGCCAAGCCTCTGCACTGAAGACGAAGACAATAACAAGTCACGCTATAAGCCACATTAGGCCGCTTGTGGTCCATGGAGCCTCTCCTGAGGGCAGCTTGTACATACACACCTGGAGAAGGGCTCAGAGAGACACTGGAGAAACAATTTCCACTACGGACTGTGTGCTTAGCATTGCAGATCAGGGAACACGGACAGGCTACAGAAACTACATACACACTCACTGAAGGAGGACAAGGCAGGGCATCTGGATGGCCTGCACCACCTCTGAGATACAAATGATGTATCTGTCAGTCCTTGAAATTCACATTTCCTTATGCTGAATCCAACTGCTCTTTGTAGGCTTCCTACAACTGTCCTGATCTCCCAGCCCGACAGGAAACCAGCAAAAACTTCACAACCAACATAGATTACGTTTTAGAAAAAGATATTCTTTAACACACACACACACACACACACACACACACACACAATCCTGGGCTTTGTTCCTCTAGGTACATCTCGGCGGCGTCTGTCCACCCAAAGGTGACAGAAAGCACATAAACACAAACACACAGCATTTAGACAATGGTTTTTCATTTTCAGTATCCTAGACAAACACTAAGTAAACTTCACAAGCCTCATGAGAGGTAGGTATTACACCCTGTTTTGAGGGGGAAACAGGCACACAAAGGTAAAGCAACTTGTCCATGCTGTCAGAGTAAGACAGGAACAGGGCTGGGATTACTAGAATCAGAGTTTCTGGCTCTCCATGATATGCTTAGACCACTAGATCATGCTGCTTCTCATCTTTACAAAGAGCTAATTAAGGAGATTCAACGACTCAAAATCAGAGATGGAAAAATCTTATTAGTTCCCATCTGTAACTACTCAGGAAAAAGATATTTTTGAGGGGAGAGCAAACAAAACGTTAGGCTATACGAAGAATCAGATGGGAAATACTGAGACCATCATGCCATTCAATACATCAGTGGGGCATGCTCATCTGGGATATGGCGTTCAGTTCCGTTCATCACATCTCAGAAAGGACACAGGGTCTCAGAGCCCTCCACTGAGATCAGGCTTAACACGGCTTTTGGCTTATCCAAGTTTAACTTAAAACCTCTGGCAGCAGCTTGTTTGCTAACCAAGCTCTCTGACAGTGGAATTCGCTCCCAATTTCAGCCCTAGTGTGTTGGGGAATTTTAAATTAAAACAACAAACATATGTGGGCTATGGCATCTGGTCTTTCTTAAAATGTTGGTGTTCTTAATATTTTTGTTAGTGTCCTCCAACACCCCTCCCTCACCACGGAAATGTACAGCGTTTTATCTGAAAAGTGCCAAGGAAGGAGCCCACGCCTCCACTGACCACCGATTCAAAAAACATCTGGTGGAGTCTAGCTGAAGTACCAGCATCTTTAACCACCCTTGACCTTCCTCTCTGGAAGGGGCCCTCACTCCCAGCACAGTGACACCCTTCTCCTCTCCCACTACTTCATGGCCTAATCATCAACAGTTCCTAGAAACATGGCACTCTGCTTCCAGTCCCACAGGCTCCCGCACCACAGCCACAATCAGGAATTTATGATGCATATTCATTTTCCAAGGTAAGAGATATCAGACCCAGAAGGGTCAAGCCAGAGGGAGGAAAAACCCCTACTCCAAGGATAGCCAAAATCTGGCCCAGGGCTGCCCTCCTCTTTAACAAAGATGTGGCCTGTGGAAAGCAGAGGTTCCAGCATGCAATCCTCCATCGGGATTCCAGTGTCCTGCCCTTGTCCTGCACTGGTCTCCATGGGTTACCGTTCCATATGAAAGATAAGGGCAGTTGCAACCAGCTCTATTTTATACAAATCCCATGCGGCCCTTGGACTCCTCTAGTAATTAACAAACCACCTGAGCTACCCAAAGTTTGGACACCACCCCATGTCTTATTCACATGCATTCAGCAGCATCCAGCCGGAGTCTCCCTCTGCAGTAATCACCTCCCTCGGGACTGCTACCCAGAGATCAGGACGGAGAGAACACTCGTGGCCCTTTCAAATCCAACTCCACTTGTGCAGACAAGCATTAGCAGGACCACTTGTGCGAGCGAGTGTGTCAGCATTAATCCATGTCTGGCTGAACCAGGCCTCAGGACTACACTGCGAGGCAGAACCGCCCCGCTGGCCCTATCACCACATTACCCATCTGCCTCCAACTGGCGTCTCCCTACCTTGGGGAGGAAGCACCTTGATGCCCAGTCTGACCCACTGCCATTCTGTGCAGAGACCAACATACCACCGGCCTCAGCCTCTGACAAGCGAGTGGCACTGCATGCAACTGGGCATTAACTGCTAAAACACGGGTCTCTATTTCCATGCAAGTTCTGTACTGAACTCCTTCAGCATTACACCAGCACAGCCTCCATGCTTAATGGAGGAGTTTGCCCAGAGGATGGGAGCAAAAGGATGCAGTGATGTCTCTGGTCCCCTCACTTTCCATATGCAAAGTGACCACTCCAGCCTCCTTCAAATCCTACTCTAGAGGAAATCCTTGCTGATCTCCATCACAGGACTGCATCTGCATCTGAACCACTGTTCTCCAGATCTTTTGGTGCCAGTTATACTGCAAACTCTTCAGGGCCAGGACCTCACCTCCTGAGTTTTGTAAAGTGCACTGTGCCTTTATGGCACTATATAAATATGCAACAACCACAACTGTTTGAGACAATAAACAGGGTGATAATGCACAAAAAGACCATCGGGGGCACAGATGGAGAGCGTGAGTGCTTCCTGTGCCAATCTTCAGCCCCAGGCAGGTAACTGAAGTGATTCTAGCAGCATGATGGTTTAAAGGGAGGGCAGAGTGGGTGCAATCAGAAATCAAGAGGGGCTGCAATGCACCTCAGTGCCCTACCCTGCTCCATTACCCAAGAAAGCTGGAAGCTGCTTATTAACTGCTCCACATGCAACTTCAAAGCCTGGACTTTGAATAGAAATAAAGCAGCTTGCTTAGTTCAAAGGAAAGCAGCTGAGACACAATGATGAAAAGCCTGCCCTCAGCACATGCTTATCTCTGCCTCCCTGTTCAGCCAGCACTGCACTAGCAAGCCCTATGCATGCAGCAGAGCTTTGCCAGCCAGACCTTCCCAAGCCCTTGTTAGGATGAATCCAGAAGCAGGAAGTGGGGAAGTATTTGCTAAGAGATGAGAAAGGAGCATTTTCCAGCAAGTGCCTGCTGCCTCAGGGTGCTCTTCCCAGAGCATAGCTCTCTGCAACCACCTCCTAATGAACTGCATGAGACTAGATGGGACCCAGTGGGGCGTCCCCCTAGCTCCAACTTCAAAGCCCAAAGACCCACATGAGCAAACTCAATTCAGCAGCCTATGGCAGGGTAGCACTACCTTCTCTGAGGAATTAGGCTGCAGCACCAGAATGCTGCCTGGCCAAGGAGGACCCTATTGCAACTGAGGGTTGCACTGAATTTGAGAGAACTCAAACAGGTTACACCTGTTCTCACCTTTGATGTACTCCATGAACATCACTGCTCCCAGCACACAATGTAGCCTGCCTACCCAGATCAAGACAAGATATTTAACGCTGGGACCCGTAGTCACGAGGAAGCAGTGGTCTGCCCTATTACCCTCAGGTTCGGTGTCTGCTGGGTGGGCATGTCACTGGAACCAAGAGTCAAACTTGGGGGGGTCCAAAGGCCATGGCTCTCTTCAGTGACCCCAAAAGCAAGACTGAACTCAGCTGGAAGTGACTCAGCACAGTTCTGAATCTCTGCAGCCTTGTAGGCATCCATTCTTTAAAGAGACATCTACACAGCTGTGTTGGCACTGGAGCCCCAAATCCTGCCTGGAATTATTTCCTTTCTGGCACAAGATTTGCTTGAGCATCTCCCCAGGCAGGAAGAAGAAGGTGTCCCCAGCCGCTTCTAAGAAATTCTGTTACAATTCCTTCCCACACTGTAGGATCCAGGGATTAGGGAAGCACATGCGCTCTTCATGCTCCTCATTCCCATGTCTCCATTCATTCATGATGCTGAGAGGGGGATTTCAGATAAGCCCCTGAGGTAGGAGATGGAAGAGACCTCTCTATCTTTGGGTTCTTCACTGCCAGCCATCACTGTAGGATTCCAGCACTTCCAGGTAAAATCAACAGCAATAGGAAAGTCCCTAGTGGCTTCCATGGAGTGTCTGGCGCTTCTCTTTTTGAGGTAAGCGCTCTGCTTGAGGTATACTTTTGTTTTGGTTGGTTGATTTGTTTGAAACAGGTTTTATCTGGGGGGATGTTTGGGTAGGTGGGCCTGTCAACATGCTGAGTCATTCTTATGGTGGAAAGGCTTTTGTGAAGAGGAAGGTTTTGCAGTGTATCACAGAGACAGTCTCTGGGTTCCCCTAATCTGCTCTGGTAGTTCACTGCACAGCCAGAGTCCCGTGACAGAACACTTTGTCCCCAGTGCTCACGTGCTTCACGAGTCTTAGTCAGGGACCAGGACCCCACTGTGCCAGATATAAAATATACAACCAGAACAAAAAGATTGCTCCTACCCCAAAGATCTTACAATAGACGTGTAAGACAAGAGACAATAGATGGCTGCAGACAGACCAGTGAGGCAGTACAAGGAAACAATACTGATCACAGCATGGCAGGTAGTGGTTTCAGCACACTGGAGCTTTCCATGGTCAAGTTTTTTGTAGGCTTCACAGCAAAGGAAAATTTTAAAGAGGGATTTGAAGGGGCCAAATGAGGTGGGTTTTCAGATGTTTAAGGGAGTTCCTCCCACATATGAGGGTCAACATGGCAGACAACACAAAAGCGCTTGTTTGAAAATGTAACAAGTGGACAACAAAGGCTGGAACCATTGGCAGAGCAGAGGTGGGGGTCAACATCTCGACAGCGTAGAAGAGATGGTAGGTAGCGTAGGGACAGGCTTCAACGTGAAGACAAATAGTTTGCGTTTGAGGTCAGGGAGCGAGAGGGAGGATGCATAGAAGACCTCTTAGGGTCCCTTCCAACCCTAATATTCTATTATTCTATGATTCTAAAGAGGGGAGTGACAATCAAAGTGATGAGCTCGGGGAAATGATTCTGCAGCAGTTTTTTAAATGGATATAAGTGGTGCAAGACTGCATTTGTCAAGGGCAGACAGAAGGACATTGAAGTAGTTGAGATGCAAGATTCTGAAGGCCTGGACAAGAGTTCAAAAGAAGGTGGGAACAGAATCTCAGCTAGTTATTCAAAGTGTTCCCGCCCCTTCCATCCAGCATCACTTCAGTCTTGCCCAAGTTCAGTTTGAGCCAGCTTCTCTTCATCCAAGAGCAGATCTCTTATAGGCATTCTGACTCCTTAGTAACAGCGGTGATTGCATGAGTGGTGAAGGAGATATATAGTTGAGTTTCATATGCACATTGTTGGCAACTGAGCTCATGGTCTACCGCCTCCCCCCCCAGCAGGTGAAGGCTTTCTCAGAAGAGAAGCAGTAACCTATCCCCACTTTACCCATGCTCAGGCTCCCACCACAGGGAGACCATACTGGATCAGTATTAGGCTATCCTTCTGCAAGAACAGGCCACAGTCCACCAGAGATTCCAAAAGTTTGCAGACAAATGGCCACATAAACACTGAAATATTTAAAAACAACGAGAGTTCTGTGGCACTTTAAAGACTAACAAATTTAATTTTTGTAGGCATAGGCTTTCGTGAGACTCAGCTCACTTCGTCAGATGCAGAGGTAGAATGATACAGTAAATAGGAAACATAGATATACAAGTGCATAGAGAACAATGGGGGAGGTGGATGAAAGCCAGGTACTTGAGGGCTAATGACAGTCATTGAGTAGGTGAGAACGGGTGACCAAAGCCAGGAATGGCTCTCTCATTACAAGAGGTAATTGCTTGACTTTAGCAAAGCTTTTGATACTGTCTCTCACAGTATTCTTATCAGCAAGTAAAAGAAGTATGGGTTGGATGAATGGACTATAAAATGGATAGAGAACTGGCTAGAGCATAGGGCTCAACGAGTAGTGATCAATGGCTCCATGTCTAGCTGGCAACCGGTCACAAGCGGAGTTCCCCAGGGGTCGGTCCTGGGGCCGGTTTTGTTCAACATCTTTATTAATGATCTGGAGGATGGGGTAGATTGCACCCTCAGCAAGTTTGCGGATGACACTAAGTTGGGAGGAGTGGTAGATACCCTGCAAGGTAGAGATAGGATACAGAGTGACCTAAACAAACTGGAGGATTGGGCCAAAAGAAATCTAATGAGGTTCAACAAAAAAAAGTGCAGAGTCCTCCACTTAGGAAGGAAGAATCCCATGCACAGCTATAGACTGGGGACCGACGAGCTGGGCAGCAGTTCTGCAGAAAAGGACCTGGGGGTAACAGTGGATAAAAGCTGGATATGAGTCAGCAGTGTGCCCTGGTTGTCAAGAAGGCTAATAGCATATTGGGCTGCATTAGGAGGGGCATTGCCAGCGGGTCACGGGAAGTGATTATTCCCCTCTATTCGGCATTGGTGAGGCCGCATTTAGAATATTGTGTCCAGTTTTGGGCCCCCCACTAGAAAAAGGATGTGGACAAGTTGGAGAGAGTCCAGAGGAGGGCAACAAAAATGATTAGGAGGCTGGAGCACAGGACTTATGAGGAGAGGCTGAGGGAACTGGGCTTGTTTAGTCTGCAAAAGAGAAGAATGAGGGGGGATTTGATAGCAGCCTTTAACTACCCGAAAGGGGGTTCCAGGGAGGATGGGGCTAGGCTGTTCTCGGTGGTGGCAGATGACAGAACGAGGAGCAACGGTCTCAAGTTGCAGGGTGGGAGGTCTAGGTTGGACATTAGGAAACAGTTTTTCCCTAGGCGGGTGGTGAAGCACTGGAATGGGTTACCTAGGGAGGTGGTGGAATCTCCATCCTTAGAGGTTTTTAAGCTGAGGCTTGACAAAGTCCTGGCTGGGATGATTTAGCTGAGGTTAGTCCTGCTCTGAGCAGGGGGTTGGACTAGATACCTCCTGAGGTCCTTTCCAACTCTAATATTCTATGATTCTATGATTGTTTTTGCTGTATACAGACTAACACGGCTACCCCTCTGGAACTGAAATATTTGCATGACGGGAGCCTGCTTGAGACATCAGAGGCAAGGAACCCCACCTTGAGAAGCCATCACCATTCAATGAATCCGTTCAGGAACCTTTTGCTTCTTAGTCCTGGCAGCACATTGCTGCACCACAGATTCTGTCCCTCATCTATGTGCCTAAGACAATGCATTTAATACATGACAACACTGTGATGCTCTGCTCAGGGCCACAAATACCCCATGATCATCCCACATTAGAGAATAATCAAGGGAAGCACCCACAGGAGTAGCCATTCACCCTCAGGAAGGGAAGATTAGGGTGCAGACTACCAGCCTGAAAGCACTTCAACTTTACATCCAAATTTAACCAAACACGACAATCCACATAGATTCACTAGGTGCATTTTGCCTAAATGTGGAATCCCCAACCAGAGCTATGGGCCTAAGGAGAGATATCGCCCTCCCTAAAGATGCTGAATACTCTGGCTTTATGATTCTCCCATGTCCATGTGAAAACGAGGAGATGGTCCATATGCAGCAAGGGAAAATGCTACATACGCAGCCATCTGAGATTACACAAGAAGGGAGGTTCACATGTAAATCAACAGCACACATTTGTTCTTCAGAACTCTTACTGGAGGTGCAAGTGTTAAAGTTCAACTCGAGAGCTTAAGGAGCAAGATAAGATTTAACCCATGTAAAAGGCAAGGTAGTTCCTTTAAGTCTTATTCACTGCAAAATAGCATGTCAGATTGACACCTGTGATGTGTTCACTTAAAGGACCCTACCACAGCCAGGTGAGGAGACACTGTAAAGGCTGAAATGGGAATATTTACTCTCAGCTTCTGACATTTGTGCAATAAAAATCTCAAAATGTGGCAGTAACATTTTTTTCTGCCAATACAATAAATCCCATTTGTAACTGAATTATTTAGGGTGGCATGGAGGCAGACATAGGAGAAATGTAATGGAATTAAGGGAAATGAAGGCTGAATATCAGAAACACTCTCCTGACCCTGAGACATATCACTGCAGCAGAATTATCTCCCAAGGGAAGGGGTGGAAGCCCTAGACTGAACAAAGCACTGGAGAATAGATTACATAGACCAGTCCTTCCCTGGCCCAGAGGAATATGACTACACGGGACCCAATAGGTCTTTTCCCTATCTGATTTCTACGAGTACAATGAATTCTGCTGGGACCATCCGCTAAAGTCAGAAAAACAAAGGGAAACGAAGGTATATTTATATTCATTCCTATGCTAGGAGAGTAGTACTAAGAGAACTTTGGTTGGACTTTGCTGGACAGCATGCATATTCCAGTTTAAGGCTCAGGGCCAGAAGGTGTTTGGTCTAGAAACTTCACAAGAATGCTACCTTGTATGACAACAGAGCAGACCAGCTTCCTGTGTAAGCCAGAGGCTCTCTTCAGAGCTGGCCACTCGGAGGAAGGGCTGGATGGGCAAGCTCTGTCATGGCCATTTCTTATCCCCACTCCATGGGAGGAGGGTATAATTAAGGATAAGATTCTGTCACAGAGGTCACGGATTCTGTGACTTTCCAGGACCTGCGAGACTACTTCCGGAGCAGATCTGGATCAGCTGTCAGTCCCGGGGATGCTGGAGCATCTGACTGGCGGCCAACCCTGGGGATACCAGAGCAGCGGTCCCCGGGCCCACCAGAAGGTTGTAGTTGGGTCAGCCCCTTTGGGGCTGGAACAGCTGCAATCAGCCCCTGCCACAGGAGCAGCTGGGCTGGAGCAGCTGGAAGTTGCAGGATCACTCTGAATCTTTGTCCCCCCTCCTCCCCCCAGGGTATTTTTAGTGAAAGACAGGCAAAGCTAAAACTCCCATTTTACAAATAGGAAACCGAGGCACAGAAAAACTAAGCAACTTGCTCAAGCTCACAGAAGTCTGGAAATTGAACCCAGGTCTCCAGAGTTCCAGACTAGCTGCCCTGACATTTAAAATGAAACTCAGGTCCACGGAAACCAGCAAGTACTGCGCCTTATGTAAGAGTGTAGCTGGATCTTCCTAGTTACATGATAAGATTCTTAGTTCAAGCACTCTGCCTCCATATAACAGGGAAGACAAATTACAAGATGTGGGGCAGGGATTGCCTATTGATCTTTTGCCAGGAGACTGAGCCCATCAGGTGACAGGAGGGAAGCACCATTATGTGCAAGAGGCAAGATTCATACGCTGAGCAGTACAGTACAGCAGCTCAACTCACTGAGAGATTCAGCCGTACACTGTGGAGGCATCAGCCACTTCCATTCAAACTATAAGAGGAAGGAGAAATTTAGGAGAACCTCAGTGAGACAGTGGGACTGAAGTTCTAAAGTTGGCCTTGCGTGAGCTTAGCAAATAGATAGCTCAGTGGTACAAGATGGCCAAGAAAGCTGGAGCTGTATATTTCACTGAGGATCCATGCTCTGTCAGACCCAGAGTAGTCTATCCCCCACCAGGAACTCATGCAGGATTGCTCCCTACAGTTTAATTAATCAATGTCTTCCCCCAGGTCAATATTTCCAATCCCAAGACCTCTGCAGGATCTCCCATACTGCTGATCAGAGGGAACAGGTTTCAAAGTGTGAAAAGCCCAGGGGTAACAGACAGTGACCACCCTGGTTACATATGAACCAACCCTCCAGGGCTCCTTTCTCTGAACTTTGAGAACCGCATCTCTCAGGACTACTGCTACGAGGAGCCTGTCAGAGTCTCACATGTTTGTTTTCTCTCCTTCAAGCAGCAGCTCACGCTTAGCAAGATGTGGAATGCCCTGGGAAAAGGAGATGCAACATACAGAGATTGATACCTGCATCTGGTGAGCACAAATGCAGTTGTAAACTTCAACTTCTCCACCTTGAAAGCCAACAAAGGGTGATGATGTCTCGGTGACCTAGTATTAATCACCAGCCGCAGTTCTCTTACTGTAACCCTGGAATCTTTCTGGGCCCCACCACAAGGGCCACAGAAGATCCAACCACTGTCTTTAGTTTCTGGGATTGCTGGGCAGCTCTTGTCACTCGAAATGCTGTGAACCTGATACATTTTTTCTCCCCTACCAGCTGCCTCTCAGCGGGTCAGTTCTCCACAATTTCCAGCTGAGAGATGCCAAAACAAAAGGTGAGAGCATTACTGGAACTATTCTGGACTGTGAATCATTTTATTAAGCCAGAATGCTTCCAGTCAGCTCCAGAACCTCACCCCCCTCAAACCATAGAGCTACCAACCTACTTCTCAGAGACAGTCACTTGCGTCTGAAACAGCCTCTCAGAACACCAAGAACCAAACAATAGACACAGGCCTAACAATAATACCTTTCCTCTCTGAACTCAGCCCATTAGCTGAACTGAAAATCCTGAAATCACTGCAAAAAAACCCAAACCATGAACTGCTACTGTAATCCATGCTCTTGGCTAGTGAAAGAGAATTAAGACTAAGGTTCTTAACAATGAAGTTTTTTCAATTTTGAAAAGTAGCCCTGGATAGGTTAAGTCACCAAGAAAAATATTCTCTGATGCCATGTTTTTTTTTTAATTTCAGCTCCACCAACAGAGACTCAGGCTTAAATTTCAAATAATTGCAATTTAAACGTTTTACTATTCCTACCTTTGAAAGTTGCCTCTTGCATGAGCTAATGTCAAAACCCTGCTACAGTTCACACATTGTGGTATAATCCGATTTTGGTGAGAAGACAGAGGAACACAAGAACATCAGACAATCCGTCATATACCAGTATTTCAAAAGGTAGATATCTGTAAGTATTCTAATCTCAAAAGGTACTTAATTGATTCAAGATTTTCAGAAACCTGTCACGGGGGCAATGAGGCTTAGCCATATGTGTTTGAAAGCTTGAGGAATTCTATGGTTTTTGTGGAGGGAGATTACAAGGGAGATCAAAACAGCCTTATAAAGGGGCAGTGTCCTGATTCTGCACTGTGATGCCCACAGCCCAGCACCTCCTACACCATGCTGGGGCATTGAGGGCCAGTACTCAAAGAGAAAAGTGTTACCTACTGCAATACCTGCACCATTTCCTATAGCACAACACCTGCACACCACCACCATGCTGGGCATTGTAGTCCATGATCTAACAAATTCATCAGTTACTTCCCCAGATAAAAGTGATCGTGAAAAGATTAGCTAGTGATTTCCAGCTTCAGGAGGGAGTTTTGACTGGTAGCTCAAGCAGGCACATAGGCGTGCATACGGGGTGTGCCGGGTATGCCCAGGCACACCCTAATGCAGGGGTGTCAAACCTTTTTTATCCAGCCCGCGTACCTTTTACAGCGAGATGGCCCGCGGCGCTGTATTTTTAGCTGATGCTGGAGGGTAGAGCTGCCGCCGAAAGACTGGAAGGCGCTCGATTTCTCGGCGGACGGACACAGTGAGCTGCCGCCGAAAAAGAAAGAGCTGAGAGATTTCGTGGCAGAGACTAGGACGCAGCGAGAATTCCGCCGGCAGGTAATTCAAATGTGGCCAGCCGGTGGAATTGAGTTTGAAACCCCTGATAAAGATGAAAATGAAAATTCCCTGGGTGCACACCCTAATGAAATGTGCTGCGCACACCTATGAGCAGGCAACAGTCAGGATTCCCAAGGGCATGCCTAATTCTGCCACCAACTCCAACTGTGACCTTGGACACTTCAGTGCTTCAGCTTCCTCATCTGTAAAATGGGGATAATGATAGTTACCCACCTCACAGAGATATTTTAACAATTCACAAGTGAATGTTTGTGGAGTGGTCTGAGATGTTTGAATAGAAATTATTATAGATCATTATTTATTGCTGCAAAACCTAAAACACTCAATCAGGGATCAAGGGTTATTGTACTCAGACATCATAAAACATACAGATATAAACACAAAGTAATACTCCAGTACAATACTCTTACGGTGATCTGCAAAGAAAGTAAAACAACTTGTAGCCTTTTCACTTCTTTATGATGTACAAAAAAGAAATGAAAATTCTATTCTGTATATTTTTTCTGCTTGTTATTTTCCATTAAAAAGTCATATTATGAAAGCCCATCTTTAATTGGGATTTCAGCCAGGAACACTCCACTTGCCATAATAAATATTATAAATAAATAAAATTATATATGTATTATATATATATACACACACACACACACACACATACACGCACGCACTAAATTCAGGTATAAAAATAAAATTGATATTCAGGTATAAAAATAAAATTGAATTCAGACTCTCCCACCTACCTCAAGTCCTGTTACACATAGATTCAGAGATTCCAAGGCCAAAGGGACTATTCTGATCATCTAGTCTGACCTCCTGTATAACACAGGCCATAGAACTTCCCCCAAAGAATTCCTAGAGCAGATCTTTTAGAAAAAACATCCAATTTTGATTTAAAAATTGTCAGTGATGGAGAATCCACCATTACTCTTGGTAAATTGGTCCAATGGTTAATTACCTCACTGTCAAAAATATACACTTTATTTCCAGTCTGAATTTGTCTAGCTTAAACTTTCAGCCATTGGATCATGTTAGGCCTTTCTCTGCTAGACCGAAGAGCCCATTTTTAAATATTTGTTTCTCATGTAGGTACTTATAGACTGTAATCAAGTCACCCCTTAATCTATTTAGCCTAACAAAGAGAAGGTTGAACACCTTGAGTTTATCATTGTAAGGCATGTTTTCTAATCTTTTCATCATTCTCATGGCTCTTCCCTGTACCATCTCCAATTTATCATCCTCCTTCTTGAATTGTGGGCACCAGAACTGGACACAGTATTCCCTCAGCAGTCACATCAGTGCCAAGCACAGAGGCAAGAGAACCTCTCTACTCCTCCTCGAAATTCCTGTGTATGCATCATCTAGCATGATTAGCAGGTGTCGTCCTTAAAAAGCTCTGCAACCACGGTCCTGATTAAGCAGCAGCCATTGCCATTCAGCAGCAAGAAACCCAACTGATTCCATGGGAAACAGCCTTTTGACATGAGGCATAATTAATTATAAAAGGGAAACCAAACTTGTGCTACAAGCCTCTGACACAGACAAGTGAAGACGACAGAAGTTCAGCAGGATCCATTCACACACAAATACCCCTCTCTCTATTTCCTCAGGAAAGCTATCCCTTCCTATCTGGGGTCTTATCTGTCACCCATTCACTATGGTGTCAGGGGCTGCATCTGCACTGAGATATGTCCCGTTTTCAGTGAGGAGGCTGGGTATTGACCAAGTTCCCCAGCTACAATGACCAAGGCACAAGCGGACTGAAAAACAAGTCCAAGGTCACAGTGAGCTTGACTGCAGGGCACAGCCCAAAGGGGGACAATAAGAAGCAGCACTGCGACAACAGCATGTTCTTCACTATCCACTCCCACTTCATGTGTGAGCAGAAGAGCAAAGTGAAGTTAACAAAGTACTCCACTTCTTACCTGCTCACCTCACACACAGAGAGAAGCAGCAATGTCTGGGAGAAGGAGGTGGGAGCAACTCAGGAACAGCGCATGAGCAAATCTACATGGGGTTCTGGGACAGGGATAGCTGCAGTAGCATCCCAAGACTGGCAAAGCACTTCCATACATATTACAACCTGTAATTTTATCTACTCTCCATCCCAGTTCATGTAAGTCACAGCCTCCGACTTATTTTCCCTTGGAAAGGACCACGTTAGTAGAACATAGCCCAAGCCATTGACGCTGATTTCACATTCTCCAGGAACAGGTTATTACCTTGAACCTTGGTTAATCTATAGCCCAAATGCTGCCCTGAGCTGTCCTGGGAGAGGCAGAGAAAGGCGTGTGCTGCATTCCAGAGTGGTGGGGGGGCCAGCTGGGCTGGGCAGAGCTCACTGCAGCAATCAGCTTAAGAGGAAAGGAAAAGTGCTTCCACGTTGCAGTTATCAGTGGTTTCCATCCGTCAGCACAGAGAAAAGTGATGGGCTGAGAGGCCTCCCAAGAGCCAGGAGCTTACAGCATTGCCCTGTCCCTAAAAAACAACAACAGACATTTCTATAGTGCCCTTCAGTCAGAAATTCATAAGGACTTGGCAAACATATACACAATGTCAGACATAGCACTGAAATGCAGCTACCTCTCCGGTGGGACACAGCAATGGTTTAACAGCACATAGCAACATTGCCCAGCAGTTTGCAATGAGATATTAGAGGAGAATTCCATAACAATTGAAATCAGAGGGGACATTTTAGAGAGGCAAAATCAAATGTCTTAAATTTGGTTTTGCGGATGATACTGAGGTGAATCAGCCAGTTGTTAGGGAAGTGCCCTAGTACCTGTCATATCCACCAATGGGCAAGCCCTGGATTTTACATCTTATCCCCAAGACAGCACTCCCAGCAGCCCCC
Source organism: Emydura macquarii macquarii (assembly GCF_026122565.2). Classification (NCBI taxonomy): domain Eukaryota; kingdom Metazoa; phylum Chordata; order Testudines; family Chelidae; genus Emydura; species Emydura macquarii. The sequence continues at coordinate 2,307,445 of NW_027132383.1, forward strand.
TAAACCTTCACCAAGGCATTGAGGTCAATCCTGACTTGGAATAGAGCATCCCCTGCTGAATCACACACGCCCTCCCTGCAGCACAACATCCCGGTGCACCCCAATGGGGTATGAATGTTATTCCTGACTAAAGGAAGAAAGAGAACCTCTTTTGAGAGACCCCTCCCCATTATCAATACCATTTCTGTCACCACCTAGATGTATCTTGGAGATCTCCATTCCAAATACTGATCAGGCCTAACTCTGCTTTGCTTGCAAGAGCAAAGGAGATGGAGTGGTTTCAAGCACATGAACAGAAAGCAGGTTTCACTGAAAGCAGTCTGCGTAAGCCAAACATTAATCCAGTCAGCGGGAAGGTGAAGTGATGCTACAGCTAGAAAGCCTGGTGCTTCTTTAGATGTCCAAAGTGATACACCTATAAAGCGCCTTGCACACTTATGGTACTACAGAAATAATCCAGCAATGGACTCTTCCAATACTAATGGCTAGAGAGGGAAAACACTGAGCCCCAGAACACAGTTGGGCTACATTGGAATTTATACATATTCATTTATTCTGTCCCTAGAATCACAGAAATGTAGGGCTGGAAATGACTTCTCGAGATCATTAGTAGCTACCCTTATAGTTAGAAAAATTTTCCTAATATCTAACCTAAATCTCCCTTACTGCAGATTACGCCCATTATTTCATGTCTTTCCTTCAGCGGTCAGAGAACAATTGATCACCATCCTCTTTACAACAGCCCTTAATATATTTGAAGACTGTTATCAGGTCCCCCCTCAGTCTTCCTTTCTCAAGACTAAACATGTTTTAACCTTTCCTTACAGGTCAGATTTTCTAAACCTTTTATCATTTTGGTTGCTGTCCTTTGGACTCTCCAATTTATCCAAATCTGGTGCCCAGAACTGGATACAGTACTTCAGCTGAGGCCTCACCAGTGCTGAGGAGAACAGGATAATTACTTCCACTGTCTTACATATGACACTCCTGTCAGTACACCCCACAATGGTATTAGCCTTTTTTGAAGTCCATCACATCGTTGACTCATATTCAAGGTGAGCCACTATAACTGCCAGATGCTTTTCAGCCGTACTACCACCTAGCCAGTTACTCCCCATTTTATAGTTGTGCATTTGATTTTTCCTTCCTGAGTGCAGTACTTTGCACTCTTTATTACTGAATTTCATCTTATTGACTTCAGACCAATTCTCCAATTTGGCAAGGTCATTTTGAACACTCTTGAATACATTTGAATAATCTTGTCCTTCAAAGTGCTTGCAACCCCTTCCAGCTTGACGTCATCCTGCACTAGCCACTCACCAGAGGCCCAAGGGTCCCACGGCCTGCAATAAAACAAAGGAGCCCCTGGAGCCTAAAAGCTCATGCGCACAACGGTGGCCTGGGAACACTCATATCAAGATGGAGCACTGCACGCTGGGAGCGATGGTCTCCAAGGGCTGCTGTTTGGGACCTCACTTAGCACCTGGGTGACACTTTTCGATCCTGATTAAAACCCTGGCTACCAAGGCAATGCGGGCGTGCTTGGGACTGACAGCTGGAAACGAGGCCCTATAATGACAGCAGTCTCAGGTCGGGCTGGGAAACATGTCCTCCAAGAGACACAGTCCTTTGAGATCACGAAAGCCCCAGAAAGGAGATCACCCCACACCACTCACTATTCCAGCAGCACCAGCAGAACGTGGGCATGGATGGAGAGGATGTTCTCCAACACCGACCACCTACTGCCACAGCGCCAGGAAGACAGGGAAAACATGATCTTCCCTCTGTGTGGGGCGTGTCAGGGAGCACAGGGAGAGGGGAATCTGCCCCAACGCGCTCTCACCTCTCCACTCCCATCGGCTGCCTTCCCCCCAACACCGGAGGCACACAGAGGGGGGAAATGCCCACTTCACACCACCCCATGCCCACACCAACACCAGCAGGACCGGGAGAGAGCACTCCCCTCAGACCAACCCTTGCCCTGAGGGTGGGAAGTGGGGGATGCAGAGGGTAAGTTCCCTCATCCTGCTCCTCTGCCTCACAGCACCGAGGGGTAACACAGGGTGGGAAAACCTCCCCCCAGTAGCCCAGCGCCCCATAGCGCCCGGGAGGATGGGGGGGGGGGGGTTCCCCACACACTGGTTCCCGCCCCCATGGCATCAGGGTGATGGGGGAACCTGCCTTCATGCTGACTCCTCCCGCCACAGCATGGGGGGGAGGGCGAGATATGGGGCAAACCTCCCCCCAGAGCACCAGGGGAATGGGGGGGGAGGGAACTCACCCCAGGCTGCCCCTCCCCCTACAGCACGGGGGGTATATGGGGGAAACCTCCCCCCCCAACCAGGTTCCTCCCTCCCCCTCCCACTGCACCAGGGAGAACCTCCCCCCAGGCTGCCCCCCCCCCCGAGCACTGGGGAGATCCGGGGGGGGCTGAACTCTCTCCCCAGGATGCCCCCTGCAAGGGGGACCCTCCCCTCCCCCCGAGCACCGGGGGGGGCTCCCCTCACACTGCCCCTCCCCCAGAGCACTGAGGGGACGGGGGATACCCCCCTCCCCGCTACCCCTCCCCCACTCGCGCCCCCTCCCGTCCCCTCACAGCGCCGGGGGCGGATGGAGGGAACCTGCCTCCCCCCCCCGGGCGGGACCCGACCCCGACCCGACCCGACCCTGCCCCGCGCACAGGCCGCCCGCAGCCGGCTCCTCACCTGGCCGGGCCGCTGGGGCGGCGGCGGCGGCCGCTGGTGGCTGCGGGGGCGGGGGGCTGCCAGCCTCTCCCCGGCCCGCTGGGGGTGACAATATGGCGGCCGGGCGCTCCCGGGCAGCGGCGCCGTCGGTGGCGGGCAGCGCGAGGGGAGCAGCGGCTGCCGGGCCAGGCCGGGCCGCCAGGGGGCGCCAAGCGCAGCAGGGCCCGGCTCGCCGCCGCTTCCGCCTCCAGCCGGCCCGGACCATAGAGCGCGGGGGAGAGAGAGACGGCTCCGGCTGGGTGGGGGCCGCCTGGTACGTCATGGCACCATAGAGCCGTCTCCCTCTCACCTCCCCGCGGGAGTGGGGCGCTCAGGGACCGTCCCCGCCCTCCAAGATCCCCCACTGCTCTCAGGTGGGGAGCAAGTGTGAAAAATCGGGAGGGGCTGGGGGGCTGATAGGTGCCTATATCAGACATATGGGGACTGTCCCTATAAAATTGGGACATCTGGTCACCCTACTCTCAGGGGCTGCTGGCCCCACACCCACACATCCCCGGGGGGGTCCTGCTGTTGCCAGGGGGAATCAGTGCATCTCCAGCCCCAGGTGCCTGCTGGTGCTAGGGAAATGCAGGGCATTGGGGTCAGCCTTGACTGAAGGGAGGGTAACCCCTACCAAACCTCATTCTCCCCACAGCTCCCTGATACTGGGCTGGGGCAGTGGTAGGGTGACCAGACATCCCGTTATTAGGGACTTTGTTGTATATAGGCCACTAAACCTACTTCCCCCCACCAAAAAAAATGGCCTGATTTTTCACACTTGCTATCTGGTCACCATAGGCAGTGGGGTCAGCTGAGGGGAGAGCACCCTCCATCAATCCTCCTCCACACCATTCCCTGAAGCAGAACGTTCCTAGTGCTAGGCTGAGACACTGGGGTCAGATCAGCCTTCCTCTAAGCAGAGCATGCTGCCTACTGCTCCCTGCAGTCTTAGGAAATCACCTGCACTGCTCTCTGATGTCTTAGGAAGCCTCCCCTCCAAGGAATGACCCAGTCGGAAGCTCCTTAGCTTTTAAGATGTTTATGAATAAAAGTGAAACCCTCGATATTTTTAAGGCATCTAAAATGAATCCCAAATCTCATCCATAGCTAATGCAGACTGAATTTCTCTGGACAGTATCCATGAATGGGGTATTGCAGTTACAGTTGAAATCAGCGGGTGCCCATCTCCTCTGGGATCAGTTGTAAATTAAAGAGGAGGGATCCTAGATTTGCAACACTGAGTACAAGCCAAAACTGCATGCTGCTAGAATGGGTCTGGGGAGGAGAAGTCTGTAAAATTCATATGCTCCTGGTACCCTCCCCACCGTGGGTCCCATTGCAACATTATGTCCCTGATTTTCAGAGATGCTGGGTAACTGCAGCTCACATTTATTTCAGCTGGACTTGTAGGTGCTCAGCAGTTTTGAAAAACATCAGGCCCTCAGGAACTTTGGGAGTCACCTAAGGGAAAAGATGTGTGGGTGGACGAGACAAAGTAAAAAATAGAATTGGGCAAAGCGGAAGAAAAGAAGAATGGACTCCATTGATACGGAACAGAATCCATGCAGACTTAATAGGTCCATCAATGGCTATTAACCAGGATGGGCAGGGATTGCTGTTTGCCAGAGGCTGGGAATGGCTGACAGGGTGGATCACTTGATGATTACCTGGTTCTATTCATTCCCCCTGAAGTACCTGACATTGGCCATGGTCAGAACACAGGATACGGGGCTAGATGGACCATTGGTCTGACCCAGTGTGGCCGTTCTTATAAATAATCAACAGCTAATAATGGCTAGGTGGAGGGCCAATCAGAGAGGGCCGATGTTGATTTACTTTTAAAAAAACATATCCAAATTTTTCAGAGGTGCTGAGCGCCCACAGATTCTACTAATTTCATACTTTAGGTTTAAATATTTTTCTCTACAATGGGAATGTATTGAATAAAGTTATCCGCAAGAGAGGAATCGGCTTCCCACGGGCTTCAGCAGGAGACTGGGGAGAGGAATCAGTGCGAGAGGGGTTAAGCCCACCATTCCTCATGACAACATATCACCATGCCCAAGGCAGGTTTTACAGGCTTGACATAGATGGAGGAGGGGCTGCTTTGTAAAGGAGACAGCCTGGCCATCCCCTTTTTGTAGGCAGACAGGCTCAAACAACAAGAAGCTGCTTTGGATGCTGTTTCATTACGAAGCAGATTGAATACTGGAGGCTGACGGTTCCACGGCGGATGAGACGGAGAGAAACAGCAGAGGAAGACACCCTGGGGCTGAGTATAGGAGAGGAATGTGGGGAATTTGTCCTAGCCTAGTGAGGAGAAGCTGGAGTTAAAGAAACTGCCCCATAATGTAAATAGAATCCAACTGGAGAAAGAAGAGGCTTTGCCCCAACATTGCAGAAAAGAGGTCACCCCTATGTTTTATTCTGGTACTGCCACTCTAGCCAAAGCCATCTCTGGGGAGAAGAAACAGGAGCGGGCAAACATCTCCTTCAATATGGCCCCAGCTCCCCCTGCACCTTCCCACCCCACCTCCCTGCTTCCACACCACACTGCCAGTTGAACAAAGCAGCTAATGTTCAATGGCAGCAGCAGTTCCTACCAAAGGGGGGAAACTACAATTTATTTCACGGGACACCAAAAAGCCCTTTACAGCAGAACAACTCAGATGCACGTTGGAACACATGCCCAAGCACGGTCTGTATCCCTTTTCCCAACCACCCACACACCAGTCAGGTCCCCATCTAACTCATGGAAAGACTGAGAAATACTTTTGATGAGATTACAAGTTTGACAGTTTTGACATAATATACTCAGACTTCTGGAAGGCCTTTGACTTCGTGTTGCATGACATTCCGATAAAAAACTAGCACTATACAAAATCAACGTAGCCCATATTAAATGGATTAAAAACTGGTTAACTAATAAATTGCCAAAAGTACTTGTAAATGAGGAACCATCAGCCAACTGTGGTGGCTTTACTGGAGTCTTGCAGGGGTCTGTTCTCAATCCAATGCTATTCAGTATCTTTACTGATGATCTGTAGGAAAATATAAAACTATTGCTGGTAAAATGTGCAGATGACACAAAAATTAGTAGAGTGGATTGCTTGGTCAGATGGTTTCTTTTGTACAAAATGCATTTTAATACAGCCAAATGTGAAGCCATACGTCTAGGCAAAGGCACACTTATAAGACGGGGGACTGTGTCCAGGAATGCAGTGATGTTGAAAAGGAGTTGGGGATCAGGTAGGGCACCAAATACAAATGAGCTCTCAGTGTGATGTTGTAGTTAAGAAAGCAAACATCATCTCTGGGATTCATAAGCAAGAGACTAAAGAGTAGGAAGGTGGTGTTACCTCTGTATGCTCCAATTTGTCAAAGTTAATTTGAAATCTAATTAGAACATAAGAAACGGCCATAGTGGGTCAGACCAATGGTCCACCTAGCCCATTAGCCTGTCTTCCAACAGTGACCAATGCCAGGTGCTCCAAAGGGAATGAACAGACCAGGTGATCATCAAGTGATCCATCCCGCCGCCCATTCCCAGCCTCTGGCAAGCAGCAATCCCTGCCTAGCCTGGCTTACAGCCACTGATGGACCTAACCTCCAGGAACGTAGCTAGTTCTTTTTTGAACCCAGTTATAGTCTTGGCCTTCACAACATCCTCTGGCAATATCTTCTGAGTTCCACAGGTCACCCTGTGCGTGTGAAGAAATACTTCCTTTTGTTCATTTTAAACCTGCTGCCTACTTATTGCATATGCTGACCGCTACTTCTTGTGTTATGAGGAGTAAATAACACTTCCTTATTTACTTTCCCCCACACCAGTCATGATTTTATAGACCTCCGTCATATCCCCCTTAGTTGTCTCTTTTCTAAGATGAAAAGTCCCAGTCTCATTAATCTCTCTTCATATGGAAGATGTTCCAGACCCCTTGTCATTTTAGTTGCCCTTTTCCAATTCTAACATATCATTTTTTGAGATGGGGCGATCAGTTCTGCACACAGTGTTCAAGGTGTGGGCGTACCATGGATTTATAAAGAGGCAATACGATATTTTCTGTCTTGTTATCTCTCCCTTTCCTAATGATTCCCAACATCCTGTTAGCTTTTTTGACAGTCGCTGCACATTGAGTGGATGTTGTCAGAGAACTATCCACAGTGACTCCAAGATCTTTCTTGAGTGTTAACAGCTAATTTAGACCCCATCATTGTATATGTACAGTTGGGATGATGTTTTCCAATGTGCACTACTTTGTATTTATCAACAGTGAAGTTCATGTGCCATTTTGTTGTCCAACTCTTCGCTGTCTGCTTTGAACTTAATTATCTTGAGTAGTTTTGTATCATCTGCAAATTTTGCCACCTCACTGTTTACCCCTTTTTCCAGATCATTTATAAGTATGTTGAACAGTTCTGGTCCCAGTACAGACCCATGGGGGACACTACTATTTACCTCTCTCCATTCTGAAAACTGACTGTTTATTCCTACCCTTTGTTTCCTATCTTTTAACCAGTTACTCATCCAGAAGAGAACCTTCTTCTTATCCCATGACTGCTTACTTTGCTTAGGAGCTTTTGATGAGGGACCTTGTCAAAGGCTTTCTGAAAAATCTAAGCACATTTTATCCACTGGATCACCATTGTCCACATGCTTGTTGACCCCCTTAAAGAATTGTAGTAGATTGGTGAGGCATGATTTCCCTTTACAAAAATACTGTCCTCCAAAATGCTTGTAACCCCTTCCAGATTCATGTCATCCGCAAATTTTATAAACATACTCTCCATTCCATTAGCCAAGTCATTAATGACAATCTTGTCTAGCACACATCCCGGACCGAACCCTGGAGAACCCCATTGTATGCGTCCTCCCATTTTGACAGTGAATTATTGATAACAAGTCTTCGAGTACATTTTTCCAACGTGTTGTGCACCCTTTTTATAGTAAGTTCATCTACAGCACATTTCCCTAGTTTGCTTATGACTATGTCATGTGCAACTGTGACAAAAGCCTTCCTAAAATCAAGGCATCTCAGGTCTAATGTTTCACCCTATCCACGAGGCCAATAACCTGTCAAAAAAGGACATAAGGTTAGTTTGGCATGATTTGTTCTTGACAAATCCATCTTGCACATTCCTTATAACCCTGTTATCCCCTAGGCGGTATCAAATTTATTGTTTAATCATTCGTTTCAGTATCTTTCAGGAAAATATTGTATTTCAGGAAAACAACAAGGTAAAATAGACTATGGAGCCATGGAAATTGAACACACCCTAAATGATACCTACTTGGACCTCTTCACAAATGGAGCAGGGAGCTGCAACCTCGCTATCAAAGCGTTACAAGAGACATTCTGCAAGCTCCTGTGCCATAAGGGAACCACTGGCACAATACAACCCCCCAGTTAAACTAGTGCTAAAACATTTCCACAGCATCATCCCACCCTTCCTGCTACACTGGCGTGAGGTCTGGGCCCTGAGCTGACAACACTGACGGTGATAACACCCGAAGAGAAGCTCTACAACTGCAGTTCTGCAAACAAATCCTTCACACACACGGGGCCTCGGGCCCAACGGCGGCAGGGCTAACCTGGGCCGAGCCCCCTGCTATCAACAGACAAAGAGAACGTTCAGCTTCTGGTGCCAGCTAAGCCAAAGCAGCAAACAGCGCCTCCCCTGCACAGCACGAGAGCATCAAGAACTACATCCAAACGATACGTTCTCTGGGCTCAGCCCGTCTCACCTCCCGCCCAGCTCCGCGCAAAACCAAAACATGCTGAATATGCTGGCCCAGCCCCGGCACACAAAAATACGCGGCGACAGCCACAGACGCCTGCGCCCCGTTCTTCCTCACGTAGCCACCTCACCACAGTGACATGCCACGGCTAAGGCAGTCTCTCGTCAGGCCCGGAAGCAGAGATGACAGACTTGTGCAACTGGCAGGCACAGAGCATAGTCTGCACCCAGAGAGCAGCGACTGTACAGCCAGGCAGACAGCCGAGATTGAGCCTCTCTCTCTTCCAAAGACCTGAACGTTCGGGGGCACAAGGGGGAGTACCTCAATGATCAGGAATCAGAAAAGGCTCCTCATCACCAAACAAAGAGGAAACCTGGGTCTGATTGTGGGCAAAAGGAGAGAGCTGGCAAAGACGCCTTGCAGTGCCCCTAGGTTAGCAATGGGCAGTGGCGACAAATGACCAGGGGATCAAACCAGTGTCAATGTGCAGCCGGACCATGGGCAGGTCTTACCGACCTCTGACACCTCCACACGTGGGCAGCACTTGCGGAGCGTGCCGGCAGGGTGAGCAGCTGACATGAGCCCAGTGTCAGGACAGCATGATCCCATTTGTGGGACAAGGCGAAATTAAAATAAGTAAATCCCTTGAATGTAACCAAGAGCACAAACTTCACCCTGTAGCACAACACAGCAGTCCCGTTTCGGGAGCCGTGGACAGTTTAAACAACACGTTAAACTAAATTCTGCACCCAGGAGCTAACTGGCTGATCGCTTTCCCCAGCCAGCGCCAATGTTTACTGTGAGGCCTGGCCATGGGCAGCACATGCACTTTGGGGACGCCCCTCCCCACCTGGCCCTGCCCCTTCCGTGCCCCCTCACGCTTGCCCACCAGCCAGCCCCAAGCCCCCCGCTCCCCTCCAGGCTCCCCCAAACCCGGGGCGGAGCAGAGCAGCCGGGCAGCTGTATTTTGCGGGACATTGTGTAGTCGTTGCAGGACACGGACAAAGGCTACGTGCCATGCCAGCGAAGCGCGCTGACGTGCACCGCTTGCCACGCAGCCTTTGCCATGTGCAGTGCAATTCACAGACCCCAGAGGGCAGCAGAACCCCAGGACTGAGAAATTGGAGCCGGAGCCGTGAGCCGAGTCGGTTCTGGGAGCCGGGCTCTGGCTGGGACTAGCTAACTCGGGACAGATTCTCCACCCTTGGCTCTGCTGGGATTAGCCCACAGCACGAGTGGGACATGATTCAGAGTGGCCCAGGTCTGGGCAACTCCAGCTGGGATGCCATGGTGCAGCTAGGACTGGAAATTTGCGTGGGCCCCAATTTATGGGGGACAGGCAATGACCCAAGGCTGGAGGGCACGGCAAATCATTTATATTGCAAATGGTGTAAAACAGTGACCCCTGAATATATCAGCTATGGCTCCTGTGCTTCTGTGGGACGTGTTTTAAGTAGACAAAATATAGACTGTGCATGACTCTGCAGGCGACGTACTGAGGAACACAATGCCAGCAGGAACCCCAACTCGGCGAGAACAGAGTCACTGCAAATTTTAACCAACCAGGAAATGAAATGAAAATCAGCTAAGTTCCTTACACTGCCTAGAGCATGTCCTGTGCCCGCTCCACCTTTCCTCAGGAGAGGGCAGCTGCGAAACATGCCAGTGACAGAGTCATAATCCAGAGCATTGCACGGGCCGCTTTCAAAGAGAGCGAGGGAGCAGAGTCCAGTCCCTTGTCTGCGCTGCCGTTCACACGTTCGGCTGTTTGACGCTGGTTCATGGTGGAGACGGATCTCTCTCCTGTACTGGAGATCCCGGCCAGCACGATGACCCTCTCAGCGGTTCTCGGGGAGTGTCACTGGCGTAGCTGTCTCCTCGTGCGTGCACAAAGCACCCGCTGGCAGGAGCCCTTCGCTGCAGCCCAGCATGGCACCTGGAGGAAGGGGCTGGATGCTGGCACGTTCGGAGGGAAGCAGAAAGGGTTAGCCGGTCACTGGTGAGCACCGCTCTCCTGCTGGGACTTTAGTGCTGCTGGGCCATGCTGCGTACCCAGGTCCTCTCCTCTCCTCCCCAAGCCAGGGCAATGCCAGCTCCCCCAGCGCTGTTGGGAGGTGAATGCACCTGGGGGATGAGGCACTGGTCCAGCCCCAGCTCCATTCAGACTCAGGATCTCTGCAGAGGTTGCTGGGGGCAGGCAGCACCAGTCGGGCCTGATCCAGCCCCAGGAAGCGATAGGAGACGGATCAAGCCCGGGGCTGAGTCAGTGGTGGCACCCATGAATACACCCTGTCCTTCACTCCACCTCCCAGAGCCCGCCCCGGCCTCGCCCGCCCACAGCCCCCTTGACTTGTGCTGTGCTGCTGGGGGTTGAGGGGGGGCCACTGCCCCTCAGCTTCTGCAGGTAATGAGGCAGGTGTAGCCACACGGATCAGCTGCGCCTCGGGCTGCTGGGGAGAGACGATGGCCTCAGGGACAGAGGAGAGCTGGACCCAAGCTCAGCTCCCCGGTGGCGGATGGGGCGTGCGCTGCAGCTGGGCACGCGGGGGTGAGAGGGCCCAGTCCCGGCTCCCACTACCCATTTGCCCCGAACCTGCAGGGTGCCTGGATCGAAAACAAATCAATCAATACATAGGAAAAAAGAGGCTGTTCATACATTTTCCTTACCCGAGGCTCCGCGTTGGGTGGGGTGAGGGAGCTCAGTCGGCCCGTGGCTGGCCGCTGGTGGGATGCCTGGCCAGTGAGAGACAGACACCCACCCCCGAGGCAGGAGCCTCCCCCCGGCCTCCCGGAGCAGCCACAAGGGCTGGGCACAGACGGACACTGGGGAGCTTGGAGAAGCCAGCGCAGAGACAGAGCACTGGAGCGGCGCCGGGCCAGGCTGTGGGGCAGGGAGCCTGGGGGCTTGTTTCAGGAAGGGAGGGGCTGGTGCAGGCTCCCCGTCTTGCCCTTGCCTCCCTCCCATGCCCGGCCCCACTGCCCCCTGCCCCCCGGCGAAGCGTTCCCCAAGAGCTGGGAAGGTGAATTGCAGGAAAAGCCTCGGTGGGTCCTTGCAGGCTGGCCGGAAGCAGAGACTGTAGGCATGACACGCCCAGCGCCTGACCCTGGGCGGTGCCGGGGACTGACTCTGGGGCAGGTAACAAGGGCAGAGGGCAGAGTGCAGGGACCCATGCTGCGACCGGGGCGGGGCTAGGTCTCTGCACAGTGGGGCGCCCGCTCCCACGCTCCCCCCAGGGACAGCCCCTGCACCCCAAGAACGCACCCTGTGTCCCCACGCTGGGGTCTTTGTGCAGCTCTTAGCACTTCCAGGGCCACATGGGCTCCCCGGGCAGGAGGGAAGGGACCCCTCGGGGAAGCACCCTCTGTGGGTCAGCCGGACGCCCGCCCCTGCTGGGACACAGCAGCCGGTGCTGGCCACCCCGTCTCTGACGGCGCGTGGCAGACACAGAGGGAGCTCCGCGAGGGGCCACGAGGAGAAGCAGAGTCCACGGGTCCCTCCTGGACGGAGGGAGATGAGAAGCTGGGAGAGCTGGGCTCTGCTGGGCTCCTTGGCGTGACGCCCGCCTGGGGGCTCAGGTCCTGTTGAGCCCTGCTCCTCCCTTCTGCCCTATGGGCACCCAGGGAAGGGGGCAGGGGCAGAGAACGGGCAGTGCCTTCCCAACCGCCACCTACATGCTGCCGGAAACGAGCCGCTTCTCGCGGGATGCCATGCAGGGTTAAAATTCAGCCTGAGCTGGAGCAATGGTCTGAACGAAATGGGATGAGATCCAGCAAGGACAAACGCGAAGTGCTGCACTTAGGGAGGGGCAATCAGTGGCACACGTACACGACGGGCAATGACGGCCCGGGAAGGAGAGCTGCGGACAGGGCTCTGGGGGGGATAGCAGCTCACAAGCTAAATATGTGTGTCACCGCTGCAAAACCGGCAAACATTGGCCCGGGGTGTGTGAGCAGGAGAGTTGGAAGCGAGACACGAGAAGTAATTCTGCTGCTCTGCTCCGCGCTGATCAGGCCTCACTGGAGCATTGTGTCCAGTTCTGGGCGCCACATTTCAGGACAGACGTGGACAAACTGGAAAAAGTCCAGAGACAAGCAACAAAAACGAGTAACGGTCTAGAAACCCCGACTTGCGAGGGCAGAGTGAAAACGCTGGGTTTGTTCAGTCTGGAGCAGAGCAGCCTGAGGGGGCCGGGATAACAGTTCTCAAGTACGTCAACGGTTGATACAAGGAGGAGGGAGAAGAATTGTCCCTGCTAAGCTCTGAGGACAGGACAAGAGGCAATGGGCTGAAATCACAGCGAGGGCGGTTTCGGCCGGACATTAGGAAAACGTCCTGTCAGGGTGGTTAACGCTGGAATAAATGGCCTGGGGCGGCTGGGGAATCTCCGTCACTGGAGCTGGTTAGCGGCAGGTGAGACAGACGCTGCCGGGATGGTCTGTAACGCTCGGTCCTGCCACGGGTGGATCTCACGAGGGTCCGTCCAGTCCCACGAGTCTAAGATCCTGTCTGGCGCTGCTGGCCCCTCACTGACGCCCAGTGGGGATTTGGGTTGGCCCTCTCCCCATACCAACAGAAAGGGGAAGGGCCAAACAGAAATCAGGATCCTGAGAGTGACAGTCCCCAGGGCCAATGGGGAGAGGCCAGTGCTCCAGGTTAGCCTGATTGATGGGGCAGGCGGGCCAATGAGGGGGTCTGGAGCCCAGGGGCCCATCCTCTATGTGAGCTGAGCCAGTGGTGGGCAGAGCTAAGGGGAAAGCAGCAGCTGAGCTGGGCTGGGGCAGGAGAAGCAGAGCTGGGGCCTGGAGCTCGAGCAGCTGGGAGCTGGGAGCTGGGGCAGCGTAGATCCACCGCGCCAACGGGGCGCCAGGGCTGGGCTGCAAGTCGAGCTGCAGGGCCACCGCTGGGATAGCGGACACCAGCCGTGCCACATGTAACACCGGAGCTGGGTGTGCGAGCAGCTGGGGAGCGCAAGGGGGACCCCACCCCGACAGGGGTGGTTGACACTGGGGTGAAGGGTCCCTACCACCTGGCGCCTCAGGGCATCTGGGAACCACCAGAGCAGGGCCTGGGCAGGAGGCTGGGGAGGACCAGACTGTGACCTCGGCTTACGTCCCAGAGCTGCTGGTTGTGGTGTCCCCAGGCTCCCAGGGGGGGTCCCCTGCTTCCTTTAACCTTGCGCACTGGGTCCTTGTTTTCCTACAGTTGCTACTTAATAAATTGTGTCTGGTGTGAACGTAATGCAGCACTTAATGCAGCGCTCAGTGGGTCGGGGTGGAGCGAGCCCCCCGGCGCGGGAACCCCCTAACCCCTCTCTGAAGTGAGCGTGACAAGACTGGGAATCCTGGGCCCAGCCTGGTCGGGGTTAGAATCATAGAATCATAGAATCATAGAATATTAGAGTTGGAAGGGACCTCAGGAGGTCATCTAGTCCAACCCCCTGCTCAAAGCAGGACTAACCTCTGCTATATCATCCCAACCAGGGCTTTGTCAAGCCGCAGCTTAAAAACCTCTAAGGATGGAGATTCCACCACCTCCCTAGGTAACCCATTCCAGTGCTTCACCACCCTCCTAGTAAAAAACTTTTTCCTAATGTCCAACCTAGACCTCCCCCCTGCAACTTGAGACCGTTGCTCCTTGTTCTGTCATCTGCCACCACCGAGAACAGCCTAGCCCCATCCTCCCTAGAACCTCCTTTCAGGTAGTTAAAGGCCGCTATCAAATCCCCCCTCACTCTTCTCTTCTGCAGACTAAACAAGCCCAGTTCCCTCAGCCTCTCCTCATAGACACCACCACACGGGAGAGTCGCTGAGGGCAGGCAGGCCTCCGGGAGCGAGCGAGGGCTCAGATCCTGTCGCCAGCTGATCCCACCTGGGTAAGGCAGCAGCCGGGGCCGTTCCCCCACTTGCAGTTATGTGGGCACCCCTCGCCTTTCTCACGGGCCTGGAGCAGCAGCGAGACAGGTACAAAGCCGATACTTAGCACAGCATCACTGGCCGTCTGGCTGCACCCCCAAGAGTCGCTTACCCCCTCAGCGCGGCAGCTGCAGCCCTGGGCAGCGTTGGTTGCTCCGCGTTTACACACGGGTTGGCTCATGCGTGTCGGTCATGAAAGCTGCGATTCCGGCGCACCAGGTGCAGCCTCAAAACCCAGACCCCAGTTGCCAGGCTGCCCCGACTGGCCCCGCCTGGCTCCCCAGGGAAGGCCGTGCATGGGGTGAATGGATCTGCCCGTCACTGGGGTCCAGGAGTCTCGCTGGGCATGGCAAGGGGCAGGCACAGCACAGCACAGCACCAGCATCCCCCCATTGCTTGTCCCGCTGGGGCGCTCAGTGACGCGGGGGTTTGCGCTGAGATTGCCTGGCTCGGCGGCACCGATGCTCAGCGGGACGCTCCAGGCGAGGCCCGGGGGCTGCAGGACGTGGCTGGATTGCTACTCTGCAGCAACCCAAGGCATAGAAGCGCCTGTCAGGAAATCCCCCAAGAGCAAGAGGCCCCCCGGACCCCAGCCCGGCTCAGCAATCTCCTGAGTCATTGCCCAGCCGGCCCCTTTGATCCAGGCGTGTGCGGAGCGGGGGGAACAATGGCCCATTGAGTGACTCCGGCCCGGCAGCAAAGAGCCCCTTGTTCTGCCGGCCCCAGAGCCCCGGCAGGAATGTCGCTAAGTGCCGGGCTCCCTCGCAGGTGGGGCTGTCTCGAAGGGGCTGGGAAGCTGCACCTGCCGGCTCAGGAGACACTCAGGCTCCCTGCTCTTGGGCCCCGCTGTGCCCCAGGAGAGGTAACGCCAGCTCTGCCCGGCCCTCACGCCGCCCCCCGGCACACTGCAGCCGTTCACGCCCCCGAGCACTGCTGGGCAAGCAGGGCAGACCAGGGAACTTGGCGCCGTGAGTCAAAGGCAGATCAGGGCCTCGGCGCCCAAGGCCGTGCTTTCGCCACGCGCCCATCCGGCCCCTCTGGGGCGAAGAAGGGGAGCACGACACGCAGGGAGCTGCTGCAGAGCCATGTGTGCGCGGCAAAGATCCCGCCGTGCTGCTCCCTGGCTCAGAGCCAGGGGCCAGCTCTGGCCGGTAAATGCTGCCCCCGGAATCCCCCCCCCCCCGCACGTCCAGCGGGACACGGGGCTCGTCTCGCCCCGTTCAGGGCAGGCGGAGAGCCCGGCGGTTGTGCGCCCTTCAACCACTGCCACTCCACCCCAGCAGGGCTGAGCATGGGAGCGAGAGCAGAGGGGAGATGCGGGGGCTGGGCTGGGCTGGGCAAGGCTCCGGGAAGAGGGGAGCCTGGGCCTGTCTCTCATCACGGCCTCAGTGTCCTGGTCCCACAGTGTCAGGGCTGGGCTGATTTGTCCCCCACACCCTCTCCTGCTTCCTGCCAGGCTCGCGTGCGCTCCCCGTGGAGCGAGGCGAGACGGACGCCCAACCCCAGAGGCCAGGCCTGCGGCAGCCTGGCGTGCCAAGCCCGCAGCCCTGCACGCTCCATGCGCACATGGCCAGAGGCGAGAGCTGCAGCTCGGGAAAGGTTTATGAGCCAGGCGGGGAGCCCGGTGTTACGAGCCAGGCTTCTCGGCCGTGCTGGAAAGCAGCCGGCTGAGAGACAGGGCCTGAGACCACCACACCCGGGGCTGGAGGTGGGGGGGTCCAGCCCTGCCGGCTGGGGAGCGGCCCTGCAGCAGGCAGTTCCCAGGGGTAATGGGGGAAGATGACCTGGGGCACTCCCGCAGGGCAGGGATCCAGCCGCCTGTCTGCAGCTGCCGCGGCAGGCTGGGGGGAAGCAGAGCCGAGTGAGACGGGAACGGGAGACTCTGTCAGCCTCACTCCCCCAGGATTCGCCCCCACCACGGCCCCATTGCATCGCCGCTATCCCTGCTCCCCACGTCAGGATCCCGCTCCCCCGCCTGCCCTGGGGGCTCAGGCCCTGGGCAGGGATTTCAGGGTGAGGTCACGCTGGAGCGCGGCAGCGCTTGGCCATGGGAGGCGGAAGGATGGTCGAGCGCCAGGACTCCTGGGTTCAATTCCCAGCTCTACGGCCGAGAGGCCATGTGGCCAGTGGCACCAGGTTAGGGCTCCAAGACACAGGGAGGGGCTGGGAAGCAGCAAGGCTGCCTGGGAAGAGTGGGGCTGATGGAGCCTGACCCCCTCGGGGGGGAAGTGAGGGGCACAAGCTAGACTGGGGCCACTGGCTGGGGTGGGGAAAGTGGCCCTAGCTGTGGCCACTGGGAGGTGAAGACACTGCTTGCACCCCCGCTAGGCATGAGGCTGGAGCCTGTGCCCTCCCCCCTTGTGCTCCGGCACAGGCTCCCCTCTTCCTGCCTCAGTTTCCCCTGTACAATGGGGTGATTGATCCTGACCCGCTGCCCGGGGGCGCTGAGGCTGAATTCATCGTCTCTCAGCGGGTCATGCACAGCGCTGAGAAACTGAGCACAGAACCTGCCTCGGGAGAGGGCCGGGGCTGGAACTGCCTGGCCAGGAGACGGGCGCCGTCCCCCCAGCTCACATCACCTCCCGTGGCTCCTGGCCGCCCGCCCTGGTGCTGCCGGAGGTAGCCCGGGATAAGGGCAAAGTGACGCACCGTGGCAGGACCAGGCTGCCCTCCCCCTGTGCCGTCCTGGGCTCTGAGAACTGCACTCACGCAGGGCAGCTCCATGGCGCCTGCGGTCAGGAGAGCCGACGAGCAGCAGCCGAAGCAGGACCGCGGCAGAGGGGCGACGTGGGGACCCGGCTGGGGCCAGCTCCCCGTCGTGTGGCCTCGGGGGGGGGGGGGGATCTGCAGAGAGGAGCCAGCCGGTGACTGCGGCAGAAGCAGCCAGCGCCACCCTTTGAACTGGACTTTCTCTGCCCACTGCCCCTCAGCTGTCTGCTCCGACCCGCCCATTCCCTGTCTCTGCATCTCAGCGTCACCCCACACCCGCCCCTCAGGCCCCCTTCTCCCCTGCCGGCCCCTTCCTTTCCTTCCCACGTAGCCGCCCCCCTCCTAATGCACTCCCTGCGCCCCCCCCAAACCAGGAAACTAGCGCATCATGTGGTCACTGCCCGTGTGTCCTGCCCTGGCTCGGCCTGGCCTGCGAGCCCGCCTGCCACGCGCTGGTTGTACCGTGCCTGGCACGACAGGGCCCGTTCTCAGCTGGCCGTTAGGCACGACTGTACTAACCACGATTGATGATAAAATACCAGCCCGTCTCCGGGTGTGGAAGGACCAGGCTGGGAATGTTCCAGGCCCTGGTATAACGCTGGGGCGCCCTTGGGCTGCAACGCGCCGGGCTGGCCTCACGAAGGCTAGCGCAGCACCAGAGCGGTTCGGACCAGGCAGCGAGTCTGAGCCGGGCGCCAGAAACACTCACGTGTGCCAGGCGATTGAAAAGGTTTTAACCTGGGCTCCTTGGGGCAGGGCCGCTCAGTGGCTGTTTGTCCAGCACCTAGCACCTCGCCACCTAGCTCGCGGCGTCCGGCTGTGCCCACCACGGCTGACGGGAAGCGCTAAGAGGATTGGAACCGTGCCGTACGCAGGCCGTGAGGGAGAGGCGCCGTGGTAAAATCCTGACAAGGGACCGTCAATGACACGTGACGGGCAGACGCGCACAATTCCCCACCTGTGTAACTAGCCGGCGGAGCTCTCTGCCCGGGACGCCGCTGAGTCGAGGCGGGAGTGGCTGTCTCCAGGCCAGGGGGCCTATTCCGACTTGTCAGGGTTCAAGCGGGATTTTAACCTGCTGCTCCACGGCCTGGGCTGCTCACGGACATTGGGGTTTGGTGGGAGACTTTGGTAGCAGCGACTAACCCCATCTGGCCCCCGCCGGGTTCTGAATCTTACATCGTCTTCCACTGCAGAGCCTGGTGCTGCCATGTCAGAGACAGGCCCCGGGGGCAGGCGGACCCTGGCCTTTGCCCCGGTCTGGCCGATGGACCCAGCGAGGCAGAACACAGCAGCCGGCTGCAGCTGTGACTCGGATGGGGTGGCCGGCTCTGGAGTGAGCGGGACAGACAGACAGAGGACGGGCAGAGAGCCAGCGATGCAGAGACGCTGGGAGGGAGGAAGGGGAGGCGCGCCGGGCTCTGATCTGCAGGGTCAGACTAGAGAATCAGACGGCTTCCTCCTGGCTTCACACGCTCTGTGTGGCTGTGACGGGAGCCAGGCCTGCGCTGTGCAGCACTCCAGCAGCCTGTGCCCGGCCCTTGGATCCCGGACCGGGCAGGGCTGTTGAGTGGAGATGCCCCAACAAGAGGCCGCTTTGTCCCAGCCACAAGACACGGCTGTTCTGCACCAAAGGCCCCCGGTGCCCAGCACCAGTTTCCCCATTAACTGGGAGTGAGGCCGGCCCGGAGCAGGCTGCTCCTGTTCCCTGGCAGCCCTTGGGTCACCCCAGTCCAGGGAGAGTCGTTCTGGGGCCCCTCCTGAAATCACCGCACTAGGGGATGACACGGCTGCCAAGCCTGGGGACTACAGCACGGCATGGGACTGGGGGGGCTGGCGGATGGTTTCCCAGCGACGGCTGAAGCTACGGGGTCCGCGCTCCTCCTTTTGGCTCTATCAATGTAAGGCAGTCCGGCCTAGCAGTCACAGCTGGGCTGGTGCCCACAACTCAGGGATGGCCACGTGGCAGTGGGCAGCGAGCAGAGATCAGAGCAATGGGCTGACAGGCCAGAGGCGGGGGCAGAGATCCGAGGCCGTTACCAGGCTGGAAGTGGGGCCGGGGTCAGGCTGGAGCTCAGAAAGCGAGGTTACGTCTGGAGTCACAGCAGGTGCATGCCGTGCAGGTGACTGTGGGTGGCTGCCTGGTGGTGCTGGGGGATTGTCAGCCGGCCTCTACCACCTGGTTCCATTCTGCTGCGGGGCTGTCCTGCCTCCAAGCTGCTGCTGGGCCTGGCTGGTCGTGATGAACCCTTTCCATCAGGATATGAGCTGCAGGAGCCCTGGTCAGGCCCATAGCCCGAGTCCAGCCTCTGCCTCTGCCGCTCAGCGGCAAAGCTGGCGTGGGCTGTATACTCCTTGGACCTGGACAGGCAGGGGCAGCTGGTGGGACCAGTCAGGAGAGGGGTCCTCTGTGTAAGGCTTCAGGAGGCCCACATGGAAACCAAGGAGGCAACTTAAGCAGGGGCGTGCACAGAAATGTAAATGTGACCCCTTTTGGAGAGGCACATTTTGAGCTCCCCCCACCCCGGTCAGAGCTCACTCTTTCCGCCTCCCTCCCCAGCCCCAGGAGGAGATCGCCCCCCCCCCATTCCCCTGTGGCCCTGGGGCCAGAAGAGTTCTGTGCCCCAGACGCTTATTGGGGGAGCCCAGGCCCCTGCTTCCCCCTCCTTGTGCATGCCCCTGATGTTAAGGGATGGAGGGCGCTGCAGTTTGAAGGTGGCAGATCCAGACCGGGCAGAGGGGCTGGGGGTCTAGCTTGCAGGACGGCGTGTTTGCATGGAGGTGTTTTGCTGCAGGCCAGACCGTTTCCCCCACTGTGAGATCTGGGCCTTCGAGGGTTCGCGTATAGTCCTTGTGCATGGCATCAAAGTGGTTCTTACGCTCCTCCTGGATAGAACGACCACTGGATCCGGAAGGGGGCTGCTGGGTGCAGGGAGGCCAGGCGAGGCCAGGCGGAAGCAAGGGTGGAACGCCTCGTTTTCCAGAACAGGACTGTGTCCCACGGAGGGGTGGTCAGCGTTGCTGTGTAAGAACGCGGCCTCAGGCAGGAGGGGACCCAGCTCTCCTGATGGTACTGGACAAAGCACCTCGATATAGCGCTAGCACTTGGCTCACCCTTTGTCTGCACGTGTGTCGGGGGGTGATCGGCGGCGGAATAAAAAGCACCAACATCCAGTAACTGGATCATTTCATGCCAAAAGCGTGAGACAAAACGCAGGCCTCGGCCTGAGGTGCTCCAATTCAGAAGCCTGTGCCGCCGGCTAACAGGCAGCACCAGGAAATGAGTGGTGTTTCAGCCGAGGGCAGGCAGTCACGGGATGAATTGCACCATTTTGATCAGGTGGACTACGATAGTCAAGACACTGTGTGACCAGCAGCGCCTATGAAATCCAGGGTGCTCGAGGCCCAGGGTCTTGATGGGGTCTCCAGGGGTACTTGCGTGCCAAGGGGCTTAGCCTGGGGAATTTGGGCGCATGCACACAGGTCACAAGAGTCAACATAATCCTGGACGTTGGCTCGAAAGTGGGGTCACCAGACGCAATGGGAAATATGTGCAAAAAGTCTTAAGGCAGCCAGAATGGCCGGCCAATGGAGCATCCTGGCAGAGGTGAAGCACTTCTAGCTGGAGGTGCCCCAGTGCAACGGCTGTGCTCCTCTCGGGGGATGTGCTCCTGTCCTGTGTGGACTCTTGCATTTTGGTTCTGGATCGTATTTGCTCAGGCTGCTCCATCACCTGCTGGGCTGATGCGTCACCCCTCGAAGCAGATCAGTCAGATCTCCGCGTATTGCGGCACAGTGGGAGTTGCCGTTTTAGGAGCCAGGGTGGTTCTTGGTGAGGCACCTTGCCCTCTTGGTGGTGCTCCCCCTTTCAGGATAAGACACTGGCTTTCCCATCTCTGGTTCCTAGGTGATGACGAAATCCAACTGGGAGAAGAATGATGCCCCTCTGAGCTGTCTTTGGTTAAAGGCCTGAGCCTTACGCAGCCATTCAAGGTATGTATGGCCAGAAAAGACTTGCACTGGATGTTTGGCTCTCTTGAGGTGCTGGTGCTGTATGGCAGGGTGGGTTTTTGGGAGCAGTACATGCCATGGCCTACGCCTCTGATGGCTGCATCAGCTTCCACCATGAATGCCTGGGACAGGTCCAGATGTGCTAGAACAGGAGTGGTGGGGAAAGCAGCCTGGAGCTAGTCAAAGGCATGGTGAACTTCAGGGGTGCAAACACATCTGCCGGCCTTGTGGAGGAGGTTTGTCACAGGGGCTATTTGCCTGGAGAAGCCTGGCATGAACTATCAGTAAACATTCGCAAAGCCCAGGAAGTGCTGCAACTCCCGGGGGCGCCGGGGCACTGCCCAGCTGCAGATAGTCTCCACCTGCTGAGGGGCCAGCTTGCCATCCACTGGAGAGAGGATATAACCCAAAAACGTTGTGGAGGATTGGTCAAAAGACAAAACGTTCACATTCAGGCCGGGCTCCCAGCTGCGTTCCAAGATGGAATGAAGGTGGTGACGCTGCTGCTCGGGGCTCTCTGAAGACACAAGTGTGTCATGAGCTGAATGACGACAAACCAGGCCAGGGTGTCTCTAAATATGTTGTTCACAAATGTTGGAAGGTCACAGGGGCATTGGTCAGCCCAAATGGCATTATGAAATCGTCAGCATGCCCACAGTGGGTTCGAAAAGGGGTCTGGAGTCACAGCAGGCCAGACGTCTGTGTGATTGGCCAGACAACTTCCTGCGGGACCCTCCAGGAATAATGATGAGCATGGGCCAATCAGAAGGCTGCAGGGTGTCACTCTAGACCCTCTGGGCAGTACTTCCTGCAGTGCTGAATTCCCGCGCTGCTCCTTGGCTGGCCCTGTGTGGCCAATTGGCCATGCATGGCCGGGCGGTGGGAGAGGCTGGACTGGCGGCAGTCCTTCGGGCTGTAGCTGGATAAGGCTGGTTGGAGGTTGGGGGGCAGAAGTGAGCCCATGTTGGGGGCGGCTGGGCAGGGGAGGCTGGACTGGAGCCTCACGGACCTTGGCTAAGAGCAGGCCCGACCTGGGGGCCTCGTACACAGCCCTGCCCAGCGCAGTGAGGGGGGGAGCTAGGGGTGGGGTGGACTGGAACAGGGCCAGCCTTCGGGGAACAAAGGGCTCACAGAGGCCAGCTCTCTTGCCAGGTGCTATTACAGGGGCTGCAATCTCCAGCGGGCCCTCCCTGGAGACCGACAGACGTGTCGCCCGCCGCCCAGCCCCTGGAACCAGATCTGGCTGCACAAGTCTCTGAGTCACGCCCTGCTGGGACCCTGCACTCCAGGAGTGCGGGGCTGTGGGGGAACAATGGCCCATTGAGCTGCCGCCCAGCGATAAAGGACCCTTTGTTCATGGGGCAGCACTTCCCGCTCGCAGGGGCCGAGCGCAGGCAGGGTTGGGGGCTGATCCAGGCACGAGCCCAGGGGATGCAGCCCTGCCGCTGCATCTGGGGGGCCAGCAGTGGGATCGCTGGCACCCAGTGCCCTGACTGCCACTCCCGGTTTCGTGGCTGTCTGTCAGTCTGTCTGTGCCCAGGCTGTTTGCCTGCCCGCTGCGCCCCCCTACCTAGCTGTGTGTCCAGCCCTGTCCCTCTCCCAGCGCTGCGTGGCTGTCCCAGGCCAGGACATACCAGCCCTTCTGATAGGGGACACCACGGAGTGCACCCCCCAGGGGGGCAGTGTCTGTATAATTAATCAGGTGGCTCAGGGTGGGGGGTCCCTTGTGCTGCAGGAGGGAGGTGTGTTTGGAGAGTTCCCCCTGGCAAGACATGGGGCAGCCCCCAGTGTTGCCCTCTCACCAGCGCCGGATGTGCGGGAGCCAGACGTCCGCCCCGACTCCGGCGTGGGGCAGGGCCCTGAGGCAGGAATGGGTCGGACCGTGCAGCAAGGCCCCTCAAAGGCTGCCCCGACCCCTCGGCATCCATGGGCCATTGTGCTCTTGTGGGCTGTGCCGGGGGGGGGGGGGGGTGAGCAGTGATCAAAGCCAGCCACTGATCAGGGAGCCACAAATGGGCCTGTCATCTCAGCAGGGGGGTGGAGGGGACTCCCCCTGCCTGCACCCCAGTGCCCCACAACTGCGGGGAGGTGCTCCAGGCACCCCTCCCTGGGGGAGCAGGCCGGGGAATGGCCCCGGGGGGTCAGACTGCAGGGCAGAGACGAGGGCCTGTGCTGTGGCTCTGAGCCCGTCCCCTCAGGCGGGGGGGGGGGGAGGGGGGCTGTAGGGGTGCCGGGGGGGGTGCTGGGGATTCTTCATTGTACCCTCCCTTAGTGTAGCAGCTGTGGCATGTCCCACTGCACCCCAGGAAACCTGAGCCTCCCCCCCCCCCCCGAGGCCCAATCCAGGCAAAACCAGGCTGGCAGAAAGGTCTCCGTGGTGCCCGGCTGAGCGGGCAGAGCTCTGGCTGGGTCCCTGCTCCCATGGCCGGAGGCTGAGCCCCACATGCCTTGCATTCACCCCTCGCTTCCTGCCTGCCGGTGTCCTGGCACCCAGCTCCGAGCACGTCCAGCGGGGCCGGGGCAGGCAGGCGAGCAGCTCCTGCACGTGCCTCGTACCCGGCGGGGCAGAGCAGAGCGACCCGGTGCCGGCCTGCTGGGCCGTCGGGCCAGCTCTGGGCACAGCCCTGCCTTCCCTGGTGTCTGGGCCCGGGGAGCAGCCGTGCAGGTGAGCCCCGGGGCTCTCCCGGGAGGTGCAATGTGACTCTGCGGCGGGGATTGGCTGGCCGGCAGCCACGGCTCCTCCCCGCGTCAGGCCCTTATAATGGCTCGTCTGTCGCCCTCGAGGCAGGCGGTGGGTGTCGGCGTCCCTGTGATCCCCAAGGGCCAGTCCTAGCCCCACAGCCAAAGATGCAGACGCTCTGCAGGTGAGTGGCCCCATCTCGCTGCTCCAGGGACAGGGGGTCGGGGTGTGCGTGGGGGGCAGGGGACACTTCTGTGTGATGTCCTGGGGCGCTGCCTCGGGACAAGCGGTTGGGCACACTCCACCTTGAATCCCCCTCCTGCCCCTGGACAGCAACGCTGCGTCACCCGGGCATGCCTGCCAGCCATCCTGGCCTGCCCTCACCCAGCCCCACGGCCCCCCACTCCTGGCAGAGTGGCCAGGACACACTAGACGCCGCAGGCACCAGCAGCCTCGGTGGCCCCGGCTCAGCACCAGCTTTTGCCCATTTCCAGCACCCAGCAGAATTGCTGCCGGGGAGCAGCGGGAAGCCAGGCTGGTCTAGGGGCTGCAGGGAGGATTTTGTGGCCCGAGGCACGTGAGGGTCTCAAGGCAGAGCTGGTCTCTGCTCCCCCCACATGTGGTGCAGCTTGGGAACAAGGAGCTGCTCGGTGAGCTGAGCAGGCGGGGGCGCGAATGGGGCTGCGGAAATCCTGGCCCCGGCAGCATGGACTTGCCTGTGGAACTCCCTGCTGCTGGGTCTGGAGCAGGGCGGGGCCCTTGTCCGGCCAGCAATCTCCCTGCCGTTAGCTAAGGGCACGCGTGACTGAGGGCGGTCATCTTTCCTGCTGCAGGGCAAAAGGAGGCAGGGGGACGCCCTCCGACCCTCCAGGAGCAGGGACCGGGGGGCGCTGGGGGGCAGGCGTTGGCCAGGTCCAGGACAGTCATTCCCGCCAAGACACAAACTCGCCCCAGAGACCAGCCTGGCCGATGCCTCCCTTTGCACGGCTGGGAACTGCGGGAGCGCCCGGGTGCTGGAGGAAGGCGCTGGGGGGGGGGGGGGGGGGGGAGCGCGGAGCCGGGCGGCTGCTGGGCAGGCGCCTGCCCAGTGAGGGGCTTCCAGACCCAGGTCATTGAGCTGGAGGGGAGCCACCTGTCAGCCCGTCTGCCTGGGCTCGGGGCAGGGTCCCGCTGTGCCACCGCGGCCCGTCTAGTCCCGTGTCCCAGCTCCAGGCCCGGATGCTCCCCAGGGAGCGGCAGACTGTCCCTGGAGGGGGCTCCTTCCCGCCCCCCCAGCTGGCGACAGCTCCACAGCTCACAGCTCACCCCTTGGCTGGGCCTTGTCCCCGCTGCCTCTGCCCCGCGGGCAGGATCATGTCTAGAGCAGGGGTTCGGCTGGGCTTGGCGTGTCTTGGATCATCCAGTGACCATCCCCTGGGCCACGCCCAGCCTCCGGCAAACACAACCCTGCCCGGCTGGCCAGGAGCCACGGATGGACCTCGCCTCCGGGAACGTAGCCGGCTCACGTCCCAGCCCCGGCACAGGCTGGGCATTCACAGCGTCGGACCAGGCCCCGGCGCAGCGCCCCTGCGGGGCCTGGGAACGGCTGGCTCCGTGCTCTCCGCGCTGGGGAGCCACACGGGGCGGGCGGGCGGGGACGTGACCGAGGAGAAGGTGTTTGCGCCTGGAGCCGCGGCGAGAGGCTGTGACGGGCCAGAGGAGCCGGGTCAGGGCACGGGGAGAGCGCGGGGCGCAGGCAATGGTTCTCCAGGTAACCCCCTGCTGCTCGTTGCAGGGTGCTGGCCGGTGCGGGGGCCGTGGTGCTGCTCCTGGCCATCGTGGCTGCTGATGGTAAGGGGGCTGCGGGAGGCTACGGGGGGGCGTCTGGGGTGCAGAGGGTCCCCGCAGGAATGCATTGGGCCCGGCTACAGCCGGCTGGCCTGGGGCTGGGGGACACTCTGGTGGGGCTCTGGGGCCAGCCCCCCCACTCTCTAGCACCCGTGTCCTGAGGGCACCCCCAGCCCTGCCTGCAGGCGCCGTCGCTGCACCATGCGCCCCATCCCGCAGGGCCGGGGGGGCTGGTTAGCGCCGTGTATCCGTAGGGCTGGCCCGCGTCAGCCGGCTCTGCCGGACAGTCTGGCTGGGGGGTGGGTGCAAGGAGCTGTACCGGGAACCTCCAGGGCAGGGCACCCGATGGCACTGGCCCAAAGTGGGGCCCGGGGCTCTCTGGAGGGCTGGCACGTGATCCTGGGGCCCGATCCTGGCACTGCCCCAGCTCACTTTCTGCCCTTGGGCCTGTTCCTGCCCCCTCCACGCCTCAGTTTCTCCCTCTACAGCCCTGAAACTGGCTCGGGGTGAGTGGGGGAACGGCTGCTGGGGGCATGGCAGAACGGGGGGGTTGCTGTGTGGGGTGGATAACCCAGGCCCCCTGCAGTGAGCCGGTCGGGCAGCGTGGGGCCAGGGGCCAGGCCAGCCTCCGACCTCACCCCCTGCTTGACTCTTCCAGAGCCCGTCAGCCCTGGCAAACCGGAGGCGTCAGGAGACAGTAAGCAAAGCCGCACGGGCCGGCCCCGGGGGGGCCAGGGGCACCAGAGAGACCCTGGCCCAGCTCTGGGAGAGGGACGGGCGGGGCTCGCCCCAGGCTGGAGGGCAGCTCTGCTGGGAGCCGGGTGCTGTCCTGCAACGGGCGCCTGGCCGGGCTCCCCGATCTCTGCCCCGAACACAGCCCCACGGCCTGGCTTGCAGCACCTCGGAGCCTGGCCCCAGGGCGAAAAGCAGGGGGGCGGGGGGTTGTCCTGGGATCTATGTCACTAGCCCCAGGCTCTGAGCAGCCCCTGGAGCTGGGAGTGGGCGGCCGGGTGAAAGGCCAAGGAGCCCGCAGCTGCCTGGCCCACGTTCCCGGGGAGGTCAGGGCCCCCTGGACAGAGCAGCTGAGACCTGCCCCACAGGCCCCTCCACCGGGGCTCTCCCCCTGAGCGCTCTTGGGGGTCTGCCTCTCCCTGCTCCCCCCGCACGGGCACTGCCGTCTGCAGCCAGGCCCCCTCACCCCGCCCGTCTCTCCCCTTGCAGGTGAGCACACCGCCCCCCCGGAGCAGCTCACCAGAGGTAGGGCCGGGGGAGCCGAGGGGCGCGTGGGCAGAGACCCCGGCAGGGTTCCCAGCTCTGGGGGGGGACACGGGGGTGGCTGGACTCAGGCTGCCTGGGTTCTCCTCACCGGGGGAGGGGCGGGGCAGGACTCCAGGGTTCTTTGCCCGGCTCTGTCACTGGTTCAGGGCGCGGCCTTGGGCAAGTCATTTAAACCACAACAGTCAGATGTGGGTGACTGAAGCCAAGCCCCCCGCACCCCCCCAGCCTCTGGGGCGCTGGCGGCGGCGACGGGGGGTTCTGGGCTTGGCCCCGCTGGAAATCAGGGGCTTGTCTGTCCCCACACGTCCACCTGCCCGGCCTCAGCCTCGCCCAGCCCCATCTCGCTGCAGGCCTGGCTCCTCCGCGCCTGTGGGGTGCCTTGTGACCCACAACCTCCTGGCCCAGCCCGGGGCTGCCCCCAGCTCTGTGGGTGCCCCTCACTCCCACCCCGCAGCGCCTGCTGGCCCAGACCGCTGTGTCCCCTGGGCAGAAGCTGGGGGTCAGGCTGCACTGTGCCTGGGTGGGGGGGTGACGGGTCCAGTAACTCCCGGCTCCATCTCCTCCCCCCGCCGTGACAGACGTTCCCCTGGGCGCCTCCTCGGGCTTTGCCCCGTTCCCAGGACCCAAGCGGGGCTCGGAGCCCCTGGCAGGTGCCTGCCCCCGGCAGTGCCTCTCCCCAGACTATGCCGCGCGCTGCCCTCCCCTCTCTGTCCTGTGCAGGGGTGACTCCAGTGAGCCTGGGGGGTGCAGAGCGCTCCCACACCGACGACGTGCTCCCC
The DNA here is from genome assembly GCF_026122565.2 of Emydura macquarii macquarii. Lineage (NCBI taxonomy): Eukaryota > Metazoa > Chordata > Testudines > Chelidae > Emydura > Emydura macquarii. The sequence goes on from NW_027132383.1 coordinate 2,335,105, forward strand.
AGCGGCCTGAACGGGGACTCCGCCAGCCTCGACGCCCTCAACAGCGGCTCCTTCAACGTGGACCCCTTCACCGGGGACATCCAAAGCGGTAACGCCCCTCCTCCTCCGTGGCGGCCCGGAGCCCCTGGCCGGGGACAAGGGATGCCCAGGGGCAGGGACGTTATGGGGATTTTCAGTTTCCTCTGGAGCAGCAGGTGCTGGGCCCTGGCCACGGTGGGATCCTGGGCGGGATGGCCGGTGGCCGGTGCTGGCATGGCAGGTGGCATCCCACGGGCCCACGCCCCGATTCCCTCCCCGCAGGGTGAGGCTGGGGTCTGGGCTCAGCATCGGGCCCCAGGAGGCGTGTGGGGGGGCCCCGGGGCCCAGGCCAGGCAGGGGGACGGGGGTCCTGGCCAAACCAGCTCTGACCTGTTGCTTTTTCTTTCCCTCCTTCAGGCCCTGCAGCGGACGTGCCTGCTCAGTCCAACGAGTCCCAAGAGAGTAAGATCCCCTGAGGACCCCCCCCCCAAAGCACCCCCGCCGCCCAGAGCACGCCCCACGGCCTGACGCAGCCCCTGCAACATACCCAAAAACCTGCTCAACGGCAGCCCCCAGGAGCCCCACACCCTGGGGACGGGCCACCCGAGCTGGTGCGGAGCCGCTGGCCGGGCGCGGTATCTGAGCGAGCAGGAGACAGCCTGGCCCCGGCGGGGATCCCAGGGCAGGGTGGATCTCAAGGGGCAAGGAGGGTGGGCTCTGGCCCCACCAGGGAACCCCGGGGGGCTGAGCTAGCGCCCCAGGCTGCGCGCCCCGGCTCACGCAGCTCGGGTCGGGGGCACGTGCTCCGGGCGGCGCCAGGGCAGGCCCCAGGCCCGGCTAACCCTGCCCCTTTCCCATCCTTTCCAGGCGTGGACCATGACACGGACTCGGAGGAGGCCCTGGCATCTCAAGGTACCAGGAGAAATGGGGGTGCCGGGTCAAGCCTGAAGCCCCAGGCTCCGGAGCAGCGGCCGGGCAGCGCTGGCAGGCCCTGCTAGGGCCCAGCCCGTGCCCCACAGCCTGGGGATCGCCCGGCTTGTGCTTCCCTTCCCCACCCTGCCGCCCACCCCCCGGGAGCGCAAGTGAAGCTGCAGCCGGGCTGGGGTTTGCTGCTCAGCCCGGGGGGCCTCCGGGAGACCCCCCCTCTCCCTGCCCGCGGGGCAGCTGGCTTGGGAAGGCGCATGCTGGGGGGAGGCAGCCATCCTGGCTGCTGCGGGGCGAGGCCTGTGTCAGGCGACAGGCCCATGGGGCAGCTGCCGGCCCCCTGTCCTGCTGGCCCCAGCGGGCGCCATGGCGTAAAGCTCCAGTGCGGATCCAGGGCAGAGCTGGCAGCCGCGGTCCGGCCCCGGCGCTCACGGGTGACCCTGGCTTGTGTCTCCCCAGGGATGTGAGGTGCGGAGCCCCACGCCGCAGCTGCCGCGGAGCCCCGAGGGATGGCAGCTTCCTGCCTTTGGCCAAGCTTTCTCGCTCCCCCCCCCCGCCCTGGCATGCCCCGGCGTCGCTCTCTCTGCTCTGTGCCTGCCCCGCTGCCCTCACAGCTTCGGGCGGGAGCCTGCGGGGGGGTCCCAGGGCTCTCCCGGCGGCTTAGAACCAAGCTGTTCCCGGGCCTCCCGCTAGGCCAGCCTCCCACTGCCCACCCAGCTCCTTGGCTGGGGTAAACCGGCCCTGACGCCAATCAAGCCGCCCGGAACGACCCCAGCGGAGGCTCTGACCCAGCCCCTGCAGCCGGGGAAGGGCCTGAGATCCCCCGTCAGCCCCACCGGCAGCTCCCAGCCCCGCAGCCCGAGCCAGTGAGACCGGCCCAAGGTGGAGTTCGTCTCCGCACCGCGGCACGTGCCCTGCCGGCACCCAGCCAACGTCCCCGGCCTCCCAGCAAAGCCCCGGGGCCGTACGCCGTGGCCCCAGTGCGCTGGCAGCTTGCCCCCGCAGGCGTCCCCGGTGCGCCAGGGGTCAGCCCTTTGCAGACGGCGCTGGGCGGGCGCTCGTGAGTCCCTTCTCCCCATGGGCCCAGCACGGCGGGAGGCGGGGAGCATGGCGTTATCTGGAGCTGGGCCCTGGCCAGGGGGGCTGGGGAGGTGTGTGCGGGCCCCAGAGGTGACTCGGGGGAGGGAGTGCAGGTCATGGGGAAGGGACGGTGCCTTGCAGTCCCGGGCCCCATCTTCTCCCTGGGGCTCGAGGTGGCCCAGGAGCGTCCGGCCTCAGCCAGGAGCTGTGCACAGTCCCCTAGGGGGACAGAGGAGGGGACTGACTCTTTCCCTCTGCACTGGGGCCGGGGGGGAGGAGTAGACTGGCTTGGGCTTATCTCCCAGTTTGAGGAAAGCTGCCCTCGGAGACGCGGGGTCTCACCTGGTGCCCCGGGGAGACGTGGGGCTGTGCCACTCCTCTCTGACCCTCACGGAGAAGGGGCACCCCTGCCCGGCTACGTCTCTTCGGCGAGGGGCGTGAGGCCGTGGTGTCTGCCGCGGGGGCGTCTGTGCTTCGCTGGGTGCTGGCCTGGCCTGTGACGGCCTGCGGGAGCTGCACCCGCTGTGCTGCCGGCTCCCAGCCGCGTCTGCTTGGGGCTCAGGCCCAGTCCCAGTCCCCGGGCCTGTCACGTCCTCCCGGAGCTGCTCCCAGCTCTCGCTGCTCGGCCGCTGGCCCCTGGGGCGCTCCCGCCGCTGCCTGTCCTGCGCCGCAGTCCCCTGTAGCCCTGCCGCTGCTTACCTTGCCAATAAAGATACCTTCAGCAAGTGTCTGCGTGTCGTAGGCTGACCTCGTCCGCAGGCCAGGGAGGCGGGAGGAAGGAATCCCTCCCCTGGGCAGCATTGCTCTCCGGAGGGTGGCTGGCTGCTCTCCTCCCGCCCTGGGTGCCGTGCGTGAGAGGAGCTGGCGAGAAGGAGCATGGTTCACGTCAAGCTTTGTCCCGGGCATGGCCCTCCTCACTGATCCGCAGAGGCCAAACCGGGCGAGGGGCAGCCGGGACGAGCGGGAGAGTCCGGAGAAGAGCAGCTACAAGGATCAGAGGCTTAGAAAACCTCGGAGGAAGGGGGTAAAAAATGGGGCAGGTTTAGTCTTGAGAAGACGGGGTGGGGGGTGCGTGAGCAGAGTCTGCAGCTGGGGCGAGGCTGTTGTAAAGAGGGGATGGACGGTTCGTAGCGCGTGCTGGACAGGAAGTAATAGGTTTATTCTATAGCCCGGGAGGACAAAGGTTTGAACTCTCAGGGGAGTGAAGCTCTGGACCTGGCTTCTGAGGCAGCCTGGGGGATCCCCGTCACCGGTGGTTTTTAAGAACAAGTTGGACAAACTCCACCTGGGCTGGGCTAGGTTTGCACGGCACAGGGGGCTGGACTAGATGACCCCCCGAGGTCCCAGTCCCCCGTTTCTATGATTCTATGAACCCCCACAGCCCAGTCTAGGCAGAAATCAAGGGAGGCAGCCACAAGTCATGGGGCTGAGCGGGTGGGCAGCTCCATGGTGTTTGTGGTCATTCTTTAACTGTGTCGGGCGATTCTGTGCTGCGTGGGAGGTGTGGGGGGGATTGGGAGGGATGCAGGCTTGACTGGACATAAGAACGGCCACACTGGGTCAGACCAATGATCCATCTGGCCCAATGTCCTGTCCTCTGACAGTGGCCAATGCCAGGTGCATCAGAGGGAAAGAACAGGGCAGGTAATCATCAAATGATCCATCCCGTCAGCCATTCCTAGCTTCTGGCAAACAGCAATCCCTACCTAACCTGACTAATAGACCTAACCTCCTGGACCTAACCTCCAGGAACGTAGCTAGTTCTTTTTTTGAACCCCGTCATAGTTTTGGCCGTCACAGCATCCTCTGGCAAGGAGTTCCATGGGTTGATTGCGTTGAGTGAAGAAATACTTCCTTTTGTTCGTTTTAAACCTGCTCCCTATTAATTTCATTTGATAACCTCTAGTTCTTGTGTTACGAGGAGTAAATAACACGTCCTTACACACTTTCTCCACCCCAGTCCTGATTTCACACACCTCTGCCATACCCTCCGTAGTCGTCTCTGTTCCAAGCTGAAAAGTCCCAGTCCCGTTAATCTCTCCCAGAGGGAAGCTGTTCCATGCCCCTCATCATTTTGTTGCCCTTTTCTGTATCTTTTCCAATATATCGTTTTTGAGACGGGGCGACCAGCTCTGCAGGCAGTGTTCGAGGTGTGGGCGTCCCATGGATTTATATAGAGGCAATGTGATATTTTCTGTCTTATCTGTCCCTTTCCTAACAATTCCCAACATCCTGTTAACTTTTGTGGCTGCTGCTGCAATTTTTTTCTGAGAACTGTCCACAGTGACTCCAAGATCTCCTTCTTGAGTGGTAACAGCTAGTTTAGATTCCATCATTGTATATGTACAGTGGGATGAGGTTTTCCAATGTGCATTACTTTGCATTTATCAACACTGAATTTCATCTGCCAGTTTGCTGCCTGGTCACCCAGGTTTGTGAGATCCCTTTGTAACTCTTCGCTGTCTGCTTGGGATTTAACTGTCTTGAGTAGTTTTGTATTGTCTGCACATTTTGCCAACTCACTGTTTACCCTCTTTGCCAGATCATTTATGAGTATGTTGAACAGTTCTGGTCCCAGTACAGACTCCTGGGGGACACCACTATTTACCTCTCCCCATTCTGAAAACTGACCGTTTATTCCCACCCTTTGTTTCCTCTCTTTTAACCAGTTACTGACCCAGGAGAGGACCTTCCCTCTTATCCCATGACAGTTTACTTCGCTTAAGAGCCTTTGCTGAGGGACCTTGTCAAAGGCTTTCTGAAAATCAAAGTACACTATATCCAGTGGGTCACCCTTGTCCACATGTTTGTGGACCCTCTCAAAGAATTCTAGTAGACTGGTGAGGCGTGATTTCCCTTTACAAAAACTATGTTGATTCTTCCCCAATAAACCATGTTCATCTGTGTGTCTGATCATTCTATTCTTTATTATAGTTTCAACCAATGTGCCTGGTATTGAAATTAGGCCGACCAGCCTGTCATTGCTGGGATCACCTCTGGAGCCCATTTTTAAAAAATGATATAGTCATCTGATACAGAAGCTAGTTTAAATGATAGGTTACATTTCACAGTTAGTAGTTCTGCAATTTCACATTTGAGTTCCTTCACAACTCTTGGATGGATCCCATCTGGTCCTGGTGACTTGTTACTGTTTATCAGTTTGCTCCAAAACCTCCCCTAATGACACCTCAATCTGGGACAGTCCCTCAGATTTGTCAACTAAAAAGAATGGCTCCGGTTTGGGAATCTCCCTCACATCCTCAGTCGTGTAGACCGATGCAAAGAATTCATTTAGTTTCTCCGCACTGGCCTGATCTTCCTTGAGTGCTGCTTTAGCACCTCAATTGTCCAGTGGCCCCACTGCTTGTTTAGCAGGTTTCCTGCTTGATGTACTTAATTTGTTTTGCTGTTACTTTTTGGCTAGCCAGTCTTCAAATTCTTTTTTGGCCTCCTAATTGTATTTTTACACGTCACTTGCCAGAGTTTGTGCTCCTTTCTGTTTTGCTCAGTAGGATTTAACTTCCACGTTTTAAAGGATGCCTTTTTGCCTCCAACTGCTTCTTTTACTTTATCGTTTAGCCACGGTGGCACTTTTTGATCCTCTGTTTTTTGATTTGGGGTATACATTTAAATTGAGCCTCTCTTATGGTGTCTTTAAAAAGTTTCCGTGCAGCTTGCAGGAACTTTTGGCTCTGGTCCTTTTAATTTGTTTAACTAACTTCCTCATTTCCGTGTAGTTCTCCTTTCTGAAATTAAATGCGCACGTGCTGGGCTGCTTGGGTGTCGCCTCCCCTCGGGATGTTAAATTTCATTATGTTATGGTCGCTATTACCAAGCAGTTCAGCTATATTCACTTCTTGGACCAGACCCTGTGCTCCACGTAGACTAAATCAAGAATTGCCTCTCCTCTTGTGGTTCCAGGAATAGCTGCTCCAAGATGCCGTTATCTCTGCATCCCGTCCTGAGGTGACGTGTACCCAGTCAATATGGGGATAGCTGAAATCCCTCATTATTATTTTTTTATTTTATAGCCTCTCTCATCTCCCTGAGCATTTCGCAGGCACTAGCACCATCCTGGCCAGGTGGTCGGTAGTACAGCCCTCCTGCTCTACTCCGATTAAAGCATGGAATTACTATCCAGAGAGACGCCCGGGCACAGTTTGGTTCATTTAAGATTTTTATTCCATTGACTGCGGAAATGGACTAGATGACCTCCTGAGGTCCCTTCCAACTCTATGATTCTATGACTCCATGCTGTGTTTCCCATACAGTGCTCCCCGTACGATCTGTTCTGTCCTTCCGATACATTTGTACCTGGTATTACTGTGTCCCATTGCTTAGCCTCATTCCACTATGTTTCTGTGATGCCTGTTATATCGATATCCTCATTTACTATGAGGCACTCCAGTCCGCCCCTCTTAGTATTTAGAATTAGGATCTCATCAGATCCTACCCATATTTTATCCTCTTCCATCCTCTCCTCTGTACTAGTGCGCAGAGAATCTCCATTAAGAGATCCTCCCCTACGGGACGTCTCTGTCCGAATGACGTGCTCCTCCGCACCTGTCGGCTTTCCTCCAGCCCTTCGTTTAAAACCTGCTCTACGAGCCGGAGCAGCACATTGTCAGGAGGGATTTGACGGAGCTGAGGCCACTGAGTGGGATGGGTAGTTCCAGGCACAAGGCAGGCCAGCCCCGTGCCTTCAGCCATCCCAGACTCCATAGCTGTGCTTCGCCCATGGTCCAACTATGGCTGGCCTGCTGCTTACTCCCCGGGGGACCTGCTGGGGGCCAGCTGCGGCCCCAGGCTTCTCCAAGCCCACTGGCAACCAGACAAAATACAGAGTGCGAGATGTGGACAGTGCATGGTTCCACTGCCCGGCCATTCCATCCCCTCCCACAGACACCGCCAGACAACGTGGGCGCAGAGTGGAGGTCACTGGGGCAGCCAGACTGATATGACTGGGCTCTTCTCATCCGTAGTTACAGCCTGAGCTGTGGGTCGGGCTGGGCGCAGAGACGGCAGAGAGCTGCACGGCCAGCGTCGGCGAGGCCATCAACTCGCTGCAGCCGCTCAGGGGCACAGCAGATGTCTGCACCTTTGCCAAGCTCAGGCTAAGGTTCCCAGACTCCGTTTGGCCATGGGCAGCACACGCCTGGTGCTGCGGAAATGCTGTGAAAGGCTGGGTGCGCCGGCAGGGTTGGGTGCGTGGTGCTCTCCGGATTGTCCTAGCACTTCGGGAAAGGAGACCGGCGCCTGCAGGCTGCGTTTGCTTCCTGCAGCAATCACAGAAATGTCATGAATCCAGCCCAGGCAGGGGCTGCCCATTGTTTTCCTTTGACTGACGCTAACCACGGAGTCGAGTTCCCGTATTTCAAATGTCTGCACAGAGTCACTTTCTTGGACGTTAAGTTCCCCAGTCTCAGAGCTGGGGAGCAGCCAGGTCTCCCAGGAACCCCTCGTCCTCCTACCAACCTCTACACCGGGAGCCCACAGTTCACCGACACTGGGATGCAAACTCAGCTCTCCACGGGGCCCCTCTCTTCCCCTATCGCTGCCCCCTCCCTCCTTGGCATTCCTGGTGAACACGACTTGACAGATCCAGTTACCGCTGGGCTGGGGTGGGTGAGCGGAGGGAGGGGAATGGGACGCAGACGTTGCTCTGTGACATGAGATAAATTACAGAGGGGAAGTTTCCAGTGGTTGTGCTGGACGCTTGCCAGCCACTGACCTCATTAGCCGGGATGAGATCATGGCAGGCCGGCCTCGTGTGTCGCACACGATTAGTTTGATCGTTATCGGGCTGCCCTGCGTCGCATTTAGCCCCTTTGCTCCTTGCTCTGTGGGCAGATTATACCCAGGGTCTGGCTCTCCCAGGGCAGCGCCAAGGCTGTGCCCTTGCTGGTATTTCTGCCAATATTGCCGATGCCGTCTGCCTACAGCGTAGGGGACTGCGAGCGCATCAGAGCCCTTGCAGCTGTCCCTCTCCAGGTATCCCCTGGAACTTGCTTGGGAGCCTGGGGTCAAACTGGATTACCCATCTCAGAGTTGGGGGGTTTAGCTGGCTCGGTGCTGAGACGTGGTAGCCAGAGAAGTGGTGCTCAGGCCCGACTATCCCAGCCGGCCAGCTGTGGGCCGCTGTGCCCTAGTACATGACGAGCAACTGACCTGCAGGTGGATTCTCAGCCCCGTCTAACAGCAGCAGCAGGTCGCTGCTGGACGTGCCCTCGCATGCACCCAGGGCAGGGACCCCTGCAGCCAAACCCCCGGGGGCTGCGAGCGAGCCCAGGTCTGTCGGGGTCAGCACGTGGACGGCTGAGCTCTGCTGGGAGTGGTGCTGGTGCTTTTCCCTGAGGCAGCGCAGCGCCAGGTGGGGCACTCCTGGCTGGGGATGGGCCCTGAGAGGTGGTCCAGGCCCAGAGAGGAGAGCTGCCAATGGCAGTGCGCTCCCTACGCTATCCATCCAGCTGGGCATTTATCTGGGCTCATCACTGCTGTGCCTGAGCCCCTCACAGTCCTCAGTGAGTTCATCCTCGAAGCCCCTAGGACAGAGGCACAGAGACCAAGTGCCCGGCCCCAGGGCCCACAGGAAGTCTGGGGAACTGAACCCAGGTCTCCCAAGTCCTCGGTTGGTGCTTTAACCCCTGGTCATCCCTCCTGTCTGCCGCCACATCTGACCGCACGGGAACGGAGCCAACAGCTTCCTGTGAAAATCCTGAGCGAGGTGCCTCTGCCCTGGAGTACAGACAGCCGGCATGCCGGTGCGGCTCCCCACGACAGACCCCCAAACAGATCCCACCCGCGGGTGGGTCGGACTCGGTTCGGAGCTGACAAAAGTTGTCCGTGGAAGATGGCAGCCTTCACGCGGCCCACTCTGTTAAGTGAGAATTCGCGACGAAGGCCATCAACTCGGCGACCGAGTATCGCTCAGCGATCTCCCGGTCACCCAAGTAGCTACTCAGCAAATCCTAAAAGGGTGTGCAGTAGTGGACCCCGACTCCTCTGGTCGGCTGGCGGGGGCCTCCGGACCACGTGTCTCACAGCAGCCCTTTCACCGGCACAGGCTGGGGAAACGAAGCCCTGGATTTCCCGGAGCCCGGCAGCGGATGAACTAACAAAACTCCCCCCTCATTTAGAAGGAAACAGCAGCTGCTAGGACAGCGCTGAGAGCAGCACACCTGGCTGGGGAGCGTGGTGAGGCGCGCAGGCACTTGAAGCCTGACTGGTCTCTTTGCTGGCGGAGGGCGCCTCGCTCCCCATTTCACATGCCCACGCTGGCATCCGTCCGCATGAAGCAAACACCACGGGCCCTTTGTCAGGCTGAGCAGCTCTCACTGCCTACAATGGGCCGCTCACATGGGCAGGTGCTGCCCATCACGCATCAGAGCAGCACAATCAGGCCTTAGCCATCCCCCGTTCTTGGCTTCTTCGGGGTTGGGAGAGATGGTCCAGCCCACAGCCCAGCCACTCTCCTCCTGGGGCTCTTGCCATGTCCCTTACAGTCACCCCACTAACGGGAGCGGTGAATGAGCTGCGGCTCTATTCTTTCTTCTTGTCCTGTTTCCCCCCAGTCCAGTCACGTCCTGTCCCCAGCTGGTGCCTGCAAACTGTACAGAGTTACTCATATATTCACACAGAAAAAGCTGGGGAAAAAGAACCAAATGTTTCACAACAGCAAAACCGGGGTCAGTTTTAGAACCAGTCGAAGCTGAGCGCGGAATAGAGCAGCGGTGTCCACGGCACGCAGGTGCACACGGCGTCCCTGGCACTTACGAGTCAGCCATGTACAAACGTCTGTGCCATGCCTGCGCTGCCAATCACAGGCTGGCTCCCCAGCAAGGAAAGGGCTGAAGGAAGGACCTAGCCGGAGACACCCGTGCAAAAGCCAGGGATGGCCAAAGCTCTGTCCTACAACGCCAGCCACGGGCACTTTCATCTTAACCCAGAGATGCTACATGGAGATTGTGCTGTCCTCATCCAAATAGCCAAGCTGCATGGCCTGGCCCTAAAGCCCTACGTGCGCTAATGATAAGTCCTGTCTTTAGCTGGGGCTGGTGGGCCCTGCAGCCAGCCCATCGACTCGTCTGTCTGCTCAGAAGCAATGTTGGGGGAATAGTAGGGGCCGTTTCTCTGACGAAGGCAGGTCCATGGAGCAGGGAGCTGCCAGGGTGCCTTGTGATGGAAACCAGAAGGGCTTCCCATTGCGAGGAAATCTCTCAGATTCTCCCCCCCAAGGGGCCAGAGCATCATCTGGTGTCAAGAGACATGGTGTCCACAGACTTCAATGGAGCCACACCTCTTTTCTCTAGCTGGGAAATTTGGCCCTGGGTCTCCTGGCAATGTCTTTAATCTTTTTTTAAAAAAATCAGTAGCACGGAACTTGCCTGCTGGGGAGCCGAAGGGACGCCGCCATTTGTCAGGGGACAGAGTGACTGTCCACAAGGGCGAAGCTCCATCAAGTGTGGAGAGCAGATGGAAAGCCTCAGGAAGTCTGTGCCAGCCCAGAAGGCCTCGTGCTAGCCCCCCGCACCAGGGAAACAGACTGGAAGGCAGCCAGCCAGGAGGTGAAGACATCAAGAGATGGCAAATCCACCACTTCTCTGGGGAGTCTGCTCCAGCGTTCACCGCCCCCCCGTCAGACAGCTATGCAAGACATGCTGGTGCGGTGATATCTTTTATTGGATCAACTTCTGCTGCTGAGAGAGACGAACTTTCAAGCTTACAGAGCTGTTAAGCTTCTCTTTCACCAGCAGAAGTTGGTCCAATACAAAAAAAAAAACCCACCTCCCCCACCTCGTCTCTCTAATATCCTGTTAACAACGCTGCACACTGAAATGTATGCCTCATTTCACATCTGAATTTGCCTGAGTTAACTTCCAGCCATTGCAGTGGTTCTCACTGTGCCTTTCTCCATTACATAGAAGAGCCCTTTACTACCTGGTATTTTTTGCCCTGAAGATACCTACACACTATAATCAAGTCACTTCTCAATCTTCTTTTTGATATGCAAAACAGATCAAGTTCCAAGTCTCTCTCGGTCAGGCATTTTCTCCAGCCCTTGAATAACTTTTGTGGCTCTTTTCTGTCCCCTCTCCAATTTTTTCACATCCTTTATAAAATGGATGCTGGAACCTGATGCAGGATTCCAATATTGCTCTCAACAACTCCATCTACAAAGGCAAAATCACCTCCCAGCTGCTCACAAATTTCCTGTTTCTGCATCCAAGGATCACACCAGCCCTTTTCCACACAGCATTGCACTGGGAGCTCATGAGTTTTGTCCATTGTGACCCCTACCTCCCTTTCAGAGACACTGCTTCCCAGAATACAGTCCCCAAGTCTGTAAATCAGGCCTGCATTTCGGGATCCTCGATGTGTCACTTTGTATTTGACAATAAACACATTTGTTTGAATGGGCCAGTGTTACTAACCAATCCAGATCATGTTGTACGACTGTCCTGTCCACTCCACCAATCTTCGTCATCTGCAGATTTTATAAGCTGTGGTTTTAGGTTTTCTTCCCGATCACTGATGGCATTGTTGAATAGCGTCAGGCCTAGAACCGACCCTTCTGGGATCCAACTAGAAAGACTTCCATTTGACGATTCGCCATTGACAATTACTTCCTGAGATCTGTCAGTTAGCCAGTTCTCAATCCATTTACTGGGTCATTTATTGATGTTGTATTGTGCTAATTTTTTTAATCAGCATGTCGTGTGGTGCTAAGTCAAACATCTTACACAACTCTTAAATCTATTACATCTACACAGCTGATCAACCTTTTGTCAACCAACCTTGTAATCACATCAAACTATGAAATCAGATTCATTTGACAAGAACTATTTTCCATAACACCATGTTGACTGGTGCTTATTATATTCCTACCTTTTAATTCTTTATTGATTAAATCCTGTATCAGCTTTTCTGTTATTTTGCCCAGGCCTGATGTCTGGTTAACTGGCCTCTAATTGCCCAAGTCATCCTGCTTGTCCTTTTTGAATATTGGCACAACATTAGCACTCTTCCACAGTCTTCTGGAATTTCCCTGGTGTCCCCAAAATTAACATCAGCTGGCCAGAGATATCCTCAGCCAGCTCCTTTAGGACTTTTGGGTGCAAGTTATCCTGCTGATTAAATCCTGCTGTTCATTGCTAGTAGATGTCGCTTACCATCCTCCCTTAGTCACTAATGGACTGGAAAGCACTTCATCATCCTCATGTATATCTGAATACGGCCTCCCGCTTCTCTCTAAATGCAGAACAGAACTATTTGTTGAACTCTTCTTTCTTTTCTGCATCATTCTTCACTGTTTGGATTTTGAAATTGCAGTTTTGAAATGAAGAGCTGAAGTTACCATCTTCCCATCACAGCCTACAAGCTCCCGCGCCACTACTGATGGAGGAGAGTGGGGAGCACAGACACGTCAAGTAACAGGAAGTCCAATACAAAGGCGCTTCAGTCCGAAGAAATACTAAGGTGACTGTTCTTTCCCAGTAAAGATAATCACTCCTTAGTAACTCCCCTCAACATCAACACAGCTAAGCCGGGAGGGCCCTCTGCAAGGATGTGTGTAGAATTTATAGTACAGGACCCTGAATTCATGCGTTCTCACACACACCCACACAAAGCTTGACCACGGAGGGGACACGTGACGTTCCCTACACCACCAGCATTTTTCTTTTTCCAGACTCATGATAATTCCAGTTCACCAGGACAATTCTTTCTGCTTCTGACACCGAGAGCTCCTCTTTTCACATCACAAACAGCGCTACTGGGAAGGGGACAGACAAATGTGTAAGGCCTAGTCTGTCAATCCCCGTTATGGAGGTAGAGGCTTTTTCACAGTGAAGACAGGCTCAGAAACTCGGAAGAAGAAAATCAAGAAAGTAGCAAACAGAGCCAGACTGACTTCATGCCAAGGGGGAGGAGCAAACACCTGGCATAAATCACAGGGGAACGAAGAGGCCATGGAGACTGGTATTCTTGGAAGAAGGGAAGAGGCGGTTCTGGTGTAGAGGCAAGGCTTACATCAGACATGGGAGTGAGTGGAAAGCATACCCCCCATTGAATGGAAAGGGACAATAGTGAAGCCCTGCTAGAGAGGGTGGGAGTGTGTGTCAGGCCCGGGCAACACAACTCTAACCCCAATGATGGAGCAAGGTGGTAATACTGCAAAAGGGAAAGCAGCCGGTCCCCTCAGGACTGGCCCTCTGCTTACCTAGGAGAGCCATGCTGCCTATTTTAAAATGCAATGACAAGCCAGTTCCCTGCAAAAGAGCAGAATGAGGCCAGGTGACAGACAGTGGAATGCACGGAAGAAAGTTGTGCGCTTGAGGAGCTCAGAGACGCAAAGGGCCTGTCTACACTGCCATTAAAAACCCAGGGCTGGCCCATGCCCGCTGACTCGGGCTCGCGTCAAGGGGCTGTGTAATCATGGTGTGGACTTCCGGGATCGGGCTGAAGCCTGGGCTCTTGGACTCTCCCAACTCACAGGGTCCTAGAGCCCAGCTCCAGCCCGCACCTCTACACCACAGTTACATAGCCCCATAACCCAGGCGTCCGATTGCAGTGCAGACATACCCAGAGAGACCAGGACACTCCTCAGGATACACATCACTCTGTTCTTCTCGCTGGGTGCCCAGTGGGAATTGGATCTGACCCACTGCGTGCCACACCACTCCCAGTGCCTGGCTCCCACGGAGGTCGCAGTGGGTGTGGAAAGTGGATCGTCAGCTCCACTCTTTGGGTCAGTTCCCCCTTTGGGCCTGCATCTACACGAAGTGAGGGACCTCGCTGCATCCAATGGCTGGACTACCTCATTCATCCTTGTGCCCCCCACCCAGAGACACTGAAAGAGCCTTTTTGGTGGATATGCTGCACTTCTAACCCCCGTGCATTCTAGGACCCTAAAGAACCTCTCCCCTAGCGCTCAACTGTGTTACTGGGAACACAGACATAACGAAGGGTAACTGCACTGTGTTTGGGTGGGATCGAGAGGCCTGGCTAACTCGGTGCAGCCCAGTCCCTGTGGGACACAATGATCGTACAGGGTCCCAATTCTGGATCTGACAAACACCAAACTACGATGTCGTAACCATCTGCAGTCATCAAGACCTGAAGCACACCTGGGGAGCCAGCAGCTTGCTGGCGCCAGGCCTTGTGACTGTTACAAAGTCAAGGGGCCTGAAGCACTGGTTTCTTGCAACGCTTGTTCACGTAGTGTAGACAGCCCTTGCTGCTGTCTGTTACAGGCCCTCTGAGTGAAAGCAGCCACAGCGTTCTCTGTAACACCAACAGAGAAACAAGCAGCACATATGATTAACTAAGACGGAGAGAGGGAGGTTTTGAACACGCTGAATGTAACAATGCAATTTTTCTTTTATTGTTCTCACTAAAAAAGCGCTCCTCAGAGACATGCAAGTGTCCAACACATGTCTGGCGCATCGACATGGGCTCGTCCCCCATGTGCTCTAAAACAGAAACATCCTTGCAAATTCAGCCCCTAAACCTGTGCTGGGATTTCAGCGGGGAAACCACAACACAGAGTTTAAAGACACGCACCCCCTAAAATAAACCCTAGATCGTCTCCCACCAAAACCGGGAGCCATCCCCCGGTCTGCTGAGATGTGCCAGAGAAACCTGACCTCGGCATCTGCTGTTTTCTTTTGCTGAAGCTGGAAGCAGGAACGTCGGCTCTTGTAGACAAGTGCGGTAACAGCTCAAGCTACTGCTCAAAGCCTGAGAGGCAGAGCACACAGCACCTGGATCCAGATCACCCGAGTCAGTGTCCAGGGCTGTGAAGGACAGCTAAAGTGGAAGTTGAGCAGCTCTCAGGACTATGGTTAGCGCCTAGGACCTTCTCCCACCCAACTTCACTCCCGCAAACACAGAGAGGATAAAAATAAAGCTTTCAACCACACAAAAGCCACCGCCGGGCGATAGACCATTTGATTTATATATATTTGTATGTATATATATATAGATATTTATATATATATAGATAGATAGAAGTGGGTGCTTCTTCTCTCATGTAAAAATCCAAAATACAGTTTTTACTATTAACAATCTGAAGTGTAAATGTACAAATTTTTACTGCTAAGCAAAACCAACCTAACCAAAACAAAAAACAACACAAAGAAAAGAAACACACACGGAGCCAGAGAAAGGTAAAGAAACAAGAAAGTTGGGCTTCTCTGTGGCTGGGCCGGAGAAGCCGAGGGGCCCTGCCACGCGCGCACACAACAGCAGCAGGGAGCGAACCGCATGGCAGAGGCCACCAGGGGACCCAGCCCATCAGCGCCAGGTTGGGAAACTTGTATTTCTCCTTAAAAAACACCAAGTCCACCTCACTGGGGGAGGAGCATTCCCCTCGCAAAAACACAACCCCTTCTACATACCAAACAAGCTACCTGTTCCCGGGAGCGTCGTGCGGCCCTGCCGTCATGCCCCATCTCCATGGCAGGGGTGACGCGCCTGCTGACCGTTGCCAACTGCTGGGACCTTGCGCAAGGCCTGGCTGTCACCCTCGCCTGGGGTGCAGAATGAAACACAATCTCACTTAGTGACTAGCTACTCTGTGTCCACCCAGATCTCCCATCTGCACATCAAAGCCCCGGTGCCTGTCTGGCCTCTCTGGCCGGTTGGATGACAACCGCAGGACAGGGGTCTGCGCTGCGCAGCCCCGAAACCTGCCAACCTGCAGGAGCACTGGGTGGCTAGAATCTAAAGCAGATTTCAAAAAACCTCATTAAGCACACACACAAATGAAATCCTCACAGTGCCGGGGGAAGCAAACATGAACCGAAGGGTGTTGAGAGCTTTCAATGTCTGTGCAAAGCAAGGAGGCTGGCGGCTGGATTTCCCTTCCCAGCATGTTCTTGTGCTCAGCCTTAGGATACTGCAGGGTCCTTGGGTTTGGACGGCTCAGTCCCCGAAAGCAGAGAGATGGTGGGGTCTTCGGAGTACTCCTCCCCATCCGTGAAGTATGGCCCTTCCCCCAGCTCAAAGAAGATGGGCAGGTCTCCGCTCCCCATGTCGACGGCGCTCGAGTCCACCAGAAAGAGGGGCTGAGCTGTGTAGTGCACCAGCTGCTTTCCTACAAGGAGAGGACCCAGGTTAGCAGGGTGCGTCTCAGTGTCTATTTGTAAACCAGGGAGTGGGCGGGCGCAAGCCCACTGCTAAAGGCTCCTCCCTCAGCCTCAGGGGAGGAGTCACTGAGCCCAGGATACAACTGAGTACGGGGAACAACTAATAAAAAAACCAGGAAGGGGCATGGGGGTCACAGGGTCAAACGAAGAAAACCAGAATGGGACACCGAGCGGAGAACCCCGGACAGCGCCCGGATGCGTGAGTGCAGAAGGGAATGGAAGCAGGCCTCATAGTCGCAGAGCGCTCCCCCGCCAACCTCCTCTTCCTGGTCTTGTAGATGGCCACTTTGGCCAGGGCCAGGAAGAGGTTGACGAGGAGGTCCCGTGACTTCGTGGGGCCACGGATGGGGTATGTGTAGATGAACAGGTGCGGGGAGAAGTGGAGGTTCTGGAGGAGCCAGAAGAGGGGCTGCGGCCTGGCGCACTGGAGGTAAATGTGCGCCAGGGTCTCCCTCATGCAGCAGTAGGGACAAGTGTCAGGGCAAGGGGTGAACCGCGCCAAGTACGTGCCTGTGCTCACGGCCCCATGAAGGAGCCGCCAACTGATGTCCCCGGCAGGCTGTGGGGTCAGGGTGGAGTACAGACTGGCCCACCGGGGTCCTCACCCTTCACAGGTGGCAGCAGGTCCTGCCACTTGGTGTCAGGGCGGGACACGAGGGCGAGGAAGTGAAAGGTGTGCAGCACGAGAGTGTAGAGATGGTCCCTCAGCGCGGTTCGAAAGAGGACCAGCTGCAGGTCGTGCAGCCGGCTCGGTGCGTAGGGAGAGGGAAGCCGGGGGGTCTCGTGGGGGAAAGCACTGGAGGGCCAGGACTTAGGGGAGAAGAAAGAAAGTTGCTGCTGCTCAGAGAGATCCTGCCACTGAGCTCTGAGCCCTCGGCTCACGGGCAGGGGGATGGGGCCTTCTTACCCAGGTCTGTCGTGCTGACTTCTGTCTCAGCAGGCTTCTGCTGCTCCTGGGACGAGAGGAGATCCTGGATCTGTGGGGAGACAAGTTGGGCTGCTGAGTTCACCGCACAAGTCAAACTCCTTTGCACATGGAGCAGGGAGAGGGAAGGGACCTCGCCCGTGGCTGCCTAGGGGATAAGTGCACAGACAGCTGTGGTTTGTAATCTGGAAGCTCCAGCAGGCTGGAGATGGGCATCAGCTTTCAGAAGACTAAAATACACCTGGGAGCCAGGGAACAGCATCTGTGAGCTACTGCTGGCGCTGGCGGAGTCTGTTCCATGTGTTTCAGTCTCCACCTGAGTGCAGCTGCCTTGTAGAAATGTAGGTACCAGATCTGGTTTTCATACAGAGGTGGCCTGAAAGACTACATGTCGCTGCATGCAATGCTCACCATGATCTGAGCAGCAAGCCATACTGCATGCTGAGATCTGTAGTCTCCAGGGGCAATCCTCAGAAAATGCTTGCAACAGACTCTATTTCATTGTTACTAATCTGAAAGATCCCTGCAGGCCTCAGGTTCCCGGTAAATTGTCAGTGCGGCCTTTGGGCATCAGCCCGGCAGTAAGAACTCTACCAAACAAACTGGAGTGGGGTGGAAGGACGAGAGGATTCGTTAGGGTTATCACAACAGGAGACAACGCAGTGGGAAATGGCAGAATGCCCCCCGACTATCCCGAAAGTTCACCTAACTGCCACAGGGTGGTAAAGAAAACTGGGTTACTCTAAGGGCTGACACATTCTCTGGGTGAGAATCACTGCTAATCCCAGGACCAGACAGGCTGCTGTCTTTAGATCAGGAGTTCTTAAACTTTTTCAGAGTGGAAAACTTTTTAATGCAGGGACTGCTTCAGGGGATCACGTCCCTGTCACGACTAGCGCTACTGCTTCCATGGAAACACCACCTTAGGGAAATGTTTACATGTATATTTAGCTTCTTTTAATTCTATTTGGCAGCTGGAAATCAGAAGGAGCTGGCCCCATAGGCACAGCCAGCTCTCTGCACACAATCCCGCCACAATTTGGGAACCTGAGCAGCTGACTGTCCCCAGCGCAGAGATTTACACCAGTGCAAAGGCAAAGTGAGGACAGGAGCAAATCGAGTGTCCATTCCAGCATTAGGTAAGAGAAGAGAGAAATATTACATATCTACTGCACAAAAATCCAAAGCAAAACACTTGGTTAGCTGGAGTTAAGTTGTGAATTTTAGAAGAGCCGTTAACAGCCCATCAAAAAATCACACTCACAAATATTTGACAACTTCACTAAAACCCAAAGGTTGGAGAATCTGGAAACGAACAGTTCAGGGATCCAACTCCACAGCCATATAATTCTTCCCTCTTCATCACCGTCCCACTTGACTTGCATTGCCCCCCAAGAATCCTACCCACACGCTGCCCTTGGTCTCTGATCTCACTCAACGCAGGCCCTCATCTCTTCCTCCGTATAGCCGCTGTTGGAGCAGAGCCAGGAGTCAGCAGAAGGTCAGTTTAAATAATTTACAGTGTAAATGTTATGTACATAACACAGCTTTTTGTATCCTTGCACTCCTCCAACTCTCCCCCAGTAACACCCAGAGCCCCGTTCCCGCTCAGCCAGAAACCTTGTGTTTGGGGTCAAGCCATTTTGGGGGTAGGAAGCTAGAAAAATGTTCAGAAAGTGAATGACGGATATTTGTGAAACACCCTCATTGCAAAACCCCTTTTGTGAATGTTACCAAACTTCCCAGACGCAGGGCTGGCCTACACTAGAGTTCTGTCGACAAAGGTCAGCTGTAGTCGACAAAAGAGTGGAGGTGTCCGGACTAAAATGCTCTTTCCACCGACGTACCTCCCCTGCTAGGCCGACATAATAAAACCACCTCAACAAGAGGTGTAGGGCTTATGTCGGCTAGTTAGGGCGAGGCAGTGTCAATGTAGACACTGTGTCCCTTACGTTGGTTGTGGGGCTGTCATTCTTGGAGACCTGGGCAGCTGCTCTCTGCTCCTGGCTGAGAGCGGGAAGGGGAGAAGCCCGGGAGCTTCTCCATCAGCTCCTGGGGAGCTGGGCAGCCTTGTCAATTTCAGAGCTCAGGGGCAAGAAGACTCAGGTGGCTTCCACCCGGAACGGGGAGAGGGGAATGGGGAGTGTGTGAGTGTGTGTGTGGGGGGTGTTAATTACTGCAGTGGCTGTAAGTCCACCTATGTTAGGTCCACTTATTTTTCTAGTGGAGACAAGGCCAAATTCTACCTGGCCTGGGAGAGCTCAGGGGGTCGGTTCATTTTTGTGGAAGTTTGTGGAGGTTAAAAAGGGCTCTTATAATTGTAAGTTAGGATCAGTCTGAACTATGGAGTGACTACCACTGGTCCCTTACGCCTTCCTTTCAGCCTCCCAGTGAGCGTCCTCTATATCACGCTGGGCCGGTGAGCTCTCCGGGCAGGGAGCAGCCTGTTACGCACCAACAGACAAGGGGGGGAGAGGTAATATCTTTTGGTGGACCAACTTCTCTTGAGACAAGCTATGGAGCTGCACAGAGCTCTCCTTCAGCACTGAGCACATTGCTGGTGCTGTGCTAGTACGTACAACAATAAATAATGCAACGTGCCAGGGAAACCACTGGAGCTTGCCTTTAAAGGAAACCTCTTCTGAAGGTTTGCAAACCAGAAAGGAGGGGTTATGGAAACCACCTGCAGTTCTATGGGCTTCAGTGCAACTCCGTGCTGAGGGAGCAGAGCCTGCATGAGAGATGAAGTCTCAGCACCTACTTAGCTCAGCATGAATGATGAAGTTGATCTGCTCGCTGAATAAATTAGTCAGAGGAAGCCTTGGTGCTAAGTGAATTATTTCCACCTGGTGGCTCCCCAAGCCCTTACAGGGCTGTGAGATACCCTGCCCCCAACCTCACCACCCCCTCCATGTTGGAATTAGCCTGGACTCCCTTGCGAGCCTGCTGGGGCCTCCCTTTCATCAGAGGGAGGGGTTGCTGCGGAACAGCTTCAGACGCTTTATTCTGGCAGCTGGGTGTGCATGGAGGGATTGTGAACAGCTACTCACACTCGCGAGGCTGCTGTCCAGGTCAGGAAGGTTCATGTCTGTAACCGTCATTGAAGGGCTAAACAGCTGCCAAAGGAAAGAATGATTAGTGCAGGGAAGGACAACAACCCCAGACACACTGTGGAAATGCAGTTGATGCTCCCCTGTCCATCTGCCACTGCAAGCCACATGCACATGGTACCGCAGGCCACAGCTTGGTCCCAGCTCCTGGAGGGGGCCCTGGGAGGGAGGGTTTGAGATACTCACATCCAGCAGAGCGCTTGTGTCTACACTGAAGCCGTGCGTGGTCAGCATGGTCTGGAGGTTATCCAGGTTGGAATCAATGGTATCTAGATGGTCATTTAGCTCATTCCTGTGTAAAGGAAAGGACACAGACCAGGTCAAGGTTGGAAGATTTCCTCTGGGCTCACGCAGGGGACTCTCTCAACCCAAGGAATGAAACCTCTATTAAAAACTGAGCAGGAAAGCAGAGTTTGGGCTCATGGCTAATTACACACGTGCCAGCCTCCAATTCTGTTCTTGCCAGTGAGCTCAGGTGCGCTGATACAACATTGGAACAAGGGTCCCCCCACTTAACTATCTTGCCTGGGCCTAGAGGGGTCACCAGGACTGTTCCTGCTGAGAGGTTTATGGGCCAGCAACAAGGATGAGGAAGAAACAGTGGATGTCTTATGACAACACATGTGGTTAGTATTCCCAGAATGCACCAGGACTTCCAACACCATTTGGGATAGTGACCTCATTATACTCTGCACCTCTACAGACAGACGCTTTGGACTTGTTCTTCGGTCCAGGCACCTCAATCTTCCCTAGCTTTTAAGAATCGATACAGGGCAAGGAGAAGGTAAAAAACCCTGCTGAATTCAGTCTGGGGGAAATGGTTCTAAGAACCCTACTGGTCTGATAAACCCTGGTACCTGGAATGGTCACTGGAAAAAGTCTCATTCTTTCATAACGGAAGCTAGTGAGTTTCTCAATGACACTGAAGGTAACTGGAGTCGAACCTGCACACACGTCTCTCTATGGCTAATGGGTATGTGAAGTTACATACGATGCGTATAGCACAAGGTTTCCACTGTAATCATATCACACTCGTAAGCTAACAGCCAAGTTCAGGTAAAGGCTAAGTGCCAAGCAAGTCAGGTGGACTGAGTGACAAATACGACTGACTCACAGGACCCTGCGTTAGGGGAGCTGAAGTCAATACCAGGAGGTAAGTAGGTAGGTTGTCCTGGAGAGGACTGGATTTTAACTGGGCCTGGAAGATTTAGCTGGTGGTTACCTGGATAGCAAAGAGAGAACAAACAAAGCTAAAGTGAGACTGAAGGAGTAGGGGAGCTGGTTTCAATTCCTGAACATTTCCTGAGGCGGCTTCTTCTTCTTGTCCCTTGAGGTTCATTCCATTTGTGTTCCCGGTGTTCTAGAGCAGCCAGTGCAAACAGACGGCATAAATCAGAACACCTCCCAGACGCTTGGGCGCTGTCTGGAATCACCTTCTCTCTGAAACACAAACGCTCCGCTCCACAAACTGACTGCTCGTGCGAGAGGTTGGGCTTTGGGAACACGGGGCCTGGTGGCGGATCGCTGACGTTCATGGAGTTCAGCAGTGGCAGGTGTGGACCGTCGTATCTTCACCTATGGGCAGCAGAAACCCAGGTCATGAGCTCCCTTCCCAATTGGATGGAACTCCATGTTGGGAGGAGGCACAGTGCTATTGCTGCTCCTTGCCCCAAGCAGCTGTGTTTTGGGTTAATTCCTAGCTACACGCTCCTTGGAGCCCAAGAAAAGTGAGGTCTGCCGGTCGAGGAGAGTGCTCCAAAGGTCTGGGATGGAAGTTTCAGCTCTACCATGCTGGAAGCACGCTTGAACACATGGCCCCAGATTCAATGGGCCCCACCAGGCTCTTTCATCCTGTGAGGAATTTCATTGCCTCCTGGAGATGATGATGGACGAGGACTGAAAACATGCAGTGGGTCAATAAACTTTCAGGTGGCTTTAGCCCAGGTGATCTGACAACATGGACCCAGTGCTTGTCTGGAGCTCAGCTAAGGAGATGCACTCCTGGAGAATGAAGAGGAAGATACAGCAGAGGAAGGCATGTGTGTTGGGTACCGCAAAGCAAGCTCAGAAGGAGCAGTCATCAGACACCTGCTACACACCGTCTGTGCTGGCAGCATGATGCTATTAATGCCACTGAAAAGAGTGAAAAACTGCACAAAAGCTATTTCCTCTCTCTGGAACCTACACCTGGCTAGGGTTTGTTTCTCCAACACCACTGCCCAGGGGTGTCCTGAAGAACAGAATACCTCCTTGGCCACTCCTGGTGTCTTTACAATGATCTCCCTGCAAGGCAAATAATGCTTCAATGCTCTTGCAGTTAGAGTACCATCTGCTTGCAAAGAATAGTGACACCAATCACGGAACCAAGACTGTCTGTCATCACTGCTGGTAATGGAGGCTGCAAATTCACAGCTAAGAAAATCTAGCTACAGAAATGATTACGCCATCGGAG
The DNA here is from genome assembly GCF_026122565.2 of Emydura macquarii macquarii. Taxonomy (NCBI): domain Eukaryota; kingdom Metazoa; phylum Chordata; order Testudines; family Chelidae; genus Emydura; species Emydura macquarii. The sequence continues at coordinate 2,357,761 of NW_027132383.1, forward strand.
TAACCACGCTCACCGACCCTCGCAATACTGTGCTCAGGATCGCAGGAAAAGCAGGCCACCGACAGGGACCAAGAACACATTCATCTCTCCGTTTCCCTCTGTATACAACCTGGAGACACAAAGAGATTTTATAGTTCTTCCAAGGCCCATGCACTGCATGCCCTCCACAAATAAGTTACTTACCTGTGTATGTTCTCCAAAGATCACATTCTGCACAGATTTTCACCCCGGTTCTGAGGCCCTCAGTACATAGCACCAGGAACACTTTGCAGGATTTGAGGTATTTCCAGCAACCCCCCAGTCAGAAAACAACTTTTACTAGCATGGACTGGTTATACCAAGAGTCACAAACTGAGGATGGGCTGAAGCTAACTATAACTATTTGAACTCAGCTAGTATCTTCACCACCAGGAGACTTGGAGACACACATACAGAGCAAGGACTTAACCACGGTCACATAACAAGTCAGTGGCAAAACTGGGATTAAATCAGGAGTTTCAAACCATTTCCAAAGCAGCCTTTTCAAGTCTCCGTGCAACTCTTGGAGGAGAGAAAGGAATTCTGGCCCAGTGTTTTCTATACATGGTGACACAGCCTGGTTCCTTACACCACTGATAGGTAAACCTCTCTTCCTGGAGTCAGGCTCGGAGGTCACTGAGCTGCACTCTTCTTTCTCAAGATGGCTCTGCCATCAAATGCTCCTGGGGTAGGGAGGGAATAATGAGCATGGTTCTCTGGAGCAATGCACTTATGCGCGAACTTCTTCAATGTACTCTGGGTGGAAGTAAGAGGAGTCCACAACTACTCCTCTCTAAGGAAGAGCAGAGGGAGGGTTGTGCACGTGGTGCTAAGGATGGAGCTTTAAGAATCTAGCAAGGTTTGCCCTGGTGTCTCTCTCTCTCGCCAGCTCGAGATGGATGGTCTGAGGGAACCGAGAGACACACGTGCTGACTTTTGAATATGGGAGAAGGCCAAAAGACTCCTTCCACAGTGCTGAAATGGGACTAACTGCTTCTGTTCAAGTCTGAGTCTCTGGCAAAGAGGGCTCCTGATCCCAGCACCTGGCAGAGAAAGCAGCGGGCACCCTTCCTGGAAACGGAACCACCAGAAGCAGCCCTCAGTGGGTGTGTGAGACACAGCATCTGTCATCAGCGCGAGCACTCCGTGCCTGGAAGCGCAGGCCTGCTGAGCGGAGACAGGCCACTCTGACATGAGGCAGAACACCCCGGAGGCTCAGGTGGGAGGCCACGTGACCCAGGATTGAGAGCTAGGAAACAACAGCTGTATTTCTGGAGACTGAACCAGACTAAGATCCAGTCGGTGTCTGTCTCCAGGCACATGAATCACTGTGCAGAGAAAGCAGTTGAACGCGCGTGTAAAGAAACAGGGGAATGATTTCAGGGACGCAGAACTAGACACTGATATAAACCATTAGAGGATTCGTGAATGAAAGTTCTGGGTATGCTTCACCAGTCACACACACTTTATAAAACAGAGTATCTTCACGGTAACCACTGCTAAGAGTCTCTTTCTGTTCTGACTGCCAACTACCTCATAAGAATAATAAACCTCTGCCATACACCAGACTGCACTCTAGCGCCAGCTCCTTGGCTCCCATGGGCAGCCTGGCAGATAGAACACATGCTATTGTGAAACCCTTCCTGTCTGACTTTCCATCTGATGAAGTGATGTGAGTTAGTGCATGCAGTGTGGTCTCTATTTGTGTGGGCTGTTTTATGGTCTGAGAAGCAGTTATGTAAAAATAGCACCTTCTTACTGAGCAGATCAGCTCTCTATGGGCAGGTATGCTTCCTAGCAGACAGATGTGTTCTGTACTGATGCTGGGTATTCTACATACTATCGGAGCGTGAGCTGGTTTACGTTCTGCCACATGTACCGTCAGTGAAGTTCTGATGAGAGAGCCTTCTTTCTTGCTATTGAGGTGGGAGGAAGACAGAATGCAGCTTGACTGTCCGTCCCCACTGAGAGTCTGCAGGGCAGTTACAATCAGTAACCACCCCTTCTTCTTCAAGTGATGGTCCCTATGTGGATTCCACCGTGGGAAGCGCAGCGAGCAGTAATCCGAATGGAGGCTGGGTTAGGGCTACGTAGAAGCTAAAGTTTGCAGGACTGCAGTACCCACAGTGCATCCATGGATGTACTGTTAGCCAACGCATAGTGAGCCATGAACGTGTGCATGGAGGTCCATGTTGCTGCTTTGCAGATGTCCTGCCAAGGCACGTCGACAAGGAAGGCTGTCGTAGCCACCTGTGCCCTTGTGGAGCGCGCTCTGATACTTGGTGAGAGTTGAACGTTAGAAAGGGAGCAGCACCCCGTAATGCAATGGACAATTCAGCGGGAGATATGCTGGGAGGAGGGTGCACGTCCTTTGCAGTGATCTGCTATAGTCACAAAGAGCTTAGGCAATGTCCTGAAGGGACGAGTGTGTTGGAGGTAAAAGTCCAGCGCCCATCTAACATCGAGTGAGTGTAGGGGTCTCTGCCTGTTGGAAGAGTGAGGTTTGGGGTAGAAAACAGGAAGGTGGATAACTTGGTTAAGGTGAAACTGGGAGACAATCTGAGGGAGAAATTTAGGGTGAAGCCAGAGGGAGACTCCTTGTGGAAAAAGATAAAGAGGGGGGGGAGGGGGTCTGCCATCATGGCTGCTAGCTCACTGAGCTGAGGTAATAACCACAAGGAAGATAACTTTCATAGACAGGTGAGTAAGGGAGCAGGTGGATAAGGGTTCAAAGGGTGGCCCTGTGAGTGAGAAAGGACTGGATTAAGGTCCCAGGCAGGGGTGGGACTTCTGATGGCTGGAAACAAATTAAGCAAACCTCATAAAAATCTAGTCACAGTCGGATGGCTAAAGACAGAATCCATCCACTGGTGGGAGGAAAGCACCAATAGCTGCCAGATGAACTTTATGGAGGAGTGCGTGAGGCCAGACTGCCACAGGTGGGGGAGGTAGTCCAGGACTCTCGGGACACGTTAGATAAAGGATAATGATTGAAGCCCATTGAGTGAAATGCTGCCACTTAGCCGGATAACAGGTTCTGGTCGCCGAATACCAGCTATGCGTAAGTACCTGTCGTACTGGGGAGAAACAGGCATTATCTATACGTGAGACCCATCCCAAAACCATGCTGTGAGGTGGAGTGGTGCTGGACTGGGGTGTTGGACGTGTCTGTCTTGTTGTGTGAGAAGGTTCAAGAGGAGGGGAAGAGAGATCGGGGGGCGGATGGAGAGGTGTAGCAGGTCCGAGTACCAGTGCTGTCTGGGCCACGACGGGGGCTATTGAGCATGACTCGCACCCGGTCTTGTTTCAGTTTGTGGCACATCTGAGGAATTAGCGGAATGGGTGGGAAGGCGTATCGGAGATCTGACGTCCATGGGATGAGAAAGGCGTCCCCCATCGATCCCTTCCCTAGCAAACCTCTGGAGCAGAAGACGGGAAGCTTGTTGTTCACTACTGAGGCAAAAAGGTCCCGTGTCGGGGTTCCCCACTGCTGAAAGATGTTGCAGAGAATGGGGTCATGGGGCTCCCATTCATGAGAGAGATGGAAGGAGCGATTCAGTTTGTCTGCAAGGACATTGTCTGTCCCAGGTAAGTGCACTGCCTGTAATGTTATGTTGTGTTTCAAGCACCAATTCCAGAGGCGGATCATTTCCTGGCATAGAGATAGGGATCTGGCTCCCCCTTATTTGTTTACATAGCAAACTGTTGTCATGTTGTCTGTTAGAAACGGAACTTGTCTGCCCCGGAGCAGAGGAAGAAGGTCATGGCAAGCTTGTAGGACCACTCTCATTTCTAGGATGTTGATATGCATCCGTGCCTTCCTGGGGGACCATAGTCCTTGTGTTGTGTGGCCCCACACATGGGTGCCCCAACCCACAAGGGATGCATCTGTCACCAATGTAGTATGTGGGTCGGGTTGGTGGAACGATATGCTCACCAAGACTTTGGTTGGGTCCTGCTACCATTTCAGGGAGGCTAGTACTCGTGGGGGTAGTGAAATCCATTTGTTCAGGTGGTTCCTTTGGGGATCGTAAACCGTTCGTAGCCAATGTTGCAGACAGCGCATATGAAGTTGAACATGTGGGGTGACTGATGTGGATGCTGCCATGTGTCCAAGGAGTGAGACGCACATCCGAACATGTGTGCAACGATGGTGTTGCAGTTTACGAGGGTGGCATGGCGATTTTTGGGGAGAAACACCCGTGCCACTCGAGAATCTAGGGTGGCTCCCATGAACGTGAGCTTTTTGGAAGCGGTGAGGGTGGACTTTTCCTCGTTAATGCATACGCCGAGGTTGGTCAAGTGGTCTTGTAAAGTCTGAATGGTCATTAGCAGATGTTTGCACAAGGGTGCCACTAGTAACCAGTCGTCTAGGTAGGGGAACGGTGAGTGACCTAGTCATCTCATGTAGGCCGTCACTACTGTGAAAACTTTCATAAATACCCATGAGGCAGTGGCTATTCCAAAGGGGAGGATGTGGAACCGGTAGTATGACTGTCCTATGCAGAAGTGGAGGAACCTGCAATGGGCAGGGTGGATGTTGATGTGAAAATAGGCATCTTTCATATCGAGAACCGTGAACCAGGCCCCACGCTGAATGGCAAGTGTGAGTTGAGGTATCAGTAGCGTTTGGAAACGGAATTTGTGGATGAATTTGTTGAGTGCCCGTAGGGTCTTAGGTCTCAGCCCTTCTTTGGAACAAGGAAGTAAGGGGAGTAGAATCCATGGTCTTGATATCTGGGCGGGACTTGCTCTATGACACCCTTTTGGAGCAGAGCCAACGTGTCCTTGTGCAGGAGCTGAGTTTGGTTTGCATCCACCTTTTTGGTCCACGACGGGGATGAGGCAGAAAGGTGTGAAATGCTATGGAATACCCTTGTTGTACAATGTCTATGACCCACTGGTCGGTGATGATCTGGCTCCAGTTGTTATATGGGGCAAGACGACCTCTGAAGCAAGTGGGAAGGCCTGAGGTTGGATGGAGGAGAGGTTTGAAGATCTCTGTGTTTGAGTCAAAAGTGTTATCTTGGGCATTGATGAAGGGCAGAGGCCGCTGGGTGGCAGCAGGGGAATGTCTAGATCGTTGTGAACGTTGCCAGTGCTATTGCTGCTGTTCTTGTGGATGCGGGGGGTAAGGCTGGTAAGTGGGTCTAGGTTGATACCGGGGCTGATATGTTTGAAAACACATGGGGGCCAGGGAATAGAGGCCCAAAGAGCAAATGGTAGCTCTGGAGTCCTTCAGTGAGTATAGGCTTTCATCTGTTTTATCACTAAATAATTTCGGATTGCCGAATGGCAAGTCTTCTACGGTCGTCTGGACCTCTTTAGGGAATCTGAAGGTCTGAAGCCATGAGACCCTCCTCAATATAAGACCCGAAGCTAGGGATTGCACCACTGCATCCGCATCCACTGCTGCCTGGAGGGAAATTTTGGATACCAGTTTGCCCTCCTTGACTAGAGCCTGGAATTCTGCGCGTCTGTCTTCTGGTAGCAAGACCTGGAATTCCGCTAGCTTGGAGTATGATCTGAAGTCGTACTTAGCCAATATGGCTTGATAGCTGGCTATATAGAATTGTAAGCCTGCCAGTGAGTATATCTTGTGACCAACAAGATCCAGTTTCTTTGATGCTTGGTCTGGGGGGATAGCTCTCGGATGTTGCTGTTTAGCTCGTTGCACCGCAGCCTGGACCACCAGTGAGTTGGGTGGTGGGTGCATGAAAAGGAAATCAGAGTTCTTAACTGGGACTAGATACTTGTGTTCTGCATGTTTAGGTGTTGGAGCTCAGGATGCCGTGGTAAGCCAGATTGTTTGTGCTGGCTGTAAGATGGCCTTATGAATGGGCAAGGCTATCCAGGAAGGGCCCACCAGTTGGTGAATGTCCAGAAACTCATCTTGAGATTCTGTGATATTTTCTGCAGGTAATTTAAGGGTTGTTGCCATGCGTCTAAGTAGATCTTGATATTGGCCATGATCATTGAGTGGTGATGCAGATGGTGGGATAATGGCATCATCCGGAAAGACGAGGCTGCTGTAGAAGGCGGTGGATCCATTGGTCCCAATGGATCGGTTGGTGCCAGCAGTGCTGTAGCCTCATTGTTCTCCAGATACCGATGGTGCCATGTATATCGATGAAGGGTGGGATGTGGTTGTTTGGTTATAATACAGGTTCCAATCTTGCCTGTATGACCTGTGGTCCGATCGTGGTGGTGGACCTTGAGGGTATTGGAACCATTGGTGTTGTGGTGGAACTTGTGTAGGTGCACAGTAAGGTTGTGAACTACGTTCTGAGGGGAAGCGCTGTTCTGGTTCAGATGACTAATCAGGATCTGACATCTCCAATAGCGGCGGTACCATCGGTAAAGGTGGTGCCAGCAGCAGTTGTGTCAACTGCTGAGGTTGCGGAGCTGGTAAGGATTGTAGAGCTGGTGGAGGTTGTGAGACCAGTGGTGGCAACGGGGCTGGAGGTCCCACTGGAGTCACAAAACTCTGTTACCGATTGATGGTAAAGCAGTAACGGTTCATCTGTTAGAAACAGGGCCGTACGGTACTCTGTGCACCCTTGCGTGCGGAACCAATGGCTGTAACAATTTTGCCATGGGGTTTAGTGGCGACAAATGGTCCAAAGTGCGAGGTACTGGGTCCAGTGATAGTCTGTAGTCTGAGAACACCATGGAAGCAGCCAGACTAGCGGTGTCCTTAGATTTTTTGTCTGTCTTTATCCTTTTGGGCGCTGGAGCCACTGAGTCTGCTCGCAACCTCTCACCCAGCTGTTCGTGGCTTGGGAAGGAAATGTGGTGTTTAGGGGTGGTCCCTCCCGGGGATCCGCCTTTATGCCCGTGACCATGTCTTTTCTTATGAGACTTGGCCAGTGCTGGTGGTGCTGCCGGTACCGATGTGGCTGCTGGTGCTGGAGCCGTCGGTTCTGATGGATGGTTCTGGTGTGTCTGCCTGTGCGCCACCTCCTGGTGCACACATGGGCACATGGCTTCCATAAGGAATTTGTGAAGCCTAAACTGTCTCGCTTCTTGGCTTCTCAAGGGGAAGGAGTGACAAATAGAGCACTGTGAAACGACGTGGGGTTCCCCCAAACAGTACAAGAAGCGTTGGTGCTCGGCACTCAACGACAAGGACTGAGGGCATGTGGCACAGTTTTTAAAACTGGCTTGCTTTGGCATACTCCCTACACGAATGGGGTGGGGAAGAAAACTTGAGAACTTATCTCATTCTCACTACTAACTAACTTTAACTTTGAAAACACTTTTTTTTTTTTTTTTAAACTCTATGCTAAGACTAAAATCTAACAACTATTTCTAATTAAAATGTTAATTGCTATGCAGGATCTATGAGGAGAAGATGGAATTCCAACTCTAGCCATAGGGTGGTAAGAGGAAACATAGGGCTTCGACCCGCGCAGACATATGAGATCTCGGACGTGATCTCCACGTGGAATCCACATAGAGACCATCACTCGAAGAAGAAGTCATGTGCTCCAATCACCTATCATTTTCGTTGCCCTCCGCTGGACTCTCTCCAATTTGTTCACATCCTTTCTGTAGTGGCGGGTCCAAAACTGGACACAATACTCTAAATGTGGCCTCACCAGTGCCGAATAGAGGGGAATAATCACTTCCCTCCATCTGCTGGCAATGCTCCTACTAATGCAGCCCAATATGCCATTAGCCTTCTTGGCAACCAGGGCACACTGCTGACTCATATCCAGCTTCTTGTCCACTGTAACCCCCAGGTCCTTTTCTGCAGAACTGCTGCCTAGCCAGTCGGTCCCCAGTCTGTAGCTGTGCATGGGATTCTTCCGTCCTAAGTGCAGGACTCTGCACTTGTCCTTGTTGAACCTCAGCAGATTTCTTTTGGCCCAATCTTCCAATTTGTCTAGGTCACGCTACAGCCAGACTCTGGGCCAGTCTCTGGGCAACCTAACAAGCACAGGTGGGCTGCACTTAGCTGCCTGATTGGTGGAAAGAGTCAGGAGACCAACTCTTCAGCCCAGCAGCAGCACCAATCTGGCAACTGCACAAAGCGTTTGCTCATGGTTGTGATATGTGCCTGTTTGTATCCAGCCTTACTCTTGCCTTGGACCCAGCTTCGCCTGTCTTGCCTCTCTTCAGGTAACCCAGCTCTGACCCTAGGCCCCGATTCCTAACTTCCAACTCTGGCTCTGATCCTTGACTTTGGCACCTAGCCTCCTACTTCCGCTTTGACCTTGGGCTCATATTCCTGGCTCCCGACGACTGCTCTAACCACTAGGAACAACCAGCCATGCCCCACTCCCTGACAAAAGCTCATAAGGCCATCTCCTTCATCCACAAAACAGGTTGAGCAGTGACAACATGAGTACAGGCTTCCCGACCCCACCCTGCCCAGACCCCCCAGAGGGCTAAGAAGGGAGTTTAGTCTCCATGGCCCATTCCATACTTAGCCTCGATGCTGAGTTGGCCAACAAGGTTCCCATTTGGTGCCAATTTTCATAGTTTTTTTTGTGATATAGAGTCCAAAGAACTGCTTATCAGATAGTTACTGTAGGGAAAGCTGACCTCAAAGACAGGACAACTCTCTGTTTAGCACAGTGTTCCCCTGCTTTCTTGCCCAGAATTGCAATGCCTAGGGACATCAGGTTATTGAAATGCTAACCCTTGCTGTGATCTGCAATGAAGTGAGGAAGAGGAAGAACTGGGGAAAAGACGAGTGACTTCTGTCATCTGCGGAGTGCGAGTCAAACTGAAAAATACAAACAGAAGAGGAATGCTAGATTCAAAAGACTCAGAATCAGACACTTTCAGGAATGAAACATTTGTTACTTTCAAAGGCAAGAACAGTTTATCAACCATGCTCTGGTGCTTTAGCTCACATGGCATGCACTGCACTGTACCCATGTTATCGCAGGGCTTTTCTGGGCAGCCAAGCAATTCCAAGGCTGAGACAAAATTGTTAATGATACAAAACAAAAATGAACACTCCCAGCAAAAGAAAGCCAGAGGACAGCACAACTGCATCACAGCCACACACACTTAGAAAGTTCTCAGCTAGACGTTGATTTCTGATGTGGGTTTACTGTACTGCAGGGGTGGCTAAGCGCTGTACTGGGGCATTCTAATGCGTGGATCATGGTCACTGTCATTTTTAATATGCAGCTGCAAGCCACTGCGAACACAAGGCCCATTTGTGCGATGCTCCATCTTAATCTGAGCGGATGGCAGCTTGGGCCAAGATGGGCTAGTCTCCCTGGGATACAGTGCTACATTAATGATGCATGTGGCAGCATCCTTCTCCAGTCAACAGGCTTGGGCTCTTGAGAAGCCCTGAGCTGGGTGAAGTCTGGGCATGTCCTGAATTTCACGCTCTGCTTTCCTTTTATAACGTGTATCACGGTGTACCACTGTCAGCTGAAATGTGCTGGCTAGCCATATCCCGACATGGAGATATGACATTCTTGTACTTCTGGGGTGGCCAAAGTGTGACCGGCAGATTTCTACAAGTATGATCTCTCGTGGGTTGCCTGGATCAAGATGAGGCACTGCTTGCCTGGGACCTATCGTCTTGTGGGCTGCACCTCCCTACTAAAGATGAGGGCAAATTAAACTTGCTCCATGCGATGGAAATTAGCTGTTGTAGGATTTCTGGAAAACTGCCAGCGCCTTATGCAGTTCAGAGCAGCATGAGCACCCCTGCTGTACATTAAGGTCCCCTATCATCACTAAACATTTACCGTGACACATGCATCTCAGTTACAACATGCAAACTCCTGGGGGCTTAGAGAAGCCTCATGGAAAGAGTATGCCCTGGGTAGAACGCATGCATTTCACTAGAGCATGCAGCTTTTTTGGTCCCGAAGTCTGGGGAGTGAGCACTGAATGGTGAACTCTGACCACAGATGGAGGTGCCAGGAGACTGAGTTACTTAGCACAAGCATATTGAGGAGATGCTGAAGTAGGGTCTGCCATCCTCCTGGGGACACGATAAACATTGTGGTGCACATTTAATGCAGCCTATTCCCAACATTTCAGTTAGCAGGACACCCATTCTTCTTATTCAGAATTTCAACATGCCTTGGGCACTGGCTTCAACGCCTTCCTGCTGGCCATCCTGGGCATGTGCTGGAATCCTACTGATACTCTGCTGATGCAGCCTGGGGGGTGCTAGGGTGTAAGTCTGATACCATAGAAAACGAGGCTGAGGTCTTGGTGTCAAGAAAAGTGACCCATCTGAGTTTATATAGCTCTGAAATAACAGCAGCTGATGATCTCAAATGTGTGCAGGAGTGCTGGAAGGCACAAGAGCAAAGGCAAATGCTAGCCAACCCCAGATACGTGTGCGGACTGCAAAATAAATGGGCCGTCCCTTTGATTATTTATACGAAACTTACAGGCTCTTGGGACAGTCTCTATTTACCTGTGTCCAGCACAATGGGGCACTGGCCTAGGGCACTACCACACTACTGCAAGCAGAGATTATCATCATCTTAGTAATAACAAGTGAGAGAGAGTGTTATTATCTTAAAAATGAATTTGGCAGACGAGTTCTGAGTAATGGGGTGCTGTGGGATTCCTCACTGGCTGGGAACTCTGACTGGCCAGATTCCTTCATTTTGTAATGCTCCCTGAGGGAGCTTCCCAGACGCAAACAGATGAGCGAAGCAAAGAGTTACCTGCAGGTTAATAATAAGTCAAGACAGGGAGAGACCTAGAGGAAGAAGAGGCATGTGTTCCTCACACAAATAACTCGAGGACAAGTGTGCGGCTCTCTCGCCACTGAGACAGGGGTTCTGAGAGGCTCTGCGTTCTTTGCCTGCCCGTTCAGAGGCTGCAGCCTAGTCCTGAATGATTCAGATGCATGCATCAGCTGCCACCTACGGCTTCTCTAGTTCCTTTAAATGGTCGTGTTTACAGGTTTTGTTGAGCCACCTGTATTACAAAACGTCGGTGTTTAAAGACAACTGGAACTGCTCAGTTTATTTGTTGCATGAGCAGGCTGCAGAGCCCCAGCAAGGATTGTAGCTAAGTGCTCCTTACCAACAAATCAGCCATCAGGCAGAGAAGTGGGGAAAAACCTGCATTTTGACTCCTTGAGACGCAGATGGTCTGGACACGGGCCACAGAGTTCCACAGTGCAGCTAATGGCCCCCACGTCCTTATTATGGAGGGGTAACTTCAAGAGACTACAGAACCCAACATGCAATGTTCCATCTTGATTTCAGCAACTTTCCACTAATACTAGTACAGAACACTGGATGCTGGGAACACTCATCTCTAGATATCCCCTCTCCATGAAAGAGGCTAGTTGCAATCAGCTCCAATTCATACAAATTAAGTGCAGCCCTTGGACTCCTGGCAAGTTGCCAACATGATCCTCAAGTCGGCAAAATATGGTTGCTCCCGTCCTATCCAAAGGAGGAAGAGCCTTTACAAAGCATTATACATTACTGAGGCATAAGTAGGCATTCCATAGTTTAAGGCTGCATTCAACATTTCAGTTGAAGTGGGATTTTAATCTGCTACCAGTGAGCATGAAAATAAATGCTGATCCCAGTCATTCTTCAGGCAGGGAACACATTTCTGTGAAAGTCTGAAGTGAATCGGTTTTGTAGTGTAGGGGTTTGAATCACTTAGAAATCAACCTTTTAAAAACTGTAAAGCTGGGTTTTACCCTGTTTTGGATCCCCCCACTTATAAATGACTTCATGTAACAGTTCAGACTTTCAGGAGACCAGATCTAAGCAAAATTACTAACTCTTCCTCTTACAACGCATACATTGCTAAGGATATTCCATCCATAGATCAAGATGTACTCAAATTAGTGATGCATACATTGAAGAGTTTGTAAGTGTTTTTGCATGTCAAAATTAAAATTTTTATTGGAATTTGTTAATACAGTTGTTAACCAAGATATGAACAATAAGAGTAAGATAATGTTTATTTAACTCACTGGAATGATTCATTTTCAGTCACTTTAATGCTTACATTTTTATGGTAATGCTATAGTTCTGTATTTTGTATCTGGATTATCTGAAATTACTTCAGCAGCCTTAACTCTAAGTTAATGTTTTCTTTGTGGGGAGTAATTATTAATAATGAAAGCAGAGTGTTTGTTTGATTTGGCCCTGATAAGTCTGACACCTGCCCAAGTTCAGACACCAGGCAGAATGACATCAAGATTGCCAGATTCAGAAGACACAGCAGGAACCAAATTCATAGGGAAACGATTAGCAGTGTCAGAGAATGATTACATAAACCCGTATTTCTCTGGTATGGACCCTTACAACAAATGATATTTACACAAACAACCTAAATGGCTTTGTGCTTCAGGCAGACAGCAGAACAAAATTCTTCATAATTGGCTAGCGTGTGGGGTACACCGAATTTGGGTTGAACTGTGTAAGTAAAAGACTCAGAACTTCCGATCTCCTGTTCTGGATAACATTACTCTTTCATTGCTTAGCTGGCCCATGCCAATATGTGCTGGCATAACAGTGCCTGAGGGAACAGGAGACCCATGCACGTTGAAAGAATGGATGGATAAGTAGGAATGTTGCATGTTCACAACCTGATGTGGAAGCTATTACAGCTTCCATTCTATCTCTGCACGCCATATATATCTTTAAAAGAACAATTTAAGGTTTCTTTCTGAGCCTCCCTCACGTGGATCTAAAATACACTGAAGACTGGAAAGCAGTGAAGAACCTCGAGCTCACCTCGGGACAGTAAGCTGGGTGAGTCCTCATGACAGACCTGGCCTGAAGAGCTCTCTACCACCCTCTGGTGCTCTGAAACCAAATTGACTTTCGAATTTTTTTTTTCAGAATTTTTCAAAACGGAGAACAGGACGATGCTCTGGTATTCACACAGAGGTGCACAGATGCCAAAGCCAGAAAGGACCATCGTGATCATCTAGTCTGACCTCCTGTATAACACAGGCCATAGAACTGCCCCAAAATAATTCCTAGGTCAGATCTTTCAAAAAAAAGATCCAATTGTGACTTAAAAATGGTCAGTGATGGAGAATCTACCGCCACCCCTGGTAAGTTGTTCCAATGGCTAATTACTTGCACTTAAAAATTTACAGTCCAAATTTGTCTAGCTTCAACTTCCAGCCATTAGATCGTGTTAAACCCTTCTCTGCTAGATGGAAGTGTCCATTATTAAATATTTGATCACCACGTAGGTACTTACAGACTGTGATCAAATTACCCCTTAAACTTCTCTTAGTAAAGATAAATGGATTGAGTTCCTGGAGTCTATTGCTATAAGGCACAGGCAGGACTTAGACGCAGAGTTCAGTTCTCCCCACAGCAGACTATAGAGGGAGTAGGAGACAGATGGGATGTGGCCTGAGGGGACTGAGAGAGGATTTTGCTGTGCTTTGTGACAAAGTGTTACTTGTAAAACACATTGTAATTTATTGTCTCCAGACCTGGTGTTAAGTTTCTGAACTCTGCTTGGTGACGAAGGCAGGGGCCCCAAAGCTGTTGCCCTGCAAACCACTGCCTAGCCGCTATCCATTGGCCATGCAAGAAGTCCAGCATGTTTAGTGGCCATCTGAATCCAGGGCTGGGAATGAGGCCAAGTGAGAGAATATAATCTACCATGCCTGGAACTACAGGAGCAATCCTGAGTTCTGTGCATGGCTTCTTCCCCTACTCACCCCGAGGGGAGCTGCGACAGGCAAAGGCAGAGGACAGCAGAGGAGCAGCACCACAGCAGGAGTGGGCAAAGCGCAGCCCACTGGTGAAATGCTCACAGCAGCTCTCCTCTTTATATGGAAGTAAAGCCCATAGGGACTTCAATTCCCAGCATGCACTTCTCCACCTTGACCTGAGTGGAAGGATGCTCACACTGCATGCCTCAAGGGCTCCAGTGAGGAAGTGGGAGCTGCTCTCTGGCTGGTTCTGTACTGGTGAGGTCCTGCCAGGTTGCCCATGCAGCCCTTTGTTGTGCCGGCTGAGCAATGCTGGTTTTACAGTGGCTGCCTTGTATCCTGTCGGAGTGGGCAGTCTGAACACAATGATTTTATTTAGCTAAATAACTTTTTCTCTGGCATCCCGGGTACTTGTACCCCTGCTAGCAAGCGGCCATGTCCCCTGCACCAGGGGTTAAACGGCTGTGTTGGGCCAGGTGATGGCCTATACTCTCTGCCCCTGGAGGAGTGACAGTAAGAAAACAAAATAAACTCCACACTGGCTATTTGCCCTGAGGAAAGTGAGGAGATCTGCAGTTCCCACAGCTGACCGGAAACCCATTACTAGCATTTTAAACACCGTGACGTGGCCAGCTAGCTCTCGGCGGGGCCCCGCACACACCGGAATCCTGGAACCGTACTTACTTGTCAAGGCAGGCAACGCTGAGGCACTTTTCCTGGGGCTGAGGCTGCGTGGTGCTGTCACTGGTAGCAGCAGTGGTGGTGCTGGGTTCGTTCTCCTGGAGGATGGAGTCAATGAAGGTGGAGGGAGACAGAGGGGTTTCAACGGCAGGAGGGTTCCCAGGGCTGGCCTCCTCTATCTGGGGGCTGGGGACAGGACTGGGGGGCTCTTCTTTGATACGGACCACAGGGCTACTCCTTGAAGAAACAGAAAGAAAATGGCCAGAGCCCCATCACCTATGCAGCAATGGTCTATGAGTCTTCCCTGCTCTGCACACGGCACGCAGGCCAGTCCCAGTACCAGACACCGCCTCCCTCAGAGTGCTGGTCCCCGAAGCAGGATTAGCTACAACCAGGGTGGAATTTTTCCTCTGGTTGTGCCCTACAGCAAACCCTTGGGTGTCAGTGTCACAGGCTGCACCGGTGCTCTCATTCCAAACCTCGGGCACCTTCCCACAGCTGAGACTTTGGTAAGCACATCAGTCAGAGGCCGGGCCTGCCCAGACTTTGTAGCATTATAATTATTTTGGTTAGGAGTGTGATTATTTTCATACCTAAATAATTTCATCAGGACAACCCCAGTACATGTGGAGTTATACCAATAACAAGGTGCCATGTACCAGAATAGTTTATTCCCCTTCCCTATGGAAGTAAGCTACACAGGCATAAGCACTACTATACTGATGTAACTCCGTCCACACTATGGGGTTGCAGAGGTGTGTGTAGACAAGGGTTGAGATTCACTCTCTCCCTAGCGCGCAGTCGTTGCTTCTTGGACTCTGTATTGTTATGGGAGGGATGATGGCTTCTCTGGCCAGCCCTAATTCTGCAGATGGAAATCCCATTTAGCACCCAAACGGACTGAATTAGGGGTGTGAGTGGTTCAAACAGCCCCTTTGGAAAGGAGAGCAGCTATAAAAGAACAAAGAAAAGGCCAATTAAGCAAACATACGGTTTATATTTAAGGGTGAGTGTTCCTGGCGGAGGTGTATACGAGGCAATAAATAACATTTGTGCATGACTCAGCACCATAGGGGAGGCGCCAATGCCAAGAATATAGGAGAGGAAAAAAGGAGTCAATAGACAGAAAGATGCTACAGCAAGGACATTTCTTGCCTCGGGAAACTCAGAAAGTTCAGGCCCTCTGACATCTCTCTGGGGAGGGGTGGCCGGGAATACCAGCTTCAAGGCCAAGCTACCAGGGAACAGTGATGGAGGCATACAGGGCTACGGTCTGCCTCTGACACCTGCATGCAGCGCTCAGTGGAATCAGTGGGCAGCATACACACAGAGCTCAGGGCTGAGTAGCCATGATGACCCTCGTGTGCCTTATGATAAGAGACAGTCTGATTTTTCTGGGCTGTGACTGGCTGAAAGCCTCTTGGTGTACAAGGTCAGATACATTGGCTTGAGGTTCTCAGCCTCCCTCCCCTGCTGTATGGTGATGGACCCAGTCACGGTCTCTCACAGGAGGAGGAGTAGCCGCGAAAGAAACACAACGGCTTTTTAACCCATGCCCTCTTACACCATGAGCTTGAACTGCCACGGCGAGTGTTTACCCTGTCCCCATAGTCTGGAGTGCTGAGTCACTCTAGTAACGGAGCAAGCAGGTCAGTGCTTCCCAGTGGCCTGAGAGGAAGGGCTCCCCGCAAAGATGGCACTCTAAATGTTCCAGAACAGCAATTTTCAGGCTATGTCTACACTAGAGAGCTTATGCTGGCCCAGCCCTCTTGGGCGGATGCAGCATAGACCTGCCGGTGTAGGAACACCACTGCCCAAACAATGTTAGCTATGCTGGCAGAAGCACTCTTCTGTTGACATAGCTGCGTCTGCACTGAGGTTTTGCCAGCACAGCTACAGCACTAGATGTTGTGGTTTTCACACCTCTGACCGACACAGCTTTGCCACTATACATTTTAAGTGTAGACCAGGCCTCAGATTAGATAAAGGAAACAGAGAAGTGACTTTGGCATCTTCCATTAATCAAACAAAGGATTAAAACTAAAACAAGAATCTATGGGGCAAGCAGTGTCCTGTGTAAGAATGGCCCTAAGGATGTGGCCCAACTCCCCACAGGGTCAGCGGGATCAGGCTCTAAGGGAATGCCCCACTCACACGGGCAGCTCCAAGGGCGACACTGGTTTCTTGCTGCAACTCATCAAGGGAAAATGCTGATACCCTGCTGCGACAGACCCGTGACTGGGCTGGTGTTCGATAACCCAAACTCACGCTCTCCACACAGATGCCTGAACATTTCATGAGAGCAATGTAATCCGTGCAGTACCTTTCATCAAGACTGCCACTGGGGGAAGCCGAGGGGCTGGACTGGGCTAGTTCCGTCACATCGGAGATAATGGGACCGGAGTTGGCTGAAGAATCAGGGGAGTACAGATTGGAGCCGCTGTATGCTGGGGAAGAAGCCTGCAATAACAATCAGAGCATTAGCAAAGTCATGTGACAGTCACACAAGCGTAGTCCCACTGCCAGGCACACAGCCTGTGAGAGGCAGGTGCAGGAACTGCCTGTGCCTAGGAGTACGGAGAGCTCACGACTGATTGTGAGGATGAGGAGGGGGGGGGTCCTAGCTCAATGCTGTGGCCATTATACACAAAGTCCCATGCTGCCAGTCTGAATCATTCAAAAATCAGGGTATGGCTCTGAAAAACATTAAATTGGCTTAATAGTCACGAGCTCTTTAAAGCATACTGAATGTTGGGGTTCTTTTTCTTTGCCTTCTGCTTTCTAGGCCATTAAGGGTCAAACATTTTCCAGTTTTTCTCTGCAACCAGGAGAGCTAGAAGCAAAACCATGCTCTGAGTTGTCCCTAGCCTCTGTTTGCCAGAGGCTGAGAATGGGCGACAGGGGATGGATCACTTGATGGTTACCTGTTCTGTTCATTCCCTCTGAAGCACCTGGTATTGGCCTCTCTCAAAGGACAGGATACTGGGCTAGATGGACCACTGGTCTGACCCAGTGTGGCTGTTCTTGTGTTCTCATGTTTCAAAGACAGCTGAGATTCTCACACATTCACCTGATTCAGGGAGTTGGTGCTTTAAGGAACACCAAATATTGTGAGACAGCAACACTGAAAGGCAATCCCACTCCAGGAGGAGTTTACTAGTGAGAAGACTGAGTGAACCTGGATCCAATCGCAAGGGAAGGAGTCAGTGTCTCTCCATCAAGGAGCGAGGATGAAGGGGCTTTTCACATAAGGCAGCTTTTCAGATGCAAAATAAACTCCAGATAAAATTAGGGACCCAGTTCTGGCTTCCTAGTGCACACATGTACATGCCAAAAAACTGGCAGGATCTTGGGGTTGTGTCCCATACTGCACGCTTCCTGAGATGATCCAGGAGCCTCCTAACTCTCCTCCTTCGCATCCCTGCTAGAGACCCCAAAGAAATCAGCCACGGCACGCTGGCTAGGCTGAGGGGCAGCTGGGAAGGACGATGCGTGGTTATTTATCTTTGTCATTAAAATAGCCCAATGTATATAAACCACATCTATTCAACTGTCTCCCTCCCCAACTTGTCTTCTTAGACCATAGCCTGTTTGGAATTAGTGTCATCTCCACCCTGTGTGTTCATCCTGTGTCTATCTCAACAGAGTCCCCATCCTTGCAGGGCTTCTCCACACCTTCCTAATATAAATATTAAAGAGCCCTTCATTCTGGCTCCCTCCTTCCCAGGTGCTCAGATGCTCTCAATGATGGTGGGAGCCATAGAAGTGATAGATAGAAGCAGGTGGAGCAGGTATTCTGCAGACCCTCTGCCCCAGGATTTGTCCCAGGCAGTTCTAGGACCATGCAAGAGATTTGGGTGCATATGCCTCTGGATCAATGAGCAAGCCATACTGTGACTGGGATCAGTGTGAGTGGGGGCCCTGCCATCAGAACCTGAGCACACAGGAACAGTGCTTTGGCAGCTGATATGTAAACCCATCTGGGGCTCCCCCTCCAAGGAGACAGAATTTGCCCACTCTTTCTGCACAAGAAAGGAAGCCATGTCCAGATGCGTCTGAGCGAGCACACAGAGTGTTAAAGTTTATAACAACTGACTGCATATTCTCCTTGGGGACGACCTTTTGGTTACCCTGTTACCTTGGCTAGTCTGACTCTCTGCCTTCACCACAAAAAGAGGTGTTTTTACACTGCTCTCTGTAGAATCCTAGTGGAGACAAGGCACAGGTAGTTTTTACCAGGATGTAGGTAGTCAAGGTCAACCCTACACCCCCACTTGGAGTTGGGCTCCAACAACCACATCAAGGTAAAAATATCTGGTCTCCCCTAGGATTTCACACTGAAGTAGCTGTCTCCATAGAAAAACACACCTCTTTTTGCAGTGACGACGAAGTCCATCACAGCGTCAGAATCCAGTTCTCTCTCTGGCAGATAGCTCAGAAAAGTTGCCCACCCATCACTTCTGCTTTGAGTAGCAAGTCATAAACACTTGAGTTTGAGAGGGGATGGCCAGCTGTGTTTCTCATAATTGAGACAATCCTGTAACACTTGGAACAACTCCTGGTAGCTTTGCTTAAGTGTTTGCTGAATGCAAGAATAAGGGCACTTTTCAAAGGCACTAACAGCGCTAGGAGGGGGCTGGAATGGGAACACAGAGCTTCCCCATGGGGCAGTCTAATCACAGTGTAGAATTTTTAATAGGGCTGTTTTTTGGTTCTGCAGTAGAAAACTGGGTCAGATAACAAAAGCCACAAGAAGAGGGGTGTGAGGATGAGCATCTGCGTGTACACATGCAAGGTTCATGCAATAATTTTTCCCCTCTGGACACCTGGGTTGTTCAGTGACATGGTTCAGGTGTTCAGTTGGCTGTCCCTACAATGCTGCGGGACTTATATTATTATTCAGCTTTTTGGACACCTTTTATTTTGCTTTAATAACAGGAAAGGATAAATGGGAATAAATCCTTTGGAGGTGGAAGGGGAGTCAGGACTACCTAGTGGGGCTGTTGGAAACGGATGCTTGTCTCTAACCCTGGCTGTAAATCTTACTTCCAGGAGCACAATGTTCACAGAAGAACAGTACCAAGAAGTGGGCTGGATGCAGATGCAGGCTGGTGGCTTTGTGCAAGGAATACCACCATTTGGCTTCCTAACGCTAAGTAGGTGGGGGCCCACACACAGTCCCTGTGCACAATTAGTGCAAACCCCATGGTGTGGGCACTCTGATTGAAAACAAACTGAAACAGGGCACCTCTGGAATCAAGAGTGGCCGCACCAGGGGATGCGCCAGTTTAACTAATTACACCATTCCCGAGGCAATCAAAGGCACAAGGTGACTGAGTTTATCACAGCTCCCCCCAAAGGCAATCAGCGCAGCAGCCAATAAACTCTATCAGCAAATGAACTTGATTAGGGCTCTTCAGCTGCTAACTGACAGGATGAAGCCTCTAATTCCAACCAGGAGCCAAACCCCACAACCCGCTTAATGAGACCCTGCACTCCAGGACAAAGGGCAGTTAATGACACTCAGAAATTCAGTGCACTGCCATAGCAATTAGGTTTCAATCATGTGTGAATGTGAATAGCTTAAAAGGGAAATCCAAAAACACAGGATGCTGTCTCTCTTTCTCTGGCTTGGAGGGAGAGGGGGCGTGGCAGCAGAGGCAATGTGCACAGCTCTGGGAAGAGGAAAATGATGTGGTGGGGGTACTGCCCATTCAAAAGGGATTAAGGACCAAGACTGATGGACTTAGGTCTTGTCTACACAGCAAGTTGCTGTGTAGCAAGACAGGGTGTGTCTACAGCACAGCAGCTTGCCATGCAGTAATGTCATTTGTGAACGCTGCTACAGCTCAGTGAAAGTCCTGGAGTACAGCTGGCCATGCTACACTTTGTAGCAGTCTGATGAACTGCTCCCCAGGACTCCCGCTGTGCCGGAACAGTGTCCACATGGGATACTACTGCATGGCAAGCTGATGCACTGCGGAGGCTGCCTTGCCACGCAGTAACTGGGGTAGGCAAGGCCACAGAAGAGAATCCTACCCACTACTACTTGGCCAGAGGACGGTAGCTGGGAGGCAGGACATCAAAGGGGTGGATGGGTGGGTGGATCAAAGGTGGATGGGAAAGGAGAGACAAGAACTAGGGACTTTCAGCAATCCAACAGCAAATAAAAGGACCATCTGGGAAATGAGCAGTAACAAAGATTCCCACATGCTGGCTGCTGTGGGGGACGTGCCTGAGATGCACCCTGGAGCTGGGTAGCTGGCCAAAGTGCATGGCGTCCAAACTCAGCAACAGAAATCAAGGCCTGAAACACGTGTCCAGGGTACAAAGCTACACGGAGTGGGCTTTGGCTTGGCGACCTGCAGGGTAATGCCCACCCCCTGCACTCCAGTCCAGGCTCCCTCTATGCCCCCCATGAATACATCTACATTCTGAACCATGGAACCCGGCTATTCCAGGCCTGGGCATCACCAAGGCTCCACAATGCACCTCAATCCTGACCACAGTCCACTTACCGTCCAGAGTACAAACCGCCATTTATACCAGAGTGCACAACAGACTGGCAGTGGAGCAAACATTCAGCAGGGAATTGTCTGAGGCCTAGAGCACTTCGGTTGTGACAAAATCCAAACGTGAACCCAAGTCAGCAGAGGTGAGCGAGGCTAGGCACCGTCTCAATCCCACCTCTATGTGCTGATGAACTTGGATGGCATGTCTGTTTGCATGGCTGTTGTTCAGGCCCGTCATTTTCTGCCTCTGAGTTAGCTACAGATTAAAATCCCCTCTTGCTAAGATAGAGTGCACCCGTCACTTTAAGATACACTGCCAAGTAACATAAATATCTCCTGCAGCATAAAAAAGAGGCCAGAGGAAGAAGAGCCTCAGTGGACCCTTCCTTCCCCCCCCCATGACCAGGAGCACACAGAGTACTTACTGCGTATGGGGATGAACCGTGGACGTGCTCCAAGGAGTACTGACGACTGTATTTAGGCATGGAATGTGCTGAACTGCTGTCGTTCAACATCAGGGGGCTGCAAGAGAAACCCAAACACCCATAAGAGAGTTACAAAGTTAGAGTCGCATGACTTCAGGTGCTGCATCTCCGAGAACGCTGGGCCAGACATCAGTCAGGTGACCCAAGGGCCGAACATACAGCTGGCTGGCCTGGGCATGGAAACCCTGCAACTGACTGTGCTGGTGGGGCATGGGGTCTGAGTACAGTACAGAAGAGCAAAGCCGAGCCGGGAAGGCAAGGGCTCTCACTAGTTCCCTTCTCCACCCCGGGCTTGTTGGGCAAAGCTTTAAAGCACCCTGCCCTCTGAGCAAACCCCTGCAGCTTTTGGACACTTCTCAGTGGAGTCTCACATCCGTAGTGTTTGCAGTCTACTCTGCTTCCGCTCCTACTGACCCCAGGACAGCTCACCTAGTGCCAACCACCCCCCGAGCACTTCTGTGCGCTCTTCATGTCTTTGCAGAGTGGGAGCCCGTTGGGGCTGGGACCATCTCACCCGGTATGGTTAGAGAGCACTCAGCACACCCTGGGCACTTCTGCAGTAGCAATCATCATCATTTCAGGCTTGGAAGATCCCAGCCTTTGTCAGCTTCTGACTTTGCAGTCTCATTCGTCACAATAGTTTATGAGTGAAATGGACTCAGAAGCGACTCCATGTGGCTGGGTTTGCAAACCCTGCTGGGTAGCAGTAGAGATCTGGTTACTCCCTGGCATGCGTGGCAATGTTAGCTGTCCTCTGGCTGTGACGTACTTGATGCCAGTGGTTCCTGTCCCGTTCTAGCACAGTGGGAGGTACACTACAGAGGTGGGGGAGGTGGGACTCAAAAGGAATCCCTTCCCAGGCACAGCTCTGAAGCGCTCTCCTTCCTTTCACACAGAGGGTCTGAACGTAGACTTACATCTTTCTCTTCACCCCAAGAATACGGTTTGATTGCACCAATGAAATCAAGAACTGGATAAGCTGTGGGGAGAAACGAGAAATCCTGTTCTCATGATGTGTACAGTAGGCTGGAAAAGGTAAGGCATCAATAGCTATGAGATTCCTAAGCCAAAGGGTTCAAAGCAGGGTCAGAAGAGGACAAGGTAGAAACGGGGCAGACTGACAGGTTGAGGTTACAGGGGAAATACACTAGCAGCCAATTCAATTCCGTATTATGATAAGCCAGGCAAGGGCTTGTCCTCTGGTCATGGGCTGCTGACATTCACGGTGGCAGGAGAAGCCTGCTGTGCCTCAGAATCCACTTGTCTTAAATAGAACAAGTACAACCAAGCACCCCTGCTGTTCCAATTCCCATCTCTGGCCCAGAGACAGCCCAGTACAACAGCAGGCAACCTAACACTGAGGGCAGCTCGGGTCCTTCTGCAAGCACTCTCAAGCTGTGGGGAGCAGGCTGGATTTACCTTATTGACGACTTTCTGCTGCTGAGCGTGCTTCTGCCTCAAGCTGGCCACCTCCCTCCACAATGCCTCATTCTCACTGCAAGGAAGGAAAAAGCCATCAGATTGGAAGGCGCTGCCTTTGGGGCAGAACAAAGGGATCCTGGGCTAAGTCTTGGGAAAGCTGTAACAGGACTGCAGGCTTCTCCAGACACCAGCTCATTGACAAGCTCTTGGGGACCTGGGAGAAATTTTTCCTCATTCTTTCATTTTGCTCTGCCATTATTTTTACTTGCAGCGAAAGTACAGCTGCGCTCGACATTCACACATAGGCAGTAACACACGGACATATCCAGACACAGAGCTGAACTCCACGTTGCCATAAGCTGACAGGCTGGGGCAGGGTCTGGACCCTGCTGAACGATATCTTGCCCATGTATTCAGGGGGTAGGCTCTACATTGGCTATTGTAGAGACAGATGGAAGTGAATGCTGCAACCCCAGACACTGGACAGGGCTGACCCTCAGGCTAGCAGTGTTTTCAGTGACTTTCTTTGATTCTGGTTGTGTAGCCTCTGCCTTGAGGAAATTAGTGGTCTGGCCCTGGATTGTGTTCCTGCTGCACCAGTCGCCTAGCTGCACAGGCCAGTATCGGGCTTTTCTAGAGCCATACTCCAAGCAGCAGTGACCAGTTTCTGTGTATTATGTTAGCTTAATGCCCCATGAAAACCCTTCACCCAACCAACTTTCTCTCTCATTGTTCTCAGCCCATTAAGCTATTGCAAATGCCATTAGTTTATGGGTGGGGTGTGTTTAATTAACTGACTTGTACTGATGTGTGCAACACTGGTTACAATCTCAATGCCAGATCACTCCTGAAATTTCAAGCCCTTTTTGTAATCCCATCAGTCCTTGCTGGACATGTTGCTATCTCCACTGCTGAAGATGCAAATTCTCTCTCAGATTTTCATACATTCCATAGATTCATAGATTCCAGAGCCAGAAGGGACCACTGTGATCATGTAGGCCAACCACCCGTACAACACAGGCAGGACAACTTCCTCAAAATAATTCCTAGAGCAGATTTTTTAGAAAAACAGCCAATCTTGATTTTAAAAATTGCCAGTGATGGGGAATCTGCCCCCCTCACCCCCTTGTTAAGTTGTTCTAATGGTTAATTACTCTCCTGGATAAAAACTATGTCTTATTTCCTGTCTGAATTTGTCTAGCTTCAATTTCCAGCCATTGGACTGTATTATACCTTTCTTTGCTAGACGGAAGAGCCAGTCATTAAATATTTGTTCCTCATGTAGGTACTTGCAGACTGAGATCAAATTACCCCTTTAACCTGCTCTTTGTGAAGCTAAACAGATCAAGCTCCTTGAGTCTATCACAATAAGGCAGGTTTTCCAATCCTTTAATCATTCTTATGGCTCTTCTCTGAACGCTCTCCAGTTTATCAACATCTTTCTTGAATTGTGGCCACCAGAACTGGACACAGGATTCCAGCTGTGGTCGCACCACTGCCAAGTACAAAGTAAAAAATCCTCTCTGCTCCTACTTGAGATTCCCCTGTTTAAGCACCCCAGGACTGCATCAGATTTTTTGGTCACAGCATTACAGTGGGAGCTCATGTTCAACTGATTTTCCACACCACAATTTTTTTCAGACAGACAGCTTCCTAGGATAGAATCCCCTCTCCTGTAAGTACGGCCTACACTCTTTGTTCCTAGATGTAGACATTTACATTTAGCCATATTAAAATGCATATTGCTTGTTTACACCCAGCTTACCAAACAACCCAGATCACTCTGTGGAAGTGACCTGTCCTCTTCATTTTTTACCATTCCCCCAATTTTTCTGTCATCTGCAAATTTTATCAGGGATGATATTATGTTTTCTTCCAGTTTAATCCCTACGGAACCCTACTAGAAACACATCTGTTCAATGATCCTCCATTTACAACTCCATTTTGAAATCTACCAGTCAGCTGGCTTTTAATCCATTTAATGTGTGCCATGTTATTTAATATCATCCTAGCTCTTAAATCAAAACATCAGGCTGCACCAAATCAAATGCCTTACAGAAGTTTAACTGTATTATATCAACACTATTATCTTTATCAGCCAAACTTGTTATCTCATCAAAAAGAGATAGCAAGTTAGTTTGACAGGATCTATTTTCCACAAAGCCAGGTTGATTGGCAATTACAGAATCATAGAATCATAGAATATTAGAGTTGGAAGGGACCTCAGGAGGTATCTAGTCCAACCCCCTGCTCAATGCTGGCAATGCCCCTCCTAATGCAGCCCAATATGCTATTAGCCTTCTTGGCAACCAGGGCACACTGCTGACTCATATCCAGCTTTTTATCCACTGTTACCCCCAGGTCCTTTTCTGCAGAGCTGCTGCCTAGCTGGTCGGTCCCCAGTCTGTAGCTGCGCCTGGGATTCTTCCTTCCTAAGTGGAGGACTCTGCACTTTTCTTTGTTGAACCTCATTAGATTTCTTTTGGCCCAATCCTCCAGTTTGTTTAGGTCCTTCTGTATCCTATCCCTATCTTGCAGGGTATCTACCACTCCCCCCAGCTTAGTGTCATCCACAAACTTGCTGAGGGTGCAATCTACCCCATCCTCCAGATCATTAATGAAGATGTTGAACAAAACCAGCCGCAGGACTGACCCCTGGGGAACTCCGCTTGTGACCAGTTGCCAGCTAGACATGGAAATTATATTACCCTCCTTTAATTCTTTATTACTCGAGACTCGTATCAGCCATTCCATTATCTTGCCTGGGATCGATGTAGGACTGACAGCTTTATAATTACCTGGGTCATACCATTTACCCTTTTTAAATATTGACACAACATTAGCTCTCTTCAACTTCCCTGGAACTTCCATGATGCCTTAACTTGTTTCTAAAGAGTGAACATTAATGGTCCATCGAGTTCTTCATTCAGCTCTGTTAAAACGCTTGGATGCAAGTTATCCAGACCTACTGATTTAAAACTGCTGTTAAATATCCTCCAGAGAGATACTAGTGCAACAGATTGTCATCATCATATGACAGAACCACATCATCTGGTTTTCCCCAAATACAGAGCAGAAATATTTATTGAACACTTCTGCCTTTTCTGTAGTAGGGTTAACAGACTGGTGATATAAACAATTAGAAGCCTAGGGAGACTTACATATGCAGAGACCATGGAAAGTCTGGGAGACTTTGGGGAGGAGAGGAATAAGCGGGGATACAGTAAAGGGCTACAGAATAATGAGAGGGTAGAGAAGGTAAATCACGGCTCCTATTTGTACTTTACTGTAATACAAGAACAAAGGGACACTTAGAGAAATTGAAAGGTGGTATTATATAAAACTGATAAGAGGAACATACTCCTTACATCACACACAGCTGTGAAATTCGGTGCCACAAAATATCTCAGCGGCAAAGAGCTTAGTAAGATTCACCGAAGAATTAGACATTTTACAGTACACGGGTAATGAGAACAGCCCCCCTTTATTAGATAGTTATTTAAAACCGTAGAGGGAGAAAGCTCAGGCTGCGAGGCCAGGACAAGGGACTTGAACGTATTACACAGCACGTAACAAACAGCTCCTCTTATAACTGAAATCAGGAGAATGCAACATTTCCAGCAGTCGGGCCTGGCAAACAGTGTGTGACCTAAAATGCAGCATGGAAGACTTGGGAGGGGAGCAGGGGGCACGGCACGGTGAGCAGGGTGACTGACACGGGAATGGCTGCTGCCTGTCACATTAAACTTCCCTTGCCAATGAAGCAGCTACAGGTCTTTCAGGTGCAGGATCACTTGTGTGTAGGAACTGTCAGCCATTTAGTGCAGGAGCCCTCTGGTCCAGGTCCCCCAGTATATCTACACTGCAATGAAAGACCCATGGCACAGCCTGGACTCTAGCCTGAACCCAAGGCCTACACTGCCATTTTTAGCCCCACAAGCTGAAGTCAGGTGATCTGGGCTCTGTGCCGGGGGGTTTTAGCGCAGTCTTGACTTAGCCACAGAGGGTCTGTGAACACTTTCTGGAGAGGGTCTGTAAAGTGCCCACATTTTCCTCGACACAGCACATTTGATGGGGCTGAAAACACAGGGAATAATTTGACTGTGGCAGCTAGACCCCACCCAGTCCAGGAAGCAGCTTCTAGGGTTTGCTGAGCTCTGACCATTGGATTCTGTTCCTATTCTTGGAGCCTGAAAGTCAGGGGAAGAACCTGCAACCCCACTTTTGGTGCTGAGCTTCAAATGTTCAGCCAGCTTGAACCAAGGGCTTCTTTCCAGGAATGATTCCTGCCCACACTGCCTGAGACACATCTAAGCACCACAATGAAGGCTAAAGTCCTACAGGCCAAACCTAGTGACAGATAATGAAAGATGGGGCAAGACAGTGTAACTGCACAAAAGACAGAGGGAGAGAAACAGCCAGAGAAAGGCTCACAAATAGTTAAAATGATCTGAAAGCAGGAGAAAGGGCTTTAATCCTTTCTTAAGCACAGTGTTTTACAAGGCAATTAAATGCTGGTGAAGAGTTTATAAGGGCCAGTTTCAAATGTTTCATTTCAGGGGCTATTAAAAGATCTTAGAAGTGTTTTATTTATGCAATATTTTATAGAACTACATAAACTTGACCCCTCTCTGCACCTGGCTCTTTAAAAAGCCCTGCTCCCCAGGGAGCACTAAAGCCTCGGGTCACATGCTTTGTATTTAAGATCTTCAGGTAAGGAGCTGAGGGGCAGCATTTCTGAAGTCAAGGACAGGGCTCGTGTTTAGGACTAGGGCTAACGGTACAAAGGGTTTCTGACGCAGCTCCATGAGACAACTACACATAGCGGTACCCTCTGGCCCTCTACAGAGGGAGGCGGAGGAGACTAAGCAACTCTCTAGCTCTTTTACCATGCAGGGCCGCTGTCCCTTGTGTCCCCCCAGTGTCTAAAGTAAGGTGAAACATGTTTGCATTCAGAGAAGCCAGCTAGAATTATCTGGGTCTTCCTCACAAAGAACATACAACGTCCATGAACACGCCAGCTCTTCTCAGCTGGAAGGAAAGTGCAGTGTGTGTAAACTGGTGCCATATAAGGGGATCAGACATGAGGGGGATGGGCACCAGTACAAAACCCTGGGCACAGATTTTTTCCACAGCAGGTCTGAGAAACAACTCCCCCACACATGCAAATTCTCTTCCTATAGGCTCATGCTCGGGCTCACTCCCACCGCACAGAGGTTGGTTGACCTCGGCATAGAGACAGACGTGCAGGTCTAGTCAGAAAAAATGGGCATCTTTATACCGAAGATTTATACAGCTTTCCAGCCCCTCCAAAGATACGTCCACACTGCAGCCTCCCAGCCCAGGTAGACAGACCCGAGTTGGCAGGGTCTGAGCTAGTGTGCTAACAGTAGCCATACAGCCAGCATGGCGCTTTGTTTAAAAAGCAGGATATCTGATGGGACACGTCAGTTATGGGTTAACTTATTCCGGCAATTACTTACCATAAAGCTAATCTTTGGGATTTTTTTTTTTTTTTACCCAAAGCAGTTTTAACTGAAGGAAGGCTAAAGGAACCTTTGTCCCAAATGCATATTGATCATTAAAACTGCCCTAGGAAGACTTTCTCCAATAGGAGGGGCTGTTCTCCCTGGGATCCTTGTGAGCCCTTAATAATAAATGACTGTCTTCAAGAGAGAACAAACATCACTTTCCAGGTTTGCTGAGGTCTCCCTTGGAGGATTATCACAGGCCACTTGAGGCCTGTCTACATTGCAGCTGGGAGACATACTCATGCTAGCACATGAAAAATAGCTGTGTGAATGTTGCGGCACTAGCAGAAGCTTGGACTGGCCACCTGAGCTTAGATCCACAGGGCTGGCTGGGTTTAGCACAGGTGGCTACCCTGAGTCACTGTTGCCAATTAACCATTTTATCACAACTAGCCTAAGTTCTGGTGCTTTTCATAGAGCCCAGCTTCTGGAGACGGGTGATTAGAGGAGAACCTCAGCTTTTATTTCTACTGTTTTTAAAATAAGGTTCTGATCCTCATGGTTGCAGAGAAAAGCTTCAAGAGGTGGACCTTAAAGGCTTGAAAACCAGAAAGCAAAGAAAAAGGAGCCGATACGTATTCCTTTTCAAAACCCTTGGATGTGGGGCTTTCAAACAATTGGGGATCGCAACACTGAAAATACCCTTTTCAATGGTGACAGGTAACTGGGGCCATACTCCGATGTGTTTTATCCTGCGGGGTTTATATTTTAGACTATGCTGTGGTGTTTTTCTATCTTTGACAACCCCTGCCCCCATGTAAACAACTTCTTCAGAATTCATGTTGGAATCTTAAATACAAATGTAGCAAGGAATAAAAAACTCAGAGAAAGTGTACAGAGACATACCCCAGTAATAGTCAGCATACTCCATTAAATGCAAAAACAGTGACTACACTATTGAGATTTTAAGTACACAAATCATACATCAGAACTGAGGTTGCCACAGCATCAACTATGGCCTCGTGAGTAGTTCAATAATATTTCAGCTCATTATAAGGTCACACAGTATAGCTACAGTGCTGAAAAGCACCAGGACCATAGACCTACAACTGCAGAACAACAGTTTTTTCATCATCTTAGAGTGTATCATTTGCAGGACAGTATGCCACATTGTACGCAGTTGTACAACCATGAGGGCAACCCCAATCATAATGTGGAGGGGCAGTGTTAAATTTATGAATGAGTGTCCTGGCCCAAATTCCAGCGTAGGTAACTATGTTTTTCCTACCTAAAGACTCCCAGCAGTTTCATGTAGACAGGGTGTTCCTCCTAAGCTGTCCCAGTGCTATGAACTGTAATACAGACACAATAATGGCTCCATGCCAGCAGAGGGGGAAATAATTCCTGTATTTTACTGTGTACATAAACAATCTATATACATACAGATGTGGTTTGGGTTTATTGGTACAGGCTTGGGATGGCTATTTTTAGGGTGACCAAATTGCAACAGTAAAATGGGGGTGGAGTGATATACCTTTTTATACATAAACACATAAAAAAGTGGTATTAATAGTAACAGCATATGCATAACCTCAACAATTACAATAAACATCACTAACTATATTGTAGATGTAAATTGATAATTAACCCATTGTATTAATTAAAAACTGGTTTGATCGTATCATCTCAGCACAACAGGGCATGGGGATCTGGCGACACCTGGAGCTCCCAGCTGCCGCAGGGGCTCAGAGCTGCAGGGCCGTCTGCATCAGCTGGGAACTCGGGGTCCCGCCGCAGCAACTAGAAACTCTGTTTTTACCTGAGTCCTGAAATATCAGGACAAATGGCGTCCCTGATTGTACATAGATCAGGACGCGGGACAAAGTAGTAAATATTGGGACGTCTGGTCAGCCTAGCTGTATTGCTCCTGGGTGATTAAAATGTGGAACTCTCTCACTGTTGCTTTTTAACCATGTGATTTCCCCTGCCTTTAAATCTTTCCTCCATTCTTCAACATCTTTAAACTGTACCCCATCACCATGTCTTGTTCAGACAGTATCCTCATTAAAACACAAACTATGATTTACATAAAGGTTAGCGCCTCAGTCAGCGTAACTTACAATCTTATGTCATACCGACATAAGACATGCATCTAACCTAGACTGCAAGCTTCTCACTGGGTCAGGGACTGTATTGTCTTTCATGTTCTGTACTGCAGAGTACCCTTATCAGAGCTCAACAGATCATAATGGATGGGACCAACCTCTCTGCACAAGGAAAAAGGGAGGTGTTGGCTGCTCCAGCCACCTGCCTCTGACCACATGGCAGGCATTCTGGACGTCCAGCATCCATACTGGAGGGATGGGGAGGAGACAGGCAGGATGGGGGCATAAGTACACAAGCCAAGATCTTACAGAGATTTCTAACTTCAGAGTCTCCTCCCAAGGTAGGGGATGATTTGGCACAACAGATGGGCAATCCATCTCCTTTAGGACCAGCAAGCATCTGTTTCTGAGACCTAAACTGATTCATGATTCTGGACTTCAACGCTGTCAATTCTTAACCGTGAGCCAGTATGCTTTTGGAGGGAAATTCCTTATTTGGAGGAGAGAAAAAAATGGCTGGGGCTGGTTTTTATTTTGTTTTATTAAAGTTGATCTTTGAAAACTCCCCAAACTGCCCTGAACAAGATAGATTAGTGAGCAGAGTGCAGGAGAAGTAGTCGAGGATGCAAGACAAATGCAATTTATCACATGGATATAGTACTGCACCTGTAACAAAAATATTACATAGTAAACTTTCAGATGAAAGGTACTATAAATGTAAGATCCTATTTTCAAAAATGTAAGGAACAGATGAATGTTAGATTGAGCTGGAAACTTATTTTCAATATCAGTAACCTACACAGGTAGAAAAAACAAGGTTGTGTCCTTACTGGTCTGTCTGAACAATTTCCCCACACCCTAGCAAATCCCAACAATTTATGGTGGGAGGTTTTTTCCATTCAGAAATATTAGGCAAGTCTTGTTTTCTTTTTGTGGTGGTGGACTTCTTGCATATATTAGATGACCTATTAGAAGGTTAACAAAGAGGTTTTCACACAAGCGTTTTTGTGAAGCAGGCATTTAAACATACAAATCCCTCCCTTTTTCATGAAAGTTTCACTTCTTCAGCACCCATGTCATAGAACTACAAGTTCTCTTGTCATCTGTAGAATGTTCCAGGGGAGACAAGGAGTAACATTTTTGCGCATAAACACCAAAGGCAGGCTCTTAACTCACTGAGGGCACTTTTGAAAAACTGTATCCAAACCTGAACTTCTAACATAAAAAGCAAGTGGTATTCATTTTTGTTAAAATAGTGAGTCAGGCCTTCATTGTAGCATAAACAAAACAAGCCCATTTTCAACTTTCACATTGCTGTGCCCAAGCAATCGCTTCATAGGAACAATATCTGAAGAATAAGGCATGGGAGAATTGAGTGACAGTGAGCATGTGCCAGTGGGTGGGTGTGGAGATCTCCCTAAAGATCACAATCCTATTATACAGAGAAAGTGTAGACTACATGAGGGAATTAAAGGAAATTGTTATATTCAACTCAGTCATTACCTAATCTTCTTAGAAAACGTACTGGAACCTTATGCAATCAACTACTACTTTGGACAGAGATACAAAGCCCTCTTTCCCCTCATAAGCATTTTATAGCACTCATTCACTAAATACAGGTGGCAAGTGACAACTCAGAGATTAATAGTAACCTATGTTACTTACTCATCACATGATGAAAGAAAGCCAAGCACTAGCTATGAATTCCAGCAGGGAGTATGGGGAGGGCTTTTGGGAGAAAGCTGAAACGATCTGTTCCAGAGAGAAAACAAAGCTTTGCTCAGACTGGTGTGGCAAGATCCCTTGGAAGAACTCTGGAGAATGGCGAAACTCTCCCATTCTTATTCCCTCTACTCAAAACAAGACAAGCGACGGCTGCTGCAAGCTGGGGTGAAACACTGGCGTCAGCCACTTAGGCAGCAGCATTCTTGGAACTACAAACAGCAAAAGCTGGTAGCTCTCTAGGATTGACTAAATCAATGGCCCTTTTAATCTTGAAAGGGTATTTAGTCCTGTCATATAAGATGAATTGTTCTCTCTGCTGAAGAGGTGATTATACTGATCCTGAATGGATACATTTTTAAGACCTGTGTACTCTTAGTCCAGACTCTTCAGATAGTACCAACTCATCTTGTTAGAGAGTAGAAATACCTTCTCTCTTTTCATCTATTTTATCATAAGAAGAAAGGTTCTTTTCTTAATTAATCCATTTAGTTTAGCTCTTAGGTCATCTTTTATAGTGTCATTCACATTGTCAGTTAACAATGAGGCTTCATTAACCACTGGAACAACTCGCCCTAGGGCTGGTCTACACTGGGAACTGACGTCAACATAGCTAAGTCTCTCAGGTGTGTGAAAAATCAACACCCCTTAGAGACAGCTATGCTGACCTAACCCCCATCGTAGACAGCACTAGGGGCTTGTCTACACTCGCAGTTATTCCAGCAAAACTTTGTCGCTCAGGGGTGTGAAAAAACCCCCACACCAAGCAATCTACGTTTTGCCGGCATAAGCGCAACCACAGCCGTGTTATGTCAGCGGGAGAGCTCTCCCCCGCTGAAATAATAAAACCAAGTAAACGGGTGGTGGCCTCTATGTCCGCAGAAAGCGTCTTCTTATGCCAGCAAAACTTATATCACTTGGGTGTGTGTGTTTTTCACACCTCAGAGCGACAAAGTTTTGCTGGCATAACCACGAGTGTTGACAAGGCCTAGATCGATGGACAAATTCTTCCATCAGCTGAGCTACTGCCTCTTGGGAAGGCAGATTAACTACAGTGATGGGAGAGGCCTTCCTGTTGGGGTAGTGTGTGCTCTGAAGCGCTACACTGGGAATTTTAACTTGCCACATGTACTTCGCTGTAGTGGTTTAAGTGTAGGCATATCCCTAGTGATCTGGTGGGTTCTCCATCACGTGACGTCTAAGGGCATATCTACACGTACAGTGCTGCAGGGGCAACGCTGCACCGATTCAGCTGCGCCGCTGCAGCACATCTGGTGGGAAAAGAACCGCACCTCTGCGAGCGGCATAAGCTATGTTGGAGGGAGGGGGAAGCTCTTCTGCCAACACAGCACTGTGCACACTAGCGCTTATGTTGATGTAATTTAAGTCACTCAGGGGGGTGAAGTATTCATACCCCTGAGCAACGTAAGTTATACCAATATAAGTGGTAGTGTAGACATAAAAAGAGATCAGTCTTGATTCACGCTAAGAGATTGAGTAACACAATCAGAAGTTATGGGCTTGATGGAAAAAAAGTTATGAAGTTCTTGGCCTATATTAAGCACAGGGAACAGGACCAATATTTATTGAGATTTGGTTCTGGTTCAATTGCATTCAGTGTGTTTGAGTTCAGCTCTGCGTCAAGCTACCAAAAACAAACAAAAAACAGTTGGGGTAGTGGGTCAAACCGGTTCAAGTCAAATTTCCATCTTAGGGGAAGTAACTTAAAAAAACTTGAAATTCAGAATTGAAACTGTTTTGATTTGACCATTTTTAATTAACTTTAAATGAGTTTTCCTAGCGTTTTTGTGTTGTAAAAACAATTATTTTATGAACAGTTTGTTTGAGAACACATTGCACTTCTGTAGTGAAAGGATACATTTGAGTTTGGGGCACAGGCCCTTCCTCATGTAGGGCAACTGGATGGAGGAACTGCCCCAGGGGCTGGGGATTGTGGTAAGAGGCCTGTTTAAGGCGGAGAAAGGCTGTGGAGCTGTTTTCTTTTTCCTGCAGGTTGAAGAGATGTTAATTTATTGGGCCAGGCAGCATTCCACCATCTCCCCAATGAGTCTCAGAAATGGTTAATCGAGCTCTGGGGCCCCTGCTGTCTCATGTGGTGTGCAGGCAGCTCCTAAGCTCTCTCCCCCCTACCCTATTCTTGGGGCTGGCTTCCCTTCTACTCGCATTATACGGGGGCAGGCCTCTCTGACAGCAATCACATGCTAACTTGTTGTCTTGTCTTACGTGGAAAATAAAATCACAATAGCTTAAAATATTGAGCTTAAAAATGCTGAACCTTTACTTTAACTGGTAACTTTTTTTTCAGTTCAGGTTCAGTATGCAGTGCAAAATTATGGTTCCAGCTGGGATCTGGTTCCAGTAAAATAAATAAATAAATAAATAGCTGTTTGAGCCTGTTCTCTGGTTCCAGTTTGAACTCCTGCATAATCAGGGAGTCTGACTCACTCTTACTAGCTCCTTCAGACCTCAATTTTTGATTTATAGATTTTAAACCAGAAGGGACTATTAGCACTAGTCTGACTTCCCGCATAGCACAGCTCATTACATTTCACCCAGTAACTGGTGTTGTGACTGAGTTTGCAAGGACCCACTATGATTCAGCTAAGCAAATGAGTGACTGTTCGGGGCAGTGTTAATTTGAACAGGGCATTGCTCAAGGCTGCCACTCACTGATCAGCAGCAGGGGGTATATGCCTCAGCGGCTGAAGCCATAATTCCTGCCATTCCAATGGAAAGTGAGCCACTGACTCTGCTGCTCTGTACCAGGACTGACAGACAGCCAGGGAAGAACACCACTGCTCTGACTAGATGAGCTTTGAACCTTCAGCCTCCTGCTACACTGACTAAAGCACAGAGTGGTTCATTTATGAAACCTGGTTTATATAAAAGCAACAGCCTGATACTTGAATGTGAAGAACAGCGCTGTATTGTACCCGCCTCTTAACTGCAATCTCAGAGAGGGTTTGGCAGCACTATGTACTATGGCCCTGGCCACAAAGCAGAAAGGAGCAGTTGTACAGCAGGTGTGACTAAGATAAGCAGCTAAAGCAATCTACTCTAGAGAGCAGGAAGAGAGTTCCTTTGGCCATTCTAATGGAGCAGCAGGTTACAGCCAGGATGCTGGTGTACGGCATTTCTGATCTGGAGTACTGCATTCAAATGAAACTGGATGCGGTTTCTTAGAAGGTGCAGGGAGCATAATGGAAAATATGGAGGCTCAGAGGCGACTCTGAACCAGGGCTGGATGTGGTACCTGGCCACACTTATTCACTGCTATTCTTGACCTGAGCGGATGGATGCTGCAGAGCAACAAGACACTCTCCAAAAGAGAACAAGTTTGCAACTCTGATAAATTCCAGACAGGCCAGGAGGAAAGCTCAAGGTATCATCTATGACCACAATCCTGAGAACAAAGTGAGTCACTGAGAAACATTCAGGTCAGACCTTGCTCCAGAACAGCCTGAAAAGTGAATCAGTGAGGGAATGAGGGAAATGGGATGACATTCGGTACAAGAGGGCAGCTTGGAGGTGGCCTGCACCCTGCACCCAAGGTGGTCAAGCAGAAGAATTGCATCTGTGAATGCAATACTGTTACACACACAGTCAAGAGACTCCAGCGCCAAGGAGGAAGTTGTACAAAAAGGATAGAAAGGGGGCTCATGCTACAAGCCAATGTAAAAAGATGCCAGTTGGGTTTAGTTATTTTAACATCAGTATCAGATCACGGTTGGTAACTTATTTCAGATTTGGATCGCCACACTCTAAAAACAAGTACTCCACAGGTCTTTAACCTGTAGTTTGGAACGGCCAATAAAACTGACTTCAGATGATCTCAAGCAGTGTCTAAGCTCATAAAAAGCAGCAGCGCAGATAAAACACACAGATCCCACATTATGCACAGTGTTATAAGCCATCAAAGCAATTTTAAAATCAAGCTGATGTTTGACTCTGATCCAGCGTAGCTCCCTCAAGACTGGACTGACATGCAGAGGCCATGGTGAGAGAATTAATGTTTTGGCCCCAGCCGCTGGAACAGCTGGAGTCTATGCAGCCCTCGCACAGGGAGGCCATAAAACAACACATTACAGTTGTCTAATTTAGAGGTCATAAAAGCATGGACCACAGTCTCAGCATCAGGCTAGAATAGCCAGAGTTCAGCCAAGAAGACTAGAATAGCTAAGACAGCACGCAAGAACACCATGCCTGCAATTAAGAGTACACGAGAATCACACCGGGCACCACAGCAACTGCGGGAAGAAACCAAGTCCCCTTTCTCTGCCACCAAGAAAACGTAACAGATGAGCAACGTCCACTCATGCAGATCTCCTCCCACCCAGCTTCTGGGAAGAGATGTTTAACCAGGCAGGTGCAGTTTTCTTTCCAGAAAACTGGACCTGCAGGTAACTGAGCTCCTGGAACCTCATCTCCCTTCACAGAGAAAGCGTTAGCTGCCCACTTTTTGATATGGCAGATGTTCCAACCAATGATGCTGATAAAGCCTGCCTGATGCAGGTACACTAATTTGGTTCTCAATGAAACCTAGAAAGGATGAGGGGGGAGGGAAGGAAAAACAGAATGGGCAATATAATACCATCCCCCTCAACCTCTCCGTATCAGACAGGGCTGGGGGACATCTTGTGATAACAGAGGTCCTTGTTTCATGCACAACATGGAAAGGGGCTCTGGCGTGGCTGAAGCCAGCAGTAATTCTGTTTTGCTTAGATTACTACAGCACACGAGGAAATGGAGGATGGAATCCCTGCTAACGGAATGCAGCTGGAGGGAAGAATGACAGCTTCATCCACACAAGTATGCTCAGATACTAGCTCTTGCAGCCCTTTTCAACAGGGGGACCTTCTGCTGCATAATAAAACCAAGAGATTCCCGTGCTTCAAGATTTACTGTGCCTCCTCCAGAAGTTAGGGCCTTGACAATGATGTCTCATATCCAGACCATAGTCAGATGCACGTGCTGATTTAAATCTTTTTGCTGCATTGTCACAATCTGTTAAAGAAAAGGAATTTGGAAACCTGACAGCTCTCTCCACACAGGCAGCAGTGGAGTCTCCCCTGTCAGAGCCAGACAACATAGGAACCTCACTTGAATGGATTTTGACCGACTGCAATAGATTTACAACGGCAGGAAGTAAGAGCTCCATCTGACTGGCATAGGATGGAGCAGATTAAAGCTGCTCTGCTGTAGGGTGAAGGTGAGGCCTGTGGAGACGAGAGGTTCCTGCATTTAATTCTCTATTTGAGCCAAGCAGGCAGGCTGATGGCTCATGATAGATAATGCAGGCTGCTATAGCCCCCAGAGGCCTCACCTCTGTTATAAGCAAGAGGCTGCACTCTGGCCACCCTGGCTGTCGACAGCAAAAACTGGAATAAGATTAATTGATTTGTAGACAGCAACACATCACTCCAGAGTTGTCTGTAGGCAACAGAGAAAGCATCCAGCATGTTTGGTTTAACTTGTGAGCGGTTCATGTTTTGTAAACAACGGTTTAGGGTTTAGAGAACTGGCTTTCAGGAGCTGCTGTCCCAGCTTTCCAGCGGGTCTACAGGCATCCAGGCTGCTTCCTGAGGCTACCGGCATCTGTTCAAATGCCAAGAGTAAAAAAAGGTAACAGAAGTGTATGCTGCTGGAACAGAGCCCTCCTTGGTGAGCTTCCTCATCACTCCCCAGGGAAATCCCTATCGAGGAGCTGGGGTGAGGGCAAATCTTCGCCACTGTCCCCTCAAGGCAAGATCAGCTTAACAGCGCGTGGTTTGTCTATCTTCACACTACAACAACATTGGGAAAAAAGACCTGCCACCCCGAAGGTTAGTATGACTTGGATCGACAGCAATCTGGCTAACAGGGATTT
Source organism: Emydura macquarii macquarii (assembly GCF_026122565.2). Lineage (NCBI taxonomy): Eukaryota > Metazoa > Chordata > Testudines > Chelidae > Emydura > Emydura macquarii. The sequence continues at coordinate 2,395,712 of NW_027132383.1, forward strand.
CTGACCTTCTCTGTGCAGCATGAGTCCCAGGTCTACGCTCTGGGGCAGCGGAATTCCTCTTGAAATGCTGCGCTCTTGACCCTTTGGGCACAAAACAGGGAGCAGAAGGGGATACCTTCCTGAAAACGGGCTCTCTTCTCACTACAGAAGGCTGGGTTTTTAATGAAAGATGGCCATGGCTCAGAACTGATCTGCTGCCAGGGTTTCCACTCTAACATCTCTAACGTGCCAAAAGCAGCTTCCATTCACGGCAGGCACTCTGACACCTTGAGAATAAGTACTGTACAATGACCCAGATTGATAAAACAGGAGTAGTACATTGCAAATTAGCTAGAGCTCAGCTCACTCCCATGACGCCAGCTATGATGTCTCATTTGTTTGTCCCATAAGCACCTCCACCTCTTTCCAGGCCCCTGTACACACAGAGCACGCCCCTACTCCCAGCCACCATCCTCTCCAGCTGCAAGTTCCTCGTGAAAAATGCACTACACCGGTGATCCCGTCAGTGAGTCAGTATTCGCTCACATTCCTCTCTTCCTGGGAGATTTCCTTTTTATTACATATACAGGAAGTGAAATGCACCAAAATGTGCACGTGCCTTAATTGAACACTGGCATGATCACATCACTTTCACCCTCATCCTTCCTCTCCCCAGTAGCTGACAAACATTTGGAGGCAGAGACCATATGTGCCTTCTGTGACAAACCCAGAAGACAAACTTCTGTGACGGACGCTATAAAATAAAAGCATATTAAGGTGCTTGCACAGGGCTTGTGTGGAAATAGAAAAGTCCTATTCTGCCAGGTCCGCGGCTGTTCAGAACTGAGCAAGTTCCAGGTGGATTTTATACTCACCAAAAAGCCTATTTTTACGCCTATCACCAGTTTACAAACTGAGGGGCTTCAGTTTAAGACTCCATGCCCATCTCACTGGAAAGACACGTTAGTGAGCCACCTAGCCACTGCGCCTGCACAGATCTTTTGCCCAATCCTCAGGAATGGACACAAGATTACAAGTTCATAAAGTATAGTGTAAAACACAAACTGCTCGCCAGCAGCTTCACACAAGATCCTCTTACAGATTTTATGCCTTTGCTATATAGACTGGGCCTCATTTTTTCCACTCCTGTTAAACTGATATTTAGAGCAAAACTGTTGCGCTAACAACTACTCGGGTGGTAGAGAGAAAACAGGGATGCAAAGTTCTACCTTTGACCCTCATTTTAAGTTTAGAACTATGAAAATTGTTCAGCTACTCAACCCCCAAATGACTTCAAGCAGCTGAGTGCCAGAAAGTGGAAGGCTTCCATTAACTAGGTTTTCTGAGCAGGGTGACTAACAGCTTGGATATCACCGAGTTGGCTTCATTATGTCCTAACTCAGCTTTTCTCTCACCTAACACTGATGGATTCAATCTTTTCAACAAATGCTCTAATGCAAACTCTATCCCCTCAGCTCACTGTCAAATGATAATATATTATTTGTTGCTTTTGGAACCCTGAAACGATAAAGAAAGTTACATGGGTCAAAATTATTTGATATGATTTACTGGGAGTTTTGCATACGGTAAACGCATTCTGGCGAAGAGGAATCGTACAGCAAAGGCCAAGTTCTGATGTCTGTTCAGATTTATTTTTATCAAGAGAAATTTTAACTTTTAAATTCTGTTAGCAACGGGGGCCTTGTAAAAGCGGCAGGCCTTATAAACAGAGTCCGGTCAGCAGGAAGTGCTCTCAGCGTTCCATTGCAAAGCTTCACGCGTCAAGCCAAAGCAAACGCAGTCCCTGAAGGAGGCGGGGGAAGCTGATAAAAACAGGTGCAGACACTATGGCTAGCCCACTGCTTTCAACAATCTGTTTAAAATTAAACTTTCGGATACACTTCAATTCCCAATGGACAAAAGCAGAGTCAATGAATCACTAGGAAGTGACAACTTCTCTGCCTCACCTTCCTGCTTTGTGTTTTGCACAAGGGTAATAGCACTTAGCAAAGCAAGCTGGAGACAGGCAGCGTGTGTGTGGGACCATCAGAGCATGGGCCATGACTAGGAGAGGGAGATGGGCACTAGTGGCCAAGTATAGCCCTTCCTCTTCCTCCCAGCAAAGGAACCTGTCAGCATAAACAATCACAAGATCCATTCCTAACTCAGATCTGCTGGGTTTTGCTTTCCCACGCTGGTTCTACTAAATCAATGATCAAACTTTAATACTACAAGCCAGACAGACTATGTGAAATCACTGCAATATCTTCTTTTCCAAAAGAGCTGCTGACCAGAAGCCAATTTATACTAAAAGAGGGAGCATGTGTACAAGTGAAAAAGTGTTCCAAGTGTGAGACTTCATGGCCAGGGTAAGAAGTTGCAGAATAATGATGCCTTAGCCCTAGGGTCACGATAAACCACTTTTTCTTTAAAGACTAGCTGATAACTCCTAGAAACTCTCATGAGCTACAGAATTGTTTGTTCTTTGAGACACGGATTGGTCTGGAGCCAGGAAGAAACATTTTCAGATACTAAGGAACACTTCAACCCCAGGCTGTGTGTGGCACTGGGAAAGAGCCAGCAGCTTTTTAATTTTGGCTGTCAGTTTAAAGCCAAAAACAGTTCCAGCCTAAAGATCCCAGAAGAAAGCTTTTGGCTTACAGAACCTTCTAAAACTGGAACTAAAGACCCAGAAGAAACAAAAACAGAGGAAGGAGGAATGGAGGCCAATAGAAACTGGAGCAATTCAAGACCAGCCACTTTGTCTAATTTTGGTTTACTTATAGGTCATTCATTTGCTTCATCTGAAATACCTCAAGAAGATAACTACAACCTAACCACAGGGATAAGGTTAAAACGGGTGACTTTTTCCCAATAGATTCCTATGATTTTCTATGTAAAACTATCAAAGTGAACACAATTTGCTATTTTAAGCACAAGAGTCAGAATTCTACTCAGAACGGTAAAATACCTTGTTAGCGTAAATCAATGCATGGTTGTTATAGCAAAGGAAACATCATGATAAGTGGGTGAGAGGAGGTGCAGGAAGCAACCAGAGGTGCAAAGGGAGGTGTTCAATGTAGTTCACAAACAATCCATATGAGCGAGTGGGGGAAGCGATTCAGTAATCAAAGCTTGAACTGGACCAACAACTGAGAGGAGAGGGGGCAATTACACAGTAATAACGATGTGGCTGTACATAATTACAGAGGTTGAGTGGCTCCAACAATAACATTGGGTTAACAGGTTGATTTTTGCTTGGAAACATTAATTATTCAAAGCCATGGACTGCTTTTGTTGGTCTGTGTAATCACCAAGATGAAAAACTACTTGTGCAACGCCACATACAGGACCCCCAGACCTCAGAATGGCAGTTTCAAAGAGTTATTTCTATGCTACATTTCTTGAGAAGCCATGGATTTAGTCCTTGATGGGGATAAATCTGATACTTTAAAGTGAACCATTTGAGTCAGAGCACAAAAAAGCAATTAAAAAATTTAAGTAATGAAAAACCACTTCTTATATTCCAGTAACCTAAGAGCGTCTGAATCGCCAAGTGCGCCAAACAAATTCCACTTTGGGCTGAATTTTTCATGTGTTTAGCATAAAGGGTCATTTTCAATTAGTTAAGCACCTGATAATAGGGGCTGAGAATAAAAGTACAGCTCAATCTTAACTATAGTGATGCTCTTGCTCTTATTTCTGAATTATTGCTGCAGCTAGCTAGAGTAGTTGAAAGCAACAGAAATCTTTACTGCTGCCTTGGTGCCAGAACGAAAGACGTCTCCTTGTTTCTTTAGCAGAGGCCCAGGGGCCCTTTATTTCTTTACATTTCCCAGAATGAGAAGATCTGCTCTTTTGGCATATCTTTCTGTGCGAGGTAACTCAGAGAATAATCCTGAGGTGATGCAGCCCTTAACGCTACAGAGCCAATAAGGCAGTAATCTGACTGAGCACTGAAGCCTTTCTTACAGGAGGCGCCATTCCAGACAGCATCACCCAAAGCATTTCTGATTCCCCAGAGCCCCAAAAAGGAAAGGGAAGAAAAGGAGAGGAACCTTCATCTTCCTGAGGAAGACAGATCAGTACATCCGCTTGTCTGACACTAAGAGTACACGAGCTCAGCTCAGAGAACCAGAGCAGGTGGGATTCCACTGCACTCCGGGGAGGTCGTGTCCTAGCCTAGCAAATTCTCTCAGCTGCTGGGGAACACTATCTACTCCTGCTGAAAGACAAGGACAAGGATAAAGGAAGGATAAATATTTTCATACCCCAAAGTTTAGCATGTCTATTACTTTCTATCACTGCTA